>NC_079368.1:19394855-22052355 GCF_021018895.1 Seriola aureovittata
TAAGCAGGAGCAGCGTCGTCTCGTCCGGTCCGTTCTCTGTCGGGGTGGAGTCCGCTCCCAGGTCTGTGATGCTGGTGTTGGCGGGGGGAGTGGTTGGATCCAGGCGGACCACGTTGTGGCCGCTCTCTGGGGACTGAGGTGTGCTGTCCAGACGAGACGCCATCAGGCCGTTCTGGTACTGAGCCCGTGTGATCTGAGGGAGGGAGGGGGACATGAGAAGGAGATCGAAGCTGATGCTGGTTTTCTTTGGTAGAATTTTCCTTTAAAAAGGTCCAATATTTTACACTTTTACAGTGTTTCATTTGACGTGTTGATCCATTAGAAGATATAGAAGATATTTACATCTTCTCTCCGGCGCTCTAGTAGCAACAGGTCAAGGAATGACTGTTTTCTGAGTGATATAATAAAAAAAAATTAATGATGGGTCCAGGTGGGTTAGGGTTAGACTGAGAGTGGAGACTGGTTTGTTGTGACATCACAAAGTTACAGAAGTCCTAACGGCTGGTTTTAAGGCTCCGTTTCTGAATACAGGCTGTGTGTTTCTCTGTGGACTGAGGCTTTGATACTTTCACAGTATTAATATAGAACCTGCTTTATAATCAAACAACACATGGAAATATACTTTATACGATATGAAACATTTAAACCTCCAATAACTGATTTTTTTTTGGCTGTTTGGAGGCAGCAGAAACTATGAACACAAAATTGACATATCACCTTTTAGGTTGATATGGTGAACAGACAGCTGCTCATTTACACATTCAGCAGTTATGGAGCAACATTATCATTCATTTGGACTTGTGTTTATGTCTCCACCAACCTCCACAATTTCTTTCCCCCAGCTTAATGAAATTGCAATTTTATCCATTTAAAACGAAATCTAACTCAGTAAATTGAGCATAAAACAATGAAAGGGTCTGAACGCTCTCTGAAGCAGCTCATACAATACTAAACGACGGGGCATGTTTGTTGTAACCAACCTTGACAAACTGCAGGTCGGTGAGGGCGCGGACGTAGAAGTCGGGTGTGTACTGCTGCGAGGGGATGCTGTTGTTGAGCTGGCTGTTGCTGCCGCTGACGGAGAGA
This sequence comes from Seriola aureovittata, assembly GCF_021018895.1. Taxonomy (NCBI): domain Eukaryota; kingdom Metazoa; phylum Chordata; class Actinopteri; order Carangiformes; family Carangidae; genus Seriola; species Seriola aureovittata. Next base: position 19,395,942 of record NC_079368.1, read on the forward strand.
GACTCGGTCCGGTCCGCTCCGCTCAGAGACGCTGTTCGGTTCAACCCACTGAGGTGTGACGGCGAACGAAACTCTGCAAATACACACGCACAGAGAAAAGGGTTATTAACAGCTCCTGTTAGCAGCTAAGAGACAGAGCAGTGTGATGAAGATCTATCAGGCTGTGCTGCGTACATACAAAATAAAACTCTTCATCTTGAGTCAAAGCTGTGTCGTTGGTTTGATTCTACTGTTTCAAAGCCATTCGTGGACTAACGGCTCTATGATGCCACTACAGATCAATGGAAACACCTCGAGGGCACAAGATGCAGTGAAGGGTCAAATGCAGGTTAATAATGAATGAACACAACTAATTAGTGACACACAAGGTATGAATGATGCACAAAATAACAACAGTAACACCTACACAAACGTTGTAAAGTAAACGTGTGAGAGCAAGAGGGCAGGAGGTTACAGAAGTTAAAGTTAAGTTATATCATCCATGAACAGCACAAACTCATGACCATCTGCACACACCCTTTGTTTCACGGACACATCAGCAAAGTGCTGTCTGTCTCACACGCCAAGGCGGTGACTCACAAAATTTTCCAAATAAGCAGTGACTCAATTAGTGCTTTCATATTTACAAAGCTTAAAGTACCTTCATTTACCGCTGAGCAGCACATGATGCAAACTATGATACGTATAATTGACAGCGGCGGAACAGAAGCGAAACTTTAACCTTTTAACACCCACAATTTGACCAGCAAAATATTATCAATATGAGTGTTTCTTAATGTGTTTGTCAACAACAGTAACTCCTGCAGTTAAGCTGCAGGTGTATAGACAGATAATGAATCACAATATAGGAAAACACATCAATAACGTCTTCACGGGAGAAGTCAGAATGGTTGACATACACTTAATTTATCATTAATAAACTTCATGTCCTTATTTCTATTACAACTGCATTACAAACCATTTAATTTAATATTAATATTTAATACTTATATTGTCCCAAGTATTCCCATAAAGACTGTAGTAAACTTATTTCATTCAGGGTGGGGAGTTTGGTTTATTTCTTCTGTGACCAATATTTGCAGGTGAAAACATGTCCACAGAGGAGAGCAGACTTAATAGCTGCAGGACACTAGTATGATGTAGAAATCCCCAGACAGTCACTACTATGAAATGTCACATCAATACAGACAAACAGAACAATATCTGTATTGTCTGATTTGACTCTTGTCTTTTTTTCCAAAAAGAATCGATTAATCTGCAAATTATTTTCTTGTTTAATCCATTAAATCATGGTCTTTAAAAGGCCCAAGCTGACACATGACACACTTTGTCTCAACAACAGTCAAACACCAACGGAGAAAAGCAGAAAAGCCAGTACCAGTACGTGTTTGCCACGAGTTGCTGATTTGTTTTTCTGTTCTGCAAAATAGACAACTGACACCTTATACATATGCTGTCTCGAAACGATTGGGTGTGAAAGGGTTAAAGCGCCAAATATGAAACAAATGGTCTACTACTGTATTCTTAGTCATATTAACTAATCATTTTCTGATTAAAATAACATCTTATTGTTGAGTCAAAGTCTAAAACACTTCCGGCAAGTTATTTTCCACCTCTGCTCCGACAAACTGAAACCACAATGACTAACATTCATGAGCTTCATCCAGCAGACTGTTTAGTTTTTATTGTGACATGCTAGTTTCATCAATGTATGTCTCACACACACACACGTACACACACATATATACACACACACACACACACACACACACACACACACACACACACTTTAAACGCAGGCTCGTTACCAGCTGTGTTATTACCAGTAGGCGTGAGTCTTCCAGCAGCGGGCCTCAGTGAGTCATAGGAAACTGTTTTACCTGGACACGTCAAGTGCGTTAACTTTCAAGGAATTCAGCTCGCTAGTTAATCCTGGATATCTACGGCTCATTTTCTTAGTTAGTGGTTAGATTTTCACTTAGTCATGAAAGAATCTTTATTGTTTAGATATTCAAGACTGTTGAGATCCAGTAGGGAACTTTTCTTTATTAAGATCCTTCCGCTAAACATTCATCTACAGCTTCAAACTTATGACTCGGTACTTATCTAGTCTGGTTCAGTTGGAAGTTTATCCCTGCTAAAAGGGAGTTTCTTCTTCCCACTGTCACCAAGTGCTGCTCATTGTGGGAACTTTTGGGTTTCATGCTATAATATTGTAAGGTCTTGCCTTGCGATAATGCATGTTATAATTTGGTGCTATACAAATACAATAAAATTGAATTAATTGAATAGTTTTTCCAGCTACAAGTTTTTTTTTTTAAAGCTTTTTAGCATTCATGTTAGTCCTGCCCTGTTTGTGTCATGTAAGGTTAAATCAGATAAATGCAACCATTAAACAACCATTGTCTAAACTAAATCTAAATATATGAATGATTAAATCAGAGTGCATTTTGCTGTTTACGTCTCTCTCAGAGTGCAGACTTGTTTACTCTTTGCAAAAAACATGATGTAGAGTTGCAGGATTTTCCATTTCCTCAGCCTCAGTCACATTAAACAACTCAAACCAAATAATGTGGTAGTGACGTTGAATTACACGAACAGATATTCAGATACATGTTCCTCTGACTTCTTGATACTATTTCAATTTCAACAGAACAAACTCACAGGACTGAGTTCAGAGACGTATATGACAAAAGCTTAGGTGCATTTTATTTTGTTCCCCTATTTTCTATTGTTATCAGCATTAAGTAAACGGTTTATAATACACTATAATATAATTGTAAGGACAGTTCAAGTGTTTATTACTGTGCAGTGTTTTTGTCAACATTTCTAACTTTTCCTATGAAAACATACTATTAGAAAAATAATAATAATTATATTATTATTGCTGTTGTTGTTGTTATACCTTTATATTTTAGCTATGTTGTCACTCATTATTTGGTTATACATCTGCCTTCACTCATGGGTGTCCACAGAAGGAATTACAGTTGATGATAAATACATATAAACACATATAAATACACCGCGGTGTAATATAAACCAATCAATAAAGGCTAAATAGGCGGATTTGAAGTAAAGTGTTAGCAAAGTATTTATTTTTCGTAACTTTTGTGTCTTGGGTGAGAGTTAAAACTTAAAGAAGAGTTACCTACTGGATCTTCAAGACTTAAAAAATCTGTGAAGGTTTTTCTATCAGTCAAAGCTCAGCTTGTGATCAGGTGCTCGCAGGGAGAGTTAGTGTCTTTAGGACTACGGTGGATGATGGGACCCAGTTCCAAACAACAACCCTCGCTCCTACCCCTTGGAAAGCGGTTATCTTAAAAACACTTTCATTGATGATTACGACACTGAGCAGGTACTGGGATTACATTTGGAACTGGGCACTGGTGATTAAAGTGGAGGAGACATACTGGCTGCAGTGCTACTGTTTGTTGTGCTCTAAAAGACTACAGTCTATTTCAGCAGTTAATGTCCTTGAGTCTATTCAAAACTATAGGGTTTATAATATGTTGCGAAAGTGAAGGATAGGACAACAATAACCAAAAAGAAACAACAAAAAAACACACATCCAGGCTGCATCTCAACAGCTTCATGTTCTCTCCATCTAAACACGGATGTAAAACAAAGAGAGAAAGAAACCATCTGAAGCTATTAGGATGCATCCAGAGCTGACGCTGCAAAGAGCGGACAGCTTAACCCCTCGAGGGCCTACAAGTCCCATCTGGGTGTCTTGTGATGCTGTCCCATCCTTCTCCCTTTTTTCTTAGAGGTGCCACGTGATCATTAACTGTCCCCATGTGTCCTGCCAGCTGAAGAGCTGTGCTGACATTTTGGCAGATACGCTCTTTGATCATCCTTCTTACTTTTGCAACAACATGAGCGGCGTCTTTTCGGCCTCTGCGTCTCCTCTGTACTACTCTGCACACGCTTATGCTAATACGTCGGTGCACTGTTTGTTTAGTGTTGTCATCTACCTGCTTTGTAAGGTAGGTATAGGGATACAGATCTCCGGCAGGCGCAATGTGATCCATACACTCAGAATTCAACTGATTGTTTTTTTGTTTTTTTTAAAAACCCAAATCTGGGGCTGGTTTCACAAAGACAGACTTCGCCTTTGGCACAGACTTCAGAGAGACGTCTAAATTCATCTGTTGCACAAAGCAGTTCAGTTCTTGACTGTCTTGCTGGAAACTGGACTGTGGCACAATGAATTCTGGGTAAATTAAAATTGAATTATTAAAAAAAAAAAAGGCCAACCGAGGAACCACATCTTACAGCTCGGTCTTTCCCTTCTCATCGCATTCTCCATAACAATGTTAACTAAACCACAAAGTATGAGCCATTTCCTGTTTTTTGTTGATGAGTGCTACTAGTCAGTGCAGGTGTCACAGACAGTTACCATGGTAACTTATGCATGAGTCAGCCCGAGGTGTCTTATTTGTATCAGACTAATCTGTGAGCAAAGTTAAGACTGGTCCAATACAACAGAACAGTCTGAAATATCTCTATGAAATCGGCCTCTGACGTGCGATATCATTATTATTATCATTATTGTTATTATTATTATTGTTATTATTATTCTTGTGTATCTAACAAACATTTCCAATAAGGATATACTAAATTAGATTATTTTGTTACACAGGATTTGATTATTCTGACCCAGATACTACGTACTAGGGCTGCACCTAACGATCGTTTTCATTACTGATTATTTCTAAAGAGTCACTTCAATGCTGAAAAAAGTAAATTCTGATTAAATAAAAAATTATTTAAATGATGGATCCATTATTGGAATTTTTGCATTTTATCTTCTGTCGATTGATAAAGTGTCTCAGCTCTACTTTGAACAGAGGGAGATGTTTTACAGCTGAAAACTAAACATGCGAGCGGCCTCATGTGGACAAACCATGTAATGACCAAATTCCTCCACCATTTTCATTCCAGCACTGAAACTTCTTTCTTTGCTTCTGACATAAACACAGACACTGTAATAAGATAAAACCCTCCATTAATATCAGCAACGTTCAATTGGTCGAGCTCAAATTAAAGGGAGAAACTGACCAAAAGTGGATCACCATCACTTTTTCCTTCCACTGGAGTCTGAGCTGACGAACATGAACTCTGACCTACACCTTCATGTGTTAAGGACTTAGTCACCTGCAACACATGCAAAATTCATGCAAATTAAATGTCGACTAATTAAAACCAGGTGTAAATGAGGTCATCCAGTTGAACAAAGAGCGTATTTGCCAAAAAAAAAAAAAAAAAAAAAAAGGAGCTGTCATGTCGTGACTCTTTGCTTTCCTTAAAGGGTAAATCTACACTGAATCACGTGGAGAAGAAGAATGCAGCTGCACTTCTCTTTGTTGGGTGAAACCTTCAAACAAGTTGCACCTTTGACCACGACGCAATCAGTAACATGATGATGGATATTTTGACATCCAGTGGATATCACTGATTGAGATGTGGTTTGAAGTGCAACCCCACAATTCATTGTTCCTGCCCTTAGAGAGCCGTGCAGGAGCAGTTTTCTGCCCTCCGTGGTTAGGCCTCGATTTACCCTTCAGCAGATTTCTAAGCCAACATGGAGAAAAATTTCTAAACCGCGCCCGGTGAATCAAAAGCCAGGCCCACCCACTAACGCCCAAACCCGCCCACCTACCCCAACCCAACCCAACCCAACCCAACCCAACCCGTCCTCGGTGTTAAAGGACCCAGACATGCCGGAGTTTACCTGGCAACCGAGAGAACAGAGAAAACCTCTTAAAGGAGAGGTGGCGAGGACGAGGAGCAGCCACTGAGAGGAGAGAAGGAAGGGAGGGAGAAGTTGATCGATGGGACAAAGGGGAGGAGGGGGGTGACGGGGAGGGAGGGAGGGATGGAGGGAGGGAGAGTCAGTGAGACAGTGGGAGACAGTGGGAGACAGATCTGCTTCCAGACTTGGGCGTAGACATGCAAAACCATGGAGAAATTCTGCCCCGCTGCAGCACCATCACGTCACATTCAACTGCCTGAAAGCGAACTGAAGTTTTCAGGTTGTTTTCGTTACTGAGCTGTTGGATGAAAATGTGTGAATGAGGCTGACGCTGATGGGAAGAAAGGAACCTTGAGAAGATGACAAAATTATGCTTCACACATCTCTGTCTCTCTCTCTTTAGATGAAGCACCTTAAAGAGTGAGCTGCTGAGCGTTAAGATGAAACAGAGACTTGAAAGAAAGGAAAGAGTGACGCTGGGACCGGACAACATTTACATCCTTCTCCTCCAGGTGGTCACAGTGTCAGATTAGCTGTTTGTGGTGACATAACCTGCTGCTATCACCTGCCTGGGGGATATTAACACACACACTGAACTCCAACCAGTCATTGCTTTGGATTTTTCATGATCTACAGGAGAGGCCGCTTTCTCTTTTCCACTTAAATGTATGCACTAATGAGCTCTCATGCTCCTATTAATCACCATCATTCGGGTATTATATCAAATTTTCCTGCATCAGTGCCAATAAAATACCTGAGTTTCTGCACCTGAACTACCAAAAAAAACACACATTTTTATTTTATAAAACATCAAAACTTCTTAAAGGTTAAATGTTAAACATAAATAGTGGCAGGAAAATGTAAGATTTAAATCAGTATGATCAAACAAATCTGACCACACATTCAATACAAGCTCCTGGTACTTGACGGCTGCTTGTCTGCACCACATAAAGGGCCGAGTGTTGACATCCATCCTTTTGGTCAGAGTCACAGATGCTGGTGTTTCCATCCGGGCCTCATGAGACGTACTGATCTAGAATGGACACACTACGGAGAAGAAGTCTTCATGAGTCCACTCGGTTCGGAGGAACTTCAGAGTCAAACGTGATCGGACTGGGTCCAAGTCACCACCTACAGTCTAAACTGGTCTTGGTCAGGTCTCTGGTCCGTGTGACGGTGTGTCTAATACCTGAGTGGATCTGAGTCCTGGCTCTGCTCTGATCTCCTGACATCGTCGTAATCATCTTCACCCAGTTGAGTGCAGAGAGTTTTATTGCTGGTGCAGGAGGCTTTTAATTATTGAAAATTAATTTACTGAAGTTTGTTTCTATGACTTCTTCTTCTTCTTCACCTCAGCTGCTTGATGTTAGCTCTCTATTCGAGTGTGTTCGGGATGACCGCACTTCAGATCTAACCCTAACCCTGGTCTAATAAGGTCGTGCAGGTCAGGTTTGTTTCTGACTGGGTCCACTCTGGACGACTGAAGACCTCCGCCGCACATGATGAACCACACTGTCATGTCCCACCGCCCCACATCTGTCACATCAGGCCTCTATCGGCCTGATCTCGTGTGGCCTGATCCCAGCGTAAGAGAAAAGAGAGAAACAGAGCTCGACAGAGACGTGAATGTAAAGACTGAACTGACATGGACAGCAGAGAGACAAGCGAACAGATGGAAGTCAACAACAGAGACACAGGACGACGCTAAACTGAGCAAATCTGGCAGAAGGGAAAAAAAGAATGACTTTTATATCTAAGGAAGAGAAAGCGTGTGTGTGTGTGTGTGTGTGTATGTGTGTGTGTGAGAGCGAGAGAGCCAGAGAGGGAGGGAGGGAGGGCAGGAGTTCAAAGGTCATCAGCAGAAGAGATTTCAGAAACCAGTAATGCATTCCACCTCCCCCTTCCAGCACATGAGCCCTCCCCATGTCCTCAGTGAACCCAAACCAACAAACCTTGCTCTTCTTAAAAGGTTCATGTTAGAGAAGTTTGTGCCTGAGTTAAACTTTATTCAAAAATAAATAAATCCCAGCTATTTGCTTTAAGCTGCATGGAAACAGCTGCCCCGTGTTTACCAGCGGTTTACCAGATGAGCGTGTGTCACATGATGTTGTGCATGTTGTCAATTAAAGAAAAACTGGTTTTCAGATTTCAGAAGTCGACCCACTCGCTGCTCCGAGTGTTCAAGAGCCAGAGCTGTGGATTACATGAAAATATCTGAACCACACAGTGTGTGTGTGTGTGTGTGTGTGTGTGTGTAAAAAGGTAAATAAATTACTGCCGACGCTCAGCCATGTGGAGCGGTGGAGTCGCTGTTTAACAAGCAAATTCCACACATGGTTTTATGTGTAACATGTCGGTCTCGTTCAGCTGTGATACAACTGAAGACTGATAATTTATTATCCACATTCAAAACGGTCACAGTTATTGATCAAAATGATCAGTTTTACTTTGCACAGAAACTGTAGTGGTCTCCTGAGATCAGCTGTATGTGGGTGTGGCTCAATTATATATTGATGAGTGGCAGCCACAGTGGTAAACTGAAATTTAAACAGTGTAAACTAAAGTGTACTTAATTTTTCATGAGGTGCGGCAAAGTAATACATGCTAGCCAACATGATGTATGATGACTTTAAGGACTGCTAAATGAAAACGTTAAAGTCATGTTAATGAAACTGCCTCACTGTCCACATTTATTATAAGTACACATACTGTTATCTCATACTGCAGCTGATATCTTGGTCTAATGGACTTTGAATTTCAGTAAAATAATATACAGTTCAAATCATATGAGAGTGGAGTCACAAACTGTGATGCTTATTGCTTATTACTTGAATTCTTTTCCTTTTTGGTGTGCTGTAATGTGATTTTCTTAACTTATTCTACATTATTCATTCATTATAATTAACTGTAACTGGTTTACTAATGTTCCTAAAAAAGCTGTATGTATAAAAACTGTTTACTAGAAATTTAATTTAATTACAATCTTAGAAAGCTGTCATAGCTATATGACATTTTGCCACTAGGTGGCAGAAGAAGCATTTAAACGTGGGACATTACACTGCAAACACTAATTTAACCCTAGCACATTAATTAATAGTGCATTGTAAAATAACAGAGGAGAGGAGATGGAGGTTCTGGACTCACCCAATGTGGGAGCACTGAGCGCCATGACACCGTAGAAAGAGAAAGGCCCGGTCTCAAACTTCATGTTCTCGTTACCGGCCTCCACTTCCACCCGGCCCTGACAGAAACGACACAAACAAACATGGATGATGCAGAAGCAAATTACAACTGGAGCAGTAACGACAACATCACAGGAGGGATTTTATTCTGCACATTGAAACTCGTCATGTCTGTCTCAGTAGCACCAGAAGCCATTTAAATCACTTAGAGGGAGAAAATGTGGTGGTAAGAAAAGTCTGAAAAATCCTTATACTAATACTAATAATTTACCAGCTGTTTCGTTCCTACAGAACACTTTCAGAATATGATTTAATTGCTAACTATAATCAGATCAACGAATGGATGTTTTGTGCTTTATATTTACTCTAAAGTTGACCTTTCTGTTCAGTGTGTCCTCTGGGCTGTTTTCTTCTGAGGACAGAAAGTCACTAAAACATCATGTGACACAAAAAAATTCCCACTCAAAGTCATGTGAATGAATCCCTCTTATCAGACAGATTATCAGCTAAACTGTGGAGTGATATCACATCTCATCCTCACCTCCATCCTAACAGCTGCCTGCAACTAATAATTTAATATTTTCACCTTTAATTAATCTGCTGTTTTTTTTTTTTGTCATTAAATGCCTGTTAAAATTTGTGTGTCTTCTAATGTCTTATTCTGACAAGTTTAAAAACAAAGAAAAGACATTTGAGGCTCTGGAAATAGTAAATGTTTGATAATTATTCTTTATAAAATGACAAATTAAACAATTATTTGATTATCAAAATAGCTGCAGATGAATTTTCTGTTAATCATCATCAGCTAATCGACTGGACTAGATGATCTCTAATTGTTAGACAAAGACTGATAAAAGCCTTGTAACCCTGACTTTCAGTTTTTCATGAAATCACACTGCTTGGCCTCTAGAGGGCGTCAGACTCTCAGTTCTAAATAAGGCGAGAGAGTATTTGCTGGAGAGGCCTTGCATCATTAGTGGGAGGAAACATGTTTATTTTGGACTTTGTTACACACTCGTGAGTACTCAACAATTCAAGATTTACAAGTTTGAAAAGGGAAGACACTGCGGATCAACAATGTGATGACAAATGAGGAGATGAGTGAGGCAGAGGTTAAATTGAAAACCAAGGTTGTGCAGCAGAGAGATGGATGAATTAGGGACACAGAGCGGGAGATGGAGGGATGAGAGGACGGGGGGGGGGGGGGGGGGGGGGCAAGAGGGTGAAGGAGGCCTCTGTGTTGGTTCAGAGAGTTGGCCCGAGTCGGCCCGCTGGAATGTGTGAACTGCAGCAACAACACAGCACAGTTAATCCACACTGTCATCCCTCCTTCCCTCCATCCCTCTGTCCCTCCATACTCCCATCCCCCCCCGGGGCTGATGGGAGCCGAACAGGTGGTGAAATAAAAGGGAGACAAAAAAAGAAAAGGGCAAACAAGATGGCGCGGAGAGCTCGCCGCATCTGACAGTGACTGCAGAAGTTTGACGTGTGCGGAGCATGAAGCGACTGATAGGATGGGCTGCAGGGATATGTACATAAAACACCAACAACATTTCATTTTTCATCAAATCCACCACGTCTTAATTTAACATTTCAGCATCAGTACAGTCCCGTCCTAACATGAAACTTCTTACAGGATTTTGTAGAAAGTTTTTAAGAATTTTTGAGGCTAAAAAGTTTTTAATTGTTTGACTCAACTGCATGTGAAACCGTCAGGCAGAAGTTTATGAATTCAAACTCACAGATCATTAATAAACAAGGTCAGATCATTACATTTCACATTAAGAGATCAACGCTGTGCGTATATTTCTCTTTAAGGCCTCCTGGAAGGAACGGACAGAGAGCAAACATTTACAAACATAAACGATCTGATGTAACCATCCCTCATGCTATTTTAGGGTGCATGCCAATTTAGAAACCTGGCTTGGATATTACAGGAGGGGGAGGGGGAGGGGAGGATCTGTCACTGGAGTTACCAAGTGGGCTGCTCCCATCACAAACGCTGTGCTGAATTAAGTTCACAACGTCTCCCCGCGGCTCAGCAACTGATGTCAGCCCCAATCGGAGCTGCACTCGTCCACGCCGCGGCGGCATTAATCTGAAAACTGCAGCCACTATTAAAGCTCAGAAATGGCTCATTTTCTGACGAGAATTAATCCTTGTTTCCCTGATATCATTTTTAGACCACTGCTAGGTTTGACTTTCAGAAAGAAGGGAAGGTTAGAGAGCGGTTGAATCATTTCTGAGAGCCTGGTTCAAGGTGTGTGTGCTTTTTTAAAGCAGAGGTTTAACCACAACGGTTGTAAGCGATTAGTGACATAATTCAGCGCTGTAGGTCCCAGAGATGAACTTGCAGAAACCCTCATTCATTCATTATATGGTAAAAGATAAATGAACTGTACTTATATGGAAGCCACAATCACCCATTCACACACACATTCATACCGCGCTCTCGACTACACACAGATGGTGAACAACGTAAAAAACGAGCAGCTATCAGAGGAGCTGCTTTTGAGTAAGTTCAGCTCCAGTGCCTCTAGATTTAGCAGCATTCGGAGCACGCTCATAATTAAAGACACTCGCCATGCACGGTGAAAAAATGTCTAATTTTGGACGACTTTAAGCGCCTTGTTTAACTGTTGATGTAAAGTCGCTGTTGCATCACAAGTATTTGCCCTTCCTGGTGCTCATACTGTTGTTTGCCCAGGTAAAAGAAAATGTGCACTGTCATACCTTTAGGCTTGTAGTGAGTTCACTGTCCCTACTAACATTAGCATGTAACATACACATACACACATACTCTCATCATCTCTGCTTTCTGGTTTCCTTTGTGTTTCATGAACACGCTTTGATGTTTCAGCTGTTTGTGCAGAAAGTGAAAGCGTCTTTCCCTAATGAGGACGGTCGATCCATCCTTCTACAGCTCCAACTCCCTGTGTGTGTGTGTGTGTGTGTGTGTGTGTGTGTGTGTGTGTGTGTGTGTGTGTGTACAGATACTTATTTTCTGTCTTTATTTTGACAGGTAACTTCTCTGGGCATGAATGTCTTTGCTGCGACGCACTCGTTCAAATTCATTCAGTTACACAATTTCACACCTGCCCAGTACAACCGCAGGCTTCCACCTTCGGCTGCTGAGTAATCAGAGGCCTCGCTCAAGGACGACTCGCTGCCGAGAGAAGAGTGGATGTAGTCTGCAAACCTTTCCTGACATTTCTGCTTTACTGGAACGGGACACAATAATACTTTAGCCTCTGATTTTTCCTGTATTTCTCCAGTGTTGCCCCCCAAGTATTCAGGGTTTACGGCAGCGTGACTTCTTCATTTGACCCTTAATGCAAAGGTTAAACCTCTTCAGCTCTGCCGCCAGCTTTCTGCCACTTAAAGTGTATGAGCAGATTTGGAAAGATGCTAATCACCTCTCAACATATGGCCAACCCTGCGTGTATGCAACCATCGGCCGGGGTCAAATACTTAGCCCGCAACACGTGCGCATACGCAAAAAACACTCATGCGTGCCTCACGAGCACGCAGAGGGCCGACTCTATCTGCAGCTGTCCGCGCTGCCGCGAGGCTGGTGTTTCATTTATAAAGGGAGGCACGGGGGGGAGGAGGGGGAGGGCAGAGAGAAAGAATAGAAACAGAGGGAGGCGGAGGACAGGAGTGAGAGGTGTGAAGCCTGCTGGTGCTCCGGTCAGACCTGTTCTCCCAGATCTGCACAAAACAGCCTGCCAACACTTAGACCCATAAACTGCACCAACACTGGGCTTTTATTAGAGAATAAGCCTTGAGTGGGTCACTGTGGTCAACCACCGGTTCTGTATTTCAGAGAATCAACCCCGGTCACAGGCTTTTATAATTTTTATTTCTTATATCTGATATCAGAAATAACTGCGGAGTAGGGGCAGGAGAAATTCACTCCACAGCCTTTGCAATGTCCGTCTATAAAATCTCCATTAAACTCTGCTGCTTCGAGTTGTTGCACACTTGATGATGCGAGACAATAAACAGGCGTGTAATGGCAGGTGGTCGCCGACAGCAGCGGATTGAGACACAGCAATCACAATCACACTTGTGGAACAGTAACGACACTGATGTTTCAGTTCATTATGGATAAAGAAAGCAAACAAACTTCCTAAACAACACTATCACTGTACTGGATTGTGCACTGGCAGGAATATTATAATCAATTATAAACAGTTTAGAAAGTTTAGAAAGGGTCTTAAATGAAGCTAAAGTCTTCATCACATCCTACAGGAGTCAAATAACTATTTCACCTTTTCCTTTTTGTGACTTACCATGAAAATATAATATAAATATAAACATCATATAGAACAAAACTGCTTCATTAGTTTTGATTCTACCTCTTTAAAAGCCTTGAAATCCTCTTTCCTTTGGGATGTCAGTATTGTTCTCACTGGTTTGTTGTGGGCGAGGCCAAGTTGGACAAAGGTGGCGCACGTTGTCCCACACCTCCGAGCACCAATCAGAGCTCAGCAATATTTGAATCAAAACATGGTGACTATTTTTCCAGCTCTAACAATCAAGTCTGATCAAGCCACAGCCGCACAGTCGTGATGAAGGAGATTCACTCAGTATTTTGAGAGTTAAACTTGTAATTAATAATCCTCAACGCCTCAGTTTCCACAGATAAGAAATATCTTTATCTTGGCACATGGTTCAGCTAAAAAAAACCAAACAGCTAAAACAAATAAACCAAAATACACATTGGATTTGAATGTAGAACATGTACGTGATCGTGTCAGAAGGTGTGGAGTAAAATGATTTTTCCAACCTTGAAGCGACTTAAGAGTGACAAAGGGAGGAACATGCGTCGTATTAAATGATTTTTCGCATCTCTCACAAGTCAAAAAATGTGCGCACAAACACACAACATACGGGCGTTAGTGCCCGAAGAAAGCAGATGTCCTAAACCCAGCGCTGCTAGCTTCAGCTTCATGAATACATGGTACTTTTACATCATCACACTGGAACACCGTCTCTCACTCATTTCTAACCCAGGGCTGTGTTTCCGCTTAAAGTTCAAAACCTGTGTGTGTGTGTGTGTGAGAGACTGTGTGTGTGTGTGTGTGTGTGTGTGTGTGTTTTTGCTAAGACATGTGTGGGACGTGCACTGTAGGTGGGTCTTAGCCAAAGTTCAAGTCGGTGTGTTATGACTCATCAGCAACGTGAGCGAGAACTTCATGTCCCCACTCCGGTCTCTATCCATCAAACTGACACACATCAAGGCGCTGATGTTCGCCGGTAACAGACAAGCTTTTAAAAACACAACCCTCCCTGTGACCTTCACTGATCAATTATACTCCAGCTTTACTGCCGGGGAGGCGGCAAACTGCTGAGGAGGGGTGTTTTTTTTTAAGGCAGAACTAAGGTAAAGTTGGAGTCTTTGGAAGTACTAGAATAGAGCAGTGAAGCTTGTTAGAGTGTTTTATGAACACTGGAAGAGGAAAGACAGTTTAAAGACTTATTTTTATAGTTGTGGCCGTTGTTTCTGTAGATTGTGATAACATTACACTAAGTGAACACCAGCAGAAATCAGCTATCAGACAGTTTTAAACAAGTCAAAACTACTGTCTCTGAAGGTAAAACTGAAAGTGAAACTGTCTGAAAGTTGTTCTGTAAACTAAGATTGGATGTTCATAGTGATGTTTGGGGTAATAATCATACAACTTCCCTTTGGTTTCCCTTTCAAATAAGGTTCAGTAGTCTGGTAATCTTGTTTAAAATCTACCTGTCTAATCATTCGTTTCATGTTTCTAACCCCATTGTCTTTTTTTGGGGATGTAACAGTGTTATTATTACCATTAGAAATAATGGCCACAACTATGACAATAAGAAGTTGCAGTACGGTTTTTTTGTTTTTGATTGTTTTGTTGTTTTTTTATTAATATGTAAGTGCATACCAATACGTTTTTTTATAAACGGAGGTTTGTTGAGGAGCATGTTACAGCTTGTGAAAGTTTCTGGCTGTGAAGACACTGAGGAAAGAACCATTACAAAGTCTTCAAACAGGAAGGTGAGAGAGAAACAGACATCTCAGGCAAGCGAGGAAGGTTAATAAATGTGTCGGAGTCGAGTCTTTAAGTCGCCGGACAAGAAGTTAGTTACTGATGGTGAAAGTGTTGGAGACACGACAGACACTAAACAAGGACGGAGGATTACAGTGTTGGAACAGGGCCAATCAGTTCAGAGGCAAAATTAACTCTGTGTGTGTGTGTGTGTGTGTGTGTGTGTGTGTTTGTGTGTGTGTGTGTGTGTGTGTGTATGTGTGTGTGTGTGTGTGTGTGGTTGTGTCTGTGACCAACCAGCCTCAGTGTTTAGTGGTTTGTGACCATGTGTTTGTTATAAAATGAACCGCTGACTTCAGTTAATGGTTGATGTCAAACTGAACAGTTTTCTCCAACAGTTTGCGCAAAGTCACTGAGTCACTTGTGCAGTGACACTGACACACACACACACACACACACACACACACACACACACACACACACACACACACACACACACACACACACTTCCTCAGTGAGATGTTACAGTGTGAGTCAGTGTCAATGTACATCAACTCAAGTGTTGATGGTGTGAGGTCATGCACATGCACACACACACACACACACACACACACACACACACACACACACACACACACACACACACACACACACACTAACACACACACACACTCTAGATCTGCCTCCTTTCGGTCTTTCTTATTCTCACAGGACAGACATTTTTCCAGCTCTTGTCCACAACAGGAAGAGTTGCTCACAAATAAGTTCTGACGTTGTGATCCAGGAATGCGACCACAACAATGGTGTCTGTTTATATTATCAACCGCCAGATACAGGAAATTAATTGGTGACAATGTCGATAATTGATCAGTTGTTGGCTGCGGCTTCTAAGACTTGCAGTAACAGACTTTTTTTGACCACTTGAAGGCAGTAGAAACAAGTTGTTAACACAACACTGACATCATCAGCTTTAAAGTTGATCTAACAACCTTGTTGTAAACAGTTGTTTACACATCCAGCAGTTACAGAACAACGTCATCATTCATTTATAAGTCCAATATTTTCTCTCTTTTAGCTCTGTGTTTGGTCTCCACCAGCTGCTGGGGGAAATATCTGACTCTTTAGCTGCTAAATGCTCCACTATGTTCACCAGCTACTGGCTAACTGTGGGACAGTGGGATATTACAGTGGACCAAAACACTTGTGGGTCGGACAGTGACAGACAATGGGCTGAAACTCACTGTAAAGCTCAGTAGAGCAGATTCAGGTGGTAATTCATCACATATTGTCATTTCATCAAACATCTGAATATGAATGACTCAGTTTCATATTATTATAAATATGGAAATTTGAGGGGGGGTTTGTGATGATGAGATAAACCTCTGAAGGCATCAATCTGTTGTTCTTTCCATTTTAAAAACTAATCTGAAGGTCAAAAAGATGACTGACAGATTCCTTAAAAGTGATAATGATCATTAGCTGAACACCAGAAACTACCTGCTCATAAATAAACCTGACCATTTCCTGGAGCAGTGCTAGACACAGTGCGGCATCTTCCACTGAAAAACCTTTGATCTGACGCTTGGAGCAAACTGAACGGTACAATATGACTGTCGACCAGGAAACTTACAATAACATGCAAATAAAGGAAAAGGATTTTATAAAAGGTTTATAAACCTCAAGAGTAAAAATCATTCCTTCCTTTCATCCAAACTTTTTAAAATGAAGTGAAATGACCAAGTTCAGATTTCCATATGTTACAGAAGCTGAAGGAAAACAACAGTGATGTGACTCTGCCTGTGTAGACCGACTGCACTGTGAGAATAACAGAGCATCTTTATAGAGGCATGAATCACGCTGGTCATAAACAAACAGCCTGTCTGCTGACAGTGTAGATCACTACCAGGGAAACACACACACACACACACACACACACACACACACACGCACGCGCACACACACACACACACACACACACACACACACACACACACGCGCAAACATACACAGACACTATAAAAGGAGTGGAACAAGGACACTGAATTATCTGTATCTGAGGTTTTTGGTTCTCATGAGTCTACTGGACTCCCACACATCAGACGCACATACACACACACATGAAGCTGGAAATACAAACAAACATGTAAATGTATTTACCCACAATGAAAATGAGGTCTTCTCATCTCTGCATCCATCACATGGACGGTCTTTATCTGTCTTTATCTATCACAACAATAGTCGTCCTACGTGAGAAACCTGCCTGTGACATGCACGTTACATATTAGATAGTTCAGATGTGAGATTTTTTCCCTCCATGTGAAAATAATAACATATAAATTGAAATAAAACTCCACATCACGTCTCTACAAGAGGCTCGGTTTCCATGGAGCGAGTCAGTGGTACTTCCGCCGTCTCTGAACCTTCCTCTCTCAGTTTCTCCTCTTCCTCTGTTTCCAAACTCACACTCCTGGAATGTGAGAGTGTAATTTTGTTTACAGGACAAATATGAGCAGCACACAAACTCGCAGGCTGCTCCGAGACTCATATCATCACAGAAGATTTCAGGGGAAATTCATAATTCATCGACTAGTCTGCAGCGCATCAGTCATTAATGAAATATAACATTCATCAGCACAGGATCTAATGAAAAGAATAAGTGAGGATCTTAAAGTGCTTACACCTGGAACGACCTGGATCTTGAGTCAAAAAGCCCATGGGATTTTTTACATGGGATTTTGGATTACTAAAGTTTATTATAATGCCACATTTGTAGTCTCATTGAGACACTCGTTATCAACCGGCCTGACGTAAAATCACGACTCAGATATTTACTCAGGTATTTTATCGTTGTAGAAAGAAACATGAAAATGTCTTGAGCTTGTTTTGACCACAGACCTTATTTCAGCCTTCTGACCAGAAACCCATTAAAAAAACAAAAAACAGACTTCGAGATGAGGGAACCGGAAGTGCTAAAATGAAAACTAATTTCTCTATTAGATATAATCTGACAAACTTGCATTGAAAGCAAAGTAAAAAAGCATTTTGAGAAAAGACAGAGCAGAGAGAAATATTGTTTCACCTTCATCTTTGTAATAATATTTGGAGGAATTTGTCCACACTTCACACTTTCTACACCGAGTTATTCACATCTACTGGCTCCAGCTGCATCTTTCTCTTCACAAAGCAACGGTGGAAAATTCCCTCCCTGGCACGCCGACTCTAAATGCCTCCCCTTCCAAAAAGGTCTCTACGGATTATTCTACATGTGGGGTCTCCGCGACAGCCCTCCACATCCGGCCCTCCACGGGGAAAATCTCACCAAGACAAACGGCGGGGAGAAAGCCAACACAGATCCCCAGATTACTGGACTCGGCTAATGACTGTTTGGGGACAATGACATAAGCGACGTGTGGGAAATAAATGAGCGTGAAAGAGTGAGATTAAGACAATGAAGTGTAGTTTTCCCACCCTGTGGGATTTGAACGCACGTGTACATGTACACAGAGTGGATACTGCAGATGTGTAAACGCGGTGTCAGTGATTTGTGTGTGTGTGAACGTACAGAGAGAGGCAGAGGCTCTCAGGTTGAAGTGGGTGTGTGAGTGTGTGTGTTTGGGATTAGCGTATTGACATCTGACTGACAGCAGGCGGGTATGGCCTCCTCCTCCCTCCGCTAACATCTTATATAATGGGGATCAATTAGTGAAGAGCAAGGCCTCTAGGACCGGAGACACAGCTCTCCTCCATCACTCTCTCCGAGCACGAGGTCACAGCTGTTTCAAACCTCCTTTGACCTTCCTCCTCTTTCCTTTTCAACTCTCTCCTCTTTATGTTTTACCTTTGTCGTAAATAAGACAGGTAAAATAACGAAGATGAAATAAGTCATATTAATCAGGGGAAAAAAAGACCTGTTAATTTCATGGTAAAACTTTATTTAATTAATGCCACGGACGCTTCAGTTGTTGATTTTACTTCACCATTAAAAGCACCAATAAACCTAAAACAGCAGCCGCCTCACCCCCACTACTCACATGACTACTTCTCCCTTCTGTATGCATATCAAGTAAATATTTGGTGAACCAGATATCTAATCATTATCCCTTCAGTGCTGTAATTCACCCCGTTTCAAACTGACTTCAGGTCTTTTAACACGCTGCACGATGGACAGAACTACAGCCGCCTTTTCAGTGTAGTGACTTTCACCACCTCCAGTCTGGCACTGCACCAAATCGGGATCTTTAAACCCTTAAAGAAGCCGCCTAATCTCCTTGTAGAGTTTAATTGACTTTGTATCACTTGTGACTTCCAAACTGTTGTTGGTGTAACAACACACATTACTCAGTTTTTACTTTCTCTTGACCGCCTGGTCTCAGTATCTGTCAATTAATTCCCGCCATGTGGTTTCTACTGCATAATTGTTGTGAACAGCATATTTTATCTTGACAGTCATAAACTTTGTCAAAGCACAACTTGGGGAACGTTGGCTTTGAAGCTTTAGTGAGGATGCAATCATAAATTAACCATATTATGTACTTACCTAACAGCAACTGCTGCAACAGCTTGTTGTGCTCAGAGGAAAACATTATAATGACAGCTTCAGGGGGAGAGAGAGAGAGGAGACTATCAGTGCCTTATGGTGAATATTATAAAGAGAAAAACAAAAAATTGAAATGGCCTGTGCCTTTTTCTCCTCAACTGATCTGTCATAGTAAAGACTGAAAAGAAAATGTTGTTTTTGTGGCTGACCAGAGGTATGTGTGCGGATAGAGCGGTAAGATTTTCAAGGCTTTTATTGCTCACAACGACACGAGGTGGCGGTGGGAACGAAGAGTGAGTAAGAGATGCCCATTCTTGTCTGATAACATCTTTGTGGACCGCGATACACAGGAAACACCGCACAAGAGAGACTCAGAGCCTCCTCTCTTCTGATTGGCTCCCCAACCAGTTGTTAGAGAGGAGATGTAAAACTACACTGAGATGGATTTTGGTTCTGAAAACAACAAATATATCTTCTTATGGATAAACCCTTCAAATAAAATACGGGACCTTTTAAAGAACCCCAAACTTGAAATATTGTTGTTTTCAGGGCCACTCAGGTGTTTTATAGGGGAGCTACGTGCCAATTGGCTCCCTTGTAATTTAAACACTGATTAGAAGAACTATATAATTGTTCCAAAATGTTGAACCTCGTGCTATTCTTGAAAATATTTCTGTGAGCTTCAACTTCTGTTGGACACTGCTACTTTCAAACGCCTTCTGAATTTTAAAAACCATAACTGAGTGCATTTAAGAAGTTCATGGACGGTTAAAATTATTCTGTTTTTTATTAAGCAGCTCTTTTTCAGTGACTCAACCTAAAGCAACCACCAACCACTCTTTGCTTTATCAACAAATCTGGGACCCCTGACGGGTCGGCGCTGTGTACGACGCCTACCGCCATCTGTTGCAGGCTGCAGTTAGAGCCACGACGAGAACAACAGGGCAGATCTCTTGGTGCTCGGTGCTGCTAAGCTGCACATTCACTTGGTAAGGGAATGACTTGACAGGTGGAGAGGAGAAGGAGAGGAGGAGGTGGAGATGAGGGTCAAAGAAAGGCAACAGGAGGAGTGTGTGTGTGTGTGTGTTTGTGTCAGTGGAGGGTCAGTCCAATAATCCATGCTGCACAGCTTTTAGCCAGGCTGAAGCAATGGGTGTATTACATTTAGAGGGCGGGATGAGTTCATCACAGTGAGTCAGAAGGCTGTTACACATACAGCGTGTACCTGGTCTTTAGAAAGTGTTCTGGCATTTGGCAGGGAAAGCAAGTTAGTGTGTTGCTGTTTAAACTTGATTTTCAAGATCAAACTTTGCAGGATGACATATGTCCACAAGAGGCCCGACACACTGTTATAACTGTATTTTGGAAATCATGTGGCTGCCATTACTCTTTCCTCTTTTCTTTGCAACTTTTCACTGGCTTTAACTGTTTTTGGGGACTGGCTTGCTACAAACTACGACAAGTTCAAATCCCTTTAAGTTTGAAGTTTTTCTGCCACCGAACGTGGTTTCTTGCCGGGAGCAAGCGCTGGTGACTGTCGCTCGACAAGAGCTTCAGCCATCACTGCGTTTACAAGACAAGAGGTTATAATGTGCCCTCTCAAGCAGCGCTACGTCTACAGGGCAGATTGGAGGCTACAGTGAGTCGCATGGACGAGGAGTCCTTACAACGATCAGTAGCAACGTATATTTGAACATCTACATTTCCATGACAAACAGGCAAACTACATCTGCTGATGAAGATCACATGATATGACTGAAAGTGCAAGAACAGCCAAACTGTGGGCAGGCGTATATAAGCATTTAGCTTCGGCCTCAGCCTGTTCAGTCAATACTTAACTTGACTTTGTTTTGTTGCTGTCTATATTGTTCATATTTACTGTAGGGTTGAAAAATAATACTTCCATTCACTAAATGGACCCTGTGTTCAGACTGCAAGGTCAAGAATGAATGTTGAACGAATGTTTGAAACTCGGACGAGATATGCGGTGTGTATTCAACATCAGTCAAAGTTAATATTCGCACACTGGAGACAAAACAATCGTTGAATCTGACTGTACAGACAGAGATTATCTAACGGTTATGTGTTTGGTTGAGGTAAAGCTAGATATTTTGTACGTGTTGGTGCATATGCATGTGTGTGTAGGGGGATGTTTCAATCCACCAGTGTGTGTGTGTGTGTGTGTGTGTGTGTTGTGTGTGTGTGTGTGTGTGTGTGGGTGTCTGTGGAAAAAAAAAATCCCAAAGAAGCCAGTATAAGCCAAATCTGTTTCTGACAGCAGTGTCAGCGACTCCTGAGTTTTGCATTCAGAACCGCCGTTGAACCGCCCACAACCGACTGCACTGAAACAAGAAGCGGCTGTATCGCTGCGTACCTGCAGGATGAGCACGAAGTAGTCGACGGGCTTGCCCCTCTGGTAGACGTAGTGATGGGGCGAGCGCTTGTCACTGTCGTTGAACTTGATCTCCTGGATCACGTCGGGATGGCGCAGGATTCGCAGCAGCACCTTGTCTGAGATCTGAGACGGGCTGAACAAGCTCACCTCTGCAGGAGAAGAAAAGAGAGACTTTTACTTTTAGTTGATTGGCTGACTGATCCAGGCACTTATTACATTAGTCATTGGTGCCATTGTCTGTAGTACAACATGGAATTAAACAGTTACATGAACGGGCGTCATTTGTTCCGACAGCAGGTGAACCTACACTTCACAATGTAGCATGACACACTGATGACGACAGGCTCTGTCTCTACAAACTGAATTAATTAAGAGGTTTATGGTTCAAGCAGAATTTAACAACGTATTAAGCATCTCATGTTATAGGTGAGATAAATGGAAAGTACATGAATTTGTATCAGTTAGAGTTTCTGAATACATTTAAATAAAGATCAGCTCTTTGTCAAGTTTATGAAAAACATTCAATAAAAAAAAGTTAATTGGAGCATTGGGTTATTTCCTGGTTTCTTTAAGTGTAAGAGTATAGTTCTTTTAACAGCCCGATTTGAGCATTTCTGTTTGTTAGAAGCTTGACAATTTGTTTATTTTTCTATTTTGCAAACTGAATAATCATTTTAGTCATTTTTAAACAAAAATATACCATCAATATCTGCTCATCTCAACGCTGCAGCTGTGAGGAATCTGTGCTTGTGTTTGTCTTGCATGATGACAATATTAATATGTTTGGCTTTTAGACTGTTGGTCGGATAAAATGAGACATCGAAGGACGACACTGAGCTGTGGAAACATAACAAGCAATTTCCCCTTTTTTCTAACATTTAATAGATAAAATGATTCATCAAGAAAGTGCACTCTGTACTTTTATCATCTTTAAACGCTACCTCATCTAATTAGCCAACTTACTCATCTCTGATTGACTTAATTGTTTGCATTTCAGTGAACAGGCCCTTGAGAGCAGTGGAGTAAAAGTCAAATCTTTCAACAAAATGGAGGAAAAGGAAGTGAAAACATCTTGACCTCACCACAGAAAGAAATCCGTCATCCTCCTTAAACGTTTACAACAGGTTTTGAAACTTGACGCACTGAGTCTGAGCTGCTTCAGAGAATGATCAGTCTGAACTGTGAGTTTTTTTTCAGTGGATTCGTATTTTTCCCCATGCTTATATTTTAATCATGTATGTGGTTATCTTTTCTTTGTCTGTTGTTGCCTTTGTTTTGTTGGTACCTGTTATCTTAAATAGAGGGCCCTTGTTTCTTATTGTTTTCTTATTGTTTTTTCAGAATGTAAATAATGGCTGAGTGAAAAAATTGTAAAGTTGAAACAATGAGTCGATTATTAAATTTGAAAAAATAATCAGCAAACTATTTACTACAGCTAATGAAAGGATCATTGAACATTTAAAAACATTACATAGACTTATCATCGCTAAAAACTAATGAACAGATTAATCAATAATAAAAATTATGGAGATAAAATAAAATAAAAAAAGATTCAGCATCAAGTTAAAAATGAGTTCTCTGGCCAACACTATTACATAAGAATGATATTGTTTAATGTGCAAAAAAAAGTCGAAATGAGAAATGGTGAAATGGTGAAATGTATTTGGTTTACATGCATTACTCAACTGTTGCTAACCAGGCTGTTGTAATCAGCCATAAGTGCCTTGGTCTCCACCCAAACTGAGAACAAAGAAACACTCCAACATGCAAATAAAAGCCTATGCAACGGTGCAACAGTGAGAGGTGAGGCCTATATGACTGGTGGTGTCGGAATTCATCATCCAAACGGCAAACAAACTCCTTTCACTCTGCTTTACATACTATGTCAACAAGGGGAGAAAATGTTCCATGACTTTTCTATGATTTTCCATGACCATTTCAGAAACACTCAAACAGCCTATGACTTTGATTTCAGCCAGAGAAAAACAATCTACAGACTGAGTGAGCTTGTTGTTCCAAAACACAAAAGTAGGATTACATTGTGGTGCCATAATGCACTAGTAAAATCCCTTGATATTCCCTGACTTTACCCTGTGTGGCTACATCTTTCAGTGATACTCGAGATAAACTCTGGAAGAAATCAGTTGTAACAGAAATCAGACACAGTCTAAAAACAGCTGGGTAGTGATCATTAATCTGAAGGAGAACAAAAAAAGGAAAAGAAACAGGGAAGCAGTAACTTCCTGGACTGGAATGCATGACAAACTAAACAGAACCTCAAGAAAAATGAAAAATCAAATTCCTGCGTAATGAATCAAGACAGAAAATCGAGACCAACATCCTGAGAAAGAAAACAGAAACAAAGTAAGCAGACGCTGATGTAATGCCTGCAGAGGAAGACTCTGGCATGCTCCTACACCACAGTGTCTGTGAGACAAGGAAGTGCTACGTCATGCTAGCAGCAGCTAGTGCTAACTGCTGCTGGCAGAGCATATTAGCTAACACTCTCTAACCAGGCAGACTGCAACACATTCTCAAGTGATTTGCAGCGGCGACGGCTGCATCACCTCCAGCTGGCCGGAGTCCAGAGTCTGCTTGTGGTGGTAGGCACAAGCAGGCGCACACAGCTTGGGTCGTAAATAGATCCTCCAAATAAATCAACACAGTCAAACCTCCTCACTGCGAGTATGGACCTGCCCGGCTCGTCACATGGCAAGATGACAGAATCCATCTCTTACTGACATCCTGAGGAGAATCATGTAGCGACATATGTTCGAATGCACGCTTGGCTTACAGTTTATAAATGATCTACTGGCTGTGTGTGAGTAATACTGTGATAAGTGGGTTTGTGTGTGCACGGTTTCATCAGTATCAGTACACCCCCCACCTGTGGCCAGGAAACGATGGGCAGCGAGCAGCAGCTGAGGAGAGATCTTCACTTTTGATTCGCTCTCGTGTTTGAAGGCTGAGAAGTCTCTCTTGTTTTTATTGGGCGCTACCTTTTTCCTGTTGCGGTTGTCAGCTGAGAAGAGACACACACATGGCAGACCAAGTTATTCATTATAAAACATATACATGGAAGATCAAGGGGTTTATGCATTCAGCAGAACATGTGATTTTACAGCAGCTAAACAGCATTGTAAAAATCATCTTAGCTCTTCTGCAAAGTAACAGGAGTCATTACTTTATCTGTCTAAATATCTGAAATAGTCTGTGGACATGCATCTCAAAGATAAAGCAACACCAATATAGATAATGAACATTAAAGTAATGAAATAAGAAAGTTTAAGATGAAAACAGCAAAGAGAAGCTGAGTGATGAGTCCGTGACAAACAAAAGCAAAGACGACTTTACTCACTGTAAAGGTCCGATTCATCCAGAATCTCTGATTTAATTATCTCCTCGATCACGTCCTCAAGGGTGACCAACCCTAACACTTCGTAGAAAGGATCTCCCTCCCCCTCATTGTTCACCTTCTGCACAATGGCCAGGTGGGATTTTCCTGAGAGAGACAAAGACAAGCATTAGCGACGTTATCAGATCAATCCACTCATTACTTAATGATTTACAATCACCGACGGAGCATGTCGGGCTGTAAAATCAGGGCCGAGATGATAACCCCAGTTATTCTTCTGGATGTTGTGATCAGAACAATTTGTCTTGACAATAAAAGATGGAAACATGATGAGTTTCTATCAGCATGTGGATTATTTAAATCTGCCATATATGCACATGAACCCACAAGCACTAGGGCGATGTTGATGGTTAATAAAAGGAACCCCATGAAGGACCCCTGGGGGTCCCCGGGGATTGTGGGCAAGGTTGAAAGATTACTGAATGACTGATTGACTTGAAGTATTAACTCTAGATTAACCAAAAACAGACCTTCCTGTTTGCTTATTTTATCCATAAATTAATTTTTCGATTAATTTTCCTGAAAAAAAGTTAGATATATGAAAAATCTCTATATTATTATCACAATATAAATGTTTTGCAAATGTTGTATGAGATTGGAAATTCAGCTGTGTGTGTTAGACCCATATAGTATATTCAACATTCACTGTAAACAATGAAAACCACAGAACAAACCGTCAAATGCTGCCATTACTGTAAGTCTGTAAATACTGTGAACTAAAAATGAGAAACGTGGTTTGTTGCCTGTAATAATAACAACATTCATTACTAAAATCAGAGGAAACCTCTATGCTGCCGTTTCACCACCAGTGTTTCTCACCCAGGTGAAGCTGGTTAGTTTGTTCTGGCTCCTGGTGAACTGCTGCACGAATGGGCAAACACTGTGTCACAACTGAGCATATGTAAACAGCTGCAGAGGCAGAGCCAGGTAATAAAGTGAAAAATGCACCGATGATATCAATGCTACAATCAAGTCTTGCTCATGTTGGTGCGTCAGGTAAAAGCTTCCTCCAGGTGTGTCTGATCGCTGAGCCTTAAAGATACTTGAACACTCTGAATCTACATCTTCCTTCAAAATAAAGCAGCAAACAACGTGATGAAGGGCTGATGTGTGCACTTTAAAAGTTGGTGATCTCTCAGCAGATGATCTAATGCAGGGCTCTGGCTGTTAGAAAGCCATGTTGGCGTTCTAAATCTCATTGTTTGCTTTCTCTTCTGTTGAGGTTTGGACATATAACAGCTCTTGGTCATAGACACACGTCAGGCCAGCACTGTACGCTGCAACATGCAATCCCTGCCGAGCCCCTCAGTCATGACAAACAATCATATCATGATGGATTCCTGTCTGATAACGGCTCTGTTCTAACATTAACCCATCTGCACACTCGCTCTGCTTGCAGCACAAAAACCCTGTTAATGTGTACAGGTCGTTAGAACCGGGGTTGGGTCTGGACTTCGGCCACAAGCGTTACTGTACGACACAAAAAAAAAACCTCAGGTGCACAGAGAGAGAAACACACACACACACACACACGCACTCGGCTGGATTCGTCACATGAAAAACCCCTCTAAAGTGCAGACAGACGCCGGCTGGGCCACAGCACCGTATCCAAACAAGTGCTGGGTCGGCCTCGGTGATGCTCTAAATTATTAATGACGCTGCCAGTAGGAACCACTCACAGGATATCTGGGGGTTTGGTCCCCGAGTGAATCAAACACCTCTTGACCCAGGCAAACACACAGCGCACATATGAGGATACACATGAAAGCAAAGGTTTAAACTGCCCTCTGTCTCACACGCAATTAGTTTGTGTGAACAGCAGGACAGGTGAAGGCGAGTGAGGCGACTTGATTCCTGAATACAGGAGGCACCTTCTTCACTGTCGGTCGAAACAACATTTAAGTCTCAGTTGTACCACACAAACACGTTTTATTCTTATTCTCCCCAAAACCACAAGCTGTCCCTTTGTGGTGAAGGATAAAACAAAAAAGAGGAAGAGGTAAAGACAGCGAGAAATCACAAAGGTCCATCGACTGTTTCCAAAAAGAGAGCAGCAGATCAATGGGATTTAAAAAAAGAGCAATTAAAGGAAGACCAAGGGCTTTAAGTGTTTTTTCTTTGTGTGTGTGTGTGTGTGTGTGTGTGTGTGTGTGTGTGTGTGTGTGTGTATCCTTGATGTCTGCCTGCTTGTCCTGGCAAAGTGGGCGCTGCTGGCACAATGACAAACGCACACTCCTCACGCTCTCAGCTTTGACCTTGCTCAGGTTTTTTACTACGCGAACGGAGCAGAGAGACTTTGAGGAATCCATTTCCCACCGGGCTGGCTTTATTGTGGGAGTCTGTCATCTGATGTGATGTCACGGCGCGAAATGGGCGGGGAGGTGGGCGGATGATGTACTGTGTATTTAGTCTGGATGTTGAAGTCTCAAGAGGAAGCAGCAGCGTGGCCCCGACATTCATCGTTGGCTGAGTAACAAGTCACAAACAGTTCAAACGGCTCTTACTGGGTTTTTTTTTTCTTTTTTCTTTTCGGAAAATCCATTTATCATTTCGGCTGTAACATGTCTGACACAATGACGAGTGTTTCTCACAAGTTCCCAGCACAAACTGGTGTTTTCAACAAGCTTGTTTTGACTGTAAAGAAAGGAAAAGAAGAAAACCAATCTGTGTTTGAGAAGCTGTGAACAACCAATCAACTCATCGTTCAAATCCAACATGGTAGACTGACTAGAATCAAATCAAACAGACCTGCAACTACTGATTATTTTAATTATCGATTAATCATTAGCCACAATAACAACTATAACAACAACGACAGCGGCAAACGACACCGGTGGAATCACGTTCAGAGCAATTTAATGAGTGACAGAAATACTGACGGCCAATCAAAACACATCATCAAAGTGACTTAATGTACGTTATGATTTGATGCTATACAAACAACACTGAATTGAAATTAATTGACCGGTGGCGCTCAGGAATATGAGGGTGTGTTCCTCACAGGAGGCTGGATTAGTAAAACATATTTTCTATCAGCTATTAAACGCGGCCTACGTATTGAAATAAACAGCATCTCTGTCTCTCAACTGTTCTGTAATCTACTCGTATTCTTATTGATAATAAGAATGATAAATAAAAGCTAAATCAATAGTTTTATCAATGCTGTGTTTGCTGTTTCTGGCTACCTCTTTTATATTAAGCTAATTGACGGTATAGGAAACACTTTCAGGCACAGTGTAAAAGGTCATCAACATCCGACACAGCTGGAGCGCGCAGCGTGTGCTTAGCGCCTCTGTTTACAATATAGTTCATCAGTGTGGACGCTCACATCCTTATTGTTATAGGTATACTTATCTTTCCTGGTGAGCATGGCCCTTAAATGTTATAAAATTGGTGATTTCCAGAAGCAGTGGGTTAGACAGCGGAGTTTAGTGACATTATACATCGCAGGAGTGTGGGCACGGAGAAGAGAGAAGAGAATGAATGTAGCATTTTAATACATATAATATACCACCAGTGTGTATCACCCTAAATGCTTTACTACAAAAGACCCAGTAAAGACGTCATGACCAATGACTAATCCCATCTTTTTGGTCCTCACACTTTTTTCACTAAAGATTAATTTCTTGATGTCTTATCTCCAAACCCCAAAACCGTGTTTAATCAAAACTCACATCACATGACGGAGGAATAATATAATTTCACAGGGTCTTTGAGGTGTGATTTTGACAGGATGGAGAATGTTTGTCAACTGTGTCCCACGCTAAGAAAACCTCTGAGCACATTCATTAGATGATTGTTGTTCATTCCACACGAGATCACTGTAGCAACCAAAATAGAGACATCATGTAATGGAAAAGGCACTCTGTGTGTGTGTGTGTGTGTGTGTGTGTGTGTGTGTGTGTGTGTGTGACCTCTCCCTGTGGTGCTGAGTCAATATTTCAGAGGAAGTAGGACCCCAGGGGACATACTTACCCCCAGTCACTGCACAGTCACTTGAGAGTCTATTGACTTCTTCAGAGCATACATACTAACACACACACACACACACACACACACACACACACACACACACACACACACACACACACACACACACACACACACACACACACACGCAAGGAAGTTCAGCCAAATACATGCTGCTTTATGCGTTCAGTGTCTGACCCATGTCAGCTGAGTCTACAATTAAAAAACAAAAGCCCACAAAGTCGCCCAGCTCCTGTGCGCCCTTGGCTGCTGATTTTCAGACGAGATGTGTTTGTCACGAAACACGGCGCAGTGCGCTCACCTCAGGCCCAAGCAGAAACACACACAGCTGTCACTTATCAGCCTGAGAATCAGACATGACAGGAGGGTGTTTTTGGTTAAAATCCATCCCTCCGTCGGTTTACACAGTCAGGCTGTGAACCGAGGCGATCCTTGACTTTGCAAAGTGTTTAGACTGGTCACCTCTGAAGTCACTCATGAGCACTCAGTTTATGAACCTACTTCTGTGTGATGACCTTGTATTAACTGCTCTTCTGCAAGTTTTCAAGCTTGAAATTGAACTTGGAATATCACTTGAGAGAATTTGAAAGTCAAAATAAAGTTAATAAAGTTAAAGGGTTTTAACCAAACCACCCACACACACACACACACACACACACACACACACACACACACACACACACACACACACACACACACACACACACACACACACACACACACACACACACACACACACTAGCAAGCTACAGTGCAAGGCGTTGGCCTAACCATCAGGAGCAGCTGAAGTTCAGTGTTTTGCTCAATGACACATGGACATGAGGAGCCGGGGATCAAACGGCCAACCCAGTGATTAATAAAGCTGGATTGAAAAAAACGATTCTCCGATTTAAATCAATGTATCATTGTTCATTTGAATAATCAAATATCGATTCATAAAATCCTGAGATCGATAGGAGAGACGTGTGAAGCTGTAATGTGAAATCATTAATCAATTAAGCAGACTGTTTAATTTTCTGTCAATTGACTAGATGATTGACTAATTGTTTCTGCTCTAAACCTACATATCTATCAATATCTCCATCTATCATTCTTACTATTGTCATCATCATCATCATCATTTCAAGCAGCCTCCTTCAGAGACAGTGTGTCTCTGAAGCTTCACTATAGGGACCAGCTGAAAGACAACATCCTCAGTCACTGGAGGCAGCCAGCAAAACAGAAGACTGATTTATAAAATCTACCTTCATTCAGTCCATGTCCTCGAAACAACTTGTACTTTTGTAGGAGGCTAACGGATTTTGTTCTCAAGTAAAGAAAAAAGGTACCACAAAACGAAGACACAGCAAACTACATGAGAGCAGAGAAGAGTAATTTACCAAAATAGGAACAGAGAAACACATCGACCTTTGTCACAAACACTAAACCCCGCTGAGCTCCAGACTGCAGCGTCTCTTTCTTTGACTCAGCACGCAGCGAAGCATTTACTACAAAATGAACAAAAAAAAAAAAAAAAACACCTTTCACACACAAAATTCCCAACATTTCTGAGTTTTCTGTGTGAAGTCTCCTTTGTTTTGTATCGAGTCCCTTCCACTAGTTGATTACCTGCCTGTGTTTTTAATATATGACATATCACTTGTCATATATCGTCATCGATTGAACTGAATCTATCCATCGCTGGTATTTATTTATTTCTTTATTTATTTTTGCACGACCCAGCAGGTCGGGTGACCTTCCAGGCTGTTTCTCTGCCCTCCGGCTCTTCCGTCACCAGCCTGTGAGCCGGCTCGTTTGTTGACATGAAACATCGGCAACAAAAAAGACGAGAGGGAGAGCGACGAGTCTGTATGGGAAAGGAATGCCACACGCATACCGCCCACGCACAAAACACAACCACCCCAGTCCACATATCAGCAGCACTGACCACAGACACCGACTGCAAAACATGCACGCTGGGAGAGGACGAAACAAAGACGCACGGCTGCAAATATGCGTGTGCAAGCTCATACATACATACATACACACACACTTGTGTAAATACAGTGCACACATACACAAAGGCTTGTTGTGCAGGACGGGTCAAGCTCTTCCAACCTGTTTTTCCAGCGAAAACTGGAGCCACGTGCAGATTGAGTTACTCTGATTTTAAGGAACAGCAGTAGCTGAAATGGTTTTATTTTTGCTTGGTGGATTAATTTACGATTATTTCAGGAACAAAACTTATTCACTGCGTCTCATATCGACATCCTCACCACTTTTGGCTGCATCAGAGGGCGATGAAAGGTTGAGGTTTTGGCTGCATTCAGCTGTACAGCGGCACAGCATAAAAAAAGAAAGTCCAGAGGAGGTGCGTTGGTGTGGACGCGCTGCCAAAGAGTCTCAGTGAGGAGGTGAAATATAAACCACAGATTTGGAGGTTTATCAGACACCAAGACAACGCACAGCAGTAGAGCAGATATCCTACCTGGTGTGAGCATGTGTATGTGTTTGATCGGCCACAGGATTGCACAAGTTGTTTGCTGGAGTTCTCAGCATCAGGATCCTGCAGTGCCAACACCGTGGGCTTATTGAAAAGAGAAAGGAGCTTACTACAGCTGAAAAGATTCATCAATTAATCGATTAGTCCTTTGACAGAGAATTGCCCTGCAACAGTTTTGATAGTCGATTAATACTTTAAAGTTATTTTCTTAAGTAAAAATACTGAATATTTAATGGTTCCAGCTTCTCGCGCTAGTTTTCCTGGGGTTTTGCCTCAATTAAAGCGGAAATTATTTTCTCGACAGTCTGGTCTGTAAAATTTCATAAAACTGGAAGAAGTCCATCACAGTTTTCCAGAACCAAAGGTTTTTTTTTGCAGCTCTACTTTTTCTTATGCAAACCAAGAAAATAACCATCAGATTAGTCAATGATAAAAATAACTGTTGTAGTTTGTGTTGTATTTTCTTTCTTGGCCGTTGGCAGTCGTACTATTGCCAGTTATGGTTGGTGAATCAGACCACAATGCTTTTTGAGCACCAACTGGATTGTGTCCATTGCACCACGCATCAAAAACTGCCAGCTGCTGAAAGTTGGCACCGAACGCTCAGACAGATTTTCTGATCAGATGTCGTCTGGCTTCATTCTCTTTGTTAGTTAGTTACTCATTTGAAGCTGCTGTTGCCTTGCGACAGAATGAAACCCTGTAGGTTTTAGCAGAAAAATATGTTTATATCCAGGCAAGTGAGTATAAATTTGATATGTTTTTGGTAAAGGCAGCAAAGCTTTGACACCAAACAGCCATCAGGGTCAAACAATTTAGATGAAACTCCGCCCTGTTTCCAATAAACCGCGACAATCTAAAACTAAAATGCCTCCAGCCTTATCTTCTCATTCCACTAATAAGTTTATATTAGACTCAGTGTTGTGTAATATGATGTGTAGCAAAACTTCAGTTAAAACAAATAGACAAGACAGATACGTGTGCCTGTGTTTGGGACATCAAGTCGTTTCTGCTGAGCTGCTCTTTTCTTCATGCTGACTGATATTATTGTGGCACATGGTCTGGTTGAAGTGTTGATATGAGACACACACACACACACACACACACACACACACACACACACACACACACACACACACACACACACACACACACACAAAACACAAACTAAGTTGAAGTTGAGAGGACTGCAGCTGCACTGTCAGCACTTTGAGCTTGAGTGACATGACAGGAAAAGAGAGAAACGCAGCAGGCGGCTGATAAGAAAACGAGAGAGAGAATCAGGGAGAGAAACACTGCTGATTGTACGAGTCCTGATGAGTGAAGGTTTGTATAGCATCGGTCCACACTAATGTTTACTGTGGTGTAATATATAGTAATTACTATTATTACGGTGAGACTGTTTCGTCAGCCACTGTTCACAAGGTCGAGAACGAACTTTCAATCTCAGCTCATCTCCAGGTTCATGGAGTTCAAAGTTCCTCTCTCTTCAGACATGTTTTAAACTATGTAAAATTAATCTGCTGTGATTAACATTCTGTTTAATGTGGTTTTCCCACATAAAACGTGAACAAAAAAAATCCCAAACTGTGGCTGGAGGCTCATTTCTCTTACTTCCTCATTGAGAAATCTTGTCCCACCCACCTCCGCTGCTCGAGACCCAGACTCAGATGAGGAGTCTTTTCACCACCAAAATCGGCGACTAGCAAACATATCAGTTAGCATAATTGGCATCTTTTATTTGTTTATGTTGCTTGTTAGCTCGCTCTCTGCGCTGACAAGGTTTCAGGTTTATTAAGCCCCGCCCCCTGTCCCAACAAGTTGACGGGATTGGTTCCTTGCTTTATATGACGTATGAATCCCTGGCTGTCTGAATCTGTTTTTATGAGACTGTCATTGGTTCACTGCAGTTCAAAGTGAAAATGCGAAGGCGTTGACTGATTATTACGCTCATGATATGTATTTGTAGTATATAATAACAACATCATTTGGATGCTAACAAGGTTAAAAGCGAGATCTTTAATAAAATGTCAATTTAAAAATCCACAATTCTATGAGAACCGTCAAACACCATCTGCTGAGGAAAACTGTGATATGACTGAGAGCTCCACAAGAGCTACTAAACTGACCTTGAAATGAGATTATTTTGTCAACTACGGATACAAGACTTAACCATCAATCTTGATGATTAATTTAATTAATTTAATTTAATTTTTTCTGCAATAACTGATGTGTTTGACTAACTGGGGGCAGTGGGAACCAAGTTGTGAACACAATATTGACATATTATCATGTCACACAGAAATACTATCATGTGTTTCTTGCCACCTGGTGAACTTATGTCCAATATGTGCTCTCTTTTGGTTCTGTTTTCCTCAACAAACTACTGAGGGATATACCTGGCTACTAGACGATACAGTGGATGTTCAGAGCTTTTTCACTGAAACCAGCCGCAGCCGAACACAACGCCACGAGAGAGTGAGCAAACAACAGTCATGTTGCCGGGCGGACATCTAAACAATGAGCTGAAACTCACTGTAAAGATGCGAGAAGCTGAGAGGAGTAGCAGACTCAATTCTCTGTAGCTTCAGCACTACGAACGGCCACTTTCACATTGTTCACAATTATATACAAAAAATATATAAATTATAGTTGCTTTAAATGTCAGGAATTTAAGATTTTCATATTTTTTAAAGATCCCAGTTTAAAAAGTGGCAAAGAATGTGCGATGAGAGAAAATGTGCTCTGTGTTGGAAAAAATTAATTTGCTTTACAGCCTAAAAATAGCAACAGACAAAGGAAGAATATATTTTCTCAGCTGACACTGGAGCCATTGAAGAGATAAAAGAATGATCTGTCTGTGAAGCTGACGGTCTCTCAGATGAAGCAACTTTTTAAGTTTTGACGTGTTTCTGGAAACTGTCACATGTAACAGTGAAAATAATACTTTGGTTCCAGGCCTGAAATCAGTTATTCAGGTTTTGTCTTGCACAAATGAAATCAGAGCACCACAGAAACTTTAACAGTATCTTATAGTAGGCCCTGCAGTGTGTAGTCTCCAAACCCAAGCTGAGATAACGACTGCATCACCAGGGTTAATTTTTCAAACTAAAATAAAATTGTGTCAAACACAATTTGTCTGAAGTGCTAAAAATATTGTTGTAATGTTGTTGATGCCAAAATTATGACATATTCCTGAACATAGTGCAGACAAATCCCAGTTTGAGTGATCAGATATGAGGTTTAAGGTCAAAACTGAAAAAAGAGGACTCAAATTATTATCGAAAACGCAACATGGCCAAGTGAAATTGCAGGAGCCGCAATTTGTTTTATAAAATGCGTCACAACATACCATAAATGAAGTATTGAGATGCTACAGAGATGCCCTGGCCTACAAATCCTTTTCTCCAGATGCAAAGGAACATGTTTGTTTGGTACAAGCCTCAACAGAACTCACATCATCCTCATTTTTATATTTCTTTCAGTGAAAATTAAATGCAAAAATGACCATTTCCACTGAAACGTGACTCATATCTCCAAAATATCTGCCAAAATAATCACAATATGCTTATTGTTCAGCCCTAGTTTACACACTGAATATAAAAATCAACACCACGAATAATAATGAAAACAAGGATTTCACATATGAGCAGGTAATGGGAGTGGATAAGAGCTCAGACGTCATCTCCAAACTCCTGAACCTTTAAGAGCACAATGCGTTCTGCTGCAGACTGCACAGCCTATTTCCTGTTTCACAATTGTTCATAAACAGCTTTTAGTGAATAATTTAGAAGGGATCTGACAGTGTTTCCAACGTGTTCAGTTATCTGAAATATTCTTGTTTTGCCAGTCCTCCCATGTTTTCAACTTTACTGGCACACCTCCAGGCCTAATGTGAATTGTTGCATAACCTTTTAAATGCTTTCTGCAAAAGCGTAAGCGTCTCTGTTTCTTGCACCACAAAAGACTATTAGTATGTTAGCACATTCAATCGCTGCCAAGAGTGACTGTAACTGTTGTTCCCTAGACAGTCACTACAACACAAAAAAAAACAAAAACAAGGACAGATGGGCAGAGACTGAAAACAAAGGAGAACTGGAGGTAGCGATGGAGGACAAAGTGAGTGAGAGACACACCCATTGTACAAAAAGGAGGAGTGGAGATTCAGGTCTGCCCTGCGCGACCTTATCGGGCTGAGTTACTTACAGTTGTTAAACTCTGTGTTTTTACACTTAAAAAGAGGCAGAATTTATAACCACTGCTGGGAGTCAGGTTCAGGGTTAGGATCTGGGTTAGAGGTTGAGATTAGGTTCAGGTTAGATTAGATTAAGAGTTCAGACAGGGGGAGGCTGAGGAAGGAACGTAGTAACTAAGTGTGTGTGTGTGTGTGTGTGTGTGTGTGTGTGTGTGTGTGTGTGTGTGTGTGTGTGTGGCAGGGTCCAAAGGTCATGGAGGCCAATCTCAACCAGATCACATGACAGAGTGAACAGTTAGGTTTTGATTGAATAAAGACAAACCAGGTAGTGGGAGACAGACGTGCACATGTGTGGCCCACTACATTACATTATAATGTGATGACAGGTTTTTGAGATACACAGCTACCTAACAGACAAACGGTCATTAAACTGAAGCACACACAGCAGGGTCCTAAAGGCTGGGTGGGGTGGACAGATAAGTGCCCACAGACTGATAAAGAGCAGACAATGCAGACAGCGCCAGCAACCGCAAAACAAAACAACACGCTGGTTTATTTCCTGAGAAGCTGAACGTGTTGAAGGTTCGAATTGTGATGCTGTGTTTAGTCTTGATGTCTCGAGAGCTGCTTTCTGACTCACATCTCAATTAAATCCTTTCAATCAGAAAGGTGAGGTGGAATAAATGCACAGCATTCCCGACCTAAACAGGCGCTGGAGAAGGAGCTGTAGTCTCAAAATTATAATTATCACCCTAGAACACACATTTTATTTTATTTAAGATAGTCAAGGTGTTGCTATTTTAGTCAAATCAAAAACAACAGTAATTTTGCTCTTAAAAATCTCTAATCACAATTATTTTTTATATATTTTTAATTTAAAACTGGGATTACACCTGAATTATCTTCAAATATATCACTCAGACAAGACAGATTTACTTTGTCAAAAAAAACCATTTAAATCTTCATGAAATGCTCAAATCAAACATGTTTATAAGAATGATTTATTTATTTAGGGTTCCATGATCAATAAATGTACAAGGGATGGGTCTAGCACCATAGAGCAACTACTACACTGTTGGCTTATAAATATCCGTTGAGTCTGGGTTCAGTTTGAGGTTACTGTCATAACTTTAAAAAAAACAGTTGAAATCACTGCATTTAGATAAAAATTTACTAGTTTAAACGACGACTCTCGTCTTGTTTTAATTTAACACAACGCCATTTTGCTTGTGCTGTTTCGTCTTTGTTTTCACTATCAACGAGAAATAAAACGGGTAACGCTGGAACAAATGGATACAAGGGAAAGATTTTGTTACGTGTTTTTCCACTTGATCCCTATACCAGTATTATCACAGCAACACTGAGGCCCAGGGGCCAAAATGTAGGCCAATATAACACAGCACCTGAGGGTGCAGCATGTGACCGTCTGCTCAGGGAGTGCAGTGTGCGTCGTGTGACTTCATGGTTCACTTGTGTTTGTGTGTTTTCTAAATTACGCCTGATGTCCAGTGTGCATGAATTTAACCTTCACTGCATGTGATGATGATTGCTATCGACATTTTTATGATCAATTTTCATTAATTATACTTAAAAGAAACAACAGTAGTACTTTAAGTAAACGTTAGTATGCTCTACAACATATTCCACTATTTTCCACACCCTCTTATATTAATATGTATATAAATAAAGTTTAGATTTTCTTTTTCTTTGATGTCTGCTGTTACTATTTCCTGTCAGTGTGTCATTAAAATTTCATCTCGTCTAATAAGGTCACTTCATAGTCCTTCTAAAAGGTCACATCATGTTGACTGAAAAGGCTGTTGAGCACGCACGGACACACACACACACACACACACACACACACACACACACACACACACACACACACACACACACAGAGCGGAGGAGAAATGTCAGACTATGCAGTATTGATGTCTGTCTCTATTACGACCAATTCAGGAGTGAACTTATCCCCCCCAAAAAGTCACCGGTTCAAATCCTAAAGTGAGTGAGTGGATTTAATTATATAGCGTTTAAAGAAACTTGTGTGCACACACTGACGCTGTTGGAGGCCATCGCCATGGTAACTGATGCCAAGTGGCAAGTGAGAGGAACTTGAGATGTAAGCGGGAAGTCGGGTAAGCGGAGAGGCAGGGGGTCGGGCAGGCAATCAAGCCTGTACTTTACTACAGGACCACAGGCTGCACAGTCACAGCGAGGCGGCTCATGTGATTAAAAAAAATATATATATTGCAACTTATTCGGAACTAAGTGTCCGATGATGTGTTTTATCTGTGAATCAAACAGCCAGTGCAAGCAGTTACCACATCTTGATGGTAGATTTCCAGTGAATGAATTTTTTAGATTTTGTGTGTCGCAGGATTTCTGAGATAAAAATCTTCTAGATACTCAGTGAATATATAGAAGACGAGCGTCAGGAAATAGATAACATCTGCTTTCGAATGCAGATGGCTCACCACAGTTTGCATCATCAGCCCTGTAATTCTTAACTAAGTACACAGTGCAGCCTCTCTATACATGAAGTGCCTCTCAAATGTAGAGATATCCATTCCCTTGTTTCTGGGAGGGGCAACTCCGGACCTTTGCCCTCCTCCTTATCTCCCCTCGTCACATTATAAGATTTATAATGGTACATTTTGACCAGTTGGATCAAAGATACCCCACCCAGTGTTACTCCTTGGCGCAGAGATCTTAAAACCACTTTGTTTCTAAATAATACACGCTGTTTTCCCTAACAGTTAGATCATCCTTCTTCAATTATTTACCTGTAGATTGGAAAGGCACAATAAGGTAAACAGTGCATAGCATACAGGACACTTATGGCATCAGGCTCCTCCTGGCTATGACTAATTTATACCCTTGTCATTATTCGGTAAGTTACGAGAGTGTATTATTATAAGCTGTTTACATCAGTTGCCTTTTTAAGCTATTTATATTCCTGCTCACCAGCGACAGGGCAGATCCTGGCCTCTCCACATGATGTCACATTATTAGACTTTTCCCGATCTGTAACATTTTTCTGCCATGCCTCATGGGTTACCAATGTGGTTCTCTTTGCACAATATATTTAAAAACATTAGGCTCCGAGCTGTTCGACAGCTGTTCATATGACGGTGCAGCTTTAAGGGGGATGTATGTCAGAAAGCATTTGCATTGCCCAAAGCTTTGCAAAAGGCAGCAGCAAACCGAGTCTTATTCCCATCAAGGTGTTGCCTAAATTACTAAAACTGGACGACTCGGTGTCTAAATTCAACTGAGCTTACTTCAAATATGACCTGACTCTAACCAAGTAATCACATGATGCTCACTTCACATCTTAATCAGCTTAAACGACAGAACATTTACAAGTAATCTTTAGCAAAAGGAAAAAACAGACAGGCCTTGTGGAGATGTTGTTCATTCATTATCATTTTGAGCTCTTATTTCGTGTGTATATCTGATCACCAGTAATGAGAGGCTCTGAGGACTTTCTTCATTCCTCATGAGTGTATTCACAGCAACTGAGCGTATTCTCATAATTACTTAAAGAGTAAATCTCTCCGCCAAGCTTTGAGCCAATGTAGATCGTTTTCAACTCTATGGGTGTAGACGTGTGTGTGTCTGTGTGTCTGTGTGTGTGTGTGTCTGTGTGTGTGTGTCTGTGTGTCTGTGTGTGTGTACTGCAGCTTGTTGCCAAACCCTCCCACTTCGTCAGCCAAGCCTACTAAGATGAGCCGCAGAGCCATTTCTTGGCCAAATGTCACACAGAGCGTCGTGCATCACCACCACGACACCTCCAAAGCCAATTTACAGCAGCTGATCCGAGATCAGTGCGAAGTAACAGGGAAAGATGTCAACTAACGAAGAGACGAGTTATTCTGTTGGGATTACTTAAAAAGAAACGCTAAGTGCCAGAAAAGTTTGGTGAAATTTTACAGTCAGATACTGATGCCACTATGGACACACAAAGCCGAATCGCTCACTCCTCGCTGTGCTGAGCTACAGACTCAGCAAGTGTGTGTTTCTACTGTCTGTGACCTTGAGACGAGATGCCTGAGAAAGGAAAAATACATCCCTGCGGGGGATGGCGTCAGTGTGTGTACGTCCTCCTGAAAGAGGGGTGTGTGCACGTGTGTGTGTGTGTGTGTGTGTGTGCGTGTGTGTGTGTGCGTGTGTGTGTATGTGTGTGTGTGTGTGTGTGTGTGTGTGTGTGTGTGCATGGAATGAGGAAAAGCAGCGAGTGAAATGGGGAAGTGTTTTTGATTTCACAGACCTGACCAGTGGTTACATTTCATTTCTGACGAAGCCTTGAGTCATTTTTTTGTCATGAGAACAGCTTTAGTGTATTTTCTGACAGTGTTAAGTGGTGTTTATATTTTGGACTGGAAGAAATAAACCTACTTTCTCATCAGTGACCCGACTAAGAATATCTACAGGCTGAATATAGTAAATGATGTGTCCCTCTGTCACTTAGAAGAAGTATTATTAGCACTGGAAGAATACATATACACAGTTTCTACCACTTATCTGCTTGCAAACAAAACAACAGCTAATGTTTTGGTTGTTCTACACTGTGTCACAGGCAGGATAAATCCCTACATCACTGATCCCTAAGATTTGTTGCTTCGCATACTCCACAGAGGTCAAAGGTCAAACTCTGCTACAACCTCCTTGTTTAAACACATCCTGACTTCTCACTAAACCAAACTTAACACGCTGTACTGCTGCTTTTCTGTGTTTTATGTAACAGTTTGTTCAATAAAATGTCATAAAATAGTGAAAATGCCTGTTGTAATTTTCCACAGCCCAAGGAGATTGTCCGCAGATGTCTCGTTTTGACCGAGCAACAGCCCAAAACGACAAGGCTGTTCAGTTTACCATCACATATGACCTAAAAAACAGGGATCAAATCCTGATATTGGAGAGGAAGGAATCAGCAGTGTGGCATTTTTGCTTTAAAAGAAGACAAAGCCGATTATTAGATTGTCAAGATAGTTTAAGATTAATTTCTGTTGATCAGTTAATTGATTAATTAAAAACTAAACTGCTCTGTCTCCATCACAATCACTGCAAAATTAGGTAATCTGATGAGGGGGGGAGGCCTTACTCATTGTGACACATGCAAAATAAAAGGGAAGTCATACTAAGATAAAGGAGCAGAGGCCCTGACACACACACACACAATGAGCTTCATCCATATCTATTACACTTTTCCTTTGTGGTGCTGTCAGGATTTCAGATGTGTGCACTTTGACTAAATCTTAACACGCACAAATCTTGAGGGGAACTCTGTGACTTTTTCTGAGCCACAAATCTCTGCTGCCTGTCTCTTAAACAGCCACAAAATTAACTGTTCGCTTCACCACGTGTCACTAAATTGCATAACAGTGTTGTAAGATTTCCACAAACCTTTCTTGAACTCCTCCAGCATGGAGTCCAGCTTGGTGTCATGGAAGACAAAGTGGACCGGATGGTTGTAGAACTTGGTGATGGTCTTCAGGGTTGTGCAGTCGTCCGGGTCCACGAAGGCCAGGTCCTTGACGAACAGGATGTCCACGATGTTGGACCGCTCGTCCTCGTACACGGGTATCCTCGTGTATCCGCTCTCCATGATCTCGGACATGGTGTTGAAGTCCAACACGGCGTCGCTGTGGATCATGAAACAGTTGCTGAGTGGAGTCATGACATCCTCCACTGTTTTGGTCCTGAGCTCCAGCGCGCCTTGGATCATGTTGAGCTCCTCTTTCACCAGGTCGTTGTAGGGCTCGGTGACTTTCAGCATCTCCACCAGCTTCTCCCGGTTGTACACGGTGCCGATCTCCTGGCCGAGGACGCAGTCCAGGATCTTGCTGATGGGCCACGACAGAGGGAAAGTTAACAGCATGAACAACTTGGTGACCAGGATGGTGTTCGCCCCGACTGCCAGACCGTGCCGAGAGCACAGCGCCTGGGGGACGATCTCGCCGAAAATAACGATACCAATGGTGGAGGCGACCACAGCGCCGACACCGGAGTTGGTGAGGTCGTCCAGAAGGATGGTGAGGGTGGTGTTGACCAGGACGTTGCCGAGAAGCAGCGAGCACAGCAGGTAGTTTCCCTTCCTGCGGATGGGCTCGATCTTCCGCGCGTACTTCTTCTCCTTCTCGGTGCCGCAGCTCTGCACGATGCGGAGCTCCATCGGGTCCAGCGCCATCAGCCCCAGGTTGAGCCCGCTGAACATGCCGGACAGCACCAGCAGGAAGGAGATGAGGATCACCTGCAGCCAGATGGGCAGCAGGGACTTCTTCTCCTCCACCACCCGCAGTTTGCCGTCCTTATCGTCCAGCAGGTACCACTTCTCCTCCTCCTCCTGGGTGTCGCGGACGCACAAGCCGAACACCTTCACCACCTCGCTCTTGCGGAGCTGCTTTATCCGGATGCTGACAACCCCAGAGGTGTTTTGGTTGCTTACCTCCATGGGTGGCTTCACTACTATATCCTTCGTGTGTTCGGGACAAGTCCTATTGGAGGAGACCATGATAGCGTCGAGAGCATCGTCCTCTTTATCACTGGAGTACAGTTCCGTGAACCTGATGAGCGTCGAGCTGTTTGGGAACAAGTGGAGCCCGTAGAACCTGAAGAGGATGTCGCTGCCCTCGGTCACCTGAATAACCCCTCTCTCGGTGGTCTCCGCCGGTCTGTCGCTCCTCTCGAGCCTCATGCCGAGTATCCTGGTGACGCTTCTCGACTCCGAAACCCCCGCCTCGGCCTGACTGCCCGCAAAAATACAAAAAAAGACGAATAAAGTTAGCGTAAACCCCCGTCCAGTTACATCTATCGCCATGTTTGTTTCGCTCTCTGCGAACGGGGGAACTGACGTCACCTACTCGTCTCTACAAGCCCACCCCCCACCCTCATCTGCATACCCCGAAAATGTAGCCAATCAGTGATGGATACGTCACTAGAAAACTTTGACCGAGCCCCCTCAGTTTTAATTTTAAAGGTAGACTGGTAGTTTTTGATTTTAAGGTCGACCGTGCG
This sequence comes from Seriola aureovittata, assembly GCF_021018895.1. NCBI lineage: Eukaryota > Metazoa > Chordata > Actinopteri > Carangiformes > Carangidae > Seriola > Seriola aureovittata. The sequence goes on from NC_079368.1 coordinate 19,438,939, forward strand.
GATTATTAAATTCCACTGACATTGGTTTTTACTCTGATTTGTTTTCATGACTGGATTAACTTCCTCCTCCTCCTACCACAGGGGCAAAAACTTGTTGCTTTGCCCCTATTGACCCCCAATATACGTGGTGGTCATTGTTTCCCCAGTCACCCAGACACCAAACTGTTCCAAAAAATCAGAAGGAATAAAGAATCTGAATCAGAATACTTTATTTACTTCCAGGGGAGAAATTGATTAATTGAATTAGTTGATAAACATTAGACAACAATTTTGACTTTTTAAGCCAAAATATTGAAAAAAAATACTGGTACCAGCTTCGCAAATGTGAGACATTGCTAGTTTCCCAGTTTTCTCACAGTAAAGTCAACATCTTTGTATTTTTTGACTGTTGGTCAGACAAAACAAGCTATTTGAATATAATAAACGATAATAGCATTTTTCACTCTTTTCTGATATTCTATCTCCTCAATAGTCATTCGATTTTATTAAACTATTTAATTTTTTAAAAGAGCTGAGAAATTTTAAATTTTGATTTAAATTGCAATTATTATTTAAATTAATCTCCAGGCCTGTTCTAGGTCTTTATGGGATTAAACAAGGTGCATTTTACCAAACTGAACAACACATTTATTTTGATATGAAATCAGATAAAATGATACAACTTTTTGCTTATTGAGGTACTTGAGGTATTTTTACAGAAAAGTCAGATAATCAACTTATAAGTAAACCTGCTTTCTGTGGGACAGCATTTAATTCACATTTAGTGTATTAAATTAGTCAAATATGTGATATTTTTCATGAATGTTCAAGATTTAAGACATTCATAATTGGTGTAGTATATATTGATAACAACTGTGTAGTTGCTTTTGTTGATCCAAAACTTAAAAGTCAAAATTACATGTAAAACATGGAATCAGCCTAATAAATACTCACTGTATGCAAGTTGTTTGGTAAACTCCATTCAAGGTTGCTAAAAATAACCCAAACTCCCAGAAAAAATACTATTCATATGACCTAAGTGTCCTCAAAGGTGGCTGTGGCCCAGTTTGACAGGGTTCACTCTCATTCTAATGGTTGCTTCGTGGAGAAAAAAGAAGTCACGTATTTATCAATCTCCTTAACTAATGACACTGTGGTCATTACTCAGGGATCACATGAATAGTAAGGCATAGGAATGGCATCAAAACCAATTACACAAATTACACGACCTGATTTACATGTAATCTAAAATTTGCATACAAAAGATGATAAGTTACAAAGACCACATGACAATGGAAATCATAATAACTGACCCCAACTCCCTGTTAGCGTCTCAAATTTACAGAGGAAGTTTTTGTGTGCATTTCTGACTTATGAGACACCTGTGGTAAAAAAAAAAAAAAAGGACCATATGAACCTAGCCGCTGTGTTATTATTATTTTTTTAAACTTTGAATTAAAAAGATTGAAACATGAGGAACTATCAGAGTGAAAAGAATCATAAAACTCATTTTATTCTGAATCCTTTACTGAGGACAGAGGTCCCTCTTGTGGTCAAATCATGGACAGTGCAGACTGATGGACCACTGGGAAAATTGTGAAACTGATGATATTCAAATAGAAAGCAACTCAACATCCCCACACAGTATTAATGGTGCTTAAAATTGTGGTATGATGAATGCATATCGAATTACATAGTAATTAGTGTAATTTCTTACTTTTCCTATCATTTACAGATACAGCTCCACAGCTCTTAGATATACTATAGAGTTCAGATTATAACATAAAATGGAGTCTAACACCTTTTCAGTTGTTATTTTCACTTTTCCTGTCGGTTTTTCATTTTTTGATTTAACTAATATTTTTTAAGTTAATGAAATAGAAAGTGAAATTCATATTTACTTATTTTCACTTCAAAAATCAACAAAATATGTAAGCTAATTTACCCAGTAGTGACCAAACTTTTGCATACATCTGATGGTAATAGTAAGCAATATGTCATAATGCACAATACTATTAATTAAGTGAAAGGTTAGAAGTTTAATTCATTAATCATTTGGCAAAGGGTTGTATAACAAGATGAGCCTCCACCATAAAAAATAGTCTTATTTTTATGAAATCTTATTTATTCACTCATTTACTGTAGGCCTATATCATTGTCCGTGCATGAAGTATAATTCTTCTGCAGCTGTTCACGTTGTATAAAGAAAAATGCCAGCTTAAGGGGTATTACCTAATTTCATTGTCGTACTTGTGCTAAATGCAAATGTAAGATGACGTTCGTCATTTGCCGATATAACGCTTCGCGTGTGTTATTGTCCCACTGAATGAAGACATGCAATTAGATTCAGCGCTTCAAATCGTCAGTTTGTTCCATTATCCAACTTGTACAATGAAGATTGAACAAGGAAGTCAAAAAACGGAAATAGAGTGAGCTCGTCTTCAAAGTTAAGTTTGAGGTGTTGAGCCAAAACAGCTTCAGTGATTGTTAAACTGGTTTGAGAACTGGTGACTATGAAGGCCACAGCATATGAGTCACGTCATTTCATTCTATTCAAACCGTTCAGGTCACCAGGTGTGACTGGTGTGCACATTAAACAGATGGATCCAAGAGACATTTAACCATTTATTTTGTTCAGGAAATTCAGCAAGGAACTGATGGTAGGATGGATAGATGATTTCTTCAGTACAACAAACAAAAGTAAATACCTTGCCATGCAAATCACAAAAATAATGAATAAAGGGCAACTAAAACATCTTACATTCTTAATGCATCCAAAGGAAAAACAAAGGAATTCAAACATTCACCAGGGTTTTGCTTATCCTGATAACAAAGAACATAATTAAATGCAGGATACAACTTTAATACTTCTGGTTCTAAATTACAACAATTTGCCTTACTAACAATTTTCAAATAATAACACGGGGTGTTTTTTTTTTTTTTTTTTTAAAGACTTTAAATTAAAAAAGATTGAAAGATGGTGATCTGCAATGGCACAGAAAAGACAGTGAATGATTAAACAATTTATTTAATTTATATGTGAGCGCTCGTATAATAGTACTATGTTTCATTTCTAAATATCATATTTTACATGCATATATTGCTAATGCTGTATTTTAGACTACTTTTGTTTATAATGTAGTAATTTACGGCATTAACGGTTAAAAATATTTACCTTCTTTGTAGAGTCCATTTTTAGGATACTGCTGAAGGTGGACGTTATGCCGGCTTTGATGTGGTCCAGCCCGCTGAGAATGTCTCGTCCTTAAACAGCCAGCATCTACCTGTGTGAAGGAATATCTACTGGCTCACGTGGTTCATGGAACTTGACAGGGAGCAGACTCGGCCGGGCAGCAAAGTCCGAGCGTGCCCCGAGGTATCGGCAGAGGCGCTTAAGCCACTCCTCGCTGTGGTTTTCCCTCAGCTGTCTGACCAAGCGAGTGGGACTGTTACCGAGGGCCCTCTCCCTCAGAAAGCCAATCACCCAAGCGTATCTGTATTAAGCAAAGGGAAAGAGAGAAAGAAGGGGACAAATATTAAAACCAGCTCATCTGTAGTGTGTTCAATAACAAACATCTGTGACCTAGGCTAAATTATCTCAGTATACTCACTTTAGTCAGGATCAGTCTGAACTCCAGCCTGTGCGCCAAATCCAGCTGGTCCAAGACAGTCTTGCTGCTGGAAAGGTAAGTTGTTTTGCAACCAACTGCACTGCCAGAGAGTCTCTGTTATCATCAGGTAATACCTGCCGACATCCAGAACGTGGTGGGCTCTCTTGTGGGCTCTGTAGCTTGTGAGCTGTTTTCCACCCACAGGACAGGTCAGCCTGACCTTCCATAGGTGGTTTGGCACCCACAAGAGAAGGCGGTGCGCAAAAAAGTGCTCTGGATCAGGGGCCTGGTGATAAATGAGGGCTGGCTCTGGTGGATCATACCACAGTTTTAGGTCAGTTCGCAACCGCCAGTGCTTCCAGAGAGCTGCTGAGATCCATTTCTGAACTTGAGCTGGTATGGTCTTGATCAGCTTTGTGGGCAGCCAGCAAGGCTCTGACCCAGGAGCAGTCTCCACATCTTCAGCCAGTGGCAGAGTATCAGGTGCAGGCTGGGCTGAAGGACCAGCCACAGATGGAGCAGCAGAGGAGACACCAGCAGAGGCAGATGCAGAGGTCACAGGAGCGAGAGGAGCAGAGGAGGTACAGGAGGAGGCGGCAGATGACACTTCCTAATTTATAATTCAAAAAAAGTAAATATATAGACATGATTACAAGCCACTCATGAAGAATGCTTGTTTCAAGTGTAGTTAAATATCAATGTGAAGAAAACAACTTAATTTAGTTTCTTACAGCTCTGGCAGTGGCCGGTGGAATGGAGGAAGTTGAGTCGGTTGAAGGCACAGGACAGGGAGGAAGTGAAAGAGGAGAGACAGTTTGAACTAACATCCTGGGACTGCGGGCAGGGGACGGTGTCCTCCTTGCCATCGCACTTGTGACAGTGCTGGATGACTCAGACCTTCCACTGACGGGCTGAGAGAATAAGAGCACAGTTTACAACATTATAATAAAAATAATCTATCATTATTAAGTATTACAGTAAATAGGACCAGATCATTTAACATATCTTTGCTGAATGAAAATCCCACTATAGTTACCCAGGCATGAAAAATAACAGTGCATACATTGCAAAATCAAATTCAAACTGTGTCACTCTCCTTACATTACCTCAGTTGCATGCTCTCAGGTTTGGCTTTAAAGCGGCACCATGAGAGCCACCAAACCGTGGCTTTGCAAACTGACAAAAAGAAAAAGGTAACCTTAAGTGGAGTCCTGTACATTTTGTATAGTTAAATATATTAATTATATAAGTATCAGCACAAGTAAATCCTCATCACTTACCGATGTCAAATTCAAAATGGGCTTTTGAGGTGTCCGTCCAGGCGTTATGGTGGGTGACAAAGAAGATGTTGATGCAGATGAGGGTCCTGGTTGTGGTGTCCCCAAAGATGACACAGGGACAGAGCTGGAAGGCTAGAGGTTCACAGACAAGAAAGTGAAATTTTACAGAATACAGAATACAACACCAACACTTCATAACTTTATTTGAGACTTCTGGTACCTTGTGTGTATGGAAACCACAGTTACAGGTCTGTGTCCCTCCGAACAGAGACATTTGTCCCCTCAGCTGCATCGGACATTTCTCAATCTGTAACATTGTTTGACAGTGACTCATAAAAATGTGTCTCCTTTTAATATGACATAGCTCTCTGGGCAACCAGTGACTTCCAGGAAAGTCTGGATGGCAACCGAGGAAGTTCGGTGACTCTGGAAAGACAGATGACCTCCAGGAAAGACTGGCGTGGGTGTACGAGGTTAGCAACCTTTTGCACAGCACTCGCAAGAGGGCACCAACTTAAGCTACAGAAAGTAATACAGTACAATACCCCAAGAGTCTCCCGAGAGGAGGGGAGGATGAGAGACTCAACAGGACAGACACAACGGTAATGATCAGGACTATGGATTTACGGACAAAGAGACGGCTCACCCAAACAACATTAACTGGGGAGGCATTGGAAGTTAAGTGCCATTGATGAGGAGGGCCGTCTCCTCTGCCCTACGTGTCTTCCACCTCGGCAACAGTCAGGCCGAGCATCCTGCGCTTCCCCTCCAGCTAGGACCGCTATGCCTCAATGAGACGACAGGCAATCCAGCAGCCGTCCTGGAAAGCCAACACACCAACATCGGTAACCCAGGCAGCTGTTTCAGAAGCAGCACCAGCGAGCTTCTTTGTGACCTGGAGAGAGAGCCAGAGAAAGGTTTCAAATGTTAATGTTAATATTTGTGTGTGAATTTAATACACACACAGCAGTGGTGTGAAAGCAGCTGTAAAAGCAGCTGTAAGAACATAAACTCTGCCTAAATTACACCTCATCCTAGAGAAACTCCCTGTTGGGAAAGAATACTAGAATACTTGATGGCTGTTGGACAGATCAATCAGTTAGACATACAGTGCATTTAGAAAGTTCTCACTTTTTTACATTATTTTGAAGAATCTTATAAATAACTAAATTCACTCATCAATGAACAATGCCAGCAAGCTACCTGCTAATGGTAGCGTTACTGAAAATGGGGGGCAACGCTATGTACTGTACGTGCACACATTATTTTCAATATTTTCATATTTACAAGTATAATTATTATTTTTACTATTTGTCATTATTATTGCATACAATCACAAACAAAATGTCACTTTATATACACTTTGTCACTTGTCTGTCTTCATGGTTAAACTGTCTGTGTTACCTTCTGTTTGTCATCAATAAAGATATAAAAAATGCTAATGCTAGCTATCACCCCACTTGTTATTTTGCATTCTTATGACATTGTTGAATTCATTCATCAATGAACAATACCAGCAAGCTACCCCCTCCCCTCTGTGTCACATTCTGTTTGTACCTGTTTTTTTTCACCAATTTAAAAAAAAAACAAAAAAAAACGCAAACTAGCACACAAATGAAATTGTTGAATTCATTCATGAATGAACAATGCCAGTAAGCCAGCTGCTAATGCTAGAGCTAATGAAAATGGGGGGGGGGGGGATACGCACACGTACTTTGCCACATCATCATTTATGCATTCTATATCATTGTTAGCATTATAATTGTAATGTTATTATTGTGGAAAATAAGCTAATTCTGATGATCAGTGCTAATGGAAATGCTAGCCCACCATTTTTTATTTGCAATCTATTGGTAGCTGCTAATGCTAATGCTAGCAAGCTAGCCCCCAACCCTGTGTTCTGCTTGTCCATGTTTTTTTCACCAATAATGGAGAAAAAAAAAAGCTAATGCTAATGCTAACTGCTAATGCTAACAAGCTAACCCCCACCAACCCCCCATCCCGTCCGTCCGTGTTGACCAATAAAGAATTTATATAAAAAATAAAAATAAAAAAAAAGCACCCCCAGCCACGGCCTTGTGCCCAGCAAAAGCAGAGCTAACCGCCCGGCAGCTAGCCCCCGACTTAGCCCCCGGTTCAAATTAGGCTCAAAATTATTTTGAGCTTATAAAGTAATCTTTACAAATAATTCCAATATTTGTAGTTGGAAATCAAACTTTGTAAACCTGCAAAATAAATCTGCATGAAAAATTCAAGTTTGCAATATGTCAAACAACTGTACTTGAGGCAAAGAGATGTGTATTTGTTAAGACAGTGTCAATCAAAACTCAACAAATGATCAGTGGTGAGGTTAAACAAAGACAGAAAAAGTAGAAAAGCTTCTGTGGACATCTGTGTACAGAGATCAAGAGCAGAAAACTGGAAAACTCAGTGTGCAACATTCCCAGTGTGTCACACACACTGTGGGAACTTTTGACCAGAGTTTTACACTTTTCTGCTCTGTATCACAACACAGATGTTGACAAATCCATTTCTTCTTTTACTGTGTCTTTGTTCAACCTCAACCTTTTCATTCAGACTTTCAACAAATACAAATCTCCTTGACACAAGCGCAATTGTTTCACATACGCAAACTTGAATTTCTCAAGCAGATTTATCTTACAGGTTTACAAAGGTTGATTTACAACTACAAACATTGGAATTATTTGTGAACATCACTTTACAAGCTCAAAATCATTTTGACCCTAATTTGAGCCTAGGTACATGTGACACCCATGAATGTGTGATCACATTATGTGATTTAATTTTTTCAGTTTTGATGTGTCTATTGTTATTACAGAGCTTTTCAGTTAAATTTATGGGAATGTATATTTGGAGTCAATTCCTGATTTTCGCCACAAGGGGGCATCGTCTCTGTAGTGAGACGGTTTGATGAGGCTGATATCCAACTCTCGTCTTCAGTGCAACAGAAGCGAGTGAAGGAAACACATTACCTGTTGCCTGTCTCATCATTTTACTGTTCTTTCCAGGTTAGTAGCTGGTAAAACAACACATATAAAGCATAGATGTGATGTATATTTAAAGTCCTGCTTGTGTTTTATCTGTCAGGAGGTTTATGTTGTTTAGTTTAAGCGTCAGTCAGAATCTCACTTCTTCGGTACAAGAGTTATCTTAGCTTAGTTCGGTGTGCATGTATGCTAAGGGTGTTTTGAAGTTGATGTTTTATTTTAAGGCTCTCCATAATGTGTGTTTTGAAAGAGGGTTTGCTGGACATATGTAATGTTTCTTATAAATTGATAGTGTATTCATCCTCGCTAGCTGTTATATTTTCTTTGAAAAATAATCGAATGTTATGTAACTTCATGTTAGTTGTGGAATAGTATCCATCAGCCAGTTATCTGAACACTAAACAGTGCAGTTGTCAAGCTGTAAGCAGTAAACCAAAGACTTTTGGGAGAAAATTGTATTTTTATTTCATTTGTATATGAAGAATAACAGAACACATGCAGTGTGGAAATTATTATTTTTATAAGAAATTGAAGTTTCTTATGTGGGATTGTGTTATGCTTATGTGAACTGGTAGAGTTTATGAAGAGAAATGTGGAAAATGTAGCTAAAATATGAAAGTATAATTAAAGTGCAACAGAAGCGAGTGAAGGAAACACATTACCTGTTGCCTGTCTCATCATTTTACTGTTCTTTCCAGAACAAATATAATCTGCCAACAGACCTCAAGCCGGGGCCTGTTACATACACATATAGTTACAGTAACAACAGTTTTGTTTCCTTAACAAATCAGACACAGCAAGTTTCCAAACAAGTATTTTAATATTCAAGCCAAATATTAATAATCACATCCACATTGTTTTCTCATGCATTTGATACGACAATAACTTCAATGTAATAAACAGAATATCATTTGAACTCATCTTAAACATTTAACTATGATCTGTGTGGAAATGCAATTACACAAAATACAAACTGCTTTTAACAGAAATCCATTGAGTGATTTGAGCCTAAATGTATGGGGTGGAGTAATGTGCATGACTTACCATTTCTTGCTGGGCAAGGCGTGGTTCTGGCCCGAGGTGGATTCTGCCATACCTATTTAAAAAAAAAAAAAAAAAAAAAAGGAAAAATAAGGACATAAGCAGCAATATAATATATTATATTATATATAAATATATTAAAGAAAAAAAAATGAAAACAATCCCACAAAACTATGTACAAAAGTGTTTTAGAATGACAAAAAAACTCCTGCTGGGCAAGATGTGCAAAGGTATTGATTAGGGGATGTGCAAAAGATCACAGTGTAGACAATATCCATCATGTGCAGGGATAATACCTCAAGGTGTTGATGTAATGGAGTTGATTGATGAGGCCAGATGCAGAAGAAAAGGCAGGTGCTGGTCCATCATTGGTGATTAGACTGGACTTCTGGTCCTGATACAGACAAACATGCGATAGGACAATTCCTTTAGATCATACAAGTTCTTTATAATCAAACGTGTTAGATCTGTTGTGTGTGTATATTAAATTGTGAAGATAGATATGAATATGCAAGAAATATTCTGAGATATATACAATGTGAACACTACTAAAAGTATGAATATTATGAAATGTAAATGAAGGGTAAACAACTAGAGGTATGATAAGAATTCAATGTACACACACTATATAACCAACATATTCAGTAGTACAAATATGGATATACTGTAAAATACAAAACCAATATAGTCAGTGGTATATTCATTATTAAGAATCAACGGTATGGACATGTATACACTGGGGGTGTGATTTGATCAGTGGTATAAACAAGTCTTACTTTTAAAAGTCAATGACAGCATGTTACTCACCTAGATCCACCTCACTGTGACTCTCTGCCGTTGGTGAGACAGGTGGAGGCGGTATTGCATTTGTACTGGCTCAGGTCCTGATGAAGACAGGTATGCTGAAATCTCCGGAGTAACAGTAATGTAAAGTGGTTACAACATGTTGAACCGATCGACGTGTATACAGTCGGTCTACTGGGTCCATACAATCTCAATTTACAGTCATCAGTTACAACCGATAGTAACCGCTAAAACGTCTGTCGACAACGTCAATATCACCACCTGAAATGTTTGTCGGTACGGTTTGTCAGTCGTTGCACTGATTATACTTTAAGCTAAAGAGCTAACATGGATGCTACTCACCAGGCTAACAGGAAAGTTGCGAGCTCGACATCAAACCGCATCTCTTTACTCTCAGGAGCCGTCTCCAGCGGTGGAAAGCCACACCGAGATTTACTCGTGTTGCTTCTTTTCTTTGCTGTTAAACGTGGTTTCTTGTCGGGAGCGGTTCTGCGGGATACAGATGAATATTACCTTAGGAGGTTCAGCCATTCCTGCGTTTGTGATGCTCACTTCAAGCTCTGCCGGAAGTTGTTGTTCTTCGTGGGATTGAGGGCAGACTTGACGCTCCACTGACTCACACAGCCTCTAGCGTCACAAAGTGGTATTACAACACAGGGCGGTGCTGGCTGGTGAGCATGCTCATTTCAGTAGATAACTGAAAAAGAACAGATGGGGTCACTGTGGCAGCTTCACACACTATTGATAGTGTTAATTCATTTTTGAACTTTTTAAACTAATGTTCTGGCCACATCTTATAGTGCACCTTTACAGCACAACCACCAAAGATGACATTTAAAAGTAAAGCTACATGTTTTTTGCCCACATTGCAAACTAACTTAGCTTTGACACTTAAGATAAAACAAACACATTGAGCTTAACTTGACTGATATTGACACATTTGATGCATACAAAACATTTTGATTTGCTTTGACAGTATATAAATCTGTGCTTGGAATATAAAATACAATCATGCTTTTCCCTTATACTTACATTCAATTTGTGATGTACAAACGTTTGTATTTTGCCCATTTTGGATTCAGGCCAGTAGATGTGGCACTGTTCACATGAAGCATCAAGATATAAACCCTTTGTAGAACCACTTTGCTGAGAAAGGAAAAACCTCGGACACCATGGGACACACATCCGGTATCAGGCAGTTGATTTCTGCAAGAAAAGAAGATAAAACAGCCCGGGAAGTTTTACTTACAGAGTATTTCACTTACTGGTTGCTCACAGAGCCAGGTTTCAGTTCACAGCGTTCGCATATAAAAGTAGTCATGGTACAATGACCTCCCAGTCTTTAGGTTATGATCCAGCCAGGGGCAAGAAGAAGCGACATAAAACCAGGTGTTAACAATCAGAATTTTAAACCTAGCCCAGTCCCCAACAATCACTACCAGCATCTAAAACCAAATCACAAATTACGCACAAATGTTCACAAAGGCGGTAGAGGCGAGCTGCCTATCGTGTCAGCCGCCACTAATGATGTGCGGCCGGGCTCTTAAACTCTCTTCCTCTGATGCTTAAACGGTTTCTTCAAAATAATACAATGTAAAAAAGTGAGAACTTTCTAAATGCACTGTATGTCTAACTGATTGATCTGTCCAACAGCCATCTCTAGTATTCTTTCCCACCAGGGAGTTTCTTTAGGATGAGGTTTAATTTAGGCAGAGTTTATGTTCTTACAGATGCTTTTACAGCTGCTTTCACACCACTGCTGTGTGTGTATTAAATTCACACACAAATATTAACATTAACATTTGAAACCTTTCTCTGGCTCTCTCTCCAGGTCACAAAGAAGCTCGCTGGTGCTGCTTCTGAAACAGCTGCCTGGGTTACCGATGTTGGTGTGTTGGCTTTCCAGGACGGCTGCTGGATTGCCTGTCGTCTCATTGAGGCATAGCGGTCCTAGCTGGAGGGGAAGCGCAGGATGCTCAGCCTGACTGTTGCCGAGGTGGAGGACACGGCCCTCCTCATCCAGGATCTCAACGTCACCCTGGACGTCTCTTTGCTGGATTCTCCCTGCATCAAGGACCTATGGAGACACAGGTGACACCTCGGCTGTTTTCAGGACTCACCAGGTACGCAGCTGTACACAGAGACTCGTAGGCTGACAAAGGGCGGAGTCAACCTTCTGGTTTCCACCTTAACCAGTTCACCCCAGGTACATGCGTGTGTCTCATAGCTTGTGATCAAGTACATTGTTTATTATCATTTCATTCAAACATAAATTTCACTTTTGGTCCAAAACCGTTTTCCTCAAGCCAGTGCCAAGTACTTCCATGCTCCTGGCAACACCTGCCAGACAGAGCAGGAGGAATAGCGAGTTGTCTTCCCTCCCAGATACCAGGAGAGGCAGCCCAGGTGACCGTTCAAGGCAGCGACGGGGAAGAACGCCTCCTGTCCTGGGAAGGAGAGTCTCTAGAGGTGAGATTCACTTCAAACATCACAGTTTCCTCTAATGAATATCAGATCTATATTAACACACACTGCTCTCTGATCTTATCTTTCCGCTGTCTTCAGCTGCCTGATGGAGGCCATTTGCAACCGGCTCTGCCGTCTTCACCCAGTGGCCATGTGGTCCAGAGTGACTGTGAGGACTTGGTGGTCATTCGTTCTCAAAGATTATGTGGCCATTAGAGAGACAGTGCTGGCCAGCCAGAGGTTGATGGCTCAGAACCAACATCTGGTAGAGTCCTTCTGTGTCAAGCTGTGTAACATTCACAAGAGCCCCAAAAAACAGGGCAGTTATGCACTGACAAGATGGACTGTGATCGTCACGGACTACAGGAAGATCTGGCAGCTGGTCCTGGGTAATGCCACAGTAATGCAGAGCACTACTCTGCAGTTGTTTGAGATCAGTCAAACAACACTGGTCAACTTGCCTGCCTCTATTCCAGTTGCTTCTGAGCCTCTCCCACCTGTACAGGTGCGCCCCGCAGCTGCACCCCCACGCTCTGGCCCCCAGCATCAGTACCACTTGCCCCACAGTACAGCAGGACAGGCAGTGGTCAAGAGGAAGTCTGCAGCCCAGAGGCAGTTGTTCCCTCAGCCGGCACCTCCACCTACATCTGCCGCATTGCCTGTTGTCCCCAACCCCAGCCCTGTCATCGCTCCATTTATATTTCTAACCCCACAAGTACCTGGAGCCCAACAGATCGCTCCTTCTGGCCCGCTTCCCTCCCCACCACCTGCCCGCAGGGCTTACACCCGGACAGTTAAAAAGAATAAATGTCATAAGTGCCACCAGCCCCCCAATAAGGAAACTGGTCACAGTCAGTATTATGGACACATATACTGTCCCCAAAAAGCCAACATGCCAGTTGATCAGTGGATGGAGGAGATGCGGAGGAAAAGGGCAGATAAAAAATAGATTTGTGATATTCTTTGTCTATATGTGTACATAATGTAAATAGTTTTAAAAGAAAAAAAAATGTCTTGTTATATTTTAGTCTTATTCTAATAGTTTCCTAGCCTTATTTATCTTCTATTTTTAGTTCATTTATTATATTTTATTTATTTTATTTTATACACTTAATTTATTTCTTAGTATGTGTGCTATAATTATAGGTGTGTGTGTGTGTGTGTGTGTGTTCGTGTGTGTGTGTGTGTGTGTATGAGAGGGAGAATTAAGGTGTGAAATTTGTAATAAATTTGCTATATTTCTACAGAAGTATCTTTCACTTATTCAAACACCAGCATGTAATGAAAATACAACAAAGGAACAGAATAGTATTTCAAACAGTTCCACATTGCATGAAAGCATGCAAACTAATCAGTCAGAATTACATTGTTGCAGTACTTTCAATACTTATTGTATTCATTGGTCAGAAATTTTAAAATAAATATCAAATATATTCTAGCCAAAAGTAAATGCAAAACGTATGTGTCTAGGTGTGGTGATTTTTACAAATATTTCTTGCATTGCTATATAAAGTTTATTATTATTTCATTATTAATAATACAATTTTGACATTATGTAAACACTAAACGACACAATGAACTGCTATTTGGCATTCACAAGAAGTCCCCATCCAATTTGTATCACTTATTAAGTGATATTTGATAGATTTACAATGCCTGGTAATTTTGGGTAGCAACATGTTCCAGTCGGGAACCGAACCGGCGACCTTTGGATCAGCAGCTTCTTATGCCATACTCTACTTAAGTGTCATGTTCGGTCATATTTCTCAAACTAATGGAGCGTAAACTGTGTCCAATAACTTGTGATGGGTAGCAGAAACACTAATGACTAAGTTCACTTAATTTCTCTCAATTTCTCAATTTTTCCTCTCTTTTCCTTCATCAACCTAAGTTCAAGAGTAGCCTCAGTTTTTATTTCAAATGCATTGGCATACATTTGGGTCACAGACAACTACACATTTAACAACTATTTTAGAAAAATCCAGGCACTGCCTGTTCTAATATTTCCATAAAAAAATACTTTGTTCACTGAATGATAAAATGGTGATAATTATAAAATTTCCCAAGATGCACCTGTGTCTGAATTCAAAACAAAATGGTAGACCGTTGACCACCTGCAGAGGAAACAGAGATAAAAAAAAAAAATAGATATTGATATTGTGCATCTTTACAAGCACCACATCACTGGTTAATTATCTTTTAAATAAACTAATGGTGATCTCTGTGACCTGAAAGTATGCTAACACAAGAGACTGGGGTTACAGTTCACCAGAGCATACAACACGTCATGTTGTGTTTGCTGCTCTGTATGCGTGCGCTGATCTTTTCCAAATTCCTACGCTCAACTCCGTCCTCGAATGCAGCATAAGAGCCGCCCCGCTCTACCGGTTCTCAGCCGGTAGTTGGTCGGTCTCTGCCAGTGACGGCCATCCCTTAAACCCTCAGGACCCCCCGGATTGCCCACCTGGCTCACATCTGTACATTTGTTTCTAAGAAACGGTGTGATGAAGCGGAAAGTGAACGACGTGTAGGAGAAGTCCAAATGACTGATGTGCAACAGGCAACTGGGCTGCAAACTCACTGAAGGCTCATCGGCTTTTGGAGGAACTGTTGCTCAAAATCCCGCTGCGATGTCCCTGCTGTGTGTCAGAGGTAAGGTCTCACTTCAGAGCTGCAGGTTGTCCTGTTTAAAAAAAGCCAAACAAACAAATTAACAGTGAAACAGAATGAGTGGTGGCGAAAAGTGCGGTCTCATCTGCTGGACGCGAATGAATTGCTGCAAAAAGCGAAGTTAATCCTGAATAGCTTTTAGATATTGGTACGAATATCACACCGACTTCCTATTGGAATATTTGAGTGGCGGCCCATCAAGGAGATAAAAAAAAAAAAAGGAAGATAAAACTTTAAGCAGGCTGGACAGAAAATCTACAGGGAGATATTATGTAAAATGAATGTATGTCGACGAAGACTTACCTGCTTCATACCAACACTAACGTGAGGAGAATACGGATCCTGTTAATTAGTGCGGGTTCATAAAATGAAGAAACTTTATTAAGTTAAGTTATCCAGGTATACCCAGACTGAAACCAAGACTTTTACCTGTGTGTTCCCCTTCATGATGGAGTGTATTTGATTGCACTTAGAAGGGTCCCATACACAAATGTAATACATGTAAGGCTGCATATATTGAATTTCCATATATGAAATATATGTACATATACAGCAAAATTATTTATGAAACCCATTAATTTCATATATTGACGTATACTGTATGTCTATATGTATGTATGCTTTTAATATAGACATATGTAAATATATATCCATCCCAAAGCCTGTCAATATATGTTGATATTACACACAGTGGGTTCCAAAACCACAAACGTTTAAAATGAACGTGGAATTAATAAGAAAAACATATATAAACACATACAATTGTTCTTTTTATGTTGTTTTAATAAACTTATATTAAATATATATTGTTAACATATATGGTCTCAACATGTTATACCTTATAAAAATACATTTTTAATATGTACTTTTTTCATTATGGGTATTTCATATATGTTGTAACTTATATATTCATATATCCAGAAGATGTATATATGTGTTAATACATATATGGCAACATATATCTTATGTATGGCAGGGCTGGAGCAGGAACACATGGATGAATGTATAAGCTTGAATCAGAGCTGAACTGTGATGTAGTCTGTTAGAGAAAAGGGATTTGTTCTACAAAAGAAACATATTTTATTTAATTGTTCAGTAACTGTTTTGCGAATTATAGGTATATAAGTGTCTTGTCTCAAAAAACAAGTGTGTTTCAATGTGAGTGACGTTTTAAAACAAAACTCACATGTCCAAACTGCATATATGTCAAAACATGTTTCGGGTGTGATCATCCTGTTCATACAAGCCATCAAAATATATGAGTTCAGTGCAGGCGATGGGGAGCAAACAATCCGCATTCTGTACAAGAATATATTCCAAAGTTTATTTGAAGTTATTATGGGGAAGCAGGTTGGGAAGGGGCCTCTGACAGGAATGATTACAGCAAGTAAACAGCAACTGTCTGATTGTTCATATGAGCGCTTGACTCTTGGTCTAGGACAGAAAGATTGTGAACCTATCCTTTCAAATTCCTAAAAATGGATGATTCCACAAGGAGCTCACCTGGAGACTTTTTATCTGAAGCAACAAAATCACATTAGAACTTATAACTGTCAATTTGTGGCTATTTAAAGCTTTGTCCCAAGGCTGTGATATGCTGAAGCAATAGCAATAAGTTTTACTAACTTTTTTAGTTGGTACGTTGGACCTTTTATACACAGTGTTCAGCAGTGGCCCCTGTAAACTAGAAGCTCACAGGAACATCTGAAGCCTCACGGAGAGGTTTTTAATGAAATGCTGATTATCAAAGTCAGAAGAAAAAGGTATTAACAACCTGATTTACTTCGTAAGAAGATATTAATCGTTATAAATATTATCGGTGTCAGTGGAAAGCTCAGGTGTCTCATGATGTTCTTCTAGATCAGTTCAGGGACAAACTATGGTGCTTGACTCTTTCATTGAGTGTATTGAATATTGTCTTATATCAATACACTTGTCTTTGCTGTTAGAAGAGAGATGCTGGGTTGTAAGTGAAAGTAGATGAGCTCGCTCCTCCTGACGTGCCCTTGAGCAAGCCACTTGACCTGCGGCTGTTCAAATGAAGCAGATCAGTGGCCAGCAGCAGGAAGTTGTGGTTTTACTTTGCAGGTGTGTAAGTGACAGGTTGTTTTCTGAAGAAGAGCATGTGAAGTCAGACACATAGTTTAGTTAAAGTAAAAACTCTGCCAACACTTAACATTAACATTTTGGCTCCTTTCCAGGCGACAAATTGCTCTTCTTTCACAGACATGCTGATTGATTTTCACACCATCAAACTATTGTCTGCCTATCTCTAACTCTCAGCCCCTGGCGTATTGTTTCTCACTGATCGTTTCTGACCACTTCTCATCTCGGGGTGCGAGCGCTGCCTGAGGCTGGAAGGCCGCCACCACCCGAACTCCTCTATTACAGAATGAGGAGAGATTGAGGGGGTGAAGCTGGAAGAGTGGATGGATGTGGTGGGTGAAGCACAGCTGGGTCGCAGTGGGCTCAGCCAAGTGGAATTATTAAAAAAAAAAAAAAAAGACCATCATTTTGTTTCATAGCTTGGACAGAGATTGAAAGAGACTGTGGCTCATGTTCACCTGTAACAGTAAAACCGTCTATGAATCTTCTGCACACACCTGAGTGTTTCAGAGCAGAGTCGTGCTGCATTCATTTGATTTAGACGTAGAGCTTGAGCTGGATGATGCCACCTCAAATTTATGGCAATACATTTTGTAACATTTATCGTGATAAGAATATACTATGGGAATTTCTGCTGGTGCCTCATGGTTGCTTTTAAAAGAAATCTTTTAAACCATCTCAGTGTTAACTTTGGAAGAATCTTTTATGAGACGGATGTTTTTTCAGACTTTTGAGGACGTTATTATTTATGATCACATTTAGAAAAAGCTCTAAAAAGTCAATGTGCTCAGCGTCAAACAGCAGACAGGTGCAGTTAGCGTGGTGGACACTGCGGAGCATTTATCTGCCAGAGAGCCTGATATTTCCCTCTGGAGTTGGTAGAGACCAAAAACCGGGCTAAAAGGAGACTGTCCTCCTGTAAAAACAGGAGCCTGTAGGTCGTTTGTGCAGCAGGTTATTATGACCCTATAGTTAAGTTTGTGCGGTGAGGTCAGGAGTATTCTGTGGTTGATTGATGGATCAACAATACACAGGAATATGACACAGGGGAGCGGTGTTCGATTCACATGTGAAAGTTACATTATATGTTGTTTCTTTTATCTGTGACGGTTTGATAAACTTAACCACGTTGTTCTTATTGTAACCACGACAACAAAGATCGCCTAATGTTGAGGAAATACCTATTTTAACCCAAATCATGATCTTTTCCTAAACATAACCCAGCCATTACCGTCACTGTAGTAACCATAGCGATGCAGGTAGGTACGCCGCTCTTGGTATGTGTGTTTATTATTGTAACCATGACAACCAAGGTCCGGTATGCCTGCTGCTGTAGGGACGCTATTTCAGGAGACACTCAGAGGGTTGGAAATAATGACCTGTGTGGTTGATCAGGTTGGCGGAGTATTGGGTGAAAGAGGGAGAAAACTGGACTTATATTCAGCCGAACAAATGAATGTTAAAGTTGCTCCATAACTGGTAGATGTTTACGTAGGCAACTTCCCGCAAACAAGAGATGATGATGTATCATTATTGTTTTCACAACTTGTTTCCATTGCCCCCCAAGTGGCCAAGAAATTAAGTTTCTGGATGTTGAAATTATACAAGATTCAGACAATTCGTTCATGGTTATTGCAATACTACATTAGGTTGATAAAGTGATAACTTTGATGTGTTGTTCTCGACAAGTTCTTCAAATGAAGTGACAAAATACAGCATCTGTAGTTGTCCTAAAAACTACACATTATGGCCTTTTTTCTGATCTGATGCGCCTATCGTCCACAACTTCCTGGTATTGGCCTTCCATGTCTTTCCATGTCGGCAGGGCGACGTGGTGTTTCAGTGACTTCCAAAACTGTTCAGTCCGTTTGAATCAGTGTTGAAAAGTAAATCTGTTTCATAGTGTGACAACACATTGGTTAAAGTTTGGTTACGTTTAGACTTTTTTTGCTCTTTATGCTTTGGCACTTCAGTGTTAACATAATGAACTTTTTTTTTTTTAAATTAACTTGATATGAAGTTTACTGAAAATTCTGAGAGATAATTCTGTATTGACTCATCCCCCTGACCACTGACAAAAATATCTGACCTAAGCCAGAGTTAAAGACTTTTCCCTGGACATGGCAGATGCTCTCTCCCTGATTAAAAGAACCCAGACTTTCCATGTCATTGACGGGAAATGCAGACGAACAAGAAGAGTGGCATCCTTGTTTCCTGAGAGGCGTGATATACTTTTCAAAAAGCCATTTTTCCTCCTTCCTTGTTCCTTGTTGTGTCGAGGGCCCTCAGAGCCTGCATGGTGGCTGGCAGTCCTCTGCAGAGAGTGAGTGGCTGCAGATGAAAAGGCGAGGATGGGAGGACAGTCTCTGACAGCTCAGTCGGTACCCACACTCAGCTATTTCTGGATGGCAATTAGCAGTGGAATAAATGCATACGGTTATGATATTGCATCATTTGCGGAGTGTCGAGTCGGGCCACTGTGAAGAAACTGCATTAGAAGAAATTACACTGCAATAATGAGAGATGAATACATGCAGGTGGACTGTGGAGAGAGCAGAGAGGGATTCACACACACAAGAGAAAGGCATGGTGTGGTAATATCTGAAAGCATTTTTTTAGGCCACCAGATGCCATAGGTAAGGACAGTAGGTGAGGACAGACCAGGTCAGTCAATACACTGGCTCACTGTGTTGGAATGACAGGGACACAAGTAAAGCTTCAGTGGCCTGTCTGGGAAGAGGGGGTGGGGGGGTGGGGATAGAGAGGGAATAATCCCCTGGCCATCTGCTGCTTTTTCTCTACTGTGCATGTGTGTTTATGCCTGTGTGTGTGTGTGTGATGCACTGTGACTCACATGGGACAAGGACTTCACTTCCTTCTTCTCATTCCCTCCCTTACATGATATTGCTACTTCCTAGTATTAGTCTTTCCTGCCTCTGACAGCCTCTCTTTACACTTAATCTTTGCTGCTGGCCACTTGTCTCAACTCAGACTTAGTTACATATGCTCAAGGAAATCAATTCTGTATTCTGATGATTAATAAAGAGCGTATCATAGAGGAAAACATTTCCTGGGTTTAGCCATGCCAGGGGTGTGGCTCCAGGAATGGCAGTGTCAGTCAGTTGATTGTTGAGCTACTCGGTTGGTCCAGCATTGGTGCTAATATATCAACAAATATTGAGTGGATTGCCATGAAACGTTGTACAGTCATTCATTGTCCCCAGAGGGTGAACCTTATTGATTTTGTTGATCTTGTGACTTTCCCTCTAAGGCCACCAGCTGGTCAAACATTTCACTTATCCAGGGAAATATCACAACTTCTTCTGACTGCACTTCCGTACATATTCATAAGCAAAAGGTTTATGCATCAGCATCTGTCCAGGGAAAGAAAAAAGGAACATTAACATTTATTAACATTTTTTTTTCTCTTGATAGATAAGTAGTTTTCAAATAAACTGATAAAATAAATAAAAGTCAAACAGACATACAACATAATATATATTGATCTTGGATGAGGATTAGACCAGTATCGGTGTAATATCATACCAGAGTTACAGTGATTGAAAGAAAATTTATCGCCAACCATTTTGATAATTGGTTTATCGTTTAAGTCATTCTTTCAAGCAAAAAAGAGTAAGACTGGACTCCTGGTCAGACCAAACAAAACAGCAACACCACACCGTTATTTACAGCCTGTAACCAGCAGTTCAGATGTTTACAACTGACACACTGGAGCCAGTGAATCTTTGACATCCTTTGGTTAAAATTATACTGTGATGTAATAAATATATTTATTAATAATAATTATATTATAATTGTTGCTAATTAATCCGCCGATCGACCGTTAGATCTGTTGATTAACTGCTTCATCTCTAGCTGTGGTAAACCAGAGATAGAAGTTTTGTCAGTGCTGTGTCGCGTGACACTATTCCCTGTTACACCATATGTGTTGTGGTAATTTGTAGGGTAATTTCCGTTACACTGAACCAAGTGTGAGCAGAAATGAAGACTGAAGCAGGTTGAGTTAAAGACTTACGGAAAGATACGCGTGTGTGTGTGTGTGTGTGTGTGGGTGGGTGTGTGTGTGTGTGTTAATGTCATCATCTCTGAAGCCTCCTCCCTGGACCCCCTCCTAGTTGATCACTCCTGGACTTCTTGAGGTGTTTCTAATTAGCTCATTATCGCGGTGAAGCAGGGACACAGCAGGGAGAGAAATCTCTGTTAATTTGTGATTATGCAGGGTGCTGTGAGGTGTACATGCTACTGTATAGTAAACACACACACACACACACACACACACACACACACACACACACACACACAGACTGAGATGGAGAAGATTATTCAGAAAAGCAAGCAAACTCATATTATGTAACTTAACCAAGTAATGGCAATTAAATGAATGCTTCAAGAAATGAATAAATGGAAAGAATAAATGGCGTGTATGTCCACCGCAGACCACAAATCCAATAACTACACAAGCTGTGATATTAGCTGATATTAGTCCTGATTAGATATGGCTCTGATTTGAAGTTCTTTCAGGCAAAAACAAGTAACCTTGAACTGAGTGAAGATTTAGGCTAAACCTATTTAAATCCTAATAGAGGCCTTAAATGATTTAAACTCATGTATATGACAAAAGCTGCTCAGTCCAGATCAGAAGTGTTTGGACAGTTACACATTTCTTGTTCATAAGGCTCTGAGCTTCAGCACATTCAGTTTGAAATAAAAAAGAATGGATACTAAATTAAAGTCTCAATCAATATCAATATAGAATGAACTGTGTGTGAGATAAAGTTTTTTTTTTTTAACACATAGTGCCCTGAAGTCAACCCATAGCTGCTCTCCCAGACCTTGACTACAGCCGCCTGCAGCTCATCCTTTTTGTCTCTCTGCCTTCAGTCTGCTCTTCACAAAGTGGAGTGCAGTTCAGTCGGATTGAGATCAGGTGAATTACTCAGCCAGTTGAGGATATTCCACCTCTTCAACTTCTCTCTTTGGTCACTTTTGGTCGTATGTTTACGATCGTTGTCCTGCTGAATGATGAAATGTATGAGTTCTGATGCATTTGGCTGAATCTGAGCACAGAGAGCTCTGCTCCTGTAGAGCTTCCACTGGCAGCCTTACATGCCTCAGTCATAGCAGAACCTCCAGCACGTTTGACAACTACTAGGTGGAGTCAGGCACTGCCAAGATGGCAACGGTAGAGCAGCCCACTCTGAGCTTCAGAAACCTATGCGTGACGTCACGAAGGCTACATCCATCTTTATATACAGTCTGTTTTTACTTCCTGTGGTGAATCCTCTGGAAACATGTCCACCAACGTCCTTGAGAACGTTCTTGATTTGCTGTGCAGTCACAAAGGGCAAACGATTTCCTGTCCACACCATTTTTTGCAAAACCAACTACCTTTGATATCTCTATGATCGATGATTGCTTTGTCTTTGGGCCTCATTATTATCTTCTGCTCCTGCACAGTCAGCTGTTTACTCCTCATGTTGACAGACAACTCCACCTCAGTCTAAATGGCAACTCTCCGTCAACTCTGAGCCACATGTGAGCTCTTTTCTGCATGAACTGATGCACACAGTTGCCCAAGAAACGTTTGGCAGCCAGGCATTCAATTACTTTAAAACCTTGCAATTTCGGCAGTATGTGTTAAAAAGGCTGTATCTCCCACACAGTTCTTTCCAAATTGACGTAACCCCACTCAAATTAAAGCTGAGACTTGGCACTTTAATGTAGTATTCATTATTTTATTTTAAACTGAATGTGCTGAAGCTCAGAGCCCGAAGAATAGAAAATGTGTAACTGTCTGGAATGGACTGATAATATACTCTATAGAATTAACATGTAGCAGGAGGCAAACCTTTGACAGTGCAAATAGCAGTCACTGAATTTAAATTTGTTATAAACAGAGTGAGAAATGCTGAGAACAAAAAGAAGTGCCTCATCTTTTAACTAACACTGATGAAATGATGGTGTATCTAATCTCTGTGGCAAACATTTATTTGACAAAAATATGTAGATTTTGTTGCATTTATGGTGAAAACATTGTTCAATAATGCCTGACTTTAATTGGATTTTCGGGCTTGTGTACCAAAATGTGGATGTCTTTTAAGGGGCTAAACATATAGCCTAATATTAATATATATATATACATTACAAGCCACAGTCACCCATACACAGTGCTTTTGTTTCTACATATATTGCTTTTTATACCACAAACACACACTCAGACACAGATGATGTATCAGGGGCAACTTGGGGTTCAGTATCTTGCCCAAGGACACTTCAACATGTGCACTGGAAGAGGTGAGAATCAAATCGCTGACCTTTCAATTAGTGGACAATCCGCTCTATCTCCCGAGCCACAGCCGAACAGAAACACTTTTTCTGAATTACCTCAAAACATTTCTTTGTCCTTTCTGTATTGTCATATTGTTGGTATGGTGTGGTGTCAGTTGACATATTAAACTGATGCTGATATACTGTATCTGTGATGAGCTAAAATCAGTGATAATTGATAATTGATTGTTCACCGTCTCTTAATCAGTTCAATTTACAAAGTGTGCGATTAGCCTCTTCTTCTTCTGTATCTTTTAGCATGCTACTGGCATTAGTGTTATTATGATGTTGTGTTTTTTGTGAATTGAATGTTTCTACAAGTGGGAACTCGACTGTTTGCATAAATTCAGAGTGAACAGTGGCACAGAAGCATGTGTAAAATGCTCAAACACACCTGAGTCAGTGTGCTACAAATGCAGGGGTAGACACATAGATCCATAATCGCTGTATTTATTAGGTTGGCTTGGTGGGGTCTGCAGGGGCTGTCATTTAATGGAAGCAAGAGGGTGTTAATGACATGGCCACCAGGTTGCCAACCTCCACACACTCAAACCCACAGCGAGTCGAAGGACTAGAGCTAAAAATAGATCCACCGTCTGGCCCCTTGTAATGACACTGCTCTACGGCTGTCTGCCTGCTGAGGGTGTCAGGTCTGCCGCTGTTGTTGAGTACTTATTTATATATTTTTTTTGGGGTTGTAAGAGGACTTGAGAGAAATGAATGAGCAGAGAACACAGAATTAATGTGGTGCTTGATAAGTAATATTTTACTTTACTAACACCCAACTCCCTATTACTCGCATACATACAGAAACATTAAGAGGCAGCACGCAGGAGCCGATAACGGTTAATTCGGCAGAGTTTTGATGTAAATTAACGCAGTCTAAAAAAAAAAAAGACAGGACTCTGGTGCATATCTCACTCAATCCATAGCATGAAGATAGAGAACTTTGTCCTGATTTTGTCAGACACCCCTGCATTAAAGACACAATCTGGGATTAGCTGACACACACAGGCACAGATATGTCGACCTGTGCACTCATTCCACGCCCTTGCAAAGCGTCTCAATGAACGACTAAGGTGCAAGAGGAAAACAAAAGTGGCTCTGCCTTTGTCTTGCTCCTGTTTTAAACTATACCTAAGATCCAATCATTAATCTAAACCATTCAGGGCAGGAAGCCGACTGAGTCACTGAAATAGAGACATAGGCAATATAAAAGTCTGAGACCCCTGCCAGGACTCTCACTGTATGTGGCCTGGTTTAAGTGAGGTAAGACTCCTGCCGAACAAGCCAGTGTGTCGTCTCTTAGCGTGGACCAGAGGCTTCAGAGGCTCAAAAATGTCTTTAATTCACCTCTGAGAGGTTATTTCCACCCCTGAGCTTCAAAGCTGCACTTTCACATGTCACTTCAAAGAGATCAAAGCCATTAAGTGAACAAAGTCAGAGCTTCAATCTAATGAAGACAAGAATGTCATTGGTGTACAGTGGGAATGACATATAATCATTTTGGCTTTGTAATATTGTCAACTGTCATTATTGCTTCAAAGTCAGGCTGAAATTACAGTCTATACTGATGGCTGTTAGCTTCGTGTAGGATCTTAACATGGGTGGCTAACATTTGTATTCACTATCGATGTAATCTAAAGATTGAGTGAGTTGTATATGGTGAGAAGACCGCTGCCGAACAGAAGTATAACACCAAAACCTAGTCCTGTCATTTGCAACCCAACATCCCATTCGTATATATTTATATATTCACTTTATATCAAAGGCAAATACCATTAGTAGTCTAACTAATTCACTATTTCTAATCTAGTGTTGTTTGATGTTGAGTTTTCTTGTCTAGTTTAATCCACAATTTGCTTAAACTAGATCATAATTGTTGATTGTCTCTTGAACACGTTTAATAACTTTTACCACTTGAGTTTATTGTTGTAGTTTTTCATACTATCAATAATATTTAATTATTTGAAAACGTATAAAACTTGCCCGAGCGGACTATAGCCACGTTTGACAGCGCCGTGCTGGGCAGGCGATAGGTCTGTTTACAGTGTTTGCGTGCTCTGAAAGACGGAAAAGATGTTCACCCAGGTGTTGTGCTTACATCACTGCCAACCTTTTCCATTGCTGACAAAAGCCAGATGTTAGCAGGTCTAAGTGGGGTTTTTGACCGCTGGAGAAGGGGCTTCAGTGTATCCACACTCAGCTGTACTTCACTGTAACCGGTGGGTCCAAGCAATTCAACTCTGCGTCATGTGGAGAAGGGAGAGCGGAAGCCTCGCTTATCTTTGTGTCTTATTGTCTGGACAGGAACAGAATATGTGATGGTCAGTCATACGGTTGGCTTGTTACACACACACATAGCACACTGCAAAAGAACAGCATGTTAATTTTTTAGCACAGAGGCTAACTAGCTAGCTTATAGAGTGCAATATGTTTTTAACTGAACAAAAGGTAAAGCAACCCACTCATAACTCTCCTCATTAACATTTCTATAAAGCCATTGAGCTGATAAATCCGTACACATACATAGATATAAAATTATGGCAATTATAACAAGTACTACGACTACTTTACACTACTATACAGTACTGTGGTGAGTGCAGTATTATCAGAACTGAAAGAAATGATGATGAATATTGTAATAAAACAGAAGAGAAAAGTCTTCCCTCTTTGCTTCTTGGGAAAACGTACGTGTGTGAGAGTGACTGTTGGTGTTCATGTGAGTGTGTTTTCATCTGATTTCTGAAGCCGGATGTGTGCTAAAACGAGTGTGACATAATATTTCTCAAACAGTGCGGCTCTTCACCAGCAGGTTTAATCTAATCCATGACTCATCATATGAGCATAAGTCTGCTGTTTTCCCCAAATATCCACCATGGCTTTCCTCACGATCCTCACTTTATTAAGCACTTCAGAAAGCTTTAAATGCTCCGTAAAGAAAGAATTCAGCCGCTTTTAACTTTTGCTTGTCAAAAGGAGAAAAACCTTCACTTTCCCGCACATCCATTTCTCTTTGTTATTTGTCCACAGCACAATGCACTAGGGTCTGGTAGGTTTCAGCCCTGCTTAAGGCATTAGCTCGGAGGGATTATCCCACCAGCCAAACGCTCGGCCACCAGCAGCACGCATCCTCTCATACAATCTCTCTGGTGGACACGTGTCTGATATCTGCCCCGCTTTACTACCTCTGATCAGACTCACCCTCCCTGTGGTCCAGAGGGATGAGACACTGACCTCTGTATTATTTTCTCCAGCTAACAACAACTGTGACGTGCCTCTACTGTAAGAGCCACTGGCATTCTATTTGATGCTTGATTTAATGGGGTGTGTGTTGACATGTGACCTGGCTCGTATATTTTTTGTTAATGTTTTTCTTAGTTAGTCAATGCACAATTCCCCTGCTAACAATAAATGAAAGTGAAGTGAAATTAATTGTACAATTATGTTATAGGAGATCTCTAAACACAGATCTTACACATCTGTTGGTGATTGAATTGAATTATGGGTAACGTAGATGACAGGTTTTGACAAAGTAAGAAGAATGTGTGGAATAACAAGATGATGTTCAGCTGCATGAAGTTTGATCCTTTTTTCTGAACTGTCAGCTGTGAGTTCAGTGTTAGACGAGTGCAACACTAAATCAGTGAAATACTCCTCCGTATTCATTAGCAGAGGGAAGGCATTTTTATTAATGAAGCACATTTCATTACATGTAAACTGACAAGTTACATGTTCTGAATAATTTAATATTAAAACTTAAGAAAAATATTAAATTAATAAAAACATTAGTTGATAGTAAAAGCTATAATTAATGCTTTGGTCATTTACAGTCACAAACCTTGACCTTGGGGTGACCAGCAGGGCTCCCTCCACAGATCTCAGTTCTCAGTGTGGAGACATACCATCAATAAACCATCAATACTTCAGGTGTTTAGCTGTGTGGGTTTAGAAGTTTTATATATATATATATATATATATTATGATGATTAGGAAATAATTTTTTCCAAGCTATATGAGGGTACATAAAAGCACCATTCTCACAGACTTTAGTTTAATCCTCATTTCAAACTTTTCCCTGAGGATTTCTGAAAGAAAGGAATAATAAATGGACAAATTAAGTATTTTTTTGATTCTTTCCGTGGGCCACCAAAATTAATTGTGTGGTTTGGTAAGCAGTATATTAGCACTGTGTATTTTACTGAGACTCAAACGTTTGAGTTTTCTTGTTTTTGCTGTGACATCATTTTCAAGTCACATGCATGAAGCAGTAAATCTATTATTAGAAAACACATAAGGTGTATTTTAATGTAGCTGTGATCCTGAAAAGTGATGATCATTCTGGTAAACAGAAGAGGAGGCATCCGCCAAGACATTTCCAATGTCTGCTGTGGTTTGCAGTTGAAACATTAAGTAACAGCTGAGAGCAGCACTTTGCTCCTGCAGTGCTTCAAAATTATGATTGATGTGACTTAAAATTGTTGACTGTCAGATCCATTCTTTTCTTTATTTGCAGAGAATAAAATCACTTTTGGATGGAAGGTGTTGACACGAGCAGGATTGGCTCTTTTATTTTCTCATTTACAAACTGATAGATTGTAAAGGATGTCGTCAAATATCAACTTTATGCTGCTGTGATTTAAAAAGAAAAAAAACGTCCCAAGAGGCTTGTAAAACATCTCAACATAAATAAAAACTAGACAGCACATCCCCACCCGCTTCAGTGGTGCTGCTGAAATTCTGACCTTATTCTCTACTTAAGCAAAAACAATTAATTGCCACCCAGGGATCCTTGAAACACACAGCAAATACCAACAAATGTAAACCAAACTGTCATTTCGTCTGGAAATGTAACAACTAGCAAACAGTGAGAAGCCTCAAACAGGTCAGTGTCCTCACATAACTTCTCCCTGGGGAACCATCAGTCATTAATGCAGCATGTGTATTCACTTAGCTTGTCTCTGCTAAGTGGAGACACTCTCTCACACCTTTTTTATTTTTATTTTTTACACTTTCTCCCTGTGCACTGCAAGGAAGCTTTGGGCAAACACTGCAATACTCTAAAGTAAATCAGCAAAAATAAATGTGCCGGACCCTAAAGACTACATCCATGATTGTCACTTCATTAAATACAATATTCTTGCAGTTCAGTTCTGAACTGCAAGAATACCCCAAGGTTTTTCAGTTTAATTTTTGGTGCTCAAAGTAATTACATTTGAAAAGTCTACTTCCAGAAACAATATCATGGTTATTCAGCGGCATCTAAATGTCTTTGTTTACCTTTTAAAGAGACACTAATAGTGTCTGTGGATTGTCCAGAATAACTGGTGCAGTGTTTCTGAAAAGAGAAGTTACTGGGTTTTTTTTTTCCAATGGTTTGAGCACCACAAATTAAATTCCACTCAACCTCACCATGTTGCTGTCCTAGAGGTTTAAAAGCTCAGAAAAGAGTACAGAAGCTTTCTGCAAAGATAGAAGCTGTAGCATACAGTATGTCATGTGTTTTGAGTGAGCAAGCAACTAAGAGCAAAAACTTCCAGGTTCTGTTATGAGAAAACATCACTCAAATTCCCATTGACATTTGTAGTAACATAAATTACTAAAAATCCAGTCTAGGACTATGACCAGTGTGCTGTATGGCTCACTCCATACGTCTCGATAAGGATTGTGAATAAAAAAAGGAAATATTGTTGTTTGTTTAACATGTTTTCAGCAGTTTTTAATAAACACCATTTCCAATGAGGCCTAGACCACTGAGGGAGTCAAGTCAATGGGCAACACAAGTTGTAAGTGGCTAGTTCAGACAAGGTGGTGATGACAACAGTGTAGATGTTTTAGACAGCAGAGAGTGCAGCTAAAAGGTTGGAAAAAACAACATTTGAGCACCAGCCTTCTCTTCTCTTCTCTCTGTAGTATTACTCTGAGTCTCTTTCACAGCGTCAGGCCATTCAGGTATTGTGAGAGCCCAGTTGGCCCTGGACCAACGAGGCCACCAGGCTTCCTGTGAGCCTCCACCAAGTTGGCACGAGTGACACACAAGGCAAGCTGTGCTGACAGCCTAAGACAAATGACCTATTAACGATCTCTCTCT
The DNA here is from genome assembly GCF_021018895.1 of Seriola aureovittata. NCBI lineage: Eukaryota > Metazoa > Chordata > Actinopteri > Carangiformes > Carangidae > Seriola > Seriola aureovittata. The sequence goes on from NC_079368.1 coordinate 19,468,343, forward strand.
CTCTCTGCGTATTCTTCTCTGTGTCCGAGTCTCTTATCACATCTCACACTTTTGAGCTGTGATTGAATGGACGTATTGAGCTCCCTGGGTGAGAATATGCATTTAAACCAGAATTAAACAACTTAATTACCTTTTGAAGGAAATAAACCTTTTATACTGCTGCATTGTACAATGATTATAGAACATTTCCGGGGGAATTAATTGCATTGTGGATCAATATCATTGACTTTTTAGCCTGAAGCCCAGCACGCATTGGCATTTTAACACACTCTGGCATTTCAGGACATTTGGTGCTGAAGGTCTCACTGCTGTTGTTTTTGGTATTTCTTAAACACTTAATTTTTTCATAATACATACGATATTATTGTGATTATTTTTGTCCACATTATCTTTTCAAATGCAATGGTAACTTTAAACATATATACTGTATTATATCAGTGGTTCCCAACCTGTCTTTGGTCAAGCCAGACAGAAATACGTTATGTAACCCAACCTACCATTAACCTACAATATGTAAACAAATAATAATATAAACTTAGAGTGGAATAACTAATGGTAATTTTTTTGTTATAGATTAATCTGCCGATTACCAATCATTTGTTTGAAAAGTGAAAAATTTCCAGCACAATTTCCAAGAGCCCCAGATCATTACTTGACTTGACTGATCAACTGATTATCAAAATAATGGCAGATGAATTTTCTGTTGATTTAAAAATGATGACAAGTTCATTAATTAACTAATCATTGCAGCTCTAATTTCTCTCACTTCCATGTCACTCAGATGTGCAGACATTTTGAATTGTTACAGATGGAACTAAATACATGACAGCTTGTTCCAGCAGTGATCAATTTTATTAGTTACACCTGCGTCTGGCAGTGATACCTTGAGGGAAGAAAGAAGCAAACTCAGTGCTGAAATACTCAGGTTCAGTTGCTAATATGATAGCAAAGAAGTAATTCTTTGTGTTTCTGTCCCCCTGATGAATGTAAGTTTAAAATTTACCTGTCTTTTATCTCTGGTTTGGTCTCCACCAACTGCTGAGACAATTTTCTGTCTTTAGCTGCTACTGTCTGTCAGATAAACTGCTGGCCAACACAATTCATTTGTACTCAAACCGTTTGGTTTATTAGCTCCACAATAACTTCACACGACATTGTGACATTTGCTCTGAAGAATTTCACTCAACCAAACCTGCTCATTTGCATATAGCTCGTCACAACTTGACAACTTAATCTAGCTCTCTGATTGGTTACACAGTATGTCAGTCTACCTGTAACATTCAATACTATGACACTATCTGTTCTACTTTATTCTCTCTCTGAGTCATGTCTTATATTTGCACGTCCTTAGTGTGTGTTGCAAGCGGTTAAGTGGTTTGATTTAATCATAAACCCAGTAATAAAGTGGTCGTGTCTGTTACTGAAATAATTCTGGTTCACTTTCTGCCATATGATAACAAATGCATCTGTCCACCCACAGCGTAAACCATTAACAGTTTCCCATTGCTAAAGTGTCATAGCCATTAATGGTTCCAGTGTTTGAGCGAGTTAAGTTAATGTTTATGTATTTAGCAGTAGACTGTGTCCATTGTCTTTTCATAACCAATTTCCAACCAATTTTAGTTTTACTACATTAACAATACAGATACATAGTTGTATGTTTTAATAATGAGAAAATAATAATTCACATTAAATGTAAAAGCCTCAGTGTCTAGTTTATTATTGACAGTTGAACATGGAAAACTAAGAGCTCTATTCCTAACTGAATCCTGAAGCCGTTAAACTTTGGGGATCATTTACTATGAATGTGAATATTTTTCTCTGAAGTCTGGTGTTTGTTGTTTGACATTGGCCTTAGTGGAGGTCTACACTCCCTGAATACTCTTCTAGTTATTTATGCATTTCATATTTTTGGCATGTTTTTTCAGTACTTTAACAATGGGCACAATTATCAGATTGTAGAAAGTCTCGAGTGTTGACATTAATGACATACATCATTATCCTCCATCTATCCAGGTTTGTCGTCTTTGAACACAACAAATACAGGATGGCAGAGATATCAAGCTGTTTTGATGTTGTGGGTGTGAATTGTTCGTCTGTTTTTATTTCATTTTACCACAACCTTAAAATGATGCCCCATACATTTCTCATAAACATTTTCAATTGTGTGTGTTCCCCCCTGTGTCTAATCTCAGTTTAGTGCAGTGTGCAAGCAGGGAAGATAAACACTGCTGCAAGAAAAACAGCCGAGAAAAAGAAGGATGTGTTCAGGTTAGAGGAAAACATATATTGGAGGGTTCATAAAACCATCTCACCCCGAAGAAATAAAGATGACACAAATGATATTATAATTTCATAAAGAAGAGGAATGGTACAACAACAGCAAAATTATGAAATGACATGCAAGAGAAATAAAATGCAGATACTATATATATGTATATGTAGTACAGATGTGTCATTATTTCTTACGTTGTGACTAATCTGTGTCTTCTCCTTTTGTCTTCCAGTAAAGAAAGCAAAACTGCACGGGCCTCCAGGTAAGAGCTTAGACACATCATGCCACTATTATTTGAACATGGAGACTGTAATCATAATAATGAGGATGGTTTGCTTCGCTTTTTGAGGGATAGCTGTATTGTAGACAACCATCTGATTGATTTTTATTGTAACATCACCAGTCTCCATCTGAGCTATGCTGTACATGGCTGTGGTTTTAAATTTAGTCTAAGGAGGAAGTGGATGTTGAAATAGATATAAAGGTTGTTTACTTTCCAGTTAGAAAGTGGATGACTTAATAGATTCATCATTCTGGATTGATACTGTTGTGAGTTTTTAGCATCCACCGAAGATGGGTTCTTTTTTTAGAGATGGCAAAATCAAAAATCCGGTCATAGGACACTCAGAACTGTTTTAAAAACTGTGACTTCCCCCTCAATGCCCGAGGTTCAGTACCAATACCTAAACAATACTTACACAGGAGAGCCAACACAGATCCTAAGGACAGGTACAATTTCTCTAATGCTCATTATCTTAGTTTGCTTACATTTGCTAATTAGCACTAAATGCAAACTACAGCTGAGCCTGATGGGAAACTTCAGTAGTTTTTCAGGTATTTAGTCATAAACCAAGTTATTGGACAATGTCAAAGTTTGGCCACATGGTGGCACTGAAGAAAAGTTATGAGATCACCAGTTATTACAATTCAACCTGAGGGGAACATGAATGTCTGAGCCAAAGTTCATGCCAATCCGTCTAAAAGTTGTAGAGACATTTCACTTAAGGCCACAAATGTTGAAGTCGTGGTATGGCTATGGGAAAAGTCAGGGGCTCATCAAAATCTTCAGGATTCATTCTCTGGGAACCATTTATGTCTGTATAAAATTCCATAGCAGTCCATTAAATGATTGTGGAGATATTTCAGTCTGGACCAAAGTTCCAAATGCCTCAAGCTCGTCATTTCGAATACATCAGTGTTTATTTTATCAAAATTAAATTAGGCATTGTTGGATGAAATAAACAAGGCTGTGATTCTGACTAAGCACTGGGTGACAACCCTCAGTCTAGTTTTTAATATTTGATTCTCAGACACAGTTTGGTCAGTTCTCAAAAGGCCAGCTCTACTGCAGGGAAATATGACGTCTTCCCGTGGGAAAAACAACATCAATTGTTTGGCAAATGTTTTCTGTCGAGCTCCTTGGATTTGCAAATGATGATTGTTGTTTCTCAGAGGCAAAAGTGGAAGTAGTATTTTGATGTTAGTGCTGTAAAACCTCTTAGGATGGAGCTGTGAGTGGATGACTGGGCGTACAAACTGTCTGACTTAAACACTTGCAACTGCAGGTCGTATCCCATGTCCCATCAACAGTTGTTGGTAGCATTGATTATTTAAACTCAAAGCATTATGTTTACATGTTTTGTCATCTAGGTGTGAGGACTTGTTGCATAAGATTTTGTTGAGCTTCCTTTGAACAACATATTGATGTCCCACAACGGTTCAGCTGAGTGCAGCTGCACTGCCCAGACTTTAGTTCTTGTATGCGTTACCTGAACGTAGTTTCTTGTGAAGCCCATGTTTGAATCTCTTTGATCATGTACTTGGATATCCTCAGTACATGCGTCACAAAGGACAACAACTGAAAAACGAACATCAACAATTCAGCAGCCAGTCAAAAGCGGGACTCCATCTTGCCATCCACTTTTCTTTATTTGCATCTTTACTTTTTTTTTTGTTTTACTTCTTTGCTGGCTGCAGCTGTTCATCCTCCCATCCTCTCTCCAGGCAGCAAAGACAGGTGAACAACTGCGACACGTGGGAGAATGAGAAATCAAGCCAGTGGAGGAGAGAGGAAAATCAATAGATCATCATAGACAAAGGGCCACCTGCTAGCCTGAAATGACAACGTGTCATCCCAGCATAAAGGAGAAGATGGAGACAAATTTCTCCATGTCTTCAGGAGACAGAAACAGACTCCAGATACAGGAGATGATTTGTCATTGGCTGCCTCTGGCCTCTGATCGCACAGCAGATTTTCAGAGCGGAAGGACATTTGATTGGCCCTCCCAGGTTTCATAAAATGGGACATGAGTGATGATGTTGCTACCGTACAGCCATAAGTACCGTGACATTGCCCTTTAATTCATTTACTCTGTAGTTCTCTTGAATTACTGCTACTAGCAATTCTCCCTTTGACTGTTATGAAGTTAAACTAATTTGTAATAAACAAATTGTGCAGTTGAATGTAAAAGGAAACTGCAATGGCATAAACCCTAATCCAAGTTTTGATAAACAAGATTATGTTACTTGGAGTCCTTCAATCAATACTGTTGCAGGTTTATCCGTGTTCCTGACCACTGTCTGCAATGTGCGTAAGTGTGTCCACAACCAAAGTTATGTAATAGTCAGTAAAACAAAAAAATACAATGATGATGATCTGATCACACACATTCTTTGGAGCAGTATTTTTGGGTATTTTTTTGTCTGCTCCTTGAAAAATCAGCTCCAAAGCCTCTGCTGCACTAAATATCTGACTGGTCTCATCCTTCTGTCTGTTTTCTGTCACCTCAATTAACTCAGAGTAACCTCTCCGCACTCTGAGCTCAGAATAATACAGTATTGCTCCCATTCAAGCCTCTGAATCTGACACTCTGATTGGCTGTGACAGCACCCACTGGATGCCGAAATGAGTGACGTGACTCTCGACATCACTGGCAAAGAATGCGGATGAGAATCGATCAATAAACACACAGACAGAAAGCAGCAATGCGCCAGACAAACGGTAAAATTTCTGCAAATGTTTTTGAACTTCTTATCTAACTTTTAATATTAGTGTATTGATCGAAGTCAGTGACTCACACAGAGAAACAGGACTTGTTAGAAAGCGCAGATTCTTTAGTTTAAGGAGAAAAAAACCCGGCACGTCTCTAGCTCAACCATCGCGGAGTAATGGCACTCAAATGACAACGTGTAATTTGGAAGCGTATACACTCCAACGGGCCTGAGGGCATCAGTTCTTTGACGTTAATGTCTTTAACTGAACTGCTGAAACTATTGAGAAGCCAAACCGAGCAGAGTGTGATTAACATCAAAGCACAAATAGGATCAAAACCGGAATAAGAGTCAAAATGAGGATACTAGAGTTCATGTGACACTGCTCAACAAATAGACACATTTAGCAAAAAACATTTAAGGCCTTATCTTTTAAATCCTCCATTATGGTGTCTACTTTTCTTCTCAGCCAGAGAAGAAATGTGACATCTTTCACTATTGTATTGTATGATAAACAACTTTGCAGAGTTAGAATCACCTGAAATCGATAACCCAGTTGAGTGTCTTTACTTTAGCTCTGAATTACGCTGCTCCCCCTCTTTTTGGAAAATCACTTGACGCATAAACAAAGGAAGGAATCGAAGTCTCTGTCTGGAAATTTTCTTTTTTCCTCCTAAAATCTGACCTAAAACAACACACCTACTTTTCCTCACGCCATGTAGGTGATGGAGAGTATACCCAGGATGGCGTTCTGTCATGTGACATGGTTATTAGTCTCAGGTCAGAAACAACCAGTAGAGTTTGTCCCACTCTAATGCCCCAGTTTTGAGAAACATGATCTGATTTATCTTAATAGTAAGAAGCAATATATTCTTTGCCTGGGGGAGTGGGCTGCTGTCTCACAGCCCTCCTCAAGCCCCAGTGGTGGACGACCCCTGAGAGATGTTTCTCGTATATGTGTCACTTTATTATTTTGGATGATTTAAGGCACATTATCCTGTTTTAATCCATGAAATCACTGCGACACTGTGATGTTTGGTGGTCTGGTTCAAAGCTAGAAACCAGTCTATGGATTGGTACAGACATTCATGATCCCCAGAGGATGTAAACTAACGACTTTGTTGATTCTTAATTTTTTTTTTTTTTTTGTGCCACAAGCAGCTCAAGTCCTGTGAACAATTGTCCTAAAATATTCATTGCACAGATGACTTGCTTGCTATAGGTGGCCAGTCTTATTTAAGCAGTCAGTAAATGTATATTACTAGAAAACAAAACAAAACGTATTTTCTCATGTGTGTTGGTATCCATCTGTGCAGATATACAGTATAGTTGAGATTTTATGGTCCAACCTGGAGAGTGGTGATTCTAGAGCGTGGCCGACTGTGTGAGAAGAGATCTGTGCCAGAATAAGTAGGTTACTGTAATTCACTCGCAGTTAAAGAGTAGGAGGCCACTGTGGAAGGTGATCATTCCACATTAATGCTAGGGCTCATTTAATTATAAAACGTCCTTTTTGTCTGGTTTAAAGGATGCAAATCAGTAAAATCAGCGGTTTGTAGTGTTTGGCTAAACCTGCTTTTGGGCTTTTGGGTCATGACACCACTTACTGTACTTGCAAATCTCTGGATTAACGGTTTGAGAAGTGGGCTTTTAATTCAACGGAAACTAAAAAAACAATCTTGGCAGGAAATGCAGTGTTTCCCATACAATTAGTGAGTCTGAGTGAATCAATGCGCTCTGCACAGTTCTTTGTATATGTATGGGAAACACTGAAATGTGAATTAGAAATGCAAACAGCCCGTATGCAAGGCAGTTGAGATGAAATTGCTTCAGTGGAGTTTTTAGCAGTAGATAACTGGTTGTGCTGAGAGAGATTGGTCTGAATGTGTTTTTGTTTTGGCTCATTCTCATACTCATTTTGGTTTTCCCTTTTCGGTACGGGTGCACAAAGTGAAACATTTGGGCTGTTCTTGTTATAATAAATCATTAACCTTCAACCACTGCCCTGTCCTCAGGTGTGTTTGAAAAGGGATAGGTTTTGACACACTGCTCGTCAACAGTGGCGGTTATCTTGCTGTGATGGTCCACTGCAGCCTAATGAATGCAGAGGAATCCCTGACAATAATGAGGCAATGGTGTTTGTGTAATGAAGCAGCCTGTCTCGATAAAGCCTGGACTGTTGGGCTGTCTGACTGCAACAATTCCTCCAGACTCAACTTAGTTTACTCATAAACATGGTAGCCATTGTGCAAGACACTTTGACGGTATTCTGCCTAAGAAATTGCAGTATTTTCCCCTGTGATGACTTGTTTGGGAACATGATAATTTTTTCTGCTTAGTTGTCTGAAGTTATAAGGAAACAGCAAGATTTCTAGGTGAGGTACAAGAGAGTTGTGTTACAATGTCCTGATTTAATCAACTAAATTAATGTTTTTAACTATAAATGAACCACACAATGATGTGAAGGTGCAGATTGATAATTTGGGGAAATTACCATCTATTCTTTGATCAAGATTTAGTTTTTGCCTAATAATTTAATGCTTAAAATAGTTTTATTCTCATTGTTTGTGCAATTTGTCGCCATCTTAGGTACCAAATGTTCTCCGCGGTTAGTTTCTGCACTGCATTTTCAAAAATAAATCTGTCAATCAAGCAGTGTGGGCGTGCTACATTTTCCTCCTCGTCTTTAGTTTTTCTGTTAGTGGATTTGCTGTGGTGGAGCCACTCACCCCCTAACTTCTAGTATACAGTAGGTACTTGTGTATAAAGTAGCCAAAAAGTTGAATCTGTTTGCCACTTGAGGGCAGATCAACCCCTAAACAAGTCGACAAACAAATTGCCTACTTAAGAAGTGGACACAGTGAAACATCAGTACTTATTTAGGGCTTTTGTTTGTGTCCGTATGATGAATGTAGATCCTGCTGTTTTAACTTTGTTTTGGTCTCTACCAAATATCTGGCACCCTGGACTGCTGCTTGAAACCTTATTCTTTAAATGGGATGTAAAATGAAAACAGCAAGCTCAAAGAGGCTAAGAAGCTTGATGGGTTCGTTACTATGGGGGACTCCTTTCACATTACATGTATTTCAATAAACATATTTATTGAAATATTACATAAAAAAAAGAACATCCTTTGAGTTTGCACTTGTGAGACAAAAAGGATCTTCAGCTCCCTTCATCCACCAAAAGCTTTCCTCCGCTCACCCTCCTCTCCCTCGCTCTCCAGACTCCCCCACCGCCTCCCTCGACACCCATAATAGAGTATTCATTACTGTAGACAGCCTAGTAAATGTCATCTTGCCTGGCCACGCTGCGCACGTCCATGTGTAACTGAATATAACTTATTTATTTTCATAAGTCATCGCCACTTAATTATAAATGACGCGGACTGCTCCCCAAGCGGGTCTTGCTGCATGCTGGGATATGTCCTCTCCACCACAGCTAGTTGCTGCTTACTGGAGGTGTTTTTTTTTGTGTGTGTGTGTGTGTGTGTGTGTGTGTGTGTGTGTGTGTGTGTGTGTGTGTGTGTGTGTGTGTGTGTGTGTGTGTGTGTGTGTGTGTGTGTGTGTGTGTGTGTGTGTGTGTGTGTGTGTGTGTGTGTGTGAAAAGAGTGTGTGGATATGTGCGTGTAGCTAAGTATATATGGAGTTCTGCTGAGTGTCATTCAAGTATCTTTGATGACAACCTTGGTGGTGTCAAAGAACAGATAACAAATTTAGACGACGGCTCAAATTTTTATATTTTTTCTCCCTTGTTTTAGTTTATTTTTGTGTTATTTGTTTTTGTTGTCTTTTATGGCCTGTGCAGTTGTTGCGTTTCCCTAATTTTCCTTACCACTGTTGGCGCAGGCAGTAAATTGGGCTGTCTGCATCCTGCCAGTCCCCTCGTCCCCTTAATCACAGACCTGGCAACCCCCTTAAGTGAATGATGGATTATTCTGGATTAACCCTTTCACCTGTTTGTCTCTTGCCTTTGTCATTAGTTCTGAGCTGTGAGGGGTGGGGAGACATTTACACTTGACATTTCAGAGAAGATCTGGGTATGATCTATAAACTTTGATTTACCCTTAGATAAATAGTGTATGTGTTTCCAGACATTCAGCAGTGTCTGACTCGGGTTTCCTGTCCTAACGCATGGCTGAAGGTAATGCACCCAAACCTGTTTGCCTACTGCCAAAAAACTGCCTAACATCTTTCCAAACAATTTAAAACCAGGGTTGTAGAAAGTTGGATGCTGTGTGGCAGAGTCAGTATGGCTGACAATTTTCCCAGTAGCCAACTGCAAACAATAAATTCCCTGCAGCAAGGTGTCATGCAAAACTCAGCTCTCTCTCTCTGTCAAATATTTTATGGTTATGTTAAAATTAAACTGTAAACTCAAAATAAACTCTGTCCTTGACTGTTTGTATTTACAACCACAAAAGCAGCAGCTAAGAAACTGAACCGAGTGACGTGTTCTGTCTGTTGAAATCCTCCGCTGTGTTTAATCACAGCGTGCGCTTGGGGCAGATTGCATAGTATGAATTATTATGTAGGATTACAACATTTGCATTTAATCCTAGCATCTGGCTAGAAAACTTCAAACCACCCCCTGATGAGCTTTGGGGCATTTCTAATGGTCATTTGTAACGCAGCATATTTTTGGAAAGCAATGGCAGATTGGGAGGTTGATACTTGAGTCTTTGATCAGAAGGACAAAGTATTTTGATGGAGACGATAAAACAGAGGACTGTACTGTACAGCTCCAGATGTGTCAATGTGAATATGAAGCAGGTCAAATGCTTAGTCCACCACAGGGGTGGGGGGCGGGGCATCAGGAAGTAGACCAGATTGGCCGCTGATCCCTGGGTAGGCGGTTCATCCTCCGGTCCCTCCTCAGGAAGGGACTCCAGCGTAAACCCTACACCAAAGCAACTGTTTGGATGGTGTTCTGCTGTGGCGACCCCTAGCGGCAGCAGCTGAATCACAACAACAACAAGTGCTTAGTCAACCTTCCCTGGATAAATAAGGATTAGGAAACACTGGGTGCATCCTGTGCTCTGCTGGTTGGGAGTGTTTCTGTTCCCCTGTGTTTTATTAGCTCAGTGTTGCCCTGCTCTCTTTGCTGAAGCGGGACAATGTAATCAACAAAGATCTCTGGGGGGATTTTGAGAAGGAAATTGGATACACATAAGAACTACATCTGTATGCAACAATGTGTTTACCAAAACACAAGATCTAATGTGAGATAAGGATCGCCCCATACCTGTGCACAAGGTCTTTGCTAGAAATGCACAAGAAACCCGTCCTGTGTCATGACAGGTGTGTGGCTGGCAGAGCAGTACACCCTCCCCAAAGTGTTTCAGTGCAAGTTTAACATAATATCATGATATGATAATATAACATAATAAAATATAAATCACAATATAAAAATTTGGGTGCACCTAAATGATGTGCTGGTGAAACAAAATAAAAATATTAGGTGTACCAGTGTAACCAATGTAAAAAGTTAGTCTGGAGCCCTGACTTTGTTTTTCACTGACTCTAATGTGGGGCTCATACTATAGGACAACATAATTGTGCTCACAATGTCAGAATTGGTAGTTTACAGGCTTTCACAGCACATGTTGTGCAACTGTGATCAGGCAGGAGGATAATTCAGGGATCACGTCTGTTTGACCGGGCCATTTTTCTATTATACAGTCTGATCCTGGCTTCACATTGAATCAGCACTTCTCAAAAAAAAATAAATGAAAGACTTCAAAGTGTTGTTAAAGGAATCCTCATTAAAAGAACACATTCACAAGATCTACAGCATATGACTATAGTAAGAGGTTTTAAATAAGATTTAGCAACTAATGCTTCAATAAAAATCATGTCTTCTTTTTCACCTTTTCATCTTTTTATGTCAAAGCCTCAGTGGCTGCACCTTATTTAAAAAGCTGTTACTATAATTGTCATGCTTTTAATACATGATATGCAACTTTGAAAACCTCTGCACTAAGCTACAGCTGTGCTTTTACGTTAAGCTGAAAGCCGTTTTTAAGGAGAAAACTAATGGCCATATTTTGGGTTATCTTCAAAGGAGCTATTTGTAAGTTTTGCTATTGCTACATAGCTAATATTACCATTAACAGCTGTTTACTTACCAGTCTAGAAGAAACGTTGCGAGTTCAGCATCAAATGTCATTCCTTTACTCGCCAAGAGCTTTCTCCGGCAGTAGAAACAACGCTCTTGTTTTGCGTCTATTTTGATCTATTCTTTACTTCTTCTGAAGTTAGCATGCTAACCAGCTAGCTCAATTCTGGTCAGCCCATCTTGTCACTGAAGCTTTTGGTAAGACTGGTAAGTAAACGGATGTTAATGTTGGCCATGTAGCAATAGCAAAACGTACAAATAGCTCCTTTAAACAATTTTATTTACCAATAGTTTTTATTCAAGAGCTTAAACTCAATCATCAGCATTCATAAACTAAAATCAAGTTTAGCCATGTGCCTTAGACATTTTTTATTTAGCTGCATTTTGTTGATAAAAATGAAGATGAGACAGATTTGTTAAGAGAACCGCTACGACTTCATTAACACTCTTAAGAGCTTAATGAATTCAGGTTTTTTACCAACTTGTATCGGTAGCAAACCTCGGCTGAAATGTATTCATTTATGCGGCTGAATGATCACGTCCCTCACCTCATCTTCACCCCAGATTCACTGATGCTGCCCTCAGCTCCACTGGCCTCTTCAAAAATAAAGTGGTTGTAAGATTGAAAACACAGAGATGTACAGGGACACACAAACACACACACACACCAACACTGCACATGCTCTTTCAGTCTAGTCCGCATTTGGCTCTCGGTTTGTGTGAAGAGTGGGCTACTTGAGACAGGTAATCAAGCAGGGATTAGGTGGTTGGTGGCTCAACATCCTAGGTTTATGCTGATTATGCTGATATCTGTGAGTTTCGACAGCAGGATCCGCACATGTGTCTCTGCCACTTCGAAGGACACTGACATACATGCATTCCCTGGAGAGCTTACCTAACCTTAACCACAGCCACTTCCTTGATGTTACCCTCATCTTTCACGAAAATCCTTGACCCTATAATGTAAAATTAAAGATCCTTTGTCAGGACCAGCTTTTTCAGTCCTCATAATGTCAGCCAACATATGATCTTCATTCAGACAAACCGACACGACCAATAATCTCCATCACCACCACCGTGTTTATTATTGTAACCATGAAGGTCCTCTAAACCAAGTCAAACTGTGTTGTTGTTCCTGGTGCAGGTTGCATACAACACAAGTCCAAATTAATATTTCCTTAAAATAAAAGCAGTTCCACAGTACATCCTTAACTCTCTCTTGAAGGTTTCCTTAAAAAGTTCACTGTTCATTTAAGGTTTTCTCCTCATCTAGGTCTTATGCGTAAGGAATCACTTGAAGTCAGTTAAGCCGTTGCACAGAAGACCTTAGCAAGCAAACTAAGGAAAAAACTAAAGGTACCTCTGATTGTATTTTAACTGCAGCATGGCCGAGTTTATAGCGATAAATGAAGAGGATGAAAATATCCCGTGAAGGGTTTTCTGTGACACTTTCAACGACAAGGAATTGATTTTGCACTATAGATTTATGATTGATTTATTTTATGATTTATCCCAGCCTCCAGATTGTTACCATGATGACAAATGTCTAATATGCCTTCCACTGCTACACTCCCACAGGTCATATCCGACAGTATAGGGACAAACAACCTATATGGTCGTTTAGGTTGAAGGACTGATTTTAAATGAGCACAACTTTAAATAAACTTGAGTTAGCAGTTAGCAACAAGGCTACATTTTTAGCAAGTTTGAATAAAAATAAAAGAATGGGTGCAAGTATGCAGTAGTTGCAGCATAAAAAGACAAGTTGATGTAACCATTGATATGAAAGTGCTTCACAATAACCATATTCTGAAATAATAACATCAGAGCGTGAACAAAGACAGGGTGATTATCGTTGCACCAGTTGATCTCTGTAGAATAACCAAATGCAACTTTAACATTTCTGAATATGAATATATTAATTCGACATCAATGCTAAAAATGGAGTAGCCGTGCAGGAGAAGATGGGGAAGGGTTGTACAGTTCTCTGTACAGCCGTCAGTGTGTGATGAAAAAATGTAATGAGACTCTTGTTCACCATCTGAAGTAGCTTTTTCTTGGTACAAAGTGTTCCCCGTTCAGCGCTTCCACAGTTAATGGTGACACCATCTGGGAAATGAGCATTATTAAAAGACACAGTTATTTAAGGTGCAAGTGATCCGCTCATCTTTGTCCTGCTGTGACCAGATGTGAAGGATTTATTTATGAAGACACAAATGACCACCTTCAGATTCAGCGGTGATATTGAATCTTTGCACTTTACATTACTGAATGATAATCACAGTGATATTTTTTGTACACAAAAGTTAGTTTACAGCAGAATGCAAATAAAAGGAAGACATACAGTATAAAAACAAATAAAAGACAAAAGATACAGGTTGTGTTCGGAGCTCTGCATCATTTCAGTGGTTGCAAAGAGAGCGAAACACCCTGACAGTTCCTCTGGAGGATAGAGACATGGTCCAGCAACGCTAACACTTCCAATAATAATAATAATAATAATATACACGTCTGGACCTGATCTCATTCATTGCTCTTTACTTTTGTTATTGAACTTGGCTGTTTTTAGATATTTTGGTTGGTGTTTGTTTTTATGGTTGTGTTGGCAGTTTCCTGTCTGGGTTCATTAATTAGAAAATAATAATAGAAAACATAATTTCCGGAAGACAGGGTTACCTGTTGAACGACACTCAGGCTTATTTACGTCTGGTGCCTTTTAGCAACTACTTTTAGCAACTTTCTCTCATGAGAAAAATGTTTGTTAGCTGCACTTATCATTTATATTGTGGTTAATTGATGTATTGTAAAAAAAAAAAAAGAAAAAAAAAAAGGAGAAGTACTTAATCAAGCCAATGAATTATGTTAATGTCGCTTAATCAGTTTCAACAGTTATATGAGTTAAATGAACTTTCCAGGTTTTACAGAGTGGAGAAAGGGATTTGATTCCAGCTTTGTTACAGGATGCAGTGATTAGTCAAAATTAATGTGACACTATGAAGACGGATTGTATATTTTATTTATATTTAGTTGATTTATACTTAGTTTGAGGACTTGGATGTCTGACTTGCATTTCATCATTGTTGTCTGACAGTTCCTGCACAAACTGTCCACTGGTTTATTGTCTTTGCAGTGTTTGGTGATTTAAAAGAAAAAAGATAATGTATCGCACAGGCTAAAATTAGCTTAAGCTCTGTGTTTTGTGCTCATATCCTGCTGGGTAGAGCATACTGCCCTCCATCTCCTTTTATATTGGTGTATAATACGAAATTCTGCTTAAAATCTTCTGTCTAACCAATATTGTGTTCTGTAGTTCCTCCCCCATGCTCGTAGTTTAATTATTTCTCCTCAGTCTGAAAAATCCCCCATGGGTGGGATTTTTATCCTTTGTTATGCCCCCTTCATTTCTATTCATGTGCTCCAGAGATGCTTCACTACTCATAAAATAATGGCTATTTACTGCTTTGTTATGTGGACAGGGGATTTGTATTTTCTCCTGTAGTTCAATTAATAATTGACTTGGGTCATTGAAGCCTTATGATGGTTTCGTGTCTGATCATGGGACTTTTTCAGTCAGATATGTGATGTTTCACATTTTAAATATGTTAATATTTACATGGCAAACTTGATACAGCTTTGTTCTCATAAACTAAACTATTCTATGAGGATTAATTGAAGAATAATGTTATGGCATCCTTACATTAGCATCAAACCAAGCAGCTATTAACCAAGATGTAAAACTTTTTCTCCCTCTTATACAGACAAGTTCAACGCCTATGTAACTCTGAAGGTGCAAAATGTGAAGAGTACAACCATCACAGTCCGCGGGGATCAACCATGTTGGGAACAAGACTTCATGTTGTGAGTATCACCCTGACTTTGTCATTGTTCAGTAACTCAGCATTTGCCCCCTTTGCATTATAACAATAACTGACAATAGCACCAGTAAGCACCAGTTTTGGTCGGGTTGACGTTTTGCCTTCCATTGAGGAACAACATATTCCGAGTTCAAAGCTCTCCAGTGTTTGTTGTTGTTTCAAAACGACAGAGACACGGCTGTGCTGAGGGATATACATACAAATACACTAAAGTACGGTGGCCCTGAGAGCTCAACGCACTGCAGCTTAAAAAACACAGCTAAGAATAGACAAAACAAATTCAGAAAGCTCCTTCATCAATTTGACAACACGTGTGCTGCAAATATCATCGCTATTTAGTGTCCCCGGGAAACACTTCCGTTGCGTTGTGAGTATTTGCAGCATTTGCGTGGTCAAATTGATGAAGATGTTTTCTGAATGTGTCCGTGTATTATCTGTTTGCATGTGTTTTCTTGAGTTGCAGTGTGTTGAGCTCTCAGGGCCACCGTACTAAAGGGGAAAAATCTGACCGTTTCATTTGATTACACATGATGTTCACACACACAAAAAAGATCAAACCTGTCAAATCGTACGTTTTGTTTAAAGCTAAATATAGGTTGAGAATAGTCTGCGGCTGACACGATACCAGGCTCTTGTAGCTGATTGAACAGATTTGAAGCTGAAGTGATGTGTGCATCAGTTTTGGTTTCCGGTGTTTTGTATATGTGTGGCTTTTTACTTTTCGGCTCAAGTTTGTCATGTATTTTGGCTCCAACAGCATGTAAGGCACCAACCACTTGGGATGTATTAGGAAAAATGCAGAGAGAAATTGGCGCTTCGGAGTGTGTGTCAACCCAGAGATGAATACAAGCCAGGAATCCACTGCTAGCTGACTTGCTAGCTGGCTTTAATAGGACTCGCTGAAATTGAAAAGGAGCATCAGCCGCCTGTGGGACTCCAGTCTGGCCGGCTCACGCTGGCTACTAAATGGGAATTTGTGGTTGGAGCAGGTAGGATGGATGGAAAGTGAAATTACATGCCGAGCTCAGATAAGTGGATGAGTCAGTGATAAATCTAATGAATTCTCCAGCCCAGTCTGATTCCACAGGAGAGAAAAAGTACAGATGAAGCTGTTTTAGAAATCCCACTTCACTTTTTATGGTCTCTGACATAGTGCTGCACCTTGTATCCACACCCATGAGGAATTATTTTTTTTGGGGGGGGGGGGGTTAAGCATCATGTGGTCACCAGTTGGAGGAGAGACATAAAAACCGATGAGCATATGCAGTCTAAGAGAAAGCACTGTGACAGGCTAACAGCTCAAATGTTGGGTGGTTTGGCTCAGATGGACCAATTGTGGAAATCCTACTTTTTTTTTTTTTTTATAACATGTTTTCTGAAATGCTCCTGCATTTTTGTTCAGTCCTCCAAAGCAAAATTGTTTACAAAAATGAGGCTTTGGTCTCTTTTCAGCTGAATGGACTGGGGCAGGGTTTTTTTTTTTTTTGTGTAACAGTAACCAGACGTTTGGCTTTTGTTTTTTGTATTTTTACATCTAGGTTAAATATACTGTTGTTTCAATAGCATTTAACTGCCTATATTTTCATAAGAAGAAAGTCTAACTATATTGACATACTGTGTAGTTAGTTAATGGGATGGTTATACATAACAAAGAAAGACTGAATAGCCATGATAGCTCCTCTGTGAGTCTCTACTTAGCAGGGCTTTGAGCTGAATGCTAACATCCGCATGTTCTCCATTACGATGACAATGCTAGCATCCTGATTATCGGGAAAATCTTTACCATTTAACAATCTTAGTTTAGCATGTTAGCACGCTTCTATTTACGAATTAGCACTGAACACAAAGTGCAGCTGAGGCATGATGGGAATGTCATTAGTTTGTCAGGAATTTGGTCAATAATCAAAGTATTTGACAGATTGATATTTTTGGCCTGTTGATGGCGCTGGGTGAGAAGTTAAGGGGTCACCTCAGTGATTGTAATTCATTAACGTGTCGAACAAATTTCATGAGAATTCATCCAACAGTTGTCAAGACTGTCACTCCACACGTCAACCTCACGGTGGCGTGAGAGGAATTCAGTGGACTCACCAAAGATCCTAGGAACTCAATCTCTGGGGACCATGACGGCTGGTACAAAACTTTATGGCAATCCATCCAGTAGCTGTGGAGATTCAGCCAAAGCGGTGGACCGACGACATTGCAGTGCCTCGAGTTTTAAGTTAGATGTACAGATTTGTTTTGATCTGCAAATCACCAAAACCAGTTGAGGTGCGAGCTGGTGAAGAGGTACGACTGCAATGGTTTCCTATAAAAAAAAAAAGGGTAATGTCCAGCAGTATATCACATGTTGTCCCTCGTTTCTGAACCTCTTTTGTTAGTCGTTGAAGGCTTCTGATTTTTTGCTTTTGCAGCTCATCTGGCTTAGCTGTGAAGTAGAGAAGTACATTTTCTTTGATATTGGATTTTTGAAGCAGTGTTTACTTCAGGCTGTTATTCTTTTATTCTTGTTCTTTCTATCTTTTTTTTCTTTTCTTTGCTTTGTCAAGTTCAGACCTTTACCCTGACCTCTGGTCCAGCTGGCTGAAGTTATTTTCTGCTTGCATTGTTCTGTGCGTCAGTACTGACAGGGCTTGACATGATGATGATTCAGGTTGAGAGATAGAAAGTAACTAATCAAGTCTTAACTGGCTAACTTACTTAGACATAGTTTTATATAACACAGGTTATCTCTGAGTACATGTATTTTAAGTGGTTAGGGCTAGGGCTTCAACATTTTTTCCTCAGTTAAATTCTTTTAATTTTACCTGGTTAAAGAAACCCAAAATTCTCCCTATCTGGAAGAGTAAGAATCCACCGTGACAGTGACAATTCTGTGTATTAGAAATTTCAAATGAAATTCATCCTGTCAAAGAGAAGCCAGATCCTTAAGTTACTGTAGCTTCTTATGTGGATGGAACAAATATGCAACAAAACTCAAACAGTTAAAAATAGAGTTACCAAGAGTAACATATAAGAGTGACACTTTCCCTTGAGTCTGTCATTTAAGCACTCACGGTACATTTCCAATGGCAACCCATTTCTTTTAGACATAAAACACTCTAGTAATGTCATTGCTAAAGAAAGAAGAAATGAGCAATAAAGCTTGACTTGTTCGAGACTCCAGTAGCAGTGAAAGGTTTCAGACTTGATAGAAAACAGAAAACAGCTTGGTCCTGCAGTTTGTCCTCTAAGCAGCTGGCTGCTGGGACAGAGGACGGAGAAATGTTCAAGCGTTGACTGTCCGTCTTAATTACTCCAGATAGAGAGACTTAAAAAAATAAATAAGTAAAATTAATCAGTTCCTGTGTATGTGTAGAGGAAATTTCCTGCCCAGTTTCAGAAACTCAATAATGCAAAACTGAAGCGTTTCAGTTATTGAAGATGGGATGATTCCAAATGACGATTTAGGATAGCTGGAAATCTCCTCAGTCTAAATCAGGCAAGGCTTTTGTTTCCCAGCATTTGATTATATAGCTGCTAAAACACACACAAGCATCAGGCGTACACATGAATTTCCTCTCTTTTCCTCTTTCTGTTTCTTTTTCTTTCTCTGTCTCTCTCTCTCTCTCTCTCTCTCTCTCTCACACACACACACACACACACACACACACACACACACACACACACACATGCGCGCGTTATTTATTGTGTACTGTTCAAAAGACAGATCTTTCTTCCAGACTTATCCCCCTAGACTTGATTAGAGGGATTGGAGAGATTGACTGTGGATCCACATGATTACATAAGACTCTCCCCTCCTCTCCTTTCTCTCCTCTCCTCTCCTCTCCTCTCCTCTCCTCTCTCCTCTCCTCTCCTCTCCTCCTCTCCTCTCCTCTCCTCTCCTCTCCTCTCCTCTCCTCTCTCTCCTCTCCTCTCCTCTCCTCTCCTCTCCTCTCCTCTCCTCTCCTCTCCTCTCCCCTCCTCTCCTTTCTCTCCTCTCCTCTCCTCTCCTCTCCTCTCCTCTCCTCTCCTTTCTCTCCTCTCCTCTCCTCTCCTCTCCTTCCTCTCCTCTCCTCTCCTCTCCTCTCCTCTCCTCTCCTTTCTCTCCTCTCCTCTCCTCTCCTCTCATCTCCTCTCCTTTCTCTCCTCTCCTCTCATTTTTATCACTTCTGTCTCTTTGCAAAATCAGTGTATCAGACAAAGAGTAAATAACACCAGTCTCTTCTTCCCCCGTTTTGTAGGAGAGATAGAGAAGTATGATTTTTCATCTTTACAGTGACTCATATCATGAGTTCAACTCCAGTAAAATACCAACTAATATGACCACAGCAACTGCAAAAAATAATTATGATTATATAAAGAGGAACCCCAAGGCCTTTTATGCTAAATGGCTAATTAACTGAGTTACAACTGAGTTAGATTCCCCAGACTGAAATGTCTCAACAAGAGATTGAATTAGACTCTTTTCACCTTCATGTTTCTGATTTGCACCATTTGGATCTTGTTATTACTCACTGTACTGGTTGAGTTTTGGCGTCAAAACATGCTGGGTTTCTGCATACAGGTTTAACTAGCTAACTCACAGGATGAGAAATGTGTTGTTAGAGGAATTGTCCCTGATTTTGGTGACTTTTCTTAGTGGTAGATATTGATGTGAATTTGGTGCACTGCCCTTCCTTTATGTGGGCAGGTAAAAGATGTAATGCCAGAGAGAGCAAGCAAGCATAAAGAATGACACTAAAGAAAAACTGATGGTTTGTTTATTTTATTTTTTCATGTACTAAATCAATACCTAAGATATGGCTGGAGATGTAGTATTTATTTACTTCTCTCCTCCTCTCAATGCTCACAAATACAATGTTTTAATACAGCTGAATTCCCAGTAAAGCTGTTCTCATTTACATGTTTTTTGTTTCTGTTGTCAGACAACGGAACAAGAATGAAACAGCATCTGAAACGTAGTCCATTAAGACTACATGTTAACTTCAAAGCCATTTCCAAGCTGCTGCTCTGCTGCTGCTGAAATCTTATTTTTATAATCATGACGTAGTCTGTCAAATTCACCACATACGCATAAGTCAAAGACAACAACTCTGCTGTGGCTTTGGCTGCAGTTACGTGAGAGAAAGTGAGAAGCAGTGCGATCCGAATAGAGAAAGCTCAGCCTCGTGCTCGCAGGGCAATACTGATGACTGTGTTCTACGGAGAGTACCGAAGATTTGGCCAGAAAGTTGCTTCATTCGTCAGAAGGTGCTATCTTGAAAACTAAAAAAAAGGTTCTAAAGGGGTCTGAGAAGTTGGGAAATCTGACGACAAATGTGCTAAGTTTGTAACACTGTTTAATCGTGCTAAATCATTTAAAAAAAGCAACAAGCAATGGAGGAAACTCTAACATTTGGCCTGCCGACCAGCGGGTTAACCTTATCACTCAGTCACGTGGCATTCGGCTGACCAATGGTGTAGCTTAATCACTCAGTCCCTCTCTCAGTTACTCAGCTGAATGAGGTCCAGCCAAAAAAAAACAAAAAACACATGAGATATCATTTTACAAGGTGACACAAATTATGATACATCACAAATGTTGTCTCAGTCCAAATGTAGTCGAGTTGCTTGGGAACAGCGAGGAGGCGACATCCACACAGCTGGGTGGTGATGAGGCCCTGCCAGATGTGCAGTCTGACTCTTTGACTTGGACTCTTCTGGGAGATCTGTAAAAGACCCATTACTGCCGAAGACACACTCAGCTGGTGACTGTAGCTGGACGTTACTGTAGCTCCATCCTCGGCTCAGTGGCCAGTGGTGTATTCAGGTACTAGAGGCTATGTCAGTGTTCTAAGCTTCTTTGAGAGTGATTAGGGTTTGTGTACTGTAAGCATGTATACGTGTGAAGCCCTGGATATGTCGTGCTCTGTATCTGTGTCGGTCAGGTAGCAGGGACTGTGGCATGCTGTCGCTCTGGCCTGGACGAACGCTGCAGATTAAAGATGGATGGCTGGAGAGTGAAATATGGTTTTCGTTTTCAGTCTGAGTGAGTGATGAGTTTGTGCTCACCCATCCTGCCAAAGTCTTACACTCCTGCCCAAATATAAAAAGAAAGGGGAGAATAGCAACTACTTTCCTGGCTGCACTCAGAGCTCCTCTCAATCTCAATCTCTCCCCTGCTGATACACTGCCTCCTTTTTTTTCGGACTGTTTGCAGCTGCGGCTGTTAACCTTTCTGAAATCCTGATTGTTCTAGCTGCAAGCCATCCATTTAGGCTGAAGGGTTTAACATACACCGCTTGAAAGTGTCTCCTCTCAACATGAAGTCCATTTTTAGGCAAATGAAAGAGAAGGTGTTGCTTAATGGAGCATCTTCTGGATTGTCTGGATACTGGATTCATCTAGAAGAAGTTACAGCCACAAAAAGGTCATGCCTCGAACTGGTACAAAAAACATTTTTAGGTCCTCAGTTCCTTGGCCTCTGATTGGTGCAGTGGAGAGACAGAATATGAGAGTTTACTTCTCACTTTCTCCACTGATGTTTATCTACCTGTTTTAGGATGTGAATTGTAAAATTTCACATTAACATTGCAGGTATAGGGATTGCAGCATCTCGCGGTTGCTACAGCGCTCTCCCGAGTGAAATATCTCTACAGCTTTGGGATTAATTGCTATGAAATCTGGTTCAGACATCCATGGTCTGGAGTGGATTAATCCTAATTCACTTGTCCAACTCTTTTGCACATGTCAGGATACCCGACAAACAAATGACCCAATTTCTGTTGGGTTCAGTTGGTCTTAATGCTAACATAGAATAATAACATCCTAAATGTTACCATGTTGGATTAACACACTATTAGCGCTAGTTTTTAACCCTGTGCCAGTTATTTTCTACAAGCAGACACACTGGCACCATCAAACGATGAATGAAGTAAATGAATCACAAATGGATAGATAGACAGATAGATAGATTTTTTATTCTTGCATATTAAAACTCAACAAAAGGCAACAATCCATTATGCTTACCAGCATAAGTGTGTTTAATAGTAAACACAGTACAATATAACAATAAAATAACAGCCATGACAGCATCAGGTAAGCATACTCAAAGCACAGCTGGAAGGACATGGAAGTTAATTGTATTTTCCAGTTTCTAACATGTAAATACAGTTCACATTAACAAGTGGTAATAACTACTGGGAATTTATTTTATTATATTTTGTGAAAGCTACAATAAATCCAACTTTGTGCTAAATAATACAGAAGTATCTGAAAAGAAGAACGGATGTGTCACATTCACTTAAGTTGACGTAACAAATGCTGATTTGGCAACACTACTGTTTCCCACTAAATTACCAGCCTTGTCTACAAAAACAAGCACAGCTCAACACAACTACTATTTAATTAAGTGTGTAAATTACACTAATTGTTGGTAACGTTGGTAGTTGCCATCTTGAAGTGTATGATGGCGTACGATGCTTGTAACTAGTCCCTGTGGGAGTCTTTCTCATCGGTATGTTGCATCCCACATACTGTGACAGAGACAGTGGCACCACTCAGACTGAGCTGAATCTGACAAACTGAGTCTGATACAGGGAACAAAGGGTTTATCTTCAGAGCATTATACTTTTAATCTTGTTAATTAACTTTTGCATATTAAATATTCTCCTAATTTCTTCTCAATCAAAAGTTGAATTGTCAGCAGTGAAGTACTCTGGGGTGGTGTGGACACACACACACACACACACACACACACACACACACACACACACACACACACACACACACACATCTGCCTCTTTTGATTAGCTGTCACCTTGGCTCACCTGCCAAGCACCTGCCTCAAAAACCAGCCTCAAAATTATACTCCAAAAATCCAATTCATTGTCCACATTTAATAAATGAGCAAGATTCACACATCACACACACACACACACACACACACATACACACACACACAGTGTTGGATTGCTGCTGGTTGTCACTGGAAAAGTTCTACAATTTCCCCACAACACTTTTGATTGAATCTGTCCAAGGTGAATAAATTTCCTCTTTATAATGAAAATGCTTTTTGTTTGAGGAAAAAAGCCCAAAACGTTTTATATAATTTAGAGGATGGCAAAAGGGGACCTTTTACCAATTTTTCTGTGACAATGAAATTACAAAGCCTGGAGAGTCTCAACCTAAAATTAACTTTTCAACACCTGTTGTCGAAACGTGTTGTTTCACAACGTGAAGTTTGTTTTGTTGCTTTTAATCTTGAAAACCTCATTTTTAACTCATAACACTTATCCTTGCCCAAATCTTTCCTGATGCAGACTGCCTCCCCGTCACTTCCTTGTCACTCTGCAGCATCTATCCGCTCGTCTTCTGCTGCTTCTTATTCTTACTCTGTATTAAATCAGATGATTTGATACAGTGGTAGTCACTGGACAGCTGCCTTTATGTGTGTGTGTGTGTGTGTGTGTGTGTGTGTGTGTGTGTGTGTGTGTGTGTGTGTGTGTGTGTGTGTGTGTGTGTGTGTGTGTGTGTGTGTGTGTGTGTGTGTGTGCGCGTGTGTGTGTGCGTGTGTGTGTGCGTGTGTGTGTGCGCGTGTGTGTGCGCGTGTGTGTGCGCGTGTGTATGTGTGACGGCTGGTTGGTGGGTTGGTTGGCTAGTGAGATAAGGGGATAAGCAGTCGAATGTTGATCCTTCTACACTCAGGGTCACCAGGCCTCACGTGCTCGTCCCTGCTCATGCATTCTCAGATTCAGTCTCATGCTCATGCTTTACTTTGCCTTGTTTTTTGTCTCTAGTCCTCACTGTGTCTCTGTCTGTCTGTCTCAGGACTGTCCTCACACGCCGCTGAAGGCGTTAATCTTTTGGCCTGATTTACAGTATCATGTCAGAGGTCACCGGCTTTCTCTCACTGGTGTTTCTTCCTCACCAAACCAACCACTCGTAATCTTTACATGGTTGGACTGACACAGTTCAGAGACCTCCATATGTAGGCTAACGTAGTGTAACTGTTACATACAGGAGACAGGAGGTAATATAAGGAGTTTAGTTTAATGCTGTAAACTAATATCTAATTAATAGATTTCCTTGTATTTCCTTTATTTTGCAGGATTTTTGGAAAATTTAAATAAATAGAAAAAATAAAGTCATTAATTAGACACTTAAATATGTTTTTCTTTCACTTTAAGCTGTGGTAAATTTAAGACTGACAACAAATCTTGTTAGGAAATGTCCTAATTGAGGTATGTTAACTTGTAAGAAATCTTAATGATAATTACTTTTTCTTTTCAAGCTATTTATGTTACTGTTTTTTTTTTCAAGTGTTGGATGAGGAGAAGCCTTTCTCTTAAGACTCCTCTTCCATCACAGTTTGGGTGTCATCTTTCAGTCTGACTGTCTCTCCAGTGATTCAGGTCATGTCTGGTCTTTTCCCCCAGTTCTCTGTCAATTAAGTCGTGTCTAAGTTTTAAAAAAAAAAAATGGTGACCTTTTTCCTTCCCTCCACATCAACCTATGTTAGTCTTTGGTCTACAACTTTATCAAGTTATAATAACAGGAATGATGTACTACCTCTCCCTTTGCTCTTATTTACGCTGCTCCTGTAACTGGGGCTATTCATCAGAAGGAGTTTTTTTCCGTACATGTGGCTTTAAAGGTCCCATATTGTATAAAGTGAGATTTACACTTGAAAATATCAACACACTCAGTCCACAGAGAAATACACACAGCCGGTATTCAGAAACTGAGCTTTTAAACCAGCCGTCAGGACTTCTGTAACTTCGTGATGTCACAACAAACCAGTCACCACTCTCAGCCATGCCCAAAACCCCGCCCACCCGGACTTACCATCCAACCTTGCAGGATTTGGTTTCTCTGAGTATTTAGCTGAAATCTGCTTTATTTTTACTTGATCACTCAGAAAACAGTCAGCCAATCAGAGGAGAGGTTCAGAGCCTCCTCTCTTCCGATTGGCTCAGCAACCTGTTGTTCCTAGAGCTCCAGAGAGAAGCCTGAGAGAGGAGATGTAAAACTACATGAGATGGTTTCTGGTTCTTAAAACCACAAATATATCTTCTTATGGATCAACACTTCAAATAAAACACAGGAGAAGTGTAAAATATGGGACCTTTTTAAAGGAAAGCATAACTTGGTTATTTATATAACTTTCCAAGAGCACATTAGCAACATTAGCAACATAGCAACTTACTTTCATTGGGTGTTTTGTGCTTTATTGCAAAATATAAACTGATTGTGACATTACAGTGGCCATGTAACCATCTGTTATTCTAAGAGCATCACATTAGTAATTAATGCTGCATGACAAAAATACATGATGTGATAGTAGTGAGTGATAATTTTAAAGGTGTGTTTTCACCACATCAAAGAAGCATAAAAATATTCATGAAACATGTTTTAATGATGATGATTTTTGAGTGAATATTAGGTAATGTTATGCACTGATTTATGTGATGAAAGAGCAGTGTACCTGCCTGTGTACAGTGTTCACAGAAACACGTTAAAAAACGTATTTCACCACTGACTTCACATGTTGTTCCCCAGAGTGCCCCCAATTCCTCCCTCTCATTCCATAATTTCTATGAAGTGTCAATACTCAGCGTTTGCTGCACATGTTTTACGTTCCCTGCATCTTATCCTTTCTTTTTTTTCCAATTTCTCTCTCTTTCTACTTTGAAACACTAGATGACTGTGTGTAGGTGCGCATGTGTGTGTTTGTCTGTGTGACTGGTAAAAATACACCACTTCATTTGCTGTTACAGCAAAGCTGTTCCCTCAATAATGGATAGGCTTTGATGGAGGGCATATGCCTGAGTTGGATGTAAAGCTACAAGAACACACACACACACACACACACACACACACACACACACACACACACACACTGGTCTGGTCTGTGAGTCAGAGACCGTTTGGAGTCAGACTGCATGGATGGACTGCGTCAGACCTATTTCTAATCCTATTTGGGGTTTTATGTCTCGTGGCTTCGATGAAATAATGTCATGGATTAAAATCACACAATAGCTCATGAGGCACATCTTTTTTTTTTTTGTCTTTCTTTTTTTTTTGTATTGACACCAGCTGATCTGGGTCTGACTGTCGTGTTTCATCATACGTTACTTCCGATGGGTGGATTTCAATATGGCTGAAAAACTCTGAGATGGTCCAAATGGTGGAGTGTAGTGAGTGTAGTGAAAATCAGTTACACATAAGGCAAGTACAGCTCATACACTGAGACAGTTACACAGAAGAAATTGAAAGAAAAAAAAAGATAATATCAATGAGAATCTTTTGATTATGGCATTCAGACTTCACTTTTAACTAAAAGGTTAGCAAGAAAACCCTGGATCAATGAAATGTGGTTAAACAATGTGTCCAAAAACAGGTGATTAACTTTTGGATCTGATATTTTCACATTGTCAGAGGGCATTTACTTCCTGAACTACTGCACAAAAAATAGACGCATGTATCATGTAACTTTTAATCGGGTTTTGCATTTTGATGCTGACTGAGCTTCATGTTGACCTTAAAATTTTCTTCAGATAAACTTTCATAACAAATAAATAGGATTGCACAGCCTTGGTAGAGGTTCTCTGTCTGCGTTCTATGATTTTTGATTAGTTGCATGATCACAAAAGAAAGTGATGTAAACCTGTGAAGACGCTTTCAAGTATAACTTTCTAAATCTTATAATTTGAATCATAAAGTCCATTATATATATATAAAAAGACACCATTAGTCAGATCAATAAACTTTTTTATGAGCATTATCTTCATGCCAGTTATGGAAGTGGGAGAAACTCTTTTGGCATTTGTAAAAAGCCTCTGTGTTTACATGTTTAGATTCATCATTCTATCCATTGAAGCTGCAGCTGATTTCCCATATGCACAGATTGTGAACAAAACACATTGAAATTGAATGCAGATGGCGCCACATTATGTGCTGTGTTATGCCAGCTGGCCTCTCTGGCCTCTTTTCTCATTTCACTTTTCTCAATTCAAGAATCTTTATTGACACATGTGTTTACCATTTTTTACGAAGTCTTCACAAAGACTTCACAGTCACACGAGCATGTGAACAAGCATACGCATGAATGGAGACGGTTAACGCTAATCATGCTAACATGATTACCATTAACCAAGTCATCATTTTTGAGTTGGCTCCTGTTCAGCTTGTTGACCTGACAGTGTGTGGCAAGAAGCTACACCCCCCCACCCCCCCACACACACACACACACATTCCAAGAGCTCCTCCCGCCCACCCTCTTCTTTCCATCATCCCAGCTGTGAAGTGTCATCAGAGATGACTGACAGCCAAACTGAGGCGATATGAATATGAATGGGAGTGTGAATATAAATATGCAGATGAGGAGGGGAGACAGTTTGGCTGCTGTCTTCTCTTTAAGACAGATCTGTCAGAAAATGACGGCAGTCATCCTTCAGCCTCACTACTGTAGGATAAGATTGGCCCACTTACTGACCTGAAGGTACTGTATTGTTTCAGGCTAAGGCCAATAGCATGTGTTTTAAAACACAGGTAAAATATGAACCCAGTTGCTCATTGAATGTTTGGAAATTGGTTACCAATGGTTACTTGGGACAAATCATCACCGTTTGCCACCTATATCTCCATGACAACAGCTGTTGGCATCGATACGTTCCTATATACAGTATACCGTACACATAGACACACTTCAACATCCGACAAACCCAGTGGACTTTCCTTATTCTCCAACAGCCCCAAACTGTAAACGAGGCTCTCGCTCTTAACAGCTGGTGTCAAGTGGACTTTCCTTGCAAAAAATAAATACAAAGTGATGTGTTTCATAGATACATGTTTGTTTATGATTTACAGAAAAGGTGGCTAGTTAGCATTAGCATGAGCAAAATCCACAGAAGCTCCAAGTTGATCTGTGGAAAGTCGCAGCAAAAACTCTTCTCTTCTTCTTCTTCTTCTTCTTCTTCTTCTTCTTCTTCTCTTGCTCTTAACTATTATCATTGTAATTGTGAAGCCAGGTTTGAACTTCTACTCAGTATCTGATGGAGTTAATGTGTATTTGTTTGTTTCTACAGCGAGATCAATCACCTGGAGTCAGGTCTGGTGGTGGAGCTGTGGAATAAGGGTTTGATCTGGGACACTATGATCGGCACAGCTCTGATACCCCTGGACGCGATTCGACAGTCTGACGAGGTAACGCACCTTCGTCCTTTCATCCTCACACACATCGCTGTAATATTAGACTCATCATTTCTGCACGGTCTTGTTTCTTCTGAGCATATGAAACGTCATTCTCGATCCAGGGATCCACTTACTAGCCTTGTCAGACCTTTCAGCCATGTCTCACAGTCTTCTTCAGCGAGTATTCCTCATCGGTTTTTAAAACTTAAAAACAAACAAGTGGGCAATGAAGCAAATTTTGAATTGCAGATGCTTGATTCATGTCTTGATGCTCAACTATCTCCGTAAATATCTACAATCTTCTCCGGTTCCTGCACGACAGCAAAGTTTTGATCAAAGTATTACTGTAGTTTTAGGTAAATGCGACACTTGGATTTGATCAGTCAACAAGACGGATGCTGTCATGGGCCATTTTGGATAATGTTGCACGTAGCTTACTGTTGTAATGCAAGTATTCTCACTTTCTTCCCAGATGGTTGCCTCTGTTTCTAGCCTTGTTTTCTCACCAGAGAAATCAGAAACGTGGTCTAAAGTTAAACCAAGCATAAACACATGTATAGCTACTTTTTAATAAACTGAATCGGTTTAATTTGCATTGAACTAATGGTGGTTGCACTGGTTGCAGCCATTGAAATGCCATAAATTAGAGCTGTTTTGTTTAAGTAGAAGACACAGTCGGAAATATCTTACTTGTGGCTAATCTGAGTGTATTTTTCCCACTCTAATGCTTGTACGATTTGACATGAATGCAGCATAAAGCCTCACAGTCTTGCAGTTGTCTTTTTCCAAATAATTTGTCACAGCTTAGCCCACAATTATTACACGTTAGCAACGGGAAGTAGAGATGCAGATAAATGATGTGGTGTCATCTTCTACCTTGCCGGCCCTTGCTACAGGCTGTTGTGTTTATACTCTTGTATCTGCTACTGTAGGGCTGCTTTAGCTCACCACAACGCTGAAAATAAACACACTCACCTTCCACCTTCCTATTCTTACTTATTAAAACACCATCTTTACCTGTCAGCTTACTCTTAAAAAGCTATCTTGCAGGTTGTTAGTTAGAAGCATTTGCCAACTCATTTTAGTGTGCTGCAGGGGGGCTTGTCTTGCCTCCGCACCTCATTACTCTTTCTGAAGAGTTTTAAAGTGATGCGGCAGTGCCTGTGTAGTCATTAATAATTCAGCCTCCTGTGTTTGACTTCTCCACTCAGTTTGAAGAACAGTAAATGCTCACCCCAGTTTTAACACCGTCTTAGCTGCCAGTGTTGTTCCTCGCATCTCCGTCTTTTGCTCAGGTTTATTTAATGGCATTCCTCCTTCAGGCCACCCACACCTTCAATTACTATGTTGACACTTTTCATTGACTAAATATTATCACCCTTTCCTTTGTTTTTTGTATTTTTTACTTTCTATCTACTTTCTTTCTCTTTCTCCCCGTCCCTCTGTTTTCTCTGTTTCTCTGTATTTCTGTCCTTCAGGAGGGACCAGGAGAGTGGACGTCTCTGGACTCTGAAGTCTTAATGAGGGAGGATGAAATCTGCGGCACCACCAACCCAACTCCACACCAAGTGCTGCTGGACACCCGCTTTGAGCTCCCCTTTGGTATGTATATGTACACAAACGCATTTGCTCACAGAGCCAGAAAACTAGCATGAGGAGGTTTGGCAGCATCATCATTCTGATGCTTTCACCTGTACTCTGCATGAGATTTGAAGCAGCTCTAGAAAAAAAAAAACTGGTAGTTTGGCATCTTTGGCTGAATGATGGTTCAACTCTTGAGCTGATGGTTCACAAAAAAACAACAAAATACACAGTACTGTATCTCCATGAACACACTGTAAGGGCTCGAGAAAGAAGAAGACATACATTTCAGTCTCTAACATAAGCCTTAAACTGATGATAACATCATGAGGAGTTACCACACTTCCCCACAACGTCCTATATGGTATAAAAGTAGATGTCCACGTCTTCTTGATTATAAAAAGCAGGTCTAGGTTCTATGTTCATACTGTGAAAGTATCAAAGCGCTCAGTCCACTGAGAAATGCACACAGCCTGTATTCAGAAACTGAGCCTTAAAACGGGCCATCAGGACTTCTGTAACTTCGTGATGTCAGAACAAAGAAGTCACTGCTCTCACTCATGCCCCAAGCTCCGCCCACCTTGCCCCAAATAACTCTCTATCAAACAAAATATGGACTGAACTACTGAGAGCCTTTTATCAGCCAGGTGTTAAACAAACGCAAAGTACAACATTTTTACTGTGGAGGACATTCTCTCGCCATTTCACTGCGCATTTATACTTTTTTATAACATAATAAAAGGGACAAATAACACAACCTTCAGAAAATACCTGAGATGAATCAAATGAATGAAAGTGAGAAAACATGCGAAAACAACAGATTCCTGAGTATACTAGATTAAACTTCTATTAAACTGGTTAACAAGCAAGTTTGGAAATGAATGAGAATATACTGTATGATTTTTTTCTTCTACAAAAGACTAGACCCCAATCAAGAAGCAAGAATCCCCCATGTATTTTGTATAAATTGTATTTGTCTTTTCCTTGTTGGTAGTTGGAGCTCAGACACATTTACTTCAGCTCACACCGGAGTTGTTTGAAGTTGTGTTCATCTGCGATGGTTTATCCCTTGTAGAATCCCCATTTATTAGATCTTGTGGAGGTGCCATTTAGGTTGATGAAGTTTTTATGAAGAGTTTCTTCATGGTGACATTTTGGCTGCCCTGAATATACTCCAAAATATTTATCATTACTCTTGAATTCTATGTTTTTGCTGTTTTTTTTATTTTTTATTTCTGAAGTGTAATCACCTGAACAGCAACAATTATTTGAATTGTTATTTTGTTTCCTTGGCACGCTGTTAATCTCAAGGAGTTGTCTGAAGTGTCTGTTCTTGAGCTGCCTTTGCCCCCCCCCCCGTACACTGCCCGGCACTTTTATTTATCAACACTTACCTGATGTCAAGATGACACTGGTTCATGCTGCTGTCCGCTCAGGGCCTGAAGATGGAGATAAGATAGCACTTTCCCTATTTAAAGAAACTGACAAATGCTTTAAAAAAAAAAAAAAAAAAAAAAGTATAAGTAATTGACATCCAGTCAACAGCATCAGTTCTAATCAATAGGGAGTTGCATCTTTTTGGTCGTCACTTATTACAGTGAGTCATCCTGAAGCACACAAACACATTAAAATGACTGTGTGTTGTGGATTAACACAATCAAAAATATCCCTTAAATATAGAAAAATTACACATTTTCCATTTAAGATATGGATGTTTTTTGTACATGTAGTTTACATTTATTAATATTTAACCAGTATTTTATTCCATCTAAAATGTAAATAAACAGGATTTGTCAAACGTGTACAACTGTCCTGTACAGTATAGAATCTGCTTGGCAAACTGTGACTGTCTACTGTGAATAACATTTAACATACTCTGGACACAAAAGAATATTAAAAAGTTTAGATTTAAAATTTAGACTTAGACATTTGCTCTAGTGCTCTTAGGCATTTAAAAAAAAATACACATCATTTTAATTACGAACAAATAGTAACATGGCAGAGACTAAAGCCAGGGTTTCATATTTTCCCCTTTTCTCGTCCTTTTCTTTTTCTGTCTTCGGGGAGGTCTTGTGAGGAGGTTGCTTTTTCTATTTCTGGGCCCCCAAAAGGAAACCTCCTCATCAGCTATTAAACACACATGAATATAAGATGGGGGCACATCAAGTGGTGTGGATGGAATAAGACAGGATGGGACAGGGAGCATGGAGGAGAGGCAGCTGAGGGAAGGGTGGAGCTACAGTGTCTGTGGTCTTTCATTTCTTTTTGCACTTTGGCTTACATTCTGTCTTTTGCACTCTCCTTCTTCCTCCATTATTTACCTTCTCTCTCGGTCACCCCTTCCTCAATCCTACCATCCATTTCTCCATCCCACGTTTCTGTGTTTCCTCCACTTGCACGCTTTCACCACTCTCTCTTGCACTTTCCTCCACATATTTTCTTGTCATTCTTTTAATTCTTCTCATTTGGACTCCATCTATTTCTTCTGTCCAATCCATCTGTCCAGATATCCCAGACGACGAGGCTCAGTACTGGACCAATAAACTGGAGCGGATCAATACCATGCGGATACATGACGAGGTATGTTTACTGAGTTTATTTCCTGTTAATAAGTTATAAACCATCAAGCTATTAGAGATGTTAGATTGCAGCTAATTCAGTAAGTCTCAAATTCTGAGAAAACAGGGGAATCCCGACGAGGACAGACTCCCTTATTCTTCACCTTGAAAGTATGAACCTTTGGTGTCAATTGAATCTAAACTTTTACAAGCAGTGTAGAATAACCTTACAAGGATATTCTAGTTTTTTGTGTGAAAATATAACATATAATTAAAAAAAGTGCTTTCCTCTGTTGTGTATTTAATGATTCTTGCATCCACCCACTACAGTAAACCATGTAAGTGAAGAAGCAGAATTAGAAGTAAATGTCTCACTGTTCCAGATCACTCTCAGTAGCTTCTGGGACAATATTTTCATGGTAGGAATAATGCATCTGAAATCTCAAAAGTTTTGTTTTCACTTACATTTTAAACAGCTGTGAGACTGTGTCTTGTACAGCTGTTCCGTTTAAAAGATTGCTATTGCGCTTGAGCTACCGACTCTGATCCTCCACATTTAGTTATCTGAATATTGTCACACTGTGGACCCTTCTCAGTGACGCTGCAGTTTGTGTTGGTTCTCTGCTGCTACCTAATGGCACGTAGTGGTTATTACAACACAAATGACCCATAAATACCATACTGAGATGTGATATTACCGTTAAATCATTTTCATTCACTGATCTCTTCATATTTTCTCTTTTGTTTCCATGTTTCTCTTGTGGAAGTATCCACTGCAGGAAGAGGTCCAGAGAAGACGAATGGCATCTGTACCCTCCCAGTGCTGTAAGTGTTGGAGTAAAACATGCTCATGCCATAGCACTTTAACAGGATGGTGCATGTTCACTCATGTGTCATTCCACACTGATGACTCTAATTTGGACAAAAAACTGTTTTTTTCCTCATCCCCCCTTATGTTTGATGAGCAAAAAAAGAAATTTCACATCAGCCACTAGAATAATGCTGGTGCCTTTTGGCCATGACTGATTCTTCAGTGCAGCTTATTGTAAACAATCATCACCACTTATTTCTGAAAAAAAAAATCTGGCTCACTGTTTGCACACTAAAGAAGATTTATGGATGCACCAGCCACTGTGGATGTTTGATATTGATCCAGTCATCACATTTTTAGTCCAGCCTCACTAAATTCTTATTCATCCCTCACTGGTGTTGTCATTCATCATTTCCATCAAGTGTCACAGATTTGGGTGTTTTCAGTCCCATTATGTGTTACATACTCGTTCAACCATCACCAGTTCCTGTTACTGATTTGATTCTTCAGTAATGAGGTTTACTTTTCTTCCTGACTTCTTTGAACAATTGCCTCCATGCCACCAGGCAGTTGGAGTTATTTTGGATGGAGTGACCAGCAGAGTACGTATGATGGTTGTTTTTCGTTTTTCCCCCTGTGACTTGTTGTCCTTTCAACTTCTGCATGGTACAGGACTGCTTTTTACTTTTCTTTTCAGATTAGGGCCACTGCATATTTGGTCGGTATCCTGCGTTTGTCTTCATTGTATTTGAAATGTTACATTCTTTTAATCTAATGCAAAGCATAAAGGCTCATTCTGTTGACATGTTTTATGTGGTGTTTGAAGTTACATTGTTTTTTTTCTAATAACGTCTTGTTGTTCAAGTCATTGTCAGCTTTGTATTATATACCTGCTACCACAAGATGGAGATATACTCAAACTATGGACATCTTCTTTACATCTGGACAGTATCCATGCAGTCTGCTTCTCTGCTTCTTAGAATAAACCTCATAATTATTAGATATAATTATTTCTTACCTGCTACATCAAACTTTGTAAACTTTTGGCTCCATTCTCACGAAGATGTGGCGAGTTCAGTTTGTTTAAAGTTACACTTGACAAGTTTGGCTGTGGTATCTGATAACAATCTCATGTCTGCAGTCCAGAAAGTCTTGTATTAATTAATTTTAGAAATTATCTTTCCAATGTTTTACTGAAGTGTTTGTGCTGTCTTTCACTCAGCCTTCGATGACCATGATAGTGCAGTGGACGACCGTGATAGTGACTACCGCAGCGAAACCAGCAACAGACCTCCACGGTTCCACAACACCCCCCAGACAAATTCATCAGTGCACCAGTACCCTATAGGACGCAGGGTCCAGCATCAAGCCCTATCCAGGGAGTCTGACTCTATGCAAAGCTATGAGCTAGACTATAGAGAAATGAGGGGACCCAGGTAAACACACACCCACTCACTGAGACACATAAGCAAACACACAAATCTCTGACCTCATCACTGCAGCATCACTTTAGAATAATATTCTCATGACTGGTGCCCTGTGGCAACAAATACATGGGTATAGCTAATGAATAACAACACATGCACTAAAGTATCTCCTGCATTTTTCAAGAGTAGCAGAATCCAATGATAGAAGTTTTGATTTCTAACAAATATTACCATTGTCATTAAATAGGTCCCATTTGAAAGTAGAAGTGGCACAGCCTTAGATAGTTGTTAGAACACCTGTGGCATTACTGTATGCAGTAATTATTTCTGTTGTGCTGTTGTATCTAATAAATGTAACACTGTTAACCTGTTGCTTATAATAGTTTATGTATATATATATATATATATAAATTGTATGTGTGGCCATGGTAAAACAAAATAATCTCTGACAAAAAGTGACAGCACAACTTTGTGATAAAAATAGGTAACTTTGCAGATTATCATACAAAATCCTTTTCCTTCCACATAGTTGGCTTTTTTATTTGCAATTCCATTTCACACACTTTGTTTGCATGATCTGCTGTTTTTGATTCATGTCTAATACTTTAATTTCTCTTTCTTTCTTTTTCTTTGCACCATGTTTCTCTGCTTCCTGCATGGCTCTTTTATTTTTTACTTGATTCCAGGCCATCAAATAGTAAGGGTGGAGTAAGAATAATCCCTGTTGATTCAGGTATGGGAGTGGAGGATTGGGAGAGTAAATATAAAGTGCCTGATTCAGGTGTCCTGGACGATTACTTGGATGCTGAACAGAAAATGTGGGAGGACGAAGATAAAAGCATTATTTATCGGATCAGTAACAGCCCGTCTGAGTCCAAAGGCAGCAGGTTCTATCAGACAGTAGAATGTGATGCACTGTCACCTGAGGATACAGAAGAGCCAAATGGCAGGTCACGCAGACGGAGGCATGGCTTTGGTAGTGGAGAGGTACGTTTAGTTTACAAGGAAGCTGGCAGCTTTGAGGATGAATCATCCCCTCCTGAAATTGATATAATTCCCTCTGTCAAACAGTTACGACAGCAGACAGACAGAGAAGGTCTACTTTACAAGACCAGACTGTGGGCCAAAACTGCCTTAGACGAAACACTTGAGAGCTATGCAGCTTTTCGTGAGGAGGAGGCTGCTCGGCAAGAGGCTGAAAGGATCAGGGGGAGGAGTGAATATGGCTCAGTTGGTTCAGATGAGATGCAGTATTCCTTTGGATCTGAGGAAGAACTCGATGACCTGACATTCACTGAGGGGGATGCTAGTTATGAATATGAAAGTTATTACTACCCTGGCAAGTATATGTCACCCTCTGGAGGTCAAAGTTATTCAAGCAAAGGGAGAACTTGTCGTGGACAAGATCCTACGTTGTCTCCTGTAGAGGAGCCAAGTGATGAATATGTAGATCCAATAGGTGAACTGCAGAGCTTAGTTCATTCAGTGTCTGAATACCTTGCTGTAAAAGAGGAGGAGATCAACAACTATGAGTTGATGCCTAAACCAATTAGAAGAAAACTCCCAGCACTGCCAACCGATGTGAAAGCTGCGCGACCTGAAGACGACCATAGCAATGAAGTCAAACCTGAAGTTAAGGAGGACAGTGCTGCTGAACAGGGCATGGCTGGAGTAAAGAATGTCATGAGCTCATTATTCAGTACAATTACAGGATCAAAGTCTACCACTGAGGTAGACGCCTCTGGCACAACTCCATCATCCCAACCATCACAGGCAGAGTCTGGTATGTCAAAATTGCTTTCTTTAATCCCTAAAGGTAGTAGTGAACCCACAGAAACCTCTGGTGCCACTGCAACAAATCCACCTACTTCTCAAGCATCACCCCAACCTGAGTCTGGCATTTCAAAGCTGCTTTCGTTTATTCCCAAAAGTGGTGGTACCTCCCCTCCAGTAGCCATAGTTCCTCCTGCCTCTCAGGAGCCAGCGACAGAAAAAAAGTTTTCCCTTCAGTCTCTTTTGCCATTTCAGTCCTCTGAAACAAGTCGCCAAGCTGACACTGATCAGGCGTCAACAAATGTTGGCACAGAGGCACAAGGTAGTACAGCCACTACTAATCAATCCACATCTGGGTTTGAATCTATGTTAGGAAGGCTAAGTCCTTTGAGACTTTTTTCCAGTGCACCACCATCTAGGGAGCCATCACCTCAGCCATCAGAGCAAAGAAGTGCATCTGCTGCAAGCACTGAATCCCAGCAAGGGTCTATAAGCAGAACCATGAGTCCTAATAAAGAGGGCTCACAAACAGAGAGCCAATTGTCAATTGAGATGAGACCAGGTTCAGGAAGTGGATCAGTTGATCTATTGCCAGATACAGGAAGTGGATCAATTGAGCTTTTGCAAGAAACAGGGAGTGGGTCAGTAGAGCTGCTGCCAGAAACAGAGTCATCTGGTGAGATACCTGATATTCAGCAAAGAAGAACTTCTGCAATGTCTGAACCAAAACCTGAAAGCACTTCAGAGGAAACAGGATTCTTCAGTCCTTTTAAGAAATCTCTCTCTAACCTCATATCAACAGTTCCTCCTGAAAATCCCACCCAGACTGACACCAGGCCCGCAGAAGAGTCATTTTTAGGCAGCAAACTCAAAATCCCATTTTTCTCCTCTGAAAATACTTCCACAACAACCCCATCAAAAGCAGAGGGAGGTGTGCTCTCCGGGATTCTTAAGTTTGCATCTGGTGAAGATGCCAATGCTCCACCAAAGAGTCTATCCCCCGGCCCTTCAAGAACTCCCTCTCCAAATCGTGTTTCACTTCTTGAAAGTGTACCAAAAGGAAATACAGAAACTGGCTGGTTTTCAAACCTGTTTAAGGTAGCCCCAAGTGAACCTCCTAAGGAACCTGCAAAACCCCAAGTCACTCCCACTGTAACGCTAACCAAACCTGGTTGTGAAACTGAGGGGCATACTGAACAAATGGTCCCTGAAACCACAGAAAGCACTGACTGCAGAACAGAACAACTGTCTCAAGAGCAAACCGTGTCTGAAAAAGATTCCCAATGCACGACGGATATCCAGCCTGAAGCAGATGCCACATCTAAAGATCAAGGTCCTCCCAAACCTGTGGGACATGCCACACCACAACCTCAAGCCTCGCAGCCTCAAGGAATTCTTTCTGGACTATTAAAACTGGGATCAACGGAAGATGCATCATCTGGCAAGAAAGTCCAGGGTGGCGACAGTCAGTCTCAACAGGGTGGGTTATTCTCAGGCCTATTTTCATCACCCTCCCCGCCTCCTCCCCAAGCACAACAGAATTCTGCCACACAACAGTCAGGAGGACTGTTGTCTGGATTTTTAAAATTTGCCTCTGACACTGTTTCTGCTCCTACAAATCAGTCACAGTCAACATTGCCAGGAGGCCAATCTGGCCAAACTCAAACTCAAAGGCAAGGGCAACCTGCTGCTACACAGCCACCTTCTGCAGGGGTCTTATCTGGGCTCCTCAAAAAAGCTACAGACACAGTGACTGGGTCTCAACCAACTCAGTCCAGTCAAGAGTCACATTCAGAAGTAGCAGAACATACAGTGAAAATGGAAGGACCTGAACAAAACGTGAGTCAAGGGACCACTCCTCCTACTAAGTCAGCAGGGATTTTGTCAGGTTTGATTAAAATGGGTTCAACAGAAGCACCTCCTCCTGACAAAGGTCAGCCTGACCAGCAACAACCTGTAACCTCAGATCAACAGCCAAACCAACAGCAACAACCTGACCAAAACACAGAAAAACTACCTCCTAAAGCAACAGCGACAACGCCTCAACCTAGTGGATTGTTTGGGGGTTTATTGAAACTGACAGAAACTGCTACCCAGCCACCAAAAGCACCTTTGGCTACACAATCTACACAACCAAATCAGCAATCTGGTAATATGTTGTCAGGACTTTTTAACAAAATTGTGGAACCTAATCTTACTTCATCTCAGCAACAACCAGAGCCTGGTGCTCAAGAGACCAACCAAAAACCAGTGCAGCAAGCCGCTCCACAACAAGGAGGTTTCTTCTCTGGTCTTTTTGGAATAGGGGGGCAAGACTCTGCGCCTGTCAACCCAGCCCAGCCCTCACAAAACCGGCAACAGAGTGGCCCACCCGGGCGGCAACCCAATCAGCAACCGGGCAACAGACAAAACTTACAACGACAAAACCAAGTCCCTCCACAGCAGCCCCCCAGTAGCCCTGGAGGGATGCTCACTGGATTATTAAACAAAATTGCAGATACAGGAACCCCCCAGGCTTCAGCAGGGAATCAATCAGAGCATCAACAGGCACAAAGAGCAGGCACTAAGATGACCCAGCAACCACCCAATCAACAGGGAGGCTTCCTCTCTGGGCTTTTTTCAACAGGTCCTACTCCTCCAGCACAGCAGCAGCCACCTGTTACTCATTCAAACCAGAATCAACCCCAACAGGGTAACAGACAACCTCTGCGGAGGCAAAACCAGATACCTCCCCAACCTGCTGCATCTGCACCAGAGCCACAGCAGGGTGGACTGTTGTCGGGGCTTTTTAATAAATTAGCATCTACTGATAATGTACCACAACAGCCCACCCCACAGACTGGGTCTCAACAGGGCAATACGTCAAAAATTGTTGGACCTGGTCAGTCTACTTGTCAACCATCGTCTCAACCCAGTCAGCAAGGAGGATTTTTGTCTGGTCTGTTTGGTCAGACTTCACCTCAACAACAACAGCCTGGCAAAACAGCAAATTCTCAACAGACAGCAACCCAACAGCCTAACCAAGGTGGAGGCTTGCTTTCAGGAATTCTGAAACTTGCATCTGGGGAAAATGTGACACAGGAACAACAATCACCCCAGCCTGCTGAGATAGGTCAACCATCTGTTAAGCCAGTGCAAAATCCAGCTCAGCCTGAATCAGGGGGATTATTCTCTGACATGTTAAACAAAATTTCAGGTACTGCAGAACAACCATCATCACCTGCTAATCAGGTGAACCTTAAAACAGCACAGGAGCAACAGCAGACACGTGCAGGACAGGGGCGACCACAGATTCAGAGAATTAAACAAGTCGAGATGCACTCCTCCCAAGAGGTGGCCACAGATAAGGAGTCAAAAGGTCCAGCTCAAAAAGGTTTCCTATCTGGTATTGTTAATGCCACAGAGCCATCATCAAAGCCATCACCACAATCGTCGTCAAAAATACAGCAGTCATCAACCCCTCAGCTTGGGACAGAGGAACCAAAAACCAGCACAAATAGTACCTCTCCTGGCTTGTTATCCAGCATCTTCAAAACAGGCCCCAGTGACAGTAGCACATCTGTTCCTGGAAAGGAAAGTGAAAAAGGTCTTCTGGATCGTTTACTATCAAAAAGTAAGGAGGATATTGCTTCAGGTACAGCAACACTAACAACTTCTGTTGTTGCAGATAACGCAAAAGAACCTCCACAATCACAGGTTTGGCAAGATCCTACAATTTCCCCAACTCAACGTTATCTTGAGGAAATTCAACGTCTCTTGTATGGGACAGCAAATGAGTATGGTTACAAAGACCTTTTATACAACTTTACCGAACATGGTGTTATTCCACCAGAGCTCTATGAGCATCAGTGTCTCATAGAAGCTCTTTTGTGGCAGCAACTCAATGATTATGCCCTTGCTGAAGCTCTTGCTACTCAAGTTCAGGAACGTTACCAGGCATGCCAAGGGCATATACCACCCACGGTTAGAGCACCTCAATGGGAGAATCACACATGGTTGAATCCTAAAGAAATGAACATCAGTGACTTCAACGTACCCTCACATCCTTGGAGGGATGCTGCTGCCCAGCTTTTTGAGAGCAGAAATCGTTTTTTTGAGCCAGATGAAGATCTTGTCTTGTTTGACATGAGTTGCAGAGAAAAGAAACCATGGAG
Source organism: Seriola aureovittata (assembly GCF_021018895.1). Lineage (NCBI taxonomy): Eukaryota > Metazoa > Chordata > Actinopteri > Carangiformes > Carangidae > Seriola > Seriola aureovittata. The sequence goes on from NC_079368.1 coordinate 19,509,060, forward strand.
TAGCTGTGACCATTTGAATGATCTTGATAGGAACAGAAAACCTTGGATTGTTGGAGGAAGTGCACTGAATCTGTCCACAGAAAAAACAAAGACACGATTAAGCAGATGTCTGTCGCTGACAGAGTGCAGTGTACGGGAATTCAGCAAAGTAGTGGAAAAAAGTGATGTTAGTAGTGATGTAAAAGATGAAGACTTTGGTTTGAAATCAGCAACTGAGTTTTTAAAACGACTTGCCACCAAAAAAGGTCCAATGGATTTAACACGGGGTGCTATGGATTTAAGCTGGTCTGCAGGAGCTACAGGAGATGCAGAGGATGAAATGATCTTTGAGGATTCTGAGTGGTATCAACAATGGCTTTCACTATTGGAGCAAGGGTTGTGGTGGCCAGCTGAGGCTGGAGATTGTGGATATTATGTTTACACAGATGAGGAATACATTTATTCCCTTTTAACTGACAGAGCTGGCAGACACCTCTATGCTTGTGCTGCACCAGAGGATGTACAAGCACTAGGAAATATCACTGAAAATATTGCAAACATTCTGAAACAAAAAGAAAAGGACAAGGTGACCCTTTGTGGTTTTAAAATCCCCCTGTGCCCTGAGGATAAAAGCTTCTGGATTGCAGACGAGCAACAGAATAAATTTGTGCTTTCAGATGCACCCGTGGACCTAACTTACGCCCTTAAAAAAGGTGAAAAAATAATGAACATGAATTTGGAAAGCTTCTCTCAAATGTTTCAGGAATCTGTATCTTCTCAAGTAGAGCAGCCTGTAGACTTCACTGTGTACAAGCTTAAAAAGATCAAAGTGGGATCTGTACAAAATGCTTATAGCTGTCAAGAGGAGCCATTGGAGGCGGCTGATCTTACTTTAAAGACACTCAAAGGAGGGCATGGAGGGCCATACTGGAAGAACCAGAGGACACCAGATATGCTTACATCTTCACCTGCACCTTCTCCAAGGTGCTATTCACCACAAATCTCTCCAAACAGACATTACCCAGTTCCTGAAATCAAGATCGCACATGTAGATGATACACCTGCAGACCAACCAAGACAAAAGTCAAGCTCCATATTTTCAGCTGTTGGAGGAGTCACTGGAATTTCTTCTAACACTAATGCATATAAAGCTGAAACAGTGTCATCCTCAATGCCTGCTACATCACCAACAGTGGCTAGCAAGGTTTCAGAGGCTCCAAAAATTTCCAGAAATCTTCATGAGACTTCTTCAGCTTCAAAAATACCAGGACCTATACAGACGGGAAGGAAACTACCTACACCACCAACTGTTAGTAAAGGGGACAGCACTTCAGCTCCTCCAGCACAGCCAACTTCTGTTAGGAGTTTACCCACTACATCTACCTCAACTGTGCCCTCTGTTTCCCCACAGAGACCCCAGCTTGTGAAGCAGCCATCTCAGGCAGACAGAACCAGAGTATTATCACAAGCAAATAAAACTCCAGTCACTGGGATAGGGGACATTACCAAAGTCTGCAGTACTTCAGCATTGGACCAAACATCCTCCCTGTCTCAAAAGCAGCCACAAAGTTCATCTCAGGAAGTTATACCAAAGTTACATATACTGAATGACTCAATTACATATAGTGAAGCCTACCTGTACAACAGAAATCATAACTTTGGCTCTCCTATGGGCACTCATGTAAGTAATAAAGTCCTAGATTTTTCTGCAAACTTAAATAAAGACAAAAACATAGGACACAATGATGCAACAGAAGCCAATATGGAATCTACACAAAAGGATGAAGCTGTTGACTGTACAAAGTACAAGTTGAAAAGATTTAAAGAGAAGAAGCGGATGGATTCTAATGAAAATATGGACTTGACTGGCAAGGCCACAATTGCTGTAGATCTAACAAAGCAGACTGAGGAAGATGAAGTTGAATGGCTGAATTCAGAACATCCTGCTGTGGACACATTACAGGAAAGTCCAAAAGTTTCTGTTCAGACCAACTATAGGCCAGTTGATCAACACAGCACACCAGAGAGAAGACTGTCCATTCAAGAGATTAAAATTGGCCCTATCTCTTCTACAATGCTTATCCAAAGGCCACCAGCCTCCCATAGTACCTCTATAACAACTAAGACGAACCAAACTGATGTTTCAAGCTCCGGCAAAGGTAGAATAGGCATTTCATCCAAACCATCTCTTACATCATCTGGCGAAATATCAAGGAGTTCTTACTCTAACAGAGTGTTACCAACAAAACCAACAAGCTCTTCTGTTACTCATATTTCAAGTAAAGGATCAAGCCTTGATAGTGATCTCAAAAACACAGCAAATATTGGACTGATACAATCTCCACATACCTCACCACTGGTAAGCCCTGTTATGAAAAAACAAGTGGAACATCAGGGGCAGCGACTGCAGATGCAGCAAAGCCCACCAACGGTTACAACTGGTTTTGGAAAGCACATTCCTGTTGACTCTAACAGAGCAATTTCTACACCTCCTTTCTATCAGTCTAGTGGAAAGGCTCAGAAATATAAGGAGACCACTGCACCAGCAAACTCAATTAAAGCTACATTAGATATGTCTGTCAAGACATCAACCAACCAATCTCAGCAAACTGTTGTGCCATCAAAGGATCCTGTCTGTGAAGCACTGTCACTGACAAAGAGAAAACCATTAACTTCTGAGGAGGCAGACACAAGTCCTAGTCATCATGCATCCATTGACTTGTCATTTAGAGGAGAATCACCAGAGCCTCAGGGACAAACAACAGAGTATACTCATTCAGTACCATTTGAGGAACATCATTCTCGTACTATAATGGATAATCAGGTAAAATATTCTGTCAGGAAGGAGGAGATTACATCTGGTAGTAGGAGGCCATCATTACCAAGACAACAACCTCTTTTAGTTCAGTCTTTTGAATCCCTTGAAATTTGTAAACCACCTCAGCAAGCCACAGCACCAGCCAATACAATTAAGGCCACATTAGACATGACTTCTAAATCTTGTGCCAAATTTAAGGAGGTGGTTCCAGAAATAAGAACAGATGACACTCTTACTGAAGCTATACCACTAACGAGAGGCAAGCCAAGTGTCCGTGAACTTGCACGAAAAAATTCTGTTGGTGTACCACTAGTTGTAGATATCCCTTCTCAAGAACCTTGTTGTGAAATCATGATCAACTCCCCTTCAAATGCACAGCAGGGGTTTGAGAATAACACTCAATGCCACTCAGATTATTTTCTATATCAACAGCAAATTCTTCAGACATCCACTTCAACAAAACCTGTTACAGCTATAGCACTGGATATGTCACCCAAACCATGCCAAGCAACAATTGGAACAACATCGCCAGAATATGAGTCTACTCAAAGTGAAGCAGTTTCACTTGTTAATAAGCCAAGTGCAAGAGCAATTGCCAGACAAGATTCTGTTGGTGTTCCTTTGGTAGTTGAACCAGCACCACTGGAGTCAACATGCCAGAAGCAACCTCAAACCATGATTCCTTTGCAAAAACAGCAGACCCTGGAGAGAAATATTGTCCCTCTTCTGAATCAACCACTTCACAGTAGTAAGACAGTACAGTGCTCCAGTGTAAATGAGAGCAATAGCATGTTACAGTCCACTATCCAACCTTATCCACTCTCTACAGCTCCAGCAAACTCTGTCAAAGGCACGTTAGATATGTCAACAAAGGCATGTAAATCAGACACAGTGCTAAACCATTCAGATCCACTATCACTGGTAAGAACAAGGCCATCAAATTTTGCACATTCTCAAAGAGATTCAGTTGGTGTTCCACTAATTGTGGAAACATCCCTCTTCCAAGAGCAACCTAAAAGACAGCAGACACAGGTAGGATGGCAAGAAAAGATGCAACAAGGATTTGTGCACAGTGAATCTCAAGAAGTTGATCAAAGAGCATCAGCACCTGCCAACGCCATAAAAAGCTTCTTAGATATGTCTCCAAAACCACAGCAGAAACATTCTGAAATAGCTCCTGATATCTTGCCAACTGAAGCTGTGCCACTGCTAATAAACAAGGCAACTGTAAGAAGGCATAGCTCTGTTGGTGTACCACTCATAGTGGAGCCATGTGTACATCAAGAAGCAAGACAAGCCTTGAGTGGAGTCAACACAACTGAGACACTGCATAAGCAGATATCTACCTACCATAGCAATAAAGTCTTTTCTGGCTCAAGGACCACCTACAAGGATACACACCAACAAAATAAGCCAGTGGACTTCTCTGCAAAAGATAGCATAAATACAGCTATCATTGCAAGTACTTACATCCAACCAGAAGATGGACAACCCATGAATTACACTTATAACAAGGCAAAGAAAGAAATGTTTGAAATAAGACAAACTGGAAAGCAATTAGAAAAGAAAACTATACTAGGTATTGTTGACCTAACTGTGGATCACCAAAACAAAACCACAGTTGTCAGTCACCAAGATGCAAAGGATCTTTCCTCTCCTCATGTGTCCTCTCAGTTTCAAAGTAGTCCTTACCACCAGCAGCAATATATACCTCCAACTATTCATCAACAGGTCATCACCCAACCTGGAATAGATCGCAGAAGGCAGTCAGAAATAGGACTGAACTTTGCACCAATGAATACTTCAGATTCTTCTTTAATGCCTATTGAAAGGACGATACAGCCTCCTCCTCAAAATTTTGCTCCACAGGCTATACAGGAAAGTGCATATCAACATGTCAACAACGTATATGTTGAATCCAAAAAGCCTGATCATTTGCCTCCATACATACTTCAGTTGCAAACACAACATTCAGTCCCACAACATCAATACCAGCAACCTGGTGGGGGAACTGGCTGGACCTCATCCATTGCTATGTCTCAGCCAAAGGCTCCAAAGCTGCAAAGACAAGATACAAATGTTCAACATGAAATGAGCCCTAGACCCAAAATTCTTATCAAGCAGCCAACTGTGGACAGCTATGGGAGCACTGAGGAAAGCCCATCAGAATTTGTAACAGTTACAAGTAATGGACAGTCATTGCCCCCTTTTTCTACCCAGCAACTATATGGTACATCCCAAACTATTCCTTCACCACAAATTTTGAACATTAAACCACTCCAAACACACAATAGACACAAAACTGATCCTTCTCTACAGTCTTTGGGGATACAGCCTGTTCAAAGCAGTGCGGCAATTGATCATCCTGCAAAAGAACCTCTTCAACTCTATAAACAACCTGATCAAAGCCAATGCTCTGTCACTGTTGAGCAATATCACAGACCAACTGTATTAAGTGCTGTGGCTTCAACTCACTGTGTACCAGAGGTTAGTGCACCTGCATCTCAGCCCACCACGAAACATGACCCAAGGCCTGGAGAACAAGTAATAAGTAGTTATCTGAACCAGGGCTTTGGAGCTGAAATGAAAGAAGCATCTTCGGCACCAGCAGGATCTACTTCTGTCAAGGGTTTGATTTCATTATTTAGTGGTATTGGATCACAACCTTCTGTCAGCACAAAACCAGTTGCTCTTACGACAACTTCCCCAGCAATCCCTGTTGCTAAAATACCAGAGACAACTGCTTTAAGCCCAAAAACTCCTCTTGTGTCAAGTTCCCTGCCTTTCACGCCAGCTTGTGTCAATGATCAATCTGCCTCAAAATTACCCTATGAAGATAAAGATGTGTCAAACACCAATGAGTCACCAGTCTCTGGTTTCAAGCTTACATCTGTTTCTCAAGATTGTCAGCAACCAGAAAAAACACTAAATGTAAGCCCAGTAAGGGAGACACCGGGGAAAGAATTGATCCCTCTTGAATCTTCAGCAGCACCACCAGATACCATGGCACCCAAAGGAATTCTACGTGAAGGCAGTTCAGAAGAAACTTCACAGGAGAAAATTAGCCATCCAAGGTCAATCTACATCGGCATTAATTGCCCAGAAGTACCTCCTGTTGATACTGAGCAAAAACCTTATGTTAGACTGCCCCATATTTTTGTCTCAGCAGCAAGTTCCCCAGAAGACGAGATAAATGAACATGAACTCAATGAAAATAGCAAGCCTGAACTGTCAGAAGGCATTGCCTCTGAAGATACGGCTCCCATTGCAGTAACACCACCAGAGTCTAAGGAATCTTCATCTGCTGATGTTGCACCAAAGACTGATATATCTGTGGATGCTAGGGCTATAGAAACAGAGATGTCACCTACAATGATGACAGCAGCAAATGAATATGACTCACATCACATCCTTACCAAAATCTCAACCACAGAAACCACTCTCTCAGAAGCTGTAGTTAGAGCAGAGATCACTGAGACTTGTGAGTTACCACAAGCCTTGGAGATTAAAGCAGAGACCACTGAGACTTGTGAGTTACCACAAGCCTCTGTAGTTAAAGCAGAGACCACTGAAACTTGTGAGTTACCACAAGCCTTGGATGTTAAAGCAGAGACTATTGAAGCTTGTGAGTTGCCACAAGCCTCTGTAGTTAAAGCAGAGACCACTGAAACTTGTGAGTTACCACCAGCCTTGGAGGTTAAAGCAGAGACCACTGAGACTTGTGAATTACCACAAACTTTGGAGGTTAAAGCAGAGACCACTGACACTTGTGAGTTACCACAAGCCTTGGAGGTTAAAGCAGAGACCACTGAGACTTGTGAGTTACCACAAGACTTGGAGGTTAAAGCAGAGACCACTGAGACTTGTGAATTACCACAAGCCATGGAGGTTAAAGCAGAGACCACTGAGACTTGTGAGTTACCACAAGACTTGGAGGTTAAAGCAGAGACCACTGAGACTTGTGAATTACCACAAGCCATGGAGGTTAAAGCAGAGACCACTGAGACTTGTGAGTTACCACAAGACTTGGAGATTAAAGCAGAGACCACTGAGACTTGTGAATTACCACAAGCCATGGAGGTTAAAGCAGAGACCACTGACACTTGTGAGTTACCACAAGCCTGGGAGATTAAAGCAGAGATCACTGAGACTTGTGAGTTACCACAAGCCTTGGAGATTAAAGCAGAGACCACTGAGACTTGTGAGTTACCACAAGCCTTGGAGGTTAAAGCAGAGACCACTGAGACTTGTGAGTCTTCCACGGACAGAAAATTGATAGCTCCAGACATAACACCACTTCAAGTAATTAAGCCTCTCAGTGACCAGGTTGAAAACACTACTTTAGTGCTAGCATCACCAGAAGGTGCTGAAACTCTAGAGTTAGCCCACAAGAATGAAAGCACATCTTCAGATGTTGAATTACCTGAAAAAGTTCAGTCCACTGATAAGTTGTCACAGAAAGAAGTATCTTCAGTGTCAGTAAAATCACGTGAAGGAGTCCAACAGCTTCACATCAAAACAGAAGCGGATGTCACCGCATTTGCCCCAGAACCCAGTCTTGTCAAAGCTCCCACAGAGGAAATAACGGCTTCCAAGGAGGAAAGTTTAGATGTAAAGGTTGATCCGCCTGAGGCAAAGCCTGTGGCTGAAGAGCCCAATGAGCAACAAGGAAAAGGGTTATTTTCTGTGTTTAGTGGCTCCACTGCAAGCCCACAACAGTCGTCCTCCCAATCTGGATTATCAATGCTTGGTGGCATTCTTCCTGGCTCATCTACTAAAGACACTCCTGGCACAGGGTTACTCTCAATGTTTGGTGGGTCAAATGCTCCATCTTCATCTGGATCCAAAGACCCACCACTGTCAACCCCACAAGAGCCCCAGGGAAAAGGATTATTCTCTATGTTTGGTGGATCTAGTAGTCAGCCACCACCTGGCCCAAGAGGTCCAGCCATTGGAAGTGTGCGGCCTAGAGGTCCTCCACCCAAAGAACCCCCAGGCAAAGGCCTATTTTCCATGTTTGGTGCATCTGCACCTCAGCAACCACCCAGTCCCAGAGGTCATCCCGGTAGTGCAACACCAAGAGGACCTTCCACTGGATCTTCTTTATTTGGTGGCATCCTGTCAGGTTCTACTACACAGAAAGAGACATCTAGTGCAGGTTTGTTTTCCAAGTTTGGAGCTCTTAGTGCCCAGCCCCAAACTGGACCTAGAACACCCTCACCAAGACCAATGGTTACACCACCAGGCCCCAGAGGTCCAGAGCCCTCAGGAAAAGGAGTATTCTCTATGTTTGGTGGACAAAACCAGCAAGCATCAGAGGTACATCTTCCAGCCTCTAAACAACCTGAATCAGAAGGTGTTTTCAAAGTTTCCTCTGTGTTTTCACTTGGTGGGAGTTCTGATGGTAACAAATCCAAAACTGGGTTTGGCCTATTTGGAATGTCTTTCATGGAGGAATCTAAAACAGAGCCAGAAACAATTGTTCCTGTCAACGAGGACATTGCATTGGAAAAAGTTACACCACCAGACGGAAAAGAAGCAAAGGATCATGCTGTTGAGGCCGTGGAAAATTCACCCTCTGAGCCTCTCTCTACATCATCAGTTAAGGAGGAACAGGCATGCCAGGATGTTCGAGATTCAAACTTGGACATCACTAGAAATACCACAGAAAATTCAGTTCCCCTAACCGAGCCACATCTAGAGGTGGACAAAGTAGCCACAATGCAACAACACCTTTCTTGTGATGAAAATAGCTTAGATGTGGTTGAAGCTTCTATTACAGATCCAGACATCCAAAAAGAATATAAAGAAATTAAAGTCACAGCGGATTCTGAGAAAGAAGTTACTGGATCAGAAACAGATACTTTAAAAATTAAGAGCACAAGTGATGATACTGATGTAGCTGCCATCAAAAGCCCATCAGAAAAAAGCGATGATGTACAGGTACCAGAGAGTGTTAAAGATGAAACTGACAAAAACAGATCAAATATTATTGGCGTAGAATGTGTGAAAGCTGTTGCTGAAGGAGAGATAATTCCAGAGGTAGAAAAAGAAATTGAGGAGCCACAAAAAGTTGGTAGTGAAGAACAAACAGCTGTTGCAGATATGGAACGGGAGAAAGCTGTTGCTGAAAAACAGATAAGAATTCCAGAGGTAGAAAAACAAACTGAAGAGCCACAAAAAGTTGTTAGTGAAGATCTAACAACTGCTGCAGATATGGAAAAACCATCTGAGGAGCCTTTGGAAGTTTCTGGGGAAGAAAAAACAGCAGTCGCAGATGTGGAAAAATTAGGTGAGGAACCTTTAAAAGATGCTGGCGATGGACAAGGAGCTGTTGCACATGTGGAAAAGTCTGCTGAAGAGGCAACTATAGTTGATTCAGTGACAGGAGTTACAGAGAAACCTACTGCAGAATCTGTGGTGGGTACACTTACAACAGAGACTGTGGTCTCAGAATCTGAAAAATCAATTGAAGAAGATTTGAAAGCCACATCTGAAGAAACTGCAAAGGAGCCAACTGAGGCAAAACAGATTGGAGAAGATAGTACAGAACCTGCAAACAGATTAGAGAAACCTTCTGAAAGTAATTCTGTCACAGTAGTCTCATCAACAGGTGAAGAACACACTGTTGGTACCAACACACCACAAATCATGACATCTCAAACTGTGGGGCCTCCCGGTCCATCAGTGGGACCTGCTAGTCATCCACCGCAGCAGCAGCAGCCCAGGCCAGGCATGGCCAGGCCTCCTGGGCCACCAGGACAAAGAATGGGAGCACCAAGGATGGGAGGGCCCCGAATGGGAGGGCCAAGAATGTCTGGACCAAGGATGGCTGGACCGAGGATGGCTGGACCAAGGCAGCCAGGACCACAAAAGCCCCCTGAACAAGCTTCATTTTCTGGCTTTATGTCTATGTTTTCTACCCCAAATACCCAAAGTAAACCATCGAGTGTTGGTGGATTTTTTTCAAGTTCACCTGGTTCACTTTTTGGATCATCACCTGCTCCTCGTCAGCCACAACAACAACAGCAGCAGCAGCAGCAACAGAAAAGCTTTTTTGGCCTTCCAAGTGCCATTGCCACAGAATCCCTCACCAGTGACCTATTTGGTATATTCAAAGGTCCAGAGACAACAAAATCTGAGGAACCTCAACAATCTGGCACAGAGCCTGGAAAAGGGGATATCACTTCTGCAAATGTAACAGTCACTGAGAGCAGTGAAAAGACAGATACAGAGACGACACCTTTATCTGGAGATGGACATGTTAAAAGCTCAGAGGACTCTGAGGTCCCTGAAAAAGGGTTAGTGGAGGAGGCAGAACGAACAGACAAAACAGAGGGAGAAGAGAGTTCTATGACTGAATCCACCATGAAAACTGATTTCCCTGAGAAAAAAGCAGAGGGTGATGAGTCTGCTGAGCATTTAGAGGGGCCAGGTTCTGCAGTGCCTGACAAAGCTGAACAACCACCAGCTCCTGAAACTAAAGGCATGTTTGAAATACCAGGTCTGACTGCCCCTAAATTTGGTTTTATGTCTGTGGCTGCTGAAGGTACATCATCTATTGGATCCCTTTTCTCCACCACTCCATCTCCAGCCACTGGTATGAAAGCACCGCAGCCACAACAGACAGATAGTGGTCTCTTTTCTGGTTTTAAAAGCCTTTCAGCTGGTATTTTCCAGGATGAAAAGCCAACTGGAAAGGAGGAACCATCATCTGTGTTTGGCATGAAACTTGGCTCAATGTTTGGGAACTCTGACCCTCCCAAACCTGAATCCACCCCTCCTGTGGTCACAGCCCAACCTCAGCCACAAGGTCCAAAACCTACAGATGAATTTTGTGAGCCGGAGCCTGAGAAACTTTCCCCAGGTTCTGGAGACACTGGAAGTGCAGATGCCAGTGATACAGAACAAGGAACTTCAAAAACAGGAAGCTGTGACACCTTAGCACAGTCACCACAGTCTGGCCTCCCCTCTCACTCAGATTCCCTAGCAGAAGGTTTGGATAAACCCCAGTTAAAGATCACCCCATGTGAGGTAGATAAGAGTGAAGTTGACACACCTGACACCATGCATGCAGATTTGGACACAGAGCAACCAAAGGACCTGTTGACAAAGGAAGCTACAAAAAGGCTAGTGCAATTTGCATGATAAATGGCATTTTCCTTTTATCATGCTAATGTGGACAAATGTATAGCCCCTTTTCCACTCTTCTTTCCCATTTTTATTTGGACCACATTTGATGTCAGTAGTTCTGTAGTCACTGTATTTTTCCTTTTCCCATTCCACAACCTAACCTTAGCATATTGTTAGATTTTGTTCGATTTTAAACAAAATGAACAGTACTTCAAAGAAATACATTTCTTTGTTAGAATATACTGTATTTCCTACACACAACTATAAATACAAAATATTTAGTGAGACCCAGACATTGTACGTTTCATGATCAAAGCCATAGGAAAGGAAATGATTGCATCTGCTTGGAAGGTGCTCGCCATCATCTGTAAATGCACTGGAGCTATTTTGTACATACAGCACCTCAGTAATAGCTTCACTGACAGTGATGGAAGTGCATTGAATGAAGAAACCAATCGTCTTTATTTATTAGCTTTTCACTTGTGAGGCACGTATAAAGCCCCTACTGAATTATTCTCCAAGCCTCAGCCAATTTGTTTGTATGAATCAAACTCTGATAGATTTATGGGGTTGTGGCAGTGCACGCCACACAGGCAGGCTGGACGCTGGAATAAAAGGAACAGTGAGAAATAATTTGGCTTACACCCAAGACAAAGTAAATCATCACAGTTAAAGCATGGAGCCACTTTCCTTGTTAGCAATCTCAATCATTCAGCAGCCATACAGTACCCTCCCATTCAGTCAGTCAGTTATGATTTTTATCAGCCAGGTTAACAGAGTTTTTAACCTTTCAGTTTCAATCTTATTAAAACGTTGGCGAATTTTGAATAATGTGCATTTGTCATTGTATGGTCCATATATTAGTAGATCCTGTAAATGTGCTGTATTTGAAGTAGGGGAACTTTATTCTGCACTTACACTTAGGCTTTTAAACAGAAGCTTCGAAGCTGTGAAAATGTAATTTTCCCTCATTACCAACATGCTGACACCACCTTAAACTTGCATCTTAACCACAGATCTTTGAGAGGGCTATGGGCCTCCCAGTTCTGATGGCAGTCCTTTCTTCACTCGCTTCATTCAGCTTACCTTACTGAAGAATTTCCTTTTACCTTTAGCTTTACCCTTAGTTATTTTAGTTATTAAATTGTTTTATTCCAAAATCAAATGTCCTCCAGTTTTTTTAATCAAAGAAAAGAAAATGTTTTTTCTTTTATTAGAATTTCCATATTAACTATATTTTGAACATGAATTTCAAGAGGTACTTTCCTAAATATTGAATTCTGGAATAAAACTTTTTATGTTTTATCTAAAACCAATTTTACAGTTCATCAGGTACATGTTGCTTTCCCAAATCACCACAGAATTCAAAGTAACAGTCTCCTTCTTCCACAGTCCACCGGACAGCAGTCGGTTTGATTCATCGGGAAACCTCAGCCCGGCCAGCTCCCAGCTCAGCTCTGAACCTGAGGAACGCCAAGGTCCAGAGTCCTGCCACCCCAGCGGCCCTCATCGTCCCCCTCTCCATAGCCAGCCATCTACCTGGGATGAGGAAGTGGAGGACGAGGGAGAAGTTGAAAAAGAGCTGCATCCTCTACCAGAGCCTGGTTCCAACAAAGATCTGATGGACTCTTCGGTCATCCTGCCCAAACCAATGTTGGACAGCCATGATAACAAGACTCAGACTAAAATCTGGTATGTCAATAATGTAGACATCTAGGTCTGCATTTTTAGGTAGAAAAAATCATGGTTCAGGATGACCGGCAACTCCAAATTTGAAAAAAAAGAATAACTGAGTTAATTAGTCTGATTTGACTAACTGAGACTGCTGAATCCTATATCCTCATATTAGTTTTAGACAAATGTGGGAATATATTTTTGCACAGAACCAGGATGGCTTTCATCCCCTGCAACGTCAATTTGAGGCCTGTTATGAAGGGATCTCTGATGATTGCAGTAAATAAACACAGTTTCAATCTTGATTAAGGCATTAAAGTATTGTTTCAAGACCCACTTGAAAAACAGAACTTTTTCTTTGACTGCAAGATTCGGAGGATTGATTAAATTTTTATTGACTGATTCATTCATATTGATTCATGTCTGCCATCTTCTCAAAACTTTTCTCTCTGTATCTATTGATCTCTTTTGCTTCATCTGTCTCAGTTTCTTCGAGGATGGTCCTCCACCCTGCTCCCCATCCAGAGTTCGCTGGCTAAAAGCATACAACAAAGTGAGAGTACAGCTCCTTGAGGTAGGAAGACTCACTTTGTCTGCCCACACCAGCTACTCTCTCTTTGTCTGGTTCTCTTTCTTACACACACACACACACACACACACACACACACACACACACACACACACACACACACACACACATATATATATATAGAAATAATGTATATTAAGTCAAATAAAATCCCATTCACAGATTCAAATACACATCCACACAAACACTGCTGTTATCCTCTCTCCCCTCTCTTATGTAATGATACTTCCTCTGCTTTTTTTACCCTTATGGGTTGGTTGAGTTTCCAGTCATGCTACAGCAATTTGCACCAATTATGTGCTCCTTAAGGATTTGTGCTTTGATCTGGAAAACCCCATTTCAGCGTGGGTTCCTTCAGATCGGGCTATCACTCTGTTAGACAGTTTTTAGTTCCAAGATATGGTACTGCGAGTTAAAACGATTCGTCAGATTATAGTACCAACCACCTGAGGGCAGTTTACAGTTGACTGTGGTGTTGGGGTCTGTGTATATACTGCAAATGTCATAAGTGGATTATCTGCTGGATTTTCTTTTTCCTTCTATGTTCTTCTTTTATTGTCATTTTGAATATCTAATTGTGTGAACTAATGATTAAAACGTTGTGTATGTCAGTATGAAGAAATTGTTGTGGCCTTCATCAACCTTGGTTCTATAACAGACCCTACAGGTGTGGCTTTGTTTTCCAGTTCAGGTTGTGTGCACAACAAAGGAAAACTAAAGGAAATTTATAAAACTACAGATGAAAGAAGTGGAGCTTTGTAGAGATCAAATATCCATTCAGAAAAAAAACTAAAACAAGGTGACAAACAATAAGAAAATGACAATGACAATGAAACAAATGCTGTGAAAGAAGTGACTAAGTTGGTGTTACATGTGCATGTGAGCTGAACCCTCACCTGCTTGTTTTTCACAACTTGAACTTAAATGTGGTTCAGCCACCCTCTTATTCATTTTCACAAAATCTGACATCCAGTTTAAACATTTTAGTTTAGTTTCGCCGAACACAGATGATGCTATAATTCATTTGTTGCATGTATTGGCACAAAATTTGAAAAATGTGAACTATGGTCCTCAGACCAGAAAAGCATGTGGCTAAGACCAAAAACTACTTCCATCCCAAGGACATAAAGTGAAACCAGGGAATAAAACTTTCCATACAACTGGGCAAACTCACAAAGTTGTTTTTTGACACTTGTATTGACTTATATTCATTACTTGAAGTATTGTAATCCCAATTTTGACCCTAAAACCAAGTCTTAACCCTGAAATAATCGGTTTGTGATGACCAGCTTTTGTCCCCACATGGGAGATACCAGTAAGTCCCAACAATGTGATTAATACAGGTTTACCCAGTCACACAAACCACATTCAGCCAAGCATTGATTACACCCTGTTACCCCGCTGCCCCTCCTGTCGGCTTCTCTTGTTGTGATTGGGCCTTTGAACCCACACCCGTGTCTCCTTGTTTTTTCCTTTTCTCACTTTTGTCACACTTGAAATCCACTCTCACTATTTTTATTTAAGATTATAATCTGTTGAGATGGACCTCAAAGCATCTCATTGTTTTTTTAGGGAAAAGAAGAAAACAAATGAAACCCTTGAGAGGAATTAAATCTGCTGTCAAACGCCACAAGTTTAATTCACTTTGGCTTCAGATTAACACACAAGTGGGCGCATGCTCCTGTGGTGACAGGCATCCACCTGGCTGAAGTGTCCTTGAGTTAAGACACTGAATCTCTGTTCTTCAGCAGCTGACCCTGTAATCTGACCTACCCTGCAGGGTCCTGAGAGAATTTCCCTACGGGGACCAATAAAGTTTTACATTATTTATGACTCGGCTGCAAAGCACGACTGTCTGTCTGCTTCACCCATAAACCTGGTGGGCTGTCTGTCATGACTCTCATCCCTCTGTCTAAACAAGCTTTCTGAAGAGGCGAACATTAGGCCGCCTCAGACAAGTGGCTGCTCGGTTATGAGAGAGAATTGGATGTTTTCAAGGTGATGGGTCGACAACACACAAATGACAGTGTGAAGAATAAAGAAAGAGCTCTGAATATTAACTACCATACTTACAGGGATATATTTAGTAGGAATTAGTGGCTGTAATGGAAACTAATACAAACATCAGCTCAAATTGATTTATTAGTGCCGACTGACCACAGTGGCTGTGAAATAATGTCAGGGAGAAACAGGAACACAAAGAGTAGCCAGAGAGACACAGAGAGACTGAAACTTTTACCTTTCGTATCACAAAAACAAGATGAAAACACAGGACGAGACTGGGGTATGGTCTCACATCTGAGGCTATATAATACAGAAAATAGTAAGGCATTTTTAACAGCGAGACAGCCCATATACAATCTCTGAAGGCATATTATGTTTAGAATATCATTTATTAACAATATATTGTACCAGCCAGAATGTGAAGTAGTTTGAGGCTAAGAGCATCTTCAGGCACAGATGACTGTAGACAATAGTACACTAAGATCATCTTAGCAATAAGATCCAGGAGCATATCTTTTTTTTTTTTTTTTTCTTATTTTACCTTCCTGCTTCCCTCAGTGTCAGTCTCCGTGAATTTATTAGTTCACAATAGGTCTAGTCCAATGCGCTATGATTGAACCAGCCAACCTTGTACTTCGGAGGAACTGCAGGCCTAATGATGGTGTGTCAGGATCATTTCAGGAGGCTTTTTTAAAAGGGACTATACAACAACTTTACACAAGCTGAGTTAACTCATTACTACTGGTACTTTGCCCTGTAAGGCTGTATCATCAAGGTTATCTAGGTTTGGGCTTGAAGAGTCAAATTTTAACAAGAAATCCTATGTTACAAACTGGGCGTGTGTTTGTTAAAAGACATTATTGAGTTGCATTATGGGAAGTGTAGGATGCAGTGTTCTGGTGCTTTTCAGGGTATCTCAGTCTCTGTTGCATCAATTATGACTTGTTTTTATTTTTTTTTATCAGTCTTTCCCCAAGTTTGAGTCGCTGAAGCGCCCCAGTTAATTCTGTCCCGGATCTTTTTGTTGAGATAACTTGGATTTGTTCACAAATTGTTTATCCTGCATTCTTCAGTTCCTAAACATTGTTTTTTTTCTTTAATTAATATTCCAAGTTCAGCAGCAGACAAAACTTTCTGTTACGCTCCGTTGCTTTTTCTAGACATATCCAGGACGTCTATTAAATATCCCATGCAGCATCGGCTCTTATTAAGCAGCAATTAATTCTAAAATACAGTCGAGCTCATTTAAATCTCAAGTGTTAATATTGAATTTTAAAGTAGCACATGCTAGCATGCTTATTCCTCATGTGAAGGTTTACATTTAACATTCATATCTGATGTTTTAAACGGAGACAACATATTAGAGATATCTGTTTTGTGTAGACGATCCGACAGCGGGTCTTATTAGTGCAGGGTTTGTAAATGTTCCAGTGTTTCTCAGCAGCAGTAGTTTTTTTTAAATATCTTTTTGGACTTGAACAGATTTCAGTAATGTGTATGGCTGCTGCTTGGTTCAGCTGATCACCTAAAAGAAGGGCACACCTCTATAGAGGTGAGGATGCTCCTCTGCCACTGCTGCTGGCCACTTCAGAGCAGATCTGAGGGAATAATTACTTCAACCAGTCCCAAGCTGCTGATCAGCAATAGACCATTTCTTCGAATACCACCTGTGATCTTGTCCAAGACCCAGAGAGGAAGGTACAGCAGAGATCACGACCAATTACACAAGAGCTCTGCTGTTTGACGCTCGTTAGGCCGTACTCTCAGGAGTGCAGTGTAGTTTATTTAAGTGGTGTTTTAGGTCAGGTCCTGGGTCCCTGTTTGATATGAGAGAGCAGCGACGATCTGTCATCACAGAGAAGATGTGACTGGAACAACAAGGGATTTACCTGCTGCTTCAACAGCATTTAAATCACAGTATTTCATAGTGAAGCGCCCTGACTGTATGTTGAAACATGGTCAGTTTTCACGCCAGTGTCTACATGTCTTTTGAACTTCAAATGACCAAACCAGCACATGATGATAGAGAGAGAAGTTTTCTCTTCTGACCACTCATTGTTTCATCATTACACTTTGTTTCGGGAGCCAGTTACCACAGAGGTTATTTTACATTTATTCAATAATTGAATGTCTGTCCCTAAATGTGAATGTTAGCCGTTGGCTGTGGCTTAAGAGATAGAGCAGGTCGTCCACTAGTCGGAAGGCTGGTGGGTCGATACCCGTCCCCTCCAGTCTGCATGTCAGAGTGTCCTTGGGCAAGATAGTGAACCCCAAATTTCCCCTGACGTATCATCAGTGTATGTGATAGAAAAGTGCTGTGTGAATGGGTGAATGTGGCTTGTAGTGTAAAGCACTTTAAGTGGTCATTAAGACTAGATAAGTGCAGTCCATTTACCATGTCTTACCATCACTTTGAGTGCAGTGGTCACACAGCCAGCATGGCTTTTCTTCCTGCATAAAATGCCAAAAATAATTTCAACAGAGAGACAGTTACTTCAACAAATGTGCTAAAAATATGACAGATTTTGTCTGAGAGAAACATCAGCTATAAGATTGATTCATTCAAGTCTTTTTTGAGCAGCAGACGGGTAAACGATATTTAAACTTCTCTTTGTAAATAGACATTGTCCTTATTCCTAAAGCCAAATATCCCACTATCACTCTGACTGTTGAAATCCAGTTTGCAGCCCTGGCTGTCCTTAACACAACCCTTACATCTCCCTGTCTATCTTGGAGTGTCTTACCCTGGTTGGCGTCAATATTTATTGAGATACGCTCAGCATTAGTGCGACTACATACTTTTTTAATTCATTGCCTGAAGAGGTAGAAAAACATCTCTGTTTCTTTGCTGAAATCATTTCAGAAATTATTCACTTTTCTGCAGCAGGGCTATAGATCTCATTTGCAATCTAACATGAAAAATTCAGCATGAGCGTGTTTTTTCTCCATGTGTAGGTATCAATCAATGTTGCTGGCATTGCTTTAAAATGACAGACAGAAACAAAGTCAACATAACTGACAATGTTAGTGATGATTGGAAGAAGGAGGATCCATGTTTACCATTGCTGAGCAGTTATCCCCATGAAGACGAAAATAGTCTTTTGTCTCTGTAGCAAGGATTGTACCATGGCAACGATGTCACATTTCTATGGAAACTCAACCTTACATTTGTTTATGATTAAGGTGCCACCACTGCAGCTGATGGTAAGTGTGTGTGCTTGCACTGAAATAGTATTTACTACAGTATATATACCACATAGTTAGGCAAAGGGTACAAACTGCTTCTGTGATCTTGAGATTGTTGAACAAAGTTTGGATTTTAATCCATGTCTTTCTGTTAGCAGCATATTGCAAAATGACAGATTGTTAGATTATTTGATATTTTCAGATTTTGTTGATGATCTGCTAATGACATGGCCATTAGTAGTCTGCCTCATCAGATGTAGGCTGTGGTGACATTCTCCTCCCTTCCTGCTTCCCCTGACTGTTACCATTTTCAAAATCCCCTTCATTATGGGAAACAACAACAACCTCGCAGCCAGTGACCTAAACGCTGAAAATGGCAAGTTTTGAACAAGATTTGAATTGTGCGATCACACAGTTGACGTATATCTTTGCTGTTTTTGTGGCGTTTTCTTTTGAGGGGAAATAAACCATCCTAGCCTGTTTTGCAGGGGCACCGTCACTGCATCGTGGGCTCAAGACAATTTGGATTGGTTTCATGAAACCCAAACGAGCCAGAGAGATTTTACCCTATATGGATGATAATAGGTGTAGACAGATTTAGGCCCAGTAATGTGGGAGTACTAGTACAGGATTACTTATTTTAGCAACTTTTAACATGTTGCACACAGCACTAATAAGAAGGAATAAAATGCAGCATTATTCATGTGCAGTTTTCACACAATCAGCTTCTTAGAAGACAATATATATCATATGTTTGGCAGATGCTGCAGCTTTGCATGTCAGAGAATCTTTTAGTGATGTGAAATAGTTAAGGTTTTTGTTGCATCTCAAATACCATCAGTGGCTCCACTGAAATGTAATGGGTGAAAACAAGGGGGGAAAAATATATTTTTACATCTCATTCTATCTGATCAGAGTTGTTGTCTTCTGTCCTGTAAAGTTTGACTGTTCATTTAGTAATGAGCCACTTAGAGTAAATGCTCAGAGGAATCACAACAATATTTTTTCAAAGCAGGAAGGGGGTGAATTAATGATGCTCTCCCTGCTCCAAACGACTACTTTTGATAATACAACAATTATTTTGCCCAGCAGTCATTTCTGGTTCAGGTCTGTCTTAATTAAGTGGAAAACAAAGATAACAGAGTTTGTAATTCGGCTCCGCTGTTTAACGGGACTCAATCTCTGACGCCGAGGCACAAAAACAACAGAAATAGAAATAAGACAAAAATAGAAACAAGGTTTGCTAATTTGGGACGACAGCTGCTGAAAGTCTGAAGCTGATTAGAAACTGTGGTTCAGATCTGAGGCTTTAAATACTGAAGCTCTAATTACTTTTTGAGTTTAATTTAATGAGGGTGCAACGTAATTATCATGCAATGTAACAGATTGATAAATAAAAAGCTGTTTTTACCCTCTGCCTGGCAAAAACGATTGTTGTTACCTGTCATTACTTCTTCTTCTCTTCTCAGTGCTTTAGAAATGGAATAAAGTACAGTAAAATCAGGTTTTAATACTTTACTACGACTACTACATTAATTTTGAGGAGGGTTGAGAGTAAAAAGTAAAAAGTACAATTGGATTTTAAGGGGATTTAAGGAGTTTTCACACCAAAAGTTGGTTTGGTGTGGACCACATCACCGGATGAGTTGGTAAACTCTCCTTTGTTCAGTGTCTTGAAACACAAAAAAACAAGCAAACCAAAACATGTCACTGCACAACTTGTTGTCTTGTTATTGGATATCTTGAAGTAGTTGTGGTTTGCTGACTGTATGACATCATCGGCAGATCACAAGATCTTCATGAATCATTATTCATGATGCGTCTGTCTGGTCACAAAACACACCAGAGAAGTGCCATGGGAAATGACTTGATACCATGAGTGAGACAGGATTATTTTTTTCTTCCAAAAATGGATGTCTGCAAGAAATGAGCAATCCAAGCTGTTTGGTCACTGATCTGCAGCGAAGACAGGGAAAGAAAAATAAAAGAATCTGAGTGAGAGAATGGACTGGGATATGCAGGGAGCACCTTTTGGCTGTAGCCTGTTGCTACACTCATTGCCAGTCACAACCAGGTTTTCACACCACTGGAATTGGACTCCCTGGCAGGTCCAGATGTTTAGCCTGCTAGATATCCCTTGGGCATCTGCGAGTCTCTCCGGTTGAATCTTTGAACAGTTCACAAACAGCGAGCGAGCGCCAATTTGCCTCTGATCTGGGGCTTTTGTTGGCAATCATCAAAAACTGTCAATGAGTGGAAAATCAGGGCTGAAATTGCGGAGTGTGAACTTAGCATTAGATTTGTCTCGGGGAGTCTAATATCAGGAAGACAACAGCATTGATTCAGGAATCGAACCAAGAGGGAAAACCAACCAGAATCCAATTTAACCAAAGTAAACAGTGGAGGTTTGAAAACCCCCCCTATGTAAAGATATGATGTGGTCCATTCATCCGTTTTCCCTATATCCCTCAGATAATATAGATTCATGATTCTGATGTAGGTTTGTAGCAAGAGTTATGAAAGACAATACAAACTCAGAATGTGCACCGAACCACTCATTAAAATTAAACTGGGGACAAACCAGAAAACGTCAAACCCTCAGTTTCATTTCCTTTTTAAAAAAAAAAAAAAAAAATGCTCATTTGTCTGAAAAGAGGTTTATAGTTCACATGCGTGTCAGAACTCCAGCGATTTAAGCGTGAGCTGAGATAGAGGAGGCGACTAAGGGATATCACACATGACCTGAAAAGCGAGGCAAAGTCTATTCTTCTACTCATGGAATCCAAACACTGTGTGAAGGCAGAGTCATTAAAGTGAGTATTACCACTGCAGCGGGAGCAGGGGGAGAAAGGGAGGGGCTGGAGGAAAGAGATGAAGGGAGGCATCAAAATCCTAGACAGACTATTATCAAGTCTCGATGTGTGGGTTCTTTTGAATCAACAAATGTTAACACAATACAGGTTGTCTCTGTGCTTTAACAAAGTTTTATGTAATGAGTGACAGAGTAGATCTCCTCTTTGACATCTTTTCTTCTGTTCTACTGCTGCTGCATGTTTAAGTTTCCTTTAAGTTTATTCTGCACCGAGAATCTAACCTTCATTCGAACTGTAGAAAGTTTTGTCGTTTGCGCTGCTTCATCAGTGCCAGTGACTTGAATTCATGTCATTTAAAATGACTCGGAGCTGTGGCGAAATCTTTACTGAGAGAAATCCAAAGAAACTCTTCAAACACTCCTCTGGAAAAGGTGACTGCTTGGAAAACACTAAGCACAAAAATGGTCACTGGAGAGGTGGATTAAGACGTTTCTGTGGACATTTTAATATGTTTTTGCCACTGTAACAACATCATGCTGGACTCCATGAAAAAAAATTATACAAAAACTCACTTTATCAGTAAGGCACAGGTGTTTTTTTTTATTTAATTTTATTAATTCATATTGTATTTTTGATTCATTTGAAAATGTACTCATAAGTTAAAAAATTTCTCCTGCTCAGTTTTTACAGCCAGAGAGGAATTCATAGTTTCGTTAAGTGTAGGACGAGCACATGGGTTATATATGAATTTAACATTTTACCAGATGTAAACTATGAGGAGCTCGCAATCCGTAGCAGCAGCAGTGACACCTGTAAAGGCTCATTTCATAAAGTTAAGTCATTGAAGTTGAGAGGGTTACTGTGCATGTCCCATAGATGCCATCATGACGCTGAATCTGTAGCCATAGTTTACAGTCTACATTCATGGTTTATTAATCTGTTTACGTAGAATTAACATCAATTATTTTTCTTACCGTATCACCTTGCACTATTATTGTCATGATCTGCCCCTAAAATGACTGTTTGGCCATTTACCCTTGCCTCTCTTATATATTTAATACCTCCCTCCATGTTTTCTATCAACTCGGTTTGCTGCTTCCTGTTTGCTGCTGGAGAAAGCGTCATAGAACGTCGTTATTTGCATGAGCCAAGACTAAAAACTTAATTATAATACATTATATGTAATAGATAATATTAAACATGTTTGATTTCATCAGAACATCAAAACGAAAAAAAAAAAGACTGACGTAAGACCGCTCAGTCACCTTACACTGAACGATCGAGATGAGCGTGCCACAAGTATAACTTTCATTATTTTATTCCAACATTGTAAATTTGTCTGTGAAGGTGAAATCGCTTGAACAGTCGTTGGAGTGAGGCCGACTTAAGCTTAACCATCCGCTGGCTCCAGCTCCATAATCACTGCACATACATGAGAGTGGTACGAATCTTTTCATCTAACTCTCAGCAGGGAGGGGAATAAGAATATTTCCCAACACGTCAAACTTCAACTAAAAAACATTCTGAAATGTAAAAGTGCTGCTTAACTAGCTGATAAAGAAAAAGATCTGACGAAACACTGAACAGCTGCCTCAGTGAATGCCGTGTTGAAGGGGCGGACTGAGACTGAAAAATCATTCACTCCAGCGTGTTGATTCCCGCCTTTGATTGCAGTGTTGTCTTTCAACCTTTCAAAGAGCACTTCAGAGCGTTTATCCGTCCATTAGGTGATCGTGATAGAAACCTTGAGGAAAGCTTTGCCTGACCCTTAACTCTCGCGGTGCAACAGTAAGAGTCTGTGTGTGCAACAGCCCAGAGAAGAGAGAGAAGTTTCACTCTCACTTTAAGAAAACAAAATTCTGCTAATGAGAGCGTTGTATTAAAATAGATAAACTTTACATCATCAGCTTTTTAAGGAGAGTAAAGTTGAAACGGCCGAAAGGTTCCTGAAAGCTCATTTATTTTTTTAAGGCCAGTTGCCACGATCCTCTGTAAAATATCTCTGTGCTTAATGAACTTTTGTCATGATGTTTCCGCTGAGTTTCTGTGCTCTGTGTTCAAATGATTTTGAAATGTGACCCAAAAAATAACTTCTATTAAGATTCACGATTAACTGACGCATGTGGATGGTTTTAATGCTTTAACCTCAATTAAAGGATTACAAGTTCCTCTATAAATGGAGGTCATTTTCCATCACATGAAAACCTTTTCACTCTTACATACCTCTTTCAATTCAGAAGAGTCAGACCTAAAAGAAAAAAAAAGAAAAAAAATCCTCCCAAAACAAATTAAGGGTCTCATATTTTACACTTCTCCATTGTTTTATTTGAAGTGTTCATCCTTAAAAAGATATATTTGAGGAACCAAAAACACTTCCTGTCTCAGGATTCTCTCTGGAGCTCTAGTAACAAGAGATTGCTGAGCTGTCTGTTCTCTGAGTGATCAAATAAAAATATAGCAGACACTCAGAGAAACTAAATCCTGCAAGATCTGGATGGTGGGTCCAGGTTGGCAGTGACTGTATAGTTGTGACATCACAAAGTTACAGAAGTCCTGACAGCTCCTTTTTAAGGCTCAGTTTCTGAATACAGGCTGTGTCCATTTCTCTGTGGACTGAGCGCGTTCACAGTATTAATATAGAACCTACAGCTGCTTTATAATCAAAAAATACATGGAAATCTTCCTTTATACAATATGGGACCTTTAAAACATGGAGGATAAATTATCCCACAACTACACTTAAAGATAAACTGTCCCAGTCTGCAGCAGTTTTCCTGTTAACACATTTCACACTCAGTCTTGCGGTAAATGGCATGAAATGTATTACACATCAGCTTATAAGATCCTCTACAATCCTGTTCTATCAAAACCGACACAGGCAACATTAATAGGTGTGAGATTATTGTGTTGGAGTCGGGAGAAATTAGATTCAAGACTCTTATTTTTCAAGATACTAGAATTATTCACAAATCGCCAAAAAAAATCACTTCTTTTCTCCTCGCGGCTTAGTGCCTGTTGACAGAACATTAAAAACTCAGTCAAGCGTAGCCCCAAACTATAAGATGCTAAAAAGGAGAGAAAATTGATTTTGAACAGGCTTTAACAAAGACAAAAGTCACATATCAGGTTCTTTCAGCTCCCAGGAAAAAGAGACCGTGATCAGACCCTTGTGATATGCAGCTTTTTATGGGCAATTTTCATGATGATGACACCGCATGTGACTGGCAGTTCAGCTGACTGCTCCCCGTCCCCGTACGTGCAAAGCAAAGTGTAGCAGGGAGGGTGAAGTTAGCCCTGGCGTTCTCCTACGTCATGGTAAACATGAAGCCCTGAGACAGTTCTCAGCCCCGGAGCTCACGCAGAAATACATTACCATTGTAAAGTGCTGGTTTGAAGAGATGATTAAGCATCTCTTCACGTTTTAGCATCCTACAGCTTCCTGCTGTATCAGTGGAGACCCAGCGTGCACCTGATGACTTTGGTCTCCAGCTGTATGTTGTATGCCTCAGGAGAGAGGTGACAGAATTGTGATTTGTTCTTGTTTATGCGCACCTGAAGAGAAACTCCAGTCAGCCGTGACAGTCAGACAATAGATACAGCCCTCAAAAAGGATTGTAAATCAGCGTAAACAGTTTATTTCAATTGTTTACAATCCTGTAATGAACAGCCACCAGAGCATTAGAGGAAAACACTAATAGCCACTGATCAATGTTGCTGATCTGGGAAATGATCCCTGCACTGGCACAGCTGACGCCCAGTACTCAACTCTTTAACCAGCAGCTACTTGTTGGATGTGAAGTAAAACAAAGATCAGAAAGTTTAGAGACAGATTAACTACAGAGCCAGTTTTCGAAACGAAACTCAGATCATCCTCCAGCCTGACAAACATCTGACCAGATGTGTTCGTGTTTCGGAGGCATTAGAAGACTTGTATATTCATATATTAGGAGGGACATAATCCCTGTTCCACATGGCAGCTACGCACTTGATGACATTTGTGTGTCAGGATCAGAGGCGGCAGTAGTGTAATGTTAATAAAACACCACAGACAAGAAAGAAAAGAAAAGGATCACACAGTGTGTTTTGGAAGGCAATGACAAACAACTTGTTTTTGTCTTTCAGTTTGGGGGAATCGTTGTGTACATATGTAAACTCATCCCTTATCCTTGGAAATGCTTCATAGTGTGAAACACACACACACACACACTCACTCACACACATTCATATTCACATAACAAACCAAAGAAAAGCTGCAGGAGACTAGATCGCGGCACGGACCAGGCAGATATCAAACCAAACATCAGAGGACAGGAGGGGCAGCCGGAGAGGATTGTGGGGAGGGGAATAAGAAGACGGGGAGTAGAAAGGAGAGCAGAGGGACGACATGAAGAGCAGGAGGGACACGCTGTGGCTCACAAGAGTCCACAGCTTCTTGTATTCAACCTGGCTATAGTTTAACCTACATACTGTAGAAGGACTGACATATAATAAGCAACTCACTCGTACTTTCTCTCTGTCTGTGATTCCGCACATATTAGGGTACACACGCGTATTGGAGTTTTTTTTAAGGCTGATTCTGATCATTTTTAGACTATCTAACATTACATTTTGAATGTTTGTAGTTAATAACCCAATTAATTAAAATATAAACATAATCTCTACAGAATTACATATAGTACCTGAAAGCGACTGGAAGTACAATGATAACCGACAAGATTGCAAATATATAACTGATTATTTAAATGCATAAATAAAATAAGATTTTTCTTTTTAAATACCCAGAAAAATTTCACAGTTTGGTTGATGCCTGGACATAAAGTTTCTTAAATGGCACTGTGCTGCAAAGTTCAGACTCATGTCCTCAATATTTCTGAAATCCTTTTTTCACTTGATGTTTTTAAACCTTTTGTTTTCCCTGCCTGTATCTTTTTGAGATTCTGTGACTTGGCAGTGCAAATGAACCTAATCCAGAACGTTAACGTGAAAGGCCTTGCTTGGTGACAGACACACAGACACACACCTCTCTGTTTCCTGCTCCCTGTTTTCACAATTGAATCATCTCTGTGCGCCTGTACAGTAGACAGTAGCTCTGAGTTTCATTCGGCTTTACGTTACATAAGAGACTTTGTTTATGTGTCACATGCAAGAACAAAGAGGGACGTGAAATTGAGTGAGACCAAAGGAAACTGAGAGAAAGCAGCACAAATAAAACCAAAAACAGGAGAGTGGATGGATCGGGGTGGAGCGGTGTGATAACTCATTATTGACAGAGGGGACGTGCGGAGATAATTGGATACAGTGGAAGTGGACCGCCTCCCAGCCGCCTGTCCGGAGGCCCAGATGAAGTTGCATAAGTGGTGAGAAAAAAGGGAAGAGGAAACAGAAAGAATTATTGATTTACTATATTCAAATATGTTATGATTACAGCAAAGTTTAAATTTTTTTTTAATTAAATCTCCTGCAGTTCACACGGGAAAAGAAATAACCCGCTACTCTCAGTCAAAACCGAGAGTCTCGCCGTATTATACAGAGGGTTTATTAAGCAGGTCATGAATATTCTGTGATCGTGATCGCAGTGATTCGTAAAGACAAAAACACTCAGCAAGTCTTGCGGCTTCACTGCGTTCTGATCTACTGAGGCTGCTGCTGCTGAGAAATGTTTATCTCACGCACTCAGATGTGAACTGTTGAATTTCAAAACATTAACAATGGGGTGGATATTGGATTCAATCAAGCAGCCCCCCCCCCCCCCCCCCCCCCTTCTAAAGTTCAACAGTCTGACATCTGTCTTCAAAAAAAATGTTTTTTATTTTTTACTCTTAAACCCTGGAACATACAGTTTTGTGCATCGTTTTCTCCACGAATTCAGATGCGTTTGGTTTCTTTGGAAAGAGAATGAAAAGTTAAATTGTGTGAGTCTGAGTTTGTGACTTGACCACCAGCTTACTTAACTCCTGTTTCAGGTTCTCTGCTTATGACTGTTTAACTGAGTACGGAGCGCTTGAGCGAGGGAAGAAAGAAAGAGGCATGAGAGGGAAAAAAACAAAACAAAAATGCAATGAAGAGGAGAAGAGAGGATAAATGGACAGAAAGACAAACGGGGGGGAGGACCGGTTTGTGTCTTTCAGCAATGTCGACTCTTCAGCATACTAACGACACAGCCCCTCCGAGGGATCCGAGCCCTAACATCGCTGCATGACATTGGCTGAAAGTCACCATGGAAATCAGGCCTGTGGGCGGTGTGTGTGTGTGTGTGTGTGTGTGTGTGTGTGTGTGTGTGTGTGTGTGTGTGTGTGTGTGTGTGTGTGTGTGTGTGTGTGTGTGTGTGTGTCTCTCTCACAGGGATTGCAGGGGTCCTCATTTATGGCCTCCAGGGCGCCGGTGTTAAATCAGATGTGTGTCCGTTTGCTTCCCCCTGAGCCGACTGTTAGCCCTGTGTTTACCACAGCAACAGAAGCTGGCTTTAAACACAGGAGGCGAAGAAACACTCGCACACACACACACACATCCTCACACAGTCACGGGGCTGTTATCCAGCTTCATCTCTCCGCTACCTCAATCACAGTTCTTAAAAAAATCACAGGCTGCAGCCAGCAGAGGGGGAAAGAAGAACAAAAATTAAACCTCACTATCACTTACATGAGTGCGTTTCAAAGAATGAATTAATTTCCAAACTAAAAATAGGAAGGACAGTTCTCTTATCTGTCATGAGATTAGATACTGTATTGTATATTAAATGCTACAGGGTTGAGCTGAATCCCAGTCAATAGTAGAATGGCAGGTTTATTTGTCTGCTCTGCCAGCGACTGTAGCAGATAACCATCGGTTTCTTCTCCGTTTGAAAATGCCATTTGTCTATTCTCTATATGAGAGTGGCTGTTACATTTTGCAGTGCAGCTGGTGCATGAAAGGGCTCCTCTCCTGCTAACTACCAGTTCTGTGGGTGAGATGACTACTCAGAGAGATATTACAGCGAGAGGCTGTGGTTATGATATCTGTTCTCCACAATCTCGATCTCTTATGACCAGGAAAGACCGGAGACATGGAAACTGTTTGACTTGTCACAGTGCCCTTGTCAGCACAACAGCATCAGACCTCTTAAGTTGTTGTGCAACAGATTGTGCGTTAATCAATCAGTTAGTCAGCCAACCAATCAACCACCACTATTAGTGTTGCGTTCCCTGTTTGATTGAGCAGCACCAGATCTCCAATTTGTTGTCTAACTTGTTGAGTGTTGTTCATCTTTCATCTTATAGTGGCTCTCACAGTACTGTCCCTGTGACGCTCGAGCTTCATTTAGGCGGGCTGCATCAGAGAAAACCATGTGCTTGTTATGTTGTTGTTTTCTTTCTGAAATATGAAAGAGAAATTCCCTTTTTACAACCAAGTACTATTATTATTATTATTATTATTATTATTATTATTATTATTATTATTATTATTATTATTATTATTGTTATTATTATTTTGGTGGTTTAGCCTCCAATTTAAAAGGCTAGATACCTGGTTCACTTTGAACTTGTTTAAAATGTCTGTGGTTCATATTACGTGATCTCTGTGGGAACAGTGTGTAAGTGTAATTACATGCACTTTAGTAACGTGGTTACTACTGTTGATTTGAAACCTGGTTTTACCCAATCAGGTAATAGAATCCAGCTAGAAAGATTTCGACTGGAGAAACCTGATTTTTTTTTTTGTGTAGACACTTAACTGACTTTTTACATATAAACATGTAAAAAGAAAGAGAGAAAGAAAGAAAGAACGAAAGAAAGAAAGAAAGAAAGAAAGAAGAGAGAAAAAATAAGAAGAAAGAAAAGATCATTACTTACATCAACAATAATTGAATCCAAAATCTGACTTCAACTGAAACTAGAATAAGTCGAGTGTGAGTTTCGAAAGCTGAGAAATAAACTGTTTGCACAGGGAAAAGGAAAATCTGTGTGCTGTCTCACTATTGACACTCATCTGATTGTACTGTCAGTCAAAAAAAAAAAGAAGCTGCAGCACATTAGCACTAAATAGTTTTCTTTATATATAAAAACAACTGTAAACACACATTGTAGTGGTAGGGGTAGAAATTTGGTGGGTCAGGGTGGGCGGGGCTTGGAGCATGGCTGAGGGCAATGGTTGTATAAGATGTGACATCACAAAGTTAAGGAAGTCCTGACGGCTCGTTTTAAGGCTCAGTTTCTGGATACAGGCTGTGTGCATTTCTCTGTGGACTGAGCGCTTTGATGCTTTCACAGTATTAATATAGAACCTGCTTGATAATCAAAACAGACATGGAAATCTCACTTCATACAATATGGGACCTTGAAAATATCTCATCTATCGAGATAGTGTACATACTGTACTGAGGCAGAGTAGCATATGTGTGGCTGTCAGAGTGTGAAAAGTGAAATAATCTGAGAGAGAATAGGTAGAGGTAGGTGAGGAAGGAAGAGAGAGGTAGAGAGACGGTAAGAGAGAGGAGAGAGTGAGCGCGTCTGCCGGCTGTGCAACAAGCTGCGATCAGTGGAGCTGATGGGAGGAGGAGGGCAGAGGGAAAAGCCTGGAAGGAATAAAGATTAATCAGGAGATGTGAGGATGAGAAATAGAGGGAGGCAGGAAGAAAGAGAGAGAGGGGGGATGAGGTGAAAGTGAGAGACAGAGAGAGGCGGAGACAGTGCTGTGTGTACAGGCTGAGACGGGAGGTGAAATAGACCGCTGGGAAGCGACTCCGGTGAGCACTCAAGACAGAGAGTACAGGAAATAAAGGGAAAGTAACAGAGAGTGACATGATTTAAAAAGAAAAGCAAAGGAAAAACTGGCAAATTTTCTTCCTTTTTGATGCATGTTTGATCCACTACCATCCTGATTTATTGTGTTGAGTGGATCACACTACAAGGGGGGGGGGGGTTAATTAGGTTTCCCAGCTCGTTACTTCAAAGCCTTTTGTCTTGCATATCTTTAAATATGACGTAAAGTGGTGCAATCGATCTGTTTCTGTTCACGGGGGGATTGTAGACGCTCTGTTGACGGATGCTTGGATTGTGCTGTCAAACTTTGCTCTCCTTCTTCTTTTACCACCTTGGCTCATCCTTCTTCTGCGTGAGGTAGGTCTTCAGTTTTCACTTGAGAAAGATATCACTCAAGGATAAGTTATATCCTTTTTATCCTTTTAAGTAAACTGCAATACATAAGTGGCTCAAGTTGATAAAAAATATCAATCACATGTAATAAATCAGGGAATATTCTTCGAGTGTGGAACTCTAATGTCTTTATTGGCCCTTTGGGATCTTCTAAGACCCCGTGATGAACCTCTTGTCTTCATGGAGTACGATCTGAATGTGATGTGCATGATCTAAAGTGTTGGAGTAAGTGCTGAAAGACAGAAACACATTTCCTCTCCTCTCCCACATTGCACCGTCATGTCAGAAATTCTATTTTTAACTAAGGCTGCTGAAAGAAAATCAAAGTGATAGTGCACTTTTCTCTCACTCTTTCCCTCCAGCTATCGTTTTATTCCATGTCCTGAGGGAGCATTTTGTGCATATTATATGGTACCTTTGCCTCTTCTTCCCCAGCCCTACCAATCGGGTTTGGCATTGATCTTACAGACAATTTTCAAGCAGGGAAAAAAAAAAAAGTATTTTATCCTGCAGCCTGTGCAGCCTCTCCAAAACAGCTCAGTGTGTGGGTTACGTTAGTCATGATCCCCACTCACATCGTGCGGAGGGTGTGAGCGTGTCGAGGTTTCGGAGCTCCTGGGCGTTTTCAAAAGCTCCTGCCTGCAGCTTCAAACTTCTCCCTGGAAGAGAGCATCACTGCCTCACGACTGCCTACCTCTCAACCTGCCGGTCAGGAGTGGGTTGTGAGATGACACTGAATGAGTGTAATATAAATAATTATATCTGCAATTTAGAAAGGGTTTAATGCATTTTTCATGTAAGATGCTGAACTTCTGGGTAAAAATAAAATAAGCTGTAAAGGAGACATTGAATAATGACTTGGCTGCAGAGAGAACCCTTCCACGTCGGGGGTCACACTGCTGGGCTTCCAGTAATTGATTAAACGGCTGCCATCAACAGATGAGGTGGTAGTTTTAATAGTCGTATAGGTGAGCTTGTGAATGAAAGGTTGAGTTTGAACCCCAACCACCAGACGTGGACGTTGGGAAGTGAGTAAATATTGCTTTAGGTTTGGGGTTCGTTGGATGAAAGATCAGAAATTATGCAAAAAAGACAGAGGAAGGGGGAAAAAGAAGCTTCTTTAGTCTGTTGCCTACAGTGAGTCATCAGGTGTTTTCACTGTTTTACAAATGTAGTATGATGATATTGGACCAGATGTATTACAGCAGACAAAGGGTGTGGTTTGTCTGGATTGTCACACCAGCCAAAGTTTAAATCTACCTGCAGCAGTCTAATTCTTCATGCAACTGATACTGATGTAGTTTCGTCTTTTAAAATTTATCAGATCTGGTCTCAGATTTGTTTGTTTTTTTAGGCCAATACTGATATTTAAAAAAGATATATATCCTACGTGAGATTTTTATTTTTACAGAGGTTTTACAGGTTTAGGGTTTGCGACGTAGGCAAGCAGCACTTGACTAGTTAAAGCTAAAAACCAACATCAATTAGAACAATACAGAAGTGGAAGCGATATCTCTCCTTACATGGTCTGACATTGCCTGTTCGCAATCATCTTGCAATGTACCGCCCTCTAGTGGCCGCAGCAGGCTATCGTCTCTGGTGTATCTATACTTATTTTCATTTCCGTGGGCGTGGCCGCGCCCCGTTGACCAAGGCTGTTCTGACATCAGTTATAATGTTGGACACATTTTTATACACGTGTACAGATGTGTGAGGAAACTACTTGTTAGAAAATGAATTCAACTGTTTTCTCTTACTTAGCGTCAAAGGGATGGTGGTAGCAAGTAAACAAGCAAATTACACCGTGATTTATCATTTGAAATCAGTGTAAGTCTAATCACCTCGGTCAACATGTGTGACAGTGAGGAGCCACGGTTTATTGTGGAGCAGCTTTTTGCAAGGAAAGCTTTCACTATGATCAAGTACCTCCATAGTTCTTTGGTTATTTAAATTGGTTGTGAAAAACACTTCAGACTTTTAACTCTCTAAGACCGCCATAGTTGTTAACCATTGCAGAATTGGCTGTGTAAATGTGCTTTGTGTACCTGTCCAGCCATCATAAAATCTTATTAGTGGAAAAGACGTTTTTGGCATTCGGTGACTTTTTTTTGCTACTGAGCGCTTTCTGCTATACCGTGTCTGCACTGCACTTCCCAGACTTCTGGTGTGAGGCAGAGTGTGAACGGGTGATGCTGCTCTCCTCACCTGTTAAACCATGACATTGTCCAGTCAAAGACAGACTCTCAGGTTGATAGATATTCTACAGCAGCCGGACGGGAAATAAATATTTTTGCCTGTCTTCTGGAATCCTCTCGCCCTTGACCGCTTTCCATTTAGAGCTCTGACTGACAGATGATGAAAATTATCTCCAGCTCGCACACCGACGCCTCACCTCATTAATTGTCTGCGGCCACGCATCATGGCAGGTTGACGTGGTGAAAGGCCACAATGATTTGGATGCTGTCAGTCAAACGCTGCATGTGAACTGCAGGGCAGGAGGAGGTGGTGGCGGTGGAGGTGGCTGGGTTCACCCTGCACCAGCATTCGAACAGTGGGCACATTGACATACCGTTACGGTTTATGCCTTCCCTGTGTTGTCATTCTACCTCTAAACTTGTGAGAAACACTTTTAGATGTTTGGAGGTGAAGACAGATTTGTAGAGACATGATATTTGTCCTGATGGTTCTGATTTGCGGTCAGGAGTTTAAATTGAAGGTTTTACATTAGAATAAAGTTTAAACTGGCAATTTGGATGTGTGTTGCACAGGCAAATGGGTGGGCTTTCCACCACAAACCGTGTGTTTGATTTGAGTTGTGTGCTGGTGGACTAGAAGAACTTCACACATTTAGTTAGTTTAGCTTTGACGGAGTAATGCTAGTTTTTGTGTAAATCCATTTATTCCTCGACTTGCTCTCACTGTGACTTTTCCTCAGCGTCTGCACCCGAGCTGTTGCGTTTGACAGCTCTTGGTTTGATTTCCTGTCAAGGCTACTTCCTGTAAATACTCAGTAAGGCAGGTAAAAGGTGATGCAAAAGCCAGAGACATGCAGGCAAAATGTGTCAGTGATTCAAACAGAGTTCGTTAACAGCTGATCTGTTAGGACAAGACAAACAGAACAAAAAGGGCAAAGCAAGAAGGCAAAAAGTCCCAGAAGACAGGGGGAAAGAAAGTCATAACAGTGAGGAACAGGTAACAAGAAGGTTTGATGATAAAACAGAAAGCGCATTAGAGAACTGAGGTATATTATACATGTGGGGGGACTGAATAGGGAATTGGGAATAGGTGAACAGGTAGGTGACTGAAAGTGGGAATCACTGGGGATACTGCAGGGTAGAGGGAGAATATTCATGCCAATAAGTGAAAACAAAAAACCACTTTTGTTAACATAGGCACGAGCACAAACATCATTAGCTTGATAACCTGCTTCACAAACTGTTTTATTATATGTTGGGGTTTTTTTTGTTTTTTTTCTGGCGATAAAAGTTACGCTTTAGAGCCTATGGAGACAATTAATGGAAAATAGAAAACGCAAGGATGTTTGTGTTTAGCGGGAGTATGTCTAGTTTGGTCCAGACGTGACAGGTGATGAATGGGTTGGATCCCTCGGAGCAGGTACAGCAAGTAAAATAGAGACAAGGGTCAGAGCGTACAGTGCTACCTTCACGTTAAATGAGTTGAGGGACGGAGGGACGGCTCTGTTTCCTGTAGGGACCGAGGCAACAAGAATAAGAACGAGGCAGGAGTGGATGAGAAATGGTCGTATGAGGTGCGGTTTCATGGAGAGATTACAGATGATTTCAGACACAAAGGTACAATGCTGTTAGTTTTCTGGTATTATAGCACTACATTATGCGCGGAGCATTCAGCGACAAAAAAACCAAGGTAAACTTTTGGAGAAAAAGACAGAGCGAAAGAGAATACCATGCGAAACAGGTTTTTAAACATTGGATCACCATGCAGGATCCTCCACAACCGCCAATTTATCACAACCAGCTGAAAGGAAAAAGCTTTCAGAGCAGAGGTTTTCTCCTGAATTGGCAGGGACAACAAGTGGCATCATTGTATGGCATCTCCGAAATGGCTGAGAGAAAGCTAAATCAATTAGCCTCAGGAGGACATGCATTGTCATTCGCATCGGGTTACCGGTGGAGCGCGGCCAGCAGCGGTTCATGGAACAGACGCTCACTCAAAGAAACAGGCAGGAAAGGATTGAGGGGAAGGAGAGGGAGCCGGCCCGGCTTATTGGATTTGCTCAGGAAAGTGATTACACCTTCCGCTTCCCAACAACCCATCCCTGCCTCGCTGCGTGTTAGCTGCTGAATGTGGGTGACACACCTCGCCAGGCCGTTCCTCCTGGCTGCTCTTACAGCTTCGCTCGAGAGCCCCTCGGAGCTTTCAAGTGCAAACACTTTAGCTTGTATGGCAATCTGTTTACGCTGCTAACACAATTTTCCTTGCAACCGCCACTAGCCGAGCAGTGGCCTGTGTGTGTGTGTGTGTGTGTGTGTGTGTGTGTGTGCGCGCGTGCGTAATTGTGTGTGTGAGATTAATGGAAAGGAAGGCCGCTTATGTCTCTCTGCACATTATATACTGAATGTGTGTGTAGTGTGTGTTTGAAAAATGACTGATGCAATTGGACAGAGGTGGAGTGGCGATGATAAATCAATTAGAGTGCGCGGGAGAATTAGGCTAATGAAGGTGACAGCAGGGCCAGGGTCCCACTCAGCCATGACTCAGTCCTGTTGGAGGGAGTGTCCGGGTGCACACATATGTGTTCTGACTGGATCCCACTCAGGAATACATGGTGATGTGATTAATTAGATCTGTGTTTTCATTAAGTTATTAGATAAAACGCTACAGTCCCTATTGATTTCAGTGTGAGATGGTGTACAACCTCCTTTAGAGGAGCAACAGCATTAGTTGATTGTTCCACTGCCTTAAACTACCAATGTTTACAGATGGCTCTCTTCCCTTTTAGTTTAGTTTTTTTTCTTAGCTTAGCACTGGCTAATGCGATAGATAGATAGATAGATAGATAGATAGATAGATAGATAGATAGATAGATAGAGAAGCTGCAGAGAAGCATTGACCCTTATAAAAGATCAACTGTTGAACGTGTGTGAATTTGTGATCTGTGAATTGCAGCTCTTCCTGCTTTTGTCTTCGTTTTCGCGGCAACAGAAGAAAAGTAATTCCACATCCAAACATACTGTATTGCATCGCCAGTGTTTTCCCTCTAGTACTCACCCCATTTATTTACTTTCTAAAATTACCCCTCGGCTGCACAGTGGTGCAGTGGTTAGCACTGTCGCCTCACAGCAAGAAGGTTCCGGGTTTGAGTCCCGGCTCGGCCGTGGGATCTTTCTGAGTGGAGTTTGCATGTTCTCCCCGTGCCAGTGTGGGTTCTCTCCGGGTACTCCGGCTTCCTCCCACAGTCCAAAGACATGCAAAATGGGGACTAGGCTAATTGGATACTCTAGATTGACCATAGGTGTGGCTGTGAGTGTGAATGGTTGTCTGTCTCTATGTGTTTGCCCTGCGATAGACTGGCGACCTGTCCAGGGTGTACCCCGCCTCTCGCCCGAAAAGATGCTGGGATAGGCTCCAGCCCCCCCGCGACCCTACTAGAGGATAAGCGGTAGAAAATGAATGAATTAATGAAATTACCCCTGTCATCGCGATCGGTTTCGTAGGTTTTTCAAACAGCTGTTGTCACGTTTTCTTTGTTGGCTCTTTGTCTCTGTCTCTCTCTCTCCCAGCCAGCTGCCCACTATTCTTCCAGCTGTCACTCTTTTCTTCAGGATTCAAGTCCCCTCCTAATAGTGGTATTTATTTTCTGTCAGGCGCTCTTTGTCCCACACAAAATAACATGCTCATTACACACTTTCAAGTGTTTCAATGTTTGTGAGCATGTGCTTCTTGCATAGAGACACACACACACACACACACACACACACACACACACACACACACACGTGTCCTCCCTGTGGAATTGTTACCTATCAGCTGCAGTTATGTACTTTCCAGGGTCTGCTCTGTATTTTTCTTGTTCCTGTGGATAAGTGGCAGGATTCCTCCAATATCTTATTGAGGAAGTTTTCAGCTTTCTTAGATTTCAACAGTACAAGCTGATTGCAAAATATCCATCCCTCGTGGTCAAAGATCTTGTTTTTAGAACCACCATTTTCTGAGTGTTCAGAAATGAATAACTAAAAATTACACGTTAGTTTCAATGTTGTGAAGTTTGCTTGACATTAAATAGTCATTTGCTATTTGCTGTGCCACTCTTACGAAAGCAGAATGCAAAGAAGCAAAAGCACAACGATAAACAATTGAACAAAGAAAAAATTATTCAGTGGCTCATTCTTGACATGAAACGAATGGATGTCAAATAAGAACAATGTTGGTATTGGTGGAAATTATTTATCACTTTTAATATAACATTACTGAAATGAAAACACACATATTTAAATAATATCCAATGGTGTTAGGTTAAGGAAAGCTCAGCTCCAGATATGAGCTACTTAACTTCCCAAGCCTTAGATCAAAGCCGATATACCGTTGATTTGTTTTGCCACGTATACCAAACTGTAAGGGAGGTGGGCGTCTTTGACCTCACGGAGCAGGGTTTGTATCCTGAGTCCCGTATGCTGTTTGGTTTAGGCAAGAGTGTGACTGTGAATGCCTAGAACGAGCCCATAGGTCGTCCGTGCAGAAGGTTGTTATGACCCATTGTTACATTTTGTTGCTAGGCGACATCCTCCGGAGGTCGTACTAATTATGACACGAGCAAAGGGAAGAGTGGGGTAACGTCAGGAGGGTTTATGTGGTGGATGGATGGGTCGGCAAAACAGGGGAATATGACACAGGAGAGTGGTGTTCGATTCCCATGTGAAAGTAGCTGTTTACGTTGTTTCTATTATCCGCAACCGCTCGAAAAAGTTAACCACATTGTTTCCTAAAGGAGTTATTAAATCGAAAAAACAACTGGACTTGATTATTTGTCTGTGAAGACGTTTCACCTCTCATCCAAGAGGCTTCATCAGTTCATGTACGCATCTGACCAGGCTGGGACTGGTCCTACTTTCTGGTGTGGAGACCCAGGTATTTAACCTCTTGTGGGCGTTCACAAGGCTGATGATGTCACTGGTTCCCTTTTGTGCTCCAAGTGTCGACGACAGTCGTTGCATGACTGTCGTTGGTGGAAAGTTGGTTTCGACTTCGTTAGTGCTCTATTGTGTTATAACGACAGTCGTTGGAGTCACTTGCCACTTGTGAACAGTTGTTATTCTTAGAGGCTAGATTGTTGAGTCTCCTGGGAAGGGATGAAAGGGCAGCATTGTAAATTGGAGATAGGTGGTGTCTGAGACCTCCTCCCCTGTTGAGGGATGGTTTCTCTACTTTTACATAGATGGCCTCTTTTACTCCTCTTTCGAAAGAGGAGTATGTAAAAGTAGAGAAACCATCCTTTAGGATACTATGACCTGGACAAATGAGAATATGCACAGGCTGAACCACATTGTACTTATTGTAACCATGACAACAAAGATCATGTAATGTTGAGGAAGTACTTATTTTAACTCAAATCATGATCCTCTCCTAAACTTAAGCAAGACGTTTTTATTCCTAAACCTAACCAAGCCATGACCTTTATTATAGTAACCATGGCGACCAAGATGGGTACGCCGCTCTCGGTACAGTCCGACTGATGGTTGATAGCAGCAGGTATACTATTCCCATGGGTGGATATTGTAGTTACAACAAAAAACAAAAGTCATTGAGCATTTTGCGAGATGTGTTTTGTTTAAACATTTTCATTTAATTTTAATTTTCATTAAATAATTGAATATAAGTGGAGATGGAGGTACATTTCTCTTTATGGGGATTCTTTATTTTATATATATATAAATCCTGCATTAATGAAGTGCAGTGTTCGTTCAGGGGGAGCACTGAAGCTGCTCCAGGTGTTTCAAGTTGCAATGACTGGCTAATTCGTAGCTGTGTAAAGCTGGTAACATCCAATCATATTCATTCAGGTGTACATCACAGACACATTATAACCTGATGCCTCCTCACTGTTACTCTGATGCCAACGCTGTTTGCAGCTCCCTCCACCACCCCAACCTGCCTTTTTCTAAGATTCATGCTCGTGTGTGGGAGACGAGCTCTCTCAGCAGGATCCACTTCGCTGCTTGGATTCATTGAGCGCTCCCTCAAACAGCTGAGCCTTTTCTGCCAAATCTGACTGTATAATCATTTGCTATAAATGGTCACTTCCTTGACGTAGTTGTCTCTGACTGAACAGCTACATATAGTTGTTTTTTTTAATGTCATATAAAACTGTAATTGCTGAGAAATCAGTCCAGCGCCTCTGACTATTAAGTGAACCTGCAGTTGGTTATTTCCTGTAAATTGTAACTTCAGGGTATCGTGGAAAGATACGTCGGCTGCTAAAGCTGCTGGTTATTATAGGCTGAATGTGACATTGGCAGAAGGGTAGAATTAGTTTGCCTGGTTACAGGAGAGCGTTTAAGATGCTGATCAATAAGTTTGGAGCCTTTGAAAAAGGAAACATGCTCAGGAGCTTTTACAAGGCCCTCGGACCAGTCACGGGAAAAAAAGTCATTAGCCACGACGGCTTTGACTAAACTGCTGAGCTCAGTCAGATTCCTGGCAGAACATTCACAGTGCCATCACTCAGTTTATACACTTACCATTCAACACTTGGCTGGCTTATAAGCCAAGCTGACTGTAATGTGTCAATGCTGATGAAATAAACAGAATCAGCAGTACACTTGACATTGTCAAGGTAAGAGTATAATCAATAGGTATGTTGGTAAAAGAATAACATGTGTCAGCGGTGAAGATTGGTTCGGTTCAGTGTGAAGTTTGATGGAATATGTTCTGTTTTTTTCTTTTAACAGTGAGCTGGTTTGTTGTAGATCGTAGCCGCCCTGAGCTACAGAATATAAAGCCAAAGTGTTTGATGAGGTAGAGTGTGTTGTTTGCTGTTTGACTGTTGTTCTATGTGGTTTTGTGGGTAGAGGGATAAAGCATTAACGACAGCATTGGTGATTTCGTTTTTCTGACGTGACTTTTTCGAGCCGTGGGAATAATGATAATAACTCTGTGTAGCAAAGATGGAAGTATCTGACCTTCATATCTTAGACACTGAGAGACGATTTGAGCAACAAGTTGTTTTGTTGCCTAAAGTCAACAAGACCTTAATCATCTTGGGCCTTGCGTCTTGTTCACCTTGCACCAAGCTGTTCATCTTTGTTGTTTGGCACTGACAAATGACCTGTTTTGTCTTGAAGGTATTAGAAATAGTTGCAAAGTTGAAAAGAATGTGTTCTTGCCTCTAAAAGCCCAGACTTGTGTAATTATAGCAAGGACTGTAGCAAAGTCCATTAAGTTATTGAAACAGGTGGCACATTTGGTTCGATCGCCTCGACTGCCCAACAAAACCTGCAGAGTGAAAGGATGACAGATGAAATCTTGCGGCTTTTTTGGGGTATTAATATTAATATTAATAATATACAAAATGACGAAAAAGAAACGACTCATAAACAATTATTGCCCTCAGCCAGGCAAGTTTCTATTAGCATCACGGGTCACAGAGTGAGGCCACAGTAACAGGCAGGAGGATGAAGGCTCGTGGTCTTGGAAGCAGAATCTACGACTTGTTCCAAACTTTGCTCCCCATTTAATTTTTATATTACTCCAAATTTACTGCCACGAGCTTCAAATCATAAACTATGAAAGCACTTGGAAGTCACAGCAAAGTAACGATGCTTCCACTCTTGATACTCACTGGTTATATTCAAGTCTGAGAAAAGTGCTGTTTCACGCCACATTCATGTTCGGATTACTGGATTTGTATAATGTGCTGATGGACAATTAAAAACAAAAAACAGTTATCTTGTGGCTACATGTAGTACATGCTGAAACTTTGTCAAGGCGTCTAGGTCTTTTTTCTCTCCTTTTTCTTTAGATGTAAATCTTTCACGACCTGTGGATCCAAGCAGGAAACGTTCTCTTCCATTTCCTTCTCCTGGATCTTTCAGGATAGAATAATAACATATTTTTACTGTAAAAAAACAAAAAAACGTGTGAAAACAAAGAATAATTGACCTTAACCACTGTAATTTTGCATGTGGCCATTTCACCAAGTTAACAACATTTCCAACTTGTCAAAACAAGCTGACGTCCCATTCTTTCGCTTTCTCTGCGGCGACATGAATGCATGCTGCAGCATTATTCACCCGAGAGGAAGCGGTAAATCTCCACAGTAATCCTTGTCATTTGCTGGCACCGAAGCAGACACTCAGAAAATATCCCCTTTTGGCTTGAGCATGAATTTCTGCTTTTGGGTTGTGTCCAATGTGAGATGACAGAGAAAGAAAGCAGGGGAGCGTTGCCAACAAGAAGACATAAATAAAAAGAATAATATAAATGAGAGGAAGGAGCAGGAGACGGAGCGAGATGAATAAACTACATAGCGTAAAGGAGCGTTCTTTGTTAATGTTATGCAAATTGTAGGTTTTGTTAATAAGGGCTTTGAGCATGAATGGGCTGCACAGAGAAACACAACAAGCATCATATTCGAGGAAGGCTTGGAGTCTTGACATGGGTTAAGATACACTCGCACCTGCCCAGAGCCTCCTCCCATCCCATCCTCCCTGCAGCTCACTAATCAGTGGGGCTGCATGGAGATGATGGGGCTTCCTAACCTGCCATCAGCCAGCTGTTCTCCACCAGGCTCACAGGAAAAAAAAACAACAAAAAAACATACAACCACTGTGAGGCAGTCGCGGTGATGCTGCCACTAAAGGCATCACCAGATTGTGTCGTGGAGAAGATCGTGTTGATAGTTTTTCTCAGTTAAAGCTCATTTCAGATCTTGTTTGTGACTGAATAAGTGTCATTTACAGCTAGAAAACAAACAAATCTGTAAACAAAGAAAGTTTAACACTGTGTGGGAGTGGTTTGGTTAGATTTGATTGACAGTTATAGCTCACTCTGAATGCTTTGTCGTTGCAATTTGAGAGAAAATCATCCAAAAATGACCTAGAATCTGAGACTGAACTGAACTAAACTGATGAATGATTGTTTGGTTGAGCTTCTACGAAGCATAATTTTAATCTTCTGCAATTAGTGGTGCACATAAGATAATTTTATGCTCAGTGAATGACTATTTCTCACAGAAATTCTCCTTTGGAATCATAGTTGATCTCTCCTTTTGTGTTTTTTATCTCTACAGGCTTGTACCTCAGACTTTTTAATCAAAGGACAATATTTTTTTCTAACACAGTTGCTCATCTTTTTTGACTTTCATGTGTAGAAAATAAGTATAAGACTTTTACACCTCACTTCACAACTTGTCAGATTGTCAATAAACCCGACACACACTTCAAAACAAAAAGAATGGCACTAACAAAGTTAAAATACAATTTAAAAAAATTGTTTCTCGTGAAATAACAAGTTGTTTTTAACTTTGGAAGATAAGAGGCTGTTTATGCTGCTTTACAAGAAACAGATTGAGGAAAACAGGTTTTTAGGGCTTTTAATTTATTCATATATTCAGAATTATAAGCGACAACCTTGTGTGTGTGTGTGTGTGTGTGTGTGTGTAAAACTCCTGTACTGGTTGAAAAGTTTCTACAGTGCAGTAACTTATA
This sequence comes from Seriola aureovittata, assembly GCF_021018895.1. Classification (NCBI taxonomy): domain Eukaryota; kingdom Metazoa; phylum Chordata; class Actinopteri; order Carangiformes; family Carangidae; genus Seriola; species Seriola aureovittata. Next base: position 19,551,071 of record NC_079368.1, read on the forward strand.
TAAGCTGAGTCGGAACATATCCGCCTTAATGTGGTGGCTGGTCTGCCTTCAGGGAGGGATTGATTTAACTTTGACTGCAGCACATTTTCTACTCTACTTCCCTATTCAAAACCCATCCTTCACCACTTCTTAACACTGAGTATATACAGTACAGCTCCCAAAGTCCATCTCCTTAAATGAAATTACATTGCTTAATCTTTTTCAGTATTTCGTTAGACCTTAGTAGATGGGGATAAAATATGACCAAAAAGGTCTGTTCTGATCAGAAGTTTTGCACTTCTTCACGGTTTATCTAAGCTCAGCTACAGAATACATTTCCTACAGCTAAAGGTTCTAGTCTAAATATTTTAACTAAAATATAAAAGATATACATCTCTGGTACAAAACCTTGCTAAAATGTGTCTGTGGTTTAACAAATATCCACTTTGTCTTCAGCTTAATGTGCTGTAACACACCATGGGACATTTCTGTTTATGTAGGATCAATACTGTTTTTAGGTGTCTGATGATAAACATGACATTTTAATTTGAAGGGATTTAGTTTGTTCTCCTGACCAATGAGACCCACAAAGAGTAAGTTCCAGTGTGCTGGTAAACAACGTCACAGACAGCCGATAGTAACAAGTGTTAAGGGTCAGAGCTACATTTCCCCTGTGACCACAAAACGGTCCTGTAAAAGATAAGCGCCTCAGAAAATGAATTTTAAAACAATATGAGCTGCGTTAAGGGAAGAAGAAAGCATTTTTACAGGCAATAAAAATAAAACAGAGGAAAGGGGATGTGATAAAGGCCCTGTCCAGACCTGTCCCTGGTGATCCGCTCACAAGTGGACAGCTCTGAGTACGTCACTTCACACCTGGAATTAAAGTGCGTCTCCACATATGTCTCAAGTGACCACTTGTGATCGGATCTAACTTCCTCACTCTATATGCAAATAAATATGCGTTTTTGTTCTTATCCAGTCCTGCCATGTCATAGAGAGAGAGAGAGCGGGGTAAGGAGGTGCTGAGTGAAGAAATGCTCTGCTGCAGCTTTACAATAAAACACATTTGAAGTAGTAAATTATTTTTGGTTCATTATGACTACAACTGTGGCAGGACTAATTAGACTGTGACAAATGCTGTCAGTCGAGTCGGCGGTCCTTGTGGCCCAGGACACTGCTAAAAGAAATTGGCCACATGTGGCTCAGGCCACCTTCGAATGAGGTCTGAGTGATCAGATCTCAGATGCGTCTTCAATGTGTCTTGGGTGCGTTCACACCTGAGATTAGAGCTGTCCACTTGTGATCGGATCAACCCAGACAGATGTTAATGCCAGGTCTTAACGGGGCCTTAGAGGGAAGAGGGGGGTGTGAGGCATTTCACATCTTGCTAGCTGTTTATTCTGTATCAATCCTGCACTACTAAAATAGCTTCAGGTGGCACATTAGAATCATAAACTGAATTTTTAAAACATTTCTCAGAGATCTAAAGTGCATTTATCAATGTAACTAACTTTGTTTGGAGCTATCAAGTTCTGCGGTTTTGCAGTGCACTGCACTCTTCTCATTATATCTGCAGTACATCTGGCAGAAAAATAATTGCCAACTGTTTTGACAACTTATAATAACTTTCATTTTCTGACTAAAAATACCAAACAGTCTCTAGTTCAAGCTTCTTGTTTGTGAGTATCTGTAGGTTTTGGATTGTTGGTCACAGAAAACACAACATGTCAGCTTGGGCTTTTTCCCTATTTTCTGATAAATTTAATGATTAATGGATTAATCAGGAAATAATCTGCAGATTAACTGATGGAAATTATGGTTCGTTGCAGCATTGTATGCTTGGTGACCATTTTTTTCCTACAATCCAGGCTGGATCTTATTGCACATATTCACCTAACCCATGACGTGACAAAACAGATAGTTAAACAATCATGCATCATGTCGAGGCAAGACTTGATTCCACCAGTTTGCAGGTTTTTGAGAATGTGATGCTCATTTTGGCAGATTTGATAGCCATCTGTAACCTGAGCAAAGACCAAGGAGAGCATCTGTTATTTGGCCTTTCTAAATCATGTTGTCCAGTTCTCTGCTGTGTTAGAGGCAGTTTTATTGAGACTGAAATTCCTCGTGTCTTTCCTCACATATTCACACATAATAGTCTCCAATTAAGCTTTAATGCTCCCTTAAGTCGATTTTCATGATACACGTCCTATTTAATTCAGTGCCATCCATCATTATAGGAATTTTCATACTTGCTCAACACCAAATTTTGCATAGGCCACTTATCTTTTCGTGCTTGTTTAATAAAGAATGCATTATTAACCACCATTTCTTTGAGCGGTAAAAGAATGTGTAGAACTTGTCTTTGAAGCTTTTAAAACAAGTCTTAAATTTTTTTCCAATTAACTTGTAGAGTCATGCAGAGTTGAAATATCAAGTAATTACCCTGCACTCCAACATAGCCTGCCTTTACCTTTATTAAGAGGAAAGGGAAAGACCACCATGTGCTCAGAGTGTTAAAATCTGTCTAAATCTCAAAGATAAATTCTGGCTCGTCTTTTCACGTCCAACGTCGGTGTGACCATTGGTATACTGCTGCTACTGGTTTTCCTGCGACACCACGAGCAGTCTACCCAGTGTGAGTTTGGCTTCAACGTTTGCTTTTGCCTAAATTGCAGTGAATGAATTTAGACCTCACATCTGGTTCAAGAGAGCGTAAAACTGATAAGTCAGTCAATGAATCTCATTAAGCCCATTGTGCAAGGCTAATACTAGGTCTCTGTACAAAACCCACAAGCCCTGTGCTGTTCATTCCTCCTTTCACCACAAATTGAGACGGAGATGCCATGCGATTATATATTTTAATGTATGTCAGTTTATGGTTATGAAACGCTGGTGTCAAATATATGTCTTCTTTGAATTCTGACCTGAAAACAATGTTGATGTTATGTTGACATATTGTCAGTATAACTCACACCCTAAACTATTAGGTTTGATGGTCAGAAACCTGTGTGTGTGTCAGAGAGAGAGAGAGAGAGAGAGAGAGAGAGAGAGAGAGAGAGAGAGAGAGAGAGAGAGAGAGAGAGAGAGAGAGAGAGAGAGAGAGAGAGAGAGAGAGAGAGAGAGAGAGAGAGAGGATGCATTTTCAGGGTATTCCTTTCATTTTGCATTTACAAAACAAATAATAGAACCATCCAGAATTCAGTTTTTTAATTAGCACTCATACGTTCAGTGATTAGATCCTACCTATCAATTTAATCTTTTATCCTTCTGATGCTCAGCCAGGGAACTTTTGCTATTTAAATTAAATTAAAGAGATATGGTCAGCCTGGTCTGACATGGTCGGTGTGATCCGAAAGGTTGATTTAACCTGAATATCATAATTTCAATACGGTGAGGACAATATTTAAATGTCAGTCGTGCCATTAAAATATTTCAATGGTAAATTCACTAACACAAGCTGCAAGCTCCACGTATTCATACAGATAACAACATTAATCATATGATATGTTCATATTATCATTTAATACTTTATATACTGTGGGTCATTTCTGCTTTCGGCAAGGAGAGGAAATGTGTTCGGGAACACAGCACTCAGTATTTTGAATCAGTGCACAAGCCACTATGTCCCAGTGTTCCCTTATTTTATTTGATTTTATACTTTAAAGTTTACATATTAGATCTGAGCAGGATAGTGCTGTTTATTTGATGATGGTGAAGAGGTTTACCTCCATTAAAGAAGGAATGTAATTTCTCAAATGTCTTCTTTTCCCCAGTTTTCAGTTGACCTGAATGTTACAGTGGTTTTGGGGTTCACAAGTATTTTATCTTTGTCTTCCCATTTTAGTCATGGATCACTGATATTGACTGGTTGAGCTGAATAAGCTTCCAACAGGCTTTTTTTTTTTTTTTTTTTTAACTATGAACTATGATACCAGGAGCATTTTGATTGTAACTCCCACTGACAATGTGGAGAACTAGATGAGGACAGTTTGCTCTCTTGAGAATATGTTCTCCCGGAATCGCTTCAATGGACAACATGGAGCAGGTGTTGCCCCTAAAGGAGGCACAAAGGCTAAAGTCCATCCACCGAAAAAGAGGGCCCCAAACCCCAGGGTAGCACTAGTCATTCGGGGTAAAATACATCGTCTCTTGCAAGGGTCTGCAGACCATCATGTCCCAGAGTCCCACCTCTATTACACAGGTATTGAGGAGGAGGAGGCGGAAACAGAGGAAGGCAGAAAGGAGCACAGAAGGATATATCCGAAGGTTAGTCCCAGGGCTGACGCCTACTCTCCAAAAGTATCAAATGGTAAAGAGCATGGAGTGGCACCAGGGCCGCCATGTGTAGGAGAGGTGGAGCTGAACAGAGAGGGATGTATAAGAATACCCTGCACTCTGCAGCATAAAAGCTCCAGATCCCCATCAAATATGAAGCGAATCTCCTTTGACCCTGGGATTCTGACAGCTGCTGAGCAGATGCGACCACCCTCACACTACAGTCCAATTGGCCCAGACATGAATGGTGCTAAATTTGCAGGGGCAGCCGGAAGAGATTTTTCTTCACCACGTATTCGGCCAAAGAGACCATATTCTACTGGAGACTGTGTAGATTACAATTTCAACAGAGCTCTCCCAGGTACGCTGCTAGAAGAGGATGAAGACAAAGAGGAGGAGTCAAGTGCCATCATTGAACATATTCTAAAAGAGCTGAGGGGGATCAATAAGATCCAGGAGGAAATCTCTGACCTCAGGGATTACCTGACCTCAGTTCGAGGGTCAGTTGAGGAAGTATCATCCTGTGTAGATGCAGTATTGTTGGAGATTGAGGGTATTCGTTCTAGCAACAAGACTGGTTCAGTGGTACATGCAGGCACCTGGTCAGGGGCAGGGTGCAAAGATAGTCCATCCCCTCGCAGAAGGCCAGCTAGTGCTTATGGCAGTTTAGGGAGTGCAATGCCAAAGTCTGATTTAAATCTTTTCCCCCAAGTCTGCAATGAGCGCCATAGCATCCATGGAGAATTACTGCTACCAAGGGCAGAAGAGTCTACTGTTTCCCCGATTGTTGAATCCGTGGATCACCAGGAGCTGGAGGAACCAGAGGATACCTCCGACCATAGCTCTGATATCCCAGTAGGTGCTTTAGCAAGAAAGCTCAGCTTTGGCTATCTTGAACGGCAGGATGGCCAAGACTGTCCAAGTACTAGCTCCTTGTCGTCTGGTCATAGTTCCAAGTCTGAATCCGACCTAGAGAGACCAATATCTAGTCATGAAAGAAAACAGCAAAGAGCTGATGAGAGGGATGAACACTGGACTAACGCTGGGCCAACACACAGTGCCTCTCGGGAATCTGCGTGGCATAGGGAAACTGCTTACCTCAGGGACAGACGTCGAGAGGAGCATGAAGGTGAGAGCCCTCCTTGCTGTGAAGGAGCTGGTAGCTGGGGTCACTATAGTGGAGCAGGTGGATATGGAACATTGGGGCAATGCTCCACAGGAAGCTCAGAACATCTCTCTGTTCGATCTAGTAAACATTACAACTCACCAGCCAGCACCTCCAGCAGAGAGGAGTGGCAGTCGCGGAAGAGAAGGTCTAAAAGCCAGTCTGGGATTCATGTTCCAGCAGATACCAACCTTGAAGCCCCGACTTTAGGATATGAGTGTGCTGCCGATTTCTCCTACCCTCAAAGTTCTGGTTACCATTCAGTTGACGGGCACGATGAAGAAGCAGAGAAATTTGACTATCAGCAATCAAGTGACCTCAGCTACACAACAGACTGTCCAGCTGATAGTTATCAGAGAACTTACTTAACTTGCGAAGAGTCTTCAGCAGTGACATGGACTGATGCATACTTATGTACCACTGTAGCTGACGTGGATAAGCCATTCGTCCAAGAGCATGAAGCGATTAACCAAAGCTTAGAAAACCGGCTCCCTCCCTCTGGCAGTGCAGACGTCCAAGCTGGTGGTTTCAATGTCAAGCGCATAGGCCGAGCTGTACTTGATTTTAGTTCAGCCTTGCGGGGTGCATTGCGGAAACTTGAAGTACCTGCAGCCCAGAATACTGGAGAGGAAACAGACTTTGAATTATCAATGTCTTCTGAGCTGCCCACAGCTGAGTGGCCTTCAAAACCTTTACGCTATGAGGCACAATTTGAGCAAATATCTGACGAAACCTCAAAAGGTCATGTGGTTGATAGCAGTAATGCTGTTGGGGAATTGAACAAAAACAATACACTAGACAGATCAAATATTTTCTCTGTGGAGCCTATCCTTGAAGAAGCCGACAACAGCCTTACACTGGAGTATACAGACACCTCCAAACATCCTCCTTGTTCAGATAAGTTCCCTCCATGCCTAGAGGAGCTGTCAGTCTGCCCTGACCCAATTTCCAGTAGCACTGCAATACTGCCTCCACCCGATGGCCTTACAGAACAACCTGCAGAAGGCTCTGCAGATGGTCTTGCAGATCTGAGTGGTAAGGCCCAGCTTTCGCAATGCACCACTGCAGAATCCCTCTCGGTTTCCCTCTCGGCTGATGAACCTACGGCACTGGAGGAGCAGGGAGAAACTGAGGAGCCACTGCCACAACAGCCAGCCGCAGACATTGCTGTGGCCCCGGAGGGCAAAGCAGAAGGAGATGCAACAGAGCCACCTGTGGAGATAAGCCAAATGGATGAACGCAGGCTGAAGTGCCTGAGAAGCTTCCAGCAGATTCTGCGGGAGAAGCGGGAGACCAGGCGTAACCTCGCCAGTATGACCATGTCCACCTTCTCTCAGGATGACGTTGAACAAGGTAGTCATAACTGCATTTTAAGTTGAAATCATCTTTCGTTCCATGACGTACATTTCGTCTTTTGTATTTTGTGAAACATTCCTTAATTTCGAGTCACTGATGAAAAGAGAGATACAGTTACAATTCATCTTTCTTTATTTTTGTCTAATTTATTCCCATTCTTCATGCTTTAAACAGCCCTCGGGGTAAAAGAGCATTGGCGTTTTTTGTATTTTAATTTATTCAAGTGGCTATAAATTACTCATTTATGATTTTATGTGGAGATAATAAATGTTGTTTAACTTTTTGTGATCATAAAAGTATTGGCTGTTCCTTTTTCGCCTCACCTTTCTGCCATCAAAGCCTCTCACTGTTGGGGAAACTCTTTTATCTGGTATTCTCTTTGAGTACGTTCACAGCGGTTGTGAATAAGCCCCAGTATCAAAAGTCTGTTGAGTATTTACTGTACCAAATGGTCTCTGCTGATACACTAACTTTCTACCCCTTGAGAGTAATGTATCATCTGCCACTCACGAGTCCCTTACTCCACTCTGAGGCCCCTGCAGTAGCCATTTTCTGAATTAGAAAACATTAATTATCTCCTTGGAAAGCAAGCCTGAAATTAAAGAGGAAGGAGAAGGGAAATATTAAGGGTCATTTTCTTGATAAATTATACATGTTAATGAAACATTTATGACCTCAGACCCCATCTATCTGAAAACTCAGAGGCAGCGCTGCTTTTAACATTACACAAGCATTTATAACAAAATGAATAATCCAGGGTGTGTCTTGTTATTTCGTATGATGAGTCAAACAAGACCATGACTGTTTTTCTTTTCTGCCTTTCTTTGGTTTTACAGATGGAAGTCAAGATGGAGATCAGGTTACCTCTTTCGTGGTTTCTCTCTCGTTAACATTATAAACGTCACATCTTAGAAGAAGTTGCTCTTTCTGTACAATATTTTGTGTGTTTTTTTATTTATTTTTTATTTTTTTACATTGTATTATATATATATCTGTTTATTTAATTTTCCTTTTGTTTGTGTTTGAATTGTTTTCTGCCCATTTATAGAAAAATATTCACTTAATCTTGAAAATACCATCTTTCAATTCAGCGTTAATGAAATAGCTTTAGGTTTTATGAGATTTCAGCCTTAATGCATCTGTGCCCTGTTGTTTCAGCCATAAATATAAAAATGCCATACAGGAATAGGTCAGTATTGATTAGGACGCAGTATTGATGAAATGTAGTATTGATGTGGAGTCTGTCAGGCAACACCATGTTTGTTTGTTGTGTTACTGTCACTGTGTTATCCTCTGCACTAGCTGTCAGACAGACAAAAATACACAGATAGGGAGCACAAGTCAATATCTGGTGTGTATTTACTGGGAGTATGTGTGGTTTGGGAGGTGTTTACTTTATGAGGTGAAGCCAGATTTATGATGCTCATATAATGTATGAGGACAGTATAATTGATTGAAATGCAGTGCTGGAACTCAACCAACCCAGTTCGGTACCACTGAACCTGTTTCTTCTTCTCACTTTTTCTTTTCTCTCGTGCTTGTGTGTGTGTGTGCATGCTCAAGTGTTATAAAACCAATAAAAGCTATCGGCCTTCAAATGGCTAAACGCCTGACCTGTGACTTCTATTTCAGAGCCGAGATCAAGATGGTGACCCCAGCAAGCACCCATGGGCCAAGCCGGGGTCAGTAAACACTTCTTGGCGTCTGTGTGTGAATTAGAGAATGGGATTATCTGATACAGTGTTTGCACCTGGATTTTCTGTATTTAAATATTGTGCATTTTGTTATTTGTTTGTGTGTGTACAGGGGAAACGCACCGTTTGGCATTGACAGCATGCCAGACCTCCGCAAGAGGAGGCCCATTCCCCTTGTTAGTGAACTGGTGAGTACATGTCACTCCAAGTCAGCCTCATGACATTTTCATTTTGACCTTCACTGAACTAAACGTGGTCAGACTCAGGATTTTTTGCTCACCACCTAAATACAAACAACAAACTGCATATTGAGGATCATTTATAGGTTAGATTTTAAAGTTTTATCTGATGTGTCCGCAGTTTATTGAACTAGGATGATGGCATACAGAATGAATAACACGTGAAATTAAGTCTCCAACGTGTGAGATTTGTCTAATATTTGAGAATAACTTTTCACTAATTACTAAAGAAGTCACAACTCCAGAAACACTTGCAGTACACAGAAAAACTTTATTAGACAGACGCGTTTTGGCTTGTGGCCTTCATCAGGTTCATCACAAAACACATTACGAGTAACATTCGAATAGGCTAAGTATGAGACAGAGAAAAAATAAACATGATTGGCATATGTTTGTACTAAAGGGACCTTGCCCTTAAATGAATCCATTTGATGTGGCGTACGTCCACCTCAGAAACACTTCAATTTACAGAAACCTTATAAAGCGCTATAAACACATGAGAGGAAACAAGATGCAACATAAAATACAAAGGTCATCATAAAAACACATAAATACATCCAAACACTGCAAATCCAAATAATTGAGCCATATAACACTTTAAAAACTAATACTATAAAAATTATAAACACATTAAAACTTGTTAACTGAGAAGTCCTTGCTCATTCCCCCTGGAAATAAACTTTTAATATAGAAAATCCAAACTGCCTCCCTCTTCCTCTGAGATTGATCATTACCACCTCTTTGGCTGCGCTTAATCACTTCTATGACCATAAAAAAATGATGAAATGTGATGTTGCTTTTCACTGAAATGTCTTGCAACAGGACTAGTTATATAAGGTCATTAATTACTATTGAGACTAATGACTAAACATAAATAACTATTATATAATGCTGTCTCCAATGCTTCAGCATATAAATGTATTTACAGTCAGGTTGCATGGTTTGTTAATGATATTATCACAAAACTCAAACACCAACGATGTGAAACAAAGTCACACTTGAAACCTTTGTTCCTCAACAAACTCAAAATGATTAGATATGGCAGGTGACACCGACACTGACACAGGTTTGACTGATGTGTTTTTTTCATTTCGTCTGAACAGAGAAAATCATAGAGATGTAGAGAGTAAACACTGGTAGACCAATCATGGCTTTATTTTTCTTATTTTCTGTTTTGTCTTACTTATTAGTAAGAAAAATATGCATAGTGTTGGTCGATCCCCTGAGACAGGAATCTATTTGTTTGTCTCCTAACCATTTCTTTCTTCTTCTTTTTTCCTTGCACATGTTGCCTCCCTCCCTTCGTCGACCCTCAGGCTATGGTGAGTAAAACAAAAGCGAGAAACACAGTTTGTTGGTGGTCTGTGTTTCAAACCCTGACTGAAGTGAAACACTTCGATCCGCTCAGTGTGAAGGTTTCTTATGTGCATTGACAGAAATCAGCCACGAAGCACGCACACATACAGTCCATACAATCACACACTCATACAAAAATATCTGTCATTGTTCACCTGTATTTCAAACAGTTCTGACAAACACAAGAAAAATCAATTCCTTCTTGTGAATGCTTTCAGCTTTCCTTCAGCCGACTGATGCGTAGAGAGCAAGAGGCTTTTTCTGTGATTGGTGTTTTAGCTACAAGTCCTTTAATTAACAGGCTTGTCTTGCTGTGATTCAGCATCTCAACAGCTCCATTTTTTAAATTACACACCTGCCTCTCTAAACAAACAAACGCTGATCAATGTTTTGGTAAATTGTGTCTCTCTCCCTGTAGTCTAACATTTACTTTGAAGTACTTTGGGTAGGCTGAGATGTACATTCAGTGGCTAAGCTCTGTCATCCGAGCAGTTAAAACTATGAATATTCAGTCGCTGAGATCTAAGAGACTTGGCTCATCTGATTAGAGAAACTTGTCTCCATTGAATTGAAAGTGGATCCTCCAGAGTGAAGGTCACACTTTCAGCAGCCAGAGTCTTGGTGAAAAAGCACCCGTGAGGTTTGAAGAGACATATAAAAGCTCTCGCATAGTCTGGTTTTGTTAAAGCTATATGAATCTTTTCCACATTAAAATGTGTAAAACAGCCAGACCGATGTTATATATTTTCATGAGTTGTGTACTTACATTATCCCAAATGTTTCCAGCAATTCTCGAACCTAGAGATGATTTTAATCATGTTAACGGCCCATTGTAGTTGTCTGTCAGAACTTCAAAATTGACCTTTATCCAGTTTTAAGCGACATTTTGAAGATACACTTTTTATACCTTGGTCGTCTCCAACTATATGTTTTAACCACATGAAGGATTTTAATCATTGGAAGAAGTTTTCAGAGAAACAAGCTGAGAAACTGTTAATCAGCTTAACTCCCAGCCGCTCCAAGTTGTCCTACGTTTGCCAACGAGCATAGATGAATCACTGAATTTTAATGTGAAACTGCTTCATTCAGTGTGTTTACCAGTTTTAATCCCCCGGTCCGTTTGTTATGGAGAGGAGGACACCTCTGTGGATAATTCGGCTGTCGGTAAAAACCTCCTGAACGTCTGAATCATAAGTTACCAGAGAAACAATCAAAACAAAGGTTAGCGGTGGTCTCAGCTCCCAGCCCTTCCCTGACGTCCCTTGTCCATTGGACAAAGTAAAACTGCTTTATTTAGTGTTGTTAATGGTTATAGTCACTGGGTCTGTTTGATTTGGAGAGGAGGAGACCTCTGCAGATAATTGGGCTCCTGGTAAAAACTTAATGAGTCACTGACAGTGAAGTGAATCCAAACCAGGAATGGTGGCGGTGAAGACAACAACTCCCATGATCCTACGCTACTTCACGATGTCGCCAAACGCTTTGATTGAGATAAACCCCTAGTGGTAGAAGTTATGTGCTGCGTGTTTAAGTTTTAGCATTTCAACTTACACAACTCATGAGGAGATGGAAAACAGACAGGAGAGAGACAAAGACTTGGCAATAAGACCATAACAACCCAAAGGATCAACAAGCGAAAAAAAATAAAATAAATAGAAGTGTGGTCGTAATTAATTTGTACGTTTTGTTAGTTTGCTACTGTTTTCAACTTGTTGTTATGTTACACGCAATAGTTTGCCAGCACTTCTGTGGCCAGTGTATGAATTTTTAACATTGATTACACTTTCTCTTGCTCCTGCAAATGCGCACTCTAGGCCTCCTTGATATCTCCCATGATTCACGGTGCCCTGCTGCCACACAAACATACAAAATTCAAAACCTAATGGAGCATGGTACACAGCCCCATGCTGCATCACAACAGCACACACCATTGTTTTTGTTTTCCAGCATCGATTTTGGATAATGCTGCAGAAAAACAGCACATTTTCTTCAGTCCCCCTGCTTGGCACATTGACTTCTTCTTCTCTTGTCAGGTGACAGCGTGTGTACTTCTATGGTCTTGTACCTGTCAAAACCGATGACGAGAAGCTCAATGTTGAATCGCTAAAGCATCCAGAGCTCGAAAAGTCTCTGCATGATAAAAAATAATATTTCAAAAAATATCCTGGTGAGCCATCGCTGGAAAACTTAATCACTTCCAACTCAATAAATATGTTCTTTAATATGTTGAAGTCTGGTGTTCTTCAGACAGAAAAGGTGCTGTTTGAAGGAGAGCTCAAAGAATTCAAGCACAAACAAGGATGCTAATGAGAGAGCTAATCCCCTTAATAAAAACACACAAACATAAATCTTAATTAAATTATCATCAGTCATTAGAACAATGATGAAGCAACAGGTTATAAATTGCCTCATTGCACTTCACTAAAATACAATTTCCTTAAATGAAGCGATATGCAGTGAGCTGATGATTCACAGAGTCCTGTAGCAAATAAATAGCAGTAATCAGTTTAAGTTAATGATAACTGACAGTGTGCGTCAGTGAAATGCTATGAGCAGAGCCAGTTTGAAAAAAAAAGAAGAAGCTGTGCATCTATTTCAAGGACATTTCTCAGGTGTATCAAAGCTTTAAAGTGCTGCTGTAAGGATGAAAACTGCATTAGAACTTCAGTATTTTGTTTGTGCTGGAGATGAAGAGAGGCTGTTCGAACCGTCCTGCTCTAACGGCACGTCCACCCTGATGAACTAAGCTAACTAGGTGCTAGCTGCATCATATTTAACAGACAGACATGAGACTGCATCAATCTAACGCTCAACGAGAAAGGGAAAATGTATGATATCCAAAATGTCCACAAATTAGTTTAATGCATCTCTCAGTTGCTTTAGCTAAATTTAATATGCAATGCTAAAGTGTTTATGATAAAGTCCAGATCTGGAGTAGGACCAAAAAAAATGTAATAGAATGCATTCAGTGAAGGACCTCTAACATGTCGCAATGGAAGAATATATGAGTGTTTGTCCTCAAAGGGATTAAACAAAAGATGTGTTACGTGTTTCCGACAAAAGTGTGTGTTCAAAGAGAAAAGGAGAACAAATTATGTTGTTTGTGCAAGTTCAAGTTTCAACGGACCTTCGAAGCTGAAAGAGCCCAACATCACTCAGGACTGATTTCCTGAGTTTTTATTGCCTCTCACACTTTTCTTTTGTTTTGTTTATCTCTCATGCTTTTCTCTCTCTGCCTTCCAGTCTATCATCCAGTGCAGGAAAGCTGGGCTCGCCCACACACTGGCCACACGGACCTCCCTGAAAGACGAAGAGCTTGTGAGTCGCCAAATGCATATGCCACACACACACACACACACACACACACACACACACACACACACACACACACACACACATACTGAAGCTATGACTTGATGGTTATCTCCTGGAAGACTCGCTGTCACTTCGATGCCAGCTAATGAGGATCCACACAAACCTTAACTTACATTTACAGACACACTTTTCCACACGTCTCTCACTATGTTTACTCCTCCTGTCATTATTCTGTAGCCGTATTGTTAATATGTTTTTTTTGTTATTTTTTTTTTGGAGATCCAATAAAGGCTCTGAATTTTTTGCCGAGTCAGCTTCAGGCCGCTTCAGGTTTTAATAAAGCCAGCAGCAGCAAGGCTTCCCAGACTGCTTTGTGCCTTTCATACTCTACAGTGTCAAGTCATAATGGTGATTACATCACATTAGGAGGTGAACAGAGCAGCTGCCAAATCTAAAAGATTAAAATTCATACAGTATAATTACACTTAAAGAGACTCCAGAGTAAAATTAGAGATAAACAGATTAAGGGCAACAGTTTACCGGAGAGCTGCCTTTGTCATTTACAGATTAAATGCAGGCTAAACAACATGGGCTCTGCAGGTCAACAGGTCAACGTAGTGTTAAAAGTTGTATGCTTGTAGGCTCTATCAATCAATCAATCAATCAATCAATCAATCAATCAAACTTTATTTGTGTATCACTTTTTGTATCACCAGATTCACCATGAGGCAACTCGTTTTTATTAATTTAATTAGCTGATAAATGTAAACTGATGTGGTATTAGGGCAACGATCCTGATGTATTGTCAGAATCTAGTTTTAATACCTTAAATATTTCAGTTTACATCTTCCTTGGTGCATGTTGACATCTGGAAAGTGTTTTGCCCTGAGTGCACGTGCAGATTATTCAGTTTGTTTCTATTACGGTGTGCACAAGTGTGTTTTTGTGAAAACATACACAAACATATATACAGAGATACATCCAGAACCAGCGCACAGTGTGTGTATTAGTTACTGACCATACCAGATTTGGGTGTTGCACATTCAGAACACAGGAACATATTAAGACGCACTGTTTACTGCATATGTTCAGTGCTAGCCGTTTCTCTGTTGGACTATACTGACAGATGAAAGTAGCATATGCAGGGAAATGTGCAACATTTTGTGCTGGGCTCATAAACACATATTCTGAGCAGATATTCACAAGTTGACAACCTTTGGAAACCATTAAAAACTTGTGCAAAATCGATGCCAAAATGATTTTTTCTTTTTAGCCATCCACTCATCCACACTATTTTAGGCATAAATAACATTGGCAGCAGCAATGGTAGAAAAAGGTAGTGGAAAATCTTATTATCTATAAGGGATTGTGTTTTTATTTACAGAACACTTTGCAGTGACAAGGAAGTAAATCAGAGGCAATAAAATCAAGTAAAAGCACAGGACAGAAAAATCATGTCAAAAGGCACAAGGAGTTCAAACGGCACAGGTTGGATCAATAAAACTTAAAGCAGTTAGAACGAGACTGAATGAGAGCAGCGCCTGAGATGACAGTGAGAGTGGGTAAAAGTAAGAGCAATGAAACCCGAAAAAGAAGAAGTAAAACCATCTTTCTTCTATTATTACCAATATGCCACCATTGCTACTATAATAATAATAATAATAATAATAATAATAATAATAATAATAATAATAATAATGATAAGAGCGATGATAATGACTCACATGCCCTCTATTCAAATTCTGTCTTTACCAAATCAAACTGGGCTTCTAGTCAAGGTGTCCTCTCGTTGTGTGGAGATGCGCTCACCTCCGCCCGCGCTCCTCCTACACCGGACAACAGCAGAATTTATTTCATCAGAGTAGAGGCCAAGAATTATTCAGAAATATGCACCGTCATACACGATCACATTTCTCTGTCATTTTAATGGATGCCACTTGAAAATATCTTTTAATTCATTTTTCCAACACCTATTCGCTGTCAATGCTGCAGACAATTAGAGTAGCTTACACAGTTACTAAGTCAGTCTGTTTCTATTGTTGTTTTATCATTCTTCTTTTTGCATTTTGCTCTACCAATCTCCTGCGTCACCTCGCATACCACCACCTATACCACCAACCCTTTCTCTGAGCTTGTGTTTGTGTTATCCGCTTGTTATCCGCCTGTCCTGTCCCTTATCCTTAAAAACTCTCATGTCTTTCTTTCTTCCTTTGCTTCTTTTATTACACCCTTTACCTCCCTCCATCCTTATGTCTCTCTCTCTCTCTCTCTCTCTCTGTCTCTCTCTCTCTCTGCTTAAACAGAAAACCCACGTGTACAAAAAGACCCTGCAGGCTCTGATCTACCCCATCTCCTGCACCACGCCGCACAACTTTGAGGTCTGGACGGCCACCACGCCCACCTACTGCTACGAGTGTGAAGGTTTGCTGTGGGGCATCGCCCGGCAGGGCATGCGCTGCGCCGAGTGTGGGGTCAAAGTTCACGAGAAATGTCAAGAGCTGCTGAACGCTGACTGTCTGCAGAGTGAGTAGCGTTACTGAACTACATGTACATGAAAACTGAATCCCGGGCCAAACATGGCCAAAAATCTCCATGGTGTTTTGGATATTTCAAAGATATTTCAACAGATTTCAAAAAAATTCAAAAATTTCCCCTGTCAAAAGAAACATTGAAAATTTGAAGATGTTTCAGGATTTTAGTGAAAACGACTGTTAAAAATGTTGAACAAGTGGGAAAACAGAAGGGTTGCACAATATACCTGAACCATCAAAATCTCGCTCAGAAACTTAAAAGGAAAAATGTGAAAATGTGCCTGTGATTTGAAATGATTTAAATAAGGTTGCTCATCTATTTTCTAGTTTTCTAGTTCTGTTTTTCAATGTGAACCTCTGGAACTCATCGTCCACCTTCTTCTTCCATTTCCTCTCACCCTGTCGTCTCCAGGAGCCGCCGAGAAGAGCTCCAAGACGGGGGCTGAGGACCGGACGCAGCACATCATCATGGCCATGAAGGACAGGATGAAGATCCGTGAGAGGAACAAGCCGGAGATCTTTGAGGAGATCCGCAGGTTGTTCAACATCTCCAAGATGATCCACGCCCAACACATGAAGAGCATCAAGCAAAACGTCCTGGACGGCTCCTCCAAGTGGTCAGCCAAGATCACCATCAACAGTATGTCCAGTGAATTTCTAACTTTGAAATGGAACAGTTACCTAATTAATCAATTTGGGACCATTTACCCTTTGAAAACGATTTTATTCTAAAATGAATAAATATGTTGTAGATGACAGAAACCCTGGAACAAATGTACTACAGGAGTCTCTTTTAATGTCTTCTGTCTCTTTCTGTCTCTACCAATCATTATCACAAGTTTCGTTTTCTGTCTTTGCTCCTGTAGCTATTTAAATGACTCACTTTTCACAGAATCATTCAAAGAAAAAGTAAAACCACGACATTAAATATGTATTAAATAAATGTTTGACAAGACAAAGAAAAGTCCAACTTTACAGTTGGGTTACTGTCGAGCTCATTATCAGAAAATCAAAGAAAATGTGCCGACTCCATATCCAACCTCTCTTTCTATTATTACTAATGCACCTACTCGACCCACCTGTGAACAGTGTCCATAAGGCTTGTGGCAACAGGATACTGTGTGTATGTGTGTCTACGCTTAAACAGTGTGTATAACACTCATCTCTGTGTGACGTCAGTCTGCAGGGCGAACTCAAGTGTTACATGGGTTTTGTTTTTTTGTTCTCACCGTTGGTTTCAGCCTTTTAGAATTTTTTTTATATAAAGTTGTGTGTTTGATAAGTTAAAGGCATCAGGTGCTCTGGTAGCAGCGTGATAGATTGTTAGAAATTGTTTTCTTGTATATTAGAGAGACTGTTTTCTAAAAGAAAGCTGATAATTAATCAGAGGTCAGACCAAGCAGCCTTTAGACAACATTTTCAAGCACATTTTACGTTTGTATAAGAATGGTGTAAAGTTACAGAGACAGTTTTGTTACACATTGAAATCCCAGCATGTTGAAGGAAAATCTGGAGGGTGAAACTCATCAACAGTTTAAGTCTCTGTGCCCTGAAGGAAATCAGCTGCGAAAACAGCAGCTGTGTGAATGTGAAGCAGAGCGTGTCGGGTTTCCCCAGATAAATACCTAAAAAAAAATCCAAAAAAGATTTACCTATCCCATGAAAGTTTCCTCTTTTATCTGACAGCCTGCTCTCAACTGTGGAGGAACTTTTGTTGAACTGTTTATCTCCAAGCTTCACTGATTGGAACAGAGGAGCGTCCCCACATCATCATTGCCAGACATCATCAGGACCGCCGCTGTTACCAAAGCAACTAGACACATCACACCATATAGTGGCAGCAGCGTTGCCATGGCAGCCATCACACCTTGCCTTTCCAATCACCAGTGATGAGCTCCATTAAAGAGGAGATACTGGGACAGGCGTTCACCAAGTGTTTTGTTGAAATTCATTGATGTTCAGGGACTCACTTTTCTGTTGATCAAGGTCAGGAAGCTACTTTTTGATATGGAATTAAAAGATTTTAATAAATATGTCAGCATTTACTCAAGAATGCTATTTTAGCTGAAGGCATCACAGATTTTATTATAAAGGTCTGGTGCATAAGATTTGTGAAGTTCTCTCTTTAGCCAGCATTGTCCCTCAAACATAGTGGAAAAAATTACAACTCTTTCATAGGAACCAAAAATCATTACAGCTGCTGGAAATTGTCACATTTTTTAAGTTTTTCAGTCACATCTGAAAAACAATCAGACATAACTTTTTACTCAAACCCAGTTTTGTCTGTAAGCCAAGTTGTGATTGAAGTTGATGGTGGACTGACAGGACACGCTCGACAGAAAGCTCTTTGAAAAATCATTTGATTTCATTAGGGAATATCTCGACTAATTAATATTCAAAATTCTCTTTAGCGCAGCTGAGATGCATCAGCCACAGACACTAAATGAACCAATAGCAAATATGTAGCGGGGACTGGCGTGGTGTTGAGTTTTAAATGCAGAGGACTTAGTGGCTGCTGTTTCCAAATCATTTTTGCATTTCAAAACATGGCGTTCATGTGTGTGTATGAGTCTGTCAGTACGATGCATCTTGTGCTTGGTACCTGCTTCACCTGCCACACCTCAAATGATGTGACACTTTGCAGCTCGGCCTTTGTGTTGAACTTTTAGTCCATTACCTTCCTGCAGGTTTTATTGTGTAATGTAATGTTCAGCTCAGCTTCTTTGTCTCCAGGCTACAGCTGTAGTTAAGACCTGCAGCTATAAATAGCCTCACTCATCAGTATTTGCTGCAGATCTTCTCGCTTTCCTTCTCACCTGGATTAAAGTGGCAGCGAGGGTGGCAGGGATGAAGTTGTCCTTCAATTTAAAAAACCTCTGTGCTACCTGTTGACCTTCCATCTCAAGGAAACGTCTCCAGACTCAACCCATAAGCCTTTAATCTTCATCCATCGAAACATGTTTTCTGTCGCTTGGATACAAGTGAAGCCAGATTGATGGTGTTGTGTTTGTTTTATTGTGACACCGTTTGAGCTGCTTCATATTTCAGTTGTTGCAGAGCGGTATACAAACAATATGCAGAATACAAAGTGCAAAAATGAAATTAAAAATATCATGAATATGCATGTTGGCTTTTATCATCCAAGCATACTGATTACACTGTTGAAAGTCAGGCCATGTTGTGTCTTTAAAGGATCTTTGACCAGTAACTTTAGCGAGAAACATTATTACCCAACATCTGCCTGTGAGTCATGAGTTTTATGTTACGAGCCTTTGCATAACTGCGTGGGCGTCATCTCGTGTTTTGGTGTGTGTGAATGAGAAACAGAAAGATGATGGGAGAGAGTAGGTGTTTGTTGTTCTTATGCAATTTTTATAGTTATTCTCTCTCTCTCTCTCTCTCTCTCTCTCTCTCTCTCTCTCTCTCTCTCTCTCTCTCTCTCTCTCTCTCTCTCTCTCTCTCTCTCTCTCTCTCTCTCTCTCTCTCTCTCTCTCTCTCTCTCTCTCTCTCTCTCTCTCTCTCTCTCTCTCTCTCTCTCTCTCTGTGTGTGTGTGTGTTATCAGTCGTCAGTGCACAGGGTCTCCAGGCCAAGGACAGGACAGGCTCCAGTGACCCGTATGTCACCATCCAGGTTGGCAAAACCAAGAAGAGAACAAAGACCATCTACGGCAACCTGAACCCAGTCTGGGAGGAGAAGTTTAGCTTGTAAGTGCCGCGTGTTGTTTTTCTACCTGCTTGTAAAACTCTGAAACTGAAACTCTCAGGGGTCGTGCAAAGAAAACAGTGCCACTGCCACAGTCGGCTTGCGCTGTAGATCCTTTACTCAAACGCCCATAGTAAACCCACACAGGTGATTTCACTTTGAGCAGAGCTGTTGTAAAGGCCTACGTGGGTGTGTGTACAGATCCACCCCTCCCCTACCATGTGTTTGGTACAACACATCATATTTATTACTACACGGAGTCCAATGAAAACACATGTGGGAGTGTGCAGAAGAAGTAAGAAGTAAAATTCAGTTATCAGCAAAAGTCCTGCATTCAAAATCAGACTTAAATACATCAATGGTAGGTAGATAGTAATTAATTATTATCTGTTTTATGATTATACGTGTAGATATTATATTTCTGTTTCATTACTGTCAGATTCCTTATTAAAGACTGATTAACAAATAAACTACTACTTATACCACTTTATATACTGTTGGGTAATTTAATCTCTAACCAATGTATTTATAAACTCCTCATTTGTTTTCTATGTACAATCTTATATTCAAAGCAACTATAGTTAATGATGTTTCTGCTTCATGTTCTGCTTAAAGGAACTAAGCAGGGAAGCTTAAGGTGGCTTAGTGTTTTAAACATATGCTAATTTGCCCCGTTCATGAATAGACTCTGAACCTCAGCCGTCTGCTCCAACGCTCACTCATTTGTTAAAACGACACCCCACCCACCTGTCCCCATGTCACCACAGCGAGTGCCACAACTCGTCCGATCGCATCAAGTTGCGTGTTTGGGACGAGGACGATGACATTAAGTCGCGAGTGAAGCAACGGCTGAAGAGGGAGTCTGACGACTTCCTGGGTCAGAGCATCATCGAGGTCCGGACGCTGAGCGGAGAGATGGACGTCTGGTACAACCTGGGTATGTGTGTGTGTGTGTGTGTGTGTGTGTGTGTGTGTGTGTGTGTGCGCATGTGAACTTCATAGGGTTGTTTTGCTCATTACTTGTCATCTTAGATTCAAAGTTTAACTTAAGTTTAAATCCAACTGCTGTATCACTTCACAGTAATTGTGTGTGTGTGTGTGTGTGTGTGTGTGTGTGTGTGTGTGTGTGTGTGTGTGTGTCCACTTACAGAGAAGAGAACAGACAAGTCGGCGGTGTCTGGTGCCATTCGTCTTCAGATCAGTGTGGAGATTGAGGGAGAGGAGAAGGTGGCTCCCTACCATGTACAGTACACGTGCCTTCATGAGGTAACACACACACATACACTTTTCAAACTGACAACAGACCTTCAGTAATAAGCAAAAGTATCTGGCCTTAGGCTGTTGGTGTATTCATCACAACACAGACACGTGCACGGTGGCATTTTACCTGAATCTGTAGAGAGTTTAAAACCAGTCGAGGCCACGACCATAGAAACAGAAAGACACAGATGATTCTTTATTTTCTTCACAGATTCATTACTGAAACACTAAAGCAAATCCTCACATTTAAAATTAGAACCAGTGGATATCTGATATTTCTGCTTGATAAATGACTTTGAAATGTCAAATGCTGTATTTAGCTGTAATTATTTCTCATCAAACTTTGAATCTCAGCTTACTCCTGTATATTAAATTCCTGGATGTTGTTCACTTGACTGATGCTGACATTTGTTTGTTTGACCTCTTTCTGTCCAGAACATGTTTCACTTCTCCACGGACATAGAGGGAGGCGGCGTGGTGAAGATCCCAGCGGCTGTTGGGGACGACGCGTGGAAGGTTTACTTTGACGAGGTGCAACAGGATATCGTGGATGAGTTCTCCATGCGTTACGGCATCGAGTCCATCTACCAGGCCATGACGTGAGTGTTACTATCTGTGAATGAACGTGCGGCGTAAACGTGCAGACGTGTCCGTGCTTATGCTTTTGCTCCAGTGGTCGGTTCATTCAACAGGCTCTGACATCAGCCAGTCATGTGGTTAAATCCAATCAGGAAATGCTTCAAATTAGTGTGTGTGTGTGTGTGTGTGTGTGTGTGTGTGTGTGTGTGTGTGTGTGTGAGAGTGTGTGTGTGTGTGTGTGTGTGTGTGTGTGTGTGTGTGTGTGTGTGTGTGTGTGTGTGTGTGTGTGTGTGTGTGTGTGTTGAAGTGATGAGAGGTGGGCAGGGTTATCATGAACTATAAACAGCATGCAAATTAGTTTATCTCATCTAATGAGGAAAGATGACCTGTCACTTCAGAGATTTCCCAACTGTTTGATTGAATCATCGTAGGCAGGTGGCGAGGAAGAGCCTCCGTGAGCACACACACACACACACACACACACGCAGTCACACACACATTTACACACACTGGTTTAATTGCATTAATAATGTTGTAATTTGACCTTAAAGGCACAGAGAATCTCTATGTATTTGTTCTGTGTTTTGGATGAAAGAGCGCAATCACATAACACAGTCACACTGGGAAGCATTGTGTAAATTAAAGTTTGAGCAGTAATGGCTCAGACTGTGTCCCGGTGGGGTTTGAGGATATGAGCCAATCAGCAACACGGCCAAATGAAAATGCACACGGCATTTTCCATTATAAAAGTCTCACGGAAAGCTGATCTTCGGTCACATTTTGGCTTCTTCACTGGAACTGTTGGCAGAATTCATGCAGCCTGTCAGGTGTATAATGTTTTATGTGTTTGTATTGTATGTGTATTATTTGTATAGCATTGTGTGTGTTTAAGAAATGTCATAGATAACGCAACATTTAACTGGCTTTAATAAATAGATGCATACAGGATGTTTTCCATGGCCTCACAACCTTCAAAGCTGCTAACATCTGTATAAAGAAATGTTAAGTAGAGAAGAACAAGAGAAGTTTGAAGTCCGGGAACAAAGACACACATTTAAAAAATAAAACGGGAAGGGTCAAAATCAAAGCATATCAAGCAAGGGTCGAGCTTAGAATATGTTTGATCCTACACTTCCCATAATGCAACTTGATAGCCTCTTTCATTAGGCCCTTCCCTAACTTTACACCCCTAATCACTAACTTAGGCTCCCTATGTTCATACACGACTAAACTAAATGTAATCGCTGGCTTGATTCTGTTTAAAGGCTACTTTTTTCTTTTTGAATGAATGAATGAATGAAGGATGGTGGATGGAGGACGAACAAAAAAACATAGCTGTGACACCACAAACTGGGGTTCACATAGGTTGTGATTAGTCTTCCCCATCACGTGTCGACTGATCTTGAGTTGCCCCTAAATGATATTAATGTGAAGGAAAACATTCAGTATTTGTGGGCTTCTCCAAATGCTAAAACAACTGCCAGCCTGCCACTATCAGTTTCAATCAATACAGTCGTCTACACAGGCAGTGAAACAGCTCGTGACTCACTTGCACTTTATACAAGTAACTCCATCCCAAGGCAGATTCTAACACGTCAAATATTGTAATATTGTCTATAGTATATACCAGGACCGATGGAGAAATATGGTGACAGTTTTACAGTAGTTTGATTTCACCTCAGTTTAATTCCTTTTTGTTTGTTTCCATCCCACCTTTCAATCTCGCCTTTCTCTCGTCTCCAATTATGTCCAACAATTTCCTACATCCCTTCGTCCATCTGATCCTGCATCCTCTTCCTATTCTGTAATTTATTTCCTCCTCCCTCCCCCTGATCCTTCTCCGGCCTGTTTATGTCTTCTTCTGGACCCTTTACTTCTGTCTCCACCTGTCTCATCCTCACTTGCTCCAACCTATCCTCCATTATTTTTTTTTTTTTTACTTCCTATGAATTTTAAACCTTCAATCTCCCTCCTTCCAAACCTGCTCGGCTCCTTGTTTTTCTTCTCTCTCTAAACCTCCTCCTTTCCGTTCCTCCCTAGCCATTTCTCCTGCCTGTCATCTAAGTACATGCTGTCGGGGGTGCCAGCAGTGATGAGCACCCTGCTGGCCAACATCAATGCCTTCTACGCCCACCCCATCGCCTCCACCAACGTCTCCGCTCCGGCCAGATTTGCAGCCTCCAACTTCGGGGTAAGTGACCACCACATTCAATAAAATCAACACAGATAAACACCAGTATTTTTTATACAATGTGACAACTCAGACCATTTGGCAGCATGTTTGTAAAGCGTCACCTGATGAAACAATGTAAGAACTAGATCCAGTGTAGACGCAACTTTCAGGTTTTGTTATGCACCTTGGGGGTCACCGTGGAAGCCCTAAACTTTTGAGCATTAACAGGTGATTGGACTTGAAAACAAACTAACTTAGACACCTATCTTTTACTGCAGTGGACAGGAAACAGGAAACCACACCAGATCCATACATAAACTCTATCATATCTGATTGAAAAAACAATGCTAAGGTTATAGAAGCTAAATTATATAAAGTTAAGTTCTGCCTAAACTTTACCATCTCAGATTAAATCAGTCTGAAACTGCTGGTCTTAAATTCGAGGTCTAAAACTACATTAGCAACCTAACATTGCAGCTGAGGTGTCTCTGTGCTTGCCGGTTATTAATGGATTATTTATCAATGATATATTTAATTAAAGACATCACATTGTGATCAGTCAAATCAACACTTCTGCATAATCACTTTCTATTTATCAGTGGCTCATTGGTGCATGTCACCAAAAAGCAAAGTACTTTATTTACACCTGCAATATAAAGGAGGAAGTTAAAAGGTAAACTGATAAAAACACAAGATGACTTGAAAAATGAAAGCATGAAAATGACAACACCAGTTTGCTAAACTAGCTAGCAGACCAACTAGCTTAGCCAGCTAAGGTTAGCAAAGCCGAAGGCTAAAACACGTTGCTTAGATTAAGAGCAGAGTCCAATCAAGCTAAAGTTAGCATCTTGTGATAAACATATGATTTGCACAATTGGGAAACAACAGTTGGAGCATATCCATTGTAATTTGGGTTTAGGATGCTCAAAAGCTAACAACTGTGCATCTAAGTGGCAAATATTGACTAGCTAGCTAAACCTAGACGTCTCATGCCTCTCTTTGTAAAGGCTATGGGCTTGTTCTTTCTCTGCCTGTTTCTTTTCCCTCTGCATGATTCATCCAGTCACATCTGATTTTTATATGTGCACCAGTTGATTCTGATGAAACTGTGGACTTCCAAAAGCATGTCCTCCATCTTAAAATTACCCTGACGTGGACAGTGTTTGCATCGCAATTACAGGTCAAAACAATGTCACTGTCATGTGATTGTCAGAAGAGTATCTGTGTCCACTAGTGTTCTTAGTGGACAATGTGTTTACCTCGTTATTTGTCTTTCCAATACATTTCAGACTAATACACTACACTATTAAAATATTGGCAGTCAAAGAAGTCAATGAATTCAGCTTTTACATTCAAGCTGCTCTTACCAAAGATCACCACAAAAGGGTTATTTAATTATTTATAAGATTATTTGGGATTGAACATGTAGGTTTTAGTCACTGTAATATAATGTAAAACACTGATTTAGGAAATCAATATTCTCTGCAAGCCATTCTCTCTAAAAAGAGAGTCAACAAAAGAGAAGACATTTATAGACGGAGGCATGACTGAGATTTCATCTTTTAAAGGTGAAAAATGTTTGAATTAGCCTTTAAACTGCAGTTTGACTTTATGTAGGTGTCACAAGGTCTTCCACAGATGGTGGGCCTGAGTTGTCTGTAATACTCAAAGCTTTATGCTCTGAAGTAGCTGTTTGTCATAGAAATATCCATGAAAATGACCTGTACAGAGCCAGGAGGCGCACCTTCATGCTGCTAATAATGTTCCTCATTAAAAGGTAATGTCTTATCACTGGGGGACCTTTGGAATGGCTCTGAACTTTGTGGTGGCCCAAATTCAGCCCCGCAGGTGGGGGGGCAATGACAGCTAGAGGCCGAGCTTAATGACTCCTGGGATCCTTGCCAATAGTGTCGACTTCAGTTCTTCTACTGGTTACACTCCAGTGATATACGAGCGACTGCAGGCAGCATGTTCCTGCTTTAATGGGTCAGGGGATGCAGACAGGCTTGCTCTCACCATGGGCTACAACAGTGTGGGTCTATTTCTGGATGGCCAGCTTGGTAAGAAGCACTGCTGGATAGGTTGATAGGTTCATTTATGTCATTTAATTTCCGTGAATTGAGTCGTTTTTGATGTAGGACTCTTTCCCTGTTTGGTGATCGAGAACGTCGGAAGCACTCAAATGACTTCACAGTAATTAATGCACGAATCAGCATAATTTAATTTATGAATAAATGTATGAAATATCATTCACTCCAGTCTGGAGAACCCACACTAATAAATGAATAACTATTAGGTAATGTGTGTGTTCATACATAGAGATGAATGAGCCTAAACTAAATACAGTGGGGTTTCAAAAGTCTCACAGAAGTCTGAGACCACTCTCACCCAAGGGGCAACATCTGGAGCTGAAAAATTAAGCCAACACGAAAGTGTGTTACATGCCCGCTACAAAAAACATATTCGGTATCTATAGCTAATTTGTACACGGGGATGAATATTTTATAAAACTTTGTGGCCATTTAGATTTTATTAAGGCTTAAAGTAATGCATAATTGAGGGTGTTAGGCTCTGCCAAGGTGGCGACAGTGAAGCAGCTCACTCTGAGCTTTAACACCGCTCTTCAGAAACCTGTGGTTGACATCACAGAGGCTACGTCCATCTTTATCTACAGTCTATGCTTTCACAAAGTCTGAGACCACCTCCACATTCACTCTCACAAGAGTGGTCTCAGACTTTTGGATCCCACTGTATCAATAATAAATCACAGCTGAACTGAATCATATTGAATCACGATGTATTGTATCTTCACAAAGATGAAGATACGGGGGGGGGGGGGGGGGGGGGGGGGGGTGAACACTACTTCAAAACATTACTATTTGTAATTTTTAATGTCCATTTTTGATGTTTATCTGCTGTGATCAGTTACTATTTACTGTATTTCTGTGAGGGAGATCATGTTTTATCCCATTAATGTTACGATTATACTTTTAATTACCTGTTATTCATTAGTCATCTTCCCCCAACAACAACACAAATCTTTTAAGTTACACTTTTTTATATTGGAATCCATGTTGTTTTGTTGATGCCATCTGCTTTGCCACACTTGTGCTCTGCCTGTCTGCTCGTTTCTTTTCATTTGCTAGAGCTTTTTTTTTTTATTGCTCCTGCTGTGTTTCCTTTCAGACAGACCTTCAAAAACACACATTGTTTTTCCGTCTATTTTTCTGGTTCTTCGTTGTTGTTGTTTCTTTTTTGTTTGTTTTTGGCTTGGTTTTGTTTAAATGTTGGGCCAAGCCCATTTCAATGCACCTGCTGCCATGGCAATGGGGGGATTTCCTAAATTGTACAACTTCACTTCCTTTCCTCCCCTCTCGTCTCCTCTGCTCCGCCCTGTATATGTCTTTAAAAGATGCAGTCATATCGATCTGTTATTCCTCTCTTCTTCTCTCCATAAGTCAGCTCTGAAATCAAATCATTGGCTGACAGTGTTAGCACCTGTTATGTGTTGCACATGTGTGGGTGTGTTTGTACGCCTGCAGACTGTTTGCATTTGTGTGTGTGTGCAAGAGCAAGGAGATTACAGACATCCCAGCATCTCACACCTGCAGTCTGGTTCCTTGTGGGGTTGCATTCACTGTTGCATCAGTGAGTATTGCCGCTGAGAACAAACATTCACCAGATTCATTTTGGTTGTTTTTACCTTAAATGACTTTCCCAGGGAATAGTTACTGAGCACATACAGTGTGCTTCTTTTCGGTGATGCCTTTTAGCCGTTACAGATATTCACACCTGAGAGGTCCCTGGTTGTCAGCCAGAGGCAGCACAGATGAAACTGTGGTGAATGTCTACTTTTGCAAGGTACTTTTATATCAGAAATATTAGGAAAAAATCTGAGCAGCAGCAAAAGCTGTCATAATTGTTCCCTGGTCATGAGCAAGTCCTGCTCTTTATAAGTTAATTACTGAAAGTGTAGTTTTTAGAGCAGAGCAGAGCAGGATTAAATTTAGAGGATCACGGATTAAACTGATGATGATGAGTGTGAAATGTCTGATATTGCCAAAAATTTAGATTGGCTCTTTTGAAGTAGCGCTTTCATCACGGGCGCCTATTTTGCTTTCTCATCTGTGCCCATTTGTAGTTTTGTGACTTTCCTTGAATGGGACTGCACCTAAAAAGGAAGAGGTGCAATAGCGATCGGTGTCAATAATGACTAAGTAGCTCAGGGTTATTCTGCCATAAAGAATTAAGATCAGTAGTCAGGCACATATTACAGGTTTTGTGCTGATTTGTGCTGGAGATGTGCTTTAATTCCTCTTGCAGAAAAATTACAATACAACTGGGTAACATTTTATTTTACAGGTACCATAATGTCATTATGTCCTAGAGCGGAAGTGATATGTAACATGAATTAAGCTTAAACTGAAAATTATTGCGTATTACTATTTATTATAGGGGAAATGGAGATGGAATTCAACTGGTATACTTTTATTAATTCCAATTAATTGCTAATTTAACCTAGAGAGTCTTTAGGTCGCAAAAAAATATGTGAAAAATAAACTAAAATATTTACTTGGGTTTAAATGGATTTCTGTCAGTTTTCCCTGTCATTGAGATTTTAGTGATATTGCATACGAGATCAACAACTACTTATAAACCCAACACAACTTACTAAACTCAGATGTCTCAGAACGTTGTCTCTAGTTTCACTTAAACGAAACCTCCTGGGTAAACCCCTTGATAAACTACAGGACCTGTGAAATAAATGATTACTGTTTTCTTACATGTTTCTGATGTCAGTGATTTTCATTGGGTATGAAGTCATCAGTCTGGACTCTGGACCGGAGCCAAATTATTCCAGCAGTTTGTCTACAACTTCTATTTAGCTCTTAAGTTATTTAAGTGTTTCCTGCTCGGAGCAACTGTTCCTCAGGAGGAAAGCAATACGTGCTGTTTCCTCTCAAGATGATTTAATAATCACCAGCAGCTTGTTGAAGGTACATTTTATTAGCTTGTGCTGTTTCTGAATCTGCCACACGAGGAAAGCACAGAAGCTTTGGTGCTGAAACCAGCATTTCTTTGTGTGAGGAAGTTTCTTTCAAAAGCAAAGAAAAAAGATATGATTCGATTAGACCAACGACTCCTACACCTACTTTTTAATGTTTGGCTTCCTCTGACAGACAATGACTAATCAAGCAGACACTCTGGAGCTGTCTATTGACAGTACAAATTTAAAACCAGCAGCAATAATAAATAATAGATGAATGAATTTTGTGTATTAAAACCCCTCAAAATACAAAAAAGGCCCTTCCTTATGTTCATTTATTGAGGATGAAAACTGAGATACGACTGCTAACACAGGAACCTTCTAAGAAAAATACCTCATGGCTCTGATCCAAAAACCTTCAGCTCGAAATGATCATTGCCATTTTCCCTTCTTTTTTCCTCAGGCTACTTGTTAGGTGAAGGCTTCAGGCTCACAGTATTAATTATTCCCTGTTTAAAGAGAAATTTATCACACATCTGATGAATGGGAACATATATCATATGAAAGGAAGTAACTCACACCTCAGTGTGTGGGGAACACCTAACAAGGAGAATGAAGAAACGGAATGAAATGAAGTGCGTGCGTGCGTGCGTGCGTGCGTGCGTGCGTGCATGGCAGAGGACAAGGAAGGCCTTGCTTTAGGGAAGGACGGTGTGACAATGTGTTATTTTTTTAAAGGTCAAAACTGAGCTCTTGTCCTTCTCAGGCTTTTTAGGTCAAAATGTGTGTGTGTGTGTGTGTGTGTGTGTGTGTGTGTGTGTGTGTGTGTGTGTGTGTGTGTATGTGTGTGTGTGTTTGTGTGTGTATGTGTGTGTGTGTCTGTCTGTGTGTGTGTGTTACTGTGTGTGTTACTGTGTGTGTTACTGTGTTTCAGACCATGAGAGTGAGGACAGCTCAGAAAGTGAGGACATTCTGTTCATCTTTGAGGTTTAAGACTTGATCTTGG
Organism: Seriola aureovittata; assembly: GCF_021018895.1. NCBI lineage: Eukaryota > Metazoa > Chordata > Actinopteri > Carangiformes > Carangidae > Seriola > Seriola aureovittata. The sequence goes on from NC_079368.1 coordinate 19,580,695, forward strand.
ACTCTAGATTGGGGTGCAGGGATTAGTTTAAAGGGTAAGAGAGAGATATTCTAGGTTTATAAGTTTCACAAATATACAGTGCAAGCAAAACTGAGACAGGGGATCACCAAATCCCATTGTAAAGCTAATGTGCTCAAAACTGTAGAGAGGTGTGATCATCTGCACAAGACGTCTTATCCTGTGAACTGACACTCTATTTATTTATTTAATTTAGTTATTCTAATTTACACGGATTGGCCGGCACATTCAGGTGCCACAGAAGCTTTATATATGATGTGATTTGTTTTAGTCTCTAAGCCCTGAACAAGATTTCTGTGCAGACGTTTCTTGTGCTGCTGTGTCAGTTTATAGAATAAAGTCTGCCCTACATAACCGTCAAATGTGCTCCTGCTTCTTTGCCAGTTTTTATGGCTGTTTGTTGCCTACAAACCTTAAAATTCATCCTCTGGGAAATTTTAGTTTGAACCAAAGTGGTGGACTGATCACCGGAGCGATGCTGCCATCCATGGAGCCGTGCTGCTACCATGGCAAAAGAAGTTAAAAATAAACAAATACAAAACACAAAAATACCAAAGGAGGGCCTCTGCGGAGTCAGTATCAATCCATCACTGACCATATCAAATATCGGCCAGACGTTACCAATCCATTAAATACAGTCTCTTTGTGAATATCATTGTCCCACTTTATGCCATGCAAAAATGAGGGATCCAGTGCAACACTGATGTGTTTTGATAGTTTTTTACTCAGTAATAGATCTTTGTACATAACACAGAAGGTTTAGATAGATCAGGCTTTTATATATCAGATGCAGACAAAAGTTCTAAGTAATATAAATTTATTGTTGCTTTTAGTTTTTTCAGAGGGTTTATTGAAAATAATAATTAAAAAAAAAAAAAAGATTATTGCAGCCTAAACCTTTAAGGTTTGAATGTATTGGTGCAAGTTTGTGTTAGACAAAGAAAGCCAAAACACATTCAGACTCTGCTTTCTCTTACATAATTACAGTGTTTGCTCTGTTCCTGCCACTATTGTACACACACATACACAAACATAACTTGATTAGAATTTGGCAATTTTTATTAGTCTTTAGTGCCAGTTAATGTTGGCTGTTGTTCATGCTTTCATGCAGAGATAAAAACAAAGGGAAATCCTTTCCAGTATACTAACAATGCACAAGGTAATTGCTATGTAACGACAACAGGCTACTTTCTAAGGAGGCAGGAAACGTATCCAAAGAAACTCTAACTATGGGTGTCATTAACTGTTAGATTAATGTGTTTTTGCATTTTTTAGTGACTATCTTGTTAGAAATGTTCAGTGAGGCTGGAAGTCCTGCTTCTCTTTCTTCTTCCCTCTTCTTCTGTGTGAGACAAAACTCATTTTATCTCCTCAGTTTGTCTGCCATGTCGTGATTCCCACTACTCCAATCTCAGGCTGCTTTATTGGCATGGCATGTAAATAAATATGTCTTGCCAAAGCATATGAAGGAAAATAATGGATAAATGGGAAAAAAAAAAGTCGGCAATGGGGATACCGCTACTGTTTGCAGCCTGGGTGGCAGAGCTGGTTGGCCATTGAACATAGCGTGGCTCGATCTCTGGCTCCTCCTGTCCATGTGTCCCCATGACTTCAAGCTAAACACAAATTGGCCTCATGAGTATATGAGTATGGAAGTCACTACTCAAATGAATCTCTTATATGAATTTAAAAAAAGATTTGTGACTTTGAAGGTTTAGTTCTTGGTTCTGGTTCATTTGGCAAAACCTGTGTTTACTGGTGGTACTGTAACAGCAAATGTATTTTAATAATACATTTAGTGCACATTATTCTACCACCGAGGCAGCACACGTCTTGAGCATGCAACAGTGGAACAACAACTGGTGTATCTGTTTAAAGTGCAGCCAAACAAACGTAGGCTGTGATGATTGAGTGTGTTAGCTTCTTCTAATAAAGACAAATAAGCACCATTAACAGTACCATCTGTCGTGTTGATACTGAAATTAGGACTGACAGCTGTGTTCAGCATGATGCTAAATATGCACATCCTGCATCTTTTGTTTTTCACATGCGGTGCATGCATGCATCATTTCCTTTTTTTTTCGTTCTGCGTGCTTATGCAATGAAAACCAGACGACTGTATACTATAGAGAAGCAATCACACAATGAAAATACAAAGAATCGATTTCAAATACAAAAGTAAAGGGAACATTAAAGTTGCCCAGTGGAGTGTTCTTCCAAACAAACAACAGAAACCAATAGAGTGCATGTGTGTCTTTGTGTCCATTGTGCCTCTTCATAAAAACATCGCTCAATAGAGCTCCTAGTGGTTGTTTACTTCACATGGTACCTTTGAGGTGGACTTTAAAATGAAAAAACAAACTAAAAGAGGTTCTTAGGCAGAACAAAGGGCGAGGTTTTATCAGCGAAACTTTTTAATCTTTTTTAATCAGTTACATGATTTTATGAACACTCAGCATTTTTGAAAAATAGATCCTATGAAAGATATGAAAAAAACATCTGTATTTGTGTTACTCGACCTAAGTGCAGCCTTTGATACAGTAGACCACTATATTCTTTCAGACAAATGTCACAGCCTGATTGGCCTCTCTGGTACTGTTTTTAACTGGTTGAAATCTTATCTCACCGATAGAGAATTGTTTGTAAGAATGAATGAATGTTCATCTAGAAGCTATAAAACCAATTGTGGTGTTCCTCAAGGTTCAATTTTAAGTCCTCCACTTTTTAACCTTTACATGCTGCTGCTTGGAAACATCATCAGGAGGCATGGCATCAATTTCCGTAGCTATGCTGATGACACACAGCTTTATATTGCCATGTCTCCTGATGACCCAGGGCCAGTCACTGCCCTTTCAAACTGTGTTTTAGATATCAAGTTATGGATGAATTTTTTACAACTCGGACAGGACAAAACTGAGGTCTTGGTCATTGGTTCTGATGCACATGAAATTGCAAAGCTCTGACATTGAACCTAAGTAAACAAGTGAAAGTCCATGTGTATTAAATTTAAACACTTAACTGTAATTACAGTTAAGTTAATTTATTATGTTAGATTTGTCACGACCCGGCTCTAAGGCTGTGACACACAAGGAGGGAAACGCAGACCGAGATGAAAACAAGGATAAATTTATTTAACAAAAGACAAAATCAACACATGAGCAACACAAAAGACGATGGGATGTGAGCATCAGTAAATCTGTGGTGAGTGTACGTGAGTGTGTGTGTGAAAGTGTTGGATGTAGTAAAACAAAAGACAGCAACACTGGGGAAATTAATGGGGTGAGAGAGAGAACTCTGGTTGAATGAAGCCGGGGCTTTATAGTAGTGGGCGGCACCGGGCCCAGGTGCTTTCAACTACAGGTTGGTAACTCCGCCCACAAGTAACCTGCAGACAAATTGACAATCAGGATGAGAACACAAAAACACAGCCTGAAAGCTGATGACGGAACAGGGGTCCGTCACAGCTTAGTTGACAGATTATTTGTCATCTCCTTGTCTTGCCTTGTGGGAGCATGTACCAAACTAAGCTGCCAGTCCTGCAGTGTTTCTGTGTTCCCCCACCACAACAAGAAGCTTTTCTTTTTGTAGCTCAAATGATTTTATATTCTGCCTTTTTATATTACTCAGACAAATCTTTTTGTTTCTTTTCTGGTGTTTTTTGCTCAGTCTTCCCTCTTCTTCCCCATGGTGCTGGGCTACACACATTATTCAGACAGACACATTCAAACCCACACAGGCTGCTGCAAAGTGCTCATGTCTGCGTCTTCCCCACTGTCAGAACAAATCTCAGCGATGTTTCTTCTTTCCAACAGAGAGATCGTTTTGTGAAGCTCCTGGATCAGCTGCACAACTCCCTGCGTATAGACCTTTCCATGTACAGAGTGAGTCTCCACTTTCAGCTGCTCTTACTCATTTTGTCACCACATACAGATACTGTACAAAGCTTCAATCTCCAATATGCTCCGAATATACTCTCTTCTCTGCTGCTCAGATGTTGTTTATTTTTCTGTCTCTTAACTTTATTTTGGGTCACAGCAGGTTTTTCATATGTTTTTTATAACAATGATGTTCCTCTGACTTTTGCATTCATTATGGCTGTTTGCTTGTAATAAGTTATGCAATGATAAATTAAAAAGCTGCATAAACAGAGAGCTGGATATGATGAACATTAAAGAGGCAATAAGCCGCAATGTTTGAAAAAAAGAAATCAGTTGGAGAAACGATTTACCCCAAAAGACCTCAATCCAAAAACAGGAAGACAAATTCTGCTATCCAAAGAAACAGATGGTTAACTGAATTGCTTAGCACAAGTGTGTGTGTGTGTGTGTGTGTGTGTGTGTGTGCGTGTGTGTGCGTGTGTGTGTGTGTGTGTGTGTGTCTGTGTGTGTGTGTGTGTGTGTGTGTGTGTGTCTGTGTGCGTGTGTGTGTGTGTTTTGCAGAATAACTTCCCAGCCAGCAGCAAGCCTCGCCTCGGTGACCTCAAGTCAACAGTGGATCTTCTCACCAGCATCACCTTCTTCAGAATGAAGGTAGAAACAGGATATCAGCTCAGTTCATCACCAAGTCATGAAAGCAAACATGAGATAACCATATATCCTCATAGTCTGAGATTTTCTTTTTTTTCTGATCATTGAGAGAAATGTTATAACCTTTATAAGCTCATCATGTATACATGAATGTTCTGTTAACTTAAATCTGACTGGTGTTCCCGCCCTGATGTCCGGTCTCGTGCAGGTCTTGGAGCTGCAGAGTCCTCCCAGGGCTGCCAATGTGGTGCGGGACTGTGTCAAGGCCTGCCTGAACTCCACCTACGAGTACATCTTCAACAACTGTCTGGAGCTCTTCAACCGTCAGTTCCAGCCCGCCGTCCAACCAGTGAGTTGCTAAGCATCGGCACATTTTGAGCTTCTACATACAATATATCTTAATCTTGTTTTCACACCGTGGGACTTTGATAAGTAGTAACAGTTTAGTAATAGTTATTGTAATCTAATAATTGCTACCACAGATATTTTGAGGTTAGAAAGTGTGACAAAAAAGCCTGATTGGAAAAAGTGAAGGGAAATTTGGTCTGTGTTGTGGTGTCAGTCTCATCGTAACCAGGCAACGATTCTACGGGGTGAAACAGATGCAGCCATCAACCAAGTCTTGATGTTGTTGGAGTCAGAACCATATCTTTGATTCTCAGCAGTGGTATTTTGAATATTGCTACGAGGATGTAGTCAACCTCCCAATTTGGTGTTAATAACTAACTATTACTGGCTTTAGGAATCCTGTCTTATCTGAAACTCAATCCAACATCGGTTATCACCTTTTATATGTCTGTTACCTAGCAACCAACGCAACTTTTCTCATCTCGATCTCGCTGAAGTGTATGTGTAACCCATTAGATTTCACTCTGAAAATATCCATTAGCAAAAAAAACAAACACATTTCTCAGTGGCACCACACCCAGAAGAGAGCTCTCTCCACAGCTGGTAGTAGCTGCTGGGCTAACTGCAGGGTCATGATCCAGGGTAGGCTGTTTCTACAAACGAGAGTTTTGTCATCAAACCGCAACACATCGTTAGGGTCTGTGGCTGTGGAAAAACAAGTTAGGAGAGTTTAGTTAAGATTTTGGGAAGTTTGGAAGCTTGTGTAATAAACTTTTCCTATCTTAAGTTAGGATAGGCACATTGTCTTAGGTGTTATTCATCTGTTGAGGCATTTTTCTTAAAATCAGGTCATAACCCTAATTGCCATGGTTACCAAACAGTTAAGGTAGGATCTATAAGTTAGGAAGTTTCTGTAACTCGCCCCCTGTAGTGTCTCTTTGTCAAAGTCCTTGTCCATTTTACATGGACGACATGAATCAATCATCATCTGCCAAAGAATTATCGCCAAATATTTTTAACCATGTCCAGTAATATTAATGTTTCGACGCGTCTGAACTCATTAACTCAGTATGTGTTTGGTATAAATTAAAAATACTTTGCATGGTAATCAAGAAAAGCCTCCTTTTCATCTTTATGTGTAAGAACCTTATCACATAAACATGGAGAATTTAAGAGATTGAAATCCGGAAGAATAATACTGTAATTCTTGTTGTAAATTATTCAGATCATTCATTCAAATCACAACTGTGATATGTGAAACTCTTGTTTTCGTCCGGCGTTGCCACGTATTTCATCACAGCGTGGTTTTCTTTCTGCAAGTTCGAGACATCTGGCGACTTAATTCTTACATCGTTTCATCTTTCTGTCTTTTCTTTTTTCTCCTCTTGCAGCTGGAGCCAGAGAAGAAAAAGAAGAAGAAGAAGAAGAAGAAGGAGAAGGAAAAAGCAGAGGGAGAAGAAGAAGGAGACAATGAGGAGGAGGAAGAAGAGGAGGAGGATGAGGACGAGGAGGAAGACGAGGAGGAGGAAGAGGAGAAGAAAGAAGAGAGCCAGCCGGAGGAGCAGGGCCCAAGTATTCAGAATCTGGACTTCTGGCCCAAACTCATCACGCTGATCGTCTCCATCATTGAGGAGGACAAGAACTCGTACACGCCCATCATTAACCAGTCAGTGCTGAGTTTTCTTCCGTGTCATTTACCTTTTATTTGGCAGATTTGAAGCTCTCAGATGTGAAGCGCTGACAGTGGAAACATGGTTCATTACTGGTGAAATTAAAGTAAAAGTGATATGTAGCCATTCAAACCATGAGTGAGAAGAATTGTTCACAGCAGCCTCCTGTTGCCACACACAGGCAGTATGTGTTGAAATGTGTCAGTTAGCAGAGGAATACGTGAAGAAGAAGGTACTTTAACACTAGAGTTTCATTCATATTTAAAGCTGTGACAAACGTGGCTGCGGTTCCTTCAGTTTTTTGAATGATTCATAATTCAATCTAAAAGGTTGGATTCATTTGATGTTTATTTTTTACTTTTATACTTATTATTATACTTGTTATTTTTACAGAAGCCCTGGAAGGAAATTTAATTCTTAATTTTGTAATTTATTTAATTTTTCCAGGATATTTTTTTTCCTTTCTTCTTCTTTTCATCTGTGAAAACAAGCACTGAAAGGCAAGTGAAAAAAACTAAACAAAAGAAAGGTTTGCTTTCACCAGCTTCTCGGCGGTTGTTTTTATAGATGATAAAGAAAATTATGATTTTTTCTTTATCACTTTTTTTCTTACTGGTTTAAACAGATGACTAGAAAAAACCTAGAAAAATGATCCTGGTAAGAAAAGAAAAAAAAATTCACTTGGCTTTTAGGGCTTTTGTATATTTTGGATGTTGTGAAGGATAAAAAGAATATTGCTCATGATGAAAACATGTTATTTAAACATGTTGCTGTAAACTGTTTCTAATGTAATGATGTTACTGCTTCAAACACAGTTAGCAGATAAAATATCGAGCTCCAAAATATTAATATTAATTTTATTTTCATTAGTTTCTCGCTGTATTGGTTCTGGGAAAAACCACAAGCTACGGTGTGTGTTTTTGTGTGTGTTGTGTCTGTGTCGTACTCACTCAAGGATGTCCAGTCCCCGTTTATGATCAGACAAGCACACAAACTATCAGTTAGCAAGTAGAATACCAAGCAGGATATTACCATGCAGTTATACACACCAGCAGAGTAACTGACACTCCCGCTGTTTGTCTCGCTCCTAACCCCTGAACCCCTGAACCCTTTCTCCTCCCCTCCAGGTTTCCTCAGGAACTCAATGTTGGTAAAGTCAGCGCTGAGGTCATGTGGGCGCTGTTCGCTCAGGACATGAAATATGCTCTGGAGGGTAAGACTTTGTGTGTCTGTACAGAGCGTGTGTGTGTGTGTGTGTGTGTGTGTGTGTGAGAGAGAAGAAGGAGTGACAGCTCAGACAGTGATGCCACTCTTTCTCCCCCACGCTACATTCACACTTCCCTTTCTTCACTCCATCAACTCTCTTTCCTAACTTTGCCGTTGTCTCTTCCAGTTTTGGATAAGATTGATCACTACCGCTGGAACAATGGTGAGATGATTACAGCTGCTGACACGACGCAGTCACTAGAGCCAGTAGTGGGACAGCTGCTGTTCTGTTGGGTGTTTTTCTATGTTGGTTCACAGTAGTAGTAGGTTTAAAGATTCAAAGCTATAGTCTGACCCAACCTGGAAAAACAAGGCATATTTAATAAATCTAAAAACTAGAGATGGTTGAAAAGGAGCTATGGAGCTTCTTTTCTTTTCTTTATCTAAAGAAATGTTTTGATCTTCTCTCAGTAACACCCTACTTTAGGTTCACACGGCACAACCACAGTCTGTTGGCTCAGCTGCAGCAAATGTAGAATTTAATGGCTTGTTCAAAGGCATTTTGGCAGCAGGTGTCGAAGGAGAATAAATCTTCTCCTTTAGGCCATCAAGTTAAAAAAAAACAAAAACTGGTGGGTTCTGTCGTCAAATTGGATGCAGAAATAAACAGTGAGTCACAGTGAAAGTAGATGCAACAGTTTCTAACACTGTGAGAAACCTAATGTCTTTCATTTCTATAGTATGATGGATTTCGAACTGGAGATCTCCATATTGCAAATTTATGCACTCATTATCCTGTAAGGTTGAGATGTACTGTATGTGCACAAACTGCTGATTCAAGTTAGTTAGCCGTCAGCGTCAGAGGACTTTTGACACTTTTGTGTTTTCCATTCGCTTCTCTATATTCTGGCTTTTGACTGTGTCTCATATTAAACTGTAGAAACCTGTAGAGTTAGTTTAGATTTTAGACGGTTTTTGAGTTGTCTGCTAGTAGGTGGGTCAGTCTAGTCCCAGCTCCTCTACAGTAGGTTATACACTTTCTTTGAGTTATTATCATTGTTTTTTCATCTCTAAAGCCATTCTCATCTCAGCTGTTGCTTTAACCAACTTCCTTCCTTGTTTTCTTCAACTTCTTATTGGATTTTCTCGTAAATCTGTCGCCATCTCAGCTCCCACCACATTTCGCATCCGCAGAGTTGATTTCTACGCTGGTAAGACTGTGTGTGTGTGTGTGTGTGTGTGTGTGTGTGTGTGTGTGTGGTGTGTGTGTGTGTGTGTGTGTGTGTGTGAGACGATGTTTAATTAGCAGGGTTTCCCAACTTCTTTTTTTTTTTTTTTCGCACCATGGAACCACAGGCTGCCATTACTGTGTTTGTGCCTTTACACGCCTGCTCACAAATAATGTAAATTTTATTTCAGGCACGATCTCTTTCCCAATTAATCTGCCTTCATGGGAAATAACAGAGAGAAAGAAGTGGAAGTGCACAAAACTTTATTTGATCTGTGTTTCATTTTAGTTGCTTACTCAATGAAAATAATAAGATAATGGTGCAGACAGATCTCAGGGCCTGAGGGTAGTGGCCTCACACAGATGCATGTATTGCTGGAGGCTGGAAGCTGGTGATGACAGACCCGCTTTGATAAAAATCAGTATAATGTTGTCAACGGGGAGTGAAATGTAGCATAGATAGACTTACAGGAGAACCAACCCACTCTCTATTCAATTCAATTCAGCTTATTTGTGTAGCGCCAAATCATAATATACATTATCTCAGGGCACTTTACAAGATAAGGACCTTACTTTATTATAGAGGGAAACCCAACAGTTCCTACAATGAGCAGCACTTGGCGACGGTGGGGAAGAAAAACTCCCTTTTAACAGGAAAAACTTTGCACAGAAAATGATTCTTTCGGCTGAATCTTGTTTCCTCGTGACCTGTCGGCAAAAGGTCTGGCACTGGTCTGTGATGCAGGAGGTGGGAACATCTGATCTATAGGAAATTTTAGTTTGTTAATGAGTGAATGAATGTTTAATACTACTGTTTTTAAAGACAAGACAAACAATGCATCAAATGAAAAATGTGAAAACCACGTGGGGTTGCTCACAGAGATGAACCTGCGGAGAATGAATCTGCAGCTGCTGCTCGACAGAGCGGTAAAGCTAGCTTCAGCTCAATGGTTGGCTGTCCGACCCACAACTCTACTGTAAACCTCTAAAGCAGAAAAGCTCTAAAAACCCACTGACGCTACTTGCTCGGCACCAAGCAGCAGACAGACACAGTTAGAGACCAGCTGCTGAACACAGTGCAGCATTTATCAGCTGAACAGAGAGATATTTCCTCCAGGAGGTGGTAGAGACCAAAAGCAGAGCTGAAAGGGACAATAAATACACCCCCAACCTGGACCTGTAATAATAGATACAAACCTCCTCTTACTTTCATATATTCTCCTTTAACGTCATCGATCTGACTCTGTGGTAATTTCAAGGAGCTTTCAGATTCCTTTTTAATTTTATTGTCCCCCACAATGAATTGAAGGGGACAGACTAAAGATAGATCACTCTTTGTTAATTTCTTTATTGATCCATCCATCTGTTACCCTTGATATCTTATGCAGTGCTACCTAGAAAGTAATTAAAACTCAGGAAAGAGTCCAGCCGATCTGTTTCTTTGTCTGCAGACTTGTTGGTCAGGGAAATGTGCACAGATATAAATAACTCATGTTGGCCAGGATTATACAAAGAAAAGATTTCATGGGTACAAATGAACATGCACGCAAAATCTTACTCTTGTGCTTTTGTGTGTGTTCGTGTGTGTTCGTGTGTGTGTGGTCGTCATCCTCACAGAACACGAGAGACACAAGCTCTGCAAGACTGCCGACTACATGAACCTGCACTTCAAGGTCAAGTGGCTGTACAACGAGTATGTTAAGGACCTGCCCACCTTCACAGACGCTGTGCCTGAGTACCCAGCGTAAGACACACACACACACACACACACACACACACACACACACACTACACAGCACTCCTCACCAAGTGTGGACACTAGAAGTATGGGTGACAGGGTTATGATAATAATATTGATAATACCGTGGTAGCAATGAGACAAGTGAGAAATTCAATAAAACTAAATAAAACAAAAAATTTAATCAAACATAGTGTCTCTAAAGTCACGTTTTAGAAATGGCGAGTTAAGAAAATGAATTTTTGATTGGTATTGATAAGAGGATATAAAACATCTTTGTGTATCAGTGTTATTGTTCCTCAAACGGAGGGTTAGCAGCAGTTCTCTCTGCGTCTTGTTGCAGGTGGTTCCTCCAGTTCGTCCTGGCCTGGCTGGCTGAGAACGAGGAGGTGTCGATGGAGTTCATGCACGCGGCGCTGGAGAGAGACAAGAGAGAAGGGGTGAGTCGAAGGGTCAAGACTGTGGAGGGCGTCGGAGTGAGAAAAGATAATTCACAGGTAGAAAGTTTTCAACTCAGCATGAGTCCGTCCTTCCTTCCTCACGACTCAGACAAAAATCCAGGATTTCTATCAGTCCTTAGTTTGTTAGTTTTTTTTTTTTTTTTTAAAGAATAACAAATCAATAATACAAGTGAAAATGAGGCTTAAAAAATGTTATTTGCAGCAGGACTGTAGTCTTAACAATTCATTGTGTGTCTAAGCCGTAGTCTAAACCATGAAATGAACCTCTATGCTTTTTTCTTTGTCCTGTATCTCTGAATTACCTTTTTTTTTTTTTTTTTTTTACATTTTATTTAATTTTGGTAATCATGTTTCTGTGTCTTGGTGTTTCTAGGCAACCTATCACACTGTGCCACCGTGATCCACAGAACTATCAACAGCAGCTATTATCAGGGAATGAGAAACTAATGAAAACAAACAAATCTAAAAACGTACCAATTTCATCGCGCTCTAAGTTTCGGACGTACAGTTCCCATAATTTGGAGAATGTAAACAAGGAAGTGAAATGTTGCTATGGAGTCAGACTTGGGCCTTATCTTTGCAGCCAATATTTGTTTGCACAGTTAAAGTATGCTGAATTAGCTATTAGCAGTTCCTGTTTTCAGTGTGGCCATTCTGAAGAAAACATAAAAACTGAATAATTCTCAGTTCTGGCGTTATAAAGTTATAAAGTTTTCTGTCCTGATTTCTAAGCAGATTTCTTGACTTTTTTTTTTTTTTGCAATGGATACCGACAGATAAATAATATTATCATTGGGAATCTAAAGAAAGCTTATTACAACCCATAGCCACGTTTTATTGTAGAGAAACATCTGGTGGCGTTGTGAGACGGCATCAATCCCCAGAGCAACATGTGTATGATCATCTCGTGGCTGTAGTCAGGTGACGTAGTGATAAAGTTTTTGTAAGAAAAGGGAAGGGTCAACAAAACATCTTCGCCTCCTATTTCCAAACCCCACGATTATTCTACACCGTTAACTGCATGTTTATTATTGTAACCATGACAACAGACATTTCCCGAAACACGTTCTTTTTGTGCCTAAACCTAACCAAACCATTACTGTAGCACTGTTACATCCTAAAAGGGTTATTTATTTATTCATTTATTTATTCATTTTTCAACAGTTTATCTGTGGCACATCCAGGAGATGCTCCCATGGGTCATGTCAGAGTGAAGGGACAAACAGCCCGTGTGGTCATTTAGACTTGGGGACTTGTTGTACTCAGAGCAGAAGGAGCCATTTTCTAGTTGTTTTTAAAACTATTTCAGCTCACACAGTCTCTGGCTCATATCTCTCCCCGATACTATAATTAACCTCTGTACACTTCGCACCCTCTCATTAAAGCTTGTTTGTGTATTAAAGGAAGCACACGGATGTTGTCTTCTAAATAAAGTGGTTTGAAATGGCACAGTTTGACTGTTGCACCCTCTAACAGGATGCCAGTAACTGTGTAAAGCATTTGTTTACCGATACGTCTCCCCCACTGGAAGGAAATCTAGCATTTCCCTCTGAAGCTTCAATTTCTTATTTCCTGAGGACGGAGGAATTCTCTCAGCAGACACCAGAATTTAATTAAGATAAACAGGGACAATTGGCTGCCCTCTCAATTAGCGGAGATGAAGACATTATGTTTGTGATTATGACTGGGGTATTACTACACAAATCTTGTATAAATGTGATAAATTCATATCCATTTTTGCATTTGCAAACACTCTCGTGACACACTGTGACTCAGGTCAAATTGCTCACAACAAGGAGGAAATTGGAGAGGAGATATGAGAGTAATGGAAGGTGACTCACGTCCTAAAAATATCACGTCACAAATATGAAGGACTCAGGAAGCTTGAAAAAGCCTAATAAACGATAAAAAGGAGATATGGGTTCTCCAGGAAACTGGTTGTATAAGAGCGGCAAGGTAGGGATAATGTGTCTTGGTAAGAGAACACGGAGGCAGTCAGATTGAAGTATCCTTCATTTATTTAGCTGTGGTCTGCAACAATAATACAAACAAAATAAACAAACATTTTACTATCATAGAAACAGTAAACTAGCTTAATACTGCACTAGCATAATATTAGTTGTGCAAACAATAATATAATAATCATTAAACATAACCTAATAATCACACTCACCACTTCTCATTTACACACAGCGGGAAAACAGGGAATCAGGATAGCTAATGCTGCATGAGGTGAAGGAAAACTGTCTGCTCTTGACCGCATGGAAGAAAGGAGAACACTAACGGAGCAGAAGCATGCACACAGGTGGTGCATTCAGGAACGTCGGTAAAACTGAGACGCATTCGATAAAGTGGGAAAAATAAGTTCTCTATGCAAACACACTATATAACACATAAATCTCACTTGAACAATGTGGGCTTTCGAACACAGCCGCCCCCGACTGTCAACATTGACAGTCGAATCCAAGGTAGAAAGGTCACTCAGGTAAGTAAGTCCTTGGTTTCCTCATCTTCTAGCTTGGGGAGTTGGACCAAGCGAGCTACTGGTCGAATGTATGTCCGATCCTTGACCTTCACAGCAGCGGTCCGAATACGCCCATCAGCTCCAGGATAAGTATCCGTCACCTTACCGACGGGCCATGAAGCTCTTGGGAGTTGGGGATCCACAATGAGCACCACTTGGTTTGGCATGAGGCATTTCCCATCCTTCTGCCACTTCTGTCGCTTCTGCAAAGTAGGCAAGTAGTGACTAGTGAACTTGGACCAGAAGTGGTCAACAAGGACTTGACTATGTCTCCATCTGCGATTTCCAAGGGTGTTGCTTAGGTCATAAACTGCTTGAGGGAGTGAGGCATCGTAGCGTCCCATCAGCAGGATGCTAGGTGTGATGGGATCCGGATCTGCTATGTCTGATGAAACATAACCAAGAGGCTTAGCATTCAAGATGCCTTCCACTTCCACTAGCACTGTCTGGAGCACAGTTTCAGATACAGTCTGGTCTTTAAGAACAACCTTGAGGGCAGTCTTCACAGACCTTACCTCTCTCTCCCATGCTCCACCAAAGTGGGGAGCACTGGGAGGATTGAAGCAGAAGGTGATCTGCTGTTCTGCCAGCTGTTCCTTTAGAGAAGGAGTCATCGCTTCAAAGGCTTCACGTAGCTCTCTAGCTCCACCAACAAAGTTTGTCCCATTGTCGGACAGGAGCTCAAAGGGTTTGCCTCTTCTGGCTGTGAAGCGACGCAATGACATCAAGAAAGCTTCAACATTGAGGCTGTCAAGGAGGTCCAAATGCACGCACCGGGTTGTCATGCACTTGAAGACTATGCCCCAGCGTTTCTCGGTTCGTCGTCCAATCTTCACCGTGAATGGTCCAAAGCAGTCGACGCCAGTCGAATAAAAGGGTGGCTTATACAGCCGTAGACGAGCTGGTGGCAAATCCGCCATCTTAGGGACTGAAGGATTGGCTCGCCATGACTGACAATGCATACAGTTGTTTTGGTACCTCTTGACCACTTCCCTACCACGCAGAATCCAAAAGCGGCGACGCAGTTCAGCCAGGACTCTCTCTGGTCCAGGGTGCAGGAGCGTTTCGTCGAAGTCCTGGATGATGAGCTTAGTCAGAGGATGCTTTGGGTCTAGTAAGACCGGGTGGATTGCGTCTGTCTCTAGCTGTTCAGCTCTTCGGAGTCTTCCACCGACTCTAAGGAGTCCTGTCTCCTTATCGTACTCAGGAGATAGTGAGCCCAGCCGGCTATGGGATGGTAGGGGCCGGTCTGACATGAGAGCCTTAATCTCCTCTGGGAATGACATAGACTGGGCTTGCTTTAGATGGAGATTCTCCGCTTTGATGTAATCAGCTGCCTCAACGGACGAACCGGAGCCTGGATCAGCCGCCCCGTGTAGGGATCGCACTGTTGCTTGCATGAGGTCCTTCCATGTAGAGAACAAGCTGACATCAGGAAGCTGAAGAGAGGGGTCAACAGTCACATGTGCGCAGAAAGAGGATTTCTTCAGTTCACTATCCTCTGGCTCTGGATAGACTGATGGACTGATAGGCCAATGATCCTCAGAACATCGAAGGAAGTCAGGGCCTTGGTGCCAACGATGTGGTCGGGACAATTCCTTTAAGGTCTTGCCACGCGTGATGTCGTCAGCGGGGTTATTGGCACTATCCACGTACCTCCAGTTGCTCACATCAGTAAGGTTCTGGATCTCGGCCACACGAGTGCCCACAAAAACCTTGTAACTACAAGATTCTGACTGAATCCAGTGGAGGACTGTTGTGGAGTCCGACCAGAGTGTGACCTTCCTGATAGGTAAGGTGAGCTCCGTTTGGATAACACGAGCTAGTTGAGCACCAGTGAGCGCAGCACTCAGCTCCAACCGAGGGATGGATAGTTGCTTCTTTGGTGCCACACGGGATCTGGCTAGGATGAAAGCAACATGAATTTCCTTTTGATCATCCTCTGTTCGCAAGTAAGCAACAGACCCGTATGCTCTCTCAGAAGCGTCGCAGAAAATATGGAGATCTCGGATAGATGTAGGAGAGTCTGCGGAGGCTGGTGCATAGCATCTTGGGATTTCCATCTGAGTCAGGTCAGGAATTTCCTGTTCCCATGTTAACCATCTGTCTCGCAGGCTCTGTGGTTGAATTGGGTCGTCCCAACCGATTCTTTCCTTCCAAAGGTCCTGGACGAGAATCTTGGCTCTTGTTGTAAATGGAACAATGTACCCTAACGGGTCGTACTGACATGCAAGTACCTTGTAAACAGTCCTTAACGTGGGTTCTGTTCTCTCAGCTGGTCTGTGTTTGTACTTCAGTGAGTCGCGGAGGCAGTCCCATCGCAATCCAAGAGTTGGCTCCTGTAGGTCTGTACTGGATTGGGAGAGCCATAGCTCACTGCTCTCAGACCGTACATCAGTTGGGAGATGCTCAATGACAGCTGGAACGTTGCTAGCCCACTGGCGTATCTCAAAACCGCCGGAGTGGAGTAGCTGGCACAGCCTGTCTACCAGGTCCTTAGCTTCCTCTTTTGAGTGTGTACTGCGGAGACAGTTATCCACGTAGAATGACTGCTCGACACAGTCCGCGAGGTCGCTGTTGGTTTCCTGTACGTGCCGCTGCAGGGCGTAGATGGCACAACAAGGACTGCAAGTAGTGCCAAACGGTAGGACTTGCCATTCATAGATCTTTGGCTCCTCCGTCCTCTGCATCCCCCGCCAGATGAAACGCAGAACTGGTTTGTCGGTTGGCAACAAGCGTATCTGGTGAAACATACCCTTTATGTCTCCACTCACTGCCACTGGATACTGCCGGAACCGAATGAGGACTCCGAGCAACGATGGGCCTAAAGTAGGTCCGGGCAGGAGAAGGTTGTTGAGGGACTTCCTATCGTACTGGAAAGAACAGTTAAAGACTATTCTGTTCTTGTTGTTATGCCGCACCATATGGTGAGGGATGAACCAGGATTCGGGGGTTGACATAGCTGCCTCTGGTGGCACAACTGCTACATAGCCCATCTTCTCGAGCTTCTGGATTTCCTGGCAGTATACCTTGGCTAGTTCTGGGTCTTTGGCAAGTCTCCGCTCTGTACTTCGGAGGCTAGGTAACACTGCTTCCATAGGAGCCTGAAGGTTTGGAGAGTTGGCTCGACGAAGCAATGGCGTAGCATATCTTTGTATCCCACCAACAGTGACCCTGGTGGTGGACGTCTGAAGAAGGTTCAGGGCTTGCTGGTCTTGCTTTGACCGAGTTGCTTGCTTCTCACTCATAAAGGGGAGAGTGTCGATCTGCCATAGCCGCTCTACGTTCTTTAGGAGCTCACAGGTAGGCGTGACCGTTGCAGTGAACAAGCATTGCTGTTCGGATGAAGCTATGTGCTCTGTGCTGGTGGGACCTTGGAGCGACCAACCAAGTTTGGTGTGGACTGCAATGGGTCCTCCTGGTGGGCCCAAGTGCACCGGCTCTATAGGTGCAAGAAGATGAGGCGTGTCAGATCCGATGAGCAACAGAGGTTGGACATGGTCGACGGGAGGCAGAGGTAAGTTGCGGAGGTGTTTATACCTCCGTTGGAGGATTGACACTGGATAAGAGTGTTCTGACAAACCTAGATTGTCAGATGTGAATGCTTGACGTATGTGATGCTTCTCAGCAGGTTTGATGGGGGAAGATACATGAAAAGTCACTGAAGCGCCGTGCAGCTGCACTACGTCCTGGTGAACAGTCCTGATGGTAAGCGTTTCAGGATGTGAAGTAAGGTTCAAATGTTGGACAGCTGATGGCAGGATGATGCTTCGCTCAGAGCCATCGTCCAGAACTGCATAAGTCTCTAAGACTCGGTTCCCATTGTGGAGTAGGACTTTCACGATTTTCAGCATCACCTTGGGGGATCTGTTTGGTCTATCTAAGTACACCTTTGTCGTGGGAGCAGTCACCATCAGCACACTCTTCTGTGTTTGCTGGACTGCATCATGTAGTATTGTCAGATGCTGCTCCTTGCAGACATTGCAAGGTCGCTTGAGGGTACAAACGTCAGGCTTGTGAGGTCGTCCACACCTCCAGCACCGTTGCCCGTCCGTTAACCAATCCACCATCTGTGCTGTGGTCAACGCCTTGAACTTGAGGCAACCGTTTAAGAAATGTTCTTTGTTGTTGCAGTGTGGGCAGTATGGTTGAGGTTTGGATGAAGGCCTAGGCTGGGCAAGCCGTCCTTTGGAGCCTCGCTGATCACTAGCAGTCAGGAAGAATGCTGTGGGTTTCTCCTTTGGTCTACTGAGAGGACGTTGGTCCCCTTTGGTTGGCTTTGGAGCCTCATAGTGGTAGAGTGAAGCTGCTCTACCTGCGATGCGCTTGGCCTGAGATTTCATCTGTAGCCAGGAGCTCAGATCTGGTAAAGTATAGGTTTGGTCAGTTCCTGTCCGAAGAATGCCTTGGTTCAGACAATATTCTACGAATCCATCGCGATAACTTGGCGGCATCTTACTCAGCAGTCGGTCAACGTGGGATCCACATCTTAGCTCGTAGCCGTTCTGTCCCTCCAGAGTCCTAAGCATGCCTACTAGTGACTGGATCGACAAGGCGAACTCATCAAAGGCTTCAGAGTCTCCAAACCTGATGGCTGGGGCGTTCAAGATTGCGCCTAATTCACTTTGGACAAGCTGGCGGGGTTGACCATACTTTTCCTGTAAAGCTTGCATAGCCATGGTGTACGGCTTAAGGTCATGCATGTATGCTTTAGCGAGTTGGAGTGCACTATGAAGTTTCAAGTGTCCCAGGAGCACCTGATACTTGTACTGCTCATTGAGGTGCTGATGGCTATTTAACAAGTTGTCAAGGGCCATCTTCAGTAGGGCAAAGTCACTTTCTTTACCACTCTCGAATATGGGGATCATCGGTTTCGGGATGCCATAGGACGAGGCGAGGATTGGGGAAACATTGGGCACTTGTGGACTGGGTTGAGTCAAAGCTGGAGTGGCGTATGACAGTGTTTGTACAGGGGGATTGAAGGCATTCGGCTGATGGTAGTTTGCTGCCACCGAGCTAATAGGTAGGGTTGCAGGAGGATGAGCTAGTTGCAGCAAGGGAGATGAAGCCAGCATTATTGGAGGTGGAGCTACACGTTGAGTAGCAGGAGGCAGAGCTGTGTCTCGAACGGGAGGCGGAGCCACGCGTTGCGCTGGGAGAAGAGGCGGGGCCACCTGAAGCGGAGGCGTAGCTACGTGTTGCACTGGAGGTGGAGCCACGCGTTGCGCTGGGAGAAGAGGCGGGGCCACCTGAAGCGGAGGCGTAGCTACGTGTTGCACTGGAGGTGGAGTCGCCTGGAGCGGAGGCGGAGCTACAGCACCCTCTGGCGGCGGAGTCACGTGTGGCGAAGGCAGAGCCACAGGTGGCGCCGGAGGCTGAGCCACTTGAACCTCTGGAGGCAGAGCCGCCGTCGCTAGTGAATGAGTTGAATGGGCAGCAGAGGCTCTTGCACTATCTGGTTCTTGTGCTTTCTCTTTAAGAAGAGATGTAACCATCTTAGCTATTTCCAGATCGTTAGCTCTCTTCTTTATTTGTCGCCGTTGTTCAAGTTGCTTTGTTAATGATTCTCGGGTTCTAAGAACTTCCTCCTGTAGCCTTTGGGCCTCTCTGGCTTGAGCTTGAAGTCGCTGATACTCTGCTTGGACGAGTTGGTCCTCTTCCACCTGCTGCTGCAACTCCTCAAGCTCTATCTGCTTTACTCGCTCTTCAAGCTGGGCTGTCTCAAGGTCTGAGAGAGATGGGAATGTTCTTTGAGATGCACGTGAGTACCTTGTGAGTCTTGAATTGGAGGTCCGGGAAGAACGTGTTCGCTCACTGCGTGAATGTCTGGTGGAGGGAGCTGGCTGTGTGGCTTGGTTTTGTCCCTCTGGAGGGAGAGTTGCAACCACATAGTCGCTCAGGTATGATGGAAGGTGTCTTTCCCTCTGTGAAACACGTTGGGGTGCAGGTTCAGTCTGTGCATCCAAGTTTGTTGGTTCCATACCTTGATTGATGCTCTATCCGGCTCGAAGGACCATAAAAAGGAGATATGGGTTCTCCAGGAAACTGGTTGTATAAGAGCGGCAAGGTAGGGATAATGTGTCTTGGTAAGAGAACACGGAGGCAGTCAGATTGAAGTATCCTTCATTTATTTAGCTGTGGTCTGCAACAATAATACAAACAAAATAAACAAACATTTTACTATCATAGAAACAGTAAACTAGCTTAATACTGCACTAGCATAATATTAGTTGTGCAAACAATAATATAATAATCATTAAACATAACCTAATAATCACACTCACCACTTCTCATTTACACACAGCGGGAAAACAGGGAATCAGGATAGCTAATGCTGCATGAGGTGAAGGAAAACTGTCTGCTCTTGACCGCATGGAAGAAAGGAGAACACTAACGGAGCAGAAGCATGCACACAGGTGGTGCATTCAGGAACGTCGGTAAAACTGAGACGCATTCGATAAAGTGGGAAAAATAAGTTCTCTATGCAAACACACTATATAACACATAAATCTCACTTGAACAATGTGGGCTTTCGAACAAACGATCCTGTAAAAGCAATTTCACTGCTATCAACACGGCTGAACGTTAAAGTGTGAACACTGATACAACTGGTGAGCTTTCCATTAAACCGACTTCGTCATACAGCTGCTTTCTGACCTTGTGTTGTTGTTTCCAGCTGCTGAAAGCTCCGTGAAACCATATTTTTCAGATTTTCTGATTATTTCCCAGTAAAGGAGCCAAAGTTTAACAGCAGTAGAAAAACCAGGGAAAGCTTTTCTACAACACTGACATCCACAACAGAATGACAGACAGCTTCAGTCCCATGACCTTTTTGTTCATGGACTCGGTTCATTCAGGTGCAGCACAGTCCTGCTCAGCCGGTCCAAGATTAACAGGATGATGGACAAGTGTTGTCTCTCGAGCTCGTGCTGGTCCAAAAGCTGCACTTCATCTCCAAGGAACTGTGTCGACCTCTGGGAGTTTTTTGAGAGTGAGAGTTTAGTCTGTAGAAAAAGGCTCGTGGTCAGGACCGGCACTGAAAACGTCAACCAAAGTATAATTTTGAGGCACTTCAAATGTTTTTATTTGATCTTAAGATGAGTCCCACTTTTTTTTATCATACAGTAGGCACACAAGCTGGTCCGGTTCTCCGTCACTGAGGGAACTTTCAAACCCACAATGAATTAATCATTGTACACTGAACAACATGTGAATGTAGAAAATGCGCATGATTAGAGTTTAGCATCCAGACTCTGATGTTGTCTCTACCACAGAAACTTAAAGGTCCATGTTTCACACTTTTCCTGTGTTTTATTTGAAGTGTTGATCCATAAGAAGATAAATTTGTGGTTTTAAGAACCAAAAACAGTCTCAGTGTAGTTTTACATCCCTCTCTCAGGTCTCTCTCAAGTAGCTCTAGCTCTAGTAACAACAGGTCAGTGAGCCAATCAGATGAGAGGCTCTGAGCCTGCTTGGTTGTGACATCACAAAGTTACAGAAGGCCTGACGGCTCGTTTTAAGGCTCAGTTTCTGAATACAGGCTGTGTGTGTTTCTCTGTGGACTGAGCGCTTTGATACTTTCACAGTGTTAATATAAAACCCAGACCTGCTTTATAATGACATGGAAATCTCACTTTATACAAAATGGGATCTTTAAAGCTCAGAACGCCAAGTAATGGGAAGCAACGATACAACTTCTCCTTTACGGGAAGGTAGGCTCATAGCTTACGGGTGGATGCCGGGGTCGAGAGGAGGCTTTTATATATGAACAGCAGTGGCGGCAGTGTAGCTTTCAGGTGAGCAATGTAGCAGCAAAGGAGATAGAAAATCTCTGAAGTGCATCATTAAACACTAAAAGGGTGCATTAGATAAATGCTGCAGTGTGAGGAATAAGCCGTGTGAGCATCATGGTGCATAAACAAGCTCACAGGTTTAGCTTCATTTATGAAATGCTTACAAAAATGCAGGAGGGATGAAGCATTAAGAATGTTTCTGTAGATTGGCTTTTAGAGAATAATTCAAGCAAATACTATTTTCCTCTGCATATATATTCTCTACCTCTTTAGCCTCTTAAGTGGCCTGATGATATAACTCTTGTAGCTCATGGGAGTTTATGAGGACTCCATCAGAGACAGATTTTATTGAGGAAGTGTAAACTTCTTATTGGCCTCCTTTGGATCTTAAAGAACCAGTTATGGATACATATCTTATGGGTTTCTAAAACTAAGACGGACCACATAATGCAACAGCAGGACTCGGTCACTTGGGAAAATATGTGGCGCGGCTCTCTTAACCACCACAAACTACCACGCCGACCCTCTGGGCACCAGATACACTTCCATTTGAGCCATTTAGCTGATGAATTTATCTGTAGGAACATATGATTAGTGCAGCAGTGCAATAAGCCCTCCATTCCCAGACCAGCAACATTTCAACTGAGTGATAATGACTGTAATGGTCAGAGTGCCCTGAAATCTGCGGAGTGATTACAGGAGAACACAGCTACAGTAGCCAGGAAAAGAAATAAGAACAGTGTGACTTATTATTTGACAACAGGTTAGCAGAGGAGAGGATGCAGGAGGCAGTGATGACTTTGCTGTTTTGATTAAAAAAAATATCAATGCTGAAATTTGTCATCTTGTCCCTCCGCCTGCAGTTCCAGCAGACGTCAGAGCACGCTCTGTTCTCCAGCTCGGTAGTGGACATCTTCACTCAGCTCAACCAGAGCTTTGAGATCATCAAGAAGCTGGACTGCCCCGACCCGGCTGTGGTGGCGCAGTATAACAGACGCTTCGCCAAGGTGAGATATGTAACACAAAATCCCCTTCCTCTCTGGGCTCTGTCTGGACATGTGTTGTGTTTTTTTTTTTTCTGGACATGCAGGCTGCTACACAAACATGAACAAAAGCAACTGCCATGTCATTCATATACATTATAAGCACATTAAAGTAAATTCACCCAATTTACAAAAAAAAAAAAAATGTCTTTCTGCCTCCACCTCGACACAGTGGAGATGAATGGAAACAGCGCCCCAGTTCTACATAATCCACCGAGTCAGAGCTGAGACCATTAGTCTATTAGTAGATTCATTAATAATTTAAGTCATTTGAATGTAAACTGTTCTAGGATCATTAATTAACCATGGGTTCCCAGGTCTGAAGATTTCAGAGAACTTTTATCTCCTATAATCAATTTTTTTTAAAGGAGCCATTTGTAAGACTTGCTAATGCTACATAGCTAACGTTAGCATAAACAGCAGTTTGCTTACCAGTCTAGAAGAAATGTTGTGACTTCAGCATCAAACTTCATTCCTTTACTTTACTCACCAAGAGCTGTCTCCAGTGGTGGAAAGCAACGCCAATGTTAACTCACAACTTTTCTTTTCCTGAAGTTAGCATGCTAACCAGCTAGCCCCGGCCTGTCTTGTCACTTTCTCACTGTAGCCTCCAATCTGCCCTGAGAAAGAAGAAGAAACTGATGATGATTAGAGGAGGTTTCAGAAGTTCAGCCATTGTTTTTAACTCTGAGCTTCTCCTTTACCAACTCAATATGTTACAATTCGTAATTTCCTCTGCTTTGACTCATTTATGCCTCTGAGATACTGACTCATGACTTTCAGGTACTTGTTTGCAAAATATACAAACTCAGCATACAGTGACGTGTTTTTGTAGTCATTGGACCTTTAATTTCTTTTTTTTTTTTTTTCAGATGCCTTTAGTCGTCCATTAAATCTAACAAATCTTTTTTTTGCCGAAGAATTGATTGCACATATATCTGTGTGTGTGTGTGTGTGTGTGTGGTGTGATGGCTCGATCGATATGAGACTCATTAGATAAAGAATGGCTAACCTAAGCCATCACTCTCAGCTGTCCATCCTCAATCCCTTTTCATTTTCATCCACTCTACTCATGTCAATTTCTCTCCTTCCTGTTTTCTCTTTAGTTTGTTTTCCATCTACTCTTCTACCATCTTGCCATCTCATTCCTCTCTCAACTCTATACTTTGTCTTTTCTTTGTCCTCGAATCATTTCCCATCAGTATCTGCCTCTATTTGTAACTTCTCTCCATTACTCGTCCAGTCTCTCTCTCTCTCTCTCTCTCTCTCTCCTCTCTCTCTCTCTCTCTCTCTCTCTCTCTCTCTCTCTTTCGCCTCTTTGTCACTCACTAACAGTTACAGCTCATTTTGTAAAACTGTGAGATGACAGTAAAGAAGACAGATGCAGAAAAGGACAAAGGGAGAGACAGAGTTATACAATGAGAGGAAACCATACTAAGTAATGCGGGGAGCTAACAGACCACATGTTTAATGCATAAGTGTAAGAGGGCCAACTGGCTGACCGGGCAGAAAGTAGGGAAATCTCTCACAGCGAGGTTCAGGATGATGTGAGTTAACACAGTTTTTTTTTTGTTTGTTTGTTTTTTGTCATTTCCTGTCCCCGAGTTACCATCGCAACCGATAAATTAACTCACTGATTTATTTAAAAGTACCCTGTGGAGTTTTTATTGTAAACAAGGATGACATTCATCGTTAGTCACCGAACAGCTCTGTGTGTATTCTGAAGGCCTAACGAACACGCCGGCTGAATATACTACCTCATTAAACATTTGCAAAGACTTTTTCTTGGAGTGTTTTGAAACCTGCTTTGTTTGCTTGTACAGCACATTACTGCAGCCAGCTGTTGATACAGTATGTCGAACTGTACAAACCTGGAGGACATCATATAGTTCTCATCTCTTTCAGTTGATTAATACTGCAAGCATTTGCACAGTGTCTTTTTATGTCTTTTTCAGTGAAGAAAGAATCATGATTTTCATTCTCCTGGCAACAGGAACAGTGCTTTGTTTAGGAAAGATTGGCTTGTTTTGTGTGTGAGAGCGAACAGCCGTCACGTCTGCACATGCTAAGAAGAAACTGAGAGAAAGTGTTCATCACCAGAGATCCAAGGGAAAAGATGTCCTTTGAGTGCCGCCTACAATCTGTGATTGGCAGACGGGGTGGGGGGGTGGGGGGGCACATAGCAGCTAAGATATCTTGCCAGATCAATGAACAAACAATGCCCGGTGGTTTTCTGTAATCAGGCAGGAGTAGAGTGGCACCAACTAGTCACTCCCACTCCCAACAAAACCCATGTGTCTCTGGCTAAACATACTTAGGACTTGGCTGCTTATTTAGAAGATTCATTTGTTTTTTATTTTCTGCTAATTTTCTAACAACGAGGAATCATCATCAGACATCAGTATCCAGACGTCCTTCACTTTTGTGGTAGTTGTGAAGGAATTTTTCTCCCAGTCTTCTTTCCTTATTTTGTCAGACTTACTCACACTCCAAGAGTTCAGGTCGTAACAACCTCCCGTTGTTAGACAAAGGTTCACTGTGTAGCCTATATTATGACTGTTGGTGTCAATAAAATGAATTAAATGACCAGGCTTAAAGGTTTAGACTATATTTAAACCTTAGTTAAGTGAGGTACTGTATACACCCTGCAGGACCAGACATCTTTGTCCTGCTCAACATTTTCTCCTTGGAGTCTATAGCTTACAATAAATACTTCTGCCTGACACATCTGAGCTCCTGGTGGTCGTGTGTTTCTCCAGCTCACAAAGATTTCCGCCGCAGTAGTTATCTTACCTGAGACTTGGACATGGACTTGAGTTGCACACGACTGTATACTCACTGTAAAGCAAAAACATTCAAGTCTCAAGTCACAATTCCTGAACAAAAATAAATGAGATAAAAATGGGAATGAGTCGGACCTGCCTTGCGAAGCTACACAGCTTGTTATTTTTAATTTCATTCAACAGTCAGTTACAGTTTGCTAATGAAGGCTTGGACGTGAGATCTGACTTGAGACTTGCTCGTACAGACTAAAGACTTGACTTAGATTGATTTGGACCAAAAGACATAAACCCTCAGATCACTGCTAACACTCTCTGCAGCTCTTTAAGCAAAAGACTGAGACAAACATTTTCAGTCGCAGTGAAAACTCGATGCCACTTTCAGTTCAAACAGAACTGGTTGTTTTCTGACCAAACACATCAAACTAAAAGGAGTAATTTACCAGTGTATAGATTCACCACCCCAGAGGTTTCCAAGTGCAAGCATGTCCCAAGTGTTTGTTATCTTGTTCCCACAGACGATCACTAAAGTGCTGCTGCAGTACTGTGCCCTGCTGTCCAAGAGCTTCCCCTCCTACTGTGAGAAGGAGAAGATAGTGAGTATTGTGCTTCCAAACCGCCTCGCTCTGATCATCATCTGATTTGGAGAGGGACCGAACACTTTGAACACTCTCTGCAGAGTGGATTAATATTTTAGTTGCTGCTGCCCACTTTTGTAAATCTTCTGTCTCTGTTTGGTTCTTTCATCCTCCTTCCATCGCCTTCTCTCCGTCTTTTGTTTTGCTCTGTTTCTCACCCACTCTCATTCATTTGCTCTTTTATTTTTTTCCTTTCTTTGACTTTCTTGACTTTTCTTTCTTCACCTGCCTTTCCGTCACCCTCATTTTGTTTTTCTCTCGCCCACCTGCACCTGTTGTCTCCCTCATCCATCTCCCTCCAGCCCTGTGTGCTGATGAACAACATCCAGCAGATGAGGGTCCTTCTGGAGAAGATGTTTGAGTCGATGGGAGCGAAACAGGTGAGAGATGCACACAACAAAACACATATCTCTAATCATCTGCCACTGAGTGTCTGAAGTGAAAACTTTCTCATCGTTCTGGGTGAATGAAAAAAAAAAAAAGCCTCCGACGCTATGGCAACAGGCAAATAAAGAGCAGAGCCTCAATTTAAATCCAGTTGAGGCAAAAATATTAATGTGTCACATTAATGCTCATTTATCATAAAAACACAGCAGCAGTGAAAAAACCTTGAAGTAGAAAAAGAGAGTCAATAAGTTAAAAAACATTACATTTTATTGTGTGTACTCATTCATACTTAGCAGACTTGAATTTCCTTAAGGATAAAGTGTTAAAATCCTGTTGTTCGTTACATTAGATTTTAAACATATGTCATAATAAGTTAAACATCATTTTAATTATGGATCTATGATTGTAAATCAGTCTAACTCAGCAACAGGCTCTTGGTTTTGGCAATTTGCAGTTTAAAAGCAAAAAAGTAAATTCTCAAATATCTATTTTACGTTTTGCTCAACAGCATATTTTATATCAAACTCAAACCTAACCACCGCACACTGAGATGTCTTCACCGTGACTTTTATTGAGAGCGAGCAACGTGTTTCACCTGCAGCTTCTTCAGGTTCACTCAGTAGAATTACAAGAGCGTTCACAGGTGTGATAAATACTAAGTGGGTCACATGACCAATTACCATCCACTTCATTTTTCAAGGTATTTTAACATTTAATCAAAAGATACTTTCCCTGACAATAATATTACACATTTTCATTATTATTATTATTACACAGCACCAGATCGCTAATATTGGCTCTGCAGAGGGAGTTTTGTTCACTAGCATTTGTTATTGATTGTATATTATGTTATATTTGTCGTTATCAAGGCCACTGATGCCACGTGATTCGTCAGTGTTCCTGGTCGTTGTAACGACTGGTTGTAGCACTAACATCTCAACCTTTCTCAGATAACAGTGTAGTGTTGTCGCATTTACATAAGATAGAAGAAAAACTTAGCAGTCAGACATTCGGCCCTGCCATTCTTCTGCTCTGCTGAAGTGACCGCAGTTCTGCCTCCATGTGTAAATCTCAGAGAACATAAAGGACAAAGGTTTAAAAATAATTCTAATGGAGCAAATTGTACTGATGGCTGTGTCAGACATTATACGTTTCCCACCCGACAACATGCCACAGCTGCCTTTACCAGGAGTGGATAGTTACTCCAGTTAATCCAAACATCTAGTTGTCATTAAATGTTTTCAATGAGATTTGTTTGTAAGTTTGCAGATGTTCACTCAGCAGGCTTTTCTTGAAATGGTGCTGGAAAAGCTCCAGCCGATGAAACCCCCCACAGGAAACAGTATATCCCAGTACATAGGTGAACCTATTTGGGTCACCTCACCGTCCTCCAGGTGTGACCCAATTATCATAATGGAACTATTCTGTATGTATTTGGGTTCATCAGCCGCTACCAGAAGAAGCAGAAGGAGGAGACGCAGAAATTAAAATGAAAAGCAGAATCTTTGATGTTGACCCCGGTGATTAGAGAGATGTTTAAGGATAGAGCCCTATAAATATCAGATCCCTTGACAGGGGTTACAATGACAGTCTAAAGTGTGTATTTAGAGCGTGTCCATATCGCTTTTGCCATTTTAATGGCAGAAAAAACAGTCGCAGCCCCAGGCGCATGGTTCAGAAAGATTGTGCTTAGTCTCTTAATTAATCATGGGAATTTTTTTTAGTGTAACATACAATAAACCAATCAGACTGCCATCTCCCATTCCTTTTCAAAGCCCGACGCAGCTTGGCGGATGATGATGTGCCCGCCCATGTAGGTGCATATCTCTCTCTTGACAATGCGCCCTTATAATAGCAGTGAAATACTGCAGCACTGACCTCAGACCAGGCTTTTGTTGGTCAGTCGCTTTCCAACGTCTCGAGATAGCAAAGTGCCAACAATGCACCTGACCACACCTTTCTGTAAGAGTGTATATCAGGTATATTTACTACTTAAATAACGTGGGTGCTGGAGGGGAAAATGACACCCATGTCAGTCTGAAACTAGCAAAGAGCACTTGACTTGTGCAGAACCACAGTGATGTCATTGGATACTCGTTAAGAGTGCTTCAGCTTGTGCTAAAAGTTGAAAATAAGCGATTTGATGGACGTAACCGATCATATGCAATATGCAAAACCTAGAAAAAGATTTGAAAGCACTATATGTGGGAAATCTACAATACTTATGCATCTTCTGTGACAGCCTCATGAGACGCTCCCCCCTCGTGCATTTCTCCTGAGTCATTTCTCCAGACTATTCAGGCTGAATGAAAGTAACCTTTCTGATATATTTCTGGAACATCACTAGTGGAAAAATCTCTTTAAAAATAGATCATGTTGTCGGAGGATGAAGGTGCAAAAGGTGCAGCAGGTGTTCAGGAAAAAAGTGAAGCTTCTACGGCGTATGTGTATGTGTGTGTGTGTGTGTGTGTGTGTGTTTGCGTGTGTGTGTGTATGTTTGTGTGTTTGCGTGTGTGTGTACGCTTTCACAGGCCTTGAATTATTTTAAGTAAGGTGTGAGATTCAGCGTGTGTGTGTGTGTTTTCTCTACAGATTACTGCTGAGGAGGAGAGGGTATGTTGAGGTTTCTTTTTTGCCCTCGATCCTGTTTCCCGTCGCTCCTCAACCACAAATGTCAAAAATAAATCACGTCACTAAAGCAAAAACCCTCCCTGAACCTCCTGCCGACTCTTTTTACCCTGTAGTTTCTGTTTCTGTTTGTAGTTGATCCCAATTTACTCATAAGCAACAGCTCAAATAGTACCCTTCTTCCTCCTCCTCCTTCCTCGACTCCCTGATTTCCCCCACAGAAGTGTTGCTTTTCCTCTCTGCCTGATGTGATATTCATGATGCTGCTTCTTTCCAAAAGCTTGAGAATGAGGAGGAGCCCGAGGAGTGTGACGAGGAGGTGGGTCAGCTCGTTTGTCTGCTACAACCTCAAACCTCAGCGTCACGTTTTGGATAAAGTGACACTTGAGTGGTTTTAAACTGGCAAACATTAAATTGACACACAGCGATTCCAGCTTCAATACGAAAAGCTTTTCATAGGTCTGACGTGGCGTGTCGTTTCAGGTTGCCCAGAGCTTTTAACTTGTCACACACAGGTGTACATATTAACTTGAGTCATGGCTGCTTTCCATCCAGGGCCTATTGTGCTTTCTGGCTGCCATCTTTAATGTTATTGGGTTCACTTGTGCTCTTCCATATATTTGCTGTGAGAAAAGGCCTGTTAGTTTAGATCAGAGTTACAGCGACAGTCAGAGCCCGAGACATATACTGTTTTCAGGTTGTCCGTCCGTCCCATTCTCGTGGACACAATATCTCAGAAACGCCTTGAGGGAATTTCTTCAAATTTAGTAAAAACATTTACTTGGACTCAAGGACAAACTGTTTAAATTTTGGGGGTCAAAGGTCAAGGGCTTGGTGGTCTCACAAAACAAAGTTTTGACCTTGTGGAGACAATATCTCACTGAACCTTCACTTGGACTCAACTGATTAGATTTTCGTGGTCAAAGGTTAAAGGTCAAGGCCTCTGAAAACACTTTTATCCATTACTCAAAACTTCACACAGCAATTATGACAAAATTTCACACAAATAATCAATATTTTATATGACTGGATAAACAGGGATGTAACCTGAATATAGTCTGAGTGGCGGAGGCATTCAAGCGCGAGGCTTTAATTGTATTTTTTTTTTTATCTTCTGTGATCAGTCACTTTTCTCTTTGCACAGCAAAAACACTACATTTATGTCGACACCGAAACATTACACACATATTTGATTATTGGACATCGGACTCCAATGCTATGTTCATTGTTCTGCTGCTGTGACAGCCAGGTTCACAGTCGGCGCTTCACTTCATCCCAGACATCGGTACAGGGCCGAGGCCGCGACTCTGCGGAGATCATTTGATCACACTGTCTTTGTGCACGGAGGCATTGTCACCATGTACCAGGAAAGGGACAAACCAGAAACAGATCGTGAGACAGTGTAACTATGAGATTGAGCCCGACCACAAAAAAAACCCAAAATAAAAACAAAAGCACAGAGGTGTACCTGGACGGGGTTGTCCATGATTCAGTCTGTGTCTGATGTGTTGTAATGGTGCTTCATTTGAAGGTTGTTTGTAACCAGTTCATCCACAATAACTGTCATTGGAAGTCAGTTTTAGCTTGTGGCTAGCAGAAATATGCGAGCAGTGTTATTATTAAAATAATAAATTAGAGTCTCATTTAAGTTAATTGTTTTAGTGGAGAGCAGCATAAACTGAGAATGACTCAGCCAGCTGGTTTCTTTCTTATGCATTTTTTTAGTTTTTTTAATACATATGTACCCTACGTGTGTGTGTGTGTGTGTGTGTGTGTGTGTGTGTGTGTGTGTGTGTGTGTGTGTGTGTGTATAATATAATTACATTTATTTTGTCATTTTTATTTGTGTACCTCCACCTGGATCTCCACCAGGCCATCTCTGATCATGAAGGGGAGGATGACATGGTGGGTGGGCTGCATCATCAAAACATTTTTTTGCTAATTCACCTTGTCTTTGTATTTTAAAATAATTGTCTTTTGTTTGCAATCTTCATGAACACCAGTCAGAGGAATCCAAGGTGAGAGAGGGAGTCCAGGTCTCTTTTATTCTTTAACATTCTTCTTTTTTTTTTTTTAATTTTTTGTCTCATTTCACCTTCTCTTCTTATTGTTTTGTCCATTTCACTCCAGTCTGGCTGCTCAGACTCAGAGGGATCTGAGGTAAGAGACAAAAACTGACAATCAAAGCAGAATTCCTCTCTAAATAGAGTTCAAGTGTAATTCTCCATCGACCTCGGACCTCTTCTCACTTTAATCCTAATTTTTATAAGGAAGCTAGAAGTGGAGATTTCACACCTTTTAGCACATTCGTTTTATTTAGATCTGAATTATTCTCGTTCTTTCTAATCGTTGCTGGGTTTCAATGTGGAGTGAAAGTGGAGTAAATACCTGCGAGCTGACAGTTATAATCACTGGCCCTCTGCCCTCACTCATGCAGTTAGAGGTCATGCCATGTCCTGCCCTCAGGTATATTTGCAGCAGCTGTATATTTATCATTTGAATAATTTGGACTTGTGGCAACTAAATCATTCATTACCATACATTAGTGTTTGATGAAGTGAATACTGATTGTTTGAGTGGACAGCGGCACAATCTGAACATGATCCGTGAAACTAACTGTGGCTGTTTCCTTGACGATGATTTGACTCATTTATGTTGGATGCCTTACACAGAATAATGTACGCACCATATGATTTTGTATAGACAGATATTCTTAGGGAATCACACATTATATCACTGAACCGTCACAGAAAACATGGTTTTATATTGTAAATATTTCTCAATAACATTAAATATTCATGAGTGAAAAGGTTAAAGATAAGAGGAGGATTTAAGTTATACAATCAAAAACTCAACCAAACTGCTTCTTTAAGATTTTATGGGTGTGGTTTGATTATTTGATTGACAGTGACCTGGAAAACGAGCACACAACAATCACCAGAGTTTGATGCAAACGTTGCTAACGACGTACTGTAATTGACATCACCTTTTCAAACCAGTGAGAACAACACAGACCAAAATACGTTCAAAACATGATGAACTGGGATTAACCACTGTTTGTTTTGTCGTCGTTTTTTTCTCTGATCATAAATGAATATTTATGATAAAATGATCTTTGCCTTTTACAAAGGGACTATTTTCCCTTTGAAGTCTCCATCTGCTTCCCCCTGAGCACAGTCGATAAATCCCTCCATAGATCTGATGCCAGGAACCTCCATAAAGCCTCTTGTACCACATGCTAACAGAGCTCTTAACACATTTGCAGCTGGGTACTAAGATGGCCTCCCCCCTGTCTGGGTGTTTAATAGACCAGACAGTTGGATCCCAGATAATTGAACTTGATAGCGTATTAAAAAATGTTGTATTTAGCCGCCGCTAAATGGCGTCTTGAAATGACTTTGCTGACTTGACTTTGTTTGCCTGCCGACTGCTGGGGGAGGGGGGTCGTGTCAGGGAGGAAGAGGGTGAAGAAAGATAAAAAGTGACGGGAGTCCCGGCTCTGCTGTTTAATGGCTAAAGTTACTGCGATGTTAACAGATGTTAAATGGGATGTTATGGTGAAGTGTTATGGGGCGGATAAATGTGCTGCTCCTTTGTTGTTGTTGGGGCTTTTGAAGGAGAGAGAAGATTTTGTGGCTGAGATTAAGTATATATAATAAATGTGACTTAAAAAAAAAAAGAGGTGGCATCTCTGTACTGACATTTTCATGCGATATTATCTCCAGTTTTATTCATGTAGGCAATTTAATCTGATCACACAATCAATCTGTTTGCTCCTTAGTTGATGCTTTCCTTGTGTTGTATCGTAAAAGTGTAAGTTGATATATTCTTTTTATTGCATTGAAATATTTTCCTTGAAGAATTATCTGGATGTTTTATTAATGTTGAGGAACCCCATGATTCTTAACGAGCGTTGGCTTTGGAATCATATTTGCTTTGCATCACTTTATCGCTTTATCTGCGATTGGATTAATAATGACAGAAAGTGGCTGGATTTCCAAGCCGTTTGAGCCTGTGAGCATCAAGCGGGAGAGTTATTATTGTGTGTGCTGTTGTGAGGAACTTTGTGAGGAGTTTTAAACCTTGAGGGTTGAGCTTGCAGTTTGGTGAAGGTTATGGGATACATGTTGGTGATGTAGGGGCTGTAGGGTTTACTGTATGTCAGTGAGGGTCCTCAGAAGTACCATGTAACATGTGGGTCAGGATCAGGGCTATTAAATGTTTAACACATTGTCTTTTTGAGGACTTGGCCACTACGTTTTTTCCAGCCTCTAATTCGCACCAATAAATTGTATAAAATATTGTAGAGGTTCAGGGTCGTGGACTTTTCTTTATATTGTCTTAAATAGTTTAAAATTCTTGTTGCATCCGGTTGTGGTTTTCATCCCAGCTGTAGTGGAAACCTTTTATCAAATGTTTGTGTTTTGAAGAAATGTCGAGTAAAGGTGAAGTCACAGGTCTGATGAGAATCACGTTATGTTGCCATGCTCTGAATGAACAAAACATGGACTCGTGTCATGTCCTGTCCTGTCTTGTCTTGTCTTGTCTTGTCCGTCCTCAGCTTGACAACAAGGAGAAGGAGAACAAGGTCGGTCGTCCGAGCCTTTCGCTCTTTGTTTTAACGGCTTCATTCCCCCAGAACTCTGTGTTTTGTGTGTTGTGGAGTTCTTTGTGAGTTAGTCTGGACTGTGCTTGTGCTGTGTGTGTTTACAAAGTGTTTTGCGCCACTGTGAAGTACAGTAGGATATCAAAACACTTCTCACTTATTAAGTAGAACAGTAAATTCTCTATATTGTGAGTTGATTTACATTAAAAGGTGCCAATGCAACTCTACACGAAAGAGAATGAACTAAGAGTTATAGATCAGTAACATGAACATGTTTACCAACCTGTGATATCAAAAGACTCCAGGCTGAGACCAGAGAGAAAGATCTTGGTCATCCAAGTGTTTCTTGAAGGCAAAGCTGAACTTAATCTGCAGTCAGACGGTGAAGTGAGGGCGTCTTGCTTTAGAAATATTCTCATCCAAACCCCTTTTATGTTGTGTGTTAGGCTGTTAAGACACGTGTTTTCATATAAACCCAGTTTTGCATATAATATTGCAAGAATATTAAGATTTATTATCCAGGAAAGTCACACATGAAACCTTGAACACTGTGCTGGCTGTGACCTGACGATCTTGTAGCCTTGTAGAGGACAGAGTTTAGGATTTGTCAGATCATCAGATGACGAAGCAGATCAGCATCTCGCTCTAACATTAAGAGCCTTTCTCGACCAAGAAACCGCACTCTCAGATAGCAGCACGATGCTTCAGGGAAATGCCGTGTGGCTGCTGCTATTACTCTGAGACGATTCCAGATCTGGTTGAAGCAGGGAGCAAAAACTTGAGATATTTTTAACTTTCAGCACTAAAAAGAAAATGCCAGGCTCTCGCAGCGGCTGCGAACACGCCGCAGCATGACTCCTCTGCTCAGGGAGGTGCCGGAGAGAAACAATGGAAAAATGTAGTGCAATATTGGTATATAGTAAAAGTGTAATTTCATCACTAGATGAGTAGATATTCTCTCCTGAAACTAAGAGCTTTGTTTAACTGTGTTTAGTTGACTTTTTTTAGTGGTAGCAGATGTTTTAGTTTGTGTCTGTCCTCCTGTAGGACGACTCCTCGGCTTATGATGACAGTGAGGAGGAGGAGGAGCGGGAGAAGGTTTGGTTTCTTTACAAAGCTCTAACATTTATCCATAACTAACCTCTCCTCTCCTCTCCTGCTGGCTGAAACACGTACACATGGCCGACTAAATCCTCCGTTCACTTTGCTGTTCTCGCGTGGAAGAGTGTCTGTGATTGTGTGTCTAAACTGGTAGAGTTGCTCGTGTTTCCAACATTTTGCTCCCACCATCGTCATCATCACAAAGAGCCTTTAACTTCCATTTGTTGTCTTCTGCCTTTTTACATTTTTAATGTATGTTTTATTCCTTTCTTTCTTTAAAAGCTTGACAAGGAAAAGGTGAGCCATCAAAAGCACTCTCATGTTCCCTTTAATATTTATTGATTCATGTTTATTTTTATTTTCGTAACATTTTTCCTTTTCTCTGTTGTTTTCACATCTTCCTAGTCCGAATCCAAGAAAGAAAAGGTGTGTGCGTGGAAACTACTCATGTTTTCTTTAAATTGTATGGTGTGTCTGTGTGTGTATGGTTGTCTGTGTGCTTGAGGGAAAATTTGTTATTAGTTTTATGAAAATAATTCACAACAATTTCATTGCCATAATCAGCAAATCAGCTCAAAGCTTTGATCTAAACTTAACTTTAAAGCAGCTATAATCTATATTTTTATAATAATAATAATAATAATGTATGAAATATCAATGTGAAAACAAGATGACAGACTCAGCTGAATCGTTGCAGAGCTTTATAGTGACCATCAGCTCATTGTTTATCCGGCCAGTCTGCAACTGAACTGCTTCCGTTACTCTCATTGCGTCGTGAAAAATAATCACTGAGCGATACTGGCTCAGCATCAAACAGCAGACACACACAGTTAGAAAGTAACTGGTGAACAAAGTGGAGCATGTAGCAGCTACAGAGACAGATATTTCCCTCAGGATTTGGTACTGAGCTAAAAGAGAGAGAATATGGTGCTTACCCTCATCCTACTGAGTGATTATGCTGCTCTGCAACTGCTGGACAAAATAACTGGGTTTAACCTGATAAAACTTTTTTTTTGAATATGATAGAAAGTTGTAGTATTGTTTAAAAATAGGGCGGCACCTTGTGTGGGACACAAGATTTTGAAGAATACGTATGAACTAGAGATTATTAAACTTTACACTGGTTTCTGAACAATAACTTACAGTTAGATGAGGTGAAGTGGAGGAGGCAGAAGCTTGTGTGCTCCCTCCTCATGGTGGCAGATAGAGTTAGTAATGACGCGTGTCCCGTTGTGAAAGGTACTGGCAGTTCAAAACCTGGTGAACAAAGGAAAAACGACAGGATATTACAGTTAAAAAGTCTGAATAGTTACTGTCCATGTCCTGCTAGTCTGACAGAGAAATGGTCCTGTTGTTGAGGTGAGGGATGGACAGATGTGTTGTTGTAGATTCTCGCTCATCAATAAGTTGTTTTTTTGACTGCACAGCTCTCAGTTAACTCCACACTAGTGTCCAGATATGAGCCATAAAGGAGCAGGAGTCTGCAGGCGTTCCTTTCAATCATTTTTTACATTAGCACACCTTCAAGCACAGAGGGAGCAAAGATAGACCGCAGACTCTTCAGAGCTTCAGCGTTAACGATCCTAACACATTCCAAGTGGTTGAACTCATCTTTCCGACGGTCTGAATCCTGCGTGTGCTAATGCATAACGCTGTCGGAGAAACACCTCGTACCCTTCAGATGTCAAGGCTCGTTTTTAGCTTGGTTTTTGATCACCCCTCAGAGCCGGACCCTTTACGAGGGTTTCACCTGAAAGCAACAATAAGCTTTATTAATATATGAGTCACTGCCTGCAGCAGCCGGAGGCTAACAGGGAAGGTGAACCTAATGAAAGTGCCAAAGAAGAGTGTGTCTGTTACAAGGTCACTGTGTGAATGTCATTGTGTGTGAACATGTGTGTATGTGGCATATAAGCATCGCTCACTCACGCATGTGTGTGTCCTTGCAGGCTGAAAAGAAAGACAAAGAGAAGCAGGTTGGTTTGTTGATCATGATTCTGTCCTTCACCTCCTCTTTCTGCTCAGTATCTCTAAATCTATTCAGATTTGCCCTCATTCCCCAGTGACACTCACTGAAACTCTTCATCTTTTCAGTCATAAATAAATGCACTCATTTATTTATGTCACTGTACAAACCAATTCAGCGTAGGTTTTTGATAAAACCTCTAGATCAATCGTTGGGTTTGTGTGTGAGAAAAAGAGAAATTAATGGTGTTGGCTTTTCTTTTCAACCATTCCCTTTCTTGTTTTTGCCTCAAGGAGGACACAAAGAGCAAAGAGGTGAGTTGTTGAAACGTAGCTTCAGTAATAAAAGGTCCTGCAACATGCACTTTTTTAAAGTTTATCCTGTATTTGTAATTTATATGGATATTTGACGACTTTGACCAATCGTTGAAAACACTGTCAAACAGAAAAGACAAGCAGTAAGAAAAATGTATTTTACTGAAAGTTAAATTGTGTAAAATGTGTAAAATGCACAACTACAAAATTGTAGCGGCTAAGCAAATGTTTCCTTATTTAGTATCTGCGCTTGTCTTGACCTGTTTGGGGTTATTGATCATTGGTGCTGCCAAATTGTTGTACCTGAAATTGATGATAAAATGATGCTTGCAAAAAATGAATTGCAGTCATCTCCCAGGAGAATAGTTAAGCCAAATAAATGACAGAGAATACATTCAGAAAGCATTCTGTGTATTTCGACTTCCTCCTGAGCGTAAGAGCCCAGAAAAACAAAAAGTAACTGAGGGCCAAACGACTGGTGCTCATATTAAACTGCATCTTCTTGTGTGTGTTTACCCAAATCAATGACACTTATCAGTCATGTGAACTTTTCACAGTGGCCTGAGATATAACATGCTGTAACTGTTAACCAGCCAACCTTTATAAGCAGTATGTAAACTATAATAACATGGCTTATAACACTCTTTGAAACTCTGAAGTGCAGTTGTAATCAGGATTTTTTTTTTTTTACATGTGTTATAACAGATTCATGAACCGTTTATACACATGTACAAATCAAGTTTGAAGTGTAACTACAGCTCAATATATTAGGTGCAAATTTGAGTTTCCAGTGTGTGTTTCTGTTTGTGCCTGTGAGTGTGTGTGAGCGTATTGAGATAAGTATGAGGTCCGATGTCGCAGACGATCTGACCGTGTCATTCGCTCCACACACTGTCTGCTGCGCCCGTTAGAGCCAGCTGACTCAGACTTTTCCCAGAATCTAATTCAAAGAATCAGTCCCATTTGCCAAAAACACTTGGCCGTTGGCCGAGGCGGCAGCGATTGATTCAATTTAAGGTTTTTTTTTTTTTTCTTCTTTCTTTGAGCTCAGTCATTTCATTTTGTTTCAGTGCATGTCACATTTGATTTAAGCTCTTTAATGGTAAAACTGATTGCTGATCATTTTCCTTTGCTTATTTTGTATTTATAAAGGAGGCATGTTTAAAAAGGTGAAAAACTTGACTGTAGATTCCAGGTGTCTGATGTTTTATTTTTGTTTTTTCTCACCAGTCAAAGGAGGAAGTGAACAAGGTTTGTTTGTCCGTTGTTTCCTCTGTAGAGCTTTTCCCTCTGACCCACGTCTTAAACTATTAGCCTGTTAGCCCCGGTTCAATAGAAAAACTCATAACGTAGTAGAAAAAGTCTTTCAAACCTGAGCCAGCTGAAGAAATAAGCAAACTAAGCAGTCGATATATATATGTGTATATATACTATATATATATTTTTTACATATTTTTAACTACACATACGAAGCAAAGTCGGTAGAGGAATGATTGTGCATAGTCCCTGTTCTTTTTACTTTCCCAGGTATACATTTATTTTATTTAATCAGGAGGTCACGTTGAGGTCGAGATCTCATTTACAAGTGAGACCTGAGTACAGAAAATAAAATAAATAAAAAGGCAGGTATATGATGTTGTTGCAGCTGCTTGTTTAAGTGTATGCATTTGTAAAACTAGTATATCGCAAAACCTTACATGGCCATAAATAAGTTTTGGTCAGTCATTTATTAAGTATAACAGAGAACATCTATCTCACTGAGCTAAGTGTCTGAATGGGAAGAACATGGGACTTCTTCTTCCAAATAATTCCAGTTTGGGATGAAGTGAGTGTGCAGCAGTAACGTAGCAGACAGCAGTGAAACATATAGGACTTCTGCAGGTGACGTCCCTTTTGTCTTGTAGCGTCCCAATAAACCAGAAGCAATAAACAAAAAGCTTTTATTAAAATCACCCACTCACCATTACCCAACCCACCAGACAATATATCACAGAACCCCACCCAAACTAAAAGATACCTCCTGTTTTTGTTTGCCTGCTGTATACCACGCTGTACAACCCTGTGTCCATGTAGTTATAGTGTTTTTTTTAAATCATCAACATCCTGCAGTGTTGTGTGACTTTTCTTTTTCGTTTTACTTTTGTGTCTTTTCTCTTTCTTTTTTTTCCTTTCTGTCTTTCCGTGAAGACTGAAGCCACAGCTGAGAAGAAGAAGGTACAGTTGTGTGCTAGAGAGAGATAAGAGAGTTGGACAAACACTTATCACCTGTAAACGACACTTCTAATTTCAGGCTGTGATCCTAGTGAGGCAGATGTGTATGTGCAAGCTTGTATGTATGTGGAACTTACCTCTTAAAAAGCAATTTTCCTTAGTCATTTATTTTCCTTTCTCCTCTAAAAGTGTTGAGGAAATACACAGAATGAATAGAGGATGTATGGTACGTCTGAAGTGTGCACTTTAAATGATCCACACCTGGTAGATTTATGCAGGAGATACATCACATGCACACATTTAATGATCTGTGTTGAACTGGCAGACAGTAGCATGTCTCTATAGGAAGTAAAGGTGTTGGGGAACTGTGTATAAAAAGTGTGAATATGAAGCGGTGATTGCTCCTGAAACATAAGCCTGAAAACGTGTCATGTTTTATTAATGATATATATTTTTTCTAAATTTGTCATATTAGAGAACATAAAGTTGACAAGTCAATCACTCACTTAGCATAATGCAGTTTAACACTATGCAGAGTGTTCAGTGTTAGCTTGAAGGGAAACTTTTGGAGCCAAATTGGGGGCAAGATTTTGGTGGGGGGGGGGGTTTTCTCCCCAAGTGGGCATACAACAGTTGGGTCCCCATTGTGTGTGTGTGTGTGTGTCTGTCTGTCTGTCTGTCTGTCTGTCTGTCTGTCTGTCTGTCTACTGAAGCCACTCTCCCAGATTGGTTTGGGGTTCGCAGCCCCTAATGCTCCTATTACCACTCTGTCCACATCCGTTCCAGTTGTTACTTCAGGCCTGGTGCTTCTTAATCTTCTCGTGCTCCTTCTTTCTGATGTTATTAGGGACTTTAAGCAGCGACGGTTGAATGGACGGCTATGGCATGATGCAATGACATAGACTGTATGTCAAAACTTACTACCGTTGCAGCCCAGCTGTCTACTATGAGAGAAAGACTAGTTTACCGTACCCTGTAATACGTTAAAGTTAGCAAGTAATTATACGTTTTTGTCATATTTGATTCTGTCATTTTTTTAAATTCAATTATACCATTAGTAGTTTTATGGATTATGAGTATATCTGTTAAAATACTGGCTAATCTGACTGATTTTTACAGTTACATACAAGCTGTTAACCTGCCACCCTCCCTCTCCAGCCCCCAACCTGACTGCTGTGTATTGATGAAACCATGACGCTGTCCGTGGTGCTGAAGTAACAGACGGATTTATACAAACTCCTCATTTGATATTAAATTTGTCTCTACAGCAAATATCAAGCCATTGTCAGAGTTAAATGTTGATCTTTGACTTCCTCAACTACGGCAACATGTTGGAACATTTCTAGGTGCCTTAGCCGTCACTTCAACCGTCGCTGCCTAAAGTTCTTACTGTCAGCTGGGATTACCACTTTTATCACAGCTGCCCTCTTCTGCGCCTTTTCATCCACTACAATGTCTGGTTGGTTAGCCTGCAGCTGCTTGTCAGTTCGGAACAAGTGGCAACCTTCATGGCTGAAAAAAGCAGCCAAAAACTGAAGTACCAAAAAACTGCAGTTCCTCTAATGACCACTAGAGGCTGGCTCTGAAAGCGAGTCAGTCCCCATAGACTCCCATGTTAAAATGCCCAACTCTACAGCAGATATAAACATGTTTACAGCCTGGTAGAAAAACAGTTTTGGTTTCTAGCTCATGACAACTATACGGGGGGAATTTTTATAGAAATTCAACTGTTTACATTTTATTAACACTTTAAATGCTGCACAACTGAGGGTGTGGCCGCTTTGAATGACAGGTGGGTGAGCGTATGATTGCCACAAACCGGCTCCACACACACCTCCACTTTTCCCATTTTTGAATTAGCCGGGAGTTAAGCGGAGTCAGCTCACTTCAAAACCGCTCTCCTATGGGTGACATTACAGAGGCTATCTCTGTCTTTACATACAGTCTATGCTCTGGAACCTGAAGTCCCACAGGATCTCAGCTCTGTTGCTCCCTGTTCTATCCCATCGGGACTTCTAATCCACACTCAGCACAGATGTTCCTGTACACGATCCCAGCCACTTGATGAAGCCTCTCAGTGTACGCTGTCCTTTAGGACCCCACTGTATATACGTCATGCTCATTATTCATCTACCTGTCTGACCAGTCTTCATCTTCCAAGGACACATCACACTCATGTGCACAGTCACCTTCAAATGTCTATAAAGATGTCTGACTATACTTGAGATTTGCAGCTCACATAAACAGCTGTGCATGTCATTTTTTTGGATTCAGACCAAGAACTCACTTGCTCTGAAGCGGCTGAGTGGACAGTCTTTTCTCAATTAAAATACAAGATACTAAAACACTGTCAGTTGAAAGTCACAGCCCTCCTTTAGTCCAATTAGGTGTAATGGCAGGTTGCCCAACGTCT
The DNA here is from genome assembly GCF_021018895.1 of Seriola aureovittata. Lineage (NCBI taxonomy): Eukaryota > Metazoa > Chordata > Actinopteri > Carangiformes > Carangidae > Seriola > Seriola aureovittata. The sequence goes on from NC_079368.1 coordinate 19,622,294, forward strand.
TCTATCTAATAACACAGTTCCACAGTTATCGATGGCACACTTTCTACAAAGACTCTTTTTGATGTCTTACCTTGCAATCGTCCAGCCATTTGGCTATTACAACATGTGGTGTGCACTTGACATCCAGCATACTAATGAGTTGTGTTTTACAGGTTTACTCAAGACCTGTTTCCAGGCTCCTCAAGGCCAGGTCATCCTGCAGGCTGCACCAGGAGCAGAGAGCTGCACTTTATTTCGCTTCACCTTTTTTTGTAGAAGCTGGCAAATGAAAAAGTAGATTGTTGAATGCTCTGATAGCTAAGAACTCAACATGTTTTAGCATTAAAAGCCACGTGCAGCCAAGTTATTCTGACTGATTAGACATTTGCTTCGTTGGCAGAGCTATATTGGCAATTACATAAGATCCCCAAGCTCCCATAAGAAGGATAAATCTTTAAGTTGTCCTGCAGTAAAAATCTAAGCAGAGGAGAGGTGTGTCAGTTCAAACCTGGTGCGTACATGCCCACACAGTCCAGCAGAGAGGTCTAATCAGGGAAAATAAATTAAAACACCAGTGGGGGTGAACCATGGGTGCACAAGGACTTTAAAATCTCAGCCTTTACCTGAATGTCTGGATGTATACGTTGCAAACTGTTGCAGAAGAAAGTTGCACATTTCTGTTATGGTTTCGTACTTTAGCTTCATTTTGCTTGATCAGCCTCAAAGTGCTGCTGTTCCTGCGTTTACCCACATGGCATGCTGGGGCAGATCGCATGGCCCAAGTTTCAGAAACATACAGAGATCACAACATAATTGAGCCATTGAAATGAAACCCCTGAGGCGAGAGGACTACCTGCAGGGCATTTTGGCCCTGGGGCCTCCTTGCGGCCAGTCCAGCCAGGTGTTTAAGTAAACCTGAGCAGGACATCGAATGATCTTAAAAGGTGCTGTGAAGCTGAGCCTGACCACTGAGGAGGCAAGTTAACCAACATGATTAGCTACAAAAAAAAATAAAAGGTGGTTGACGGAGACAGAAATTTTTGTTATCAATGAAAATGTGTGGAAAAGTTTGTCTCTTTTCAGAGCAATGGCTTTTACCTGCTCAGTGCAGCGGGACTTTCTTTCTTTATTTTCACCCTTGAAGTCCTCGTCGTTTGTCAACACACAGATGTCGCTTAAACATGGACTGCTGCCAGTTTCCTGGGTATAAAACTGCCTACATACATATAGAACCAACCTTTAACATCCTCAGTGTATGAGAGTGAGCTAATTTTAGATCTTGTCTTCAGCAGCTTCCTCCTCACCAGGCTTTTCACCACGTTTATTATATGTTATTAAATTCGAATTCGGCTTTCTGCTCTCAACAAGTCCAGTTGACTCAAGGGAAGTGTTAAGAAGAAAGAGTGACAGCCTCCTGCTGCTCTTGGTTCCACTAAGTGTATTTTTTTATTTTATTTTTTTAAAAGACTACTCCATCCCTCCGCCTCTCGTGTTGTATTTTTGAAGACCTGCTCGAGGGAACGGTGGTCAGGAAATGGCGCGCTCTTTACAGCTTGAAGCGCTCCTTTCACACACTATTGAATATGTCTGAAGAGGCGTGAATGAGCTCGTCACGTCTCTCCCGTCAAATCTTACAACCTCCTCTCCGCCCAAGTTTGTGCTCAGTCACGATCGCTTCCATTTGCATTTTAGTCAGCGTTTCTTTCCTGTTTACTGATCCGCACACACTCGTCACTCAGCAGCATCATCCCACACACACACACACACACACACACACACACACACACACGCACACACACATACAGAGTATGCCCATACTGTGTGTATCCCTGACTCATACACTTACTGTATGTGCACCCAGTGACACTGAGAAATGAATCTGGTGTTACACACTCTTACTCATCTCGTCTCGTCTCTTGCACTCAAAATGCACTAGGATATATGTACATGTGCTGTGCACTGTTTGCCTTTTCAATGACCATCAGTATCTGGTTCATGAATGTTTATTTTGCTGCACAGCTCTGCTCAAAAGTCAGAAAATGCACTGATGGAAACCGACGAGGTGCTCGTATTGATAGGGGCGCTTCAGTATGAGTTTACTGGAAGGAAAGAACCAGAGCTACCAGCAAACCAGCTACCTTTGGTTTTGGTCATTTATTCTCACTGTAAGTTGCTCCACAAGGTGCAGTGATTGCATCACTTGACCTAGGACCATAAATAGATAGAGCACATCACTTTTAACGGTGAAGTTGGACGGTGACGTCCTAATGTCTGTGGATGCAGTGGACGCAGCTGTGTCATATTCCAGCTGTAATGCTCCTGCCAGAGCAAATCAAAGCTTTTATATCCAGTGTCTCAACAGGAAATACCCGCAGCACACCTGGGGCCTCATTTATCAAAGCATGTGTAGCGCATATTCTAAATCTATGTGTAAGACTAGCACAAAGTAAGATTAAGTAAAAAGGATAATGTATGGGTGTCGGTGATGATGATGTGGGGTTGTATGAGTCGAAGCATATTACCTAGCGTATTACCCAGACTAGATTCAGATCAGTGCGGTGCTAGTCAGGGGAGACACTGGTGAACAGGGCCAGCAGAAAAAAAGTGCTGAGGATAAACCACTGGAAATATTCTACACGAAACGTACATTTAAACAGATATTGGATCGTTTCAGTGGGTTTTTCAAAGTGTCTGAAACACATTTTTTGTGCTGGCCCTGTGCACAACGAGACATTGCTCTGCTGGTGTTTCCTGCCGTCACTCCTGATCTGAATCTACTCTGCATGACTACCTCATACAACTCCATGTCAAATAACCCAAACCTTTAAAACAAAAATGTTTAGTTTCAAAAATGTTAGACTTTTCTACTTTGAACAGTTTCAGTTGTACCAACATGCAACAGTTTCATTTTCTTTCTTGGATGTCATTTGTGCATCTTCTTGATAATGCACTTTTGTGTCTAAAAACAGTTGATAAATGAGGCTCTACATCTCTGAATGTGTATAAATGAAGGATTTATTCACACTAATATTGAATAATATTTTCCACTCGTTCCTCAGTTGTGTGAGAGAAGCTGAGATGGAAATACTGTACGTTGGAAAAGGAGGATAAAACACCAAAAATAGAGAAAAATAAAAGCACTAAATGAGGAACCACAGCTGAGATGTGACAGATGTGGGTCTAGTTGACATTTCAGGTTTTAGCAATCTGGTGGTGGTGTCTGTAGAACTGACTGTAAAGGCTTCAAATAACCTGATATCTCCTCCCTCCTCTTTTTCCTTTATGTGTGTGTGCGTCCGTGCGTGCGTGCGTGCGTGCATGCGTGCGTGCATGCGTGTGTGTGTGTGTGTGTGTTACAGCTGGATACAGAGGCAGCTAACATCCTCAATGAGCTGCAGGTGAAGCTCAGCACTGTCCTGGACAACTTCAGCACCGTGTTTGCCAAGAGGTAACACACAGACATACACACACACACACACACACACACACACACAGTATTCAGTGGATGGCTGAGCAACAAACCTCCACCAGCCCTGCAAAAGTTTTCCGTGCATAAGTTTACGTCTCCCTCCTCTCCCTCCCCTCCCTCTTCTCCCTCCAGCTTCCAGACTCGTATCAACGGCTGCATGCGTCAGATGGCTGAGATCCTCTACCAGATCAAAGGGCCCCCCAACCACAACACAGCAGAGGCAGATGCTGACAACATGCTGCGGCCCCTCATGGAGTTCCTGGATGGGAAGTAAGTTTGTCTGCAAATGAATTTGTACAACTAACAATAAATTTGTGACAGTTTTAACATGAAATTAGAGCTTTTGTGTCCAACACTGGGTCAAAACCATAATTAAGTCTGGGTAAATAACTCAACAGTAATATAAAAGACGTATTGGAACTAGATTAAGGTTGTGAATCAACCCAAAGTTTTTTTTACTGGTGGTTTTTGGTGCTTAAATACTGAATTACTTCCTCCTAAATTAAGTCTAAAGGACTGGAAGTAAATGTAACGGCATGCATTAACACAACAGGAAACTGACCAGTCTCCACAATGAGCCTCCTGATGCACATGTTACATCATTAGAAGGGTTAAAACTTTAAAAAAGTAACTTTGCAGTCCTTGAAAAACTTCTTAAAGCCGTTTGAAGGAGCCACTCACCAGTTATTCTGTAGAATAAACAACAAGTGACCACAAGGACTTTCTCTTGATGATGCAGATCGGAGATGTCAACATGTTTTAGTCTTTAAATTGCAGTTCACACTTTTGTCCATCAACTGAGGAGCAAAGCAGAACATGCATTACTTCAAGCACCTTTCCTTCAGTAAAGGTGAAGAATGAAGCGCTCCAATAGTACAGCATTCTCAGTCAGTGTGTTTCAACTTTTCAAAGTGCAGATTTAGGTAATGCTCTATTTTACAGGTCTGTTATTTCCTAATAATTTCTTAAAAGTTTCTTGGAAAGAAGCGTGTAGTCCGGTGCTACGACCCGGGACTGAACTCTGAGACTTGTGTTGTTTGATTGTTATTATTGCTTTCCAGAGAATTTTACATGAAGGAAATTGCTCCCTTTAAACCCCAGTAAATATATATTCATCATTCAGTGATTATTGTAACCTTCATCCTTTATGTGGTGAATTTTCACACTTTGCATGTTTAGCTCGATCCTCTGAAGAAAAAGCTCAAGGTTTCCCGTGCTTAGTGTTTGCAAATAGCTGGAGGCGTCCCAACTGATCTGTCTCTGTTTTACCTGTCTCTGTTTTAAGAAAATTATTTGGAAATTAATCTTTTTCTGTTGCATTCATTTTTACTGTTTGTGACTCGCAGGGCCGGTTTGCACTTCAGGCAATTCATTAGGATTTAATGAACAACTGTCTTATTGAAGAGAAAGTATATTGAAGAAAATGTTATTATTATTATTACTTACTTAAACTTGGTCTAACTGGCAAGTCTGCATTTAAGCAAGCCATATTAAAGACTGACGGAATTTAAATGTTTTAACTTTGACCTCTACAATAACTATAACTGAACAACGTAGTCTGTTGGACCAAACAAGTGTCAGCTCACAGTTGTGGTGTGTTTTCGTGTGTGATCCAGTCTCAGTATCTTTGCTGACACCTGTGAGAAGACGGTGCTGAAGAGGATCCTGAAGGATCTGTGGAAGATCGTCCTGAGCAGCCTGGAGAAGACCATCGTCCTGCCTCAGAGCAACGACAGCCTGGTGAGCGCCACCCTAACCCTGACCATCACAACTACCTGACCTAACCCAAACCCTAACCTTTAACTAAAACCACTCCAGATCATCAGAGAGTACCCACTTCAGTTAGCATTGCACTCCTATAACACTGTCGGACTCACGATGGACAGTGTTAAAAGCAGGATCAGATCGATGCAGCAGAACCAGATATATCCTTTTTATTCCACACACTCTTCTTATCGTCAAAACTTGGCGACTACGTTGCCCACAATGCAACTCAACCACAGTTGAGTTTAGGTGTAGATTTGGTTTTGTTATGCTAGTCGTAGCCTTGAGCCTGCAGCAGAAACAGGAGCAGGCTACAGGAGGTCTGGTAAGCTCACTTCTTTCTAACCCAAAACCCCCTCAGACTTGTAGTCTTCAGATCCAAACGGCGCCGACTGAAGTGACATCACTTGAGGCAGTTCATCAGATTTCATGCAGCTCCCTCGGCAACCTTTTTCACACATGCAGTAGTATTCCCCAGGACCCATAAACAGACTTTGATATGTAAAATGGAGTGGAGTTCCCCTTTAAAATTTTAAGTTAATTCTTAATCTTCACACAGCTCTTTGAAGATGTGAGCACCGGACAAAATGTCCCCTGTTGCAAAAAAATGTCACTCATAAGGTCTAAAACTGGTCGTCACAGAGGGAGAAGGACGTTTGTGTGATGAGTCGTCCACACTCTTTATTTCTTCATGGTCACCACAGGTCCTGCTTTGTTTACACATTGATGAGAGTGATTAGAGTAAAGTGAAGGAGGTGGGAAAATGCACAAACAAACACACAGTTAATATTAAAAAGAAAATATTTATGCATGTTTTTGCCCATTAAGTACAAATAACCTGCACTATACTTTTGATAAATGTTTTAAAAAACTTCTCCTTGTTGGAGAATCCAAGGACAATCCAGCATCTGAAAATCAGCTGCCAAACAGCAACAGTTTTTAGTAACAGAATTTACATTTGCATGTTGTCGTGTCTGCAAACAGGTTTCCCTAAATGACATGTTGTTGACACAGATGATGTATTCCAACAAAGTCCCTCCAAGTTGATTATTATAACAGAAAGGAATGAATGGGAAGTGCTGCAGTAAATCTGCAAATGTGTACAACATATGCAGTGTCTGTGTTGTGCAGTGTTGGGTTATGGTAGTGTCCCATTCAGACCAGAGGCAGTGCTCTGCTGCCATCTACAGGTGGATGTCAGCAGGTGTGTTTCTCCGGGGTCCAGTTCTGTGGAGAAGTGTGATCCTGTTGAGTCTCTGCATTTTTTCTTCCTTACAGGAAAATTTTGATTTAAAATGAAGTTTGTCCACTTCCCTCTCTCTCCCTCCCTCTCTCTGCAGGGAGCCCAACTCCTCACAGCAGCTAAAGGACTCTCAAATCTCAAGGTAACACACACACACACACACACATACAAAGAAGTGCGTAACCACCTGTGTGTCTCTGACGGGACATTGTAAAGCAGAGATGACAAGCTGAGACACGTGTCAGTCAACCAATATCTCTGTTTATCCTTTAAGACATTTTTGATGTAAAGAAATCTTTTCAAATGTGCGAAAAACACACATGAGAAGAAGCAAAATTAAGTACTCACTGAAAAACATTGTAAGATTTGTATCTCAAAAAAGACTTTGGGGGTTTCCTGCTGACGTTAGTACAGACTGGCCGCGACAGTCATAGTCAGCTGCTGCAGGAAGTTGGCAGTGTAAAGACGAGACAGGCTTGGTAAAACTTGTGGAGCACTCAACCACAAACTGCTTTTTCTGGAGCTGCTCAAACAGAACAAGTCTCTGAAATGTATTCCCCACTTCATTTTCCAGTCAATTAAAGAAAGGCAGATAATGATGTGTGGATTTCCTACTTTTTTTTTATCACAGTCGTTTATTGACTGATTTACAAAAGTTAAGTCAGTGTAGTTGTTATCCAACAACTAGATTTAAGTCAACACAAATAAGCAGCTCTAAATATCAAAGTCACACGAATGAACTTAGGCCTGGATTCATTAGTTTTTCCTGCTCGTGTATGGTTTTGTCTTTATGTATTTATCGATGTTGACTGTTTGTCTAATGTGAGTCTGTGAACTCTGCTTGCTGTAGGGAGGGGGTGAAGCCAAAACCCTGACGCCTAAGCAGTGTATAATTATTGACGCAGGGCTGGAGACGATCAAGGTAGGTGGAGACCTGCACTGACTCACGTCTGAAACTTACGTGTATCGCAAGACAAACATGGGAAAACATCAGTTGCATCTTAATACATTGATTTTGAGACACTGATATGACTCTTAGGTATTAAATAAAATAGGTAAGATAATAATCACAACATAGTCGGGCATCACACCAAACCAAATCCTAATTCTTTTTTGTTTACACATTCAGTAGTGAAATATAGTATAACATTTTATTTAGTTACAAAATTCATTCCTCTACATTGACATACAGCACTTTTACATACCTGTGTATACTGTAGTTTCACTGCACAGGGACACAACACAATATACAGTAGAGTTGCACTAACCGTGTTTAGAATATTATCTGGCACAGATTATTTTCTCACTCTGTTGTCTTTACTTCCTTCAGCAATATTTCCACGCCGGAGGAAACGGGCTGAAGAAGGCGTTTGTCGAGAAAAGTCCTGAACTGGCGTCCTTGCGTTACGCCCTCTCCCTCTACTCCCAGAGCACCGACGCTCTCATCAAGACCTTTGTCACCACACAACACTCCCAAGGTGATCACACACACACACACACACACACACTGCATGCATGATATAAAGGCTTTAGAGGATCAGATATCCCTTGTGTTGAAAAAGTTCACTAAATCTCTTTTCCTGTCTTCTCAGTGCATGATGGGATGGGCATCAGAATCACTGGCAATGAAAAGATTCGACCTGACAGAGGTAAGTCCACAACACAACACTAAGTCTACACAACTGCTGAGCCTAGGAACACCCAAATATTTTAGGTTCATGAAATTAAACTGAATTTCTTTCTAAGTTCTAATTGGATGTCACCTGTCACCAAAAGGTGCTTCACTCTTAACAAAGGCACAGTGTTAGAGGATGTTTTACACGTTTCCTTGCTCATGAAACCAGGTGTAAAACTGTTTATATTAACTATTTTTAAAGAGTTTTCAGTGGCAAGGCTGCTCACTTTACCATTTAAAAAAATAATGAAAATGTTCATATTTTAGCATTATTTCCTTGTCCTCCTTTCTCTGTCTTAATTCTAATAAATTAGAAATTATCCCTTCATCAAATACTAAATATAATCATACCGTTCCCCATTTTATGATGATCAGCCTCTGTGGAAATTGAAGCTGAAATGTAAGATAAGAAAGTGCAGCAGCAAGAAGATCAAGATAAGACTAAAACAAAAACACAAAGAGTGAAGTTTGAAGATGTTAACGGCATCGTGTTGGCTGTCGTGCAGGTTCAGGGGTGGAGAAGCCAATCGGAGAGGCCTTACTGCAGATCGACATGATGCTCGGGAAGGAACGCAAGGTCAATGTGAGAGGTGAGACGCCTGCGTTCAAAATACACAAACATGTACATGAAACAGACCGGAAAATCAAGTGTGTTCTGTAAATGCTGGCACGTTATAGTTTTACTCCCTGAAACAACTTATATGAGAAGAAATGTTTCTACTTCTCATTTCACATTAACACAGATAAACAATTATGCAAATTGGTACATAAAAAGAAAATAAGATCAAAATAGAATAATGAAGAAAAACATAAAGTTGGCGGTGATGTGAATGTAAATATATGAAGATCAGTGGCGATCCTAGACTACGATTTACAGATGTCCCCTGAACGCCTCACATGCAGGCCCTGTACAGTGTCTTTATGGGAGGTTTGAGGGGGTTTATAGTAATCATTGCAAAATGTACCAATATGAGGGGATATTGGGGGCCCCTGTTCCCCTTGAGGGCCCCAAGCATTTGCCTGGTTTTCCTCTCCTGACTGTGCACCTCTGATTTAGACATACACTCATGCAGACACATCATCCACACTGAATCTCTGTCTGTCATTTCCTCTTCTCCCTCTCCCTCTCTCACATCCCTCTCTCCAGTCATCGCGGTGAACGACATGAAGTGGCAGACCTCGGGTATGTTCCGGCCTTTCGTTGAGGTCTCCATGGTTGGTCCCTTCCTCGCCGACAAGAAGCGCAAGTTCACCACAAAGTCCAAGAACAACAGCTGGACGGCAAAGTTTAACGAGGCATTCCAGTTGTGAGTTTGAACTTTTGCACCTAAAAATAGACTCGAACATTTACAGCTGAGAGATGCAATAAATAAGAGGCTGTTTTTTAATCTGCTCCTCTGCCCTGTAGTATCCTGGGTAAGGAATCCCCGGACTGCTACGAGCTCCAGGTGACGGTGAAGGACTACTGTTTCGGCCGGGCGGACCGGGTGGTCGGCGTGGCCGTGGTCCAGCTGCGTGACGTCGCCGACCGCAAGAGCTGCGTGTGCTGGTGTCCTATCGGGCCTCGCATTTACACGGACGAGACGGGCATGACAGTGATGCGTATCCTGTCCCAGCGACCTGCTGATGAGGTGGCCAAGGAGTTTGTCAAGCTGAAGTCTGAACTCCGTCCTGTGGAGGAGGGCAGATGAGCAGAGGCGCTGACTCAGCACCAGATTGTTGGAAAGGGTGATAACTGACACGGAGCAAGGTCTGGGTTCAGTAATCACAGACCATTAAAGCCTGTGAGTGATAACATTCAACATGGAGGAGGAGGACACAGTACATATAAGTAGGTTGAATATTTGTCATAATTATGGTAAGAAAGAAACGTATTTAAATCAAAGGTGCAGTTTGGACGGAGAGGCTTTCTCTAAATGTTGAAAATTGAGCACCAGTGTCATGACTATCAAGCAACATATGGGTTTAGATCATCAACTCAGTGGTCAGAAATAGTTTTAGATCATCAGAGGTAAACTAAAGATCTTCTAATTCTAATGACTGACTACATCTGGATAAAATCTGTCATCTGTTGGCCATCAGAACTGACCTCACACTGCTAATTCTGGGTTTGTCCACCTGACAGTACTGAAAGATGCAAACATGGCATTAGTTCTAAAACTGAAGATTCTTGCTGCTGTAACTACGACAGGAGATGGGAGTGATTTGGAGCAAGTAATCCCAGACTCCTGCACCTTCTGAGCCTTCGGGGCCTTCTGACTGCTGACAAATAGTGACATATATGACATCGGTACCGCTGTTGACTCTGGTATCCAACCATTTCCCAAAAAATGTCATTAACCAGCTGACAAATGTCACAACAAACACATTAGAGCGAACAAATGTCACACTTAGCATGAGTTGTTGCAAAGAGCTCGAGCTTGCAAGAAACAATTATGAACATCCCCATGGAAACTGCTCTAAAATTGCAATATGGGAATTTAGTAGCCAACAGTAATTCCCCAACTTGAAGAACAAAGAACAACATGATGATGGATGATGGGTTACTCATTTTTAATTCAACCTGATGTTAGAAGTGCAACACACATCAGCTGATTCACATGTCAGCTGACACCTGTAGCACCAGATGCGTCTTACAGAAAGAGGAAGTCAGGATACAGTAGCCAGGATCTGATCCACGCTGGAAAATACTACAGTCTGATGCACTGAACCAAGTAGAAGTGCTTCAGGCTGCTGCTGCTGCTAATGTGTGTCGCTCTTTAATGGAGAACTTCTCACAGACTGAATACATGAAACCCTGAACAGAAAGAAAATGTAGTTAGTTCTTATGAATTACACAGCCTTAAAAAAAAAAAAGCCAACTGGCTAACATAGCTAACAGCTAGCTCACCGTACTCAGACTTAAAACGTGAATGGGTACAACATCATTGACATTTTAAGGAAGAAGGCATGGATTTTTCTCAGAAGCAAAGAATTATGGGCATAGTAGTTTAAAGTACATAACTGGCCACTGGACTGTGGCCTGTCGAACAGCTTCTTCATAGGTTTTGAATTTTGTTCTTCTGTTTTCGTTTTGTTTTGCCAAATGTTAAACTGTGACTGTGGAGACTGTTTACCTGTAGACCTGCTCTGAATTGCAACAGACAAAATCTGGCAACCTGTTTTTAAAGGGTTAAAATAGTGTGAAGACCTTTATGGAGGACCCAAAACAGACCTCCATGCATGCACAGCCGCATCCTGTTCCAATCATAAGTTTCTGAATGTCTGTTTTATGTCAGGCGCAGTACGAATTTGGACCGATGGAAGATCGAATACACAGGCAGGTTTGACTGAACTGTAACTGGGTTTGATCCACACTCTTTGTCTGTTTACTATGTGCCAAGGAACGCAAGTGTTCAGTGAGCCACGTTCAGCTAGCTCACTTCACAAAGTCGAGACAGACGTGGCCACTGGAGGATCTCCCGCTTTATGCTTTATGCTTGTTTAATGCTTGGTTCTGCTGTATTAAACTGAACAAACATTGTCTACAGTAGAGTATAAGTGCATAAAGGCGGATGTTTCTCAGTTGCCATAGCTGTAGTGACAACTGAACTCTTGCACTCTGTTTAAAACTAACTGTAAGTTTGTAAAAAAAAATAGATAAATAAAAATAAAAGCCTAAGATCAGAGCATGTATTTATTGTATACAATCAAACTGGACTAGAATTGTGATCTTTTTCATGTATGTACTGTGAAATATGAGGATTGATCAAATGTATGTAAAGTACTTATCATTATTATGATGTGACATATGTTGAAAATACTTGTAACAATATTTTGTATATAAAATATTTATAAATTAAGGCAGATGGTGGTGTCCTTTGTGTGAGTGTGTGTGTGTGTGTGTGTGTTTTTAACCATTGTTTTGAGTCTGCAGGGTGACATCACAGTTACACAAACTAAACTATAATCCAGACATCACCTTTAACCTGTTATTTATTTGCCAGGCACAACTCTCCTGCCCCCCCCCCCCCCCCCCCCCCCCCCCCCCCTCTGCTCTGCAGTTGTCCTCACACCTGCTCCCATCACCTCATCATTACCCCTGAGTACATCTAGCTGCATTCTTGTTTCTGCCTGCTTGTTAAAGAAGCCTGCCTTAGATGGACTTGAGCATTAGAGTCCTCTGGTGGTTCACTGAGTCATTACAGGTTTATGGAGGTAGATTTGTCTCAATATTATTTCCGTGAACAGATTGACGACCCGTTTGTAAATGTGAATCTGTAAATATAAAACACCTTCCACAAATGGAATGAATGATTACAATAATAATTAATTATTAACAGCTTTTCAATTTTCATTTTAATATGGTCATAGAACGCCCGCATGAGTCTGTAAAAATGAAAATGCAAATTGGATTACTGCATTGTCTTCTTAATTGTCTTTAATTAGCTGGGCTGAAGAGCAGCAGGAGAACAGGTGTGCTAAGTGGGCAGCTCACACAGGACTGTTCTTTGTTCTGTCCTGAGCTCATTCTCTGTTTGCCCTTCATTCGGCTGGTTCCCTCTGTCATTTCACCTTTATTCCTTAGTTCCTCGAGTGAGTTCATTTCATTACATTTCCTCAAATTATGTTTATTTTATTCTTAAGTAGTACATCTAATTTCCTTTGTTTGTTCCCACATGATTATACATCAACAATTTTTGTTGCTTTATTTAAGATAATAAGATTCTAGCTGAGTGTCCACTTTCTCAGCTGTAACCACTCACCTGACTGACTGCAAGCAAAAGATGAACTACTTTCAAATGGAACCTGCTGACTGCTTCTCCTGCTTCGCTCATATTCATCAAGTCAAGTCCAGTTTAATCCTCAAACACATTCATGTGTGAAAAATTACATTGCTATCATGGAATTACATTTTCATTTCCGAGTTTACACAATCATCTTAATAGGGTCTCCAATAGACCTCTGTAACTCGCTCCTGTGTCCACATATTTGTCCACACATACACCAGAGTTATATTTAGAAGATTATACCTTAACCAGTACTCTTTACCTGTTGAAAACTGGTAAAATGCAGTTTTTTACTTGCCAAAAATTGATTCCTGCTCCCAATTTGATACTGAAAGGGTTTTTCTGCCTCAAAATTACTTCATATCAGTTATCAGAGTTATATTTAGAAGATTATACCATAACCAGTACTTTTCACTAGTTCAAAACTCTGTATAGAGCCTGTGCAACACATACAATGCAGTTTTTTACTTGCCAAAAATTTATTCCAGCTCCTAATGTTGGACTTAAAAGGTATATATATATATATATATATATATATATGGTTATGTATAATCTTCAAATTATAACTCTGATGAGTGATATGAAGTCATATTTTGGCAGAAACCCCCTTTCAGTATGGATAGGATATCAGACATAACAAACACACAAACATAAAAATAACATTATTGACTGTAATCACGTTAATATCATGCCTGATTACACTATAAACAGCAAACACGTTTATGGCCACAAATTCTGTTGACATAATCGCTATCGTCTCACACATACATAACATCACTATTAGGTCGGACATAGAGTTAGTGTATTTGTTCGTAATGGCTGTTTGATCCAGATGAAAGCAGATGTAGAGGCACAGAACTTAAGCTTTAACAGGCTGCGCGCGCTCCGGTTTGACACCGGGTTTGATGTTATTTGACCGCTGTGGAACACCGTAGTTTTGAGGTGCGTTTCCTGCGGGACGTCATCTTGGTTTAATGGGGGGGCGGGGGGCTAGCTTCCATGCAAACTGGTAAAACGGATCTGTCAGATCTCATCTCCGGGTTGGTGCTCCTATAAAATTGTCGGAGCCTCAGATCCGTTAACATGTGTTTTTAAAAACTAATTTCGGGGCTGCATTTACTCTTTCTTTCACGAGCGCTGTGTAGCCTCGGTGTTTTACAGCAGGTCTGGGCTGGACAGGTGACAGGTGTGTTTACAGTGTCTGTGCTCTGAAAGACATTACAGCAGGAAAGGGGTGAAAAGTAGCGGGTCCCTCTTTTGAAATTGATTGGAGCTTTCTGCATAACTTGCACCTGACTGAGTTAATAATGGTAAGTAGTTACTCATTACTGTAATGTGAACAGCTGCCTTAGATGACCGTGTTTTCCCTGCAATGCAAAGTTTGTTTTATTAAGTATAATTATATGTTTTCACAGGGATACCAGAATCCAACTAAGTCCACACCTTACCCCACAACCAGCAATAAATGGTAAGTCATTGGCATGACTACACCCCATACCTGTATGTGCTCAAATTAGGGTCAAAAGAATTTTGAACTTGTAAAGTGATGTTCACCAGTAATTCCAGATGTAGTTGTAACTCAACTTTTGTAAACCTGTAATTGTGCATGCATAGAAGACATTTTGTATTTGTAAAAAGAGAGCTATTCAAATATGAATCTTACTGTTGAGGTAGCACAAAGACACTGTGAAAGAAGTGCTTTTGTCAATGTCTGTGTACAGATAGAAAGCAGAAAACTATAAGACTTGGTGCTGAAAGTTTCCACACAGTGTGTGTGACACTGAAGTTACAAGTAAAACATTTTACCCTATTTTTACACTTGAATCTGATTGGACAATCCATTCACATAGCAGAGTCCAATCAGAGGGTAGGTGTTCTGTTACCTTCATCTTTGCCGTAGATATTCAACTCCGTTGCCATCAACTTGAAAATATACTACACCTTCCAGGATCTGCGGTGTAGATGAAGACAAGAGAACCACCTCCTCTCTGATTGGACTCTGCTTTGTGATTGGAATGTTTTTCAGTTGTAAAAATGGGGTCAAATTTCTACTTGTAACTCGACTGTCAAAAACTGTGTGGGAACTTTGAGCATCAACCTTTACAGTTTTTGACTCCCTATCCGCTGACAGATTTTGACAAAAGCATTTTTTCTTTCACAGTGTCTTTGTGCTACCTCAGCTCTGATATCATTTGTTCAGTTCCATTTACAAAGTCTTGTTTTTCTTACAGAAGTCATTTTATTTAATACATTTGCAATCATGTGTTTTCATAAGGAAACCAGAATCCACCTCAGGCCAGAACCACATTGAGGTCCCACGGATGTTTCTACAGTAGCCCTGATGGGACAAACCAAACACTGGCTGTATAGAGAAATTTTTACCTTAACTGAAGGTTATGTGGTTGCAATCTGCAACCTCATCACTAGATGCCACAAATTCCTACACATTGTTCCTCTAATGGACTACACACACGCACACACGCACGCACACACACACACACACACACGCACGCACGCACACACACACACACACACACACACACACAAAAAGAATAAAAAAGCTAAAACCCCACTCAACAAGATAGAGATTTATGTTAATATATTCATTTCTCATTAGTCGTGTCAATTGAATTGTATCACTTCATATGAGTTGCACACACACACACACACACACACACACACACACACACACACACAGACACACACAAACCAAAGTTAATTCTGATGGTCTGAATTTGACACAGGTTGTGATGAACTGTGCTGGAGACTCTGAGTGGGTGCTGTTGTGTGGGCGGCTGTTGATTTCCAAGTGTACAAAGCATCGTCTCAACTTTCCCTCCACAGTATGAAGAAGAGTTCACATGGAGTGATACAGCTCCACCGGACTTTGACACTAAACCACACAGAAAATATCTCACATTACATTGATTAGAGTTGTCTGAACAACTTGCACATTCCCATGATGTCCTGTAGCTGTTTTATATGAGCAACAACATGAGCAAGGACAGTTCAGCTGCTTCTTGTGAGAATCGTGTGATATGCTTTGTACGTGCGTATATATATCCCCAGTGTCTGCGATTCAAGGTTGAAATATGTCAGTTATCTTTACTTCTTATTTTTCATTTTGCTACATTGGTGTCACTAGCACTGAAGGACAGTGGTGCGGTTGATGATGCTTTCAAATGTTTGGGGAAACACTCTGAGCTTCAACCTTGCTGACTTCAATTTGGTTAACGTTACAGCCTTTTCACATGGCAGGAGTGCAGCTCAAGAACAAGGACAACATTCACACTTTATTCAGTAACTGAGGAGGGAAAAATGGCTGAAGACGTCCTGAAATCCAAGTGGAAATGACTCCATTATAAGGATGTGAAAGTTCTCAGTCATCTCAAACGCCATCAACCAGGATTGACGGCCGTACTGCTGTCAGAGAGTTATTAGAAGTCAAGTCTTATAATAAATTAATAGTAAAATTGAGTTTAAATAATATAGTATAATATTTAAATAAAAATTTCATCAGTAGAAGCAGTGATGATGGAGTTTAAACTACATCCAGGACTCATACAGCCACTATAGGATTTTACTGCTTTCAGATCAGTGGAGGAATCTGCTGGTTGAAAGACCAGACAGTATCTTTAGTAGCTTGAACTTTAGTAACTTTATTGTGACCCGAAGAAAACCAGGAGCTGGTTGCACAAAACACCTTAAGTTTTCTTAAGTTTGATACTTAAGGCTGATTTCTTCCTTAGCTGAGGGAGTTGCACAGAATCTTGCACAAGACTTTTTTTTGGTATTAGGGCTTGTGATGCAGATTGTCATCTCACCTGTTATAGTCTCTGAAAGTTGGACTGCAGAAGAAAAAATGGCCGAAGAAGGCAAGAAAAAATGACGGTCAGACAAATCATAAATTGTCTGAGAATCTAACTATCTTCTTGGGACGTGTTCATTCTCTTCATTTATCACCATAAACTCAGTCATGTTGCGGTTAACATACAATTAAAGGTACCTTTAGTTTTTTCCTTAGTTTGGTTGCTAAGGTCTTCTGTGCAACAGCTTAACTGACGCTCAGTGTTTCCTTAGGTATTAGACATGAGGGGAAAAACCTTAAATACTTAAGTGAACATTTTATGGAAACCTTAAGGGAGAAGAGTTAAGGGTGTTTTGTGAAACTGTTTTTATTTTAATAAATTTGAACTTGGACTTTAAGGAAAATCTTAACTTAAGGTGTTTTGTGCAACTGGCCTCAGGGCTTTTTTCTAAACAGTTAACATTTTTGCTCATTGACAAATTTAATAAGATGAATAGTTTGACATTATGTGAAATTCACTTATTCACTTTCTTGATTAGAGTTAGGTATGACTGATACCACTCTCATGTCTGTACATCCAATACAAAGCTTAGCTTAGCTTAGCATTAAGACTGGATACAGACAAAGAGGTAAGGTAATAAAGAGGGAAATTTGCCATAGCCAAAGCCCAATTAACTTTTGTTCCCAGACACAAACTTAAACAAGTCCACCTACGGTTTTCTCCTTTGTAGTCCAACAACTGCTCAGCTTCACACTCATCTCATTATTTCCTTTGCTGTTCCCAGTGGTTGAAGTGTCAGAAAATCTCTTTAATAAATCATCCGAGCTACAAATGACGTTGAGGAGATCAGTGATGAGACTGCAGGAGAACAAGCAGCTCCGAGAGTGACGTGAGCAGAAAATAGTGGTTGATTAATAAAAATAAAAAAATTCGCAGCCACTTTCCAAAGTTTTGTTTACTCATGTCTGACTCACAGGTGTAATGATTCTGAGATGATACAACATGCTGTTTCGGCTGCGTGGTGGCTCACTGCCCGATGCTAACAGGACTGACCTTTGCAAGAGCAGCAATAGCTGAGGCACAGTTGGACTTTTTTCTTTAAACAGGAAAACCTCAGATCCGAGTCACACTGATTTAATATGTACATTTTGTTCAATTATCAGCCACAAATGATTGTGTTTTCAAGATTTAAGTGGATCAGGTCTAAATCAGGTCCATCAGCAGCAGCTGTTTGTTTGAGAAACATTATTATGAGTCTACAGTCATGCTAGCAGCTTGGTGAGGCTTACATGCCCACACAGACATTGCTAACATGCTTATGTTGGCGATGTCACCACAATGTTTAAAATCTTTGTTTCAGAAAGATAGTTATGAAACTGCTGCAAACTCAGGAACCCCAGCACACGAGATACAGATTTCACTGCATCAAATGTGACATCAGATGTATTGTCCACATGAGTGTGAGCCTCTGCAGGAACACATGAAAGACGCCGCTGCCTCACATCTTCAAAGAGCCAGAATCATTTGTTTATTCTTACATCTCTCTGTCTTTACAGTTCTCTCTTGAGGAGGGTGGGAAGGTGACAGCTAGAGGTCAGCCTTCAGCTCTTATTTTCTTCTGCAGCGAACGGGAGACGCCTGAAATGCAGCACACAAAACACTGACAGTGTTTAAGGTAATAATCCAAAAAATGTTTGTTTAAATGGATTCTTTCAATTATGCATTTGCCATTTTAAACACCCCATGACTGCTACTGTAGTTTACTGATTTTCTTGAAAAAAAGAATAGAAGAAAAACTGGTGTAATTAGCTTTAGGGGGGGGGGAGGTGAAAACAGGAAAAATAACATAATTAAACAAAATAAATTCATTAACATAAGAAGTTCAATTTGGAATTTGTTGCAGTACCAATCGTTGTAATTGACATTCGATCTTTGGGAATGCAGGAGGTACGGTGTCAGAGCACCAATCATATATATCGAAAAAAAATCTTTAAAGCTGCACTGAATGATATTTTTACATTAACTATGAAAAAACAGATGTGACGGGTCATTCGTAGTGATGCGCAACTGTCTGAGAACCGGTCCATCACACCAACTTTGCAAAACTTAAACCCTCTAGCTCAGTATTGTGTTTACTACTTGTTATACTGCCCCCTAGTGGCCAAAGGTCAGTGAAAAAGAGTTTTAAAGAAAACTTTTCCTTTTTTTCAGCTGAGAATTTTATAATTTATAACTATGCAAGGCAAAGTCAAACCAATTCATTTTTTTTTTTTTTTAAAGTATATTTTTTTGGGCTTTTTATGCCTTTAATTGATAGTATAGTGGAGAGAGACAGGAAACGGGGAGGCAGAGAGGGGGAATGACATGCAGCAAAAGGCCGTCCGATGTGGGATTCAAACCGGGGCCAACTGCAGCGAGGACTGTAGCCTCTACACATGGGGCGCCTGCATAGACCACTACACTACACGACGCCCTACCAATTCATTTTTGACAAAGTCAACACTCTGCTGCTGATGCTTCTCTCTGGGCTTAAACAGTTAAATGGGGAAATAATTAAAGTCTTCATAAAACATGTTAAAGTCTTGACTGGTCTTGACTTATGAATAGATCCAGAAGGTTTTATAGAAACTTTCTGTCACAACATGAAAACATCATCAGTAAAACCGAGAGGAAATCATGCAATTTCTTACTTACTAATTTTACTGCAATCAATAAGAATGTCAGAAATCCCCTGCACACCAGTATAATGTAGCAGTAACACATGCAGTACTAAAATACTGTGGACTGGATCTAATTATACTATAAAGTGTTTCTGGAGTGTGGCAAGCCTTTTATTCATATTAGATTTAGAGCTGAATTCAACTAATATGATTATTCCTTTAAGCAAAACAGCCAAAAATACCCCAGTTCAAGTTGCCAGTTTTGGAATTAGCTGCTTTTCCTCTGTTTTATATCATTATAAATACAATCTTTGTGGGTTTTGGACCAATAAAAGATGATATCTGAAGATGCCACTCTGAGCTTTAGGAAACTTTGATGGGCATTTTTTTCACAATTATCTGATCATTTATGCACCAAATAAGTGATGCTTAATCCGTAATGGAATTCATCATTATTTGCAGCTGTTTTTGAAAGCTTAAACAAGTGCTCCATTCAACTGTGTTTAACCTTACACCCTGTGTAATGGATTGTGAGTCTGCAGCTGAGTCCGGCATGAAACTAACTCAATGTCTAGGTTAAGAAATTAGCCCACCTACCCTTTATTCCTATTGTTTCGACTCTCTACGCTGATGTTACGACATGTCAGTCACCAGATCAAGTGATTTAAGGAAAGAAATTCATCTTGTATTCGAATAAAGTTGGGATTCAAACACGTAAAGCCCTTCAGGTGAACTACAGGTGTGATTTGTTAGAGAGTGATGGTGAAACTGGAGGTAATTCCTTGACAGGTATAACTTCATGATGAAAAGGAACGTAGCTCCGCTTTGATCCTTGATGTAAAGAACATTTTCGATAGACACTGACAGAGAACATCTTCATACACTTTGAGAGAGAGGAGCTTTCAGAGAGGCTTGTCAGTGACTCTTTATCTCTGTGTCTTTATGTTTGATGTTTTTAAACCCTTTAAACCTCATAACTGGGTTCAGGCAGGAAACTGTAGGACTGAACACATTTATTAGAAGAACATCTTTAAAAAAAAAAAAGAAAAAGAAAAAACACAAACTAGTGCTACATTGTCCTTGAAGATAAAGAGAAACCAAAACAAATTTTCATTGTGGCTACTTTCAAAAGAGCTAAAAAAAAAAAAGATTTCTTCACTGAACATCTACTATTCAGTTTATTAAAATACCAAAAGAATGAAGTCAACAGGATGACTCAACTAAAACATTTTACTAACACACAAACATGTCGCAGCTGATGTAGAAAAAAATCAAAGCAAGAAATTGGCTTCTGTTTTAAATTGTCTACATTGAAACTTTTATGCATTTAGAGTTCATAGTGCAACAAATCAATCAAATTCAACCATCTTGTCTATTTCTACATCACTTGAAAGTCTGCACAGTTTTTCTTTTAACACCCCACAAAAGAGCACTAACAAGCAGTTAGTTGTGTTTTCATTTTCAAACTTGTGTATGGCACGGTTGTCATAGCTTCGTCAAGTGAGTTTATCCAGTGAGGCACCAGCATGGTCATAGTAAAAGTTTTGTTTCGTTGGCCAAATATCTTCACACACATATTGTGTCGCTCTTGTTGGCCACATTTATACCTGAGTAGGTATCAACAACAAGGGATGTTTATGACTTTAATAGAAATCAAATCTTTCCAATCATCTAATTACAAAAACACAAAAACAACAGTTTTTCTTTCTCCCTCTGAGTCCCTGAATGTGTTGGCATCTCCACAGTTGCTGTTCACCACTGATCAGCACCAGGAAAACGACCTGCCCACCATTTCAAAGAACAACTTGTTGGGCTTCCTGAAGTACCGGCACAGCTTCTTAAAGGCCTGGGTGCTCAGGGGCGCATGTGGCCTGCCTTTAGACTCGTCCAGGCACTTGTCGTGTCCGGCAGACAGGAGGCAGTAGAAGCCCTTGGTGGTGTTGTAGTAGAAGTTGTTGGGGCTGATCCTGGGTGACAGGTCCAGAAACCTCTCTGCCTTTCTCAGCTCAGGGAAAGGATCCCGAATAAGTGCATCGCCATCCACTACGTGGATCTGCTCCCGAGGGAAGACCTCCAGCCAGTGGGCCAAATGCTGGTGGTACAGGCTCCTCTGCAGCGCCTTGTACCCAGTGTCGATGTGGCCCTTGTTGAGCAGGAGCTCCTCTAACGTTTGGTAGGGCTTATGGCGGGTCAGGCGGTTGTGGAGGACCTGGGTGTAGTCGGAGACCAGTCGTTCAGCTGGGTCCCGGACAATTAGTAACAAGCGGACGGCGGGATTCATGTCCCAGACACGTTCAGGAACCTGAGGAGCTGCAAAGTAGCCAGGGGTCTTCTCCACTGTCAGCTGACCAGGGAGGGTGAAGGGCATCTGGGCTCGGTACCAGGCCAGGCCTCGGTGGTAGTGCTCCTCCATGTTGAAGTAGTGCACCTTACAGAAGGAAAGAATGTAGGTCAGTATTAAAGACGATCAAGAAAAAGTTAGTGTTAATTTTTATGTCACTTCTCACTGCAGTGGTTTTTAAAACCTTACTTTATTAGTATTTTAGTATTTTTTTACCATCTAAAAGACATTCAGGTCTTTCCGTCTGACCCCATCTTGTCCAAACCAATCTAAACTATTCCTTTGAGTTTTCCAACTTTGCCGTCTTCACCTCAAACTACCCTGATTAGGATTTCTCTCTGTTCAACTTCTTTGGGACAGGCCTGTCATCATTCATAACCACGTACTGTAACTACATGACAAACTGTATATAGGTTGAGCTGACTTTGTTCTGATTTTGTCTGTACCTCTCCGCTTTGATGGAGAAATAATATTACACAGTTTACATGTCTACTCTGCTGAAATTGCTGTCATGTGTATCTGGTAGGAAACAGCAGGTTTATCTGGTGAAATAAGAAGGTAACTGCAGTGCATCAGTGCCCCGAATAACTAGATCAGTGAAGCTGATTTATCTCTCAACAAAGTGCTATTATATTAACACTGAATCAGTTCAGGCAGAGCGCTGAAGGTAGACTTGCATTGGCTATTTATATTTCATTCACAATTCAGGATCAGTGGGTCATTGATACATCAGCTGATTGCCTACTGGCTGACTCTTAAATCCAGTTACTGATGTATTCATACAAATGTAAAGGGTGGCCTTTATACCTGCTGCTGCTGACCTCCCTGTAACTGATCCATTGCATAGAAACACTCCCGGATGATTCCAGAGAAAAGCTCAGGTGAGGAGCTGCGTGTGTTAACCAGACTTAACCAGGTTCACTTCTCCCGTGAAAGTTTTTTTATTAGTGTTTTTTCTTAGACGACTGAAATAAGGTCTGTGGTTAACACAAGCTCTAGAGATATTAACGTTTAACGTTAAAATACCCCAGTCAACGCTAACCTTCACTGCCTCGTTGTGTTCATACTCGCACATTGAAAATTATTACTAACTTTGTAAGAGGAAGCTTTTGTAGACGAGGCCAGAGCTCAATCAAACTACATGTTGGAAGTTTAGTGGTGGTGATGTTGAAGTTGTGCAACGGTGGCATTTTACCCCAGGTGACTGTATTCAAAATCATAAATGTGTTCATTTGTGAAGATTATCGTGCTGAACAAAACGTGAGTGTCATAAACATTTGTTTTTCAAAAAACCTTACACCCTGTGTAATGGATTGTGAGTCTGCAGCTGAGTCCGGCATGAAACTAAATCAATGTCTAGGTTAAGAAATTAGCCCACCTACCCTTTATTCCTATGGTTTCGACTCTCTACGCTGATGTCACGACATGTCAGTCTCCAGATCTCCAGATTTTTTCAAAAAGATTATTTTCTGCAGTAATACCAAAGCCAATGTAAAAATCCCATTAACTTTTTGTTGAGGGAACCAGGGTGACCCTAACATATGGGTTTGCCTTCGAAAATACAAGTGAAAATTCAAGTGTCTTTTTGGTGGAGCTGCTAACATCTCGCAGCCATCTAAAATTGGAGACCATTTTTTTTTGTAATGACTCACAAGCCAAAAAAGGTTCAGAGCCACAGGATTCATCTGTATTTAAATTAAATGATAATTTGTCTTAAATGTAAAATCTTACTCTGAAAGCTAACTAATAAATGTAGCTGTCATATGAATGTATTGGAGCAGAAGATGGAAATGCTCAAGTAAAGTCCTGGAAAAATTGCACTAAAATAAAATACTTTAGTAAATCTACTCAGTTACTTTCCCCTAATGGTGAGTAGACAGTTAGGTAACAGTGATGGGGTTTTACCTCAGCCTTTGCAACCTCCACATCTGGGTGCAGGTTGAGCATCTCCAGCAGGGCTCTGGTGCCGCCTTTACGCACGCCAATAATAATGGCTCCGGGTAGCCGCTGCTGGGTGGCATTGTAAGAGGAGGAGGAAGACGATGATGAAGAGGAGTAAGCAGGGGAGCTGGAACCCCCTGTGCGTAATTCCCTTAAGCACAGAGACAGCTGAGTCTGCAGCAGCAGAAGCACCAGCAGCGCTAGTAGCACCGTCCACAGCATGGTGCCACACACACAAACACACACACACACACAGCGGTGGAGTGGAGGTTATGTGCACACACTCATGAAGCTCCCAGATTTGCACTGAGTTGTGCTTGTTATCAGTCAGCAGGGGGCCTCAGGAGGGAGCTCTTCAATTTGACAACCTATGAGCCAGAAAAAAAAATAAAGGTTATTTCTCACTTTGCTGTCTCACTCCCCATCTTTCTTCTTTAATACTGGAAAACTGACACGTTTGGCAAAAAGTGCTGCTGATAAAGCAAGCAATATTTAATGTAAATCAAAAATAACATTTGATAGTTAGTTTATTCCAGCGCATTAACACATTTCAGGACCGATAGAGAGCGTAGCTCTTAAAGTGAAGAAGTTACAGTGTCAAATCATAAAAATCAACAACAAACAAAAGAATCTTCTGCCTGCAACCATCATTGTAAGTTATTTGTTTATATACGTATTTCATTTGACATTCATTAGCTAATCTTCCTGAGACCTGCACATTAAAAACAAGGTCCAAAAGAAACAAATTGAAAATAGATAAAACAAAACAAGCTGTTCTTAATACAGCACAGCCAAATAAACAACAATGCAAAAAACTACCAATAATATCAATAAATGGTTCTCATTACCACATATAATATAAAGAATGAGTGTGCAAAGCAAGCACAAACATGCAAAGCTAATACTGATACA
Source organism: Seriola aureovittata (assembly GCF_021018895.1). NCBI lineage: Eukaryota > Metazoa > Chordata > Actinopteri > Carangiformes > Carangidae > Seriola > Seriola aureovittata. The sequence goes on from NC_079368.1 coordinate 19,646,856, forward strand.
ACATTTAAGAACATAAATATTCCAAAAAATTAATGAAAACTAAGATATCAGGTGAAAAAAATGTATCTGAATTAGTTTCATTCAATGTGATGAGACTTTTTTCATTCTTTAATACTGTTTGGGAACTTGTTCCATCCCATAGAAACCCTGTACATACAGTACATGCCACTGTAACAGAGTAAACAGAGCTGCTGTGAAAACAAGCAGACTCGAGTGTAATCTTGCTTCAACTGTCTGTTATGCATATCAGTAATACTAGTGCTGTATCAATGGTTTATGATAATCATTAACAGATGAGAGACTGTATGAACTTCCAACTGATCCAATAATAACATTAGGTACAAACAATATTTTATTTACGATACAACCCTGTCACCTCAAGACAGGGTTGCTTGAGATTTTCAAAGCACATCTGCATCTCTGTAGGTGAAAGATTCAAATACACTAACAGATGTTATTTGAAAATCCAACATCATCGAACCGTCTTCACGAAAACAACAAAATAAAATCTGAAATGTTTCCTGTTAGCAGGGGAGCCGGAGTCGGCAACAGTCAGATGAAAAGAGTGCCGCCACGTAGCGTTTCTTTTCATCTCATAACATAGCAGTTGCTCCACGCACGCATGCTTGCTCTACTGTTTCACGATCCCATATGTCCTGAGATGCTTCTGCACTCTTACATGCCATTTTACAAAGTCTCTGCCCGAGCAGTTTTAGTTTCAGCCCAGGATATCGGGCTGCGAAGCGATTACGGCCAAAAGATATTAAAATATGAATCTACGTCTGAAGCAGACAGAGAGGAGATGCTTTGAAAATTAATGCTGTTATGAGGTTTACGGTCTCCCCAAGGAGCACTAACCCCACCCCACCCCACCCTCCCCACGAGTTCAGCCGAACCACTTTTACAGTATATAAGACAAGGTGCAGTGAATACTAGAAAGTCGTGAGTGCTGCAATACGTCTCCTGGTGTTGGGTTTAATGTGTGTGATGTTTCAGAGCGTTTCTTTAAGTGTTAAGAACACACATTTTCACAGATGCATTAGAGGAGTCAACTGATCTTACATCCAAGACGGTTTGTTTTAGCAGAGCGTCAAATATCATCTATTCTGCTGCAAGAACAAACAAATCTGTGAGCGGCCACACATGATCAGCCATCATCATCTCTGGGCATGTTTGGGCCACAAATACTGTATATTTATTCAAAGGCAGTGAATAGTGAAATACTCTCTTCTTCTTAAGCAATGTCTTGCCCTTTAGCAAGGCACTTAGACCCCCATGTGTTTGAACACAAAAGATCAGCTGCTTAACCACAGAGAAGATTGTGAGCTCCCTGGGGTGAGTGTGTGTTTGGGTGTTGACAGAGCTTGTTTTTACATAAGCTGGAAGAGTCCCATATTATACGATGGACAAGCTTTGAAGAATGACACCTAAAGACACGTATAAATATGATCACTGAAGACTAGCCAGGGACAAAATCTCTGAGTTGACAACAAGTGGCGCTTAGTTAAAGGTCCCATATTGAATAAATTTAGATTTCCATGTCTTGGTTGATTATAGATCAGGTCTAGGTTCTGTATTAATACTGTGAGAGTATCAAAGCCTCAGTCCACAGAGAAATGCACGCAGCCTGTATTCAGAAACTGAGCCCTAAAACAAGCCGTCAGGACTTATGTGACTTTGTGATGTCCCAACAAAGCAGTCACCACTCTCAGTAATGCCACAAGCCCCGCCCACCCAGACCCACCATTCAACATTGCAGGATTTGGTCCTGAAATCTGCTATATTTTTATTCAATCACTCAGAAAACAGTCAGCCGACCTGTTGTTGCTCGAGCTCCAGAGAGAAGCCTGAGAGAGGAGATGTAAAACTACACTGAGATGGTTTTTGGTTCTTAAAACCACAAATATATCTTCTTATGAATATCAACACTTCAAATAAAACACCAGAAAAGTGTAAAATGTGGGACCTTTAAAGGAGTAGTTCTACATGTTGGGAATTACGCTACATTACTTTTCTTGCAGAGAATTAGATTCGACACCCCTCCAGGGCCAGGAGACGGCAAGGTTAGCTTAGCTTAGCACAAAGAATGGATACAAAGGGAAACAGCTAGCCTGACTGTCTGAAGGGTGAAAAAAAATTCTGCCATCCAGCACCTCAAAGCCTCATCAGTTAACACGTATGTTTGGCTGATCAAAAATCAAGTGTAAAAATTTGTGCTGCTTTTCCTCATCCTTCCTGGTGCTACAACTGGTGGCTGCTCAGGCGCCGGTATGTGGTATTTTAGTTTTAAGTTGAGTCATGGCGGTTGGGAGGTTTATTTTGTGTGTATGCCCTAGGTCTGTATTGCGTAATACAAAGAGGCAGAGGTGTAAAATCACCAGTGTCATGTTTTTATTTATATTATAAGTGTTTGGCAACATGTTAATGTGTTTTTTCCCCTTCAGAGATATTTGTTTGCCACTGCTGTTTTGTTTAGTTTAGTTTCTTCAGTTTGTTTAGTTTTTGTTTATTTTGTTGGTAAAGTAGGTTTATCTCTGATTGTATTATTCAGGTCTTTATTTCCTTTCAGTGAATTCTTTAGCCCTTAGTGGCAATTATTACTCCCCCTTAAGAAGTTTAAGAAGTGGATTATTGTAGTGCCTCACTGCACATATTCTAAAAGGTGTTTTCTGTCTTTGTACCAGTGCTGTTGGACTGGTGGCGAGCGCGGACACGCAGACGGTGGAGGGTTTTCCTCACCGATGCTTCACACCCCCCAATTGTGTGTTTGGTAGTTTTCTTGCTCTCCCTCCACAAGAACAGATATATTTTTCCTCTTATATTTTGCTGTGCGGTTTACAGTATGTGTGTCTGGGGCACTGGAGCGTGGCGAGGTGCTCTGCCCCAGTTCAGCCTGTAGCTCACCACTGTTGCGGCTGCGGCCCACAATCCCCTAGCACTCCCCTCCTTTTATAATAGATCAAATATTTTTAAATTGCAGGTTTTTATCAAATTAGCTGAATAAATTTCCCATTGGTTTCCATTGTTTTACTTAGTTGTTTAAATTGTAATTGCTTAATCATTGAATACATTTTGCATTCTGCCCATTTACTGTCATCTGTGTCATTGCAAGGGATCTGCCCCTTCTTCCCAACACAAACCCGACACACTCATTAATTGTCTTAACACACACATGTGTGTTAAGACAATTAATGACTTTGGGTGGAGGTGGAGGGGCTTTGAACAAGCCGTCATCTTTATGGGTGTTGCCGACCTTGCTGCTGCTCCATAAAATGGCTGGAGCAGTTTGAGATCGAGAAAGGGGAGGTGCAGGCATCTCCTCCGGCTCAGGTTGGTTCCAGTGGCGAGCGTGGTACACAGCTTTAGCAGGAGACTTTTTGGCGTCCACTGAAGATCGTTTGGGCCCCTCAGTGCCGCCAGGACTGGAGCCGTCAGAGAAGTCGAAAGCATCCGTATTGCTGCTGATCCTGAGAGTGTGTTAGTGTTTTAAAAAGAACCAAAAGGCAACGCTTTGCTCTGCCACAAATGACAAGTTGTGGTTTAAGATTAGGTTTAGATCCGTTTTTAATTTTTCTTTTCTATTGAAGACGCATCATCAACAGAACATTTTTATGTTTAATTTATGAAGTCTGATTACAGCGCTGTGTGTTTTCCTTTTGTTCTCTCTTGTCTCTGTATGGGGTGTGTGTGTGGGGGGGGACGTTCTGATGAATAAAAATATTCAGTCAGATAATTTTAATGTAATTTGCATTTTGGTGCAGATACTCTCCCTCAGTTTGCATTACCTCATCACATTAACAACGACTACGGCCCAATTGTGTGTTCCAGTCCCAGCTGGAGCGGAGCCATCGTTAATGTCATCATCCACACCTGTGTGTTTCTGGCACATCGTACGCAGACGTGTTACTCCAGTCAAGACAAGGTGAGAGTTTCAGTTCATGCCACGTTCATATATCGTTCAGGCCGTTACTACACACAGACAAGTGGGAAAAGATGTATGACAGGTACAAAATCTCTGTGACAGCCGTTGGTGAAAATCCATCAATAACAGGATCTGTACACTCACTGTTTATATTTGGTTTCACTTGCTAACTGTCACAAATATGCAGCACAACAATAGCAGCTAATTTAAATGGTGTCACTACAAACCTATAGCAGTGAGGTATCCACCTAAAAAAACATTTCCGGGTTTCCATCACAGTTTTGCACAAAAACAGAAGCACACTTGCAAATGGTCTGTCTTTCCACTGAATGATGTTATGCGAATAAAGCTGGGGTTTTCTCCTGTCACAATATCGATCTAATTAAACGTGACGACAGATTTCCAGCATCTGCCTCTCGGTGGGAACCGGCTTCCTGGGGCCTGATTCGGCAGCAACTACGACTCGAATCTTTTTGCTTTATTGAATCGTCTGAAAAACGTTTCTTTTTTTGCAACATTTTTTTTTCAAAATTCAGGTGTTTCCATTTCTCTTTTTTAAGGTAATTTCAAGTTTTGCATTAAGTAAGTTAATGGAAACAAACCTAATGAGTTTATATAGTATAAATTGGACATTAAGGCAGCACTGAGTTTTGCTCTGGTGAGAGAAGTTGGTATGCTGGTGCCTTAGCTCATTCACTTCTCCCTGTGTGGTGAAGACAGATGCTTTACTCCTAAGACTTTTACAAACTGAACAAACATCCAACATGAAAATGGTTTTTAAACTGCAGCTGTAATTTTTTAACAGCAAAGACTTAGTGAGGATAAAAAAAAGCAACAAAAAAAAAGCTCACAGTTGTTAGCAACACTAAACCTTTCCTCTTGTTTTTCTGTTGGTCCCAGTGCTTTTCCTGTTGCTGTTGTTATTGTTGTGATTGTGCCGAAGCCGCCCTGATGCGACTGACTTATTAATTAGTGTAACAATGTTCCCGTTCAGAGGAGAAACCCTGTCTAGCGTTGTTCCTGTAGCAGAGCGCTAATTGTACCTTCAGGGAGCATGGCTGCACCCCCGACCTTCTGTGCTATCCCCTGGCCTGGTGACATTGTCGTCATCGATGCTGCAACCTTCGCTCATCCCTCGCTAACTGTGCACGGGAGCGTCAATGTACAGTTTGTTTATGAAGGTGTTATGGGTGTGGTGACTGTTCACTTGGCACAACAGAGATGCAGTTAGATTGAATATGATTTCAGTCGTACATAAAAAACAAAAAACAGTGATGAAGTCGTATTTATAAGAGGCTTCATTTCAACTGGTTAAAAATGTATGTTTGTTTTGTTTAGAGTACTTTAAAATACAAACCCATGCACATTTTCATGGCCAAAAGAAGTAACAGTTTGTACTTGTCTGCTCTGAACGTCTTGTGATTTAGATTTTATATCAACAAAACCAAGTCCAGCCTCATGTATTTTATAACGAAAGGAGCTGAAGTATTTTCTATATTTTTTTTTACCTCAAAATCATGTTTGAGAAATGAGATGCTGCACCAGCCACACAAGCAGATATATGTGTGAAATAAATATATGAGTAAATGAAGAAATAAAATCCTGCGTATATCAGCATCACGTGTTATTTTTTATAAATGACCTGGATCGACAAGGTAACAAGACGAAAAGCCTTTATCTCAGTGAGGCTGTGGTGCTTTGAGCTAAATCCAAGACTTCTCCACAAAAAAATTCCTGCTTCACACATTCATCACTCGCTGTGGTTCTGACTTCAGCTCAAAATGACGATCGGTGACCAAGTATAGTGCTCCGTTAGACTTCCCTCCGTCATGTAAACATCGGTCTGGCTCGCAGCTGCTGGGCTCAACTGGTTTTCTGTGTATCTATTCTTCAGGCTGAAGAGGCTCCGTCTCTCCCTGTACGGCTGACGAGTTAAAGAAAGCATTTCCTGTTTCGGTGGAAGCTCCGACCTGAGCCAGCAGACGCTGCGAACAGCGAGACTGTGGAGGTCAAAAGTTGAACGAAGGTGAATTTGCATAGTTGATGAGTAGAAGTCATTATTTTAACCATGTGCTGTCACGTAGGTGTGTATGATAAAGTTGCTCTGCTCACTGTTTCTTATTAAATGTATACATTAGATATCACACTGATGTTCATGTCAAGGCTCGATCGATTTGCTGCCATCATTGTAAGTACCCGCATAACCTCTCACCCCCACTGAGGTGGATGCAATTGGTAAACTTCAGATGTATTTCTGGTTTTAAGGCCCAGTAGATGAGCAGAATTTTCAAATTTGTACACCAATAGAGACGATGATGTTTTGATGTGTTTGAAAATGATTTTTGATTCTTGTAGTGTCCCATCACCGTTACTGCACAACATATGATCAGACTACAAACTGCAGCATAAACCTCAGATTTGTGCACTGAATCAAATATTACAGCAGCTCTTTTATCCCCTTCACAGACATTACACTGCTCACACTGGTTACCACTCACCACCTCCCTCCGCCTCATTATTTCCTGACTACAAAGCCCAGAACATTTTTGATAACGAGTCACTGCCGAGATGATGATGCATGATTTACGTTGGCCTCTGCCAGACGACGACAGCAACATAGGATTTTAGTGCTTCTCAGCGAATGCAGCTGATACTCCCTGTCCTACATATGAACTCTGTCTCATGTGCGTTAGCTGCAGGCAGCAAACAGCCGAATTCAGAGCACCTACAGTCATTATTTTGATGTGAGGCGGCAAACTGTGGGCTGATGCCAATCACAGTGCTGTGTGTGTGTGTGTGTGTGTGTGTGTGTGTGTGTGTGTATGTGGGCAACTGAGACAAAGAGAGGAAGCTTTTGGGAGGTTTGTGTCTGTGTGCGCCGCACAGTTAGACACATGCCTTGTGTTAAGTGGTTGTGTGAGTCCCTTGTGACTGTAAGCAGGAATACTTCCCTGCTGTCAAGTCGCTTCGCTTCCACCTCACCTCATGACCTTCTTCTCCCTCCTCCACCTCCTCCTAACCCTCGCTCTCACCTTCCCTCGTCCTCTATAACCCACACCTTTGTTCTGTTTCCTGTTCTCTTAATTATTTTCTCCGTGAGCCGTTTGAATCCGTCCCTGTTTAGGATCCGCTAACAAACCCCAGCACCATGCTAATGGGGATGCCCTGCAGCAGCCTCTTAGCTGCTCATAAATAAAACACGAGCGCACCTTTCCGCCCTGAAATATTTTAAAAGTAAACTTTTAATCTTGACGTATTAGAAACGAGACAGGGTTGGATTTAGAAATAAGAAACATCTATGTACATGTAACTGAAATTAGACTTTTTCTTGAACTTTCTTTCACTGTTTTCTAAAATATTTTTGATAAAAAAACATTTCATTTACTTTGAAAATTCTTATATGTCCATTTTGCACTTATTATATTTTGTTGAAAATTGTCTTAAAAAAACTATACTAAAACATACATAAAAAATATACATTAAAAAATTATTTTTTTAACAAGAATTTTGAAAAAGCCATTTCCTAAAGCAAAAACTTTGTTGGTATGTGTTTTATATCTATATTTTATATTTATTTTCTACAGCACTTTAAATTGCTTTTGAATGAGATGTTGCACTAAAAAGTTTTGATGCAGGTTAAAACTAGCTGCACTAAAGGGAGATAGACGAGTTTAGGATACTTCATTCTTGCCCCTGCTGGTATTTGAACCACTTAATGGGCTGGATGGCTCTTCTTTTTATTTTAGCGGCGCCACATGAGCTCTACGTTAGCCTCTTGGCTCTGCTCAATGAGGCTCACATGAGTCATTGCAAGTCCTTGTCTTTCCCGCTCATCGCTTCTTGTGATTCACATTAGCCGGCGCGGATAGGGAGAACAAACAACAACAACAACAACAGCAGCAACGACAACAATGCCAAGACTATCAATGATGCGTGAATTCTCCATATTGACAAACACAAGTATCTCACCCAGGCCGGGGGAGGATAGAGATGGAGGGAGAAAAAAAAGAAAAGGGGGAGGGTGGAGTGTAATTATCTGTGAAAGGCAGATGCTGTCATGTGCGTTTTGGGAGAGTCCCCATGTCTTATAAGTTTTGGTGTGTGTGTGTGCGTGTGTGTGTGTGTATCTTGTCTCATCTGCATGTGTGCAGCGCCTTTGCCTTTTGTGCGAGTACGCAGCGTGTGACTCCCTGCGAACCGGGCCCTTGGAAATATCTTTTTACTGAGCGATGGTATTTGGGGGGTGGGGGAAGGATAATCCTGTGCAGAGAGATGCAGGGTGGCGGGGAGGGAGGAGACGGGCGGCAGGGAGGCAGGATGAGGCTGAGGTACAGTTGCTGTGTGTGTGTGTGTGTGTGTGTGTGTGTGTGTGTGTGTGTGTGTGCTCTGCAGGAGGGTGTGTGTGTAAGGCTGCAAGGAAGATTGTCCCTGGTTGGGGGTGGCATGGTGAAACGCTTTGGATTGCCAAGCCTGTCATATCACCAAGGCTGTGAGAGTCAGATAAAACTCTGTCTGTCCTCCTTCTTTTATTTAGTCTTCCATTCAGTGTCCCCCACCCCCCCCACCCCCCACCCCCCCATCATCCATCTCTCTTCACACCCGGGTCTCCTTCCTTTTTCTTTATTTGCTGGGTCCCACCTTCATTTCCTCTGCCATTTGTCTTTCTTTACGTCCAAACGTCCACAGTGGCGTTCTGTCGGTTTTCTGTTTGTCTCCACATACACCTTCTCGTGCCCCGCTCCCGCTCAGCCAGTCACTGATTACAGCTCACATACATCACGGCCACGGAGATGATTGCCTTTCAGAATAACAAAGGAAATGTAACGAGGCTGGTGCTATTTCCCATCTCGTTCCCATTACCCGCCTGGAGAGGAGATGTCCAGCGCTCGGAGGGGGGTCTGTAATCAAAATAGATGAAGCCATCTGAGAAAGACGGGATTCGGTCATGCCTCCAAATCGGGTCGACCGCGGGTGTTCTTCCTGCGTTCCACAGTTATTGCGCAGAAAAGATGCGGGACAATGAACAGTGAGAATTTGGATGGTGGTTTGTGGTGGTTAAGACAATGTTTGGAGTCCACCCTCCCTCCTTCGCTCGTCTCAGGATGTTACAAAGATCCTTTTAAGCCTTTCAAGCGTCCTATCTGCAGCCAGGTCTTTCAGAGTTCATCGATGAGATGAAAGAAACATGAGATATGAATGAGAGAGTGAAAACATCTCTCCTGTGTCTATTGAAGTCCAGGAGTTTTGCCTCTTCCAGGCACTCTGTCTGTTTGTGTGAGGAGTTTGAGGCACCCAGCACCAGGTACCGAGCCCGAGGAGAGAGGAGAGGAAGAGTTGATCTTTTCCTTAGAGGTTCAGAGTAGAGAAGAAAACAAACCTGTCCGAGGAGGTCTTGACAAGAGCCTCTTCCTCCCTCTTCATCTCTCTCTGCCTCAGAAGTTTGTCTGTGCTGCCAAACCTCATATGGTTGTTATGAACAATATCATGTGCACAAGTAAAATACTTAACAGTAGAGTGCACGCATACAGAGACCAGCAAGCAGTCCGTGTGACACAATATGTTGTTTGTAGATAACGCTGACGCCGCTATTGCCAGAATGATTTGTCCGTGTCCTCCAACACCGTTACAAATTACTGTAGAAAATTCAATCTGTTTTATGGTTGAGGTTTGGTTGGATTCACACACACACACAAAAAAAAAAACGAGTTGGTGAGGGAAAGCGCATAGTTCAGATTAAAGTGCTCAATTAAGGTTAGGGAAAGTTCATCGTCATGGTTGCAATTGTAACTAAGTGATAAAGGTTGTGGAGAAATCATGATCATGGTTAAAAAGAGAGGGAATAGGAACCTATAATGTATAATAATATGATCCCCTGAGATTAACAGTGTTGTACTCGACTGCTGAATATTTACTTTTCACACTTCATTTTTTTAATTGTGTCAAATGTGACAAATCTGATGAAGCCTTTGAGCATCAATGAACAAAACAAGAGAGGAAAAGAAACAACAAAGCTTTCACTTTACAGGTTGCACGTTATTTTAGCAAAACAACTGTTTTTAATTTTACTTACTTGTCTGTCTGTACCGTCTGCACTACAGGCGACCTGCCTTAACATCAGAACCGTCTCACGGTTAACTGGCCAGCTCAATAACGAGATACATAACCGCCGCCACTGAGTAAATTAGAAATGCTGACGATGGGACTGTATCACAGTGCGGCCACAAGACTTTAGTGTCGATCAGTTCCCCTACACGTGACAACTTTTAATGACAAAAATTACATCCACATATGTCTGGATGCTTTTAGGGGATTAGACGAATACGAATGTCCCACAAAATACCTACAAATATCAAATAGTTTTACAACACCTCTACAATAAATAACCCTTCTGCATTTATTTCCCCTCTACTAGCTGCCAACATAGTGCACGAGCATTAGCAGAGTAAGTGAATTGTTAATGTAGTGATGACGGTCAGAGTCAGATTGTTAGCTAGCTGCCAAGAGTTAGTGATTAGTTTAGTGTCTCGCTAAAAGCAGCACAAAAAGTCAGTCTCTGTGTGATGTACAGAGACAGGTGAACGTTTTTTGTCTTTTATCTATCACTCCGTCTCTCTCTCTCTCCGTTTACTCCTGGCTCACTCTGACCTTTGCTGAGGTCTGTCCGTCTTTTACCCATCAGCCCCCTGCTGCTTTTCAAATTAGACTCTTTGGAGAAGGAAAAAAAAAGAAGAAAAACCTCTCTGTGCAGCCCAGTGTCCCACACCCACCAGCCTTTCACCCCCTCATCATCTTATTCACTCACACATGCATAACACCCAGATACCCCCCCCCCCCTTGCCTCTTCAGCTGTGCATGTTCCAAGATCTGGGTCAACCTTATCAAACACCAGAACACGCCTGCTCCTTCTCCTCTCTAGTGTGTGTGTGTGTGTTTGGAGCATGAATACTGAGCATGTGTGTATGTCTGGATGTGTGTGTGTGTGTGTGTGTGGAAGAAGTGGGGGTTGTGCTGTTGTTTTATCAGAAAGTGCGCAGCGAGGGAGTTTGATTAGGAAATACAGTTTTATCTAAGGGTGTGTGTGTGTGTGTGTGTGTGTGTGTGTGTGTGTGCATGTGTGTGCCAATAGCCAAATAGAAAAGCAAAGCATTCTGGAAGTGTGTGTAAATTTTGCTCTAATTAAAAGGGCTTTTGGCTTCAATGTCTGGGCATCGCCACCGGCTCCACGCTTATGTCTGCACGTCTGGGGCGTGTGTGTGTGTGTGTGTGTGTGTGTGTGTGTGCGTGTGTTCACATGGCCCACCTGGCACAGGGCCCATTTAATTTTGATGCTTTGTCATCACCTGAGTCAGGTACATGATGAGCCATCTTTTCCTCTCTGTTTCCCTTTTTCCGTCTGCGTCTCTTTTGATCTTCTCTAAGTCTTCCTCCTCCTCCTCTTCCTCCTCTGTCTTACAGCAACAAACTTTGCACGCCCACCATTTTTGGGTTAACCTCTTACAAAATAGTTCAACGGCTTTATAAGACGAGTGATCTACACCAAAAACATTTTTTTTTCTTTGATCCAATATTTTTTTCTCCAATATCAGTTTTGAGATATAATGGTAATAAACATAAAGAAAACAGATTTAAAGCAGTGGAGGTGAAGTTCTGTGAGAACTGGTTGATCGCCTGGTTGAGGATGATCTCTCCTTTGAGGTTTAACACATTCATTTATTGACCACAGTGTCACACACCACACGCATTCTGCTTAATTCACACCCGTCCCCACCCTACTGCTAACATCCTTGTTTACATGCTCTCTCTCTCTTTCTCTCTCACACACACACACACACACACACACACACACACCCACACACTTGCAGACACAGCATATGTGTTCTCTCTCACAGTGACAGTAGCCTCGACAGCTTGGCCTGACAGTGAGAGGAGCCTGACCCATCAGAGTGGATTTAAGCCAACTGTCACCGAGGTAAAGCGGGGCATTCAAGGGGCGCAGGATAGTTGTGTTTGTTTGTGTGTGTGTGTGTGTGTGTGTGTGTGTGTGTGTGTGTGTGTGTGTGTGTGTGTGTGAGAGGAATGGCAGGATTTGGGCGCGCCCCTTTTGGCGCATTGGCCTGGTCAGCAGCTCCGGGGCAACAGACGCCATCAGCTTGTTTTTTCTGGCAAATCCAGCGTCGTTTGCTGTACGTGCGAGGGTCACGCTTGTGTACATATGGGTGTCTGGAATGAGGGCAAGCTGACAGATGGGGGCGGGAAAGTTGTGTCTGGTCAATATCATCACGGGTCAGTGAACCCAAATATTATCTGGATCCTGAACCGTGGTTTTTCTGGGTTACATACTGTACAGAGAGAAGGGAAACAAAAACAAAAGGAAAGGAGCGCAGACCTCCTACAAGGCCAGTGTCAAACAACATTCACCAGACTTCAGAGAAAATTTATTTGGCTCTTCTCTGACCCGAGCCCCAACCCAACACCTTGTTCACTCGCAAAGTGGCTCAGTACTTCTTCTGTAATGCTGCCGACAAACAAACAGACACGGGTGAAAACACAACCTCCTCAGCGGAGGTAATCAGAGAATGAAGGGGAGAAAAGCAGATGGTGTTTATGTAAAAGGGGGGGGCAGAGAGCGACAGATGAAGAGAAAAGGAAAGAGAGAGAGAAAGAAATGATGTACCTGCATCATCAGGTGTGTTTGGGCTCCTGCTGGCAGCTTACCATGGCAACGATTGTTTAGCTCCCTCTCACCTGGGCAGTGGACCCCAGGGACCGAGGATTATTAAAGCCAGGAAATTGGGAAGGATGGAGAAAAAAAAGAGAGAGAAAGAGAAGGTGATAAGCTGCGGTGAGAGAAATCAGGGGATGGATAGAGGGATGGAGGGAGGCGGTGGTTACAGATGATGCCACAGTTGGTGTGGTGTTACAGCCAAACGGCGCCCTACAGTGACAGTAATAAGCCGAACTGGCTGCCGGTGGCTTTGTTGTCCGAAAGGGACGATTAGTCTGAGGAGTGTCTCAACTGTTCAGCCTTAAAGTCGACACAGACACAGAGAGAGAGAGACCGATACTCCGGCCAGCAGCTGCTGTTGGCCTTGTTTAAAGCTGCACTAGTCGGAGACTGTCCTCCTGCAGGTCGTCTGTGTAACCACCTTTTCTTTAACAAAGCATAGTTATGCTTAATGCCGGGAACCCACCGCCCGCCTCGCTGCTGCTGCTGGCTCTATCAGCAGGTTACTGGAATGTTGATTTCTCTGCGTTGTGAATTTATTTCTGAATTATTTTTGACAGAAAATGTCACTGAAATGCCAGTGTCTCCACATGCAAGCTGCTAAAATGGTTAAAAAATATATATACTTATATTTTTTTTCATGTCTGTGTCATATTCAGATTCAGCCGAGACACAGGCAACCATAGTGGAAGTCGTCCGTTTGATGTAATGTCGCTGGTCTGATCTGACACGTCTGTTCTCCGTCTATTTTTTGCTGGGAGACGTTGAATCTGTAGATCATGAGACGCAGCCACGAGGCGCAGGGTGTGTCCGCTCTAACCCGTGAACGCGGGCGCAGAAATGAATGCCTACTGTTCGGCGACCTTGGACGGCCATAGTGACTGTAACGGGAGAAAAGGAGGAAGTTAGCCAGGTTAGGACGGATGGATGGATGGATCAAACGAAACACACGACTTACCCGCATGAGACCGCCGTTTATGTGTTCCCATGTGAAACTGAGATCATTTTTAGTATTTGTTCCTGAACAGAATCAACCATGTGTTTTTATTGTTGTTGCAATGATGACGAGGCTCCGGTACGCTGCCGCTGGTGTACTCCCATAGGTCGTACAAGAGGGTGCGGACAGGAAACCTATGCGGTCATTTAACCTGAAAGACGGGTTGAGATCTCTCCTCTAAAACAAACCGGTCTTTCTTATTGGCCCTAAATCACAAGGTGTCTTGCATGAATTCATTAATTACCATGCGAGTCACGGCACTGATCATTGCTCAGCTTTTTTTGCCTCCAATGGAAAACGTGACGCTCATGTCAGAGAGGCGAACTCTGCAGCAGGGCCGCTGTGCTCCCAGATGTTAGCTGCATGTTAGTTCATTCGTGTCAAACAGCATCGAGCGAGTCCTGAATCATCAGAGAACGCTGGAATCCATGTCTGATGTTTTTTTTTTTTTTATGTTTTTCTGCAACTTTAATTTTGGAACCACAAATACATTCTTTGTGTTGGGATGTTTTTCAGAACAGTCTCATGACAAGATGTTAATAAAAAAGTTTCCTGGTAGGCACTTGCTTCTGCATCAATCACTCTTTTGAATAGAAGGAATCTGAATTAAACGGTCATTTTAATGTAAAAGAGCAGCTTGAATATTTGACAGCAAATTATTTCTGTTCTCTGCAGCGCTCTTGAACTTGTTTGCCTCCTGTAGCTTTGTTTTGTTAAGTTTTTTTTAAGGTTTTAAAGGACATTTACTGGATGGTTCGGTCTCAGCACTCTTAGACAGGTGTGGCCCTACATGCCCGGTATGTAACTCATGAAAATAGTCGAGCATTGAGAAACTTCGGGGGGCTGGTGACGACCAAAACAAGGCAGTGAGAAAAATGAATATTGGTTTTGTAAGTGGCTAGAAGAATGTTTGCTAACGTGGTAGCCGTGTAAGTCAAGGATATGATGGTGTTTGTGCATCTTTCAACTAGTTTTGCTGTTTTTCTTTCCCCTCAGTGACTAAACGCAGCTTCAGATATTTTGCATGTTTGATCTTTGAAATGTTCGGCTTAATAACTTTGCAACATGTTGTGTGTTTTTTCCTTCATTAACACATTTGTACAAACATGCTTCGCAGAGTATTTACAGCGTGATAGAGTACATCTTGCTCGCAGTCATGCCTGTTTTCTTATTATTTCTGCATCTTTATGCTTGATATATTTAATCATTTCATCATGTATATAATCATCAGAGTTCTGTGGATCGTTACGACGTGTGTCAGCTTTCATATGTAACTGTCTGACACCAAGCTGCACAGTTAAACTCGCAGGATGCTTTACATTCTTTAGTTGAAACAGTTGCAAAAAAAACAAAAAACAAACAAGTGTCGCAGAACAGGAAGGATATGAAGGACAGAGTCCTGCAGCGGCTACAAATTAGACAGAAAAATATTCTGGACTCAGAGGCATCGACGTACGCGCAAATGCATGTGCATGTATTTACACTTACACCCATTTACACACACAAACACACTGTGATATTGTCGGACAAATTATACTGTAATCGCTGCATCTGCTCTGTTGTTATTTTCACAGAGCTCCGCTGGTGGTGCATCCTGTCTGTCTTTCTCTCTCTCTCGCTATGAGCCCAGCATCCCACTGACTCTCCAGACTGGCTCGCTCACACACACACGCACACACACACAAATGACACACTTACACACACGGACACTTTCACACACATAGGCACACAAACCCGTTCACCCACATACACAGAAACACTTGTGTGCACTTTTTCTTACATTGATACGCACATATGCATGCACACACACACACACACACACACACACACACACACACACACACACACAAAGGGGGACATGAGGTGCCTAGCAGGGGGCGGTTTTGATTGACCAAGCACTTTATGACTCCTAAATGGCTTTATTGCCTTCCTACTTAACCCCCACACACTCCCTCCTTCTACCCTGTCACAACACACACACACACACACACACACACACAGACAGAGTCCTTAGGCCATCTCTGCTACTGGAAATTAATGAGAGCCTTCACTAAACACACACACTTACACACACGCACATTGCCACCCAGCTTGTGATTCAAGCTCCCTCCTACTGTCTGGAATCCATCAAGGTCACGCCGCAAATCCAAAGCGCTCTTCCTCCCTCCGGAGTCTTTCTGTTTGCCCTCTGTGACCTTGCTTTGATGCTTTTTTTCCTTAAATTTTGGACGCGAGCCACGATTCAAGTCTAATGATTTTGTTACTGTACAGAGCGGGTCGATACTTGGGAGATTGGGTTGATTGATTTTAATTGGCAGGACACCAGGAGGCGGGAGGGCGGAGGAGGTGCAGTCTGTCAGTAGGACGGGACAAGGGTTCAACAGATGTGAGATTAGAGTTTGTAAAGGTGCCGCTGATTGCTTGTGTTCAAATCTGACCGTTGCCACGGAGTCACTAAGTCACAAGATATTTTCAGTTTAGGCCGTAAATCTGATTTTTTGTGGCAGTTTGGAAAAGCATCCGAAACATTCAAAGGTAACACAAAAAACCACAGTGAGAAGTTAGTGAATCTGATTTAAACGCCGATTAAGAAACAAGCAAACTTGTGTGCAGGTGCAGCTCCCGTCTGCACGACTCCTCTCCGGGTAATGACTCATTTCCCAACTTTCCACCGTTGTCACTTACGTAAAGTCCGTCTGTATCATCCCTCCAGCCCGAAAACTTTGGCTTGAGCGCGGCGTGTCGACAGACGTCTCATTATGCTGATGTGCCCTTGAGCCAAACACTGAAACCCTGCCAGTCCCCTGAGCGGCTGCTCTGTAGCTGGCCTCTGAGCTCCGTGTGCAGGGGGGCAAAACAAAAGGAAACAACTCTCTCCGGGGATCGATGCAGTGTCACGTCATTAAAAGAGTTGAAACACGGTACATTGTGTCGGCAAAGATCCAGATCTGAATCTATAAATATTAAATTTACAATAAACTTTGGATATTGACCGAACAATCTCGCCACAAATCTTCTGCTTAAAACAAGCAAAATCAGTGACATGATTTGTTGAACTATTAAAGCAAAACTGGAGCTTTAAAGCCAGGTTCTGATATTTCAAAAATGGAAATGAAAAAGTTGATGTTTGTACATTTTGATTAACTAAAGTTGCCTCCCTCCATAAAATATGAGCGGAGCATCCTCTGCCATCCACCTTAAATCACCTTCAAGATGTTAAAAATAAACCCTGGTGTGTCTCTGGCTTTCGTGCCTGCGGGCCGTTTCTGTGAGAGCAGATTGGAAACAAACTGTGAAGTAACGGATGAAGCTCGGCGCCGTGATGAAACCGTGAGACGAAGGCGATCGTAAAAATGACTCTTAAAAGTTTTGATTGTCGGAAGTCATCTGAATATGACTCAATTGGAACTGCACTGCACTGAGAGAATGTGTGTGTGTGTGTGTGTGTGTGTGTATGTGTGTGTGTGTGTGTGTGTGTGTGTGAGAGAGTGTGTGAGATGTTAATGGGCTCATTGGCTGCACTGTTAGACTTGACGACTGCTCAGCAGAGCGCAGCGACCGTCTGCTGCTCACTTTTTTTAATGTCGTGATGTGGGAATTTGGAGGTGTCTGACAGATATTGGTGGTCACACAAGTCTGATGAATTACACACACACACACACAAACACACAGAAGCACACAGTCATGCTTTTTTACACACAAATATATGCATATGCACGTCGCCAAATTTCATGATTTTATGAGCACATGACAGAGTGAGTGAAAAAGGGAGGACTTATGTGTATGTGCGTGTGTGTGTGTGTGTGTGTGTGTCCTGGTTCAGTGCGCTTCAGAGGACGTATGCACTCTGCTCATAAATAAAGGCCATGCATTATTCAGGGCTGCTCCTCCAGCTAATGCCCCTTAATGTGCCCAAACAGCCATAATGTACTTTGCTACCAAGGTGGCAGAGACCATCTCACACACACTCACACACACACACTCAATCACACACACACACACACACACTCAATCACACTCTCAAACACACATCAAACCTCCGCCCCTAGATTTGACACAATGTCTTTGTCAGTGTCGCTCTCAGGCTCTTATCGCGCTCTCAAATCGTCCCATGTTCCTAATTTTGTTTAAAAAAAAAAAAAATCCATTTCACTTTTGATCCAAATTGCTCTCGCTCACGCCGTCTCGCCATGTTTCCATCGAACTTCGCTCGGTTTCTCCCTAATTCTCCATTGTCACTGTTTCCATCTCCCACTCCTCCCCCATTCTTCTCTGCACTGTCTCTTCCTCTTTGCTCTTTCTTTTTTTAACAGAAAATGTATCTGAGTACAGTTTTTGAAAATCTTACTGTTCTTCCCCGCTTCGTGTCCGCGGGGCATCAGCTCTCTGCAGAATTGGGATTTTTGTCTGAACATGGATTTGTAGCTGTGAAGCTCCGGCAGCAAAGCTTCGCTAAGTACGTAATCTTAATCAGTTTTTTTGGGGGGAAATCAAATTGATTCAGTTCGGAGGTACACAGCAACAGTGAAGAGCAAAAAAAAAAAAAGCCCTGAGAAACCATAAAATCGGTTTAAGGTTGAATGTTTATTGCCGCTGTTTTGCTTGTCTGCATTTTATTGACAGTGTTTTATGTTCTAATCACTTTGTAATTGATTTGCCTGTTTACTGTCTCTGCTGTTAATTGCTTTGGCAGTTTGTGATCCTGTTTTGTTTTGGTCTTAGTGGAACACTTGAACTTTTCTGAAGCATAATATAACTCAACTTCACACGTTTGTTGTGATAAATAATGTATGTAGGCATTTTTTCTTTCTTTTTTTTTTATGTCCTCTCAGGAGACACTTAAAAGGCTGCTTTCCTGAATTTTGTGTCTTTGGTTTTTAATCATTTGAAACATCCAGAACAGAAAACGTTTAAAGGGAGTCCTATTGGTTTTTTAAAGTTTTAAGTTTATTGCACTTTTGAGCCATTACATTACTTTTGTGTCAAAAATGGAAATTTCTTTACGGAGGAAGGATTTTCAGGTTTTGTTTGATGACTCTCGGTGCAGTGATGTTGGTTTTCGGCAGGAAAAACTGTGGATTTCCCCCGTAAAAAGGAATTTTCCTTTACTCTGTTTTTGTTTGTGCTGCTTCAATTTTATATTGAAAATGGATGTTGTGTGAAAGAGGTCGCTCGTTGGAATGAACCGACAGATATTTATCGCCTGACTCTGCGGCTTTCCTCAGCTCTATGCAGCTTTATAGCAACTTAAGCTCTTTGTTTTGGTTTTCTGACCGGCTACTTTTGCTGTTTTGGTTCACGCTCACTGCTCTCAAACTGTTGTTTTCAATACAGCGGACGGATCAATGATCAGCTGGTGAAGGGAAGTGACAGATGTTTCTCTTAGAGTTGGTGGAAATCAAAAGGAGAATGAATACTGTTTCTACATTTCTTAAAGAGGCTAAAAACACGACTCTAACAAATGAATACTGGAGTTGTTCTGTGTTTGCCGGATGTGTAAACTGATACGACCCATAGGAGTGTCTCCTGAAATGGCGCCCCTACAGCGGCAAGCGTACCTACCTCTCTTCGTCATGGTTACAATAATATAACGGTCATGGCTTGGTTATGTTTAGGAAAAGATCGTGATTCGGGTTAAAATTAGTATAAAAGTATTCCCTCGACATTAGACGGTTTTTGTTGTCAGGGTTACAATAATAACAACAATATGGAGACAACACAAACTGCTACTTTCACTATGGGAATCAACCAACGCTCTCCTGTGATTAGTTGACCCATCTGTCCACCACACCCTCCCCCTAACGCAAACTTTGTCTCTCTTTATGTGACGTCAGTGCACTTTTCCCCTTTGCTCCCGTCATAATCACTACGGCCACTAGATGTCGCCTAGCAACCCCCATATCGTCATAAAAGGTGACAGAAGTTACCGGAGGTTTAAGGATCCGACCTTCATCGGGATAATTTCCGATAAAAAGAGTTGGATTATTGAACGTTTTAGCAAAAATATTTTACCCACTTATTATGTACGTAACTCTTTCCAACTGATAAATCATCCAGGACCATAGAAAGTCTGTTTTTAATGTTGTTGACGTCTTTGGTGCTACGTTCCCAATATTTTATTTGTGTATTCGTTTTGTGAAGTCGGTGCTGTGACGTCATTTTTCATGGGTTCTCTGTTTGGGTTTCTTCTTCTGCTTGTTAAAACAAGAAACCTACAACTAATTACTTTAAAAAAACGTATTCACAGGAGTGGCTCATGGATGATTACCATCACCGAGTTACACAGTTATTTAATCTCTTTGTTACAAGACGTGCCACATCTTGGTGTAACATTAACCTCTCACATGACACTGATTGTTCACAGTCGGTTTTGACGCGCCCACGCACACACACACACACGCACACACACACACACAGGCCAGACAATAACTCCATTCATTCCTTTGCTCTCTCTGTCTCCTCTCTCTCTCTCTCTCTCTCTCCGCTCATATCAACTCTTTGTAAACACAGTGAAGGTCAAAAAACACAACACTGTCCACGTCTGTCTGTCCCCTCGCAGGCTCTCTGACCTGGATCTGCTCCGGTTGTTACGGCTCTTTACAGTTTCATGGTTCAGACTCACTTCACCAGTTAAGTCGTATGTGGTGCTGAGCAGGAATTACTGCCTTGTTTTATCCCGTCATGTGTTCAGAGTTTGGATAAATCGTGCTCCTGACATGTAGATAAAATGTTCTTTTTAGCTTATTGGTTCATTGGACATTATTAGAAGAGAGACATTAGACCAAACACAACAAAATCTCAAGGATAGTGCAGTAAAATCTTATTCCTATCTTGGTCTTTGCAACAAGTTCATCCAAACGAAGCATCAAAATACGCCGTTTTATTTATTTGAAAGCATTTGTTGATTGATTTTGACACACCTACTGATACAACGCATTGTTTGTGCGACTTCCAAAACCGCTGTTAGAAGTCTTTCTCATGACCTGACAGAGATACGGTTAAGGTTTTGTAAGACTTGGTTAAGGTTTGGCAAACATCATGGTTAAAATTCCTCCTTTGTTGAGGTTAGAAGAGTTTCAGCATCATGCTCACAAATAATCTCGGTTAAGATTAGAGAACGACTGAGGTCATGGTTAAAACAGACCGATGTTGACTGTTGGTAGGAAACTGGAAGCAAACAGTCGTCTCTCGTGGCAAAGTCTAGTATTTTGTTGACCCATGCAGTCAGCCTGACCTCCTCCCTCTGTGGACTTTGTGGCTCTGTATCAATGTCGCCAAATTTCCGTCTTTGTCCTCAACAGATGTGAGTCACAATTGTTTCGTCACTTGAGTGTAAACGACATGACTAGTTATTTTGTGTTGAACCAAAAGGGAACATGTGTCCATATTTGTTAAACCTTGGCTAAACCCAAGTCATCAACACAAGTCAACCCCCTCCAACCCTGTGAATGTTGCCTTTGAAATTCTCAGAAAGTCTTTTAATCCAACACTTCCTCTTAAAACACTTTCACTTCCCTCATAACTCACTCCATCTCTGACCCTGGATGAACCCTGGAGATGTTTGAATATTTACATAAAGTAACCCTTTCATTTCCCCCATACATGTCCCTCTCCTTCTGTGTAGCCAAGAAAAGTTCACCACGTATGAATACACAGCGACTAAAGGCACTCAAAGTTTACGTCCACGTCTCTACTGTACTGTAAAAAAAACAAAAAAAACAAACAAGCGTCCATGATTTTATGAACCTTCGATGCGGAGCAAGGAGAGGTCATAAACTCCTAGAGAGCGAGGGTGAGACGAGGTGAACTCTGCCCAGGTACAGTCAACCTGCACAGCATGAAGTGGGACATTAAACTGCTTTTTATGAGGTTGTGTGTGTGTGTGTGTGTGTGTGTGTGTGTGTGTGTGTAAATATAGGCTGTTATGTACACAGTGCAGTGGTTTTTCAGATTCAGTGCTATTATGAAGGAGAGGATGAGCAGAGAGTGAAAGGGAAAGATGAAAAAGAAAGAGGTCTTACCTGGCTAATGTTTTCCCAAAACGTGTCTTTATTTCCTGTTAGCGTCTTTTTCTCTTCTTCCTCCTTCACTTCTTCTTCTCTTATCTTCTTCTCACTGGTCTTTTTTCTCCTCTTTCCTTCCTACCTTCCTTCCTTTCTCTCGTCAGCTTTGCTTCAGCTTCCCGGGTGTCGCTGAGGAGGTGTGTGTCGAGTGTCTCAGCATGTGTGTGTGTGTGTGTGTGTGTGTGTGTGTGTGTGTGTGTGTGGCGAAGGTATGTGTGTGTGCGCGCGTGTGTGCAAGCCTGTAAGAGAGCAGCTCGGCTTTGTGCTGCCGACCTCGGTGAGCGTGTTGTTGCAACTGACTGAGTGACTGGGAGAGAGGGAGTGTGTGTGTGTGTGTGTGTGTGTGTGTGTGTGAGAGAGAGAGAGAGAGAGAGAGATTAGTTCACACACAAACACATCTCAGCCTCAGGGAAACACCCCTCTCCCTCTCCTCCTTCCTCCCTCTTTTTCTTCCTCGTTCTTGTCTTTTTAATTTCTCTCCCATCAGGTTTTTTTCTTTTCTTTCATCTGATCACCTTGAAGGACTCGTGGAGTAAAATCACTCCCACCCCCCCCACTCCCCCCCACCCCTCTGCTCCACTTTGACTCGAGCCGATCCTCCTGCTTGAGTTTCAGTTTTTAACCTCCTCTTTTGTTGTCTTTCCTCCTCATATCCCCCTCTCTCCATGTTTGCTGCTGCGAGTCAGCTGAATCATAAATAAGTTACAGAGCTGTGCACAAAACAGTACAGAGGCAACAAAACAAACCCGTGTGTGTGTGTGTGTGTGATGGGTTTCTCTTTGTAAGCTGATGCTTTTTGTACGACTTAGTAAAAGATATTTAATCTTTTTGAACTTTCCATGTTTTCTCTGGCTTTGAACCTTCAAAGATGTTTAATTGAGGCAGTAGGTGGCACGAGAAAGGAATCCTTTCACTCTTCAAATTTCAGGGACGAACTGTTTTTTAAATGGTTGTCGAGCACCACTTCGCAGCACTTGGCTTAAGTTTTTGGTAAATGTTGAATCAAGGTCTGAACAAAGGTTCTTTCTAAAAAATAAATCATTATCTTATAAAGTAATTTCTGTCTATTAAGAGTCTTAAAAAACAAGTGAAGAACATGCTAATGCTGTAAAATCAACCTGTTGTCAATTTGTTTCAAGAATTTCTCAGAAATATGAAACTGCATCTTGAAACAAGTCGTATATAATAAGTCAGTTTTCTGCAAGAGAATCAAGTCAAAAAAATAAATGAATATTTGACACACAGTTTCTTTCCCTTGTCACGGATATAAAAAAAGGTCAGTTAAAAAAAAGGAGTTTTCTTTTTCATGCAGTTTGACAAATTTGCCGTCCAAATCAATACCACCACATCTCGCAATAAAATAAGGAAGAGGGAGAAAAAAAAAGAAAAGATGACCGCCTGACTGAACACTGACAGGGGATTGAAAAAGACAGCAATCAGTTTAACCTTGAGGAGACCCTTACTCAGTTTTGTTTAAGCCCATCACAGCGATTACAGAAATTTAGCTTTAGCCTGCTAATCTGCTCCAGATCCACATTAAACTGCTCCTCAGGAGGCTGAGCAGAGGGAGGGGGGGGGTGGGGGTGGGGGGGGGGGGGGCGTCTGGTGGGTGAGCGTTAATATGAAGTGTATTTGGACGCCTTCGTTACTCCAGCGTGAAATCAAACGGTGAGAATGAGGTTAACGCTCAGACTTCCAGGCTTCATTTCCAGGGTATTTACATCCACATGGGATTGTAACCCCCTTTTCATACTCAACACCCTGAAGGGTGAGAGGGTCTACGAGTCCTACTGTTCACAAACTGTGGGTATAAACAATCTCAATCACCCTTAGAGCTGAGGATTAGTGCTTCAACCTCATGTTCAACCCTGTCCCCAAAACAATTCATTCTGTACCTTATTAGAAAAAGCCTCAATTTTTATATCAACATAACAAAACAAATGTTAAATGTTTCTGCAGCTGTTGATGTATGTTCTTAATTTCCCTGCAGCATCTAAAGTGTGATGAAACACTGTTATGGTTAAGTTTATGTTAAAGGATAAAGCTCGTGATTTTCTATGTTTTTCTTATCATTGCCCCTGCCCCATCTGTGGCCCCTTGGTCCCATCTTAAACATGGGTGACAAGTATGTAGTTTCCTGTAATCAAACAGGCAAAATAATTCCGTAAAACTGTAGTTTTTATTAAACATTACTCAACTTTTTTTCTTTTTTTGGGGGGTGGAGGAGATTTTCAGCAGTGGATTAATCCGCATTTACTCTAGTGAGTATTTCCTGCAGCGAGATCGTGTATGTGCGTGGGACTGAGTAAAATTAACTTCAGTGTGTGTGTGTATGTGCATGTGTGTGTGTGTGTTCATGGCAATGAAGGAACAAGTCACCCAGTGCAGCGGTGTGGGTTGTTAACATGGAGCATTATGGCGAAGACGTATAACACGATAACAGAGAAAATGCATGAAGTTCCAAAATGGGAAGATCACTGTGTCGGTTAAATATTGAAAACGTGAGTTGAACTATGAGAAAAGTTCTTCTTCAATCTTTAACCAAAACCATGATCTTCCTCTCGAGTCAAAGTCCTGCACCTTTTACACCAAATCATCAACCCCCCTCCCTCTGGCTTCGCTCCAGTTTGAAGATTGAAAACAACAACAACAAGATGCTGAAACATATCAACCAAGACAGATTTATAGTTTGTAATATATTTCATTGCACTAGCAGATACAAGCATTAGCTAAATGATTTCCAGAATATAGAATATGAACATTATAGGAGCTGGATCATTTGGTGGGGCTAATTTTCCACTTGTGAACCACCGTAGAAGAAGAGGGGGGCAGGAAGATGATGTGATTTAAGATTCAAGTGATGTTACGGTCTCGAGCCGATGTTGTCGTCTCTGCAGTGGAAGCCTGAGTGATGTTTAAGTCATACGCTTCATGTCCGTCATGACTTATTCACCAAGTCTGTTTTCACTGATTCACTTTGTCGCATTTTGTTTTTTTATCGATACGCCAGTGTGCTCTCAAATCTGACGTGTTGGAGTGTCAGAGGCAAAACATTGGGAAACATCTCACTGTCCTATTACTTATACATATAATATTATATATATATTAAATGTATTTGTGTGTGTGTGTGTGGTGGGGGGGCGACTGTGGGGGTGGGAGATGAGTGACTGAATTAGAGGGAGCCCCCCCAGCTCTGTGAACAAAGCTGCTCCACCAGCTGAAACATGGCGTGTACGAGCTTCTGTTATCCCCATGTTCCTGCTGAAGGGTGGGCGAGGAGCTTTTCTTTTTTTCTCTCCAAAACAAAAAGCTGACCCCCTGTTGCGTTTCTCTGCGGGGGGTGCACTCACCGAGCCATCTTCCTCTCCCTCTGAGACCCCTGGGAGACGCGCTCAACCAGCCCTCCACCCCTCCTTGCCTCCTCCCTTGCCTGTTTCCCTCACCCCCACCCTCCCCTTCCCCAATCTCGCTCCTCTCATTTCCCTCCCTCCGAGGCTCGAGTTAACTTTCATTTTGATCTGCTGCTCTGATCCCCCCCCATCACCACCACCCCACCCCTCCACCACCCCAAAAAAACAATTTCCCTCTCCTTTTTTACCACCTTCCCTCTTGTTCATATCCTCCTCTCCTGTCTCTCTCTACCTCTCCTCTCTTGCCGCCTCTCGACCTCCTCCCTCACCCTGACCTGTAACCTCCCTCCCTTTCTCTGCCACTTCAACCCACTTCTCGGAAAACGCCACCTCTTCTTTCGTCGTTCTCTTCTCTCCCCCGCTCCATCCTTTGTCATTTTCCTCTCCTTCCAAGCAACAAAGTGATTTGGCGCCCGCTCGGGCCTGTGAGAAAACCCAGGGGGTTGGTTGCTCGATGAGGCGACATCTCTGAATAAATAAGCATGGGTAATTTGCTCCGAACCTGCGGCCCTTTATTTTTTTTTTTCCTCTTCTTCTTCTTCTTTTCACCCTCCCGGTTTAGAGCGAGGAGATAAAGACACAATAAAATGGTGGGAGATCCTCACAGAGGCTCATTATATGGTTGTCAGTGAAGTTTTCTCAAAGGGCTTTCTGACGGATCGCTCAGTCCCACTCCGCTGTTTGTTCCTTTTCAGGGCAAATTATCTATATTACATTCCGGTTTCTCCGGTGGCTGAGTATTTGGATGAAACTGGTCTCATTTAAGGAAGTAATGAACCGCCAATTCTAGCCGAACTAAGGCAGATTATCGGGAACAAATTGCGAAGCTCATCTTATCGAACTAACAGGTATTAGCAGTGCAGCACCTCACACACGCGGCTCTGATTAAGCGATTTATGAGTCATTTTCTTCCAAAAAGAGACGTTTTATTGCAGTGAAGTGGATGCGGTGTGTCCGTGCTGGAGGTTGTAGCACTAGTTTAATTCTCCCTCTCTCTGCTGCACAGACGAACGCGCATTCCCGAATTTCATGGCCCAGTGAGGGAGGTGTGTGAGCGCCAGGTCAACTGTGAACATCAGGTATTAATAATGCAGGACAGGAAGCAGCCCCTCCGACTGCCGAGCTGTGCACTCTGACTCTGCATCCCCGCACCCCACCCCACCACTACAAGCTGCATAACCCGACACAGAGGAGGAGGAGAGCTACAGAGGTGTGTGCAGGGGGAGGAAAACCTGCCGGAACGGCATCCGGCGATGTGGTGAAACAGGCTCTAACGATGAAAAAGTGTTGGGCAAGAGGTGATGTAAAATTCATCTATTTTCAGCTGTCCATAAACAGCTCAACTTTGTTTAATCATCCCCTCCAGGATCTCAAATTCACTGAATTTGCTGCAGCTTGTCAAAGAGAATGTGATGAAATTTTGCATCATTTAATATAAATAATGCAAATGTGGTGAAATTTTTTAAAAATTGCAAGTCAGCAGCTGAAGACTGAGACTGTTCAAAGAAATCACTGATCATCAAAATGTGCAATAATTTATGGTGAAAATAGAAATGAGTTCAGCAAACTATCAGGAATGTTGTTTGTGGGCATTTCTGTAGCAGTTGGCATGTTCACTCTTTTCCTTAAAGCAGCTACAGTCAGTGTTTTAATATTAAAGTTGGATCACAATCGACTATAAGCTGCAGTGTCCTTAAGCTCTGTGGGGGTTCACAGCCTCTCTCAGCTGATTGGTTTGGTTTTCTGTCACTGTTTCGGTTCAGCTACACCGTTCGCACAGCGTCGTTGGGCAGCTGCTGTCAGAGCGACCAGCTGGTGAACATAGGGCGACATTAAGCCACTAAAGATGTAGATGTTTTCTTCAGGAGTTGGTGCAGAACAAAAACAAAGCTGAAGGGATGTTGGACTCCACAAAAAACAATTCCAAGTGAATGATAACGTTGCTCTTTGTAAACAGGCAACGAGTCAGCCATGTCAACTGAAAAAGGTCGAGTTCTAGGGAAACGAACCGAACGATGTTGTCCTTCCCTCTGTCCTTCCGTCTCGAATGAATCCCACGCAACATCCCATTAACTCACAAATTCATTCGCTAATTATGACTCAATTTAACACAGGGGTAAAATGGTGACATGAGGATATTTTATATCCAAGTGGTTGCCGGTCAGCTTCACTGTGACATCATAATGTTCTGCAGAAACACCTCCGGCCGTTATTCATTGCTTTAACTCAGGAAGGTGAGATCGTGACCACATTTCCTGCAGCTTGGCGGAGGCGTTTATTTCACCTTGGCTCACAAAAGCAGCTCTGAAGTAGTTTTGATCATTCCTTCTTGTCTGACCATTATTTTGCAAAAACTGATTTTTGAAATTGCAAGATCATTAATTCCTGGAGGGAATAGTAATAACGGATTTTGTCCTGTTTAAAGCAGGTTAGCGATGTGGCCACATCGAGCTGTAAACAACAGAACTGTGGGAGCAGTATCACCTTCTCTTTTTCATATTTTTCAGTTGAATACTCAGGTTGAAAACTGTGTTTACCCTCTCTTGGTGAAATCAATAACCCCACCACCACCACCACCCTCTACGCTGCTTCAGCATCAGATCATGTTCTGTTTCTTTTGGGTTTTAGAGTTTTTAAAAAGACGAGTCAATGATAGAAAATGCAACATCTTACCTTCAAAAGAGGCTCCACACTTTTTATCAGCTGCCCCCCTTTGGTTTCAGGTTGATTGCGTACACTGAGTGGACTCTTGCTTATAGGGATATTATTTGTATGTAAATTCATATTGCATTTGTTCTGCTGTGTGAGTGTTTATGTAACCGGGAGCACAAAGTCTTTCTTTATTGTTTTGCTCATTGTACTGCAGCATTTTGTAAGCACTGAAGGAGCTTTTGCTGTTTAGAGAAAAAAACTCTCACCCCCACAGGGTGAGTGCAGTGTTCAAAATACTCAAAAGACCAGTGAATGTCCACACCAAAGAATTTAGTTCAAATTGTTTAGTGAATCTTTTCAGCAAGCAATGAACAATTACAGAATTCTGGATCAGATGTGCCTTTTCCTAACCAATAACAAGTGTTGGTCAGTCCACAGTCTGACAACCTAACTTTCCCTGATCCAGTGTATTTATACAAGTACAAACAAAGAAATGTGCATGGGCGTTTTGTCGTCTTCTGATTGGCTCTGCTGACTTCCTCCTTCCCATCTGACTCCGACCTTAAATGTCACCTAAAGCTCAGCACGCTCAAAGGAAGACAGTTAATGCATACATATAAATTACCACTAATCTACCTCTGTTACCTCCGGCTGCCCCCTACACATGGCCATAGGGTGATCTTTATCAGTGGTTGTAAATAGTTTCCCTGAGGCAGATGTTTAAATGACCACTCACCCTTAGCACCTAAATATCCACTAGTATAAATCATTAAACAGTTTTAACTTTAATAGTCTGAAATACTACAACAGCACTGATAAGAAGAGGACATTTTTACTTTATTTATTTATTTCATTATTGCTCCGCTGACTGTTCCTACATACGTCTTTCTACTTCGCCAATCTTTAAGGTAAAACACGCCCTTCTACATGCGTCCGTCCCATTCTCGTGAACGCCATATCTCCGTGACGCTGTGAAGGAATTTCTTCAAATTTGGTACAAACATGGAATTGGACTCATGGATGAACTGATTACATTTTCATGGTCAAAGGTCAAGGTCGCAGTGACCTCACAAAACACTTTTTTTAGCCATAAATCAAGACTTCACAGCAATTATGACAAAGTTTCACACAAATGGTTCATATTTTATAAACAGGGATGTAACCTGAAACTAGTCTGAGTGGTGGAGGCGTAAAACTGCAAAGCGGCAATTCTGATTTCTCTTTAAAATGTGTCATAATTAGAGGTGAGTGGGTGACACAGATTCAGCTGATGTTTTTTACCTGGAGAAGTTACATCTCACGCTTTTGTGCGTCTTTTAAAAACTCAGCTTCTTTGCCTTTTATCGGTTGGACATGTTTTTGAGCACTGGATGGTGAGCTGTTGAGAATAATCCATTGCTACACAAACTGCCTGAGCACCGTTTCCTCATATTATCATGATTTAACTTGTATCATCATAATTTGCATTTTAGACGCATCTTTTGGAAGAACTGAGACTGAACAGCTGTTCCCTGCACAGAAAGCCCACTCTGAGAACATTTGGTCACTTCTGGAGCCTCGACACTCTCCTCGTGTCGTCCGCCGCGACTCTCAGCTCTCTTTAGAAGCTGCAGGAGGACAAACGGTGTTCATTAGCCACTGATGAGACGTGTTGCGGCAACAGGCCAAACTAGAACAGAGACTAATTTGCCAGCAGTCGCCAGCTGGGACGTCTTTGTGTCTAGGCCCGAGAAAGTAAGAGAGCAACGACTGCAGAGGGAAAGTCCCGGGAGAGGCTCGGATCGAATTCAGACCCCGGCTCTCATTCCTTCAGGTCTCTGCTCCGCGAGGACCACAGTAATGTGAACGGACTGAGAACTGACCGCTGCACAAGACAGACTTTGTAGTTGAAGTTGGCGGCTTGGTTTTATTTACCTGTGGAGGGATTTCTGACGACTGAAGATGGGGGAGGAGTGCTTTGTTACATGTTCTAGACAGTTCATGTCTCAGACTTTGTGTTTCTACACTGAGTGACTCAACACTGTGACGTCTTTTCTTGAGAGCGGCCGTGGAGCAACGGATGGATAAAAAGATGTGGATACAGTGCGCCACAATTGCTCGACTATTCACAGCAGAACAACAGGTGCTCGCCAGGTGTGCTCAGTCTTTGTCTTCTGAATTTATACTTGACTTTGGCTGAAATAGAGCTTTTTCCTGGCTGACATTTTGACTTGTCAAAACAGGAAATGTACAGCTGAAACACATCTCATTAACAATGGCTCTGTTCCGTCAAATGTCCCAGTGTGCTTTGAGCCAGCATGCATAATACCAGTGGCCAGATGGATAAATGATGCGTACGCACAAAAACTATGCGCCATTTCCCGCACATGAATTAGTGTTTCTAAACACAGACCGCGCAGCGACTGTGCGTGTGCTCGATTTTCCAAAGCGATCCAAGTTACATTGAAGTGAAAATACAAAAGAAGCCGAGACACGTAATTGAAAATGAAATAAAATAAATAACCAGCTTCACGGAGCTTGTATTTATCACCATCATTATAAGTTTTGCTGTTTACACACCGACATCAACTTTATAATTCATAAAATGGAAATAATTGTGTTTGTGTTCTCAGTGTTCCCTTCAGCATCGTTTAATGTCTTTATTATTTATTGTGAGGCATTCTGTAAACTGTTTTTTTTCTTATGCAAACTGATTGATTAAGGGGAGTGTCTTCATCTATTTACGGCTAATTGTGAGAGTGTAAATGAGGCTCGTGCACATGTGCCCATTTTCTCAATGAGTGACATTTATAAAGTGGAACCACGAATGTTGCACATGCACACACCAGATCTTACAGTCATCATGTTTGGTGAAAACATTTCATTGTTTGGAAGCTCCTAATGGTGAATACACAGGACACGAGGCTGTAGATAAAACACCAGATCTTTGTAGCCACCAGTAGTTTTTCTTCTTGGCTTCAAGTGGCATGAGACAGAAATCTGCTGCTGCCTCTGATTTTTTTTTTGATTTTTTTTTTTTTAAACCAGCTGCTGACTTGATGCATTTTAAATAAAACCTCAGCAGCGGGGTTAATGCGAGTGTGTCCGTGCACATGTACTGAAGTCTCAGAGTCTCAGACTAATTACCTGCCATGTGAGCAGGATGTAAATGGCGTCTCGGGAGAGTAGAAGAGACATTTTTGGGAGAAAATAGGTTTGACGTACTCTGAGTGTGTTTGACGCGGCCTGGGATGTCAGCACAGTGGACACTTCACCTCTTAACTCCCTGCAGCCGAAAATCCTAATTCTTACTTTGTACTTGTTTAATTCGTAAGAATAATTTAAATGTGCGTGCGTGTGTTGTCCAGATCATTTTGCGGAGACGCCTCAGTTCAGTCAAGTCTGATATTTGGTTCCTTAAATAAAAATACAAGTGAAAACAACCAGAAGAAGGGTAGGTACAAAATCAGCCATGACATTTTTTTTTTTTTTTGTTACACAGACTCTGCACGCACACACACGTCTCCTTGACACCGCTGTCAGTGCGTGTTGGGAGGGGATATGTGCTACATCCTAGAATAGATATGAACTGTCATCCAAAAAAAAAAAATCTGATACAAGCAGCGATTCAGAGCTGAGCACGAAGGCCTGTGGTGTGACTGTAGCTGCTCACGCTCACGGATACGCTCACACACATCACAGGCGAGGTTTCAACGGCCTGTCAGTGAGCGTAAGTTAGAGAGACCAAAATAAGGAAAGACAGGAGTGGAGAAGGAGGATAAAGAGGTAAGAGACAAAAAGAATAACACTTCTAAGTGAATAAAACCTCAACAGCTAAGATAAAAAACAAAAATCCTCTCCTGTTCCTGTGAAAGTCGTTTCATCTTCTTAATCTCTGATTCAATTTCTCCTGCTCATTTCATGTTTAACTATCCTCACCTGTCCTTCCTAACCTGCCGTCACACCTGCTTCCCATGAGTCATCAGCACCAGTATATAAACGCACCACAGCAAGGAGTCAACCTTTTGCCAGATTGTCTGTAGGTATTTTGTTTTGTCTGTGGGAAGTTTCTCCACCACCTGTCCTCATGCACAATTTGGAACAACCGAACTTTGACTGACTTGTTTTGTGTTTCAGACATCTAGACGACAAAAAATGTCACCAGTGTCATTTTAGGTGGGAGATATCCGAGTTGCTGATGCTTGATCAGTCATACTTTGACCTCTCTCCTCACAACTCCAGCACTGGTTTACCCAAATTACACAAAAACAAAAGCATTCTCACTTTCCTAGTCATTTAGATAGTTTGTTTTTGCTTTTTTGGGTTTTGAGATGTCGATCTCTGACATTACGGCCTCTACCCCAATATACTGAAGCTGAATATAATTTATTTTCTGGTGTTTAGAGCTTTAAAAAATTACATCCAGAAAAAAAAACACACACAAACAAACAGCGAGATATCTTAGTCCCAAAAGTGTCCCAGTTAATCTGGATAATCCACCAAAATCACTGTCTACAGTTTTCATCAGAACCAGTTTTCAGAGGAAATAGACCTCATCTACTGCAGAGCTGACAAATGTAATTTATTGCCGTGTGTGTGAGAAGCTTGGCATGTGAAAATATTGATAATATTAGAAGGGGAAAAACAACACAAATATAATATTTCTGTATAAGAGGGGAGGTGACCTTGAGCCAGACAGATGCTGAATAATTTACTTAAGTCATTCAAATCAAGTCAAATCTTTTTCTTTTTTTTTTTCCAATACAGAAAAAAGACTGTTTTGGCGCTGTATCGAGGTGGAGAAATGATTGATCACTTATGATGAGGAGGGGTGATCTCCGAAGCAAAATCTCACCTTGTGGCCCAAAAAATGCCGATCAGCAGCAGCACTCACTCCCCACAGCACAATTAGAAGAATCATTCATAAATATAAAAATATGCACATAAATAAATGTTAAAGTTTCAGCAAACTCGTGTTACAGGTCAAATGTGGTCCCATGTTCAGATCTTTTAAAAGACAAGATGAGTTTAATCTTATAATCTTTTTTAAAATGATATAAATGACAAACTTGATGATTCACAGTGAAAAACAGGAAGCGGCAACATCTGTGAGGTAATAAAAACCGGGACCACAGAAAGAGATTTGTAGCAAAGTGGTTCATATTTAAATGAGGAGAGTGATTGAAAACTCGGCCCATTAGAGTTAAAATACGACTGCTCGGCTGTTTGGTGAACACATGGGTTCAACCTCACAAACTCCTGAAGCAAAGACTGAAATGATTTATTATGGGGGTTTTGTTAAGCTTTGCTCCCAGTCCAGTTGCAGATGTAGGGGCTTGTTTTTCAGTGTGGAAATGTGAAAATGATCAGAGATTTTTCTTGTTTCATGAACAGAGACCTCTCGTCCTCTGCTGAATCTTTGCTGTAACTGCTCCTCTGACAACGAACTGCGGCCCCTATTATCAATATTTGATCTGAACGTCGAGCCTCAGATTTGTGCCCATAGTGGATATTCAAAATTTTGGACAAAAACTGTTTGGTTCAATAAATATTTGTGAAGAAGGATTACTCATTCTGGAGGTGGAAACGAGACAGGTGAGAAGATGCTCTGTGACTCCTCCTGGGATGAAACCTGGAGCGTATTCACTGGCAGCCAACCAGAGACTCACCGAGTTTAAAGGCTGAACAGCTGCTTGCAGCTTCGTTTTCACAGAGGGGCTCCTCTTTATCTTGCATTTAATCAAACACAGTAGGCCTGCTACACTACACTACTGAGGTAGTCTGAATGTGTTTTAAGAGAGTAATTCCAGTTGTATCACCCTATTTTTTTTTTTAAGGTCCCATAATGTATAAAGTGAAGATTTCCAGTTTTTTTTTTATTTTTTTATTATAGATCAGGTCTAGGTTCTATATTAATACTGTGAAAGTATCAAAGCGCTCAGTCCACAGAGAAACGCACACAGCTTTTATTCAGAAACTGAGCCTTAAAATCAGCCGTCAGGACTTCTGTAACTTTGTGATGTCACAACAAAGCAGTCACTGCTCCCAGCCAGTGGGCGGGGATTGGGGCATGAGTAATTTGTCAAGAAATGTAGCGATGCTCCAACAAAGGCAGTGAGAAAGATTGCTAGCAACCAAACATGAATGTAAACGATGCAGGATTAAAATATTTTTTAAATTTGCTCTCAAAATGTCCGTTGAGGAAAGAAACACACTCAACGTTTGTTAAATCTCAAGGACCTAGATTATGTATTTTAGTGAGAAAAACTGAATGGAAAGGAAACTCTTGTTTGTTTACGAGACAACTCCACAGGGCGCCACTTTATGCCCTAAACACCAAAGTAAATCTTTTTATCTTATATCTAACAAATGTATTTCTTTACTCTTCAAACATTTTCAAAAAGGTGTTTTTTTGAATATTTAATATTGTACAATGTACACATCAGGCGCTAACTTCTTCTTTGATGTCTTTGCAGACTCACATCTTTGTTTGTATTTCGCACACACATGGGTGCACATGCAAATAAAACAGGGATCCACTTGTAAAGACATTGCTCTGCAGTTCTATTAGAAGTAAAATAAATAAATAAATAAAAACTACACAGGGAACCTTTAAAGTCACTGTCTGTAAAAATAGAGATCATCTGATTTTGGCAACCTCCAGTGGTACTTTTTCTCAACAGGCAAAACCTATACAATCAGAATAAATCAAAACAGAAATAATTACATGTATTAAGAAATTCTAAGCATTGTTGCTTTGAGCAGAGCAGCTCCTTTGACTGATTTTTATTCACACTGGCGTACTTACAAAACAAAAGGAGCATCTCATAAAAGTAAAGACCCTAATGAGTTTGCCACCTTCAGTAATAATGCTCTCATTATTGTTGTTAGTGTTTTTCATTGGTAATTCTCACTGTCTGACTCTCTCCCTCTGCCCCAGCACAGTGTATTGGGTGTGTTGTGTCTGGAGCCCTGAGCTTGGAGATGCTCCACTATGACGCTCCTCTGAGCCTTTGTGGCTGCTCCTCTCTCGCAGAGAAGAGCAGGAAGGGGAGAGGAAATAAGGAGAGATGAGATCAGAGGAAGCAAGGAGATGAAAGGAGAGGACAGGAGGCAAAGATGGTACATGAAACAAGACAATGAAAGGAGAGAAGAGAGGAGACGAGGAGAGGGAAATGAGTGAAAACAAGGAGAGGAGATCAGAGAAAAGAAATACAAAGAGGAGAAGAGAGGAGAACATGAAGGACGGGGTGGAGACGAAGTTGTTAGTTTGACTTCACATCATCTATGAATATTACATGAGTCGCATTATAACAGCGACGCGGCTCCTGCGAGCCTCGGCCTTGAGTGTGTGACCCACAAATTGACCGTCAACTTGTTGCTCCATGCAGCACAAATTACCCATCAGAGTTATTTATTGAGGCACATCCAGGTGAAGGCCGCTGTCACAACCCACCAAGGCCGAGGCGCGTCCTCTTCGTGGCGAGGCCGAGGCGGCGTGAAGACTCCGGTCCGCAGTCACAGGTGAATCCAGTGTCGTCCAGGGCGTTTTGTCAGCGCTCTCACCTCAGACTGTGTGTTTTACTGGATGTGTGGGATGGGATCGCTCACCCAGTCAGATTTGTATGAACAAAAAACTATCAAAAGACACGTCTCTGTTTATGGGAAATAAAAGATGAAGAGTCGACGTCTTTTCACCCCAGAAGAAGTTTCCCTGTGGTTGTATAAGTTGATGGTGGATGCTGTTTGTAAGGTGTGAACACTACTGAGGCTGTAATCCATCTTTTACTTTCAGTTCTGTGATGCTGCTGTGATTAAAGGAACACCACCGCCGCAACCACTACATTATTCAATTAATTCAATAGCAAAACACATTCAATTTTATTCATGTAAACGGCAATAAATCAACTTGTCAGATAATTTTCTTGAGGCTATTTTTGCAAAAGTAACTCCAAACAATTGCAGCTGCTTCTTTGGAGCACGGAGAACATGAACAGGTCTCCGTCTGCAAGGAGAAGCTAAAGGAGCATTTCTAATTATAAAGTTAATCAATGCAACATGGACCCACGTAAACAGCATAAAATGGAAGTTAAAATGATTCATTTGATTTTAATAGTTGAAGTTTAAGGATTTGATACTCATCCTTTAAATGACAAGTTTAGTTTGTAAGTGTGAAACATCTCCTGACAGCCTCCGATCAGATGCAAAAACGTTTCATAACTAACGTTACTGCTTGAACAAGGCAAGAGCGAACGTATGATACTTTTATAAGACTCTGCCATTTTTCTGGGATTGAATTAAATACTTTTAAAGTCATTTGAAGACCTGCAGATCGTAGGTGTGCCTCACCTTTCTAATCTACTGTAAAAATGAATTCAGATAACACACACAGTCACACACACTAGCGTCAAACAAACTGGAGACATCATCAGGAAGTGACTGTTAACCGCAGTTTCCGAAGTCGGCTCCATCTAGGTCCATTTCCTGATAATCTGTTCAGCCCCATCTCAGGTTTTAATTTGACAGTAGTAGGTCATGTATAACTTTTCAGAGCCATGACGTCCTCTAATCCTTGCTTGTGTGCAAGTGTCTATATGTGCGTGCGGGACGTTCACTCACCACGTAAGTGTTTCATTCAGTCTGAGCCCAAAGAGGATTTAGAAAACAGCATGTGCATCCCCCCTTGTCAATTAGCTAACATGTTGATGTCAGCATGGTCAGTATAATCCCTCTCTTAATGTACTGTAATAACCCCCTCCCTCCTCGGCTCTCCTTCAGTGAGATGCTCACACACACAGCAGCTCCTGAGGGAAGCAGCCACACAACAACATGACAGGATGCTGCATTAGCTCAGCCGTCATAACAGCATTACCAGGGGCTGAATGAAACTCTCCAGGGCTTTGGAAGAGACAACTTTCTGACCCGGCGAACGGCTCTGATAAACAAGTATTGGATTCAGTGTTAATTGAGATGCCTTTCATATTCATACAAAACTTCCTCTCGTCGTTGTCTTTTAATTTGATTTAAATTTCATCTAACAGAATCAGATCTATAATGACTGTTTGCTGGAGAGAAATAGTCAAAATAGTAAAAGCAGGAAAACATGAATTTATAGATGAACAACATATAGAAATATCTGAATTCAGTAGAGTGTGAGTGTGACAATTAAATAAAATAACTAAAGTGTAACTACTGGTGGCTCTGTGATATATTGAGCTAAATGCTAATGCTACGCAGGTATAATGTTTACCTCGTGTGTTAGCATGCAGAAAATATACCAACTCAACACAAAGTACAACAGAGGCTGACGGTAAAATCATTTTTTCTGTAAATATTTAGTCACAAACCAAAGGATTGGACAAATTAAAATGTGGTGGTGCTTTTATGGGAAATTAAGGAGTCGCAAAAGTGATTCCAATTCAGAGGGGGCCAGGAATGACTCAACCAAATCCAAACGTTCCCGCGAATGTGAACCTCATAGTGATGCAACAGGAGAAGATAATTCAGTGGCTACTACTGTTTATTGTCATTATCCAGTTCTGCTTCTGTTTATTCCAAACAAATTATATAATCATTAATACACCTTTATATAATCCTCCAAATTATATAATCCTCCAAACTGTTATATATATATATATATATATATAAAAGAGTTTGGAGGATTATATAATGTGACTCTGAGTTAAACAGCAGGAATAAATATAATGACGCCCATTTCACAAAACTTCATCCCCTCACACGGACATTGATCACTACAGCACACTTCCACGACGCCGATCCGCAGCCTCCCTCCGGTTCTGAGGGACACAGCAAGTGTCAGGGCCAAGATGGCAGCTAATGATGCGCAGCTCGCCAGGGGACTGAGGCGAGGCTGCTATTTCAGCCGGAGGACAGTCCAGTCTGGGCCGCTAATGCATCCAAGACAGCTGGTGACACAAACCCAGCCATCCAGAGGATCTGTCAGCTCGCACATCCTTGCAGACGCTCGGCCATGATGGTCGGAGCGTCCCTCCTGGAGGAGTTGAGAGTGTGTGTGTGTGTGTGTGTGTGTGTGTGTGTGTGTGTGTGTGTGTGTGTGTGTGTGTGTGTGTGCGCACTGAGGGGGGAGACCAACAAGATTTTCATGACTGACATCAGTGGGGACAACAGATCCTCACGGTCTCCAGTGGACTTAATGATGATGAGGGGAGGATATGAAGATTAACAACAAGCCCTGAGGAGTGTGTGTGTGTCTTCACGAAACTGCTCCCAATGCACAACGCATATTAGCTGGAAGTCTCAACTGTAAATGTTTAATAAAGTTTTGTTTGCCAAAAAATTTTAAGAAAACAATGTGAGCAAAAGGTCTCTCACCTGGAATCAGCAAGAATCACGGCCACAGAAAACAGACCTTGATTTTAAAGGGGAAGCTGTGTGTGTGTGTGTGTGTGTGTGTGTGTGTGTGTGTGTGTGTGTGTGTGTGTGTGTGTGGACAGGTTGCCTTGTGTCGTACACAGTCCTCCAAGGACCAAGTGTCTTTTTCCACCTCCTCTGTCTCCATGGCAAAACAAATGAGGTTCCTTCCTTGAGGGACCGTGGTGAAGCGTTTGTGTGTGTGTGTGTGTGTGTGCATGCATGCGTGTGTGTGTGTGTGTGTGTGTGTGTGCGTGCGTGCGTGTGTGTGTGTGTGTGTATACTTGTACTTCCATCTCTGTGAGGACCAGTTTTGGCCAGTCTTCACAACTTCGTTTGAGGGTCAGGACTTGGTTTCAGGGTTCAGGTTAGAATCAGGTTCAGGTCAGAGTCAAGGTCAACGGTCAGGGGCTAGTGAATGTATTATGTCAGAGTGTCCTCTCAAGTGTGTGACACACAGAGAGAGAGAGAGAGAGAGAGAGGCAGTTCCACGTGTCTACCGCAGATCAGAGTCATCAGGTAGCACTTGTTGTCTTGTCTCAGCTGTTTTAAACACGCTGTTGTTTGTTTTAAACACACACACACACACACACACACACACACACACAAACACAAATTGGGCTTTCTTTAATTGGGAGAACAAACTTAGCTCATTTGTCAGATGAAAAAATATATTTTGTTATTCAGTAGATATTCCTCAGGGTGATGTGTTTTATAGAAATCTGCAAAATGTGA
Source organism: Seriola aureovittata (assembly GCF_021018895.1). Lineage (NCBI taxonomy): Eukaryota > Metazoa > Chordata > Actinopteri > Carangiformes > Carangidae > Seriola > Seriola aureovittata. The sequence goes on from NC_079368.1 coordinate 19,685,731, forward strand.
TCTTGTTCAGCTTGTGTGTGTGTGCGTGCGTGTGTGTGTGTGTGTGTGTGACGGTACAGCTTTCATGAGAGTATATTTTTCCTCACGGAGTTACGAAGATAAACCTAAGAGAGTGGTTCGCCGGTGGCCTTGGTTTATGTGTCCCAGCGCTCTTCTAAAAAAATAAAAAAATAAAACATTTCTGAAGCAAAAGCTGTTGAATAATTCAGCCATGTTTAAAAAGAATAAACTACGATCCTCCATGAATATGACCTGGTAATCCCCAAAGATGCTTCCTCTTTCTCTCTCCTTACTACAGCTGGAAACGATGGAGGGTTCTTTCTCTTTCTCTGCTTCATTTTACTTTATTTCTTTTACCGTTAAAAAACTTGCCACGGTTTTACATGTTTGAGGCTTTTTGACATGACTGTTGAAACGTACTGTTTTTAGATAGATTTTATCCTGCAGGTAACCACAGGTTTTAATTTCACGTCATCTTATTGCATTATTTCATCAGTTATTTCTATTTTTATTACATTAATATTTAATTTATTTCAAGCTCAGGTTTATCTTTTATGCATCTCTTATATATATTACATATGCATTTCAAATTTCACTTTGCTCTGTAAAATCAGGAGGCTTCACTGCTAGTTTTGCACATACAGTATTAGGCCAAATGTATGTGGACACTCCATTCTGCATATTTTAGTTGACTGTTTCAAGTTCCTTTGCACAAATCCAGGTATATAAAGAAATGGTTTTCCTGGAAGAACTTGACTGGCCTGCACAGAGCCCTGAACTCAACCCCACGCAACACCTTTGGGGATTAACCGGGGATGCTGACTGGGAGCCGAGCCCTGTCACCCAACATCAGTAATGGACCTCGCTAATGCTTCTGTAGTTACATGGGAGCAAATCCCTGCAGCCATTGGCTCTAAGATCTGGTGGAAAGTCCGAAAGGAGAGGAGTGGAGGTTGTTATAGCAGCAGGTTAATGCCCATGGTTTTGATGCTCCACAATAACAAAAAGCTGAAATGTTCAGGTGTCCACATACTTTGGGAAAGGTATTCTGTGCTCCATTTAAGCACACTGGTCATGGTATTCTATATTATTCTATTTCTATATTTTTCTACTTATCTCCATCCTGCTCCTTCCTACCTCCTCTGTAGTCTGTTTAATGTGCTGCTATCTCACTAAATTTCCCTCATGGGATCAATAAAGTGTTATCTTATCTTTATTTCACCTTGATATGATCATAAACCTGCAGGAACTTGCTTGAAATGCAGGGTGTGATCCATCACAAAGAACATTTTCAGAGTCCTGTGTTTTCAACCAAGTCGCTAAAGTTAAGTGGGTAAAGGTGTATTAATGTCAGTCAGTACGTGTTTTCAAAACTGCAATAATTTTCTTGTTCATGTGATCAATAAAATGACTTTTACTCAGAAGAGAAGAGGAAGTCGGAGCATTCCGTTTGAGTGGGTGATCTTATGTGAGGACAGACACAAAACAGTGTAATCCACAGAGACGACAAGAGAAGAGCAGAGAATAGTACAGCTAAGTCATTCTGAGTTAGAGTCCCACCCCCGTCTTTTTCTTCTTCTCTGCTCACCGTTGATGACGAAGGAGGCACTTCCTGTAGGTCAGCACGTGTCATGTGACTCCCGACACACACCGAGCTCATCAGCAGCTCCAGGTGCACGGGCAGTCAAGAACATTATCTCATCTTTGAACTTCTGACCCCCCGCTGATGAACTCTGTGAATGTGCGGAGGTTGAGGCTTTACATCAAACTTTAATGCTGATGGTAAGATGATATAACATGATAACGCACAGGCTCGACGTGACAGGATGATGTGAAACATAAAGCAGAGCATGACACAAGGCAGCACACCAACAGATAAATGAGAGGGTGCCCCCTACAAAGAGTCTAATTCAATCAAAAGTAAAAAAGAAAATGTAATTTTTACTCTTTTCGACTGACACGGGCCACAAGAGACAATCACAAGATGATGGTAAATGCTAAAACATAGGCTACGTGGTCTGTGTGCGTTCAGGCAGCTCGTTTTTTCGTTTTAAACCAGGAATGAAAAAGCAAGAAAAAAACGTAGTATTTACGTTTTTGTTGTCACAATTTTAAAAAACGAAAAACAAGATCAAATGAAAAGAAACGGTCCAATTTTGGTGTTTGCAAATTCCTGTTAACACGGAAGTAAAGGTTAATATTTCAAAATAAAAACTATAAAGGCCATTAATTCACACTACACAAGCAAATAATACACCACACTCTCAAGATAAAATATTTTTTTCATTTCTTAATGCAAAGAAAAAAAAATAAAGAAAAATCTTTATCTGTGATTGCGTATTGTTGCACTTTTATAGAATGGCCACAATGGCCTTTATTTTGAAATATTTACCTTTACTTTCGTGTAACCTGGCTACATTTTCTTCCTTGAAAAAAGGGAATTTGCAAACACTGCAGCAGTGTCTCCATTTTAGGGGCTTGAAAACTTAGTGTGGATGCAGCCATGATGTGATAGTAATTCGAGAAGAGAGACACCGTCAAGTAGGTGAACTCAATAATGTCAATTACACACTAATGTCTTTTTGACTGAGATTTGCTACATTAGCCACCAAGCTACTGGTCATACCAGACCAAGAAAGGTCGCATTAGCAGACACCTTGAGTATACTGATTTGAATAAGGGTGCATCATTTCTGCTTTTCATATGTAAGAGAAAGGATGTGTTATTTCTTCTCTAAGTGCAGAAAGAGCAGCTGTGATGTATCAAAGCACCAAAGAGCCAAAACTCAAACTTACAGATTCCTTTACTGATTTTTAGATGAAGAGTTCTTAGAGTTCTTGGATTTGACTGAGCAAAACCTGATGGAAATACTGACTCGTGAGCGCACGCTGTTCGTGGAGAGGTGGGCAGAAGTCAGTGTGTTCAAGGTTTTCAGTTAGCTCCAGATAAAGTGAGTTACAGTGGGATCCCAGTGGTAATAAATCATGCAGCCGACTTGAATGACAAGCCTTTCTCTCCTTCACCTTCAGTCCGACTGTAAGTGCAGTCACAGGGAGATTGGACATGTGTATTTGATTTCATTAAATCCAGAAGGAATGTGCAGCTCCCACCACAGGTTTAAAGGTCCCATGCAAAGGCTCTGAAATTACCATTTCCCTCTGTGCCTTGTGCGATTCTGCATGAAGCAGGAAAATTAAAGGTACTTTTTTGGACTTTTTTTTTTTTCACGATTAATTAACGTTCATTCATGGAACCGAGGTTGTTGCTGAATAAAAGCATCCCATGATCTATCGCTGTGTCAAAAAGTCTAAGATAATGCAAAAAGCTTATTGTGTCTTTCTTTCAAACATGAATATCAACTGTTATATGTGGTATTATTGTCTTTTATGTGGACAATGTCCCATTTACATTGTGATTATTATCACAAAAGAGAAAGTTGTGCTTGAATCATCATTTCATCCATTTTTTTTTTTAATTTTTAATTTTGTTCATAGTTGTGGTCAGGCGTCGTTCCTCCAGTGAGACCTGAGCGCTAAACACAAGTTCTGTTGCCACGGTTACCCTACAGTTTAATACACCTTGTGCACTTATTTAAAAAGGTGGTTAAACTGTTGACCAGGACCATGGTAGACGAGACCTGTCATACAATATTAACAGGCAACTGCCAGCCAGCCAATCAGAAACATGTGCTCTCTGTTGCCATGGTATAACTGGCACATAACAGCACACAGCACACAACATATAAAAAAATAAATAAATAAAAAAAAGTGAGTGGAAAAAAGGGTGTATTCTCTTACATCAGACGTTTAAATACTGCAAGAAAACCTCAGGCAAAGGTAATCTGGTAAATACCCAAACATGTGCTTTGTGTCTGCATGCACACATAACAGGCACAAATCGTCGTATTCATACCACACAGGTTTTCTCCATTGGGAGGTCAGGGAGAGCTCAGGTATGCTGCCGGTGTGCTAATGTAGCTGTGAGCCAGAGAGAGCCAGCCTCAAGGCCTCTGGACCACATCAATATTATAGCACAGCGGGCCGGAGAGGAGCTGATCAAATATTCATCTATCACCAGTCCTGTCTGTCTCTTTCTTACAGCTCTGCCTCTCTCCGGCTTGGCTGTAACGCACCGAAAAACACACACAGTCTCAGCTCACTTTAACCCTTGGTGAAAGAGGCTCCACATGTGTATTCAGTTACTCAGAGTTCCTCGGGGGAGAGCTCGGGTTAAGTGTTACATGAAGTGAGAGATGCATTTGGGGTCAAATACAGAACAAGGACGCCGTAACACTGAGGAACGGTTCTGCTGCAAGAGCTGAGCTGCACCTGCGCTGAGTGAAACAATACAATGCAAACAGGAGTTACATGTCAAGGCAGGTAGACCTAGATCTAGATCTAATTGCTTTTTCTAAAAGGAACTCGAGTCATCCATGGATGGAAGAAGTTCAGATATTTACTGATGTGTTTAGGAGGTTTTACTACAACTTTAAAGTCAAACTTCACAGCTGGGAGTTTTCAGTTCTTTGCAGCTGAAACTTGAGTTCTTTCTGACCTCCAGTGGTGAAGACTGATGTTATTTCTGATGATTAGGTGAAAGTTTATAGTGACATGCACATTGAATATCACTTTTTATAAGTAGTCATTCAGAGAACACATTAGAGATTAAGTTTAAAGATAGAGGACTTTCTTTGCAGCTCAGCACAACAAAAAGCTGCTGCTTTTTTGCTGCAGAGAAAGTCGTAGTTTTTATCTTTAAAACAATGCAGCAGATTTCTTGAAAGGCCAGAGGGAAACTTTAGGAGTCACAAGTGTATTTTTGTCAAATCATCTCTGAAAAAAAAAGTGCATCTGCTGTTAAAGACCATCCACGACATGTTGTTCATTCTGGGATGCTTTTCTGCTCACCACAGTATGGAGTGGTTATCTGAGTTACTGTAGCCTGTCTGTCAGCTCCAGTCTGACCGTTGACCTCTGACCTCTGTCATCAGGTGTTTCTGTCCTCAGAAGATGCAGGAAGTGTTACAACAACAAAAACGAAAATGTGATCTAAATGAACAAGCTGATGGAAGTAGTTTCAGTATTTTATCTTTCTCTGCTCAACAACTCTGTCTTTGACCAACTACTTTCTTTGTCATATTTATGAATTCAAAACTGAAAGACTGAAAAACGGCTGATAAAATTATGTTGTTGAGAATCAAGAGGACAATATTAAACTCTAGTTGACATGGTTACAGCTCCATCTGCTGGTGACTCAACAGCATTTCCTGCTGGTGTGAATTTAACCAATGACAGAGGTGAAAGAAAATGAAAGTAGATTTTGAGATTGTCAATCCAAGCTGAGATGCCATTACAGGGTGTCATGGCTGAAAAAGTTGCTCTCTTTGAAAGTTTCCTGAGTTGCCATGTGTGTTCAGAGACTTTCATAGATCCTGTATCTCTGAGCTGCAACCACAGCTTCTGTTCAAGCTGCCTGAAGAAATTCTGGGAACAAGCTAAAAACAAAAACTGTCCAATTTGTAAAAGAAAATCTTCAAAGGATTTTCCAAAGCTTGACTTTGCACTGAAGGAACTGGCTGATTCCTTTGCTGGGAGACAGACATCTGGATCATCTGAGACAGAACTGGGAGAGAGTCAGAGTCACAAGGTGGTTCCTGTAGAACAAGCAGTCAGTGACCTGAAGGAGCAGCTGAAATCTGACTTAAAGTCTCTACAGGACAAGAGGAGCAAATACAAACAAGTGGAGAAAACATACAGTGAAATGATTCAACACTCCAAGAAGCAGCTGTTGTCCACAGAGAGGCAGATCAGAGCAGAGTTCAACAAGCTCCACCAGTTCCTGAAAGAGGAAGAGGAGTCCAGACTGGCAGCTCTGAGGGAGGAAGAGGAGCAGAAGGGGAAGACTATCAGCAGAGAGATGAAGATGATTCAGGAGCAGATCTCCTCTCTGTCAGACAGTATCTCTGCTGTTGAAGAAGACCTGCAGAAACACAACGTGCCGTTCCTCAGCAGTTATAAAGCCACTCAGACCAGAGCCACAGCCCAGTGCTCACTGTCAGATCCACAGCTGCTCTCAGGAGCTCTGACAGATGTGGCCAAACACCTGGGCAACCTGTCCTTCAGAGTCTGGGAGAAGATGAAGGAGAAGGTCCACTTCAGTCCTGTCATTCTGGACCCAAACACTGCAAACCCCTGTCTCCATCTGTCTGATGATCTGACCAGTGTGAGACATGGGGACACAAAGCAGCAGCTCCCTGACAATCCAGAGAGAAACACTCAGTATGCCACTGTTCTGGGCTCTGAGGGCTTCAGCTCAGGGAAACACAGCTGGGAGGTGGAGGTGGGAGACTATCCTGTCTGGAATGTGGATTTGACTAAAGAGTCAGTTGACAGGGAGGGAGAGATATATGCTTCACCAGAATATGGATTGTGGTGTTTATTACATCGCAGTGGAAAATACACCAATGTTGTTGGTAAGACTGTCACAGTGAAGAAGAGTGGGGAGGTGTCCTTCTACGACCCTGAAGACATGACTCACATCTAAACTTACAAAGAAACTTTCACTGAGAAACTCTTCCCATATTTCAGTATTGCAAAGTCTGGTGACACCAGAACCTCTGATATCAAACTGTGTCACACTGAGATTTCTCTGTGATGCTCAGGGATGTTAGTTTTTCCCTCATGATGGTTTGAGGTTTATTACACTCTAAACTCATCATCACACTTTACAGCCAACCTGCTTCTACACCTGCTCACCTGTCATTTAGTCTTTAAAACAGATGTGATTTGGTGTTGAGGGTCACTAAAACATTTAGCTCCTTGTTTCTGTGCTCTGAAATGAATTATCCAGAATTGTGTTGATGTACAAAACTGAAAACATGAACAACTCAACAACTGTTTTCAACTGAATCAGATCAAGTGATAAACTTTTATACAGCTACAAATCAAGACTGATTTTTAAATAATATCATCATCATCTGTTTTAGTTTGTAAGATTTCTGATTGATTGTTATTTTTTCTTTTATTCTTGAACAGAATTGATCTGTTGTTGAGAGTCACAGAAACGGTTTGTTTATAAATGTCTGTATGATGGGTGTAAACATAGATACAGATTCCCAACATGAAAACATTTATGGCCACATGTTTATTCTTGTCAGTGTCACAAGATGGAGACAAACTTCACCTTTTGTTCAGTCTGGTCGATTTGAACACTGAACATTGTGTTTCCACTTTCAGTTACTTAGTTTTTTTGGGTTCTTTTTTTTTTTTATACGTGCACATTATTGATTGAATGATCAGCAACAATACTCAGATAGGATGTGACATTCAAACCATGATTGGTTTGTATTAAGGGGCTCAAAGTGTTTCAAGAAAACGTTCCCCACACTATTACACCTCCAGCAGCCCTGACTGTTGGTACAAAGGAGGTTGTGTCCATGGATTCATGCTGCTGATGCTGAATTGTGACTCTACCATCTGCTGCCTCAACGTTCGACGTGTCGTTTGCTCTGAGATGCTTCTCTGCTCACCACAGTTGTAAAAAGTGGTTATCTGAGTGACCGTAGCCTTTCTGTCAGTTCCAGTGTGACCACTGACCTCTGACCTCTCTCCTCTACAAGGTGTTTCCGTCCTCGGAGCTGCTGATCACTGGATGTTTTTTTTGTTTTTGACTCCATTGTGAGTAAAAACTCTAGAGACTGCTGTGTGTGAAAATCTCAGGGGATCAGCTGTTTCATGAATCCTCCAACCAGCTCGTCCGACACCAACAATCATGCTACGGTCAAAGTCACTGAGATCACATCTTCCCCTCATTGTGATGTTTGTTGTGAACATTGACTGAAGCTCCTGACCTGTATCTGCAGGATTGTCCACTTTGAAATAAATGCTGCCACATGATTGGCTGATTTGGATAATTGCATGAATCAGCAGGTGTTTCCTAATAAAGTGCTCAGTGAGTGTAATATGCCTTTGTTTACCTCCACAAAGGGCAAAACAAAGTTAACACTTCAAGCTGTTTGGCTCAGTTAGTTCCCACTTATTGTCTGTTGCTGTTACTTGTTTCTTCTTTGTCGTTTTAAATTTTGCATAAAAACCTAAAACCTCTTTTTCTCATCTGTTGAAAGTACTTCACACACACACACACTGCTTCCTGTATGTGAGGTGCTGGAGCTACTCATTAAAGACTTGAATACTATTGGTTGCTTCTCTGAGCACAATTTCTGCATGATCATTTATAAAAAACAATAATAATAATAACAACAAAGTCATGTTTGACTATCTGTTGTCAGTCTGGCACAAGCCTATAACCCACTTTATGAGAAGATATACAAATATTTAGTTTGAGGGATTTTGTGAAGATAGTTGAGGAACTGCCCTGTCGAGACAGTGAGTCCAAAGGTTGGGTACGAGACTAATAAAAAGCTGTAAGACAAAGTCTACAGATAAATGAGAGTTGGAATAAAACATGTGATCAGATCATGATTGATCAGTTGATAAGAACGACTATGTTTGATCTTCTGGATGAAAAATCAAGTGAACAAACGATGAAAGAAACACAAGCACAAAAACACTCACTCACCTCATTATTGTTCTTTAACATCACTCAGTGAATAAGTGTCATCTTAAGAGTCTGATGTTATTTTATCATCACCAGTGTTTCCAGCAGTTTCTCTGTCTCTACTGTGACAACATACACTTTTCACTGTCATTCACTAAATACAAAACACAACATTTCAGTGGGATCAATAGTTCAGTGTCTCTTCACCTTCGGGTCGATGTGTAACTACATTTCCCACACTGCTTCACTCTACACTTGCAAACACAGGGACTGAAGGACAGGTGTCACATGACTTAGCTCACATCTTGTTCTGTACAAAGGTAATAAAAACAGATAGCAGAATATACTGTCATTAATGAATAACCAATGAAAGATTTGGATGAAATTGAAAGCAGATTCTGTCATTGCTGAACGGAGTCAGGACGCCATTACAGGCTGGGAAATCTCGAACTGAACAATAATCACCTGGACAGTGTAAGAGCCAAGCTGAAGGGAAATTAAACTTGGTGAGTCTTTCAATTACAAACAATTTGAAATCAGAGGAAATGGCTGAGAAAGTTGCTCTACTTGAACGTTTCCTGAGTTGCCATGTGTGTTCAGAGACTTTCAGAGATCCTGTGTCTCTGAGCTGCAACCACAGCTTCTGTTCAAGCTGCCTGAAGAAATTCTGGGAACAAGCTAAAAACAAAAACTGTCCAATTTGCAAAAGAAAATCTTCAAAGGCTTTTCTACCTGTGAACCTTGCACTGAAGGAACTGGCTGATTCCTTTGCTGTGAGACAGAAATCTGGATCATCTGAGACAGAACTGGGAGAGAAGAAGGTGGAGGTGGTTTGTAGTAAACATCAAGACGAGCCTAAATTGTTCTGTAAGGATGAAGATAGAGCTCTGTGTACTGTCTGTGATTTTCCTCACCACCAGAGTCACAAGGTGGTTCCTCTAGAACAAGCAGTCAGTGACCTGAAGGAGCAGCTGAAATCTGACTTAAAGTCTCTACAGGACAAGAGGAGCAAATACAAACAAATGGATAAAACATACAGTGAAACGATTCAACACTCCAAGAAGCAGCTGTCGTCCACTGAGAGGCAGATCAGAGCAGAGTTCAACAAGCTCTACCAGTTCCTGAAAGAGGAAGAGGAGTCTAGACTGGCAGCTCTGAGGGAGGAAGAGGAGCAGAAGGGGAAGACTATCAGCAAGGAGATGAAGATGATTCAGGAGCAGATCTCCTCTCTGTCAGACAGTATCTCTGCTGTTGAAGAAGACCTGCAGAAACACAACGTGCCGTTCCTCAGCAGTTATAAACCCACTCAGACCAGAGCCAGAGCCCAGTGCTCACTGTCAGATCCACAGCTGCTCTCAGGAGCTCTGATAGATGTGGCCAAACACCTGGGCAACCTGTCCTTCAGAGTCTGGGAGAAGATGAAGGAGAAGGTCCACTTCAGTCCTGTCATTCTGGACCCAAACACTGCATACCCCTGTCTCCATCTGTCTGATGATCTGACCAGTGTGAGACATGGAGACACAGAGCAGCAGCTCCCTGACAATCCAGAGAGATTCATTAAGTATGCCACTGTTCTGGGCTCTGAGGGCTTCAGCTCAGGGAAACACAGCTGGGAGGTGGAGGTGGGAGACCATCCTCGCTGGATTGTGGGTTTGGCTAATGAGTCATTTGACAGGAAGGGAGAGATATGTAATTCACCAGAACATGGAATCTGGGGTATATTACATCGCAGTGGAAAATACACCAATCTTGTTGATGAGACTATCACAGTGAAGAAGAGTCTCCAGAGGATCAGAGTCCAGCTGGACCATGACAGGGGGGAGGTGTCCTTCTACGACCCTGAAGACGTGACTCCCATCTCCACTCACAGAGACACTTTCACTGAGAAACTTTTCCCATATTTCAGTACTTATCCAGCTGGTGATGCCAAAACCTCTGATATCAAACTGTGTCACACTGAGATTTCTCTGTGATGTTCAGGGATGTTAGTTTTTCCCTCATGATGGTTTGAGGTTTATTACACTTTAAACTCATCATCACACTTTACAGCCAACCTGCTTCTTTTTAAATAATATAATCATCATCAGTTTTAGTTTTTAAGATTTCTGATTGATTGTTATTTAATGATCTTATTCATGAAGAGAATTGATCTGTTGTTGATGGTCACAGAAACTTTACTGTCTAAAATTGATCATGTAAAATGATTTTATCTTCAATTGTTGTTGTCATGGAAACTCATGGAAATCCAAACTGTTGTTTTTATATGAAAATCATTTAGTTACAGTTTTGTTTTCTTTAGTTCAGATTTATTCATGTTGGTAACTCCTGCTGTCGATTTTCAGCTTTTCAAAAATAGATTTAGTTTGTAGGTTTGTTGGATCTTTATTCTAAAAATAAAGATTAATATCCAAGAAAATGTGACAACAAATTGTTGAAGCTGTATCACATCATCAGGAGACAAACTTTACAAATCAGAGCTGTTCATTCCTGGTTCTCAGCATCTTGTTTTGAGTCAAATAACATTGTATAGTAGTTTATATTCACTGTCCTGATGCTCTGACTGTTTCAGTTCTGTGACATTTTGTTCATCAGCAGTTTTACTTTTTGATCTTCTTGTGTCATGTGATGAGTTTTTAATAGTTTTTTTTAATGAAGTGTTTGATTACACTGCTTCTTAAAAATAAGTATTTGTTACTTTTGTACTGTCAATAAAATGATTGATAAATAACAATGTCCAGTTCATGATGATGAGCTTCAAGTACAAATTACAAAACATATAAATCATACAGATCTATTTTATAACCTGTGTTTTCTCAACAATTTACTTTTTCTTGACCAATTAATGGATAAAACCTCATTTTTACTTTCAAAACAACAAATTTCTTCCTGAAACTCTTTCAGTCTTTGTTTTCAGAACACAATGTTCTATATGTAAATCTCAACATCAGCTCTTCAACATTGATGGACAGTCCAAACAATTCACAACATATTTCATTTTGTGAAGTCACTTGACTAATCAATGTATATAAAGAATGTTAAAATAATCTCACACCACACTGATCAAGGCAAATACCCTAAAACGTGAGGAATCAATCTCTGCATGTTGGAGAAGAGTCATATGGCTTGTTTAAAACTGACGTCGTCATCTGTTTGTGTGTTTTCTCAAAAATAGAAACAGTCAGAAATCCAGTGTAAAAAAAAAAAAAAAAAAGGAAAAACATGAACCTGTTACTGCAAGATCATAGAAACACATTTAAAAGCTAACGGAAAACAGTCTCCTCAGGAAACACCTCTGTTGTTTCACCTTTCACACTTTGTATTTCTTAAAAATCAAACAGAAGCATTGCAGTTGTTTATGAGTGTTTTAATTTGAAGTTTTAACAGTGTGTTTAAACTAATATCTGTTAAAGTCAGACTCATTTAAGATGAGGATAGCTGAGGAATTTATTGACAGAGCTGTAGCAGTGGTGTCTAAACTTGTTCTACTGTTAAGGAGAATTAACATTTTCACTCAATATGTGGTTCTTTAAAAAAAAAAGTTGAGTGAGTCAAAAGGACTGAATAATGAAATTAAACATGGATAAGTAATCCCCAGAAAAAATCATGGTTAAATTATAATATTCTGGAAGAATATCTGGAAGTCTGCACAGGTAATCTCATTACATAAAGGAGGTGATCCGTGTAACTTAAATAATTATGGTCCAATCTCAAAATTATCCTGTTTATTTAAAATCCTGGAGTCCTTAGTAAAATCTCAACTGAGACTGCTTCTAGAGTCAAATCACATATTACAGCCCGAGCAGTCAGGATTTAGACCATGTCACAGCACAACAACAGCAGCATTATGTGTATTTAACAACATCACTGAAGCCCTGGACCATTATCAACACAAGCCGCACTTTTCATCGACCTGTCTAAAGCATTTGATTCAGTTGATTGTAATCAACAGTCAACAGTCAAATGGTTGCATATCTCTCAGATAGAACCCAGACAGGAGTTACCAACGATGTCAAGTCCCTCCATGTGAGTACAGGTGTTAAAACATGTAAATGTCTATAATGTATGTCTGTGAATTATCTGTGCGTGTGTCTATGTATAAACTGTATATGTTTATTTTCTGCACACTGGTCTCTCTTGAGAAATAGATCCCGATCACTTTGTCAAGTCAAACTGGAGTTTCAATAGAGAATGCTGGAACCCAGAGGAGGAGGGGATGGGAATACCACTTCCGCGTAGGAGAGCAAGCAGGATGGAAACATTCCACAATCGCCCCGTGTGCTGCCCGGACCATAAAAAGCAGCAGCAGCAGCAGCAGCAGCAGCAGCAGCAGCAGCAGCAGCAGCAGCAGCAGCAGCAAACCAAGCGCTCGGGTACGTAGACAGCGGCAGCTAAGGAGACTGTTGGCTGTTTGTGCCCTGTGGTGAGCCCGAGCAGAGCTTGATGCATCTACAAACACCAGAGAGGCAGCCGGTAAGACGGCGAGCGTTTGAACTAAAAGACTGGATCAGTGCTGCGTGACGAATGTTTGTGCTAGCGCTAGCTTAGCCGCGGGGTCGGTTGCCTAGTAACGTGTTGCTGTTAACTGTTTAATGCCCATGTGTGCAAATGACTTGTCGATTCTCTGAACCTGTTGATTGTGAAAGTATATATGGGTATAATTTAAAAGAAGGCATAATTTAATTAAAATAAATACACCATAAAACGGTTAATGTTAAAATATGATTAAAGTTAAGGTACAGTTAATGTTAAAATGCAGTCAATATTAAAATGTAGTGGAATTTATAGTACTATACTACTACGTGTTGATTGACTGACAATGATCAGTGTTGTTGTGGTATCTTGAGGTGCTGATGTGAAGAAGTGATCACCGCTGACACGTCTTTACTTGCAATCAAAAAGAAGTTTATTTTAAAGAAAGAAACTGTGTCAAAAATGCCGAATCCTGGTGCATCTCTGCCAATGTGAGATCTCTCCTCTACCGTCTCACAAACCCCTCTATTTATCTGTCTCAACCCACCTTTGGAATGTGCACTTCTTCCTATAAGAAGAAGCCTTCACCCAAATGGTTGACCACATCTGGCCTACGGCCTCTGGTCTCTGGCCTTTGACCTTTTACACCAGCAAAGACCCCCACATCCTGAGTCTCTCGTACCGTATTAAACAGAAAACCAATGTTTAACCAGTTTTGCACCCTAATACACAAACTCAACTTACAATGAGTGGTTCAAGGTAACCTTTGACAAAGCCTTAGTTGACACCCTTCTTGAACTTAAGAATAAAACATACATAGAAGAAGAACATACAACAATTTAGAATGTTGAAATAGAAGGAAATGAAGTGGATAATACACTACATTGTTATTTGAAAGGTGTTGCACAGTGTAGATTAAATGTCTGTGCAGCTGTTGGCTCAGAGTCGGCAGCAGATCTACATGTTTTTATTGTCGCGTGACTGACGAGCTTTACAGTGAATGTTGTGCAACGTCCTGGTCGAAGAAGGTTTTTGTGAAATATTACTATAAAACATCTGCTCCTGTCTGAGCTGCATTTGTTCTTCCTGTCAAAGCTTTTTTAGTCCAAATGTAAAGTGTTAATTTTATCTTGTGTGTTCGATCCAGGAAGTTTTACAACAACACAAACAAGTTGAGATCTGGATAAACAAGTTGATAAAAGTAGTTTAAAGGGGACATATTATGCAAAATGCACTTTTCCATGGTTTTCTATCAGTAGTATGTGTCCCTGGCATGTCTACGAACCCCCAAACATGAGAAAAGTCCATCCTCTCCACCTTTCAGGAAATGTGTGCTCAGACAGGCGAATTGGAGATTTTCCCTTGATGTCGTCAAGAAGGGAGATGCCACCTCCCCCCGGATGGGTGACACTCCCCGAGCTAGGTGTGTTGTCCGCCCACTGAGTCTGCCTTGCAGACGCTATCGTTACTTCCCTCGCGAACACTAGCTTTCGGTAGAACAATGTCGAAGGTACGAGCGAAACACAGTGTTGTTGGCTGCACAAACCAACACAGAAGTCTTTTTTTAACCCCTACGCCTGAGGATCTGAAGACCCAGTGGATTAATTTTATTTTTGATGGAAATGTACCCGCTCCAACTCCGAAAGTGTTGTATGTGTGTGCTAACCATTTCACCTCGGACTGCTTTCTCAACGAGGGCCAGTACAATGCAGGATTTGCTACAAGTCTTAAGATAAAGCATGGATCAGTACCGACTGTCCGTGACCCAACTTTGAACTTGGGAGCTGTAAGTTTTACCATTTTATGTTGCTTTACTGTATGTTCACGAGAGCCTGTTGCGTGTGTTGTTAGCATGGCAGCTAATGTGGCTAACATTTTGCCTCGTCGACGCGCAGCCAGGTATAGCCGGGTACAGATTGTATGCAATTCTTCTGCTTGGTATCGCCGTGTGACATTGATTAGAGCCACCGTGTTAAATGTATTATACTTTAAAGGCGTTTTAGCTGTCTGTAAAGTCAAGCCGGTAAAATTCGGACTAAAAATAGGCTCTGTAGTGATTAGCATAGGTGTCCGGGCTTGTTTATTAGTGCAGTGAAAGTTAGTATGAGGAGTCACTCTTTATGATATTGTTTTAACTTGATATAATGTTTACACATACATTACCTTCAGGGAATATCTAGATAAGGGGATAGGCTACAATCCACACTTTTAGCATTTTATGCATGTAGTAGGCTATTTATTGCACTGCTTGCAGCTGTTGCCATACGACACATTTGAGAAGATGTTGGTGTAACCTCTGTTTCCTTTTTTCAGGCCAGCACATCAAGTGCATCTGTACAGTTTCCCGCAACAGGGTCAGCCCTATGTTCCCACATTTCTTAGAACTTTTTTTTCACAGACATTTTTGAAAATTAGGGTTAGAGTTACGGCTGTGGGAATATAGGGATAGGGTTAGGGCTGTGGGAACATAGACACGCTCCCCCTGCAACAAAGGATGTTGCCTGCCAGACCGACTCACTGGAGACAGGAACAGTAGGCACACAGTTATCCTTGAGGACTCTTCAGCCTCACATCAGAAGTACAGGTCTGTATCCACCTGAAGTGCATCTACTTTTGATAAAATACTTTCACTTTAACGGGATATTGTTCTGTGTTTATGTGTCACATTGCTAAAGTTTCTTTTATTCAAAAAATATAATTGGTTACAGGTGTCCAGGCTACTATGTCCTGCAAGGACTTTGGTGTTGGGGCATCCGTTGCTACCTCTGCAGATCCTGTGTGTTTTTCATCAACACCTATAAAGCGACCATCTAAAAGAACTCACCTGGACCTGGAGGAGGAGCAGGATCCTATTTTCCCCCAGTGTCAACATCCACTGCGCCACACAAGGGACAAGAATAAATGGCTTTCACCAGGTGTGTTACTAATAAACAGACTAAAACCTCATCACACAACTCCTTTTATTATAGTTAGTGATCAGAAATATTGTAAAAAAGGTAACCACATCTAATGATTAAGTAAGTTTTAGTAACTATCATTAATAATTATTACTGTATTATATATATATATATTTTTTATATTTTTTTGTTTTTAGCAACTCCTGCCTTGTACAAGCTAGAGAAGGTGCTGACGGAAAAAAGGACTCTAAAGGATTTCGCGAAACTGAGCCCCTACCACCAGACTTCATCTGTGGAGGCTTTCCACAGCGTCATCCTTCGTTTTGCCCCAAAGAATGTTGTCTTCCCATTTCTTGGAATGCTGTGCAGGTAAATGAAGCTGTGGTTACTTAGAACTTGTGAAAGTGTGTAGGCTAAGGTTTCTGTCAATATTAACATCTTTGATTTTCTCTTTACTGTACCTCCAGACTCTACCCTGCTGCCATGTACTTCAACGAAAATGCTGGTCGACCACAAGCCCAGACAAAAGAAGGTGAACCCCTCTTCACGGTCCACTTTCCAAAGGCCATGAAGGGAGAATGCAGAGCTAAACCAGTTAAGACTGAGCCGACATTCCGTAAGTGTTATATAATCATATTTTTCAACCCAAAAATGTTTTGTACACACTGTATCAAGTATTGCACGTACATGTTATAACAGTTCCAACAAAATACAGTAAAGAAAATCAACTTTATAAAAATAATAAATTAGATAAAGTGAGTAATGTCAGGAGGTAGTTAGAAACGGACTTTCAGTCTGTTTTTGTAAACAAAAATTTTGTGTTTTATCAAACAGGGTATTTGGCTGACATGGTGGACCTCATATTTGAAAAAGTCTTTGTTGACCCGGGACCATACACAGAAGCTGTTTTGGCCATCCCCATCCCAGAGGACCTCACTGCACATTTTAAGCGGCCTGAGAAGGAGGAGGTCATCTCTAGCTATGTGTCCCGGTTCAATTGTTAGGCAGTCTAAAACCCGTATAGTGGCCTATGGCGTCAGGAAACTCCGTGCGGATTCGTAGGACCACGCAGGCTGGAATGACGACCCGGATTCTGCGACCAAGGAAGCCCCAGCACCAGCTCACAAAGCTCCTATAGGCTAAATACCTGTACCGACTAAAACAATTGGACAGGGAATTTAGTCCTGCACACATATATACAATCTATGTTGTGTCTCATAATTGTTTATATGGATTCAGTGAATCCTACTGTTTTTTATTATCACTGATGAAAGGGCCTTATTTGATGTAAATAAATGCTTGATCATTTCTCAACAAATGATTCCTCTGAATTCATATATTATATGCACACTATCTGATGATGGAAAAACTTTACAAATCAAAGAGCATCTGAACTGATTTATTTGAGTGTGTATTACTCCATTTGTGGTGTGTTATTACCATTGTAAAATTATGTGCACTGAAGTAAAACAAAACTGCCTAACATCTTTTATTTAGATTGAAACTATATGTTCTTATAAAGGAGCAAAACGCACCGGTGTATTCCTCTCAACCGTAAAGGACCGTAGTCAGCGCGGTATATGTTGCAGGCATTCTGGAGGGAGTACACATTGAGGCAGACTGGCTCCAACCCAGGATGGTCTACCATACATGGTAAATCTTCCTTGATCTCCTGTAGCCGTCTGGTAACCTACAGTGAATTACAAATGGTGAATGTCATGTTATCTTATAAATGTAACATCTAATCAAAAAAATTAGTTGTTAGTTTGTCTAGTGAGAATGCAACCTGTGGTATAACAAGGCAGCAGATACTCTCAGCTTCTGTGGGCATGGTTGAACAGTTTCCACAGGAGCACCTATCCAAAATAAAGAGAAAATGGTAACATTCACCAAAATATAAAGCTTATGAAATTCAAAGACTGACAGACAGTGGAGCTAAGGTGGGTAAGAAAAGCCTGGCTAAATATCAAGCGCATATAACAGGTAATTTATAACATGTCACTTATTGTATATAATGTGGAGCTTGTGAACAGTGTAGTGTAGAAAACACTGCACAGCCTCTTCTTTGACTAAAGATTATTGTTGTTGATAGACATGATTATGCTGAATTACAGAAGTGTAAGTGCATTATAATACAAAAAATAAATTACTACATAAAGGTTGTTAAGATGTTATGATGAGCATCTCTGCTCAAAACATGCAGAAAAATTAACTAAATAAAAATGATTAACTTCGTCAGCATCTATTAAAATTTCTTACTAGTCTCGACATTGAACACCTGTAGCAGTTCTCACACAACAAACATTGCTGTAGATTGTAAAAGTATATATAAGGAAGCATGACTGATAACTACATTACACAATTCACAATAGTGCTTATTTACCAAAAGAGATCCCAGTAATGACGAGATGGGAGACAGTAATGGTTAACATTAGCTACCTAGCTACATGTTAGTAACTGCCTACCAACACATATCAACAAACTAAAAATATAATGTCAAAATACACAAAATTGGTTACTAACCATTCAGAAACGTCCTGCTGCAGGCGTAGAGTCTGAACTTCAGGAGCCTCTCCCTCTGGGTCAGATTCTGGATCAAATTGGTACGGTTGAACCAAAGTGCTAGTAACACCAGCCATATCGCTGGTCACTGTAAACATTAGAGCATGGTGCCAGAAGCCCAAGCTGCATCCCCCCTCCGGAGAGGGGGGTGGTCAGGCACAACTCATTTGCATTTAAAGCTACAGACACAGAAATAGCCTGTTCTGAACAGGGATGAAACAGGGGGGTTTACAGGCATGCTAAAATACAATATCGGAGTGGCTTTTTAAGAGGAAGCTGCAAAAACATGTTTTGGGGACCTCTGAGACTTATTTAAACTTGTTGAAAAGGAGTATAATATGTCCCCTTTAAAGAAAGTATAATTGAGTCTTGGCGGGATTTACTACTACTACTACTGTTACTGTGGGTTGTAATAAAGGACTGTGTAAATTGTTGTTTGGCTGATCCTGATCTATAGCTTCGCCCCAGGTGTGTCTGTCAAAACACAGATGCTGACAACTCTTCTTTAGTTTGACTGTTTAATAAGCTCAAGCAACAGTACCGAACATGGGCACAGCTTTGTGTGAATGGTTAGGTCTCACGGACACACGCACACATTTACGGTGAAACAATTAGTCTCTGACTGGCAGCCTCCACTCTCTCTCTCTCCACTCTGCACTTTCTGCCGTCTTCAGGCTCACGTGTGCTCGCTCCCGATTCGCCGCGCGTATCTGCCTCTGATCACCGTCACACGCCCAGAGTAATCAATAAAGGCCTGCGTCCCTTTTGTACAACTACTTTCATTGTCATGTTTATAAATTCAAAACATCTCTGAAAAACAACAAAATGATGATGTTGAGAATCGAGGAAAATATTAAACTCTATTTACAGACAGCTCCAACTGCTGGTGACACGACAACATGGCAGCAGGAAATGAAAGTAGATTCTGACATTGTCGATCCGAGCTGAGACGCCATTACAGGGTGTCAGATCTCTGCTGGAAAACACACATTTAGATTATTTTCAGTTTCAGAGACAGTGACTTGGTGAGTCCTGCTGTTGAAATATAATCAAAATACCAAGGAGATGGCTGAGAAAGTCGCTCTCTTTGAAAGCTTCCTGAGTTGCCATGTGTGTTCAGAGAGAGTTTCAAAAATAGACTTAATTTGTAGGTTTGTTGGATCTTTATTCTCAAAATAAAAATTAATATCCAAGAAAATGTGACAACAAACTGCTGAAGCTGTATCACATCATCAGGAGACAACTTTACAAATCAGAGCTGTTCATTATCCTGGTTCTCTGCATCTTGTTTTGACTCAAACAACATTGTATAGTAGTTTATATTCACTGTCCTGATGCTCTGATTGTTTCAGTTCTGTGACAGTTTGTTCATCAGCAGTTTTACTTTTTGATCTTCTTGTGTCATTTGATGACTTTTGGATCTGTAGTTTTATTCTTTGGAAACAGATGTTTTAATAGAGATTTATTTTAATTAAGTATTTAATTACACTGCCCCTTCATACGTTATTAGTCATTTTTGTATCGGTCTACTTGGTCAATGACATGAACACTAAAAGTCCAGTTCATAATGGTGAGATATAGGTTTATCAAATGTACGTCTTTAGCCATTGGACTGGAATCAGTAATACCCTCATTAGTCCACATAGATCAAACAGGCTTCATAAAAGGGAGACACTCTTCAGAAAACACCAGAAGACTATTCAATCTTATTAATCTCTACAACAACAACACACACCTAAAAACCACACCCTTTATTATAGCAACCCTCGATGCAGAGAAGGCTTTTGACAAAGTAAACTGGCCCTTTCTCTTCTACCTAAACCAATTCAGATTTCAGTCATATTTTACCACCTGGATTAAAACTCTCTACCGTTCCCCCTTGGCTTCTGTTATCACCAATGGAATCATATCAAAACCCTTCAAACTACAACGAGGCACTCGTCAAGGATGCCCCCTATCACCCCTTTTGTTTGCACTCTTCCTTGAACCTCTGGCTGCCTCCATTAGACAAGGCGATGCCGTCTCAGGCATAAAACTAAAAAGCACCCACCATAAAATAAGCCTATATGCGGACGACGTTTTACTATTCATTACAAATCCGTTATCCTCACTCCCTCAAATCCACAATCTAATCGACAAATAGAGCAAGATATCAGGCTACTCTATAAACTGGACAAAATATGAGATTTTACCAATCGGTGGGTGGGACAGATAGATGCAACACCCTCTTCTCAGCCGCACAGTTAAATCAATTAAATATCTTGGAATCCACATCTCCTCCAACCCTAATGAATTATTAAAACTCAACCACACACCTTTATTACAAGAAATAAAAGACAGTTTAGAAAGATGGAATAAATTACCACTCTCCTTGATCGGGCGCATCTCAATGGTCAAAATGAAAATCCTTCCAAAAATAAATTACCCCTTTGCCATAATCCCTATAGCCCCACCCCAAAGCTGATTCTCCTCTCTGAACAGCACAATCACCAAATTTTACTGGAAAAATAAACAACCAAGAATAAGGACTCAAGGCCCCTAACTTTTATTACTACTTCCTTTCACAACAACTGCTGTATATCCACCACTGGACAAAAACACAAACTCACCATGGTTACATGTTGAAAACAGCCTAGCTCAAGAACTGGGCACTAAAAATCTCCCTTTCATTGATAACTCCATAAAGCCCCACCCCTGCTACAAACACAACACAATCAACACTACTCTCAACGCATGGTGGAAAGCAAATAAAATCTTCCAATACAAAATATCACTTTCAACACAAACTCCCATATGGAATAACCCTATGCTTCTGATCAATAACAAACCCTTCATACGAGATGTGATAAATAAGCGCCTCAACACCACAGAAATGAATAACTAAATTTCTCCCTTCTACCTAAAATTACACGCACTCAAACCTAAAAAGATGCTGTCCCAGATATATAATCTCCTAATATCCACCGACTCAACAATATCAATCCCCATACACAAATGGACGAGAGACATAAACAACCTACCAATCGACACCAACTGGCAAACAATATGTAACAACATATATTCTATGACATGCAATTCCAAAACTCAACTAATACAGTACAAAATCCTTCACAGAACCCAAATAACCAACCACACACTCCACTGTATGGGTCTCAAACAGAGCAACACTTGCACACTCTGCACAACTACAATGGACAATCACATCCTCACCCTCTGGTATTGCCCCCCAATCCAAAACTTCTGGACAAATGTACTAGATAAGCTATCCGAGATGCTTAGCACAAACATCCCATTAAGTCCTATCATTGCCCTTCTCGGCGATCTGTCTGCAACAAACATATCTGAAAACCATAAACCATTCATATTAATATCACTTACCATTGCCAAAAAGATCATATTACTGAACTGGAAAGACAAAACTAAGGTATCTACTCAACACTGGCTCAACATATTGACAGACCACTCAAATCTAGAAAAACTCACAGCAACTCTGAAAAATAATCTCAAACTGTATGAAGAAACCTGGTACCCATTTTTAAAATACATTCAGAACTGATTCCTCTTACAAAAAAGGACTTTAACACCATTCAACTCTCACCCCCATCAATCAAATTTTCTGAATCAGACCCCATTCCTCCCTTCACCATCATCATTGGCAATATGACTTGGCCATTCTTCTACTTTTCCTCCCTTCCTCTTCTTTGCACGGTTAGTCCTTTAAAAATTAGACACTATATATCATATCTCTTTACCTTTTAACCTTTTATTTTATTAGAAAACTTATCACTTACTTTTCTGATGTGGGATTATATTTTTATTATGATAATTATACATATATGTATTTGTCTAATTATTATTATTACTATAACTTTTATTTACCTATTTATATAATTTTGTTTTGTCAATTCTACAACAATCATCATAGCCAGATTACCAGTTGGTTTTTTTTTTTTGTTTTTTTCCTCTTATCCATCAATCCATTTTCTTCCGCTTATCCTCTAGTAGGGTCGCAGGGTGGCTGGAGCCTATCCCAGCATCTTTTCGGGCGGGAGGCGGGGTACACCCTGGACAGGTCGGCAGTCCATCGCAGGGCAAACATTCAACCATTCACACTCACAGCCACACCTATGGTCAATCTAGAGTATCAAATTAGCCTAGTCCTAGCCTAGTCCCCATTTGCATGTCTTTGGACTGTGGGAGGAAGCCGGAGTACCCGGAGAGAACCCACACAGGGAGAACATGCAAACTCCACACAGAAAGATCCCGTGTCCGAGCTGGGACTCGAACCTGGAACCTTCTTGCTGTGAGGCGACAGCGCTAACCACTGCACCAGTGCAGTATAAGTGTGATGGCCCCTCGACCGCTCGATATGTCTCCCTTGCCTCAGACCGCTCACATCCGTTGCTGGCCTTCCCGCAATCAAACACAACCACCATACACTAGATCGGAGGAAAAGAAAAAAACAACATAAAAGCATCCCAACAATTTTCACTACAAAACCCTCCTCGATCTCTTTTAATGCACCACATACACAAGGCTTTTAATATACCACACACAAATGTATTAATGTACAGTTATTTGTGAGTAGGCCGCGCCACCAGCGGTCTGGGAGCAACGGGGACACAATTTTTAGCGGGAGTAGACGACCACGAGTGACCATCAACCACTATTAATTCACACCCCAATCTCTTCACCTATAGATCGAATTTTATTTATGAAATTTATTATTAATCCAGTTTTTTTTTTGACTTAACTTCTTTCTATCATTTAGATTACTACTGTCATTACTTAATTATAACTATATCATTACTATTATTATGAACATATTTATTATTATTAATAGATTTATATATCATCAGTAATATATTTATATATCATTATCATACTTATTTACATCATATTTATTGTCATCAGTTTTATTATTACTTTGGTCATTATCTTCGTATTCTACACACCTGCTCCCATAATACAATCACAATATTTCCACTGCACAAAACCAAACCCCATCAACACACCCCCACACAACACTATGCAGTCTCACCAATAACATTGGTGTGTTCATCATCATCATGTAATAACCACCACAATCCATATTCTGGTGAAGCAAATACTTTATCCTTCCTGTCAACTGACTCTTTCCTGAGCTGAAGCCCTCAGAGTCCAGCTGGACTATGACATGGGGGAGGTCTCTTTCTACGACCCTGAAAACATGACTCACATCTACACTTACAGAGACACTTTCACTGAGAAACTATTCCCATATTTCAGTATTGCAAAGTCTGGTGACGCCAAAACCTCTGATATCAAACTGTGTCATACTGAGAAATCTCTGTGATGTTCAGGGATGTTAGTTTTAGGTTTAGAGTGAGGTTTATTACACTCTAAACTCATCATCACACTTTACAGCCAAGCTGCTTCTACACCTGCTCACCTGTCATTTAGTCTTTAAAACAGATGTGATCTGTTGTTGAGAGTCACAGAAACAGTTTGTTTATAAACGTCTGTATGATGGGTGTAAACATAGATACAGATTCCCAACATGAAAACATTAATGGCCACATGTTTATTCTTGTCAGTGTCAAAAGATGGAGACAAACTTCACCTTTTGTTCAGTCTGGTCGATTTGAACACTGAACATTGTGTTTCCACTTTCAGTTACTTTGTTTTTTGGGTTTTTTTTTTTTATACGTGCACATTATTGATTGAATGATCAGCAACAATACTCAGATAGGATTTGACATTCAAACCATGATTGGTTGGTATTAAGGGGCTCAAAGTGTGTCAAGAAAACGTTCCCCACACCATTACACCTCCAGCAGCCCTGACTGTTGGTACAAAGGAGGTTGTGTCCATGGATTCATGCTGCTGATGCTGAATTGTGACTCTACCATCTGCTGCCTCAACGTTTGACGTGTTCATCGCTCTGAGATGCTTCTCTGCTCACCACAGTTGTAAAAAGTGGTTGTCTGAGTGACCGTAGCCTTTCTGTCAGTTCCAGTGTGACCACTGACCTCTGAGCTCTCTCCTCTACAAGGTGTTTCCGTCCTCGGAGCTGCTGATCACTGGATGTTTTTTTTGTTTTTGGCTCCATTGTGAGTAAAAACTCTAGAGACTGCTGTGTGTGAAAATCTCAGGGGATCAGCTGTTTCATGAATCGTCCAACCAGCTCGTCCGACACCAACAATGATGCTACGGTCAAAGTCACTGAGATCACATCTTCCCCTCATTGTGATGTTTGTTGTGTACATTGACTGAAGCTCCTGACCTGTATCTGCAGGATTGTCCACTTTGAAATAAATGCTGCCACAAGATTGGCTGACGCTAAATGTCCAGTTCATAATGGTGAGATATAGGTTTATCAAATGTACATCTTATGGATGCTACTTTACATGATTACAGTATACTTGTATGTATATCATAAAGCAGCACATTACTTCATCTTGACTTATTGATGGTTTAAACTTCATTTTTGTTTTCAAAACAAAAAATTTCTTCCTGAAACTCTTTCAGTCTGTTTTCAGAACACAGTTTATCTAAATCTCAGTATCTGCTCTTCAACTTTTATTTACAATTACAATACAATATTTTCCTTTTGTTACGACACATGAAAACAAACTTGAAATAATCCTAAATATGTAAAACTGTGTGAAGAATAAATCATTGCATGTTGGAGAAAGGTTGTACAACTTGTTTGATTTTGTTGGAGTTGCATTGATTTTCACAGCGGTCAGCTGCTCACTGTGTGTGTGATCTCACAGTTAGAAACAGTCAGAAATCAGATCTGAAGATGGATCGTTTTTCTGTTACAGATCTGCCACAATCCTGTAGTTTATCATTAGAAAGTTACAGAAGGTCATTAAACAACTTCTCTTCCTGCCTGGACGACATTTCTTCAATCCTCATTGTTTTCCTGTTTACTTTTAATGAGAAATAAGAAAGTCCGACCAGTGCATGATGGGATATATACTCATGTCCTCCTGTGACCCTGAACAGAGAGAGACAGTAAATGACATATGACTGAGTGATTGAATGAAGAAGTGAATCAGTGAGAACATGTGGGGCAAAGAAAAGAAAAAACATCTGCACAAGATTAACAAGAAGA
This sequence comes from Seriola aureovittata, assembly GCF_021018895.1. Classification (NCBI taxonomy): domain Eukaryota; kingdom Metazoa; phylum Chordata; class Actinopteri; order Carangiformes; family Carangidae; genus Seriola; species Seriola aureovittata. The sequence goes on from NC_079368.1 coordinate 19,711,318, forward strand.
AAGAAGATCTGAGGGTTGAATTAAAACTTTGTAGCTGCATTTGAAGTTAATACCTGCAACATTTAATCTATCTGGAGGAAATAAACATCTTCATACTGACATGTTGGCAGAATGTTTCCTGGTGCAGTTGCTGAAACATAAAATGTTGTCAAACTGGTCTGGTGTCAGTGTAGACGTTCACTCCTCACTGAGTGAACAGAAAACTCTCCTTGATTCATTCTTATTGTGAATTGTAGAAATGTTATAATCTATGTAATCTCTGATCTACATGATCTTTGTTGAGAAAAGGAGAGACGGATCAGAATGATGAGACATTTTCAATGTTGTGTTGTTTGCCTACAGATGACTGTGCTGTGTGAAACAAAGATTCAAATATTTCTCTCTGAAACACTTTGTGGCAGCTCCATCTGCTGGTGACAAAATGACACGGCAGCGTTTCCGACTGGTAAAATTCAACCAATGACAGAGGTGAAGAAAATGAAAATAGTTGTTTTGATTGTCATCGCTGCTCAGATGTCCGTACAGGGTGTGACGGGACTGTAAGCAGAACGTTGCAGAGACGGTGACTTGGTGAGTTTTGCTGTTAAATATAATCAAAATACCAAGGAAATGGCTGAGAAAGTCGCTCTGGTTGAAAGTTTCCTGAGTTGCCATGTGTGTTCAGAGACTTTCAAAGATCCTGTGTCTCTGAGCTGCAACCACAGCTTCTGTTCAAGCTGCCTGAAAAAATTCTGGGAACAAGCTAAAAACAAAAACTGTCCCATTTGTAAAAGGAAATCCTCAGAGGCTTTTCCAACTGTAAACTTTGCACTGAAGGAACTGGCTGATTCCTTTGCTGGGAGACAGAAATCTGGATCATCTGAGACAGAACTGGGAGAGAAGAAGGTGGAGGTGGTTTGTAGTAAACATCAAGAAGAGACTAAATTGTTCTGTATGGATGAAGATAGAGCTGTGTGTCCTGTCTGTGAGTTTTCTCTCCACCACGGTCACAAGGTGGTTCCTGTAGAACAAGCAGTCAGTGACCTGAAGGAGCAGCTGAAATCTGACTTAAAGTCTCTGCAGGACAAGAGGAACAAATACAAACAAGTGGAGAAAACATACAGTGAAATGACTGAAATCTCCAAGGAGCAGCTGTCGTCCACAGAGAGGCAGATCAGAGCAGAGTTCAACAAGCTCCACCAGTTCCTGAAAGAGGAAGAGGAGTCCAGACTGGCAGCTCTGAGGGAGGAAGAGGAACAGAAGGGGAAGACTATCAGCAGAGGGATGAAGATGATTCAGGAGCAGATCTCCTCTCTGTCAGACAGTATCTCTGCTGTTGAAGAAGACCTGCAGAAACACAACGTGCCGTTCCTCAGCAGTTATAAAGCCACTCAGACCAGAGCCACAGCCCAGTGCTCACTGTCAGATCCACAGCTGCTCTCAGGAGCTCTGACAGATGTGGCCAAACACCTGGGCAACCTATCCTTCAGAGTCTGGGAGAAGATGAAGGAGAAGGTCCACTTCAGTCCTGTCATTCTGGACCCAAACACTGCAAGCCCCTGGCTCCATCTGTCTGATGATCTGACCAGTGTGAGACATGGGGACACAAAGCAGCAGCTCCCTGACAATCCAGAGAGATTCACTCAGTATGTCACTGTTCTGGGCTCTGAGGGCTTCAGCTCAGGGAAACACAGCTGGGAGGTGGAGGTGGGAGACCATCCTGACTGGATTGTGGGTTTGACTAAAGAGTCAGTTGACAGGAAGGGAGAGTGTCCTGCTTCACCAGAATATGGAATTTGTTGTTTATCACATGATGATGATGAATACACCAATGGTGATGGTGAGACTGTCCCAGTGAAGAAGAGTCTCCAGAGGATCAGAGTCCAGCTGGACTATGACAGGGGGGAGGTGTCCTTCTACGACCCTGAAGACACGACTCACATCTACACTCACAGAGACACTTTTACTGAGAAACTCTTCCCATATTTTAATATTGGAGAAGCTGGTGACGCCAAAACCTCTGTTATCAAACTATGTCACACTGAGATTTCTCTGTGATGTTCAGGGATGTTAGTTTTTCTCTCATGATGGTTTGAGGTTTATTACACTTTAAACTCATCATCACACTTTACAGCCAAGCTGCTTCTACATCTGCTCACCTGTCATTTAGTCTTTAAAACAGATGTGATTTGGTGTTGAGGGTTACTAAAACATTTAGCTCCTTGTTTCTGTGCTCTGAAATGAATTATCCAGAATTGTGTTGATGTACAAAACTGAAAACATGAACAACTCAACAACTGTTTTCAACTGAATCAGATCAGGTGATAAACTTTTATACAGCTGCAAATCAAGACAGATTTTAAATAATATCATCATCATCTGCTTTAGTTTTTAAGATTTCTGATTAATTGTTGTTTAATTATTTTATTTATGAAGAGAATTGATCTGTTGTTGAGGGCCACAGAAACTTTACTGTCTGAAATTGATCGTGTAAAATGATTTTTATCTTCAATTGTTGTTGTCATGGAAACTCCTTGTAAATACATGAAAATCCAAACTGTTGTTTTTATATGAAAATCATTTAGTCACAGTTTTGTTTTCTTTGGCTCAGATTTATTCATGATGGTAACTCCTGCTGTCGATTTTCAGCTTTTTAAAAATAGATTTAGTTTGCAGGTTTGTTGGATCTTTATTCTTAAAATAAAGATTAATATCCAAGAAAATGTGACAACAAACTGCTGAAGCTGTATCACATCATTAGGAAACAAACTTTACAAATCAGAGCTGTTCATTATCCTGGTTCTCAGCATCTTGTTTTGAGTCAAACAACATTGTATAGTAGTTTATATCCACTGTCCTGATGCTCTGACTGTTTCACTTCTGTGACAGTTTGTTCATCAGCAGTTTTACTTTTTGATCTTCTTGTGTCATTTGATGAGTTTTGGATCTGTAGTTTTATTCTTTGGAAACAGATTTTTTAATAGAGATTTATTTTAATTAAGTATTTAATTACACTGCCTCTTCATACATTATTTGTCATTTTTGTATCGGTCTACTTGGTCAATGACATGAACGCTAAATGTCCAGTTCATAATGGTGAGATATAGGTTTATCAAATGTACATCTTATGGATGCTACTTTAAATGATGTGTAAATAAATCAGCAGCAGTTTTTACTTAGATTTTTTTTGGGACAGGAAATGAGATTTATTTTATGATTTTGTTTCCGTTTCTGATAATCGTCATTTTAGAAAACTCAGTGTGAATTACAGTATATTTGTATGTATATCATAAAGCAGCACATTACTTCATCTTGACCTATTGATGGTTTAAACTTCATTCTAGTTTTCAAAGCAACAAATTTCTTCCTGAAACTCTTTTGGTCTGTTTTCAGAACACAGTTTATCTAAATCTCAGTATCTGCTCTTCAACTTTTATTTACAAAACAAAACTCAAGATATTTCCTTTTGTGACGTCACATGAAAACAAACTTGAAATAATCCTAAATATGTAAAACTATTTGAAGAATAAATCATTGCATGTTGGAGAAAGGTTGTACAACTTGTTTAATTTTGTTGGAGTTGCATTGATTTTCACAGCTGCTCACTGTGTGTGATCTCACAGTTAGAAACAGTCAGAAATCAGATCTGAAGATGGATCGTTTCTCTGTTACAGATCTGCCACAATCCTGTAGTTTATCATTAGAAAGTTACAGAAGGTCATTAAACAACTTCTCTTCCTGCCTGGACGACATTTCTTCAATCCTCATTGTTTTCCTGTTTGATTTTAATGAGAAATAAGAAATCGACAGAACATTCATGTTTTGTTCACAATATAAAAATCTGATCATTAGTTATTTGTGAGTCATTTGTCAATCTCATTATAATCAGTCCGACCAGTGCATGATGGGATATATACTCATGTCCTCCTGTGACCCTGAACAGAGAGAGACAGTAAATGACATATGACTGAGTGATTGAATGAAGAAGTGAATCAGTGAGAACATGTGGGGCAAAGAAAAGAAAAAACATCTGCACAAGATTAACAAGAAGAAAGAAGATCTGAGGGTTGAATTAAAACTTTGTAGCTGCATTTGAAGTTAATACCTGCAACATTTAATTTGTCTGGAGGAAATAAACATCTTCATACTGACTTGTTGGCAGAATGTTTCCTGGTGCAGTTGCTGAAACATAAAATGTTGTCAAACTGGTCTGGTGTCAGTGGAGACGTTCACTCCTCACTGAGTGAACAGAAAACTCTCCTTGATTCATTCTTATTGTGAATTGTAGAAATGTTATAATCTATGTAATCTCTGATCTACATGATCTTTGTTGAGAAAAGGAGAGAGGGATCAGAATGATGAGACATTTTCAATGTTGTGTTGTTTGCCTACAGATGACTGTGCTGTGTGAAACAAGGAGTCTAATATTTCTCTCTGAAACACTTTGTGGCAGCTCCATCTGCTGGTGACAAAATGACACGGCAGCGTTTCCGACTGGTAAAATTCAACCAATGACAGAGGTGAAGAAAATGAAAACAGTTGTTTTGATTGTCATCGCTGCTCAGGTGTCATTACAGGGTGTGACAGGACTGTAAGCAGAACGTAGAAGAGACTCCCCACCAAGGTCTCCAAGCTCATAATAATTTCCCCATTTTCCTCAGAGCTCTGGACAAAGTCCTCCAGATGTTGAGGAAACGGCTTGGAGGGTTTACATGCACCCACATAGATAACATTGGGCATGGCAGAACAAGGGAACTCAAAGGTGAAGTCAGCTTTCATCAGCCAAATATCTTCTGCCTGAACAAGCACAACATAGTGGACGTCAGGACGAAAGAGACGGTGGACAAATGGTGTGTAGTGAGGCTCTCTGATTATCACCTGCTTATTAAGTAGCATTAACGCACATTAAACATTTTTCATCTGTAGCGCCAATCTTCTTTCTTACCAGCGAGGCAGATAACCAGTACTGTTTTAGTCTGTGTATGGGCAATGAGCTTGATGCAAACAGGAGCGGTACCTCCATTTAAAATGTTTACTCAGAACAAAAATAAAGTTACAAGATTCACTCTTTGTGCTCGACTTGGCACACCGGTCAAAAAAACTGTCTTGCTCCACAGACTGATCAACTCCAACTGAGAGCTATTGGCTGTGATGTAACTGGAAGAATTATTAAAAGAGCATTTCGACATTTTTACTATTAAGTCACTAAATATGGACAATTCTTAATGTGGCTCTTACATCACTCGGAGCATATGGGAGCAATGAGGGGGTGACTGTCCATCATACATTGAAAACCAGAGACAGGCCAAATGTAAAAGTCGTTTTCAGGAGAAATTTCTTGGATTGATTTTAAAAGCTCAAACCACATTTTATGACTAAAGGATTCTTTTAGGTATTTGGAGGCAGAAGTGATATTTTATTTCTATACCACCTCAGCAATAACAGCTATATGAGTAGTGTGTTTATGACACACTGTTTTCGTTGTTGTATTTATGAATTGAAAGAGAAATTGACTGAATATTTATGTGCTGGTTTCAAATGAAACACCCAATCAATGGTTATTTACTTTGCAGTTCGTAATCTTATACTTCTTTCAACTAATAAATGAGATAAGCAAATGTATTGTGATCCTTAATGTGAATAAGAGGCTAAAGAATGCTGAAAAATTACTAATGTTATTGAATTTAGTCTCATGTTTGTAACCAACAGGTTTTACATACATTTTGCCAGTGAGATCAATAGAAGATTATAAGATAGGAAATGAAATGAAACCTGATGAAAAGCTTTTCTATTCGTGCTTGTTAACTGATTGTTCTGTATTTAGCTCACGTGACTAAAATGAACACAGATATATACAGATACAGACATATCGGAAGAAAATGTTTCCTATTATTACAAAGTAAAAGTGTTCAGTCCTCACGAGACTAAGATACCACAAACTTCTGCTTCTTTGTGTCAGTTCATGAACGTTTACATTGTTCATTTAGTGAAACAAAGAATCAGGGGTCATACCTTTTACAGATTTGGCTCATTCTGATGGTTTTGTCAGGAAATCAACTGTAACATACAAGAGTCAAGAGGAAAATATTAAACTCTAAATGACAAACAGACGGCTCCATCTGCTGGTGACACAACAACATGGCAGCATTTCATACCGGTAATAAGTTAACCAATGACAGAGGTGAAAGAAAGTGAAAGTAGAATTTGACATTGTTGATTCATTGTTGAGACGCCATTACAGGGTGTCAGATCTCTGCTGGAAAACAGCGTTTGGATTATTTACAGTTCAGAGACAGTGACTTGGTGAGTCTTGCTGTTGAAATATAATTAAGTTACCAAGGAAATGGCTGAGAAAGTTGCTCTACTTGAAAGTTTCCTGAGTTGCCACGTGTGTTCAGAGACTTTCAGAGATCCTGTGTCTCTGAGCTGCAACCACAGCTTCTGTTCAAGCTGCCTGAAGAAATTCTGGGAACAAGCTAAAAACAAAAACTGTCCCATTTGCAAAAGAAAATCTTCAAAGAGTGATCCAGGACTGAATTTTACACTGAAGGAACTGGCTGATTCCTTTGCTGGGAGACAGAAATCTGGATCATCTGAGACAGAACTGGGAGAGAAGAAGGTGGAGGTGGTTTGTAGTAAACATCAAGAAGAGCCTAAATTGTTCTGTAAGGATGAAGATAGAGCTGTGTGTCCTGTCTGTGAGTTTTCTCTCCACCACGGTCACAAGGTGGTTCCTGTAGAACAAGCAGTCAGTGACCTGAAGGAGCAGCTGAAATCTGACTTAAAGTCTCTACAGGACAAGAGGAACAAATACAAACAAGTGGAGAAAACATACAGTGAAACGATTCAACACTCCAAGAAGCAGCTGTCGTCCACAGAGAGGCAGATCAGAGCAGAGTTCAACAAGCTCCACCAGTTCCTGAAAGAGGAAGAGGAGTCCAGACTGGCAGCTCTGAGGGAGGAAGAGGAGCAGAAGGGGAAGACTATCAGCAGAGAGATGAAGATGATTCAGGAGCAGATCTCCTCTCTGTCAGACAGTATCTCTGCTGTTGAAGAAGACCTGCAGAAACACAACGTGCCGTTCCTCAGCAGTTATAAAGCCACTCAGACCAGAGCCACAGCCCAGTGCTCACTGTCAGATCCACAGCTGCTCTCAGGAGCTCTGACAGATGTGGCCAAACACCTGGGCAACCTGTCCTTCAGAGTCTGGGAGAAGATGAAGGAGAAGGTCCACTTCAGTCCTGTCATTCTGGACCCAAACACTGCAAACCCCTGGCTCCATCTGTCTGATGATCTGACCAGTGTGAGAAATGGAGACACATATCAGCAGCTCCCTGACAATCCAGAGAGATTCACTCAGTATGCCAATGTTCTGGGCTCTGAGGGCTTCAGCTCAGGGAAACACAGCTGGGAGGTGGAGGTGGGAGACCATCCTGTCTGGAATGTGGGTTTGACTAAAGAGTCAGTTGACAGGAAGGGAGAAATTTTTATTTCACCAGAATATGGATTCTGGTGTTTATTACATCGCAGTGGAAAATACACCAATGGTGTTGGTAAGACTGTCACAGTGAAGAAGAGTCTCCAGAGGATCAGAGTCCAGCTGGACTATGACAGGGGGGAGGTGTCCTTCTACGACCCTGAAGACATGACTCACATCTACACTTACAGAGAAACTTTCATTGAGAAACTCTTCCCACATTTCAGTATTGGAAAGTCTGGTGACGCCAAAACCTCTGTTATCAAACTATGTCACACTGAGATTTCTCTGTGATGTTCAGGGATGTTAGTTTTTCTCTCATGATGGTTTGAGGTTTATTACAGTCTAAACTCATCATCACACTTTACAGCCAAGCTGCTTCTACATCTGCTCACCTGTCATTTAGTCTTTAAAACAGATGTGATTTGGTGTTGAGGGTCACTAAAACATTTAGCTCCTTCTTTCTGTGCTCTGAAATGAATTATCCAGAATTGTGTTGATGTACAAAACTGAAAACATGAACAACTCAACAACTGTTTTCAACTGAATCAGATCAGGTGATAAACTTTTATACAGCTGCAAATCAAGACAGATTTTAAATAATATCATCATCATCAGTTTTAGTTTGTAAGATTTCTGATTAATTGTTGTTTAATTATTTTATTCATGAAGAGAATTGATCTGTTGTTGAGGGCCACAGAAACTTTACTGTCTGAAATTGATCATGTAAAATGATTTTTATCTTCAATTGTTGTTGTCATGGAAACTCCCTGTAAATACATGAAAACCCAAACTGTTGTTTTTATATGAAAATCATTTAGTTACTGTTTTGTTTTCTTTAGTTCAGATTTATTCATGATGGTAACTCCTGCTGTCGATTTTCAGCTTTTCAAAAATAGATTTAATTTGTAGGTTTGTTGGATCTTTATTCTTAAAATAAAGATTAATATCCAAGAAAATGTGACAACAAACTGCTGAAGCTGTATCACATCATTAGGAGACAAACTTTACAAATCAGAGCTGTTCATTATCCTGGTTCTCAGCATCTTGTTTTGAGTCAAACAACATTGTATAGTAGTTTATATCCACTGTCCTGATGCTCTGACTGTTTCACTTCTGTGACAGTTTTACTTTTTGATCTTCTTGTGTCATTTGATGAGTTTTGGATCTGTAGTTTTATTCTTAGAAAACAGATGTTTTAATAGAGATTTATTTTAATGAAGTATTTAATTACACTGCCTCTTCATACGTTATTTGTCATTTTTGTATCGTTCTACTTGGTCAATGACATGAAAGCTAAATGTCCAGTTCATAATGGTGAGATATAGGTTTATCAAATGTACATTTTATGGATGCTACTTTACATGATGTGTAAAAAAAATCACCAGCCGTTTTTACTAGATTTTTTTCAGACAGGAAATGAGATTTATTTTATAATTTTGTTTCCGTTTCTGATAATCTTCATTTTAGAAAACTCAGTGTGAATTACAGTATATTTGTATGTATATCATAAAGCAGCACATTACTTCATCTTGACCTATTGATGGTTTAAACTTCATTTTTGTTTTCAAAACAACAAATTTCTTCCTGAAACTCTTTCAGTCTGTTTTCAGAACACAGTTTATCTAAATCTCAGTATCTGCTCTTCAACTTTTATTTACAAAACAAAACTCAAGATATTTCCTTTTGTGACGTCACATGAAAACAAACTTGAAATAATCCTAAATATGTAAAACTATTTGAAGAATAAATCATTGCATGTTGGAGAAAGGTTGTACAACTTGTTTAATTTTGTTGGAGTTGCATTGATTTTCACAGCTGCTCACTGTGTGTGTGATCTCACAGTTAGAAACAGTCAGAAATCAGATCTGAAGATGGATCGTTTCTCTGTTACAGATCTGCCACAATCCTGTAGTTTATCATTAGAAAGTTACAGAAGGTCATTAAACAACTTCTCTTCCTGCCTGGACGACATTTCTTCAATCCTCATTGTTTTCCTGTTTGATTTTAATGAGAAATAAGAAATCGACAGAACATTCATGTTTTGTTCACAATATAAAAATCTGATCATTAGTTATTTGTGAGTCATTTGTCAATCTCATTATAATCAGTCCGACCAGTGCATGATGGGATATATACTCATGTCCTCCTGTGACCCTGAACAGAGAGAGACAGTAAATGACATATGACTGAGTGATTGAATGAAGAAGTGAATCAGTGAGAACATGTGGGGCAAAGAAAAGAAAAAACATCTGCACAAGATTAACAAGAAGAAAGAAGATCTGAGGGTTGAATTAAAACTTTGTAGCTGCATTTGAAGTTAATACCTGCAACATTTAATTTGTCTGGAGGAAATAAACATCTTCATACTGACTTGTTGGCAGAATGTTTCCTGGTGCAGTTGCTGAAACATAAAATGTTGTCAAACTGGTCTGGTGTCAGTGGAGACGTTCACACCTCACTGAGTGAACAGAAAACTCTCCTTGATTCATTCTTATTGTGAATTGTAGAAATGTTATAATCTATGTAATCTCTGATCTACATGATCTTTGTTGAGAAAAGGAGAGAGGGATCAGAATGATGAGACATTTTCAATGTTGTGTTGTTTGCCTACAGATGACTGTGCTGTGTGAAACAAGGAGTCTAATATTTCTCTCTGAAACACTTTGTGGCAGCTCCATCTGCTGGTGACAAAATGACACGGCAGCATTTCCGACTGGTAAAATTCAACCAATGACAGAGGTGAAGAAAATGAAAACAGTTGTTTTGATTGTCATCGCTGCTCAGGTGTCATTACAGGGTGTGACAGGACTGTAAGCAGAACGTAGAAGAGACTCCCCACCAAGGTCTCCAAGCTCATAATAATTTCCCCATTTTCCTCAGAGCTCTGGACAAAGTCCTCCAGATGTTGAGGAAACAGCTTGGAGGGTTTACATGCACCCACATAGATAACGTTGGGCATGGCAGAACAAGGGAACTCAAAGGTGAAGTCAGCTTTCATCAGCCAAATATCTTCTGCCTGAACAAGCACAACATAGTGGACGTCAGGACGAAAGAGACGGTGGACAAATGGTGTGTAGTGAGGCTCTCTGATTATCACCTGCTTATTAAGTAGCATTAACGCACATTAAACATTTTTCATCTGTAGCGCCAATCTTCTTTCTTACCAGCGAGGCAGATAACCAGTACTGTTTTAGTCTGTGTATGGGCAATGAGCTTGATGCAAACAGGAGCGGTACCTCCATTTAAAATGTTTACTCAGAACAAAAATAAAGTTACAAGATTCACTCTTTGTGCTCGACTTGGCACACCGGTCAAAAAAACTGTCTTGCTCCACAGACTGATCAACTCCAACTGAGAGCTATTGGCTGTGATGTAACTGGAAGAATTATTAAAAGAGCATTTCGACATTTTTACTATTAAGTCACTAAATATGGACAATTCTTAATGTGGCTCTTACATCACTCGGAGCATATGGGAGCAATGAGGGGGTGACTGTCCATCATACATTGAAAACCAGAGACAGGCCAAATGTAAAAGTCGTTTTCAGGAGAAATTTCTTGGATTGATTTTAAAAGCTCAAACCACATTTTATGACTAAAGGATTCTTTTAGGTATTTGGAGGCAGAAGTGATATTTTATTTCTATACCACCTCAGCAATAACAGCTATATGAGTAGTGTGTTTATGACACACTGTTTTCGTTGTTGTATTTATGAATTGAAAGAGAAATTGACTGAATATTTATGTGCTGGTTTCAAATGAAACACCCAATCAATGGTTATTTACTTTGCAGTTCGTAATCTTATACTTCTTTCAACTAATAAATGAGATAAGCAAATGTATTGTGATCCTTAATGTGAATAAGAGGCTAAAGAATGCTGAAAAATTACTAATGTTATTGAATTTAGTCTCATGTTTGTAACCAACAGGTTTTACATACATTTTGCCAGTGAGATCAATAGAAGATTATAAGATAGGAAATGAAATGAAACCTGATGAAAAGCTTTTCTATTCGTGCTTGTTAACTGATTGTTCTGTATTTAGCTCACGTGACTAAAATGAACACAGATATATACAGATACAGACATATCGGAAGAAAATGTTTCCTATTATTACAAAGTAAAAGTGTTCAGTCCTCACGAGACTAAGATACCACAAACTTCTGCTTCTTTGTGTCAGTTCATGAACGTTTACATTGTTAATTTAGTGAAACAAAGAATCAGGGGTCATACCTTTTTCAGATTTGGCTCATTCTGATGGTTTTGTCAGGAAATCAACTGTAACATACAAGAGTCAAGAGGAAAATATTAAACTCTAAATGACGAACAGACGGCTCCATCTGCTGGTGACACAACAACATGGCAGCATTTCATACCGGTAATAAGTTAACCAATGACCGAGGTGAAAGAAAGTGAAAGTAGAAGTTGACATTGTTGATTCATTGTTGAGACGCCATTACAGGGTGTCAGATCTCTGCTGGAAAACAGCGTTTGGAATATTTTCAGTTGCAGAGACAGTGACTTGGTGAGTCTTGCTGTTAAATATAATTAAGATACCAAGACAAATGGCTGAGAAAGTCGCTCTGGTTGAAAGTTTCCTGAGTTGCCACGTGTGTTCAGAGACTTTCAGAGATCCTGTGTCTCTGAGCTGCAACCACAGCTTCTGTTCAAGCTGCCTGAAGAAATTCTGGGAACAAGCTAAAAACAAAAACTGTCCCATTTGTAAAAGAAAGTCTTCAAAGAATTTTACAGGTATAAACTTTGCACTGAAGGAACTGGCTGATTCCTTTGCTGGGAGACAGAAATCTGGATCATCTGAGACAGAACTGGGAGAGAAGAAGGTGAATGTGGTTTGTAGTAAACATCAAGAAGAGCCTAAATTGTTCTGTAAGGATGAAGACAGAGCTGTGTGTCCTGTCTGTGAGTTTTCTCTCCACCACGGTCACAAGGTGGTTCCTGTAGAACAAGCAGTCAGTGACCTGAAGGAGCAGCTGAAATCTGACTTAAAGTCTCTGCAGGACAAGAGGAACAAATACAAACAAGTGGAGGAAACATACAGTGAAGTGATTCAACACTCCAAGAAGCAGTTGTTGTCCACAGAGAGGCAGATCAGAGCAGAGTTCAACAAGCTCCACCAGTTCCTGAAAGAGGAAGAGGAGTCCAGACTGGCAGCTCTGAGGGAGGAAGAGGAGCAGAAGGGGAAGACTATCAGCAGAGAGATGAAGATGATTCAGGAGCAGATCTCCTCTCTGTCAGACAGTATCTCTGCTGTTGAAGAAGACCTGCAGAAACACAACGTGCCGTTCCTCAGCAGTTATAAAGCCACTCAGACCAGAGCCAGAGCCCAGTGCTCACTGTCAGATCCACAGCTGCTCTCAGGAGCTCTGACAGATGTGGCCAAACACCTGGGCAACCTGTCCTTCAGAGTCTGGGAGCAGATGAAGGAGAAGGTCCACTTCAGTCCTGTCATTCTGGACCCAAACACTGCATACCCCTGGATCCATTTGTCTGATGATCTGACCAGTGGTAGACAGGAATACACAAAGCAGCAGCTCCCTGACAATCCAGAGAGATTCACTAAGTATGCAGATGTTCTGGGCTCTGAGGGCTTCAGCTCAGGGAAACACAGCTGGGAGGTGGAGGTGGGAGACCATCCTGACTGGAATGTGGGTTTGGCTAAAGAGTCAGTTGACAGAAAGGGAGAAATTTTTATTTCACCAGAATATGGATTCTGGTGTTTATTTCATCGCAGTGGAAAATACACCAATGGTGTTGGTAAGACTGTCAAAGTGAAGAAGAGTCTCCAGAGGATCAGAGTCCAGCTGGACTATGACAGGGGGGAGGTGTCCTTCTACGACCCTGAAGACATGACTCACATCTACACTTACAGAGACACTTTCACTGAGAAACTCTTCCCATATTTCAGTATTACAAAGTCTGGTGACGCCAAAACCTCTGATATCAAATTGTGTCACACTGAGATTTCTCTGTGATGTTCAGGGATGTTAGTTTTTCTCTCATGATGGTTTGAGGTTTATTACACTCTAAACTCATCATCACACTTTACAGCCAACCTGCTTCTACACCTGCTCACCTGTCATTTAGTCTTTAAAACAGATGTGATTTGGTGTTGAGGGTCACTAAAACATTTAGCTCCTTGTTTCTGTGCTCTGAAATGAATTATCCAGAATTGTGTTGATGTACAAAACTGAAAACATGAACAACTCAACAACTATTTTTAACTGAATCAGATCAGTTGATAAACTTTTATACAGCTGCAAATCAAGACAGATTTTTAATAATATCATCATCATCAGTTTTAGTTTGTAAGATTTCTGATTAATTGTTGTTTCATTATTTTATTCATGAAGAGAATTGATCTGTTGTTGAGGGCCACAGAAAGTTTACTGTCTGAAATTGATCATGTAAAATGATTTTTATCTTCAATTGTTGTTGTCATGGAAACTCCCTGTAAATACATGAAAACCCAAACTGTTGTTTTTATATGAAAATCATTTAGTTACTGTTGTGTTTTCTTTAGTTCAGATTTATTCATGATGGTAACTCCTGCTGTCGATTTTCAGCTTTTCAAAAATAGATTTAATTTGTAGGTTTGTTGGATCTTTATTCTTAAAATAAAGATTAATATCCAAGAAAATGTGACAACAAACTGCTGAAGCTGTATCACATCATTAGGAGACAAACTTTACAAATCAGAGCTGTTCATTATCCTGGTTCTCAGCATCTTGTTTTGAGTCAAACAACATTGTATAGTAGTTTATATCCACTGTCCTGATGCTCTGACTGTTTCACTTCTGTGACAGTTTGTTCATCAGCAGTTTTACTTTTTGATCTTCTTGTGTCATTTGATAAGTTTTGGATCTGTAGTTTTATTCTTTGGAAACAGATGTTTTAATAGAGATTTATTTTAATGAAGTATTTAATTACACTGCCTCTTCATACGTTATTTGTCATTTTTGTATCGTTCTACTTGGTCAATGACATGAACGCTAAATGTCCAGTTCATAATGGTGAGATATAAGTTTATCAAATGTACATCTTATGGATGCTACTTTACATGATGTGTAAAAAAAATCACCAGCCGTTTTTACTCAGATTTTTTTCAGACAGGAAATGAGATTTATTTTATAATTTTGTTTCCGTTTCTGATAATCGTCATTTTAGAAAACTCAGTGTGAATTACAGTATATTTGTATGTATATCATAAAGCAGCACATTACTTCATCTTGACCTATTGATGGTTAAACTTCATTTTTGTTTTCAAAACAACACATTTCTTCCTGAAACTCTTTCAGTCTGTTTTCAGAACACAGTTTATCTAAATCTCATTATCTGCTCTTCAACTTTTATTTACAAAATAAAACTCATGATATTTCCTTTTGTGACGTCACATGAAAACAAACTTGAAATAATCCTAAATATGTAAAACTATTTGAAGAATAAATCATTGCATGTTGGAGAAAGGTTGTACAACCTGTTTAATTTTGTTGGAGTTGCACTGATTTTCACAGCTGCTCACTGTGTGTGATCTCACAGTTAGAAACAGTCAGAACATTTGACTTGAATTGAAATGAAGTTCAGAATAAAATACAATACGAATAAATAAAATAAAAACGAATTAAAAGCTTTTGTCTCTATATTTAGTTCAATTGGATGAATTGAACACAGATATATGAGCAGGAAATGTTTTCTGCTACTGCGATAGAAAAATAAAAACGTTGTTAAACTTGTTTAGTTTCAGTCAATGTGTTGAAATGTTTCGAAATGTTTCAAATAAAAGTTTTTCATTAATTTATTTCATGCCTTGCTGTGTTTGTGGAGTTAACGCTCTTATTCTGAAAAAACAAGCGGAAGTATTATGTTAACAGCATGTGAGGTAAACAAAGGCCGTTGCCCGATGTCCGCAGGTGTGGTACTCCTGTTCAAACATGTTTTAATGAATATAAGATGTGTCTGTAAATACGTTTGTATCTTTAAGTCCGGTCATTTTGCAGTCGTTGTTACCGCTACGAATAATTCCGGTATTTCACAGACGAGCTTGCTAACTGCTAACAGTAACGGCTAATCAACCTAGCTAGCTAAATAACTACTAACCTCAAGGTATGTTGTCAGTGAACACGTAACGATTTAAGCACAGTTGACCATTCCCTACTGTAAATATTAATACAAAGTGATTTGGAGAAAATAACGAAGTCACTCATTGAAATGAAAAGCTCTATAAACTCTACACTTAATCTTTCAGTGTGTTCTATAAAAAGACGATGTCAACTGTTTTAAATGGGCTTTTTCTTCGGTAGAAACTCATGTTAAATCCCATGTACAGCTGAAACGAGTAGTTGATTCTGTGATTTACAGGTAAATAATCATAAACTATTTCGATGATCGATTAATGATTTCAGTTATTTGCCAAGCAAAAATTGTTCAAAAAATGCTAAACATTATCTGAGTCTATCATATGCTTTCGTTCAAAACTGAATATCTTTGTACTTGAGATTGAACCAAACAAGAGTTTTTAAGACATTACTTTGGACTTGGACTGAAACTGTAGTAGTTTGCTTTTTCTTTCTTTCTTTCTTCTTTTTTTTTTTGGATATTCCATAGATTTAATGAAAAAAATTACAAAAAACTATTTCATTAATATCTGTGAGTTGTTAATTATCTATAGACGTTAACATCTATACATGTACATGTATTAGGCTAGTTTACATTTTTTGAACTTCTGTATTAAAAACTAGGGTTGGATATAATCCCCCCAATTCAGGCTATTAGTAATCTGACAGTATTTTTTTAAATTTTTTTTATTATATGGACTCTTTTGCGTCTTTTTAAATTCAGCTCAAGTCCCTACAGTAATTCTTTCCAGCTGAAGCCCAGCATTCCTTTCTCTCTTATGGCCAGCTGATGAAATATTATTTCCTAAACCACACTGTCCCTTCTATTATGTTGCACAAAGTCAATGAAGATGGATGTGATGTAAGTAGAAATGCAACTGTGTCGTGGGCATGATGGTAAATTGTGTGTTTTGTTTTGCTCTGCCAGGACCTGTGTCCAAGGAAATAAGAGATTTCAAGCAAGTTTGTTGATTATGCACAATGATGGAGAACCCAACAGCAAATAAGAGCCACCTACCCTGTCAGTCGTGGGTGGGCCAGAACGGCTGGTCCACAGCTTTAACTCAAGGACCCCCCCTCAACTCAGTGACTAGCTCTCAGCATCTCAGCTTGGGCTTGTCTTCTGAACAGCGACCCTCCTACGACCATCTGCAGACATCCAATCAAAGCTGTTTGAGCAACCTCAGCACCTTATCATCCACAAATAACACTCATCACTCTGTCCTGTACAAAGCCTCTCACATTAGTAGCAATCTATCATCCACCACGTTATTTGCCAACACTGCTATCCCAAGTGCCTCTCCCCTTATTTCCTGTGCTCAGCAAAGCCCACAGACTTCATCACTGCTGCTAACTGCAAACCAAGGAAAAACTATACCTCTACCATCTCTTCCCCAACCAAACCAAGGATTACAGCCCAGCAGGCCCCAACATGTACCACCTCTGTCACCCCATGACCCTTACAAAGCGACATTTCGACCTCTGTTAACCAATCAGGGTTTACCAAGTAGACTTCAGGATCTGCCTATGAGCTTGCCATCATGTGGACAAAGTGTAAGTGCATCTCAACCTACTCTGGAAGGAGCGAATTTGGAATCTGCTGGTGTTACTGGATACACTCACAGCTATGGCCCTTCTACTTCTCAGGAGCAGCCTCAGTGGATATCATCATCACACTGCACGGGTATTGTATTTGTAATACCTGCGTGTTACAGTGGCATGTTTGTCATGTAGTGAAGGGTGAAAAGCCTCTTCAGTGTGGTTAAACATGTAGTGTTTTGTGTCAAGTCTGATGTTCATATCAGAATTGGACCAAGACCATTTTAGCCAAATTTTTTGACTGCACTTGAATTTTTAGATCCTAATTGAGCGTACTGAATTTAAAAAGAATCAAATCTTATAGCCATTATTTGCCTCCGTATAAGTTCATGTTACAATATTGTACCATTTTGTACCATCTTACATAGTCTTTTCTTTTCCTCAGGAGCCGTAAGCAAATCTGTCCCTGATGCAGCTGCTCATCCTAACAATGAGCCATCGCAGGAGAACATTACTCCTCTGGTGAGGAACCTAACCGCAAACACCAAAACAGAAGAAAGTTCTGTTGTTTTTGTGGTTTATTTTTGTACTAATACATCTAAGCTGTGGTCATTTTTTACATAGTTTGTTGCTATCAAGGTTGACTGACTGTAATAGCGTAGACGTGGAGTTCCATTGAAGATCATTACTGTTAATTTATACCTTTTAATGTTTTTTAAATAAATTTTATCTGCTTTCAGGGCAGCACTGAGATATGGCGTTCAGTACTTTTACATCACCGTGCGCAACTACTTAAACAGCTGGCAGAGATGGATAAACTTGTAAGTGTGTTATGGCAATTTTTCATCATAGAAGATCAGTACTATTTCTTTAGATAGCTGCTATCCAGTATTACTGTAAAGATATTTTATTTCTTAATCCGTGATATTATAGAGATTGTTATAGATAATTATCGACAGTTTCCCCCTACTGACTTTACTTTGTCCTCCCTCTAAGCTGGAATCAATCCCTCCAGATGACGGTAGTGATGGGCAGCCTCTCCCCACAGCTAATCAGGTAGGTGACATTTCTCTTTATTTGGATGCTGTAGTTTGATTTGCAATGATATAAAACAATTCATATCTTATAATATATTACGCACTATTGTTTCCACTCTTAGTTTCCTCCATCAATGGATGATTCATCTCAGTGTGAACAAACTAAAACCAGCAATGCACAGCAAGTTGAGCCGTCTCCAGGAAAGTCAAGGGTAGCTCCATATTACAATTATTAATTCTGCATAAATTACTTTTCTTAACTTTTACAGTGTTAGAATTTCTTACCTTCTTTTTGTTGTTTGTTTTGTTTTTCAGACGCAGCCGGATCTTTCAGCAGATTGTTTATCACCTGCCACCTTTGATGAACACGATGAGGCCTGTGATAAGCCAATGTCAGGAGGAGAATCAGAGGTAGTTACCTTTTATTATTAAAACAGTTTCCATGTGAAAGTTAGGGCATTGCCAACAGTCTGTTTCTGTTATGTTCTTCTGTTCTTTATGTTGCGTTTATGTGGTGTGACCTGTAACTGTCAGGCCTTAGGACACCCAAAGCTTTTCATTTCCTGTTTCAGCCAGTAATCTCATCAACGATAATATTAGATCTGAAACGATGAGTCAACTAATTGACTAGTCAATTGGCAAAACTGTAATATTGTGATGACCGCTAATCATCAGTCATTTATCAAAGGAAAAATGCTGAGTATTACCTAGTGCCAGCTTGTCATTTGTGAGGATTTCCTGCTTTTTTATGCCATATATGGTAGAAAATTGAATAGCATTGAATGGCATTAACTGAGAATATTATTGGCAAATTAATTGATTATGAATAAAATTGTTAGTTGCAGCACTGAAAAAGATATACATTTATATATTGGAAATATATATCAATCAAAATGAATACACCAATCAGCCACAATATTAACACAGATAAGTGGTTTTAATGTTGTGTCTGATCAGTGTATATTGCAAAATAAATTCAGACTTTAGGCAGGTGCAGACTTCAATCATACACATATTGCAAATAGTAATTGACCTAAAGACTGGACAGAAAGTCTTTTGAAGTCGAATCAGTCAAATGAAAATCTTTTTATTAATATGTTTCTGTGTCCTGAAATTTAAAACATGAAATACTCCATAGGATTATATTTGCCTCATTCACAGATTTTGATCTTATTTCCACAATTGTTTTTACGGATTTTTCAGAAAAGGGAAAATACCTCAGCCGAGTCAGGGGACGACACTGATCCTGATTACATCCCTAACAGCGATGGCGACTTCTCTGACTTCCATTCTGACGCTGACTGGGGCTCTTCAGATGAATCTAGTCACAGCTGTTCCTCGACCTCCATGGACGAAAGAGCTCCTCTCCCGTTGAAAAAAAAGGCTAAATTAGAAAGTTCTTTGTGTAAGGACAAAGGTCTGAAAAAGTCATGTGCAACTAATCAGAATCAGCCCCCCGGAGCTGTGGTGCTGCCAACTTCAAATTCCAAAGCACACCGTGTTTACGACAAGAGGAATTACTGTTTGTTCTGCTCTAAGCCACTAGCCAAAATGGCACGGCATCTAGAGACAGTCCACAGTGATAAAGCAGAGGTTGCAGTTGCATTTCAGTATCCAATGCATTCCAGAGAAAGACAGAAGATATGGAACAAACTAATAAATCAAGGAAACTTTGTACATAATAAGGATGTTTTGAGAACCGGGAAGGGACAACTTGCTGTCCGAAAAAGACCCAACACAACTGGACAAGCCAAAGACTTTCTTCATTGTCTTTACTGTCGCGGTCTTTATGTGAAGAAAACGTTGTACAGGCACATGAGACTGTGCCCGGAGAAAGTGAGGAACGAAAATGAATCGCAGATTGGAAGAAAGCGCATCGCATCGCGGTGTGCGCTTGAAACTTTAGGAGATCTTGGTGTAAGCGATGGCTTTAAGAGCATTCTGTGCGAGATGATCTACGATGACGTGACACAAGCCGTCATGGATGACAAGATTATCTTGCAGTTTGGAGAGCAAATGTTCAATCAGCACGGATCTGACGTGAGGAAGCATGATTATATAAGACAAAACCTTCGTCAGATAGCAAGGCTTGTGCTCGAAGCTCAAAAAATAACCCCTCTGAAGAACCTGCAGGATTTCTTTTACCCCTCAAGCTTCCGACATGTGGTTTCTGCAGTGAAAGTCTTAGCAGGCTATGACCCAGAAAACAAAACATACAACATTCCTTCACTTGCCCTCAAGCTCGGCTACCACCTACAGAAGGCCTGTAGTATTGTTGAGAGTAACGCAGTGAAGTGTGGTGATGCAAGCCTGGCAGAGTCTGCGCGAAACTTCCTGTCAGTGTACCAGAAGAAATGGAATGAGCTCATTTCTTCAGGCGCATTAACAACTCTTAGAGAAACTAAACTGACCACAGAAAAAACTGTGCCATTCGCTCAAGATGTAAAGCGCCTGAATTTCCACATGGAGACTGCTCATCTTCTTGCCGAGAAAAAACTGAAAGACGGACCTTCTGCAGAAAGCTATGCTGTTCTGGCCAAGGTGATACTCGCTCGGACAATCATTTTCAACAGGAGGAAACCCGGAGAGATATCAACGATACAGCTAACAACTTTTATGTCGCGTAAAAAGTCAAACGTGCTTGATGACATGGATGTATCCGTCTCAGATTTGGAAAGAACCATGTGTGGGCTCTTCACTAGAGTTGACATACGAGGGAACTGTGGGAGAATGGTCCCTGTTCTACTAAAGCCCTCATTCGTGTCAGCTATGGAACTTCTCGTTAAGACCCGCGAGACATGTGGGGTCCCCAGTAAGAATCCCTTTCTCTTCGGCCGACCGTGTGCACTGTCTGCCTACAAAGGGTCGGAGTGCATCCAACAATATGTCAAAGAATGTGGAGCTAAAAACCCTGAGGCGCTGACATCGAGAAAGATCAGGAAGCATTATGCTACAATGCTACAGCTGTTGAATCTGGATGAAGATGAGGCTGACCAAATTTTAGGCCCTAATAATCAAGTTCGAACCCTGCGACAGAACAACGACATGCAGCTGGATGATGTTGAAATGGTTTCTGAGGGTAATCATTTTTCAGTTTTTAGGCAATTAAAAAATATATATGCCAAAAGACCAAAGTGACGTTTTGCACAGTTCAATATTAAATACAGGATTTAGGTAAGGTGCCAGTCTGTGGTTACGTTCAGTATGAAGGTCGTTTCCACCTTTTTCACGTTCCACTTGAATATACAAAAGTAAACCACTTTCTAAAGTAACAGCTGGCGTGATATTTTAATGATCTCTGAGTAATGTTGAACCAATGGGGTCCACACGTGTGCCATACTTTAGAGCAACTGTCATCATATTAAAGATTATATCATATGCAGGAACCTGGAATACACATCCGTCTGGTTTTGAAGACTTGCAGATCTAAAAACCTTTTAACTGGACTTGGACTAGCTTTCATTTGTACATTTGATTTGATATCATGAGGCAAATGGTTCAGATATCAGTGCAGTGATCTGTTGATGTAATATGGCTCAAACTAAATTGAGGGTTACATTCAATCAGTTGATGTTAGGGTGAAAACAAGGGGGTGACTAGTATCCTGAGAGACCACTGAGTAACTTTTTGCCATTGAATGGAGGGTGTCGCACTACATGGCTGTAATAAATACAGTCACCACGACCAAATGGCTGTAAGGCTGAAAATGGAATGTGCGTATAGGTAGATGGGAAACACTATGTAAAATAAGACTTCCTGTTTGTGTCTTCAATGCAGCGAGATCACAACAAGCTGCATCATGGCATCAAACTGAGGTCTCCGGTGCAAGCTATGAACCAGCAGATTTTTATCATCAACAAGCACATGGAGTAACGGCAGGCACCGAAGTGACTGTACCTCCAAGACCTGTCAACTCAGACAACAAAGGTAGTACTGGCGATCATTAACCGTCTTTCTGTCCCTTTCTTTTTAGGTTCATGACTCTATGACATATTGTCTATAAGCTTAAATTACTGATATGTGATTTTGTTATACTTTTTATACACACGTGGTGCTCCTAAATACATTTTACAGTTTGCACACATCTATTTTTAGTTGCTCGCACTGTAGAGCCCTGATTTGCAAGTATTTTTATTTTTGACTTGCCAATCCACTTTTTAGGTGTTGATGGTCCCGATTCTCCCAAGCCTGCAGTTTGCCAGAATATATATATATATATATATATATATATATATATATATATATATATATATATAGTTTTTGTCTTTTTAACACATCACATTGCCTAATGTTATGATATTAGACTTCCACAATTAATGATTATGATTATGTTTTTGGTTTTTATTTACTGCCTGTATTTAATTTGTCTGGATTGTCTGTTTCAATAGTTTGTTGATCTTCTAAATTGAATTAGATGTTCCAATCACCCTGTTTCATGTTTCAGTTTTGTAATGAATGTAGTTTGAATTCTGAACACTATAGGCCACACATTTCAAAATCATTCATGCATGTCAAAGGGGAGACGAGACAAAGTGTCTCCAAATGTTGTTATTAATTGTTCGTTTTTTGTTCAAGCTTTTTTGATGTCAAAACAAACAAAAAAGAAAATTTGGAGGGTGAGATTTACAGGTTTGAAGCTTTTGTCTTGTCTTTGTTTGGAGTCTTTGTCCACAAAATAGAGTATGTTCGTTACAACAGTGTATATAAGATCCTGTCTTCAACAAACATTCAGCTTAAGAATAAGACACCTTGCTGTGTTATGTCAGGAACTAATTTTGAGGAATATTTAGTTTTTCTAGAGTTGTTTCAGTGATGACAGAAGTTTATTCATTTCTGCTTTCCCCATAACAGGGTCTCAAAATAAGGGCAAACACAAATGGGAAGAAGCAGAGGTTCTTGCTGTCGAAAGACACATGATGCGTTTCATTCAAGGACACAAGGTGCCTCAGAAAAACGACTGCATTCAGTGTCTTGAGGCTGAGCCAAAAGCACTGAGGACGCGTTCGTGGAAAGGTGTAAAGGACTACGTCAGGAACAGGATCACAGCCCTTAAAAGACAAAGTGGCACATCCTCAAACAGTAACAGGCCGGGGCAAGTGGAACCACAGCAGAGTACTGGACATTTTCAGCAGTTGTAGATGTGATATTTTGTTGATGGCAAAACATGCAACTTTTGCCTCTTCTACTTTCTTATCCTTCACCAGCCTCTCTCCCTAGTTCCGTCCATCCGTTTACAATGGCCAAGGATAGATTGATTATTGATCATTTTTATTACATTTTATGGTTGTTCTCAGTCAGCACTGTTTATTATGATTACAGTTTGTCTTACTCTGTGATTTTGTTCCATTTTATTAAGTTCATTTAAACAGAGACCGTTCATAAATACTGACAAATGGCTGATGGATAATACGTTTTTGGAGCTGTAAGTTTACCCTCCACAACCAAGTTATCTGGTATACTGCATTTTGTTATTCTGTTTGGTATACTAGTATATGGTATTTTGTTTGACTTTGTATAACAGTTTACCAATAATAAAGTGCCAAGAATAATATTCTAGCAATTTATTTTTGAACAAAAAGATGCCACCCAGTCTTTGCATGTTTGAATGACAATCATGTCAATCATGTGGAGGACAAAGTATTTACTCAATAATAGCAGTATTTTATTCAATAATAACAGTAGCAGCAAAGTTTCATATTCAAAAGTACAGAAGTTTTAGCAACAAAATGCACTAAAAAGTTTCAAAACGTAAAACTTAGGAAAGAGAATTGCATTGCAAGTGTTACATTGCCAAATGTAGTTTCAGATTATTATTACTAATAGCTTGTGCAGTATTAATTTTGTGGCTAATTCAGGTGAAGCAAATTTACATATTTTCTATGCTTAAATTTAATTTACATGTTATAATAAATTTGTGAGATAGTTGGGTACTAATCCTTAATGTATTATTTTATAAATATAGATTTTCTGTGTATGAACATCTATGATTGAACATCATATGATTGAACATTTATTTAATAGCTATAGTTACTTTACCTATGTAATGGAGGTGAAGAATAAAGTAGCATATAAAATGCAATTACTCAATTGTCACAGCACTTCTGTAAATGTTCTTAATTAGTCTCCACCACTGCATACAGTTTTATTTATAAATTTAATTTATTGAAGAAAGTATAATCTATTTACTTTTTAGATAGTCATACATAGATAGTTTAGATAGTTTATTGCTATTTATATTTTGTATTTTCAAATTCTATTTTTCTTGTATCCAAGTATCGCAGGCTTTTAGTTTGAAAGGAAATGCGGAAACGCGTTGTGGTGATTCTTGCTAACTAATATGCTAAGGTTGCAGCAGGGCTCAGCGTCATGGACGCAACCGGCTGTGGTCGAACTCATGACCTCAAAGATGAACTAGTGTCGCATTGTGGATTCTTTATTTTATTATAACGGAGAGAAAAGCAAATTATTAACTTCAGTCTCTCGAAAGAGTTTCGCTTCCGTCTCAGCTGAGGGGAAATGAAGACGCTAACGACGTTGACGAACAACGGCCGCACGCGAGTTGGTTTCCGTTGATGTCCAAAGGTATCGAATCAAATCTTTTATTACTTAAAAAATAAGGATGCTTTTCTTCAAATTGAGCTTTTAATCTTTTATTTCACGTTGTCTGCTCTTTGGAAGCACTGGCTGTCCAGTGTCCGTAAAAGGCTTTCACACCCACAAGAGCACCTGTGTATATGGGCAAATATTAGCTAGCGTCAGTTACAGAATAAACAGTTAAACAATTAACCGGGGCATAATGATCTTTTAGACGTTTTGCTCCAACGATGATGTGTTTCAATCTAGTAGTTTAGGTAACGTGATGCTGTTGTGACAGCGCTAACTGTATTGGTCAGAGGATTAGAGTTTTCAAAGATGTAGGGTCTAAAAACATACACTTTGCTTTTTATTGTTTGCAGGCAGCCTTAAGCTATCTGCAACAGACATTGTCATTTCGAAATATGTGAGAGGAAAACAGGGAGAGTCGGATCACGACCCTGGAGGTGATTTTTGCATGTTTGTATTGCCTCGCTAGGTCCCGCCTCCGACGAGAAACGCACCTATCAGTGATGGTTATGGAGGATGATGGCCGTCCCCACAGCCAATCAGAGCCAGACACCCTGTTACCAGTGGGCGGGACAGAATGGCTGGTCCACAGCTTCATCTCCAGGACCCTTCTATAATCATCTGCCCAGCGTTCAGCATCTCAGCCTGGGCTCACCTTCTGACCAGAGACCATGTTACGGCCACCTTCAGGCTTCGAACCAGGGCTGCCTGAGCAACCTCAATGCCTTTTCATCCAGAAACAGCAGTGATCACAGTACGCTCAATGCTAATAATGCTGAGCAGAGTTTGCAGCATATCATTCCTAGTGCCCATGTTTCATCCATGGTTCCAGCTGCAGGCCAAGGAAAATATATACCTCCATGTTCTCTCCCTCTTATGAACAATGGGACACAACCTTGCAAGTCCCAACAAATGTCACCTTACGTCGCTCACAGCCCTTACCAAGCAATATCTCCCCCTTTCCAGCCCCCATACACACATCAAGGTTCACTGAATGGACCTCAGTCACCACAACAAAAACATCTGCCCATTAGCCCTCCATCATTTGGACAATGTGTAAACCAGAATCCACAGTGTACAACCCAACCTGCATTTGAGAGGGCAAATATGGAGTCTGCTGTTAGTGCTGGATATATCCACAATTATGCCTCACCCGACTCTCCTATCCAACAGCAGCCTCAGTGGACACCTCCACCACACTCTAGAGGTAGGTTAATGTGTAATATGTACATGATGTACTTATATGCATGTTGCAGAGCCTCCTGCATGAGTAAAGATGAAGTAGTCAAAGTTGAGCAACATTGGTGAGTAAAATTGTGAAAGTATCTTAAGCTCCAGACCAGTGGCACTATAAGAAAAAATGTTATTGCTTTATCCCCATCATTCAGGGTGTATACCACCATTGCACTGATCAAAGTGCATCTTTAATTCTTCTAAATAAGTGTTGCAGTCTGAATGAAAACAGCCCACTTTTGGATTTGATACTCCAGTCAGAATCTTTCCTCCATTGTCTGGCTCCTCTGTTTTCTCCTCAGGAACCATTAAAGAGTTTGTTCCGAGTACAGCTGCACAGGACAGGAACATCACACCACAGGTGGGGGAAATAAAGTTGCAGCATTAAAACTGTTTTAATGTAGAGAGTTTATTACTAACACAAATGTTTTTTTTCCTAATTGATTAACCAGCAGATTATTTTCTCAGTTAACTGATTAATTGTTTGGCCTGTAAAATGTCACAAAATAGTGAAAAATGTTCATCACAGCTTCACCAATTCACATCCTCAAATGTGTTGTTTTGTTCAAGCTACCATCCAAAGCTTAAAGATGTTCTGTTTACAATGCTTTAAAACAGAGAATGGCATCAAATCCTCGCATTGGAGAAGTTAGAACCAGAGAAGGATTGTTGTTTTTGCCTGAAGAAAATGTTGAAATGAACATCAAAATAGTCAACTCTAGTAGAGTTTCACCCTTAAACTTTAAAGCAGTAACTACTATGTACCTTGCAAAAAAAAAAAAAGACATCTTTCTAGACTCAGATTAGCTGCAGTTCTATAAAATGTACAGTCTAGAAAACAAAATCTCACAAAAAACTGTCTCAGTATGTAAAAATATTTTCAACTTTCATGTATAAGTCTTTAAATTTTCTCTCTGCAGTCTCCCAACTCTGAGTCTCGTTATGGCCTGGACCCAGAGCTGCTGCCCAGTGCTGTAAGTTCTTTCATTGTCTCTCTTCATATCTTTTCTTGACTGACTTCCACACTGCATTACAAAGCATCATATCAGTTGACATGCTTCATATGCTGTTGATGTTTTTAGGTTTTAGAAAGCTAGTAAAATGGCTGGAGGTTGAGTATGGCAAGTAAAGGGTCCAGTGCTTGTGTTAATGACACTGCTATTACTAAGTAGATGCGAGTGAACGTCATTCCAAGACTCTTGGGCGACATATAGTTTGCTTATTAGTAATTTGATATATGTTCATACAAAGGCCACAAAGGCTATTCTTGCTGATTGACATAGGTGCACCTTTGTCTCGCTCTGTCTGTGTCAGGTGAAGGTAATTGCAGAGGACAGGGCAGAGTGGGAGGGCAAGGTCTTCGTCTCAGAGCCTTTTTCTCGTCTTCCTCCTCTGGCAACGACTTCCTGTATCATCGAAGACAGAGGTAAATGTGCACAATCGGTCTGTATCTGTCACAAAGATCCACTAAATAAAAATGTGTTCACCCAGTACTATGGGTGTAGATTTCATACTTAACACTGCATCAACATTACGTTCAACATTGCTTTCAACATTATTTTCAGCATTATGACTGAAATTCCAGCAACTTTATACACCATGCACAATGAATATTTTTAGGGCTCCAATAAACGTAGATTTGGGGATGTCAAATTAAAAAAATTACTTTTACTTAATATTTTTAGCGCAGCCTGTTGAATAACATCGATGTGATGTCTCGTCAAGTAAGGTCAGCAGCTTGTTACTCCGCCTTGAGATTAGTTCATGCATGCTAAATGTTGCTGGACATCAGTTTAATAACAGCTGTAGTTTGGTCAGACAGAAGAAAGCATAACAACGATTCCTGTCAAGTGTGCAGTGGAAGTTAGAGCGACTCATATTCAGTTTTATTTTTGTGTTTGTGTGTGTGTTTGATGTAACTTTACGTCAACATTCATGTCATTATTGACCTTGTCTCTGTTGAACTCTAGGTAACACAAGTCCTTTTGCCATCCGTTCCACCTCATATTGTGTGCCCTGCGAAAGTCAGACCGCCCTGCTCAGTCGTTTGCCGCTGGGAGCTCTGGTCACTCCTCTTGCAAAACAAAGTCCCGGAGAGGTCAGTTTTTGGCTTCTTTGCTTAGTCATTAATCTATTTTAAAAATCATATAAAAAATAATGGCAATGACAAATAACAACTCACAAATAAAGAAACTCAAAACATCATGGAGATTTTTTTCCTGGAAGTGAAGTTATACACCAATATTTTGTATCACTACAACTAACCTATGTGCTGTTTACAGTGATGGTTTCTGTGAAGATGCTAAAGTGTATAAATGTGTATTTGTTGTCTCTAGAAGCCCCTCGCAGTTTGCAAAGAGTCAGAGTGTGTTGTGGGATGTACTTGGTGTGGAGCCTCCATGTGCCCGGCGATGGGCTGGCAGGACTGTGGTCAGAGATTTTACTGCCCCTTCTGTGGTAAACTCAGTGAAGGTAAGATTTAACATTGAGCATCTTAAACCACCCTGGGTCAATGAATTTGTCACATCCTGTGTGTTAAGCTGTTGCGCCTAACCTGATTGTAGTTTCCTGAGCTTGTTGCTTCATTTTCATGCAACAACATCTCTTGTCTCTTTGTGGCTCAGTGCCGTGGCAACACTACCAGCCCACCAAGGGGGTGGAGGGGGTTCGGGTCGATAAAGACAAGAGGCCTGAACTCAGTCTGGGGTCATATGAGATTCTCAATTCTCAGACAGTTAGTTTCCCTTACTATCATTATCAGTTTTGCATGTAAGTTGTTATTAATAGCAGCTGTTGAATATGTGCTTTGTCAAACATATGTACATTGTGTTTGGTGGGAAGCAGCATTCTGGACACTGAATGTGTGAGACAGTTACTTTGCAATACAATAATGCTAAAGCATCTGGAATAGAAGAACCAAGGGTCATTAAGATTAATTTTGATTAGTTTTATATGTGACTTTTTATGAAGATTTGTGTAACCTGATACCAATTTATATGATGATTTGAATATTTTGGGAATTGAATTGGTGCAACAAAATGAAATTTGAAAATATCACTTAGGAAACTAATAATCCAGTAATTAACTAACTTATGTTGCAACCCTCGTTTGATGTTGTAAATTGTAACTATAACTGGGTAATAACAGTGGAAATAGTGAAATCTCAGCCCCCAGAATAATGACTCTTTTATATTTATGAGGAAAATTGTTGTTCTTGTATCTCAGGGCGAACCTGCTGCACTGCTGCTAGCCATAGATGTGTCTGCCTCAGCGCTTAGAGGAGGACATTTGGAGTTTATAACACAACATATACACACTCTGCTCACCTCTCTGAACAGGTAAAACCCACTCCCACCACCATATACAGTAAATGCACACACACACACATGTACGCGTACAGCATTTTGCAGCATGCACAGTAGTACCCCTGTGCATGTTTGTAAGATGCAAGGAAAACAGGAACAATGATCTATCGATCTTTCATCTTATTTGTGTAGGGAAGATGGTGACGCCTTGTCGGATGTCCGCGTTGGCTTGATGACATATGACAGAAGGATCCACCTGTACAACCTCAGCCCCGCCCTGTCTCGCCCTCACATGCTGGTCATCACAGAGACAGAAGACCTGCAGCTTCCCGTGAGGGAGGGGCTTCTGGTGTCCCTCAAAGACTGTATAGACAGCATCGACAGGTAACAGACATGTTTACTGACCATATTGTCAGACAAATGTATTTTGTGAAGTCTGTATGCTGGACTGACACAGTGGAAATTCTGCTCATTCTTTCATACATTAATATTTTCAATTACTTTCATGTTCTAGCTTTACAAAGTGAACCTAAAATCTGATGAGTTCAGTTTTTGCTTTAAGATTTCAATTTAAAATCAGTTGATCCCAGCAGCTGGAAGTGGACCAATCAGAACTGACACTGACACATCATACCTCTTTGAAACTCCAGAATTCCCTGTAATTTAAGAGGAATTTGATATTTTGAGAACAGTCAGTTTTTTCTAGCTTGAAAATCAGAAGAAAACGACAGTGATAAAGCAGTGATTGACTTTTTTGTTTTTGTTTTGATTCATCAGCTGTAGGAGGAACTGACACTTGTCTGAGGGTCATTAGCCTAAATGGCAATGTTGGGTGGCAGCATCTTCCCTTCTTTGTAGGCAGACATGCACACATGTAAAAGGGATGCTTAGTATGTGCACAAGAAAAAATTCTCAGTGCTCAGAAAGTAATAAAATACTTTCCTGCAAATAAAATTGACAAAGTGAAAATACTTTTGCTGCATTGCTGAAAATAATTTCATCTCTTTTGTGTCATTTGGCGTAAAGTGAACACAGATTCCTGTTGTTTCATTGTCTGTGTGTTTCTGTGTGTGTAGTGTGTTGCAGCTTATTCCTCAGTTCAGTGCAGAGTGTGACGACTCTAGTGGAGTTCCAGTGGAGCTGCCGGTCAAAGCCGGGCTAGCTGTACTGCAGGTCGGTTATCATGACTTCCTATTCTACATCCAAGTTTTATTTTGTGTGTTGTGGCTGTATGACTATGGATAAAACCATAATCCTGATTATTTTACAAACTGTCAGTATTTCTGGAAAAACGTTATTTTACTGATGGTTAGTTTAAAAAAGAAAAAAATTTAATGTGATTGTTTGTTTGTGTGTTTATTAGGCTTTGGGTTGTCCTGGCAAGCTGCTGATCTTCCATACTGCCTCTCTGATAGAGACGGGACACACAAACTGCTCCTCAGGGTTCTTTGGCTCCAACAAACCAAAGGTACATTTAATACACACTCTGTGTAACAAACCAAGTAGTGGTATCATTCAACCAAGTTTGATAAGGGTCACTCATGGTGAAGTGCCCTTAAGCTTGAACCCTTATCAACTCTAGTGGGTGCTTCAGTTGACCTCTGACCTTTCTGTTGAGAGGAAGGAAGCAAACAATAGCAAAGACCTTATTGGTAAGTCTTGCCAGCAGCCATCTTGGCAACGCCTCCAGGCAGTTATTGCAGGTTAACAATATCAGGCCCCTATCTAGATGAAGAGAGTCATAACTTCACTGTCGAAGGTCACCGGGGCATAAAAACTGCTTCAAAAGTTTGGTGACTTTTCCCCAAAATAATGTTTAAAACGCTTTGGCCCCACAGGTTATACTGGTACTACACATGCACGAGTGCAGCTCATCCCATCACAGCAAGAGTTTATGTCTGATGTTTGAATAAATGAAGTTGAGGCAGTGTTTGTTTTGATAATCATTTTCCATAGACAACTAGCACAAAGTTTGACAGTAGACTAGAAAGTCGGCTTTCACTCGTGAGCCAACTAGTTTTTTTCTGCTGTGAAGCTCAACTATGCGCTTGCATCAGTGCAGCAACATTTACTGGCTTGATATGGGGCAGGATATGTGTCATACAACCGCCATCTTTGGCGTTAAGGACTTTTCTATCCAGAATTCTTTAAGTGGTTTGCTGTGCGGAGTTGTAACGTGTGTTTCACAGTTGTATTGCTGCATTAATTTCCTGCTCTTTTGTTTTTCCCAGTCCATCTTTCAGCCATCAGAGCCAGCCGTCTCTTTGGCCAAGGAGTGCGTCCGTCAGGGCTGCGGCGTTCACCTGTTTGTCCTCTCCCAACAAGACGTGGGCGGGGCTTGGCCCGGGCACATTCCGTATCTTACAGGTGGAGCTCTGCACACCTACAGCCACCTCCAGGTATTTCAGCAGCTCCTCCTGTTGTAACACTGGAAATCGCACAAAATTAACTACATAAAAAAGACATGTCATGACATCTTTGATAATTGAATCTGCCTGCCAGCACATGTGAATTTCATTGATTAACACTTTGTATCTTGTTTGTTTAATGTTTACAAAAACATTCAGTTTTACGGTGGTTATGTGCCAAACTATTTCTTGGCTCTCAACAGTTGATCACCCAGCAGAAACTGCAACCAAGAAACAGTCTGGCACATAATCTGTAGAAACCTAAAGTGCTTTTCGTAAGGATCAAACAAAGGAGATATAGCCTGTTAATTAGTGAGCTTTAGATGTGCCCACATGTGGATTTTTATCATCACTGGACAGAGCCAGGTTAGCTGTTTTGCCTTGTTTCCACTTTTCATGCTAAGCTAAGCTAACCAGCTTGGCATGAAAGTGAAAAATTCATCCTAAAGTGTTGAACTATTCCTTTAAGTAAAATTACAGAACTGGTAACTGGCTAGAGTTCCTTAAATCCAAAGAGTTGCCTTGAATTGTTGGCCGAGATTTATGTTGCGCTCATACTTTTTTCAAAATATGGCTAATTATTCAGCTTCTGTCATCACTTTAAAGCAGTTGATAGTGCAGCATGGAAGTGGTGTGTGACTGGAACATGCTGAGCATACAGATGAATTACAGTATGGCGTGTTCTATTGTAGACGGCTATTTTTCAAATTTCCACTACAGGGAGAATTGGACAGAGAGCGTTTCAGCGCTGATCTAAAGAGGACTGTAGATGCGGACACAGGCTACAAGGCTGAGCTCAGGATTTTTGTCAGCAAAGGTGAGAGATTTTTTTTTTTTAAAGTGTGATCAGGCAGCAAGTGTCCTTTTCAAAATGCCCATGATTCCAATATTTGTACCTGTCTCACCAGATTTACGTGTGTCCGGCTGTTTTGGGCTGTTTGTCCCCGGGCCGAGCCCCGGCCATGTCGCCATGGCAACCCTTGATTGGTGGACAACACTGGCTGTGGAGCTTGCCCACACCAGAGCTCTGGATGAGACACGAGGTGTAGCCATACAGGTGGGTTAATGTTCACGATCATCAACTTGCATCAGAAATGGTTAAGACAACATCGGTGCCACAGGCTTTTTTATTAGTGCCAGGGGTGCTCAGCTCCGAGGCATCTATTAATATTCTGTTTCGGGTTTATTATTCTTCCGCCAAATTTCGGCGTGTAACTCGTCCCGCAGCTTTGAGAAAACCCCGGTAATATATACATCAAAACGTGCGTCTTGATCCAGAAAGGGGTGCTATGACTTTTGGTGTTAAAATTCCAATTTTTCCCAAAGTTATTCCCAAAAAACTGGGAATAAATAATGCATTAGAAATGCATTGGAATTTTCTTTAGAAACCCACCTTTTTTCTACAAAATTGCACCTTTTTTCTGAGTCACCCAGCTCTCTCATACCTGCATGTAGAAATGTGATTCAAACTATAAAACGGAGGAAAACTTCTGCTCTCTCAAAAAGACAGGAACTGTTTTTACATAACATCTAAACTTTTCAAACTGTGAGCACTCAATGGAGGAGTGCAAATCACTTTTTCTTCAAAGTTAGAGTGAAAGCGTCAGTTGGCTAGAGTGCGTGAAGCAGTAAAAAATAACCTTTATTTTTATTTTTAACTCGAGCTCACGGCCAAACCGTAAAAAGGAGACAAATAATTCTTTCTCAAAATGTAGACATAGTTGTTGGGATTCATAAAATGTAACTTTGACTGGCAGGGTCTGCACAAAATTTAAACGGGGGTGCCGAGTCCGGCAGCAATACCTGTCTCACTCTCATTGACACCTAATGTAATTGTCTTTTTTTTTCAAAAGAATCTCTCTCTGTCTTCGCACTGAGCTTACTCACTCATTTTAAGGAATATCTGAATAAAATAGAGACTGTAGAAACTTCTGGCTTCAGTGTCTGGCACGGTCTTTTCAGTTTTTGAAAAGAAGTAACGGTTTTCTCATAATTTGCAGTTGTTTTGAAGCCATGTAGAAGCCAAATTCTGGGCAGATTTTCGCATTGCCATGGCAACGGCAGCTCCGGACCTGTGTGCGTGCATGCGTGCGCCTAGCAACCAGATAACCAACTCCCCAAGCTCCGCTAGCTTTACATTAGCCGCATGTTAGGTCTTAAATTACATTTAGTTAGGTTTTAAATATGTAAGTCCATTTACTGCTTCCTTTGTAGCTTTTTTTTTTTTGTTTTGTTAAAAGAGTGAATGAAGTTGTGACGGTCTCCGCTGAGACAGAGGAGAGGAGAAGCTACTAGCCCTCTCTCGCTGTCACTTCTAGTCGTGTTGCTCTCCTCCCCAGTAATGTTAAATTTAGCACAGAAAAAAACATAATAGTGGTAATTTAAATAGCGGTTCATGGGATTTATTAACCCTCAGGGGTCCCTCTGTCCTTTTTTGGACATTTTCTTCACTTTTCTTTTTTGATTTGCTGATCATTTTGGCTGTGTTACAGCTGATGGTATGGATTTCTGCAAGAAAGTGTCTTTTTTGACATATTTTTAAAATCTAATGTCAGTTACTGTTACAGGTCTATTATACACTGGTAACACATTTTGTACCCTCTGGGGTTCCTCGCGTCCAAAAAAGGACACACAAAGAAAATGCTATAAAATCATCATATATCAATATTTTTTTCTGCTTTTTTTTTTTGCATACATCTCTTAAACCACTTCAGTTCTGCTCAAACCTACCAAATGTTTATTAGTTTTCAGGATTTTAACCCTTTAAATGCCCGTTTGAAGACATGTTGCCTCTTGTTTTATTAAAAAAAACAACACAGAATATGAGATATTACCCACATAATACATGATGGAGGGATGTGACATTGTTTTATATCAGAGTCTTTTATATCAAGACATTTCTCAAAACCAGAATATGATCAGGGTGACTTTTGAACACTGGAAATAAATCATGTACTCATCCCGACAGTAGCCCCCGTGGCACTCAAAATTTCCCTGGAATTTTCTAGTTAGACTTGTTCTTGTCCTTTCTTTTTTTTTAACCATAATCCTCCTCCTTCCCCTCTTGTGTCCCAGACTGTATTGTCTTACAGCACGCAGACAGGAGACAGGAGGACCAGGGTTCACACTCTGACCCTGCGCTGCTCACGTCAGCTACAGGATGCTTTCCGCCACTACCAGGCCCAAACTCTACTCACCTTCTACTGCAAGAAGAGTAAGGAACTTGCACTGTACATTATTGGATTATTTAGGTTTTAAATTATGATATAAAAATACAAAATCAACAACTGCAGCGAAGTTCGACTTTGGGCAAAAGTACAGTCAGATATCTAGCACTGTTACTGAACGTCTGTTAATGTCAAATTAATATTAAAACCATAATATGATATCCACAAACAATGTGAACATGATAACAGTAACTGAGTGATAACTGATCTCATACCTGCGATTATGTTATGTGCTATATTTGTATTTCTGTCACAATGAAGATTTTTCACCTTCACTTGTAAATGTAATAGAAAATACAATGTATTCACTGTGT
This sequence comes from Seriola aureovittata, assembly GCF_021018895.1. Taxonomy (NCBI): domain Eukaryota; kingdom Metazoa; phylum Chordata; class Actinopteri; order Carangiformes; family Carangidae; genus Seriola; species Seriola aureovittata. The sequence goes on from NC_079368.1 coordinate 19,746,573, forward strand.
AAAATACAGAAAAGATACAAGTCTCCTGTGTAATGACCATATTTATTTACAGTAATTTGTCTCAAAAAACCCATATGAATTTAAAATTTAAAATTTGTGTGTTCAGTGTACTGTGCAGTGTTGGAGCGCCCTCTACAGGAGCTGAGGGAGGAACTGCAGACAGAGATAACAGAAGCATTGACGTCCTACCGCAAACACTGCTGCTCTGCCTCAGTGTCTGCTGGACAGGTGAGGGTTGGAAACAGAATATACTTAATAGTTTTACATTTTTCCAGAATCATAAAGTTTACTTTTTTCTTATAAAGTAAGAGGGTGCACTGTTGGAAACGTCTAAAAAGTTTCATTTATGTACTATACTCTCTCTCTCTCTGTGTTTTGCAGCTGGTCCTTCCTCAGTACCTGCGAGCTCTTCCTGTTTACATCAACAGTCTGAGGAAGAGTGAGGTGCTGCTGCCGGGCCTGAGGAGCTCCATCCACCAGCGACTGCAGCAGCACTGCCAGGTGCTCAGCATGGACACCTGCAGCACCACCACACACTTCTACCCTCTGCTGCTGCCTCTGGTCAGTGCAATCAGCACACAGGAGTTTGTCTTGATCAGAGTGAGGTCTGATGTATGGAGGTTAAATTCTGCACTAGAGAACTAAAGGACAGAATATTCAATAGTGGCATGAAATATTGACTTTTAATGACTTACAGCACTTTAGTATGAGTAAATAAAATCAGTTTTAACATCAGCAACTGTCACAAAATATGCCAACCATTCTTTGTGGTCACACAGTGAATGGGACTTAATTGGAAGAGTAGCAGCTCTACGTATATGCAAGATGTACTGGGTTGATACATGATCAGTGTTGCTTTTTGTGGTAACTTAACTTTCTGCATTAACGTTTTAAATTTTTTCATTTTTTAAAATTGTCTTTATTTTACACTGTGGTATTTTTGTGTAATCTTAAATTAAACATAAAAACCTGACATTGTGTACAGAAGAAAAAGATGTGGTGATGAAAGTACAATCTACATTTTCATTAAAAAAAAATTAAAAAACAGCGTAAAAAGAGGCAAAAGCTCATTTACTGTTTTGCAAAGCAAAGCGATAGTCTTTCCTTCCATTTTAAAAACAATTTTCAGTAACAGGCAGGTCATGTTGGTGAAGTGTTTTGCTTTTATAGTTTTGGTCAGACAGAATCACTAAATGTGTGTTACATTCGTGTTATTTAAATTTTCTGTCCTTTCTCACCTGCAGCCTCTGTCAGTTGAGAACTACGACCCTCCAAACCCAGAGAAGGCGCTGCGCTGCTGTGCCGCCAGCCTGGAGCCCAGAGCTCTGTATTTGGTCCACGCACCCCTCACTCTGCTGCTCTGGGTGGGCACCCAAGTCCCAGCAAGCACCCTGGTCGATCTCTTCAACACCACTTGCTTCTCCTCCCTGCCCTCTGGAGAGGTAAGAGATTACAGTAATGCTGCACCTGCTACAGTAGATTTAGCTTAGTTATAAAAAAAATGTAGTGTAAGATGAAATGAGCATTTTAATTTGTGGACAATGTAAAAAATTAAAAATAATATAATAATAATCTAATTGGCTGCAAGTTTTCATGTAAATGTTACAATGTGTGTGTGTGTGTGTGTGTGTGTGTGTGTGTGTGTGTGTGTGTGTCCAGACCAAGCTGCCAGTTCTTGACAACCCTCTGTCAGTTAGCATTCGATCCCTCATCAACACACTGAACTCCCAGGTGCCCTGCGCCCGCCAGGTGAGCTGCTGCTCGAGGCCAAGATTTTGTATTTCAACAACAGTCCCATGAGTCGGCCAACGTGACCTTAATGACCTTAAGTTACACAGCTGCTGTCTCAATATGTGAGGCTGATAAACATGTCCTCTCTTGCCAGGCTCTTGTTCTCGTTCTAGTCTAGATTTTGACTTTTTATCTATTTTTTATTGTTCAAGTAAACAAGCAAACAAACCTTACCTCCAAATATTTACCAGTGGTTTGAAGGTAATCCAGAAAGTCTTTACAGAGCTGTAATGATAACTATCTGCTCTATTCCACTTTAAAGACATTAATTGAAACAGAAATGTAACTGTGGACTGCCCCTTAATGTGGCCATCAGTGTCAGAATAGAAGCAAACTATTGGAATTGTTGTGGTGTGGTCCTGGTGCTTTTGCTTTTGTTTCCTTGCAACCTATTCAAGGCCCACTAGTACAGATTTATTATAAGACTCAGAATCTGAAAAAAAAAAGTAAAGTGGCGGACAGTTGAGAGCTCTGCATTTGAAAAGCAGGACTTTAATTAAGATCCCAGACAGTGTTTAAGGTGAAACCATCACTTTTTTACCGTCCTCCACATCCGCACTAAAATCGAATCATAAATGTTTCAAAGTGGGATTTGACTAATGATGCACCTCTTGTTACCACTGACAAGACTTTATCTTTCTGTCTCAGCTGTGGGTGGTGAAGCAGGGTGACACCTGTGAGGAGGCTCTGCAGCGCCACCTGGTGGAGGACAAGAGTCCCAACGGGGGAGCGTCCTATGCAGACTTCCTCTACCATCTTCACGTCAACTCTGTCCGGCTGCTGCAGTGACCCTCACACACACACACACACACATACATATTTTCTCTGGGTGCATTATCTACTACAAAAGATGACACTGCAGCATATTTGACCTAAAAAAAAAAAAAATAGACCAGAAGAAGAGGAAAAAAGTATTGTTAAAGATTGTTGGAAGTTGGAAACATTAAAGGCCTGTTATCAGAATCAGGCGATGCATGAGGACATTTTATGAGATAGATCATTTTATTTATTTAATGACTGCTATGATATCGTATGTGTGACGTGTGCTGTGATGAATGTGATCTGTGTTCCTCTGGTACTGTGTTTATGGTGTTAATTTATTCCTGCGTCATGACAATTCTCTAATCCGTGTCTGAGATTGGTCTGTGTGTTGGCCGTGTGTTCGTGTGTGTACGATGGACACAGTCGGTTGTGTGCATAATCTCCTGTAAATAAATGAAGGCTTTAATTGAACCTAGATATAAGTTTTAAATGTTTTTTTTCCAGTGCACTTCAGCCGTGGGGGGAAAATCTGTGGAACTTTCTAATTAATGTGTCTTAAATGTCATCCGGCAACAGCAGATGAGTATGTGACTCAGGAAGCCGAAAGGGCAACTGTCTAATGAGGCCAAGTGGCTAATAACTCTAATTGCCAGTATTTATATTGCTTCAAGGGTGGGAAGCACTCAAGCATGTAGGTGTAGCGTGGGGGCGGAGTTAGAGGCGGTGGTGGGGTGGCACTTGTGTTATTTTTTAATTTTCTATTTTACTCATATTCTGACGTTACTCACAAATTTGATGGGGCAGACCCTCTAACAACGAGACAGTAAGTCACCTGAGGTTGTGTTACGCTGCATTCACAGTGTCTACAGAACGGAAAGAAGAAACACATCCATTATTCTGATTTGGTAGCATTCACGGATTATTCCTAAGTGGTTAAACCTAGTGATAAATTACTGTTGTTGTGTTACATATGTGGAACACAAGTGAAACCAGATACAAACTGTATATCTCCAACAAAATTAGCTGAATATATTGTATTAATGTTCATATTAGATTTTATTTTGATGTAACTCCCAGCGATGATGTCATTTGTTACAATGTCTGGTTCTTCTCACCGTTTCTCGAGATGATGCAATTTCAAATGAGATCAGCCTCTCCAGCATGTGCTAGAGATGGTGTTGGAATTATGTGTAGGAGAAAAATAAATCCTCGTACAAGTTGTTTGTAGGAAACTTTGATGTCAGTTAGTGTTCTTTAAGTAAAGGTGGTGTTTCTGTCAAGTGCCATCGAGAGAGAGAGAGAAAGGTTCTGACGTTTTTCCATCTGAAAATCATTTGAAGTCAGAGGAGTCGATGCTGTAATATTTTTTGTTTTTGTTTATGAGATAATTAAGTTGATTAAAAGGGATGATCTCTAATTGCATAATATTTTATTTATTTATTTTTAATAATTTTTACTCTTTGACTCCTTGGATTCTGCTCAACCCTGATCACACATCTTTTATTTTTGGATTTAGTCACTCACTTATCTTCCCAAATGTGCAACATACTTCACATTCATCATCTGTGCAGAAATGAGCAACTCTCCTAAAAGTTAGAATCAGTTTCTTTAGCCTCATGTGACGCCTCTGTAATCACCAGCTGGAGGTCACATCATGTCCTCTGTCCAGTTTTTGAATCCGGAGCTACAGTACATCACGTCTTCATACCCACTCTGAAAGAAAAAAAGATCAAAACGGCACATTCAAATGATTTCTCACTGTGTGTCCTGCCAAAAATCTGCTGATCACTCATGTCTAATGTGCACTGTTTTTTTTTATTGGCAGTGTGTGTAGGGCGTCCTGCTTTGGCGAATTTGTATCCTCAAGCCTTTTGGATGCAGCACAGATAGAGTCAGTGTGGGATCACACTGACCGAGAAGGTGTGGGCCGCTGGAGCAGAAGTTAAACTGCAAGTACTCTGAGTTTGACACTTTCTCTTGAGGCAAGAAGAATTTAAAATATGAATTAAAGAGATCAAATCAATGAAGAGAGATGACACCAGGCCAAGATGGTGTCGTCGGGGCTGAGGACACTGAGGTTGTGTTGTTGGGAGTTTAGGATTTTACATTCTACAATTACACACATATTTATGTTTATTTATTTAAAGGTGAATTGCAAGTTTATAAATCACAAACACCACAGCTTTCTCAGCTTTGGCCTGGGTTGTGTCTAAGGCAACGAGACTCCACACGGTGAGGAATTAGCCCAACAAGTAAGAAACCTGATTATGAGACTTTATAAAGATGGGAGAGCGTACAAGAGCATCAGTGGGCTACTGAACATGAGCTGAAAACACAGCTGCAGCAGAGGTTTAGGAGTTCTAGGTAGAGCCGTACTACCAATAACAGAAGGCGCAGCGGCTGGCCTTTTGAAAAATGATGCCACTGTGGAAATTGGTGTTTCAGTGAAAACCTCTATGGACGGCGTCAAAGAAGAAAACCATTGCTCACAAAACAGCACAAAATTGCAAGATTAAACTTTGCCAAAGAACAAGAATGAGCCTGATGAATGAATTGGTGGCTAGTCAACTATTTCCTAGCAGGATGGGGTTCTGTAGGAGGGTAATCTGGACCCAGGATATATTTCTAAAATCCAATATGGGCAATTTTGCATCATGCCATGTCTCCTATATTTGAAACTTTGCAGTGCACAACATGCAATTAGATATTTATCATGCAATGCAAGCCAAATGCTTTGCAGCCAACATGTTGCTATGGTGACCTGCTTCTTTAATATCCTTAGTTACGTTTTACGGTATTGTCTACAGAGCTATCTCCGCAGCCCAATGCACCCAGGCTGTTGCTGTGTTGTCTGAATTATGTCTTTCTAAAATTAACCGCAGGGTTAATGTGATGATTCTCTCTGTGATGATTCGTGGATGAAACTGTGAAACATGTCACCTCGTGCAGCTCGACTGCAGATAAACACACACATTCACTTTACACACTCGGCGGCACGTTTTGAAGGCACAAACCAGCTCTCTCATATTTGCCCCTATTTGGAGATACGCACCGTGCAGGAGGGAGGTGTGTTCGATCACGTTGCCGCGCTTTGCCGCTGCGCACTTCGTCCACCAGAGGGCGGCAGAGAGCAGGGACTCCGCTGCCGCTAAGCGCCGAGGCTGAATCCAAATCAAACGGACTGTCAAGTTAGAGGAACTTCGCAGTACTACACCGGAAAATGGGTGATGTATGGCCTTCAAAATATATTGCATGTTTGTCACTTTAAAAATGTATGTAAAAAAAAAATTAAATATATATTTGTCACATACTCATTTTTCTCAATATGTGTCCAATCAAATCAAAGTCCATAAGTTTATAAACATCTTTTAGCAATTTATTATTATTTTTTTAAATTATTATTTGATTTTTATTAATGTAATATTTTATATTTCATCTAACCAAGTTGAGGCTATTTGGTTACAGAAAACATGTTACTAAATTTGTCCCAGGTGGATAAAAGCTATGAAAGTTTTTTTTTTAAAAAAAGCTAAAAGACACAAACTATTCACACATACTATTATTGTGTGTCCCAGATTAAATGAAAAAGTTTGTTTGTGGTTTCAGGGGCTCCATTTCAATTTAGTTATTAATAATATCAATTCCACAACATCATTTATAGAGACTACAAGTTTTATAAAAAGAGTAGACGATAATCACGAACGCGATACAAAAAGCTGCGTTTTATTGTGAAAATCGCAGCAGGAAGTGGCTTCACTCAGGTCATATAGCTTGTTAACGGGTCGGTTGAGCGCGGTAGCTGTCAGATAGTGGAGAGACAGGCAGAGAGAGGACACCCACGCCGGGAGCTTCGTCTTTCTACACCTCACCCTCCGTCACTTTCAGCGCCTTGCTTGAAGGCATTTCACCGCTCCATCGGCCGTGAAGCTGCTGGGCGGACCCGTACTTTTTTAAACGCAAAATTAGCACAAAATAAACGACATTTTTCTTTTTTAATTTTCTTTCCGAGCTGAATAAGGAGAAGAGACAGGGGTAGAGACATGGCCACGACAACCTGTACGCGATTCACAGACGAATACCAGCTATACGAGGAGCTGGGGAAGTGAGTATCAGTGGTTGTTTTAATGTATTTGTATCGGTGTTGTGCTGCTTGTGTGTGTGTGTGTGTGTGTGTGTGTGTGTGTGTGTGTGTGTGTGTGTGTGTGTGTGTGTGTGTGTGTGTGTCTTATCTGTAGGAAGGCTGGGTTTCCATGCAGTGCAGAACTGAGCAGAGCGACTCTGCAGGCCAGCAGTGATGTGTGTGTGCACGCGCGTGTATGCATGTGTGTTTGTATGTGTGTGTGTGTGTGCGCGCGCGCGCGTTGATGGTGTGTGTGTTTGTTGCTTTTTCGGGATGACAGCTCTCAAAATACGCTGCTCCCTCTCTCTCTCTTTCTGCAAGTCCATGTCTCTCTCTCTCTAACTCAGAATATTGTGTCATGTTTGTTTTTCAGATCTTCAGCAAAAACCGAAGAAAAATACAAAAGTATTTGCGCTTATACGATGTGTTTCTGGTTCAAATACAGTCAGAAATGTCTTGTGGTGCAGCTATTTGAACCACAGATAAAAAAAAAAGTAAAAGACAAAAAAAAGAAGTATTTTTTATTCGGAGTATGTTTTTATAGAGGAGGGATTCATTAATCTTCAGATGAGGTGAATACTGTGGATGTGCATGAAAATTAAGTATTTTAATGGATGCACACGTGGCAGTTTCTGCGTGGTTATGATCAGTGTGAATTACTGTCATCTGCAAAGCTAGAGAACAAACTCATTACTGAGGTCTTAAAATTAAATTATACAATTTAATTTTCTTGTGTTTGTTTGTTGTTGTTTTTTTTTAATTCTCATTTGTCTTTGACCTCATTTTTTCTCTATAGCCTCCATTTAAAATTCTGAATTAAAGTCATGTGCATGTACACATTTTGTACAAATACAAAAAGTTTCACAACTTTATTGCACATTATGTGCTCTTTTGCAGCACAGTGGTGGCAGATAACACAAGATAAGACGCTCTGCACTGGCGCCAGAAAAAACAGTCCACCTCTGTTCAGAAAGCTGTATTAACAGTTCATGCACACATTTCTTTAGTTAGAGAAAAACCACTGACTCGAAAGAGACGCAGCTTCTCCCAAACAAGAACCATATCTGTCGTAATTTAAAGGACGATGTACAAATGCAACAACGAAATATGATTTTAACTATTAATTTTAGTTAAATAGCAATTCATATTATGAATATTAGCATCATTGTCTTTAAACATCTGTAATTACACCACTGCTGGTGTAGTGATGTAGGAGAGAGAAATGCCACAATATCATTAAATTAAACTCACCATGCGGACAAACTAAGTTCATGTTTGAGCCCTACACAAAATCTATAGGGTAATTATAGTGAGTTTACAGGTCACCAAAGTCACTCGGTCTCTATATTATTATTATTCTGTCACTGGGACAGGGCGGAGGAGTGAAGGGGGAAGGATTAAGAAATCACTCCTCATCAGGCGTACGTTGTTTACATCACTGCCGCAGAGTGTCATGCATCACGCCGGTGTTGTTTGATTATCATGCATATCACTGGTTACTTACTGATAGCTTGATTGGCCCCATGCCGTTTAGCCATCCACCACTGGGACGATAGGTGCAATCAGAACCACAGAAACGTTTTCAGTATAGTGTGCAGAACATGCTGTTTGTGAGTTTCGTGGAACAAAGGTTTGCAAAGTACAGTGGGGTCCAAAAGTCTGAGACCGGTTTCCTGTTGAAGTGAATGGGAAAGCGTTTTTTTTTTAGACCCCACTGTATATTAATCCTGTAAATTTAAGAACGATAAGCCAAACACTTTAAAAAAACAACAGTGCCTTATAAATAACTAATATGTTAGAGCCTGATTGTGGATCAATGAATAGCTGTGATGAAGATCATGTATTAAGCATTGAATATCTTTTGAGGCTTGTGTTTTCCTTCGCATTTTTTGTTTTCATCTGACTTCTGTCTGCTGTGTTTCCCAGAATGCCTACATTTTTCTCGCTTGATTTATTGTCGGGTCAAAGCTCTCAAAAGAAAACATTTTGTGCAAGCATTTACTAATTATGTTGTTTTAAAGTCTAGCGCTGCTAAACTGACAAAACTGGATATTGAATTAATAAATACATCTTGAGAAAATGAAGTTTTATTGGATTTATAGAAGAAATGCTTCACCAAAAGCCTATATTTTATATATATTCTTGATGTATAGAAGACAGTAACCGTGGTGAGCTTGGTAAAGGTTAACTAGTTGTAATCAACTGTGTTTGCTTGCAGTGGTTATGAGCAACAAACAGCTGACTGCCCCAGCAACAGAGCGAAGCTGTGTATTTAGCGTTATGTGGGCACACTGCGGAGAACATGCATTGTTTGCATAGCAGAGAGGTGATTTAGGCAGTAATGAATTGAGGAGTTTATATGAATGTTTTTTCATCTCAGAACTGGGTCACCATTTGAATTCACTGTAACTGTAGCTGTGAACCAGAGCTGTGAAAGTAAGAGAGCAAAGCTACACGTTCCTCAGAGACCTACAGGAGCTGAGTGTTTGAAACTCAAAACATTTGTTTTTGGTGGGATATTCCTTCAATCGGATATCTAAAAAAAAGGAAAAAAAAGCCCAATGTGATAGATCAGGTCGTGTTCGTCTGCCAAACTGGCTGCTACAGGAGACGCAGGGATCAGACTAATTTACAACCCTGCATCCCCGACATTCTCCTTACATCCCATAAGTAATAAATATTGTTAGCAGGGAAGGTTTTGCTTGCGTAACTCCAATATATCCCAAAGCCAGTGAGACTTCATACTCCAGTCTTGGTTTTTGATTAAAAAAAAAAAAAAAAAAACATTTGTGAAGAATGCAGCAGATCAGATGTGTGGGCCTCGCTGTGTTTAGATGCATCTTTAGCTTCAACACAATACTCTCCAGTCAAAAGTACGGGCTTTGAAGCTGTCTGTGCGAGGGAGACTAATCTGCACACCCGCGCTGCAAAATCTCTTTCATAGACCAGTCTCATTATTCACACAGTCTCATAAAGCTCGGAGGAAAGAGCGCAGGTGTGGATGGCGAGGCATCCTCATGATAACGCTCTCTGTAACTTTGTAATACTAATCCAACATCTGAGGAGAGCTAATCGTTGTCCCCTCGCTCTCCACCGGTGTCACTTTCTGAGCAGGGCTTGTGACATTTAATCATTGTGCCTTTTCTCTTTGTAGAATCATGTCTGCTTTAGTTTCCTACACACACCACAGGATGGGCTGAAATGTCCTTTGAAGCTCCAGATTTTACACTTTTCCTGTGTTTTATTTCAAGTGTTGATCCATAAGAAGATATATTTGTGACTTTAAGTACAAAATCCATCTCCAGTGTAGTTTTACATCTCCTCACTCAGGCTTCTCTCTGGACCTCTAGTAACAACAGGTCGGTGATCCAATCAGAAGAAAGAAGGCTCTGAGCCTCTCTTCTGATTGGCTGACTGTTTTCTGACAGATCAAATAACAATAAAGCAGATTTCAGGTAAACACTCAGAGAAACCGAATCCTGCAAGGCTGGATGGTGGGTCCGGGTGGGCGGGGCTTGGGGGCATGGCTGAGAGTGGTGACTACCTTGTTGTGACATCACAAAGTTACAGAAGTCCTGATGGCTCGTTTTAAGGCTCAGTTTCTGAATACAGGCTGTGTGTATTTCTCTGTTGACCGAGTCCTTTGATACTTTCACAGTATTAATGTAGAACCTAGACCTGATCAATAATCAAACAACACATGGAAATCTACCTTTATACAATATGGGACCTTTAAAAAGGAAAAGATTTAATATATTTTTATATGTAACCTTCCATATTTGCCACCTAAAATGTTCTTTGTATTTAGGCTTTGGTGTTCTGTGGCATCATCAGATATTAGTTTGAGAATGCATTTTTTTCATATCATAAATACAGTAATTAAAAATATCAGTTTATTTATTCTTATACTTAAATAATGCAGGTCTCAAAAATTAGATGCTCATTTGAATTGAATTATATGACACATATCCAGCAAACCATGCAGGAGTTTCATGTCTAGGAACAATATGAACATGTGAAGATGAATAATATGAACAGTCACACAGCCTTGAACGTCACAGTTAACACATTGGAAGGGCAGCTCTCAGAAGTCTGTCACACAGCTGCTATAAAGAAATCTGCAACAGCAAATAGATCTTCTAAAAGACATATTCTTTTCTTATATCACCCTGCGTGTCTCATTTAGACTGATTGAAGCTTAGGAGTATAAATTTTCACATCCTGCAGTACATAATTCCTCCACATCTCCGGCACCTTGTGAGGCTGTAACAGCACACCAGAGTTATCCGGTTACAAAACCCTTGACTGTTGAGGGCACTGATTTTCTTTTCAAAAATAATGCGGGGTCCGTTTAAATCTCCTGATGTTCACTTTCTGGGTGTCAGACCAAAACGCAATGATTCACGACCGCTTACCTTATTTAACTGCGTATGTGTGTTAAAGCATATTTAGCCCCGGCGATGAGACACTTACCTCACAGAGTGTGAACTTTCCAGGCACAGCTGTGGCGTTTGGTGTCAGTAACATATGCGTTTGTTTGTGTGCGTGTGGCTGGTGTCGCCCATGCAGTGCAGATACACGACTGTTGGTCAGTGAGTTTTTTTTTTTGCTTTTGGGGTCGTATTTCGCCGCAGCGCACGTGGTCGCTAAAGAAAAGCACTTTGCAAACATGTTGATTATTTGCCGCTAGATAAACCAGAGAAGACGTGACAGTGAGAGGGGACGAGGGGTTCATACTCACCTCTGCTTGTTATGGTTTTTGATGCTGAAACAGTATTGAAAGACCCTGTGAATTCTGCAGGAGGTTTGTGTCTCCACATAGACATCTCCCTGAGCGTCTGCTCATCTAAGTCTGCAGGGTCTCACAACTTTCACCTTTGACCCTGACCTTGTTGGTTGTCTGTAACTGTCTCAGTGTGAAGGCAGACCAGTGGCACCAGTCAACCTCCCACTGTCAACACTCGCAGCAAGACTGGGGGCAGATCTAGATGAAGCAGCTCTGATGCCAGGTTTGCTGTTGGTCTGCTGCCAGGGAGATATTGAGGTTTTTGTACAGTCGATCAATCAGACTTTATCGGTAAAGCACCTTCTGTACAGGTTAGTGGAATAATGATGATAAGACAGTTCAAATGTAAACATTAAAGCAATTTTAGACTAATAATAAAAAACAATTAATAAGCTTAATTAAAAAATAATGATAATTGGAATATAAATAAAATAAAACTAGATAAAATATATAAAAGACTGACAAATAAAATCATAAAAAACAAACCCGATTGTCGTCCTGCTTCATGGATTGGAAACATATCAGAAAAATAGGGTGATGCAAGACTATGAAGTGCTTTAAACACAGTGTAAAGAATTTAAAAGTCAGCATGAAGTATGGTGGAAATGTGACCTTTTTATGACCAAACACATCCAGATGTTCAGTGTTTTCTGCCACAATTTTAATTCAATTATGGGTTAAAATTTGTGGAGCCTCAAAGCAGCAACGGCAAAAATGGACCCTGGGAACACAGAGCAAAGTCTGGATGAAGCGATGCTTTGTTTTTGTGACTGGTGTGAGTGTTTGTGCGTCATGTCAGGGCTTTTCAAAGTATATGACCAATTCAACTAATGCTGCGTTTGTGTGTAAGAGCCCATTTTAGCGCTGTTGCTCACACGCCACACGTGTGTGCATGTTATTTAGAATATGCTGACTGTGTACGGGGAACCTCATGGGAGCCTGTTAAGCAGACAAATCCTGGCAGCGTAGTCTCCTAATGTGGCCAGTTACAGTTAAAATGTGAGCCTGGAAAAATGCTGCCATTGCAGAAAATTTTCTCAGCAAAAATCTTAGCCGTAGTTATTAAGCTAGCCAAGGACCCCCGCCACTCTTTCTGTGCCATTCATCAGGAAGATGCAGGTGTGCTGACGATACCTTTCCAATAAACAATGGTGAAAAATGGTGTGTGAGTCACAGAGTTGTCCACTTACAGCAATCCATTCATAGCAAGCTTAACAGATGTCTTCTCGTTGTTTTACAGGGGAGCCTTTTCAGTGGTACGCAGATGTGTTAAGCTGTGTACAGGACAGGAGTATGCCGCCAAAATAATCAACACCAAAAAGTTATCCGCAAGAGGTAAGCACAGACATATTTCTGGATTTTTCATCACTAATGCAACGTGCACCTGGTGGATTTGTAAAGCGGGGTCTCAAAGAAAAACACAATATCTGTATTTCTCTGTTGTGACTTAATAGAAGCTACTAAGGAGACAACGTGTAACTCTACAAGACAGTCTAATTTGTTCATAGTTTCTCTGTCCCAGTGGTCACGCCCCCATCTACAATGCAGATAATTATTTAAGAAGCATCTTACACCTTCTCAGATGGTGCTGCGCAGGATTTTATGAGACAACAGAACAGTTACAGAAGCTCGTCACATAAAAGTGGAAATGTTGACCTCAAAGAGGGAGCGCACTTTGAGTTTCATTTAGTGGAGCGATTACAGTGCACTGCAGCGTAGAGGGTGGGGCTGTCATGTCAACACAGTATCAGTATTTGATTTTTTTTTTTTAAATATCGCAGCTATCGTCAGCACTGGTTTATCATAAGACCCACAGTACAGGGTCCAGTACCGTCCAGAACACAATCAGCAAGAACATTTATAGAATTTCAAAGTACAGATTTGATAGATGTACAACCTGTATCACGTTAGGACCTGCAGAGGAAAATGGACATGATAAACGAATAAAGTAAAGTAACCAGTGTGTCATGAACATCTGGAGCTGAAACAGTTTGTAAATTAACAGTAAAATAATCTGCAACAGTTTTGACAATCAGTTATTATAAAAAAAAAAAAAATTTTTAAAAAATAAGCAATTTTAAAGTAAAAATGCCCCCAAAAAAAGTATATGTAGCAGCTTATCAAATCAAACAAAGCTCTTTGGTGATGTCAAATTGGACAAATTGGGGAAATTGTAGTTGGCATTTTAAACTTTTTTTCAGGACGTTACATAAACGATTGATTGAGAAAATAATTAACATTAACAGATGAATTAATGATGAAAAATGGAAGTCATTTGTTATAAATCCTTCTTTCCAGTTCATCATATTAAAGTCAGTAAAATGAAATGTTTAATCTCTCCCAAATTACGCAGTGGACAGATTTCGTCCTCTTGAGTACCACTCAAGCACTGCAGCAAAGGTTCCTCTCTATTGCTTTTCCTGGCATTTTGCCAATAAATGATTGTTTAATGGGGAGGGGAATATTGTAAAAGCATGAAGGCTCTTAGCTTTAAGTTGTTTAGCATCGATTGCTTTGAGAAGTTAAGCTCCTTCCACTGCCACGCCTTTAATAACGGGATGAAAGTGTCAGTTAGTGCTTCAAATGAAATATAATGTTTAACTATGTAATAATGAAATGTAATAATGTTTTAGTGTTCTTTTACTAAAGAAAAAAAAAGAAGATCTTTTAAGCACCTTAATTAGCGTCACGAGCGATGCAGCCAGTAACGGTTTAAGCCAAAGCCAAGGCTAAATGCCACGGCCATGAGGACCAATCCAGCACCAGAGTGTTCGCTGTGGCTCTTCACACCACCACTTGCCCCGTGTAAATCTCCTGCTGCCCCTGCAGCCCCGTAACTGGAGACCCGCTGCTGAGGCCCTGCCAGGTGGCACCACACTGACACTTGACTGTTACCCTGCCCTCACACACACACACACACACACACACACACACACACACACACACACACACACACACACACACACACATAAACGCTGCTTGTGTGTGAAAATGTTGAGTGTGGTGGAACAGGCATTTTAACAGGCATTAGCAGAGGGCATCAACCCAGAATGTCTGGTCATATCTGTTTGTCTCTCATGAGTGTTGCTCTCAATTAGAGGCACATGATTTGTCTGTATCACACACCTGTTTGTGTGCGGGAAATACTTTCTTACTGGATGATTATTATAATATCAGCACTGAATGTGGAACACAGCTGAGATGTTGCTCAGTTGGATAAAATGTTAGACCGTAATGTTCAGGTCGGAGGTAGAGCAGACGCCTGGAAACGGTGTAGTGTTAATAAATAAATTAGGTGATGTTGTAATGCACTTTTGGCATTGTGTTTCAGCAGACTATCTCCAGCTGCAGCAGACATTAGACAAAAATGAATTCTGCTACCTTCACATTTGTTTCAGAAAAAACAAATCTGCCTCTGTTTTTCAGTCATGTAGATGTCTGTTGAATATTTTTGTCATGTTCAGATTTCAAAATGCAAAAAGAACCCCTCCAACTGAAATCTCAATATCTGCCAAAATAATCGCAGTATGTTTTTTTTTTTTTTTTTTTTTTTTTTGCGTATCGTGCAGCCCTAGTTTAATATATACAGTATTTTGTCGGGATTTCAGAAAATGGTTAGTGGCTAATAAGGGGCTAAAGTCGGGCTACTTACATGTTCCAAATGACAGGTATCGTTTGAGTTTGTGGTCGTCTTTCGCCCTCGTGAAATGATCCCACACTTTGTATTTTGTCTCTGACATACCTGTATGTAATGACTGTAACAGACCGTCCTGTGTTCACAGGTAGTTTCGATATTTGAGGTAGTATGTCCCTTAAGAGTTGCCGTAACCCAGGAGTTGCTATTGGAGTCCTGCTTGATAGATAGATAGATAGATAGTGGGATCTTATATCAGAATTTTTCTTTATATCAAAACAAAGAAATAGAGTTAAAAAAAAGAAGAAACGAGACGGCAAACAAGCATTTATTAAACCTACTTTGTTATTTGAAGGCTGCGTCCTATTGTCTTTGGCAGCAGGTTTGTCACTCTGGTCGTATTTCGACTATGTCAGTGCAGTGAGCATCTTTTAATGAGATTAAACCCATCCTAGATTATCCTGCTGCTATTAGCAGGAGGTTAACACTTAATCCAAGTGAGTGGCTTAATGAGACCCAAAGCAACACACACACACGCACAATAAATAATTCACCCGTACGTTGTGCTATCGTTGGACCTATACATTTCACTCCAGCTGCTTTATCAGGGATTGCAGCTGCTTGCTTCTTTCCACCATATTTCAGAGGCACAGTTTAATCTCCCTGCTTCAACATTTGATAGGAGGACTGGATCTGACCTGACTTGGTGGTGCGGGAGGCTTGTGCTGCGCTCCTTACTAATGGATGAACCATGTTCTATGAAACAGCAGAGCCGGCAGAGCTGCTGCATACTACTCCTACTCCAGGTCCTATTTATAGCTCCATGACCTATCTGACATAGGCCGCTGCAGCCTGGGTTTGATGGCAGCCACGATGAACTTGCTGCACTTCACTTTAGAACGTGGGATTTAGTGGTTTAGGTCGTTTTGTTGTTGTAACATCTCTCAGACAGCAGGTAAGGTCGGTGAGCTCAGAGCCCTGGTCGCAGGAATTTAAGAGGAGCGTTTGTTTAGGGCCGGCAGATGGAGATGGTAGCCGAGAGGAGGGAGGGGTCATGTGAGAGAAGGCACCCCAGGCACTTGGCAGCTGAGGGCCATGCGCCTGTACGCCTACATGCCTTTAGCACGGGACTCTCATCTGACTCTCTCTCTCTCTCTTCTCCCTGACACACACACACACACACACACACACACACACACACACACACACACACACTCATACAGATATTCAGACAGCCGTAGCACAGGAGCTGAGGCTGTGATGCAGTCAGTCAACCGGACAGTGAATGTATTACAGACACAACGAGAAGAGACTAAGGATTTCTTCTTTATCGTGGTCTAAATACTTGAAGCCGTCATGATTCACTGAGTCAAAAGTCATGAAATACCGCTTGGTTACGCTGTTAAACACACAGGCATTTATGAGTTTGAATAAACGTAGTTGTAGTCTGGATACAGACGACTGCACATATTATAACATCTCAACACATAGCACAGCTTTCTCCTCCGTGTGCAACATCTTCC
Organism: Seriola aureovittata; assembly: GCF_021018895.1. Taxonomy (NCBI): domain Eukaryota; kingdom Metazoa; phylum Chordata; class Actinopteri; order Carangiformes; family Carangidae; genus Seriola; species Seriola aureovittata. Next base: position 19,763,189 of record NC_079368.1, read on the forward strand.
AACCAGCCCACCTCACCCCGTCCCCTTCAGGAGCCGCCAAACGGTTAACGCCAATCCAACACATGTCAACAGGAAATGTAGGGCAGGTCTGTTGGGCAAGGGGCTCCAGCCAATCACAGAGCTTGTTTATTGGCAGTGATCTCTGGACACGGGGATGCCAGAGGTTGCTCTATGGCCTTGTAATTTATCACGATAGAGAGCAGTTGCACTTGCGTGTGTATATGCAGGTGTGTGTGTGTGCGTGTGTGTGTGTGTGTGCGCGTACATGTGTGTGGTTGAGATTCACCTGCAATGCAGTAGCAGTGATCTGACCTGGTTTTGGACAACCAGGTTTGTGTCAAAGTCAAATAACCAGGACAGATGTAGTCGCCTCTGTCGAGTGCGCATTAAACCTTATTATAAAGCCTCATTATGAAATCAAATCACTTTAGCTGTTTTATTTAAAAGTAAGTTCGGATTTGTTAGTAAACCTTATTTTCTTTTACCACTGATACACAGTCTGCTTTTATGTGAAGGTTTCCAACAGTGTTTCACTTTTACATAAAGATTTCATGTTCATGTTTTGAGAGATGACTTGCTGCCTTCAAGGGGCTTAGAGGTTTTTGTGTTGCTTAACAGCAGGACTCGTGATGATTTAAACATGGCTGTCTCCTGACCTCCCTGACCACAGTGCAGTTTGTGCTCAGCGTTTCCCAGCTGGCGAGAGTCACGCTAATGTTGCGACGAGTCAAATGTTCTGAACAATGGTTATATCTGGATGTCTTTTTACATCTTCTCCCCTCTTGGGACGTCCGTCCTCACTGATGATGATTAACCCAAATTTATTCCTCTCCTCTCGTCTCTGTTCCTCCGGCACACACGGTAAATTCCCAGAGACTTTGCTGAACGCTGTCCTTGGCTTATCTCACTCAGAGAACGCTCAGTGCCTTTATGTTCTTCTCTGCCACCTCTCTCCTCCTGCTCGACCTCTTTTCTCCACTTCCTCTCTCGTTCCCCCCTCAGGACCAGTCCTCATCCTCCTTCCTTTCCCCGCCCTCCCCTCTCATTTCTTATTTACCCTGCTGCATCAGAGACGCTGGATTTGGTATCTGACCGACCGGCTGATTGACTGACTGACTGACTAAATGAATATTTGACTGGCTCTGAATCAGCCGGCATCACCACTGCGACATGGCCACAGTTGCTGACAGTGAACTAATTACCGTAAGCGAAACACCAAGGAGGTTATGTGTTGTGCGCTGCAAAAAAAAGAAAGAAAAACATTTTTTAAGATGTTTACTTCTCTTTTAAAAAGCTGACACGTATAATCATCTGTCACTGATGCAGTTTACGTTTTGTTAATTTAAAGATTACTACCAGAAGACATGTAAAAATTGTGCGTAGGTTTTAAATGCCTCACCAGCCCCCAACCCGTCCAACATTGTCTCCTAGGAATTATGTTATTATGCAATTATGCACTACATTAATTAACAGCAGCGGAGCCACCAGGAGGTGTTTGGTGGTTGGTGGGCGTACAAAATACGTGACTGTCACACCAAGGCAGCAACAGGGGCTGGAATATAAAGCCAGAACAGAAATGCCCAAAGCTGCAGTTCCTTGAATGGCCACTTGAGGCTGGTTCCACGTTAAAATGTCCAACTTACAGCAGAAATAATCATGTTTCACAGCCTGGTACAACAAACAGTTTGGTCTCTATAGCTAATTCCCTCATTCGTGAAAACTGCAGGGGAGGGGGTGGTTTATACAACTCACCTGTTTAAATTTTATTACGCTAACGTTCTACTTAATTGAAGGCGTGACCACTTTGAGTGACAGGTGGGCGAGCGTATGTTTGATGCCACATGCACCAAAGTCTTGGCTCCACAATCCCGTCTGTGGTTCGGTTTAGGCAACAACGGAGTTTTGGTTACAGTTAGGGATAATGTTAAATGTTAAATATAAACAAACATGTTGTGTCACCGTGAGCTTTTTCTGTATTAAACCAGACTACGATCTTTACCCTGTTTTAACCGAGTGCTGTGAGTTTCTTAACATAACCACAGAGAGTTAAATCATGCTGTAGTCACCACCAGTGGACGTTTTACTAATGTATTCAGTATCGATTCAAATTCAGTATCAATCGATCATTAACAACATATGCTCATTACGTGATCCTGTAATTGTTACATATCCTACAAAACACATTTGCTTTTGCCAGTCAGTTGTATATAAACATAATTTCTAGGAGACAGGGTTCGACCTTAATAAATAGCTAACACAAGGACGCATCTACTGACTCTGTTAGTTCATCCATCCATCCATCCATCCGTCCGTCCATCCATCCATCCATCCATCCATCCATCCATCCATCCATCCATCCGTCCGTCCATCCATCCATCCACTAACCCACTTTAACTCTCAGCATCTCCAAACCCCAGAGCAAACATTGACCGGCTGCTTAGCTGACTGTCTGTATTCGGAACTACAGCTTTGGGAACCTCAAAATAAGACTACGATACCCAAGACCATGCTTGAGGATTCATCCACAGCCGTCCACTGCCTAATCCCCAACTCTGCCCCTCACCCCTGTATGAATGTTCTGTCATCGGCAGGTCGTCTCTCTCACACGGTGTCTGGTTGAAGGTTTATCTGCCATTGATCCAGCCAGCCTGGTAAAGCTGGGATAAAGGACCTGAATATCGACGTTTCTTGTTACAGAGGAGGCCGTATATCTCATCTTCAGGCATATCCAGCTGTACTGTAAATCCCAAGACAAGTACTATGTGACCCATACCAGGTTTCCAATCCAATGCCTTGAGCTGAGACGAAGCTAGGAAGAAAAAAAAAAAAAAATATATATATATATATACACAGTATATATATGTTATTTGTAGTTTCCATTGAAGTAAGAAGAAATTAAAGGATGAAGACAGTCAATTCTTATTCTTATTCAATAAAAACAATTAATATAAAACCATTACATCTAGAAATATGACAATATTTCCACTTGAGCCTTTAGTCACACAGTCCTAGTAAGACGTGCGGATAAAACAAAGGCTCTGTCTGGCCATCTGGTAGACTGAGCTGAGAGGAACCATTGCTCTTACTCCGAGCCAATTCTGTACTTGCAGAGTAATGTCAGCAGATGCCACTGACAGAATGAAATGTGATGCTTGTGCTTATGACATGTTTTCCACCATTTGACATTGTAGTCTGATGTGTAACATATCTGGGAGTGTTCAGCACAAGTGGACAGTTGGAAATTTTCAAAACGCGGGGTAGGTCAGCCAGCCGGTCGGGCCGAGTTTAGGTGCGGTGAGATACCTCTTCCCCAATGATGAACACAGATGTTATTTAATTCATTTTCTGAACATGCTGATAAACGGCAAAGAGATGCGTCTATTTTATCCCAGGAGCATCTGAAATGTCGTTTTGTGACACACGAACACACAAACAAATGAAACCATAAACTCCTGCGAAACCAAAATGAATAATTGAAGAACAAGTGAATAAGAGTGAGGGGAAAAAAAAACAAACAAACAACAGTAACAGAAAGACAGCAACCCGGGCTTTGTGTGTATTCATCGCTCTTGCATTTTTCCTCCTTCCTTCCTCCTCTTCTGTCCCCTCTTCAACACTCCTCCAATCCTTTCTCCGCCTCCCTCCTCTCATCTTCTGAGACTGTAATCACTGGGCTTACACTTCACTGTCACTCCTCAATGCCAGTGTGAGCGTGCGCACATGTGTTGTGCCAGTGTATGTGTGCGCGCCTGCGTGTACTGTACGCACGTGTGTACAGTATGTGCGCGTTTGTTCGTTTTGGGTGTGGGTGAACACATGCATTTCACACATGTTTCTGTGCTTGCAGGCACGCACATACATGGTGGTCCACCCCCCAGCGTGTGTGCGTGCGTGTATGCGTGCGTGTGTGTGTGTGTGTGTGAGTGAGTGTGGGCTGAGATTGTTGCTTATTTGATAACCATTGAATCCAGGTTGGCTAGCATCTTTAAGCTGTTATATAAGCGCATATATATATATATATATATATATATATATATATATATATATATATATAAATATCTTTCTCAAAAAGACGTTAATAGGTTTGTATTCTGACTCGAATTAAATGTAAATATGTTGCTTCATAATCTGATATTTCCTGTTTAAAAAGGATATTGGAGATGAGTGATATCAGCAACAGGATGTTTTGTTTTGTTTTGTTGTTTGGCAGGTTTGAACGTTATCAGCTGTATTTTATTTTAGATGGGATCTTTACAGGACGTGTGCTTCGTGGTTAATGAAGACGGCAACAGTTACTAGTTTCCAGGCAGGAAATGAAATGACATTTTGAATTAGTTACAGAAAATTTTTTTTTAGCATAGGTTGAAAATTTATTTATTTATTTTATTTTTTTTTTCTTTTTGGAAACAAAATATATATATCTTATGTTTTTTGTACTCAGGAAGAAGATGATGCTGGGTTGTAAACATGGATGTAAACAATATTTACAAACATAAACAAAGTTTTTCGGAAAGTAAAAAAAAAAAAAAAAGTTTTATGAGGCAGGACATTTTGTCAGACCTCAAGGATAGACACAATCTGATTTGTTGAGTGTCTATACCGAAAGTGTTTCAGTCGTTCGTCTCACGTGCATCTATCAGACCAGATACGTTACCATATTAATCAGTTCCTCTACTACAGGCTGCCTAAAGGCTCGTGATTTACTCACTACTCACTCATGAGTTTGTAAACGTGGCCTGAAGTGTATTTTCCTGAATAAAACTGGGTCTGTGTTTGGGGAAATGTCATTATTTCTTTTGCTGTATATCGAACAACAATGACTACTGATTACTACTAATATGACGTCTCTACTGTAAGAAGCAGCTATAAAACTGGCAAACGTTTACACTGTTCCTTGCATTGTGTTGATTTCTGAAATGAACTGTTTTACCTTTTTAATCTGATAATCTATTCATCCATCAGGGAAGATGCTCGACGACACCAATGATCCTGTTATACCTGCAATGCTTTTTTTTACGCCCACTGGGTGGATCTACATACTGTACTTTGTTTGTCACTGTGTGTGTGTGTGTGTGTGTGTGTGTGTGTGTGTGTCATCTGAGCGGATTTTCATCAAACTTTATAAAATGACACGTCTTGCCACAGTATTTTGACATTTTCACGTTTAGCTCAATGGTCCAAAGTGGTTTGCCACATTATTAGGTTATAATGAAAAGGTGTATCTGCAGTTGGATTTTAAGAATAACTCCTCATTTTCTCTCTCTCTCTCTCTCTCTCTCTCTCTCTCTCTCCGTTGCTTCAGATCACCAGAAGCTGGAGCGAGAGGCTCGGATCTGTCGCCTGTTGAAACACCCCAACATCGGTGAGGATGTGTCTTTCTATTTTTGCTCCTCTTACCTCCAGCCTCAGTTTCACACACAGCTTGTTTTGATTTTGCATTTCCACAGCTTTTTATGAAGTGAGATCAGTTTGTTAGTGTATGAAATTTTTATCATATTATCATAGAAATGTAGTAGCAGCAATAGACGTCGCGTAATATACAAATTTAACTTAATATCCATCTATTTCGGTCGGTGAAGTCGACCCATTTGTTGCCAGAACCCCCTACCATACTGTAAATACACACTCAGTAAACACTCAGTTATTATGACTTCCTGTGGTTTCTACCCCACGCACACTCTCACTCCCCCCTTTCTTTATCCTCCTAGTTAAAATGCAGCTGTGTTATTCTGTGTTATTCAGAAATGGTGGAACCAAGGATGGATGCATTTTAAACCCACCATCAAATAGTTGATAGTTTCCAGCGATACAGAGACACGGGACTGTTAATAACACGCATTTAAAATAATGATAAATACACATTTATCTCTCAATCTGTTTATCTGTCTCTTCCAGTTCGTCTTCATGACAGTATATCGGAGGAGGGCTTCCACTACCTCCTGTTTGACTTGTAAGTCATCCTCCTCTCCCCTCCTCTCCTCTCCTCTCCTCTCCTCTCCCTTCCTCTCCTCTCCCCTCCTCTCCTCTCCTCTCCTCTCCTCTCTTCTCCTCTCCTCTCCTCTCCTCTCCTCTCCTCTCCTCTCCTCTCCTCTCCTCTCCTCTCCTCTCTTCTCCTCTCCTCTCCTCTCTCTCCTCTCCTCCTCCTCTCCTCTCCTCCTCCTCTCCTCCTCTCCTCTCTCCTTCCTCTCCTCTCCTCTCCTCTCCTCTCCTTCCTCTCCTCTCCTCTCCTCCTCTCCCCTCCTCTCCTCTCCCTCCTCTCTCTCCTCTCCTCTCCTCTCCCCTCCTCTCCTCTCCTCTCTCTCCTCTCCTCTCCTCTCCTCTCCTCTCCTCTCCTCCTCCTCTCCTCTCCTCTCCTCTCCTCTCCTCTCCTCTCCTCTCCTCTCCTCTCCTCCTCTCCTCCTCCCCTCCTCTCTCCTCTCCTCTCCTCTCCTCCTCCTCCTCTCCTCCTCCTCTCCTCCTCCTCTCCTCTCCTCTCCTCTCCTCTCCTCTCCTCTCCTCTCCCACCTACACCTCAATTCCCCACCCTTCCCTACATATACAGTTACATAACTCTCTCATATATTTGCCCCCTCCCCTCACAACCACCACCACCCACGCCCTCAAACATCTATCTCTCTGCAATTCCCTCTAGTTTCCATGGTAACGATTTGATGGGAAGCGGGAAGAAAGGGGTGAGGATAAGAAGGGTGGGGGGTGGGGGGGATAAGAAGGGTGGGTGGGGGGGGGGATAAGAAGGGTGGGGGGGGGTGCCACAGGAAACAAGTAACGAAGAAGGAATCCTTGCCTTGCAGCCTTTATACCCCACCCACCCCCACCTCCTCCTTCAAATCCAAAAACCCCAGTTTTAATAAATGTGTGTGTGTGTGTGTGTGTGTGTGTGTGTGTGTGTGTGTGTGTGTGTGTGTGTGTGTGTGTGCGTGCGTGCGTGCGCAGGGTGACCGGAGGTGAACTGTTTGAGGACATCGTAGCCAGAGAGTATTACAGCGAGGCCGACGCCAGGTAGGAGCGCAGGCTTCACTCCTGTATGTGCGACGGGGCTTCTCCTTGTCCTTAAATGGTCTGTGTCTTCTGTTGTGTTCTCCTGTCGGTTGTTCTTTATGTAGCTGTGCATGTTCTTCCTTTTCTCCTTCTTCTTCTTCTTCTCCTCTCCTCACTCTCCTCTTTTTACTTCTACACTCTGCCGTACATGGTCTTTTCTTTTCCCCTGTTCCTGCACCTCTCGTCCTTCCACTGCATATTTTCTTCTTCTTTGCTTATTTTTTCTTCCTCTGTTCTTTTCATGTTTGTTTTTCCTCTTCTGTCTTCTGTTGCTTTTTCTCATCTTTCCTGATAGCCGTTCTCCTAACTTCACCAACTGTACCTCCACTTTTCATCGACACACTACCTCAGTCACAACTCCTCTTCTTCACTGTTTCCCTTCCTCCTTCACATCAGTGCCACAATACTTCGCCTCTCACACTGACGCAGGAGTTACAGCTTAAGGTTTGACCTATATGGGTTTAAAAGACCAATCAGACTTTTTGAAAATCAGCTTTTCAAATCTGCAGAGTGTGGTGACAATAAAAATCCCAGTCTAAGTAAAACTGACATCGAATGGTTGTTAAGAGTCTTCGAGTAGGTGCCTAGTTCGAATTCAAAGTGCGGTGCATTTTAATAGATGGACAAGTGATTCCTGCAAGTGCTAAACAAGCTACTATAAACTTTGTATCTGGGGAAAAAAAAGGGTATTAAGTTGTGGAAACATAGTCACTAAAACAATATTGCATTATCGATACAGAATTTGTAACGGTATCAACAAACTCTTACCGGTCAAACCTTCTGTCAGTGTCTTTTAAATGAAATAATTTCACTCAAACAGTGATTGTTAAAAACAGGTGTGTAAGCAAAACAAAACCAATGGCCCTGCACACCTGTAGTGTTTGTATGTATGTGAACAGCCCCCCCTCCTTCTTCTCCTTCTTTTCTTCTCTTGATTTTCATTCAGCCCTCTCCTCTACTTTCTCTTTCACCCTCCCCCACCCCTCCCCACCGCCACCGCCACCACCACCACCACCACCACCACCACCACCACACACGTAGATTTATATCTCACTCCCACCACTCGTGCTGACTCATCGACACACACGGTTCACTTTGGCGGAAGAGGAAATGGAGTTGGGGGGGATGGTGGACAGACAGCAGGCTGAGAGAAGAGTGAGAGAGATACTTGGAAAAAAATGGCAGTTGTGATGTGGGTGTTCGTCCATTCAGCAGCAACATTAAAAGTTTAACTGAATCGTCTCGTGTTGTAGAAATTTGGCGGTAAACAGCTGTCTTCAGCCCTGGCTTCTATTCTGAAGCTGTTTGACTTGTGTGAACTCGAGTAATCTGAGCAACCAGTTTGCATTACATTTTAATCTAAAAAGTCTTAAATATCTGAAGAAAGAATGAAGTTATTGTTTGTCCAGATGTCTCAATGTGGTCATGAGAAAATCCAATTTTATGGAAAAACGTCAACTAACCACCGAGCCACTGTTTCCTTCAGTCAGTGCAATAAGCTCAATCACCAGTTAGAACAAACCCGATATGGCTTATTTTTGTCAGTGTTTACCTGGTATGTTGGGTGCCTGATTAGCTCATAGGATGGACTGGATGTAGATTAGTATTGATCCAGTTTCAACAAAATATTCAGGGAAATGTTAGTTTGACTGGAGGCCAGCCACTGCTGCTTCGCCTCGCAGCAGCAGCAGCAACGGGTGGCTGCGAGTCCCGCCTGTCACTCACAGTGAAAAGGTCATATCTCACAGTGTTGTGTAATCTGTTTTCTCTAATATAAACCTGCAAATCCTTCTAGAAAATATGAAAAAAATAATGTGTGTTTGATGGTATAAACAAAAACAAATTAAATTTGAAATGTAACAGTCCACTCTCATGACCTTTCTAACACAGTCGCAGGTACCGTCATGCCTCAATGCCTCACTGTTATTTAAAGTTTGTTGCTGCTCTCTGTTCCCTCACTAGGGTTTTTGTTGATGCTTCAAGCACTGAAAGAATTTGTGTAAAAGACAAATGCCAGATATACTCAAATTATTTCTGCACTTTATCATAAACAATGTAAATCAATGCAGATTTGATTGTAGACTTCCTCGTGTGGGAAATCTCCTCCCATACAAAGCTTCAGTTTGATGCAGCTCATTTTGAGTGATAGTTTCATATTTGTAATCTGCATTAAATGTCAAAATATGTGGTTACATATAGAAAAAAATCCCCTTTCCATGCCGACAGCATATCTGAGGCAGCCAGAGAGAGATGCATAATATAGAAATCTGACTTCCAGTCACAGAATTTCCTTTCTGATGGATGACTCAAGCTGTTTAAGAAATAAACTGGCAGCGCTGCATCCTACAGCATAGCAGAAGGAAACGCATTTACACACACACACACATGTAAACCAAATGAATAGGTGTGCTGCTCCTTCAAAGAAAGCGAGAGAGAGAGAGAGAGGGAGTGAGTGTGTGTGTGTGTGTGTCTCAGTTATATCAGTTGCAGCTCTGTTGTGCTGTTTACTTGTCATAAAACTTCATTTAAAAAGTGATAACTGTCTCTAGTTCAATATAATGTGTTGACATATGTTGAGGTTTTCACCGGTCTTATTTATTATTATTTGAAACACGATGGTGTTTAATATTAAAGCTCTGCCATTAATCTTCAGAGACTTTTTGCTTCCCTGCACCTTGGAGGATAAACTTTCAGCTGTCTCTTTGTTAGTCACTTAAATCATTAGTGATGTTTTTAAAAAACAATCGGCTGGCTTATTCTGCTGTCGCTTGCATCAATTTTGCGAATGATTGAGCTGTTCATTTTGCCCGTTCATCTGCAGGGCACTAAGCAGGACAGTTGTGTTGTCGGAAGGAGGTTTGTCTGCCAGCAACTTTCTCTTCATGTCCGATGCAGAGAAGCTTCTGTTTTGGCTTTGGTCCAGTAACAAAAAACTAAAGTGACGCAAAAGATGTGAATGTTTCATCAACTGCTCAGTGTATCCAGCCTGTTACTGGTTTTGTTTTATGTTTGCTAAATGCAGAGTGTTATTTATTTATTTTATTTTTATTTTTTTGAGAACTGTACTCAAGAACTTGTACACCTGTCTGACCTTGGGAGTGAAGACAATTTGTATGGTGTGGTGTGGTGTGGTGTGGTGTGTGTGTGTGTGTGTGTGTGTGTGTGTGTGTGTGTGTGTGTGTGTGTGTGTGTGTGTGTGTGTGTGTGTGTGTGTGTGTCGGCTGCCATGTACCTTCTGGATGTTGCAGTACTAATAACTGCTTAATCTAAACCCCCTAGTGATTGCTGCTTTTCCCACCCATCTTGTTCTCACTCCTGGCTCAGACACACACACACACACACACACACACACACACACAGAAACACACTTTCCTTTCCCCTCCCTTCTGAATGTCAGTCATCCAGGCCAGACCTTCCCCCCCTCCACCCTCACTCCCTTGGAGACCAGCAAGAAGTGGGACTTTAATTAGCTACAATAATTAGTCTCACACACATACACACACACTCTCTCTCTTATGCACTCACACAGACCCCAAACGGTGCTGCATCATACCTTGTCACCCCCTGTCAGACTCTATCAGAGTTTCTCTTCAGCGGCTGTTAGGAGCAGAACCTGGGAGTGAATTACAGCTGAAGCTGAATCCACTCAGGAGCAGATTCACAAACAGTCCCAGAAACACAGCAGCTTTTAGCACCAGTCAGCCGATCCCTGACAGATCCGTCCGAGTCTTTATCTACGATACGTAGGGGCTGATCAGGGCGGTGAGACTCGACTCGTTCAGTCTGTGTCTGTCTGACATCCAGGCGAACCTGCTGATTTTTAACCCCTTCTTCATGCCGTGACGTCTTTCAGAGCACAAACACTGCAGACAGACTTGTCACCTGTCCAGCACGCTTGCTGTTAAACCAGACGTCGCCACGGCTACACTGAGCCCAAGGATGAAAGAGTGAGCTGCAGCCTCGAAATAACTTTTAAAAACACACAAATCACAGATCGAAGTGTCTCACACAGACAGAGGCTCCGACACTGACAGCAGCACCAACCCGGGGATGAGACACAACAGATCCATTTTACCTGTTTGCACGTCGGCTAGCAGTTCCCTCGTTCTTTACTGTGTGTGTGCTCTATAAGTGCACGTGATGACATCACTCCCTGCAGTTGTGTGTGTCCTCTCTGAACAGAGAGGCAGTGGCTGGCAGTGTAAAAGGAGTCCATCACCTTTTTTTTTAGTGGGTTTACCAGCATTTATAAGACCCTAAAATTTTGTGTAAAAGGAGTATAGTTTTCGAGTTTCCATGCTGAAGTATTATTGTTGTTTGTACTTGTACGTATTGAAAGCGTATGCAGACATATGAGAGGGAGAGAAGGTGCCCTCTCTTGACATGCAGACTGGCTCTGTGTTTGATTTTCCTCCCAGTATCACTTTACTCTCCTGCAGAGAACAGTGAGACATTGTGGCTCAAAGTGCTGAGCAACTCACATTTCTTGGCCAGCGTGATGAGGGCTGCACTTTTTTTTCCCCCTCTTTGTCCACACCAGGAGTTCATGAACAGACGAGTCCTTTAAGAATGACATAATGGGTTTAGGGCAGCGAGAGAGAGTTCATGCACACGGGAGTGGGATGGATGTGCTCTCCTATTTCTACATCTTATAAACCAGGGGTCACTGCCAGGTCAGGGCGTGTGTGCATGTATGCATATCTGTAAACTTAAGAGCAGGAGTCAGCGACAGGAACCGGACCAGGCGGTGTGTATAATGGAGCGTGGGGTCGGTCACGGTGAAGAAATGAAGCAAGAGGTGTTACTCTCTGCGGATCTCAGCCGCTTTTCTGACTAAGTCGTAGGACGTGACCTTCCTGGAAGAATAAAACACAAGATGGGGAGTGGACAATGATATCACCTATGATATCTAGTAATAACTATGTGACCCAGGCAAAGGTTTTGCCTCGCCTTCACACCCATCTGTGCTTTCCTACATTTAGTCCTTTAATATTTGGTGAGTTACTACAAATAGTTGCTTTTCTTTTCCTTATTTACTCATCTATCCATCCATACATGCAGCTTTAAAGACGCTTGAGTACAGTTAGATGTGAGGGGTAGATATACACTGTTAGATAGTTTTTGAAGGAATGAGTGAGTAGATTTGGGAGAGACATTGTGAAAGGATGTATGAGACAAGAGGATAACGTTTGTTGTGGATTGGTGCAGATGAGGGACTGCTTCGTTTGTGGGCTTTCTCTGAATCTGCTGTCATTTGTTGCCCTGAAGGAGCAGATGCATCTGGTGAACTGGTCAGTTATATGGAGCTGGCTCTGCTTTCTTTACTCCATCAGTGCACAAAGGATCTCTTGCTCACTTTGCATCATTGTTTGCCCAGTTAGGGCTGGTCTTAGACGACAGAATGAAGCTATAGGTCCTGACATCACAACCTAGCCATTAGTGTTGCAAAAAGAGTAAATAACTATAGTTTGACAGTTGTTATAAGTTGATAAACTGGGTTTAATGTTCTGTTAAAGTTGGCTCAGGATAAGACGTCCAGTCTAAGGTGAAAGAGTAACTGATTCCAGCTTAAAAAGCCCCCACAGGTTAAAAGTTTAAAGTATGGTGCACCCATCAGTGATGCAGGGTATGGTCAGGAATTGTAAGTGCACGTAGCATAATATCACAGGCTGAAGTACTCTACATCTCAGGTTAAACCAGTGGAGGTCAGCACAAACAAAATCTTCATCTGCATTCAGCTGCTCTTTAAGGTTCAAGGTCAGGAAATGAAAGAAAGTCCTCAGAAATGATATAAAACAAATGTACTTTTGATGCTGAAGGAGTCTCATATTATAAGCTGTGTGTGTGCATGTAATGTGTGTGTGTTTATGAGCGTGCATGTACGTGTATCTCTCTCATTCTCTCTCTCAGTCCTCCCACTCACTAGACACTGTGTGGGTGTGGATCCTGCAGGCTGCTTGTCTCCTTGCGCCTGCTATTAGTCACATATTCTGCACATTACACTCTCTCATTGCACCAAGCCTGCATATACACACATTAAAATGCACACACACACACACACACACACACACACACACACACACAAAACACACACACACACACACACACATACACAATAGTCAGGTAGGTGCGTGTATCTCTTTATAGCGCTCGCACACTGATGTGTTTTCCTTTTAGTGATGGAAAAATAGCCTGGCATCAGCCCACCAGTCTTCTATGATTCAGTCTCCTCCTGTACATAAGTGTTCCACTTCTTTCATGTATTCTTATCTCTCTTTGCACTTCTGAGCCGTCCTATCTTCTCTTTCACAATCTTTCTTTTTTTTTTCTTTTGGTTTCCTCCTCTCCTCTCCTCTCCTCTCCTCTCCTCTCCTCTCCTCTGTCAGTGTTGTTGTGATTTTTGTCAGGCAGACTCTTCTGCTGTTGCTGCTCTTGTCTCTCATCATGTTTGAAAAAGCAAAACGAAACGTTTTTGTCTCCTCCACCCGCATTCACCCTCCCGTCCCTCCCCCTTCCAACATCTCTATCTGCATCAATCTCCTCCTCCTCCTCCGCCTCCTCCTCTCTCCTCTCTTCCGTCTGGTTTCTGTTCCCTCCTCCTCCTTCGCTCCTCTGACACCGCTGTCACCTCCTCTAACCTAACCTGTAATTTCCTCATGTTTAATTTTGTCTTATTCATTTCACATTTGCCCTGCTCGTCACTCTGTTCACCTCTTTCTTCTTCCTTCACCCTCCTCCCATCCATTTCTCCACCTTCATCCCTCCCTCTGTACATCCCCACGGTCCATCCTCCTCCCCTCCCTCCACCCTCCACCCTCCACCGTCCCTCCTCTCTCTGTTTTGTCTTCACAGTCACTGTATCCATCAGATTCTAGAAAGTGTCCATCACATTCACCAACATGACATAGTGCACAGAGACCTGAAGGTTAGTAAATGTAGAGGAGCATCTGCATCCCCCACCCTTCCCCCCTCACCTCCCCTTTCCCCACAACCTTTGCCTGCTTCCTTTCCTTCTTCCGACCCTTCCTTCCTTCCTCCTCCGTCTCGTCTGTTCGTGTCGTTCCTGTCTGATGTCCGCCTGTCCGACTTGTCTCTCGGTATGCTCTCATGTTTCCTATTTGCTTTTTTATTGTATTGGATTCTGATTTTAATTGAGGACGCCTGCCCTGCCTCACCCACCCTCACCCTCCCTACTCCACCTGCCCTCCCACTCCTCCTCTTTTCAGTCATCTTACAAACACTACACGACGAAAGCTCCTGTTGCACTGACTGACAACCCGATCAATCAATGAATGAGTCTTGTGTACACACACACACACACACACACACACACACACACACACACGGTCACCGCCAGTGAGAGCACACAACCTTCTGCAGGTGTAATAAATATCCAGTGTTTGCACATGCCCATACAACCCATCAATTTCTCCCACTAGACTAATTAAAAAAAATCCACAGTTATATTTACTGTGTAGTTCATTGATTTTTTTCCCTCCTCCCTCCTCCGCTCTCTCTGGCTTTGAATTGTTTATTTTATTGTATCGATCCCTGTATTTTCAAGACAGCCTCATTCAACAGCGAGTGCGTCTTTATAGAAGGAGATCTCGAGCTGAAAAGAAAAACCACAACAAATTAACCCTGATGCGTTTAAAGCAAAACAGATTTGTTATGTCTGAAGATATTCTTCTGCATGTCTTCTTAGCTGGTGGTTTGATAATTATCTTTAGTCCTGAATTATACCTCAGAATCGTCAGTCAGTCAAAACCCAAACCAGCGTTGTCATAATAAACCCTCAAGACGGGATCTCGATCAAAGGTCGGGTCACTGTGACCTCACAAGACATAATTTTTACTATAACTCAATAAATCACACGCTAATTATGACAGAAAACCTTTTTTATTAAATTCCTTCAAAGTCTTCATGACAGACTGTGAAAGGAGAACACTGGAGAACTGTAAACAAACGTAGCTCATATCAGATCACATACAAAAACACAGAAACACATATGTTGTCTTACAGTTGGTATACATGGCTGCAAGGCATCTAAAGTTCAGAGATTTCTATTCTGGATCAAAGTGATGACACTGACTTTGTTTTACTCATATGATGTTATATACACAAAGGGTGATGAGGATGGATCTTAAAATACAGCAGACATTGGGTGTGATATCCACAGCAGGACCAGCCCGCGCTGCTAACGAACACAGGAACGTTTGGGATGAGCTCCTTCTATTGAGCAACAGACAAACACACACACACGCACGCACACACACACACACACACACACACACATACACACACACACACACACACACACACACACAGAGGCACAGGATTCTCACCCTGCGGGTTACAGAGCTCAACAGCTGACGAAGTGGGGGAGGATGGACACACACACACACACACACACACACACACACACACTGAACTGCATGCATACCGACACACAGGAACACATTTATGTATGAATGAGGGTGCAAGAGAACACGCACACACACACACACACACACACACACACACACACCACACACACA
Source organism: Seriola aureovittata (assembly GCF_021018895.1). Taxonomy (NCBI): domain Eukaryota; kingdom Metazoa; phylum Chordata; class Actinopteri; order Carangiformes; family Carangidae; genus Seriola; species Seriola aureovittata. The sequence continues at coordinate 19,778,764 of NC_079368.1, forward strand.
CACACACACACACACACACTTCATAGATGGAAGTCGTTTTAGCTTCGACCGCACATTTACAGACACCTGCAACCACGTGCTCATGTTGGCTTCTAGTGATCACTCAACACACACAGCTCTTAGTATTCGGGCTGTAGATGTGACCTGCCAGGTATTTATTCATTGGGAGACCTTTAGAAACAAGACACAGGATTCTAATTTATAGCCCTGAACTTTACAGCCATGCCAGTCCATCTTTCTCTCTCTCGCCCACTCTCTCTCTCTCTCTCTCTCTCTTTTTCTGTTTCTGTTTCTGTCTCTCCCTCTCTCTTGTTTCTCTCATGTTATAATATTTCGCAGACAGGCCACGCTCCTGCGTTATTGCAGCCTATTACTGTTAGTCGGCCCTCGAGGTCCTGTATGTTTGTTAGATTAAAACTGCCCTCTATTAACGGTTCAGTATCTGATACTAGTTCACTGATGATTCTTTGTTTCACATCTTCAGTTCCTTTAAAAACTCTTGAATTTAATTTACAAAGATATTAAAGGAGCTATTTGTAAGTTTTGCTGCTGCTACATAGCTAACGTTAGCAGTTGTTTACTTACCAGTCGAGAAGACACGTTGCCTTAAAATTTAAGTTCATCTTCGTCATTTGAAGGTACAGGGAACTTTTATAATACTGGCACTTTTATAATAGAGGCATTTTTCCAAATCTATAACTAAAATATTTTTGTGTTGTACTGTGGAATTACATAAAGCATCAGATGACAAGTTAAAAATCTACACAGTTTATTCAGACTTCCAGGATGGAGGAGGTTTTCTTCTGCTAGATGCAAGTGAAATCGAGATGGCCACGTAAATAATGCAAGCGTCAAGGCGTGCAATCAATAATCCACGTGGATGTGGTTGCCATGGCAATCTGTGAACTATTGTGTAAAGGTGAAAACAGAAAAATCCCACAAACATCAACTGTGTGTTCGTGGTCGAGGCTTCGCTTGGAGCTGCGCTTATAATTTTTTAATGGGAGCATAACACATCCCACCACTACTTCACAATAAACGCTCTCTCTTAGTTATTTTAAAACTTCTGGTGTTTTTCTCCCCAAAGCAAACGCATTCGCAAGTGTGACCGTTTTTTGTTTTTTTTTACTTTGGAAAAAAAAAAAAGAATCTATCTAATCTATCACAGTGCTGTGAAAAATCAATACTGTCACAGTCGTAGCATCACATACACCCTTTATACACTGTGTGTGTGTGCGTATTTGCATTTTTTGACAGGCTCACACACACACACGCAGAGGGACACTCCTTCATCGGTCCTCACACTCCTCCTTTTCAGCAACACACAGGTCGACAGGCGTCTGCTCTCTCGTCTCTAACTGGTCGATCTGACTAATGACCTGTCAGTGAGCAGCGGCACAGACGTTTTTCATATTCAGACCTTTTTTTTCTGTCTGTGACAAAACAATTCACAGCTGTTCAGAACCAAGTGTTTGAACCAGGAAATAAATGAAATGAGAAAGAAAAACACAACGATGACATGAATCTATTAATAATAGTTTCCTCTACTTTTATGACGTTAGGACCTTGGTTTTTATGAAACACTGATAACAGTAAAGGTGTTTTTGTGATAACTTGTTATTTAATTACTTTGCATCACTTTAATGGGACAAGTAATAATAAGTCTTAATAAATAATAAGTAGCAATTAATTTCTTTCGCCTGTTTTATTCACAGTGAGTTTTCCAAAGAAAAATCAATATTGTATTTTACCTTCAAGTTGCAATATTACGTCTAATCCTGAAGTTGGATTTTTCTTTTTTTACTTCTCTACCTCAATCAGTGATTCGTTATTTCACAAAAAGTTTTATTTCAGCTTGTTGTTGTTCACAGTTGAAATAACAAACTTTTATTCGATTTCTTTCAGCAGCACAATTTTTTTTTATAACACACACAAACAAACAAACAAACAAACAAACCTCAGTCTGAACTTGATGAATTTTGACCTAGTCACTGCACAGGAAGCAGACATGCACGGTCAGGCTTTTATCATCACACAACGCAAAATCCCCAACTGCACAGGTGTGTGTGTGTGTGTGTGTGTGTGTGTGTGTGTGTGTGTGTGTGTGTGTGTGTGTGTGTGTGTGTGTGTGTGTGTATGAAGCTCATAGCTGTACCAAGACAATGCACATGGCCCTACACACACATTTATCTGTTGTCTGTCTCGTCATATATATATATATTTATATATATGTATATATATATATATATATATATATATACATATATATATGTGTGTGTGTTTGTGCACTGTATATATCTTGTTCCCTGCTCAGATATATATCCTACTTACTCTACAGAGACTCACACCTCAGTCGCCCCTCGGCATTCTTCACACAGTTTTTGACTTTTGGTTTTTTATTTTTAGTGTCGGGAAGCTAAGTGACATCAGAGTGACAGCTCTTGTCAGCAGAGGCCAGCTCGGCTGGCAGTAGACATGGAGTTGATCCCAGACACATCTTTTAAATGTTATTAATTGCACAATGACTCACTCCTTCCCTTACCTCCTTCATCAACGCCTTCTGTGCCCCCCTTCCCATGGCCAGCCACATTCTCATACACTCTCCCATCACCAAAGGCCTGCTGGCTAACACATGGAGGAAACTGGTGTATCCAGAATCCACCTGCAACTGAAGAGTAAAATGTGTTTCTTAGATGAGTGTGTCTGCGGATACACTCATCTACGAAGAATAGAGTTCATAGGATGAAGAATGTAGAATATATCCATTGGTTAGTTGCAGAATAAATTCACTCAGAGGAATCTTCTGTTGCAGAGCACCCACACCCCCGGCTACAGCAGTACAGTGGTTGATGACACCCGGTGCATCGCAGGGTGTTCAGCTGCACGCACAGAACACGTTTTTACACTCAGATCAACTTTTATATGAGAAGCTCAACACAGAAAAACCAAGAAGCACACAGTCCATCATTGCACTGTGATGCGCATCATAGAAGACGTTGGTCTTGGCTTTTGGCTGCAGTGGTCAGCTAACCTAGCCTGTGTAGCTAAGTAGTTGCTAACTAGTTGGAATCTTTGATTGTCACAGCAGTGGGTGTGTGCTCAGCTGACGCCAGTAAGAGGTGAACGCTTGGCAACAGAAGAGCTCTTTGAACCCTCTGTTCTACCCCTCATACCCCCCCACCACACCTTCCCTCCCTCCCCTCTCCTCCCCAAACCCCTGGCCTGTGCACGGGATTGTAGCGCTGCTCAGACTAACATGCGCCCCCTCCTCCCCCCTTGGTGTTTGCATGCAGTCATTGCATCCAGCAGATCCTGGAGGCGGTGCTTCACTGCCATCAAATGGGCGTGGTGCACCGGGACCTGAAGGTGAGTGACGGGTGATCACCCTGCTGTCCCATGAAAGTGTGCTTATACATCTGTGTGTGTGTGTGTGTGTGTGTGTGTGTGTGTTATTTGTGTAGTCTGTGTATGTATAATAAGTTCATGAGAAACTGTCTGTGATGCTGTGTAATGTCATTTCCACACAATAGCTGGTTTGTACGATCAGAAAGCCGTTTAGAGTCAGGCCACAGCTCCTCTTCCCACCCACAGCTATAACGCTCCTTACAGCTTTGTGGCGATCACAATGACACTGTCAAACACCACCTCCGACCGTCCTCTGGCTCTGCCACACACACATACACACACAGCCTCCAGCTCTGTTCCTGTTGTGTAAACACCACTCTCCCACCAGTCCGGGGAGATTTCAAGCTCACGCTGGGTGACCAATACCTCCGCTTCAGAACTCTTTTTGGAACGGGATCCAGTTGTGTCGATGGATCCGTGTAAGAAGGCCCCCGGGAGGAAAGTTAATCTGACCTGTGCTTCGTTTACTTGTCAGAGACAGACTAGTAAATGAGACTATTGATTATCAGACACCCTGTGTGTTTTTGATTGCCACTATAGATCAGTTAATGACCGTCGCTGGTCCAAACGTCGCAGTTCACGTTCTGTAAACGGCCATCAATTAACTTTGTTTATACTGGCTTGACCGGCTGGCAGCACAGTCTTTTTTAGGCTTGGAAACTGAGAGCCAGTTACTAATTTTGTTCTGGTTTCTCCGAACTGTGGGATTGCTTAATAGAAAATCTTTTGTAGATGTCTATACGTATGTCGTATGGTTCATAAGAAGGATTTTTACTGAGTTTGAAACATGGCCTTGGTTAATCTGATTGCTGCAAATTAACAACTGATCTGTAAGTTTCTTAAATTTAGCTTAAGGCAGTGCTTCTGGAAACGTTTCCTCCAAACCACAGATATGAGCAGTGTGCGACTGAGCGTCTACACAGATAGAAATCAAACTGTTTCCCCTTCTCTTAGCTGTCTTGTCTTGTCTCGTCTTATCTTATCGTGTCTTGTACGTTGTGGGGTTTTTTTTTGTATGTGCATGCGTTCATGTCGCATCTTCTAATGATGCACCTCTTCAATGCAAATGTCAGTCCCAGCATTCCAGCAAAGGCGTGTTGTGTTTATCAGAACTGTTGTGGCCATTTCTTTATTTAGCCGACACGCCGATCTGGTTTCACACCCAAGCGTCGTGGAGCATTTCATGCAATAGGTCATAGTGTGATGACTGAGGACAGCCTGGGTGACAAGAGCCCTCAAATTAGAAATTTGGGTTATGGCAAATGAGATGACAACACGGTCGACAGATTTATATGTGCCAGAGAAAAAGACCAAATCATTGCACAGAGCAGATACTACTTTTTTTTTTTGGCATATCAGAAATGAAAATTATATTGTTTTTCATTATGTCAATCTGAAAGACAGTCTGACACAAGTAATGGCTATAATGAAACAGAGATACACAATACTTTACACATTACATATACATTTAGTCTTATTTACTTGAACCTTTGGTCAGATAATTTCCTTTTAAAGTTTTCCACATTTAAACTGTATTTTATGCTACCAACATGTTAGATTTTGTAGAAAATCTCCAATAGAGTGTTATTGTAGGTATTTTCTGTCAGGTGTCCGGTTGGGAGTGGCATCATAAAATATCCCTTGAAGCGCCCCTTTATGTCAGGGTAAAATTTCTCCACACTTCAGCAGTTCTGCTTAAATTGGAGGTCCAGATCTCTTCCGCTTTCTCTTAAGGAATTAGTCAGGAATGCCGTTGCAGCTCCAGGTCCTCCAAAAGTCAGAGCAATAGAAAGGAGGAGAGGAAGCTGGGAGTCGTTCCACTTGAAACACCCACTCATGACCTGCTCTAGAATACAGCTCTCTCTGTCCTCCGTGCACCCTCCCTCAGTGTGCTCAGCTGTGTGTGTCTAAAGTGTACACGAGTGCTGAGGAGATGGAGAGGGAAGGAGCGCTTATGTCAGGACATGATGGCGATAGCTGCTGTTATGTCTGAGCTCGTGGCCTGGATGTTTTGCATTGTGTTTGTGCACCTTTTTGATGGAAGCGCATGCTTCATCAGAATTTCCACCCACATCCGTTTTTCACGGATTATCTTACTGCTGCAGTGTTGGCAAGTTCGAACTCTCCCGTTTACAAAAGCGTAAAGCCTAACCAAGTGGTAGAGCTGGGAAGATGTGATGACACGAGGTAGGCACAGAGCCTCAGGATTACTGGTTCGCTCACTCACAGTCTCTCTCTCTCTTGCTCAATTCCGTCTCTTTTACTTATGTGCTCAAAAGCTACAAAAGCTCACTTTTAAGTATCTGCGCTTTAAATACACAGTATTCAGTTGCCTCTCAACAAATGAGCTGAGGGGAGAGAGCAGGGGGAGGATGGCAGAGGATGCAAAGACACGCTGCTGCAATGCAGGGGAGGCAGTGACAGAAATGCAGCCTAAATATAATGTCCTCATTCTCTCCACACATGCTGTAAGTTTGCACAGTGGTGCACTTCAGGAAACAGCTACGCTAGCTAATTAGAAGAGAAAGAAGACTTGTGTAAGTGACATTAAAGGGACTTACTTTAATCCCTGAAAGACATGAGAAAAGTTCTTGCGTGTAACAACACTCAGTGGGCCTCTGTGCAATTAATAAAAGTCCTCAGTGATATGCACATCAGTCTGAGTGCAAGGCTATTAAAGATTAACACTTGTCAAATGCCCCAAAACCAGAATGCATTTATTTGTTTCTATATAATGTTGCACTGGAGTTCAGTGTCGAGGTAAGACTGGAAAATCTAGGATTGTTAAACCGAGCCGATTTCTGGCTTTCTACATATTGATATATGGTTTACCTTGTTAGCTTAGCCGTCTTCCAAAGCACTCAACTCTAACTTTAAGACTTGTGTAATGTGTGGGTAACCTTGTTTGCTAGCTGGTTGATGTTCCAACATCATCAATACCGCTGTCACAGGGTTTTATTATTATGTTTGTTTTGGACATTTTACTTGTCGTTCAGAATCGTCAGTTGCTTTTAACAGAGGCAACGATAAAGTGAGATAGAGAGAGAGAGAGAGAGAGACGCGGAGGGAGAAAGTGAGAGAGCAGGGGCCAGTGGGGATAGCAGCCCATTATTAGAGCCCTCCTCTGACAGAGAATAATGAGGCTGGTTGCATTATCTGGGCCACAGAGATGGAGCCTATAGACCACAGCACACCACATGAGGCCAGCACAAAAAAGCACTGCAGACTGACTCTGCTGAAATGCGGACTAACTTTCATTGTATAGCTTTTATGTGTTCGTGCCAGTTATTAGAATTAAATCTGTGTCTGTGTTTACCAGTGTGTGTCTGTGTGTACGTACTGAAAACAGTGTAAACCCCGTTGCAGACCTGCAGACGTGCATGCATAGCCATCTACTTCCAGCTCTTCCCCCAATAGGACAGTGTACATGTTTTGTTTGCCAATCCTTCATTTCAAAATGTTTGGTAACCTTATTTCTCTCCTCTTTCCCCTCTGTAGCCAGAGAACCTGCTGCTGGCAAGCAAATGTAAGAACGCCGCAGTGAAGCTGGCCGACTTTGGCCTGGCCATCGAGGTGCAGGGCGATCAGCAGGCCTGGTTTGGTACGTGCAGCAGACACAGGAGTGTGTTTACCTAAAGCTTTAAAGGGATTCATAATTTAACGGCAGAGAAGAGTTATGGAGTAACTTCGGAGGATTCATTTGACAGTGAGAAGGTTGTGTACTCAAAGGTTTCAGTTCCTTACTAACTTCAAGTTATTGCTTCAATTATTCCTAGTGCGCTCCCTCTTGTGGTCATTGAGGAGTTGTAAAGATGTGTGCACCATATTATAAACACTTAACTGATTCACTGTTTAATGTCCCATGTTTTACACTTTTCTTTTTTCTTTCGATTTTCTCTAAATGAAATTCATGTTTCACCTGATGGTGAGTCAGGATTTTTCTGAGGAAACCGCAAATTGAAAAGCTTTAATCACTACTGCAGCACATCAGTCAGTGGCACAGTGGTAAAATGGAGGTTTAGTTGAATACTGATGTCAATAGTATTATGTTACCACTTAAATGTCCAATATTTTACACTTTTCCTGTGTTTTATTTGAAGTGTTGATCCATGAGAAGATATAATTGTGGTTTTACGAATCAAAAACCATCTCAGTGTAGTTGTACATCTCCTCTCTCAGGCTTCTCCCTGGAGCTCTAGTAACAACAGGTCGCTGAGCCAATCAGAAGAGAGGAGGCTCTGAGCCTCTCTTCTGATTGGCTGTTTTCTGAGCGATAGAATAGAAATATAGCACACACTCAAGAGAAACCGAATCCTGCCAGGTTGGATGGTGGGTCCAGGTGGGGCGGGGCTTGGGGCATGGCTGAGAGCGGTGACTGCGTTGTTGTGACATCACAAAGTTACAGAAGTCCTGATGCCTCGTTTTGAGACAGTTTCTGAATACAGGCTGAGTGTGTTTGATACTTTCACAGTATTAATATAGAACCTTTATAATCAAAAAAGACAAAAACATGGAAATCTCACTTTATACAATATGGGAGCTTTAATGTAATTTTTTTTATCAGGCAGGAAAATGTCTTTGAACATAAAGGTCAAGAGCACTGCAGCTTTTTGTTCTTACATGAAGGTTAATAAGCAAAGAAAAAAACTAAAAAGGTAAATGGGACGACACCGTCAGTCTCAGATTGAGGCATGTTTCCATGTCTCACCTGGATTCTCTACCACAAATGTCAGTCCCTATCAGTGTTGATTTGCGAGTCCTTCACGATCGACTGGCCTGAAAGCCTCAAATCTGTCTTTAAGATCTCAGTCCACTGTGTGGATGGATTGGTCTTAGTTTGCTGAAGATTATCTTGCTTTCTATACAAGCTGATCCAAGGATAGCAGGATAACATGTCAATCAATACTCTGTGTGTGTTTGTGTGTGTGTGTGTGTGTGTGTGTGTGTGTGTGTGTGTGTGTGTGTGTGTGTGTGTGTGTGTGTTTTTACTGTAGGATTTGCTGGCACACCGGGGTACCTGTCCCCTGAGGTATTGAGGAAGGAGGCATATGGCAAACCTGTGGACATCTGGGCCTGCGGTGAGTTGTGCAGAGAGACACACACATTTCCTAAGTAACTACACACACACAAAAAAGAAACACACTGAAACATGTTTTCTAACAAATCATGCATTTGTTTTGTGTGTGTGTGTGTGTGTGTGTGTGTGTGTGTGTGTGTGTGTGTGTGTCCATATGTGTTTTTGTGTGTGTCTCAGGGGTGATCCTCTATATCCTGCTGGTGGGTTACCCTCCTTTCTGGGACGAGGACCAGCACAAGCTGTACCAGCAGATCAAGGCTGGGGCTTACGATGTGAGTCTCCCCTCCTCTCCTCTCCTCTTCTCTTCTCTCCCCTCCTCTCCTCTCCCCTCCCCTCCTCTCCTCTCCTCTCCTCTCCCCTCCCCTCCTCTCCTCTCCCCTCCTCTCCTCTCCTCTCCCCTCCCCTCCTCTCCTCTCCTCTCTCCTCCTCTCCTCTCCCCTCCTCTCCTCTCCCCTCCTCTCCTCTCCTCTCCTCTCCTCTCCCCTCCTCTCCCCTCCTCTCCTCTCCTTTCCTCTCCCCTCCTCTCCTCTCCCCTCCCCTCCCCTCCTCTCCTCTCGTCTCCTCTCCCCTCCTCTCCTCTCCTCTCCTCTCCTCTCCTCTCCTCTCCCCTCCTCTCCCCTCCTCTCCCCTCCTCTCCTCCTCTCCTCTCCCCTCCCCTCCCCTCCTCTCCCGTCCTCTCCTCTCCCCCTCCTCTCCCCTCCTCTCCTCTCCTCTCCTCTCCTCCTCTCCTCTCCCCTCCCCTCCCCTCCCCTCCCCTCCTCTCCTCTCCTCTCCTCTCCTCTCATCCCCCAACCCCCCTGCTATAATGCCCTCCCCTCTCCTCCCACTGCCCTCGTTCCTTTTTGGCAGCGCTTACATAACTCAGTCACCTCATTCATATTTCAGGGGGTGCGAGAGAGAGAGCCTCACCTTAGTTCACATTCAACTCCATGCCAAATAGAGAGAGAGAGAGAGAGAGAGAGAGAGAGAGAGAGAGAGAGAGACTCTGGCAGTGATTGTGGGCTCACAGGGCAAAGACCTTGACATTTATACCTAGACACAACAGGACCTGATGGGTTTAGAGTCTCTTAACAAATTGCTGGGGGGCTGTGCTTGGACTGACCCTGTGATATTGTAGGAAAACAAGCCCACGGGGGGGGAGGGGGGCACAACTGATTAAATGTTGAGAGCACATGCACTGGCAACATCCTGGGTTCACATCTGATATCCCCTCCCTCTCTCTGCCCACAGGATGTGTGTTCATAGTAAAGCTATTCAACAATAAAATGCTAAGTAATAATTCAGCTTCAATATGAGAGATATTAAAAACTCATCAGACACTGTCGCCATCAGGTAGTTGACACTTTGGAAAAAGGCAGTGCAACTTGTCTCGACTTTGTTTCTGGACAAATGTCAAATTAAAAATTGTTTTAAAAATACACGCAGACATTAAAAATATGTTGTCTTTGGATTTTGGGACTTTTAAAGACACACAAGTGAAGCGCAGCGATACACATGAAGACTTTGGATGTCCCGTCAGTGAATATGAAGATATGTGGTCCTGTTTGTCTCTGCAGTTCCCTTCCCCAGAGTGGGACACAGTCACTCCAGAGGCCAAAAACCTGATCAACCAGATGCTGACCATCAACCCAGCCAAGAGGATCAATGCTCAGGAGGCCCTCAAGCACCCATGGGTCTGCGTAAGTGTCCCCTGCTTGAGAAAGGGTTTTTGTTTTTTTGCACGTCTTGTCACACTGCTAAATTTAATGGTCAAACTAATTTTCCTCTCGTTTTTTTTATTCCTCCCCTTCCTAAACCTCCCTCTTCACCCTCCTCCTGCTCTTCCTTTTCCCAGCAACGATCCACAGTGGCGTCTATGATGCACAGACAGGAGACCGTGGAGTGCCTGAAGAAATTCAATGCCAGGAGGAAACTCAAGGTCTGTTTGCGAGCTCACCCTCTCCCACATCTTCCTCTTCTGCTCTAATACAGGATGAAATAATCCTGTCCTCAGCTTTATTCTACCATATCTTTCCCATTGTTTCGGGGTCACCAAGTGGTATTTGCAATAATTTAAAATCAGATCAAAAGCACTCAAGGTATAATTATCTGCTAAGTGGCCTGAAATATAAAATATAACATTTATTTAATGGAGATGGTGCTTTCTTTTACTGACTCCTACCTTTCCCACATGCGCCGTTCCCTTTCTACACAGACATTTTGTGTGGATGCAACAGCTTAGCCAGTGGAGCGTGTCACCGTTACCCCGCCGCGTTTGGCCAGTCTTGGCATGGCTCACATACCGGCACATGGGAAACTGGAAGCATAAACACAGGTGGCTGCGGGCAAATGTCAGACCATTCAGCCAACATGCCATCAGCATGAACCAATTGTCCCTGGCTTTTCACCTTTTAAAAGAAACGGACGGCGGCAAGGTTAGACGTTTAAAAAAAAAAGAAAGAAAAAAAATCAAAGCATACAGTAAAGAAACAACACAGAAGCTCAAACACATCAAAACATATCAGCTTGTACGTGCTAAACCTATTTTGAAAATGTTTAAATGAATAAAAAAATCTTAGGAAATGTTATAAAATGACTAATAAAAATAGACAGAACATGATGAGAGAACGTGCGTATGACAAAAACACCTTTTGATGAATCAACTGGAATGATATCGAATGTTACAGACTGACAGACTCTGAAACTATAAAGGTATCTGAATGTGATATTTGTCTTGACATGGGCTGAAAGGATCTGACTGGAGCTGCTGTAACATCTGCTGCTGGGACATCGTCTCCGCTCCCACGTTTAAACCCACATTCGTTAGTTTACTTCATTGCAGCTCCACTGCTCTGTTCTGTAGGAAAACTGGCTTTGCTATAGTTATAGTGGAGTCATTTTAGCTATTTAGCTATTAAGTATATTATCATCCTCCACAGCTCTTAAATACGATGGTCTATTTGCAACTCAGTGCCATTTTTATAGCCCTATAAAAAGTTATCAGCTCTAGTTTTAAATGATCTCTCCAGAGAGAAAAGTGTCAAGATTAGCTGCTTTACTCATCTCCCCTCCCTCCCTTTATTTCTTTATCATGTCTCCATCTTTTGTCTCTTTGAGCCCATATTCCTGCACATGATTTGTGCTCAAAGCTATTATACTGACTCAGTTTACAGCAAATCTACATTTTTAAATCAATTTGTCCTAACCTCGCCTCGCTCCCTGTCAGTCTGGCCCTGTTGTTGGTGCTTTGATGCACTGAATGAAAATATTTCAGCAGATTTCAGGTCAAAACACTCAGAGAAACTAAATCCTGCAAAGTTGGATGGTGGATCCAGGTGGGTGGTGCTTGGGGCATGGCTGAGAGCGGTGACTGCTTTGTTGTGACATCACAAAGTTACAGAAATCCCAGGTTCAGTTTCTGAATACAGGCTGTGTGCATTTCTCTGTGGACTGAGCGCTTTGATACTTTCACAGTATTTATAAAGAACCTAGACCTGATCTATAATCGAACAACACATGGAAATCTCTATATATATCTTTTAAAACTGTTGAACAGCTCTTCTCGTTTGTTTTCTCCTCAGGGGGCCATTCTAACTACCATGCTGGTTTCTCGAAATTTCTCTGGTAAGTGTTGCCTTGCATCCCCCATGACTGTAAATCTGCAATTCATATCCGTGAACCAGCATCAGTCAATATGTTGTTTATGTAAAAATGCTAAATGTAGGGACTTTATTGTTGGCATGACAATTATATTGATATATACCCATACTTAAGTACTGAGGGGGACTAAAATGTTTATTTGAATATAAGTAAATCAGTTAGTCAGTTTAGTTTGAGGGACATGCCACCATGTTGGAGGGCTCACCGTGGAGAAGTTTAGGTTTCAGATGAAGTGATATTTCACCTAAAACACGACTTATCCAGTGTAACTGCTGTGAATCCAAGCTGATCACACCCACTACAGACCTCTTTTAGCTTCGTTTCAGGCCTGCAGACTCTATTTACACTCTATTCAGACTCTATTCAGACTCTATTCAGTCAAATGGTGGCATGTGCCTTGTAAACACTGGTAACAGTGAACATTCAGAGCCAATTGTCTCCTTTGACTTAAAGAGATGTATTTTATTCTTAACTTTACAGAGCATGCTTCCCAAAGCAAAATCACATCTTCATTTCATCTCAGTGCAACTTCAGTGTTTCCCTCATTTTTATTCAAGTATTCGACTCATGAGACTTACATACTTATATACACATATATATACAGCAGCTACAACATTGTCACATTAAAAGCATATTCAGTTCAGTGAGACGACGGTTTGGACGTGTGACCCAAAACGCTTTAACGTTCACACAAACTAAACTAAACGAAGAGAAGTTGTCAGATTTGCATTTTTAGCTAACTTTCAACACAAACACCTTATTTCTCACCTGCTCTCGTTATCTGACGTGGCGACACCGTTGTTCCACACGGGCAGCAATTATACCACATTACTGTAAAAGTTCAATATGTAAAACTGTTTGAACTTAAAGTAGAAGCGTTGAAAGTAATTTAGACATTATAGGTTGTGTAGCTTTGTAACGCATTGAACTACCACTGTAAAATAATGATAAAAAAAAGTTTATTTATATTGCACTTATCAAAATCAGAGATTACAAAATGCTTCATATGGATAAAATAACAAAACAAGCAACAAACACATGCAGACAGATAACTCAAACAAGAATGTAAAAATATGTGAAATATTACAAAGTGAAAAGCTTTGTGAAGGAAGTTTGTTTTGGGAAACACTGAATTTGCCCAGCAAGCTGTGGAAGTGTTTGCGTCTGTGTCTTTGTATTCGTGTGTATCTCTGTACTACATGACGCTTCTTCAGGGTTTAACATTGGTTTTAAATTTCTGCTGTAATCTAAGATGGACAATATTAAGTGTTGTACATCTGTGCCTCAGAGACTCTTTCACTAATGACCTTCTTTAGTGAGGAACGGCGGCCCCTTTTTCCTACTTTATTACATAAACAACGACATCCATAAACTACAGTATTTCATCAGTGTTGTGATCAGTGAAAAGAACTTGTCGTCAACGAACAATCTTACCGTTTAGCCTGTAACAAGATGTCGGAAATTGTATGCCAGAACTTTTAAGAGCAGTCAGGCTTGGATGAAGACCAGTTGTTGTTGATCGGATGTTATTTCTGGGCGTAATGAGGTATCAAAAGAATCGAGTAGTTCCTTGATAGTTGTTGAGCATATAAACTTTTCTTTTAATGAATCACAAGCACTGAGTCTGTGTCCGTGTACAGTATGTGTTTATTTTGCATATATAGATGTTTGCGTGTGTCTGAGTGATGTTAGTGTGAGTATATGCGTGTGTGTGTGTGTGTGTGTGCGCGCAAGCATGCTGCTTCAGTATACATGACTCACAGCGACCGCTCTGACACCACAAGCCTCCCAATGGGAAATGGTCTGAACATCCACTAAACAACCACTCAGCTCTTTAACTTTCTCTCACTCTCACACACACACACACTGACCCAGCTGTGTGGCCTGGCTGTGTCACCGCTCTCAAACTCAGTCTCTCTCCTCTTCTTTGGAAGCTGTACTCCATTATAAGTGCGAGGTCATCAGCTAAAAAGTTTTTTCTTTTTTAAAAAAAAAGAGACAGACCTTCTGTAATAAAAATAGCCGAGGCACATTACATCAGCACAAAAGCCGACATCAGTGCTTCACGCTGTAGGTTACGATATTCTCATCATTTATTATGATTCATCTGTTATATAGTGTATCAGTGCCGTTGTGCTGGCACAGAGGTGGATCTATTTGCCTCCACATGCTGATGTAATGTCTTAGTAGTCATACCCTATAAGGTTATATGGATGAAGTTCAGGTTTAAATAAAGTTTTAAACTGTTGAATTATTTATCCCTACAGTAGAAATCCTCAGTGAAGCTTGTAGGAGCACACTGCCTACTGTAGATTTATATCTGACGCTTATTAAAGCAAATCTGACGTTTACTAACGCTGACTAGAATCTGTATCGTCGTCACCATCATCATCCTAACAATGACGCTGTTTTCAGGTGTGTGTGTGTGTGTGTGTGTGTGTGTGTGTGTGTGTGTGTGTGTGTGTGTGTGTGTGTGTGTGTGTGTGTGTGTGTGTGTGTGTGTGTGTGTGTAGAGACCAGGTGCAGGGATCAAAGAGTCTCAGATGAGAGTTAACATCTGTGTCTCCTCCCTGACATTTTTCTTTACGGTGACACTTTCAGAGCAGTGGATTCACATGCGATCCAATTCTGTGTCGCAGCCAAATGATATCAGCGGTTTGTGTATGTGTGTGTTGATCCCACGTCTCTGAACTAATGAGCCCCGTTTGTCTCCGACTTTTTGTCTCTCACCTTTTCTCTCTCTCTCCCTGCCCCGCCCACCGAACCTCCTGCCGTGTCTCCCACCCGCTCACCCCCCTCCCCTCCCCTCCCCTCACCTTCTTTCCTCGCACCCTTCTTTCTCAATGTCATTCCAACCTTTTTCTCCATCTCTTCCCGTTGACCTCTTTCCCTCCTTCCTCTCCTCCTTTGCCTTGTAACTCTCTCTATCTTCATGTGTGACTGGGTATTGGACTCTTTAACAGTGGGCAGCAGGCAGACCACGGCTCCAGCCTCTGTCACTGCCGCCGCAGCAGCGGTGGCTGCAGCCGCCGGCACCACCGCAGGGCTGGTGGAACAAGGTAGCGTGGTGGCTCACCCAGGGCATGCCACCCCACCCCCCACCCCCCCGAACCCCCTTCTATGTCCCTGTATTTTACTCTTTATTCTTATTCTTCCTCTTCTTCTGTTTCCCCTTTTTCATTTTTCTCGGCCTCCTCCCTCTCTCCTCGCTCAGCATGGGAGCTCAGAGCATGAAGGCTGACCACATCGATGACTACATCTCCCATAGACTCATCAGCAGCAGCGTTAGCTACGTTTCCATCTGGCTATTTAGCAGGCAACATTTTTATACACGCAAAAACATAAAAATACAACTAAGTGTCAATTCTTTTAGCGAATTTTTCCATTTATCCATTTTATGTTGATGTTTCATAATTCTGACGGATGGAAACCCAGCTACGGCTGTCATTTCCCATGTCAGCACATCTGTCCCCTCCTGTCTGAGATCTGAAAGCGAAGCTGCAGCGCTGCACCATACTCATCCTCTCATCTTCATCCCTAGAAACACGGAGCATGGCCTCGACCCAGTCAAACTGCTGTCCTGTCTCTCTCTCTTTCTTATGCTCCTCTCACTCTTTTCCTCCCATCCCACCTCTGTCACATCACCACCTCACTTCACCTCATTTCCTTTCATCCTCATTCTGTCACTTCTACCTCTCTTGTCACTGTTGTCTCTCAGGTCACCTTGTACTGTTCCACAACTCCACCAGCATCACTCTGACCTGCCCCACTCGCCACCATAATTTTAACATCTCACTTCTCCCCTCACTCCTCTTTCCCTCTCTCTTCTTTTCTCTGTCTGACAATGACACTGGAAAGCCCAACCCCCCCTCCCCCCCCCGTCACTTTAAGGATGGAACTGCCCGGGAGCTGTCGGTGAATGCTGCATGGGGCACTGGACTGGTGCATGCGCTGCAACACTGGGGGATTGTGGTGCATGGTGAACACTGTGGAAGATGCAGGACTGGGCTGGTTCTCATGAAGTCAAAACCCTTTCAAGCTCTGGCTTTATTTTTACTTTTACTATTTAATGTTTTCATGCATTGAGGATATATCCCATAATAGCCCACTGACTGGGCTGTGAGATGAGCTGTAGCTCCTGTTACATGCAGCAGCCTCACGATACAGTCAGTAGTCTAGACATCTCGTGAACTGTCGGTTTTAAACTCCATAGTGTTACTGTGTGGTCAGACAGCGAGGCAGATTTTGGAAGATGGTGCTATTGCATACACAGTCAAAGGAAATGCATGATGCATAAATTTGCCTGCGGCGTTACAAATAATGCAAAAAAAAAAAAAAATGTCTGCAGAAGTTCAAAATGTTCCAGCTTGAGCCAAAAAGTTACAGCTTACCTCGACGACTGTTTCATAAACATACAGAGAGAAAGGGAAGAGAAACACAGAAAGTTTCTGGTGAATTTTAACACACAAGAGCACTTTCCATCTCACACACACACACACACACATAGTCAGTGCGTCCGTTGATGCCCAGCTCACAGCTGTCATCTATACAGTTTGGTACAATGGTTGTTTTGTGATGAATCAACACGGGCTGCACAAACTGTCGAGTGGTCAAATGTTCTCCAATGACACGGGGCGAAAATTAGCTTAATCAAAAGCAAGCAGCAACCACCACAGATGATGTTTTGAAAGTGTTAAGTCTGATTTAAACCAAATCAAACTCGACGTCCTGTTGCCATATCTACTTATTAAAGCTAAGCTTAATAGCAAACAGTTGCTTCTTTACATATGCAGCTGAAGCAGAGCAACATGGTCTTCTCCTGAGAGTCTTATTTCTGCCCCCTTGACAAATGTAATTCCAATATTTACATGCCTTTAGCTGTTGTTTGGTCAGAGAAATATCTAGCATTCTACATCCTTCACCAATGAGCTCAGCTTCTCTGATCTTGTTTGCTGGAAAAGAGCTGTTTGTCTTTTCATATGGAAGCACTTTTTTTAAAACTGTTTATTTGAAGGATGTTGAAGCTGTTGAAGCTTCAAATCATCATGTCACCAACATTACAGCCATCAGACAAGTCACTCAGTGGCACACGTGTGTGATGGCAGGAGAAACTGAGGACATTTTTATGACTGTGAACCCAATCTAATGTGTTTATTCTGGGTATGCAGAAAAAGAACCGCAGGCACAAATGACAAAGAGCTCTGCATGACAGTGTAGCATTGAGCTAAGGAGACAGAAGTAGTAGCAGTGTCCTTGTTTCTGTGGCCCACCGGGACTCCACAGCCCTCTCTGTGTCCCTCAGCCTCCGCTCGGCTCCCATCAAATATTTATAGTGGGCTGCCTCCCCCTATCAGCCTCACCCTACCTCGCTGGCTCACCGGAGGCCTTGCTGTATCTTTTGCATATTCACACACAAAAATACAATCACCATCTACACGCCCCCCCCCCCCCACCCCCCACCCCCGACCCTCATGCAGGAATATTGTGTCTTTTAATGTGTCCTGGCCTTCAACACGCCGTGTATGGAAAAGGCTCTTGAGGCAGGCTGTCACCTGAGTGTTTCATCTCAAGAGCCTTTTCCATTACCCAGGGAGGAAGGCACCTTTTGGCTTGTGCGACTGCCACCGAATCTTCATGTGAGTCCATGCCCATCCTTGCTTTGCTCCTGCAGTGGTGCATCTCGCGTGTCTTTAGTGGGAATTTATTAGTGATGCTTTTGTTTTAATCTCTCCCTCCTCTCTCTTCTTGCTTCATGTGTAATTTATCGCAAGGTAAGGAGCACCCATTGCTTCTTCACCTTCTGTTTTATATTAAGCTACCTTTTGATTTTTCAGGGTTTCCACGGGGATTTCATCTTCATCACTGGAATTTAAGCCATTTTTTAGCAATCTTCGACGTGATTTTGTTTTTCCACCTTGACGGAATAATGGTGTTAGTGAAATACCCTCATCATTTTCATTCCTCTTCTTCTCACTATTACCTTCTTCTCTGCTTTCCGTTCATATCCTCTCCTCCTCTACCAAGCCCTCTGATAATATGATGGGGGGGGGGACTTGATACCATTCTGACCCCATTTCTTCTCCTCAGTAACAACCAGCCTTTGGAAGGAGACTGAGGAAGAACGGCGCAACAATAAACAGCTGCACGTTCATGCCGCTCTTACATCCCTCCAGATTATGCAGTGCTTCTTTACCACCATCGTCTTGGTCCGTCCTTGACTTGCTGAATATGCAGACTTCACTTCAAGCATGAGACGCAACATCACTGAGGCAGAAAGGTCAAAAAAAGAAAGTCAGGACAGAGATGTCTCTCTTTCATTAGTCCGCCTCAATCATTGTCTCCCTTTTTGAAGTTGAGTCCTCTCGTAAAGATGGGGTTTTCTTACTTAAGAGGACCGGGCCAGGCCTCTGCTAGTCTTTGAACTGGCCTCCTTTTGATTGGACCTCTGTTCTCCCTAATAAAAATCACTGCCCAGTGGAAATTCTCATGGAATTCAGGCTTCGGTTGAAAATTCAATGCAATCTGGTTCAGAACATGTTTGGAAATGGAAGTGAGAAATTCAGCGGAGCTACAGCATGTCTCGTGTTCAGAGAGAGAGAGAGAGAGAGAGAGAAAGAGAGAGAGAGAGAGAGAGGAAAGATGGAGAGAGGAAAAAAAGAAAAGAAAGAAAAATCCCAGAGTGCCAGAAATAGTGTTTTATGTAATGTGGCTGGCTGCTGATGTGATTGAATGTGATTAGACTTGAAATTGCACTCAGTCCCTTTAAAAAGTCCCAGTAAGGATTACAGCTCTGGGAGTGCGAGATGGAGAGGAGGAGTCTGGGACTTGAGCTGGCAGGTGATAGGCACTATTGTTTCCCAAATCAATCTTGCTGGTTTATTTATTTTTTAATAATGTAGCCCAGTGGTTTCCAATCATGTCTGACTCACAGCCCACCTGAGACCAAGCGATGCCTTCTCACAGCCCTTTTTTTATTTTAATGGTAAGGATTGAACTGAAAGCGGGAGAAACGTGTAGGAAGCTCCACACTCCTCACCGCCACAGCACCTGAAGTTATAGTATTCCCACAGGTTGGGAGCCACTGATGGGATGTCTTCTAATGAGCCAATATGCTTGTTGACCCATGACGTAAAACACAGCTTCCTGTAAAACTCTACATTATTCGGTGGTTACCTCAGTTGTAATATATCATCTATATCATCTGTTGTTATAGAAAAAGACTAATCACTAATCTCCCCTGTCACAAAGATGTCTTTTAAATTTTTCAAATCAAATCCATCCTTTATAATATCCAAACGGATAATCCACCGAACCTCATTACATCCTGTGTGCCTGAGGTCCTTCCTTTCCTGTATGTGTGTGTGTCAATGGTTGGCGCTGTATAATCCCTGCCAGTCTGTGAGAGCAATTTCTGGTGTCAACTGTTAAGCGGTAAAAGATCATCTGGTGTCTTGTTAGTGTTAATCCTCCGTCTGCGTCCTGGCAGACACACCCACGGCGCCGCAGCCTCCGCCGACACCAGCGTCACAGAGAGTCTGGCTCTTGTTTTTTTGGGGCCCCTCTGGGTGAACACGCATCTATCTAATGCGATCGGACCACCTCGCTGTCTGTGCTTCAGCAGTGCAGTCGTGGTAAATACCCTGCGGACCGTCTTCTGTTGTTGTCTGCGCGCAGTTCCCACTGTTGTAAGGGATTATGGGTATTACACTCATCACAGGGCTGTGTCTACGGTATCATTCTTTCCCTCCTGCCCCCCCCCCCCATTACCCTTCATTAGAGAGCAGACTGAAGACTAATCCTCCTTAAGGCCCCCACAGAGTTTCTTAAGGCAGGGCTTATTGTTGGGTTTAGATGGCTGCCTCGCACAGCAGCCATCTTTGTTTTGGCTTCCTCGCAGCCACGAGGGGACCTTGCCACATGATTTGATGTGAAACAGTGAACTCTAGTTTTTTTTTTGATTCAAACCCCAAAGCTGTTGTGCTGTGTAGCTGCTCTCGGGTTTTGAGTCGGGAAGCAGCACTTTAAATCATTCGCAGTCCACCTGACCAACCAGCTTTGGTCTCTACCAGCGAACACCTTGAGACCTATGTTTTACCTTCTTAGCTCGTCCCTTGCATCACTGTGATGTGCCCAACGAGTTGGCCTACTGATTTTCAATTACTTTACAGATGGAGTGATTGCATAATGAGCCTGGTTCTGTATTGATTTGCCGGCAGGGGAAAACAGTTGTTATTTTTAGAAGGTATCCTGGCAGCACAGCATCACCAGAAGGAAAAAAAAAAACATGTATGTGTGGATAGCAACACTCATCTGTGCTCAACTTTTGTATCGTAATTTGTTCTTCCGACCTGGATCATAACCATTAATTATGAGATTTTACACACCAAGTTGTTTTTAAAGACCAGAGTCACTGGAAGTGCATGGAGTCGTAGATCAGTGCATTGTAGTGTCTGACTGATCAGACAGATCAATTACTCACTT
The DNA here is from genome assembly GCF_021018895.1 of Seriola aureovittata. Classification (NCBI taxonomy): domain Eukaryota; kingdom Metazoa; phylum Chordata; class Actinopteri; order Carangiformes; family Carangidae; genus Seriola; species Seriola aureovittata. The sequence goes on from NC_079368.1 coordinate 19,799,366, forward strand.
AACACTTTATCAGGAAGGTGCTGAGACTCTTTCACAATAAGGGCGTCATAGAGTAGCTGCTACTTTGTGAAAAGGCGATTTTTCTACAACAAAACATTATTTCACAAAAGTAAAATGAATGTAATCTCTGAAGGCTTTAATGTCAGTGATAAACAGCGAGCCGTTGTTGCTGTACTCTGTTTCTCGTCTTGATCAACTCTGACTGGGTTTTTCTTGCCTGTGCTTGTCATTGCAGCAGCTAAGACCTTGCTCAACAAAAAGGCAGATGTCAAGGTAAGGCTCATCGCACTCCTCAGTCTTCCTCCTTCCTCTCTCTTCTTCGCTCTACAGCTACAAACTCCCGCCTCTTCCTCATCCTCTTTCCTGTTTCTCTCCGCTCCTCTATTAGCTTCTTTCCGGCTAACCTCGCTCCTGCCAGCTGTAGCCGTCTTTTCTAAAACAGTTTGAATGTGCTTGTGTCTCATTGATTTTGCGTCTCGTGTCGTGTGATACAAGTGAAGATTGTAAGATTGTGGTTTCGTTTTCATATAGTTTGCGTCTGTACCTGGTACAGCCTTACACGTATGTCTGTATACATGTGTTTCTGTATGTGCATGTATCAGCCGTCTGCCGCTTTGCCAGTGCACAAGCCTCAAGTAGCACATCTCTCTGAAAGCACCCTTTATTTTGATTTGGCATTATTCAGCTTATTGCCACCTCCCCATCTCCATTATTAAATGTAACCATCTGTCAGCCCTCCCCACTCGTTTTTTTTTTCATCACTTCCTCTCCCGCTCATCCCTCCATCTCTTCCTCCTCTTTCAGTGCTTCCTTTTTCCTGCTCACCCCATCTGGTCTTTAACCCTGCATTCCTGTTCATCCTTTAACGAGGATCTCTCACCATCCCACGCTCGTGCATGCACACACATTACAGCAACACATCCCACACACAGCTTCCATGAATGTGCGTACAGCAATGTGTGTACGAAGTGTGGAACATGGTGTACATGCAGATGAACGCGTTTGCTTCTGTTCAGCATCGTACATCATGGCAGGTAGAGCTTCGCGCACATGCACGTGGACGTACAGGTGTGTGTTTCTGTGTGAGTGCATGTGAGCGCGTGTGTGAACACATCACATTTGTTTTGTCAGTTTGAAAAGAGAATGAAAGTGTAAATGAGGGTGTTAGTATGCCTTCACATAGATTGTGCGTAAGCGTGGGTGTCCGCATATGTGGTTCGCTCATGTGCATGTGCAGCAGTGTGTGTGTGTGTGTGTGTGTGTGTGTGTGTGTGTGTGTGTGTGTGTGTGTTTGTGTGTGTGTGAAGGCCCCCCTCCCCTTCCTCTCTGCTCAGTCGGTTCAGCGGGGAATGTGACTCCAGTTCCAGGAATAGCTGCCAGTCTGGACCCTGGAAACTCAGACGACAGAAATAGACGCTTGCTTCCACTGCGGCGCACTCATCGCCTAGCAACAGGCTCCCTACACACTCGCCCCAAACCATTTCTAAAGGCGTCTCTTTCATTTGCTGCCGTCCCTACTTTACTCCTTCCCTCCCTCTTCTCTTGTTTCTCTTCTTTTTCTTCCCTCCACATGTCCTTTTGTTCTCTTGGCGACGCCGACCTCCTCTCCTCTTCCTTTTTCTCTCGCCTGTTCACGAATGCGTAACGGCACCTGACGTTTTTCAGCTGGAGCACCTGCTCAGTGCAAAACGCACAGTCTCTCCCCGGCACTAACTCCACATCACCTCCGACCCCCGCGTGCTGCCAACTACTGCCCACAGAAGCCATTCAGTATTTCATTCAGTGCTGTTTCATTGATGAACACACACTGTGTCTGTTCTTTTAGTTTTTAAAAGTTATTACATGTAGCATTCATTATACATTTACACATTATTACAGAACGTCCGACAGTTTTGGCCTCAATTCATGAAAATTTAAAAACAACACAGAGGGCAGATGGGAGTTCAGTGTGTTTCTGGGGCACAAAAACACCTTAATTATGACATTTGAGGTTTCATTTCCTCTTAGCTGAGAGAGTAACTTAGAGGTGATGCACAGGATCTGTTAAGAGGAAAGAAGTTAAGGACTGACTGCTGCTCAAATTTGTAATGTAAAATCAATTCCACCTTGTTAAGAGTGTCTCCTGGTCGCAGCACGATCTTCTTGGGATGTGTTAATTTCCTTCATTAATCCCCATAAACTTGGCCTTGTTGCAGCTCAGATAGAGCCAGAGGTACCTTTAGTTTATTTTTTTAGCAATGTTTTAATTGAGTTTAAGTTTTTCCTTCAATATAAACCAAGATAAAGAGAAATCCTTAAATTATCAAGTGAACATTTTAAGGAAGCCTTAAGGAAAAGAGATGAGGCTGTTTTGTGCAACTGTCCCCTGGTCTTTACATACACACAGATCAATTACTGATGTATAAACGCTGCATGTAACAACTTTACGAACATCAAGACAGTCCTGATTTTAAATTTACGAGTTTTATTCTGACTGAATAAATTTCCTTGTCTTGCTCCTCTGTTTTGCCTCCATCTTGCTCCTTGTTGCCTCAGCTGCTCTGAACAGTGGGTGACCTGATCACTTCCACTTAAACCGCCGCTTCTTTCCGTCTGCTCGCACCTCCTTTCTTCCACAAAAAAAACAAATCTTATTTCTATGAATTAAATTCTTGACCTTCTTCCACTTTGTCCATCTTGTCTGGAAAAGTCTGATCCCACTTTTTTTTCCTAAGGGTTGAAATCTGCATTTCCATCAAAGTGTTCACCTGCTGATTTAAACTGACAAGTTCTCTGTTGCTCTTTGTACAAGTACATTCACGTGTTGTCATTGGTCACTTTACTCCCCCCACCCTCTTCTTCTACCATGCATATCTGTCCATCCATCAATAAATCCATCCATCCATCAATCGCCTGAGGACAGAAACGCAAGTCCAGCTCTACTGTCCAGTACATGGTGAGCATGCTATTTATGCATTTGCCCAGTCACTCCTCTTTTTGCTCCCTCTCTCCACTCTCTGTGTTTTATCCTCCGTTCCCCTTCCCTGAGTCTATTTCATGGGTGGAGTCAAGTCTCCTTCCCTTCACTGAAGTATTAGTCTGTGACACAGCGGTGTCTGATTCAGGAAACATTTTTATTAAAACTTCAAACTGTCTCTTTAATAAAACATCCAAAAGCTAAAATCGTATCAGATGGGGGTCCGTCAGTTTAGGGATCCTTGAATGTTTAACATAAACATTGAGAACTGCCATGACACGTAGAGAAAATGACAATGTACTGTGTAACCGAAACTCATCCTTCATGGACGGAAGACGCCCGGCAGAAGTCACGGAGTTGGCCCTCGCTAAATGCACTGCCATAAGACTAACCCTGACATTATTCTGAAAATGTAACGGAGGCAGGATGTTACTCCAGGGATGCTGCTCCAGATCTGTCAGGGGCACACTTTCAGAACAGAGTCGGCTTGTGCTTGTCGTTTTGATACGGAGCTCTTTGGTCTCACAAGACGATGCACGTACGACTGTAAGATTATAAATGAAGGGTAAAAGTCTGGGTAGGTAGGAGCATCATTTCCTCTGGGTCCACTGTCGACAGCACGTCACACTTTATAGAAATACATCTTTCTGGAAGGCTTCTTGACCTCGTACTTGTTTCCCTCCCCTCTGACCCTTTTATTTCTGTGCACCCACCATCTCTCCTGCACCACCTCCTCCTCCTCCTCCTCCTCATTTCTTCTCCCTGTGCACTCATTTCTTTGCCCACCTGTGGATACTTGTACCCACGTTCTCCTTCCTTGTTCTTGGTAACATCATAAAAATGGTGTTAACTGTGAAGACGTGTCAACACTTCGCGACATGTGACGTCTGTTGTTTGAACTGAATTGTATCACCACCGTCCTGTTTTCACTACGGCAATTGTCTCAGGTGTTTGGCTTTGGACGTCAACTGTTGTCTCCACCGCTGGCGAACCTTTGGTCAGGACTGCTGGCGTCATGGCACTTTTTATTTTATTTTATTTTTTTCACGAGTTGATACAGCAAACACGCTTTGACTGAGACCGCTCACCGGTTAATCGTTACTTTGATGAGGAATACATTTCCTGTTGCTGCCTGACGACGGCTTTGGGTGGTTTTATGTGTGCATGAGTGTGGGTGTTTGTTTGGGTGCGGGTGTGTCGGAGTTTACTATATATATATATATATGTGTGTGTGTGTGTGTGTGAAATGTTTATATGTCAGTTTATTGTCAGCTTACACCAGCTTTTATTTTCATGGCTGTTTTGTGTGTGTATGCATTGTGTCATGTCTTTGCACTTGTGTGTGCTGACTTATATGCTCTGCTCTCCTCTCCTCTCCTCTCTCCTCTCCTCTCCTCTCCTCTCCTCTCTCCTCTCCTCTCCTCTCCTCTCTCCTCTCCTCCTCTCCCCTCCTCTCCTCTCCTCTCCTCTCCTCTCCTCTCCTCTCCTCTCCTCTCCTCTCCTCTCCTCTCCTCTCCTCTCCTCTCTCCTCTCCTCTCCTCTCCTCTCTCTCTCCTCTCTCCTCTCCTCTCCTCCTCTCCCTCCTCTCCTCCTCTCTCCTCTCCTCTCTCCTCTCCTCTCCTCTCCTCTCTCCTCTCCTCTCCTCCTCTCCTCTCCTCCTCTCCCTCCTCTCCTCTCCTCTCTCCTCTCTCCTCTCCTCTCCTCTCTCCTCTCCTCTCTCCTCTCCTCTCCTCTCCTCTCCTCTCTCCTCTCCTCCTCTCCCCTCCTCTCCTCTCCTCTCTCCTCTCCTCCTCTCCTCTCCTCTCTCCTCTCCTCTCCTCCTCTCCCCTCCTCTCCTCTCCTCTCCTCTCTCCTCTCCCATCCTCTCCTCTCTCCTCCTCTCCTCTCCTCCTCTCTTGGATAAGCCCAGTGGCTTACAGAACTTAGAGGACTCCATTATGGTTAACATATACACCCATACACACCCTACTTGAGTTCCTTTCCATTTTGCCAGTCAGTGTGTCAAACAGCGACCGACACTCATTGTACAACACCAATTATCAAACACTTTTTGTTTAATCTGTGTTTCCTTCCAGGGAGTCTGCGGGTCTTGAAAAGTCGTAAAAAGCATTGATTTAGGTTTTTACAAAAAGACCTCAGAACATATTAAAGTCTTAACTTTAATCTACGAAGGTCTTAAATCTTTTTTCCAACCTGCAGTAATGTTCGTTATTAAATACTTTTGTAGGTGATTTTAGCAAAACCTGGCCTCAGTGCTGTTTCTGCCGCTTATCCAGGTACTGTTTAGTGATTAATTAATTATATTAGTGCTGAAACGATTAACTAATCAATTAATTGATTAGTTAACAATTATGTTATGTCAATTAATTGATTAGTTAACCGACAGAAAATCAATGAGTAATTGTTTCAGTAATTTAAAAAAAAGACTATTTAAACTGGACTCTACTATTATTTTCTTTCTCATATTCCACAGGCAAATCAATATCCTAAGCAATTAATAAATTATTTAAAGTAGAAATCAGCAGATTAATCGATGATGAAAATAATCATTAGTGCAACCTTAAATGATATTATTAAGAATGAATTGACATTTATTTCACTTCTTATCATCCCGGCTGGTTTATATTTTTATGTGTCATACTTCAGAAGTTATGATTATGAAATAAGTATTCAATTGTGTCCTGAGTGGTTTTAAAATGCCTGAAATGTAACTTTGTGACACCTGCAGAAACCCCGTCGATCTGAAATGTTATTACCATCTGAGTGAGATCGACTTCTCTCACCTCTTTGCCAGATTCTTTCTTTTAACACTCACGCCATACGAAGGCTTAACCGGGCACGAAGTAATCCATGACCTCTCGTGACCTCTTTCACTGACTCGTGGAAACGGCTTAGATGTTAGAGTGCTACATGATTAGGATTTATGTAATGGAAGCCGACTTCCTAGAGTGAGTCACCGTGGTGATTCACTTCCACACCTAGGACCTGATGTCAAGTGAGTGTTTTTCGAAGCAGGGTTACAAATAATGTCATGTAGATACGATGCAAATATCATTATGACCGAGCGGAGCTATAAAGGACTGGCCGCTCTTTGATGCGCGGCCTTCAAAGGAGCATTTGATAGAGGTTTATAAAGGTGATTCATTACGGCCAAATGGCACAGTTTGCAAAGCAGCGGATGTCACCGGTAACAACAAGATACTGTGCACATTTCTTAGGCGCTTATATTCTTATGTATCACGCAGTATCGTCGGGTCGCCGTTCCCAAATTCATTCTGCAGCGTGCATGGAACAACCTACCTTCAAAAACTTACCTACCTAGGAAAATTGGTGCAGGTTGAAATCATCCACAATTTACTTCTTATGCCTTAAACCTATGCACAGTACTCTTACTATGTCTGTTAGGGCATTCAATTACTGCTTAGCCATTATTTATTTAACTTTGTTTATCATCTCCTTATTTAGTAGTTTTTAATTACAGACCTATTGCAGGCTCAAATTGTAAACTTAACCCCAAACCCAGACCCTAAATCTGCAGTATGTTTTATGCAATTTAACAAAAAAAAGAAAAACAACAATCAAGCAACATCTAGCCACGCTGATAGTTTGAATCTTATTTGACAAGTGCCCAGTAGAGGTGGCTGGATTTCAGTCTGAAGGAAAACTGTGTTCTGGACACTTCTGAAGAGACATGGCAGGTTTTTTAAATGGGCACCACAAACGAAACTCCATTAACCTCCATTGTATTGACATGGTGAGAGGGATGTGTCAAAATCTCAGCATCATAAACTTAAACTGACCCTCTTCTCAAATTCTGTTTCACATTCTGACTGAAAAGAAGAATCATGAAAAAATCATTAAAAAAAAAGAAGCTGTAATTTCACAAACACCGAGGAGAAAAGCTCAAAAGTGGTTCTCACAAAGAAATGCGCCACAGCACACGTGCATGGACACACATTCACGAACCCACCTCTTGCTGTTGTTAACACTCTTGTTGTGTTTCCTCCCTTTCCTCTCCTTTCCTGCACAGCCCCAGACAAACAGCACCAAAAACAGCATAGTCACCAGCCCCAAAGGAAACATCCCTTCACCTGCTCTGGTATTTACCTCCTAACCCTCCCTCCACCTGTGTGTGTGTGTGTGTGTGTGTGTTTGTGTTTGTGTGTGTGTCTGTCCCACCGCCTCTGGACCCCATATTTCTTCACCTTTGTCTGGTTTTCCTCTCCGTCTCTTCCGTTGTGGTTGACCTTTGCGCAGCCACGGCGATGGCCACAGCGGTACGGGAAGGTCTTACACCAGCAGGTGGTGTCAGGAAACATTTCCCCTCGGCAGGTGGGGATGCTGTGTGACTCGCTCTCGGGTTGATATTGTGCTGCCGTGTCATTTCCTGTGTCAGTGAAAGTTCGCCAAACGGGAAGAGACAGCCGATGCCTGCCGAGTCTGTCAGTGCGATTTACCCCCCCCCCCCCCCCCCCCGGTATATTGTCCTTCCAGCCCAACAGCATACCAGCTGATGTCAGAGATGAATTCCTCCTCTTCTGTTGAATCAGTGAAATCAGCTGAATGAAAACCTGTATGCTCATGAGCTCCTGGCACAAGGTCACAAACCACTACAGAGAGAGAGAGTCCAGAGGCGTGAGCAGGAATTTTACTTAGCATCAGGCCTCCAGGGGAGTTTTATTAAGTTATTTGTGTTCTCTGAGTGCTGCTCCCTTTGATCTGTGTGGACATGATGTATGATGAGCCATTTACATTTATCTGTGTGTAAGTTGGAGACATGGGAACAGATGCATTAGTTTCATTATTTCCCGTTATTTGCAGCCACTGTCATTTATGAGTGGTTTCTTGCCGGGAGCAGGTGGTGGTGATAATGGCCACTTGCCAAGAGCTTCAGCCATTGAGCGAGGTTAAAACATTTCCTCTGATCAGCGCTACGACTTCATCCTCTCAGGGCAGACTGGTTTCTACAGTGACTCACTACCGCAAAGTATTATTCTGATACGGGATGGGCCGGGGCTAGCTGGTTAGCGTGCTAACTTCACTAGAAGAAAAGATGTGATAGAAATAGAAGAAAAACAAGATTAACATTAGTGTTGCTTCCCACTGCTGGAAAGTTCTCTTAGTAAGTAAAGGAATGAAGTTTGATGCTGAACTTTGCAACGTTTCTTCTAGACTGGTAAGTGAACAGCTGTTAATGCTAATGCTGGCTATGTAGCAATAGCAAAAAACGTACATATAGACCCTTTAAGATGAGAACAGCACACTTAAATTAAAGGACATAGTAGTAGTTTTGCTTATTTAAAATCATCTAAAAACTTGTGTGGTTCTTACATTAATGCTGTCCGTTTTATATATTTTTAGATTTTTTAATGGTCCCATGTTGCAGACAGCCACCAGCTCAGTCCATGTCAGGGCTGTAGTCCCTCCTCACAACTGAACCACCACATGAGGGTGGGATAAACATGTAGAGCCACCTGTCCTTGAAGGCAGCACATATGTTCACCTGCAAACATCTAAATCATGTACATTAGTCTATAGACATCACAGGATAACTGTAGCTGTTAGACATCAGTGACGTCTCCCTTTTTTTAAAGCGGGCCACACACTTCCCCTAAAGTTACTGTAATGACCCAATTTTCTATCGATAAAGTCCTAAACCATCGGTGTGTAGGGTTAACCGCCGTCCTCGTTAGTCAGTTAGAGATTTCCCCCTCTGGTTAAAAACAGTAAAGATAAACATCCTCGCCCTGTTTTTCGCGACACAAATGATGGTGTTGCACGAACGCTCTGCTAATCATTCAGGGTGAAGTGCTACAGGAGGTGACAGTCTCATAGCATGTGCTCTTCTCTTTCTTGCCAAACTGCCTCTCTGAGCTACTCCAGGCTGCTCTCTCTCTCATTTAAATAATTCAATTTAGATGAACATTTCAATGCAGTTAGTTGGCCTTAGTTCTCTGATACCATTATGGTTCCTTTAAAAAGTCAGAAAAAATGTGTAAGGTGGCAAGATGTAATTGAAAGGTTTATTCATTTTGAATTTGGGTCATTTGTTGAAGCCATTTTTGTAAATATTTTAAAGCTGATAACTAAAAGGAGGGAAAAAAGCTCATGCTTGTTTCCTGATTCAGAACACCTAATGGACTTAATGTTCATGAAATTAAATCATCGCAATTGTGCTCCAGCAGTGAGTTATATTTACAAGCTTGTGAGAGCATAACATTTCTTACACTGTTTTCTGTTAGACATTATTAAGCCAGAATAGCTCATTATATCATGCCATTTATATAACCAGACCAGTAGCCACGCTCAATCATAAGTCACTGGCAACCGAGTCCTAGATGCCACAGCAGTGATCTCACCGACTTAGACGTGAAACACAGCTGAGGACTTGGGCAAGTTTGGGTTTGCTCCTCAACACTAAATATAGCTTTGTCGCACCGGCTGTAACAAGGTGCATCTAAGCATTTAATGATAATATGTGCAGTCGTGTGCAAAGGTTTCGGCACCCCTGAGCAAATTACATACCTTGTTGATTTTTAAAGTGAAAAGAAGTAAATAAATCTGCTCCTGCAAACAGATGTTTAAACGAGCCCTTCTTCAAATGTCAGTGCACTGTTACTTGTTATGTCATTAACTCAAAAAAAAAAAAAGAAATTGAAAGAAATATATTAACTGTTGCATCTCCAAAAGTTTGGGTACGCTAACTGAGATTGTACTTACTCCTCTCGACCCCGCCGACTGTGCTATATTTTACAGTTGGCTGTTGATCAGTGAGTCACTAACTCAAGCAACCCAGTGCTTATCCTGGTGTATTGGGGGTTTTACATGTTGATGGTGTGTTGATGACCTCCGCTTGACACAGTGATAAGAGCCAGCCACCTCCTTCATGCAAGAGAAAAGCCACAATGTCAAGCCCACAGCCACACACACCAGTGGTGCAACAGATGCAGCCGTATGTGTGTGTGTTTCTATAGACATGGTCGCAGTTGCTTTGTGTGTGTGTGTGTGTGTGTTTGTGCATGTGATGTTAGCTTTAGCACCACTCCACTCGGCACATGTGCAGACGTACTTTCGGAAGCGTTTGGATGGGAAGTTTCACATTTGTGCGCTTGAGAGTGTGCATGGAAGTGTGGGCACAGCCATGAAGCAGAAGAGGGTCTTTTTTTATTTTCTGATCCTTGAAGGGAATAAAAAAAAAAAAAAAAGGAGTGGGAGGACGGCTGTGTTCTTCACGCTGTTGCTAGGGACTTGAGCTAGTTACTGTTTAGCCATTTGGTGCATTAACTCATTCACTGCATTGCCGCCAGGTCAGGGAGAGACAGACTGCCTTTACACGCATGACCTTAATTTTCTGACCTGGAAGCCGTTTGGTGGGGTGATGGGAATCGTGAATGTGCACAAGTATTTAAATGATATGAATGGATTGTGGCTGTTTACATCACATAAGAAAAGACCACCTGAATGAATTCATTTAACTCAGCAGTGCCACTAGAACGTCGCTGAAACAGCAGCAGCGTGAACTTTAAGGTCAGCGGCGATGTGTAACGGTCAAACCCTTCCCCCAGCTGATGATATGACGCAATCAGCATTCGCCCCCCTCTCCCCTCTAATCTGCACACTCCAGGTACTTTATTCTCGCTCATCATTATCTCCCAAGTTGCCACTGGTGCCTGTTGCCCTGGGTGACGGTTGCCCTGACAACATCATCATCGCCAGGGAGACAGCTGATGAAGATTGGTCATCACAGAGGTGTCACTTCCGGTTGGGGGTGGGGGGGTTAATCTGATTTACTGTAAATCCAGTGACAGTTTGTAGCAGCAGACTGTGGAGAGAGAAGGCATCAGCAAACAGTGGGACCTGATTTGGGGGGGGGGCAAGAAGGCAACAACACTGTGGGGTTTGTACGCCAAAGGTCAAATACCAGTGTTTGAAAGGAGCTGCTAATTGTCGTAAAAACGTACCACAGTCATGGCAGAAACGGCCAAAAGAGACTTGACTGCAGAGCTGTAATATAAGATGTAACTTACTCGGCTCTAAGTGGAAGTGAAAGGTGAGTTTTAACAGGCAGAATATTCAGAGGGGGGAAAAAAATAACAAGGAGAAGTTAAGAAGTTAAACGGCTGATCTTGAGACGTGACTGAGCCAATTCTGTGCACACAGTCCTGACAAACCATTTCAGAATGAAGTTCTGGGATCCTGAAATGATGCCAGCGTCTGCCCAGCACTGCCTCGCCTTTCCTGTCGAGACGAGTGTGAAGGAGCAGAACGACACGTTTTCATCTTGTGGGGGCATCTTAAATCTTTCTGCCGGGTGTGCCGCTGCTTTGTAAGATGTTGAGGCGAGTGGAGCATTTATATTGTATATTGCCTCTTCATTTGTTTGTCCCTTTCATTTTACAGTTGTCTTGATTCAGTACATATCGGCGTCATGTAGGGCGATGGATGATGCATGCACAGCAGGGCAGCGCAGAGGATAGACGATCCGTGTTCAGCAAAACCCTGGATGGGTTACGGTTAAAAAAAAAAATGTCACAGTTGTGATTGCAGCTCTTTTTCCTTAGGCTGTGTGCTTACTGAGTGTGTGTGTGTGTGTGTGTGTGTGTGGTGTGTGTGTGTGTGTGTGTGTGTGGCACAAATTGCACGAGTGCTGATGTGCTCATGGCAGACACTTCACCCTGAGTTTCAGTACTGCCTGTTCCTTGGGTGTGTGTCAGTGTGTGTGTGTGTGTGTGTGTGTGCATGTTTGTGTCAGTGTGTGTGTGTGTGTGTGTGTGTGCATGTGTGTGTGTGTGTGTGTGTGTGTGCGTGTGTTCCTCTGTGCATGTGCAGACAACAGCACTGGCTGCAGATTACAGTTTTCAGCTCATCCACCCACTCTATTGCTTTGGAGGATTCTTCCCTCTCTTTCCTGCCAACTCTAACAAGCACTTTCTCTTCATCCAACATTCATGTCACTCTTTCTGCCACTTTGTCCATCTCTATCGACTTGTATGTCAAAAACTTCTCTCTTTCTTTTCCCACTTTTTCCTCTCCTTTCTCTCATCTATTCCACGTTCCTCCATCTCTCCTCCTCCTCCCCCTCCTCCTCCTCCTCCTCCAGGAACCTCAGACAACCGTCATCCATAATCCAGTGGACAGAACAAAGGTATTCATCATTCCCCATTTCTGACCTGCTTTTTATCCCTCTCTGTCACTCTCCTCCTCTTCCTCATCTCCTCCTGCCCGTTGACCCTTCTTTTCATCATGCATACCGTGGCATTGGTTTACTGACATGTATGTGCATATATGTGTGTGTGTGTATATGTGTGTGTCTATATATTAAACTCCTGAGATAAATGCCTTTATATTATGAAGGGAGGTGCGATGATGGATGGGGTAGTGAATGTTACTCACCAGTTTAAACTAGTGCCCCATTGAGCAAACTTGTGACTTACAATGTGATTTAGATCAAAGATAATGTTTTTTATTTATTATTTCGTTGTTTAATTATTGTCTGATTTGTTCTTTGGCGGTTTGTTAAATCTGGTTGCTATGGTTAGTGTGAAAGTGTGTGTATCTGTGTGGAGGTTGTGCATAACTTTGCATTATGATTCCTTCCTCATTAGTATGACCTAGCATTTGATGTGTGTGTGTTTGCATGTGTGCGTGCTTGTGTGTGTGTGTGTGCGTTCCAAAGTCCAGGTTGTGCATCACAGCAGAGTGACCTTTGCATTACATTTTGGGTCTCCCCTCCGAGTGAAGTGCATGGCTTTGAATTGTTCCCAACAGCAGCTGAAAAAGTGCGTCTACATGTGGAGACACTGACAGTATTTTGGGAGGATACTGCTTCAGTACGGTTCATGTTTTCACACCAGGCTGGTTTAAAGCAGCCTAGTTGACATACTTGACTTTATTGGTACAAGTAAATCTTAACAAATGCCATCGGTCCACGAACAGAGGCCAAAACTAGAGTCAAGATTAAATGAGAGAACTGCCTTAATATACGGGCTGAGACGTGACTGTAGTATAAACACCCGAGAGGGTAAATTACAGCAAAGTGCACAAACGAGCGTATCATAATTATGTGGCTGTAACATTTTACAAGCCCTCTCCTGCCTGTAATGTGGCAGGATGAGAGAAAATGAACGAGATGTAAAATGTCATAGAGAAAACTTCTCTATGATTCAGCCCAAAGAAAACAAACTGTATGTGGAATCGCACTTTTAAAATGATATTTGTGTTGTTTCAGGATGCTCTCCCTCACACTTACGCATACTGTACACACACACACACACACACACACACACACTTTTTCTCTTCTTTCTTCCTCTCCTCAGGTCACCAGCTGCCCTTTAACAGGCTATGAAACCACTTCTGTGCTTCTGCTCGTGACGCTGCTCGTGCTCGTGTGCACTTCTAATGAGGTCGCCTCGTCTCTCAATTCCCCTCGACGTGCGGCGGAATTTAGCCCCATTTAATCTGCTAATTGGAAATCAGAGGCGAACTTCTCCTCTGGCGAAAGCCTGCGAAGAGATAGACAGACAGGCAGGCAGAGAGACAGACCGGTAGACGGATAGATTGCACCTCCTTAAGATGACAACTCGCTGCTCTGTGAGAATCCATTCTGTTGCTATTGTTGAAGTAGATTGATGGCGCACATCCCGTTGCGTTTTCTGTCAAGTTGAGCAAGAGACAAAAGCACCCCTGTGGAGGAAAGACGTCATTTGTCCACATGATGTGATACACACACACACACACACACACACACACACACACACACACACTCACACACACACACTGGAGGCACGGGGAGCTTTGCCTGGAGTAGAAGAAAAGAGGTTTGAGGCCAAGGATAAACCAGGTTGCTAAGGTGGCGTATTGGTGACCTGTGCTGATGGGTTAGGTGGCATGGTTTGACTTTATATTTTTACGAATCCTGGATGATTTTAACTCACTAACTTTGTCCTCGTTTGGCATCTGCTTTTGGATCAAATCCACATTAACTGGTCTTGATGCATTCTGGTTCCCGCAGTTTTAGTTTTGTGGAGACATGACGTGCCACCCCGCTGGCCTGCGTTCTGATTGTGTAAACCGAGCGTCTTTCCTGTGACGTGCGTCCTCATGTGTGTTGTGTCACGTTCCAACCCAAACTGAACTGACCTGTCTATCTCTGATCTCCAGGAGTCGTCGGACAGCAGCAACACCACTGTGGAGGATGAAGATGTGAAAGGTAAGACTGGGCAGATTTTAACTATAACTGGAGATCACCACGAGGCTCCATGATCTTAAATATGACATGAGGCAGTCAAGTCATTTTTTGAAAACAGTAGAAACGAGTGAATGACAACCAGCAGATAGCACAGTGAGCCAGAAAGCAGCTGGGTAAGTTACCTCAGTTTTCAGCTTTGTAAAGGTGGATGGTGACGAGCTCTGCTCACTGAAAGCTGCTCTCTGTAACGGACATAAATGTTGCACCTTAAACGAGTGTGTCTCCGTGTAACCGGCCACTGCTGCTCTTACTTTTAAAAGCTTAGAAAGTATCAGTTAAACATTCAGACAAAAAGTCCCTAAAGAGGTTGTTGAAACCCGACAACCTGTTAGAGGATTCTTAAATGTTTTATCTTCTGTGCATATTCGTGTTTCTCGACCGCTTTGAAAGATTACAGGTGTAACGTGGCTTAATGACATCATTTTTTAAACTTCAGTGAGTGTTTTTTTTTTTATTAAAAAGCAGCACATGTTAAATGAATAGGGAATGTTATTTTCAAAATAAGAGTCACACATACGCTTCCTGTGTGGTACAGATGGTGTGAATGTGATTCTAATTTAGTCACCAGGCAGTCAGGCCGCGGATAGCTGACCTCCTACTGACCTCTCATGGAGCCGGGCTGTATTGCTTCCCTCTGCTGTTTTTCTTTTGTTTTCTTTCTCTCTGAAGAGATGTTTGTGTGTTTCCGTGTGTGTCTGTGTCTGATAGGTGAGAGGTGGGGGGCTGTGAAATGTAAACGGCCTTGTAATGCTGTTGTGGTTTGGCTTTCTCAAAAGTGTTGGGGTTGGGCTGAAATCTAAGTACTGAGAAACACACACCTCTGAAATACCAACACGCCTGTGCAGGGTGTCAGCCTGCAGAGTTTGTGAGATAAGGGTCTGTGCGGGGCATAGCACATATATATCAGCAAGTAACTTCACCATCTGCTTTTATATGCAGCCTTTTTTTTTGTTGTTGTTGTGGCCACTGTGTGATTGTGTGTGATTGTGTGTGATTGTGTGTGATTGTGTGTGTTTGTGTGCGCGGATGCATGGGTTCTGGATCTGCTTATCTATGCCAGCACACTCAAACACCCCTGTTCTCCACATCCGAGCTGAGTACAATGCGTCTAAATCGGGTCATGAGTGTATCATTTCGGCGCCAAGCATACAGAACACAGTGTGCGCTTCCATCTTCTCCTCCTCCTCCTCCTCCTCCTCCCTATAGAGGCTTTGCTGCTGTGTCACAAATTCCCTAGCAACCGCAGCAGAGCCGTCATGTAGATCTGTAAGAAAATACTAGAAAGAGTACTACACGTACCAAGTAGTACTCGGGGGGAACTGCTCTTATTTTACTGGTAAGTTCTAGTTTGAAAACTCTCAGAGTAAAAGTAGCTGAGAATCTCAAACCTAAAACTGACTAGAACATAGAGTGCACTCAGATAAATAGATTTATCTTCTCATGTCCTGTTTTTCACGTGATGATTTTAGCTGTAAACAACTTCAGTAAACAGTCTTCCTACTCACAGTTTCACAGATAAATGTATTTCATCACCTTTATCTTTGGCATCAGGCGTTCTCATGTTATAGCTAGACATGACCAGAAAGAGATCCCTTGAAGAAAAGTATCTGACCTTTGACCTTTGGCTTCATTAGGTAGCTAATAAAGTATTAGAACAGTTTCAGTGTCTCACTCAATAATTTACAGGTAGAGGACGTTGATCTCTATAGAGTTATTTGTTGTTATTTGAAAGTTTCGTATAACTTCAGGTGCGATTTCAGTAAAATAGTTTGTTTGGTTTTTTTCACTTCTTTAATTGACATGGAGACGTTCATACAGAGAAAATATGGTGAAGTTTATCAAAAGAAAATTGGTGACATTTCCATAATTATAGTGCGTAATATAACTTCATACAACTAAATAATTTAAAATGTCAAATAGGAAGAAAAACTACTTACCTCATAACAGTAAGTATAACAGATATGTAAGATTAACTTTACAGCGACAGTCGTAGCTATCAAGAAAATTAATTAGTTTAAGTAAGTATAACTTACAACATATTATATCTTATCTATAGTAATATCTTCATGAATGTTAAATTTAGTGGTAAGTACATTTTACTTGATACTATCAAGTCAGTTGCGCTTGATATTGCAGCAGTAAAATTTGTGCTAGTGCAAATACTTAAAATCCTACGGGTTATTTTTTCAGTGTATGGACTAACATGACAATACAGCAGCGTTATTGTAAAGTCATTTATTACAGTAGATATAGTGGTTGCAACTGATGTCCATGTTTTTGTGGCTATGTCATAAAAACTGTCTGTAAATATCTGATTTATGAAAGTTCACCCTGCTGTTCGTTTAAAATTCATTATTTCAATTCCCCTTGATGTAGGAAAGGTAGCCTGAACGAGCGTTACATCACCTGAAAATCCTTTAGACCCCCGGGCTCTGCTGTACCACACTGTACTGCCCCTGTACACACCGTGAAAAGTATCCTCCCCCTCCACACACATCCTTCCCTTCCAAGGTCCCAAATCAGAGCCAAGGTCCCAAATTGGAGCCCCACCACCCCACCCCTCTGGCAGGAATGGAGAGGTCAAGGGCACCTTGGGAGGGAGGGTGTGTGGGGGGGTCGGGGGCTAAAAGGGGGTGGTGGTGTCTAAATTTAACCCCGGTGGCAGGAGACGGAGCACCCAGAGAGGCGTTGAAGACACGCCGCTCTGCTAGCGCCACCCTTGGATAGCATTAGTCTCACACAGCAGGTTTAAGACTCTTTAAGATACGAAGCTGGGGGGATAGCACGCTCAGCGCCACAGAGAACTACAAGAGCCAGGTGAGTGCGGGAGGCGGGGGGGGGAGACGACTCATGTTGGTTGGAACAGTTTTTGTAGTGTTGGCCTTTGTAGGTTCCCGTCAGGTCAGCGGGTGCTCGACAGCTGGTTTGTAACCCAACACCTGCGCCGGCTTTTGGAGCATCTGAACACATATCTGTTGTGTTACTCTCGATGCTTTTATAGTAGAGAATATGTTGCAGACAGTTTTGTGAGCGCTGCTTGTTGTGACTCATTAATCTAATCTCTGGAGGTGTTCATTTTTTTCATGTCAAGTTATAATTTATAGGTTTACTTCCTGTTTAACTGCTGAAGTTTCTCCTCTTTGCGACATCCGGAGAATTAAATGCTAATTGCTGAGATGTTCCTGCACTGCACTTCCGAGGGATCACGTGTCAGTCGACCAGTGTGAACCGCGCTGTGACGTCTCTGTATGTTTGCTTTGTGTAGTTGCCATTTTTCTTCCTTCTTATATCTGCATTTATTGACAAAAATGTTAATCATTGTTTACATGTTGGAGAGAGTGCAGTCATACCTCTATTAATGCAGCATCTTGGCAGGAAACTCTTTTCTCCTTTTTTTTCTGCTTTTTATTTATTTATTTTATTTTTATTGCCAGTCTCCTGCCATCTGTTTTGTTTTGTTTTTTCCTGCAGGGACATTTTCTTTCCCTCTATTTGTGAGTGAGTGTTCATGAGTTGCGTTTCCCTCTGTGCCAGCTGATAAAACAGACAAGCGGTAATGAGTAACATCCAACTCTCTCTCATTATCACGGCCATCACCGTTGTCATCATCCATCCTCCGCTCACTGGAAACCTCCCATTAAAGTCTCTGTGAAGCCTCGCACACGCCAGCAGCCGCCGTTGTAAATCCAGCTAAAATGGAGCCATTAACTGGCATAATGAGGGAAATGCTTTCTTTCTTTTTCAATAAGATCTGGAGACAGAGGACTGTCGGTGAAAAGTAGCTGTAATTTCTCAGAGCCAGAAAAGACAAAGGTTGACCAGGTTTATCGTCTTGTATTTATCTGCCCCCACCATCACACTCACGCTCGATCGTTCTTCACTGTGACATTTCTGTTGTGTTTTTGTGCGACTGGTTGACATCTCTCTTTGCATACGTGTGTGTGTGTGTGTGTGTGTGTCTGGTCTCATTCTGTGTGTGTGTGTGCGTGTGTGCATGTTATCAGGGAAGAGCTTAGACAACAGCTCGCTTAAGGCGCAGTCCAGCACGAGCTCCCAGCCTGATAGCTCTCAGGGCTCCACAGCCACTGTGTTCTGTAAGTCAGCATGGCCCCGCAAAATGCAGCCTGTAACACATACACACACACACACACACACACACACACACACACACACACACACAATCATACGCTCTACTTGCAGTTCACCTGGACTAAATCCTCCCTTGTGTGTCTTCCGCATGTATTAGAAACATACATTTACCATCAGGAAATCCCTCCGGTGCCCTGACGTAGACCGAGTTTTAATCAGCACCTGCTGTGCCTCTGACTGTCAGACACTCTAAAACATCTAATAACATGAATAGTAGAGAAAAACACTGAGATGTTTTGTAGTATTTCTACTCCTCTACTATCCCATCCTCCCTCCCGTTCCGCCCACGCCACGTGTGTTTAGAATAATGTGTTGTCTCCCTCTTACGGACATATGTGGAACAACAAGACAAGCTGCCCACTGACACATTTTATTTCTAAGCATGAATTTCCCTCTGTGTTTATGTTCTCATTCCTGTCTCTGTCTGAGTCAGACTTTGTCCTGGAGAGCTCTAAAGACAGATGTCACAGTAAATGAGACTGTATTTCTGTTTATGTTTGATAAATCTCACCTTTTGTCACATTTGCATGGGTCTCCTTCTTGCCTCAGTGCTCTCCAAGACAAAGTTAGTTCATCTGATCCTTCTGTCTAAGTGCATTGTCTCCCATGTTCCTCCCTCCGAAACTCAGCCGCTGCGAAGTTTGCTGACCTGCTGGGCTCAGTGCGTAGAGGCTCAGGGCCCACATCCGACGGGGAAGGGAGATCAAGCACACCACCTCCCGCTGCCCTCTCCGCCCCCTCCCCTCCACACACCCCTGTTGTCCCCATGCAGAGTAAGTAGAGGAGCGCGGCAGCAGGGAGTGTACAGTAGATAACCGCCGGCCATTACACTCTACAGAGATCACTTCTTATTTCTAATGACCATTATTATCTCTGCGTCTTTAAAAAATCCCTTCAAGATTTTAGTTTTTCAGATTTCAGAGAAGAGTAGTTGTGAAGTGACACTGAAAACAATCTGCTACTGCAGAATCAAGAATCAAAATATGTTGCTATGACATGTTTTTAAGCCCAAAAAAAAACCCACTTATGGCTGAAATTGTTTCTATATTTTTGTTATTGTCCAAAAACCTGATAGTTTTATTATATAGATTTGATATATTATTATATAAATGTATTATTGATATTTATAGTTTATTTTCAGTCAGTCCCACATACACACCAAATGTGTATTAATACACTCCTGAAAATAGTACCAAATAAATACAGTATTTAACCTTCTCCCTCAGCAATTTTAGAAATACGGTGGCATGCTGAGTTAAGCAATTACTAAGTCTATTTTAAAGATGAAACTATAGCCAATACTTACTTTTGATACACATGGATTTACATCCACATCGTGAAAGACTGGGCCACTGGCGGGTTAGGAAAGTCGCCAAGTGCTGAAAGATAAATTAAAACTAACACCGTCCTTTAAATTACAGTTTTTATAAAAAAATAAACCTTCAAATGTTTAATCAGACCAAATATAATGAGTCAAATTGAATACGTTTATAATTCTGTGATCCTGGTTGTAACAGCACAGTTTCATTTAAATGATGTTTGACGAAGACGTGGAAGTTTTGTAATAACCGTATGCAAATGAAAGGCTCAGGATTAATAAGAGGTGTATGACTTCAGGTGTAATGAAAAGCTGAGTGTGCTAAACTTCTTCCAGACCTCTCATATGAAACCATCACTGCTTGTGCGCTGAATCATCCTCAGGCTCCTTCTGTAATGCTTCTCTATGATAATGATATATTGTCACAATCGATTACTTTTGCAGTTATTGCCACCATAAATTTAGGGATTGCTTCATTTCTTTATTCTCTCTTATGTTTCCTGCTCACTGTTTCTAATCTGTTCTTGCATTCCTCCATCTCCACCATCCATCCATCCATCCACCCATCCACCCACCCATCCTGCCCGGACGGCAATCAGTGTCCCGGCTCACAGACCTGGTAAGCAGCGTTCGCAGGGCGCCGGCAGCCCCTGCACCTGAGAGTGATGCTGCACCGGTGCCAGTGCCTAGCGCCAGGCCCGCCCCTCCACCTGCACACACTACTTCCCCACCTCCCCCTCACTCCCCCTCGAGCCTCTCCCTGTCTTCCTCCCAGAGTGAGTACCGAGCATGACCCACTCCGACCCTATGCATGGCAGCCAATCAGGGGCTCAGTCGAATGACCTTTCAGGATTTCAGTGCAGGCCTGTGCGTGAGAAGCGCATTTAACAGTTGGTGTTCTGCTGTGAGTAAACAGCGGTTCATTGAGAAAAGTCTGTTGCGTTAAACTACTCCTTTTGTCAGCTTTGTTGGGAACTGAACGTCTGGGGGCGTGTGTGTGTTTAGTGCCTCCTCTGTGCTCCGCCGCAGAGAGCACCGCTGACCGCAGAGGGATTCATGCATCGTTTGGCTGCTTTTGACCAGTTGTGATGTCTTTAAATACTTGCGGTGACATTGTTTGCAGTGATATTGGCAGATACCTTGTGTGTGCTCATATTACAGTGCGTTTGACACTTGTTCAGGATCTCGTGATGAGCAAGGCCTCTATTACATGTGTGTATTCGTTTGAGGCGTAGAAGAAAAGCTTGTTAGTATTAATTTTTTTCTGCATGTGTTCCTCGCTTTAATCCAAATACTTACTGCCGTAAAGCCTATTTCTCCAGCTCATTACACAAACGATAAGACGAGTTGGGATATTTCTTATATCACTTCTTCACCAGTGACAGTATTCTCAGTCTTCACTGACTTCACCTCAGCATCTGTGTTGCTGCGTTGATGAATTAAAACGATTTAAAAACGAACTCCTCTCCATCTGTCGCTTGCCTCTGATTGACTTGTGTTCCCACTGTCCTCTGCAGCACGCAAACAAGAAATCATCAAGATCACCGAGCAGCTGATCGAGGCCATCAACAATGGAGACTTTGAGGCATACGCGTGAGTCTGCATTTTTGGTGTCTGGCTTGTGTTTGTTTTTTGGGCTTGTGTTCAAGTTAGCATAGTTTGAAGTTCATGTTTAGCTTGTTTAACATGAGCCCGGTCGTTCCTCCTCAGTAAGATCTGCGACCCCGGACTGACCTCGTTTGAGCCAGAGGCGCTGGGCAACCTGGTGGAGGGGATGGATTTCCACAGATTTTACTTTGAGAACCGTAAGTTTTCACTTCTGGTGTCAGACTGTTGCACTGTTTGCCTGTAAATAATGAGATTTTTTATGCCTCCGTGCCGGAGACTTCCAGAGGCAGAGGCGTATTGTTTTGCGGGTTGTCCGTCCGTACGTCTCATTCTCGTGGACACGACACCTCAGTAAGACCTCGACCGAACTTCTTCAAATTTGGCACAAACGTTCACTTGGACTCGAGGACAAACTGATTAGATTTTGGTGGCCAAAGGTCAAAGGTCAAGGTCACGGTGACCTCAGGAATCAATTTTTAGCTATTACTCAAGACTTCACACAGCAATTACAACAAAATTTCACACAAATTGTTCATATTTAATGTGACTCTGAATAAACAGGGGTGTAACCTGAAACTAGTCTGCGTGGTGGAGGCAGACAACTACGAGACAGCAATTCTAAAAGAAAAAAAAATTTCCTGATCTCATTTATTATTGTTTTATCTTGTTTTAGTGAAAACATACTCGTCTAAATAACAGGGACTCAAAAAGAGAAAAGCTTTTCTCTCATTTAACTGCTGTACACGCAGGAAACATCAAATGAAATGTAGAGAAATTTAACTACTGCTCAGAAAACTAATGGGGGAAAACAATCCACAGCAGCTCCCACACCCACTAAGATTGAGATGATTAGTGTCACGCACTAGTATTTGCTTCACTGTGTAGTGACTGTATGAAACTGCAGATCTTCATTCACACGTATACGAGTGGACACTACAGCGAAGCGTTCAAGCCCTTGAGACAGAGACGCTGTGGGCCCTTGTTTTATTTTTGAAAACTCCGGGGGTTGTGTTGTAGTCTGGACGGGTGCAAACAGAGACTTTTGGAAACGATGACATCACGTTCGCCTCCTGATCCGGTCTTATCGGTCACTACGTATCCTTCCCCAATTTGTCGCGCTCTTATCACGTGAAGAAAACAACTTAACTAATCTTTGCTCCTCATTATAGTGCTTGCTTTAATTAACATGGACTATATTCAAATTAGTGATAATATTATATTAAGTATATTACTCTTCTCCTGACATTGTTTTCACCATCTTTCCAGTTTTGGCTAAGAACAGCAAACCCATTCACACCACCATCCTGAACCCCCACGTCCACCTGATCGGCGAGGACGCCGCCTGCATCGCTTACATCCGCCTGACCCAGTTTGTTGACGGCCAGGGTCGGCCGCGGTCCAGCCAGTCAGAGGAAACTCGCGTTTGGCATCGCAGAGACAGCAAGTGGCAGAACATCCACTTCCACTGCTCAGGCGCACCAGCTGCGCCGCTCCAGTGAGGTACAGACTACAGCACTGGGACGACTGGGAGAAAACAGACAACAGCCGGCGTTCCCCTCAGATCATGTTTATATATTGTATTTGGCTGTTCTTTCAAACTGCAACTTTGGAGAGGAGCGGCAGCTGTTGAGCTTTATGTGTGTTAATGAATACAGCAAAAATGACGAGGAAAGTATAGAGCAGTTGGTTCTTTCACTACCTGTGTTTCCATCGCAGTTTTGCACAAAATAGAAGAAATTTCTTCAGGAAAGTTGACAAAAGACAATTGTGAATGGTCTGTGTCTCCATTGAGTGATGTTATGCGAATAAAGCATAATAATAATAATAATAATAATAAGGTTTTCTCCTCTCATGATATCGTTCCACTTAAACGTGACGATGGGTTTCCGGCCTCATGGTTGGAACTGGCTCCCTGCGGCCTGATGTGGCGGCCGCCTTGTTTTTTTAGTCTGAAAAACCACCTCATGCGAGGATATACGTTTCCGTTACTCGTTTTTAACTTCGTAATTTCAAATTGTATATTAAGAAGGTTTATGCAGGAAGTCGGCAAAAGAAAACCAGTGTGTGTTTCCATGAGCTTTTGCTTTGAGAATAGTCTGAGGGGCTCCCACGCAGTAAATCATTCAAATTACTTTCATGAAAAGTACTTTGCAGACTTGAAAGGTCAACAGAAAATGTGCACCAAAAAATGAAAAAACCACTCCTGCATAAACACCAGAAACCAGGGGGACAAAATGCACCTGCTAGCACCGCTAAAGCTGATTACTAAGTTGTATCTTGTTTAATTTGTATGAAAACTGCAGCGCAGAAAAGACGAGCTTTAGAGGTTCTGGCAGATGTCGGCAGATGTTGTTACTCTCGGACAGACACATTTTAAAGAGTGGGCTACAAACTTTCATGGTCATATATTCAACTTATGTGACACTGTTTTGTTTTCACTCTCAGGTTGAACGCCATAGCTTTGTCTGTGAGGAGTGCTCTGCTGGAAAGAGAGGAGGAGGAGGAGGAGGAAGGGATGAAAGAACAAGTCCAGTGTTGGTTTGGGGACAGGGCTCCTCGCCCTTCATCAGCAAACCCTCCCTCAATGGACGCCCGGCCTCAACCCCCAGCATGCATCTCTTCTTTTAGTACTACTGCCCCCTGTCTGTCACCTGCCCTACAACACCTTCTGACAAACATCAGACAACACCAACTGAACTTCCCCCACCCCCCCACCCCAGCTTCCTCTTCTTCCCTCCGGCACACTGGGTGATTGGTGGGGTTGGGGTTGGAGGGTGGGGGTGGGGTTGGAGGGTGGGGGTGGGGTTGGAGGGTGGGGGTGTTTTCAGCACTCGTGTGATTCGGTCTTCCTGTGGTCTTTTCCCCATCCCCACTATTTTTGTGACACCCTCCCTCTTGTCCTCCTGTGAATCCACACTCGTGTGACATAAACACTGCACTGGAAATACAGTATGTAAAGTTTTAAGTAAAATCTATTATTATCATTATTATTATCATTATTATTATTATTATTATTAATAAACATTTGCAATTGTATATGTAATTTGTATAATTCAAAATTCTTGATGCCAGTGGTTTCTAGAGTTGAAGGAATTTTTTTTGTTTTGTTTTTCTCTATCTTTTTAAGGAAGCATGTTTTTTCCCCGTATTAACAGTGGCTGTTTTTTATTGTGGCTATTAAGTGGAAAATGATATTGGCAGTTTTTGTAATTTGCTTCTTGTCATGTTAGCTATAATACTTCGCCCAAACTCATGGTCAACTTGTTTTGTTTGTTTGTTTTTGGGTTTTGGTTTTGTTTTGTTTTCTTTGGAAGGGGTGTGCCTGATGGGTGTCGTGCGAAGGTGGAGAGCGAGTCCTTGTATGCGTGTGACTGTGGTCCTGTAAGGCAGACACATAGCGTGTGCTAGTGCAAACAATAATGACTGACTGTGCAGTTGGAGGAACCTCTTTGTTTTTCCCTCGTTGCCATGTGAACGGCCGGAGAACGGGTTGGCTAAGCTCAGCGTCTTCCTGCACCAAAACCTGAATCTATCAACGAACAAAACTAACAGCGTGCAATAAGAGTTTTATCGTGAATTTACTTTTCCATCTCCATGTAAAACGCTGTAATGACCCTGAACAGTGACGTCTAAACAATGAAGCGTCATCGTGAAGATGCACAAGAAGAAGAAAAACATATCGCCGTCTGTTAGCAGCACTGCTCCCTTCTTTATTTTCTATTGCTGCCACTTGGATCAAAGAAAAAACTTTCTCATTATAAGGAGAAACATTTTCTTGATATAACAAGATACTTAATGTTGTGACATTTTTAGTGAGACAAAATAATATTTCATTATGACAAAATAAGTTGATGTGTTGTGCTAAAAATAAATTATTTGTATGTTCCATGTTGAAAAGATCCAAAGAGGAAATCTTCCAGCCAGTGACTTAAAGTTGTAATTTTAATTAAATGTTTTTGCAGTGAGTTATTTTGAGCCAGATTGTGCTTTGATTAAACACAGTTGCTTCCACTAGGGTAAAGAAAAGTAGGTTTACCATAACAATTCTTTTTTATTATTTATCTGACAGTTATTTTTACAAGACCAAGAAAAGCAATAAATTCTTACATGTGAGCCGTGAAAAAAGTCAGCCTGATAGAGGTAGCATCAATTCTTTTAAATGAGGTGAAGTTTCGCTCCTGTTTTAAAGTAAACTTTGGGTTATTTTTAGTCCTGGACTTGGTTGATCTTTGACCGCAGAAACCTCAACAGGTTGAACTGGACACTAAATATAAAAATAATATTGTTTTGTTTTACAACAAAACCATTTTGAAGAAAGTAAAAGACTTCCCGTTGTTAAAATACTCAAATTACTTCTGAACTGAGGGAAATCAACTGATTATAAGTTTGAAAAAGTGTAACACTTAATTTGTGATTAGTGACTTAATTCATCGACATTTTCTATACGTATGTATTTTCCTTCTAAAAGTCCATGAAACTGTTTAGTGCTGAGTAAAACTTGTGAACAGATAAAAGACCAAAAAATAAATAAATCAAAAAAGATCTTTTTGTTACAATTAAATTATTTGGTATGTCATGATGATGTGAAACGTGTCACACAATACTGCAACATAAAAGTATCTTGTTATAATTTCGACATTTCCGGGGGCATATATCCTAAACCTCGCTGACCTCTGACCCCAGAACTCTCAGTCGGCAGTAGTCCAGCCCCCTGTTCCACTGGTTTTTTTCCAGCTTGTGGTGCTAAAAAGTTGCTAAAAAGTTGCTTGGGGAAGGAGGGGATGCACTGTTGGTGGCTCCTGCTGTTGCTAGGCGATAGCTGAACACCCGCTCTGTGCTCTTTTCCTAAAAGTTGTGATATTTTTAACTCGCTTAAAATCTCAATGCTGTCTGGAACACAACAGCAGGACTTTTTTTTTTTTTTTTTTATTCAGTCAAAATGTCAAACAAAAGAAGTCGCAGCGCTCTAAAGGAAGGATCCCGCTGGATGCTTGACCTTTCTCACTTCCAAAGCCACGGTGCAGAAGGCTGGTGCTCCTGCCTGTTTGTCCCTGTGAAGCACTCACACTGAGGCCCATATCAGTGCTGAAGAATGAAGGATGTGTGTGTGTGTGTGTGTGTGTGTGTGTGTGTGTGTGTGTGTGTGTGTGTGTGTGTGTGTGTCTGCAAGCATGTACGGTACATCCATTGCTCTCGGTGTGTATTCTTTACAAGCCTGGGGGGGGGGGATTTTGCAGGTGTGTGTTGTATAAGAGACGATGGAAGGAGGAGGCTTTATTTCAGAGGACATATCAGTCCCCTGCCTTCAACCCAGGACTCTTTTTCTTATGATTTGATCTGTTTTTGTTTTTGTTTTTCATGTTTTACAGAATGTTTTTCATGTTTTTACTCTCGTGCTCTTTGATTTGTGTTACAGTAAAGTGTTATCAGCTATTCATATATATATATATATATATAAAAATATAAAGTGCTCGTGCCAGCGGTGGCAGGATTGAACGGATGGACTTTGCAGCACTGAAGACTGATTTTTTCGGGGTTTGATACGCGATGAGCTCCACTGTACTTTGCTTGTCCACCATTGGCTGCCTTCACATTTGTCTCGCCCCTATTGGTCAGACCAAGATATTAGGAGACCGGGCAGTCGGTTTGGTGAATAGTCCTCAGGTTTCTATTTATTTTGAATATTTATTTATTTATTTTAGTGGAAATTTTTATTGTGCTTTTTTTCGTTTTCCTTTTTTTTTTTTTTTTTTTTTTTTTTTTTGTTGTTTTGTTTTGCCTATTTTACATCTCATGCACTTGTGCAAGTACTGTCTGTTGTTCAAGGGACACATGATGTTTTTTAAAGGGATAGTACACCCAAGTTGCATCCTGCATGTGTTTTCCTGTAACGACCAACATGGTGTGAATTGCTTTTTCTTTTTCTGCAGCTTTTATTCTGCAACTTCAGATTGGCGCTAGCTTTGACATTATTTTTGTAGTTCTACGGTGTCCTTTTTTTCTTCCACTTAAGTCACATTATCACCTTGCCAGAGTGAAACATCTATTACTTTAAATCTCATATAGCACAGGATTATATTTTGTGTGAACTATCCCTCCAAAAGCTTCATCGTCTTTTTTTAAGACGATAAAGGTTTTTTTTTTTTTTCTTCAAATGAAGGTTTTTTTCAAGGTGAACTGCAGAGTCGTTGTATTGTACTCATGTCACAGTAACAATGTTCATGTGTAGTTGACTCTGATGTACTAGTAAAAGGTCAAAGGTTACCTGAAGGCGTTCATGCGGGATCGTGCTAACCAGACATGAACCCCACCCCCTCCAGAAAAAGAAGAAATAGCAGCATGTACAGTACAAAGGTGTTGTTCTTCTGTTCTCCTTAGTGTGTTTACAAGCCTTGAAAATCAGTATAATAAGATTCACATATTTAAAATGAGGGAGTACACAGTGTTACACAACTGCAGCTAACTAGCAGAGTAGCTGGCGTTTTCTTTGCATGACAGTCAACAGGACACTTGTTCTTTGGTGTTTTCCTTTTTATTTAGTTTCTCATTTTCTACTGAATGCTGGTAAACTCCACCTTTCTCTATTTTCTCAGCTTTTTAAGTGCATATAACTATTTTTGTCTCCAGATGATATAATGAAGATGATTATGATGATCAGGATGATTATATTAATGACTGTGGCACTTAGGATGATTATGAGGATGTTGACCGGTAATGATGATGATGATGTGATGAAGATTATTTCGCATGCTTTTCTATGGGGCTCTGTGTTGTCAGTGCAGAATGGCTGCCTTTTGTACAGAGCTGAGAGAAACACATGAGAGCAGCACATGTTGACCATCAGCACCAAGAGTGACCGCTGCTTCACTGAGCCTGCATGTCACTAGAGGAACGGCACTGGAGTCCCACTGACAGGTTAGAAGCAGCTCAGAGAGTGAATGAGCTCCAGCAGGGGGCGCAGTCACACAGAGTAAAGACCAAACACACAGATGGAGGTATAAGTTCACTTTAGTGTCAAATCTAACAGACGGTCCAGTCAGAGACAACAGCAGTTTATCACTGTAGAATAAGAACCAGCTTCATGATGATTATTGATCAGGGCTGCACAGTTATGACTCCAATGGTTCCAATATCACTGATGAATCATGATTGTGTGTGAAGCATCGAAGCTAAAATCATGACTGAACATGATTAATTGTGCAGCTCTACATATAAACTACAGTAAGTGTCCTCCTCCAGTCTGTTGAGGTCAGTGCGAGCTCTGCCGGCTTCCTGTCAGCTGCAGTATTTAGTCAGATGAAGCATCACTGAGGTAAACTGGAGCCACTGCGTTCACTCTGAACCTCCGCCATCTTCTTTCTCCAGCCAGTGACTACGTTGCACTGACAACACTGAGCTGGCTTCTCTTCGTAGGGTGTCTTTCACTCTCCCCCCCAGTCCCTCTGTTTTCAACCTTATTCAATCATTTCTCTGCAGCCGACTCTTTCTAGTTTCCCTCTGTCTCTTTTTGTCAGTTTGGGTTTCTTCTGTATAATAATATTAATCCTGTAGTTCTCTGATTCTTCGGATTATTGCTCTGTTCTCTTACGTGCTACACGTGTTTCTCTAACTTCAAGAAAATGTGTTAAGGTGTTATCAATAAAATCACAATTTAAATAGAAAATTCAATGTGTTTCTGTGTGTACAGATGTGAAACTGCAGCACAGCTTTAATGGTTTATTGATAGAAGTAACTCAGGACAAATGAACTCATGTTTTAACCAGGATATTTGCTCAGCGCATAGAAAACACTGAATATACAGAGAAGTAAAAACGCAAAGAAGGAGATTCAGATGGATGAAACAAATTAAACAATTGTAATTTACATTTGGTTGTACACAATGTAAACAACAAAAAAGTTATAACATTAAAATAAAATAATATTAAAACACCTGTTTCCAAAGTATAAAAAAATGAACCTAAAACTCATTAAATCCTCAAAATATTAATCAGAATATTAAAAAGTAAAACTGTTGATGAACAAACAGAAGTGAAACAGTCAGAGCATCAGGACAGTGGATATAAACTACTATACAATGTTGTTTGACTCAAAACAAGATGCTGAGAACCAGGATAATGAACAGCTCTGATTTGTAAAGTTTGTCTCCTGATGATGTGATACAGCTTAAGCAGTTTGTTTTCACTTTTTATTGGATATGAATCTTTATTAATTAATATAATATAATTAATATAAACGCTGAGAGAGAAGCAAATAAAGAAAATGAACAGCAGGAGTTATCATCATGAATAAATCTGAACCAAAGAAAACATGATAAATGTGATGATGATGAGTTTAGAGTGTAATAAACCTCAAACCATCATGAGAGAAAAACTAACATCCCTGAACATCACAGAGAAATCTCAGTGTGACACAGTTTGATATCAGAGGTTTTGGCGTCACCAGCTTCTCCAATACTGGAAAATGGGAAGAGTTTCTCAGTGAAAGTGTCTCTGTGAGTGCAGATGGGAGTCGTGTCTTCAGGGTCGTAGAAGGACACCTCCCCCCTGTCATAGTCCAGCTGGACTCTGATCCTCTGGAGACTCTTCTTCATTTTGACAGTCTCACCATCACCATTGGTGTATTTATCATCATCATGTAATAAACACCAAACTCCATATTTTGGTGAAGCATATATCTCTCCCTTTCTGTCAACTGACTCTTTAGTCAAACCCACATTCCAGACAGGATGGTCTCCCACCTCCACCTCCCAGCTGTGTTTCCCTGAGCTGAAGCCCTCAGAGCCCAGAACATTGGCATACTTAGTGAATCTCTCTGGATTGTCAGGGAGCTGCTGCTTTGTGTCCCCATGTCTCACACTGGTCAGATCATCAGACAGATGGAGACATTGGTTTGCAGTGTTTGGGTCCAGAATGACAGGACTGAAGTGGACCTTCTCCTTCATCTTCTCCCAGACTCTGAAGGACAGGTTGCCCAGGTGTTTGGCCACATCTGTCAGAGCTCCTGAGAGCAGCTGTGGATCTGACAGTGAGCACTGGGCTCTGGCTCTGGTCTGAGTGGCTTTATAACTGCTGAGGAACGGCACGTTGTGTTTCTGCAGGTCTTCTTCAACAGCAGAGATACTGTCTGACAGAGAGGAGATCTGCTCCTGAATCATCTTCATCTCTCTGCTGATAGTCTTCCCCTTCTGCTCCTCTTCCTCCCTCAGAGCTGCCAGTCTGGACTCCTCTTCCTCTTTCAGGAACTGGTGGAGCTTGTTGAACTCTGCTCTGATCTGCCTCTCTGTGGACAACAGCTGCTCCTTGGAGTGTTCAGTCATTTCACTGTATGTTTTCTCCACTTCCTCGTATTTGCTCCTCTTGTCCTGTAGAAACTCTAAGTCAGATTTCAGCTGCTCCTTCAGGTCACTGACTGCTTGTTCTACAGGAACCACCTTGTGACTCTGGTGGAGAGAAAACTCACAGACAGGACACACAGCTCTCTGCTCGTCTTCACAGAACCAATAAGGGACTTCTGGATGTTTATCACACACCACTTCCTCCTCCTCCTTCTCCTCCTCCTCCTCCTCCTCCTCTTTTTCTGTCTCAGGTGAACCATTGTTCTGCCTCTCAGCAAAGGAGTCAGCGAGTTCTTTAAGAGAAAAGTTCATGGATGGATAATCCTTTGAGGATTTTCTTTTACAAATGGGACAGTTTTTGTTTTTAGCTTGTTCCCAGAATTTCTTCAGGCAGCTTGAACAGAAGCTGTGGTTGCAGCTCAGAGACACAGGATCTCTGAAAGTCTCTGAACACACGTGGCAACTCAGGAAACTTTCAAAGAGAGCAACTTTCTCAGCCATTTCCTCTGATTTCCAGATTTCTTTAAATTAGCTACAAGACTCACCAAAGTTCAATCCCTGCGACTTTCTCTCGACAATCCACTGAGTCTGTGTTCTTCAGTGAAGATCCCAACCTGTAATGTAACGTCTTGTCTCTGCTCTGATCAACTCTGCACATCTACTTTCGATTTCATTTACTTGTGTTATGGGTGGAGAGATGAATGAAATGAAAGTGTCGTTTTTTTGTGTGTCCACCAGGTGGTGCTGTTCCTGTGTTACAGATCTAAAGGGATACGCCACCAAAAAGCTTCGTATTAACTATTAAATACTAACAGTTGAAAATAACGAAGAACATTTACTTAAACAACTTAAACAACTTAAAGAAATAGCAGCATGAACAGTACAATTTTCTACTGAATGCTGGTAAACTCCACCTTTCTCTATTTTCTCAGCTTTTTAAGTGCATATAACAATTTTTGTCTCCAGATGATATAATGAAGATGATTATGATGATCAGGATGATTATATTAATGACTGTGGCACTTAGGATGATTATGAGGATGTTGAGCGGTGATGATGATGTGATGAAGATTATTTCGCATGCTTTTCTATGGGGCTCTGTGTTGTCAGTGCAGAATGGTTGCCTTTTGTACAGAGCTGAGAAAACACATGAGAGCAGCACATGTTGACCATCAGCACCAAGAGTGACCGCTGCTTCACTGAGCCTGCATGTCACTAGAGGAACGGCACTGGAGTCCCACTGACAGGTTAGAAGCAGCTCAGAGAGTGAATGAGCTCCAGCAGGGGGCGCAGTCACACAGAGTAAAGACCAAACACACACAGATGGAGGGAGGATTGATGCTTCTAATGCAGCTGCACAATAAGTTCACTTTAGTGTCAAATCTAACAGACGGTCCAGTCAGAGACAACAGCAGTTTATCACTGTAGAATAAGAACCAGCTTCATGATGATTATTGATCAGGGCACCACAGTTGTGACTCCAATGGTTCCAATATCACTGATGAATCATGATTGTGTGTGAAGCATCGAAGCTAAAATCATGACTGAACATGATTAATTGTGCAGCTCTACATATAAACTACAGTAAGTGTCCTCCTCCAGTCTGCTGAGGTCAGTGCGAGCTCTGCCGGCTTCCTGTCAGCTGCCGTATTTAGTCAGATGAAGCATCACTGAGATAAACTGGAGCCACTGCGTTCACTCTGAACCTCCGCCATCTTCTTTCTCCAGCCAGTGACTACGTTGCACTGACAACACTGAGCTGGCTTCTCACCACATAGAAAACACTGAATATAAAGAGAAGTAAAAACACAAGGAAGGAGATTCAGATGGATGAAACAAATGAAACAGAACTGTATTTACATTTCGTTGTACACAATGTAAACAACAAAAAAGTTATAAAATTATATTAAAATACCTGTTCCCGAAGTATAAAAAACAAAACCCAAAGTTCATCAAACTCATCAAATCATCAAAATTTTAATCAGAATACTAGAAAATTCCAGGGAAATTTTGAGTGCCACGGGGGCTACTGCCGGGATGAGTTCATGATTTATTTCCAGTGTTCAAAAGTCACCCTGATCATATTCTGGTTTTCAGAAATGTCTTGATATAAAAGACTTTGATATAAACAATGTCACATCCCTCCATCATGTATTATGTTGGCAATATCTCATATTCTGTGTTGTTTTTTTAATCAAACAAGAGGCAACATGTCTTCAAACTGGCATTTAAAGGGTTAAAATCCTGAAAACTAATAAACATTTGGTAGGTTTGAGCAGAACTGAAGTGGTTTAAGAGATGTATGCAAAAAAAAAGCAGAAAAAAATATTGATATATGATGATTTTATAGCATTTTCTTTGTGTGTCCTTTTTTGGACGCGAGGAACCCCAGAGGGTACAAAATGTGTTACCAGTGTATAATAGACCTGTAACAGTAACTGACATTAGATTTTAAAAATATGTCAAAAAAGACGCTTTCTTGCAAAAATCCATACCATCAGCTGTAACACAGCCAAAATGATCAGCAAATCAAAAAAGAAAAGTGAAGAAAATCTCCAAAAAAGGACAGAGGGACCCCTGAGGGTTAATAAATCCCATGAACCGCTATTTAAATTACCACTATTATGTTTTTTTCGGTGCTAAATTTAACATTACTGGGGAGGAGAGCAACGCGACTAGAAGTGACAGCGAGAGAGGGCTAGTAGCTTCTCCTCTCCTCTGTCTCAGCGGAGACCGTCACAACTTCATTCACTCTTTTAACAAAAAAAAAAAAAAAAGCAACAAAGAAAGCAGTAAATGGACTTACATATTTAAGACCTAACTAAATGTAATTTAAGACCTAACATGCGGCTAATGTAAAGCTAGCAGAGCTTGGAGAGTTGGTTATCTGGTTGCTAGGCGCACGCATGGGGTCAGGAGCTGCCGTTGCCATGGCAATGTGAAAATCTGCCCAGAATTTGGCTTCTACATGGCTTCAAACAATTGCAAATCATGAGAAAACCGTTACTTCTTTTCAAAAACCGAAAACACTGTGACAGACACTGAAGCCAGAAATTTCTTACAGTCTCTATTTTATTCAGATATTCCTTAAAATGAGTGAGTAAGCTCAGTGCGAAGACAGAGTGAGATTCTTTTGAAAAAAAAAAGACGATTACATTAGGTGTCAATGAGAGTGAGACAGGTATTGCTGCCAGACTCGGCACCCCCATTTAAATTTTGTGCAGACCCTGCCTGTCAAAGTTACATTTTATGAATCCCAACAACTATGTCTACATTTTGAGAAAGAATTATTTGTCTCCTTTTTACGGTTTGGCCGTGAGCTTGAGTTAAAAATAAAAATAAAGGTTATATTTTACTGCTTCACGCACTCTAGCCAACTGACGCTGTCACTCTAACTTTGAAGAAAAAGTGAATTCCACTCCTCCTTTGAGTGCTCATAGTTTGAAAAATGTACATGTTATGTAAAAACAGTTGTTGTGTTTTTGAGAGAGCAGAAGTTTTCCTCCGTTTTATAGTTTGAATCACATTTCTACGTGCAGGTATGAGAGAGCTGTGTGACTCAGAAAAAAGGTGAAATTTTGTAGAAAAAAGGTGAAATTTTGTGGGTTTTTAAAGAAAATTCCAATGCCTTCCTAATGCATTATTTATTCCCAGTATTTTGGGAATAATTTGGGGAAAAATTGGAATTTTAACACCAAAAGTCATAGCACCTCTTTCGGGATCAAGACGCACGTTTTGATGTATATATTACCGGGGCTCCGCCCCGAGGCACTCCTCTCAGCTATTCTAGCTGTAGAGGAATGAACAGCTCTGATTTGTAAAGTTTGTCTCCTTATGATGTGATACAGCTTCAGCAGTTTGTTGTCACATTTTCTTGGATATTAATCTTTATTTTAAGAAGGGACACAATCTACAAACTAAATCTATTTTTGAAAAGCTGAGAAACAAAAACAGAAAATCAACAGCAGGAGTTACCATCATGAATAAATCTGAACGAAAGAAAACATAATAAATGTGATGATGAGTTTAGAGTGTAATAAACCTCAAACCATCATGAGAGAAAAACTAACATCCCTGAACATCACAGAGAAATCTCAGTGTGACACAGTTTGATATCAGAGGTTTTGGTGTCACCAGACTTTCCAATATTAAAATATGGGAAGAGTTTCTCAGTGAAAGTGTCTCTGTGAGTGTAGATGTGAGTCATGTCTTCAGGGTCGTAGAAGGACACCTCCCCCCTGTCATAGTCCAGCTGGACTCTGATCCTCTGGAGATTCTTCTTCATTTTGACAGTCTCACCATCACCATTGATGTATTTTCCATCATCATGTGATAAACACCAAATTCCATATTGTGGTGAAGCAAATGCTTCCCCCTTTCTGTCAACTGACTCTTTAGTCAAACCCACAATCCAGACAGGATAGTCTCCCACCTCCACCTCCCAGCTGTGTTTCCCTGAGCTGAAGCCCTCAGAGCCCAGAACATTGGCATACTTAGTGAATCTCTCTGGATTGTCAGGGAGCTGCTGCTTTGTTTCTCCACGTCTCACACTGGTCAGATCATCAGACAGATGGAACCAGGGGTTTGCAGTGTTTGGGTCCAGAATGACAGGACTGAAGTGGACCTTCTCCTTCATCTTCTCCCAGACTCTGAAGGACAGGTTGCCCAGGTGTTTGGCCACATCTATCAGAGCTCCTGAGAGCAGCTGTGGATCTGACAGTGAGCACTGGGCTCTGGCTCTGGTCTGAGTGGGTTTATAACTGCTGAGGAACAGCACGTTGTGTTTCTGCAGGTCTTCTTCAACAGCAGAGATACTGTCTGACAGAGAGGAGATCTGCTCCTGAATCATCTTCATCTCTCTGCTGATAGTCTTCCCCTTCTGCTCCTCTTCCTCCCTCAGAGCTGCCAGTCTGGACTCCTCTTCCTCTTTCAGGAACTGGTGGAGCTTGTTGAACTCTGCTCTGATCTGCCTCTCTGTGGACAACAGCTGCTTCTTGGAGTGTTGAATCACTTCACTGTATGTTTTCTCCACTTCCTCGTATTTGTTCCTCTTGTCCTGTAGAGACTTTATGTCAGATTTCAGCAGCTCCTTCAGGTCACTGACTGCTTGTTCTACAGGAACCACCTTGTGACTCTGGTGGAGAGAAAACTCACAGACAGGACACACAGCTCTCTGCTCGTCTTCACAGAACCAACAACCTACTCCTGGATGTTTATCACACACCACTTCCTCCTCCTCCTTCTCCTTCTCTTTTTCTGTCTCAGGTGAACCATTGTTCTGCATTTTAGCAAAAGAGTCAGAGAGTTCTTTAAAAGAAAAGTTCATGGATGGATAATCCTTTGAGGATTTTCTTTTACAAATGGGACAGTTTTAGTTTTTAGCTTGTTCCCAGAGTTTATGCAGGCAGCTTGAACAAAAGCTGTGGTTGCAGCTCAGAGACAAAAAAAAGTCTTTGAACACACGTGGCACCTCAGGAAACTTTCAACAAGAGCAATCTTCTCAGCCATTTCCTCTGATTTTCAGATTTCTTTAAATTAGCTACAAGACTCACCAAAGTTCAGTCCCTTCGACTTTCTCTCTACAATCCACTGAGTCTGTGTTCTTCAGTAAAGATCCCAGCCTGTAATGTAACGTCTTGTCTCTGCTCCGATCAACTCTGCACATCTACTTTCGGTTTCATTTACTTGTTATGGGTGGAGAGATGATTGAAATTAAAGTGTTCTTTGTTTGTGTCTCCACCAGGTGGTGCTGTTCCTGTGTTACAGATCTAAAGAAATAGTCCACCAAAAAGCTTCGTTTTAACTATCAAATAATAAAAAGTTGAAAATAACTAAGAACATTTACTTAAACAAAGTTTCAGGTTTAATTGAGTATTTCTTTTCCATGCTACTTTATACTTCTGATTCACATTTCATAGAACAATATTGTACTTTCTATAAACTACATATATTCAACAACTATAGTTAGTTTGAAGTAAAAGATTTTTCATTAAACAAATATGATCTACTTCTGAAATATTATACACTGTCCAGTGCATAAAAGTTGTTTCTTATTAGTTTTAGTTTTCAATTTAGTCCATTAAGTCTAATTTTCTTGAAAAAAGGGAAACCATTTTACTGTACATTAAGAATATTTTTGTTTTTAATGCAATATCAAGTATTTTCTAAAACAGTTTCCTTTTTCACGAGTCTCAACTTGCATCATTCTGTCTTTGTTCAAGCTACAGATTCTGATTTGTTTTCAGCATTTTAAAGCCAGATAATGAAACACTTTTCTTTTTAAAATAAATAAGGCTTTTATTGTGTAATTATATTCAGAAAAATGTTATCATGAGTTTTGGCAGTTTTGTATATGAAACTGCCATAAAGGATACAGAATAATTATATTTTTTACTGTCAAACTACAATAATAAAAGGCTGCCTAGAGATTTATGTGTATAGTAATCATTTACTATAACGTATATGTATTTATAATAAAACAGCACAAATGATTTGCTTTATGTGTCCTTTTACTTGTGGTACTTTAAGTAATTTTTCCTGACAGTACTTTTGTAATTTTAATGTAAGCTTTTGAATGCAGGACTTTTACTTGTAATACAAACTTTACTTGTACTTGTTACTTGCCTATAGGCTACTTGGTACTTTGACTTCAGTAACTTCACTTAACTGAATAATATATACCAATAGTCTTAAAAGTTACATTTGAAATGGAGCTGAAAAACTATAACTAAGTGACAGAATATTAAATCACAAAAAATGTATTAACCAATTCATCGTTTAAGTTACTTATC
This sequence comes from Seriola aureovittata, assembly GCF_021018895.1. Classification (NCBI taxonomy): domain Eukaryota; kingdom Metazoa; phylum Chordata; class Actinopteri; order Carangiformes; family Carangidae; genus Seriola; species Seriola aureovittata. Next base: position 19,836,770 of record NC_079368.1, read on the forward strand.
AAATAAAAATGCCAAACATTTGCAGCTTATTAAATTTGAGGCAGCTGATCCTTTAATCAGTTATATAATTCCAAGTTGGACATCTTTGGATTCTGTAAAAATTGGACTAAAGACATTTTAAGAGGCCACCTTGAACTCTGAGAAACTGTTAGTATTTGTCTTAATTTTCAAACATTTTATAGACTAAATAATGTGTTAATCAAAACAATAATAATAACAATAATAATATTAATAATAATAAAGATATCATAATCCTCAGCCACGTTTGTAGTACGTTTAATTTCTCTTCCGTCTATCTATGTGTGTTAAATAATCATTTATTTCCACTAAAATTGATGACTGAATACACAAGTTCCGATTGCTAGCATGATTAGCTTAGCTGTATACAATGTTGTGCTCCACACCTGTACGTAAACGTAGTGGAGTAAACATTGTGGCGTACGTCAACGGTTAATAACTAACCGCTCTGGCGACACGCAAGTCTGTAGACATGTGTCGGCATCTTTTGGTTATAATATAAATGTTTAAACCCATTTAGCTAGTGGGGGGAAGTGGATTTTGCTAGAGCAGTGGTTTGAGAAGCTGTTTGAATTCTGTCGGGATTTTGAATGGACTTCAGCTGTCGTTGTCTAGCTACAAACTCTTCAAAGCCACCTTTCAAGTCAACAGACGGTGAGTGTTTGACACAGAAAACTGTTTTCTGTGCAGTAATTCGTGTCCCCTGTTTCAGTCGCTCATTTGGAAAAACGCTACGAGGGACATTAAAGGTTTTCCCTCTTTGAGAATCAAAACACTGGCTTCACCACAGCAAGTGGTGCACTGTGTTTTCAGAGCTTTTAGCTTGTCGGGAATAATCTGGTCAGGATTTGAGAAGTCCTAATTATGTAGTATATGTGATCTAGACTTTGTCCAATATGGTCTGGATATTTCAAATGTACCAACTTTCATGTTTCAACTAAAATGTCAGTAGGAATGTTTCTTTGAATGTCACTTTTTTCCTGCATTGAAAAAGTGCAGCAGCTACAATGACAACTTTATTAATGTTGAAATAAACCTAAACTACAGAAACAGAAAGGTATTATCTGACTTGATAAGTGACGTTAAAATTGTCAGTTAGAGGTAAAATTACACAGTTTGGATAGTGAGACATCCATCACTTCATTTCACCTTTTTTGAGGTAATGAAGCTGTTTAAACAAAGTTTCAAATGAAACTGAACCACTGTGATGTTATATTGTACTTCTATAGCATCCAGTAATAATGTTCATTGTTGACCCCGATGTAAAAGGTCAAATGTTAACTGAAGGTATTGATTCATATGCTTGATGGTGATAAACAAATATAACCCCCAACCCCTTCAAAATAAAAAAGAAATAGCAGCATGAACAGTACAAAGATGCTTAGTGTGTTTACAAGCCTTGAAAATCAGTATAATAAGATTCACATATTTAAAATGAGGGAGTACACAGTGTTACACAACTGCAGCTAACTAGCAGAGTAGCTGGCGTTTTCTTTGCATGACAGTCAACAGGACACTTGTTCTTTGGTGTTTTCCTTTTTATTTAGTTTCTCATTTTTTACTGAATGCTGGTAAACTCCACCTTTCTCTATTTTCTCAGCTTTTTAAGTGCATATAACTATTTTTTGTCTCCAGATGATATAATGAAGATGATTATGATGATCAGGATGATTATATTAATGACTGTGGCACTTAGGATGACTATGAGGATGTTGACCGGTGATGATGATGTGATGAATATTATTTCGCATGCTTTTCTATGGGGCTCTGTGTTGTCAGTGCAGAATGGCTGCCTTTTGTACAGAGCTGAGAGAAACACATGAGAGCAGCACATGTTGACCATCAGCACCAAGAGTGACCGCTGCTTCACTGAGCCTGCATGTCACTAGAGGAACGGCACTGGAGTCCCACTGACAGGTTAGAAGCAGCTCAGAGAGTGAATGAGCTCCAGCAGGGGGCGCAGTCACACAGAGTAAAGACCAAACACACACAGATGGAGGTATAAGTTCACTTTAGTGTCAAATCTAACAGACGGTCCAGTCAGAGACAACAGCAGTTTATCACTGTAGTATAAGAACCAGCTTCATGATGATTATTGATCAGGGCTGCACAGTTATGACTCCAATGGTTCCAATATCACTGATGAATCATGATTGTGTGTGAAGCATCGAAGCTACAATCATGTATGAACATGATTAATTGTGCAGCTCTACATATAAACTACAGTAAGTGTCCTCCTCCAGTCTGCTGAGGTCAGTGCGAGCTCTGCCGGCTTCCTGTCACCTGCAGTATTTAGTCAGATGAAGCATCACTGAGATAAACTGGAGCCACTGCGTTCACTCTGAACCTCCGCCATCTTCTTTCTCCAGCCAGTGACTACGTTGCACTGACAACACTGAGCTGGCTTCTCTTCGTAGGGTGTCTTTCACTCTCCCCCCCAGTCCCTCTGTTTTCAACCTTATTCAATCATTTCTCTGCAGCCGACTCTTTCTAGTTTCCCTCTGTCTCTTTTTGTCAGTTTGGGTTTCTTCTGTATAATAATATTAATCCTGTAGTTCTCTGATTCTTCGGATTATTGCTCTGTTCTCTTACGTGCTACACGTGTTTCTCTAACTTCAAGAAAATGTGTTAAGGTGTCAATAAAACCACAATTTAAATAGAAAATTCAATGTGTTTCTGTGTGTACAGACATGTGAAACTGCAGCACAGCTTTAATGGTTTATTGATAGAAGTAACTCAGGACAAATGAACTCATGTTTTAACCAGGATATTTGCTCAGCGCATAGAAAACACTGAATATAAAGAGAAGTAAAAATGCAAGGAAGGAGATTCAGATGGATGAAACAAATTAAACAATTGTAATTTACATTTCATTGTACACAATGTAAACAACAAAAAAGTTATAACATTAAAATAAAATAATATTAAAACACCTGTTTCCAAAGTATAAAAAAAATAATCTAAAACTCATTAAATCATCAAAATATTAATCAGAATATTAAAAAGTAAAACTGCTGATTAACAAACAGAAGTGAAACAGTCAGAGCATCAGGACAGTGGATATAAACTACTACACAATGTTGTTTGACTCAAAACAAGATGCTGAGAACCAGGATAATGAACAGCTCTGATTTGTAAAGTTTGTCTCCTGATGATGTGATACAGCTTCAGCAGTTTGTTTTCAGTTTTTATTGGATATTAATCTTTATTAATTAATATAATATAATTTATATAAAAGCTGAGAGAGAAGCAAATAAAGAAAATCAACAGCAGGAGTTATCATCATGAATAAATCTGAATTAAAAAAAAACAAAATGAATTTCATGTAGAAACAATAGTTTGGATTTTCAACAAATGAAGATAAAAACCATTTTACAAAGTTCATTTCAGATAGTAGAGACAGAAAAATCAGTTTCTGTGACCCTCAACAAATCAATTCTCTTGAAGAACAAAAGAATAAATAATAATCAATTACAAATCTTAACTCAAACAGATGATGATGATGATGTTGAAAGAAAAAAATCAAAAAGCTTCAATTAAAGTACTTGAAACAGTCAAAACAGTGAATGTTGCACTGTGCTTGAGTAAAAACAAAATTCTGCTGATCAGTCTAATGAGTTATTAATTTAAAATCAGTCTTGATTTGTAGCTGTATAAAAGTTTATCACCTGATCTGATTCAGTTGAAAACAGTTTATGTTCAAGTTTGTCTCCTGATGATGTGATACAGCTTCAGCAGTTTGTTGTCACATTCTCTTGGATATCAATCTTTATTAATTAATATAATATAATATAATTAATATAAAAGCTGAGAAAGAAGCAAATAAAGAAAATCAGCAGCAGGAGTTACCATCATGAATAAATCTGAACTAAAGAAAACATAATAAAGTGTGATGATGAGTTTAGAGTGTAAACCTCAAACCATCATGAGAGAAAAACTAACATCCCTGAACATCACAGAGAAATCTCAGTGTGACACAGTTTGATATCAGAGGTTTTGGCGTCACCAGACTTTCTAATATTAAAATATGGGAAGAGTTTCTCAGTGAAAGTGTCTCTGTGAGTGTAGATGTGAGTCATGTCTTCAGGGTCGTAGAAGGACACCTCCCCCCTGTCATAGTCCAGCTGGACTCTGATCCTCTGGAGACTCTTTTTCACTGTGACAGTCTTACCATCACCATTGGTGTATTTATCATCATCATGATATAAACACCAGTTTCCATATTTTGGTGAAGCATATATCTCTCCCTTCCTGTCAACTGACTCTTTAGCCAAACCCACAATCCAGCGAGGATGGTCTCCCACCTCCACCTCCCAGCTGTGTTTCCCTGAGCTGAAGCCCTCAGAGCCCAGAACATCTGCATACTGAGTGAATCTCTCTGGATTGTCAGGGAGCTGCTGATATGTGTCTCCACGTCTCACACTGGTCAGATCATCAGACAGATGGAGACATTGGTTTGCAGTGTTTGGGTCCAGAATGACAGGACTGAAGTGGACCTTCTCCTTCATCTTCTGCCAGACTCTGAAGGACAGGTTGCCCAGGTGTTTGGCCACATCTATCAGAGCTCCTGAGAGCAGCTGTGGATCTGACAGTGAGCACTGGGCTCTGGCTCTGGTCTGAGTGGGTTTATAACTGCTGAGGAACGGCACGTTGTGTTTCTGCAGGTCTTCTTCAACAGCAGAGATACTGTCTGACAGAGAGGAGATCTGCTCCTGAATCATCTTCATCTCTCTGCTGATAGTCTTCCCCTTCTGCTCCTCTTCCTCCCTCAGAGCTGCCAGTCTGGACTCCTCTTCCTCTTTCAGGAACTGGTAGAGCTTGTTGAACTCTGCTCTGATCTGCCTCTCTGTGGACGACAGCTGCTTCTTGGAGTGTTGAATCATTTCACTGTATGTTTTCTTCACTTGTTTGTATTTGTTCCTCTTGTCCTGCAGAGACTTTAAGTCAGATTTCAGCTGCTCCTTCAGGTCACTGACTGCTTGTTCTACAGGAACCACCTTGTGACCGTGGTGGAGAGAAAACTCACAGACAGGACACACAGCTCTATCTTCATCCTTACAGAATAATTTAGGCTCTTCTTCATGTTTACTACAAACCACCTTCACCTTCTTCTCTCCCAGTTCTGTCTCAGATGATCCAGATTTCTGTCTCCCAGCAAAGGAATCAGCCAGTTCCTTCAGTGCAAAGTTTACACCTGTAATATCCTTTGAAGATTTTCTTTTACAAATGGGACAGTTTTTGTTTTTAGCTTGTTCCCAGAATTTCTTCAGGCAGCTTGAACAGAAGCTGTGGTTGCAGCTCAGAGACACAGGATCTCTGAAAGTCTCTGAACACACATGGCAACTCAGGTAACTTTCAAAGAGAGCTCTCTCAGCCATTTCATATGCAACAACAGCAAGACTCACCGAGTTATTGTTTCTTCAACTTTCTGCTTACAGTCCTTCAATCATGCGTTTTCCAGCAAAGGTCTCTCACCCTGTAATGGCGTCTCAACAATGAATCAACAAAGTCATAATATACTTTCATTTTCTTTTTCGTCTGTCATTGGCTAAATTATCACCAGTAGAGAATCATGCCAAGTTGTTTTGTCACCAGCAGATGGAGCTGTCAACACGCAGTTTAATATTCTCCTCTTTATAACATAGTTCCAGCTGTTATCAGCTCTTGTCCAGACACAAACAAAAATAAAAGGTAAAATGTTTAAAAAATAATGAATCTCATGTTTAGATTTACTTTAAAGAACATAAATGATCTTTAAATGACAGAAGCAAGGAGGTTTGTAGTATTTTAGTTCAGTGAGGTCCGAACATTTCAACAGGCTGACTGACACTAAACCAGTTTAACAAGATTTTAATTTTTTTTTTAATTTATCACAGAAGCAGGAAACATGCTCAGCTCATGTATCTGCACAACTGTGTTCATTTAATCTATTTGGACCAAATATAGAGACAGACAAGCTTTTACTTCGTTTTTCATTTTATTCTTCTATTCATTCAAAGTCCAACAGTGAAATGTACTTTTTTAAATTTATTGGTGAAACATTTTTAAACATCAGACCAAACTCAGTAACATTAGGCCGCCTGTTTTTCAGCATTGTGTTACAGTATTTGTTGAAACAACAATCAGAGAATCAGAGTTTCTTATGCTCAGTGTTTTGCTTTTTCTTTCCATCTTATATTCATTCATTCATTCATTTGATTAATTTATTCATTCAGTGTCTTTATCTTGTTGTTCACATTTAGAATTACAAGACTGGAGTTTGTCTCCTCATTCATTAGCTGGAATCAGTATTAAAAAATTAAAAACTGCAAACTGAATAACAAATGATCAACTTCTTGGTTTGAAAACAACATAAATGTTCAGTAATTTTTTTTAAAGACATCTTGAATTCATCAATATGATAATGAAAGTAGTTTGTCAAAGATTTTGCTGTTGAGGAGATAAAGTTAAAATAGCAACAATACATCCACCTCAAAATACTTGAAACACTGATTTCATATTGTCATAAGTTGTGGTGTCAGCTCTTAAAGGAAATTCAAGAAGGACACAGTGAAATTCGACTGAACCTTCCTTTATCTCACTGTTTGTTTCGATCTCCACTTGGTAGTATTCTAGCAGCAGCTGCTCTTTCTGGAGTGCACATGAAAAACCTTACAAATAACACTTTTCATGGTTCTTATTAAGAGACAAAAGTCATGACACATTAAAGTAAGAAAGATGTAGTTCAGACAGGAACAGAAGTTGTTTAATAGTAACATTTTCCATAAAGCGTCCAGCTGAACAGCACATGATTAGGACCAATCTCTGGTGCAAAAGGTGAAACAGCAAAACGTGAAAGCTGCAGTCTGTTCAGATTACAGTAAATGGCCTCCATGTAAAAGATGACCTTTGACCAGGATGGTGCACAACATTCACTAAAGCTTGCCAGATCCACAAAGAATAGTTGCTGCCAAGGAAACAATCAATAGATATCCCAACAAACAATGAGAAATAAACTAAATTTCAATCGGATGTTATTGTGACAGAGGAAAACTGAGGAATTGTTGAAGATTGAATAAATTTCCAGATGTGTTCAGATGCTCAAAATTAGTCTTTTATCATTAACTGATGTTTTTCATAAACAACATGGGGATTGTAAAGATTATCAAGTGTAACAGAAATGAAAAACAAACTATGCAGAAACAGTAATTAAACCATAAAACCATAAGTCATTGCTAACACTGTGCCCTCTGGTGGATGTTGTATTTAATAGAAGATTCAACCTCTCTTAAATCTCTGCTCTCTCAAATCCCTTATTGAAATAGTCTAACAATGAATCTCAAATACTCTTGGGTTAGTAGATCTGCATAAAACGAGTAGCAAATGAACAGTGGACATTAAACACAGCCTGGTCAGGGTACAAAATGTTAAGTTAATGTTTGACCAGGATGATAAACTGGTCAGGATGAGAGCGAGTGGTGCTGCCAAAGTGTTGAACTTTGTCACACTGAATAAAGACAACTTCCTGGAGGCAGTGAAGGCGATACGTCATGTGGCCGTCCCACACGGTGAACATGTAGCAGCTCTCCAGGCTGCAGCATAGAAAGCTTGATGTTTACTACACACTACTTCTAGTTTTTGCTCCTCTTTCTGTCACAGGAGATTCAGATTTCCTTCTCCCAGCAAAGGAATCAGCCAGTTCCTTCAGTGCAAAGTTTATCAGTGGAGATACTCCACTCACCAAATCCCTGTCCCTTTGCATTACAGATAGCAGTCCTTTTATTTAATGTTTTTGAGAGAGATCCTACTTCCTGTAATTGTGTCTCAGCTCTGTTCAGTAATTTCCCCTCCCTTCTTGTTAAGTAACTAACTCGCTGCTGACCTTTCATTTTCTCACCAGCAGATGCTGCTGTTTGTTTTATGAACAGAATTTAGGGCAACTTTCCACATAAAGAGCCTTAGAATTGTGTACTGAAAAAAATATTTTAAAGTGAAAAATCAACAAATATACATAGTAAAAAGGAAATAATCAGTTTGTCAGTTCAGGTTACACAAACAAGTTTATGAAAAAAATAACTAATTTATTTAAACAACAATGTACACTCCCAAGAAAAGTCCTTTTATTTTTGCACAAAAGAAATCGTGTTGATGGAAAAAAAAACATTACTTCTTAAAATACACAAGCACATAAAGGTACATAAATCTTAGATGTACAACAAAAATATTTATAAAAAACACAGTAATAAAAAAAACATGAAAATAAATAATACCTCAAAAAATAAATAAATAAAACCAAAAGAAAACTGTTCCCGCAGCTTCTACCATCAGGCCATTTTCACCAGTCTCTCACTGGCCTCCCACAGTTTTTTTGCCACGCCAGCATCTCTGGCGAAAGGACGCAGAGTGGAGTGTCGGCAGTCTACGAAGTAACCCCCGCTGTGTTTGGCAGCTTCATCTGACACAGCACAGTAGATGACAGTCTGAGCTCCAATCTCACAAGGCACAAAAAACATCCACATGATCACCTGCATCAGCATCCGGAACAGGACGGAGTAGTGGCACGTCCAACCACTCTGGACAAACCCTGGAGCAACACATGTAAGCACAGTTATCTACACATTACAACTGCAACCTCCTCAAAATTTTACGATGCTTTGGTGTGACTGTCAAGGTCTTCATTTGCCTAGGAGAGCCTGCAGTTTTAGTAGGAGGATGATCTTCTCTTGTTCCTTTGGAAGCTGTTTTACATTTTGATATTGATTAAAAAAAGCGTGTAATAAAGACAAACACACACACACCCATGTCAGTCATTGTTGGTGAGTTTTCTTTTAATAATATGTGAGATTTCAACTTGCAAGTCTCATATGTTCTTATTAAAAATAACTCTTACCAGGGTGCACGGCATAGGAGGTCACTTCTTTCCCCTCTGTGATGCGGGTCAGTTCCTGGCTGAAGTAGATGTTTGCCAGCTTGCTGCGGCAGTAGGTGAAGAAGGGCAGCAGGTTGTAGTTGAGGTCCTGGAAGTCCAGCTTCTGGTATTTGTAGGTGGAGCATGTGAGGGTGACCACCCGGCTGGGGGCACATTCTTTTAGGCGCGGCAGAAGCAGATTGGTGAGGAGGAAGTGACCTAAGTGGTTGACGCCAAAACACATGCTAAAGCTGTCGTCCGTCCAGTCGAGGACACTGGGCATGGCTGAAGAAGCAAAACAGAGGGCAAAGAGAAATGTCAGAATAATGAGGTGGAAAAAGTAGAAACAGGATTTATAGATGATAAAAAAAATCACTATTCACATTCACGTCAACAGCAATAACAGGTTTTTACTTTTGTTCTTGACCATGGAGTGACTGGTTTCACTATGGACTTTTCCTTAGAGGACTCTCAATCCATTTGTTTTTGGTTGATCATGTAACATTTACGTTATTACTAAATTCCTTGTTAGAGATTTTCTTGTTTAAGTCCATTAAAACGACACAAGTTCAGTAAATCCTTGTTTTTTATATAATAAAAATATAGAATTGAGACCAACATTGTGCAAAAATATAGTAATTTTAGCCATAATCATGTAGCCTTATGTCAAGTCCATTTTATTTGTATAGCTCAAAATCACAATTTTGCCTCAATCAGTACAACAGTTAGCATCCTCTATCCCTTGATTCAGATAAATAAAAACTCCATAAATCCTTGTTGTTTGTTGTTTCTTGTATCAAGAGACCCCTCACCTGCATTATTGATCAGGATGTCAAGTCTCTTCTCTCTCTGAAGGAAGCTCTTGCAGAATTCCCGTACAGAGCGCAGGTTGGCCAGATCCAGCTCCATGTGGAGGACGTTAAGACTGTGACTCTTGAACTTGATCTCCCTCACAGCCTTCTCAGCCTTGTCCAGGTCTCTGCAAGCAATGATGACTCGGGCTCCTCTCATTGCCAAGGCAACAGCTGTTTCCTTGCCAATCCCAGAATTGCCACCTGCAGATAAAATAAATAAATAATAAATAAATAGTAAATTTGTGTATTAATGCTCATGTGAGGCTTACGACACGTAGAGGATAACAGTAACGTTGCCTGCAATCTGAATACTGTAATATCAGGATACAAGCAGTGATGTTTGGTGTAAATGTCATTCAGCTTTTATATTCAGACTGACGATATCAATCCAAAATACAATGATCTACACAGTATAGGCCATTAACACGTGAGTTACGGAGATATTTGCTGCAAAAAGCAAGACATGTTTATTTACCTGTAATAAGAACTGTTTTGCCATCAAGTCTTTTCAGGTCTGTGCAATACTTCCGCTTTTTCATCCATTTCAGAATGAAAAAAGAAACTAAAGACGCGATGATTGTATATAGAAAATACATATTCCCTGTGAGTACTACCTTGAGAGCTAATGTCTTGTATTATTGGCAGCTACTGATGCTGCTGGCTAGCTGAGCCCGGAGCTAACGTTAGCTAGCTTGTTAGCTTGCTAGTTCACAAAGAAAAACGTCATTGTCCCCCCCCCTGTTATTAGTCCATTCTGGTTGTTGTTGCGGTAAACTTGGAGAAATGATTCCCGACGAATTGAACACAAATATGGACAATTATTCTACTTCATTTGTCAGTCCCCTCCAATTCATTCTGAAACCTCGCAAGATGTGAAGTGCGCATGCTTCTGAAACCGAAAAGTCTCGCGAGAATACATTTTCAACGTGAATAAACAGGAGGAACCCAAGATGAACACAGGCGGTAACTTAAAATCCATGCTAAAAATAATTTATAAACAAAGTAATAAACATGACAGTGTGCGTATTGTCAAGAATATATATATATATATATATATATATATATTTAATATGTCATAGTGAAAAGAATTAAATACTACCGAACTATGTTAAATTGTCGTCTGTTAATTCATAACTTAATAATCGCCACTAAAAACTTTTTTTTGTTTGCTATTTGACCTTTGATACACTTCGAAACTCAAAGCTAAAGTTTCACCCAAGGATGGTGTAATGCAGGAATGACTGTTCACGGATTGTTGCTTTGTTCTCTTAAGATAAACATGAGAGTAAACTTGAGACAGACCATTTTTCTCTGTGGGATTGTTCTTATTTGCTCTACTAAAGCAGCTGGTAAGTGGCTTTAAAAGATACTTTAAAGACTGAGTACCAATATAAGATTATGTAGATATCCAAATCACTGTACACATTTGCTGACAGCTGTTCATCTTTTGCATATAGTCAACAAATGTAGAATTTTTACAACTTGTTAGCATTTTGTAACATACCTGGATACATCAAAACAAATGGTAGAATGTAGTATGCAGATTTTGGTTAGGACTTTCATAGAATTAAGTGTGATTTTATTTAATCATTTAATGATTTTGATAACGTTTGGCATTATTTGTGATGAGTTATTAGTCTGTCATTTTTATTTATGAGGTCAAACATGCAGGGGAAAGTGTGGAGACATATTGGAGGAATGCTCCTGCCATGCAACCTGTGCGTCTTTGCTGAACTGCTGTGCAGACTACAACCAGTCCTGTATCCTGGTGACGCCTCACTCCAGCTCCATGCTCGGTGGAAGAGCTCTCAGGATCCTCAGTTTGGTCCTTCATCCTAATGGGCGACTTCTCTGCAGGTTTGTGTCTATGAACGTGCCCCTTCATGTTTGTAAATGGAGTGGCCAAAACATTAGAAACAGTTTTCAGTGTCGTGCTCAACACCCCTACAACTTCAGTAATAAACATATGGTTAAATAAATACTTGTCTTGCAGTGTCAATGGAAACTTAATATCTTTGTAAAGGTAGATTTTTATGCCAAAGCTGTTGTAGTTTATGCTAAATTTTACAGGTGTACCTAATAAAGTGGCTGCTGAGTCTAAATTGTATAGTATATACTGCATAGTACATATGTTGTGTTTTTGCAGTATATCTTGTTTTGTGATAGCCTACATTTACTGTGTATGCAGATAAGTAGTAGTATAAACTATTGATCAATGATATTTGTATTTCAATCAATGATTTAAAAAATCATACATTAATATTAAGCACAAAACATTTCAGTAGAGTCTCTTTCATATTGACTGTCACAAAATGAGTAAATGTTGAAGTGGTGTCTGAAATGAAATTGTGCAACATGATTAGTAAATATGCTGCTCATACAATCTCTATGCCTTCATAATGTTCCTGTCTTAAAAGCTATTGGAAACATGCTGCCTATGCAAAGAAAAAAAATCCTACCTTTGAAATCACATATTATTTTCTGATGGTTGACTCGTGTCGTGTTGCAAGAAAGCACTGAAAGTTGTTATTTTACTGACAATGGAACATCAGTGTTTACAGCAAAGAAACTGCATAAGAACAAAGTAGTCATGTTGTGTAGCAGGATAAAGATCTAATAAATTCAAGTTTGTCTGTTTCTGTTGTAGGTTTAAAGGTGAGATTGTACGAGAGGGGTTTATTGATGCTGAAGGCCACGCCCACTGTATCTCTCCTTTATTGTATGAGACAGGTTGGATACCATTTGATGTCTCGACCGACGGAATCAATTTTGACAGATCTGGAGAGTACTTGTCAGGTAAGTTGCTGAAAATATAAAATTTATTTTAGGATCAGTGATCAGAAATGATTTAAAATGCAGTAATTCAGTTGTAGCTTTAAGGATTGTATTTTCATCTAGATACTTTGATCTTACCATCAAAAAAATATCAAAATTTTCCCCTGTGAAAAGATTAGATAACATACACACTTTGCAGAAATGATTATTACTGCTGCCAACATATAATTACAGTATGTAACTATTTGAGTAAGAGTTGTAATGGAACAAAATGGCCTCGTTATCGCAGTTATATTCCTGTCTCCTCTTACGGTTGCAGAACCTGACATTATTTTTACTTTGGATCAACAAAACTCTGCTTACATCAGAACTGGTTACTTGTGTGTCCCCTTAACATTTCATGTTCACTGTCAGTCCACCCCAGTAAAGCAGACCCTGCTTTCGAAGTCGCCCTCGTGAATGCAACACAGTGGCAGTACTACCGAACATCAAACACAGCAGGCCGACTCAAGATGACGTGGAACAGTTCTTTGATTGGAGCAGATAAGGTCAACATAGAGCTGTGGGGTTACAGAGAGTTCAACGGGAGCACAGAGGCGGGGATGAATGGATCATCCTCTCTGCGGGCAGAGCTGAGCTACCTGTACTCTCTGGGCAGGGATCTGGTCAACACTGGTGCCTTCAGCTTCACCCCCGAGTGCTCAAAGGACTACTCTGACTGGGAGTTGGGGAATATACGCATTACTGCCAGTTCTAAGTCAGATGGAGCAAGGTATCCATAATACACACCATATCTCAACATCCAGTTTCTGCCTATATTTGACTGATTCCAGCATCATTGTAATGCTGCTGAATTTGTAAGTGTTATGAATTGGCCCAATTGCAGAAAAACAGTATTTTCAAATGCTTTTAGCTTTTATATTTAGTTCATATCAATCAGTATTAGAAAGTCAGTGTTGCTTGCTCATAGGATAGAGAGGTGATGCAATGATCATAACCTAAAACCCAACATGCCTTTTCCTGCCGTATGGAGATGACAACCAACGTTAAGGTAATATAAAGTGCATGGGGTGTATGTAGCGTTTGACTGTCCCAATGTGTAGTATTGGTCAGACCACAGGCAGCTGAACCCATTCATCATCTAAATGATTAGACGATTGACAGAAAATCAACAGTTAACAGCTCTGTTGATGCGCGAATAATCACAAGCAAAAAGAAAAGCAAAAAAAAAATAGAACATTTGCAGGTTCCAGCTCTGATGTTTGAGAGATTTGCTGCTTTTCTCTGTTTTACATGTACGCAAATTGATTATTTTTTCTTTTTTACTGTTGGTCGGTCTAAACAAACTTTTCCAAGATATTACCCCTGGGTCTGGGAAATTGAATTTTTTAACAATATTCTGGCATTTTATAGATTAACAGAATAATCAATTATTAGATTTTTTAATCACCAAATAATTTCATGTGACAAGAGGAACGACCAAGATTTTACCTTTTTAAAAATCGAAATGGAAACATTGCTTTCCTTTTCATTATGACTTTTTTTCCCTGATATTTCCAGTCCTATGCTTGGATCAGGACAGAAGTGCTGCTACGACAGCACTGGTGCCCTGGTGCTGACGGGAGACTCGACAGGTGGCAGCACCCCAGACAGGGCTCACGATTGGGGCTCCCCTCCATACAGGGAACCACCGCGGGTGCCAGGGTACTCCCACTGGCTTTATGATGTCATGAGTTTCTACTACTGCTGCCTTTGGTCTGACCACTGCCACATCTACCTCAGCCAGCGGCCTTCCAGCGGATGTCGCAACTACCAGCCCCCAAAAGCTGGTGAGACCATCAAATCAAATGTATTCATAGACTCCTTTCAACACTTACAACTGTCACAGCAAAGGACCCACAAGATGATTAACACACTAACACAGCACAGTGATAATGATGTCCCTATTTAGACCAGTTTTTTTAAAGCAGTTTATTTAAATCAGCTTTCTAGTTCAGTCATTGCTCATCTACCTTGATGTAAATGGGAAGTTGTTGCATTATGTCTTACAGGAAAACATTTTAAAAGAATTATTATTTTTTTATTCAAATGAAACAAGCATGTTTAGTTCTATTTTAGGAGCTTATAGTTATTAAGGTAATAGTGTATGTCATTAATTTGGGATAACATAAGGATATTATACGTTTCTTAAACATCAGTCATACCTAGTTATAGGTGAATACTGAGTCTCAACTCTGGTTTCCATGGTAGAATTTGGAGTAAAACTGAGACTTGAAAAAGTAAATCAAAAAGTACAAGAAATAGGGAGAGTGTGTTTTTATGTGTGTGTTTGTTCATCTCTATCTAATTGCCTCTGTTTGGCTGCACACATTCTCTGCTGGGAAAACATTAGACATTAGAGCAGCAGGTAATACCAGATCAGTTTGCAGGAGAAGTAAATGAATTACAGGCTGCAGGTGAGGGTGAAGATGTGGGAATATATTAAATCATACAATTGACTACCTGCCCTCCAGAGACTATAAATGCAACATTAAGCCGCGCTCTGATATTGGAAAACCATTGTTTAGATGAATTGAAAGATAAACTGATGTAAATGCATCAGTGCTTTGCTTCTTGATCCCTCGCAGGTGTTGTCTTTGGGGATCCACATTTCATAACGTTCGACAGCCTGAGCTACACTTTCAATGGCAAAGGAGAGTACTACCTTTTGTCTTCGCCAGACAGAGAGCTGAGTGTTCAGGCCAGAACAGAACGGCTGAAACTCAAGAATAGTGAGTCCACATTTTATATGAATGCCCTGTCTCTACCCCCTCTTTCATCCCTCCCCACGGTGCTTTTGCACCTCTCATCTTTTTTGCTCAAAGCTTTGTTTGGATGAAACTTGCTTCAGGACTTCTTTAGAGAGCTTATTTATGGTTCAATTTGTGTATTTTTTTTATAAGCACAAAGATTGATTGCCTCCCTCTAGAGTTTGCTCAGATGTATTGACCTTCATATTTCTTACTGAATTTTTATTTGTCTTCCTTTGCCTGCACTCTGCAGTGTTTAAGGCTCCCCCTTATCTTTCACACAGTTCTGAGAGCAAGTGATGTAAGAAGTGAGCTGCTGTAAAATGACAACCTACTTCCTTGATTCCCCCCTGTGTCTCTCAGGGTCAGATCGGGTGAAGCCTAACAGATGTGAGCTTCATTGTTTAGAATTTCCTTCAAGCCATTACACAACAGCCGTGGGGCGAGTGACTAATAGATGGCCAAATGTCATTAATATTCTTCTCATTACATCAGTGAAGTCAAACATCTGGATTATTTGATATTGCAGAGACTTCAGCAGTGATGAAACCATTCTTGACTTCATAATACTCACAACCTAATGCACCCGTAACAATGTGATATCTGTTTACCACCAAGGTACCTTGGCCAGAGCCACAAGGCTGTCATCAGTGGCTATGAGGGAGAAGACCTCTGATGTCATCGAGGTGCGTCTAGCAGAGGATCGCCTTCAGGTGCTGAGGAACCAAAAGGTCCTGCCTCTCACCGAGCAGAGATGGATGGACCTACACAGTGAGATACTTTAGACCCTAACCCTAACCCTACTCCTGACTGGGTTTAAGCTGCACTAGACATTTCTTCACTTTGGAAAAGGAGGCCTTAAAAGTTAAGATTCACCAGTGACTTCAAAATGAAACTTAAATTTGAGCATTTTAACATGTAAATTATGCCTACAGCAGCCTTTACTGAATTGGCATCTACAGTTGTGACCTTAGTGTATTTCACATGTCCAGGTTTTTATGTTTTCAACATTTCAATTAAATCTCTCTTTTCCAGGAGCGTTTGTTTTCGTCCCCAGTCCTCAGAATGTGACAGTAATGTTCCTCTCTGGTGTTGGCGTGGAGGTGCGTGTGCATGAAGGAGTCATGGCGGTAACTGTCCTGCTGCCATCGGAGTTCACCAACCACACCCGGGGTCTCCTTGGTCGGATGAACTCTGACCCATCAGATGACATATTGACCAAACAGGGAGAGGTCATCTCCACAGCTGACGCCACGCCGGAGCAGATCTTCACCTTTGGAGCTGGCTGTGAGTGTGAAAGACCGTCGAACTCTGTTAAACTTCTACTTTTGAAAGAGCAATCAATCAAGATCAATCAATACTGAAATAATCAATTCTCATTCTAAAACTACACAAATATTAAACTTATTAGAATATTAAAATAATTCCCATAAATGTGGTTAGCCATGTCTGATGGGTTGACATGACAACTTGTGATACCCAAAAAGTTGGTTATTAGTCAGTCGCTCTAGTTATTCATTCTCTTATACGTTTTACTGTTTTGCTACACGTGATTTGTTTATTTATATATTGAGTAAAACGTTTCAGATACTGCATGTGTGATTATGGATACTCTTGATTTCACAACCTCCACTGCTATTTCAGTTAGTTTTAAGATCAGTCTGAAACGTGTAATTAGATGTTCAAACCCGAAATACAGAATGGTCGCAGATCTTAACTGGTGCTGTGTTTTATTTTTGTTCCACAGGGAATATTTCAAAGACGTTTTCCCTTTTCACATACGACTCAAAGTACCTTTTGGATACTTACGGTTTCCCACAAAGCCACGACGCTGCTTTTGTTCCTGCCTTTTCTCTACCACCTGAGACACCTGATGACCCTCTGGTGGCAGACATGTTGACGACGTGCCGAGGAGATGGGGCACAGTTCTGTAAATTTGATACCTTGACCACTCGGAGCCTGGCGGTGGGAAACGCCACACTCAGGGCCTACCAAAACCTCCAGGCCCTAATGGAAGCCCTTCAGCCAGGTACCGAGTGAAACAAGATTAATCTCTGTCCATTCAGTCATTGTCTTTTATACTTGTGTCTATTGTGTGTCTATTTTTTTGTGTGATAATATTTAAGGGCAACAATATAATTTGTAGGCGATTACATGTTTATTGTTGCTGTTTTTTTTGAATCTTTGAATAAATAATGCTCCGCCTGAAAATGCAACATACAGGCCCAGTGAGAGCTTGGTCAGGAATTCAACCATACACAGTAATATGCCATAAGAAACCTTAATGAAGCAAATGCATTAGTTTTGAAAGTTATGTGTGTTCACATACATCTTCATATCTTTTTTAGTGTGTTACTATGTTTGAATGTGTCATTGTTCTGTAGTGGTTTCTTGTGGTTGGCTTCCCACACCCAGCAATGGGAAGAAGAATGGGACAAATTACCTAAAGGGGGACGCTCTGAGCTTCTCCTGCAGTGACGGCTACATACTGTACGGTTCAACACAGCGCACCTGTCTGGATGATGGGACCTGGACAGGAGAGCAACCCTACTGTATAACAGGTTGGTTCTAATATTGGTTTGTTGTTTCTCATAAAAAACAAAGCAAACAGCTGGTTGTGTTGAGACAAATAGACTCAACTGTAATGTCAATGAGAATTATATATTCAATATTTTTGATGACATATGATAGAGTGTACTATAAATATTCCCTGTAAACAATACCTGGAACCTCTTGAAAACTGTTCTCTGTGCTGCATTAACTGATACTTTGATATTAGAGTCAAAGTTTTGAAATGGTTTTGAGAGTTGGCCTCAGAAGAGCATTGAATTCATCAGCTGTTTTCTCAGAAATCTAACCCAGAGAACAAATACCCAAATATAATATATTTTCAAACACACAGAAAACACAGAAAATAACTTAAAATGATTTGTAAATACTAATATATTTTAGGCACGTTAGCTGTATGGAGTTGAATTTCATACTTGACAGTATAGATAACCAATGGCTGCATGGGAGGGGGGGTGTCAGGTGTAATTACAAATATAATTTAAATAGAGTTAAGACATGCACAACTTTCACTGTGTTTTGTCTGCATCATTCCAATCAGTGTGTTAAGTAGCTTATTCTTTTTGTTTTATTCCCTTGTGAAACAGTTTGGTCATTAATTGTTTTAGAAAGGTACAACATGAATAAACACACTTACTCCTCACATGTTTTATATTCCGTACGATTGGCAGCATGCTCCAGTGAAAACTGAGAGGGACTTTGGGAATCCTCGTCTCCTCATCCAGCCCCTTGGAAAGCAAAGATTCAATAGACTTGGCTCTCTGTTGTCCATGCAGACCATTAGCTACAAAGCTATAAACTTTTGAACCTGGGTTGGCTGGCTTTGTGTTTGTAAATTGGAACCACCTGGGTCCCCGTAATGGTTTCATTCATCATCCCAACTGTGAACTCTGAATGAGTGTTGTTGTAGTTGTCAGCTGTTGCCATCAGATGGCAGAATGTCACACTAAATTCAGAGCAGGTTAACGGTGTGAAGCAGGCTGGTTTTTATAAAACCTTGAAAAAAATTACAGGCAACAACACAGTCGTTATTCTTCCGTATCGCAGTGACGGAGAGATTTGATGAAATTAGATCTTTAATCTCTTCATTACACATGTCAGAGTTTTCTTTCTTCATTGATCTACCAGTCGTAGTGAAGTGAGAGGAAGCAGAGAAATGAAACCACTTGACTTGCGATCCACCTCCGCTTTCATCCCTTCGCGGCTTCACCACAGCCCTCCATCCTTTCCTTGTTAGAGCTGCAAACAGAGACTTCCTCGTGATAGTAATCAGGGATGAATAGACTTCATATATCAGATTTGGAGGCCCCCGGGTCACAGCTGGACACAATCGATCCTAAAACTCCTTCACTAGGAAAACATATTAGTTTCATAACTTGATTATCCAATACAGAGCCGTTTAGAAATGTTTCATATTAAGCCACGTGATTTATTTTGTTCTTTCTTTCAGTTTTCATTTTGCTTACCTCTCACTGTGACACGTCTCACTAGCTGTTGTGCTCAGGTTTTAGTTATCCTACCTCTATTTGTTATACATACCACCAAACACTTTCTTACATTACTGCAGCAGCAGACAGAATGTTTAGAAAGTGATGTGGATGTGTTGGGAGACAAATAGTCTCACTGCCTCATGCACACACAGTATATTCACATGCATCTTCAGATAAGCACAATCAGTGTGAGTCAGAGCCTCATGCACGTTGAACACACACATACCCACAAACAAAGCTGGGCCTTTTTAGATATTTGACAATGATCACACTTGCTCTGACGCTCTCATTACTCAAATCACAGCTAACAACTGTCAACATGACCTGAGGTGGTAAATGGCAGGTGTTGCATGAGCTGTTACCTCCGCCATTGAAATGTGACCTCCAGCCATGTAAACAATACTAAATACAGGCCTAGAAAGAGATGCCCCGACTGATCTCTCCTCCTCCCCTCGAATGAATCACTGCGGCGTGATGTGTAGGCTGAACAGCCAGAGAATTGTTGTCATAGTCAAGACGAACGGCGTGCTGCAGAAAAAGAAATGCCACCGCATCCAGTTTGAGTTCTTCTCTGCATCACTTTAATGAGCTACTGTTGAAATGGAGCCTGTCAGCAGAGGTGACACTCAGTCCCTTCCATCAAATGTGGATCTCGTTATAAATATTGCCCATCATCACCAAAAGCCCCCTACCTATTTGAGATGGATGATAACCTGCTGCTGTACTTTGACTTATGGCAGGGGTACGGTGTATTGTGATGACCAACATTAATATGTTATGTCACGGTTGTTGGAGAGGCGAGGGTGCGGTTTGGAAAGAAAGTCCTTGGACTGTATTTGATCTCAGTGCAGACAGGGCCTTAGGAGACTTGAGAAGTATGAGATTATAGAGTTTAGTAACTTGGATGCAGCGTGTCGCAGTCTTCTGAAAAACAGTAACCCTGCTTGAGCATCAGATGCATATCAATAACATGATCACCCCAACCTTAATGGCATTATAATATTAATAGAGTTCCTTGTGCAGAGGAGAAGAAAGTGATTAAAGGAAATGTGACAGCTGCCAGAGAGGGATAGAGCGATTTTTCACAGGAAAAAGTGACGTAGGTTGCAAGACAAAGCCTCAGTTTCCTGCCTGTGGTTCCCTGTTCAGACCCCCTGAGACAGAGCGGAGGAAAGCAGAGGGAGCGAGAGAGAGAGAGAGAGAGAGAGAGAAGTGGTTGGTAAATACAGGTTGCGTAAAAGAAGTTGTTGTTGAAATGTCATCCAAGACAAGCTTGAGACTATTTAACCAGTCACGTTGCTCACACTTCACAGTCTTCATTGGGGCCATTTTTGTCACTGTACAAAGGTCTCTGCCTGGGAAGGTCAACTAAACAGGCTGTCTCTCTTCTCTGTCACGCCTTAATTGATTACCACTTCCTGTCCTCATTTCCTATTGTTTTTTCTTCATTAAAAGTTTCCTTTAACTCTACACACCAATGATGTGATTGTCAACTTTAAATTGAAGAGAGAGTTGCAGAAATATTTTGAGAAATATAATCAAATCCATCTCAAACTTAAGTCAGATTTACCTGAACAATTTCTGTGGATCCACCTTTCCAGTCGGACAGTGTTGCGTGATCGACAGTGTCAAAGGCTCCGACAAGATGTAGAGATGCACAAGAGTGGACAACTGTCTTTGAGTTTGTGGTTACGCACAGATTATTGACATATTTGATGAGGGCTGTTTCCATGCTGTGGTGAGGTCTAAATCTGAATGACAAGTCTGTTGTTTACAAGATTTGCAGCCAGTTCTGGCCTTTAACGCCCACCCCTTCATGTTCTGTCATTGCAGTGACCGCCTGCTTCTCATGTGTGGCTCTTTTCTCCACCCTGCTATCTTTACAAGTGAAAACAATTTTTTTTTAAACGTGGGATTCTCTTTTAGGGATATCGCTTACAATGTGAAGTTCAAACAAAAAATGAACAGACTTAACGGACAAGCTTCTTTAGTGATCATCAGAGAGGTGATCAAGCCATTTTGAATCCATTTCCAGCATTTGGGTTTTCAGGACACAGCAACAATAATACCTGTGAGAGACAATGGCTAGGAATTCTTTTAACTATGGTCCTGCAATTATATCAATTTCTCACGATTAATCTCTCTGTGATATGCAGTAGTGACTCCCAACCACCAGTACAGTCTCAACTAATTTGAAAACATAGTAGGGTGACACATTGGTGTGTGGCTTATCTCTAATATATAAGCACCACAATAACCAATAAACTATCAGCAAGTGAACAGAGGTGACATAAAGGAATGAAAAAATTAATGGATACATTTTGACACCACAATAGTACAAATGCAACCTTTACCAAACCTACTGAAAAAGAGGAGACCAATCTTTAACATTAACAAGTCACAAGTGCTTTTATATAATCATTAGTGTTAGATAACATCCAGATAAAAACAATAAAACCTGACAGAGGGTGTTGATGAAAGGATACTTGAGCTCATCTGATAGAGAGGTGCCAGACTAAAAAGGTTTGGACCCACTGATAAGCAGCATTGACGTCTGCACGAAGCAACTTTAATTGACTAGACTGGTGTGTATGAGGGATGGGAAAACTAAATAACAGAAAGAGACTTGAGTTGTGAAAATTACAAGTTTACCTTTTGACTATGATTAGATTAAAATGCTTGATTTTGTTTAAAAGATAAAATGCAGTTTGATAAGAAACCGTACACACACATTCATATAGACAGAGACACACACACACACACACACACACACACACACACACACACACACTGCTGTGTTGACTGTCCGGGTATCATATGAGTATGAGTTGTGTTCTACCAGGCTTTGTGTTTTGTGAGTGCATTCATGCAATTGTTTGCTTGTTAAGTTTGTATGTGAAACATTCGATGAAGTTCGCCGTCTGACACATGGTTCAAATTCCAAGAATACTTCCACCCATCACATTAAGTTAGACAGGCTGAGATACACATATCAGATGACAACAGTAGGTTCACACAGAGAGGCACTGTTACCAGGGAGAGAAAAAAAATCAACAGAATTATTTTAAGATGATATCAGTGCTGACCAAAAAAAAGCTCATCTCTATCTTAAGAAATGCTTTATGTGATAAGAGTGTAGCTCAGGGGTATATGGGTGGGGTAGGCTTATGAAAACAGTCTTGGATTTCTGATCGGTATCATCTGTTTGCAATTTCTTTGTGAGATAAACACTGGAAAAGGGATTGAATAATGATGAGTTCAGAAATTGATCTTTTTTTTTAAAGAATTTGAATTTGTAGCAAATTGCAGGAATAACGTGCAAAATAGAATCACTTTTATCTACTTGAATCCAAGTACAGAAGATGGAGATGGGTGATATATACACGTACACGCCGTCTTTGAGTTGTATAGAAAACACCCTTTTCTGTCCTCTGTTAGCTCCAGCTAGTTCAGTCCAACAACATGATGTCTGTCATGTGTTAATCCCCTCTCACAAGAAATATAATGGCCCAAACTAAGAGCTATTGCTCCCTGGAGCTTTACTGTTTGATCAATGCAGGTCGTAATGAGATAGCTTTGGGGTTTTGCCAGCAGGGAAAAAGGAAGAAGGTGAATGTTAACACTGATTGACTGCCAGTCCCTCACAAGCTCCCAGTACAATTATTCTTTGGGCAGCTTGTCGCACTGATGCTGTAGGCCTCGGTGTCCAACAGTCTGATGCCAGCACTGCTGCGTCCAAGGCCTGGCCATGTGTGGCGAAACTGATTGGTTCAGAAACTTCAGGGAATATTTGCAAACGTTGGTGTGTATTTCAGTTTGCTTCTGGATGCCTTTGTGTGTGTTTGATGTTCCAAGGCTGATGACATTTTAAAGGACCAGCACCTGCAGTGCCGTACCTGACAAACATCTACCACACTTGACATATGTTCGTGCATTCATGCATTAGAGGATGACGGTATTTTGATAGTTATGTACCTCGTAACGTCTCGTGTACTTCCCTGCCTTCAGAAAAATATCTCCTGGCTAAGTGTAACGTATGAATAGTCAAACAGATTGGAGATCGCTTGACTGAAATTGCCAAGACCCGGAGGAAAGTTTCAGATGCTCTAATTTGATCACAGTATTACCTAAGCAACTGCAAAACAATGTGAAGGCAACTGCTGGGAAAATCCAGTAAATGGAGGTTGTATCAGTCCATCCAGATTGTTGTTTATTATGTTTATCTGAAGCCAGTGTATCATTTTTGTTTTGTTTGATCCCCTTGGTAATTATAAAAATGAATAAACCGGCAGAACACAATGGCTCTTAGTGGGAAATCAGTGCTTGACTTGCATGAAAAATCTGCTCAGGGATGAAGACTAGTACTACTCATATATATTTTTTCATATGTTCATATTCTCTTTGGCCAATTTCTGATAAGTTTTATGTTTATTGAATGTAGAATTAGGTAATGTGGATAAAATATTCTTTTGATGTACATCATTATAAAGAAAATGCTCTGAGAAAACACTTGTGGTTAAATTAAATGTCCAGGAATTTATGTTTTTATCCAATTCAACACAATCACATTGATGATTCCTAGAAATTCAAAATTCAACTAACTCCCTAGAAATTCAGTTTCAGACGACTGAATTGCACAATTAGCATAAAAGTGATCAGAACTTTTAGATATCTAACTGGCTAATGTAGCAAGACAATAGATGCGTACACTTACATGAGCACTAGTATTATTGAAGCTAATATGTGCTAAAATATAAGCTACCAAATCAGATCTGTTTACAGTGAAAAAGAAGATGAAGCTGACATCACGGAACAATTATATCTGGCCAAGCATTACATTTACACATTTACATTTACTCTAACCTGTAGTTCACTTGGTTTTTGTTAACAGTCATAGAACTACACTGTGGCTACCACAGAAAACAATTGATTGATCTAGAAAGTTTTTACCTTAATCGTTTATTTATCCAAATCAAACTGACTGAACAGGAGTGGGAAATTGTCAGCCTGTTGTTGGCCACTGAGCAGTTCTGCCGGATGCTTTGCTCCGAGGAACCATGAGTGTCGATCGATCTTTCCTCTTTGGTTTTCCGTCATGTCCTGTGCTTCCATGGTAGCCTTTTGACTTTGCATTGATCCAGATGTAAAAGATGTGGAGGATTGATTGTTCAGAAGGTCCAATGGCTTATTGCAGTGACTAATTCTGTGTTGGTGTGATTTATTTTATTTTTTTTACAGAAGATAAAGTGGGGTTTGTACTCGGCGCTGTTGGTTCCCTCTCAGCACTGGTCACGATGGGAGTAATGATCAAACTGCACAACAGGAAACAAGACAGGTGGGTTACACACGATTCACCTCACGGAAAAATCAATTCCTCTGTTCCACTGGTACTACCAAATGCAATTTAGGAAACAAGAAATATAAAACAATCAAATATTAAATCAGTGTTTGCACTTACAGTGGCCTCTACAGCAGTTTAATTTTTTTTTTACATTCGATTACTGCAGCAGATTAATTACATCTCTTAATTTTAAAGGCTGCATTCATTGGTAGTTTTCTCTCACCCAGCCGACACTGCAAATATTGTTTCACTACCTATAATATGAATATTGTTTACTTCATCCACTGGTCGCTTTGAGGTTAATGAATTCATGGTATGATGTGTGATATAGGTATCCAACGAACTGAGATATTACCTCAAAGATTGATAGTAGAATACTTGTTATAAGAGTTTCAGCTGGTGTTGTAACTGCTGAATATGAAAAACTATTTTAACCATTACATAGCATGTCATTGTAGGATTAGTTAAAGCTATAACGTTTGAGATTTTAATCTGTGTTGATTTGGCAACACCTGTGGTTACCTTGGTAACATCAATTATGATTTGATACTACATGTCCTAGAATTCTGGGGGAGTAAACTCTCAACAGAGGAGCAACTGGTCTGTGCGTTTACAATGCAGCCAAACAAACTCATATTGTTTTGATAAGTACATTTGTCAAATCACAATCTGATTTCAATGCCAAGTAGTTTCCCACAATAAAAGGAAGTGGTTGCCTTACTGAGAAGCTGGAGTCGTGCAGCCGGACGCCTGCAGCTCTTCATCTAACAGCTCGTTGTGGCTCGTCCTTCTTGATGAAAATGACCCTTGTTTTGTCTTGTTTTGTAAACACATTGTTGACAAATGAACGTGGTTAGAGCGTACACTGCTATTCCTGTGACTGTTTCACAATAAAAGCCGCCCAGTTTTTTCCACCAGTTGAAGACTTAATGTGAATCAGCAGGAGTTTATATGAGCATTAACTTAATACATTTAAAATAGTCTATACACTACATTTCATATACATGCATTGTTATTTGTGAATTCTTCATATCTGTGTGAAGGCAATATAAATACTGTGTGGGAATGGCAGACTCCATCACTAACTAAAATTACTATACAGAGAGGTCATTACAAATGCTAATCTTATGCAATATATAGTCGTATCCTGTTTAGAAAAATCTTAGATTCTAACTTTTATGTTGAACTGATTATAGAGTCAAACTAAAAACCTCTCTCGCTTGCGCCCTCTCTGTATAGAGTGCTGCAGGGATGACATAGGCCAACGCAGACGTTAGCATCACCCTGGTTCCCTCTACAAACTTGTAATTGGATTATTGCAGAAAATAAGCTCTGTGGCAAACGTTAATGATAGTTAAATGTTCTGTTCAGCATAATAATCTTTACAAATGTACACCACTTTCATGAAGCCTAAATACAATCGCCAGAAGTAAAAAACTAATGTTAGGCTATTAACGAACTACGCCACAGTCACAGTGTCACCACCGCTAAAACTTCCAACTTGTAATTTGACCTAGTGTGCTTAACCTGTCTACATAAGGCTTTCCTTTTAGAAAATTAGTAATGGTTTGCAAGAGCGTGAGTATAAACACAACGAGGCTGTAAAGGCGGCTGGTGAGTATATCGGTTTTCCCGTTTGGCGATGATGTCCCTGAGAACATCTGTAGCCTCATGTAGCCACTTGTTAGCAACCTTTTTTTTTTTTTAAGAGATGTAAAAGCTTTAAGGATCACGAGTGGGGTATTTACTGGCATATTTTATGTTGTAGAATAAAACATGAAAATGTGTTTAGTTTGTGTTAACCACAGACCTTATTTCAACCATCTTACTAAAAAATCCACTTAAAAGACCCATCAACTTTGGGACGAGGGAGCTGGAAGTGTTGAAATGCTCATTTACTGCTGGATTTTAAGACTAAATCCTGCAGCCAATGTAAAGGTCAGACGGACACTGAATTATGACACAAATAATGGCTTGTTTTATTCAGTAGAACTCCAGCCATTGCCGCCCATATGTCTTTCATTCGGTCTTTAAATATATAGATTATATGTTGGAAATAGGAGGCACTTGTTATCTTGTGAAAACTGGTGCATAGCTAGAGGTCTTCTTCCCCTCCGATAGTCAAACCCTTTGTGCTGTGCCAACAAAGACACAAAAGCAATGAATCCCACCACCCCTGTTTGATATCCAACATGCCCCAGCCTCCTAACCGTTACTCATAATTTTTCTTTCTGATCTTAGCAAACCCAAATACACCCATACGCCCTGTGGGATCATAGTCAGGACTGCAGTCCAGAGGAACAAGAGGCTAACAGTAGTACTAGCTCCTGGGCGTATACAGGCAAATTAAAGGCCTGTTTTATGGGCTCATAGACTCATAGACTTCATTTGGGCTTTCCCCCAACCATAACTACTGCAGGGGAAGAAAAAAGATGGATGTCATAAGTCAAGAGTCACCTCCCGCTCCCAGCAGCACACGGGGCAGGCAGGCGATGAAACAGGCTGTGTTTTCAAGTCAGAAGGGCAAGGAGCGAACACACCTGCCCCCCTCTCTTGAAACCTTGATCATGGGAGGCCAGGTGTAAAAAGAGATGAAGAGTGTCAGAAGGTCTGCAGATGTGAGGAAGGTGATCTCACAAAAACGACATGCTGATACACATGCTTGTAGAGGAGACCCAGGACACACACACACAGCCAGGAACCATCGTCTCCATACTGTAGCCCAAATGTGTAAAGAGAAATCTTACACATTCCTTGAGTGCGAGTGGTCTCACCGACAGGCATGAACGAACACACACACACACACACACACACAAACACACATACACATACACATGCACAAGCACATGCACACACACTCCCCTATCAACAAGTGCAGGCACAACATCAGAAGCATAGCAGGATGGAAGTACTGGGGGTCTTACTGTATTTCAGATCAAGTCTGGGTTGCGTGTCTGGAGGAAAGTAGCTGTGATACTGCACAACTCTGTGTGCACATTTGGGTGTGTGTGTGTGTGTGTGTGTGTGTGTGCACGTTTGGGTGTGTGGTGCACGTTTGGGTGTGTATGTGTGTGTGTGTGTGTGTGTTGTGTGTGTGTGTGTGTGTGTGCGACAGGTAGATAGTGTGGGCCTCCTGTGCCTCAGTTCCCTGTGTCTCAGACTCAGACTTGCAGGGGTACTTTCCACATCTAGGATTACTCTGCAGGTTTCAACAGGCCTACTGGCAGCTCACCACAGCAGTAAGAAAGTCATTACACCATAAGATGTGTCTATGTTTGTGTGTGTGTGTGTACTGTCATGTCTATTCCACTTCTGCTACATGACACATCAAAAAGTAGGGGGGGGGGGCTTTGTCTGAACCTGGCAGGGGGTTCAAAATGAATTGAAGGAGAGAGGAAGGACAGACATACAACACAGCTCGGTAAAGTGTCTCAACACATAATAGCACCAGGAAATTCTGGGAACTTGTGTATCTGAAAAAATATGGGTCTCAAAATTCAGAATTTAAAATATCATCACTAAATAAAAGTCCAAGGATTAGAGCTGAGATTTGGAAGCTTCTTCTCAACATTTCATTACTCGAATCATTGATAGCGATCTCAGAGTCACTCATTTCACTTTAATTCTAGTGAATTTTTATATTTGAAATCCCCATTTTGCCATGGTTAATATTACAAGGGGAGGTGGGTTATAAAATTTTCCTCCTCCCATGTTATAAAAGTTATTGTTCCTAACAGCTTTTTAGCTACTGACTGCGGGCAAACCATGTGGCCTTCATCACTGGCTTGGTGTTATTTTAATATCAGTATTATTTACTGGTAATTAGCAATTTAATTAGTAACAAAAACAATGGCAAACTAGTTAAATGTCTTTCTTTCTGAATGTCAGTTAGGCTGCAAAGGGACAGGTATCTGCAACAGTGTTAAATACATTAGAGGTAATATTGAAATCATCCCACAACCCCCCCACCCACCCCCCCTCCTCCCCCCAAGAGAAAAAAACTATGCCAAAGGATGAATTTGACAGATGTGTTCTATATTAAAACATTACTAACGCTCATATGTATATGAGAGACTTTTTGCTTGCTGTAATCATTCCTAAGAGATCCTGTCCTAATGTGCTTCCAGTCAAAGAGATGGGCGACGAAATCCACAGTCCTCCTCCTGTGTAAACACATTCTCTAAAGTCAGCTAAAGCTTATACGGTGCCGCTGCAGTACGAGTTTGCAAAATCAAGCAGGTATCATCTGAAGTTATGGTATATTTAATATGAAATTCCCTCTTTCTGTTTTAGCTGACAGTTTTCCCTGCTGCTTTGTGGTGGAGTAGTGAAACAAAACGGATATTTCATTGTATATAGACGGTAACTTTGGAAGATAATCGCTTGATTTGATGAGCTGCAGACTGTCATAGTAGTTTTAGCTGAACTTTATTGTGCATTTTTGCAGAGATTGAGGACTCCTCCACATCTCTGCCATTAAATATGTGTTCATCAAGGGATCCTTTTGTTGTCAGTCTGCAGAAGAGGAACAATTACAAAGACCAAGAACTTTTTTGATATACATATGGCTAGATGAGTATTTTTTTTGAAGACTGGCTTGAAAAAAATAGGAACCTGCACAGTATCAACAAACAGAGAAAGAAATTTGACTGCAGGTGAAGTCCAATGTGTTAAATGTTGTAATCAAACTGAATTTTAGCAAATACTTACATATTAGCAAAATGTATTTCATTAGAGTCACTGCTTGATCCTCCTAAGCTTGTTAATCCTTCACTGTAAAACAATGCATATAACGTCGAAAACCAACCAGTGCATTACTGTTTCAAATACCACGGGACGGCTTAGTACAATTGCCTTTTAACATTTATGTCCCTGTTTTGCAAGTGTCCCTAATAGGTTTTATATGCGGTGTTAATAAAACACGATTAATTTGAATAGTAAAGTGCTGTTATTAAAAACTAAGTTGACGTTGATCCCTGCCCTGATCCAAGGTCACCAGACAGCTCAGTTTGGATTAAACAAATGTTCCCATTATTGCACTTATTCAACTCCCATGGTGCAGGAGGACATGCAGTCTGGACGGCTATTTCCACAAAATAGCTTTGGAAAGGTGAGGAAAAGCATCTTCGATTTAAAGACATACCTAAATAGCAGAGGAGGTGTAAAAAAAAAAAGAAGAAAAAAATGTTTTATGATCATTAGTTGGTTAGTTGATCTTAATTCTTGACTTCTATTCTTGTTACAGTGAATCTTTTTTCATTTGTGTTTTCAGAGACAGAAAAGAGAAACGAGACCAGATGGTGACCCAAGAACAGACTTGCTAAACCATAGAAGTCCTTGTGGATTACAGATCACACCACTACACAGTGAAACCTTCAACTCCGTGGCCTCAGTGGCAACAAATACGTTTAGCTGAGCATTTGGAAATCATATGCAGCCGTGTTGTTCGTTTGGACGCTGTTCTTCTCTTGACCTGTTGACCTTATCAGGAAAACCTCAGGCGCTAGTTAGGCTTTCAGCATGTTGTTTGGCCTCATTTTTTTCCTCTTGTTTAGTTTGGAAAACCTCCAGGTTGTGGTAAATGGTGCATGGGGTGAGGATTGAGGGCATTGAAGTAAAGGAAAAATGTCACAGTTGTTTTTATATTCCTGTTTTGCATGACTGAGCGTCCGATCTTCGCTAGAGAGAGAATTGTGTAAATACTACGTAGAGATATCATCATTACAATCAACACTCCCTTCTCCTGTTGAGTTTAAAATAGGACCAGATGTGTTCATATTCATGTCAGTTGTGAAGCAAACCTGATCATTCTCTGGTTGAAAGACTTTGAACTCATATGCAGCCTTTGTGTGGGTTCACAGCCTTCAGTCAAACGAAGGGTTTTGCTGAGTGACTGAGTCAGAAAAATCAGCAAATGTTACAGAGAGGTCACTTCTCTGCACTCTATCTGCTTCGTTTTCTCCAAGCTATTACATATCTGTATTTGAAAACAACAACTGAATGAAACATCTTTAGATATTTTCAATAAAAATGAACGAGGAAAACGATGAATGATATTGAAGAGTCCAGATCTTGTGTAGTTTTTTTTTTTTTTTTTAAATAGCAGTTTATCAGTGTGAGTGTGTGAGACCATGACTGTAGAGATCAGATATAAAGGAAACATCCCCACTTCGAGGCAGCAGGCATGCATCGTCTGGCACGGCTGCCTGCCCCTTCGGACAGACCGTCATCTCATGTTACCCGGCGGCCTTCTCCACTTTGAACCTGACTCACTTCTCCTTTTCCAAAACAAAGCCCTTTGGGGGGTGGGGGGGTAAAAGGAAACAGAGCGACAGGGTCCCGTGTGGTCGATCTTTGGGAGTGATAGGTGGGGGTCCAGCTGGGGAAGAAGAAGAAGGCTTCTTGTTGGAGACTAATTGAAATAACCTGGCCTGCTGGACGTGGAGGGCTTTGAAGTTTTTTTTGCCGCCTGTTTCCTAACTAGCTGTTGTGCAATGCTGTATCCATTACCAGCTCCTGCAGACACTGACTGCTGCTGCTCTGCCAGGCCTTGGGGGCCTTTTGGGACCCTATTGTTTTTCACATTAAAAAAACATTAATGTTCTTTATTAGCATAAATAAGCACACATGCGCCCACTTCAGATGTGCTGTTACCTGCTAATGGGACCAGTCCTGATACCCTCACAAAGGACGAGTAAGACTCCCTGTGTGTCGTTGCCTGAGGTCTTTCTATAGTATCAGCTCAGATTTGACTCACTCGCTGTATAATCTCCTAACTGAGTGCAAATTTCCCTGCTTTCATGTGTCAGTCAGTGCTTACAAGAGAGGCAATGGAGCAAGCTGCTGCATCTGTTTGCAGAGTCAGATGCTGATTAATTGCGTATGGATGAAAGTGGAAGGCTTTTTCATCTCTGTGGGGGCCTGTTCCAACCCCGAATGTTTACGCTCGCTTATCATCCCAACAACCCGGCGTAATTAGTTCAATCAAATTCAAACACAAGTAAATGCTAATGTGTTCTGTGGAAGCCTGTTGCTTTCACGTGGGACTTTTCCCATTTCTCAGATCTGCCCCACATCCCTGGATTATGAAGAAAGGCTTCTGAAGTGGCTTTTGGATGAGGCTTTTGTTTTGGGTGTGCTTTTTTTTTTTTTTTTTGTTTCATGTCAGCTCCAGCTTTGCAGGTGTGCTTTGTCCCTTACCTCCTAATACCTCACGGTTGAGCGGCGCCTTGTGATGTTAACTCCTAATTTTAAGGCGTAGGTTGAAATAAAGATTGGTTTCAGGATTAAGGTGTTTGCCCAAACACAGAGTTTTGTGTTTGCGTTTGTCAGTGGCAACGTAGACGCTTAAACACTGGGGAGAAGATTTTTTAGCAAAGTCAGCTAATCCTAAAATGGATAAAAACACAATCTTGATTTTTATACTTTATTTTTATATTCTCTTTTTACAAATATAGCACAATCCTAAACCAAATAAGCGTGAGCATTAACTCATGTCATTAAGTCAAAATCCAATGAAAGACCTGAAGCTCTTGCACATATCAATATGCAGCATTAATATGCACATAAATATATCCTCATACTGCAAGCATTGTGCTAATACAATGAAAAACCATAAAATAAGGAACATTAGTTATTTGTCCTACATTTTGGATAAAACAAGAATAGTAGAAACAAATTTGAAACCTCTCTGTATAAGATATAATTAAACATTACTCGAGTTCCGCCTTTTTTTTTAATATACCCTCACGGTTATGCGTTTTCTTTCTACATTATTGGACTTCCTGAATTGTATTTTTCAGCCAATTTGGTCTTGACGTGTTGCCCTTTTTCCAATTTCCTGTGATTTGTTTCAGTGCTGTGATTCAAAAGATTCTAAATCAATATTCACAGTCTTAATTTACTTGGATCTTAAACAAAGTTGACAATCTTCTCAAAGCTCCTGGCGCGACACGCAGCCAGAATCCACAGTCGGCTGTACGACCCAGAGCTGCATCTCAGCTTCTGTGAGGACTTATAGAAGTGGTCCTTCAAAAACAAACCTCTCTTGACATTAACACTCAGTAGAACTTTATCACTCACAGACCAGCTACTAGCACTCCCCGCCCTCCCCTTCTCAGTCATCAACATCAGAGGCTGAACTTCATCCCCTGAGGCACTGTAATCCACTCAGCGACCAGCAGCCGTTAGGACCCAAGGCTCATTTTTCATTGGAGTCAGTTCTTTTTATAATGGAGCACGTCATTCTCCCAGGCCACAGAAAAGGCAGATACCTCACTTTACTACACCACAGATGAGCGTAGCAGAGCAAAACAGACCCAGCATGCCCAATCCACCCTTACAGATGTTCATCCTAGACCATGCCCAACACAGGAAACCATTAAAGAGCAAATCAATCAGTCAGCACTGTGGAAACCGGGGTGGGGGGGTGGGGGCAAACCTCTATGGAAAGCTTGTGGAGGGGCACATTGCCAGGGGAGTGAGATGCACTACGCCGCTTGTACCAAATATAAATTCATTGTAGGCTCTTGGAAACTTGTGTTTTCATAAACATGAGAACTGGGTGGAAGCGATTTCCTGATCTGGATTGATTCAAATGCAAAACAGCGGAGGGCATTGCCAAAGGAAAAGTGAGAGGAGAAAATAAATAAAGAATCGTTGGCGTTATCTTTTTATTTGCCTCGAGAGGAAATATTTTCAAAGCTCAATCTCATCCTGAGAAATCACTTTAGTGGTGTTAATTCTCAGACAACAGCCCCCCCCCCTCTTATTTCTCAACTGAAAGAAATACAAACCATTTTCAAAATGAAGCTTTTATGCACGGATCAACTGCTCTCATGAATAAAGATTTGCATCGCAGCGTGGCAGGCAAAGATGAAGTTGTGCTCTGTCCTGGTTGTTTGTTTTTTCTTTTGAAGAAATTCAGCCCTTACACACACAAACTCCTTTTTTTCCCCCGTGACCCTGCTTCTCTTTTTAACCAAAAATGACTGCAACCAGCCAACCTTGAGACTCGGTTCCATCTGCTTCAATCACGTCCCATTAACAGCCACATGTTTGATTGTTGTGTGGTCTTTAATTTACTCAACACTAAGCTGGCAAAGGCTAGAGACCTTTTTGGATTTGACATCTCTTGCATTTTTTTTCTTTTTCTTTTTCTTTTTTTTACATAAAATAAAATAATAATTCCGCAATTTTAAAATGCATTTTTAAACTCATTAATTTATTGTCTCACCTCACTCCCAGACATCAACAATAATGGCATCTATCCAGGGGGAGAACCTTCAATCACCAGGTATAATCTGTCAAAGGATAGCTTTATCCCCATATACCTTAAGTCTCAGTATGTAAAGCTGACTCAGTCATTCCCTGTCTCTAGATTTATGATAGCACAGATCAAAATGTTTCAAAGTAAACTGTTCCAGCAGGCATGGGAATTCCCATCAAATCCAGCTCCAGAATCCCCCAGATCATCGAGAACTTTGTTCTTGCCATCAGAGATAAAGCTTTGCAATCCTCCCCAACCATTACGCTTAATGATCTGCTTAACTAGCCGCGTTACGCCAAAGCTAGTTCCAAGAAGAAAGACAACTTCAAAAGGCACATATTCCTCCACGCTTGGTTTGTGTTTTCCCTCTGTTTTTCTCTTTATCGTGCACTATGGAACTTGTACGATGCACAGATATGATAAAGAAGGAATTAAATCTCTGCTCTGCGTATGTGGAGTTTCATCTAAGGATTTGTCTGGAAGTATCGTCGGTTGTAGCGCAGACACCACACACATACAGTGTACACATCTTTCAGATGAAACCGTATCAGTTGATACCAGCTCAGACTTGCCTCTGCCTCATCCTTAAATTTACTGTCATTAGTGCCTTACCTCAGATAGTCTTAATATTCAGAGACTACAACATGCACTGCATTTTCACCACTCAATCAGGTGCAAATAGGTTGTTCACCTCCCATACTTATACCCAATTAAGTTTAATATGAATGCATGAGATGAAAAGTACACAATTGTTTATATAGACATTTACTGACCTCCATGACGTCTGCCCACATTCAAGTGTTGTTTACCGTCCAGACACACTTGCTTATGGTATCTCTGAGTGTTCCTGTGTGTGTGTGTGTGTGTGTGTGTGTGTGTGTGTGTGTGTGTGTGTGTGCATGCAGGAGTTATTACACATTGTTATCAACATGACAACATCGCTGTACTTGGGTTGTCTATTCGAACAATTTAATGCACCATGCAAATGTTTAAAATACATTTTATCATAGCTTACACACAGCTCTTAGAGGTGCGACTTGTAAGTTTTGCTATTGCTACATAGCCAACATTAGCATTAACAGCTGAACCGTGGAGAAAGAAGGAAGAAGGCGGCAAAGAAAACGTACAAATAGCCCCTTTTAAATTTTAAAGAATACATTTTCAACCAGAATGAAATTGTAAAACTTAAACAGTTTCTCAGTTAATAGATTAGTCAGTGTTTATTTTGATAATCAATTCATTGATTCAGTCATTTTTCAGATCTGTTTTTCCCTGTTTTATATCATATATATATTTATATATATTTATATATCTTTGGATTCTGGGCTGTTGGACATGATAAAAATAGCAATTTGAAATCATGATGGGTGTTTTTTTCACTACTTCTTTTTTCCTAGACTAAACAATTAACCACAAAAATAGTCATTTAACCCTATTTCACCCATGTATGTTGTATGGTGTATTTTGAAAGCAACAACTTGAACTTCAATAATTGATACCTTGATCTCCCATGTGAGGGTGAAGCTGAGGCGTTGAAACAACAGTTGACCATTTCCTGGGGGGGTTATGTGCTAGACTATTTTTTGGCCATGAACACAACGCCAAGATGCCCCCCCCCCCCCCCCCCCCGCCCACACACACACACACACACACATAAAACAGCATTTTGCCATTTTTGTCAATGTTGTTTGTTGTTTTCGTTTGTTTCTTTGTATGTTTTAGTTAATACTGGAGATTGATTTTGCTAATCCTCCCAAGTCTCAGCAGGAAAACAAACCAATATATCAAACTATTCCTTTCGAGGTAATTCGGTAACCATGGCTAATGTGCAGCGTTGTTAAAAAAAAAGAAAACATTTTTCTTAAGACCACTGATTAAAAACAAATGTGTCAAATACAAATACAAACAGCAGTGTACTGTACTGTACTGTGCAGCACAATCTCATTCTCTGCATGCAACCTCAAATCTTCCAACTTTCTTTTCCCTCAGTTTCACTATGATTCGCAGGAAAGAATTTGTCATGCTTTCTGAATTGAGTGTTAGAAGGGCACATAGAGGGCACAGTTTACCCTGACTAGTTTCAGTTCATAATTGGGACTGAGATGTAGCGGGAGCCCTGCCAAACATCAGCACAACATGGTGTATTAGCAGCGACTGTGCAGGGGATTGCCTTGTTTATATCTTGAAACCGTAAACCTGCAAGCATATATGTTTGTTCCTACATTCTGCGGCCTGAAGCTCAGATCACGTCACTTTGTGCCACTATAGATATTTGACACTATAGAACTGTGTTTCTGTTTTCACTTGCCTACAAAATGTTTATCTCCAGAAATGAAATATGACGTCAAGACGCTTTTCATCTTCTTTTTGTTAAACTCTTGTAAACAAAGTAGCCATACCGCAGTTTGCATCCTCGAAGTGTGTTTCTCATCAGCAGTTTACACTTTGCATATGGTGGATTGTGGTTCTCGCATTGCATTCTTTGAATGGATGAAACACACACACACACACACACAAAAAAAGAAAGACACCCATCAGAGGATGTTTGCAATGTTGTCGAATATTACATGGAAATCAAAAAGAGCTACAGTGTAAAAACAAGTCTGGCCTCAATATGCCCCACAATGCTAAACCCCCCTGGAGTTGTTTGTGCTCGAAGGGAGCATTTGGATTGAGGTTGATTCAGTGTGGTGACCACTTTCTACAGTCCTTTGAAGAGCAGCCTCAGACCAGCCACAAAAGAAAATGAACACTTCCAAATGTAAAGAAAACTTTCAGATCATTTTATTTGTTCTGTTTTGGCAAAACAAGAAATCCCAGGAGTTTTCCAGGACCAACTATTTCCAAGTAGAAATTTAAGATCCGAGTGGAGAAAGCTTATAACAATGTTTTTTTTTTTTTTTTTAGAGGTCCCATTCAAGCTTCGTCTTCTCTACTCTGTATCGCTCTTCAAGTAGCAATGAAATAGAACCGATGCTCCTTTACCATTAGCAGCTCTTCTTGAGTGTGAGTCATTGTCAGCCCACAACAGAGCTTCATCTCAGGATGACTCCCACAAACCCTTGCACTGTGGGGGGGGGCAATGTTTCATGGCGGGAAGTGTAGCATCGCTGGCCAACAGCATTCTGGTTCTTTCTGATCTGAGACAAGTTAATACAAAGATTGACGATAGTGATGCTGTTAGCCATGATGTCCTTATCAGTGAGGGATACGTCAAAAAAAGAAAAAAAAAATGCTCATTTTTGTCCACAATATTAGTATCAGGTAAGACTGAGTGACTACATTTTCCAAAACTGCGATAGACCACATATCAAGTGGTAGACTTAAACGTGTGACACTAATCGATCACTTGCACATCTGAGGGTAGTTTAAAGCTGCACTAATCAATATTTTTGTATTGAAAATGGATGAAATGTCTGCATGTAATGTGAAAGGGGTCGCTCGTAGGGATGAACCATAATACTAATTTTGCCGTTCGCCTCGGCTTTATGGAGGATTTTAGCATCTTTCAGCTTATTGTTTTGGTTTTAATGGTTTCACTTCCATGGAGCCATTTTCCAGCCGCAGCACGCAGCTGTTGTCAGTGGAAAAGCTCTGATAAACCCACTTTACTTAGCAACTATAGCAACTATCTGGTGAAAATAAAGCCAAAGAGCCATTTATATCCTTAAGGATTTGGGAAATGGAGCTAAAGGGATAATAAATAAATTAAATCCATCAGCTGGGCAGAACCATGGCTCCACATTAATGCTAATTTTGAAAACCTTCCCAACAACAACTTTATAAGGTGATAATATGGCAGTGTTGTGTTTACAACTTGTTTCAGAGCTCCCTGCTGGTGAATAAATCACTTCAAACTGCTTTAAAAAATTCTACTTTGAAGATATTCATAGATTTGGTGATTTTGTACCAAAGTATTTAACATGTAGTGTTGGATTCTGTGACTAAATTTTAATTTGTATCTATTTAGTTTTTGTTTGCTTGTGTAGACTTCTCAGAGGAACACTCCATAGGGGTTTAAAGATATTCACAAAGAAATCTAATTGATTGAACCACAACCAATAAATTATGTTTAACTTTTTTGTTTTTAAATCATTATTTTTCTACTCCTACTCTGCCACCCAACTGCAAATAGAGTTTACCACATCACCCAATAAATCAGTCATTTTTATAGGATTTACCAAAAATGGAATGATCACTTATGCAGGAACCAGGCTCTGGTTTTCAGGGACCAAGGATGCTTTAAGTTTGGTTTCTGGTTTGGTTTTGAAACTTTTGAGGCCTTCAGTATTTTTGCCCTTTGAGGCTGACGGACAAGACGCAAGAGACATAAATGGCCGGCGTCCACTGTGGTTAAAAGATTGCTACTGGGTTCATGCTCTACCAGTCATCCTCATTATGTGCTGATAGTTTACTCCTCTTTTCAAACTGGACGAACAAAACCATCAATGCAAATGTCCAAATATAAAATTATCACATCGACCCATGCAGGCTGCCGTCTTAAAGGATACTTCTGCATTGCATTATTATTGTCTTTCCATATTTCACATGGTCATGGTCATGCTCGTCTGTGCTCGTATAAGAGGATAAGTCAAATTTATTACTATTACTGTTATTATTTTCATAGATCTGACCATCATTATCATCTGTTTATTCACCAAGTTAAGCTAAGGTCTCAGTCTCTTACTTAAATAAAGTTTAGATAATCTGGATAAACTGACCGTGTTTCTTTCCTGTTGGATTTTGTTGTAGATTTGTCAGCGTGTCTCCAGATCTCTGCAACTACCTGGTGAGTACAATGTACAATATGAAATATAGCATCAGACGCATTTTGTAATAAACTTTAATGCACCTATTTAAAACAATTTCATCCCATAAATCTCTTAGTGTGTACAGAAACATGTCCCATCCCACCCCGTCTCATCTTTTCTCTGCTCGTGAGTCTGTTCTCTATTATTTCTATTTCTCTTTTTGTCTCTTTTTTTTTTTTTAAAGGAGAAAAACCTCAGCAATGTTACAATAAACATTCCAGAGGGTGTCACCCACCCGGAGCCTAATTAGAGACCTAGGAGGCCGAGCAGAAGACGGATGACAGCTGTGTGTGTCAGCGGAGGAGTCGGGGCTGCGGTGCTACAGTGGCTGCTGGTTACATGCAGGTGGCTGGATGTAAACTTTACCTTTTATCTTGGCTTTGAACACGGGTAAGCTCAGGGGCCTACGCAGGTGTGTGTGTGTGTGTGTGTGTGTGTGTGTGTGTGTGGGAGGGGGGGTTGGGGTATAGATGTTACTGGTATTGATAGAGCCAGAGGCAGTCATTCATCATGGGGAGCCCACTTCAGCGGAGCTTTGCTGGGGTCAGAGGGCGACGCCATAATGTGTGTTGTGTTGTGGTGTGCGACCACTAATGATGTGGATCATATAGACACTGATGTGGCTGCGTGAGGGGTGTTGGCCGAGCCGCACAGGCTTCAGACAACAACCAGATGTTTCGGTTGAGTAATCGCGTTGACTCACTGTGTCCCCCATGGGGGCAGACACAAGAAGTTTTGCGTCAGTGTGTGTGTGTGTGCCAGTGTCTTTTGTTTTCAATTAATCTAATGAGCCAAGTGATGGCAGAGATTATTTTGGCACTGAGGAAAATGGTTCTGACAGCAAACACTGACTCAGTGGTGATGTCAAAGAGGGAGACACAATCATCATCATCCTCTTCTTCTTGTCATGTTGCTGCTAAAACCAAAAAAGAACTTAGGGTGCAAGACACATTTCCCCAGCCCCCTGAAATTTTGCCTCAGAAGTGTGTACCCACTGGAACATGCTAATCTTACTAGCTAAAAAGATCCCATAGTGTATAAAGTGAGATTTCCGTGTCTCTTTTGTTTATAAAGCAGGTCTTCTATATAAATACTGTGAAAGTATCAAAGCGCTCAGTCCACAGAGAAATGCCTGTATTCAGAAACTGAGCCTCAGCTTTGTGATGTCACAACAAAGCAGTCATCGATCTCAGCCGTGCCCCAAACCAAGCCCACCTGGTCCCACCGTCCAACCTTGCGGGATTTTGCTTTGGTTTACCTGAAATCTGCTTAATTTTTATTTGATCACTCAGAAAACAGTGAGCCAATCAGGAGAGGGGTTCAGAGCCTCGTCTCTTCCTGGTTTTTGGTCTTTAAAACCATAAATGTATCTTCTTATGGATCAACACTTCAAAAGGGTAAAATATTGGACCTTTAAAGGATTGATTCACCAAATTACAACAGAGCAATTTTCTTCATGTACGTATAGTTTTGGTTTTTATGTGCTTAGGTGTTGACATTTCCTCCTGCTATCTTCCCAACATTGCTACTGGACAGAAATCCATGTCACTGTTGATTTGTCTTCAACAGCTTTTGCAGAAAAAATACCCCGGTTTCTCTGAGTAATACACAGAGCAATGGTCTGTGAGCAGTTTTCTTTGGAACTGCTTTCTATGGTTATTTTTATTTTCACCCTGCCAAGTATTTTTCTAGCAACTGTTTTGTCAGAAGATTGTGATAAAATGCCATTTTCCTCGAGTCCAATGTGACATATTCAGATTATTCTGACCAAGCAACAGCCCAGAACCCAAATATATTTGGTGCACTAACGTATGAGACAAAGAAAAGCAGCACATCATAACATTTGACAAGCTGGAACTTTGTTGTTTTTGGTTGAAGTGTGACTCAAAAGGATTAATTGATTTAGCATGAACACTGCTCACAGCGAGGTCTGTGGATTATCTTGAAAAATGTTCACCGTTCATTGAACTGAAGTGGTAGCAGAAATGTCAATGGCTCAGAACTCTGGAATAATAAACACAAAAACAATCTGCACGGCTAGATACCGATGAAGCAAAGGAAAGTGACGAAATATGTTTGTTTTGGTTTTTTTATTCAATAAATCTGAGTTAAGTGAACCTCTAAATTTTCTGCTCTCTCTTAGATGAATTGGAACGACATATAAAAAAAAAAAAAAAAGTTGCTTTTTTTTCATGGTACAATACAATGACAGATTCTCTCGCAAAGCCAAGAACAAAAGCCTAGAAGGAGAAATGGTTTTGACCACGAAGGAGAGAAATATGGCATTAAAATTCTCGGCACTCGTGTTTACCCGAGAGAGAACAAGGACATGACACAGTCTTGGCTCCTGAATTTGTGAATTCAAAGCATCTGGGCCAACTTTAATTCAACTATGCATAACTTCCCATTGGCAGGCAGGTCAGGGATGCCAGAGTACTTTCTAATATATCTCAGTGGATTATTCTTGCTGTGACCTCCAGCCTCCGTCTTGCATAACTCAACAGGCGGGTTACACACCGGCAGGGGTGAGGTGAGGGGGCTCAGCTCTCACTGTGGCCACCTATGCTAAAAAAAAAAAAAAGAAAAAAGCTACACACGTGGTCCTGTGAGGAGCTTTGGATACTAGTTATCTGATCTCCTCGACCTATAATGAAAAACGATTGAATCTGAGTCTAAAAAGGCAAAATGCCAAACAAATAAAGTGTGAATTTCATGTGTGGAAGTGCCAAGTTTTATCTGGAGAGAGCAAAAAGACAGAGCAGAATTACAGTAACTTCAGCAGACCACAAGGAATGTGGCCAGGCAGCGTGTACAGACAAGCCCAACATGTGATCTCACACACACACACACACACACACACACACACACACACACACACACACACACACACACACACACACACACACACACACACACACACACAGAAAGAGACAGACAAAGAGGACAAAGGAAGCCTTGCTCCCACAACTGCACAGCATCACGGACTGATAGCCGAGGGGGAGATGGGAGGTAATGACAGGAGTCCAATTCAGGTTCATTTTCATACGGACACAGTAGTTTTTATTTAAGTCTGAGAAAACGAAGACTGTGTGAGCACATGCTCATAACATGTCCCATCACTAAATAATGATAACGATCTGGGGTGGAAGATGTATTCAAGTCCTGTAATCAAGTAAAAGCAATGCAACCTCAATGTGAAAATACTCAGGAATAAGTGGCTCTACATTCAAAGTCTTACTTAAAAGTACAAAAGTAAAGAACTGCAATGATTAGTTGAATAATTGATCAACATATGATGAATCTGCATTTTGATAATCGATCAATCAGTTGAGAATCTTCAATTGTTTTCTTAGTCTCCTGTGATAGTAAACTGAGTCTGTCTGGGTGTTTGGGGCCTGTTGCTCACACAAAATATAAAAACACCGCTGTTGAAAAAAAGAAAGAAAATAATTGTTAGATTAAATAATTGCTAATAAAAAATAATTGTTAGTTGCAGCCTGTCAAAAGTATTATCAGCCTAATGTAAGTCAGTGGTTGTTGAAGTGGAGTCCGTAGGTGCCCAGTGGTCCTTGAGGGTGTTCCCGGGCGTCCCCAGCAAGAAGAGGAATCATTTATTTTCACTCCAATTCCACCCATAAGTAACACAGTGACAGAATGTCTGACTATTTTGGTTCCAAACACTTTCTAAAAGCAAAAGTCTTATCAGATGGGCGACCCTGGGGCCAGTCAAAGTAATAATTTAGTATGGCCTCTCTGAGTGATACTAGATTATTGATGGTACTACATGGTGACGCATAAATGTGTTAGAAACATATCAGTGTTGTAGCTAACTCAGTTTCAACTCTGCTCTGATAAGTAGTTTAATATTTAGAAAAATGATCATATTTTCTAAATGTATCATATGTTCTGCAACTAACCATAGCTACAAAGTAAATGTCCAGTGTAAGAACCGTATTAAAGCACAGAACTTGGTTAATAGAGACTGAAAACCAGCTGTCATACAGTGTTGGAAAGGTTAGACATCTCAGTCATAGCCATAGTAAACTGTGAGTTTGGATAAATCATAATAAATCTCAGTCTTTCACTGTGATATAAGTGAAGTTTTTTTTTACCAGTCACTATCTGAAGGCCACACAGCTACATTTCTCAAAAGGGCACACGTCATGCTAGATCACTTTCGATTACTTTCCCAGTGCACCCCGTCTCAACCCTGTCGGTTTTGGCAAAATAAATGTTGGGCTTTTCTTCTTGGAGAGTGGTGAGATCATACTGGACTTTCTATTTTTAGGCTAACTGGCTGCTTTTTTGTCTTGGCCACTTCTTCCCAGTGCTGCATGATGCTCGCAGTGAAACACAAGAGGGTGCTGTTTGACACTGAAGACCAGCTCGCCTGTCTGAAGGTGAGAGGCGCTGACAGTGGACTCACACACACACACACACACACACACACACACACACACACACACACACACACACACACACACACACACACACTCACACACACTCTGTGCACCTGTTTCTATCCACTGAATGAGATAAGAAAAAGCTTTAATGGAGACAATGTGAACATTCATGCAGTACATGGAGTACTGAGTTTATCTTCTAATCTGTTGAGTTTCCTTCAGGAAGAACATTTCTGCAGAAACATCACCAGCCTTAAAATTAAAATGTAAATATTATCTACTCATTTTATTTATGCAACTCAGTTTAGGGGGGAAAAAAAACACTAATTTGTGTGGATAAAAAAAAATCGAATAACAAACTGTGGCCATAAACAACTAAAGTTCACACAAAGAAAGAAGTCTTTGATTCCCCAGATTGTGCCCATGGGGACAAAGCAGATTTTTCTATTTCTCAAATGTGAGATAAAGGCAGACAAATAGAAGAAGACATCAAATGTTTTGTTTTTTTTTGGTTTTTTTGTTTTGTTTTTATCTCGGCTTCAGCAACAGGAACAAAAAGTGGAAGAAATCCTTGACAAGTGAAATCATTTCCCCCGCCCCATCCAAATCTTAATTAACCTGCCTTTGTGCTGCACACTGTAACCACTGCTCCTGCAGGATCATGTGCAAATCCATGTGTATGACACAGCCCAGGGGTTTCCAAATGTAATAGACCCCCACACCACCACCACCACCCGCAATTACATTTAGACCCCAGAATAAAAACCAAGACAGAGCTCTTATTGTGTGTCTCTGGTAGGCCAGCATGTTTACAGTGAACTGTCATGGTTTATGGCTCTCTGATCTCCAGTGGCATCTAGTCACAGGAAATGCATGATAATGCTTAAAGGTAGTTTTTTTTTTTTTAATCCCCTGAAGTAATTTTCTCAAAACATTCCTGCCTGTTGTTGAGTTTTGCTGTGATATGAAACTTATTATCAAGTTATTACTGTGCAGGGTATAATCTTTAAAAAGGGGGAATCAGTGTCTCCTAAACTCAACCTGCTGCTCATTGCACCACGGAGTCCACCCTCCAACCCCAGCACCGCCACCCTCCTTTCCTCCCTCCCTCCCTCCCTCCCTCCCTCCTCCTCTCCCCTCCTTCCTCTTTTCTCTCTGCAGGTTGAATCTATTGCCCCTATTTCCTGTCACATGGGTTGGAAACAGGATCCCTGCTTCTCTACTATCTGGTCCCGTCTATTGCGGTGTCAGTGTTGTAGTAGTTGTGGGACCTGCCTTGAAGTTCAGGGACTTTTAACGCGGGCCAAAGTGCGACTCCTGCACAGATCCGGACAGACAGCCAGGCAGACAGACAGACAGACAGACAGCCAGCCAGGCAGTCAGGCAGTCAGTCCACCACCC
Source organism: Seriola aureovittata (assembly GCF_021018895.1). Taxonomy (NCBI): domain Eukaryota; kingdom Metazoa; phylum Chordata; class Actinopteri; order Carangiformes; family Carangidae; genus Seriola; species Seriola aureovittata. The sequence continues at coordinate 19,881,375 of NC_079368.1, forward strand.
CGCCGGTCTGCGCATCCGTCCGTCAGGCTGCACTTCACCTGAGAGCCGGTTCAGACTCTGAAAACACGCGATGGATTCCTGGACAATCACCTCTGCTCTTCTCCTCGCTGGGTTTATTTCCTCCGCAGCTTTAAATCCTTTCGAAACCGGTAAGCAAAACTTTTCTGCTCGCCTTTTCTTTTTTTTTTTCTGAGGATGTGTTCCCGATAAATGTGCGGCAGCGTCCCCGAAAGTTGCTGTTTTGCGCACCGGACGAGCTTTTGACCCATCAGAAACTGCACAACACACACCCGAAAGTGCGTTTATTTTAATGTTATAGTGATTTTTCCTTGTTTGGTATCGAATATGTCATAGATCGCAGTCGCTTTAACTCCATTCATAGTTTATCGCATTGGTCCAAATCCCACTACGACACTGTTTTCCGAACTGCACGTTGTCTTTAAACTGTAGTTTTACAGAGTGGTGCCAAAGCAAAAAACAAAAACAAAAACAAAAACAAAACAAAAGAAAAAAACAAAAGGGGGAAATAGTGGTGTCGTTATCTAGTTTAAAGACGGGAGAGTGAGGTGATGTGAGCAGGGAGACTGGGCTGATCAGATATTTCACTGTGACCTCCACACCTACAGGGTAAACACATCTGTCCCCGGACCTGTAGAGTCCCGCGGCAACATCATACCAAATGCGGGTCCGTGTAAATCTGGGAAAGGCTTGTTATGCTTTCTTAAAAGTCACGTATCGACTTTAATCAAGGGAAGGGAATCAGGGTCTTTTAACCCAAACCAGCAGTTTTTACGCGCCGCTCTCCACGACGCATCCTGCGCTATGATGTGTTTACCTGTCCTGCATCAGCTGCTTTCAGCCTCGCAATCACATTCGTGTTTGATTTATCTCATTTTAAAAGGCAATAGCAGAAAATGTTTATTCTCTTTTGATCTCCTTCGTAATATCACAGCCATGCATCACCGGCTATTGTGTCTTTAATTGACCCGCACAGACACTATGCAGCCCCCCCCCCCCCCCCCCAGAAATAATCTTGAAACCCTCAGCTCAGTCATCTGATATCATCCATTTAATTCGCCATCAAGTTCAGACTAATTCTCAGGGGTATGCTTGCGTCTATCTACAGAACTTCAAAGTTACAGCCGGATCCCCGTTCAAAGCTGACTTCCCGGAGAATATTTTGTTTTTAATGTGAATATCTAATAATGATGACCACACAAACCGAGCTTCTGCTTTGCTGTAATTTGCGCCGCGTTTCATGTCGAAGCAGCAAATCCTCATGCTTTCCTTTTTAATTTTTTTGTCTCTTAATTATACCCTTGGATTTCAAATTAGAGGGTCCACCATCTGGGCTAGTGCGTAAGTACTCCCATGTGTACCTATGTATTAACAAAGTATTTAAAGCAATGGTATTCCCCCTCATAACACTGAGGAGAAAAGAAGAGAAAAAAAAAAGACCAAGTTTAGTTGAAGTCAGCTGTGCCATATTTACTGTACAGTAAAACAATAATTTCAGTCTCTAGCTGGAAATGCAAGGAGTGACTGTTACATGCTCAATTTGCTGTGTTTTGGTCAGATGCTCCTAATACGTTTGGACTGCAATTAAAAGGTCAAAGTGCACATGAAACCCAACAACACCTAAAGGAGAAAAAAAAAGCTCCACCTTAAAACAACTCTGCACTGACACAGTTGTCAGTTTAGCTTTCTGTTGCTCAGTGGTGTATTTTTCTGACAACCTCTGTTTATTTGCGAATTGTCTGGAACCACCACAGTTTAATAGCAAGAAAGGTGGCCTTACATGTTTAAATGTGAGTGGATTTTCACTGTCAAGCACCCCCACCCCCAACCCTGACCCCCCCCACCCTGATCCCCAGAGTGAGAGGACAAGGGTTTTCTGCGTATGCTCATCAAGACAAGTGTGTCAGAGGAGATGAAGTTGATGTTTGATGCAACATGTTCATGCCGATGCTGGGAAATGTAGAGACCTCAGGGCATGCTGAGGGAAAGTGGACACACTGAAGCAAGCAGCATGGACTGCACTGAAACAGTAGATGTGGACATGATGAGCTGCTTAAATAACGCCTCGTGTTTTTCTGGAGGTTCAGCATCGTTGAGAGAGAGAGAGATTTTGGTGAACGTGAACGTCTCTGTCAGAAGAATCCAGGGCACGTCTGTGATGTTATTAAGAAGTAAAAAAAAATCTGTGCATGTGCAAATGTGAATTCTTACACACTCGAATTTTCCTTTAACTGCTACAGCTGGGTCATACAGCTGCTTATTAATTAATGCTCTGCAGAAAGCAAAGCCACTGTTGCGTTTGTGACAGAGCGTCAAAAACAATTATGCTGGATTGCTTTCACTGTCCTGGCAAACTGCAGCATTGCATCAAGCAGAGTCGTATTAAAAGCAGAGGTGTGTTGTGCGCACACACACACACACACACACACACACACACACACAGACATGTTTACACACATTCTTGCAGAGTAAAAGAGTGAAAATGTAGCTAAGGGTTAAAGGTCCCATATTTATATTTTCCCTTTTCCATAAGAAGATATATTTGTGGTTTCTCTCTGGAGCTGTAGCAACAACAGAAGGCTCTGAGCCTCTCTTCTGATTGGCCGACTGTTTTCTGAGTGATCAAATAAAAATAAAGCAGATTTCAGGTAAAACACTCAGAGAAACCAAATCCTGCAAGGTTGGGTGGTGGGTCTGGGTGGGCTGGACTTGGAGCATGGCTGAGAGCAGTGACTGATTTGTTGTGACATCACAAAGTTACAGAAGTCCTGACGGCTCGTTTTAAGGCTCAGTTTCTGAAAACAGGCTGTTGTATATTTCTCTGTGGACTGAGGCTTTGATACTTTCACAGTATTAATACAGAACCTTGACCTGATCTATAATCAAACAACATGGACAACTCACAATATGACACCTTTAAAGATTATGTGTTAGTAAGTGCCTTTATGCAACCTATCATATGAGAGTGGGCTCTTATTCCATGCAGCACACTTTACACTCCCAGTATAGAGTGTTAGCTCTTATCCATAATGTGTATGATTCCTCGTCCACCTGAACTCAGAGGCTTTATAAAGAAACTCATCCAGACTCCCACATGCTGTTGTGTCTGACTGCGGCCTGTCTTTGCTCACTTGGCAGCTGCTTAGGCCCTTCACACAAACGTACACACAAGTGGAAGCTGAATGCTGTCAGAGCTGTCAAGATGAGACGTAATTGAGTCGCTCTGTAAGCCGGTAATAATGTAGCTAATCGCGTTGCCGTCGTGAACAAGCTTGAGCTGGTTAATCAGCAGGGGAATTATTTTGTTCTTGGTGTTCCTGGTATCTGTAAACAGTGTTATGTGATGTGGGCCAGTGGTGAAGCCGGTGGTGAGAGACCCACACTGCACCACGCATCCACATGTATGTCTTTTGTTTATTTAAGTGATGCGTCATGTTTTTTTTTTTTTTTTTTTTTTTAAATGGAGGTCGAGGCAGCTTTCCGAAGAAGCTGCCAGTGTTGCTGTTGGAGTGTGAGATGGCTCACCGTTAAAGTGATCCTTTTTAAATTCACCAGCAGGACGAGCAAGCTGTTTTCCTGCTAGTACATGCACGGATAACCTATAATCTATCTTAGTGGTTCTCCACCTGGGGGTCGGGGGATGATTAAGGCTAGAACAGGGGGAAACACCTAACCTGGCTCTGTCCAAAGGTAACAAAACCCTCCTTCTCCATCCCTAGAGCTCACTAATTAACACATTATATCCTGTTTGTTTCATCTATACTCAGATCAGAGTGTAAAAACTACAATAGTCCATCACAGCCCGAGCTGTTTCCCCCTGTTTCCAGCCTTTATCCTAATCCAAACTAACTGGCTGCTGACTGTAACTTCATATTAAATGGACAGATATGAATCTACTCATCTAACTCTCAGACTCTCTGCCTGAAAGCTGATAAGCGTATTTCCCAAAAAGGCGAACTATTGCTCTCTAATCTTTGCCATTTTCTTGTGAAATTCTGTATAATTTTACCTCCTCAGTCCTGTGGAAATTATTCAAGTGGAAGAATCTGAAAATGTAAATTCAAATACTCAAATATGCAATCTGTGACAAGGGATTGCAAAAGTGCATTGCCTTGATTTTAAGGTTAGCAATAGTTGATCTATCCCATCCCTCTTTTTATAGTAGTGAATAAGGGCAACATGATAAAGTCACAACCTGTGTATCACTGGACTTTCTCTCTTTTGCCTTTTAAAGGAAAGCAGTTTGCTTTGGTTGTGTCGAGCAGAGGCCTGAAAAGGGCACGCTGTGACATTTTGGCAATATGGAATGCACGCTCATTACGTGATCACAGAAGACAGAGCTGTCAGAAATAAGGCCGGATGAAGAAAACATCAGGTTAGTATCAGGCTGTGCTCAACCAACTGAATCTTGGACTGATCGGAGGAGCCGAGAGGTGCCTTATGGGCTTTCTTTTCATCTGAAGTCTTTGCCGAGCCCGTAGTTATAACTAGACATGCATGAAAATAACTCGCAAGGCCACACTGGGAAGATTTGCAAATGCTGATTTCAGAGCATTGAGGTGCCTTATCAAACTAACTTGCCGCAGGTGAAGCAGAGAGATTACTTATAGACCGGACTGGAGATATTTGAGCTTTTTACTCTCATTCACCACTGGTGCTTTTTTTTCTCCTTCCCCTTCCTTGAAGCAGTGCAGGCACCAAATAGAGTGATGGGTGGATGAATGACAGCGTGTGTTGGGATTTCTCTTTGTAGCCTGACATGCATATAAGCTGCTGCATAAACTGGCAACCCTTTGTTTCATCTGGCAACCCTCCCTTTTTCCTGCTCCCCGTCTGATCACTGTCCAGCAGGGCACGATGTTGGCCTGGGCTTTGTCAGATCCGGCGCACTCAGCCGCAGACGGAACGGGGCGCAGCGGACGAGGCGAAGTGGCCAGAGCGTGGTTTAAAATGCTGCACAAACTCCTGAACAGTAGCTCTCACAGAGGTTTGGATTTGAGTTTCTTGGTCCTGGCAACAGTCATGCAGCTTCTGTGTTCACTATAGGTTGGTGTGTGATTGATGGGAGTCTATGGGTTTTGTTATTTTCAGGTGTTAGGCTTTACGTTAAGTCAGAGTGAAAAACTGTGTTATTGTGCGTGTATATTTTCACCTGTAGCAGGGGAAAAGATGCCAGGTGCTTTTCAACGTTTCCACGTGTGCAAGTCCAGGTTTCTGGTTTCGCATTTTTATGTGGATATTTCTGCTTCTGGATTTACCTACATGTGTGTGGGACTGCAGCTAAGAGTTGTTTTCCCTATCAGTTACTGAAATCCAGGATGTCACTCGCTACTCATCGACCTACACTGGCTACCCATGGCTGCTCAAATCGAATTGCAGTCACCAATGCTGCCTTTAGAGTGACTTCTGAGTCTGCACCTTTCTATTTTAACTCAATCATATCAATCATCCTTCTTGGCTGCTGCGTTCCTCCAAGGAATGTCGTCTGGCTTTGCCATCCCTGCACACAAGACGGTCTCAGTCCAAACTGTTCTCGTCTGTGGTTCACCGATGGTGGAACAAGCTACTGAACGCTATCAGAGCAGGGGCGTCCATGTCTATCTTCAAGAATCCCTTGAAGTCTCTTCTGAGAGCACCTCCTCTCCTCAACACTCTAACATGCCTAACTAGAGCTTAGTATACACTTTGGGTGCACTTCTTCACCTGATATCCTTGCACTTTTTAAAAAGATGTAGTACTTGGTCCTCACACCAAGGTCTCCTACTGCACTGACGCTTTTGTGATCTCCTTCACTTCATGTCTGCCACATGAGTTAATGTAAATGTAATCTGTTGAAGTTCGACCTGATCTTGTCCCTGGAAACAGCAGCTGAGAAAAGTAGCACACCACAAGGTCCATTGAGCAGGTTGTCTGGAGCTTTTGATCATATCACGCGTTTGGAAAGTTTGGAATTGTAGATGTTAAAATTACCTGAGGTAAAATCTTCAAATTGCTTGTTTTCACCAACAAACAGTCCAAACCACAAACATGTTCAACGTAAACAGCAGCAAACTCTCATATTTACGAAGCCGAATACAACAAATGTCAGAAATTTTCACTTTTAGAATTGATGGTTAATTCTCTGTCACTCAACAGATTTCATCAGCTAATAACTTCAGCGCTACATGTGTGTGTTTGAGTAAAGTTCAAATGTGAGCCAGCTGTAACCATCTGCAGTCTCTATAAACTTCCAACCTTCCTGCTCCAGATTTTAAAGGGCCACGTCAAGTGTCAAACTGCGAGGTCTCACGTCCATCTCTCATCTACCCCCCCCCCCCCCCGCCTTTCCTGTCACCATATCTGCCTCAACTTGATCCACTCTTAACTTGTAAACGCAGTCCATACAGTGCAGTTTATGATTGGGTCACATCAGCCTTTGTAACCCCAGAGACAGAGGGTTCTTTGTGAGGGTAAGTGTGTGTGTGTGTGTGTGTGTGTGGGTGTGTGTGTGTGTGTGTGTGTGTGTGAGGGAGAGATACTCGTCTGCCTGGAAAGATAATAACAGACCATCTTCAGCCGTTTGAAGAAACACGAGCTTGTGCTGGCAGAGGTGATCGCGATGGAGTGTTGGTTTGAGGAGAGACAGCGGGTTCTTAAAGAGTTTAACATAAGGGCTTTCGATGTGCGGGTAAACCCTCCGTGCTGATTGTGGGGAGTGTCAGAGGGCATTATGGGAAGAGGGTGCATGGGGTCTGCGTCTCAGATGTGGGCTCTGTGGTCCCCCCCGCTTTTCCGGTTCAGAGATGGAGATGGAAACCTTTCCTCCCTTGGTGAGCTTCTGTATAGCAGACACAAGTTCAGACAAACCACTGGGGTAGATTGGTGTGTGTGTGTGTGTGTTGTGTGTGTGTGTGTGTGTGTGTGTGTGTGTGTGTGTGTGTGTGTGTGTCATGAGAGATACACATCCAAGTAACTCTTAAGGATGTGACTGTAGGAACCAGTGGGAGTTATAGACTTTCAGAGTGAGGACATTCTTACAAAGTAGATTAAGTTTGGTCCTGACTTTTTCCTGGGTTTAGGTTTATGTTGAATCAAGGCTCAGGACTTTGACTTACAGTAATTTAAAAGTAGACATTGAGCGGGTGGGTGACCAGTCAACTTTTTTAAGTGAACTTAACAAGAAAAAGTGTTTGCGAACATTATTATAACATTAATTTTAAAAACCTCTCTTCTTTTTTGTAATATTTTGTAGTTGAAATATGCTCTAAAACATATGTTAATGTTTACAGTTGCTGTTGCCAAAGTCGGAGGTGGGAGCTCACACTGTAAATCAATTCATGGATGCACTTCTGGTTTATTATTTCTCTAACTTCAAACTAGCTCCTAGTTTCTCCATTAGCTGAGAAAGCGTACATGATGTAGCTGAGGGGCCTTTCTTGCTAGTGCTAGCTTGATTTCCAAAAATTGTATATTGTAGCTTTAAGCATGAAGGGTTATCTGCTGCTGAAGACAGTGAAATAAAGATCTCTAAGAAAAGGGTGGTACAGTAAGTGGACCTTGTGGCAAGCTGCATTAATCAATATTAACAATAAATTAAATGATACGATGTAATGTGGAAGAGGTTGCGCGAGATTATGACATTGTTTCGGCCATAGCGGGCAGAAGCTACCTGTGCAGCACCACACAGCAGACAAACGGACTGATATTTCCCCCGAGAGGTGTCGGAGACCGAACCATCAAAACAACTGTTCACTAACATACTCACCGAATCAACCTTAAAGGTCAAAGTATGCCATAGTTGTGTTTATAGCTCGTACTGTTATCATACTCATACTGTTAGCAAGGCCGTCATTTTTGGTAATTTCAATGTGAGACAGTTACACATGTAATAGTGTTTTGTGTGTGTTTTTAATATTATACAAGAGACTAGTTGACTAGTAGAAGAGTAAAAAAGAGTATTGCTAATGTTGTTGTGGAACTATTTCAAGTGAGACACATATTGTATTCATCCCCTCTACTTCTAGCTGTCCAGTCTCACAGTGTCTATAACAGCAGGCAAAGTAGCCACTAATTGGTGGAAACAAACCATTATTTTTTACTGCATATTATATTTTGTATACACAGTGTATGCATTTTACTTAATTGTCAGACTTAAGTTGCTTATAATTCAACTTGGACACAGTGTTTCGGTGTTATCTGTATTTACATGTATTGGTTGCAGCACTTTCAATCTAACATGAACCGTAGATTTGTAGTGCTAAAAAATGACAAAAATAAATTGGTTAACCGTGATCGTTCAGAGGCCTTTTTGTGAACTGTTTGGTCTACGCTCCCAGCACGGAGAGACGACACTGTTCACAAGATGTGGATTAGTCTGAGGGTTATCATGAGTAACATTATTTATTTATAATGTAAAAGAAGCTGCTGCTGAGATTTTTAAAATTAATGTTTTTGGCCTTTTGAGGTTCTCATGCCATGTGACATTTATCACCATTGTAGTGGGATAAGCCAGTATCTCCATACCTCTAGCATATCACACCAAAACAATGTGCATGAATAGATTACACTCTGGCTTGGAGGAAACATAACTTTTATAGGCGCTGTACTTTTTTTTCTGACTTTTGAGATAAAGTGAGTCCCTTGCCTTTCACTCAAGGGCGCGCAAAAGTGTTGGCATCAATCACAGGACAGAACAATCTACTGGGGACACATGGTTGCTTTTACTATCCGCCCCCTCATCACTCAATGGAATAATGTGTAAACTGATGAATGGACTAATCTTCCTAAAACTTTATACTCCTTTAAAAGTCCTGTAGGTTGCCTGTAGGTTCAGTCAGTATCTCCTGGTTGTCTTCACAGTAAAAGCCAGTGAGTCTCTATCCTCTTTGCGTTGTGTTCGTACATAATCAGGTGCACACCAGCCCAAGTGGAGCCCTCATAAATCTTCAATGGAATGCCAGAGGAGGTTAAGCTTAGCAAGACAACAGAACACACTAACAAAAACCAACCACGCATGTCGACTTCAACTGGCACTGGGTGTGAAGTGACCGACAACAGACTGGGCTATGGTTTCACAGTGGAGAGATGCTAGTTAGCTGTAATGTCTGCTCACTCAGGGAGAAACACATGCGCGAAAGCTAGGCAGCTAGCTCACAGTGCTAGCTTTGTAAATTGAATAGCTTTGGGTTTAGTTTTGGTTGGATAAAACAAGCAAATCTGCAGAATAATCAACAAAAAAGTTAGTTGCAGCCTTCCTATAAATAGCGCAAGAAATGCTCGTCCATACATGGAAAAACTGAGAGTAATAACAGGCTAGGAAGCAGCTGTTCCTCTGAGCATCACCCACATATTGTTGTACATTTGTATGGTACTTTATTGACAATGTGGTAGACTGAAAACTAAGCCACAGTTGATCTACTGCTCCAGTGACAGTGACACCGGCTATTAGCTAGTAGCAGACTATAGCAGTGAAGACAAAGAGCGTTGCACTCATTGAGAAGCCGGACACGAAGAGTAGGAAGCCTGAAATGGAAGAAAATAGAGCAGAGCATTATCCTTTTTGCATATCCCAACACTCATGATACTCAGCGTGTCTTGACTTGTGACAACAGGCCAAAGTTTTGAAGAATTCCCTCATTTACTGAACATAAAGTGAACCTGGCTCACAGTACGTAAGAGGAGAGGAGAGGAAAAAAAAAAAATCTCCGGGTCAGAAATGTGTGCCCCTGTGTCAGCATGCTGCCCGTTTACTTCCTGTTGACCTCTGGGTGGTGCCCTGCGAAGGTCAAGCTGCGGGCAACGCCCTTGTTCTTCCATGCCAAGGGGTTGGACCGCCCATAAAACCACCAACCGCTAAGACGGAGAAACAGACCTAGTTATTATAAACACAATCATGCTTATTATCATGCCACTGTGATTCTCGTCCTGTCGTGTTCAAAGGCTTACAATTGTTTGATCAAAGTACCTCTCTCTGTGCGTCGTTACCCCACTCCCTCCACTTCTCTTTTTAAACTTCCGTTGCTGACTGAAACTCTTTCATTTTTCTCTCACCTTGCAAATCACCACCTGCTCGGTCGGTTGGCTGGGTGACCCGGCATGCAAAGCAGGCGGGCCGGTTCCAGCGTTGGGACCTATGATGGCGATGGCAGTGCATGGGTAGCCCCCCTCAGAAGCGATGAGGCATGACGGATACGATAGTCATGTAAAAGCGCAGAGCGGCAAAGGAAAGGGGGCGTCCCAAAACAAAGTGGTGCAGGGTTGAGTGTGTCACTCTGGTCCCTGATCTACGGAGGCGGTCCTGTAAGACAACATGGAATTAAGCTGTCAAGGCGCTGCTGGCTGTACACAACTGTCAGGCTTGAAAGAGATAAACAATGTTTAGGTAGGAGAGTGCACTCATGTGGCCAGAATAGTGGTTTGTGAGGTTTTGTTGCGCAGAGGGTCAGTCAAGACCAGACAGAGTATACTTCTGAATGAGCTGTGACATGTTGGTTTTGGATGGAGCTCTGCAAAGCAATGTAATATCTTTACTTATTCTTTCACAACTTTTTTTTCTTTTCATCTCAGACTTTCATCTAGATAGTTCTCCAAGCTTTCTTCCTCCTCTTGCAACTGATTCGCCTCTCTCTTCCCTGTTCCTCCTTTACACGTTTTTTTAATAATACTCTGCGTGAGCTGTGTTCCCTTGGCCTCTTCGTGTACCTTGACATTTGCGTATGCATGAGGAGACCCACTCCAGTCAATGACAGTGACATTCTGGCGCTCTCCGCGGCGGTCAGAGCACATCAACTGGAACACACTCCGGGGCAAAGGGGTAAATCAAATACTTGGAGAACAGTAATGAAATACCATAGAACCTTATGTTCTTCTATGAATTCTATTAACTCTCAAACAAACAATTGTTTTCATTATCAGAGCTCAATTTAATTCACCCAGAATGGAATTTTAAAGGAGGTTTCTGAGGCCTAAGGGGAGAAAGTGGCTGGTGCATGAAAATGTTAAACAAAATATAGCTTTCTGCCTCAGTGCTGGATTTATATAATGACGTGAAATCAAAACAGAGTGTTATCAGCTCTGGGCGTGTTGATAAAAGGAAGTGCAGCTTCCCGAACAGCACTCATTGGCTGGTGTATTGTTTCTGCATTTCAAGGAGAGCAGGAAAAAAGCGATTAGACTTCGACTTGATTTGTTTTGGTGCAAGCCCAAAACCAGTCTGGCTTCCTGTCTCTGTGTTTCTCCTTTTGAACATACTATTAATAAAGCCTTTGACATAGTATGATTAAGGTAAATTAGCTGTTATTCTTTCTTTGATTCAAACATGTAACATGTTCCAAACATCTCGCCAGTGATTGGTTGGGGTGTTTTTGCAAAAAAAAAATCTCCACAGGGTTAGTTTCAAAGCAACCATGTATTTTTGTGGTGTCACATGCAATTCTGAGTTTTGAGAAGCGTAACCAACAACATAACGGGAGGATATTGAATTGCTACTGTGTGAGACATGACCTGTCCGGCGAACTTTAGTTCTTTTTATACTGCAGTTATGGTTGGGCCAGGGCCACTGAGGTCTGTGCTCCACTGCGGTAGAGTAATGGCAACCACTTTAAATAAATGGAGAGTAATTTTGCTGCTGAGCCCCGGGGTCTGGTTTGTGTCCAGCTCCAGCAGTTTGTGGCCGAAGAGGCAAATTGTCGCCTTTCCTCCTTGCAGGAAACGCCCACACACAGGACTGATTTGACAAAGACAAGCAAGTGGACATGGCTAAGTGGACAGAGCAAACATTTGGACAAGTGGAGGGGAGCAGACGTAGCTAAGTGGACGGCAAACAAAGGAACAAAGCCGGTGGGCAGAGCTAAGATGCCGTGACAGTGATATGGGCTGCGGATCAGAGAGCGCAGAGCAGAGGTTGATCGACATGTTTCAGTGTGGTCATTTCTGAAAGCAGATGGAGATAAACGTGCATTAACTCAAGCTGCGATACCTCGGGGACAGTTAACTGAGCTAAAACAGTTCATAGACTCTACTTTACAAGTGCACAGGAACATCCCAGTCACAAAAAACCTTTGTCCCTCAAGCCGTGGAGCCAGTGATATCCCATTGCAATGCAAGGCCCTTTGAAAGAGGCTTGAACCGAGGGGATGAAACCCAAGTCGCCAAGAGGCCCTGATTTAGTTGTCTCTCCTGTATGGAAGGTGAATACAGTTCCCAAAGGTGAACACAAAGCGGGCCGGGTCTGCAGCAGCCTGCGTTGCACCAGCCCTTGACCAACGCCGCCAGAGGTGTGGTCACACTCGGCCGATGCCATGAAACAGAATCTGCTGGCCCTCAATAGATCCTCCGTAATGGATCCCCTTCTCAGGGAGGCCAGTGGGATGACCCCTGTCTTTTTTACCAGAGCCATCTGGTTCCCAGCACTGCAGCTCTTCCCACAGCCGCACAAACCACAGTGAAAAAGGATCGCTTTCACCGTCAAGATCAGGAACCGGAGACGTAGCTGGTTAAAAGTTGAATGTTGAACGCTGTGGTCCTCTCTGTCACAGTCTATTGTGTCCGTGGAAGTGCGCTCTGTTGCAGTTTATCTGACGACCTTTTATGATTTGATACAGTGTTCTGCCCGGCTCGCTCAGGCAAGATGATGCAAAAAAAAAAAAAAGAAGAAGAAGAAAGATTTAAACATGTTGATACAACTGATGTGAATGTGCACTTTAGTGGTCAAAGCTCACATGATTCGGTGTGGCAGCAGATTACGGGAAAAGTGTCTTGATGCAAAGAAGTGTAAAAACAAATCTAAACTCACCAAGGAATGCTGAGGGAACAGGCCGATGCCTCCATCTATATTTTACAAAGATAGACAAAACAAACATGCCGGGGCCTTTTTTCTGATGTGTTTGCCACTCTCACCAAATGAGCACGCTGGAGTTTCATTGGATGCAGATGGGTGCATGTTTGTGCTCCACACATGGGGTGTGTTAATCCGCCGCTGCCAGCAAGCAACAAGTAAAAGTTACTTAAACCTCAGAATTTAACGTACAAGTATTATTGCCCCCTTTGATTTTGTACACCTCTCTGTCCATCCAGTTCTCTGCGCTGCCGAGAGGATGGTCAAAACCCTCCACCGCTCTGCTTTAGTTACAGTTAATCACAACACATGGCTCTAAGCCTCACTCAGACATTTGATCAACTTAAGTCCAATATCCAGCAACTATGTTGTTCCATTTCTGAGGGGAACAATTACTAACAAGGGGCCTCAAAGCTGCCTATAAAGCTCAGGATTCCCAGGCCGACGTGACCCTCGGCCTCGGTAGTCGGACTGGAGAGAGTATCCTGACAGATTGACGATAGACAAAAAAATCACCTGTTTCTCCAGCCTGAACTATCAGTTGAGGCTGAAACAGAGAGGAGTGGGCCACCCCTCCCTTGATGAAATGCCACTGATTTTCTCATTCCCCAAATTAAATTTTTGTGTCGCATTTGACCACTTGCAGGAAATTCACACTAGGATATAACTCATCAAAACCGGAGGGCTGAATGTAAAACTCTCACAGCGCTCTGTCAGAAGAAAGTTGGACAGTGTTCGGAAAGTTCTGTGAAAAAAACATTTCTCAGCAACAGCTGCGTCCTCGCCGGCTGCTCGAGCAAAGGGCTCAAGCATGAGGGGAGTACAGTCAAGCGACACATACTGTAATGTTCATATACCCTCAAAACTGAAAGAAAAACTGCCATCTGCAAAACTGCTGCTTCACACAATGGCTCCAGCTTTGCTTGCCCCGAGCCTTGTTATGATTCCCTCTTAAAAAAGAAAAAAAGATGAGGCATCACTCTGTTGAAATAATCATGTCTGTTAAGAATAAACAGGAAACAGAGCAGAGAGCTTTTGATCTTGTGCTGCAGTGTCTTTTTCTTTTTTCTTCTTTTTTTTCCTTTTTTTGTATTAGCAGGGCAGGTCACATCACTCCCTCCCCTCGTCCCGAGACCTTTATTTATTCAAGTCAGACCTCATCTTCCCTGGACCCTGTAATCACACAGGACCTCTGAGAGAGAAAGAAGACACAGGGGAGGTAGTGTGTGTGTGTGTGTGTGTGTGTGTGTGTGTGTGTGTGTGTGTGTGTTGGGACAGGGTGGAGTGGGGGGGTCTATAATGGTTGCACACAATCCCCTGCAACAGCACTGACAGAGCTTCAGCCCAAACCAAACCACATATAATTTACATTCCTCAGATGCCAGCTAACCTGAGCACAAACAGGACGATCGAAAACAGGTGTGTTTAGCGACATCCCTTCTCTGCTTTTTTTTTTTTGTTTGTTTCATGGTTCACCTTTCCTTTAGGTGCTGTCTGGCTCTCATGTGAGCTTAAGGTGGCTTTATGTCCAGGACCAAGGCCTTGTGTGTGTGCATGAATCTAAATGTTATCGTTGGAACAGCATGAAACGCAGAAACCGTCCTACGAGAGCGCGGACAGGAGGCGAGCCTGAAGCCGTACTGGCCGCACAGCTTACATAATGCTGCCGCAAATTGATTACTGCTTTTGAGAAGCCGGGCCCATTGTGAGGAGAGGAGTTGGGGAATTGACAGACATGTGCACTTAAACACACACACACGCACGCACACACACACACACACACACACACACACACACACACACACACACACACACGTAAGCTCACACATTCAGTGGGCGATATCTGCAGCACAGTGATGAGTGGGTGAGAATGGCATCACCACAATGACACTGGCCCCACCACTGAGGGAACAAAGGAGCCTGTGTGCATGTTTATATATGTGTGTGTGTGCGTGTATGTGTGTGTGCGTTTGTGTGCGTGTGTGTCCTCCCTTCCCTCCACATCGAATTCATCTTAAAATGCTGCGGCTGCTCTACTGATGAAAATTGCTCCCTTTGGTTCTTACTGTAACTGCATCTGGGGGGAAGTATGAGTATGAAAGGGGAGAGGGAGGAAAAAAAAAGAGAGAGAGAGAGCTGGAATGATGTGGGCAGGAGCGCAGATTAATGCATGTTTTGTCACTGCTTATGTTTATCGGGGCATCTGACAGTGCGAGTTGACTGACGGATCATTTTACCATCCATTTACAGGCTAAACAAAGAGGAAGAGAGAGAGCTTTAAACACCCCCATGCAAAGCTCGCGCGGCCATTAGCGACAGTGCACCATCATGTCTCATATCACAAGCCATAGATCCTTCAGTTATCAAAGGCTGCGTGCAATGAGGAACCCATATGCGGATGTGTTAGCAAGACATGTTTTTTCTGTTTCTGAAGACCTGCACCGGTTGTTTGTTTGCTGGTAAAGAGGGCCCCGGCACGCAGCTGCGCCACAGAGCTCCTCTGGAATGAGATGCCTACCTTCAAAACTCGGACACCTGGCAATAGAGACGCTAACTTTGTGCTTGCTGTTAATTTTTCACAAACCTGGGCTTTGTCGGCCGCGTCTATAACATAGGAAATGTGAAATAAGCCAAGTGTTCACTTCATTGGCGCTATGCACAAGAAGGAGAAAATTAGAGGCTGGGTTAACAATCTGCGGGATCATAAAAACAGTCTTTGTCCCACCCTGACTCACTCTGTGTTTGCCTCTCTGTTTTCCACTCTTCTGTCTTCTGGGCTTAATTTTGCCTCCCCTGCCATCACTCTTGTCTTTCACAATCCTTCCTGCAATCTCAATGCTCTGCTCTAATTTGCAGTTTGGTTTTAATTGAAGATGGATCGATCCCAGGCGCGCTAATTGTGCACCTTGGAAGGCTCTGAACCGAACACCCACAGCCCAGCTCGGCTTCTCTATCTCGGCTCCCTCCCTCCCTCCCTCCCTCCCTGCCTCCCTCCCTCACTTACAGCCCCTGCTTTCTCTTGGCTGCAAAACTCTTGTTTACTCTAGTGTCAGAGTTGGTTTAGAGCAGGTTTCAGAGGCATGTGTTGAGTATGCGGGAGATTTCCCTTCTATTTGTTTAACCCCCGTAACCCCTCTCTTCTTATTGTTTGTAGAGGTGTGTGATTGTGTGGACATGTGTGCGTATGTGTGAAACTGTGAGAAACACGGACGGCGTTAAGAGTTGAAGAAGCTTTTAATCTTGTTTGGAAATATGGCCTCTCTTTTTGGCAGATGTTGAGCATGACTTGGAGAAACCGTGCGGAGGTGCCAGGGGGAGGTAATTGAACACGACACCCCATCCGCCCTCATGTCAGGTTGGCTGGCAGGTCCCTGATGTCGACATTTCGCCAGTGGCTTTTTCCCCCAGGGTTTCGGCGAGTCCCTGAACATCCTATACGTCACTGTTAGAGTCTGCAGCCCATCAGTCACTCCCTGAACGTCTGCCAAGCAAAACTCAGAATCATCCCACCTCGCTCCATCCTCGTCCGCTCACAGAGCCAAAGCTACTCTTGTTCCGCCTGTGCTGTGTTTTTTCGTCAGATATCATCCCGGTCACCATGAGAAATCCTACCAAGGTGGATGTTTTATCTGCTTCGGTGTGTTTCCTGATTGATTTTTCAAACTCCACCGAGACCTGACACTTAAATTTAGGGCCAGAGAGCAGCTTGTGGCAACAAAAAAAAAAAAAGAAGCCTTTTATGCTTTCCATTTTTGTGACGAGCAACTTCAAACAGAGGGGTTTTTTTGGCAGCGTGTTAAGCCCACCACTGGCTCCAGAAGATTAGACTCTTTCCATTACAGAGCTAAATAATAGGGGCCACACTAGAATGAGATGGGGCCATGTTTTATAGGTGCTACCCAGCAACTTTGGCAGGGAGTCTTGTGGGTCTGTGGCTACTGTGGTAGTGAACTCAGGAGGTGGTGCAGTGGAGGGTTCTCGCAGGAAGAATGGTGGCGATAGAGGCTATTTTGGGACTGAATGAGGTCTTGGTTTATGGCCTGGTTATCTGGGGCTATAACCTATGACAAACGCATGACTAAAACTAAAAGGAGGAGTGTAAAATCCCATTGAGAAGTCATTGTCCGTAGATTTAACTAGTTAGCGGCGTCTGTTCTCATCACATTGGTAACCTTTTTTTTGTGCACTTTCATCTACCTTCTCGCTCGCATGAGGGCACTTTAAAAAACAAAACAAAACAATCTTATGGGAGAGGGGAGATCAGAGGAGCGGGCAAAGGTGTGGTCCATTAACTGCCATCTGCCCCCCCCCCCCTCCCCTCTCTGAGAAGTCACTGACTTCTCCTCGGCAATATCCAACTTCATTAAAAGAGCCTCGCTGAATCTCTGACTATCTGTAAAACCTGGATAATAAATGCGAAGCAGTCTTCCTGCAATCCTCTGAAGTCTGATGTGGTTTTGATGTGGAAATGGATGCTGTTGGGGGGAAAAGGGGAACCAGACTTGTGTTGCAGCCAGCTGTGCCCCCCCCCACCCCCACCCCCACCCCCACCTCAGAAAAGAACTCTGTAACCCACTACATCTGGCCCGGTTTGGCCTGGCCCTGGCCTCTGCTCTTACTACACTGACATTAATGAGCACCACAACAGTAATGGCTACCAGGTCACTGTAGGGGAAATATACTGTGGCAGATTGTGTATTAATAATCTGCCATGTCTGTCATCTTTGGAAGGGCTCTGGAACTTGTATATATTTAGTTTGCAGCTTGGTGTTTGCAGCGTTTGGCCTTTTTTTCTTGCCCAATACTGTACATGCATGTTTTTCATCATAAACTTTTACTCTGTGTCATTTTATAATAGTGGAAATATTGCTCATGCGCTAAGCCTGTTTTGCTGTCCCCACAGCTCCAAGCATATAATAAAGATGGAAGGAAGGTCTTTATGTCAGCCCTCTGTGAGGAAGCAGTCGTCTGTAATTATCACTGCTTTTCATCCCTCGTAGCAAACACAACAAATAAGTGCTCTTGTGTGACCTGGCAACATTTATTTGTAAGCTTGTTTGTTTGTGTTCTTGCGATCACATGACCAGAGCCCCTTAACCCCCCCCCACCGCCGCTTCCCCAAACCCTCCTTTCTCGGAGCATCAAGTGCATTTGAAGTTGCAATATGGAAGTCATTAGCCACAAATCCCAACAAATATAATAACAGGGCGATTAGCTCTCTCCTCTGCTGTTTTTCTTTTTCCTCTCTCTCCCTCTCTCTCTCCCTCTCTCTCTCCCTCTCTCTCTCCCTCTCTCTCTCTTGTTGCCGGGGTGGTGCAGTATTCTGTGAGCGCAGGGCTTGGTCAAGGGCGAGTCCTCCTCTTTCCTTTCCCGGACTTTTTCTATTTGTAGATCTGCATGTATTTTATAAGAGGCTTCCCCCCCTCCTTCTCTCACTCTTTCATGCGGTGGTGGTTCTGTTTCCCATCACGGCCTATGATGAAACCACACGAAAGCCCAGGCCCATGTGACGAATGCGCAACAGTTGCTTGGTGACAAGGATAAAGGGGTGTTAGGTGGGGGCTCGGGCGTGTTCAGAGGGGAGCGGGTCTGAAGTGATGATGGTCCAATCGGCAGATGAGCTCTTCATTTCTCCCATGACAAGGATAAAATGCCCATAGCCACACGTTCCGATGTAAAATTGGCCTTTGCTCCTTAGTGTAATAGATGTGTGGCCGTCCGCAGGGCTCTTAAATGGTCCATTCATCTTTACGATGGCCTCACTTATCTCTGAGTCCTTGCAGATCTGCTACTTCCCATTCCCACCACAAGCAAATGGTGCCTAAAAACCACATAGAGCAAACCCCCCCCATCTCCCTCCCGGTGGCAAAACGCTGCCATATTTACCATCTCATCCTGGAAAGCTAACTTGGCTGCAGCACGGCGGGATGGCTGCCAGCAGCAGCAGCTCGTTCCAAGCGGACCATGTGCAGGCAAGCTCTGCTTCATCCTGAGACTCCAGAGTAAAGTTTCCTGAAGGAGGAGAGGAGACATTTACAAAGTCATTTGGCTCTTTCTTTTTGATACAGTGCGGTGAGCAGCGCTGCATGCAGCCAAGTTCAGTCATTTTAATACCCGCTCTTTTTGAGGAGGAGATATTTGAAGGACGTGAGCTCATTTGGGATGCAGTCGGCTGCCCTGTCCCTGCCTGATGTTATCCTCTCTGACTGGGGCAGCAGCAGTCGTGATTGCTTTTGGGGAGCAGTGACTCATGATTGCGCTTGTGCTGCTGCCAAACTCTCAATAGCAATGTTTCCTTCTCTTTCTGTCTGTATCCGTGGCTGCTGGCCTCCAGAAAAATTCATCATATGACTCCCATCTTCACAAATTGGTATATATCATATGATACAATGCATATCCAAATACCATCATTCAGGGCGGTTGGCTCTAATGTTGGTATCAGAACACCCCCTGCTGCCGCGGATGATCCGAGTCCTTCACACGTGCAACAATTCAGACTGTCCAAATGTGCATTATTTTACACACATCGCCCGTCCTCTGGGTGTCAGCCAGCCGATAACTTCTTCCCTTCCACCCCTCTCATTGCTCCCTCATGTTAGGCTGGCAAGGGCACGACCCCTGTTGTAACACCATTAAGCTGTTTTTATATTTTTATGGAGTCGTGTTCTGCCTCAGCCCCTCTCAGGTGGATTTACGATCCGGTGGCTGATATCCTCGCATGCAGAGGCAGTATTAATTTGCTAAGAGAGAGGAGAGCCATTTACAGACAATAGAGTGGCTTCATAATTGCAGTCACCGGACACCCTGCGTCTCCCTTCGCTGCTGTTGAGCTCCTGTCAGCCAGACGATGGATGTGCTGATAAGCCTGAGTGAACAAAACGGCCGAAACAACTTTAATTAAACGCAACTTTTGGCTGACAGACCGAGAACAGTCTGTGATTTACGCTAAAATTAAGTGTTAGTGCTGCTTTTGTGGTGGATGCGCAAGGATGGAATGCGTGTTTGCGTGTAAATGGTGCATGTAAGAAAGTACGTGAAGCTTTAGGTCCCACAATTCTACATTTATTCACTTCCAACATAGGGTTAGGGTTAGTTTATTGACATGTTTTTTAGTGTTTTTGTTTTAAATTATTGTGAATTATTGATTTATTGATGTTTCCCAGCTCCACTAGACCTGTGGAATGACCTCCAGAGGTTGCCATGTAAGGATGGACCCTGGCAACAGACTACAGGAGTTGCATTACAAGGCAGAGAGGCAAAGAGATCCCCAGAGACATGTTTGTTTGTGTGTGAGTTGAAAGGGGATGACAGAAGAGGCAAAAGCAGCAGAGGAGGAAAGAGTAAAGGAAGGTGAAAGAGATGATAAGAGAGAGGAAGAGAGAGAGAGGAAGTTGGGAAACCTTGAACTGGAAAGAAAACGAGGAAGAGGCTTGTAGCACAGCTGGCTCACCAAGGGGTATAATGACTGTTGTATTGCAATGCATTAGCTCATACTCAGCCCAGACAGCTTGACTTGATGAAAGGGGCCGGTCATTGGCTAACCGCGTACATAGCAACAAGACCCCATGGAGACGAGCCAAACAAGCGAGTATTGTTTTTTTTCTTATTAACGTTTGATTGACAGGCGTGATGGGGAAATTGTTGTAGTAGTTCCATGTGCTGTTGCTTGACATTTTTAATCGCAGTTGAATTTGTTATGTGTAAATCTTTTAAGAATGAAACAATATATATGTATGTATGTATATATATATATATATATATGTATATATATATATATGTGTCAGAACTTCAAGCTGCGGCCTTGTGGCATCTTTTGCAAGTTAATATCATATGTAGCGAGTGAAAAGCCTGTCTTTATCCCCACTGGTTACACTGAAGGGGTGTCCTGCTTTGTCAACATTTATGGCAATTATGAGTAATAAGCAATGAGTAATCATAACAGTCACATCATAAATTTATATTTTCCTTTGTAATACCATCAAAAGAAGAATTCAGTGGAAGCGGGTAAGAAATCTCCTGACAGGATTCCCCTGAGGCTCAGTGCGATGAGCACTGATGGCTCATCACACTCCCATCAGCCATTGTTTATTTGAATTCCCTCTTTCGGGGAAGAAAAGCCTTTCACCAACCATTGTTTTGCCTTGGGAACCCGGCTCTCTCTCTTTCTCACTCCCTCGCTCTTTGACTCGGCCATATGGTTGTCATACACTTCCTGGAAATTCAAGCCATGTTTGGTGTTTTTTTTTTTTTTTTTTTGCTGCATATCTGTGGGGCCTTTTTTTTTTTTCTTTCTGTGCTCATGTGTCGACATTAATTGAAACAATACTGTGATTGATCTTCCTCTAACACTTAACACTTTTTGGCCAGAGCTTGAAATGAATTGTGCCTGGGCAAAGAATACAGTTATTCCAAACATATCGTCTATGATCATTCCAAACACATTAAAACATTTTAATAGCACAAGAGCATTTCACAGAATCCAGATTCTCAATAAAGCGGGTCACATATGTGGCTGCTTTTTACACGCCTGTGTAAAAGCTCTGGCCAAGCTTTTGATTTCCATCTTAACAGACGTCTAATCCCTTATAGCAAGCACCAGATTTTGATTTTGTTTCATTTTTCTCACTCTCTCCGTTTCATTCTCCCTGTTTCCAGAGTGTTACACTGCCAACGGAGAAGACTACAGGGGCTTCCAGAACCAGACCAGCCTGCATGGAGGTAAACCCTGTCTCTTCTGGAATGAGACCTTCCAGCACCCTTACAACACACTCAAATACCCCAACGGAGAGGGCGGTTTGGGCAGCCACAACTACTGCAGGTCAGTCCCTATACTTGATCCGGAAGTTTACTGATATGTGAAGGTTTTACTTATTAAAAATGTGTTTGTTTGTTGAGTTTTAATGTCAAATAATATGGTTGTGACCCACAGGTTATTATAGCAGTTCATGGGATTGAGTATTGAGTGGCAGGGTGGGGCGATAGGTCACAGGTTAAAGGTTCTGAATGAGAAATAGTCCAGCACATAACTCCCCCATAAAATGGCGTTTTGTAATTTTATTTCCCAATATGTCAAACTTTTCCTTTAAGATATCTTGTCTTGGGAACCTCTGCTACAAAACCAGAAATGTAATATATGACATATATATCCCTATATGAAGAGTGATGTTTCCATATATGTCACATATAAGGGGATATATTATTATTATCACATAAATACGAAGATATACATTTATAACATATATGAAATACCCATAGTAGAATTTGTATATATAAATATTTAAAAAAAAATCTATATGATGAATCTTTATATGGTATAATATGTTGCCACCATATATGTTTGTATTCAGTTTATATATATATATACAAGTTTATTAAAACAAACTATACAAAAATCTATATGCTTTTATATGTTATATATTTATGTAACATATGTCTACAATATAAGCATACATACATAAACATACATATTTTTATGGGCTAGATGTATATGCCAAAATATGAAATTGTTTCAATTTCTAACAGGTTTCATATTTAATTTTTACATATGTTTTATTATATATACATATATTACATTTGCATATGGGCGGAAAGCCTGTGAATATCAAACACTGCATAAAACGACTCATCAGCAGCAGTCCGCCGTCTTTTCAAGAGAACATTTCATGTCTAATACGTTTTGTTTAAAGTCTTTGTTATACAGCTGTAAACAGCTGTTTTGTAGACACAACATACAGCGGAGCATGTGGAGCTCAACGGAGGAGGGAGTGACGGAGACCAAAGAAAACATTTTGCCCAGTTGGAAGTTTTCAGAAAGTTAAGAGTTAGTTTGTATTAATACGTAAAAGGCAGCAACAGATCGCTTTTCCCCAGAGGTCGCACTCATCAGCATTTTACACATAAGTGTATTTATTATTAATTGATTCATATGTGGTGGTATGATTCCCGTAAGACCGTCCTGCTGGTCCCTGTCCATTTCCATGTGTTTTACAGGCGCTGCGTACAGAGCTAAGGGTAAGAGTTCACTCAGAGAGCTCAGCATTTCAAGTAAGCTTCAGCTCCAGCTGCCTGGAAGAAATAACAATTGTTCCCTCTTGTTTTTTTTATTTATTGTGAGGCAATCTTCTTTTGTGGTAGAGATTCAGCTGATTTATCACAAAACCCCAAGCAGCAGCTCACAGTTGCACGGTTGCCAAATGCTATCTTGTAATATAATGATAATTTATGTTATTAATGTAAAACTGCTTTGAGTAGCATCTTTAAAATCCATCTTTCTAAGATACTGATGTTTGACAGTGTGTTGAACTTCCTCGACAAAGCATTTGACTTTCTGAATAATTTAGAACCAGGTCGTTGTCGTTTAGAGCACAGGGGACCTGCTGAGACACCCGCCTCTGAATGTTTTATTGGTGGTAGCCAAACAGAGCGTTTAGCCTAGTCATCACAAGGACGCAAACACGCTTGGCGAGTTTGTGTAAGCAAATCTCCATCCCTCATCCCTGGAATGTGAAGGGACGCAGTGGCTTCGGGTGTCTAGAAAAACCCTTTCTGTCCGTTCGTCACACTCCAAAACACGACTGTCAGCGTTGTATGCACGACTGTCAAACTTGTGTATTTGCAGGGGAGCCGCACTCTTTCGTGAGTCAGTTCAGATTCACCAAGACGTCCAGAACAGTGGCTTGGCCCGGATTGCCAAACCCCTAAGAAACAGAACCCCCCCCCCAGCCCAAAGCCTCTGAAACATTTCTCTAAGTCATGGTTGTAAACTCATAACACAGCAATGCTTTGAAGTGGCACTGTACAGATTTGTTTTTACTTGAGCTGGATGGGAATTGAGGAGATTTATGAGCAGGATACATACAGAGGATTGAGGGAGGCTTTCCCTGCACATTAGGAGCGTATTGTATCCAACAAGCGATTCAGAATGGACATCTTCATTGTTTGGATTTGGCTGTTTTTTTGGCCACCAATGCAGTTCGCAGCTACTCCGACTCACTGACAGCTCGTAGCTTTGTTTCTCTCCTGACAGAGGGATTTCTGTCACACAGGGCCGTAGCTGCAGCCACTCTCTCTCTCTCTCTCTCTCAGACAACCCACCCTCCTTGTAAATCATCGCTCATCTGCGGCGCTATTGGGACCGAAAGTGGCCACTTCATTGTGAAAAGATGAGGGTTGGCATTTATGGCATGTCTGCACTAAGGTCAAGTATTTGTGCGTGTGTCCGTCACGTGTGTGTGTGTGTGTTTGTGTGTTGCTGTGTGCACATGTTAGCATGTATGTGCCGGCAGAGGAGAGGGTTACCCCACTGCAGAGAAAGATGTGTAATGTTTGAGTTCTTTGCTCACAGGAAGTTGGCTTGTGAAATGTTTTTTTTTTTCCAGCCATGTGGGGAACTGTTTTGAACGTTGTTGCTCAATTTGGATTGCAAATCTCCTGTTTTACATGAATTTACATTTTGCAATTCAAATTCTGCTTCCAGTATTTCTTTAACCCCCTTTAACCTTCAAACTCTTTCTCATCTCCTGTTTGTCTTTTCAGCTGAGGCTTATATTTTTGCAGACATTTCTGTCCAGAATTGTCAGGTGATCATCGCTGGTGGTAATTCTTAGACAAAAAGGGAGGGTAGCAGAATGAAATCGAGAAGGAGGGGAGGAGAGCCAGGGCAGCGTTTGGCACGTCTGAACCTGAGGGCCAGTATGTGGTTCTATGAGATGGGAGCTGAGGTCGAGGCACAGGTGGATAATGCGAAGCCATGGAGTCACCACATGCTTAACTTTAAAACACGGCTCTGAGCACGTATCAGATGTTGAGAAGAAGAGGATTACGAACTCACTTCTCGTCCCATCACTGGCTCTTTTTTTTTTTTTTTTTTTCTCCTCCCCGGTGGTGATTTAGTCGAGAGGTCATCACAGTGGTGCCGGAGAAAGAGCCCTAACAGCCCCCACATTTCATCTTTATAGCCTGCTATAAAATACCCCAGCAAAAACAGGGAGAACTGGGCAGAGGGAAATGTCACATTATTCCCCTGCAAAAGAAAAAGGAGCACAAAGCCTCAGGAAAAGGACAAGAGCTCTCGTGTCTAAGCTGAGACTTAGCGAGACTCATTTCAGCAGTGAATATCACATTACCAATCGTCTGCGTGGTTTGGTTCGGAATTCGGAAGTAGAAGTAAATAATCTGCTCTTCAGTCTGGTATTGAGCTCGGACCTCACTTTGCTCTTTTACATTTAAACGTAATGCGTTTTTTTTTTTTTTTTTTCCAGTTCTGAAGTACTTCTTTGACCTTTTCTTAACACTTCATGACTTTCATAAGAACAACATCCCACTAATAGAAGTTCTGATTTATATTTAGTTTATTGTTCCTTCTCATCTACTGTTCCTGGGCTCCTATTGGACTCCCTCCATGGATGCATTAGTATTAGATTGTGACGAGCGTGACAGTTCGGTGGGTGGTTGAATAGCTCTGCCAGCCATTTCCTGTCTATTTATATGCAGGTGTGTGTGTGTGTGTGTGTGTGTGTATTGTAGAATTTATGAGTGTCCACTATGGCTTCTAATGCTTTTCCCTAACATAGATGAGATAATGGAAATGCCAGAGTGAATAGTGTGTTCTCCAAGTTGATTGTAATTGAACCTCCACGATGTCAGGTGCAAATCTGAGGTCAGGCAAACTGCAAGCCAAGTTATCCGCCATTTGTATGACTAGATTACGACCCCCCCCCCCAGCGCTGCTTTGTTAAATTGAGGAAGTTAATAGAAGTGTCCCGTGAGAAGACGTACTGTGTGGTGCTAAAGCATCGGCCATCAACATCATAGTAATCTCAGAATCGACATAGGAACCTGTGTCATGAAATAAAATGTGCCCCCGTATATGTTCGAAGGGCTCGTTCACCCAAATTATAAACAAACATGTTTCTGAACTTGGTTTTTAGCCGCGCACATAGTTTTGGTTTTATTTGCCCATTGTGAATTCAGTCAGCAGCTGGTTCTGGATTTATTTCTTCCCATTGTGTTTATGTTATAACTCGCCACGTTTAATCATTTCAGCTTTATTTCTGAGAAATCGTGGGTCAAAGCACAACAATACCCATGAGCCACAACAACTGTTGCTATGGGACAGAAGCCAGTAAGAGGCTGTGACAAATTTAAAAATGCTTTGTCACTGAATTTGTGTACAGTCATTTGCACCATAGTTGCTAAATTAGTAATAACTTGCAGATTGTGTTGTCTTTAGCTTCATTAGCTCTGCACATCACTGATTCCTCGTGACTCATATTTAACTTCTACCTCTAAGCTTTTATTTCCACAGGTTCGTACCTGTCACTCTTTCTCAAACGGCCAGATACTTTCTGATGCATCAGTTAATCTTCTTCTGATTTAAGTGGGAGAGTCTCCGTTCCAAGCCGCGGACTCGCTGCGCTCCAGCCGTTGAGTCATGAAACGCTGCCCGGAGGAGGCGCAGGCATCTGGAATGACTCCTCCCATTTTGTTTGTGGTGCTCAAAAAAAAAACATCAATATTGTCTTATCTTTCCATAAACAGTGCCATGGTAACTGTGGATAATCCTCAAGCCTCAGTGTCAAAGTTTTCATTGGAACTACTTTCTGCTGAAGAAATGGTTTCACAGAAAACTGTCTGCTCTGTAAATTACCCAAAGTAACAGGGGTTGTTTTTCTGGAAACACTGTATAATAATTTCTCAATGCTGGGAGAGCTACAAATAAAATGTCCACTGTGATGTGGTGCAGGCAGAAACAGATTTGTTAAATCTTGGGCAAATAAAACCAAAATTATATAAATGGCTGGATTGCAACGGATGTAGGTAAGAAAGAGTTCCTTTGTAATTTAGGTGAATTGCTCCTTTGAAGACATTAGTGAAGGAGCAGCGTGGTGTGTTTATCAGCCACACATGACACAGGAACATCATGACCTCGTATTTAGCGCAAGTGGACCGTGAGAGAACGACAATAGACAGTAGACTATACATGTCGGCCCACACCAACAAGCCCCTCGTCTTCAATACATGCATTCATGCAGCGCAGCAGCAGGCAGCAGTTTGCATGCTAAATCATCCAAGTCAATTAAAGAGTCTTCTCTCAGGCAGTAAATTGCCAGACTCTGATCTGCTGTTGACCTCAAATCCCAATCCAGACAAGCCGCTCACCACCACTGTCCAATCAGCATTTCTCCTCTCTCCACTTCTGTAAAGTGAGGGAAGTTTAGCTTTCATCTTTTCTTTTTTTTCTCCTTACATGTCTACCAGTTTAACCAAACGAAAGTCAGTCTACAATCAGTCTACAAGTTTAACTTGTTAAAAACAACTGGAAACATGTTGTTCCTAGCGTTTGCTCACATAGTTTGATGTAAAGAATTTTGCGATTTTTAAAAAGAAATTTTTATATGTATTTTCACAGCGCCAGCGCATTTCAAAGATCATCATAAATTTTCTGATTAAGTTACGTGGAAAAAGGTTATTAAAGGGAAACCTTTTGAACAGCAGCCAGCCAAGAACAGCTGTTTTTTCTCTGTGTTCAGATGTGAGCCTTCGAATGCAGAACCTGGAGAGCCCAAGAGGCAAAACCCAATGTGGCTGTAATTGGCTCTGTACCAGAGTGTGTGGCTCACTCCGAGCAAAATGAGTCAATCAGCGTAATTGTGCCAATTAAGTGTCCAAACATCTTCTGTGATCTACCTCTGGGTATGGGAGTGTTTCAACAAGCTCCTCTACTCAGAGCCAAGCGGGCCATCTCTGACGCACATAGATGTGAATGCAGCCCCCCCCCCTCCAAAACATCTGAACACACACACACACATCCATATATTTATATATGTATATGTGTGTGTGTGTGTGTACACAAATATTTATATATATATATATGTATATATATATATATATTCAAACACGTACACTGGCAGCAACATTTATCAGAGTGTCTCCACAAGGACCGAAGTCTTTCTCCGTGCTGCCAAGTTAAACGAATGGATTTCCGTTCATCAAGGTTTGCTCTTATCTGCACTGTGGCACATCGGCTAATCTGACACTGTCTGCTTTCCAACTTCTGATCCATCCTCCCTCCCCTCACACACACACACACACACACACACACACACACACACACACACACACACACACACACACGCATATACACACACACGTATACACACAGGCACCTGGGGCAGGATTGATGATGTTTCTCTGTCATGTGGGCTGGCCTGTTCACTTTAGCCTTGTGGATGATGTTCCCATGCTTCTGCTTAAAGGGTGTGTGCAGGTGTGGGCGAGATAAAGAGAAAGACACGTGGGGGTGGGGGGGGGTGGGGGGGTGAAGAAACACAACTTGGGGACTGGGGTTTGGGAGAAAGCTCAGAGGGGCTCACCACATCTTTTACTAATCAAGGATACCAGCGGGTCAGACATGGGTTGGGTGGCCTGCCGATGGTGATGGTTGTAATTCATGTCTGCCTCCTTCGGGGGTGATTAAGAAACTGCAGTAAATTACATAAGTGGCCTTAGATGAGTTCTTGGGAGTCTTATTTCAAATGGGGCTATTAGACGTTGACAGGCATGAAAGAGAGAAGGTGAGAGAGACACATAGGAAGGGTATATAATCCAATGTTTTGGTGGCTGGACCCAGTTTTTAGCTCTTTTCAGCCATTTCAGTCGTAGCCTCGGGCTAAACAAACAGGTGTCTGCCTCCAATCTGGGTGGAGTAACAAACAGATCTGGGCTCATGATACGGTGTTGAAATTTACTGGGAAACAAGGCTGGAGTCATGTGAACATGGGAAAATGTCAGGGCTGAGAGAGGTTCGAGGCTGCTTTGATGGCAGAGACGTAAAATGGAGAATAAAGAATAAAGAAAAATGTGACTAGATAAACTCTTTCTTCACACATTCCTTTTGCCGACAGGCTGCAAAGGAAGACAGCAGTAACTGTTTACCAGATATTGAGAGTGAAAAGCTTTAAGGCACTTAAACTTGAGTTCAACCCAGAAAAAAAGTCTTAACAACGACATCTTTGTCAATACCTCATTCTGAGTGTGAAAAGAGAGGAGGAAACTCGGGATAGTGTTTTTGATAGGAGAAGAAAAGAAATGGAAACGCCCTTCACAACTTTGCTCACAAAAGGCGAAACAGGATAGTGCAGTGCCGCGGGGCTATTTCAAGATGCTACAATGAGGTGTGTCAAAAAGGAAGAGAAAAGGTCTCTGGCAATTACAGTCAGCGCTGAAAAAAAAAAATAGCGTTGTCATCTCAGAAGGGTTTTTGAGTCGACGGGCAGCGTATTTTTACAGTTCTCAGTAATCCTGAAATAGAGCTTGAATAACTGAAATAGCACAAAGATGAGCCCCCTCTGTATATTTGCTGCTTTGATTTAATTTATCAGCAGTTTAGAAGTCGTCACAATGGTCACAATTTACAAAGTTGCATGATTACCCCGGAGATATGGAGCCCGCACAAAGCTTTTTAGGTATTTCTATCTTCAACCCCACTCTTCTTCGCTTTTGTAAGTGAAACTGAAAAGCAAAAGCACCGAGGGGCCTGTCGGTCGTATTATGATGGGTTAAAAGTGCCTCGATGAAGTTCAAAAGAGGCTGCTGCCTCAGACAAAAGCTTTGCCCCATCACGCATCCCTTTTTTCAGGTCTGTATCTGGCCTGGAACAAAGAAGCCTCCACCCATTAAAGACCCCTTGGTCTGGCCCTTGACTGACATGCATGGTCAAGCCTATAGAGCGCAGAGGAAGTCGCTAAACCAACAAGCGCCAACGGGGGCTAGAGGGGATGATTGACACAGCCGAGATAATCTGCCTCTGAAACGTTATTGAGTGTTCAGCCCTCTGCAGCGGGGCTTTCAGTTGATAGCCTGTCTTTGTGTTGTTTTTTTTTTTGCCTTCATATCCCCCACCATCACCCCTTCCTCCCTTCTGTACCTCCCTCCACTTTTCTCTACCTTCTCTTTTGTTTTAACCTTCGTCACCTCCCCAACACATGTCTAAAATGATATCCACAATAACTGAGAAACCCAGACCCCAATTTTGTAATCACAAAATTGTTATATCCTGCGTGTGGTTGTGTTGAAAGTGAAAATGAGTGATCACAGCTCCACTGCAATACAAGACCAGTGTTTTTGCTTGTATCCACTCTGGATGTAGTTTTTCAAAAGCTCCATTTTGGCTGCAAAAAAAAAAAAAAAAAAAAAAACAGCTTATTATTTTGGACCAGAAACCAAAATGAAGAGGAAAAAAAAAAAACCCCAACATTATCCCATTTAACCAGCTTAGCCGCTCTAACCTTCACCCCTCTGTGTCTGCAGGAATCCCGACGGGGATGTTCAGCCGTGGTGCTACATTGCTGATCATGAGGACGGGATCTACTGGAGATACTGTGACATCCCTTCATGCCAGAGTAAGGAATTATTGCCACTCCTTTATCATTCTTTCTGTTTCTCTCCCTGCTCTGCCGTTCCATGCCCTCGGGGCCATATCATGGGCACACGGACCAACCATTTTCATTGCTATGCTCATCTGCTCGCCTGCTATGAATAGCTTTTATAGACTGTAGGGCTTGTACACAGCTATTACCATCTAAAAAATGCCTCTAATTGCCTCCCGTCACCCCTCCTCCTGCTATGCCCGGGCCTGCCCTTACTTTAATGCGAGCTGTCAATCACTGCCTCCGTGTGTGTGTGTGTGTTTTTGTATGTGTGTTCATAAGTTTCCCCTTTGGCTTTGTAGCTTGTTTTGACACGCTTCTTGATGCGAGTGATTATATGCGTCTACCTGTTTGTGGATGTATTTGTATGTTTTGTTCTCATGCGGGTGGGAGAGTGTCCCTGTCCGGTAACTCCCGGATGAATGTGTTGTGTGATGGACTGTTTGGTTTGGGAGGTTTTGTGCTCCTGTGTGTCCTGTCTACCAGTTTGACACAGAGCTACAAAGAGCTGCCGGTCTTTAATCCCATTACTTTCACCCCCCCCCCCCACCCCCGCCCCCCCCACCCCACCTTCTCAATCACTCGAAAACAGACGGAGATGGATCGACCAACAACATTTCTGATGCCAAAGATCGCAGGAGGTTCAGACATTGCAATTAGCTGCAACCAATTTTTTTTAAAGTAACTGTCACACATGCTTATATTTCTGAGGTAATTAGATACTTATAACTATTTACTTAAAGGTCACGTATTTTACACTTTCCTGGTGTTTTATCTGAAGTGTTGAAATCTATAAGAAGGTATATATTACTATAATTTTTAAGAACTAAAAACCATGTCAGTGTGGTTTTACATACTTCTCTGGAACAACAGGTGGGCGGGGCTTGGGGGCGTGGCTGAGAGCAGTGACTGCTTTGTTGTGACATCACAAAGGGACAGAAGTCCTGACGGCTGGTTTTAAGGCTCAGTGTCTGAATACAGGCTGTGTGCATTTCTCTGTGGACTGAGGCTTTGATACTTTCACAGTATTAATATAGCAATCAAATCTGCGTCATAATGAAAAAAGACATGAAAATCTCACTTTATACAAACCTTTAATGCTATTTTAACACGTGTGCTTCACTTTGCAAGGCAGATTAGGTCAGTTCATGTTATTGCATACTTTCAGTAACTGAGCACAATCTGAAAGACAAAGACAGCTGCTGAAATGTAGCCAAGCAGAACTCAGACTATTCGGCTTAACTAAAATAAATATTTCCCTTTGCCTCTTCAGCCATGAATTACATTCCCTTCTCTTATGTTATCAACCTCTACTTTTAAAAAGAAATATTTTTCTGAGGTTTCTGAAACACTTATCATTATACCTCACTGTGTCTGACCTTTGCATTCCTTAATACTTTTTGTGCTACAGGAATTTAGATGTAATACTCCACAAGTCTTGAAATTCCTGCCGCAACACAGTCAAGCTCCGACTAAAAGCCCACAAGATAAAATGCAGCATGTGTTGAAACTGGTGGACAGTAGTTATCAGACAGTGGAGGTGATTTTGTGTCCCTGCAGTAGGTACCACCAGGTCTCAAGAACCTCCCAGCCCCTCCAGCTATCCCTCCATTATCCTGTCTGAGTAACATGCTTGACCAAAGCCTGCTGTTTGAATAGCTCAGTACCCATTAACCCATCTATTAATGCCTGTCAGCTGGATGGCCTGTGTGTATCCATGGTATTTTTGTGTGTGTGTGTGTGAATGATTTCATGTGTATAGGAGCTTGTGTGCGTCCCATTAGACTTTTGAGTGACCTATTTCAGTCAACTGTCCATTTAGCTCAGTGCGTCTAGGCCAGTATCCCAAACCTTTGTGGTTTGGGAGGAACGCGGAGAGCAGCCCACGCCGTCTCTGTTTGGAGCAGGGCTCGTCCCTTATCTTTAGGGAAATTAGGCCAGCTTTTGTTCCAAATGGGTTTGCCATGTGCCGGTTGAGCCTTGTTTTTGTCTCGGATCCAGTACTGCGCAGCGTGTAACCCATCGTTGCGGCCCATTTCTAACGGCTGGGAGCTTCGCCCATATCGAATGCTGTCTTACATGAACGGTCCTCTTTCTGCTTGGGCATCAAAAGTTACACAGAGCCCTGTAATGTAAGACAAGGAGATGAGGTTTGCTGTGAGCCAGGGATCCAGTGTCATGAAAACATGCCTGTTCAGTGGAGACAGTTTCTCCCTGCAGGGATACCAGGGAGCTTTCAGGCGCGAATGCTCCGTCTCATCTATTGTGAAACCACAATCGCCACGTGGTGCCTTACCTTCTGGCAGTGCCTGTTCTCAATCTGCTGCGTTTGAAAGCTTCAGCTGCCAAACACTGATGCTCTCTCAGTGTCAGTGTTCTCAGTCGGTCTGCGGCTGGCAACAAAAGGCTGAAAAACAGTGTGGTGTGCCAGGGAGAGGGCAACAGTGGTCTTTGTTTTCATTTTGTCTGGTTTTTGTTTTGTCTGCGCCTTCATTTTGTCTATGTTTTTGCTTACGTTTGATGTGGAGTGGTTGGTAGTTGGTGGCCACTGGCTGAGGCACCTGGAGGCTGCCAACGGTCGGCCTGTTATCCAGCTGGGCTCCCTGTCATCTAGGGTCATGCCACCCTGGTGAGGGTGACACACCCTGGTGGAGCGTGCACTGCCAGGCAGGTCACATGAGGCCAGAAACACATAGTCTGACAGTGTGGATTATAGTGTAGGTCACGACATTTGTTGATCCTGGTAATCCCTCATGGCAGCAGTTATCATGTGGTGGAATTATCTAAACATTTCAAAAAGGCGTGCTGTCAAGGCACATCGGCTGCTGTACAAATTGCCATTTCCACGGTGTGTGTGTGTGTGTGTTGTCCTGCAGCGATGACGCTGGTTTTTGAGGCCTTTCTCATTCCCAGGCCACTAAATGCTCAGCTAAGCATAGCCTTGTCACGAGTGTTGTTATTTATTGAAGCCCAGTTCCTGTGGAGCAGCTCAGCCGTGCTCTGCTGAAAAGTAACATTTCTAAAAATCTCAACTTCCCTCCAATCAACTCATTATTTGATCCACAATTAATGTCGAGACTGAAAAGTATTCCTACTCTTTCATTGTTTCTCTTTACTGCAGGTCAGTTCAGCACTGATGCATTTACATCAGGCTTTACAGAGCAGAGAAGGCTTAATGTTGCCTGGCTTAGCAATGAGGTGCACTGTATTTCTAATGAGGTGTGAGGAATTTATTAGCAGAGCCTCTGACCAGACCAGCAGGTTCACCACATACTAATACAAATTAGAGCTGACAGCTAAATCCATTATTAAGGGGCTTTGATTTTAAGTTTTACACAAGTAGGGAAGTCAGACAGTCTCCAGAAGGTCCTGAAATAAAGTCTTTAGTTACTTGCGTTGAGGCCAGTTTTATCTAAGAACGAGCTGAGTTTGAAAGTACATTTTACTCACTTGTGATCCAACGTCCATTCACAATCCTGATTGATGTGATGGCAAAGGCTTTGCCTAAGATTAAAATGAAAATCCAGTTAAAAATGATTCAGTCAAGTGTTAATAAAACCTTACAAATGCCAGCATAGCTCTTCTTTATGTCTCGTTGTTGAAATATAAAATACTTGTCTAAAAATGTGTTGGTTCCTGTTGGGTGTCGCTCCTTTTTTCAAAAGCTTCCTTTCTCAGGGTGTTGCATACTGGAAGGACATTTTGTTTTGGTGTGGCTCCTTTAAGTTGACATGCGTTTGCTTTGACGATATGCCCTGTATGATTGTGATTGACACGGGGTGAAACTGTCAGGGTGAAGTCTTTGAGCGCTGCCAAGACAAAGACGCTTTGATCTGCATGTTGAGGGCTCATCTCTCAACAGCATATAAACCCAGAAAAACTCGTTGTGTCACTGTGCCGGTCCCACTATAAAGAGACTCGCAGCAGCTGTCAGTCCTAATGGGGCAAATGCCTTTGTGGAAAATGCAAATTTAGAATACATGTCATGAGGAAAATGAGAAGAATTGTTAAGTAAAACCCAGGAATAATATTGGGCCATAAACCCCTCTTAAAATCCCATCTTCCCCAACCTTTGATTTTGCAGGAATCAAGTTATGAAACCTTTTCAGCACCCATTTTTATAGCTTCAAAAATTGCACCCGGTAAGATCACAAAACGACAATGTCATTGATACTTGTTTATTACCGAGGACGGGGTGCTGAGATTTCTCACTTTCGAAACAGAGAAAATGATAATAGGACCTGTTAACAGATGGAAAACATAAACATCCTCAAAGTATTTTAATGTTATCTTTTTATGTCGCGCATTGTTATCGTAGCTGACAATACTCGCTGTGTCGAGTAATGAGGCTCATTATCTCTACACCACAGTTCCCGTAAGCGACGGTGATATTCTGAGATGTGCCTTTGTTATAGAGCTGTCAGTGCATTTATACCCTGAATAGTTAACAGACTTGATGAATAAGTTGAATGCCTCACTTACTGTAGGTCATGCTTTAATCTATTTGAACAATTGGAGGGGAACGTGTGATTAACCCTCGTCTGTCACCGTGAAACACTAGCCTCAATACCGGCGGCACCACATCCATCTGGCAAGCTAACCGGCCACACCTTAAAGACATTAAAACAAAGTAGTTATGTGTTTGGTCTAAGGTTTTATTGCTTAACGTTAAGGAAAATATGCAGTGATGAGATATTGCCCTCATTAATAGTGATTTATGCGACCGCTAACCGGCATTTTGAAGTAGTGGGACAACTGAGTCAAACTCCAAGTAGTCACATTACATTAATATGACTAGACATCCATGTCTATCCATGATGCCTCATGTTCAACATGACAGGTCTTTCTTTTTTTACTTGCTCTGCCTCAGCTGCTGTAAATGTGCATTTCCTTTACTCAAATACAAACAGTAACTCAATAAAAACAGATCTCCACTATCTTGTCATGTACAGATTCTTGCTGGATGAAAATATGATTAAATGAAACACACCAGGTACTTGGGTTGTATCTAATTTTTTTTTTTTTCATCTGTTTTATTTCTCTGGGTGGCAGTGTCGGACATCAGTGACCCCCTAACCCTCGCTGTGTTAGCTGAGTCCAAATCAGTTCCAGGGCCAGGCCTAATGGTGTTGGACACAAGAACAAGTCCAAGAGTTGTCAAAACAAATCAAGATTAGACAGAACCAGAGAAAAATCCATCCATATTCAAGACCAAAATAGGCAGTAAGCACACATCACGTGTAAGAATAATGAGATGAAGAGGCGTACCTGTCTCTTAATACACTCAGTAATTATATATTAAATATATATAAATAACAGTGCTGTGTAGAAAATAAACACATGTGGATGAGGTTGAGAAAAAAAAAAAAAGCATCTTTGAAGGTTTTATGATGAGGCAGGGAGAGTCAAACGGCTGAACGAAAGTCTGAGACAAGAACAAGTGCGAGTCAAAATAAGCAAGAGGCCGAGACAAGTCGAACATGTTGGACATGTGGTCTGGAAACTGAGCCCAGACTGAAGCACCACAGCCCTGCCTCGTGGCTGTTGTGGTTGCCTGAACCAGGGATGCTTTCAGGTTCTGTTATTGCAGTATTTATCTCACTCTCTGTCATTGTTTGCAGAGGCAGAATATTTCCCCTAGGTGGTCTTGTACCAGCTTTCACCACAACCAACCCTCCCAACCAGCATACTGAGGCAGGTTCAGGCATCCCTGAGTGGAGAAGGGTGTGTGTCTGTGTGTTTCTCTGTTTGTGCGTGTGTGTGTGTGTGTGTGTGTGTGTTCCTGTACTTTTGAAAACCAATTTAACACATTCAGAAAGAGGACATTTTTGTAAGGTGAGCTCATTTTGGCCATTGCTTGCTTCTTTAAGAGGCTCCTGTTCTGAAGGTTAAAACGGTGAGAGTTGATGGTGACTTAAGGTCAGTCATGGTTTTGCTGATGACCAAGCTTTGGCCAGGAGATCTTGCTGTTTGTTTATTGTTTATTCCAGACATAGCAAAGGATGTACAAAAATAACACAATTTGTTAAACACCCAGAGAGATTTAGAACAGATAATCCAGCAAAACCTTGTGGCTTCCCTTTAAAAGAACTATATCCACATGCATGTCTACTCAACCAGTGTCTGAAATTAGCTTTTTGGCCTCACTGCCACAGGCTTGTACATTTAGAAAATTACCATCCAAGATTATTTTCTCCTAACCAAATGAATTATCATAAATTCTTCCTAGAAATATACCAGCCTCCTTCTTTTTCAGAGTTGTTTCATGCATAGAATTACCACAGCTGCTGTGTGAGTGGATTTGGAGATTTAAGACCTGCACACTCACAATGGAAGTTTTTGTCTTTTTTTTTTTTTTTTTTCTTGCCGCTGGCCTCCTCATGGGGATGAAGTTAACTTTCTGATAACATTATACTTTAATACAAAGAGGAAAATCTTACGCTAAAACTTTAGAGCAGCAAATCAGAAGCCTGTGAGATACATCTACAGTATTTTACTGATTTGTCAGGGGAAAAAAAAGGATCATACACGACTGAGCTGAAACAGATTTTTACCAGTATTTGTAGTTTGGCGGATGTTAATTATGGCTGGTCTGTGGCACTGACATCTGCTTGACATGTCCCCTTTTACCTACATTAGATCTTTCCTTACCTGAGGAAGAGAGTGGGGGAGCCTTGAGCAAGCTCATTGTTATCTTACTCTGACCTCTGACCTCCTTATAGCTCCACCCACACCTGCCCTCGGGGGAAATACCTGCCTGCAGTGCTGTGAGGAAACTCTCAGACAGAAACTAGAGAGTAGAGACTCTCACAAAAGCAAAGTAGGGGACATCAGGTAGATTTAATCTCTCAGCCTCTCTCTCTCTGGCTCCGTCCCTCTCTCAACATGGCCGGGGTTAAATCAGCCAGGGCCATTAGGGAATTAAAGGTATTGATTACGAGGCGAGCGGGTTGTGTAGAATGTTTGCTAATGAGAACAAGTAGATGGCCATTGTTTAGTGCTTGTCATGGGAAAGAGGAGGAGATGAATTGCGGGTCGACCAATTTAGCGCTCAGGAATCAGGGCTCGCAGCCAAATGTGGATCAGCATGGCTCCGCACAGGTGCAATAAATGTAATTTTAATGTCAGATATTGTTCAGCCAATGTAGTTCGAGCTCACAGTGCCTGCTTTTGTTGTGTTTGTGTGTGTGTGTGTGTGTGTGTGTGTGTGTGTGTGTTTTGGCTGTGAGCAGCAAATTTCATCACAATCCATCTTGCAGTTGTCGAGATATTTCATTAAGCTTCATCCTGCGGAGACCGCGGATATCTCTTGGAAATGTCAGGAAACGATTCCAGTATTCAAGATAGAATAATATTCCACAGATATTTCATTAAACTTATGATTGTCAGAGTTTTTGGTGATTTTTGACTCTTAAAAGTTTTAAGGTATTTTAAGAAGTATCTGTATCATCATATTCATCATCAATATCTCTTGGGTAGCCTGCCACGAAGTTTACCGTGAACATCCCAGAGGCTACATCTGTCTGATTTCTGACTTTGAGGACTCCTTTAATTGTTGTCTTGTGGTATCCTCGATCCAAATTGTCAAACTGTGCACACATGATGCCGTATATAATTATCTAATGGACAAATTTGCCACAAAATTTTCCAAGCGCACGCCTCTGAAGCTGCTTTGATAAGTGACCACTTCTTTTCTCTCTTCCTCCAACCTCAGGATGTTACATATTTAGCTCTGTGACTGATTCGGCCTGAAAGAAAATAATCAGAATGCTCTTTATTGTTGAGGTATAAACATCTTCAGCAGCTTCAAGGGCTAATCATGGGCTCTTCTTGTTTTCCAACGTCTGGAATGATGCTTTTTCTCTCGCTTTCCATTGTTGTGTCTTGTGGTAACGCTGCAGCAGCAAAGCTGTGTTATGTCACTTGTCCCAGCTGAATGATGTAAGAATGATACACTTTTAGTTTGCAATGCAGCGTCTATTTGAACAATCAAATGAAAGTGATTGTCTCCTACTTTGGGATTAATTATATACATGTCATAATGAGAAATAGAAAAAAAACAAAAAACAAATGCATTTATTTTTGTTTAATTTTGATCATGCATTAATTGTAATGAACTCTCTATATGTGGTTAAGCTTTTCTTGTTGCACGTCCCTGGGGACTTTGCCCCTGTTATTGACATCCAGATAACCAGGACAACCTGCCACAGTACGAGAAGTCGATCTCTTTGAAAGCGAATGATGATAAATGAAAGAGCCCCGCCATGCTTATCTTTAACGCCTGAGGTGGTCACTAAGTGTCTGCTCATCTTTTCATCTCCTGCCCCCCCCCCCCCCCCCCCCCCCGATATCAGGTCCCCTGGGACTCCTCGGGACACAGACTGTTTGGTTTGTAAGGGAATGCAGAGTGATGCGGTGTGGCGGCCATTTTTCATCTCTTCCCTGCATTGTTCGGCCCGGTCTCTGAGAGGCCAATAATTATTCATTTAAAGCTCCGGCTCTTCCCTCTTCCCTCTAATTAGATGGTTAGTCACTCTCTCGGGGCCTCGGGCGAGAGCATTGATCTCCTCCATCTCAATCTTGTTGTAACGCTGCCTCCACCAGACAGACACAGCCCGGCAGTTGTGTTTTGAACATCCCACTAGCAAAGTTAGTCTGTTAGATACAAATACTTCTCTCATTCTGTCCAATAATAAGTCCCTTATTGTCTAACTCTAAATTGTTCCCATTGACGGGCTGGAGAATTTATGATCTCCATAGAAAAGCGACTCATAAACCCAACAGAAACACATAATAGCAACTCCCGCCTCCTTACAAACAATACAGAGTTTCCAGAAACGCTCGTCCTGGGGGAGTTTATGACATATTCCTCCGTTTCTCTTGTGTTCTCCTGAGCTGCGGTGCAGTCGACAAGACTAATCACAGGCTTGATGAAATGCAGCAGCTGTATTTGTTTATGTATTGAGTATACTGTACTACAAAAGGGGGGGGGTAATAAATAGGGGCCAAGACACAATGACAAGGATGACGGAGCGAGGAATAAAGGCTGAAGAAAAAAAAAAAAAATCACATAAACACCGACTGTGATAAGTGTTGTTTCCTTGCTCTGTTGCACTCGGGATCCCTGGGAAGGCAGCGCATGCTCCAGGAAGAGTGTGTTTGTGAGTGTGTGCATCAGATTTTAATTGTTAATCAGCCTGTGGTGCATTAATGGGTCGGTGGGGAGTGTTTCCAAAGTTTTCAACATACCTGTGTTTTAAATGAGCTGCATCAGGCCTTGTAGCAGTTGAGGAATGTGCTTTTAAAATCCTGCCTCTCCTCTTTTGACCTCACGGCGTTAACGTCCTCTCTCTAATGTGGAAGCAAATGACTTTTTTGTCTCTGGTTACAGTGTAATGGGATGTTAATGAAGCAGCGGTGGATGCTTAAAGGATCATTTTTGTCACAGTGAATTTTCTGATTTATTTTTTTCCCCTGCCCCCCCCCCCTCCAAAGATGCAATTTACTTCCTTTTTACTCTTAAGTGATGTCAAAAGGAAATTTCTGAGATGTCAAACTGAATGTAAGAAAATAATCAAAGGAAAAAACGAGTGTGTGCAAGAACATTTCAAGGTTAATGAGGCGTGAAAAGAGAAACATTAAATGTTTATGCTCTCACGTCGCTGTCAGAAGACAACACGTGTGATATTAGACAAAAATGTAAACACAGAAAGCGGAGGGAGGTATAACATTGTGGTTGAACAGCGCCGCTTTGGAACTAATGTGTGATTCTCTGCATAAAGATGAGGAAAGTGTTTGTTTCCCTCCGTGATGCTGCTCTGCCTCATCAGTTTGAGGCGTAGTTTGGATGTAGCTCAGCTGCTCTGTGCTTACATTGCTTCATTATTTGACAGAACCTCTCAGCCACTGCAAACAACTTCAGGTGCCACAGTCTGCGTCATGGCAGCTGCCTGAATGTAGTTCATGTGAAAGCGGGGCTGCAACTAGCTATTGCATTCACTATTGATTAAC
Source organism: Seriola aureovittata (assembly GCF_021018895.1). NCBI lineage: Eukaryota > Metazoa > Chordata > Actinopteri > Carangiformes > Carangidae > Seriola > Seriola aureovittata. The sequence goes on from NC_079368.1 coordinate 19,921,647, forward strand.
CTGCTGCTATAAAATGTCTGCAAATTGGGGGGAAAATGGCCTTTAAAATTTTCCACAGCCCAAGGTGATGATAGCGTGTTTTATCTGATCAAGTCACAAACTGATATTTAATGTACTGTGATACATGATGAAGAAAACCATTAATTCCAAGAAGCTAAATCCAGCAAATGTTTGGCATCTCTGCTCGAAAAAAAAACAGCTAAAAACCTACAAAACTGATTAACCGATTAGAAACAAATACTCATTCAGTCCAGAAAAGAACCCCTTATCGTCTAGCTGTAAACTGTTCCCACTGACAGGCTGGGGAATTTATGATCTCCATAGAAAAGCAACACATAAACCCAACACAAACACATAATAGCAACTCCCGCCTCCTTTTACTAAATTACTAAACTGATTAACCAATTAGATGCGATACTTTTCTCATTCTGTCCAATAATAAGCCCCTTATTGTCCGTCCAGTTTACTGCCGTGATGAAGACAACCACTGAATCCCGACACTTGAGAAGCTAAATGCAGCGAGTGTTTGGCCTTTCTGCTCGAAAAATGACTAAAATACTTTGTTCATCGCAGACATTCAGACCCCACGCCACCACCTACAGTCGCGATATTGTTTTAGGTCGTGCGTGGGCGCCGTCGGTCAGCCCGCTTTTTAAAACTGACCTTTCCCAAGTTCCCACGTCCAGAATTCTTCAGGTAGTAACTCACAGTGTTTTCTCATGGTGAGAACAAACGAGCAACTAAATGAAACCAAATCACACGACAGGAATACAAATAATGAATATGAATGAATTTAGATGAATGTGAGTGAAGGCGAGAAAAGAGGAAGGAAGGAACAAGAGGCTTTTATTCGATGCAGCCAAATCTGTGCAGGGCTTAGATTCGCAGATCGCACAGTGGCTATGAATCAGAAATATTGGCCCCGTTTATACAGAACAATAAAAGCGGCAGTTAATAACCACTGTATATGTTACGTTGTCTAAATTTGTGATAAATCAGAAATATATTACTTAACAAGATCATGAACCTGCCCAGACATTCAGTGCCAGCTCTTCGTATCTGACAGGTTTTACATCTCGCCGCTAAAGACCCATTTAGATTGTTACTAAAAATATGACATCACACACTCTCGTATCTACATTTTGTCAGTGTCTTCGCAGCTTCTCTCGTAGTCTGCAGGATCAGGGCAGACTGGAGAGCGGCTGAGATCCTCTGGTGTTTTAACAGTGATTATAAAGCAGACAACTGTAAAGGTTCATTGTTCCTTAAGGCTTCATAATTCTCTCCCTGTGTCTCTCTGCCTTACCTCATCTTTTAAGTGAAAATATCTGGCACACTGTGGTGGGTGGATGCAGAGTCTGGCTGTTAGGAGTAAATCTATTTTGAAAGGAGAGACACCCAGAGTCCCATTAAAAACAGCAGCACTCCTTTAACTCTCTCTTGCTCTCTTTTTCCTAGATTTCTTTTGCTCCTTAGCCTCCATATGTAAGGAATTTAAAACTGTAATTACGTGTCCTTAATAACATGTTTGCCCCCCCCCAGCTCATCAACCTGCTTGCATGCTCTCCCTGCCAACTGCACTTGCCAAAGCCTGCTGTACATGTTTGATGTTGTCTGTTAGATCCCTGTGTATTGTTCTCTTCTCCGTCTCGCTGATGTGTTTTGGGTCGGCGTTGTTGTTGTGTCTGCCGCGTCGACAGAGGTGTCTCCTGTTCCCCCCGCTAGACAGACATGTACTTTGTTGTTTGGCCTGCCGCCTACTGTCTGCATCGCGCTGCGTTGCATTGTGGGAATGCTAACTAACTGCTCTCTTCCGAGCTAAGGCAGCGGGCTGCCAGGTTGTGATGAGTCTGGCTGCAGTCAAGCTTTCTTTAGTTGTATCTGTTTTGGGTTTTTTTTTTTTAACTTTGTGGGAGTCTCCCCTCCCGCTGTGATCTCCTGAGGTTTTCAGAGGTCTGGTCTGGGCTGAGTGGAGCATTTATGCACCTTGTGTTTCCTCCATTTCTCCCCTCTGGCTCATTAAAGTCTAAATTCCACCGACAGCTTTGAAGTGTGTTAAATGTGTTTGTGTGTATGTGTGTTTTTTTGTTTTTTTTTTCTTTTATTGTACATGGTGATATTCGCACTTGTTGCGCCTGCAGAGCAGATGTTTTTAAGGGACAATGCTTTGCTCAGGAGTTTTCATGCGAGGACAATTTGAAGCTTTAATGCTGTGTGTGAACAAGGGGAAGATGCATTTCAGAGCCGCTCTCTCTCTCTCTCTCTCTCTCTGTCTCCACTTCCATACAAACCTCCCAACGATTTGGTGCGATACGATCCCACCACCTGCTGCTCTTCAAGCCAGCGCTTCACAGCCCCTGGGACGCGAGGAGGACAAAGACAGATAAATTGACTGTAGTGTGCAATCTTCCTGTCAAAGCAAAGTGAAAAAAGAGCACTGCTGCCTTTAATCTGGCTGCTGAGCCCCGCAGTAGTTTTCTCTCCGTCGCTTTTCAAAAGCCCCATTTGAAATGGTGCCTGCCTGCCTTGCTCGGAGGGAGGTTGCCGGTTCCCAACCAGGTGTTTATCTCTCTTTTCTTCTCTTCTCTTCTCTTCTCCCCTCCCGCACACTTCACTGGGATTAATCCAGCGTATATTTAAGCAGAGGATGAAACAGAAACTGCTGTTTTAGCACTGTCCTGTCTCACCCTGAAAATATGAAGTACCTTGAACATTATTATTACTGTCATGTTTGCCTGTAACCTGTCTCATAATCCAGCCCTCAAGTCTGCTGAGGTGCGTCGTGGAGTCTTGCTAAATGTTTCAAACAACCAAATTAATCCACTTGTAAAGCTTAGGTATGATTGTGGTAAAAAAAAAAAAGGAATATTGCTCATGATATTTTTACTGGTCTGAGGGAGTCTGAGGACTTTGTCTTCAAATGTTGAGTCATCTGTCAAACACAATTTCGCACGACGGCGAATCATGGCTGCAGCCAAAGACTCGCCGGTCACTTCACGGTCAGCAAACGTGGGGGAAAGGCAGGGGGGAGCAGTCCCTCTCTCTGCCAGCCTGTTTCCCCTCATTTCCCCTTCTCCCCGCCTTCTTCTGTTCCAGTCCGTGGTGGACATTCTCGACGACATCAATTCTCGTGGAATCTGAAACACGTCGCACGTTTGCCCCTCCGAAAGCCTTTGTGTCTCACGTTTGTATAAACAGAATCTGTAGCGTGTGTAAAGGGGCTTTCGTGCCAGCCAGGAAGTTAACACTGGCAACAGCTGGCATCCCAAAAACAATACACGTGTGTGGTCTCTATCGAGGTTACTCCAGTTCACAGAGGCAGTTCATTGTGATGCTCCTCCTCTTATCACGACAGGCTTGTGAAAGTGGATCGAGTGTTTTTTTTGGGGGGTTTTTTCTGTTCCTTGCTGCCAACAACGGGATGCCAGTTGTTCGCCAGTGGAACTTGCTGTCATCAGACGGGCAGGCAGCTTTCAACATTTAAATGTTTGAGAAGAAATGTCGCACAACAAGTGAAAAGCTCCAGAGAGATGCAGTTCTAGGACAGTGTTGGTACACAGAGTCAGGGGACAAGCCGCTCCACAGACTCTGAGCTTGTTGTCAGACTCTGCAGCATCCACAAAGCAAGACACTGTTGTTGCACTCAAATAGACAGGACGCGGTCCTGTGTGATAGATAACTCAAATAAATGTCTCTCTTTTATCAGTGTGTGTGTGCGGAAACTGCATTTCTGAGTTCTTTGCTAAATTGCATTTGCCTTCATATTTGTATTTAGCAAAATAATTCACACACAAACACGATTAACTCTTGTGTTAAGTCTTAACTCTCAAAGAAATAGCGTTAGTGCAAAACTAAGCTCTCAGATGTGACCTCTTTCTGTAGTGATTTGATTTCCAGTTCCAAAAATTTCAGTAATTTTCAGTTCAGAAGGCGGGAAGAAATTAGATTTCCAACGGGAAGCATCAATCACACTTTGCGCTCTGTATTTAAGATGGTTTGTACCTCATTTAATTTGCAGTTGAATTTGGAAACGGCAGATGCCCGACAAAGAACAAGAACTGTTTGTAATATCACATGCTTTAGATTTTTGCATCCGCGTTGTGTCTCTAAGCAGCATTGACCGCTATTTTGGACACAGTCTTCGCTCTTGTCTTTTCCGTCTCTTCCTAATGAACTCTTTTGGACCCTGTGGTTGGATAACACCAACTCCAATTAGACTGAAGAGCTTTGGGGGGGTGGTGGTGGTGGTGGTGGTAGTGGGGGTTCATACTTGCAGTGGAAATTACTTTCAGATTGTGCATTTACTTCTGTTTGTCAAATTCATTTCAGCCCAGAACATGGGAGTGAAACAAGTGTTGGAATTGCAATGAAAAACAAAATCACAAGTGGTGATATAGGCTGCTTGAGGCTTTGTTGGCACTTCCTGAGTCATTACATTGAATTTTAAGGCTTTTGGAGTGTTTAATGTTTCAGTGTTTAATTCCCTGCGCTGGGTTTTGAAAGATTGCATAGTATCTGATGAATACACGGCGGACTCAGGGAGGCGAGCTGATTTGTCTGACTTGAGTGTGATCTTGGAAAGGTGTCAACATGCATCCTCCATCTATCTGTCTGGTGTGTGATCCATCTGTGATTGTTGGCCTATTTGTGTCATGCATCCCCAAGGCTCCTATTTTATGTTCATGTGATGAAGCTGCAACAACGGTCAAAAACCAAGAGCGGATAAAAAGTAAAATGAAAATTGGAGATAAGTCGTTGCTGCTCTACCACATGGCCAAAGTCTCAGGTAGCTGAAACATCGTAGCTTGAATTTTTACTTGTGCTCCAACGTCACGTTCGTGCTCTTATGGGTTAAAATTGAACCTGTGTTTAATGGAGACCTGAGGTGTTGGACTTGGCCTATATAACACTGTTTTACATTTCCTGGCACATCAGACAGAATTCCATCTGTCGCCACACACACACACACACACACAGCCACACACACACACACACACAGAGTCACACACAGTCACACATGTAGAAAACGCTATATCTCTAATCTGATGCAACTCACTCTCACATCTGACAGGGTGCATTTTCTAGGTTCCAGCTCTCTCTCTCTCTCTCTCTCTCTCTCACACACACACAATGACTCAAACATCCATGTCCCCTTTGCCCCTTCATCCCTCCGTTCTCCTCCTCCTCCTATCTTTTCTTCAGAGGCCAAATTGTTGGCTTGTCTGGTGGAAATTCATACCAAAAGATTCAAACACGAAACTGAATATTTGTGGAGTGTGTCACCCACAGATTGGTCTTTGGGGGGCAAGTCACGAACGTGATTGTAAAACTTGAACAACTTAGGGGAAACCAAGACACAAAGAAGCGCTGTACTCAAACTCCAACGCCAAGTGGGACTGCAATGACCTTGCAATGTAACATTTTAAATGAAAGAAATCCCCCATTAGAAATGCTAATTGCCAGTATGTGATACAGATTGCATCTGAGTTGTGTAACTGATCTTTTTTTTTTCATCCTCTCCTTGTCTCTCTGCAGTGCCCGGAAACTTGGGCTGCTTCAAAGACAGCGGGGACCCGCCCACCCTGTCGGGCACCAGTGAGACCTCCAACAAACTCACCATCCAAAACTGTATCAGCTTCTGCAGGAAGCAGAGATACAAGGTGAGGTTTGAAAATAAAGTCGAAGTGTATGAAATAATAATAAAACCTTTAACCCAAGAGATGTTCAGCGTTATATTTACCTCAGATTTAAGATGGCAGTTTCTGTAGGAGAAAACATTCAAGTCTTTAAATGTAGTGTCTGTGTGTCCTCAGATGTTCAAGTTTCTCTTCTCATTCGATGAAAAAGCGTCCAGTCAATTGCCCGTGTCATTTCAAACGCGGACATGAGCTGGCTCTTGCAACAGTCAAGCTTTTATGTAAATGATCTCCGTTTACGGGCAGTTTCCTGACAATTATCACCACGATGCCAAGAGCGGTCTATACCCTCTTTATTCAGCCATCAAACTCCATGTTTCAAACCAACCAGCGGATGACAAATCATCACAGCAATCAAGGCTGACAGCTGGAAATGAACGGTTATTAGCCCGGTGGGCACCTCCTCTCCAGTTTCTCACTCATCTCTGTATCTGGCATGCCATTGTCGCAGCTATAAACCGTGCCAGGTGTTCATTTTCAGTCTCGGCAGATCCGGCTCAGCTCCATCTGCACTGACAGGTACTGACAGCCCGTCCCTCCCCCACTCCCCTCTCAATTCAGCAGATGTTATAGGATGCGGTGGTGGATTGGCATCGTCTGCCTGTACCCTTGGATCGTCACTGGCCTTAATGCGCATGTGAAACGTCAGCGCTTGGTAGTATGGATCCCGTGTGACTTTTTGACAAAGAGCATGTCTAATGAGCGAGACAGCAAATCCATCCCTTGTTTGCTCCACCAGAAAGTATTCACATTGGTGTTCTCCAGCATTACTTCATCAGATAGAATAATGCAACAAGGACATAGCTTGATACATCTCGGCGAGAGCGGAGGCGCTATAAATTCCTATTCCATGAGAAAAAGACGCGGAGTGGGAAATGATGCAGTACCTTCAGTAGTGTGAATTCATTTAGGGGCCTGAAAATTGGACAATGGCGTTCTTTTTGAACGAAGGACAATAGTTCTTTTGAGAACAAGCAGCCAGTTGGTGGTGGCGAGGTCAAAACGCGTGAAGGTTTTTCACGTTGAACATTCCTGCTTCGACGCTTTTGGGAACAGTTTACTAACAGTTCTGACTTGAAAGATGGATAGGTGCTATTTCTGTAAGGTTTACTCTCTGCACCCTGTGTGCAGCTGTGTGTTTGAAGGGAGGCCTCTAATCAGCTGAGAGGTTGTGGTTATCCAGACTCAGATTACAGCATCTTGTAATCATGAGAGAAAGAGCAATTAGGGCACTTTAGACTCAAGTCACTTTAATTTCAAAGAGAGAAGGAGCTATGTGTATTGAACTGTTTACTAGGCCTAAGTGTTAACACAGTTTCACATAAAGCTCATATCAGAAACACAACCTAATCAGGTATAATTATATGGACAAAGTAGCCATTTTGGATACTTTTAAAGAAGAGAGAAAAAGCTCAACTTTTCACGTTTCCTCCACAAAACATGTTCCCTCAGCGTTTTGCTGATGCAATGATTTGCATAACTCCTATTGTGTTTTCGCAGCTTGCTGGTATGGAGTCAGGATATGCCTGTTTCTGTGGCAATGAGGTGGACCTGCGCGACCATGGCGAGTCACCTAGCATGGAGTGTAACCACGTTTGCTTCGGCGACCACACCCAGCCCTGCGGCGGAGACGGCTGGGTCATCATCTTCGACAGTGAGTGTCACTCTCGGTCTGACTCTGGGCTGATTCTGGGCCGTGATTTGAACAAACAAATTTTAATCTTAAGGTTTCTAAAGTAATAAGACATAATGCACTTTCACAAATACACCTGTAACCACCTCTTATGAGCTGGAAACAGGTCTGTCCCCGCTTTCGCCGTGGTAACGACTCCCATCAAATATAGTTTGTCTCCAGAAGACACAGGAGTACATTTCTTTCCTCTAACACATTTCTATGTTGAGATAACATTTGGTCAGCAACTGGTGTGATGCAAAAAATTGCTGCCAGCCCGCTGTGACCAAAGAGACAGTCTATGATGTGGATTGGTCATACCAGTTTTATAAAATAAAGTCGGTATGAGAGACGGGATCAGATTGGTGCATCTCCATTCAGTGGCATGAAATCATGTAACGTGATACCAGTGATCTGTTAATAGACTGAGCATTATTCACAACCCCAATAAAACATCACCGACCATTTTCTCCTCTTTTCTCGTGCTTCCTCCTCCAGCCCGAGTAGGGGCCTGCGGTGGGAACTACACCTCGCCATCAGGAGTGATCTACTCCCCCGACTTCCCCGACAAGTACGGTGCCGGCCGCGTTTGTTACTGGACCGTCCAGGTCCCCGGATCCTCCTCCATCCTCTTCAACTTCACCTTCTTTGACATCTCCGATCAGACAGACATGGTGGAGCTGCTGGACGGCTACACCAACCAGGTGGTGGCACGCTTCGACTGGCGCAGCCCGCCGCGGGAGCTGGTGAACGTCACGGGCGACTTTGTCATTCTCTACTTCTACTCAGACCGCACCAACCAGGCCCAGGGATTCGCTCTGCTTTACCAAGGTAAGAAAACACCTGCTTTTTCTGGCATTTCTTGTGCATTGGAAGAAGAATGGTTTGGTGAAAGTCCATGACAGTGTATCACTCAGTATCCCTTCTCAGTTGAAGCAACCTGTCCTCAAGCCCGCCACGCCCGCCACATTAGCACGATGGGGTGTGAGCTAGGTTGCTGCCTCCGTACTGAAGGTTTTCAGAGCGGTGCGAGGCAGTTGTCCCGTCATTGGCAGACCCTTTTCTCTTTTCATTTGCTAGGCAATGTCTCACAGCCCTGCCTGATGCTGCATATTTAAATAATGTTTTGTTTTTCTACGAACTCACTCTCTTATCAAGCTGCGGCAGACTGCTTTGCTTCTCAGGAGTGTGTTCCTTGGTGAATTTCAGAGCAGGAGTTTTTATACCACCTACATACAAAACAGTGTGATAATATACTTTGCATCGCGCCTTCTGATATCCTGATTTCACTACAGAGCAGAAAGTTGAAGAGCTAGCAGCGAATAATTTTACCTCTCCAGACTAATGAGGAAAATGTGTAAAGACTTGCGTGGGGAAAAATAAAAAGCAGTCCTCTGTTGTTTTCTCCCACGGTGATGCCTCTGTGTGAATATTCTGAATGCACCGAAAATGATTTAATAGATTAATTTCTGGAGACGTTAGCCTGATATAATTCTGTGTAGGTGACATTCATGCTCACGGAGAGAGGCAATCTGTCGCAACTCCTCCCTCCCTCCCTCCCTCTCTGCCTCCATTTGTAATCCTGTGACATTTTTCTCGCCCGCTGGTGTTACAGTAAAAACAATATCAGAAGGTCCGAAATTCTCTGACCTCTGGACAGGCGCAATCCTTTCTGCTCATGTCTCAGTTCTTGTGAGGCGTCATGTAGCCAAGAAATGGAATGAGTGAGAAAAGGTCACCTCCGGAAGAAACAGGTTTCTATACAGAGAGATATAGAGAGAAAAAATGTGACGACATTCAGGCTGAGCGTTGTAAACTGCTAAATACATCTAATATATCCTCGGTGGCAGGATGAACAGTGGAAAGAGAGTGTTTCAGCTGACGTTCAGCTGGGTTTGAAGTATGTTGTTTGCAAAAGAAATGGGGAACATGTGGGAAGTTCTGGGAACATCACAGTCAAGTTGAGCTATTATGTGAAAAGAAACATCAAAACCACCATTCATGGAAGAGTGGAACAGGCCTGGAGCAAATAGTATTTTGGAAGTAGCTCTGGCTGTTTGATTTAAACACAGGATGGATGGAGTTTAACCTTTTAGTTTGGAGTCTAGCATGTGAGTTAATCATAAAGGATCTCACCACTAGGAGTCCTCCTTGATGGCGCTGAAAGCTCCTTGCTAAGTTTCATCTTAAGAGCTGTTCACAAAGCTGCTGAGAGCAACTTGTACTAATGAACTGAGAAAACTCCTAATAGATACTGTATATAGATAGGCAAAGTGAAATATTGACCTCAAATAGATCGTATTGGGCATCAAACAGCATGTTGACACTGGTAGTCTTTGGACAAATGTTCACGCTCTGGTGGGGTAATTCTACATCATAGACTGTATATAAGGATGGACGTAGCCTCCGTGACGTCACCCATAGGTTTCTGAAGAGAGGTCGGGAAACTCAGAACGGGCTGCCGCGCCGTCGCTATCCTCCGCCTAACTCCCGGCTAATACAAAAGAAGCGGGGCCGGTGTGGGGCCAAGGCTGCCGTGCATGTAATGTGGCAAGCATACGCTCACCCGTTTGTGACTCAAAGCAGCCACACGCTCAGTTATGCAGAACATCATCATCAGTTGTCATGAAGGAGGAAATAAGCTAAAGAGACCAAAACCGTGTTTTGTACCAGGCTGTTTATTTCTGCTGTAAAGTTGGGCATCTTCACATGGGAGTCTGTGTGGTTTGACTCACTGTTGGAGGCAGCATCAAGTGGCCATTAGAGGAACTGCAGTTTTGGGCCCCTCTGTGTCAGCTTCGTTTGTCAGCTGCTCGTTCTACATATGCTGCCAGTTTCTCTGGGGAAATCCAACGATGGCCATAAAATCTGCTCTTATTTATTTATTTATTGCAGTAGGTCATTATTTAAAGTACAGTCATTGAACTGTCAGACAAATTAGTCTGAAAAGACATATTCTTGGTTTGATGAATAATTCTGACGACTGAGATATTCCAAGTGTTTGTGTCTTTGCGTGTCCAAGCAAGCAGGTCCTGGTGAATTAGAAGTCCGTTCGAGCAACTGAACGAGACACATGACTTGTTTGAGGGGAAAAAACATGATGTGTCACTGATAGATAGACACTTGCTGTGATGATTGTCTTCACTAAACCTAAGTGCAAATGAAAATGTAAGAAAAACACTGGCAGAGTGAAGTCAGACGCACAAATATCAGCGTGAGACATTCCACATTTTGTCTCTCAGAAGCAGCATTTCAGAAGTTGGAGAAGAAAATTCTCAAAATCACAGTGATTTTAAATAAATCACATCTATGTTTAGGAGAAGTAAATGAAAGGCAGAGGAGAACTTATTTAGGATATTGCTTTCCTCTGGGAACACATAAATGAGTTGAAATAGTCCATGCTCTCTGGCACTGTTGTTTTATGAAACAAACTCTGCCCATCTGGTGCTGTAAGCAGGTTAAAACAAACAGAATTTATTGCAAACACTTCTTGAATCATGTCTGGAGCGGACAGAAAAGCTCTCAGCACCACAAGTTTACAACATGCTTGAGTGTTTTTGCAGAGCCAATCTGTTTCTCCGCAAATGCAGTTAGTATTAAATAGTCACTCGTGACTCCGCTGTATATACTTTCAACAGCATGATCAACATGATATATCCTATGATTGTGCGCTTGCTCCAACAGCCCTGTTTACCCTCAGGAATGATTAAAGGGGCTTTAAGTGATCTATGTCCTCGATTTGTAGAAATTACAACAACATGGCAGAGCTTTTCCTCCTCTGTGTCTCTGGCACAGGATGCACCACTCAGCCCTCTGCTTCCTGAGAGCTATGAAAGCCTATGATACATAGAAATAATCACATTTTGAGGGGGTGATGTGTCACATTGCAGAGAACTGAAATAGTATTCTGATCAGGGCTGGGCAATATGGCTGGAGTAAAGTAATATCAACAACATTAATAATGAAATCGAAGCTCTAACTTTACTGAGAAAGGATTTGTACTTTGCAAAGCCTGTGAGCAGAGACAGGTGGGTGACAAAGCCAACCAAAGCCACTTCAGCTGCTTTAATTCTGTTTGAGGGAGCGAGAGCAATCACACACTTGTTCCATCAGACTGCAGCATTTCAGGAAGTGTGTACTCAACACACAACCACACGTTTTTGGTATTTGTGGCGGCCCCTGTGGGTCAGGCTTAAAATGCTTCAGTGGAACTGTTCCGCAACACGCTTGAAGATATGTACCCAGCTGTATGATGAATGGACAAATCATTGATGAGTTTTGGCCATTTCCCTGCTTGAGAAGTTTCAAGGTCAATAACTTCAAAACTAAATAAGATATCAGTAAACATTACACAACCTTTGATACGCTTGGTCCAAAGATGATCCACAGAAAAATTTGGTAGCAATGTTTTTTTTCAAAAAATTCAAAATGGTGGAAAATCCATCATGGCTTTTATGGTCAATCGGGCTCATGGTGTCAGGGGGCGTGGCCTTTCCAAAATGGCATTTTGGGCCTTAATTACAGCGTCACCATTTGATGGATTGGGCTCATATTTCTTGGGAAGCACTTTAACATCATTTCCAGTTATGGGGCAAAGTAATTCCAGGTCACAGCAGAAAAATACGACTAAACTGACACAAAAACAATGGGGTTCTGCCTCTTCAGGGACTGAACTGTAATGATATGTTTACCTGAATATTGAAAATCACAGGTGGTTTGCCTTTCCTATCTTCCCTAAACTTACCACCACCCTTTTCCTGCTGTTGTAACCGGTACTGCTCATGGATAATCATATGCAAATGATGTAAAGCTATGCAAAGATGGAGGTAGATGTGATGGTGCCGGGCAACAGTGTTGTTTATTTTGTAGTAACTGACAAGTTAGGGGCGTAAGGAACAATTGTACAGCATGCTTCACAGGTGTTTGGTCATGAAGTACCTGACCTGATGAGGATCATGGGGTCAGTATGTACTAGATTTCATGGAAATCCATCCATTAATTGTTGAGATATTTGAATTTCAAAGTCATGGATCGACTAACAGACTGACTTTGCCATGACTAGCATGATTAAGAAAGCAAGTGATTTTTTTCATTTTAAGTTAAATATTACTTTGGATCATAAATTTAAACAGCAGAGTTTTTACTTATCTATATAGTCAATATATTATCAGTATTATGGAGTTATTGCCCCACTCAACATTAATCCTACAACTCTGTAACTGTCGTAATATCCATATTTTTGCCTTGAGAACAAGCTTTTTACCACTGAAGTTGAAATATCACCTGGTTGCTCAAGCACGGTATCATCATCTGTCACTGAGCAGTGGAAAATGCCATTGCACTGTATGTATGTGTGTTCACATGTGTTTGGGAGGGGTTGGGGTTTTTTGGAAATGCCACTGGCCCGAGATAATTTTGCTTCAAAACAGAGCCAGAAATCTCAGCACCTGACAAATAATGTTTGGGTCACTGGCACTGATCAGCAACAAAGGTCTATTTGTGCTATAGGGCAGAAAACGTAATGGTTTTAAAGTTCAGCAGAATTCTGGTTTAATCTAACGTCTGCACCTTAAGCTACAACATTCATCTGTCTATGAACCTGTGTTAATGAGCTCTTATTCTTTTTTTCCCCAGCACTGAGGAGCCAAGACACCCGAACAATGGAGGCTGAAGGAGACGACGAGGATGAAGGAGAGGACGTCTCCAGCACGGCGGGGCCCCAAGTGGGTGTCGGCGTCACAGAGCGATCCAACAGCACCTCCAACGGACGTTCCTCCCAGATCCTTTACGTGATCACGTCCAGCCCCGGTAAACCGGAGCACAACATGCCAGGTCAGTGGGCTGGACGCGGCGAGACCACCGGCCACAGCGCTAGTATGTTAACACCCATGAAACACTGCACCTACTGCACCTCTCTCTCCCTCTGCTGGGATGTTTCCTGACTAGAGCTCCCATAGAACATGACCTGGTTTCTCTGAAAGTATTAAAATCATCTTAGTCTGTTGAGATGCTTCTGGAAGCTCTGGCTCACGGCAGCTTCCTGTGATCTTACATAGAAGTAATGCTGTGTGACGCTCTTGTTTTTTTCTGTCAGTGACTCATAAGTGAAGTTACTTTGGGTCTCCCTGCTGATCACAATCAGGCCTCTTGTCAAAGCTACGCAGGGTGGACTGGCGTGTTCTGTTCTTCTTTACTTTCTTCAAACATTATTCTCTCCAAACTCTGAGCGCTCTGTCTCAGAGGGCTAAATGAAGTATTTCTCAACCAGAGGAGAACAGATGTGCATTGATAATGCATCACCGTTTCTTGACAATTTACTGGCTGAGCACTGCTATCAGGTGTGCCAGCAGTGCTCGAATAATTCTTCGCTCGCTAATCCTTTCAGTCTGCTTCAGTTTGTTTTCATTACCGTGTTACAATATCTGATGTCTTGTTACTGTGCTGCTCCCTCTCTGCAGTGTGGACCATCTACGCTCTGGCTGCTCTGCTCATACTGACTGTCATAGCCATGGTAGCGAAGCTGCTGCTGCACATCACAGTCAAGTAAGTATGCGAGCGTTTGCAATCAAGCAAGGATCAAATGTCAAAGCATTCATCTGTAGTATCATGTTGCATTCATGTCATTCATTGTCGTATTCTGATGCCAGAATGTTTGTTCCCAGCGCAAATTAGCTTTGACGTCATTAAATAAGATTATCCTGCCAACTAGTGGTCACAACATGTTGTGTCCACTCCCTAGCTTTGTTTTTCCCCCTTGCACAATCTAATAAGGAGTTACTCTTTAATAATCGGCATGTTTTCCTGTCAGACAGTTTCTTTTTTTGATATAACTTTTTCTAATTGAGTTGCCAAAGACAGATATTTTCCAATTCTACACAGACGGGGAATTCAGAGATCCCCGCAAGGCAGTATAATTGAGTTGGGTGCCAGTTAGGCAGCGTGAAAGAATCAGAGTAAAAGAAAGTCAAGTCGAGTCAACTTTACTTCTAGGGCACATTTATCCACAGCATGAGCTGACCAAAGTGCTCTACAAAGGACATTAAAATAAATAAGAGTAAAACCAAATGTATAGAATATGTAAAAACACAAGGAAAACCAACTGAATGTACAAGAAACAACAAGGTGCAAATAAACAATTATGAACATGACAACAGACTAAAAGGTGAGTGAGCTGAAAAGGCCTGGTCCCATATCTTACACTTTGCTGGTGTTTTATTTGAAGTGTTAGTATCCATAAGAAGATATATCTGTGGTGTTACATACCAAAAACCTGGGTCAGAGCATGACTCGGTTCATTCAGTCATTCAGTTCATTCTGACTGACTGTTTTCTGACAGATCAAATGAAAATACAGCAGACTTCAGGTAAACGCTCAGAGAAACCAAATCCTGCAAGGTTAGATGGTGGGTGCAAGTGGGCGGGGCTTGGGGCTACTTTGTTGTGACATCACAAAGTTACAGAAGTTCTGACGGCTCGTATTAAGTCACAGTTTCGGAAAACAGACTGTGCATTTGATATTTTCACAGTATTAAAATAGAACCTAGACCTGCTTTGTAATCAAAAACATGGAAATCTCTCTTTGTACAATATGGGACCTTTAAAAATAGAGACGGAGGGAGCACATCTTATATCTAATGGCAACTGATTCTATAATTTTGGAGCAGCAACAGCAAAAGCTCTGCCACCTTTTTAGTTTAGTCGTGACCGTCGGACATACAAGAGAGATGAGCTTTCAGATCTAAGAGATCTAGCAGCTGAGTGCCAGCGAATAATGACTGTGATATGGGGAGGGGCGTGGCCATTAAGAGCCTTAAAAGTAATCAGCAAGGTCTTAAATTGAATTCTGAAGTGAATAGGGAGCCAGTGAAGAGAGGCGAACACTGGTGTGATGTGTTCACACTTTTTAGTGCTTGTCGACATCCTTGCAGCGGCATTCTGGAGCAGCTGCAAACGAGATGATGAAGACTGGGGGATGCCTAAACACAAGAAATTACAATAGTCCAGTCGAGCTATAATAAAGTCGTGGATTACTTTCTCCATGTCATGGAAGGACAGAATCGGTTTAAGTTTGGAAATGGTTCTTAATTGATAGTAACCCTTGTGATGTGTTTATCAAGGCAGAGCTCGGAATAAAGGATGACACACAGGTTTTGTGCATGGGACTTGTCTATGCACCAACTCAAAACATCTACCTATTTGTTTGACCATTTTAGACATTGCAAACATTTTTAATGCAAGTGAAAAAATTTGTCTTGTCTTTCTGTTTTTCTCCTCCCTCTCTTCTGCAATCGGACAAACTTCCATTTGCAGAGAATATTTAAACAACGAGGTTTTAAGTGTTTGGTTCACTGCTAGCCTGAACACATTGTAGGTCATTTAACCTTTTTTGCCAAATGTCACAATATCAGTTTGAAACTAAAGGTTTAGATCCTGATCATTAATAATTGTAGGCTCAGTGTCATAAATGTCAAATCAAGTGGAAGATAATGAGCCCTATAAAAGCTTCCTATACTACTCACTGCATAATAATTGCCATTAGTTTGTGTTTCTAAGAAGGCAGGCATGGCATGAATGCAACATTTAAAGGATAATGTTGCCATTATTCACTTTCCTTATTCCTCTGTTTCCCCCTTTCTTAATGTTCCACCATTGTCTCCTTTACTCCTCTCTCTCTGCCTCCTCTTTGTCTCCTCTCCTCTTCCTCTTGATTTCTCCTCACAGGTCCCCCAGCATCCCAACGGTCAGCGGTTCAGACAGCTGCAGCCAGAGCACGGCGTCCTCTGAGCCCTGGATCATCCTGTACCGGCCCTCCACCATCTCCCTCTTCAAGAAGAAGCTAAAGAACCACCACGGCGACCTCAGCCCCCTGGTGGGCAACTAGCGCCACTGCCGCGCTCTAACGTTAACCAAACGCTACCACCACCCACAGCTATTCTGTACGAGGGCCATCAGACGCCAGGCCCTCAGACAATGAAACTCTATGAGGCGCTGCGCTAACAAGCCAACAACTGAGTGGCTAATGACAACTTACTGAGTGACTGCTACTAAAATGGCCCATGGGCCGGAGCGGCCGGGCCCTCCCATCCTGCTCAGCACCAAAGAGGAGGGGGGACAGGCAGGGCTGTCAGTGAGCACAGTGTGGGAGAGGAGAGCAGAGGAATGGACGGAGGAAGATCTGCAGCTCTGACAAAGACACAAGGACGCTTTTATCACGCAAGTTTCTCCTGTTCAGCAAGGCTCCATTTCAGTCACCCGCGGATGTCCCCAAAAATCAACATACCTCTGAAAACCCTTCCAGACTGCAGGCTCACCAGTGAAAACAAAGCACAGCCTGGTGCAGAAGTTCACTGGTCTGTGTTCAGTTTAGGAAACAGGGAGGTTTACCTCTTCCTGGTGCTTCAGTCACGTTGGCAATCAAATCTTCATCAGTATCAAGGAGAGGATGAAGAAATGGAGTATGCATACTCACATGCTGTAACACTTCACAGCTTAACAGTTTTATATAACTCTGCCTCATACGGACGAGGAACACTTGCAGCCAAAAACCAGAATCCTCCCATACAAAGAGTTGTGTATTTATTTGTCTTTTTGGTTCTGTATGCAAAGTGCTAATGTTTCTTTCTGATGTGCTCTACGTGAAAACTAGCTTTGTGAGGGAGGGGAAACGGGACGCGGAAACGTCATGTGGAAGGTGGATATCACAGCACTTTGGGGGGATGAATCACTCGCCGTAAAACAGAAAGATCAGAGGGAAAGAGAGCACGCTCGCCCACTCGCTCACTCAGTGCTCATGTGGATTTGGGTGGAGAGAATAAATGGTGGTGGGGGGGGGGGGGGGGGGGGGGGGGGGTTTGGGTGGCGCAGCAGTCCGCAGACAAACTGCCATTTAGGGAGGCTTGGGAAGATCTGAGGGCTTTTTTTTTTTTCTGCTCGGTTGTGGGTGGGAGTCTTTCCGGTTTGATGGTGTTCAAGTGCCTTAAGGATCTCCTCTTCCCCTTGTCTCAGATTCCTCACATCTGTTTCTTTCACGAAGCGGACCGGGGTCCCTTCACTTCACACACCAGAGTCTGCACTTCCGTTAAGGGTGCACGTGCAAGAGTTTCATTCCAAAACAGGAAATTACACCAAACTTAAAATGTAACATAAAAATGACGCCACATCTTGTACAGTGATTGAAAGGATTGAATCTTAAGTCTTTTTAACCATAGTACACTCAACTGAACACCTCTCCAGACTGGATCTTTTTTTTTTTTACACGTAGTAACAGACAAGGCTTTAAAGGAAAGTGTTTGTTTCTCATTTCTGTGTGTGCTCTTATGTGTGGTCTTGGACATTTACTGAACATATTGTTCACATTAAGTTGTCTTTTGATTACAGTGGGGGGTGAATATTGTTGTACATTATGTAATTCAGTGTGGGAATGATGATATTTATGTTCCGTTTTTTTTAAATTTTGTGTCTAGTCAAAGCGTTTGAGAGACGTGTCAAAGTACTTCTTGTACTCACTCATCAACTTAGCTCAAAAGTGGAATGCATTTTTTTTTCTTCCTCTCCTTAGACAGCAGTAAATTGCCTAAAATCACATGACGCTGCTAGACCCTGAAGCTTTTACCTGTCTCCTTGATTTCAGGCCAAAAGGTTGAGCGCAAACAATACACCCAGACAGAGATATAACCAAAAGCACTCACTGGTACTATGCACAAGCTGACAGCGGGTTTCCAGCTGTGACAGTTTTCTGTGCATTGCTGTGACATTTAAACTACTTCTGAAAGGTCAGAGTCTACTAGTGCGCCATTGGCATAGTAATCCGCCTTTCCTGTCGTGGGACTGAATGTTAGCGTGGGCTCCTGCAGATGCTCACCCCAAAAATCTTCTAATTACCGTCAAGATAAATACAGAAGAGGTCCGAACATCAGTCCACTTAAACTTGCTTCTACAGTACTTATTCACTTTTTCATTTGAAAAAAAAAATTTAATTGTACTTCTCGCAGAAACCTGAGCACTTGAGACAAAAGGTCATTGTACAACATAACACGGCATCAATAGTGACATTCAAGTTACATGATTTATAGTCTTCAGACAGAATTTGAAGCCCATTAAAAGAGCCTTTCTTTCCCAATCAGAAGTTTGTAAAATAAAAAATGGGACCATGCTATATTCTGCCTGTCCGCTCAACTGTAACTCATGTTAATTATTGCAAGACAAGAGCACATGCCCCTGGGTCTGTGATGTTCAGAGCAGACCATGCGTAGAGAGAGCGAGAAAAGAGAGCGGAGATGTGAGAGCGATGGGAAATTAATGTGCGTTCAAATCAAACACAAGCTAACCAAATCTGACAGTTTAAATCTAACAAGGGCATATTTGTTTGGATAGCCTGGTGAATTATGCAAACTCCCATTTTCTGTCCCATCCTCCAGTCAATCGGAAAATTCCACGCTATCTTCCGAGCGGTGGAAACAGTCTTTTCCCAAACTGTAGTTGATGTGAATGTCCCGTGGTGCTCGATGACGTGAAAACATCCATCAGGAGCGCTGTGGGAAATGATCTGGAGGGGCCAACATGTTGTTTCCATGAAATTGTAAATAGCAAAATAGTGAAATTTTTAATTTATACAGTAAATTATTGTTATTTTGTATGTGAATGGGATATAATCTATCTTTTGTATAAGTGAAGTACCTTTGTAGTTTTATTTAATGTGTCCTGGTTGCAAAATAAACACTGTATGCATGTTTCTTAAGCCTGTGCTGTGCCTATTCTTTTGTTTTGCTCCGTCCTTTCTTATTTCATCATCAAACATAATATTTAGCACCCCAGTTTCTGAGAAGCATATGGGCCACAAATACCGGATCAAGCTAATCCCGTTCACTTTTTCCATTTCAAACCTTTTTTTTTGTGCTTTGTGTGTGAAAATCAAAAGGTGCAATGCGATTTTCTAAAATCTGTTTGGCTTAAGTAGATTCAGGCTCCAGTGTTTGCACAGTGGGACATCTGCACCCCCTTCTCCTTTTTCTTTCTGTGAAGCTAAATACTTATCAGATATGTGAAATGACTCCCAGACTGTTTGGAGATGCACACACATGGAGGGAGGATTTGGAGTGCCATGTGTAACCCATTGGCTCCCCTCTGTGATGAGGTCAAGCATGCAACCTGCACATTTTAGTGGGAACAGCAGGAGTGCAGCTTTACAACTGGAACACCATGAAGAAAACACAAACATGGAAGGACGTGTAATAGGCTGGAACACTTGGGATGTTTGCAATGATGATTTCTTAATTCATGAAAGGTGTTTCTTTCATCAAGCTCTCTGCTGTGAAACTGTTCAGCGGCTGCTTTTGTTTCTCTGCAGCAGCCAGTAACTCCAACCCTGCGACTCCACAGAGAAGCAGAAATAATCCTCTAAAACGTTTCCAATTGCTTCCATACAGGTTCCTATGGAAACACATTCAGATTGATGAGGACTCACAATTAGTCAGAAACACTGACCTGAAACTGTCGAGGTTTTCCTGAAAAATGTCTCGGCTTGTGAGGCTTCCAAGAATCCCAGATCAAGTTACCTGTGAGCCTCAGATGCTTCTGACTGAACCACATTTTACAGTAAAAAACTTAAAACTGAGCTTGTTTAATAATATGATGAAACCAGAAATCAGTGAAAACACAGAACGTTCTGCAGTTTGATTCATTATCAGAAGCAAACACATTCCAAGACATGACTAGAAACAGCAGATTGTAAATTATCCTCTTACTCCCTCTACTGGTGACATGATGTTTGAATAAATTTCCACTAAGAAGCCCAGTAATGATGCCAATGGCATCCACTTTTTGCTTCCTATTGAAATAAATTAATCTTCTTTAGCCACAAACAACTACAAATGTTACTAAAAATTGTTGATTATATTAAAGTAAAAATACTTAAATTCAAAATACTGTTAAGTACAAAGTCTTAGATTTCTTAGCTGAGGTTTAGTAGGACTTTTTCTCATCCATTCAACCACAGTAAGAGATCAAAGTTTTGAGGCCTCCCACACACACCTCCCATCGACCCCAAATTCCTTTATCTCAATAGCAATTGTGCAGCTGTAACATTAATCCTTAACTAGACTGGAAGACTTATCACTGCTCCTCTGGGTCTCTGTGAAAAAGCACAGAGACCCCCCCTTCTGGTCAACCTTCCCATAGCCAGGGAAAAGAGAGCGGTGTAAGCGGATCCCTCTGAACCCCAGTCGACCAGTAATTAAGGCAACAATGGGACAATACGTGGCCGTGTCTGGTTACTGTAAGAACGAGAAAGTGAGAAGAATGGAAGACAATACCTGCCACTTTCTGCACTCAGGGTACTGAAGTCAGCTACATTAGGAGAGAGTAATGGTAGGGGGAAAAAAAGAGCTGGTCTCCCATGGTGGACTTGAAAAAGAACTGTGTGAAAGACGTTTACTATCCATGCAGGAACTTGTCTGTTTGGATCTGCCCTGCTCTGCAATATTGTCTATGACCCTGGTGCAATTAAGGCAGTCTCATGCCCTTCAGTGGTTTTTCACTACATGCATTGGCCTGTTTCATACTTTCCTTCTATTATTGTAGCTTTATGCTGCTGAAAGCTGTTTACATACACTACACTTTCAACTCTGCCTTCAGGGTAGCCGATTAGTGCTGAAAATAATCAAGAGCCATTTAGATGACTGTATGTTTATCATTTAAGTCACTGATAATGCAAAAATGTTCCAAATTTACACTTTTCATCTTTTTAAATGTGAGAATTACTGTAGCTCATTGTATATTGTTGTAAAAATGAAGAGCTGATAGTTAGTAATTGTACAGTTGGTTTTTCAACCCCTAACTTCTAATATCCACATGCCAATGTCTCCTTGAGCAAGACACTAAACTTGTAACTGCTCATCAGATTAATGTATTTTCTGACAATAAAAAGTCACAAATGAATGTCCTGTATGAAATCTTTGGTTTTTGGACTGTTAATCAGAAAAAAAACGACCTTTTGAGTCATCACTCTTGAAAACTTCCCCTGGGTATTTTCCCCAATGCTTGACGTTTTATGGCCTAAACAATTACTCAATTGATCAAAAAGATATTCAATGATAATACAGGCATTCAAACTGAAATCTATCAAAAAGTAAGCCTGTCAAATAAAGCTGAACTAATGAAAGGCTATGTATCGTTAATTCAAACCCTACATATCATTGTATATATGTTTGTGCAATTTGCTATGAGAGCAACCCAGCCATGATATGACTCAATAAACAAAACAAAACAAAACAAAACAAAACAAAACAAAACAAAACAAAACAAAACAAAACAAAACTAACTAACTAACTAACTAACTAACTAACTAACTAACTAACTAACTAACTAACTAACTAACTAACTAACTAACTTAAGTCTAATTTTATGATTTTTCTATGAGACAGAATAATCTTTTTTTGTAGCCTGTACGTCATTAATAGTGACACTGTAGATTAAAAAAAAAAAAAAAAAAAAACCTTCACCGGAAAATGACATACGCCGTCGCATGTGAGTGACGTCAGAGTGACGCATAATTGTATAATCAGCTAACATGGCGGCCTCTATGAGACTGTTGGTCCGGAGGGTGATTCGTCTTTCCCACAGAAACATTAACGTTACCGCTGCTGGAGTTTCGGCTCGGTCTGGTTGCTGCCGGGGACCGTCGTCTTGTCGTTGTTTTAGCGATGACAGAAGTACACACTTTGGCTTCGAGACGGTGCCAGAGGAAGAGAAAGCGAAGAGAGGTGAGTAGCAGGGGAGCTCCTCTCGGGAGGCGTAACGTTCAGTCGCGTGAACAGAGCGTGAAAACAAACTTCATTCAGAAATCCTCCTATTTGAAACTTCGCTGCTTCTATGTAAATGTACGCACCGTGACAGAAATTGATTCTGGATGTTTTTGGGATCGAGAGGATTAGCTGAACAATTCGGCATCAAGTTGATCCACGAAGAGACTCTTGTGTTTCATTAAGACTTCTAAAGGTGATTCATTCCTCTTTGTAACGTGTATTCAAGTGGGATTTGTACAAGTAGTACAAGTAGTTGTAGTATTTGGTATGTACTATACATGCCGAATTTAAAAGTAGTGCGCGGTAGCTAGTGTACCGTTTTGAACCATATTGTACCAACAAGGTTGTTTTCACAGGTTGTCAAGGGACAATAATTTGCCCTTTCTTTGTTTTCTGTACATGTGTGAATTGAGTGGCACTGTTTTACATTTAAAATGGTGCATGTCATAATATATAGGTTAACAAATGAGAGAAATATCCTGCACTTACAGGGACTTAAAACTAATACCCCTATAAACCATGTGCCTTTTGGTTAGGTAAGAATACAGACCCTGTTTGGCATAAGTGTGAATGGGGTTGTGCTTATATCTGGGTATGTTCAAATAAAATCCATATAACAGAAAAAAAAAAAAACACACCCTCAACAGATGCCAGTGAGACAGATGTTCTCTTTCTCTCTTCAGTGTATAAGGTGTTTGAGAATGTGGCCCAGAAGTATGACATTATGAATGATGCCATGAGTCTCGGGATTCATCGACTGTGGAAGGACACGCTGCTGCACGCCATGCACCCACAGCCTGGCGCGCGACTCCTGGATGTGGCGGGTGGAACAGGTAAAGTGGTTTGAATATTCACCTCTGCAGAGCATCAAACTGAAACCCTCTCTGGTGTCACACTTCTGTTTTGTCTGTGATTCTCCTCCCTCGCAGGTGACATAGCCTTCCGTTTCCTGGAGTACATCCGTTCTCAGCAGGAGCGGCAAAAGCGGCGGGCGATGCGGTCCATGCAGACGCCGTCATGGCAGGAAATTTCCAACAACTACTCCACAGAGGACGAGGACGGGCCCCAGGAATCCAGGGCCGTGGTCTGTGACATAAATAAGGAGATGCTGAAAGTGGGGAAGCAGAAAGCCGACAGCTTGGGCATCAGTGCAGGTAAGTCAGTGAAGCTCCAGGAGTCCACCAGGACTCCCAGGTTTTTCCTCCTCACCTAGGAGGTTATACACAGACCAGGTTTTTGGGGTTCTCCATTCACATTACTGTACATGTAAAGCTCTTATGGTCACAGCTGCCTGGATAAGCCTTTATCCTTACTTTGAGTTGGACTGAAATAAACTGTGGCGCGTAGACACCTTCTCTAGCTTTCTGATCATTGTCTGCAGGGCTGTGTATCAAACCTCAACCCCCAGAGTATCAATAACCGTCCAGAGCTGAAACCTGGCATTGATACCTTGGTCAGGTTCTTTGTCTTGTTTAGTTACTCTTTGATTAGATTTAAATTTTAGATGGTATATTGTTTAGGCAAAGTTCCTGTGTAACTGTTTTGTGTGGACAAAATAACACTGATGCTAATCACAAGAGTTTTGTGAAATAGAAGAAAGGCTTTGCAGAAAACCATGTTTATATATCTTAAAGTAAGATATGAAGAAAGTACTGTGGTGAAACTCATCAAATGTTGACTCCAATATTAAAAAATATTGTCATCAATCTGGAAAGGAGCATTTGACTCAGTTGACGTGGTCAGTTAGTCAGAAAAACAAGCTCTATGTTTGTAAACATTCATCATATTGGTAGTAGTGCCAACCAGACACCAGTCAGAATGGAGCAGATGGTGTTTGCTGTGGTCTTCACCCACTGGCACCCATAACATTTAGTACAGTAATCCATGCAGCCAGATACTAGAGTGGGTTCATATTCATCTGTGAGTGCCAGAATAAATAAATCAGCCTGGATATTAGGTCAGCTTATGTTCCATGAGAGCAACACCTCCAAATATGATCGAAGGCAAGACCAGGCTTATATCTAGGAGACTAGTGTGCAGTGAACTGAGCTGTGTTTACTGAACTCAGGTGCAGCTGTGCAGTTGCAAACGCTGTGATTGGACTCGGACGTTCTGCATGAATATGAATGGAATTTGTGCAGACATTCATCTTCGAACATTCTTGAAATCATGCTCCTGGGTGCACAGACTGGAAGCACAGATACACAGAAACAAATAATTATAAGTGTGTCAGATTTCTGTGCAACCGTGCATGACCAGAGCATAGTACACAGAGTTCATAACAACAACTGCAGGATTGTGAAGCAGAGCTGTTGCTATAAAACTGTCACAAGTTTGCAAACTGGTATTGCAGCTACACATGCATGGAAACAGAGATTGATTACAAAGCATAAGATGGAATAAAAAACACCAGCAGACATTTTTGACTGTGAGCATACGTGCTTCTGTGTGTGTGTCTCCATGTGTATCAGGTCTGTCGTGGGTGGTGGGGGATGCAGAGGAGCTTCCCTTTGATGACGACCAGTTCGATATTTACACCATCGCCTTTGGCATTCGCAACGTTACTCATATAGATCAGGTAAGTGACAAGATGATTACACACACACACAGTAATCACAATAAAGACAGTGTGATACTGCAGCTGCGTGTTTAGTCATATCAGCAAGTACAGCAGAAATTGATATTTGGAACAACAAGTGTGTCCGTTCTTGTCAGAGCGTGTTTTCCTTTGGACAATGAGCACTTCCTGCCTCATACGAGTATTGTCAACTCATGTACTGTGATCTGGCTCAAAAAATATGTGTGGGAGAAAGAAATTCATAACAAACCTTAATGCAACATGTTGATTCAGATTCATAAATTCTCATGTTAGTTACATCTATTTTTTTTTCATTTCATGCTTCATTATATTGATAGCTGTAACTAATAACAATTTTAGTTATTTATTAATCTGTCAGTTTATCTCTTCAGCGCATATAAAGTTTTGTGAGTCTGAGCTGATGTCTACAAATTACCCAGATTGCTTTACAATTAATGAAGTGATTATTGAAATTGTTGTTGATGCTTAATTTTGCATAGCATAGATGGACTAATCTATTGATTGAATAACAGTTTAATCCAGTGGTACTATTTTGCAAATTATTTGTCAGCCCACCTACAATACCTTCACCGGCCACCAGTGGGCGGTTTAAACACTGCTTGTTTTTTTGTTTTTTTCAGGCACTTCAAGAGGCTCTGCGGGTCCTGAAGCCCGGTGGCAGGTTCATGTGTTTAGAGTTCAGCAAAGTGACAAATCCCGTGTTGGCAAGGTGAGGAGGGAGGGTTCACTCAGGATGGATGTCTTATGAATCCAGAAACATATTATAAGCTCTTGTAGAAGCTGATGATTTAATCAGATGCCAGTTTATTAGGTACACCTACTGTAGCAGAAACCAATGCAGTCGAATACAACAGTCCTGCAGTAAATCCTCCCCTATAATGTTCAGATTCACAGTGCACTTCGTGGTGCTGTTGAACTGTATTGCATTAAAGGGACAGGTTATTATTGCTTTGTTCAACCTATCTTTATTAACCTCCTAGGACCTGGCGTCCACATATGTGGACCTCACATTTTGGGTTCTCTAGATCCCAATACTAACTTTTTCTCAACAAGGGGCCTGGTGACCACATATGAGAATATTATACTGCCAACTAATGTCCTCATATGTGGACATCATTTTTCTCAGGTCCCAATCAGCCTATATAGCAAAGAATAGAGCTCGGGTCTTAGGAGGTTAAATGAGACTAGACTCAATAACATAACAGAGTCACCTCTCTGGATAATGCCGTCGCTTCACTAGGGTAGGATTTCTTGCAGGAGTGCTTTAGTTTTAGCCAGATGTACCTAATAAACTGTGTGTTTTTATATACTGTTGTTGCCTGAGTGACTTTTGTGTGCAAGAATTCCAAGAATCCAATATTGTGTCTTCCACAATCTGTAAATGTGAGAGGCTCAACTCACTTGCTTTTTGTAGTTTGGACCAACACTGCCCTCTTCTGGTTTTGCACCATACAGTCATTCAGTAGATTGCCTGTTAAATGTGACCTGGCTGAGTAGTACTATAGAGTGGCTGGGGTGGCCAGAGACTCCACCCACTGATTATCTGTCCCTCAAGTACTTCTTAGTGAAATCACCTGTTGAGATGATCAGTTTGAATGAAAGCCTGCAGACTGTTGGCACACAGTCAACCACCTCTACTGCATTGGGTTGATGAGGCTGCCTTTTAGGTGATTATTATTAAATAATTCTATAACTATATAAACTAGAGCTGTTTAGTTTGAAAAATAAGCACTAAATTTGTCCATGAGCTGTGTGTAAGATGTGGGACATGTTAAAGACTGACAACAGGTTCCAGCTCTGAGAAAGCAGCTCTTGGCTCTGCTGGTAACCTGAATCTCATTCCATGTTTCAGGCTTTATGACGCATACAGTTTCCAGATGATTCCAGTTCTGGGAGAGGTGATTGCTGGAGACTGGAAGTCCTACCAGTATCTGGTGGAGAGTATCCGCAAGTTCCCTGACCAGGTGAGAAAAATGTCTCCCCAGTTCTGTCCCTGCTACTTTGGCCGTGGATATGATTTTATCTCTGTATTACGATTATCACACGATTATCATACATTATTTTTTTGTTCCCCTTATGAACTTAAAAATCTTATTTTATGTTGCTGATCTGTTGATGTCTTGTCCTGTACTTGAGATGCTTTTTTTACATTTACAAATGTTTTATGCTTTATTTTGCCACCAGCATCGCCCCTAATGACTATTTTCATTATCGATTAATCAAAAAATGTTTCTATTAACTGATTATTTGTTCAGTCTATAACATGTGAGAAAACAATCACTATTTCATTATCAATTTATTCATGAATTATTTTATTTAGTCTATAAAAATCCTCACAGATAAAATCCGAAACCTGCAGCATCACTCAGTAGATTCAGTGTTGGTGAGTCATGTCATGTGCTGTGTTTCTCCTGCAGGAGGAGTTCAAACATATGATAGAAGACGCAGGTTTCTACTCTGTGCAGTACTACAACTTTACCGGCGGAGTTGTGGCTCTTCACTCTGGTTTCAAGCTGTGAGATCCACTGCGAACACGTCCCATCAAAAACAAAGAAACAAAAAGACTCAGTGTTTCAGGCTTTTCTGCCTGTGTGACAGACTGACTGCATAGTTCTCACACATAAAGTACAGAGCATGAAGCCCAAGAGATCTGGCCTGCAGATGCCACTGCACAGTGACAGAAAATCAGAGGTCAGTGGACATATTTATTATAGTTTTTTTCCTGTTTATCAAAAGTGTACTGAATAATGCTGTTGGCACTGGCAGAGTAAAAACTAGGTCTTCACTGTATCTGCAGCGTCAGCGTTCAGACAACTGTCGAGTCAGTTTAAACCATTTGAGTGCAGTTGGTTGTGAATATTTTTTGTAACATCTACATTTTGGAAATGGATAATAAAACTTGCAAAAGCTGATATTTGAATGAATTATTCCTGAAGCTGTGAAATGTTAAACTAATCATTACTACTAATGATAAAACTAGTAATAACTACTAACCTTTAGAAAGAAATCAGAGAACACTTCAATGTGGAGTGCAAATAATGGAAAGCAGAACACCACAACATGAGTTACTTGAATAAAACTGTATATTTTACAGATCTTTGTACACTTTAATTACAAAACTGTATGGTACTAAAGTTTTAAAATCAGTTTTTTGGTCAGAGAAGATTTAATCGTCTTGTGTGCAATTACCATGTATTTACAAAGTCTCATGTTAGTGATTTTTTTCTCAAAATAAAAAGCAACCAAATAACTCAAACGTTCATACACTCTGAACATAAGACATGGCTTAAAGATAAATATATTAGTAAATAAATATTCAGAGAACATATTTCCATTTATGAAATGTGTTTGCTATACAGGTACAGAAATATACACAGATTGATTTCTAGCCTTTAAACATTTGTAATGGTAATGACAGAAAATAATTATATTCTTAAAAAATTAAAAAATATTAATTTTTGTACACATTTTAATCTTCTTAAGTGCTAGAAACAATAACAAAAAAAAAATTAAATAGTGACTCAAGTACCCCAAAATGTTATATTTGCAGTAGGTACATATCTCTATGCAAAAGGCAAGATTAGATTCTCATTTGATTACAGCACTGGGTTAACTTATAAATAGGGTTATTTCAGAAGGTTTTCCTCTGTGTAGAGAATGTGTATATTTCATAGAAACAGTATAAAAACAGTCTGCAGGACAAACAGAAAGGCATGAATGACAAGCACTGATATCGCAAGTATGTATTATGCACGGCACGATATGATTCAAACGGATACGTTGTGGTATGTATAACTGCATCGTTTAAAAAAAAAAACAAAAAAAAGTCACAGTACAATAAGGAACCCTTATGAAATATGAGTCTTTTCCAGCTACTTTCCTTTGGCCTTTTGTTATATGCTAAAAACCTTTTTTTTTTTAAATAGATATTTATTAGCCTCATTGAGGAAATTGGTTAAGTGACAGCAAAAATACAGCTTTTAAGGGCTTCCAAACAAGTAGAGCACGACACTCTACTTCTGAAGAAATCTGTTTTGTTTTACCCAGAGACACTGTCACTTTGGTCTGGAGTTCAACCAAAAGCAGAGCAGTGTCTTTTTTTAGATATTGCTACAAAACAGCTTACCAGCCAGCATAAGGCTTTCATGTTGCTCTGGCACGTCATCTCATACAGATAGGTAGGCCACTACTGGACAGAAATGCAATGCATCAAACAAATTCTGTATTTATATTGAATAGAGACCAGTGTCAGCCTTGCATTCACATTTCTATGCATTTTTTTCTGTTATATATATATATATATATATATCTTCTCCTCAGAGAAATGTGTGGGTCACAGATGCTTAGAAAGACCCATTTCCCTGCTCTTAAAAATGTTTAAAAAAACAAAACAAAACAATAACAATCATGTCTTTCTGTTTTGGTATAGCTATGTCCATACAACCTATTTGAGTTGGTGGTTGAAGCTTTATAGGCAGTCAGTGTTCATGTGCGCACATATACAAGATGTATACATGTAGATGCAGATGTTTGAATTAAGAGTGTACTTTTTTTTCTCAGATTCCAAGCTCTTGCAACAAAGATGGAGTCTAACTTGTAACTTGGAGGTAACTTGTTCTTGACAAAATCTGAAGAAATCTCAGCAGAAATGGGCCCGGACTACTTAGCGCTGAAGGGGCCTAACCCTCGATGACAGCAGACAGTTTCCAAATAGATGCCAATACCAACCTACGTCCTTATTTCGTAGTATCACTTTTCTCTCAGTTGCTATGGAAGCATAGTTTGGTGCTGAGACGTTCTGTGGCCACAGGAATGAACTTGATACACTGTATATCTAGAAATGACAGGCCATTTCAGTAGAAATCCACACAATCTAAGATGATAACATTCAGTGCTCAGAGAGCAAAGGTTAGAACAAGGCAACTGGGGGTTTCAATGATTGACTGACTGATGCGCTACCAAACACATACTTTAGACTGGGTCCCTTCTCTCTGGCTCATATACCCAGACCTCCCTCATTTGTTGATGTACTGCTTCCCAATGCAGTGGGGCCTGCAGAGAGCTGAGGGTGGAACAAAGCCCTGGTCTCCTCCTCCTGAGGGTATGGCTGACCTCTAAACTGTCCTGAGGTGAAGTACCCCTCCCTTGGCTCATGCCGCTCCCCTGTCCGCACCTCTGCCTCCACTGTGACACTGACGGGCAGTAAACTGCTCTGGGTATCTGCCCCTGTGCCCAATTCACAATCTGTGTCCTCAGGAATTATGGGTATCCTCTGGTTGAGTTCACAGCAGCCCTGTCCGTTGCAGGCCTCTGAGTCTGCGTGCGCATACTGCACATTAACAGCGTAGTCCTCAGTGTAGCGCCCTGCTGTGGCCCTGTGGACCTTCATCTCTTTGTAGAAGCAGCAAGGCAGCCCCTCATAGCTCAGCTGCTCTGAAGAAGGGCACATGTGCTCAGGAGCAAAGTAGTTCTTGGAGGTGGAGCTCTGAAATTCCACCCCCCTGTGACATCGCCCCGAGGCCAGAGGCCCAGCTTGGTCCGAGTCCTGCCCTTTGCACTCCACATTGGGAGGAAGCACCTCAAAGCAGCAGCTACAGGCTGCAACCCCAAGCTCCCCTGACTCCTCCTGCGCCCCTTTTCCCCTGTCTGCTCCGGTAGCCTCTGGAGCCCCGGCTGAGGTAGTGCTAGTGTTACTGTTCTCCCTGGGTTCCAGTGATGAGCGACTGCTGTAGTTGGGCTCCAAACTGCAGTTGGAGAGGTGGTCCCCCGAGTTATATCCCGAAGCTCCAGGAGGGAGCTGGAGGCAGTCATGTCCCAGGGGGGCAGAGGACGAGTCCTCAGCGGGAACTGAGGTGCAAGCTGCAGCCCCCGCTTCCCCTGCAGAGCCCCGACACGGACTCTTACTCCGGTAGACGTAAGGATCATAGTCACTGCTCAGTGAGCTGCGGAAGGTAGAGCAGCTACCGTACACCCCCTGGTTGCTGACCTCAGTACAGTCCAACATGGAGTCGCTGGAGGAACAGTGGCACTGGCCTGAGCTGCTGCTGCTGCTGTCACTACCAGGGCAGTCAGCAAGGTAACCACTGCACACTGAGCGGTGGCCATGGTAACAGCTCAGGCCAGAAGTGCTGCCGATATCACCTATCCTCGAAGACGAGGCAGGTGCCATGTGTACCACTGTGGGGTATAACAGCCCCTGCTGAAAGGCCCTGCTGTGGTGGCCCTTGTGGGCCCCTCCTCCACCAAGCTGCCCCGCCACCACAGGCCCTTGACCACCCTCAGGCTGTTGAGGGAAAGTCAACCCCTGAAAATAGTAGTGCTGGTACATAGTCTCGTACTGCGAGAAGCAGGCTGCGCGGGAAAAGTTGCGACCATGGAACTTGGGTCGCTTAAAAGCAGCGTGATGCGGCTGTGCTGGGTAGGCTGGGGGGCCGCGGTGCTCTAATCCACAGTGGTGGGGGTTGAGCGAGTGGTCCAGATGAAGGGTAGGGTGGTAGCTCCGGAGAAAGGCAGATGTTGATTGGGGTGGGTAGAGACCTTGAGGATCTGGATGCTGGTCCACAGTGAGCACGGTGATGGGGTTGCCATGGGGGTCCATGCTGGTTCTGGTTGGGTAGGCGGTCACCTGGCCAGCTCTGTGCACCCTGCCAGGATAATGGACAGGCAGCACCACCCGTTGCCGGCCGTGGACTGGGTTACCAGGGTCCATGCAGGCTGCTCCTGGATTTCCCTTCTTTTGCTCTGTGAAGAGAAATAATGCAAAACTTTGAATCTCACTAAAGAAAAGTAACATTATGTGTCACTTTTATATTTTTTTCCCCCTTCAATGCAATAAGTGTTCTAAATGATAGTCTGAGGTTGTGGACCAACTCACCGATAATGTTGTGTCTGCAGTGGGGACAGGTGTGGTGCTGGAGCAGCCAGGGATCGACACATTTCTTATGAAATCTGTGAGCACAGGGGATAACCCGCAGCTCCTGTAGGGAAAATACAACAAAATCTTTAAGTCAGACTTTACCTGTACTGTTATCTATAAGGTGCAAATAACAATAAATACAGTGACCACAAATGATTAGGATTCAAATTATTGTGTCAGATGTTGAGTATTTCTAATTATTATTTGATATTTAACTAACGTCTTCCCTAAAAATGAAACATCTTCATGCTCCACAATGTCTTCTTACAGCAGGTGAACAAAAAAAAACTTTCAGTACATATACGAAAAAATTCTTTTAGCATTTTTCTTTCATTAAATTAATGGCAAAAGCCTGCAAAGTTTTACTAATCTAATTTTAATCTAAGAAATGTAATTTTTAAATAGATGAAAATTTGATCACCTTACTTTGTTTCTGCCCATTAGCTACTTGCCTTACTATACTATGATGTTTTCATGACTTTTTTGTCATACCATGCTATGACGTTCTTGCTCCTTACTTTACTGTTGTTTTTGCCATACAATACTATGATGTTTTTATGACTTTTTTGCCTCAGTATACTATGACTTTTTTTTGCCATACTACATTATGACGTTTTTATGCCTTTTCATGCCATACCATACCATGACCTTTTTACAACTTTTTACGCCTGACAATACTGTGACTTCTGATTCCTTATTATACTATACTTTGTTGTTTGATGCCTTGCCATACTATGACGTTTTTATGACCTTTTATGCCTTAATATACTATGTTGTTTTTTGGCATTTTTATGACTTACTATACTCTGTTGTTCTATGCCTTAGCATACTATGATGTTTTTGTGACGTTTTATGCCATACTACACTATGACGTTTTTTGTCAATTTTGTGCCATCCTAAACTATGTTGTTTTTTGGCATTTTTATGACTAAATATACTCTGTTGTTCTATGCCTTACCATACTATGTTGTTTTTATGACTTTTTATGCCTTAATAAACTATGAGGTTTTTTTTACGTTTTATGCCATAGTATACTATGACGTTTCTCGTCAATTTTATGCCATACTATACTATGTTGTTTTTTGGCATTTTTATGACTTACTATACTCTGTTGTTTTATGCCTTAGCATACTATGTTGTTTTTATGACTTTTTCCCGCTTAATAAACTATGATGTTTTTTTGACGTTTTATGCCATACTATACTATGACGTTTTTCGTCAATTTTATGCCATAATACACTATGTTGTTTTTTGGCATTTTTATGACTTACTATACTCTGTTGTTCTATGCCTTAGCATACTATGTTGTTTTTATGACGTTTTATGCCTTAATAAACTATGATGTTTTTTTGACGTTTTATGCCATACTATACTATGACGATTTTCGTCAATTTTATGCCATAATACACTATGTTGTTTTTTGGCATTTTTATGACTTACTATACTCTGTTGTTCTATGCCTTAGCATACTATGTTGTTTTTATGACGTTTTATGCCTTAATAAACTATGATGTTTTTTTGACGTTTTATGCCATACTATACTATGACGTTTTTCATCAATTTTATGACATACTATATACTATGTTGTTTTTTGACATTTTTATGACTAAATATACTCTGTTGTTCTATGCCTTACCATACTATGTATTTTCTATGACTTTTTATGCCTTAATAAACTATGACGTTTTTTGTCAATTTTATGCCTTAATATACTATGTTGTTTTTTGGCATTTTTATGACTTACTATACTCTGTTGTTCTATGCCTTAGCATACTATGATGTTTTTGTGACGTTTTATGCCATACTACACTATGACGTTTTTTGTCAATTTTGTGCCATCCTAAACTATGTTGTTTTTTGGCATTTTTATGACTAAATATACTCTGTTGTTCTATGCCTTACCATACTATGTTGTTTTTATGACTTTTTATGCCTTAATAAACTAGGATGTTTTTTTGATGTTTTATGCCATAGTATACTATGACGTTTTTTGTCAATTTTAAGCCTTACCATATTATATTGTTTTTTTGGCATTTTTAACACTTACTATACGCTGTTGTTGTATGCTTTAGCATACTATGTTGTTTTTATGACTTTTTATGCCTTAATAAACTATGATGTTTTTTTGATGTTTTATGCCATAGTATACTATGACGTTTTTTGTCAATTTTATGCCTTACTATACTATGTTGTTTTTTGGCATTTTTATGACTAAATATACTCTGTTGTTCTATGCCTTAGCATGCTATGTTTTTTTTAAGTTTTATGCCTTAATAAACTATGACGTTTTTTGTCAATTTTATGCCATACTATACTATGTTGTTTTTTGGCATTTTTATGACTAAATATACTCTGTTGTTCTATGCCTTAGCATGCTATGTTGTTTTTATGACGTTTTATGCCTTAATAAACTATGATGTTTTTTTGAAGTTTTATGCCATACTATACTCTGTCATTTTTTGGAATTTTTATGACTAAATATACTCTGTTGTTCTATGCCTTACCATACTATGTTGTTTTTATAACTTTTTATGCCTTAATAAACTATGATGTTTTTTTGACGTTTTATGCCATACTATACTATGACGTTTTTTGTCAATTTTATGCCATACTATACTATGTTGTTTTTTGGCATTTTTATGACTAAATATACTCTGTTGTTCTATGCCTTAGCATGCTATGTTGTTTTTATGACGTTTTATGCCTTAATAAACTATGATGTTTTTTTGAAGTTTTATGCCATACTATACTATGACGTTTTTTGTCAATTTTATGCCTTACTATACTATATCATTTTTTGGCATTTTTATAACTTACTATACTCTGTTGTTCTATGCCTTAGCATGCTATGTTGTTTTTATGACTTTTTATGCCTTAATAAACTATGAGGTTTTTTTGACGTTTTATGCCATAGTATACTATGACGTTTTTCGTCAATTTTATGCCATAATACACTATGTTGTTTTTTGGCATTTTTATGACTTACTATACTCTGTTGTTCTATGCCTTACCATACTATGTATTTTCTATGACTTTTTATGCCTTAATAAACTATGACGTTTTTTGTCAATTTTATGCCTTACTATACTATATCATTTTTTGGCATTTTTATAACTTACTATACTCTGTTGTTCTATGCCTTAGCATACTATGTTGTTTTTATGACTTTTTATGCCTTAATAAACTATGAGGTTTTTTTGACGTTTTATGCCATACTATACTATGACGTTTATTGTCAATTTTATGCCATAATACACTATGTTGTTTTTTGGCATTTTTATGACTTACTATACTCTGTTGTTCTATGCCTTAGCATACCATGTTGTTTTTATGACTTTTTCCGCTTAATAAACTATGATGTTTTTTTGAAGTTTTATGCCATACTATACTCTGTCATTTTTTGGAATTTTTATGACTAAATATACTCTGTTGTTCTATGCCTTACCATACTATGTTGTTTTTATAACTTTTTATGCCTTAATAAACTATGATGTTTTTTTGACGTTTTATGCCATACTATACTATGACGTTTTTTGTCAATTTTATGCCATACTATACTATGTTGTTTTTTGGCATTTTTATGACTAAATATACTCTGTTGTTCTATGCCTTAGCATGCTATGTTGTTTTTATGACGTTTTATGCCTTAATAAACTAGGATGTTTTTTTGAAGTTTTATGCCATACTATACTATGACGTTTTTTGTCAATTTTATGCCTTACTATACTATATCATTTTTTGGCATTTTTATAACTTACTATACTCTGTTGTTCTATGCCTTAGCATGCTATGTTGTTTTTATGACTTTTTATGCCTTAATAAACTATGAGGTTTTTTTGACGTTTTATGCCATAGTATACTATGACGTTTTTCGTCAATTTTATGCCATAATACACTATGTTGTTTTTTGGCATTTTTATGACTTACTATACTCTGTTGTTCTATGCCTTAGCATACTATGTTGTTTTTATGACGTTTTATGCCTTAATAAACTATGAGGTTTTTTTGACGTTTTATGCCATACTATACTATGACGTTTTTCATCAATTTTATGACATACTATATACTATATCATTTTTTGGCATTTTTATAACTTACTATACTCTGTTGTTCTATGCCTTACCATACTATGTATTTTCTATGACTTTTTATGCCTTAATAAACTATGATGTTTTTTTGATGTTTTATGCCATACTATACTATGACGTTTTTTGTCAATTTCATGCCATACTATACTCTGTCGTTTTTTGGAATTTTTATGACTAAATATATTCTGTTGTTCTATGCCTTAGCATACTATGTTGTTTTTATGATTTTTATGCCTTAATAAACTATGATGTTTTTTTGACGTTTTATGCCATACTATACTATGACGTTTTTTGTCAATTTTATGCCTTACTATACTATATCATTTTTTGGCATTTTTATAACTTACTATACTCTGTTGTTCTATGCCTTAGCATACTATGTTGTTTTTATGACTTTTTATGCCTTAATAAACTATGAGGTTTTTTTGACGTTTTATGCCATAGTATACTATGACGTTTCTCGTCAATTTTATGCCATACTATACTATGTTGTTTTTTGGCATTTTTATGACTTACTATACTCTGTTGTTTTATGCCTTAGCATACTATGTTGTTTTTATGACTTTTTCCGCTTAATAAACTATGATGTTTTTTTGACGTTTTATGCCATACTATACTATGACGTTTTTCATCAATTTTATGACATACTATATACTATGTTGTTTTTTGACATTTTTATGACTAAATATACTCTGTTGTTCTATGCCTTACCATACTATGTATTTTCTATGACTTTTTATGCCTTAATAAACTATGACGTTTTTTGTCAATTTTATGCCTTACTATATTATGTTGTTTTTTGGCATTTTTAACACTTACTATACGCTGTTGTTCTATGCCTTAGCATACTATGTTGTTTTTATGACTTTTTATGCCTTAATAAACTAGGATGTTTTTTTGATGTTTTATGCCATAGTATACTATGACGTTTTTTGTCAATTTTATGCCTTACTATATTATGTTGTTTTTTGGCATTTTTAACACTTACTATACGCTGTTGTTCTATGCCTTAGCATACTATGTTGTTTTTATGACTTTTTATGCCTTAATAAACTAGGATGTTTTTTTGATGTTTTATGCCATAGTATACTATGACGTTTTTTGTCAATTTTATGCCTTACTATATTATGTTGTTTTTTGGCATTTTTAACACTTACTATACTCTGTTGTTCTATGCCTTAGCATACTATGTTTTTTTTAAGTTTTATGCCATACTATACTATGTTGTTTTTTGGCATTTTTATGACTTACTATACTCTGTTGTTCTATGCCTTAGCATGCTATGTTGTTTTTATAACGTTTTATGCCTTAATAAACTATGATGTTTTTTTGACGTCTTATGCCATACTATACTATGACGTTTTTCGTCAATTTTATGCCATAATACACTATGTTGATTTTTGGCATTTTTATGACTTACTATACTCTGTTGTTCTATGCCTTAGCATACTATGTTGTTTTTATGACGTTTTATGCCTTAATAAACTATGATGTTTTTTTGACGTTTTATGCCATACTATACTATGACGATTTTCATCAATTTTATGCCATAATACACTATGTTGTTTTTTGGCATTTTTATGACTTACTATACTCTGTTGTTC
Source organism: Seriola aureovittata (assembly GCF_021018895.1). Taxonomy (NCBI): domain Eukaryota; kingdom Metazoa; phylum Chordata; class Actinopteri; order Carangiformes; family Carangidae; genus Seriola; species Seriola aureovittata. Next base: position 19,959,022 of record NC_079368.1, read on the forward strand.
TATGCCTTAGCATACTATGTTGTTTTTATGACTTTTTCCGCTTAATAAACTATGATGTTTTTTTGACGTTTTATGCCATACTATACTATGACGTTTTTCGTCAATTTTATGCCATAATACACTGTGTTGTTTTTTGGCATTTTTATGACTTACTATACTCTGTTGTTCTATGCCTTAGCATGCTATGTTGTTTTTATGACGTTTTATGCCTTAATAAACTATGATGTTTTTTTGAAGTTTTATGCCATACTATACTATGACGTTTTTTGTCAATTTCATGCCATACTATACTCTGTCATTTTTTGGAATTTTTAGACTAAATATATTCTGTTGTTCTATGCCTTAGCATACTATGTTGTTTTTATGATTTTTATGCCTTAATAAACTATGATGTTTTTTTGACGTTTTATGCCATACTATACTATGACGTTTTTTGTCAATTTTATGACTTACTATACTCTGTTGTTCTATGCCTTAGCATACTATGTTGTTTTTATGACTTTTTCCGCTTAATAAACTATGATGTTTTTTTGACGTTTTATGCCACAATACACTATGTTGTTTTTTGGCATTTTTATGACTTACTATACTCTGTTGTTCTATGCCTTAGCATACTATGTTGTTTTTATGACGTTTTATGCCTTAATAAACTATGATGTTTTTTTGACGTTTTATGCCATACTATACTATGACGTTTTTTGTCAATTTTATGACTTACTATACTCTGTTGTTCTATGCCTTAGCATACTATGTTGTTTTTATGACTTTTTCCGCTTAATAAACTATGATGTTTTTTTGACGTTTTATGCCACAATACACTATGTTGTTTTTTGGCATTTTTATGACTTACTATACTCTGTTGTTCTATGCCTTAGCATACTATGTTGTTTTTATGACGTTTCATGCCTTAATAAACTATGATGTTTTTTTGACGTTTTATGCCATACTATACTATGACGATTTTCGTCAATTTTATGCCATAATACACTATGTTGTTTTTTGGCATTTTTATGACTAAATATACTCTGTTGTTCTATGCCTTACCATACTATGTATTTTCTATGACTTTTTATGCCTTAATAAACTATGACGTTTTTTGTCAATTTTATGCCTTACTATATTATGTTGTTTTTTGGCATTTTTAACACTTACTATACGCTGTTGTTCTAGTCCTTAGCATACTATGTTGTTTTTATGACTTTTTATGCCTTAATAAACTAGGATGTTTTTTTGATGTTTTATGCCATAGTATACTATGACGTTTTTTGTCAATTTTATGCCTTACTATATTATGTTGTTTTTTGGCATTTTTAACACTTACTATACTCTGCTGTTCTATGCCTTAGCATGCTATGTTGTTTTTATGACGTTTTATGCCTTAATAAACTATGAGGTTTTTTTGACGTTTTATGCCATACTATACTATGACTTTTTTCGTCAATTTTATGCCATAATACACTATGTTGTTTTTTGGCATTTTTATGACTTACTATACTCTGTTGTTCTATGCCTTAGCATACTATGTTGTTTTTATGACTTTTTCCGCTTAATAAACTATGATGTTTTTTTGACGTCTTATGCCATACTATACTATGACGTTTTTCGTCAATTTTATGCCATAATACATTATGTTGTTTTTTGGCATTTTTATGACTTACTATACTCTGTTGTTCTATGCCTTAGCATACTATGTTGTTTTTATGACTTTTTATGCCTAAATAAACTATGATGTTTTTTTGACGTTTTATGCCATACTATATACTATGACGATTTTCGTCAATTTTATGCCATAATACACTATGTTGTTTTTTGGCATTTTTATGACTTACTATACTCTGTTGTTCTATGCCTTAGCATACTATGTTGTTTTTATGACTTTTTATGCCTTAATAAACTATGATGTGTTTTGGAAGTTTTATGCCATACTATACTATGACTTTTTTTGTCAATTTTATGCCATACTATACTATAACGTTTTTGGCATTTTTATGACTTACTATACTCTGTTGTCCTATGCCTTAGCATACTATGTTGTTTTTATGACTTTTTATGCCTTAATAAACCATGGTTTTTTTGACGTTTTATGCCATAGTATACTATGACGTTTTTTGTCAATTTTATGCCATGATATACTATGTTGTTTTTTGGCATTTTTATGACTTACTATACTCTGTTGTTCTATGCCTTAGCATACTATGTTGTTTTTATGATTTTTTATGCCTTAATAAACTATGATATTTTTTTGACATTTTACGCCATACTATACTATGACGTTTTTTGTCAATTTTATGCCTTACTATATTATGTTGTTTTTTTGGCATTTTTAACACTTACTATACGCTGTTGTTCTATGCTTTAGCATATTATGTTGTTTTTATTACTTTTTATGCCATAATAAACTATGACGTTTTTTTGTCAATTTTATGCCATACTATACTACGTTGTTTTTTGGCATTTTTAACTAAACTATGTATATGAGTATGATTATATATATGACTTTTTATGCCTTATTACATTATGACATGATTCAGTGGTTAGAACTGTCTCACAGTGAGAAGGTTCTGGGTTCAAATCCTGGGCCTCTGGCCTTTCTATTTGGAGTTTGCATGTTCTCCCTGTGTCAGTGTGGACTCTGAACTGCGGGAGGAAGCTGAAGTACCCAGACAAAGTCATGCACATTAGGTTAATTGTCGACTCTAATGCCTTACTATACTATGACTTTTTATGCCTTACTTTACTATATATTTCATATATGGAAATTCAACACATGTACATATGTCACATTTGCGCATGGGCTTTCCTGAATTTAAATTCAGATCTGATATGTTATTAAACCATTTGGTTTATGGCATTAAAAAGCCAACCCCATTGTTATGGAGGGATGGCTGGCTTGTTGCGTCCCTACCAATGTTTAGACCAAACCTATGCCTTTGCAACTCCCTAAGATACAAAGTTGCCGCTTTTGACAAACTGCAACAGGGTAAAATGTTTCAGAGTGTGATTAAATGTGTGGTTGAATGTCCAGAAGGTGGCAGCAAAGCAACACACAACTGTCAGCCGTGGTGATGGTTGTGAGTCTAATCAAGTTTTTAACACCGAGGAGCCAACTTCACATCATGCCACAAACAAAACACTTCACCAGATGCCACACCACAGTACAAATCCGACTTTGATGCTCAATGTCACCGCTTTCTGGAACAAAACAAACAACAGGCTTTTACTCTGGAGGATTGATATGAAAAGAATGCAACACTTTGCATTCAGATGGAGGAATTCCAAAACACAAAAGCAGGAGCACTATGAATATGAATTCTAATATTCTTCTCCAGTGAGAGCTCTTTCACTGCCATAAATACTTTACTCTGTGGCTTAATGTGACTCATCTTTGGGCTCTTTTCCACCCAAGCTTTTGTTGCTTGGTTCACTGCTCAAAAACCGCTTTGATGCCATTCAGCCTTTTATATCGCCACTTCCTCTGTGCAATCCTGGCGCCATGCTTTGTTGTGTTTTCTTCTCCTCCTTACCGAAGAGACACATTACCACAAAAAAAACACACACACACCAGCTAAGTCCCACTGGGCACCGGGGTTTGTCCCTTCAGGATCCATGAATGAGGATGAGCAATGCTGTTACAGTAAACCCTCAAAGTCAAATATTAGGACACATGTTTTGACGAAGACTCCTTTTTAAAAATTTAAAGAAGGCCACAGTGGGAAAACAGGAAGCATAATCACAACCCAGAGCACTCTGGGTACCGTTATCTCTCCAGGTGCTCTGAAAGACTGAGCTAAACATCTAAAAAGGCGCCGGAAAAAACGTCAGCGAAGATTGCAGACCTGCGGTCCCCAAGCACATCAGGGGAACTTCCATTCTATTGTCCACGTAACTGCATTATGTTTCATGTCTGCAGAATATGTAGTGAAAAAACAAGCTCAGTGGATAGATGACTACACTAACACCGCTGGAGTCAAGAGGTTTGACTCCCACATGGTCCACTTACACATGCATGGTACTGTAGATGCAGATGGTTTTGTTACTCTTTTCCATTCTGTCATGCATTTGTATCATTTTTACAAGAATTAGATTTTTTGTTTTTTACAAATTTTCATTAAAAGTATAGAATAAAATAGAATGGAATGGAATAGAATAGGAGCAGCTCAATTTTAAACAGATTTTGATAGGACTTTATCTCCACATATCAAAAAATGGTCCTTCCTGCTGAGAGAAGACGCTGCTCACCACAGTTTACAGTGAATGAAACCTTCTTGTGGCAAACATGGTGCAGAAAATGCTTATGGTAAACTGCTGATTACGCCAATAAATATTAAACAACAATAAATTACTAAACAACAAGGTATTTGAGATGCAAATGTGTTTTTATAAAATAATAATTTATATTTCAAATCATTGCCTGGCTAGAAATGCCAAAACATTGCTTTTTTTCTTATAAAATCACAATGAGGCCGATTGATTATGGTTAATTATATCAATGACACCTATTTTTGAGCCTGTGTATGTCACTTAGTCGAGGTATCAAGAATTACAGACAAACTCTCTGTCAGTTTTATGCATTAGCTACCAATGCATATGAACTGACAAAAAAAAGTTGATTTTAATCTACTATACATGTGCCTGAATATCAGCTTAATGTAGTCGTACTGTTTAGATTTGAAGCTGCCCATCGTATAAAGCAAGGCAGATGAAGTGATTAATTCAAGCAGAGGTGGGCGTCTTTTCTTACCTCCCCATCGATGTACTTCTCCAGACAGATGGCGCAGTCGGAGGTGGAGCTGCTGCTCAGTGAATCAGAGGCTCCACAGCTGCTCTCGCGCTGGCCCTTTCCTTTGGCCTTGAACTTGCGCGTCTCCATCTTTTCCAGAGCCTGGATGGCCATTCTGTTCATTGAGCTCTGTGTTGGGGGAGGAAGGTCGGGGACAGCGTCAGTGGGAATATCAACATTTGAGATTATAAAAGACCCGTGTGAAGCTCTGTAGAATTTGACATGAAAGTAAAACAAAATATTAAAGCCAAAATAAGACATGAAAATGACAAAACTGCGTGTGTGCATCAGTGTTGGCAAGCGTTTATGTTTGAACTGTGTTCCTCTTTCCTGATGTTAATGTGACAGTGTCGATGTTGTCATGTTTTGAGCCTTTTCCCTTTGACACAGTACATGATTTTGCAATGTTTGACTGCATTAGCAACTCTGTCTGGCTCTAATTCTCTGGCCTCTTTTCATCTCTAATTTGCTTCGTGCTGCCCTAAAAATGTTACTTATTAAAAAATAGTTGACACATACAGAACTACTTATTGGGATTAAACTTAATGACGCACATGTGTGGCTGCCTTTGTGATTTATAGTAGTCCCCGTCTGAAATGTGAGCGCATCACTTGTGTAAAAGGCAGGAGTTATTTATGCTCAGGCTCAACTAAACCAGGGTCTCTGGAGGGTGTTTCTTCCTTTATGTTGCCTCACAGCTAGATAATTGTAGACTTTTTAAGGACATGTGGATATCCTGGTCAGCAAGGGAGCAATGAACTTTGGCATGAAAGTCAATCTCATCACAGGGTTGACAAACATGAAACAAACTTTAAAACCAGTATTTTCAGTATGTAATTAGCTGTACTCTTGTGTGGGCAGACACAAGACACACAAGATTGAGGAATCCTTCACTAAACCCCAAAAGTAATACGATCGGCTTCTCTGAGATGATGTTTGGAACATTTGTCCACTGTTTACAGTTAAAGGTCCCATATGGGAGAAAGTGAGACTTCCATGTCTTGTTTGATTACAGAGCAGGTCTAGGTGCTGTATAAATACTGTTAAAGTATCAAGACGCTCACGCCACAGAGAAATGCACACAGGACGCTGGTTTGATCTCAGCCCCGCCACCCTTCCATAACACAGGGATTTTCACTTTACAATAAGGCTCCCTTTTACCAGTTATAATTAATGATTAATATTAGTCATTAGCAAGCAAAATTATTAGGAAGCATTAAGTTATTCTTGCCAGATAGTGAGCCTGCATCAATGCATGAAAACTGTGTTAGAACTTGTTTTTAATTCTTTATGATTTATAAAGCGTTAACAGCTGAATTAATTACCTAATTGTAAACCAATTTATAAATCCTTTAATTTTACTAGGCAACAGTGGTTGGCCTCGCTGTGCAACACTCAGAAAATAGTCAGCCAATCAGAAGAGAATCTCAGTGGCAGACACAAAATGCTTTGTTCTTACTAGAGCCCCAGAGACAAGAGTGAGAGAGGAGATGTTGAACTACACGGAGAGGGTTTTAGGTACTTAAAACCACAAATATATCTTCTCATGGATATCAAAATGCCAAATAAAACACAGAAAAAGTGGAAAATATGGGGCCTTTTAAATTGGATAAAACAAAATGTTAAAACTGTATGAACAATATTCATTCCACAAGGAGTTCATTAATTTTTCACATTTCAGGAAGGAAGAGGTTTTTCAATGTGACAAATCTGCCCCTGGTGTGAGCTGTTCTCTTAATTAACCACCAAAAGGAAGTCACGACCAAGTCATCCGCTGCTGACACACACCTATTATACACCCACACACTGCACACAATGTGTACAGTCAACACACACACACACACACACACACACACACACACACACACACACACACACACACACACACACACACACACACACACACTTACTGGCAGGATTACACCTGTCTTAACGGATGCCGCTACAGGTTTTCTGCTCTGTCATGACATCTCTGTGCGTTTGGCTCCAGCTGCAAACCTCTCATCAGTGTTAATTAAATGCTAATCCTGATTCAAGCGCCCGACGTAAGCCTCCACTGAGAGCTTTTTGTCAACACACGAGAGGAATCAATCAGCTGCAGAGCTACTGTCGCCTGACTCGACGGCTGCAACTCCCAGTGAGGCCGTGTCGACTGGAAAAACAAAGCTGTGTGTTTGAGTTTGTTTTTGTGCAAGAGGTGACGCACTGAGTTTGGTCCTATGTGACTCAAAGCGGGACAATAAATAAAGTTTTTCCAAGTTGCTGGTTCTCCACACTACTGCTGATGACGGGCGTGTGTTCAGACACTAACCTGGCTTCTCCGTTGCTTGAGTTTGATCTTGATGAGCAGAATGAGGCAAACCAGCGACACCACCACGAAGAACGCCAGGAAGATGCCCATGTCGAAATATTCTGTGGGCTGCTGCGGAAAAAGAGCGCAAGAGAAACACACATTTGTTAAAATAATTTTCACATGCAGCTGATAAAGGAAAAAGGTCGTTAAAAGGGTCTTTTTTATTTCAATTCACAGACTGATTGATTATAATTCTGCTCTGCAGACCTCAGTCCTCAGTGGTGTTAGTCATTTCCTCCACTTTATGCTAATAAAAAGAAAATTCTGACCTTCACACATAGTTTGATGCGTTCTAAATTAGACACAGGACTGATTTTAATTCATTTTCTTCTCATTGTGTCCATTTATGACCGTCAGTAGTTTATTCAGGCAACTGCCACATATCTTACACTAATGAAACAATTCTGAGTAGAGCTGAAACGATTAATCAAATAAATCAAGACAAAATTAATTTCAGTCATTCTTCAAGCGAACACGCTGAACATTACATGGACCTACTTTCTCAACTGTGAGGATTTACTTCTTTTCCTCAGTTTCATGTCGATAAAAACTCATTGTCTTTGGGGTTTTGGAGTGTTAGTGAGACAAAACAAAACAGAAGAACACTTTGCACATCTGTTTAGTGAGGCAGGTGCGTAGGAGCACGAAGAATGGATCCGAAGTAGCAATTAAAAAATCCTGCATATTGCCTAACTAGCAATCAACAATGTATTTGCCAACAGTCTGGTGCCAGACCTTAATCAGGCAAATGGCCGCAACCCACATAAAAGAGAAAATAACAATCAACAGACATCAATTCACTATATAACACTCTATGACATCATAGAAAGGGGTAGAAGATTAGAAACTATACCTGGACAAAAAAAAAAAAAAAAAAAAAGTTCATTCATCACTTTCAGTTCTGGGAATTTGTGATGAGAATCTTTTTCACTACTTTGTGACACATCACACACTAAACGATTCATTGATAAGGATCAGTAGTTGCAGCTCTACAGCACATTTCCAGATTTCAACATCTCTTTTTCTTGAGAAAGTGATGCAGCATGAGAATTCAGCTTTGTCCAAGCTTGGATATTTTCCATTAAATTCAGCACTCGTGTCTGAAACTGTGAGAAAAGGTCAGGATGTTTAATTCTCTGTCAGAAACTTTTCTCTTATCAGTTGCTCCTTTCTCATGGGGCTTTCATTATGTCAAGTTATTTGACCTCAAAGTGTGTTGGTCTCTTATCGAATATTCTCAGCAAACAAACAGCTCTTTGAATGGCCGATATTAATCTCTCATGGTGCCGCGAAACAGTCCTCGGCCTCGGGGCAGCGGAGAGCACAGAAGAAAGGGAAAGGGTCAGATTTCACAGCTGGAATTTTCGTTTGTCTTCACATCTAAAACTCCTCAGCACTGTTTGGTGCATGGGCTTCACAAACATGTTCCTCACATCTGCTTTAGAGTCGCTTCACACGCACACACACACACACACACACACATGCGCATCAACTAATCAGGAGTGGTTTTTGGGTTTTGGCGAGAGCTCTTACCCTTGGTGGTCTGTGTTGTATCCGAGCACGAGCCACTTTCTGCTTGTTGACGATGTTCATCAGCTTCACAGCATCGTTGCCCTTCACGTAAACCACCGGCCGCTTCAGAGGATCCTCGGCCACCTGGTTGAGCTGCGAAGATGAGACAGAGGAAAATGCATCAAACACAATATACAACAAAATCAAACTCATTAGTCTGGGCAATAATGGCCTTCCATTATTTAAGTTAACAGCTGTATAATGTCTTAACTATATAACAGAACTATATTTTTTCATTGTTTCTTTTCCTTCCAATCGTCACAACTGCTCAGGTTTATCCTCTGAGGTTGGGTACCACTGCACCAGGGTATGATTTTTGACCATAACGTATTAGGATTCTACTGGTATGAATTTTGAAAACTGATCCTGACACTGACAGTTTTATATTTAAGTTGTCTCTAAGCATTGGCTTTCAATATGTTTCAATATGAAAACTTTCAGTATTTTCACCAGAATCTAAAGATGAGGCTGAAACAGCGTTCATGAACTGTTTTCTAAAACCTCTCTAAAGTCAGAGTAACTCACGCACACATTCATCTGCTCGAATGTAAAAAAAAAAAAAATCTTGTAATTCATCACCGCACTCAAGACACAATTTGTGAAAATATATGTGCTTTTTGGATTCGAATGCTCCAACAAATGCAAACTACAGAGAAAAATGTAATATAGATCTTTAATATCGCACAGCCGCCACAAACATTTTTCGTAAAAGCCGTCACCATGATGTCAAAGACTGACGCACGTGTGTCAGCTGTGTCAATATTAAAGCTTTTTATTAAACACAGGACCGACAGTGCATTGGATTTTTCTCATTCACAACTGACTGACGCATGTAATGTGTGGCGAGGTCTCACAAGCAGACACTGTAGTTAAGGCACAACGTTTAGCAGCTACTGACCCTAATGGCTGTGAACTGAATGTAAAAAGAAAAAAAAAGCCAAAAGCATTTAAACTCTTCTTCTACCAACTGGGGGCAGAATGACCTGTAGTCTCAAGACATGGAAAGTGTGGTCACAGTTTGCCAGAGGGAGCAGAGGGAGGAAATAGTCAATGAATAGCATGTTCTGGCTTTCGAGTCAGTTGACACACACTCCTTTACTCCTCCTCTCCCTCTCCGTTCTCCCCTCTCGTCTGCTGGTCGGAATCTGTAATTTGAAAAGCCCAAGGGAAATACCGAGGATACTCGCATTTCTATTTCTTCTGCTGTCGTCATGTTCCCCAGTGAAATACTGTATGTTCTGGTTTGAAAGTATAGACGCTGAAACCTTTGATCTCCTTGCTTGATTCTGGTGTGCTGCTCCCGCTCTGAGAAATGACTCCACTGAGACTCTAGCTCGGCCTCTGATAAACAATACACCAATAAAAAGTATACCAATAAATGCAAGCAGAAAGTGGGAGGAAAGAAAAAAAAACAACACTTGTTTAATCACAAATGAACTTTTCCCTTAACAAGAAAAAAAAAAGTGTCAGAGCCACTTGCTGCACTTGGCCTCACATTAAAAGGAGGTCAAGTACATTAAATCTCTCCTAATTTTGGCCCCCAGGACCTTAATTCTCCCTAAGCTCCTCCCTCCCTGCCCCTCGGCCTTGTGGGTCCTGTCTCTGCTGATCGGGCCGCTCTGACTGGAAAAGCCTCTCGGGGGAATTTAACACAGCCGCCCAGTGCTGCCTTTCATGTGGTCTCTGCGCAATCCCTTTTATCTCTCAGCTACGCGCTTTACGACCCAGCGGCAGAGAAGAAGAGGCCAGGAGGGAAGAAAAAAAAAAACCTGCAAGTCCAGGCCTGGCGTGGCGAGGATGAATACCACAGGAGAATTCTTGCGACAAAAGGCGCTCAGAGGAGCAACTCGTGTATTTTACCTCTGAACAGAAAACACACAGGAGTCAGAGGCAGGAATGCGAGTGTGTGGATGTGTGCGTGATGAGGAATACACTTTGTTCTCACTGTAGCACTCAAAAACACATCCATAGTCTAAGGGGATGAGGTAATGTGCGCTACCTGTGCAATTATGAGCTCAACAGAGTTTTGGTCATGGTCTAGTGAAAGCTGAACCTGGATATCCATTTTCAGACCTCTCACAGTGCAGCGCGCTCCTCCAAACACAAGTTAGAGAGCTCAAAGGCCCAGGATGGTTGAATGAGCAAGGCTGATCCACATGCTTTTGAACAGAACTAAAGATAGAAAGATCATTGTCTGTACAAACAGCACACACACACACACTGCCAGTCAGAAGGGCAGGGCATGCTGCTGAGCTTTATTCAGAAGTGAAAAGCGAAGCGTCTTTCACAGACAGACCGAAGCAGATTAAGACCATTTCAGTGTCGTAGAGAGGGCGAACACCCGGGTAATTTTAGGTGTGTACAAACCTGGTCGATGGCATCTGGATTCTCTGACACGTCGAAGATGACGGCTGTGGCTCCACGCTGCACCGCTCGCTTTGCCTGCAAACACAGGAAACGCAAAGAAATGATTAGGAAAAGGTCGGGAAAAAAGGAGAAATAGGGCCAGAGGATGTCCGATCACACTGTCAAACTGCAGTTTGTCACAACCTTACCAAGATTTGAAGTTTTCAGATTCAAATTCAGGCCACTAGAGGGAGTTCTCTGCCCACACACGTCATGTGGGAAGTGCAAGTAAGAAAGGGAAGGGAGAGAAAACCAACAGGCGAGAAGTAAACAAGCCACTGATAACATTTGTTAGGATGCACATGCGGTCTCTCGCTCTCCATTACTTTGAAGTGAATCCGCACCACATTAAGCCAATACAGTCTGTCAGACACCGAAACAAGGAGTAACGCTTGCACAGCTCCACGTGACGGCAAAAAACTGTGCACGGCACCAGGCTGAATTGGAATCGCAATGTGCCGTGCACGCTTAGGGAAAGTTGAATAAAGTTATCAAGGATTTCCAACTGCTAAAAATGTGAGCGTCTTTCATCTGAGAGTAGAGAAAGTCGCAGCAGAGAGGTCTTTTGAAGACTTCTGCTAAAGGCAAAAGATAAAGGAAATGCTTGGATCTGCAGAACCCCAAGTATCTCTTCGCAGAATCCAAATTGGCTTCCTCTCGTCAGGGAAAAAAAAAAAAAAAGTTCCTTTATCTTAACTCCTGCTTTCCCCTACAACCCATTCTCACCCCACTCGATTCAACGGTGCCCTATTTAGACAACGTTTTGATGTCTGCACTACATGATCTAAAAGAGCGCTGCTGGGATCATATCCTGGTATTATCAAGTGCCCTTGGGTCCGCCAGCTCTCTTCATTACTGGAGGGAAGGGGGGGGGGTGAAGATCAAAGTGACAGTGTACAGTGCTGTGACTCTGCTGCCGAGTGGCTGGAGAGTGTCACCGCTCCAGTCTGCAGGAACTTCACACAGGACAGAGGGAGGAGATTGGGGAGAGGAGGTATGTGTGCAAAAGAATTTGCTCCTCTCGCAACACAGCATGTTGATTTCTGAGGTAACAACACTCAACAATAAGGAAAGGAAAAGTTTGTGTTGTCATCCCTCTGTGCAGCATAGTACACACAGACAGGGGACACATTAAAAAAACTGTTGGACCTCAGCGACGGACACCGTCCTCTAAACAATATCCCTTCGTCAGTGGTGTTTAGAGAGTGACGTCTGAGATCTGAGACTGACAAAGCTGTAACACATAAAGTCATTTCCGCACTCTTCAAACCCTTCAGCGACTCCTTGTATGAAAGAATCTCCATTCCCTGTGTTCCTCTGCGTATTCAGGCTTTGTTGTCCAGGACCGACCGACAGACCAAAACCCAAACCTGTTCAATTTATCATCACATAAAGTAGCAAATGTTTGTAATATTCACCTTTGAAGAAGTCAGTCGAAATCATTATCAATAAAAAATCTGGTGTATTTAATAAGCTTGGAGGTTTATTTTGAAGTATGTTGTAAAAAAGTTTGCAGCTCAGTTTGTTTCCTGCCGCTTTAAACCTCATGTCTTGTGTAGCTGATGAATACTGTGGCATCCAGTGACATATTGTGTAACTGGAATTGTGACATTAGGTAAGATTTCCTTTTCCGTAGGGTTCCTGGCATTCTTTCCCTACTTCCTGTGCGTGTTATGAGTCTTAGAAAGAGGTTAATGATTACCTATAGCTCTCTAAGAAGTAAGCATGTGTAGCTAAAGTCAGTCTGGATTCAACTATACCAACATTTGTCTACTCAATAAACATGACATTCCTCTGCCGAAGCAAGACAGAGAAGCAGAGGTATTTGTGTTCTCCAGAGTAAATAACAGAGTCAATAATCACACTAAATCTAGAAGATATGTAATTTTTACAACACATGTGTGGGCCAGTGTGGGTCTTCTTCACTGCAGGTACCTGTGGTGGGGCAAGTTGCAGCAGGAGGGAAAACAGAAGCAAAGTCGCGAAAGGCCTTTGATATGAAAGAGGTGGCATATGTAGCACATTCAACTGTGAGTGTAAATCAGCAGCAGGAAAATGGAAACACATAGCGACTCTTAGGTCTACCAGCTACATCTCAATTAGATTTCCCACAGACAAGATCTTTATGAATCTGGCTTTTCATAGCTCATTAAAGACTAATTAACCCTGCAAACAGAGTGAATGAAAGCCTTATCAAAACACTGAAAACATTCAAAACGGAGTCGCGCTATAAATACGAGCTCTTCCAACTTTCCCTCTTTCGTCCTGCCTCCTTTACATAAACCAACGTCGCTCCTTTCTCCCTCTCTCCTCACTTTTGTACTTGGAAAGTTCAAAAGCGAGCAGAGCGAAATCTCGCTCAGCTTTTCCCTCTCACCCAGTTTTCTCTCAGCTCCACACTGCCAGGCTCCAGCCCCCATTTAATTCAGCACAAGTCTGCTCCTTTGATGTTAGCTCTCCCAGTTAATAATTAATAGCTCTTGGTAAGACGCTTTGAGAAGAAAGAGATCTTCCTCCTAAAGAATCTCCACTCGGGCAGGCCCACGCTGCAGTGCAGGGACTTGCCTGACGACAACAAAAATGCACCCACAGGCAAACGGGCTGTCTTAAAAACCATGACACATCTCCTTCCCAAGCCCATAAAAGACTACAACCTCGGACACCAAAGGAAGGATACATATTTCTTGCTTTATGACAATTTTTTTCTCTCTCTCTCTCTCTCTCAGGACTTTGTCATGTTGCTAAAAAACCAAACCCTTCAGTGAGGAAATACTTGACTGAGTCAAAATGGCTATAGAATTTCAAGTGGCAGAGTTCCTCTGTAAGGAGATATTGTGAAAGAAATTTGAGACAGAGTTCGGTCCTCTGCTGCAAACTGCTCAGAAAGACGAAAAACGCTGGGAAACGCATGCTTTCATTCATACAAGTGTCATTGCGGCCGAACGGGAGTTTCAAGGTCCGTATGTTAAGCTCATCAAGGTGACATCGAGGCAAGATGACATTCTGATCTTCTCGTTCATCATCACAGATGAGTTTAAGACACGCCGATGTTATCAATTAATTTGAAGATATTTAAAGGATCAATGCTTTGTGTTGCGATAAGGCATCAACTCAGAAACTGATCCAAATTCACTGTTCCTTTAAAGTACCTATTCTTTGAGTATTGCCATTTTTCTCTTTTGACTCCACTGCATTTATGAAGCTACAGTTAGTAGTTACTTTTCAAATGAAAAGAAAAAGATAATTATCCATCGGTAAACCAGTGATTCTCAACCTTTTTGGCCCCTTACACAAAAACAAGTGTCAGAGTCAGGGGAGGGCCCCTTTCATGTTTCGGATCAGTGATTCCACCAAAGAGACATTTCCCCTCTAAACTTTTCAGATGGTTTCATTTAAATAACATTTTTAGATCCTAAATCAAATATTTCACTAATAAGCAAAGAGTTCTCAGCGTTTTCATGAATCATCTCATTAACTCGTGACCCTTTGAAGGCGGCTGACCCCCGGGTTAGGGAAACACTGGACTGAGCTACCAAACTGTATGGTTAGTAGATAAAACTACAACTTGACCATATACATACCAGTGGAATACTACATGTGGATTATTGCATCAGTTACATCTTATAATGTCATTTAGAATAACTTATCACTCACTTTTAAGCAGAATAAGTATGTTCACATTTGATACTTGCAGGACTTTTATGCAGGATCTGAGGACTTCTCCCACCACTGTATATAAATAGGAATAAGACAATCAATCAACAACTCCTACAAAACCACTACTCATCCACGTTCATAAGATCTGAACTTTATGCAACTTTCCTCTGACAATAAATCCAGTTTCAATCTTTAAGAAAAAGTGAAAGTAAGAGATAAACTGCAGGAGCGGACAAATAGGGAAGAGGCAACAAAAAGAGCACTGCTAATATTCTTCTCAAAGTTGAAAACATGATCTGTGGTCCCAGACGTGAGCACTTGATCAGTCATCCATGCTCAAAAAAAAGGGGGAGGGGGGAGTTTTACAGGTACTTCACAATACTGCTGGCTAAACAAACTTCCCGCTGGCTCGGTAGCATGAGAATTAGGGTACAATCTTCCCTGAGCGAACAAAAAACCGCAGCAGAAAGTACTGAGAAGCCAGTCTAGACACAGAGGAAAATGAAAGCTATGTTTAGCATCCCTAAGTAAGCCTGCCAGCTTGTAAGATCTGAGGGAGAGAAATTTTTCACTCGTCTGGAAAGAGACTTTTTCTCAGCGAAACGCTCACTCCATCATATACATACACTGAGGATTCTCATATCCCCACACACACACACACGGCTGCCAAACAATGCATGTGTAAATATGTGCAGATATTTATGTACAACAGACAGCTATGTGCTCACGTGCAAACAGACACACACATGGATTACACCTGCAACATCTGGCCGCATAAACATGCATCACCTATCACATCATTCCCTCTTTCTCTCCTACTTTCTCCTCCTCTGGTTCCCTCCTTTCTCTTTCTTCCTCCTCCTCTACATGCTTCTCTCTCTCTCTCCCTGCACTGCTATAATTAAGGCAATTAAGTCTTCAGAAGACTCTCCACTGCCATTACGCTGTAATTTCATGTTGCCTCCTGGCTTTACAGTTTATTAAAAGATAAAGGCATAGTTTTCTCCCATTGATTTCCTTATATGTGGTTGCCCCCCCCCCCCCCTTCAGAGGAGGCATGTGCTCCAAAACATTATTTACATTCAACTAAAATGAAATCTAAGTTTTCAACGTGGCTGCGCGTCATCTGATTGGACGCCTGCGCAGCGCCGAGACGGAAGAGAATACTACGTTTCTTCCTGTGAATAAAGCACCTTTGCACGTGCAATCATCCGTGCGATCTTGACGTTTTCATTACAACGGGATTTAATCATTTCCTCCCTCCCCGTTCATCGAGCGCATTACTCAATGGCTTCCCGGGCTACCTGCCGTTTGATGTTAACACTTCGCTGACAAACTGCTAATCTGTCACAACATGTTATTCAGTTTACAGATACCTGACATGTTCATGTTGGCCGTGTGACATGTAATCAACTGGTTTGACGCTCTGGTCGTGCTGGATTTGTTATCTGCTGTGTCACGACAACACGCAAAATAAGAACTTCCCTGTTCCCACAGGCACATAAATACTATCCTGTAACCGTTTACAAGGGCACAGTGTGAACTCAAATAACCTCTGCGAGCTTAATCCTGCCAATAACTTAGTTTCATGAATCCCCTTACACTCATATTTAAGGTTTAGACTCATGGCCATGAAATTTCACTCCTACATTACAGATTAAAAAGAGGTGACTGTGTAGTTCCTCAGAGTTTTAAACAAGTCATTGTTCAGTTTCTCCCTCCACCTTCCCAAACTTTTGAACTCTCCCTGTTTGATATTCATTTGAATGCTGTCAAAAACCCCCAGCTGCAACACTTTTTTTTTTTTTTTAACGGGCGTCCCAGGACGTCTGAGGAACTGTTTCTCGAGCTGCATGAAAAATGTTTTGCGAAGCACATAAAAAAATCCACTTGTGTGTCACACCGGCGGCGGAGAGGGGTCCCGGCGAGCCTCCTCGAGCTCCTCTCCATCTCACCGCCTTCGTGTAAACGGGCAGTTTACTCAACGTAAACACGCAGGGGAAAGAATCACTTGAAGCACTCAGTGAGCTCACTGACTGCCATTAATATCAGACTTGCAGATAAGACGTCGGGTCAGGAAATGGACGCGAACCTGTTTATCGTGTCTCGGCGCTGATCTCAGATCAGTTTAAGACGTCAGATTAGTCAACCGAGATGGTCATCTGAAGCTTAAAGCCGCATGAATACACTTCTGGCCACAAGAGGGGAACATGGTGACAGATATGTTACAATGTATTTACACATCCAGCAGAATCAGTAACATTATCATTCATTTCAATTCATTCCATCTGAATAATATAAGTTCAATATTCACTCTTTTAGCTCTGGTTTGGTCTCTGCCAAAGTGTTGCCACCTTCAACTTGTGAAGATTTGGGACACACAACTGGGTCCAGCTCCGGCTGCCCCACAGGTGACTCTTGGTGTCACAGGCTGTTGTACCCGTCTTCATACGTTTACAGACACAGGATTAGACACAACCAGGAGGAAAACTGAACAGCAGTAGACGGAAACAAATGAGGTCTTATTTGAAACTATAAAATTCTGAATTAGACTTGCATCCTCACCAAAATCAGGACAATTTGTATCTCGGGAAAGAATATCAATTTCTCCGGGACAGTCGCTCAAAAAAAAGAGAAAACCAGGACAGATGGCAACACTACACCAACCCCTGAGAAAAACATATCTGGCTCTTTACCTGCTACTGGTACTCTTCATGAGCTAGTTGCTAACTCTGTCGGCCGGTACATGATGACAGATTGTGTTGTGGCTGGAAACAGCTGAGACTAAAACAAATGTTTAAGATGTAAAAACCCAAAAACCTTTGAGCAAAATGAGGCTAAAAAGTGAGAAAAACGGCAACAAACTGAAAAGACTTTTTTATCTTTTCTGTTCTTCTCTGGATCCGCAATATCGCCACAGAAAAAGGGCTCTTTTCTCCGGTGTACTTTGCTGCTGCTCAAAACTAATCTATCTACATGAATATTCCAGCACTCTTATTACAGTGACAATCATGCATTTCAATTCACGTTTACTTTCCTTTTTTCTCCAAAAGAAATGGAAAGAAATTGAATGAATATCAAGGTCCTTGCACCACGTCATGAATGAACACAGTGCACAAAGTGTGAGCCAAGGGTCTAAATGATAAACCTCTGGACAAAAGACAAATGTTAAATGGAAATACATTTTGTTTTAGTATTGATGCTCAAACTCGCGGTAATCAGATGGAAAAAGAGCTGTGGTGGTGGTGGTGCGTTCACAGGCTCACATTGTCTCATACATGGAGATCTGGGGCGGATGTAACGACTTCACTCTCAGACAAACACCAGGTACACTGATCCCCGGCCATGCCTATGTGCCATACGTCATGTACGTGACCACATACGCACACGGACACTGATACAGTATGTAACAACTATCTGTCCGACTGTGTCACCATCCCTGAGGGGGGAAAAAGAAAAAGAAAAATCAGTTCCCATGGGTGATGTCTCTTCTTTCCACTCTGTCTCCCAGTCCCACATGGGAGACAGAGCTGTGGAACAAACCTGAGGCAAAACACAACCGTTGAATCCATTTCCTGTCAGAGATGTGTTTCACCAAGAGGCCATCTTCTGGATTGGTGTGAAAGGTGGTAATGTCAGCTGTGGAGGAACAGAGCTCTACACGTCACAGCAGAAGCCTGAGGTTCTCTGCAACGGCACGGCTATTACTATCTCAGTTCTTAAAGCTACCTGCCATCTCTCCGTCTTTTCTTCATTTCCCCTTCACTGAGTGTTCCTTTCCTCTTCCTCACCTCATCTTTCCCATCCAGTAAACACTACCCCCCCCACCCCCCCACCCCTACCCCTCCCTCCATCTCTGTCTCAGTGCACATTGTGGGGTGGCCATTCACCCACCATTGCATAACCAGAATTATACAAGTGAATTGTGCTATCAATATACGTGTGTGTGGTGCAGGGGGGTGGGGTGGGGGGGTTGGGGGGGGGGGGGGGGGGGGTGTTCTCTCAGGAGGCCTGCCAGTGGAACTTGGCAGAGAGCCGGCCCCATTAAAGAGTCGGGAGAAACAGAGTGAGGTGTACCGGGGAGCACTCGCTCTCCCTCATTGTAAGACCCATACATAGTGTCTCCTTCTCCCTCTCTCTCTCTCTCACACATTTTTTTTTAACTACTTTCCATACTGTGCAAAATCCTGAGCCTGATATTTACTTAAATACATCCTATCTGCTTTGCTTAAAGTGCAGACTCATGGCATCTCTCATCGACCAGTGTTAACATATAAAGCTGGGGATCAAACATCACGTCTTTTTAGCACCATATCCTGAGTAACAAAAACTGCCAAGTACCCAAAGCTCATTCTCTTCTTTCACTCTTCTTTGATGAGCTTGTTCCCGACTTGATTCACATTTTTGCCGACATTAGACGACAAGTCCGTCAGACCAGCTTCTTTTGTTGCACAAATGTTTTAGAGCAGGTCCAGTGAATAACCTTCAATGGCACAAAGGTAAACTGCCCATGGTAATAAAAAACAAAAAAACACTTAAGGGTCTCCAAGAGCTGTAATTCTACAGGTTGATGACTTAAAAACCCTCAATCTGCACAAAGGCAGCATTACAACAAACTGCGCTGTGTTACTGCACCCTCTGATGCATTATCAGGACAACACTGTACTGCAGGAAGTAGTACTGTATATATACTGGCAGGTCAAGGGTTCATTCTACAGAGAGATAATGAGCCAAAACTGGGCAGAAAGTGAAAGTAAAGCATCCTGCGTGTCATTCATGGGAACTTCTGCAGCAGTGTTGAGCCAAACTCTCTGAACGATGTTTCATCTCCATTGTAGAAGGAAAGGCATGAGTGTATCAGCTGCTGAATGAGCACGATTTGTTTTTATTTTCCCTTTAAAATCTTTATTTATTTTAAATTCATTTACACTGAGACACTGCCATATGAAAAATTTCAGTAACAACTGACTCAACTAAATTTCCTGACGGCTGGTTTTAAGGCTCAGTTTCTGAATACAGGCTGTGTGCATTTCTCTGTGGACTGAGCGCTTTGATCTTTTCACAGTATTAATACAGAACCTAGACCTGATCTATAATCAAAGAAGACATGGAAATCTCACTTAATACAATACGGGACCTTTAAAAATGCATTGCCATATTCCTTTAAGGTCCATAAATTAGGCTACATGTGATTTCTAGGTTTTGTTTAACAAACAGTCTGCGTTTTAAATATTCTTTTATCTTACTCTAATATATATATATATTATCCTAAAGGTATAAATAAACGATGTGTTACTTGAGCCTATTTTCAAAGAGCTTTTGAAGAGTGACAGAGCAACTGACAAAGTGACTCATACTTGAACAAATGCAAAGCCAAACCCCTCTCTCCTCCTCTCTCTCTCCCCCTCCCTCTCTATCTCTCTCTCTCTCTGAGGATGATCAACACTACAAAAACTTTTTGGTAAAAAAAAAAAAAAGTCTTGGCAGGAAGCCTTCATCAGGGTAACATAGCAGAGAGATAATTGTTCTGAAACATTTAAATGCTAATGTCATCATGTGGACTTCTGAGGAAACACACTGACACACTAAGTCTGTTTTAAAACTTTCATCAAGCTCCAGGTTGAAGTCGTTCATTTTAATCTCCCTTCCCTTTTTTTCCAGCGCCTTTATTTCGGTGGGAAAATGAAGCAGCACGACATTAGCTTTTGTTATTCGTGTTATGAAGATATGATAAGTAGTAAATGATGGATGAGACTCACACGCTGGAGTTCTTGTGAAATCCTGAGCATTTTTTTTAGCGTCTTTCTCTCTTGAAATAAACATGTTTGTCTGACTTGTTGTGCACCACAGGGAGCATTTCCTGCCTCCCCTCCACGGTTTCATGTCTGTCTGTGCGTCAGGCGTGCACACACTTACACAAACACGAGCACAGATGCAGAAACGCACTGACTCAGACCACCGCTAATCAAGAAGCCCTTCAGTCTTCTCTCCTCCTGCTGCCCACTGTTCTGCCCTGCCGAGACCAAACGCCGGGGCCGGAGGAATGGACAACCGCTAATTAAATTTCCTCCACTTTTCCTCTCTCTGTCCCTCCCATGTTGTTTTCTTACCGGTTTTGGGCTCTGGCCCTTTGTGATTCCCAGGAAAATAAACAAGCTTTCCGGCCAGTGACAAGAATACTACTTTTTAAGTGCTTCTTCTCCATCTAGTGTCTAAACAGGAGTTGTTTGGATGAAAGTGATGGAAAGTCTTGGTTAGAAATTGATTCATGATAAAATACCAGTTTTTTTTTTTTTTTATCCATGGGAAACTCTGAAGGGGGAAAATACTAATATTAATTAATGAGATTATCTGTAGTGATTAGACCTGCTGTCAGTCAAAAGCCCTTGATGTTTTCTTTGAGAATATAAAGTTTTAATTGGTTTCAGGGAAAGTTAAGGAAAACTCATGCATGCATGTCTCGCTGCTTTTTGATACATGAGGCAGGAAATAACTTGTAGAAAAAGAAAAATCTGAAATTTTGATATTAGAGTTTTTGCTTCTGGGCTCTCAAAGGAACACTCGAGTGTGGAAGAAAACTTTTTCCCGGTATTGAAAATTCTGAATTTCCATATATTTTTCAGGGGATGAGAGCTGTCAGACGGAAAGGCAGGGAGGACGATAGAGCTGGAAGCAAGTTAAGACAAGTGAAACACTGGGTTTGTGCTCGCCTGCTGCAAGTCTCATGGCACATAATAGATCAAATGTTACGCGGTTCTTCTTCCGCCTTTTCAGCGTATAGACGGCTCTTGTTAACAGGCTCAGATATGAAAACAGTAGGTAAGACGGGCTGTCGTCCGCCTTATTTTTAAAAATATTTTACAGGAAGTTTTATTCATGCATTTTAACAGTGTTTCAAAGAACACATGACTGGAAGAAAACTTTACTCCAATGCAGCTCTGGTCTGCACCAAAAATTAAGAAATGCTACAAGCACACAGGCTTTCATCTCCAACTCTTCATCTGTATCTACACAGGATGCGTTCAGGCACAGGATTGAGCGTAGGTCACAGGTGTTTTTGGCAGCGCTCAGAGCCCAACACACAATCACTGTAGTTATGCAGGTAAAACGGAAGAGAACAGACTTGAAGCGTAAAACCATGCTGCAGGTTGCAGTTATGCATGTACAGCATGAATGAAACGCAAGCCTGCTGCGCCCATAACGACACAGTAACCGTTTAAACCTGATTAAGAGTGTGACATTTCTGAATCTGACATTAACTGCTACAAAATAAAACAGAAACAAAAACATAGCAGTGTTTGTGGTTCCCTTGACCCAGGATGTTACAGTGCGAACATGCGGCAGAATCCAAATGTAGTGATCTGAGGCGAGTCGAGGCGTCTCGAACGGCCACTTCTCTCCTTCCCCTTAATTCGTCTGCAGTCGTACGGTTTTTCTCTAATCTCCCTCTGCCTTGAAGCTGCTTTAGCAGACCATGTCCCTGCTTGCATGAAAGAGAAGCTGCTGTTGTTGCCTCTCTCTCTCGTAATACTTTTTCCTGCTGCTGCTGCTGCTTCTGGTGGTGGAGGGGTGTTGCTGCTGCTGTCTGTCTTCTTTCCCTGGGCAAACAGCGCAGAGCAGGTCAGGACTCGGCCCTATACCCCCCCCCCCCGCCACATAATGCTTCTTTCTTATACCTAACCTCTCATCTCCGCTTCTGTGCAGCCTCCTGAGCAGAGGAGACTGACTGAACTGAATGTTTGTTTTTTTTAAACTTAATTTAAGCAGATAATCGTGTGAAAGAAAAGAAGCTGACTGAGTCACTCCTTTGATGATATCCAATAAGGTCAAAGTTGAAAGACAGACAGCAAACGCTTTCCCTTTGAGAGACTGACGGTAGAGCAAAAGCAGCCATCTAAGAAAAGGTATGTACTGCGTTAAAGAAAAATACTGATTTTGCATTACACTCCTATAATATTGTTGGAGGCGAGGAGCAGAATCACTTCTGTCTAACTCCTTTTCCATTTTCAAACCGCAGTTGATGGAGCCTCGCCTGAGGTCATTGATCAGACTTCGTACCCCTCCCTCTGGAGCCACAAAAAGCTTTATAGTCTATAGTAGTACATATGCTGCTCAATACCTGAAGACAGGCTTTGATGTGTGCAGCCCCCCCCCCCTTTGAGTAATCCAGGACAACACTTTCGATCCTTAAGACACAAGTGTGAGGGGTCACGAGATGGTTGCCAGGAGAGCAGAAAATCCCAAAATCTGGTTGAATTTCACAAAAGCAAAAACTCGCCTAAAAGGCAGGAAGCCACTGATTTATGAAATGGCGAACTCCATCTCTTCACCAAACCTGACACACGCACGCACGCACGCACGCACACACACACCTCTTTCCTTTTGTTGTGTCCCGATAAAGATAACATCAAAGCAGGAAATGTCTGTGGCCGTAAATAGGATTTGAACAAAGAATGCCAGCAAGATGGTGCAATATATTGAGCTACGTTTACTCATCCAGCTCCAGCTCCAATATAACACCTCACTGTTCAGTATGGTTGGTCTTCAGATTGGTCAAGAAGCACACACCCACCACCAGGTCATACCCAGAGGTAACAAAGTAATATCCTGGAGTAGAGTTTGGAGGCTTTAACACATCTGAGAGGTAAATATTGCACCTTTCACTCCCCTACATTTACCTGACATTATCTAAAGGATTAAAAAGCTTCTTCTTTTTTTAAAGTACCATTTAACCACGGACAGCCGCCAACCAGATGTCGCATGTAAATTTTATTGTTATATTGGTCTCCATAAACAATGGTAGCGTCTCTGCCAGGTGCATTCCCATTCTTCACCTCCTTCCTATCTCCATGTTTCTCTTTTCTCTTCTTCCATTACCTCACTCTGTCAGAGCATGGGCAGCTCCAATGTCGCCTTCACACACACACACACACACACACACACACACACACACACACACACACACACACCACTTCTCCATCTCCTTGCCGTGCCAACTTTGCCTCCATGGCGGCACAAAAAAAGGAAATTTAAACCGCGAGAGCAGGATGCCATTTTCACCCCCCCCCCCCCCCCCCCCCCCCCCAGCAGAGGACTCATCTGTAGCAGGGAGAGGCATCAGATTAGCTGTGTGGGGACCAGGGGGCTTCAGTTTCCAGCTTCCGTGCCAGGCCGTGGGCCCGAGCCTTAAAGACAACACGGCCCTGACATACGCAGCAGGGCGCAGGACACGAGGATTCTCACGCACACCAGCGCACATTCCCCCTACAAAGCAACGGGCTTAGACGGAGATGAAGAGAGAAAAGACAGGGCTTTGGTTTACGTGGGTGGATGTCTGGTCCTATCTTTTCTGAGATTTACTTTTTCCACGGCTCATCTTTTGATCCAGCGCCGCCCCGTCTTTTCTGGATGCTGTTTGACAGACAGGGGAGCTTTAGCTGCGGCTGGCGTCTGACTTTCTAATAACAATTGTGATTTAAGAACAAAAAAGAAAAAAAAAAAAATCGATGTAAGGGAGGGGGAAAAATAAAAAAAGAGACAATTCCTCAGAGGTGCTAACCGCACTTTCTTCTTTTTCTTCCTCATTTCTCCTCCTTTCTTCCTCTCCCTCTCTCTCTCCCTCTGTTTTTCCCCTCGCCTTCTCTCTCTCCCTCCATCTCTTTCTCATCTTAAGTCCCCAGGGCTCCTTTCTTCTCTCTTTAAATAGGGGCCTGAGCTGTGAAGTCTAATAATGGTCATTTGGCCTCCCATTGAAAGCTGGGTAATTCGGCCCAGGGACGGCTCACTTTGAGCCACATGACACAAGGAGCTTCCCAGTGACCATGGAAACGAGCGCAGTGGGATCCCAGGCGCCTCCCAGCGCCGTGAAACGTGGTGAAGCGGTGATTTAGGAGAGGGACTTTTTTTTTGGAGGGGTGCAGTAGGAAGGTGGGTGAGGGTTCCAACACAGAGAGAGGAGGGGGTGAGAGAGAGAGGGAGAGAGAGAGAGAGAGAGGGAGAGAGAGAGAGAGAGACAGAGGGAGAGAGAGAGACAGAGAGAGAGAGAGGCCCCTGCCTGGTCACAGTGGAAACCTCTCCCGACACCCCGCCAGAAGAGCGGCCAAGATAATATCAGCAAGTTGAGGCGTACACAAACATGAAAGGAGAGCCCAAAAGGCAGGCCCCTGAGTGCCCCGCACTTCACAAGCTTTTCTCTCCCTTTTTTTTTTCTTCTCTCCTCACAGCTCCTCCTCCTCCTCTCTTTTTCAATTTCTCTGTCTATCCCTCCCTCCATGCTGAGGTGTTTGAAAGTGTTTATGCAGCGCGAGGGACCAGGTGGAAAGGAAGCTAAAGCTCGTGCATTTTTACCCCGTCACACTGCGAGGATTTAGCTGCACGGCTCTTTGGCTGCGGTTCGATTCGGTCGCTTTTCTTTTTTTTCTCCTAATACGGCATCATAAAAGTTGTGAATGCAGCTGATATTTGGTAATTAATGGGTGTTTTTGTGATTGATTAAGTGCAATCAACTCAAAACTTTTTGGATGTTTCTGTTGTACATAACAATGTGCAATAACACCCTTAAATTACTAGGACCCCCAAAATTTGACGAAACCTTTCACCTTTCAATGGCAGATCTCTAGAGGAAGGGACCTTGAAAACTCCCTCGCCGCATCTGACTAAGAAAAGTGTATGAAGCTGCCACAACATTAGCCTCCATTATCCTTCTGCTGGCGGCTGCCTTCGTTTAAACAACCATAAACTGACTCTCAATTTGCTGCACTCAACTGAAAAGGATGTAAGCCCTCTCATTTTTAGCACAAGTATAGGGGGAAATTGTCTTATCGATATCCTGCGTTTTTACGGCTCGGCTGTCAAAAGATTTCTTTTTTTAAAAAAACAAAAAAAAACAAAAACAAAACAAGCCTCATCGAACAAAAGCTGCTGTTGAAAATCAATCACTATTGTGGCTTCACTGCAATTTAACAAAACAGTATGGAGACTGCGGGATGTAAAACTACAGCAATTTTCTTTCCTTCTGTTATCGAGGCGCCGCGCTTCACTGAGGCCTTTGCAGAAAGGCGGGAGACGAGAGTGATGAGAGCGACGGTGAGTCATTCAGCTGTCTGCATAGAAACACAAGCTCATCCGCCAGCCTTCCACTTCTCCTTACCCAGACTGATAAACAGTGGATGAGCTCGTGCACAAATACTTGCATCAACAAATACACCCACCGATCAGACAGTGTTCCTTTTTTCCCGTGAGGGCCGACACGTTGTGTTAGAGGTGGTCTGGAAACGCAGCCGGCTCAGTCCAGCATTGAAGCTCCTTTACAACAAGCCCCGCCGCATGACACCTTACTGGCATTGCCGTGGCCTCGGGACGAACTCTCGCACACACCTGAGTGTGTAGGACAGCTAACCTGGCCACAGGCTCGGAGCTAGTCACCCGCAATATCACACTCATCTGTCTGTTGCCATTTCTTTCTTTTTAAAGCTGCACTTTCTCTTCTTCACACACACACCATCCTCGTAGCCCTTGTGTACTTTATATATCCCCATCATTCCTCTCGCACGCGCACACACACACACACACACACACACACACACACACACACACACACACACACACACACACACACTGCACCCTCGCTACAGCTCTGGCTGAGATGCCAGACACGGTTAGAGTCCAAAAGCCACTTAGCACTAAGACAGAGCAGCTGTTTGCTCTGGCCTGACGTCCTATAGTGCCAATGTGAGGGCCACGGTAGAAAGAGACACAGAGACACGATCCTCTGCCCGCTCACATTGTTCCATGGCAACTGTGGTTTCAGGATTGTGTTTGTATGTGTGTCAAAAGACAGAACTTCCCACACAGGATACACTTTTTATGGTTGTGTGCCTCTGGCAAAAACTTTAAAGCAGCTCGCTTTATTTCTGGGAGGATATGTCAATAAAGATCTTGAAACTTTTCTTGTTGCTCGAGTTATTTTTAAGTGCTTCGCAGCAGCCGGTCTCGGCGCAGTTATGCTCCGCTGCAATGAAATGTTGTCTTTGGCCAGCGTTTAAGGTGGAACTGATCGCGGTTCAGAGACGAGCTGGTCAAGGGCAGCGCCAGGCCACACACACAACAAGCACATACCAGGGAGTTTTACATGCTATGCCAGCCAAGAGGCTTGTTTTACACACAAGCTGCAGGGCTGTGTGGGAGGATGGGTCGCATTTTTCTGCTTATGTGCATACAAAAAAAAAAAAAAAAAAGTTGTACCAAGCGAGACACGAATCCCAGCCGCCCACTTACCAAACCAGACCCATTCGCCTTCGTCATGTCATTGAAAAGCCAAGTCCCCCCTAACCTCTTTCTCTCCACTCTAACTCCCACTCTTCTGCAGTTCCTCCCCTGGTTGCCCGGGTTAGTGGCTGATGTCATGAGAGCCCCGGGGCAGGATGAAAGGGGAAAAGCCGCCGTGCTAAGGCCCTGTGTGGCCACTGGACTGACACTGCGATACTTGAAAGAAGAGATATCTCCCTGGCGCGGCGACAAAGACCCCGACCAGCCCGAAAGCCAGTGGCATGATTTCATGTTCCAGAGAAGCTGCCAAAAATCGCAGTGTATGTATGTGAAAGACAGTGTGGAGAAAGAAGGGAGGGACGCCAGTTCTGAGAAAGTCGAGCAGCGGGGAGGAAATGACAACCAAGAATATGTTACTGACCGCAATAAATAGTTCAACTTGAGAACAGATAAATGTCTGCAGAGGTGTGAGCATGATTTACAACATTTACTAACACCTCAGAGAAAGCAGAGACTTGATAAGCCGTAACTAAGGAGAAGCAATTACTTGCAACTGTGTCCCGCTGACACCGGGGGCACCTTGCAGTGTCATCCTCATATGACACCGTAACTCAGACGACCAAACCACCGCCTCAAAGAAAGTCTCAAACACAGCTGGCTACAGTAGGAACTGATTTGCTCTTGGTTTGTCCTGCTGCTGGGGGGGGAGGGGCTCCTGCTTTGGCACACTGAGGTCAGAGGTTTAACAGTCCTGCAGCTCTCAAAGGAACCAGACAGGAAGTGCAGGAAAAAACTGTGTACATATATATGACACGCCAGCGCTTTGGTGAGGTTTGCAAGCGGACTTCAGAGGCTGCCGTGACCGACCTCTCTTCCTCCTCTTCCTCTACGGGTAATATTTGCTGATGTCAGAGCATCTCTCTGCGACAGTGAGAGCGGCCTGAAGACACTCAGCTGGGTAATTAAGTGCAAGTTAAAATCGCACCGATGACAAAAACAGTATAAAAGTATGTAGAATTAGATGTGTAGAATAGGCCAAAAGTAAGGAAATGTTCAGACGACGAATACCAAAACCAAAACAGAAGCTTCACAGTACCAAGAGTGTGTAGTAGCAGCTGGGGGCTCAGCATCGCTCTAGAGGGATCAATATAGTCAGCAGCTCTGAAATTATGGCAAGAGCTGCAGAAACCTGGAGAGAAAATCTACTCTGCGGAGAGTCGAGATGATAGCTCATATCTTTTGCTTTAGCATTAATTTTTCTGCTTTAAAAACTATCTGCATGACCATGTGCACGAGCCACTTACTATTGGACTTGTGAAATAAATGCAAGCATACAGCCAACTCTAAATAGAGCAAGGAATGCCCATTGCTACGTGTTGACCAGCTCCTAAACACAGCTGGGGGCCTTGTGTTCCCAGACACTTTATATTTAGACATGGATTAGAGTAAACAGCATTTTTTTTTTTTTCCTCCTACAATTCCGTTTTGTGCGTTCACTGGGATTCTGTAATTGAATGGAATCTAAATTGACCAGACAAGACCCCAACACTGTTGGTGGCAAAGTGGCAGCAAAGTGGAGTGGGCTCTTGGGTTCAGTCAGGGGCCAGTCGGGTAAGGCGGGAGAGGGGTTGGGGGGTGGTGAGGGGGGGCGGGGGGCGGGCGGGGGCAGAGCATGAGGCCAGACCAGGCGGGGTGAGTGTGTAAGAGTGGGCATAGTATCCGGACTAGGGCTGGGCACGGTGACCTGGCTGGCTGGCTGGGCAGAGTACGCAGACTGGCAGGGGGTAAACACTGCACTGTCTGGCCTGGCAAAAGCGGCAGTGCCAACACAAAGCACCCAGCTGTGTTCGGGCCCCGGGCGAGGGTCTGTCAAGATGCAACAATGGGCTTTCCCTCCTCTAATTATAGTCCTGGCTGAATAAACACAGAGGAAGCAGAGTGGTCTAAAGGTTAGGGAGGCTGGCTGGAGGCCAAAAGGTCACAGGCCAAGGTTCCTGCCATCCTCACTACAGTGTCCCTTAGCAAAACATCAAACCCAGAATGTATAAAAAAATGGCCGGCTCATTAGCACTCTGCTTTGACGGGTTCCACTGAGCGGAAGGTGTGGGTTTCTGGTGCTCAGGGTGTCCTCGTGGCTCAGCTGGCGGAGGAACATGGACCCACAACATTCTGGATCTGGATGCAGCCTGATCAGATATCACCCCGTCTATCCCGTCTATCCCGTCTCAGTAATCTCATAACAACAACAACTGAACAGTGGTTTGACATCCTATTGAAGGCAGGTGCTGCGCTGCACTGCACTCCTGTTACTGTTTTATTCCACGCATTATTATTCTTCCTTGTCAAACCCTGGCGCCTACATCACCAACAATGCAACCATCATCAACCGGCAACAGCTCAGTCAGAAGTTTGGGTGTGTTACATCAGTAGCGGCTAATGTATCCTGGTGGGCTACAGAGGTCACTTGTTTCTACTTATTCATCACACAGATTTTTGTTCTTTTTTAAACTTGTAGTCCTTGAGGAAACAGTCAACCAATCAGAAGAGGGGGCTCTGAGCCTCTCTTCTGGCTGACTGTTTTGTGAGTGATTGAATAAAAATATAGCAGATTTCAGGTAAACACTCTGGGTCCCGGTGGGCTGGGCTAGGGGCTCCATGCCCCTAGCCCAGCCCACCGGGACCCAGAGTTTTGACCCAGGCTTTGTTGTGACATCACAAAGTTACAGAAGTTCTGATGGCTCGTTTTAGGGCTCAGTTTCTGAAAACAGGCTGTGTGCATTTCCCTGTGGATCCCTGCACTTTGATACTTTCACAGTATTAATATAGAACCTAGACCTGCTTTATAATCAACCAAGACATGGAAATCTCACTTTATACAATATGAGACCTTTAAAGATTCCCTACCTACCATTAACAATCATGTAGTGTCCTACAGGGATACTGGTCCCATGACAATTACCTTAGTGATAAGTGGTAAACAACAAGTTAAACCAGT
This sequence comes from Seriola aureovittata, assembly GCF_021018895.1. NCBI lineage: Eukaryota > Metazoa > Chordata > Actinopteri > Carangiformes > Carangidae > Seriola > Seriola aureovittata. The sequence goes on from NC_079368.1 coordinate 19,989,052, forward strand.
TGGTTTCCCTCTGGAACTGTTAACTGCTCCTCGAACATCACGCATCACTATCAATACAGACCATTTACTATAGAGTGAAGCCACCCATGACTACGGTATATTCTTGGCTACAGTAGCAGAGAAGTTTGAGCGCTGAACATAAGGCCTCAGCACAAGTATGCATCAGCTAGATAGCGGCAACCATCACCAAAGAAAGTGCACCATTAGCATGTCTATACAGTACAAGGGCTCCTTAAATTATGAATGGCTGCTCTCTTTCTGTCACCAGGCATGCACGGGATAAATGAGACTATAGCCACCATCCACCAACACCCCCCCTTCATCCTCCGGGGAATGTTGGTACATTCCATTAAGAGGAACACTTAATTAAAGCATGATAAAATACCACTCGGAGACTCCAGAGGGGACTGGGCACTGGAGGAGGGAAGGGGGGCGGAGACGAGGGGGTGGGCGGTGAGAGACAAGGGAGGGATTCAGTTCACCCTTATTCTCCCAGCGATGGGAAGTGAGGAACAAAATAAAACAAAATCATCCTTCCGTGAATTGTTTCTGTGACTACAAAAGATCAAAGATAAATTCTTTAAAGGGTTTTAATTAAGTAAAAGGGAAAGAATTTTCTTTAACGTGAGTGTAGCAAAGGGAACTATCTGTATATATACACACACACACACACACACACACACACACACACACACACAACACACACACACACACACACACCAACACCAACACCATGCTGTCTGCACATTTCTGCTTGTCACTCATGGAGCCAAAAATATCGTGCACTAACATTCAATACACCTGATAGTGTTGTTGTCTATTTTCATCAGTACCCTTAAGATTTTAAAAGATTGTGTTTACAGGCAAACAGTGGTCCAATTATAATTCTTCCAGTGTATTCATGTCCCAAGACGTGGAAATTGTTCTGGGTCTTGAGAACTATTAGATTTTTTAACTTGAATATGACCAGACAATCTTCCATTAGGCAATGGATGAGAGTTTTAATACCACAAACATGGTTTCAACTGTAGTAGCGCAGACGGTTTTACATTTCATTGCACCACTCAACTCACCTACAGTGACACAAATGCACGTCAACCTGCGCGCACATGGAGTTGGTTTTTTATGCGAGCGCAGATTGACACGCGTCGTCGGGAGCGTGGTGCACGTTTCCCTCTGATCTCTTGTGAAGAGTTTAAGCTGTTGTTTAATCTGTACAGAGCTCCGGTGCTATTAGTTTTCTGAAGATTAACTCGTGTACATCGGTGGGTAAATACAAAATGACCAGTGAGCAAATGTAGTTATTGATCAACACTACACAGTGACTTGAGAAGAGTAAGCGACCGGGTCTTTACCTTTCCCAGCACGGTGAGACAATTAGGGTCCAGCTCCGGTTGCTCCAGCTTCACCACTCCGACCCAGCCGTACTCGTACAGGTCCTCCTCATCGTTATTATTACATAGTCCCAAAGGATGCATCTGGAAAGACAGAGGTGAAAAAAAGCATTAATATCAAAGCTACTGAGTCACTATCACAGGCGATCAGGGGGAAACCTTGTCATGTGTAAAACTGTGCTGTGTTTCCAGTGTCAGGGTCACGGATTTGCTCCAGGTGTGGCGTAAACCGCTGGTTTAGAGTTGAACTAATCTCTTTTGGATACCACCTTCACCTCCACCAACCTTTTTTTAAATTATAAAAAATTATAATCCACTTGCCACCTATTTTCCATAATGAACATAAACAAACATAAGAGTTTAAGAGCATTAAACGTCTCTGAAGTATTCGCTGTGTGCGGCAAAAATCTTGCAGCATCTAAGCACATGTACAGCAGATAAGCAGAGCTGGGACTTGTGTACTTCCATGGATCTGCAAAGGAGGCAGATTTTCATTCCTACTTAAGGGAAGGTACATAAATTCTGCTTCTATTACTGAGAATTGATTAATGTTGCTGACATTTCTGTTGCGTTTGCACATACAGGCACAATGACTGACTACATTTTATTTTCACTTCTTCAATTAAAAAAAGGAAAAGTGGATGCTGACGTTTCACACCAGTGCAAACACACACACACACACACACACACACACACACACACACACACACACACACACACACACACACACACACACACACACACACAATTACATTAGGGTCTATCAGTCTATCTTGAGTTGTCCTCTCATTACACTTTAGACCAGTGAAATTGGCCCAGTTGTCCGTGCCAAAAAAGCTCTGCACACCCAGCGGCTAGACGACGTCTTTAGAGAAGATTAAAGCTAAAGGATGGCAGACATCACAAACAGTGACTCACTCACTGGGCCCAAAAAAGAAAAAGGTGGCAGCTTCCTTACTTGCAAACTAACAGAAACATTTATCTTGAAGCATTAATCTCAAAGCACTTCCGTTAGTTGACTTGAGTTATTTGGGAAGACGATGAAGAAGTCTAGAGAATAGCTAAGTGTAAGACAAGAATTTAAAAAGAAATCTGTGTTCCACATTTTGACAACAAGAGACTTTTATCTAATAATCTCTGGAGCTCTAGTAAAACTAGATTTTACTGTTTTCTGAGTGATTGAATAAAAATATTGAAGATTTCAGGTGAACGCTCAGAGAAACCAAATCCTGCAAGGTTGGATGCTGGGTCCAGGTGGGTGGGGCCAGGAGCATGTGAGCTGTGACTGCTTTTTGTGACATCACAAAGTAAAGGAAGTCCTGACAGCTCATTTCTAGGCTCAGTTTCTGAATACGGGCTGTGAGCATTTCTTTGTGGACTGAGCACTTTGATACTTTCACAGTATTAATGCAGAACTTAAACCTGCTTTATAATCAAAAAAGACATGGAAATCTTACTGTTTACAATATGGGACCTTTAACAGATAACCTTAACAATCACAGCAGGCAATCACTGGAAGTGAACAGTGCAATAAAAAACGTGAACCATGCAAACAAACCAAAAACGAAACGAAAGCAAAAATGTAAAAGGACAACTGCAGCTGTCAGCAAATTCACCAGCAGTAAATAATGACCAGCTCAAACAAGGCTGGATTAAAACTGTAACCAAGTAGAGCTCCACAATCCTGGATCCAATCCCCACCCTGGCAACGGTGCAAAGACAAGCTCCTGTATTAGCATTAGAACTGGGCCAAACTGACCTGCAGGCCACTTATCCTATTAACCCAATGACCACAACACCCCAATCAACCAGAACTGTGGCGCCGAGCCCTTGGCCACTGCTGATGACCCGAGATACCGTTCTCCCTCTGGTGACCCCCGACCTTTGAACCCCACTTCATCACGTTGGGAGCAGGTTAGTCGTGCAGCAGGCCAATTGAAGAGAGAGATTCAGAAAGCGCCCGAGTCACTTCAGTGCCACAAGGCCGAGGGGTCAAGCCCCTGACCTGAGGGGTTTTTTTTGGGGGAAGGACTTAGCTGAGAGTAAGGGGGTTAAAATGCAAATCAGGTGGAATACGGACGAATCATAGGGAAGGAATGAGGACAACGTGTGCCGCTCTGTGACTGCTCTTTCCGCCTTGATAGTAGATGCTGAATTGGAGAAATCATATGCATTTAAGGGAACTTTAAGACCAAAGGCGCGCGCACTCACACACACACACACACACACTCTCACAGGCTTACACTTGCCACATACATTTTCTCATAGATTCTGAATTGCACCTTCAGAGAAAAAGGAGGTTCATTCCATGAATCTTCCTCCTCAGGCCTCCCACACACACACACACACACACACACACGAGTATGACAAAACGTGAGAGATTGCGCTCTGATTTTCAATCACAACCCTTGTCCTTCGAAACAAAATGGATCATTCTCACAGGAGAGCAAGGAAAACCAATGAGGAGGTCGTGGTGGAGCAAGGCTGCTCTGCCTCAAAACACCTTTTCACAAAACCGCAGGATGCAGTCACCTTGTCCGCCTGCGTTTCACAGATTCACTGCGCATTTTCTCAAAGCTGCCTTTTCTCTTGTAAACATACATACATACAGAGAGACTGTTTGTAAGATAGATGGTAGCCTAGGGCTGACAGGAACAGGGAGGCAGCGCAGGTATACATTACATACACATTTGGTATGATAATTTCAGAGCGCGCTCTCCCTCTCAGCCTTTGGAGGACGCCAAAATTGAACGGAAAGACAAAGATAAAAGAGCGTAGCCCCATTCAACTTGCATATCCCGACTTGCTCCTCCCACATATCGTGGTTCTATAAACTGAAACAACTCTCCGGTGCATACCAGCACATCCCAGTCAACTGAGGTAACACTTTGTGAGATGCTGTTGGGGAGGAAGCAGAAAGAGCAAGTGTAGGAGGATCTAAAGAGAGGCTGAATCTGTTTCAGTCCATTTAAAGGAGGACCAGGAAGTGGAGCGCTGCTCGCTGTGTGATTATGACCTCGCTCTCCTGCTCGTCTAACAGCTTGGATGGCAGCGGGGAGCCCCGCCTGCGCCCCGGGTTCTGAACACTGGGCCATTGTGCGGGGGCTCTTGCACTCCAAATGGGGCAGTGTTGTTGTTGTGGACCATGTTGTTATTTTAGAGGCTGGCAATTGCACCATTATCTCCACCGCAGGGATTTTTCTTTTTTGTCAGATGTTGACGTAGGCGTTGATGGATGTTGGGGATGGGGGAGCAAAAGGAAAAGGAGCTTTGGTATGGAAGAGAGACGGTGATCTGGTGAAGTGGGTCACAGCTACTGGCTGCGAGCACAAAATAGTAATGAGCACATATGCAAACGTGCCTTCACACACACACACACACACACACACACGCGCGCACACGCACACACACAAATACACAAAATGACAGAGACTATCCCCTCTTGTGTTCCAACACTGCCAGGTTTCCCCGCTAGGCCCCACATCACACAAGCTCAGCCCACTGGAAACACCCGCTTGCTCCACTGTGCTCCACTTAGCTACCGTACCCAGGGTTTTGGGTGAAGGGCATCCGGCGCCCCCCGAAGTGCCACAAGGGGGCGGGCTCTTGTTCTGCCCTGCCTGTCTTGCCCGTAGGGGAGGCAGCCTTTCACATGAATATCCCCTTACACAGGCCACACTCTCAATGAAATCCTGGCGGGGATTTGAACTCCACCTGTCACTCAAGCTAGACACACCCCCATGCCAGCCCCCTCTCCCCCAAACCCCTCTATCTGCAAAAACACCTGTAGAGGAAGTGGTTACTCACGTGGGATGCTTTTTGATTTGCTGCTGATATCCCCTGTCAACATGAAGACTGATTCATTCTGTCTTTTGTTAATATCAACCAATAAATAGCGACTTCTTATTCAATATTATTCAACAATTTTTTAGGAAAGAAAAATAAAACTTGGTAAAAACTTGACGGATAAAAATGAATCACAAAACTTTCTTTTACTCCTCTTACTCTTATTCCTTTATGGTCGTCCCCTGCGCGAGCAAGTGACCTGATAACAGTTGATAATGGGATCAAAACAGGGCCCTACTTCTAAAAACCACAACCACCACCACCTACCCCGACCCCCTCCCTCCCTCCCTCCCATTCCTCCCCGGCTCTCAAAGGAAATCAAAATGCAAGTCACACCATCCAACGCCATTCTTCTCCGTCTGTCTGTGACACAATTCGCTGAGCCTTTGATCATACAACAACCACTTCTCTTCTGCCCCTCCTCCCCTTGCAGCACCCCCTCTTCCTCTCTCTCTCTCTCTCTCTCTCTCTCTCCCTCTAAATTATTGGTGGCCCTAGTTACAGCCACCCCCCACCCGATTGCCCCTCATCCTCCCCAAAACAGTCACCCTCCCCTGCCCTCACCATGCTATATCGCCCTTGCATGAAAGAGCTTTTTTTTCTCCCCCTGCACAGCTGTGTACGTATGCACATTTTACACTTTCTATCCTCACTTGCACTTCAACATTAAAAGTCGTACTGGCCGTAAAAAGTAATAATCAGCAAGTTCGTTTTCTCCCTTTACTAACTTTTTAAAAATTCCTCAGAACGCCTTTGAAATCTTTTTAACTGCTCCAAACATCTCACATGAAACATCCCCACAGGTTAAAGAAGAAGAAGAAGAAGAAGAAGAGAGAAAAAAAAACCTTTCTTTGTGACAAAGCAGAAATTTAAAAAAAAAGACTCTGCTCCTCTCCTCCTTCTGCTTTCAGCACCACCGGCCGGGAAAGCCTTGTGAACTCGTGAATGATGCTCACAGGGAACCAGAATCTAAAATTCTAACAGAAGTTGCTGAGTTGCAATGTCTATATTTAAAAGTTATGCACTTGCTGAAACATGGCTGCTCAATGTTCTGTGCATTACAACAAGACATCCCGGCTGCAACACACACCCTCAGCTCGAAACATCAAAGGAGGAGTAGGCGGAGAATGATTCCTGAGCTGAACTGATCCATACAGCATGAAAACACAGACTTGCATATATATCTTTCAAAACCTTAAAAATCTTATTAGGAATCTCAAGCGCCAGCACTTCACCCAGAACTGAGCTGCAACATGTCTTGTGATGGCATTTAGGTCACACCGAGGACAAGTTTCTGTCACAACAATCAAAGCTGCCTTGTTGTCTGAGGCAAGTGCCAGCCAAAGACAGTTTTTACAAGCTGCTCTTTGTGGCGCTGGCTAAATGATTAACCGGACAAATCTGTTGTTCATTGCTTTCTTTTATGAATTTTGGAAGAAGAAGAGCTGGCACCTATTTCACATGCACACAAAAATCTAGAGAAGAAGAAAAACCTGGGCACGGCGCCAGTCCTCGCACCCATCTGCTTCCCCCAGCGCTGTGCATGTGTTTACGTATCTCGCTGTTTGAGCAAAGGCGTGTGTGTGTGCGTGTGTGTCTGTCTGTGTGTGTGTGTGTGTGTTTCTGTGTGTGTGTGTGTGTGTGTGTGTGTGGAGGGGAGTCTGTAGTCTGAAACACATCATGGGTGACCGAGGGGTAACTCAGTGGCATCTCTCACGTCGCTTGCCCTGAACTCATTCAACCCAGTGTAGAAGGAGCATCCCGCCCACCTACCCGGGGCCTTTAATTCGGCTGACCCCTCCAACCTCCTCCCAAAGCCCCTCCCCACCTACACTTTCACCCTCCCCAGCACTGTGCTTCAACCTCCCTCACTATGGGAGGGTGGTGGTGGTGGGGGGGGGGATTGTAAACTTCCTGGAATAACCCACCGGTCTAGCCAACAAGAGGTGGAGGGCGGTTGAGTTGAGGGCTTGTGGGGATGGGATGGCTAGGTGTGTATGTCTGATCACAGTCTCAGTCACAGGGACCTGTGGTGTCTGTCAGAGCGTCATGACAACATCACAACTCCCAGGACACACACACACACACACACACACACACTAAACAGCTCCACAACCTTGAGACTCAGTACACCTGCAAACATTCACACCATCTGCCAGTCCATATATTAAAAAATACACTACACACACACACACACACACACACACACACACACACACACACACACACACACACACACAGTGGCACAGGCCAATAAAAAACTGTCAACAGTTCTTCAGGATGTCGTTGTATGTCGACTCTTAGTGACACATGCAGTTAAGCCTATAGTGAGTGTTTGGCAACTTAATCTGTTCCCTTTCAGTCAACACTACTTCACTCCCAGAGATAATGTGGCTAATGAGTGCAACTGTCACACGTACAGCCAAAGCATTTTCATATAGGAAGGAACAGCTTGCAGCAGCTCTCCGTCTCTGCTTGAAGTTGCACAACAGCGACTGAACCTGTAGTTAAAATCGTTCCTGAGTTCATTCCTGCGCTGACTTGCATCAGCTGCAACTAGTGATTATTTTAATATATGATTAATCTTTCAATTGTTTCGTCTGTGAAATTTTTAAATCCAATACAAAGTGTTCATCACAAGCTCCCAGAGCCTTTATTCAGTCCAAACAACCTGTCAACTACTTAATTTATGGTGATAAAAATATAATATGAAGCAGGAAATGTTGGTTATTTCTCAATAAATGAACATCTGAAACAAACAAAAGTCATCACACTGCGGTTTCAGAAGTACATCTGTTAGCGGTAGATAGTGAAAGTGATGCCCAAAACCACTTCGGCAAACATCATTAGCAGCAAAAATTTCACCAAAACAATAAAACCACAGGACTACTGAGCTGCAAATACTGCCTATAATTACTGAAAAGCAGTTTATGCAAACCAGCACATGACATAGATGCTCCGTTATGCAACATCCAGCAAACAAGCATAAAACCATTGGCCAAAACACACAAGCTAGCAAAATGTCAACAACATGTTAGCACTGGCTCCTCCGCTCCGCCAGCCGCCCTGCTGCAGCCCTCCCTCACAACAAACTGTGGCGCGGTCAGGACGCAGTCAATCCCTCCACCCCCACCCTCCCTGTGCCCTGCAGGGCAGATATGAGAGCACACTTTAACCAATTAGAGCCCTGCTGCTGCTTCACCCCCCCAACTCTCATCTGCAAATTTGCACACATAGAAAGACAGCAGTTCTTGGTAATAAGGACACAAATAACCTCCATCCACCGGCACACGCTCTCCAGACCTCCACTAAACATATGGAAGGTCAAGCAAATGAGGGGAGGGCGTTTGCCGGGGACTTATACGAGCTGCAGCTCTTGAGGGCGAAAGTGGCATCCTAATTTAAAGTATGCGAGAAAAACACTTTCACATACACACAGAAACACACACACACTTTGATGAATGCCTAGTTGTCCAGTCTACAAGGCAGAAGTCGTCTCTCCAGCTTCCACATACATATAGTGATATTTCATATAGTAACTTGCTCTCAGTAATAACATGGCTGCACACAGATTTACACACTACGAAAACAAGAAACTAAAAACACACCAACAACCTCCACAAGGAGCAATTTTCATGTTTGCTATTGTGACACAAGTACATATTTTGTTAAGAAGTGTCTGGCTGACAGTTTGACAGTCATAAGTCAAAGGTCGAATTTTCTTGACAAGTCTTGTCGCCATCTGTTCATGTGGAATGCCTCCTCTAGCTTTCATCCCCATCCCCACATCTCCTCTATTCCATTATCACACCTTCCCCACAGGCCCACAGACAGACTGTCTGAACCCCGAGGAGCTCAGACATCACATCAGAAGGACAAGAGCAAGGAAATCAAAGTCTGACGCTCAGCCTTAATCCAAAAGATGACCCCCAAACCCACCCACCCTCACCCCTCTCAGTGAAGCAGGCAAGGACAGGGGAGAGTCATTTTAGTTCAGGTTGTGTGAGGTTAAGCTCCGGGTGAAGATTGGGATGTGCGTGTTTAACACACTCGGAGAGCACACCGGGAGGATTTACAGTCAGTGCCCTTGGCTGAAGACAGGTTAGGGTTACTGCCAGTCTTAAGACGTGACAAGTCTGGTCAGGCTTTTATTTTGTCTGGTTCTTGACAAAAAATAGACCAAGTGAGTTTTAAAGTGTCTTCAGGTAAAACTATGGCCCAAACATTCAACTTGCTCTCACATTAAACGAAACAATACTAAAGAGAAATCCGTGAGAAATATTTTTTTTTACACATCCAGACTTTTACTTTGGAAATGCAGCCAATCAAGGGAGTTGCTGCACTGTGAATGACTGTCAATCGAGGTATTGAGCGGGTGTTTTTTTTTAAGCCACTAAATAATATATCTTCAGGGCTTATTGTGAGGTTGATTCATTATATGTCAACAAAACTATGAATCGTCTGTGAGTTTTCTGATCTGCGTACAGAGGTTCAATGTCAGGCTGCGTGGGGCGGAAACAAGCGCAAGAAACGAGCAAGTACGAGTTTTGAATTGCACTCTTCTATGTATAGCATGCACAAATATACTCACAAACTTAAATGCACGCACTAACACACTACACGCACGCACGCGCACACACACACACACACCTCCTCTTTCACTCTCTCAGTCACTCTTTGCCCCTCTCGGTCGCTCTCTGCCCCTCTTTCCCAGCACTAGAAATAACATCAAAGAGGGCTGGTAGCCTTGAGGAGAGAGGGAGATGGATCCAGTTACAGTGGAGCAGCTGGGAGGGCCCTACAGGTGGGGCCGACACTCCTCCTCCTGTAACATTATCACCGTAAAGGGATCCCTCTGCTTCTCCTCTCGAATAATGAAGACTTCCTCCCTTTTGTCTTCTCCGCTGGGACTGAAGGAACAATTAGCCGAGCTAGCCCCAGCATCCATCTTTTATTTTGGCGGTCTAAGCCAACGTAAAGGAGGAGTGTAGAAAATAAATAGAATACATTTTTTTTTTTAAAAGTTGTTGATGCTGGACATTTTTTGTGACGCGAAGTCAGTTTTAAGAAAATTTGAAGTCAAGGGCGCACCCTGAGCGAGCCTGCAGCATCAGTACAGTCATCATCTGTCTGTTTGGCGCCCCCACTACCCACTGCCCCCTCCTTAACCTCCCCTGAAAATCGCCTCCACGCCATCTTCATAGCAACGGGCAAAGCAAACAAGTGTCATGGTTTCAGTGTGAGCAGGGGACGCTGGCAGAAGACACCTAATATCATGTAAATGTCCTGATATGTAGCACAAGGCTCTGGGGTTGACAGCTTTAACACTGAGCAGGACGCCGAGCTTGTGACTCTATTAACTCTCTGCAAGTGCATCCCGAAACTGTCAATGGCGTGTGTGTGTGCGTGTGTGTGTGTGTGTGTGTGTGTGTTTGTGTGCACACTCAAAAATCTCTCTGGTGTCACTTTCAGCTCTTCAGTCTTTAAAACCCAGAGTGACACGAACAAAGGACAGGCCGACAAAGTTCAGGGGTCAACACTGGGCTGGATGCCACCATTTTGGAAAGAGGGGGGGTGGGGTGGGGGGGGGGTGGTTGGAGAGGGGTGGAAACAACTGCCCCTGCCTCCCTGAGGAGATCACAGCATCTATGCGCAAAGATAAAGTGGCAACGGCGAGCAAACATATTGTCTCGGTGTGCAGGAGGCTGCTGTCCTTACGAGGACAATTACCAAAGTAGGTGAGCACGCATAAATTATTTGTCATCAAGGTGCCACTGTGAATTAATTACCATGACTAACAATGTAACAAGCAAAGGGAAATGGGGCTCATTAATAAACAATTCTACACAGCGCACAACTGCAGAGTAGTAAGTACACGTGTTCTTTCTCCCCGACAGCTTTCTCACAAGAATTCAACCTGAAACAGACAACTCCACTTTACTCTCGACAAAATACAGTCATCAAGTATTCTATATTGAATTTTGAATTAGATATAAAAAAAAAAAGAAAAGCAGCAAATCATTTTTTCTGGTGAAAACAATGAGTCATTTATAATGATTGTTGGTCTTTTTCTGTCCATACACAATTTATCAAACAACAACAACTTTCTGCCGCTGGTCAACACCACACTCAGTGTTTGCGCAGCTACATTATGTCCAGTGCCAGCACCGCCCAAAATATCAGTGGCATCCCCCGCTCCGCCTCGCCCCGCTCCTCCTCAACCCTCGCCATAAAACAAAAGTCAATGTCACTACTTAATGAGCTATGATTAATGCTGCTGAAGATTGCCTGGTGAGCTTGGGGGGTGGGAGAAAGGGGGGAGGCTGGAGGGTGCACATACCTGGCGCAGTCAGCTCATTCTGTATGTGTGCGTGTTGGAGGGCTGAGGGGTTGAGATTGCTAAAAGTGGACTGAGGAGAGGATTGCAGTCATCAACACCTAGGCTCTGAGTGGCCTTTGATGTTGCACGGCGTCTTTGATGAGCCCGGCCATAGAGGAATGCTGCTCGCCCTCCCTCCTCGCATCAAAAGCCCCCGCAGTTGTGGAATGCAGCGCAAGCTGCTGCTGCTGCTCGGCCCGCTGGAATGGGATTAGAGCATATCGCCCTTCCACCCCTCCCCTAATCACGCTCCCACCCTGCCCTCTGGAGTGGACAACATGGAGGCAACCTGGTCCAGACCCCAATATTTGGGGTGATGGGGTGAGGAAGAGGAGGACATAACGCCCAGTTTCATGTGAACTCAAGATGCAACAGCAGCTTCTGTCACTCAGTCACAACCAGAAAACATCATGTGACATTTTCTTTACTGACGACTTATCCACTAATCATCTATAAAATGTCCATGACAATTTCCTGAAACCCATCGACCCGCTGAACCAAACCCACAAATATTCAGTTCATTGTGAGATGTGACAAAAAAAGCAACTCATTTTCACAAGCGAGAAGTTTGAACCATTGATTTTTTTTTTTGGCATTTTTGCCTGAAACAATCGACCAGCAATCAGGCAGGTTCATTTTCTGTCAATCAATCAACTGTTTCAGCTTGAAATAGTTCAACACACCAATTACTTCTTGACAACAACACAGGATTTCAGTCACAGCTTCCGAACATATCACAAGACGAGTGAATGACAATCCTACAGTCTGTGGGAAGGTTTCCTGAGGAGATAAACAGGTCCAAGGTGAGCAACTGGCCTGTAATCAAACGCTGCAGCACCTCAACCCTGATGCTCTGAGATATCAGATTAAGGGAATGGCAAACACTTCAGATGACCAAAGCAACTTGCCAAATATGCACAGTAGCTCTGGCATATGAGAGTGACCGAACTCTCCTGCTGTGAACTCTCACACAGATATACATGTAAATGTGTGTTTGACAGCTCCAGTGGGATATGAGTGTCATAATCCAGCCGCTCCTCAGAGGGGAGACAGACGGGGCTTTCTGCAAAGGTCAGGTTCATTTTGTCCTCACGCACACACTCATACACACACACACACACACACATACACACTTTAACATAGTGAATGACCTTCCACATTACAACTGGACAAACAAGCCGTTTTGGCCGTGCACGCTGGTGTCTGTCGGGGCTTGGCTATAGACTAGACTACGCTAACCAGAGCATTGGCTTACGCTGCACAGTGTGTTTGCTGAGGATTGTAGCTCCTCGCCAGTGAGAGTTGAGAGGAATGTGAACAGGACTTACAGTACATGCACATGTTCACACACTTATCGAATGTGTGCACAGACAGTGGGCTTCGTACTGTAAGAGCCCCCCCCCCCCCCTCTTACCTCTGCTTTCCCCCTAGCCACAGGGTTTAGGGAGGGAGGGAGGGAGGTAAGGTGGAGAGGCAGCCAGCATTAGCACTGGTTTCAGATTTCGACCGCCTCTGACTTGTTTTCTTAAGGAAACACTTACTGGGGCTCCGGCTACACCAGGGGAAGTGCTCATCTACATCACTTCCGGGTCAGAAGGCTAAGGTCACGCCGCACTCGGGGGAAGGCGATGAAGAGCGGGGGCACCATTAAACCACATGTGGAATGCGTTTAGTGTCACCAGCAATTAACCTCATGATTTTGTCTCAAATGTACCGACCTTTAAAGCAAACACGGAGAAATAAGTGGCGAGGGGGGGATTTGAGAGATTGATTTTCCTTGTGAAAACTGGCCCACGTAGAATCGTCCTCTGACACTCTCCAAGTCTTTTCTTGGCTCGCTTCTGTTTGCCCCCCCTCCCTTGCCCCTCTCTTTCTTTCGCTCACTCTCTGGTTTCTGTGAATGGCTGCACGATCACCTTTCATGACAACCTGGAGGGGGGAGGACAGGAGGAAAGCTCGATCCGGGAGCTCAAGGATCCTCCGAGGAGCTAATGATATTCCAGAGGAAATGAGAACGTGAATAAACAAAGCCATGGCCATTTCCAGGAATAATGCAATGGAGAAATGTGGATTGAGCTGGAATTAGCGGTGGTTAGACGGAGACAGGGGAGTCATGATTCGGCTTCCTTCTTATATTCCTTAAGGGACGACCTTGGACCGCAAGAACGGGAACACCAGAAGCTATTTGGACGCTCTCCAAACCCACCAATTGCTTTCTCTTTGTAGTACCTTTAAGGATAAGATACATGCATAGTTTTACACACTGACACAATGCATATATGAATGTGCTTGCAGAGGCTTATCAGAGTCCACCTGATACACTGGCATTGGGCTCTACTATCAGCCAGTCTTTGTAAGGTTGACACAAAGCTGTACGTCTGACTGCCAGCCAGTAACAAGAAATTGCATCACCAGAGTATCAGCGAATATAGTGTTATCAGGTTTCATCAAACTCTCAAATATCAAGTCAAGCTCTACTTCACATATAAACTTATTTAAGAAACAATTAGTCGATAACGGATCGTTTATCATTTAAGTCCTTTACCAAGAAAAAATCACCAAGTATTGTGCTCCACCTTCTCGGATGTGAGGAATTGTATTTTCTGTTATTTATCACTGTTAATTGAATATCTTTGGGCTTGTGGACACAACTAAATGATTAACTGAGAGCTAGATTATACTAATTAAGATCATTAGTTGCTGCCTGGTGCAAAGACAATGAGGAGTAGTTGTCAAAACAAAGTCAACTAAACCTTGGGGTCAAGACAAGCTTTGAATAAAAACATCATCAACATAATGTGATATTTTTTAATTCAATGACATACTGCTCATCAGAAGCCTCCATTTAAAAAACGCTGGGAGCTCAGAGACGAGCTACGCTGAAGGCCTTGGGATGGAGCAGTGGGCCAGTTTATCCCACCTCTGAACTTGAAAGCAACAGTCATCTCTGCATGTGTTTTGGGAGCCTCTCCCTGTGCTTATTCTGACCAGTGATCAGGTTAGACAAGTCCCTCTATTCAGAGCTACACAGTAATACCGATATCCCCAAAGAGAGGGAGGAGGTGGAAAAGAAGAAGAAGAAGAAGGAGGGAGGGGGGAAAAAAATCCTATCTGAGAGATTAACTCACAGCACCCAACCGAGCCAGTGCTGGGTTCACTGGCTCACTCAGTCCTATCTTACCCACTAGTCTCTTGTTCTAAAGCAAAGCATGTCTTTGATACTCGACTAGAAGGAATCTGGAGGCGTTACAGGTTTCTTTTGTGCTTTGCACAGCACAGAGAGTCTGTGTGTGTGTGTGCCAAGGCTGGGATTTCTTTTCTTTAACCCCCCCTTCCTCCCTCCTTTCTTTTTCTCCCTCGTCCCTTTGCCTTCATCTCCTCCTCCCCTTCCCCCACCCCAAGCACTAAATCAGTGAATCATAAACCTTTTCTCTCGTCTTTTTTTTTTTTTTTTTTTTTTCTCTTGGTTACCATCACAAACTCTTCCTGCTGTTTCAAAGTTTCTAACCTGCTGTACTCGGGGTTCAAAGTGACCATATTTGGGTGGTGACCACTTCAGAGGAGGTTGAAGGGTGGATAAGGGGTGGGATTTTGGACAGAGAGGGAGGGGGTGGGAGGTAGTCAGGGGGTGTGTGGGTGAGGTTTGACTCCCCTTGGAGATTTTCTTAAACCCATTACATCAGCTTTTTTCTGCTTCATGGGCTCCAAGTCCGGGGCTTTTGTGATGGTAGAAAATGACCTAAATTGACATTCAGAGTGGTTGTGGTTGGTTAATTGTGGCCAGGCATTTTTGGCATAAATAAAACAAGATTCCAGAGGCCTTCTTCTTTAAGCCTTTTGCAAATTCTGCTCCTTTGTAAGCATGACCTCCAATGAATGTAAAGTACCCATACCCAAAAAACCATGTGAGCTTTCTCAAATATGCTCAAACCCTGCAGATCAAAAGGGAGGAGGGGCATACTATCAGAGAGATTCTAGGAAGTGATAAGAAAAGTAATTGCTCAACACCAATGTTGTGATTCATCCTTTGAAGAAATCTCTACAGTTCTCACCAACTGTGCATCACTTGCATTTCTGCATTTCGAGTGGCCAAAAAATTTTGAACTACCTCAGATTCGATCGCCACAAAGAGGCTGTCAAAGTGGCACATCCGCTTTGGTGCACCATAGGAAGCCGGCCACCAGCAGCACAACCAAGCAGCGAGCACAAAAAACCATGCTGTCTCTCAAGCTTTCTTCCAGTCCCACGACGAGGGGGAAAAGAAGAAGAGTGGGCCGAAGAGGAAAAGAGTGGCTGGGCAAACAGTGAGGGGTAAAGGCTCAAAGGGGCCTGGTTGCCCGGGTGAGGGGGACCCGCTGCTCCAACAATGTCCACATCAAGCGTCCGGCTACGGGCCAGGCCCCGCAGAGGTGCGCTCCCAGTGCGCTCGGAGGTCAGTGGCATGGACAAAAGGGAATGGAAAGGCCCTACTCTTGCAGAGCAGCTGGGCGCAGGGGGTATAGAAGCTCAGGACTTGAGAAGAGGTGTGTGTACAAATGTATGTGTGTGTGTGTGTGTGTTTTGGGGGGAGGATGAAGGGGTAAATGAGAGAAAGCAAGCACAGGATGAAGTGCACTTTCAAATCTCTCAACATATCCAAAACCTTTGGTCTCCTATTGATCATAGAGGTGAAAAAAACGTGACGTGCCACGAGCTCCATTAGTATTTTTCCCCTCTGTTAATTCCCATTTCAAAGTTCCACAACAAAGAAAGTTTTTGATGACTACAACCTGAGAATACTGAAAAACCTTTCCCCATCAGTTTGATACGGCAGACGGCTCGAAATACTACCCTACCAATGAGCTTCAGCCACTGTTGCTATGGAGATGAAGGTAGTTGTAGGCATGAATCAGAGCTGCTGCAAATTTGCAGAATACCTCGTTTCTGCCATTGGGCACAAAACACACGACTATAGATGGTGAATTCACATGAAAAGCTGAAGTGTTTTGAACAGCTGAATATTCAAAGTGTTCTTTAACTCCTAATAAACACTTGTGGAGTACGACAGAGCTCTAAGCTCATTGACAGAAGTGCACCTTGGGAGCTGTAGTTGACTTTATTCTTTGCTTTTCTCTGCACAAAGCTTGTGGTTTGTACAAGCTTTGCCTGTTTAATCGAAGGCCCAGATATTTTCGAACACAGTTACTCATCTTTTGTACTGATGATCCAACCAGAAGAGTTTATTTCCCATCAAAGGCTTGGGAGTACTCCAACTGCATGTCATCTAACACCGTCTATGCAGACTTTTACTTCCACAATCTTGGATGCTCCACACAATGCCTCCCACTTTGCAACTGTAAAGCAGATATCCACCTCAGGATCCCTTTTTTTTTTTAACAACACCTCCTTCTGACTGTTTGAAAAACAGTGTACACACATACACAAACCTACACACACACACACACACACTCACTCACTCACTCACTCACTGTCCCTCCAAACACACCAATAAAAGGGGGGTGGGGCTGCAGTGGTGATCGGACAAACACTGGCCTTGGAGCTCTGCCGAGCAAGGCTATTGTGCAGGCGCGCGGTAAAGAGACAGAGAGAAAGGTTAGGGAGGGGTGGGGGTGGCGTTGAGGTTGCTTCAATAGCTGGCTCCATCAGTGGGTGGAGATAAAAGGCAGAAAGGTGCTGGGCCAAGTTGAGGCCTGGCCGGTGTGGTGGAAAATGATGGACTTGCAGTGGCAGGTGTTAGCAGGTGGTGCGTGGTCAGAGAAAAGATGTGTGGGTGTTCTATGCAAGTTTGGGTCCAGATAAAACTATTCCAGTTTGGATCCGGTTCCAAGTTGATAAAATACTCACATTTGTTCAGCGAGTAACAAGCCTCTAATCAAATCTTTTATCTTGTCGTAAGAGTAATGTTAAAAAAATTCAGGTAGTCATTTTGCTAAATAGCTAATATGTCATCAATCTTGGAAAACTACTCAATAAATATTAAGTTAATGATTTTTGTTAATTCACGTCGAACGCTGAACCTGAATGGATTTGATACAGCTTGTTATGTTGATTGTCCAGAAAAAAGGGGAAATTGTTTACTGAAATACAAGTTCATGTGGAGGTTTGTAATCTGGGTGAACCAAGCCTTGAACGGTGAACTCCTCTATTCCGTAAGAAAGAAAAAAAACAGGACCATAATGTCCAGAAGTATCTTGCATGTGTGCATCCTTTTACTAGTCACCTCAGGGCCACATGGACCGAAGGTCTGGGTGTGGATCCACGTCACCCGGCCATTCAATCCCCCTCATCTCCAACCCAATCAACCCACACCACCGCCCGAGGGCAGAGTCTGTGGATTTCATACATTCCACTGTGGGAGGGAACACGCTTCAGATTATCCCACTTTAGTGGTTTTTAATTTCCAGGACTTCATAAGTTGCCTCGAAGAAAACATGTAAAATGACATACCCCCTACTACCATGCAAACAAGTTACATAGGACGGGGGGGCATGTAAACCACCCTGCAAATATTCCCGGCAACATCCGTGGCAATTAGTGAGAGAGAGAAATTGGCATGAATTAGACCGTCATGCCTTCTTCACTCCTCCCGCTGAAAAGCCCGCACCTCCCCGAAAATGTATGTTTGTGCCCCGGGCAACAGAACATTTCCCTTTCTGCCGCAGGAGCAAAACAAATAGTCTACACGGGGGCAAGGGGAGAGAAAAGTAAACTTTAATTGGCGTGGAAATAATTCCATTACCATATAGCTCCCTATAAAGGGTGATTTGTTCTTTTGATCACCCCAGAGAGTGTTTATGAAGTCACTGTGGGATCAGCCTGGGCCCAGGGGCAAGGCCAGCCACCAGAATTCCCCCGAACATTTGTTTATCAGCAGGCCGAGTGCAGAGCAGTGCACAAACGCAGTATTGTTCCTCCAGTTCTCGATGGTCATGCTGCCAGAGGTAGGAGCTGACGGGGCCGGGGAGAGAAATGGAAGGGAGTTGTGGGGTTGAGGGCCGACGGTTGGGGAATAAGCAGACCCTGGGGATAACGGCCCCTGAAGGAGTTAAACATCAAACCTGCTTTACACACAAGCACTTCCTGCCATCAGCGTTACCGAGGGCCGCTTTGAAAAGGTAATGCCCAACTTCTAAAGATCAGGTCATTTCACAGCCGAGAGGGCTGTTCCATCGCTGAGTGGTCAGAGCGTTTCCCCCTCCCCTCCTCTACTCTCTTCACCATATTGTGGCTTATAAATTATACAATCAAAGCCAACAAGTTCCTCCCACATCCATGCCTTTGTATGGGGATATTTGGAAAAGATTTATCTGCCCAAGAGTTCATGACTCTAGTGTTATAAACCCCTAGGGATCCATGTTATTTGATTTGTTTTTTATTAGAAACAAGGAACCACTTAGTTGGCTGTAACCTCTGGGGCATTTGGCTCTACATCTAAGAGGATTGCAGGTTGCAAGTCCTTCTCTGGAAAAAAAAAAAAAAAAAAAAAAAAAGGGACAGTCGTGGTAAATACTGCCTCTGGAGACAAAAAAAGAAGCTGGGAAAACGATGCAAAGTTACAGTAATTGAGACAGGATGTCAGAAAAAAATGCCAACTGCAGCTTTCTCTGCGAGCCAAATATTGTACATGCACAGGAATTTGCAGATTTGGCAAATTGTATGGCAATAAATATGAGTCATGCAATGTAGCTGATTTCACTATCTCTTTGATAGCTTCATTTAAAAAAAAAAAAGTGGCTCTGAGCTGATTTATACTGCAGTGTGATTATATGATTTATTTTTAAAACCCAGTCTGCAGGGGTTGTTACTTTGGGCCTCCGCCACCATGTTTGTATTGAACAGCGAGGCATTTGTGAGACTATACTTTGTCTCTTTGATGTGCAATACAGACCCTTTTGAAACTCATAATCAGCGTGATGAAAATATTAAAAGGAGAGAGGAAGACGGAGGGTCATGGAAGGTCTGTCTGTCGCTGCATCAGCCAGAATTAACATATGACTCACCATGACACCTTGAAGATGAATACTTAATTCTGAGGATGATGAATGCTAGAAGAAGGCGAGTGCATATTCAAATAGCCTGGCAAGTCTGGCCTATTTTTGCATATGAAATTCCATTGCAACTAAGGGTCCGGACCTCTGGGTCCTTAAGGAAAGAATGCGCGACTTGAAATGGGAGACCAAAAGGGCTGCTCGCATCCCCTGGCCTCCCAGCTGGGAGGACAGCATACAGATCAAAGAGGCTCTGTGAATCTTCAAGAGGGGCGATTGGGATAAACTTGGAGGGCATGTGAAGGGTCTGGGAGAGCCCCTGCTCTTCATGCATCGCGTGTGGAAGCCTCGTCTTTTTTCCTTGGACCGTTTACAGCTTCTCCCTGTTTCGTTAATAATTCAAACAACATGAAACGACCACAGCTAGCCTCTGCCATTAGAGTCCCCAGGGCGTGCTGCGAGCGTACTACAGCGTGAGTCACACAGTCCAGCGAGCCGCGTGTTTACCTCACGTTTGTCTTGGCCAGCGGTGTGGCGCTGTATCAGAGCAGAATGAAGAATGATGGAACCTCTCGGGAGCGTCACGGCGGCTCTTTCTCCGCTGAAACACCCTCCTGTGCTTCAGAAGGCAAACAGGAGACATGAAAGCAGCATGTGCATGCCACATCTCAGCTCCGAACCAGCGAACAGTGGCCCTCAGTCAGGAATCAAAGCTTTTTTGTCAGTTTATAATCTCTTTACTAGTCAACATCTGTGCTGAATAAAAGCTTAAAATTCTCTGATAAATGGGAAATAAAAACCTCACAGTTGCAAAGCTAAATGCACTCATGCAAAATCAATTTCATGTGTCTATAAAAGCATTGATCAGTCAACACTTACTATCCTGAAGTGTTTCCCTCAGGATGTGACTGTAATAGATTTTTGAATGACTCTCCAAAGGTTCAATATTTGCCACGGTTTTTATTTAATATGGTGAATATGTCCTTGAAACATTTAGCCAACAAACAGCCTAACAAGCAGGCTAAATAATATTGTTCATGCATTTTTTTGAAGCTGTTGAGTTAAACCATATTCTCACCTCCATCATATCAGCATTGAGAAACACCAGTCAAAATTCAAATTTACTGAAATTCCAACATCTGCAAAAACCAATTATCCATCTAACCCTATAACCATGTCAAAACATCCAAACACAGGTGGGGATATACGTAGTTGGCGCTGCAGACCATTGGCTCCCACCTGAACCTGTGTGTATAAGTGTACCTGGCATGTCACAATAACAAGGGCTGGTCATGGAGGCAGAGAACAGTGCGTCTTTTGTAGGGAGAACCAGGATGACCAGCATCCCCTGTCGGGCTTCTGCCCCTATGAGAGAGCTGAAGTCTCCTGACCTCCAGCACCTAATCTGCCAGCCAGCCAGGGCCCAGCCCGGAGAAGCCTGTCATCACTACCACAGAGGCCTCTATTCATCCCTGCAAAGACAAAGCCAAAAGTGTACAGCAGCCATCCAAGGCATCCCAAGCATCCAGATATCCACCAGCGATATCATTTTAGGCTTTTGTGAGCCCGTGCTTTGGTTTACCCACCGTTCTCCTCCGCGCCATCCCTACTCTGCGCTCGCTTCACGTCAAGGATTCGTCCGTTTCGTGGTGCGAGGACCTCACATGACACTGCACATCCTTGGTGCAAGGTACCACGTACTGAAACTGGTTGCTAAAAGATCCACGAGAGGTAAATTTAAACTTAAAACCTGCTGCAGCAGCAGCAGCAGCAGCAGCTGTTTCTTTGAGGTACGTTCAATGTGAAAACACGCTGCCACATTCTCTCAACAATATATTTCCTATCAAGAAATCTTTGTTGTCATTGGGGGTCTGTGTCTGGGGTGAAGACCAACACATTCATAGTGTTGATGACACACCACATCACGGAGCTCATTTTGCACCGTTAAACACAAACATAAATACTCTAAAAAGGGACACATGGAGCAGCACATTACCATAACACTGAAACATTCAGCATAACATCTTGCTGTTGAATATGACTCAAGGCAGACAGCACCAGCAGTGCTACTTCATCAACAACAAGTTCAAAGAAAAACACATTACATTACAGCCAGTGCTGTTTGACAAGAAAACTCTTTGAAGTGTGTTGCAGAAAAACTACTTATGTCACTCGTGTGTTATGACTTAGGAGCGAAACTAAAGAGGCAGGTGTTCAGATGACAGTGGGGTTCACATTTGTTCAGAGTTCACATTGCACGCTCCCATGTCAGACCCTTCCGGTCTGGCCCTCCTCTGGCCACACTGGGCCCCCGAACTTGGTGGTGAAATCTCCACCTGCTGATAGGATCAGCTGCCCCCCCCCCCTCTTCTTCTTCTCTTGGGCATGTGTGGCGGCCACTGATAAAAGAAGTGTAGATAAGAGGAAACACAAGCTGTGATGAGGAACACACTGCCAACCAGGAGTAGAGAGCAGAACATCAGCCCAGCGGAGAGAGATAGAGGGAGAGGAGAAAGAGAAGGAGGCAGAGAGGGAGAATCTGAAAGTGATTAAAGAAAGAACACTGGTTGAAAAAAAAAAAAGAAAGCTGCTGTGTTACTCCAGGCTAAAAAAGGAGAGACGACAAGGCTCTGTCAAACAAAACTGAACAATAATAAATTTAAATCGCCAAAGAGTTATTCCTGGAGGGAAATACCCGCAAACTACATTAAGTCTATACTGTGTATTTCTGAACCAAACCAGCTCCTTGTGAGATTATCATGTGGTTCTGTCAAAAAAACAAACAAAAAGTAACTGCAATCAAGTTCACAGACAAACACCCTTAAATACAGCATAAAGACACGGTGCTGTGTCCAAACAAGATTATTACGGTACAGAGGATTGTTGTTGTCTTCAGCAAGAACTACTGCAGTGTTTCAGTGCATGATTTTGCAGAAACCCCTGCAGCAATGACTACCGAGCAATCACGAACTCCATTGACTCACAACATGGCAGAGATTTTGGGAAAACACAAAAGCAACCTCACTTGCGCCGTTCCCGGCTCAGTTCTTTGGAAAACAAGAGTGAATGTAAATAAATCTGAGCTGTTGACACGGGCTGAGAGTGGAAGGGACAGGTGCCACAATGACTCCAGCGACCTCCAGGGGGATGTATGCATCCCATAGCGGTGTCCCCTTTCAAGATGGACACCGGAGGGGACAAACCAGTTGGTCCAACCAGGGGTGTGAGCACAGCAGCGGGTCACTCTGCTGCAGCCAGGGGAAACACCCTTAGGCAACATAGTGTGCGCTGTTTGTGGATGTTTAGCCATATAATCACATTCCTGTCTCTCTAATGCTACCGACAATTTTTAGGTCTAACGAAGTAGAAAAATCCCTTCCAGTTCTTTCTGAGCTTATTTTTCTTCCTTCATTTTTCCCTTTTGCATATTATTTTGGGGAGAACCACTCTACTTTTTCCTCTACGCTGCTGGGCACAAGCAGCACTGGAATACTTCAAATGTAATCTAATATATTGAGCTCAAAAGACTCTATTAGCCTGCATTTGACCAAGTACGCCCTGCTCCTGGCCAGGCTTTCTCCTATTGGCTCAGAGTCAACGCAAAGTGTCCTGCTAATCCAACAGTTGTCTGTCTACGCTGAAAGTCACCTCTGAGTCCAGCTCTAGCACTCGTGTCAGGAATCCACAGGCTCTTTGCATACCGAGCGGCCGGATATCCTCTAGTTAAAGAGGGCCCTCAAAGCCAGGACCATGTGTTGGTCGACTGGGGAGGGCGACAAGGGGGTAGGGGTGTGTTTTTTTTTTTTTTTTTTTTTTTTGGTGGGTGGTGGCAGAGATGTACAGGCAGTGCTTAAAAGGCCTTTAGACTGACATCAGCGTCACTTTGAGCCGAGACAAAACGGCAGAGTGAGGGCCAAGCGTTCAGGTTCCATAGAAACCAATCCATTTTCCTGCGGATCCTCAGCGATCTGCACTGCGCCGGCTAAAAGTGCAGTTGCTCCTGCTCCGAGCCCACGGATCTGTGCATCTCTGAATGGCTTTTGTGTTGCTGCCGGGGCAGAACAAAGTGAGTTCAGGTTACTGCACTCCTCCCGTTATTGGCCCACATTGTCTCTAATTATTCCAGCAAACATTGACACAGCATGTGTGGTCTCACATTTATACCCCCCCTCCCCTCCCCTCCCCTCCCATGTTTAACAGAGTGAGAGAAGACAGGGAGAGAGAAAGAGAGCAGAAAACAGCAAGAGAGAGCTTCTGAAAGGGAGGGAAGGAATGATGAGAGAGAAATGTACTTGCATTCACTGGTTTGTCCTTCGTTGTCATACAATTATAGGTGAAATTGCTTCAAGATGAACTAAAACGCTTCGTTGTTTGTCTTGTTTTCATGTCCGTGATGAGAACACAGTGTATACTCAGGGGTTTTCCTCACCTGTCTCCCATGCCGCCTGAGCTCAGGAGAGAACGAATGCACCATGCCAACTCAAGCCTTTAATACATGAGCAACAGAGACCAGCCAACAGGGGGTAGATTGCAAAACGACGAAGTTTGCTGGGATGCAATTACCAAAAACAGAAAAGAAACAGTTCTTCTCCACAACTTTAAAGCTCAATCCCACACTCTAATTTGAATTCTGAAGCTTTCCCGTTGCCTGGGCAATTCTAACTCCAGCTTTTGCAAAACAATAATTATGACGAATGTATGCATCAGTAGCTTACCAAATCCTCTGTCCGTGAGTTTAGCTTGGGGCGATGCTGCAGAAAAACTGACCCAAATATGCCACATGTGGTTGCCAACAGGAAATGGTTTAAAGTTAGGCGAAAGGTCGGCCTGGTGTAAAATCAAATCACAAATTTTTTTTTTTGAAGAACCCGTCGATTAGTAACTGTAAAACTGGCACAACCCTCTTTGGTAGCAGTGCAATATAACACCTCAGTGGAGCGTTAAACCGTCACTGTAAAATCCAAATACAAGCCTTTCTGAGCAGATCTCCTGCAGATTTTTACTGGAAGCCATTAAAGCAAATGGACTGACTCATGTGTTAGGAAGTACAACATTTTCAGTTTCCTTCTCCTCTGATACGTGATAAGATCATCATGTTTTTTTCTGATCAGATTTCAATTACTGATATACTGAAGCCGACTGTTGTACCTTAACAGAGGGGTGTGGGTCATTATAAGATTTTACTGAGGCTCATACCTACATCATGTGCGGGTGGTGATGTTAAGTTCTTTCCTGCTGTGTCTGTGGGTGAACCCTCTGTGCGACGGTCTTTATCTGCTCAGCCATGGTTACTATGGATGCTAACTGCTAACACCCATTTCAGCTGATTTCAAACCAACTGATGTTGCTACAGCTGCAAATGCAAAACACATCACATCTAATGTGCCAACGCACGAAATATATACAAAACAGTGGAAGCTAAGCAAATGATGGCTGTAGCTTCATATTTCATGAACAGATATGAGAGTGCTATCAATCTTCCTCACCTAACTCTGGGAAATACTTTTCCCAAAATGTCCAACTATTCCTTTAAATGATGCTTGGAAATGTATATTTTGAGCTTTATCTTTTGGATAAATAAATCTACAATACACAAATTATAGATCCTCCTGCATCTGTTATATGAGAGAGAGCGGTGCCTCCGACCGACTGGTGAGGCCACTATCCAAATCTTAGAGCCACATTCCCTGGGATGTGTTTACTTCGAAATGCCTGCGGGATGCATGTCACCCCGGGGGTGACAATTTGACTTTGTCACATGCCTGTGGGATACAGACGGAATAGCAAAAGGCTGTATTGGCCCCTCTTTTTCCATCATTCCCATCTTCTCCCACTCGATCTCTCGTTTCTCTCAAAACAGCTTTCTGAGAAACTAGACTCCTTGACATGTCCAAGGACAAGTTATCATTAGAGAGCCAAGTGTGTTTGGACAAACGGCCCAAACACTGCCAAGCAAAGAACAGCCAAGATCTCCTTGGTGCCTTTTTTTTTTTTTTAAACTGCTAAAAATTTTACACTGACATATGACAGAAGAACGAATGTGGATAAACAGCGGGGAGGGGGTTGAGATGGAGAAAGCAGTGACCCAAATAAGGATGTGCTCCATCTCACTCAAAACAAATTGATTGTTCCTTCACATTTTCCTTAATGTTTGTGACCTGTAATCTCAGCCTGAAAAATGTATTCTGGAAAAAAAAAAAAAAAATACCTTGACATTTTTTCTGACAGCAACTTGCAGGGGCAATGAGAGGTGAACAGATGGACTGCAAGGAGAGAGAGACGGACACAGCTGGCCAGGAGTAATTGTTCTGACCTTTTCATATACACTCAGGTTCACAGAGCCAGGGGGGCTTGGAGGAAGAGGGTGGGCGGGGTAGCAGGAGTCCGACATTGCATATAGAATTTGCATGATGAAAAAATGTCATATCCATTAGTCTAATTGACTAAGTATCTTTACTGATACTGTCTAGACATCTCTACTCCATTTGCACTTTTCTATCTCGACCATCTAAGAGATCTATTGTAAACCCTCTAATGGATAAATTAAAAAGCCCTGGTGTGTATGAAATGAAATATTTTTTTACCCCCAGTCAAGGTCTGAATAATTTATATAGTGAGCATAGGCAGAGTCCCAATCCACAATTTATATTTTCTTATAATACAGCTGCATGGGGCAAACGTATTGTAAAGACGCTCCATTAAAATGAAAGAAAATCCCATTTAGAAGCTCTACATAGTTCAACATTAAGACCGTCTGTACCAGCACCGTCAGCAACACAGCTTTACTTCAGAGGGTCTCTATGCTTTATACAGCTTCCCACTGTGTTTTATAGGATATCTGTGGTTTGATGATTTGGAGAGCACAGCATCCACAGCATGACGTCCGATTGCAGTTTTCACCTAACAACAGCACTTCACAGGCACAGTGCACCTGCAAACTGACTGAAACAGAGACAATACGACAATTACATAAAACTGCTGGCTAAGAATCTTTTTTTCTGCGTGTGACGCTTTGCAGTTCTTTCAGTGACGGGGCTCTGCATCAGGAACCGCCTCCAGTCTTTTGATGCAGTGTCATTACATGTTTTTAAGAGGCTGGCTTGTTCGTAGCACATAGGCTAGAACAAAATGGGACTAAAAATGAAACCGGCTTCACTTGCTGATTTCAATCAATTATATAATCAATCAATAAATATTAACTGGAGCAATGAAAGATAATTGCCAACCGCAGAAGCTATACAATGTTAATTAAAGGTCCAATATTTTACATTTTTCCAGTGTTTTTTTTTTTTTTGAAGTGTTGATCCATTAGAAGAAAGGCTCTGAGCCTCTCTGCTGATTGGCTGAATGTTTTTGACTGATCAAATAAAAAATAAAAGCGGATATCAGGTAGAAACACTGAGAAAAACCAAAACCTGCAAAGTTGCAAGGTGCAATGTGCAATGGGCTTGGGGGGCACGGCTGAGAGCGGTGACTGATTTGTTCTGACATCCCAAAGTTCAAGAAGTCCTGACGGCTCATTTTAAGGCTCAGTGTCTGAATACAGGCTGTGTGCATTTCTCTGCGGACGGAGCGCTTTGAGACTTTCACAGTATGAACATAGAACCTAGACCTGATCTATAATCAAAAAAGACATGGAAATTTCACTTCATACAATATAGGACATTTAAAAACTACTCTGATAATTGTTTAATTGTTAAGTCATTCATCAAGCACAAACATAGCAAGCTACTTTTCTCTGCTGTACAGCACTGTAATTTGAATATCTTTGGTTTCGGGGCTGTTGGTTGGACAACATTCAAAGACATTTCTTTAGGTTCAGAGGAATTTTTAGAGGGCATTTTTCATTATTTACCGACATTCCACAGCCTAAACGATGAACTGAAAAAAACAGAGTCAAAAGGTGAATTGATAAAGAAAAGAATTGTTATTAGCAGCCCTAAATGGAAGCTTTTCGTATGAATTGTGTTTTGTCTCTATCCATTCAAGTACAGCCATTAGCCGGATGGTCCTGTGATAGTCATGAATTGCTACAGTCTACATTGCTGGAAACAAGGAGGTCTCTTCTTTACAAGCAGCAACAAAGGCTTTATGCTGCAGCCCTGACTTCAGAGTCCGACCCAGGATGCAGGAGTTAAAAGACCGACCTCCGCATGAACTCCAAATAAATAAATGTGCAGCTGTTTACTGCTAATGTAACATCAAAGCGACGTACAATCACAAAACAAGGGTGAGGAGAAGATGTGGTTCCCCCGTTACACAGCAGGAATTAAGGCAGGAATGTTGCGCCTTTATCCTATATAAATGGTACGAACATGGGCCGGAGGGGCATTGACGTTCCTCCTATATGCCGGCAGCGGAGGTAGTCACAGAGCCAAACCGACATCTGTCAATGAGAGAGGATGAGAGAATCCAGGATGGCAAGACAGTAACGGCAACATTGTGGTGTTACACGTCACGCCTCTGATTCTGGAACGCCGGCGTGCTATCTGAAAACCACACACCGGGGTGGCATCACGCCACCTTTGTTTGGTTGAGTGTAAACAACCAAAAGGCGGCAAAATGAAGGGTCTTTTTCACAGGAACATCGCAGGATCTCTCTCTATTAAAAAAAAAAAAAAAAAAAAAAAAAAAAAAAGAGGCTGGAGGCATTCGAATAACCTTTGGCAATCCCAATCACCAACAGCGAGTTATTGCTATGCGCTCTCAACGAGATAGGTACTTTCCTGCAGTTTGTGCCTCTCCACTGTCATGGGAGCTGTCAATGAGTTATCAGCCTGATGATCATGGGGGCATTTTGAAAGGATCTGTGGTCACGCTTGGTTTAACAGACATTACAAGGGAAGTACATGCACACACTCTTTGCCTCACACACGTGTACCCACACACACACACATACACACACACACGCAGGCCCTGTATAAACTTTACAAAGAACAGAGTCAACTCTGTTCCACCTGTTGTGTACTTTAGAGACGCCCAGTGGATTAAAATATCTGCTGAAATCAGATAAAAAATCGTTTCCTGTTTCAAGCCCTCCATCAGAAACGTAAATAAAACTTTCTTCACCAGGAGCCGTACGCTAGCATAGCGTCAGGAGCTGACCCAACACCTCCGCCTGCGAGGTGTTCTTAACTCTCCAGCTTCAACCAAACACTCAAAGTATTTTTCTCACCGTGCTTGTGCAAGGGAACACCTCCACCTTTATTTGTATGGGAGCGGAATTAGCTCGAAGGTCTACAATTACATCATCATTGAGTTTTGCAGCGCTGCATATCAGGGCCGGCATTAGTCAGAGAGGCCTTTGAAGAGTTTGGCCCGGCCCTCATTCACTCTCTTCCCTCCTCCCCCCTCCACCATCCCCTCCGGCACTGCCTTTGATGTTAGCGCGTGGAGCTGCGCCGAGCGTCGCGGCCTCCCAGGCCTCCCCGCCTCGCCTGATCCTATCTGCTCAGGCGGCACATTCATGTGGTTTACACCCGCAGCACGACTCCCGGCAGCTATTCACCCAGCCCTGCAGGCCCCTCCCTGTTCAGGGTCCAGGGCCTGGAGAGGCAGGCAGCATGGCCTGAGCAGCCGATGGGGGTCCAAGGGAAGTACAGGAGGCATTGTGGAGGCTTTATCAAAGCCCTAGGCTGTATTATGGAGCTTTTATTGGCGTGCTAATGTCAGTGAATGTAATGTATTTGTAGATTCATAAAAGTAAGCTACACCTGACCCTTGAGGATTACGGTTTTACTCTTACAACTCCGGAAATAGCGACTCAACTTCTCTCAACTTCGCTCAAAATGAGCTATCCTTCAAAAATAAATATTAAACTTCATGAGAATAAACAAATAAGACAGCGAGCAGGAAATGGAAAACCTAGTATAGCCATGATGCTGGGACGACATAAAAAACAAAGCCAATTTTTCATTCAAAAAATCTAGGGCGCATCTTCAGCAACAGGGAGCGCAGGAGGTGGGAAGATGCAGTGATATATGTTCACTGTGGAGCTAGAAGACACGCAGCACTGCCAGACAAAAAGAATAAAAAGAATGCAGAGATAACCCAGCTTGTTCTCATGTGGACGAGCAAGTCCAATCCATCATACCTCTGGCCCCATTGTGTTGCAGCCTGGATTTTCCTCATTACTGGAACAACTACCTGCACCCACTGACACACATAAGGAGCCACTGGACACCGGTCTAGGATGGGAGGGTTGCGGGGCAGAGATGAACACGATGGGGTCGCAGCTTCCACCTGAAACTGATTTGTCCCCATCTGGCACCCCCTGTAAATGACCTTTGCCACGGTTCTGTGGGAATCCATTAAGAGGAGACAAAAGGAGGAGAAAGAAAAAACGGCAGGGTTTCTGACAGAGGGCCTGTCAAGGAGAAGCCTCGCAACATTAATATGATGCATTAGGTCGACGGCGATAATGTGCACAAAACCAGTAATGGCTTCCTCGAACAATAACCAGAGAAATTGAAACTAGGGTTAAAACATGATGGTATGAATCAAAATGACAACAGGGCAGGATCCTCATTAACAGCAACATTATGTTTTCTTTTAGACATATGAGGCTGATAATTATGTAATGATGTACACAAAACAAAGAACTTTGAACCCTGTGTTCTTGAACTTGGGTGAGTGGGACAGATCTGTGATAAGACCTCTCTCCTTTCATGAAAACAAACGCAAGCAGTAAAAGGACTGAGGGCACAAGGATAGAAGTATATAGAGAGGTAGGAGGAGGAGGAGGAGGCAGTGAAATGGACTCCCTGCTCCACTGCTACCTTCTCAGTCTATTGGCAAAAAAAAAAAAAAAAGTACAACAAAAGGGGAGGCTGGCGTTGTGGCCTTCCATGGTTAGTCAGCACATTCCTGGCAAACAACAAAGCATGCCTCTGCCTGGATGAGCCACTGTGAGCATTGTCATTTCATAACCCTCGACCCCTTAGCCTTTGTTTTGCAGACCCTCTGTGTCAGTGGATAAAAATGTGGGCTGATGGGATGGACTGGGCCTTTCAGCGCTGTTTCATCAAACGCACACAGGCTCACCAGGGGCTATTCAGAAAGTGAAAATGCCCACTTCAGACCCCTTCTTCGTCTTTGAGTTGTTGCAAATATGCTTTAAAAATAACCTGTGTTAAGACAGGTTGGTGTAAAGAAAAAAAAAAATCATTTTTTTCCACCTGTCAAGGTGTGACGTTCTGTTATGGTGCATTTCCCACTGCTCATCACAGAGAAATCACAGCCTCAGGGCAAAGATGAATTAACATTTCCTCATCACTGGAGTGTAAAGCAGAGGACAAACACAAAGACATTCATACAAATGAGCTCGGACACATAATCAATAGCAGATCAGGAGGAGAGCAACACGGGGGAATAGGGTTCCCCTGGGAGAGACCTGGATACTGGAGAGAGAGAGTGGCAGCAGCAGCAGCAGCAGCAGCAGCGAGCATCAGCGCTGACTGCTAATCTCTCCTGGAGTGGAACATCAAAGATCAGCTCAGCCACTCAGCCACTCAGCCCAGTGGAAACTCACATAGCTACTGGGGCCACCAGTACCAACATGCACTTGTTCCAGGTGGAGCTGTGCAGTGAGCGGGAATGAGAGGCTCAGAGAGAAAAGACACAGAGAGGAGAACACGAGTAAAAGAGCCAGGGGCAGGAGAGGAAACAGGGGCCACTGGTTTGGGAGACAGTGATGGCCAATTAAAAGAAGTCTGGACAAGTACTAAGATATCCAAGAGGAAGTTAGGCGCTTTAAGACTGACATACACCTGCACATTCACTGCAGACTCTCAGTGTTTTCAGTGAAGGGCTAAAGCCGAATACTAAACCACTGTTATACATTTATATTTACAGGATTTTATTATTTATTATTTTATATTTTTAATTATATTATTAGCAGGTTGACAGGGTGGGGTGGAGTGGGGGGGACAAAATGCGATAAAGCTTGCCAGAAACCGCTGACACAGCCGAAGTGACATTCCACTGCATGCTGGTTAAGAAATAGTTGTAATCATCACTCCAAGTTGTTCTCATGCAACATGGAACGCATGGCAAATTTTGGCTGCATCAAGAAAGAGCAGACTGGTGGTGAGGGGTGAGAGCGCGTGTGTGGGAGTGGGGTGTTAAGCAAGAGAAAGAGAAAAACAGTTTAGTCTGTTCTATTCCGAAAAGGGGAGAAACGCAGCCTCAAATTACTTTGGCTGGGACATGAAAGTGAAACAGGGTGGCGGTTAAGAGACGATAGCACTTAAAATACAGCTGCAACCGCCAAGCCAATAAATGGAAAAAAGTAGGGAGCAGCACTTTTAACCTTTTAAACCAGCGTTTGTGTACTGCTACTGTTGCTTTGGCGCTGGGAGTGGCCCGATCCCTGGCACCTCCCGTCTGGGACCGGCCCATTATGGCCTCTTGGGGTTTCCAGCCTGTGGTGAGAAAGCGCGCTGGATGCCTTAAACCACTAAAGCTCTCATTATAGTCTAAATGCAGAGCGACACAACTCCTGCCAGCTCCAAGGTAGGAGCTCCAGTATTTAAGCTCATCGTTGTCTTAGCTCAAAACCACCACTTTCCCCCTGCACATCCATTCAGAGAAAAAAAAAAACTGCCACTTTCAAAGAACCACATCATGAAGTCTCCCAGCTATAGTTACTGGCACTTCATGCACATGGAGATGAAGTTCAAAGGTGAAACAGCTCGTGGGTGTTGGGGAAACTATAGCCTCTTCTTCCTGACGCTGGATTCAGAGGATGCTCTGTGTCCCTTCGGAGAGGAAGTAGGCAAAAGCCACATTATTCCCTCTGGTTCTGGCCGACGACACTATGAGTTCCATCTGGTCCTCGCGGTGCCCCTGCCACGTCCCTGCCTCAGCTCCTCACTCACATGCTGACAGCACGGGCCCGCTGGAAATCAGAGGCAGATGTCTGCTCGTGCAGCGCATCGCAGCTCATCTCGCTACAGGAAAGACAATTTGGCGTCTGGGAGATAACAGAGAATGATGAACAGCAGATGGCGTCTCTCCCCTCGCATCACACGCGTTCTAATCGGGAGGGCTGTGCGAGCGCCGTCAACGATGATGTCAATTGTGAAAAATACGGTGACGGGCAGTCAGTCACAGACGGAGCCGACGGCACAGTGAGGCTATTCCTCGAATTGCATTATCAGTTCATCTGGAGGCAGAGCGCTTTCAGCCCGTTAAGCATCCACTGGCTTTGTCAACCCACACCACTGTCCTTGTTTACACCTGGGAGTCTCAGTTGGGGGGGGGGTTGATTTGGTCATGCCATCACTGCCCCGCTTAACAGGCTTAACTCAAGTCAAAACTGCTGCTAATATGTGGACAGGTATCGGAAGACTATCATCATTTCTAAACTGTGTAAGATATGAAGTCACAGCACTGAGTTGTTCACTGCAGGTGCTCTGAATCAGGCTTTTGGGCTTTGGGCCGAAAGCGCTGCTGCCTTTCCATTTTAGCGGAACATTTTCATTAGCGTAGTGTAATCAGGAAGCATTTAAATCTGGGACAAGAGGTGAATACAATTAACCACCTGACAGGATGGGCAGCCTGCAGTCCTCTGGCCACCAAGAATCAGAGTTAACAGCTGATGCTGTAAATATACTCTCAAGGTCGTCTCAGGGAAATGTGTGTTGATGTCTAATTTCTTGACAGGATGATTTAAAGACACATTGATTACTTTGCTATTACATAGTCAAACTGGAGCAATCACAGAAACTGGCTTGGGAAGCCTGGGGCTTGGCACTGTGGCCAAATCTGCGTCGTCAGCGTCAGCCCCCCCCCCCCCACAGCAGAGTGAGAAGCAAATTAACTTAATTTATTATTTTTGGCCCCAGCAACGTGTGCCACTTTTCGCACTCTTCAGGCAGAGCTGAGCGGGTGTTAGCTTTAGGGAATTAGCAAAGGCGAGTTGAGAGTGTATGAGCAGAGGCTGTGGTCGGGTCTTTGCTCAGGAACACTGCCAAGCCCCCCCTTTCCCCTGTATTTGAACCCATACCTGCTGAGGTCTGGTCACTACTGTACACACACAAGGTAACGCAAACCCCTCAGGGCTCTGTACAAACTGCAGAGGAGAGAACTAGAAGGCCCCTTAAAACCTCAGGCAGACCAAATCAAGCAGCCTATTCACTGTGCACGAGGAGGTTCAGACCTTTAAAGCAAAAAGTAGTCAAGTGCAATGGTGACAGAGGTCAATGCGGACGCCTGAATGCACGACAACATAAATATTTGTCTTCAACCCGATTCCAGAGTAAAATTATATCCGTTACAACACCGCAGCAATTTCCCAACACGTTACTGCAATGTTATTTCACGAGTATAGAACATGCAAGTGGGGAATTTGATACCATCTTAAAATTATACTCTTCAGGTTGTACGGATGTCATTGGTTGTCAGTTTCAGCTTTCATAAATCTATGGTAGAATACATACTGTAAGGAATTCAAGACAGTACACTGTGCTGGACAAACTGCCCCTCATTACAGCCTGACAAAATATAAGCTGCCTCTAAGTGGTCAGAAAGCTATGTTAGCAAAGAAAGCAAACCTAAATAGATGTGGTTTTCGATGTAAAGCTGAGGTCCGACATTTCTGTGTGGTTACCAAGTGGCGCCAAATGGCCATCACTGTGTATAAACAGGGGCCATTTTTGTGCTGAGCATCCCCTAATTTGATCCCCACATATCATCTTCCTTTCAAAGTAAAGAGTTTTTAGGGAGAACAAAAAAAAAAAATGCAGTCATGCACTGGAACGATGCTGCTGTGCGGTGGCGGATGCAGCCATTGTTGCAGAGTGGCGAGGGGTGGATGGGGGATGCTACCAGCTGTGTCAGTTCAGTATCAGTAATGTGCAACTGAAGCGCTGCATATGACGGCTCGTGCTAGAGTGCTGATAAAATGCTATGTCACCAATCAGGGTTTCTTGTGCACTACTCAATGCAACATGGTGATTAAACTCAAAAATGTGTATTCGCAGCCCACCCCACCCCTCAACTCTTCTCAGCACAGGCTGCATTGAAACCTGTCCTCCCAACACAAACCAATGATCTCATGGAGCTGAATAGTTTCTTCAGGCCGAGGCCACACTTCAACAGCTACTGGCATTCATGGAAAAGATGAAAAAAAAAACCCTCAACCATCATTTCTGCTGGCGCTTGCTTCATCTCAACCAATTTCACATTAAATTTTTCAAAAGGATGCAAATTCAAAAACAAAATCAGACTGAATATGTTAGAGGTCAGGAAATGAAAACATGAAACATCAACTCTCTGGCACATGACTACACCCAAAACTATTTGCTGCCTTACAAACAGTGGCCAAGCAGCTTAAAATTTCAAATAAACACTTGGCACTGAGGAAAAAGCTTCATATTTTAATGACTTCTACTCAACACAAAGTTGGCCGGTTGATCCGAGGTTAACCCAGCTCCAGCCAAGTGCACTTGTCATGTTTTGGGGGGGGGGGGGGGGGGGGGTAAGAAGAAGATGGGAACATGAGATGAAGGGGTGCTTCTATGATGACCAATCATTCAATCCTTCTTCATATTCATTTTTCAAAAGCCTTAAAATAGTTGCAAGTTGGCGTAAACCAAAAACATGCAACTTCAAAGGCGGCGTTGATGACGGCTACATAGTAACAGGCTACAGGCGGCGGGACGTGTGGGTGAGTTTACACGCTGCTACGGTCAATAAAAACAAACATATTCCGCTATTAAAACCAACTTTTTTCGGATGTAAAAGTCGCTATTTGCCAAAAGTCGCCGCTGGAGCGGATAAACAGTCAAAACTAAAGCCCAAGTAGTAGTAGTCGCAGCCTTGTTGCTCTTGTAAAACGTGTAAAGCTTACTCCGGTAAAGAGGGAAAAAAAAGTTTACAAACTTCTTGGAAGCGGTGGACGGTTTATCACTATTTTTTTTTTTTTTTTTTTTAAGGAAACCCGTTCTCTAAAGTTTGCGTTTAAAGATGAGGGCAGTCAACAGTGAGGAGTGATCGCCAGACATCAACAAAATAACCTGCAAGAGCATGTTTTCCCTGTGAATGAATTCCACAAGATAGGAGCCATCTTGTGACCGCATATGCTTGCAAGCTTAGTACCATCCTCACACTGCCTGCATACACACACATATACACACACACACATACACACTATATACAACTCTTGTCAACCCCCCAGCCCCCGTGGAAAAAGTTTTACGAAGGGCAGCTTGGTGAAATTACACCCAGGGTCCCGGTAGTGTTACTCGGGACTGCTGCTTGTCATTCCCCCGTAAGAAAAAAAAAAAAAAAAAAGACACTTTACACGTACTTGAACGATCTCCCCCTCCGCGCTGATAGTGGCTCCTGCTTTGGAGAACCGTCCTTGCAAGCCAGTCGTGTAAGTAGTATAATCTCCATTGGGACTGGACTCGAACAGAACCACTTCCACAAAGGCAGTGTCCTTGGCGAAAACGGTACCAAGAGAAGCGGCGACCACCAAGATCACCAGGACCACCGAGTCGGGTACGCGATCTGAGCCTCTCCTTGGTAAAATCATCATCTTGCCGGCTGGATCTGCGCCGATCGGGACATAATTTCACACGGATTAATTAATCGGGTGAAGGTAATTGAAACCAGGTCTATGCGCGCTACGGGCGATGCGTCAAAAGAATCAGAATTGTGCAATAAGAGCTGAGCCTGGGCTGAAGCGTGTTATTTCACCACTGCAAGCCTTGTCAATTACATTGCCTGCAAACGCTCCCTCCCTCTCTCCCTCTTTCCCTCTTTCTTTCTCACCCCCCCGCTCTCCTCCTCCTCCTCCTCCTCTACAAAGCGGATCTCCTTTGATCTCCAAACACGTGATTTTTTTTTTTTTTTAGTTTTTTTTTTCCTCTCTCTCAAAAGGGTTATATCCCCACCCACCAATCTTTCTGACCCTCTCCCTTGCACTCCCCATTCTGAAGTGCCAGCACTCAGTTAAGGAGGCACCGCGGACTGCGCTGAGCAGCGACAGGGGGAACTTATTGTTTGAAAAATCATCAAGTTACGCGTTTAAGGTTGAGTTATTTCAGTTTTACCGTCTTGACTATGAACCGGGGACTACATTTTCAGCCACTGTTTAAATCCCGGGCGGTCCGGCGGCGTTTTTTCCCGAGTTTGACACGTTTTTCGCTGTGGTGCCACCTTAAAACAAACACTACCCTCCTCAGGACGCTTCATGATTTAACCGGGCTAATTTTTCAATCAGATTCCGATATGCTCCCCTACAGTTTACAATGTAGTTAGGCTAACTGTTTGCAACATCTCACTTTAAACGAGCTATGCAAAGTTTATTTTCCTTTTTCTTGATGCATTCTGTTCTGACAGGAATAAGGAACGTTTACCAACAAGAAAATCAACTTTTACTATCTATCTATCTATCTATATCTGTCCTCATATCTCTTTAGAAACTGAATCAATACTTTGCTCACTTGTACACAAGGCAGTTCACGTGCACAACACATAACTGTGCACCAGTCTTTAGACAGATGGGTCTTCAATTAACTTGCCTTTGATCTCCAGAGCCGTTGTGCTCATCACTACAGGCCTGACAAGCTAATCACACATCATTTCAGGCATTTTACAAACCTCAAAATGTTTACAAGCAATTTGACATGATTTCTATCTACAGAAAGTTAAATTTGTGGCCGGTGTGAGAAGTTACTATGGCCAGCGAGCTTATGATTCATCGTGCATTTATTGAGACGCATCAGCTTTATTATGTTCTTTGCAATTGGCAGAGATCTTTTATTCTTCTTTTAAACAAACTGTTGCTGTTATTCACTGCAGAGGAAGGCAGTTATTTTTCAGTCGTTCTCTGTTCGGAATAAAAAAAAGTCTATTGTGAAACTTGCATGCAGAACCGTTCCTGGAGAACACGTCTCAGACCTTTCCTTTTCAGCGTGTGAGAGCGTTCATTATGTGTCTGCAAATAAAGCACACTGTGTCCTGAAAGAACACACAGACACACTATCTTTTTATTCCCCACAAAAGAAGATGATTTGAATCTTTGTGCGACTGAACAATTCACGGAAAGAGCCCATTTTGTACTGTGCTATGTAATGAATGAAGGTTACATCTTGAATGGAGTGGACAAAAAATTGTTGAGTATAATCTCTCAGTTGAAAGAAAGAAACTTGACATTTGTCAAAATATCACACAATAATAATGTATGAAATTGAAAAATGGAAAATGGAAAGGCCTGTTTGCAATAGTTGCAAAGAAAACACTCAGGTGTTTTTAAGCTCCCAAATGAAGGGTGAGCTCTGCACAGTGATAGATGTCCAAAAAGGCCCAGAAAACAAGGTCTCATCTTGCTGTCAGCTGTGTGGCAGTGTGATTATGAAAACCAACTGTGAGGACTTTTTAGGTCAAGAATGCAGCCGCCTCTGGAAGAAAGCGTGATGGTCAACATGTGTTCAGACTCAAAAAAAAAAAGAAAAGAAAAGAAAAAAAAGCTGAGTGGAAAACAATTCAAAGCCGAAACGTTAGAAGTTCTTCAGCACCTCCAGCATGACAATAATTTACAGATCACATTGGACGTCACTCTGTTTTATGAATCCTGATCCACACCACATGTGCCATATCAGTCTTGTGACACTTAACTCTGTTTCTACTTCTTTCGCTCTCACACACAAAAATCAAATGCAGATACATTATGACTCTAAACGGATAAATCCATAAATTATGGGACTTTAAAGGCACAATGCCTGCAAGCTTAATGATGAAGTGAAATTAGATTTACTAATGGACCACAAAATGCATTAGGGCAACAAGTTACAGTGATCCAATTACTGTCAGAAGGTCTTGTTCCTCTTTCACTGCAAGTCTGCCCTCTGCTGGTTACTGCAGGATTTCAATCCATGAGAGATGTTTAAAGCTGCAATGCCACTTTTGTAGTTCCCTAACTTAAATGTTTACATGGTTTACTTCCCAGATTATTTAGCAGTGTATGGTGCCCTTTAATTTTTTTTCTTTTTAAACATATTGTGATGAGAATACGCCTCATTATCTCGCTTCTTTCCAGATAAATAGTTGACCCCCCCCCCCCCCCCCCGTCCTGTATGAGGTTGTCATTCGACAGCAGCTGTGGATCCTCTCCTGACGCTCCAGTCTCTCTCTGCACCAGTGTTTAAACTCAGGGCCACCCTGAGAAGAATCAGCTGTCCGCTTGTTTAGGCTGAGAGAGTGCTGAGAATAAGGATGACTTTGAGGGATGATGGCTGGCCTGGCTCTCTGCTTCACTGTGCCATCTCTTCCAATTGGCTGTTCTGTGAGGAGATATCCGTGGGGTTTTCCTTTTTCCAGTTGAACATGGAGTGAGACTCATTGGCTAATTTAAGACATTTCACGTGATACTGCAGAGCTGAACCGCTCTTTCCGCTGCTCTTTTCTCCTTTAGTCAAACACTCGCTTCGCTTTCCTTTCTTTTCTGACTCTGGTTAGAGCTGAAGAAATAGGCAATTAAGCAAGTATTTAATCAACAGGAAAAAAAAATTTGAGTCAAGATACAAAAGATTACCTGATGATTTGCTGATTTTCATTGTTTTATGTGATTGTAAACTGTTCCGTTGGAGAAAACAACCGCCACTTTGGATCTCACAAATTCTAATGGCCATTTAAATTATTGTCAACATATTTTGGACCAAACAATTACTCTATTTATCACAAAAATAATCATCAAAGTAATCAATAACGGAAAATAATGCTTAGTTGTCGCCCTGACATACTGCTGATTTCCCCCAGTTTGACCCAACACAGATGTTTATTTTGTAGATGAACTCATTTTAAATGTGGCAGCGTCGAGGGGAATACAATCATATAAATACTTGTACGAAAATAAAACTGTCTTTAATTTATGTTGGTGGATGTTTGCTTAGTTTTCAGCATCATTATTTGCTTTAATGGTGTCCTCGTTTCTGCAACCTTATCTGTTGTCCCATTTACTGTGTCCAAGTCCTCACGTGTCTGAGCAGCTTATCCCCGAGCTACGTCACTCTTTGACAGATTTAGACACATCATTATTATTTAACTGTAATGATACTCATTGTTTCTGTAAATTGTTTCTGTCATCGTGAATAAGGATTTGTCCTTAATCGACTTGCCTGGATAAACATATAAATATGAAATAAACACCAGATCACGGGTTACTAATAATATCCAAAGGGAACATTTGAATGTTTGATCAGTCCTTCAACGCTGCACTATGTGTACCAACCGGGCTCCCAGCCTCTGTGAATTGTCCCTTTGTTGGCATGGTGCTGACGTTATGTTTTAATGAAGGAAGGAGATGATGAGGAGGGGGAGCATTTACATTCATGGCTCCCAGAAGAGCGCATCACTGCAGCATATTATTACATAAAGCAATTAGGGGGCCCCACAGACCCCAGATTATGGGAGATGCTTTCCCCATGACTATTGACTTCAGCCGGCTCAGAGCATGTTGCATGTTTGCAATGATGTCACTGCACAAACCGCAGTGGGAAACTCTCATGAAATGTTTTGAGTTGAATCTTAAGTTGAGAGGAGAGAGGGGGGAAATGACAGCACGGAGGAGCGATGGCGGGGTGTCCTTTGATAATAATAAGTCTGAGACCACTTTTCCATTCATGGAGAAGTGACCTTTGGACCCTGCTCTTTATATCTATATATATGTTTATGGAGCGCCTTCCCAGACAAAATAAGATGTGAAATTAAAGCAGCTACAATTGATTTATCTATAATAACAATGCATGAACTGACCATGTGATAATGTGCTGTTAAGTTTCAGCTCATCATAGTCGTCTGGCTCGTAACTTTTACACAACTCTAAATGAATATTAATTTTGCTCCATAACAGCTGGATGCGTAAATAAGCAACAGTCTGCTTATGACAAAAAAAAATCAGTTAACACAGGTTTAAAGTGAGACTATGTAACTTATGAAAGAAGAAATGGCACAATCTTAATTTTTAGAAATGAAAAGTTGAGATCATGAGCAATAAAAATGTAACCTTGCTAAATTTAGCACACCCAGGATCTCTGCTGCAACAGCTCTACTTGTTCTGGTAGAAGTAGCTTGTAGTGGCTAATGCTAGCAAACCAAAAACAGATACTGCTGCGTACGTCATACATTTCTTCATCAGGTTGCTCATGTTATGGTTTTTCTCTACTTGCGCTTCTGCTTCTCAAAATTTAAGCTCAGTAAGTGCACCTCATGATGCTGTCTTCCCAAGAGTGGAGGGAAGTGATAGGAAATGCAAAGTGCCATTTCTGAGAGTTTCTGCTTGTAGGTGATAAAAGTTGTCACAGCATCCACCCATTAGGCATAATGTAACTAGCCTCCTTAAAGTGAGACTGTGTAACTTTTAAAAGAAGAAATAACACATTGTTCTTGTTACTAATAAAAAGTTGCATTATAAGCTCCTGCTAATTTTAATATAGTCAGGCGTTTTGCTACTGCAGACGTACTCCATCTAGTATTACCAGTAGCTTATGGTGGCTAATGTATGCTAACATTAGCAAACCTTAGCTACATGCTGCTTGAGCGCTGTGGCAGTTCACTGATAATATACTCTTTTCTACTTGCTACTGTTATACACAAAACATTGTCTCATTATTGTCACTTATGGCCACAGTGCTCATTGTGCAGTAGAAGTACAGGCTTACTTTAAATGAGAACATCAAATAGGAATCAAAGACTTAAAATTAAAGAGGAGCCAAACAAAATAACTCCAGGGATAAAACATAACATAATACTTGGACTATCGTGTGTTAGAGAAGTTGTTTATGATGCAGACTGTACTTTTTCTTAGTGAAAAAGCAGAACCAGGCTATAATAACATTTGATGAAGACCATAAGATGCAGCCGAATGCTCTGAAAAAGCCAACAAGTGGAGCTTGAGTAATTTAGTTTGAGTCAAAGTTTTACTATGCATTCTTGAGAATATTTCTCTTACACCAGAACTATAAAATCAGCTGTTTTAATGTTGATGTTTAGAGTTTCGTCCACATTTGTATCACTTATCATGACAATGACAATCAGGCCAAAGAATCTGAACATAACAGAAAACACAAACATGTGGCTTTCTCTGCGTGATATCTGAAAAGTTAATTAAGCAGCGCTTTATAAAAGTAATTTTATCTTATTGAAGTTCTGGTCAGACAATTATAATTACAGTATCAACTTTACAGTGGACAAACGATAGCATCAATCACTTACTTCTTTTTTTTAAGAGTGTTCTCCAATTTTCAAACAGCCCATAACTAAATGTTACAGGCTTTGAAGACCTAACTATTCAGGGGCTGGGCCCTTTCCTTTCCCCTCGGATCTGGCTCGAGGGTGAAAGTCGACTTTGAAGTGCAGACTAAACCAGGGGGAGGTATTTCAATAGGCCCCTAGTTCAGTCAAGGGGTAAAGTTGCAGCCATAAGGGGGGAGGGGGAAAATGAGAGAGGAAAAGGAGTGAGGGAGAGAAAGAGACGAGTCTTTTGAAATGAGGCACCTGTACATTTGAGGCTTGCAAGAACAGGTATGTTCCCAGAGGTTAGGGGCTTTGGAGAATTCAAAGTCATTTCAGTCAGCTCCAACACTCATAATCTGTTCTGAGAAGT
Organism: Seriola aureovittata; assembly: GCF_021018895.1. Classification (NCBI taxonomy): domain Eukaryota; kingdom Metazoa; phylum Chordata; class Actinopteri; order Carangiformes; family Carangidae; genus Seriola; species Seriola aureovittata. The sequence continues at coordinate 20,031,271 of NC_079368.1, forward strand.
GAGGAGGATAGGGGGGATATGATGTTGATACACTCACACAGGCGTGAACATGTTCTCAAAAGACTGGATGGATGGATGGATGGAATCTGTACAAACACACACACACACACACACACACACACACACACACACACACACACACACACAGCAACAAGACAAAAAAAAGGAGAACAGGGTGGTGATTTAAACAAATGTGGTGGCTCACTTTGGTTCTATTACAGGAGCTGAAATCTTCTATTCTGGTGACGGCTGTGAACAGTGTTGAAACAATATTTAGGTCAGCAGAGAGAGAGAGAGAGAGAGAGAGAGAGAGAGAGAGAGAGAGAGAGAGAGAGAGAGAGAGGGAGAGAGAGAAAGTTAGTGGCTGATATCCTCATCAATGATGAAAGAGTAAAAAGAGTAAGTAGAGTAAGTGCCTGGTGGCGACATGATGGGAAAGTGGCGACCCCTCAGGACAGTGTGTGTGTGTGTGTGTTGGTGTGTGTGTGTGTTTGTGTGTTGGTGTGTATGTACATGCACAATACTGCGTCTGTTTCCATGCTTGGTAACTTCCTCCACTTTACAAAACTCAACTGTTAAAGCTGCATTGTCCAAGATTTTTATCTAAATATCCACTTGTATCATAAACATAATTTACATCTGTTTCTATGGTAACTGGCAAGAAATACTGACACACCAGAAGTTTGATTCAACCTTTACCTACTGGGTCATTACCCAGTTTTTTTTTTTTTTTGTGATTTTGCGTAACAAAAAGAAGTGTGACACAAAGGGTACACATCGTGGACAGACATGTAAATGACAACAAAAACAATAAACACTGTGCATAACTCACAAATGCATAACTTGTGAGTGTGTGTGAGTGAGTAGGATCACATTACAGTTCAATTTACAGGAGCTAAAGCCCACTAAGTTTTTATTTCTTACCGACACTTGAAAATGACCGACTTTCAGTCACTCTGTCTCATTTGAATTGATCTCCTCTGTCACCTCCTCTCTATCTGTCCTAACTCCCTTCCCTCACTAACTCCCCATCACTCTCTCTGATGGTTCAACAGAAGCCTCCCGTTTGACTGCTCCCTTACCGCTTCTGACTGCAGGCGCAGATCATCACTCTGAGGAGGAAAACAATGCGTCACGGCACCAAATCCCAAACATCTAAATCCCCAAATGAAAAGCCGGTCTGCTCGTCACTCATGCTGGTCTCAAAGGGGGGGTGGGGGGGTGGGGGTGTTTGGTTTGCATGAGAGGACATGCTGACATGGTGCAACACTTTGCCACATGTGCCACCCAGTGGTTGGGTGGCAGTAAGAGATGCAAGGACGGGGGAGGTCGGCGTGAGGGCTGACTGGAGAACTGGTTGGGGAGAGAAATGTGGTTCACCGTGACTGAAAACAGATCATCTTCCCTCCTGGATCTCTTTGATGTCTGTGAGACTTATTTTGTTTTCTGCTGATTTCGTGGTAGTGGGTGCACACGCACACTTGCTCATGGACTCGCACAGGAGAAGGAGACATCAAAGGGACTTCAGTTCAGACTAGCAAGCCAGTAGACGTAAATTCAGTTCCCCTGGAGAATCAGATCTTTGTATGAAGCAGCGGCTCAGCGAGTTATTACTTTACTGTATTGAATTCATTAGAACTTAACTAGATTTTCAACTCAGATATGGGCCAAGCCTCTGAAGTACAGTAAGACAAGCCTCTTGTTTGTTCTTTATGTCCGTAAACTGCAATAGTTATGATTTAAAGTTCATCTTTGACCTTAGAAACAGCAGTTAACAAAATAATCTCACCACCACATCCTCTCAGTGACTGTTTTGGAGCTGAAGATCCCATTAGACAATCTTCCTCAGTTGGTGGAGTTTTCCCAGTTTGGGGCGCAAAACTCCTTGTGGTGAGATTATTTTGTCAGCAGCGGGAGTTATGATGCTGCACCATTAACAACAGTTTTATGCATCACAAAGACGCCCTGAAAGGTTGGCTGGAATAAGGTGATGTTATCACGTCAGGATTCAGCAACATCTGAAAGAGAATCTGATGACAGTTAGCTAACTAACAACATCTAGCTTTAAAGTAGCCATTTATAAACTATAACTCCCACTGCTCTCATAACATCGGCTGCAGAGGAAACTACTACTGTACACTCCCTGCTCAGAGCCACACGGCAGACAGATACAGCTGGTGAACACAGTGGAGCATTTGGCAGCTGAATAGCCAGGTATTTCCCTCAAAGGTTGGCGGAGAGACCACAATAGAGACCAAAATCAGAGCTGAAAGAGAGTGAATACAGAACATTCGTTTGCTGGGTGAACAGAAAACACAACTCCGCATGAAAGCCAATGTCTTCATAGCTGCTGGATGAGTGAATAATCAACTGCAAACTTAAAAGGTGATGTCAATGTTGTGTTCATAAGCTGTTTCTACTGCCCTCAAGTGGTGAAAAAAAAATCAGTTATGGCAGGTCTAACTCTGATCATTACTTATTTAGCAATGATTATTTAATGTTATAGAAAAATACTTCAGATTTCAAACAAAATTTTCAAGGGTTTTAAATATTTCTCAGTCCTTCCCTTGTGCTCTGCTCACTCCTGAATAGTGTGTTTTAGCTAGCTCACTCAACCAGTTGGTCATCCCTATTTTCTTACACAGTTTATGGGCACATCTTCTCAAAGAACACACAAGGATGAACAGAGGCACTACACTTCCCCCTCATCTTTTCAGAAACAGAAACTAATAATGTCTACAGGGGGAAGTCACAGCTGCTGGTGTAAATCATTTTCGCTGTTTGAGTTTAATCTGACATATATATATATATATATATATATTTCTGTAGTGGTGGTTTCAGGGCATAAAAGTCTGTTGCATCATAAGGCTCTGGTGTTGTATAATGTATTGTCTAAGCTACTGAGGTGGTGTTAAGACGGCCTGCTCAGCTGTATTTTAGCTTCAAGCCATCAAGAGTTTTGGGGAATTACTGCATGAGATGTGGTGGTTAAACAAAGGTGATCCATCCACTTTTTTAGTTTTAGAAGTATAAATGGGTGTAGAACTTTCCAGTAAATTTCCACTGGAGTTGTCATAGACAAAGTTCAGTGAAATATCTGTGAAGGGATGTGTGTCATCTTTCTTTTAGGAGATACTGATCCCAGTTCAACAGCTCAAAGGAAAGTCAGATTCAATTATGTCAATTTTAGCAAATAAACATTATGTCTCCGTGTCGAACCGTAAAAACGCAGATCTGGGATGAAAGCAACTCAACTTGTTGGATGCAGAAATTATATTCTACAGCTGTCCACCATATGGCAGAAATGATTTCCCAATTTCAACAGCTTGAATGAGAAGTCACCCATTATATTATTTTTGTCATGAAATTTTTCAGCATTTTTTGTAGGTTTTGTAATTTTGTGACTATGAACATCTCTTCACCCGTATGACAATCAAGATTTTAAACTGCGCTTCATGACACAAGTTATTTAAAGAGTGAAAACTTTTTTTCTATCTATTAAAAAAAACAACTCCTCAGCTCAAGAAGGGTTTTGTTTTGTCACATGTAATGTGCCGTTACAAACACCAGAGGGCAGTAAGACACATGACTTCTCCATGGTCCGTTCATTGCCAGACTTGAACCAGGCAAAATCATAAGTGGGACAAGTCAGGTAAAAGGTTAATGTTAAGCCGTACAGGAGTCACATATCTGAGTCTGACGCTGACTAAAGGGGGAGGAAGTGACAATCATGTAGGAAGATGCAGGTTAGGATAAATAGGAGATTAACGTGAGTCTCATGTCTGCCTCCTTGACTCTGTGTTGCATCAGATCATTGTTGAATCATAGTGGAGCGATGATGCAAACAAAATCATTTCCTGTGTTTCTGCTGATATTTGATCCATTTCCTCTGTCACACCATATCTTATACATACACTATCACTTTATTATTGTGTCTCTTCTTAAATGGGACAAATTAAAGAGGTTAGCTTGTATAAATTAGTAGATTTAGGATCTGATTCAAGTGTTGAATATATGTGTAAGTTTATGTAAAGTAGGCCTACGCATCACTTCTGCTGTATCTTACATAGGCAAATTTTCAAATATACATACTCTCTGCAGATAAAATGTCTGACAGACTATGTAGCAAGTGTATGTTAAAACCCTGCAATGACCGTCAAGAGAACACAACAGCATCAACAGGTTGTGGTGAGGCTCCTGCATCATCTTGCCCTCCTGTATCTGAACATTACAGCGTTGTTGCTGGCAAATAGAGTTGTTGTTGTTATTGTTGTTGTTGTTGTTAGTCTGCCAGTACAGTGAGAGCAGAGTAAATGTGGCCTGTCAAACAAAAAGAGCGCTATGTCAGCTCTCTGCACTAACAAAGCACGGCTTATCCCGGGTGGACAAAGTGCTTGCAGAGACCCTAAGACAATCATGGGGAGGACAGACAACAAGCCCTGTTCCACTGGTTGGATTTAGGTCAATTTAAACTGGAAGATGTATTTGGCCTGATTGTTTTGTGTCCTATGATGTCTCTTAATTAATGATAGATGTGTCATTGGCGGCAGAAGCTGCATAATGGATGGATTAATTAAAAGTTTGTGATGCATCATGGACAAGAATGATTTCTTTAATCCAAGAGCAGGGACACCTCTGTGTCGCTGAGGACCGTTGGTGTCTCTCTAATCTGTTTTATTGCCGCTTAAACAAAAAATGTATATGCAAAATGGTACCGTATCTCTAGATTGGCTGACACACAGTTACATGCCCTCACACACTCAGATTAATAGCCAACTGGTTGTAGACTAACTGGTGTCGAGAATTCAGAATGAAGTTACTGAGCGAGTTACTGCAACATCACGCTTCACGGTTAAGATGGAATGACACTGCAGTAACTCGACAGTGCTGCTTTCTGCAGGGCTGCAACGGCTCTCACTCCTGCACAGCACTGAGGTGCAAAGTGGAAATTATAAAGTAAAAATGACAAGAGAAAAATGCACAAGAATGCCAGAATTTCTGACATTTATGATAGTGGTGAACAAAGGAGATGTGACAGGAAACAGCAATGGACAAAAAGTTTAACCAAAAAAACAGAGGATAAATAAGAGGCAGAGCAGGAGATAGACATGGAGGGTATGGGAATGCTCCAGGCCGAACAAACACCCCAGTGGATCGTGGGTAGGCAGTGAGTAGGCAATGGGGAGGAGGCATAGGCAAACACATCGACCCACCGCCCCCTGCAGCTGGCTGCCTTCCCAGGGTGTGACCCCACTCACCTCTATTATCCAGCCCGGCTTTGCCCTATAACACCACTGTTTACACCGGTGCCCGCCCCGGTGAGCACACACGGGCGTTTACTGTTTACCCTGCATCCCATGCCTTCACTGTACAAACCAAGAGTCTTAGAAAAGACAAAAAAACAAAAAACAAGCCATGGTCAGTTGCAGACAGCAGCCTCTAATTAAACATGCACTTGTATTTAGCTCTTAATTAAATCATGAGTGCTGGAGCTGAGACATGCTGTAATCTAATAATATTGTTTTTAAATCAAGGTTATAATTATAATGAAGGGAGAAGGCAAGTGTGGGATGTGACTGATGATACAAATAAAGCAGCCAATAGTTAATATCATGCAAATATCTTTAATTTGATTGTTTTCAAGTCATCAAACACTGATTGTCAGGACTCCATCCACATTCATTCTGAAACTGAATCCTCACAGATAAAAATTTAAGGATGGGTAAATAATTGGTCTGCCACTGAAAAGGTGTGGTGGCTCATCCTGCCACATTCTGTTAAGTTTAAATGATCAATTAATTTACAGAAATATGTACCCAAATATATAAAAATGGCTGATGAATTAACACTTATCTGCAGGTTTCTACAGGCTGAGTCTATGAAGCTGTTGCCAGGAAGCATCACACTCACGATAAGAACTTTTATCAAATTGAGCACCTCACCTAAAACACACTGAATTATTAATATTATTGCAGCTGGTGCAGCGTAATCACTGCCCGTTGTCTTGCCAGAAAGTCACACAATCAAAATAAAAATGATCAAATAAATTTGTGCAGTTCTTGACAGGATAGAAATGACTGGCATAGCTTGAAACCAAAATTTATTAATTCAATAACATTACTTTAAACCAAGCTTGACGTAGTAAGATGTCTGTCTCAGGAAGAAAAGGGCAATGAGACCAAACATAAAAGCTGCCGACAAATGACATACCACAATGTACTGAGACACAAAAGTACGTACGCCCTCATTCGGCACAGCAGTTTAAATACCACAGGGTGCAGTTTTAATCTGGAAGCCCTAGTTAAATCTTGCATCGCAGCAATGTCACCATCTGGAAGAAATAAGGGCAATTTACACGCCCTGAGATGCTTTCTGATGCTTTTGGGATTGGTCCATTTTGGAGGATCCACCCACCTTAATCACAGTCTCCATGGAGGATCCCGACTTTTGCATTTGTAAATGTATCTGTATTTGCCTGTGTGTGTGTGTGTGTGTGTGTGTGTGTGTGTCTTAAGTACTGGTTGAGCCAAGTCTAGCAGCCAGGGCAGACTATACATAGATTTAGCTGTGCACACATTCCCTCTCAGAGCCTCCCAAGGAAGATTAACTGAATCCAGGATGTGTAACCAATGATTTATGGCTGAAACTGTAAATACAGTACATACATCAGTCTTGTGTTAACACTCAAAATGTAATGTCTCTTGAAATGAATAAACACTTCTTCCAGTGGTTTTGTACTGTTTGTTTCTACATATTTGTACTTCTTTCCAATACAGCAATACAGCAATTCCTCTGACCTAATATAAATGCTTATAATGTGCCTTTTAAATCATGCTGACTCCAATAAAGCTTTCTACCCTCCCTTTACTAACAGTAATGGACCAGCTGGAGCTCACTCTGAAACCAGATGCAAATGCTCAACTTTTTTGTTCATACCAGTGGGGATTTCTCTAAATAATTAGTTGTGCTGAAACTTTACATCCCTAAAAACCACAAGGATAGAACTGTGTTTGCTAAAACTTGTTTAATCAATCCCAAGCTACTCAAGCTTCTACCTCTAAGTGAGAAGGAATAGGGATTTAAGACACACTAAAAGACATCTAGTGCTTTGACTCTGGAATATAGGCCTAATATAATAATATAATATATAATCATAAAATACAACCATTCAAGCATATTTAAATATCTAGCAGAAACATAAAGCGATAGTTTGGCATTCTGGGAAATATTTGCTTCCTGGTGCTGAGTTAGATGAGAAGATACCACTCACGTCAAACGTTAAGCTACAGCTAGCGACTGGTTAGCTAAAGTAGCTTGGTGTTGTTAAGTCAATTCAATTTCTGAATACAAAAACAACAATTTGCCATTTTATGGGGGTCGTATGCCAGTCCATTTCTTGGCTCTGAGAGGGATTAAACAAACAAGATATAACATCTTAATTAGTGATCTTTAGAGGGTCTAGTCTGCAGATTTGCTACCTTTGGAGAGAGATGCCTTTGTACTAAGCTGCACAAATTAGCTTCTGGCTGTAGCTTCTCCAAGGGAAAGCCAATAAAACAGAGTGATTCTACTGGATTTCTGTGTGTGTAGTCATTTGTTGAAGCTGTTTCTTCATTGGAACAGTTGTTTTTAATGAAAAATACGTTTCAAGAAGCTCCAGGGCTCTCTTAAAGGCAAAACCTATTCACAGTGCAGTTGAAGGTCCAACTCAAGTATTCTCCAGATGCACTCCAGAGTCTCTTAAACCAGTCAGGCAGCAAAGACCTTTAAAGTTTAAGAGGGCCTGGCAGTTCCTTGTCTCACACTTGTATTCAATGAGTGTTAATTGTTTGTTCTTACATTGTGCTGTTACACCCATGTAAGCACATCATGTATTAAGAGGATTTTCATTAAGCACTTACAGAGCATTACTTCGTGGTCACAACACTCTGCTCTGTGGGTTAATTCAGTGAGTCTGGTGGGACATTTTACTATGGGAAGTTAGAAAACCAAACACATGATTTGCATTTTAAATGTGCAAAATTTTCCCAAACAAAAGCAATTATTTGACTTTTAAGCTGCCACCGTTCACATTCCCGCATTGGTGACTGATACCCACCGGCTATGTACACGGGACAGAATATAGAAAGACAGAAGTATGACACATAAAAAAAATAAAAATCCCTCTGGCTATTCTGCAGAAAGTTTTGAATTCTCTACAGTTTTTACACCTTCATCCCACTCTGGGTTTAACCTAACTTAAGAGCTACACAAATAGGTCACTACAATGTGACACTTGTCTCACCAAGACGGGGCATCCCCAACCGACTTTCAAGGTCAAAAATAACTAACTGTGTTTCATCTTACGACAAAGGGGTAGTGTATAATATTAATTATTTTTTAACCTTTTTGCTCTCTCGAGTGACATACAGAAAGTTGAAAGCAGGAAATGGTCAAGAGGAAGTTCAAAGTCATGCCTATTTCCCTATTTACTTTGAGGTTTATGGCAAGTTAGTGTCAGCTTTCATTAAAGTGGACACAGGAGTTGGACCCATTTGGTAAACTGCGGAAAATAAAGGGCATCCTGTATTGAAATCCTGTTTTCTTTCTTCAATACTACACCACACTATGACGCACACACACACACACACACACACACACACACACACACAGCATCATAAACCCCTGCTCTCACTTTCTCAGATGTTGATTCTGCAGTACTGGTAAAGCTCTGCAAACAGGCCAGTGTTTGTTCTAGCTGCAGTGGTTACTCCTCCTGAGGTGACAGACGAAAGGGGCAAAGGGCTACAAGCTGTAAACACGGTGGCCAGATACCGTAAAAATGTGAATTCCTGTTTGAGGACAAATACGAGTTTCAGGCAGAGAGCGTACTCGTGAACTGACTGAGGCCTGTTTACTTTTGGGGGGGGGCACCTTTAGTGGGGACACCTTTATCTGAAACGAGGGGTGACTGTTTGTTGACAAAATGCTCAAAGCCCTCTGAGGAGTTTTTTTAATTTTTTTTGTGATGGCATGAACAGGTTATTATCATATTGATTCCTATCTTTCACTATTAAGGTCTCCATTCAATACATGTGGTGAGCTGAACAATTCCCCTCTTGTTTTGCTCGAAGTTGGTGAGTGGTTGCTGAGCTATCTCTTCTTGCTGCCACCACATCCCGTTGTTTTCTCTGTATTGTGAAGACCTAGTTTTGTTTCTTGTTATGTAATTGTTTTTATCAAGCAGACTTCTACAGTTTAACGTCAAACCTTTTTTGGGCCAACTTTACATTAAGTTAAAATCTGAACTGTAAAGTAACAAAATGTTGCATCAAAAATGTAGAAAATTACACTATTTCCATTTCCATTTTGATAATATGAGCATTAATGAATCATCCCGTCATCTATAATGCTGTTGCTTTAATTTAAAATATGATTGATTTTGTAAATTACAACATAATGCTAATAATGCTACTAAACTCCATCCGTAAAAGGCATGAAAACTTCCTTTAGAGAGGAATAAAAATGAGAGGACTCACTGACAGAAAAGAAACACTTGATCAGCACTCCTGTGCAGGAAATACGAAATGAGCATTTCAGGGAAAGACGTCAGAGTGGTAAAGCTTGTTTTATTTGTGTCACTGGACTACTTCAAAGGTAAGAATGAGGAAACTACACTGTACATGTCAATGAGATGGGAACATAGCATACCCTGCAGAGGCCAACTGACAGTACCTTTGATCCATGACTTTAAAAAAAAAAAAAATATATATATATATATATATATATATATATATATATATATATATATATATATCTACTATCCTGAAAAAACCTAAAGTGAACTGGCATTTATGTCCTTTAGCCCATTTGACATAAGACCTTGGCATGTAAAACGCATACAAAGTAATCAGTGCTGTTTGTAGTAGAGAGGTTGTAAATACCATACAGAGCTGGAATAAGAACAATACTGGATCCAAACTCCAGATCAGTGTGTCCACTATCATCACAGTGAAAGTATTCATGGTAAGGGCTCATAGTGTATTGATGTTAACTGTGGACTGAGTGACTCTGAGTGGGGAAAATCTGACGCAACTCCTGGAAACAGGTATGTGAGTATACATTGAAATTTCTGTGTAGTCTATCAAACTGTAAAGTCGGGCTTAAGGGTCTCATGCTGAAGAGAAGAGAAGAGAAGAGAAGAGGAGATGGCTACAAGGATACATTGTTTACCTTAAACAGGAATTTACGCTAAAGTTTTGATGGGAAATACCATTTACAAAAAAAAACTTAAGGTACTTTAACTTTACAAACTGTGAAACTTCAAATGCAAATTACATCAGCAGGGCGACCAATCACAGGCTGCAAATCCATTGCGTCAGAGCCGCCGGGAGCCTATCAGGTATCACCACGATAGTAGAAAAAGATCGCAGACGCAACCCATCTTGTTCAACAGTTGAGACTTGCCGGTGATCGGACGACCGGGGAAACCTCAGGGTTTCTACTGATTTTAACAAGGATACCCGGTTATTTCTGATTTCAGACAGCGCTAGAAGGATATTCCAACATGGAGGTGGTAGCAACAGGGACCGGAGGAGCCCACAAAGTGCTCCTGATATCCGGGAAACAGACCGGCTCCTCTAGCGGCTCACAGGCAGGCTTCAGCCGGCCCATATCTGTCGTTTTACCGTCAACGGCCAACCAGGTGTCGTCGGATTCAGACTCCAACACGTCTGCGGGGCCGCCGGTACGAAAAAGACAGAGGCTCACACACTTGAGTCCAGAAGAGAAAGCACTTCGCAGGTTAGTTTTACAAAAAAAACAAAAAACAAATATCTTTACCATTATATCTGGATGTAACTAGCCTATTTTTACAGCAGTAACCCCGGCCATTGTTCTTCTTACTACTACAGGGACACGCCCAAAGATATTGATCTCTTAGCAGGACAAAACTAATCCAATCTAACGTTTAAATCAATACACAGAAGAACTGGTTCAATGGTGCATCATTTAATATTGTAAGTAGGTTATCCAAGATCTGTGAAATCAGCCTATCAGGCAGTTAAATCACTAAAACGTAGTTATTCTGTCATCTTTGGACTTTAAACTAGCTTGTCAAAACGCTATCTGAGTGTTTGGCAGGGGCCGGACCCGCCCGGCTCTGCTGTTACAGAGCAGGACACTGATATCCTGGTATGCCTGCGTGGCAGGAACATGGCCGGTGATTGCGCAGTACTGTGAACCCAAGTCATGTCAGGGGGCTTAGTCAGCATCATGGAAAGACTGTGTGTTAAATTCCTGTTTTTTTTTTGGTTTTTTTTGTTTGTTTTTTTTTAACCCTTCTATTTTTTTTTTTTTTCCCAGGAAACTCAAGAACAGAGTCGCAGCTCAGACAGCCAGAGACAGGAAAAAGGCCAAAATGGGGGAGTTGGAACAGCAAGTCCTAGAGTTGGAGCTGGAGGTAAATTTGTTATTGTCATAAACACATTAGAGTGTAGTTTGGGAATGCAGACCCCCCCCCCCTCCCCCTTATATAAGAGGGGAACTATGATTCACCCCCACCTTACCTCCACTCACTTCCCTCATGCCACACACATCACCAGTCTGTCTGACGTTGTACAATTGAAAAACATATAATCATGCCTTTTGAATATATAGAACAATTAATGTTTTTAGTATTCCTTGCTTGGTGCAGTTTCTTTTCTAGTTTTTAGTTTGTTTCACCCAGCACACTTCATGCATCACTTCCCGATGAACAGCTTTCGAGTTTCGAGTTTCAAGTCTAAAAGTCTGTTTGTTTGTTTTTTTCCCTCCTGCAGAATCAGAAACTTCACATTGAAAACAGGCTGCTTCGGGATAAGACGAACGGCTTACTGACAGAAAACGAGGAACTGAGACAGAGACTTGGGTTGGACACCCTTGACTCAAAAGAAAAGGTAAGACAGAGTCAATGGAGGAAGTGGCGTGGGTTGGTTTGCAGTGATTATTGGGTTGTTTTGGGTCTTTTTGAGTATCTTTAATTCACCATCTTTCTATTCTTTTTCTCACAGGTTCAGGTTCTGTTGTCCACCGGGAACGACGCAGGTTTGGGGATCGGGTCTTCTGAGTCCGCAGCACTCAGGCTACGTGTGCCTCCGCAGCAGGTGCAGGCCCAGCAGTCACTAAATCTGAAGACTTCCCAATGGATACAGATGGTCCTGACACTACAGACAATGAGGTGAGTCTGACAAAGATTTGTGCTTTTGAGATTTAAATCTTGTTGCAAAGAAAGCTCCATAATAACACCAGAGTCAGGTCATGGGTTACTAGGCTAATCTCCTGTTCTCCCCCTTCTCTAGTCTGATTTGCTACTGGGCATTCTGGACATCCTTGACCCAGAGCTGTTCCTCAAGTCTTGTGAACAGGAGTGCCAGGAGCCGCAGGTGCTGCTGGTCGGAGGGGGGGACCCAGTACCTGCCACCACACCTGCGCCTCTGGGGGCCCCATCAGTTAAGCTGGAGGCCCTTAATGAACTGATTCACTTTGACCACATCTACACCAAGCCCGTAGAGGAGGTGAGCGACGGGCAGTGCAACGACTCGGAGAGCGACACAGAGGAGAAGATCGACGAGGCTGCCTTCCCCGTTACTGAGGTGGTGGTCGAGGAGGAGACTGTCTGCATCAAAGATGAGCCAGAGGAAGTGGTCATCCCCAGCTGTGACAGTCACAGTCAGGTGGATGACTTTTTCTCTGCAGCCTCCTCCCCTGCCCTCAGCGGCCTGGATAAGGAAGCCTGCCTTGCGGACACCTACAGTGACTCCGGATACGAAGGGTCCCCTTCCCCTTTCAGTGACATGTCCTCTCCCTTGTGCTCTGAGACGTCTTGGGACGACATGTTCGCTAATGAACTCTTCCCCCAGCTTATAAGTGTCTGAATCCAACCCCTCAGCCCAATAAGTTATAATATATCTAGTTAATATGTAGTGTTCAATAACTACAGTTAAGCACACAATGCTTTATAGTACTATAGAACACCACTGAGCCCACTCATGTATAGGCTAAAGTTAAGCACATAATCTCCTTTTTATTACAGCAGGTCTGTACCGCTGGCAATACTGCATTGCTTTGTGGGAGATGGAGTTCATGACGGCTTACTTTAGCTTCACTTAATTAAAGCAGAGGATTTAAGATTGAGATAAAAATCTTTCACTCACTGTTCAAGATGAAACGTGGGTGGAATCCAGTATTTCTGTAAATTTATAAGGGGAAGGGGGACCGAGCATTTAAATATAACAATTTTATTTATTTGTGTAGCTTCGGAGTCATTGTATGTTCGCATGTAAAAAACGCTATCTTCAAATCTGTTTGCGCTCTCCTTGTAGTCTAATTACTGCATTAAAAAATTTTTTGCATTGCATTTTGTCTCCTTGTTTCAGTTACTGATGCTTTATAGAGAGAAATTAACACTTGACAATGCTCATGTATTTTTTTAATTTTTTTCCTTGCTATACTGTTTAGATGCAGTGTCAAATTGGGTCATCTTCACTCAATATGCATATGAAAGCAGGATAATAAAAACTGGATGTTTCAGAATATGGAAACATTTAACATTAAGACAGTACATGTTTGCATCCATTTAAAAAGGTAATAACTGTGGAGTGGAAACTGCTGCTGAAATATCCAGCTGATAATCGACTACATGACAGAAAACTGACGAGATTGTTGAGGTGCTAGTTCCAGCTTTTCAAATGCAGGGATTTTCTGCTTTATCTTGGTAAATTGAACATCTTTTGGATTTTGGATTGTTCACCCCTAGGAAAACTGTCATGAGTGTTTTCCACTATTTTCAGACACACAGACTAAACCAAGTCCCAACTAGACCGTCAGCACTTTCCACGAGATCCCCGAACAAATCTGAGACATCAGAAAAAATATATATTTATCTTGCCTGACATTCCTTTTAATAGTTGCAGTTCCCATGTGCTACAGGCTACATTCACCACTTCAGGAATTCCTTTAGAGAAGGAAAAATCTCTTGAATGTTCAACGGCCAACAACTCCACTCAAAGGTGACGAGAGGTTGCTTGTCAAAAATTACATCATTTAAAAGGGTCGCAAGCCAAAAAAGTTTTAGATATTTCTAAAGGTAATTGACAGATTAATTAGTTGCAGCCCTAATGGAAACATGTTCTGACCAGTGAGACTTTGTTTTGCCTACTCAGTTTCATTTAAAAAAACAACAAAGAATTGAATAACACTGTTTGGTGAACGCCTTCTAAGATTTGTTGGGGTATTTACCATCTTTTAAATCAGCTTGCAATTTAAATCTCATCACTGATGTCATTTGATTTCCTCCCTGACATGATAGAGATATCAGCAGCTTCAATTATGCAAATGACGGTTAATTAGACTGGAGAATGTTTACAGTGCTCTTAAGACAGTACGAAGGGGCAAAGGTTAGACTATTTTCTCAAAACAGGTTTATCAAGATAGTTTAACGAAAGTTATTACATGTTATCTTAAACTATGAGATAAGTAAAAAAAAGTTTAACTATTATACTCTTGAATCTCCTGGCCAACTCTCCTCTCCACACATGTGCAGACACAGTGTTTATATTCCCTTTCTCTCTTGTCCCAGCACAACTTTGCTATTCTGAGAAGGAAGCCTGCTTGTATTACATAACACTTGCAATGTAACCAGGAGTTTCCTGGGAGTCTAACCCGAGACTGTTATATTCTTTACGTCCCTATAGAAGTAGGTCAGTATAAGTATCTTTGTGTTTTGGTTTGGTGTGAAGAGAATAGGCAGAAGAGGTGTGGATACACCTTTCCCCCCAAGGCCTTTACTCTAATCACAATGAGGTGTCATTGTGCCTGTTAGGGAAGATAGTTGCCCCTTTTAACTTCCCATGGCTGTGATTGGTATGACCCACCCATTGAACAAAAGCCCATGGAGTCCTTGTCGTTGTATGAGCTGATTAGATCAGGTTTTCAGATGCAACGCTGATTTAATTGGTCTTAACTCTGCAGGGCTGGTCTGTCTGTCTCTGTTAACTTTAGCTCCAGGATACTGATTGCAAAGCTTTGTATTAGTAATGTCCTCCACTACGATTCACTGCAGCTACTTTAGTTTTGGAGTAGGCGTACATGACAGCAAATTACCTAGAACTGAAGAGGAACGATGAAAAATGTCAACTCAGCTACATAATTGTAATTTGAGCTCCACTTTGGGTTCTTGTGGTGGGTTGTTGGAAACCACACCAGTCTTTGACGTAGGTTCGCCCAAGCTACTGTGAAAAAACTGTGGTAAGAAGTTTACCGTTTCCTGTCTTGTAG
Organism: Seriola aureovittata; assembly: GCF_021018895.1. Taxonomy (NCBI): domain Eukaryota; kingdom Metazoa; phylum Chordata; class Actinopteri; order Carangiformes; family Carangidae; genus Seriola; species Seriola aureovittata. The sequence continues at coordinate 20,046,565 of NC_079368.1, forward strand.
CTGCAAACCACAGCAAAGACGAAAACAGCCTTACAGCTGTTCAGCTGAAAGTGAAAAATATCTGCCGCAGGTCTTTCGATATCAGGCTGTAGATTCTGGTTTATTCAGAGACAAATGATTCGCTTTTGTTTCTACTCGGTGGATGTATGTGCCAGTCATAGTTTTTGTTTTCGTCACCCATTGGTTCGATTCCACAAAGTTCCACTCAAAGTGATTACTAATAATCCAAATTTCCTGCCAAAATTCTCATCCAATGTTGAGACGGAGCTTGTTTTTTTTCTCTTAACATTACTGGAGATTTTAAAGATGTACCCCCTCCTTAAAGCACCCAAACACATTTCCTCTCAGCAGTTCTGAAACTCAACACAGTTCAGAACTGATATTCAAATCATTAACAGTAAACTGAAGAACACTTGAGGATGTGAAGTTGCTGTTGGGCGCTGTAACAGAATCACAGGCTGTACCTTTTAATACATATATTCATTCATGGAGCTATTTAAGTAGAAAAGTCACATACTGTTAAGCCATGCACCGACTAGACGTCATCTATGGAAATCACGCATCAAGTAATGCGACGTGCGTCTTGCCATTGGCCACATTCGGCTTGTTTAACCAACAGAAATGACCCTTACTGATGTGTTGATCTTTTGAACTCCATGTCTTACAATAGGACTATGTCGCCTGTAGTGCTCAGGCACGGTGGGCTTTAACACGGAACAATTACCTGCCGCACCTCAACAATCACACAACGAGTCACTGCAAATCCCAAGTCTGTCCGTCCCCCTGTTGGACCAACATCAGAGCCGCCACGTGTACGATACGTACGATTTGTGCATTGCATTAATTAAGCCCTCTGTACGATGTTTGATCGATAACTATAAAACTAACCCTAAATGTCTGATCATTTCAACATGTCATACTTATTAGGTTTTTCTTTTGTCACAGTTAGATGGTGCTAAACTGATTTGGAAGCAGCCTGATTAATTGTATGTGAAGTCAGTAAAGTATGACAGATAACTGACCCTGGACCTGCCATAAATGATCTAATCTCATATCTATAAACATCTTGTGAGAGAGCTCCTGTCACCACTTACAACCGCATATCAAATCTATGTGACTGTGTTTCGCAACGTCTGTACGGTATGGTGTAAGGGACAAAAATATCTGTAACGTGTTTATTTACATGCTTGGGATGTGCAGTCCGTTCTGTAGACTTAAGAATAAACAGCTACTCAAAATCCATTTCAATCAACTTGGTGCATGGATGTACTGTGAACTTCTGGATATAAGCTGTGTTTCAATTCAGTGGCCGCATCCTTAGGAGGCAGCATTTGAAGACAGACTGCGTCACAGCGGTGCGACTAGGCTGTCCCATCCCTTCTTTTCTTGGCCAATGAAGGCTCCAACAGGTGGATCCATCATGGCCCAATGTATCCCAAGATTCATTGCATGCCAAACTGAAATGTGAGATGTTTTGAGACCTAAAGATTGAATTTTCTCTTCATTATTGTTGCCTTGACGTTATCGAGACCTGATAAAGACAGGCTCCGGATCAGTGTGTTACTCTGAACTAGTATGAAACTAGCCTGGTTGTGGATGTCAAAGTTCGTGCTTAAATTAGAGCCAGATTTGTCTTGCTAATATGACACTGTCGTCACCTATGCATGGATTTGGATAAACCTTACTGGAGGTCTCGAGTTACTGCACTCAGCAGTATTATAAAGAGGATTGCTAGACCTGCACTGGCAGCTGCCGCTTCAATGTAAATCCAGGTTTTACAGTTGGACCTTTCGAGCTCTTCAGACTAAGCGGTGCACTCAAAATGTAGGGCAACATTTAAACGAAGGGAAAAAGGGTAAATCTGCTCCGACACAATAACAGAGACCCCTTTTAACTGTTGAACTAGTATAACTTCACTTTACCACTGAGACTCTGAGACAAAAGTGAGCAGGAAAAAAAGAAATGTACTAGCTGTTAGTCAGGTGAAAAGCAAACAAGAGGTCAAGGCACCTAGAGGCGCAGAACGTGGCTCATGTGACAGTTTTCTCATGTGAGGGGTAGTGGTAATGGTGTTACAGGGCGGGGGTGAGCTGGGGTCACTCTCTGCAGTTGCGGAGCCTCGAGGGCTGACAGAGTTCAGTCACCTGACACAAGTGAGGGATGAAAATCGCTGAGTCCCCCCCACCCCACCACTTCAGCCTTCTTTATCAAAAGTCAAATTAGTGACTGATCACAAGCTGGGGATGGGGGGGGGGTTATGGCCTTGGTATTTAGGCCACTTAATGAATGATTCAGCAGCGGAAAAGTGAGTCATCATCTCTGTAATTTCCAGCAAACAACATCTGTCCATCCCTGTTTGCGTACATGGAGGAACACGATTCACCAGCATGTTTAAAAGACAAACTGCTGCTCTCAATCACCGTTTCATATTTGGAGAAAAAGGCTTGTTAATCACGTCTTCCCACTTCAGAAAGGTGTGTTTCTGCTCTCTCTGCTGCTTCAGGTCTGGCTTGTTTTTCCAGATTTCAGTCAGGTCCTACATTCCAAGTGATCATTATAACAAACCATTAATCATTATAGATTAAAATAGCGATCAATCAACAGTCTTTCAACTGCATCATCCTGTTTGAACTGTTCTTTTCACTTCCAGGAGAGAACAAGAGAGAGAAAGACAATACTAACACGACAACCCCAAACCTCCTGTTATTTTGCGAGGATCAAGTCACACATTTAACACACTTAAATGCATGTGCACACAACAAGAATCTGTCGATGTATGTGATCAGTGACACACACATACCAGCGTGTGCTCGAACACAGATGCACACTTCACAGTCAAGGTGGCTTACTCTCGAGCTGTGAGAGAGATCATTATCTTCAGTAACCACTGGCAACAAAGGACAGTCAGTGGAGTGTGTTAATGCGTGTCTGCTCCACGGCACTGAGCCAAAGCACACTGAGGGAACAGTCGGGCTACTTACGGGCGTCAGACGTTCCTGAAGGTCAAAAACATGCACTTCCAAGGTAACGCTGTAGAACCTCCAGTTAAGACATGATAAAACATGTCTCCTACTTCACTGTAAAGTCCACTGTTAGCGTGCGCTGGGGGGCTTCAAGTTTCCACGTCACATTTATTAACTACACATTAGACCACACCAGTTGTGGTGTCACAAAATCATGGTTGTATGGTCGCATCTTAAAAGGAAAAGGAACTTTCCCCCTTTAGCAGATGAAAGTGAAAACAGCCGTCAAGTGTCAAGTAACAATAAGCAAAATATATTTTTGAGTGGGGGAAACTTTAAATATATTTCTCCAAGATTGAAAGTGGCAAAACTTATTTTCCAATCAAGACTTTTGTTTGTTTTTTTTACACCTAGAAACTGTGACATCTCTCCAAAGTATGCAAATGAATGAATGGCAACACAAAGCAAAAAACTAAGAGATGACTAAGACACATGTAGTTAATTAAGAGATAAGCTCTCCACCCCATAACCGTCTTTTAGAAATTAACAACAACAACAACAACAACAACATGTTCCTCTGAACAAAAGCCGAGATCAGCGATGAGGAAGACATGAGACGATGAGACGTTGTACATAGTGAGTGACAGCAGGCTGGACGAGGCTTCCCGGAGTGATATTTAATAGGCATAAGCTAATGCAAGCTGCGGGGAGAACTGGCGTCACACATTACACAACGCTCCATTGCCATGGTTTCACTTCCTGTACATGTGGCAGGTCTGCAAGAGGCAGCCTGTCTGCTGGAAGAAAACATTAATCACTTGGATTCCTCCTACACAGCGTGGCAGATTCTCCCTTTGAAGCTCACTCAAAAGGCAGCAAACCCACGTAACAAAGATTCAGAGCGGATCAAGGGGGGATTTAAAACTGCACATCATGAATATCTTTTAGATGTCATCCAAAGGACTTCAGCTCACAACCTTGACAGAGCTTTGCATTTTACTCAATCTGCAATCTAAGTCGAATTCTGAGATCCTAACTTCCTCTATCTCTCTCTCTCCTCACTGCAAACCAGAACTGTTGGCCTTTCGCCGCTTGTCCCAACCAGGCCCTTGAGGTTAAAGGCTCGTGCGTCAGCCTGCGTCTGCCAGCAGTTAACACAGTCTGCTCGAACATGATCACAGAGCACGGACAGACAGGCATGCACACACACATACGCAAGTTAAGTACAGTAATTCCTCTGTGGAATTTCATCTTTCGTGTGTTTTCATCAGGACCACCTAGGGCTTTCTGACACAACAAACATCCCTTAGCTGTCACAGCTTGTACCGTGTCTGTTGTAATATCAAACACTCCTGCGGTGACCAGGTGGAAGAGTCATGGATTAACAGTGTTGCAACAAATCTAGGGCAACAAATAAGGAGGCACCTCCGGTAAAAAGCTGTGAGATAAGATATGTTTCTTTTCAATTTATATCTCTGCCACTGACAGGGAGTTGATGCAAAATAATACAGGAAACTGCTACATTCACTTCATATTCAAAGGAAGCTAATATGATAAAAAACTAAGGCCATCTGTGCAGTCACGGTCCGATGTAAAGAGTGAGAGCAGCACACGTTCACCACTGGACCCACAACAGGTGGTTTTTCCCTCCGTGGCCTCAGCTGTAAAAGTGTTGTGAGTGTGCTTTAAGCTAACGCTATGCAGCTATTTTGGTCGGCGGTGAGGACAGCCTTTAGTCCAGCCTGTGCGGCCGTGTGATAAGTCACTTTGAACTTGGGATTAAGTGACATTTGTCACCGTGACATAAACGTTAGTTTTTGCCCCAGCAGACCTGTGGAGAAAAAAAAAAAAAAAGTAATCGACTGGAAATTTTAAGTGTGAGCGTGACTTTGAGAACGGTGTAGGTGCCCTTTAGCTGTTTGAGCAGTGATAAGAGAGTGTCTACATGTGCAAAGAGCCAGCTGCGGGGAATTTATCAGCAGGACAAAGGGCTAAATGAGGGAACATGCCGGAGCAGGAAGACACAAAGGAACTGATAAAAACATGTCATGTAGCTATTATGGTTTTTACATTTGATATTTCAGGCAGATCACTATCACCTCACAACTAAAATACAAGTTTAATGTCATATTTTCCACCATGAAGCTGCAGGAGCAGTATTGCAAAATCGCCCTGTATTTCACAACCCCTAATGTCCCAGTTTGAAGTTTGATTCCACTACAACTCAGCTTGTTTATGTAATAATTTCAAGACTCCGCTTCTGGTTGCACAACTTTTCAGCATTAAGCAAACACTTCCTCTCTACACGAGCAATGTTGAAGCTGCTGCTGGTGAACTGGAGAGTAAATATTGAATTTTCCTGTAGGCGGCTCAGTTGTAGTGCTTCTGATACGATGTGGCCGAGAGAACACGAGGTTGTAAGATCAAGGCACCGGCACGACTTCACCCTCATCTGAATCCTTTTTTTTTTTTTTTTTTTTTTTATTAAACTCATTTTCTGGTACATTTTAAATAGAAATGATTTCATCGTTCTTACTACCGACTGTGATGGTGTTGATCACAGCTTCAGCTTGTTCCACTGTTAAACTTTCACTCATCATTATGATAAGTAGATGCCATAAATTCTCTTAAAATATAATTGTTAATTCTTAATCTCAGTCTGTTTTTATCTTGTTCTTTTCATTTCTGCTCCTTCAACATTTAGCTCCTCTTTAATGTTCTGTGTTTTCTGCTGCTTGTGCTCTTCATTATCTTCTTATAGATCAGTAAAAGTAGATTCAAGAACCCTTGGAGTCTGACAGTTTTTCTCTCTCTTCTCTCTCTACTTTTAAATCGTGTTTACTTTTAAAGACACTAAATCCAAATCCACAATCACCGAATAGTTTGCAGGTTCTTGACTCAACAGTGAAACCACACTCCAGATACACAGTATATCCGGGACGGTCACTACCACGCTCTGCTGTGCCACCAGCAGACCGGCCTTGCAATAGCAGCTGTTTTTTTGTTTTTTTAAAAAAACGGTCCTACACAGTTGCCTCAGTGTCCGCCCAGTTGTTGCTCACATCTTTCATCATTCACAGCGGTTTCACCACATGAAATCAGCACACATGATGACAAAGACGCACAAGCAGAAAACAAAGGGATCATAGGGTTAGATCTCTGTGTATCCAACTTGAAATGATCTTTCATTACACCTACCCTGTCTTTCAGACTCAACAGCCACAGTTTAAAATAAATTTGGTATCACAGTGATGTCATCGGGGTTATGTTCCTCACACCCCAGACCCACAGAGGAAAATGCACCACTGTTTTTACAGTTTGTGTAGGACTATGAACTGGATTATACTCTGTCAGAACTAGTTTGTAAGACAATGACCACATTGGACATCAGAAATGTTTAATTTGGGGGGGGGGGGTGCCCACATTTTCACTGCTTTAACCATGATCTTATGGAAAATTGGAGGGGTGCTGCTTTGATGTTCACACGATCAGCTATATTAGATTAGTTTGTAACTTTCCATTTTGAGGCTAAAAAGGTCCCAGCAAGTGAAAACTGTAATAAGAAACCTTAAACTTTTGGCTGATAACTTTGTCATTTAAACACAACTCCTCTGCGCCCGTTAAACATCTGTCTTTTCATTTTAATCAATACTTCTATTTACACCAGTTTGTTCATGCTCACTGCGACAAAGACTCATTTTCATCTTTAAACCTTATTCTAGATCTTACTTATGTGCATAATCGTGCAAGTTGCTATATTTGTTAGCTATTTGCTATCTTCCACTTTACTTGGTCTAGACTTTGCGCCCTGAGGCATGAGCTCTAAAACCTGAGTGAGAAGTTCAAATGAAAGAATGATTGTTCCCCCTCATGTCTGCCTCTGCCGCCCTGCACCCCACCATCCCCCTGCCTGGAGCTTAAGTGAGGGGGAGCGTGGGGGTGGGTTGAGCTCGGCTCCCAGACTATGTGGCATTCCTGAAATGTGTGCTAGCTCAATGCTGCCTCCCCCTTCCCAATCCCACCCCTCCTCTTCCCGGCAAGAAACCTTTCCCCTTTCACTCTGTGCTTCTCCACAACCATTAAACATATAGCCACACACACACACACACACACACACACACACACACACACACACACACACACACGCAGGCTAGAGCGGTTTAGCCCTGCCCCATCTCACATGGAAAAAAACATACAGTACATCTTATCATGATGAATGGATAAGGAGGACTAGACGTTACTAGAAGTTAAAACAACACAAATGGTGTGTTTTTTTTGTTGTGTATTACTTTGTCAAACATCATTTTTCACTCCACACAAATACATCTCAACCACATTAGGTTCATACATTCACAGTCTCAAGAAATGATTTCAGACACATTCACTTTCGATTCAACCAAAATGCTGACGGCGGCAATAAAAAGTGAACTGAAGTTCATTATTGTTATCCAGCAGGCGGAGAGTCAGGGGTCAGGCACTTTTATTTCCCCCTCCATCAGCAGGCGGAGCAAGGTTAAAGGTCAAAATTAGTGTTTAGCTGGGTTCAACAACACAACTGAGTGTGGGTATATTGGCTTGTTTATCCATCATCCTACTGTTTGTATCGTCGCGTTTAAGGTTTGTCCTTTTGCAAAAAATATCTTATGTTATTTTAAATAGTGGCCTTTGATATTTTCATGCAAAGAAATGCAGCTCTCTACAGACAGGTAACACTATGTGTCATAGTGATTCAACCTCACCAGTTCTAAAAAGCTGAACACTAAGTCAAGTAGGTCTTTCCTTGCAAAGAGGAAGGGGTGGGTCTACAGTGACAGGAACATCTACAGTGGTTTTTGTTTTTTTAATAAATAAAAGAAGAAGCGAGTAGTCAGCATGATTAGCAAAGACAAACATAGAATAATTTACCACATAGGATTGAAGAACTACCAAGTTCTAACATGTAACCTGTGAGCTTCCACTGGAGACCTGCAGGGGAAGAAACCAGGAAGGCCTTTTGTAGCTCTTTGTAACAAATAACTGTAGATTCTCTTGATAAAGGGAAGAAGTGAAAGGTATGCACCAGTCTTACTTCCCATTTCCCCCTTGTTGTTTATCTGTATCTCCATGTTTATACCTTCCTGCACATGTGTGAACCACAGGCTTACACAGATAAAAAGTCTTGAACCTTTCAGGTAATTATTCCTTTTCTTCAGGCAACTATCACATAATCATAATAATAATAATAATAATAATAATAATAATAAGTCTTCTAACATTCAGTTGAGCTTTTTTTGTTACTTCTCATGTGATTTTTCTAAGCAAATTCAACTTATACTCATGATTTTTTGCCCAGTGACTTTAAAGGCTATTTCAGCCTCAAACTAATTTAAAACCTTTGTGCGTGTGCGTGTGTTCGCTTTATCTATTTGTCCCAGTCTGTGACTTTCCTTTCAGGTCTTCCTGCTGAGTGCGGTTCACCTGGCGTATGAGCGGCACGGTGGCACTGCGGGGGCAGAGTGACTCTCGAACGCAGCCAAACCTCGTACTCCTCCCGGGGCATCTGGACCACATGCTGCATGGCAATCTGACAGAAGGAATACAGAGGGAGGAGGGGTGATTTAAACAGAGACAGAGACAGACAGAAATTATACTTTATACGATTAAAAGCAAGAAATAAAACACAAATATACAACTGATTTAACATGAGGTACTTGACAAAGACTGTAAATTAAAAACTGAAAATTAAGAGCTTCTCTATGTTGGCTTTGTGAAAAAAAATAAGTAGTGGCAACTGAACTAAAGTATACTTTGGAGCCCACACACCCTGCCACAACTTTCCCGTAAACACATTCATACACCAGCAATCCTAAACCCCCCCCCCCCCCCCCCCCCCCCCCCCCCCCCACACACACACACACACACACACACACACACACACACTGCTCCAGAAATGGAAACCAAACAAGTCATCTGTGGTCGGTTTGATTCAGCAGTGAGGTTCAGAGAGAGAACACAGAGAGAAAACTGCCGGTGCCCATCGCTCCCCACTGACGCTTTAAATCAGCGAGCCATCCTCACTGTCCTCAAGTGTTATTTATCAGTTGGCTCCCTGTCATTACACCTCTGCTTATCTGCTTTCCAGTCTGGCAGGAATGTATTGCCCCTCATTTCTGAGCGGTAGGGGCGTGTTCAGAGGGTCTGGGGTCTGCTGGTTTTAGAGCGAGGCTCGTCCCTAATTGATGGTTTGGTACGAGTGACCAGGAGTTTATTGTCGGGCTTAACTTTGAGGGAAGAATAGAGGAGTTCAGTAAAATCCCACAATCTAATCTCTTTTATTTCTACCAAATTTTTAATCTGTAACTCAACTGCAATAATAAAGAATTGGGCTTCACATATTTTGTACTGTTGCCTCTCGCAATCTTTGGAAACCAACCGTCATAAAGTGGTAAACTTAGTTTGCATTTATATCATGCAGTGTCGACTTGTCTGTTCCTGGCATTTATTGGCAACAGAGTAAACTGTTTAAAAAGCTCCCCAAAAGCGTAATGTTATCACTAATTTTTACCAAATGACAAGTTGCAAGGTGTTCTGTTGATTTTGTGATTCCAAAAAATGTGTATCTTTTATTTTGATAACATCTATATATTTCTAAGGGCTTTGGCATTGATGTGACTTTACTATTTCAATACTAAATGGCAAATTTTTAAAAATACTATCTCAAATACTATGTTATTCTATTATTTCATTTCATTTTCTGTGTCTAAGCTGCGGGAGGGATGTTGTCGGTTTTGCAGCAGTTCCTCGACGATCATTTAAAAGTGTAAGCCAGCTTCCTGTAACTTTGTGAAATGTGGTGTGAGCACGAGCTTTGTGTACCTGGATGGCCACACACAGCTCGGGCAGACAGAGCTCCCACGGCTCAAGACCCCCCAACACCCTCAGGAAGACGTGAGGTCGAACCCTGATCGTCTGCTGCTCTGCAAAACCCCTCAGCTTCTGCAGCACCCGGCCCACCGCTCGCTCCTTACACACCTCCACAGGCAGGCTGCTCAGCAGAGTGGACAGCCTGATAGAGATGACAGAGCGAGCCAGCACAGGTGTCAGATCCACTGGCAACAACACGCTTCCACACATGAGAATATGGTACGCATTAGTGATACAGATGTATAACACGTGTGCACACAGATTCACAGATGTGTGAAAACACAAATGTGACCTCGCCCCCCCCCCCCCCGCCCTAATAAACCCTGTCGTCCCCTCCACTGCACATTCCACACAAGCTAATGTCTTCACCAGGCTGCATACCACATATTGTTGCTGTGATTGTTTTTATTGTTGCTGTTTGGAGCCTCTGTCTCTTGGGACTTGCAGGTCACATGATGAGGAGCGTGGTGGGATTCGGTCATGTGACACAAAGCTCCATACCTCCGGAGGCCGCTGTCTAACCGCTCCCTGAACGGGAGAAGAAAAACTGAATGAAAAAAAACAACATGTAGGAGCTGACATGCAGCACGTTTTTACTACACGCTGCTTGTGTTTGACTTGTATTTAAATGTGCATTACATTAAACACACAGACTGATAACAGAGCAAACATGCGTGTTACGTAACCAGTAGTACCAGTTAGGAGGAGGTTTAGGACGTTCACCCTCAGAGTCAAGGTAAAGCAGTTAGTGAGTGGGTTAAACTCGTGATGTGATAGACTTTGCAGTCAGATGAATTTAAGCACCATCAGCTGTGAAACTGAATGAATGGATGATGAAACAAAATTGAGCATCATTTGCAAGAACATTACAAGCTATCATAAACTCCCAAAATGTTAAGTAACACTTTAAATACAGCACAAATATCAGTTCGTATAGTAGTACTTAAAAGTTTAAAGGAAATAAAGATTGAATTTAATATAAATGATGCTTCTGAAAAACACAGTCTGGTAATCATCACGTGGATATGTGAGTGGCAGTCTGGGAAAACGGACTGGATGGATGCCTGACCTGGCTTTGAGCTCCAGGGTGTCGATATAGCTCTGAGCCGTCTCCTCAGCCTTCTCGTCAAAGGCAGCTCTCAGTCTCCGCAGCATGGAGGTCTTACTGCTGATCACATGGCTGACGGCTGGCGGGGGTTTGGCGGGACAGCTGGATGTAGTCAACACAAATAATCATGATTAGATTTATTGCCGTGAAGATGTCTTTCTCTCAGCTTTTGAAAAGTTGAAAATGTCAAATAAAAAAGTTCATTCTTTAGTAAATGTGATGAAAGAATTAAGGCAGTGACATATTTTTTTGTTGTGTTCACTCTGGACTCCAGTTAATTAGTCATCAGCTGAGCTCCTCAGCGTAGGAGCTGTAACCATTTTGGACAGCCATCATATTTAACATTTGGTATCGAATCTGTTGCAGTTACTGACACATACACCGCAGAGGATACTTGGTATATTCTAAAACTCTTTCCTTTGCACTTGGAGCCACTTCTGTCGTCTGTCTGCTGAGGTAAAGGATGTGTTTTGGACTCAGGTGCTGTCAAACTGGAACAGAGTTTGAACAAGTAAGACTTGTTTATGCAAGAGACCGTTAAAATAGGGATGGGTCAAATGGGCTAAAAGTATCCTGCCTATTAAAGCTGAGACTGGATGCTATAGTATGTCGCCTGAGATATTTCTCTCATATATAGAATAAACTCTGGGCCTCCGTTTCCCAAAAGCACTTTAAGGCTAAACTAATCTTAGTCCCTGTGTAAGATTATGGGCTACAGTCACATTAGCCTCAAGACGCTTCTGTGAAACGGGGCCTATGTTTGTTGCTCTTCAGGGGAAGTCTTTAATAAGACTGGTTCTAATAGCGCCGTATGTTGTTGGTTCGCTCTTTGAAAATGTGATGTTTTCTTTCTGTTTCCGTTTTATGTAAATTTGTACCCCAAGATCTCCATCTGTGTTTGAAGGTTAACATACGACTGTTATGTGCTGTTATATTCCATGTAAACTTGTATATTTGCTTTCTGTGTTTACATTTATTTACATGCCTTTGACTGCATGAGGGAAATGTAATGGAAAACAACTGAATAGCATAGATAAAATTTGGCACACCAACTATTTAAAGTCAATTTTTAAAGTCAAATGTTGATGCAGATCTTTTCAACACAAACTCATTATTACTGAAAGCATTAGTGGCTGAGAGAAAACCTGGCACATGTAATCAGTCACTGAATGGTGGTAATCAAGTGATCACGCCTTTAACAGCAAAGGTAAATATCAGGTAGTAGAAAAACGGCAATGGCAAGGTTTTACCACGTGCCCTTTTGTCCCTCATCCACTCAACTATTCCACTAATGCTCGACAGAAAGATTCCTCACATAGCCTTTGAAATCACAGGCACTAAAGCTGTGAATAGGCCAGAGGAGGAATGAAAATGGAGGGGGCTAAAAATAGAGACACAAATTGAAAGGTTGTCACCACAGAGCGAGAGAGAATACAGGCTGAGCTAGCTGCTGCAGCTTTCTTTTCCCTCGCTCTTTAAGCACAATCATTCCAAGGTAACACAATACTGTCCTGGCCATGATAGTTTGGACCTTTGTCCTCTTTACGATTAGCTGCTGTTGATCCAGGAAATGAAGCCTCTGCTACTGTCCCAGTTCTTGCAAAAGCCTGAATCGCAATTGGAGGAGCAACTGCAATCAGGGTTAGAATTTAAGGATTTATGGCAGCAGGCTGGTGATGATACTGGGCTATAATCTTCATGTTATCTGTTTTTACAGTGTTGATACTCAGGTTCAGGCTGTCGACTTAAGGAGCTGGTAAAATGTTGATACTGGCTAGCAGAACCTACCTGGCTGCCACACTGCTGCTTCGGGGGCTTTGGCACTCCTTGAATCTCTGGCTGACATGAGTCGGTGTGTGGAAACCTAGAGATTAAAAAAAAAAAAAAACCCATTTAATTATAACTCCTCTTCTCTTGCAGCAGTGCAGCTTTTATTAATCTACAACTTTCCCTTGCTTCAATTTTTTAACTTTTTGTCACAAGAGTGGTTTGCACAAGCTAAACAAGTTATTTTCCATGTGATGTGGAGTTGAAGATAAGCACAGGGGTTGGAACAGGACATCAATTCAAGTTTACACGCTGTCATTCAGGAGTAACATCACTGCTCTCTCTCCATACAGAGAATCTCTCTGTTGTTGAAAGGCAATTCTACACTCCACTCTTCTTCTGCACGTGCAGCTGTAACCTACTCTGTGTCACCCTGCCTCCATATACAAATCAATATGATGTGTTTGTCAGTGTGGAACAGTTACTGTTACTGACCTCTCAGGTCATCTTGTATTCCTGCTGTGCAGAGGGTCACTTCATACTTGGTTCCCTGACAGCTTGAGGTCAGGTTGAGGTTGTAAGTGAACAGTTTGTGTGCCTTCCTGTTTGCTTGTTGTGAAATGCTATTACTATTTTCTCTTCCTCTTTCTCTCTTCTTTTATTTTCATCTAAAGCACAATGGATATCCCCCTGTACATATTAATAAAGATTGCCTTTAAATTTTGCCTGATAAGATTTCATGATCAGTGTTGACAGGACCCCGCAGGGCTAACAAGGCTATTAAGGAAGGAATGAAAAATAACACAAAATTATTTTCTTCTGACTTTCCTATAACTTTTGCATTTTTTCTTGTGAAATGTTGGATACATTTATCACTTCAAGCCTCATGTCATCCTGCACCTTCATCAGAGCTGTAGTTTAATGTGCATAAGAGATTCTGAATATGAGTAGAATTGCAATATGAAGGAGTTTGTAGAAATATATGTAATGGAAATAAAAGTAGGTATAATTGTGCAAAAATACAGATAAGAGCTTGTGCAAATATTACAGCAACACATGCATTTCAACAAAAAAAAAGTTACACCATGAGGTCAAAATGTCTGTTGTTCTATATATTATCTCATAGCACCCCCTAGTGCTCGCATGCTGTTACTACACCATGACAATGACTTGGGAAAAGTTGATCCCAGTATGCACTCCCACTGAAGCAGCAGCTAGTAGTTTATACATAGATGTCTCACACGGCGATGACACAATAAATCTTCATGAAGCTTCCCGAGAGTACAAAGCATTCATTAAAATGTTAAATACCAGCCTAAATGATTCAACTTCTCTATGAGCTGTGACAAAATTAATCACAGTGTGGCAAATCAGGAAGATGAGGCGCTTATCAAAATGTATAGCACGATTCCTCACGAGGAACAGCTATAAAAACCTGCAGCCAAAACTGTAATAGCCAATAACTTTTGCAAATTGGCTGGCTTTAGATTGAATAAATACAGTTCTTATTTTAATTATCCCAAATGAATGATTCGGATTAACTATCTGCTAAAAAAACTACTGCGGGAGACATTGAAATGCAAAGATAAATCTCCTAATTATTCAAAGTTTTACAATTCCTCTTTTCATCAAAGAGTTTGAAAAACGACTTATTTTTTTTTCTCAAAAGTAAAGAACTCCTCTTTCAACTTCATTTACCAGGAAAAACAATGTAGTGTGGGCAGAGCTGCACATCTCCAGTGGCCAATTTCTGGATTTGAGACATAACTCTGAGGATTAGCTGGAAGAGCAGTTAATTGCTTTAAACCAATGACGCTGAATTAATCCTTTGATTTTTGGACTCCTTTTATGATTAGAGCGAGAGCACAGGAAGAAGGGAAGGAGGGAGGGGGAGAGAGAGAGAGAGAGAGAGAGAGGAGAGAGAAAGGAGAGAGAGAGGGAGAGAGAGAGAGAGAGAGGAGAGAGTAATGGAGAGGAAAAAGAAGAAACAACAACCTGACAAAGACTCAGGCAGTGACGGCTAGCCGAACGGTCTTTCATCAGGAGGTAATGATATGAAACCTGTAATCTACAGGAGGTGGGGTCGGTGGGGAGATCAGATGACTAATTATTACTGTGTTCTGAAGGCCTGAAGCAGTGCACTCTGGGAGGCAGCACAGGGCATAGGAGGGCTGAGCCCTGGCAGAAAGGCTCTTATCACCCAGCTGAGTGTTTCAAACAGACCCAACTCTTATTTTGGTTTCCATTTCTGGCTCAGCAGGTGGCGGGTAAGTGTGTGTGTGTGTGTGTGTGTGCGTGTGTGTGTGTGTTCACAGGGTTGAACAGGGAATTCAGGTGCCATTATGTTTTTGTTCTCTATAAAGCTGTCTCTATCTCTAACTGCAAGAATAAAGTGACTTTTTAACGCTTTATGTCATCAGTTCATGTCAAAGAGCCGTTTCTATGACAACAGAGATGAGTTTTTCTTTGAAACGATTTTTTGAGATTGTACCTTCTCAGAGAGAGTTTTTTACAAAGAGAGATTGTTTCGGCTGATTCAGTTTTTTTTCTTCTTCTACGTCCAGTTTTGCTTTAAAGTGGCTGCAGAGTTGAGTCTAGATTAACACTACATGTTTACATTTAATGACAGCGGTTAATGATGCTGTGTTTTCTGTATTTCAGTGTCATGCTGGGAACATGTAACATTAAGAAGGGAACTGCTCAGCTCATGGCATTTCAACCTCTTTACAGATGCTCCCATTTTTGTGCAAAATAATGTACCCGGAATGAAAAGGTTACTGTTCCTTCAGCCATTTTGATTACAGTCATATAGTATGGTCTCCTGAAAGGTCTCTTTATTTTTTACAACCAAAAAGTCAGAATGAGTTTAGAGGATACTGAACCAAAGTCACAGAGGCACAAACACTGTAAAAAAAAAAAAAAAATATATATATATACATTTTATCTTGCCTATTTTTTGGCATTAAAAAGTGAATGTAATTCATTTAGCAATTCCTTTTATGTGGATAGCTGCAAGTGTGAACTGCACCAGCTGTTGCAGTCGTACGATTTAACACTTAAATAATAACACTTAAAACATGTAGGATCAAGAGACTTAAAGCTTTCAAACGATGTATAATTTGTCAAGATTGTGTGAAGATTGAGTCCAGTACAGATGGCACGGCGTATTTTAAAAGGTGAAAAACATCAACATACGTCACAACTCATGGAGTCAGAAATAAAAGTTCAACAAAAGTTGAAAATCCCATATTGGCCCCCCTATGGAAGTGTTAGGATCAGGATCAGGATCTGGTAAGAGCTATAGATGAAGGCAACTGAAACCTCACAATGACACACATCACACATTGCAAACACAGGAAAGGCCCATTATGGAATATTTCATGCAGATATTCACACTGTAAGATAACGTTATAAGTACAGTAATGATCGTAACAGTACAGTGTGATTGGGAGAGGTTTTGGGTGCAGGTTAGGGTTAGGCTTTATGGAATTAATGCAGTCAATGGAAAATCTATATGTGTGTGTGTCAAAATATTCACCTGTGATGTGGCTTTTGACTTCACTTATTAATATTTAACTCCACCAGTGTAACAACCTCTTCATTTCCCAGTTTGTCTGCATCGAAAAAAAAATGCCTGAATAGTTAAAATGTCCAATTTCGATAACTTACACTCTGAAGGAGGCCGGCCTGCCTCCTCTGCTGCTCCTGCATCCTCCGTGTCCTCCTCAGTGTCTGGGACCAGAGAGGCCAGACTGCCGCCCGCGGTGGTGAGGGTGAGGGTTGAGAGCGAGGAAGACTTCTGGCGAGCGCGGAGGCGAGCGGAGGAGCTGCGAGGGCGCCGCGGACGAGTTCTACCAGGCTTTAGGAGGAAATGAGGGAGGGGAAAAAAAACATTGAGCTGTGGTGAATACTCGTGCATATGTGTGATTCATGTGTTATGTTCATTGCATTTTTATAGAAGTGAGACGTGTTTAATGACCAGGAGGTGCACACACACACACACACACAAACACACACACACACACACACACACACACACACACACACACACACACAAACACATAGGAGTGATAACCTACTGTTTGTTATGGTCACAAGTGCAACAGACTTGAGACTTTCCGCCCATAGAGGTCAGTACAACAAAGCTTTTCTGCCATTTAAGATTTACTATGGAGCTGCAAGTCAGGAGCTCTTCCTCTTCCCTGATCCCCCTCTCTCTGAGAGGCATGGTTTACACATGTATTTGTTTATTGATAACAACATTATTGGAAAGCTGCCTTCATATATACTTTGCATGCTAGTTTGGTCCAATGTCCAACATTACACCAGAACTAATGACTGGCTTTTGCTCCATGTCCCTCGACTTCACACTGAGCTTAGAAGAGCTTCTTTTTTCGCTTCTTTGCACCATCCACATGGAACACACTACAAAGCACTTTAACATTTCATTAATTGGTACTTCTTGATCATTTTAAATCCTTAAACTCTAACCTTTTAACTTCTGTTTGTATCTGCTTTAATTGATTTTGTTGTCACATTATTCAATAATTGTATTTACGTGTTTTGTTTTAATCAATTGTTCTTTTTTTAATCTTTTATTTTTATTAATTTGTATCTGCTCGACGTCATTGTAAATGACGGCTTTGCCCTCAATGATTTTTTCAAGTTTAAATAAAGACATAAAATAATCTTAATTGGATTCGAATTGCCCTTTCAAGGGAAATACATCGTTCATCGCTCCTATTGTGTAACACAGTTCTCTGCTGTGTGAGACATCATCAATCTGTGGTGTGAAAACCATTCTATGATTTATTTTAAAGTGTCCCAAAATGCATCATCTACTTAGGGAAGTCGTTTCCTACATTTCCCAGGTCGCCCTTTGAAATCGTTACAAACTTGCTAAACACAGAGTAACCACAGTATAGCTAGCTTCACAGGCATCTGTGAATAACAAGCGGCAAACTCCACAGCTGAAAAACGAGGGCCAGAAGCTGCAGTTCCTCATAGACTCCCATGTTAAAATGCCTAAATTAGAAATAAACATGTTTACAACCTGGTAGGCTACAAAAAATGGTTTTGATCTCTAATTTACCTCTTCATGACGACTGTACAGGGGTAAATTTTTATATAACTCCCCCCGTTAAAATTTGATTAAGACTTAAAGTTATGCATAATTGTTGGCGTGGCAAATTTGAGTGACAGGTGGGTGAGTATATCCTTGCCACACACCGCCATGCACCGAAGACTCGGCTCCACAGAAGCCCCACCTCTTCGCCCATTTCCGCTTTGGCCAGCAGTTAGGCGGAGTCATACACTGCCAAGATGGCGACAGCAGAGCAGCCCACTCTAAGCTTAAATACCGCTCTTCAGAAACCTATAGGTGACGTCACGGAGGCTACCTACATCTTTATATACGGTGTATGGTCAATAATAACTACCATGCCGCTTTATAAACAAACCACCTCTAATGGCTGTGTTATGCTTCTGTACATTGACGCTCCTGTTAACAGAAAATTGAATTGGCTACACAGTAACTGCATCTTTTCTCTGTGTGTAACTGCTCTCTGTGTTCGCTCTGAGGGACTGGCCGAGATATTGGCGTCCACCAGTGCTGCAGGTTTAGACCTTTCAAATTTTTGTTTTTGCATAAAGATCCATTTTCACCATGCTACAAATATCTCAGTGTGATGTCGAGCCATCTGTGTTTGGCCAGTTATTCATTAGAAAAAAAGGAGGTAGGAAACAAACAAACAAACAAGCCCAGAAATTGTGAAATGTTCCTATAATAGCTGTTTTTAAATAAGAATGTATTTTCCATAAAGCCTTAAGCAGAGTCTTAAAATTCATATCAGCTCCTTGTGGGGACATTTGATCCTCATAAGTGCAGAAATATGCAAACACACACACACACACACACACACACACACACACACACACACACGCTGACACTCAGCAGCTTGGCACACACCCATAGGTAGACCCATCTCTCAACAACTGAGGATGACATATGAGCTAAAGAGAGGAGCCAGACACGTCTCTCCCTCCCTTCCCTTCCCCCTCTCTCTCCTATGCCCTTCCCTCTCTCCCGCCTGTCTGTCAGAAAAGACCCGAGCCTTAAGTGTGTGTGAGGCTCCCATCAGCCTAATTATCAGGGTGGAAGGAAGCACAACACTTCAGCAACAGCTCTCCAAATGTCCTCTACTGCCACACACTGCCATCCCCAGAGGAATAAATGTGTGTGCGTGTGCATGTGTGTGTGTGTGTGTATGAAGATGCTTTTTGCTTATTGGGTCAGTCTGTGGGTGTAAGCATGCATGTTTAAGTGACTCTACCTGTGCATCAAGATTTGAGGTTTAGAGGTTTATTAAGTGTAGAGCTGAAGCATAGAGTAAATGCACCAGACCAATCCTTTTTCCAATGTGTGTGTGTGTGTGTGTGTGTGTGTGTGTGTGTGTGTGTGTGTGCCTGTGTCTGTGTCAGAGCTCAGGATTTCTCTCTTTCTGCAGAGCGTGGCATGTAGAGGACTTTGAAAGATAAGTTCTCTGACCTCCTGCTGAGATCAGAGTTTGACCAGAACCCAGGAGACTCAGGGGAACAGTCAGAGAAGATTAAAAAGTGTGTGGATACCTGAACATTACACTCGCATGTGATTTTTGAATGTTTTATTCCATAACCATGGGTATTAATCTGCCACTATAACAGCCTCCACTTTTCTGGGTGGGCGCCCCACAGAATTTTTTTTTGCTGTCATTCAGCCACTGGAGCATGGCTGAGGTCCAACACTGATGTTGGGTGATAAGGCCTGGCTCACAGTCGGCGTTCCAGTTCATCCCAAAGGTGCTGGATGAGACTGATGACAGGGCTCTTTGCACTCTAGCCAAGTTAGGAGCACTGGCATGTTGAAACAGGAAATGGCCTTCCCCAAACTGTTACGACAATGTTGTAAGCACCAGGGTTGTCACGAGAACGGATACTTCGGCACCAAGTGGATGCTAAAATTATGAAAATGTGACGTTACTTGTTTTTCTGCAGTACCGAACTGTAGATGTCATAGGTAGAGATGTGATTCTTCAAGGACTGACGAGGGCAGTATAATAACCCCACAAGCAAGTTGAGTTGGACATGAAACTCAACATGAACAGAAGAAGATGACGGGCACAGTAAACAATCACAACACGTGGAATTACAGCAGCAAGCGCAGGTCTGTGGCAACTTGTGGAAAAAACAAAAAAACAGCATGACTTGTGCACAGAGATATTTTGTGTTTGACACAGATCATAAGGGACAAGTTAAAGACGACCCAAAGCCAGTGTGCAAACGGTGCCTCAGAGCATTTCAAATGAAAGGAGGAAACACATCAAACTTATCTAAACACCTCAACAACAGGCATCCGGATCCGTACACAGAATTCAGGCTGAGTGAGTTTCAGTTGTTAACTCAATATAATAATAATAACGATGTTCATGTCCTGAAATGTTACTTGGATTTAATTGTTTGTGAATTGCAGCAGCTGAAATCTGCAAAGCTCCACATGCACGTTCACAAAGGCTAGCGTTAGCTTGTTTAGGCTAACGTAGCGACAGCTGATAAAGTGCGCTGTGCTCACAACATTACCGTTTGAAGTACTGCTTTCAAACTGGCTATATGGAGGTGTGTGCACGTGTTTGCATGTGTGTGTGCAGCTGCCTGTGTTGTTTTCTGTTTTTGCTGCGGATTCATCTTTGTTATTGAGAATCGTGGAATTTCATTGGCACTGGTACTAAAAACTACCAACTACCAAAATTTTGGTATTGTGACAAATAAGAACATTATTGTCTATAATGACGATATTAAAGATTTTCCTTTAAGAATAAGGCCGGTAATATTTTATATTTGTGTTACTGCCAACAAATCCCATGTCAAAAAGCTAAGGCAACAATTTCATCTCTCGATATATATTTTTCTTTTAGGCTGAATATTTTTCTTAAACTTTCCTCAAATGGAGTAAATAATCCATTTGTTGGGGACTATTTTCAGCTGCAGATTAAAACACATTTGGTGCTCTGGTGAGTATTCACAGCAGCAGGCTGGTGTGTGAAGGAGTGACTCAAATAAACGACAGTGTCTTTGTTAATGGCAATGAAGAAACATGCCACCCAGTACAACAGCGTGGCTCAGTGATGCCTTTCAATAGTCTGTGGACAACGATGGAGTTCTATGGAAAAGAGGAATAAGATATATCAGGCTTTGGATAGAGAGACAAATCCATTGCTGGGTTTGAATTTCTTATTCAATTTGTTGACAATGAGGGAAAAAAAGAGACATCAGACACCAGATCACTTAAGTGGAATCAACCCAAAACCTGAAAAATAACAGTAGTTAAATAATAATAAAATCAAATAGAGTAAATAAGAGTGGGCAATACCTTGGTTGACACAAACTGCTCCCATTTGTTCTCAATGGCTCTCTCTTTTTTCAGCGTCTTCATCGTGGCGCTGCCTCGGCCAGGGTCTCTGCCAATGGAAAATAACAGCCGCCGCTGTGATACACTGATCACTCCGGTGACCTTCTGCGTCTCGCCGCTAGTCGAGAACCGGCCTTCGAGGCAGCGACAGCTCGAGAGTCGCTCCGGCCATTATCAAAATCATAATTCATCTTATTGTAAAAAACTGTGCATTGTTTTAGATTGATGCCCGACATCAGAGCTGCTCGCCTGGTGGAGGGCCCAGCGGTGGCGTAACCTTGTGATAATGTTTCATTTCATCCTCTCCTTGTCTTCCTGTACAGTAATACCTCAGCTGGATCATTTGGCCCATAAAGCTTAAGACTTTCTGGGAAATTGGATTTGAAGCTGACTGAAGGCCCTGGAGGCTGTAACATGATGACGTCTGGGTCCAAAAAAAAGAAATCTTTTTGTATCTCTTTTCCTCCCTGTCCCTCCTTTCTTTTCTTTTCTTTTCTTTTTCATGTTTCTATCAATTATTCAAGGCTCACAGTGGCGTGCAATAATATTTCTGTAGTACATTCTACAAGGAGCCATTGTGACTGAATGTGGCACAGTCGCCTTTAAACTTTATGAATCCATCTATTCTCCCGGTCCAGGTCTCCTCTGACATGTGAAGAAGCTGCGGCATTAAAATCATTCTACTCCTTGTCGCTCTTAGTACCATTAAAAGCAATAGAAAAAGGAACATGACAGAATGAGTGTAGGAGGGAGATCATAAAGATCAGCATAGATCAATATCACGGCAAGAAAAAAACAGAAGAGATATAAAGGAAAGAGGGAACCTTGGAAAGAACTGCCTTTGAGGAAATTAAGTGGAATACAGATGCAGTGTCGCAGCAGTCCTGTGGGTTAAACATGAATATAAGCACCACACAGCTGCTACTTCTGCACTCTCTCTCCATTTTCTCACTCTCGACTCCCTGTGGTGGGTCAATATCATGGGAGCTGGAACCTGAGGGGAGGTGGGGGTGGGGTGGGGGGGTACGAAGATGGAAGAATGCAATCTCCTTGCTAAGCCTGGACTCCCTCCGGAGCTTTGGACTTTATATTTCATCCAGCACTGTCAGCCAGCGCCTGCAGCTCCTGATCACCACAGCCACCCTTCATCAGCAGCCCTCTCTACAGAACAGATACGTCGACTCTTCAGGTGGCGCGCTTCAGAACAGTGTGGATTTGACAGAAGCTAGTCATCCGTCAGCGTGCAGAGGTCAGCGCCGTAACGAACCAGTCGCTGATGGAGATGTCACTCGTGCTGCTGTGTTTTTAGCCTCTGGACTTGAGCCTCCAGGTAGTGGAGTCACTCTTTAATGGTAAATGGCAGTTCATGTATTATGTATGGTGATTTTTGAGAGTTCGAAAAAGGGTCTCCGTCGTCATCCCAAACGCTCTGCGTGCTTCTTCCTCTCATTGCTCACTGTGAATGCACGATTACCCCGTCAAACGCACACACTGTCTAAAAATCAATGAAGGATTATTAATTCACTCACATCTACGGTTACACTGGTCAAGTTTGAACAAATACCCACTGCATATTCAACTAGAATTATAACATTATGACATCACAATGAAGTTGACCTTTGATCATTTGGGTATGAAATATATAATAAATGAACATTTTATCCTCTTAGACATTTTTGTTAAACTGTGTCATAACTGGTGTATGAATTTGTGAGTTAGTAGCTAAAAACGTGTTTCGTGAGGTCACAGTGACACTGACCTTTGACCTCTGCCCACTAAAATCTAAGCAGTTCATCTTTGAGTCTAAGTGAATGTTTGTGCCAAAAATTGAAGAAATTCCCCCAAGGTGTTACTTAGATATTGCATTCATGAGAAGGGGACAGACGGAAGGACAACCTGAACACATTATACCTCCAGCCCCGGCTGTCGCTGCCGCAGAGGCATGAAAACTGCACTGACAAAATGTTCTACCTGTCGACTCAAAAACTGCTCTGTTTTTATTTGGTCATTATCAATCTCTGCGAGTTTTAAACCAGATTTGGACTGATTTTGTGTATTTTTATATAGAAATGTTAGTCAGCTTTAAAAGCCAGTAACAATAACCTTTGACCCCAGAACAACTTACTTGTGGTCCCAGCAGGCGGTGAGGGGGCCGACTCTGCCGGAGCAATCCAGGGTCAAGGCCTCGAGCAGCCAATTCAGACAGCAGAGCTGGTGGTAGATGACCTCCCTGCAACAGCGCTCAAAGACATGAGCTTCAACATCTAGCTGATGTTTTGATTGCCTGCAAGAGTCCATCAAAACGCTTTATAATGATAATTCTGACCCGAGAAGATAAACCAGGCCAAAAAAAAATTATTCTAGTCATATTTCCACAACAAAAATTACACATTTATATCAGCCCAGTCAGGTCCATGCCTCTCGAAAAACTCTTAACATCATATATGGACAGTATGTATATAAACAACATTTTCTTTTTCAGAATAAATAGCATTCAAAAATCACAGTTGTATAACTCCACTTTTTGTCAACTTAACTTCAACCCCTTGACCCGGAGTCAACAGGGAGAAAATCAATTATTTACATCTGAACACTTCAGCGGAGTGGGACACGAACCAAATTTGCTGTAAACATGTAACAACAAACAAGAAGGAGTTAAAACCAAACCATGAAAGCTGCTGTTAAGGAACATGACCATTGATCTGTTGGTGGATAGCGAGATTCAACAGTTGGTTCATTTATAATAAGTGGTAAAAAGATGGGACTCTGAAAATGTGTTAACGGTCAGAACCATTGCAGTTGAAGCATCAGCTGAGAGAGGCGACAGACTCATCTACGGTGCGACCCGCAAGCAAACCTATCCTCTGAATGACTCCGTCTCCACTTTCAGACCGACTGAGGTTATGGACGGAGCTCTGGGCTCTCATTGGCTCATTACTCATGTCAGATATTGAAGGGTTTCTTCTGTTAATGATTTGGCAGACTTTGTAAAGGTTGTTCTGTACATCACTGCTGCAGTCCTTGATCAGATCACTCAGGTTACTATGGAGACGGCATGATTCCTGTTAGTAGCTTTGATGAAAAAAAGGGAAAATTCATTATAATGAAATGTTTTTCTATAAGAAACTAATATTTTTATTTTTCCTAGAACTCCTACACACTGTTCAAATTATAGACTATAATGACTTTTTATTCCTCCTCATTACTTGTGGTTTATATCAGTTGTGTGTTGTTTTATTGTTAGATGTCTGACTTTGATATAAATGTTTTACAGTTAAGATTGTATTTGTTCTTAGGTCCTGCTTGAAAAAAAAAAAAAAAAAGGTCTTAGTACTTGAAGAAAACTACCTGATTAAAGTGAAAACACCTAATGACACAGTTTCACAGTGAAAGTCAGTGTTTCGCCGACACTGGGCGGCGGACACGAGACATCAGGGAGGAGCTGGGAGCTGAGACTGCCGCTAACCTTTGTTTCCATTGTTTCTCTGATAACGTATGAACTAGACGTTCACAGCGTTTTTACCAGGAGCTGAATTGTCCGCTGAAGTGTCCTCCTCTCCATAACAAACGGACCAGGGGATTAACAATCTGTAGAAACGCTGAATCACCAACACTCTTCAGTGGACACAGGACTTCTCCAGCGGCTGGGCGCTGAGCTGCCTAACGTTTTCTTGGCTTGTTTCTCCGACAATTTAAGATCCAGACGTCCGACGACTTAAATCCTTCATCTTGTTAAAATACATCCAAGGTGTAAAAAGTGTATCTTAAAAATGTGTCTCTGACCTTCTGGCGGTCAACCACAACGCTGACACATGACCGACACAATAATTAAAATCACAGATTTCTGTATGTTTGAGAATTGCTGGAAACATTTGGGGTAATGTAAGTACACGACTCAAAAAAGTATATAACATAGGTCTAGTCATATTAGGACATTTAAAAAAAAAGATAAGAACTTTAAACACAGTTAGACTGTTGCATTGTCTTTCTGAGCATCAATGCTACTAAGATAAATCCCTGTAGAGTGATTGTGTTTTATGAAATGTCTCTGATAATGGTCTGCCCATATATAAAAAGTTAAACAGTACTACATCAGTCAGTGGTGTAGTGAACCCTCCAAATGTTCACTGCGAAACCGATTATACCCGACATCCTTAATTTCCAGTCAAGACTTCCGTCGAGGGTAAAATAGGTGGATGAAAACAATGACACAAGGGAGCCGACTCTTCAATACAAGAGATGCTGTGTAGAGGCAACGAATGCAAAACATGCCATCTCTCTAAAAGCTTGGTTACACTGTCACCTGCAGTCAAGCGGTGGCGTCCGTCACCCCCGACACTCTCACGCTTCGAGGCTTTATGACCACATCCATTGCCGTGATCTCTCCTAACCCATCAAACGCGGGTCGCTCCGAGCTCTTTTCATTATCAACGAGGCCGTTTGTCCGCCAGGTGGATAGTCTGCTAGATTAGGATCTGTCAGATGTCAGGTAACAGCCTCTGAACACGGTTGTTATTTTCCACAGGCCTTGCCAGAAAACAAGGCTGTGCTCTGGTAGTGGCAATAACGCAGTGTCGGAGGAAATGCACGTTGAGGTGGAGCTGATGTATAATAAACAACAGGCTGTAGAGCGAATATCTGTCCCACTGGGGTAGTGCACAGACAAATGTAAAGCATGGAGGAGTCCTACGCCTGTCCCCACTCTCCTATTTAGCATTTATTATTAGTACATACATGATTAATAAATGCTTTACAACACACTATGGTATAATATAAACTGTAATGTCCAACAGCAAACTCCTGGAAAGTCATTCACAGCTATGGGAGGTGGACAAATGAGTAAGTCTGCTGCTACAATTAGTTTGTGCAGAAATGTTCACATGAGACTTCAGCCCAGGACTTAAGTCAAAAAAACATTAAGAGTCGACTTGAAGAATTAAATGTTGAGTCATTAAAGACTTGTTGGGTCATATATTGCTATAACTTCTTATGGTTTAGACTTCGCTTCTTTGTGTCTCTTCGTTCATTTGAAGTCTTTTCTTTTGATGAATGAGCCCTTATCCTGTTTGTATATCATGCTCTACCAGCACATTCATTAGGACACACACACACACACACACACACACACACACACACACACACACACACACACACACACACACACACACACAGACACACACAGACACACACAGACACACACACACACACACACACACACACACACACACACAGCTCATATCATTATGGTACACCTGTAAAACCTTTAGAAAGAAAACAACGTTCAGTTTCAATTAGTAAAATACCTTGAAAAATGAAAAATAATCCAGATTAAAAAAAAACCATTTTATCACCTGCATTCAGAAAATGACATGCATATGGTAATTTATTAAAGATTTTAAAAAAAAAACAGCCCTGACTCATTATGAGATGGGAATAATTCAAAATGTTAATGCATCATTTACCCATGCTCATTTGGCGTAATGAAAGATATATATATATATGTGTGTGTGTGTGTGTGCGTGTGTATATTCACAGGCCAGTTATATACAATATTATACTGTGTTATCAGTCATGAACTGTTGACACATGACACACCAGTAATGGGTGCTTCATAGGCAGTATTGACAAAAACATTAAGACCTCTTTATCGGATCACATTTACATTATAGTGTGTTATAAACTACATTAAACTATATTATTTTATATCTTACTTAAAAAACAGTATACCATATAATGAATATTCATAATCAAGAGACGGCTATTTAGTTAAATTATTACACTGCTGTGTATGAATGGAAGGGGTAAAAGAAGTGGTAACAGTTTGGGCAAGAGAAGCGACGCAAACATATCTCAGCTCTCTAGCAGACTGTACAGCAGGTATTTCCTTGTGTGGGAGCTAAAATGTTCCCACTTTGCCATTTAATCACTTTCAACCACATTACACTTGTGACGACATAATGTGCGATATGGACTTTTGTGTACTGCACCTGTTCAAAAGCTAGTCCTTGTGGAATGAAGGCAGCGCTGCCATCAAATCCCTCTGTACAAGATCAAAGCGATCCATAACACTCGCTGAGCAGAAAAACCCTGAATCTTTTTGCTTTTGTGGACCTCGGTTTTTGAGCGCGCTTATTGTCAGACAACACCCGAGTTTCTAACAAGGCAGATTTGTCAGGGAAAACTTTTTCTGACACGTTTTTTCAGAAAGGTTAGTTTCGGTTCACGCGGCATCAAAGGAGCCCGGCGTATGAAAGAAATACAAAATGAAAGCATCAGGCGTATCTGTCATTGTCAGATGTTTTGCTTTAAATATTCAGCAATCTGCCTGTTTGTTTTTCTTTGTTTGATGTTTGCTGAGGTGTAGTAACACATCTCTTTGACATGAACCGAACAGATGAACACTGACTGACAGCAAAGGAAGGAATAAGAGCAGTGATTCCTTAAAATCAGATCCTTTTTCGAAGATCTCACCTTTTTCTTTACTATGAAAAATACATAAAAACCTGTGGCCTCGCTTAAAACCTGGAATGAATTTGATTGTTGATAATAGGAGTAAATATTTTGATTTTAATTATGACCAAACAATGCTAATACAAACATGGATTGAAACAAGACGTACTACTTCTTAGCTCTGATGTCTGATGTCTTTTCTACTCTTGATTCCACAATTCATTTTGGAGATCCCGGTCTTGAAATGTCGTATGTGGTCGCATTAAGTCCTTCCTGCATGAAGCGTTTTGCAGAGGAAATGCAGCCTGCAGCTCAGATTTACCTCTACTGTACAACAACTCTACCTGCAAGCTGCATGGGGTGAAGTACAGCACAACAATGTATGAGCACTATATGTTTGAAGGTTATATACTGAACTTGAAGAGGCTGAGGGAGAAAGCAAAGCAGATGCATTTCTTACGTGCCTCTCGCTGAAATGAACAAGCACGCTGGTGCTTTCTAGCGGCTCTGGTGTGGGGGTTTTGAACGACTCCGTCTCCATCTGCTTTGTACGTAAGAGAATTGCTAAACAATATATGGAATATATGCAGTGACTTCGGCCACCTCAGCGAGAAAGAAAAACCCCACTGAGATATGTCGTGGTATGTGAATGCATCGTGCACCAAGAGCGAGCTCAGCCTCTCTGGGGGTCTGTGCAACCTGGAGTCTGAACGCTGATTCCCCTTAAAACATAATTTTGTTAACAGTACAATTAATCAAAAGCATGAAGGTTCAAAGGCCCCCCCACATCTTAAATAATGTTAAAGGAAAGGTCTATACAGTTTATTGTAACCTTACCTCGGCGCCTCACTCAGCAGAGGGCAGGCCAGGGAGTGATGGATAGGGGTGAAAGGTCGTGCTGACTGGCTCTTCTTCCTGCGTGGTCTTGCTTCGTTCCCACCTGAGCAGCTGGCTCCTGCTGGCACAGGCCACCTGAAGGATAAGGATGGTGTGACTATTGTAGGCACGAAGGGAACATTAACTAAGCATGACTATATCTAAACTATATTATGTTGCACGCAGGTTTGACTGGGGTTCTGAATATTTATCTCTTAAACTTTGATGTTAAAGTTAATGTTTTTGTTATATGTACAAAGTGCCCATATTCTGCTTACTTTTATTATCTTATTTTATCTTCACATTTAAATGTTTTGAGGTATTGTGATTAAATGCCAGAGGAATTACTGGAATATTAAAACGTAGAATATAACAAACACAAAATTACAAGTTTAACAGTGTTTATAATCTGTACAACATGCAACAGTAGAAGAAGAATCCCTCTTTTGGGACAGACATGCAACATGTGCCATACAGAGGAGACAAATGTAGCAGCAGCAGCAGCAACTTGCACACTGTCAGCACTCAGTTTACTGACATCCTGAGCTTGGTTTATGTCTAAAACTATTGTTTAAACATTTTCAGGGCATTTTAATTATATAGCTAGTAGTACAGATACAGACAGAGAGCTCAAGATCACGGTCTAGACGCAAACTGGTTGAAGTGTTGATCCATCAGAAGATATATTTGTGGTTTTAAGAACCAAAACCCATCTCAATGTAGTTTTACACCTCCCCTCTCAGGCGTTAGCTCTAGTAATAACAGGTCGGTGAGCCAATCAGGAGAGAGCAGGCTCTGAGCCTCTGAGCAGTGACTGCTTTGTTGTGACATCACGAAGTTAAGGAAGTCATGCCGGCTCGTTTTAAGGTTCAGTTTCAGGTAGGCTCAGTTTCCTATGGACTGAGCACTTTGATACTTTCATAGTATTAATATAGAACCTAGACCTGCTTTATAATCAAAGAAGACATGGAAATCTGCCTTTATACAATATGGGACCTTTAACCTCTAGGCCACCAGGTTGCTTAGTGCTGACAGATTGCAGGAATTTTATCTTTCTTTTGCAACATTAAAAAAGTGTGTGAGTAAAGCACATAAAGTATAATATCAGGGAGTCTTAAAAGTTTAAAAATAGTTTCTGGCAATGTGCACTACAGTTTG
Organism: Seriola aureovittata; assembly: GCF_021018895.1. Taxonomy (NCBI): domain Eukaryota; kingdom Metazoa; phylum Chordata; class Actinopteri; order Carangiformes; family Carangidae; genus Seriola; species Seriola aureovittata. Next base: position 20,076,233 of record NC_079368.1, read on the forward strand.
GAGTGAAGACGCTAGTTACTGTAGAAATCTGACTTTGGTTCTGGTTTGAAGCAAAGTAAGAGTATAAAGTATGTATTACACACGCTGCTGTACTAAACCAGAGGGAGACACTGTAAGATGAAGTGAAACTGAGCCAATGTGAGTTGTTGCCTCACCCCTCTGAATCGCTGTCTGAGTCAGAGGAGAAACGTGGAGGTCGTGGCTCCGTTATTCGCTGCTCCTCCCTCCTCATCTGCCACCTCTCCTCCCTCTCCCACTCCTCTTGTTCCTCTTTCTGCAGGAGGTAGAAGTAACTCTGGCCAGACTTAACTGCTGATGCCAAACGCCTGCAAAGCAGGGACATACAAGTGAGAGTCATAAATACAGGGTGTCACCAAAGTACTTTAATAGTGATATATGTTCACATTCCAACAACCCAAATGACAGAAATGAAAAAACACAATGCACATAAACCACAAATGTGAAGTCGACACATTAATCTCCTGTCTTTGTCAGAGACATAAAAATACCATCAAAGCCGATGAGTTATGGTCAAAAGTACTCACATGTCATTACAATAATCCCTCACACACACACACACACACACACACACACACACACACACACACACACACACACACACACACACACACACACACACACACACACACACACACACACACACACACACACACACACACATACACACACACACAAAGCACACTGTAAATCATCCAAATCAGAGCAGCAAAGCAGCAGGCGGGCACAAATTACACCTAACTAGAGCATTATGGGAGAAACGTGTTACGTCTGCCCAGATTAATGACTTAATTATGGCGGTTTAGTTTCCAACCATAACCTTTCCCCAAATACTGTTCGCTTGTTTTTCTCATAGTGTACGCGTAATTACCTTTGCAACAACGCTGCACTGGAAAATTAAAGGGCACACGCACAGAAGCAACTGCTCTGAGGTGACTTTGCCAAGAGACCGGCTGAGGTAACGCACCTTTGTGTTTCTTAATCATTTCATATGAGTGGCTTTCCTTCTTGTGAGTGGAGGAGGCAGAGAAAAGCTGGTCAAAGCGCAGGCTGCCGTTATAGTGAGCTGGAGTGGAGAGTCGAGGCGGCGTACAACGCGCCGCATGTATCATCCTTTGTTGCTGAAATCAAGTGGGGATTTAAAAAAGAATATTAAAAGGGCTGTATGTGCTTTAAAATGAAATGAAGGTTGCGGTTTTGCTTGTATGGATGTTGATGGTGGAGGAAGCTACAGGAATTTTAATAAGACTCTGGCTCTAAGATAAGCAGACATCAAATCAAAGACAATATCCAGGGAATAATGGAAGGTTGGGAAATAATGCAATATCATTGTTGATATACCTTCAGTGAAACTGTATCAAGATGATATGAAAATTGTGCTGTTTTTTCCAATATTCTGATAAATGTAATTAAGATAAGTGTATATATAAAGATCACAGTATGAGTCATCTAAAGGTGCAGAGTAAAGCTTCTGAACATTTTCTTGATGAGTGGGCCCCTATTTTATTTTTAAATCACCCTCCACTAGCACATGGACAAGACGACATGAGGACAGACTCACAGTGCTCACATTATTAGGTACACCTGTAAAATCTAAAGCCATCCATTACCACAGCTCAGCCAATAATTCTACCTTTACAAAGCAATGTTGAGTTTTGATTGACACTGTTGGAGAGGTATTAATGTAGCTATACGTTCATTATTACTGCTTGTAGTTTGCAGACACGAGTGGGAGAGAATATTAGAAGCATATTTCAACATAATGCATTCCAGCACAAACACCACCACTGACTACGACGTCAATAATAAACACAGTTGAATCAATCACTTTCAGAAAGCCATTATAAGCTCTGTAAAGGTGGAGTATGTGGCAGAACTGTTGTACTGGATTGCACAGATAAACCTAATTAAGAGACCAAGTAACTGTATACTCCAAGAAAGTGATGTGGCACATTCCTGCCAGCAGTTTCACTGCGATCCCACTGATCAACAGTAGGTGGCAGTAACGAGTGAAGCATCACTGTCATACACCAGCAAAATGCACGGAGAAGACTACAATTACCACATAGCGGTTGTATGCCTCTGTCAACCAATCAAGTTGCACTTTACATCCATGTCTGTCCAGACTCATTTCATATATGCAGTGAAGACTTTGAATTTGATTGATAAAAAAGGTATTGAGTGTATTTTATAATGATAAGCCTATGAATTCTCGCGTTATCTAATGAGAAACTCTGATATATCACGTTCACAAGAATGGGACGGACGTGAAATCACAGTGACCTTGACCTCTGACCTCTGACAACCAAAATCTAATCAGTTCATCCCTGAGTCCGAATAAATGTTTATGTCAAATTTGAATAAGGTTCCCTCAAGGCGCTACCTAGATTTCGCTTTGATGAGAGTGGGACAGATGGAAAGATTAACGGACAGACGGATGGACAACCCGAAAACATAATGCCTCTGGCCACGGCTGTCGTGGACGTGGAGGCATAAAAAGACAGCTAGCTGCAAAAAGCGGATGCAAAGCCAAGCTACAGGGAACAGCACTGGTCCTTGATGCTTTGAGATTTTCAAGTCAAGTTCATTTTAATATCACAAATCTCAAATCTGCCTCAAGGTGTTCAACATGCGACCCCCGTTTATCCTTGGACCTGTGACCGGCTTAAGGAAAAACTTCCCAAAAACCCCTTTAACAGGAAACAAAAATGAAGATCTATATGTAGCTATTGCAGGTCACATCACACACCCTGGTTCAAAAAGACTTTGCCACAAAGACAATCATTACAAAACTGTTGTATCATGAACACCACATAATTTTCCTTAATACAATTAGAATTTGAGCCAGTCAGGTCAGTAAAATTTGTCTCAGGGTCTTGAAGAACAGCGGTACCAGTAAATTATTTCATGCCAATTATGTGTGCAGGGAGCTAACAGGAAGTCAACAGGAAGTTAAGCAAATGCTTTATGTGGAGTGAAATGCATTCATTACGGTCATTAAACCTCATCTGGCTACCCCAGTTGTCCAGAGCGACCTGCGAATGTGACTGTAACAAGAAGAGGCTTCATTTTCCTGATTATAAACATTACAAGACACAAATAAGAGGAGTGAGGGTCAGAGATGCCGTGACCTTACAATATTCTCATGACCTTTCCTTTCCAGGCGAACTACATTTTCTGCCAGGGTGAGACCAGACAAGCAAAGGCACAAACGCCTGCATATGTTCCAACCCGCTGCTGCTCCAGTTCTTATTTGTTATCTAGCGAGCAGCTGGCTGGTAATATTTCGCCCACAAGTGGAGCCAAGCACTTCAGCCTAGGAGGGGGGCACCGCGCACTTGTGTTCCAGCATGCTAATTTGGCTCTGTTCGGCGATACACAGAGTGCACACAGTTTAGCTTGGAGGCATGGCTGTTCTATTTGCATATCACCACACCCGTGATATTACTTATTAATCTTCAGATGTGACATCTAAGTCCAAAATACAACAGTCTTAATTAAAGTGTTTTTCTATCAGCATTGCTAATGACTTGTAGCTTCAAATGTGCAAAAAAGTTTTTTTCCCTGGAGTAGCTGCCAGCTGCCAAGAGTGTGGGAGGCGGCTCAGTGACCTTGCCTCAGACGTGACTAATTTTGATAGCTCTTTGTGCTAAAATGACTCTTTCACTTTAGTTCAGCTAATGTTTCTTTTTTTAAAAACTGGTTAATATCTTCAAACTGGCAGGCGAGCAGGTGTCTCTCTCTGCCCGTGTTTGATGCACCACACACACAAATGTTTAAATGCTTGTGACAAAAGCACCGGTTGTGCCTGAGTGTAACATGAAAGCCGAACAATAATCCAGTGAAGGGAAAGTCTGAGTGTGTGTGTGTGTGTGTGTGTGTGTGTGTGTGTGTGTGTGTGTGTGTGGGGTGTGGGGTGTGGGGGGGGCAGTCAGAAGAAAGCTGCAGAGTCAGACAGGCTGCAGCATCTGGTGTAACAAGAAAATAAAAGGCATTGAGAAGAAGCAATGTTTCATCAATACATAAACACACAATGAAACTTTTGTGTTCAAAAGCCAAGAAGCTCTGAAGTGAAACCCCATTATGCCTCGTCTCATCACCGCCGTCTGTCCTTCCAGTCAATACCAAGTTATTCTTCTTTGTGGGAGTGAATCATGACCACAAATTAGAAGCTGGCTTGAAATGCTCATTAAAGATGACAATGCTTGGAAAGAAGATTTTTGATAGGTGGTTAAAAATGCAATTGCAATGTAAAAAATGTACACGTTTGTGTATAGGGGGAAGGGTGGTGATGGAGGGGGACAGTTTTTAACATATCAGATCATGGGAGCCCTTGGGCGGCAGCTTGTTGCCAGGCAACAAAAGAGACAGGGTTCGTGGTAGGTGAGAATTCTTTACAGTGATTAGACCAACTAAGATACTGTGGCTCCACTCTGAATCTACTCATCGCTTCTACTCTCACATGATCATAAATTCCTATGTGTGGATTTTGAACGCCCAACTAACGATAAACAGGCGCCAGCATGGTGAATTTTGCAGGGTATGATAACACAACGAGTTCAAAAAAATTTCATGATCAAATCCTAATTATAAATCTAGAAGAAGAATGCAACTTGGGAAGTATTATCTGTCAGCTACAATGTGATGAGAAACAGGACTCGGCGTGGGATGCTTCATGTCAACATCGCCAGAGACAAATGGCAGACCCCGACAACACAAGCTGGTGCAGTCATAAATGACAGAGTACCACAGGCGAGGGTAAGAGCCAAAACACCCTCATTACGCTTTGCAGTATCTACTGAGACAAAACAGAAAGGAAACAGCAGGAAATACTAAACCAAACCGGACTCTCGTGGTAGCCGCACACCAGATAATTTCATGGAGAATCACAGTTTGTCTCCATATTGTGTGCCCGATGTGAGTGACTGCATGCTCAGGGCATGAATGGATTAGTAAAACCCATAACAAAAAGCCCCATGATACAAAGAAAGTTAAACAAAAAAATATGTTATGTACACATGATGTGAATAACATGACGTCTGTGGTGCAGGGACTGATCAAATTCAAGTGAATATCTTTAAAACTGTGTCCTAATTTCCCCCTCATCTTTAAATAGAAGACAAAAGAGCCAATTACTACAGCTGTGTCTTGGTTTTTGGGATTTTCTTAAATTATGTTACAAATCCCTGTCCTACTGAGGAGGATTAGGGAAATTTGAAATACATTATTTGCCATTATGTAATATTATTATCCTATTTTTCTGATATTTTTGTGTTTCTATCTTCTTCATGAATTCTGACTTTAATCAAAGAATAAAATAATTTATTTTCACATGGCACTATCTTTCCGTCTGCAGTGGTGGAAAGCAACCCTCTTGTTTTGCTTCTATTTCTGTCACTTATTTTCCTCTACTGAAATTATCTTGCTAACCGGCTAGCCCCGACCGAGCTAGACCATCTCGTCACTTTCCGATACCGAGTCACCAGAGTCCTGTCTGCCCTTAAGAAGTAATGCTGCTCAGACAGCGAAAATTTACTTACTGACCATCCCTGACAAAGGAATCTATATGTATTTCCATATAAATATGGAAATAATAACAAAAATATGTGCTAAAGACATATTTAAACTTGTCGTTTGATACCCCACCCTCACTCTTATTGTGAAAATGCTGCGTCCGAAAACACTTGGCCAGTCAGATGTGTCTGTCTTCCTTTCTCACACCAACGTATTGACAGACCCGTCTGTGAACAGCCCGTCCTCTCCATGCACACACAATCAAAACATGACCATGCGAGGGAGGAAGGATTGTAACTGGCTTTTCCCCACAGAGAAGATGGATGGCATAGCTGCTAATCACTATCGACTGCACGGCGCAAGTGGATAATGTTAATGTTACCTCTTTAACTCTGATCCACATGAGTATTGAAAAATATCTACAAAGATTCGTCCTGAGGAGGTGCAAAGACAGTCTGGACCAGAGGTATTAGCAAAACAGAGTATCTAAAAACTCAAGAAAACTCACATGGGAAAGCAGAACAGCCTGACCAGTGTGATTAGCTATCCAAGTTACTTGTTTTGAATATTTCCCAGTTTCAACCATTGCTGCTGTAGCAGAGAGGGTCGGGAAGGGATAGCAGCTAATGACGAGCGAGATGAAGGAGAGGAGGAGGAGGAGTAGCAGGAGCAGTCAACATGCTGCTGCGGGAGAGGCGGGAAGGGCAGAAGCAACAGGTGAGATTGACAGCACAAGCCACCAGATAGAGCTGTATATTCTCAGTTAAATACTGAGCTGGAACCATGAGGTGCTTAGCCTAGCTTAGCATAAAGAATGACAACAGCTAGCCACACTCTCTCCAAAGTACAAAACATACTTCCCAGCATGCTCACTAATAAAGTGCCGTAGGAATTACTCCTAAACCGTGGAAATTAGTTAACATTTCAGCACTTCCAGTTGCCTCATCCCGAAGTCTTTTTGAGGATGAGTGAAATAAGATCTGTGGTTAACACAGACATAAAATACGTCAGTAAATACCCAGGTCATGATTTCTTTAAGCTTTTACATCTCTTAAAAAGTGGCTAAATGAGACTGCGTTTATACTTGTGCATTTGCAAATTATTACTAACTTCGTAAGAGGTCACGCGACTGTGGTGTAGTTTGTTCACGACCTAACATTAGCTTTTTGCTTCTGGAGATTGAATGTAGGCTTCAAAAATCATAACAGTGGTGTTGATTTGTGAAGATTATCGTGCTGAACAAAACGTGTCTTTACTTTTTATTTTCTGCAGTTATCCAAAAGCGATTTGTAAAAAATCCCATTTGCTTTTTGTCAAGGGAGACTGATGCTAACTTCCGGGTTGGCCTACAAAAATATGTCATCCCTGCGGCGCTCTATGAACATGCTCTATCTCCGTTGTTTCTAATGTGTACACAAAGAGAAACGTAAAATTGACCAGCTGTGGTTTTATAGGGAGTTATACACTTCAACTATTTCTTGGCTCCTTACTGTCTTTATGCTAAGCTAGGCTAAATGCCTTCGAGCTCTAGCAACATGCTTTCTTCCATTCCTTTTATGAAAGTGCTCTGTAGATTATCCACAGTAAAAAGAAAATGTCGCTGATATAAATCAAGGTACATAAACCCAAAACCATCAGTGGGTGATAATCGGCTGGTGCATATTCCCATTTAGATTATTATCCATTATGAAATATCAGTATTGCTGAAAAACAGACCACTACATGTCAAATGTTACCCCCTCACTGCCCAAGCAGAAAAAAACAAAACCAGGCTGATTGAGTTCAAGAGGTTTGCTCTGGCCTAAGAAGCAGCGAGATGTATGAGCTTTCAACATGTGAACTGACAGAGGATGGGCTGCCATTTGGCCTAAAAGCCATCACAGTCCCAAATCATTACTCCTGTATTCACTTGCAGGGATAAACAGCCACAATTCATCTGGGGGTTAGTTTCTCCTGTGAAAATGGCAACCTTTCTCCATAACACCTGTATGAATAATTCAGCACTCTGGGCTCTATCAGAGGCTGTCAGAAATGTCAGCCGGTTGGAAGTACCCTTGGCTGCCCCCAGAGGATGTTGTCTCTACACCCTGAGGTGGGGTTAGGGGGTTGCACACACACACACTCAATGCACACACACGCACACATACACACACGCTGGACCAAATGCCACAGCTTTTTCACTGCCAGGACTCCACTGCCTGCAGGACTCAAAAGCACTGAAAGCTGAGCATACCTGCAGTGAGCGAACTGTTGCAGCTTTCCTTTTTTTTCCTGAGCAATGTTATTGTTAAATGTGACTTTTTCCATGAATAGGCGCTACGGTAGTCGTTATCTGTTTCAGGGGAAATAGCAGCTACACACCACATATTTATATCAACACTTTCTCCCTCAAAAAGTAAACAGAAGGGATTAAATTTTTTCCACATTTGTTAAGATGTAACTCTCACCTGGCGTGGTCCAGATGCTTCCTCAAGGAAATGATATCTTCTCTTTTTCCAGCCTGGGTACGAAAAACTGGTGAACTCTGAAAAGAAAGTGCAAAAAACATAAAGACAAAAAAACAAAAGCACAAGCAGCTATTATCCTTTTGTCTTCTGAGTTGCACTGGAGCACCTCTTCACCCATGAAGGACTCTGCCGCATCCCCATGTGACCTCTGCAGAGGCAAATTGGGCAGCAGGCCAAGTGTAAAAATTGTCTCTAATATGACACTGTTTATGGAAATGACAGATAATCAGGCAATTAATCTAGACATAATTAACTGCAATGAGTAAAAAAAACCTTCTCGTGCAAGATAAACTGATGTTTTCTACAGTGTGAATTGGATAACAGGGTGTGAGAGGAGTATAAATGTGGGCTTAATGATCAACTGTCACACCTTACTTACTCTTGTGGAATCTGGAAGATTGCTGTAAATGGACTGGTCGCCTGCTCTCTTCGGTGGGTCATCGGTAGTCGCCTATTAATAGATAATCAGGGAGAAAGCAAAGAGGCAGAGCTGGATATTCTAGAGTGATATTCATCTTCAGGTTTTTCCATTCTATTTATTTAAGCATCTACAATCCAACAATGTTACAATGAAAACACTTATTTCCAATAACATCTCAAGCTGCTGAAAATGGAGACAAAAGCATATGACATGAAATTAAACAATAAGAAATCCATAAAACTTAAATTGCATCTGTACCAGTGGCGGCTGGTGGTCTTATAAGGAGGGGAAGCTCATTTTCGGCCTACATCATAAAATGTGTCCGTTTATTTATATGTAAATTCGCAGAGTGACAGAAGAGAGTCGCCAAACACAACGCTAGTCGTTTTTAACAAAGACAAAGTCGCTGAGGAACAGTAACGTCTCCAGATCAACTCCGAACAACGGAATGAAAGACTTGACAAATTCTCCGGTGGATGCTTATACTTCAAGATCGCTGATTCGCTCATTTCGCTGTCAATCAAAAAGGGACTCAGCCTCAGACAGATCATCCAATCATCATGCAGAAGCCGAGCGTCCGGGCCAGCCCACTGTCCAATAGACCCCCAGAGACGCTGAGCGTCCGATGGGCGGGACAAAGCCCAGCATTTATCCAATGACCGTCTAGTTTCGCTGCAGCGGAACAACCCACTCTATGCTTCCCCATTGAAGTCAGTAGACGGTCGGCGTCTACACTGTGTAAAGCACTGTGGCGCTGCGGGGATGAATGAGAAGAAGTCTTGTCGGTTACCTGTGATAAGTAGCTGATTTTGAACAAAAGATGAATGTGTTCTAGCGCATATTTAGTCAATGAAATGTACACACAACAGTTCATATTTGACCACTTATTTTGTTGACATTTTAGGGGAAGCTGAGCTTCCCTTGCAGTCTTAGAGCAATCGCCACTGATCTGTACGAATAAATCAAAAAATTAATATTTATATCAAAATGCTACAAAATGTACTATAAGAAATGTTATCCTGCTTTTTAGAGGGTTGTCTCTTTTATTTGTATTTTCAGAACAAAAACCACAAGAGCCAAAGTGTAAGAAACGGGTCACAGTGTGTTTAACTGTTGCAATCATTAGCATGTACTGCTAACTAGCTTACTATTTAAAGTAGTAACTCAGCATTACAAATTAACTAACAAGCTTAAATAAGTTTGTGGGGTTCCAGTGTATGTCAAAGAAAAGCCCTGTTCATAGATAGCACACCCACTGACCATCACTAGATGACGTCAGGAGCTAATTAGCATATTTCAGTCACAACATTGCATTTTCATTCTGTCAAGTTCTCATTTACATATGAATACATATGTTTTACATACTGAAACATAGCCCTTGACTATATGTTGCTAAATCTAGCAAATCTAAATTGGCAAGAGTGTTGCAATTTAGGCTAACGTTAGCATCTCTGTCCAGTCCTTTACTGGAAGTAACTACTACTTCACTTTGGAGAAACCTACTCAGCAGCCCCAACTAATGCTACCTGACATAGCACAATGTTTACGCCCTAGAACTGTTATAAAACGATTGAGCTGGAAACACAAAACGTCAGCCAGAGACAGTGTTTTCAATCAACTTATGAAGCTAATGTAAGCTTAATTAGTTAACGAGCTAAATAGACATTTGCCATTATAGCCACCAAAATGAACAGTTGCTGACTAGAAGGGAGAATCCTCCTTTGGCCGACCTCTGTCTGTCAAAGGACCCACTGTTTCAAAAAGACAAGAATTTCAAGTGGTAAAGTGGTAAACCATTATTCTTGCATCTGCATATGAGGCTCGTGAGAATACAGTTCTGGGAAGTGAGGGTAGTCCATCTTGTTTTTAGAACAGAAATGAACAGAGTGTACCTTAATTTGCAACAAAAAACTTGTATAGTTGAGTAGCTCGACGAGGGTATCTTAAGTATTGACAAGTTAAATAAAATGCTTCTGTCTTGGCAGCATTTACTGCACTATCAACAACAATGCTGTTTTGTCTACCCAAGGGAGCTATTCTTCCCTCACAATAACAACTGGCACAATTTTTAATCGAGCCATGGCTCAAACTCTGACCATGGATCAATGACTAAAAAGTGAGCCAAAAATCATCTATTGCTCCCAGTCAGTCTTGTGTCTACTTCATTTTATTCAAACCTCAACAGATTCACTTTAAAGTCCAGATATTTTATTGCTGAGTAATCACATTCACAGCTCTGATTACTGGTTCAAATACCTTTGTGGCCATGCAAAATTAAACCCTTAAACTGCACCGACTCTGTGGTAGATTAGGTTTGCTGATCAGGAGCTAAATACATTACATTTATTTCAAAGTTTCCAAAAGTACCAAATATGTCAAGCTGAATTTGGGGGGGGAAATGTGTATAAAATGAAAACACATCTAGAATACTTCCATTTAATTGAGTGGTGCAGCCATATAAATGTGGAGTTTTGGGTTTGAAATTTTCAGTCAGTATATCATATCTTGTAGGTGAAACAAAGTGATACAGACCTTAAAGCTGGGGAAAAGGGGAAGGCTATGTTGAGGGGTTTTAACCCCATCACAATATAAGAATTTCCAGAGAGTAAATGCTGAATTGTTGGTGGTTAATACAGTTACAAATGCTAGTCCCTTACATGTCATATCTTTTTAGATATATGGCAAAGCCACGGATGAACTGGACAATGACCAAGCAGAGTTTAAGTGTTAAAGCTGAAACAATCCAAAGGACAAGAGAAGGTTTTGGAGAGCGTGGAAATGCCACAGCCGTCATATTTCACTGTGAGGCTTCAATGAGCAGTCCTGCCACTGCTCGGCCCCTGCTCCACCCCACCGTCTCTTTTCATCTTCCTCCACACCCTCCTTCTCCTCATCATCCCCTTGTCCCCACACGCTTCTGCTGATGGATGAGCTCATTTGCTGCAAATCTCTTTCGAGTCAAACCGGGACACTGTTGTTGCCTTTCTGCTACTTCAGTGGACACAGAGAATAGAGACCTCAGCATATGAATACTGTATGTGCCCATATGAATGCACACAGAAAATGCATGTTCCATTTGTGTAATGGAAAAATGTATTATGTTAGAAATGGTCTCTTAGCCTGTGTATTTTCAAGCAGGAGCCAGGGTTAACACACAAACCCCAAACGATTGTTAGTATTGCATTTGTCTTAAGAGCACCACAGAGAGCTGAATCAAAAGCATTGTAAATGTAATAACATAGAGCAGGAAACTGCAGAAGATGAGATTGCCTTGTTTTCCCTCCTTGGTGATTTACAGTGTATACAGGGATATTCTTGCTCACTGTAGTCATAGAGACAATGGATTGGCAACAGGCATGGCTAAACCAATTCAGCGTACGAATTTCTTCAAGCAATAGCATCATTGTCTGTTAGATCGAAGTTCAAGCGTCGCTCCGCATTATATCTGACTCACTGCTGGCTGCAATAACTTGTAAAACGGCTTTCCAAAAATATATTTCCATAGATAAGCCAGTCCATTTTGATGTGTCAGTTTTGATACGGACCACGTCTCTCTATTCGCCGGCCAGCCGGCCTGCCTCAGCGACTGAGCCAGCCTCACAATAACTATGATGAATGCAGTGTCCACAGGAACAAACCAGCCATTTGACACTTCATCCCCTTTGATGCATTAGCTGCTAATATCCCGTGGATCCATGGCGGGCTGTGTGAAGCCTTGTGATTCGCTGCGACTGGCCTCTGCAGAGTCCTCCCCTGAGCACAGGTGACCGTAATCATCTTACAAATGGCAATGTCTTACTTCAAATGCATTTGTTAGGGGGGTGCAGGCTTTGGGGGATCAGACACAGCATCTGTGTTACTGATTAGGAAAACTGACTCTGCAAAGCCCACTGGGCCTTCAAAAACTATCTCTGAGATCCTCCCCAACTCGAATCACACTGAGGCCTATTACAGTAAACTGGGTCACGGGTGTGTTTCCCATCCATTGAATGTGAGTCCGAAATGTGTTTTCATCTGAGCTAGAAAATTTGATTTGCGACACACTTGACGTGCTTGAGAGCGGAGAAGGATCAGTGTCCATTAAAAGTAGATGATGTGACTGGTCTTGGAAGGGACTACTCTTGCCCAGGGGGGGTGGCTGGGGTGACTGATGAATGAGAGATAGAAACCCTGCCATGAAATGAAAGGGATCACACACTCGTACACAGAAAGATATGAAAATATCGCTTGAGAAGGGCATTAGCAGTTCAAGGGAGGAAAAGCAGGAGGGACCATGAAAACTTTCTGATCTTTAGCTGCTGCCAGATGGGATGGGATGAATCAGAAAATAAAATAGCAGAGAGAGAAAGAGAGAGTTGGGTTCCTTCAGATGAGGCATTTTTTTTATTTTGGGTGAAATGAATAAACTGCCAGTGATCTTTGAAGTTAATCCTGATTCAAGACATCAATATGATTTGGTGATGATGTGTTTACAGGGGGTAGGGAAACTCATCTGAGAGAGTATCTTCTCAAGTCTCTCATTCTTCTTTATATATATATATATATATATATATATATATATATATATATACACACACACAAACAAAACTCAGAAATACCTTTCCCAAGTTTTGTTTTCCCATAATCAGGATCACTGCTTTCTTCTCCAGATCATGCGAGGGCCGTCTGGGCGCTTCACTTGATCCACCGGGAGCTTCTCGGCCGCTCAGCCGGAACAGGTGCAGCTTTCCGCTGTCATGATTCTCCCAGGAGTCCGGCTCCTCCCGCTTCGGGCGTCCACGAGGTTTATGGCCACAAACCGAGACAGGATTCGCTGAACCCAAGCGACGCGGATCCAGCGAAGTATTACGATTAATCATGATGAGTCTGTAAGCTACGAAGCGGACTGAAGTTGCACAGTAATGGCTGACACACCCGCTGACTGATTACACAGTGACAATGAGTTCAAGTGTAATATACGTTTTTACGAAGTCGCCAAACTTTCAGCGTTTTTGCCCTGCAACCTGCCTGCGACCTCCGTTTCCCATGGCAACGGCAAATTAAGCTCCGCCCACAAGGAAGTTTTAAAAAAAAAGGAAAAACATTATATGGCCAAAAGTATATGGACACTCTCAATAAAATGTACTATTAAAAAAAAAAAAATCCTAATTGCAGCTATGAATGTTTGAAATGCAGTTCTGTGCATTTCAAATATGAGGGGAAAACTATTTCCACCAGGTTCAAATCACACTAGCTAATTACACTAATGTTACCATAAGATGAGAAATGTTTTTTTTTTTTTTAATCACAAATTATTTCATGGAAAGCAATTAAGTAAACTCAGTTTTAGCTTTAGCTTTAAGCCTAAGATTAGCTGCACCCACTATTGCACTCAGTTTTTAGTATGTAGTTACTGAATTTTGCCTTTTGTAGGGCAGTAAAAGACAGTTTTGTATCAGCCATGTAATTATATTTGAGGCGTTTGCATTGAGGATTTGTAAACATTAATTTAAAAAAAAAACAAATTGAATGAAAATCCACTAAGTTATGGTAGCCTAACGCCTGTGTCAGCTGAAGAACTAGGTGAGCTATCAATCAATCCCAATGAGAATGGATGTTGTTTGAGTTTGTTTTTTTTTTAACTGTAGACCTTTTTCACAGCAGACAGCTTCACTGGAAAGTGCAATTAATAACATTTATGATGGCTCTGTTCTATTAAGCCACACCAATTAGACTGCAGGCAAGACCCTGAATGTGACACAGCTAACACATGGAATATTAATCATTATCAGCATTACTTATTACACCTGTGTTTTCACACTATGACTAAGTCAAAACAATTAGCCTATAGTAGAAAAAGCTTTAATAACATCACCAATGTCTATTCAAGTGTCCCAGTAAGCCATGACTGTGAACGTGAAACAGCATGCACAATACTAGGACCATGAAGCAGCTAAATGGAATTCATCCACATTAATTTTAATATTTAACATGTCAAAGTGTCTATTATGAAAAAGGCCTGTTAGCCTCTAACTGTTGTCTCACTCTTGTTACTGTGAGTCTTACAACCTGGAAACATACTTGCCTACAGATTGACATGAACAGTGAATCCTTCCGCTTGGCTGCATTAAACATTAATCACTCACCTCTTAGATTATACATGTTATGAAACTTACAATCCAGCTCCAAAATATTATGAATATACTATTATACTATGTATCATAAACGATACTATTGGCTGAAGTAAGCCAAAGCTTATTTGGTTTCGTCAAAATCACTGCATGTGCTCAATCCAAATTAATAAATCAAGATAATGTTGCAGAATCAATAGCAATTTTCCCTCAGTCCATTAATCTACCTTTTCATGCTTCATCTCTTCAGTCCGTGCAGCTGTGAGATCAACCTGGAAAGCTCTCAACCTGCTAATTGTAAAAATTACACTATAATCACCTTGTGGCCAATTATCTATTTTATGATGCAGACAGAGAAAAGTCTGGAGAAGTCAGAAAAGACAAATACCAGTACTCTGTTGAGCTGGATTGACTCGACCCTCTGCCACTAATTAACAACCAGACAAGAGGAACTCATCAGTGAAATCAGCTGCTGGTGTTTGCGTGGACACACTGGACTAGCTTGAAACCTGAACACACACATTTCATCAGGAAATTTCACCTCGCTGAGCAACAAACAAAAGCTGAGAATACGGAGTAAAATTAGATTTAAAAAAAAACAACCTCTACTTCTACTATTGCTAGTTGAACCATTAATTGTGATATCATTTAGGCTACTTTTGAGGATAATCAGCAGGAATTAACACCATTTTCTCTTCACTTTCTATTTCTGGAAGAGTATACTAAGCTTTCCTTATATCAGAGCATTTGCTTAATTTAAAAAATGGTGAAGAGTGGTATCTTTCCCAGAGTTTAAGATGTATACATAAGATGTATATATAAGGCTGAAAATTCACTTAAACTGATAAAGACCAAATTGTTTTTCTTGTACAGTTATCATTCCTAAAATACATGTATTTTATTTTATCATCTTTTCTTGTAACTTTTCCAAATTTCATTTTAACCTCTCAAACTAGTTTTAAACAACAGCAGGGACACCTTATTAAAGCATGGATGCCTCTAATGTGAACAGGATTAAAGTCTCTAATAATAGGTGAAACAGAGGAACCCATTTTTCAGGCGACCCCAGCAGCAGCAGCAGCAGCAGCAGCAGCAGCAGCAGCAGCAGCAACAGCAGCAACAACATCGAATCCCAATCTAACCTCTCACTGTGTATCCTACAGACAGAATCTGTGGATGAGGCATCACACAAAGTGTCAGAAACATCTGTTCAATCTGTTTTGTGCTCCAATGGACAGTATGCCAAAATCTCAGGGCACACGGCTCTAAAAATGAAACACTGACAAGTCTGTCACACTTGATAAAAGAGGGAACAATAATAATCCTGTTGAAACTGCCGAGCGAAAGAAAAATGGAGTGGAACGGAGCTTTATACACCCAATACACACACATGCCACTGAAACGTTTCAGATAACACAAAAAAGGAGCATTTTCTGTCCTCCCCAGCCTCTAGCAGAGGTATTTCATGCTCCAGACAAACTGGTGCCACTCTGTGCCCTTTGAGGGGTGAAACACAGGTGGAGGAGACGCTATCACTGGCTCATGACAAGACTGAGGAGCCCAGTCACCACTGACAGAATAGAGTTCACTGGGATGTGAGAAGAACAGTCTTCAGGCAACAGATGCAACAGTTCAAACACAAACTGGCCTCGGCCAACTGCCTGCTATTTGCCATCATGCCCTTAAAAGTTATAAATACAACTAATTAGTCTGCTGCCTTCTTCAGGCCAGCGAGAGGTAGCGGCCTTCCCTCCACACCCATCACCCCATGCCCACACACCCTTCTCATGGGATCGGCATGAGTGCTTAATAAGCGCGAAAAACAGACAGGAGCGTTATATAAAGCCCCTCGGAGATTTCTCTGTCTCACCACACTTAGCTTTGGCAAATCTTTCTTGTATCATTCCCTCACTCATTAAGTCAATTTTAATTTCAGCGAGTTGACCCAGACAGTCCAAAAGTTACTTGCTGACTGTCATCAAACAAGGGCTGCTATTTTTCATCTTCTCCTTCGTTTTGTTGTTTGTTGGTTTTTTTTTTGTTCTGTGTGATTTTCTTTCTTGAAATATGAGTGAACAGGCCACAACAGAGCTGTCATGTGGGGAGTATGGCAGGGGTGGCCCCTGGTACCCCCTGAGAAAATGGTGGCAGTCTAGCCGGCTTTTCAATCAGGATGTTGGCCTGCCGCCTTTCCTGGAGCCAGGGGACCCTTGGTGGATGAATGTGGACTGGCTCCAGAGGAGTTTGGCAGCCTCTGCTTGGCCAGGGTACATACCCGCTCCGCTGTTTGTGCCCTACATCTCTGGGTCGATGCATCATCCCAGCCAGAAGATTATTAAGGAGCAGTACAAGTGGAGGGTCAGCCTGGACGTGGCTCACTTCTCCCCCTCAGAGATTTGTCTCAGCGTCAAAGATGGATTCCTGGAGGTTGGAGGTACAGAACACTGGCTCACAGCTATGTTAATTAAACAGCTCCAAAAGTTGACTTTATTAACATTGCTAATTACTTTTACACACTGGCTAGTTTCTACTTTTCATACAACATTAATAATCTTATCTATCTAATATTATTATCTCAAAGAGTATAAGAGTTATCTAGATAGAGTTCTCTCACAGTTCACAGAATAAACCCCTAAGAACTTAACACTGATGGAAAGGAAGCTGAATGTAACAAAATTAGAAAGCTGCTTAAATAATGTGCCCGGGGAAATTAAAATCACAGCTCTGTGGCAGAAATTAATTTCTGTGTTGAGTGGTTTCTCTGTGTCGCTTGATTCCTCTGTGTGTCCTCACATTCTTCCTCATAAACGGTAATCCATCCCCAGGGAAACACGAGGAGAGGCCAGATGAACATGGATTTATTGCCAGATGTTTTACAAGGAAATACAGGTATGCAAAGTTAACACTGACATTCACCTGCAGACGGTGAAGCATACTCAGTTTAAGCCGTTTCAAACAACAGTCGGCAGCACAGACTGTGGCACCGAGGGTCTGTTTTCAGCAGTATCTGATCTCTAAAACGCTCACTGAACTGAAAAATTAGATATTACCGTATTGGAAGCGCCGGCACATTGTTTGTAGTGGCATTGTGAACATGACCCTGTCACTTTCAGGCTCCCAGCCGAAATTGATGCAACCAAAATCATGTCCACACTTTCTGTTGACGGGATCCTGACTGTGGAAGCTCCCGTCCCTGAGACCTCTGTTCCTGCTGCCATTATCATTCCCATAAAGGTGAAGTGGGAAGTTTATTTACTTTTAAAGCTATGTATGTGTATTTGTATGTGTATGTGTATGTGTATGTGTGTGTGTGTGTGTGTGTGTGTGTAAATGCTTATTTACTTTCTTGCTGAAAGTTAGATGAGAACATACCACCGCCACCCCGTTAATGTCACTTAGCATAGCATAGCATAGCATAGCATAGCATAAAGACTGGAAACTGGGGGAAACAGCTAGCCTGTCTCTGTCTGAAGGTAATAAAATCTGTCTCCCAGTAACTATATAAAGCTCACAGATGAACACATCTCTTGATTGTTTAACTTGTTTTTACTTTTTGTGATAACAAAATGTTGCAGGGGTTGTGAGCAGCCTCCGCAATTTAACCTACAACTTCTCATTTTCACACTTTGTTTTTTTAAAGAATTAAATATATGAGATTTAATGTGTAAATCAATCATTTCATTTCATTAAATTAATTTTATACATAATTGTGGACAGATGGAGATGGATGCTACTGGAGAACAGGAAGAAGAACATGAGAAAGAAGAAACCCCTGAAACAGAGCCAGACAGCAGCAGCGTACCAGAGGCTCCAGAGTTTCTGCCTGCTGAGGATCATGGGGAGGAGTCTCCACTAGAGGTCCATGGTGATGAGGCCCACCCTGGCAGCGCCACAGCTGGGCTTCAGGAGCATGAAGAGAGGAGGGAACAGGAGGAGGAGACCCATGAACAGCCAGCTGGAGAATCCCTCCCTTCAGTGTCTGCAGATGATGGCAAAGGCACAGAGAGTCTTCATGAATCTTCAGAGCAGCATGAGTCTGTGGGAAGCCAAGAAAGCCCAGATCCAGACATGTCCAAAGAGCCGGAACAAGAAGAACCAGCTGTGGATGTAGAGATCCAGTTAATGGCAGGCTCAGGGAAGGCTGCTGAGGAGATCACCCAGCCCGAGGAGCCGGAGCAGGGCCAAAGTCCACTGAGCGAGGTCCCGAGCCAGGAGCTGGAGGCTCCTGATATAAAACAAGTACACATTGAGTAGACAGAAACACAGTATCACCAAGATGTTGCACACACCACATACTGACCAAAACAGCCTGCATAGCTTGCCTTGCATCAGGTCTACAGATGCTTTTTAGTCAATAGATATGACAGCCATATAACTGTGTCATCTTTGGAGCTCCAATAAAGCAATAGCATGTGAAAATGTTATATATTGTGTTGGTGTCATTATGTCGACATGCTTTCACCTCCTCTCAATTTCCTCTTCAGCTGTATATAAATAAGCGGCCCCATTTGTGAGCATCATATTCACAGTAACCTCTGTAAATATGGGTGGAAAATTTAAAAAGTAATTAGCGATCATACTGTTTGAGCTAAGGGGTTTTGACATTAATGAGATACTATACGTTTGCACAGCTGTGCATTAGTCACTTCTACATGAGTAACTTACCAATGGAGAAACTGGCATATTTCCAATTATGCTGTTGCCATGGCAGCACAGGTCCACACATATCATCTAATACCATTAAATACAACAGTTTATGTGAGCTGGCGGATCACACAAAGCAGCGCCTGTGCACAGCCAAAACTGTGGCGGCCCCTTGTTGATACCACATTATTGTTCCAGTTTGGAAACTTTTTAAATTCAAACTGATCATCCCTCTTGATTCCAAAACACAGAGATGATTACATTATTTTGCATCACACAACATGCAATGGAACTGCACCAATTTTTTGCACTCGCATTCAAAAGCTCTGGCAGTGCCGCCTAAACTGTGGTCGGCCCATTCTGCAGAACACAGCAGTGCCACTCTCACCCAGCACTAAGCCCTCCGCTAATCTGCTGCCCAATTCCTTCTGTTATCCAACAATAACACCACAGGCTCCTCTGGATCCCTGGAACCGGGCCCGCGAGTGGCATGGTTCTCAATAAAAGACACAGATGTGAAGACACACTGAGAGATTGGCTGGACATTTTTATTGCATCAGCCAAGACAAAGACATCAACAGAAAAGAAGGCAGGAAACAAACGTCTTTGGCAAACAAGTCAGCCTGTCCGCTCCAACAATCATGCAGCAATCTTTCTGAATGACTCAAATAGAAAAGAAAAATTCAAACCATATTGCAAAAAACCTGGAACACTTCAGTTTAATATTTATAATGAATTGGTACATATTAAAGTATATTTACAATACACTTCGGTAGAATACAGTATTACTGCACACAATTCACCCTCTGCTAAGCTACAAAACTTGCGTTTCTTGTCAGTTTAAGTGACATTCATTAACTAAAAGAGATAAACAGCAGTAGAACTGTCAAGGCACCCGAGTAAATAAAGGCACATTCATATTTTTTTTTTTTAAACTAAAGGAATCACGTACAATATGTTTGATGCAAAGATTGTTCCACTAAATGAACTTCATGTTAATATAAATATAAATATAAATGTGATTCTTTAGAAGTTGACACGTATTAACTTACTGTTTACTGAGAAGGCTATGATTGCATAACCTTGTATAATATTAAAGCTGCACAAGACAAATTAACACTGACAAATGTTGACCTTCAGAACCTAGAAAACATGAAATGTGACATCAGTTAAATGCTGATGACATAATCATGTTTACCAAACCAGCTGGTCTGTGATCTTTCTGTAATAAAGGAAAGGAAAAAAGGAAGGAAAAAAAGGATCTGAAGTTAAAGAGTCCTGCTTTTCCTGGTCATATGAACTTTGGGTTTAAATTTAAATTAAAAAGGGAAATGGAACTGAAATAGACAGAACACAATATCTTTGGGTTTTGCACTTAATCGAAAAAAAAAAAAGGTATATGAAGATGTCACCTTAGTGTTTGGAGAAAAAAAGTGATGTTACTTTTTACAATTTATTGATATTTTATGGACAAATGATTAATTGAGGAAATAAAAGGCTCTTCATTGTAAAAATTTATATTTTCTACATTAAAGTCTTGCCTGGCGCAGCTTTAACATGCAAAATGGGACTTGAATATCTCCTAGTATATTTTACACATTTTAATTCCAGGTTTGTAACAACATGAAGCTGAAGGCCACAAATTTCATATCAAACTTGTAAGTGATTGTGCAGGGTGATCTGTCATGTTAGAGGGTCGGGGTTTAGACCATCTGTGCCTCTTGGGGTTTGGGGACCTCCACCTCCTGCGTCTCGCCGCTCTGGGAGCCCTCGTTGCTGAAGAGGTAATACGGAGGCGTCTGCCGAGCTTCGATGATGAGGACGCCCTCGGGGGACAAGGAGGCGAAGACTGTCAGAGGGTCCACATCTATGGGGATCCTGATCAAACAGAGAAGGAGGGAGGTAAGAGAGAGTATGGAGTGTCTTTTATGCAAGGATAGAAGTTTAGTGTCAAAAGTTTACACGGTAGAAAATCTGTAAGCTGCTGTGTGCGTTCAGTGTGTTTAAAAGCACGAGTGGGAGGAACAAAATCAGGAGAGCGGCGAGGAGAAACAGCCTAGAGACACAGTTAAGTTCCTTCTTGGAGGTCATGAAAAACCCTGTGACATTTCACTCTGTAAGAGCTGCCACGGAAACACTGTTAAATGCTGGGATTTTTTTTATTGACACTTTGTCAATACCCATAAACAGCCTCCAGTCGAATGATTTTAGCAAGAGAGAAAAAAACGCTCACCCTGTCCTTCTTGGCTAGCACTCAGTCTACACTCACAAAAACTACCTCACACCCAGGAGATGAATTGAAAGCTATCAGGAGTTTTCATTTAAAATCCTGCAGCTCTGCAACAAAGTGGAGGGGCAAGAAATCACATCCGATCCGGGTGTGAGGGTGTCTGCGTATACATTCTTAATCTGCTGTTCTCATCTGTCATATAGGCAACAGCTAATTTTCTGGAGGTTTTTTTCTGCCTCTTCACATCATGTTTTGACATTTCTCACGCTGAAAATGTTTCATTTTCCAGAGTGAAGTGGAATAATTGGCTCCTAAAGCTTACAGGAAAATACAAAGTGTTGATGGAAAAATCGGCCAGAGCTGCAGTTTGTAAGGGCTTTGTTTCATTAAACAGTATATACACTTCAGGAACAATGATATTTTATGATCTTAAATTATCAAACAGATTGGCATTTAATTAGAAAGTTAATTTCAGGCTTAATTTCAATCATTTTGTAATGAAAGCCTCCAAAACCTGCTGTAGAGCCACACACACAGAGATCCAGGCGAACTCTGCTCTTGGCCAAATATGGGTATTGTGGGTTTTCGGTGCGAGCAGCCAAGTGTCTTTGGGAGTTAATATAAACACCAGGCTGCTCTGTTCAGAGGACGAGACCGTGTGTCTACCCTCCATTTAATTAGAGAGGACTCTCCACTGGCTTCGCACTCCACTGAGAAATACAAGTCAGAAGGGACTGAAGACCTCACCTCGCAGACGCAGACAGACAGAGAGGTGAAGTCAGTTCCGTTTGTGTGGTCAAATATCACATACAGTGTCTCACTGAGCTTTAAAGGTCCGCTTCAACAACAACCTCCAGACCTAACCAGACTCACAAAGGACACAGGGAAAACCCTCCCTCAAAAAACTAATGAAAAATTGGATTAAACTTGGGGCAGGAAACTCAATAGAGATCCCTCGTCCTCAAATGACTAGGGCTGCGACAGGAGGTATAGATGGTAAAAGGCAATTACCAAAAAATAGAGAGAAATGTGTAACAATAATTGAAATACAGACTCCAACTGTAGGATTATAGTAAATCCAATTTAGATAGAACAAGACCAACACAATATCTCCGAAAGAGATAAGTTGCCAGAGGTATGTCCCTGAAAATGGAGGCCACGGGCAGTCAGGTATGTGTCGGGTGTGGCGGGAGGGTAAGTGGACGGGGGCAAAAGACAAAGGACGGACAAATGCTCAAATATGCATGGATTCTGTAGATGTAGTAAAGACCACCGTCAAATCTTCTAATTTAAAATGACGGGCTTTTTTAAAAACAGTTCAGCTCCACTTTATTAAACAAGACCATGAATCTGAAGCTACGCTAGCAGTTCTGGACGTCATGGTCATAGTGGTGCATCAGAATGCAAACATGCTCACAGTGATAATGCTAACACGCTAATACTTTACAAAAAATACTCAACAGTAAAAATTAATCTAAAAGTTAATATTTGAGGTCGGTGTTAGCCAGTATTAACTCCAGTTCTAGCCACACAGATGTCTACACACGTTTCAGTGTCTCTGCCCCCCCCCCCCTTCTTTCAAGGAGCCAATTGCCGCGAAGCAAAGTTGCTCCCTCTGACAAAGTCAAATCACTCAGCCGGCCCATTACGTGGGACTCCGGCGGAAACCTTATCTGTCCAGCTTGGGGAGTTTATTTACCTCTAGCAAGTGCACATTTTATCTCAGACATTGATTTTGTACAGCTGCCAAAACACTGTCCAATATGCTTTTCCCCTGCAGAGATGGTGAGACAGAGAGAGACAGGACAGTGAGGCCTGACAGGAGTGTGTGTGTGTGTGTGTGTGTGTTCATGTAGAGTGTGTAGTGTGTAAAACATACAACCCATATGCTCCTTCCCACACACCCAGACACAGCGCACATGTGGACCGAGTGATATCATTATGTCTCACGAGAACAGAGACAGAGAGAACATGAGATTCCTGAATAAAAAGCCGCTCACACTTTCACTCACTCACACACTTGCACACGCGCACACACACACACACACACACACACACACACACACACACACACACACACACACACACACACACACACACACACACGCAGATCGAGCACATTGTGTTACAGCTACTTGATGTGAAATTAGAAAGTCACCTTTGCCCTCAAGGACGGATTTAACAAACAACATTTTTGGTTAATAAATGACGTATTTCTAACTTGTTTGGATCAGGGAGCTCAACAGTAAAATGTATTCCTGGAACTTGTTGCACTGTTTCCTGTATCTCATCAGTCTAATGTGATCCATGACGATGTTCTATCAGTCTATTGATTTGTGTGATTAACTGTGAACTTCTCAGAAACATCAAGGTACTTCACTTAAACTGCTGCTGTGGAGGGAGGTAACACTTAACTGTGTTTGAGGTAATCTA
Source organism: Seriola aureovittata (assembly GCF_021018895.1). Taxonomy (NCBI): domain Eukaryota; kingdom Metazoa; phylum Chordata; class Actinopteri; order Carangiformes; family Carangidae; genus Seriola; species Seriola aureovittata. The sequence goes on from NC_079368.1 coordinate 20,100,110, forward strand.
ACAGTTACTTCAGTTACTTTGCAGAAAATGTTTTTAAATATGACACATACTGTATGTTCAGGTCATAAAATATATTATAAACTATTATAAATCTAAATACCCAGCTGTATGTAAGGTAGCTAAAGTTCCACCAGCTGCAACATAAATGATATTGAATAATAATCCAATAATTTAATGACATGATTTTATTCATAATTGATTAACCTGACAATTATTTCCTCAATTAGATAATATAGTTTATTCTATAAAATATCAGTGATATAGTGAAAAATGTCCATCACACCTTCAAACGGCTTGTTATCACATAAGAGAAAGAAAAGCCACAAATTCTCACAATAAAACGTTGAAACTAGTTTTTGGCGTAGTTTTAAAAAACAAAAAACAAAAAAGCAGATCAGCCGAATAATTGTCACTTAATGTTTTAGTTGATCGACAAATCAGCTTATCGCCTAATCGTGTCAGCTCTATTTAATTTGAGAGAAGCTTTGAACGCAGGACTTTTACTTTCTAACTGAGTATTTTTAGAGCGTGTTGTTGCTACTTTCACCAAGTAAAAGGATCTGTACACTTGGAAGTACAGAGGGTAATAATGATACAGTAAGTATAAACGGGTCTTACATTTAAACACGTCAGGCTGGATTGCATCATGGTTTTCAAATCTTGATATATATTATTCTTTGACGAATTCAAGCAGAAATAAATAAAGCATAGATAAAGTTTTTTGCTGCAAAAAGACAGAATAAAAAATAAAAGCTGAGCCACACTAACTATGCAAAAGAATGTCTCCTCCATGCTATCTCTGCCTCCCTGCCTTGCTCTCACTTTCATATAGCTGGTGGATTTGTGTATTGAGGCCAGTTATTTATATATGACCCCTCCCTCCCTCCCTCTCTCCTCTATATATTCAGGCTGTCACTGGTTTCAGGTTTTGCTCTGCTGATGAGCACAGGCCTGATCTGAAGGTTTCCCAATTAAAAGGATTGCGATATGGGCAGGGGTGCGGGGCTAGCACAACTGCTTACTAATTAGCCAACAGGAAATAAGCGGAACAGGAGTGACGCGCCTGCGAGACGGCGGTCAGCGCCACTGATTAGTGCTGCTGTTTGAAGTCTTCCCACTGCCCAATTAAAAAAAGCGACGGAGGCGGAGAGAGACGAGCAGGTTGTGGGAACTTGTGTGGCTCGGTGGACTTGCGGAACAACATGAACGCTGCTCTGCACACCAGCACTTATCCATGTAGTGCCTGCTTCAGTACAGTATTCGTAGGTGTTGTTTTTGTCAGCGGCAACTGGTTGTAGCTGACAGGTTTTGATTGGAGGGTTGTTTGTCCACTCAGGGCTGATATGAGTCTGGAGCAGCTGTTCAAAACTATTTTAAGTAAGAGATGTGGACATGGTATTGACTTTTACATTCTGAACAGATAAATACATTTACATTTACTCTTTTGGAAGATGCTTTTATCCAAAGCCACTGACAAGTGAGGGACATCAGTGATGATGTCATATGGCCTTTATCAAAACCTCACTGGAGCTGTTAGTGACAACCAATAAATACATTTTGTTTTATCTTGGTTTAGGCCACTGTGTGCAGAATTCATATGTGATTATAACATCTTTTAAATCCTTCAGTTTGCATAAGTTTTGCGGTGTTTGTAGAAGAATTAGTCAATCCCAGTGAAAACTGCTGAAGTCTGTTTGTTTCTTCCAGCAGGTGTCAGATTCGTGGGGGAAAGAGGAAGTTGTCATGTCTACTTTTAATATCAACCAGTACGATCAGAAACTTTCAATGTATAAAGTATGTATATATATATGTATGTATGTATATATAAATACGTTTTCTGGCTGAAGCTTCTGTGACGGAGGCTGGCTTGAAAAAAACAACAGGACCTTAACTTCCTATTGTGTTTTTTTTTTTTTTTACTTGAGACCTATTATTATGAAGCCATATATACATATATATATATATATTATACCCTGGTTCTCTGGTAATTTTCTGGCCTCCCTCTTTGGGAGCCACAGCTCTATAGCATTCTCATGTATAATATGTGCAATGACTTAAGCTAATATTCCACAACAGTGGTGCACAGTAAAATAACCAGTTTAATTTAACACTGCCACAATAAAAGTCTTAACTCCTGTAATATTTCTATTAGTCCACAGCTATTACAGCGACCTCAGAACCATATGAGCTCAATGGATGCACAAGCAGTAAACTGTAGATCTGGAATATGTGGCTGCACATACATGAAGCCCTTTGTGGGGAAAACAAGGAAAAGAGAGCCGTGATGAACGGAGGTCACTGAAATTATACTCACTGTATCTTCTTTGTGAAATTCTTTGTCACGATGCCTCCTTCTTCCTGCTTCTCTTCATGTTTCCCTGTTAGGAAGAATAAAAATCAAATCAGCACATAAGTGAGTGAGGTGAGTGACCTTACACGACTTTATGATGACGTTCAACATTGTGCAGTAGTTCAGCGAGGTCATGGATTATAAATGAACAGGACAGTCATCATATATCACCACATGGCTCTACTAGGGGTATAAATGAAAAGGTGTTGGGATGTAGGTGAGATCGAAACAGATTTCATGCTGCGCGAACAGGTTCTCCATCGCTCAGTCCCAGCAGTGTTTTTGCTTCCACTCCTCTCGGGCGGGTTACAACGAACACGCTGAAATGATGAAACACCCGCTCATTCCCTTTAGTTGCTTCCAAAAATGGGTCTCCTGCAGAAAGACACTCACACATGTTGGTCTGAAGTTGGGGGAGAACAGCTAGGCCTGGAACCCTCCCCTCTGCCCTCCCCTCCCTCCGCCTACTCCTCCGAGCTCTGTTTTTGGCCGCTCTATCTCTCGGGCTCGCCAGCAGCTGCTCTGGGGCTGCTAAATGTCAACGCCCCCGCCAGCAGCGTGGCCCGCCCCACCCCTCAACCCCCAGGCTCCACTATGTGCTACCTTATACCCCCACAGTGACGTCCCTGCCTGTCGAAAGTGCTGGACTCCACCAGAGAGAACTCCAGAGACAACTGAGCTAAGATCGCCAGTGAAGTCATGAGATTATTATGAAAACCTCATCGTGACTTCAGACGTAAAACTGCTCCCTCCCCAGATACTTCATGAATAAACGAGGTTTGCCTCTCCCTTGTTTTCTGGTCTCTTACGACAGAGACGCCAAATTCCAGATGCTCTGAGTAATACTGTATGTTCTGGGAGGAGAGATAGCAGATGGTGCCTTATCCTAATTGATGGGGGGGGGGTCTTACCCAAGGTTGCTAAATCCTCAACCAAAGTAACTCCACATCTCGTCACCTTGTACAATTTCTGTGTGGTGTACTTTAACCCATCCCTAACCCACTGTGTGTGACATGGGAGTGCTGTTGATTTTCCATGTAAGGAGGACGAGGCGTCGGGGGAGCAGAGATGATGACGGACTCTGATTGGGTTGTTGGGGAACGATGCGCTTTCTGGGGAGAGTTGTGAAAATGCCGGTAACAGGGTCCGGAGTGAAGATGAAGATGATGATCAAGGCACGACCAGAACTAACAGGAAGGAGTTACATTGGCCTGATGGCACCTCACACATCTGGATACAGCTTGGCAGCTCTACTTCTACAAAGGTGTAAGCAGTTAAAAGACTGAACTGTAGCAGGCCATGACCGTTATATATATACATATATCATTGTTGCTGCTGATTATATCTTTGATTTTATGTTCTGAATGTCTTATTGGATTTCTGAGGTGTCCTTGGGTGTCCTGCAAGGCCCTTTGTAAATAAATGAAGTACTATTGTCATCATAATGGAGGATACAAATCTTATTTTATACAGTCTAGGCCTGAACGATATGCAAAAGAAACCATATTGCAATTATTTTTGGCACATGTTGCGACATGAGTGCTGCGTTTCGTTTTCACTGAAATAAATATAAAAATGATGATGATGTAATTTTTGTCTGGGCTTGTGCCAAACAGACATGTTCCCTTACATCTGGAGAAAATGACTGGAAGGTTCTGGAGCACCACAGTGCCTCATCTATGGTCTGTTGTGATACATTTTTACCTCAACATAAAAAAAAAACTATTAATATTAACTTATATTGCACTTGGCCATATTGTAATTTCAATATTTTGATTCATTGTTCAGCCCCTAATCCAGTCTGTGACACAAATAGAAGATGAGTGTATAAGTTCAAAGATTTGTGGTCACTTAGAGAAGGATTCTGGTTGTTAACAGAAAACAACATTGACTGTTTGTGGAAGATGCGATGCTTCGTTGACCCAGCCAATCTGCCACAACTTACTGAGAGGTTTCCACCTTCCTAACCCAAGAAAACAGTCACTGTGTGTCAGCTTGGTTTGTGTCCATTTGATCAACTGTCGAAATGCTCTTAATTCTAAAGCTGTGTTTAATCATTAGGAGCCCATTGGTCATTTCTGCCATTTACAGGGTTAATCCAGCCGTGCCTGTCTGTGACAGAGTTGTCACATTATGAATCATCTTCCAGGGAGCTTTTAACCGGAGAGACACATGCTGTACATCACGGCCATGTCACAGACGCTTCCTTGTTAAAGATTTGTTAATTCATGCACTGAAGCTCGTATCACACTCCCTGTCACACTTTTAGAACAAGGGTCGAGTCGCTGTGGCAGGCAGGCCCAACATGGCCAACTGGCATACCAACAATGTGTTTATAAAAAATCTCAGAGTGCAGGGGGCCTGCTGTCCTCTGTGCCCTCCTCTGTCCCGGGTGTCCCTGGAATTCAACTTCGTCCTGCGAAGCTTCGACTTGAGGAAGCGACTGCTACAACTTACTCCCACGATAAGTGACAGAGCTTGAACGTGACGCCAGGGGAGACAAAAACCTGCACAGACTGCCATGCCAGGTCAAAGCGAGGTCCTATTTCCAGAACATTCTCTCCAGTGTTTAATGGCAGCAAGCCGCTTGTCTTATTGTAAACAGAGACTGTTGTCACGGGCCTTGCCTTAAATCTAAATCGAGCTCATGGGTGACTGAGGGAATGATTCTCCAGGAATCTGAAACAGGTGTCTAAGCTTGAGGATCTGCCTGCCAACGTGCGAGTCCCAGTCCCCAAAATCTGTCCGGCTCTTCCAAATCAAGACTCATTATTGCTGAGACCATGTTGGAGGCCTACCGCAGAGGCTTTCATTGTACTGCTTCAAATCTGCTGCCAAAGAGGAAGATATGATATTTCTTGGCCAGATTAGTGAGAGGGTCCTCAGATAGTTTCCTACTAAGGTGTTGTTTTGTTGTTATGTCTCACACGGTGCTTTGTCTTGCCTGTTAAAGACATTTTGTCTACACGTGAATAACAATACAAAAGATATTGAGGGGCTAAGCAGTGCTGTAGTGACAGGTTTTGGAAATACTGAGGTCAGAGGTCCAAATTCCCTCAGTGAAATACTATACCTTCAAGAAACAGGACCAAAAAAGCATGTAAACCTGAATTAGAAATAATATAACTATAACTGCTCAGTTGTATTTTCTGTCACCTTTTATCTGACTGAACTTATTTGTTTTTCAAAGCTGTTTAAAAGCCAAGAAATGCAGTTCTTATAGAGAAAATAATACAACTTTAAATAAGACATCAAGATAATATAACATTTTATAGGATTTTTGGCCTAGAAAGTCAAGTTTAAAGACTAAACAATAGCACAATACACCTTTAAAAAAAGATATATGATCACCTGGAGGTGGCTCATTATAAGTAAACCCTCAAATTCTCATGAGCAATTCAAAGGACATGACCTCAGTGTTTTCATTTGTACCCCATGTTTAAATGCACGCTGGACAGTAGGTGTTGTTTTTAAATGTGCTCTATAAATAAAGCTGAAATGACGATTTCTCATATCAGTATGACCTGATGGTTGTCAGTGGGTTCACTCTGACCTCCAGCTGATGATCATAAGACATCTCAGGGGTAACAAATAGCAAATGTACATAAAGTTTCTCCAGTGAACCTGGTTGGAAAGTCACGTAGTGGTTAAATTTAGTTCACATCTCTGCCAGAGCATCCAACTCACCTGACACTTCTACAAACCCGTCTCTCGTTTTCACGTTTAATTCCTCTGGTTTGAAGCTGTGGACGTTGACGCAAACTTTCCAGGGCTCCCCCCCGGTGGTGGTGGGGGAGCTCCGGGACGAGGGCTCTCCGTACCTGCTGGTGTACAGCGCGGGGCCTCCCGCGGACTGACGCGCGGGGAACCCTGAGCGTAAACTGCTGCTGAAAGGCGAGGTGCTGAGGCGCGTGCTTAGCCGGCCCGGCCGAGCCCAGCCCGGCCAGTCCATCGCCAGATCATCGGGGAAAGGTGGCATCCCAAATTCGTCATCCATAAACCGAGACGCCATCTGCTCCCTGAACGGAGACTGATCCCTGAACGGTGACTCTCCAAAAGGATCCCTGGGAAACCTCTGCCGGCTTCCCATAGTGTAGAAGTCTCCCTCTGCCATGTCCAGCCGAGTTCAGAACCGGGAAAAGTTCAGCTTTTTGTACCAAAACAACCTTCAACCAAAACTTCTTTCTTTTTTTTCTTTCTTTCTTTTTTTTTTTTTTTTTAAATCAGAAACGTCTTATACGTCTGTGTGGTAAAACTTTATCTCTTTTGGATTACGCGCATCACCGTTACGCAATCAGTCACCTGTTGATCCAACAACAAACTCCCAAGTTGACATCAAGTTTCTTAAAACCTTCAAGTGAACTGAACTAATTCCTGCTGGCGGCGGGTTTTATACTGGACCCGATTTCCCAGACGGTGAGTCCGCACAGAGCAAGTGACGGGAAAGTGCTGGGAGGATCTGGAGAGCGTTCACACTGCAAAAAAACACCCACGTCAAAACTAATACTAAACCTTCACATCTTTCCAGTAGAAACACACGGGAATAAAAGAACCTCTTGTTCTACTCCGCGTGAAGCTTTCAGCCGTGTGTCCTGGTCAAAACACGTGAAAAGGTTTAAATCAAGATAAAATTACTTGCTGATGTGGATTTTTTTTTTTTTTTTTTTTTTTTTTTTTTTACAGTGTAAAGGCAACAGCTGACTTAAGACCAGCCTCCCCCTTTTACCAAATTAAGTTACCGTCAACATGTCAGTCACACACAGTTGGAGCTCCCTCCTCTGGGTGACTCACTGGCTTTTTAATAGAAAATAACGCAGAGCTTCATGTCAAACGCGCTGATGTCACAGTACGGATAAAACAAAACAGCTAACAAGTCACCTTAGAGGAAGACGGCCTCTTATTCACGGCGGTGTGTTTTCATCTAGGACATAAAACAAGACTGCGGTGGCGTTTTATTCAGAACATGATTTTTTTTTTCTTTTTATATATAGCTTATTCTGAACACGCAGTGAAAGAGGGGGAGATGGGGGGGTGATTTCATGGGGTTATGGCAGGGACAATTCAATTTCCAGGTGAAACATTATTACAATGTGGAAATCACACTGACTGACACAGGATAAAATGTGACAGTATGAAAAAAACATATGCTTTTGCAATATGTGCCTTCCTATGGAATAAAAAGGGGAGAGTATGCATAATTTAACACTGAAACACAGGAGCACTATTGCTATATGACCTTGTTATTGGAGTTTTTAAAATAACAAGACATGATCAGAGGGATCTTATACACAAAGACATCTAGAGTCCACTGATTGATGCCTGACTGGCATATTGTCTTATTTTCCTACTTCACTGGTCAACGCGTCATATATCCATAACATCCAACAAGGCCCGAGTCACATTCTGTAAATCAAATAACCACACCTTATTGTATAATCAATACAATGCAGATGCATATTGTCACCACAGTAATTACATATTTAAAATTGTTTTGCACAAGAACTGATGTAAACTTTACATTGTGAGGTGGGGGGGACGGGGTCGCTGGCCCGGGTGCCTGTCCAGAAAGATTATCAACATGACCGCACAAATCATCCACTGGCACCTAGTCAACACCGGGTGACACGAGTCATCATCAGTTCATAGTTTATGGGGGACTCATGTGCCAAGTTTGTTCCTCTTCCGGCGTCATATTTCCCTCATTCGTCCAATTTAGTTGACATTCAGGGAAATAAGCTGAGAGTATTGAGTGCATAGAGAGCAGTCTGTCAGGCCTGGAGCAGTCACACAGACAGGGTGATGGATTTGAAATGATTGAGAAATATAACTCTTAATTATGTGGAAAGGCAGTTTCAAACTTTGCAGATTCAAACTCTGGAGCCGAAGCAGCCTCGAAAATCAACTTTAAAGGAGCAGTTTGACATTTTGGGAAATATGCTTATTTGCTTTCTTCTAGAATTAGACGAGCAGGTCGATGCCGCTCTCGTGTCTGTGAGAGATAAATATGAAACTATGATCAGCTGCTGGCTAACATAGCTTAGCAAAAAGAATGGAAACAGATGTGAAGAGCGTCTGTTGCCTCTGTTCAAAGGCAACAAAAACAGCAGCTCAAAAGCTCACTAATTAACTCATAATATCTTGTTTGCTTTATCCATACCAGAACGGAAGAGTAAAACCCTCAAGTTGTGGTCTTACAGGGGTTACGTCTGCCACCACAAAACCACAACTTGTCGTTTTAAACTACATATAATGACAGTTTCTTTACCTCCAACAGAGCTGGACTACTTAGCTGTGGATTGTCCACTTGTTCGCTCACTCATCTACTCACCCACCATATAGAGTTTACTACACAGAAGACTTGCTGAGGGATAAGTGCAGACAGCAGCTGATACATTTCAGACTCTACTTGGAAGTTAAATTGCTACATCATTATGTCCCTGATATTTGTAATTATTAGCTCTGCATCTGCATCACATATGAGGCATCTGTCAGTTCACCTCGGTGGCTCACCTGATACTGCAAATCCAGCGGCTAATGTTAGCAGCTAACCTGTTAGCGAGTTGACTTCACCTACAGCACGAGACGGGCCGCAATGCATGATGGTCGAGCTTGCTCGATGTAGTGTACATCTTCTGTGCATTAACCTTTTGATGTGCCTTGCAACTATTTTGTAGTAGAAATTCTTTGTAGACAAAAATTTACATTTGAGCTCTACAAAATGTTTGATTCACTATATAGTCAGCGAGTGGATATTCCCAACAGAGCCCTTGTTTTCAAACTTTATGCTAAACTAAGCTAACAGGCTGCTGTCTGTAGCTTCAAATTCAGCAAACAGAAACGAGAGTGGTTTTGATTTTCTTGTCTAACTCTCGGCAAAGAAAAGCGAATGAAGATATTTTTTCCCAAAATGTCAAACAACAACAAAAGGCCAGACAGGAAGGATCTCTTCTGCCGCTCCTCTGTCTTTTCAACATCTGCTGCCACTTTGAGGTTTATGTGCGAGTTAGGCGCCAAAATAATTTACAACAGACCAAAAATAAATTACAGCAGTGTCATAATAACTATAAATTGACAGTGTTGCATAGAAAGATTGACCACTACTGAGAGGGACCACAAACCAATAAATATTAAATAAGTAATAAATATGTATGGTGCTGCACAATTCAAATCTTGGCCTTACGTTGTGATATAACACAGTTGATATATGTGTTTGGTGCCAGTGTTGTAGCAAGAATACATTATTCAAGTAAACCAAGAATTGGTGCTGTTTGTAAGTTCAGGCTTATTTTCAACAGGTTGCAACCAGACGAGGTTCTGCTTTTTTTTTTTAATCCTGGGCTTCGAAAGAATCAGATAAACAAAAACCAGACTGATACAGACGGTGTAACAACAGCCCGAGATGTGGATTTCAGCTCTGAAATCATCTTTAACCTTAACAGCAAATTCATTCAATGTTTTATTTGTCATGTGTTGTCAAGAAAAAAAAAAATTGAACATTTTGTCAAAAGAACCCGTCCCCCGTCCCTGTGCAGTGTTGTGATTGCTCTCTGTGGCATTACATGGACTGACATTTCAATTGTTTTCCACTTGATCAGAGGACAAATTAATTTGACATTTGAGCTGACAGGCAGTTTGCTCGTCGTCGGGCCGCCCTCTCTGTTTCATTTTTGTTTTGTTCTTCACCTTGTGAAGTGCTGAGATCAGAGCGGTAAAACCTTTTTCCTTATTCCCGATAACGATCCCTCTGAAGCCATTTGTAAACAGCTGGATCACACGGCTCAAATGTTGCCTCTGCGCCTCACTTATTGGTGCAAAATCTAGGACACACATAACTGTCACGGGATAGTAAATGTTTGATGTCCTGTTAAACGCGGCCTCTCTCAGACTCTCTCTTTAACTGGTGAATCTGCATATTGCAAGAAAAAAAATTGAATGGGATTTAAGCCATTTAAACCTTAACATTACACTTCATTTTAAAGAACCATCAATCTTGAAAAATAAATATCACATTTATCATTTTAAAGCATAAATTTAAAAGAATAATTTAATGGGATGTGCAGAGAGATGTAGATGTTGGTTGAGTAATAGAGGGATAGTGTTTCTTTGTTTCTTTGTGCAGCTTCTACTGTAAATATCTAAGAGATGAACAGTCGCAGGCCATTGTGAGTGCTGATGCAAGAGGATGCAGTACAAGAACAAACCAAACAAACAGAAAGACATTCAGTCTCCAGTGGTCTCTGTGGGCAGAGCCAACAAGACCGCCTCGTGAAAACCGCGGCCGTGTCCCCCTGCTGGGACATTTTCACTGAAGCGTCAAAGCGGAGCACGGAGACACACACAGTCGATTGCTCCAACATCCACTGTCCTTGGTCTCAAGTGGAAACCCGGCCGGCGCTTCAGTCCCTTAATGTGCTCTGGGAAACTTAATGCCTGGTTTTGTTACGTTTGTGCAACGAACCGCGGCTCCGGCTGCGACTGCGGGTCCCAAAGATTGAGTTCCAGGATGAACTGCGACTGTAGCTCCTGTAGGAGGAGTAACTGTGGCTCCGGCTGCGGCTGCGGCTCCGGCTCCTGCTCCTGCTGACGCTGTGGATCGGGCTGCGGCTGCGGCTGCGGGTGAAGAGGCTGCTCCAGGAGGAAACGCTGGTGGAGCGACTGCTGGACGAAGGACTCGGCCTGAAGTAAGGGATGGGTCGCTTCCTGGCACTGTGGAGACGCAGAAAGATAAGAAACTGACATTAAAGCTGCAATGTGTATATTGTAATCAATCTTAAAGTCAACCTAATCAATATTTTTATAATGTGAAAGAGGTCACTCGTCACTAACACACAACAAATTATCACCTGACTGTATAGTTCCCCTCAGCTTTACAGAGCAGTTCAGCATAATAACATAAAATGTGTCATTATAATGTCTCTGTGTTTATCATTAGATCTTTTCTAAGATCAGTGTGAAAGTAAATAAAAGTAAAAGCTAACTTTGTGGCTTGTGGTTTTTACATTTCAAATTGCCTGTGTTCACCATCTGTTTCTTTCTGCACCTGTGGTGACTTTAAAGCTGACGATTATCTCATCCTTGGGCTAAATGCCATTTCAAGATACACAGCTCATCAACACGGGGGAAAGATTTCGGGCTGGGGACGAGTCCAAACGAGGAGGTTGTGGGCGGGACCTCCAAATGTGTTTTTTTTCTGCCTTTAGGCATAAAAATGTATATTGTAGTTAAAAATAACCAGGCTGGGAAAGCGGTACCTTGTGATTCGGCGTGCTTCCAGATGGCTGGGCGAATCTCTCCTCCTTTTCTTCATAGGAGAGTAGGATTTGCGTCTTCGTCTCTTCCCACTGACCTTATGCGCGTGCTTCACATCCGTCTCTCTGGAGCTCGATGTTCTCTTTCTGTCTCGCAGTCTGGGAAGCACACATAACAGTGTGAAAATGTAAATGTATACATGTTCTCGTGCAGCACTAAGGAGGACGTGTTAGCAGCTGAGACGCTGTGCGTAGTTCACCTGTCATCACTGTATCTGGAGTAGCTTCCTCTGGAGCTCAGGCTGGCCACGCTGCCTCGTCGCCTCAGGTCGGCTGAGTAACTCGGAGAGCGCGAGTACGAGCTGACAACGAGAGACATGACCGTTATCCCCATGTGAGCAGAAGTTATGATTCCACAAAATGTTGCACAATTTTTTTATGCAACTTCCCGCCTCAACAACAGACTGGATTGGAAACACAGAGGCTGCAGCAGCGGGTCTCAAACTTTTTCACTTCAAGGATCCCCAAACATTAGGGACAGACCCCCCTCTGATAAGATTATGTCCCTCTCATCTTATTACAGAATAGACAAACATTCTTTCATTGTGTTACATATGATTTATAGTGAAAATAAATAATTCCCCTTTTTGATGGGAACCCCCAGGGACCCCCACAAAGACCCCTGGTGGTCTCTGTAATGCACACGAGAACCACTGGTCCACAGAAAGGGACAGAGACCACTCTACTTATGGAGGAGGCATAAGTCATTTGATGTGTGCAGAAAAGATGTTGCTGATGTTGTGGCCAGTGCCATGTTCTTTGCTGCGATCTGCTGGGGCAGCGGTGACACCGGCTCTGTGCTGGGGGCCCCTCTGGAGTCAGCTGTGGAGAGGAGGATGTTGCACGAGCCGTTGAACATCATCCCCTCCACCACCTGCTTTTCAAACATTGGAGCACTTGCAGTCGGGAGAGTTCAGCTCCGCCGTGACAAGAAACACTACACAAAGTCTTTCCTGCCAGCTGCCATCTCCCCTGTGTCGGGGGAAGCGACCACTCTGACAGAATAGTTCTCCTTGTGAGGGACACACTGCTCACCTGGACCTTTGATTATTTATCACATTATTCTGATCTGTCAAGCTTTGTGCAGCTAGCACCACTGCACAGGGTTTATTCAACACACAGTATCTTAGCTTTAGGTTTATCTTTAGTCTATTTCTATCTATCTATCTATCTATCTATCTATCTATCTATCTATCTATCTATCTATCTATCTATCTATCTATCTATCTATCTATCTATCTATCTATCTATCCATCCTAGCATGGCGACAGTGACAATGCTAACAGGCTGATGTTTAGCAAGTATGATTTCACCATGCTCAGCACCTAGTTTAGTGTGTTACAGTAACAAGCTAACATTTGCTAATTAGCACTAGTACACCCGGGGCCGATGGGAATGCCATTAGTTTTGCAGGTAAACCACAGAACTGAACTGGAGCAGCTGAAGCTCAGGAGGAGGAGCGGGTCGTCCACCAATCAGGAGGTCGGGGGTTAGATCCCTGTCCAAGCGTCCTTGGGCAAGATACTGAATCCCAAATTGCCCCCGGCTGTGCCATCAGGGCATGTGTGTATGGGTGAATGTGGCTTGTATTGCGAAAAGCGCTATATAAGTGCAGTCCATTTACCATTTGGCCTGAGGAGAACATGAATGTGTGAACTAAATTTTATGTAGATCCGTCCAATAGCCCCGACATTCACTCAGAATCACACCAGTGAGCCTCACGGTGGCGCAACAAGAAGTGAGGGGATCACTAGTTGTTAGGATTCATTGTGAAATTCTGTACTAAATCTTTTGCTAAATGGGATACAAGTGGGTGTTCGTGATGCAAAGAAAAGTGCTACATAAATTCAATCATCACTAAATGTCTTATTATGCACAACATATAAGTGGCGAACCCACCTGTAAGATGACATCGACGGGCTTCGAGAGTAGCGCCCGGAGTATCTGGAACTCCCTGAGGATCTGCTCCTGCTCCTGCTGCTGGACGCCCGGGTTTTCAGTCTCCTCCGAGATGAAGCGCTCATCCTCTGTGAGCGGCTGGAGGTCTTTGGAGGTCTCACGACCTCTACCCGACACCCCAAGGTTATCTGCTCTCTGCAAAGTAAAAATACATTAAGATGCTTTACTGCTTTGAGTGATAAAGCCCAAACTGCATCCTGGGCTGTTCTTCTCCCCCTCACAAGATGAATATTTATTCAATATTTCAAAAGAGGGAAACAGAGCGTGGAAACACAAGATAAACAGCCCGCAATTTTCCTTGGAAGCATTCATTCAGATGGATTATTTATTATGAACACATTACCTCTTGCTGTTTGCACTGAACAGGGTCGCAGACAAGCTATCCTCCCCGTAAGGTTTGCATAAGGACGCGTAGCTGGTGACAGAGTTTCCTGAATCGGAGGCATTATCTCTGTCAGCGAACTTCAGCTTCTCCGGAGAGGCCAGGCGTTGACAGTGGCTCCTCTTGTTGTCAGTGACACTCGCCCGAGAAACGCCGGTTTTGCTCGATGGCGGCGAAGACGTGTCATTCCCAGAATCGTAATCGTGCGGACCGTCGGTCTGCCTCGATAAATGCTGAGACCCTTTTCCGGGTAAGAGCTCGCTTCCAGGTTTTGACGACAACATCTGCAAACAGACAAACAGGCTGGAGCTTAAAACCAAACGTGTGTTGATAAATACAACCTGCTACCTGTTTTTGATGCACTGTGAATACTCTAGCACAAAGGCATTTATTCCCTTGAAAACACAGAGAACAGATTTTTTTTTTCTTTTTTTTTCTCAGGACAGAAAACTTTGAAAGATAAAGACATCATGCAAATTTTGAAGCATGCGATTAACCTCAAAAGAAAAGTTGGAACTCAACTTAAGTCAAAAGAAATCAACAAGAAACAAATTTAGATAAAGTAAGTCTAAAATAAAATAATTGTATGAAAGGAACAACAAAGGAGCAGAGAAGAAAGAAAAGACTATGCGTGGAAAAAAAAATCATCTACCGGCTCTAACTCCAGTGAAGAGAAAAAGAGTAAACAATATCCCCATTGAAAAGCCTCAGTTTAAAGAACATTGAACAAACATCACAAAAATGGGTATTATGTAGAAATGAAAAGGATTGCAGACAAAGAGAGATCCCATCAGTCTAACTAAGAAAGCCCTCAGAATAGGACAGATGACTGTGCTCTTTCTCCTGTGAAAAAGTAAATAATTAGCCTGCACCGACCTACAAGTAAATCCCTAAATCTGCGGATAGCATCGACTTACCAATCAAGATTTCCTCCTTAAGTAGGTAAGGTGTAAGAAAAAGGGAAGAGCGGGCAACATAAGTGCATCATTAGAGTCGTAAATTGCAAGAAAAAGACAATAACCCTCTCTTCAAACCCAGAGCCAGTTAGACTTATAATGGCATGTTCCTTTTTCTTTCCTTAATGGTGCATTGTTTTGGAGTTTTTTTTTTTTTTTTTTGGGAGCGAGAGTACTTTAAATGTGCGCTTGTATGTGAGTACAACTCCCGCAAACTCAATTGAGTTTTCACACATGGAAAAAAAAGGATACTGAGTCTCCGTGGATCATAGTTGACCAACCTTAGAAGATCATGATCTCTCTCTTTACTTATTGATTTTACGAGACACTCAGAGGTTTATCCGGTCAGTCCTCTCAAAGATTTTCCATTATCTACCCTACGGACGACACAACAGACCAACCCTGAGGGAAATTAAACAAATCTTTGTTCTTCTACCATCCTCTGTACCAGTCGCATCTGCACACAATCTGTGTCCAGTGGTAAAAGATTTCACTTACAGAGAGGCAAATGTTAAATAAAGACATTCCTCAGTGTCACCTCGAGACATTTTGACAAGGCTGCCTTCAAATAAGTATTTCATCTCTGCCTTGGTAATTTTTTCAAATGCTTCTTGTGTGCTTTCCTTTCCTTTTGGTTGTTGCCATCACAAAAAGAAATTGATCACTTACATTTACAGAAACGTTGACATATTCTATAATCAACCACATGTATGTTGATTATTCATGTTCAGTGGGTTCTGTCCTGTCATACCTACCTTTCCCTTTATGGTTTGCTTTTTTGGGAAAGAAATATTAAGCAAAGATCATTCTGCATTTCTTAGGTTTTATCCACCAAACCAGAACCCATGAATAAATAAATAAATGCAAATAACACTGAATAATGCAGTAAAGCTGACCCCCCCCCCCCCCCAGTAACCAGCTGTGAAGTCCTCCTGAAAGTCTTTGGGATACTGAATGCCAGGCATGATTCAAAATATGGATTAATTTATTGAATTTCAATTAAAACCCTGTGGTGTGTAATTAAAAACATCTGTCTCTGCAATTAGCATAATTTAATGATTGCTGGAGAGAAATTAAATACTTTTTATGCTCCAATAAGCATGAGACAATGAGTTTAAGGCCATAGCTGTATTTATGAGGCTCTTTGGGAGAAAGTCACTTTAAAAAAAACCCATAAATAATCGTAAACTCAACCTGCAACAAACAGCACAACGTTAATATTCAAAGTCTGTTGTCTAGAAGTCGTCAGTCCCACTTTACAGATGTTTGTTTGCTTTTAGTTTCAGCTTCAATTCAGGTCTGCAATCTGAGCGACTGAAACTGTTTGCTGGAAGTAAAACATAAAGCAGATGCAATGACCGGAAGGGGAATAAGAGGAGCCAAATTGAAAAGGAATTATTTTTATATATTTATTTATTTATTTCCCTGCTTCTGCATCGCTACTTGCTGTAAAAATGCTGCTATGTGAGTAGAAGTCATGGGCGAAATAGGGTAAGAAACATCATCTTTGTGCACAGCAGGACAAGATGCAACTGAGACTTTATTCACCTCTTTAACCCAATTCCCAGCATGTTTTTCTATTGTTGTTTTGGTCCAATTTCTCTTTCATTTGGAAGTGAATACTGTTTATCTGAAGTATATGATTTGTATCGATGGCTGGGTGCCAGTGAAGGAAACAGTTTCCATTTGTGTAGTGTGGCAGAAACTAATGGTTCATGTTCCACCTCTAACTGTCCCTAACCTGAAATACTGCACAACTTCAGTCTTTGATCCACTATTGACGACAGACAATCAACAAGATCATGGCTTGACAAACAAATACGAACAATAATAATAATAATAGTTTTTTTTTTTTTTTTTTTTACATTTCTGTTCATTAAAAGCAAAAAAAATTAAAATGCATCACTTCCTGTTCACCTTTGCACCTCTGTACAACAGATTGGTCTTAAACTAAACTACAGGCTTTGTTACATCCTGTAGGAATCAACAACAAATCCAATAAACATTAAAACATTTTTAAAGTCAACACATTAAGTGGGTTTTTTCCCCCTAATCTTGACAAATACTTGCGATGCACAGAGGTTTTTAAAATAATTAAAAACACTGGCACTGAACAAAATATTAATAACTTTTTTAATAATACCTTTGATAAGGGAAAACAAACATGTATTGAGAACTAGAAATGAAAATCATTTTCATTTGAATTTGACCCTTTATTTCTCAACAGGAGGGAAAATAATCTTTCAGCTGCACTCCCATTGTTGTAATTTAGAGAATGTGTTATTTTTCCAGTGGGATTTTTTCATTGTTATGTGGAGTCTTTTCAGCCAAGTATTGGAGGCTTTTAGTTTTAAAAACAGAAAAATAAGTATAGACAAAATTACAGCAAAATAAAGAATTCATTAAATGAGCTCAGAGTCAGGCCATGTACAGGTTTTTATTTCTTAAATATTCATCCCTTAGAGGAAAGAAGCTAAATGAGTTTGAACTTAATATTTTCTGAAAGATGTTCTATTCTGTTTGAATATTAATGGAAAGATTTTTTTCAGCAGGATGTGATTCAAATGGTTTTTTTTCTGTTTTTTATTGGGAATGATTTTCCAAACCCAGCCGCCTCACTGAAGGCCTTCTATTTTGACTGACAATGAGCTTTTTTTTTCTTTTTACATGGCCGTAACTGAGAAATCAAACCGAGCCGCCGGCAGCATCGTTAGAGTCCTGAAGAGTACTTACGGTGGTGCCGGTTGAGAGGATGGAGCGATATTTTGGAGCCGTTTTACACACTGATTTGGTGGCGGGTCTCCACTTCATGTCCGTGTGGTGGAGCACTCCATCGGTCTGCTCCCCTGCAGCTGCCAGGTCTCCTAATGTCTGATGTACCACAGATTTTTGCAGATGGTTTCTGGGGGGAAAATGCTTGCATTTAGTTTTCATGACACCGCATCGTGATATAAAAGCTTCTTTTCTATCGCACTTTAGAGTATCAGAGCACTTATGCACATTTAATGTCAGCCAAGCATCTGAATTTACATCAGCAATGTTTTCTATTGTTGTGGTGTTTTGACATTCCTGAAAAATGGATCATCATCTGTAATAATTGTACAGGAATGCTGCAAAGATCGGTGAAAAATGTGTTTTAAAGCAAATTATTTAGTGATTTTAATTGAGATTTTCCTCTGAAGTCATAGTGCGGGTTATTTGACGTGGGATTGTGTGAGGTTCTTATCTATAGTCAGTGTATTCCCAGCAGTACATTCAGATCAACGTGCTCCCAGTTTGGAGAACGAGCCGGGAGCACCGGCACTGACGCCTGTGGACAGGGACATCTGCTAATAACAGTTTAATTCTACGCTTTGTTTTCAATATTTTCACCGCTTCATCTTTCTGTCAAACAGCCCTTTCCTTTGGAACTACAGTTTGTGAACCCGTGATCGACTGTATTACTACCACAAGCGCGTGCACTGTATTACTCCGCAGATCAGCTGTTTGAGTCAGGCAGAGCTAAGTGTAGTTGCACTTGGAGTAATTAGGAATAAGGTAGTTCAATGGTCGAAAATATGTAGTTCCAAGGGAAAGGGCTGTGTGATGGCAAAATAAAGTGATTGAAATATTCAAAATAAAGCGTACACTTCAACTGATTTTATCTTTTTTTTTCTGTGGGCATTTTGTAAAGTGACTAAAACAGTTCCATAGCAAAGCAGTACATCTCTCAGCTTCTGTGCCGGTGCTCCTGCTGCTTTTTCCAAATTGGGAGCGCAGTGATCTGTATTTACTGCAGGTAAACACATTGACTATAGATAAAGAACCTCACACAACCCCACGTCCAATGACCCACGCTATCACTTTAACATCAAAGAAACTCACATTTTTCAGTTATTATTTCAGTTTGAAAATTGGGCCTCAACCTGAGTTCAATCTGAAGTGAAGTTCACTGACTGAGCTGTTCCTGTGGACGCCAAACGCAACACTCAGCCATCTGTGATTATGCCAGGATTAATCCTCACCAGTGGAAGTAACCAGTTCTACTAACTACTTGAGATCATTTCACTATCAGACCGCCTCTGTATAATCCTTGAAAAACCCGCCTTTCATATTATCACACATCCCAAAATTTTGCAGTATGTCATTATAATTGAGTGCATCGATCTGTGGAGTGAATTTGGGGCCATTTCCTGTGAAGCACTGATAAGGGCTGGTCATGCCTGAGATCAGGAAGTCACCTCTGCCTTATCAGTCATCGCTTTGGTGTGACCAAGAACTCGGCAGACACCTCTGGCTGATAAGATAAACCAAGGGAGCAGGGGGGGGGGGTCCCTTACCTGTCCTCTGTGGAAGATTGGCAGGGAGAACTGCCCGACTCTGACCTCCGATAGCGTCGTCTCCGCCGTGAGTGAGTCCGGGAACTGAGGGAGGCCATGAGGAGAGCAGAGGAGAAAAGACACAAGTGGATAAGGAGCTTCGAGTGCTACGATGAGTCGACTGACAGAAATTATATGCCAACGATTTTTATAATTGGTTAATCGTTCATGTTATTTAACCAGCACAAATTCCAGCTGCTGGAAGGTGAGGACTAGCTGCTTCTATCTGTTCCACACCACTGTACAGTGATGAGATTCAGGCAAATAGTCACACACGAGAAGAAATGTGTTTTGCATTTTATAGATTAAAAGATAATCCAGGTTTATTAAAACTTATTTTCTCATATTCTATGGGTTCTAATAATACTTTACACTCTAAACTAATTTCTGAGATCAAGGAACATAGCTTCATCACAACAAGGAAGTGCAACCGATTTATCATAAGAGGAGAATGTGATCATTTTAGGAAAGGTGTGTTATATCCTCTTGTGACTAATAGCTAGTCCTAGCAACTGCTACAGAAGCTGTGTCAACCTGCTGCTGATTGGTTAGGGCAACAGGAAAGAAAATACCCCTAAATACTCCCACCCACAACAGGAAAGGAAGGCAACTTTTTTTTAACAAAAAGTATATCATCATTAACAATCACGTGTTGCAGCCTGTTACAGCCTGTGTATAAACGTTCAAACCTGAACTGTATTGTCCAAAAATTACAAAAGCACAATCAGATCAAGCCTGTTCAAGTTTAAGGATGAATACTTCAAATAGATTTTTCTCATCTCAACCTCTGTGTGTGAAAAACCTATTTTCTCAATCCGCTTCTTACTATGTGAAGGGGTCCTGAAATATATGAACCGTGTTTGGAAAAAAAAAAAAAAGAAAAGAAGGGGGACAGCATCGAAGGCGTGAAGGGAACAAAAGAAGCGAGAGGAGAGAAGTTGTAGTGAGCTGGAAAGCAGCGGTTTCTGTTGAAGTAAACAGCGACTGAACTTGGCTCTGTGCTTACAAACAACAGCCCGCTCATCCAGAGTCAAATTATAAAAACGTTGCAAGATCACAGCATGAAATTGGTTTCTTTTACCCTCTTTCACCCCTTTTTTTTCTCCTCCTTTCTTTGTGGCTCAAGCTTTCAATCTGTTTCCCTCTTTGCAAAGGGGTTTTAAAAAAAAAATTAAAAAAGCCGCACGTTTCTGAATTCACCCCTCGTACCCCTTACATGAAAGCATTTTTGGAGGATCCTCGTGCTTTTCTTCCTCGGCCATGGGTGTTGTGAAAAGGGTGGATGGGCTTACCATGGAGGAGGAAGAGGAGGCAGGAGGTCGAGGAGGGAGGAGGGAAGGTGGGGGAGGTTAAAAAAGTTGTGTAGGATTCGGAGACTACACGATTCTGATGCAACACAGACTGACCTTTTCTTGCGCTTGCGCTCATCCTTCCTCTTATGTTTTAAACTGGAGGAGCTGGTGAGATGAAAGAGAATAGAGGAGTGTTAAGACTCACAAAGCCGGATCCAGAAATCTTACTGAAAGCAGGGGCTAAATGTTACACCTCATTTAAGACAGGAATGTATCCAGGTGAGAACTGTTCGCCTTTAAAGATTACTCCTCTAATAAAATAGTAAAAGAGCCACAGCCACAAGACATGCACAAAATCTTGCAATAAACATATTCGTACCTGTGCTTTGACTTCTTGGATGTGTACCTGGGATAGTAAAAAAAAAAAAAATGCTTCAGGTCACTTAAAAATAAATGGCATGCCATATTTTAAATATTGTTAAAGTAAGCAAGAACTACCTATGCCGCTTGCTCTTCTTGGAGCTCTTCTTCTTCTTCTTTTTCTTCTTCCTCAGTGGCGACAGGCTGTGGGAAGGAGACCTAACAGCAGGGAAACGCATAAACATGAGCTCTAGAGAGAACCAAGTACACCTCTCTCTTTATTTATTTCAGGGAACACGACAGAGGCGCCCAATAATACACCTCACCGCAGAGTCATCTCATTTTGGGAACTGACCTTTTCCTTTTCCTCTTCCGTTCAGACTTTCTCTTCTTCTTCTTCCCTTTGGGCCGAGGGGAGAGTTCCTCATCAAAGGAGGGGCTGCACACAGAGACAGAGCACAGGGGACACTTCTATATTATTTCCACTGAGGGGATCTAAGCTGCAAGAATTCAGCAGGGTGACGAACACATTTTGGAGTTTGACTTACAACTTCTGAATCCCAATATCTGGACTTTGATTTATACACCATCCATTTTATACACCATCCACCTGATAAATGTGAGACCGACATCGACTATGTTGGCTAGACTCTACGAGTGACCCCTTTTGCTTTGTCACACTGTTTTCAGATTGTCATTAGATACATTGTTATTACAAAAACATTGATTATAGCCACATTAACCATACTTTAAAGGTCCCATATTGTTTAAATTGAGATTTCTATGTGTTGATTATAAAGCAGGTCTAGGTTCTATATTAATACTGTGAAAACATCAAAGCGCTCCGTCCACAGAGAAATGCACACAGCCTGTATTCAGAAACTGAGCCTTAAACGAGCCGTCAGGACTTCTGTAACTTTGTGATGTCACAACAAAGCGGTCACCACTCTCAGCCATGCCCCAAGCCCCGCCCAGCTGGACCCACCATTCAACCTGGCAGGTTTTGGTTTCTCTGAGTGTTTTTACCTGAAATCTGCAAAACTTTTATTCAATCACTCGGAAAACAGAGAAAGAGAAAAGAGAGGTTCAGAGCCTCCTCTCCTCTGAAAAATCACTGAATCTCATAATGAATTTGATGTGCTTGTCTGGTGATAGGGTGGAGTTATAATGTTGGTGCTTGAAACACAAATAAGGACTACCTTACTGAGAAAATAGTTCCCGTGAAAACAGCTGTCAGTGTGTTTTGTCACTTTTAAAAGTCGTCAATTAGCACAACTAATGAAATTCTATTGAAGTGAGAAAGTCTGTTTTTTTCCTCCATGATTTGAGTGAACTGACCCTTTAGCACAAGAGGTAAATTGCTCATGTTAACAGTTTCTTTGAAGCACTAACTGGCGAACAAGCACACCCATCAAGCAATGCAAAAACCTCCCACAGGTTGTATTAATAGCTACAGTGCATTAATACACAGTGTGAGATCTTACACTGGAATGCTTTCTTCACCTCCCTAGAAGTGTTGCTTACAGTTTTCTCTGTGCATTTCATGCCAAGTGCAAAACTCCCTCTATAAAAGTCGACAGAGTTTGAAAATCCACATCAGATACTGGTGGACTTGGATCCAAAAGTTTAGACATTTGCAAGTCCAAAATGGGACGTACTTTTCAGAAAGCCACAAAGTACTAAAAATATATTCTTTTGGAGTTTACTGTGATGAAAAACCCTAACAGAATGGATGGGGTAAAATAATCCACATGACTCATCATTGGCATCACATAACTGCACATAAATGCATCCTGATTCCCCCTCACAACAATCGTAAGCAAGATTATCTGTGAGCCAAATGTCCCATATGAGATGATCCCATCACAACAGAATGATGAAATCCCATCCAGGCTGGGATAAAGCACAAAACATATCGCATGCCAGTGAGCTTCACCCGATCTAGATTGGTGACAACGTGCTTCACTCAGAGAGAGGAGGCAGGGTGATGCACAACCCCCCTGCAGGGGTTTGCCCTCAGCTAACTCCACAGCAGTTATGTTAGAGAGTCCTCAAAATCTCACTTCAGCAGCAGCGCCTGTGAGCAGCCGATGGCCTCCAAAACTGTGTGATCTGCTTCATCGTGTTCGTTTTTGTGTGTGTTAATTAAGGAAAGTTGTGAAGATGAGGGTTTTGAATCCTGAAAAGTGTGGCTATTTCATTCTTTTTCATTCCTTTTTTGCATTTTTATTTAGATCATGGTGAAAGAACCAAAACGTCCCCTACGCTGTCGATCAGCTATCACTTTATTATGCTAATAAATCCACTGTGTGTGGATCCTTTGTCCCTAATATTGCTGAAGTACAAAAAAAAAAAACCACAGAATCCTCCACCTCCCGCAATGAAATTCAGCAGCAGGCATCTTTTCTTTTTAGACTCTATCTACCTGGGATGATGTCTTTCAGACTCCACGCTTCCAGTTTCTAATGCAGCCTTTCTGTTTAAAAAAAAATAAAAAAGAAGTCTCCGAGCCCCAAGCCAAGATCAATCAAGTAATGTCACTAAAGCGGTTTTATTAGACTTGACAAAGCTCCTTCTGAGCCAAAGAGGACATTAAACAGCAAACTGAAGGCTGAGCAGTACTCCTCAAGTCTGATAAATTGACTTTGATGTGAAAAAGATTGACGGAGTATCCCTTTAACGTTAAATAGGTTTGAAATATACAACAGGTATCCAGCTTCATAGGTACACTCAGCTAGAATTAACACAGTCTTACACAACAGTCCTGAAATTAATCCTCCTTCGCTTTTTGTTGACACTGTTGTATGATTATTTTGGAGGCTGTCGTTTGTGGGGCTGATGTAAAAACGTGTTTTACTTGGGCTCCCTTAGCTCTAAAAGATCTACATGACAGCACCACAGAGGACTCGTGATGCGTTTACATGCCTTTGTATTTCACAGACACCACACGCCTGCACACATTTTCCACATGCAGAAACATATGTACGCACGCTAGCCTGAGATATTCTTCTCCTCCGCTCATTCTTTTCTGAGTGTGTGAATTTATCATTACAGAGAAAGGAAACATGTCAGACTGCATGTGTTGACCAGCTTGATTGCCATCCAGAGGTCCACTTCATAGCTCTTTGAAAATGACTGATGTGGAAAAGGAAATGAAGGCCTTTCAAGCGCCACGGGCTCATTGAATGGGGCCTTTCAAGTACAGGCTGACTGAAATTCATAAGAAGCAAAGGCAGGAAGGAGCGAGCGAGTGCGGAGGGCGATACAGGGTAAAGAAGAGATTTGCAGGAAGATGCTTTTGACCGCGATGCACTCGAGCGGCAGCACCTTGGCTTTAATAATGAGGGTGGAAAATAAAGCTTTATTGGGAAAACTGGCCGCCTGGTGTAGGTTAAATCAGAGCTGATGTGAATATCATGTGGGAGTGATGGAGTGTTTGCATCATTAATGGCAGGGTGGAGCGAGCTGGCATGGAGAATCAACAAACGAAGCTGATGATGTGAATGATGTGTCCGTCCACTCACATGTCATTCACAGTCATCACAGAGGCTGCCTTTACGTCGGCTGCAGGCAGCTATCTCTGAGTTTATCACAACGGCGAGAGCAACGCGTCGTTTGTGAGATGTCAAGCAAACTATTTACCATGTCAGTGTCATCGCGAGCTCTAATCTGCTGTCAAACCAAAAACCTCTCAGATTCTTTTACTTGATCCCCCATCAGGGCGATCAAGGGAGAAACAACTGAGCTTTGAGTCTTCGCAACCCGCTTCCACAAGTACCAGACTTCATCTAAAGCCCAGAGGGAAATATGGCAGAAACATCTTTTATTTCTAGCAGCTTCCTTTTGAGGAAATGACTTCAATGCTTTGTGTTGTGCTGATTTAGGAGCTTTTTCTCTAGTATATAGCTGAAATGATTAATCGAAAATTAATCAGAAACTGCTTTGATAATTAATTCATCATTTAGGTCATTTTTTCAAGCATAACCACCAACATTCGCTAGCTCCAACTTCGCTGCTTCTCTCTTTTTTATACAACTGTAAATTTAATGTTTTTGTGTTTTGAATATTTTATTCAGTGTGGTCTTACATAATTTAAAAGAGACAAAACATACTAGAATAAAATGGACAGGTACAGTGCTTACAAGGAAAGTAAATTAATAAATAGTATGATAATGACAAAACACCCTCACACCCTCTCGCCTGGAAAAAAATGAAGACACTAAATAAATAAAGAAATGAAATAAAGTTAGAGCTGCGTTCCCAGTAGTATTTTAACATTGAGAAAGACACAAGGGTATGTCATACAGAGGGGGTAGATCTATTGGTCCTTCATATGCTGTAGCACCAGGTTCCACAGATTGCCAGACAGTTCATACCTCAGTCTCTCCACACGCATGTTTTTGTGTTTTGGACAGTTGCAACATGGAGACATCACACTGGGTGCTGGGACAGATATTTTCGACGTCTTTTTCCTGACTGATGCAACTGACAGATGAACCCTAATTCAGTTGGAATGGCAACAGGTTGATAGCATAGACTCTATATAAAGATGGACGTCGCCTCTGTGACGTCACCCACAGGTTTCTGAAGAGCAGTTTTAAAGCGAGTGGGCTGCTTCGCTGTCGCCATCTTGGCAGTGCCTTTGCCTAACTCAGCATACACTCACCTACCCAGCCATGCCCTCGATTATACATATCTGTAACCTGTAAAAAAAATCTAAACGGGTGAAATATATAAGAATTCACCCCAAGTTGGACATTTTAACGTGGGAGTCTATGAGGAATGACTCACTTTTGGAGCCAACCTCAAGTGGCCATTTGAAGAACTGCAGTGTTTAGCACTTCCGTGTTGGCTTCATTTTTTTTTTTTTTTTTTAAGTATATTTTTTGGGGCTTTTTGTGCCTTTATTGGACAGGATAGTAGAGAGAGACAGGAAATGGGGAGGCAGAGAGAGGGGGAATGACATGCAGCAAAGGCCGTCCGATGCGGGACTCGAGCCGGGGCCAACTGCAGCGAGGACTGTAGCCTCGACACATGGGGCACCTGCTTAGCAACTACGCCACACAACGCCCCGGCTTCATTTATTCTGGCTTTCGTACATTGAGATGACTTTCCGAACCTCATTTATGTCTCAAACAGGGGAAACAGCTATTTAGAAGAGCAATTGTAAACACTTGAGATGAGAAAAGATGCCTTTCATTGAAAACTAAATATCCAAAAAACACCTGCTGCTGACTCACAGATGTCGAAGGAATTTATGCAAATTTCCGTCCAGTTGTGCTCGTGTTGATTCCCTCATAAAACAAAAAAATTTCTACTCCGCCACCGAACTGTTTAAAAAGAACTTCAAATAACATGTAGGGAAAAGCAAATGATTGTAATCAATGAGTTTCCAATTCTCTACAATACAACTTTAACCAGCTGCTGGGATTCACAGTCACACCCTCAGGAGAGTCAACAAGACGTGACGTGAGGCTGCGACAAAAGCGCTTTGAAATGCGGTCCTTTAAAATTTCATTTTTCTCCATATTAATGACAAAAATGGGTAAATCAGCAGTGTCCATAGAGATAAAATTTGAAATAATATAAAAAACTTAAACCGGAATATACTCGAACAGATCTTGTGCGCTGCATGGTTTCACTAGGCATTAAATATTAACTCATTTTCTGAATAACACTATCATTATCCAAGTAATATTTTCATAGCACAGAATGAGGTTTAGCTGAGCTTTGGGCATTAATGCGTCAGCAGACGTATAAGACACATTTTTAACCATTTTCATGCTCACAAGAGGTTTTGCTATTTATACGTCAAATCCCCGGAAATGTACCTCCGTGTCACACAAACAGTAGGTCATGCACACAGGTGAGTGTGATCACAAACTGATCCAGACAGAGATGAACCGTACTCCTCCTTGATATAACGCGACCGCAGAGCTCTGGAAGCTCTGGACGTGCCTGTTTCTCTGGATGCCGGAGAATGTCTTGCTATAACAAATGGCCCTGCTTGGTGTAGTCGGCAGTTCGGGAGCATTAGGAACTGAAATGCATTAGGGCTGATTAGACAGACCAAGCCCAAGTACCCTCTCCTGGTAATGAGAACGCTTTGTCACTCATTAACACCTCTACCATTCTGGCCTTGTAGAAAAAGAGCACAAGGCGAGCATGTGCATTTTTTTTTCTTGCCAGCAGAAACAGTTTCTTTTGATGAGGTGCAGAGAATGAAAGGGAGAATGAGAGAGCAGTCAATTGCCAGCTACACTGGGAATGGTGATTGTGCAGAACAATGGCGTATGAAAAAAGGGATTTGGGGACATCTGATGAGAATATGCTCCGTGCTGAACGCAGCCTATTTTCCTGAAAAGCGTGTTGCTGTTTTTTTCTGTGCCGCAATCATGCATGAATACCATACAATGTATACATGTAACTACATCCAAGATATGTCATCACATAAAAGATATATGACTTGTTTTGTATTCACTGCACTATGTTTTTCGCTGGCTTCAGGCAGGGGCTTTTCAGGTAATTAAATAGGTTTGTTAACACCTACCTTCTAAAAGTCACTCACTGTGGCTAACATACTCTTTCTAGAGGGGAGCCACTGTCAGTGTGTTGTGGTTTCATGTTATAATTAACATAGGCTGCTCTGCTAAATTGGGCAGCTGCTGCCCAATTAGCAAGATAACAATCCGAAAAACAAATTTCTCAACAGAGGAGATTTTCTCTCAGGCAGCAACTTGGAGCGCTTTGTGACTGAGGACTGAAGAATTGTGAAATGGATCTACCTCATTAGACACTTTTACTAAATGAAAAGGAATAAAAATGTTTATTTTTTTCTTGCATTTCTTCTTTTCTTGCTTGTATTTGATGCGTTTGTTTGAAAAGCAGCGAACGGTGGCTGCTGGGAGGTGTGTGATGCACCTTTGTAGCCTCAGCGGTTCTGTCAAGGTTGGATGTGGCTGTTCTCTCTCCTCAGGCTTGTGTCCTCCTCTGCCGACCTTGTGGTATGAGGTGATGATAAACAGGCGCCTGGTGGTGTCTGTTGCATGCAAACAATCTCCCTGACACAGTGAATGGTGTAAATCCTCACTTGTTTTATTTGATGTGCAGAGTTCTGATGTCTGATAAACCTTCAAAATCATCGATGCAAACTGGATTTCCTGGATCGTATTTCATCTTCTCGAAGCAACACTGCCACACTGTTTTCAATCTGAATGAGGACTTAGTAATAAAGGTGCAGTATGATTTAGTCCAGGAAAATATATGTGTGGCGGCTGTGGAACATCTTGGTTTTCCGCAACCACACTGCCTGCGTGATTTCAAGATTCTGCGCTTCACCTATTTTTCATGTGTGACGCAAACGATTCTCAGCAAAAATTGACAAGTTGACAGTCATAATGACATCATACCAGCAACATGACACCTGTCAGTATAGTTTCAGTTTCTAAGCTGGATCTGAATATGACACAGACTTGAAGAAATATTAATTTTATATACTGTATTTTTTTTTTAACCTTTTTAGCAGCTGCATGTGGAGACAGTGACAGTTTAGTGACATTTTCTGTCAAAAATAAATCAGAAATAAATTTACAATGAAGAGAAATCAGAAATCAGTAACAGCAGCCAGTAACAGCGACACAGCAGTCACGCACACACAATGGCAGTGTGTTCCCGGTTTGAGTCTCAATCACAGAGAAGGGCTGCAGAGAATAAAAGTGAGTTTGCCACAGCGTATTACAGTTGATGCACAGTAACGTCGCCTTGTAACTTCAGACGAAATGAATGCACTTTAAAGAAACATATTAAGCTCTGAGGAAAAGAGGCAGAGAAAGAAGACAGCATATTTAAAGAGTTCAGCGAAAACTAAACTAGTAACTCATTTTTATAAATAGACATGTCGTCAATCCTGCCATTAAATATGAATGTGCTGTGTCCACTTCACTGACAACATCCCCTGTGATTCCTCAGCACCAAGTCTCGCTACCTATTTGAAGCTGCTCACAGAAAAAGCTCAGCTCTCAGTTTCAGGGATAACAAACACTGTAAATCTTTTTCACCATGCCTCCTTTTTTCTACCTGGCGTCTCTTCTTGCACGCACAAACCAGAAAAATGATTATCAGACGCCCGCGTGCCCGTGCGCTCTCAGTGCTCGCTGTTAAATTCAAAAACAAAAAGGACAAGCAGCCGCCGGGTAAAGTTCATCCAAAAAGAAGCGATTCATGTTTATGATCATCTCTTAACACTTCAAATGCGGCTTCGGTCGTGTTTTACATATCGCTGGCTGCTTCCATGCTGCATAACTGCAAAGGCTTTGAAGGTGTCAGATTAATTAAGAAGTTTCTTTAAAAGAAATCTCTGCCTGTCTCTCTCTCTCTCTCTTTCTTTCCCACCTCAGAATCATAGGAAGACCGAAAACTATTCTCGGTGTGCGAAGGAGGCTTCTGGTTCAAGCTGTTGGTGAAAGAGAGGATCTGAATGACAAAGTGTAGGATTCCTCACAACATCTTTGTATTTCTCTGCTGAGCCTGACCTGATAAGAATATTTACATTCCCCACACCAGAATATAGAGATTAGCTCCGTTTTCTCACAAACCCCAGTGGAGTCTAGGCATACTGTTAAAAGACTTTATCACCAGCACTGTAATCTACAAAAGCACCTCCAAAAGCAAATAAAAACTGAAACCATTCATCATCTCTCTGATCTACAACCTTGCACAAAAAAAAAGGGATATTTTAAAGGGTACTGATTTCTTGACTTTCTTTTACAGAGCTCAGAAAAAAAAAAGCTCCTTGATGGCTTTCAAGTGTTGCTTCGTGGAAGCATAAAAACGAACTCACCTCCTGACCCTGCGATGACTGTGGTGTTTGCGTCCTTTTCCTTTGATGCAGCCATTTCTGTCGGCGGCGTCCACCCTGGTGTCCGCCGCTTTCCTCTCATCAGTCTTAAGCGGCTGGCAGGTTGTTGTTTCTGAGCTGTGAGGAAAGAAAGAAGAAGGATTTAGTTTTTAGTTTTTGCTCTTGAGCCTTTTCATGAGAACTTTTCCCAGTGATTTTTCTACTTGTCCGCACAGTTAGCGCATCCATCATACAATACTGAGGAAGGGGGGGGGGGGGTCGGGGGTGGGATTTAACATGCTTGGTTAGTCTTATTCCCTCTGGTCTACTGGATATGTGTTTTATTCCCCTCCATTTCTCCCTGCCAGCCACTCTCTGGGAAAATTGGAGGTCAGCCATTTACCATTCAAATCGAGGTGTCAATTGAAATGTAGTTATTTACATGCTTCAGTTGCCCTGACATTTTGGGAAATGGCGTTTTCTATCTCGCGTTGGGCAGATGCGGCCAATGGGAGATGCATCGGTATGAGAGAAGTTCTCCTTGAATTTTCTTTTTCTATTTCTGATAAACCAGAGTTTATAGATTTTTTATTATCAACATATATACACAGGCATAAAAACTACATGTCTCATACTCAGCCTCTTAAACTTATTGTCTGCAGTTTTAATATTGGCATTGGCTTCCAAATAATGCTACTATAAGTCAGGTGTTTACTAATTCGACTGCTTCCACCCGAACCGCCCAAAAATCTGCATCATAGTCAAATGCGGCTGCAGAACGAATGACTAAATAGACTGAATGATTAGATGTGAGCACACAGTTCTAGCCCTGCTTATTATCCTCTGTTTTAGTCATGGGAGATTTGAGCGTAATTACACATTCTCCTCTTCTTCGAGTGGCTCCTGTCTGATTGTAATGAGAAGATAATCAGAGCCAGAGATTAGGCCGTCAATGCCGCCGCCGCCACCGCCGCCGCCGCCGCCTCCTCATCCTCCTCCTCCTCCTCTTCCCCCAGCGACGAGCAGGCAGGAGCCGTCGCTTTCTATCTTCCTCATCTTCATTTTCCTCTGCTTCTCTGCATAAGAGGGTGAGCCCCCCAGCAAGGAACTAATAATGTAAAACGGCAGACTGGGTCCTCCAACATGACCGAGTGTTTGAAAGGTGATAGGGGAGATAAAGACAGCCACCGGAAGGATAATTAGTCTGATCAAGGAGGCTGATGGGAGAGGAACCTTTGAATATCCTGGTGATTTGTCTGAAGGTCTCCCAGTGTTGTTGGAGATGAAAATGAAAGTCTGCTTTGTGAAAGTAAAATAGCATAAAGCCTTAACTCTGATCGCATTGATCCTTGAATTTGATCATTAAAGCTGAATTATTTCAAGACTTGATTATTAATTAATATCAATTTTGAAAACTGATAACGGTTTAAATCATTTATCAAACTAACTATTAAAACTTCAAAACATCCTTTTTTTTTTGATTCTTGATTGTGATGCTTTTCTGTTTTTCTTTGTTGCACATCACTGTAAACTGAATATTCTGATGAGAACAGCTACATAATGAGGTGAGATTGTTTTCTCCCCTGCTGTTTTCCATCTCAAAAAAGTGTGTTTAAGGGGCTATTTTAAGTTTTCTCTGCAGCCCGACGTAGTTTCTTGCTACGTCTTCAGGGCAGGTTGGAGGCTACAGTGAGTCGCTATCAGAGAGTGACGAGACTGGGGCCGGGGCTAACTCGTTAGCGTGTTAACTTCAGCAGAAGAAAAGATGTGATGGAGACAAGAGTTAACATTGGTGTTGCTTTCCACCACTGGAGCAGCTGTTAATGCTAACATTAGCTGTGTAGCAATAGCAAAACTTACAAAAAGCTCCTTTAAACTTCTGCCAACATGGACCAGAGGTCTTTAAAGTGTTCAAAAATAATAATTTATACCTCTAATACTGCAACAGTAACTATCTCAAAAGAGAAACATATTGTATTTTATAGTCTGGTGCAGCTACAATAAAAGATTTTGGTGCTGTTTCACTGAGCGCTGCATATTGCTGCAACGCTACAGCCTGCTTTCAGCAAATGAACTTCCTCTGTCTCCCCTGCCTCCTCTTGTACTGTATTAACCGATAATGCAAGTAAATTTGAATGTTATTTTTTTTATGGGTATCTCAGGCACATATATATGAAATAAAAGAAATACAAACTATTAACACATCCTGAAAGACCTGATGTGATTTGATTTGATGTCATTCACTCTGTACGTAGCCACCTACAAACAGCAAACTCTTATGTTTTCATTTGTTGCTGCTGTGATGTATCATGAGAAATCCAATTAACACAAGGAAAGAGGAGAAATCTCAGCTGACTCACAGTTATACAACAGGCTTTTCAGCTCATCATATGAAAGACACTGTACTGTAAGAAACCAGAAGAGGAAGTAAAGCCTTATTCCAGTTCACCACTGAACCACCCCACGCTCTAGTGGTAATTTATCTAACCTTAATTGAACGCAGAGGTCTTTGGCTGCTGAACACATTTACCGTGACAAAAGATATTGATGTTGCAGCCAATGGTAACACAAGTGCCTCACTTCCTGCGAAGACCTGAACAATATATACAATTTACTCGACACAGGAGAACAAAGGGCTGAAACATTTGCACTGTTGGACGCTCCGCTCTGTGTCCCTGAGAAAAAAAAAAAAAAAAAAAAAAGAAAAAAAAAAGCCAGAGTGGAAAGTGGCCCACAGCTCTCTTTACTGGCCCCCTTCTCTGCTTCTTTGTTATTTGCTGTCACTCTCAGACCCGCCGTTGATGAGTTCTAAATGAAATCGATTTCGCTATCACGGATGCACATTCCCTTGATCTGGTCCTGCAATTTCTTGCCGAAACTTTCCCGGCTATAACCACCTGGATTTATCGTGGGTTGTTTGTATCTGTCAAATAGCACTCCTCGCTCTCTCTCTCTCTCTGTCTCTCTCTCTCACACACACACACACACACACACACACACACACACACACACACACACACACACACATATACACATACAGACACTCTCAAGCATGGACAATCCTTCTGTAGTTGTAATTCATAACCACGCAGCAGTTGTAGATATTTAAAGGGACAATTCAAACTGCCAAAAAAAAAAGGTTTAAATGAATGCAAATACCGAGCGGATTAAGTGAGAGTACTTGATGATGAAAAATTATGTGGACAGTAATCCTCTGAAATCCTGACTGGATTTGTTTACTATAAAACAGGTAAAATGAAGTCACAGGCCGGGATCAGCTCAATTACAATCCCTATGCCACTGATTGAAACCATTGTGTGTGTAAAGCAACGCTGCAGATACAGGAGGCATCCATCTTGACCTCCCTCTCATCATGTGTGCCATACAGTAACAGACGCGAAATCACAAAGTGCTTTAAATGGATAAAAACAACTATTAATCAAAGGGACAACAAACAAATGAGGACGGAGACAGAAATACACGAGCGGTGCATGTATGCGTGAGCAGCGGCTCCCTTCCTGCTGGTGAGTAATGCTGTCACTGGAGGCTGAGAGAAGTGACCACGCTGTGACGAGCTCTTGTTTCTGTCTTTGTCACAGAGGGAGCGTCTCACTCCTGGCAACGCGGGGGCTCCTCCGCTCCGTCATACGCCGCGGCCGTTCACCCTCACGTGGACGGGTAACATCTACTGACAGATGGTGCACAAAAAAAAAAAAAAAAAAACACACACTGCAAACAGGGAGACAGTGCTGTCTTAAAGAGGGTGAGGATGTGATTTTCATCTCTGCTTTTATACATTTGATGGAGAGATAGATGCTATGCATGATGTAATACTTTCATATTGCTGCCTGGATTAACTAAATTAACAGAAATTCTGACGCTCTCACACGAGGCTACTTAAAACACTCACAAATGACCTAACACCAACCATGAAATGGTCCTACTAACAAGTAATGTGTGTATTTTCTGTGATAGGGATTATTCCTCGGTGCCATAGTGCTCCATTGTTGTCCACAAACTATTAAAAACACAATGAGCCACACTGGATGACATGTTCCTTCGTTACTGTGAAAAAGGTCACTGTAGTTTATTATGAGTCAGTCCCAAATATATTATCCGCCGCTAAAATAGTCTCCACAAATTTACTATTTACTTCTGTATTGATAATGATTCCTAAAAATAATAGTGCCCAGCTGTTTATTAAAAAAAAAGAAAAAAGATTTTTCCTTTTCATAGAAATAAAAGTAAATATTTGTGACCTGTTTTTAATTTTTTACATATTCAGTAGGAACCAGTAGGTGCCACGAAGAGCCACAGAAAGGCTGGGGAAACACATGGACTAACAAATTGTGGGTTTTTTTTTTTATACAATTTGTTGACAAAAACTAAAACATAGAATATCAGCAGATGTACCAGGTTAAATATTCTGGTTGATAGGTTGGGTTTATGGGTGCAGCCCATGTTGTGCTTTAAGTCTTTAGCCAGGTTTCCATTGCAGTTTTGCACAAAATAGAAGCATTTTTTTGAGGAAAAGTTGACAAAACACAAGTGTGAAAGGCTTGTGTTTCCATTGAGTGACGTTATGTGAACAAAGCTGGTTTTTCTCCTCTTGTGATATTGTTCCAATTGAACGTGACAACAGATTTCCAGCAGTCTGTATCTCGGTTGGAACTAGCTCCCTGGGGCCTGATACGACAGGTGCCACGACTTCAATGCATAACATATTGCATTGTTGAATAGTCTATAAAAAACACCTAATGTGAGTGTCATGTGTTTCTATTATTCCGTTATTCCTTATTTATTTATCTATTCATTATGTAAGTTTGCAATTTCAAATTGTGCTTTAAGCAGGTTAATGGAAACGCACCTACTGTTGACTTTTTGTGTGTTTAGCCAAGACATAATCCTTCCTCAGCAACCAAATGTTTCAGTTGCTTTTATTGTTGTTGTTGTTGTTAATGCTTTAGATTCTAAATTAAATACAACGATGAACGTTTAGCAGCTTTGTTAAGTCTGCATAGTTTTCACTGACAGGCAGATTCATTCAATTTCAACTTTACCTTAATAGATTGACTTAAAAAAAAAAGCAGATAAGAGCTTAATTGATTAGTCGATGGTAGAAAATTAATCAGCATCTACTTGAAAAGGGCCGATGACTAATTTAAGGCATTTATCAAGCATGAATGCCAAACATTCTTTATTTTCAGCTTCTCAGTTGATGTTTTTTTTTCTCCTATGACATACTGATACTGAATATCTTTGGATTTTGGTCTGTTGGTCACACAAAACAAGCAATTTGAAAACTTTACCTCTGGCATTTTTCTGCCATTTTGCTTTTGTTGATAACAATGAATCAATTAATTGAGAAAGAAATTGCCAGGTGAACAAATAACGAAAATAATTGTTAGTTGCAGCCCTGAATTACTTTGAAATGAACAGGGTTTGGTTTATACATGTGTAGAAGGACTGCAGATGTGTCACATTATCAACAAGTCTTTTTGGTCCAAAACAAGAGGATAAAAGAGAAGAAGAAAGCAAAACATGTCAAGCCTTGTCATCTAACCAGCTGCATGTCCGTTGGACCTCCAGCTCTGTACTGAGATATTCATAAAACAACAGTGACGGCCCGAGCCACAGGAGGATAATCATAGTTTGTGTACAGTTTCATTGTCCACGCCCCATTTACGACGTAAAATTGAGATAAACGGTTACAATATCTGCCAGGAGCTGCTCGGTAATCTGCCAGCTGCCTTACACAACACCGGCTCGCTGTCGGAAGGCTCAGACTCACAACATCAGCTGACACTGTACAGGTGTGCAAGAAGCATGCAGGCAGCCATTAAACTAACCAGCGAAACAGTGCTGCACAGCTCTGGTGTTTGCATTAAAAAGGTGTCAAAATCAAACCGGCGATTAACACAGATTGCATTCTCAGCTGCCCCATTTCACATTCAGCTTTTTATGTTTTCATCTGCATCATCTGCAATCACGATCTTCAGGGACACAACAAAACACACGGCATTCAATTGCACCATTTTCCGTCTAAGCCTCGTGTCTATAGGCTATATAGTCCCCACTGTGACAGAATGAGACCGTACAAGATTTTACAGTTAAGAGACACTCGAGGGGCATTTGTGCATTTTCTATTCTGTGATCTCATCTGTTCCTGGAAGCACAAACAGACAAATGCACTCCCTCTCGGCTGTGTGCTAAAGTGTACTCCCATAACCTTTCCTTCTTGGGTCCATTTAGTTTAATTCATTTACTTTAATTTGCATGTGTGCACTGTGTAAACCGTGATTATCCACATACTCACAATTCAAATTTGTGAAAATAAATTATCAATTTAAAGGTGGTATTGTGTCTCGTGAATAAATGGATCAGTACTACCCATCCTTTGTGGCCTGGTATCCCTTAAATGAATACGTCAACTTTTTGGGAAATATGCCAATTTGCCTTCTTTTCTTAAGAGTCAGATGAGAAGATCAACACCACACTCATGTCTCCATGCTAAATATGAAGCTACTGCCAGCAGCCTGTTAACCTAGCTTAGCACAGTAAATTCCTGAAGTGTTGTTGTCCTAACATAACCCTCCAGAACACTACAACATGGCTTTTTTTGTACAGACTACACAAACAAGATATAGGGTTTCGATTAGTGAACTCTAGAGGTGCTGAGCCAGGCCAGCTGTTCCCCCGTTTCCAGTCGTGCTATGCTAAGATAAGATAAGCTAAGCTAAGCTATGTTAACCTCACTGGTTGTCGCCTTGTATTTACCGTACAGATGTGAGAGTGGTATTGATCATCTTATCGAAGTTGCAGCATGAAAGTTAATAATCCAAAAATGTCCTTTGAAATCAAGCAACATGTACTTGTGACCCAACATCATAGTCAATGGCCTGAGTGTGGACTTAACTTATTATCTGTTCAACCAATGAGTTTTCCTTCTCAGATGGTTTCCTCTGAAGGATCTTTAGACGTCTGAGGGGTAAAACTATCCAGTATTTCACAAGAAAGGAACAAAATAGAAAAGGTAATTAAAAGAATTTACATGATTTTGTGTAACAGATATATTTTTGTCTTTCTAACCCCATTAATCATCTTGTGATCTCCTAATGCTACATATTTTCATTAGTCCTGGTTTCAGTGGACAGATTTTGATTCTAATCATAATGTTGTGCTAAGAACAAAATTCTTATCTCTTGTCTCTTAAAGACAAAATATGCAACATAATTTCTTTTGATTTTCAACGACTTCACCATAAAAATCCAGAGAAAGGTTCCAGCCTCTGAAAATCCGTATCTGCTGACCCTTCCTCATTCGGGTTGCCATGCCATCCTCACAGGTGCTGTGTCCTGCTGAGTGCCAAGAACACTCATGCCTAATAGAGCAAGTGAATAACAAACTGTGGCAAACGAGCTAGAGGATATACATGGGAGGATCAATACAGCTAACCCTGCAGCAACAACAGGAAAACAACATCGGGGGGAATCGATGGATGGTACGTCACTTTGAGAAGTCCTAACAAGGGGATGGAGAATTTAAAGTCAAAGAAAATGTACTAGTCAATATTTTTTTTCCCAGATTTGTAAAGCACATATGATTTTAAAACCCAGTGAAGTAGTCATGTTGAAAATACAGATCAAAGTTTGGCTTCTTTCATGCTAGTAATCATTTAATAACGGCTGACGTTAACTGCAGAACTCTTAAAAAGAAACTTTACTTCCACAGTAGTATATTGGAAAAAGGATTTCTTCAGTGCCATTAGTCTTTACAGTGCAGTGGCCCTGAGTCTAACAAGCCAAACATCCTGATTATTCAAAGTGGAGGGTTGCCAAATTGTCCAAATTAGTACTTAAGTAGCTCTGTTCTAAGATACAAGCTTGTAAACACGTCAAGCCTATCAGAGCTGATAATGGACACTGAGGAAGGACTTGCATGACCTTCATCCTCTCAGGAATCAGGAGAAATTTGTGTAAGTGACAGTAAAGTGTGCAGAGCCGGGGATGCTTTTTTTTTTCTTTTTTTTTCTCTTCCCATTTCTGCAGATGATTTAAGAGTTCCCCAGCCACTCGTGAGGTTCAGGGAGGCTAATAAACATTTCATTATCCCTGTCAGAGCGACCGGGGACAATTGATTGTCGTTATTATAGGAGTGATGATAGTTGAGATAATTACCAGGGAAAGAGATGATCTACTACTACAATTAAAACCCAAACAAGGTGGTCCCAAGCCACTTTGCTTTAATTTACACCAAGAGTGTTTATCCAAGTTTGGGGCTCGAGTCAAGAACAACTTTATCACCACCCCAAAGGACACAAGCAAGAAATTAAACCCACACGAAGAGAATCAAACACATCCCTCACAAGGCTGTCTCTTCAGGCACTCAAAACCTGTTCAAACTTTTCTATGCAAAGGGTTACTTTAAGGTGAAGTGTTATTGATTAAATTTTAAGAGATTTTGAAGCAATCACAAACACACAGGCTTGCAATCAAACAGCTGCAGTCAATCAGGCACATGACCAAAAAGATCCAAACCACTTGATCACCAGCGCTGCCTTCAAAACTTGAGGAAAATGTCTTTAGGTCTCTGAACTAAAAGCTTCAGATTCATGAAATGACATTTGGAAACTTAGGAAGTACTTAAATTTAAATGAGCTTCTGAATGAGCTGGCATTTTTAGTAAAGTATAATCTAAGATATCAGACTCTTGAACACGATGTTGGCATGAAATTAATCCAGTTTGCTTTGCTGCTCTTGTGGAGAGCGATCTGGGGGTTGTCATGTCCCCTGGTACAGGTCTTGTTAAAGTGCTGTTTCTTTTCTTATGGGTAAGAAAATCACTTCATGTATTCCCTTCGCAGCGGAGGTGATTTTTCTCCCACGTGCACAGATGGGTAATAGATTTTTGGTGACAATCTTCCTGCCAGAATAAATTGCAAGGATGGATGCAAATCCTTTTGGGTGGCTGAGATCAGCCCTAAATTGGGCACCTCGTCTTCCGCACAATGTATGATGGGAGGGCAGAATGATAGAAGTGAACATCAAAGATTTAATGGCTGTTCAGCTTCAGTTAGAAGGTATCAGTGGCTTCAGGCAATTTTCCGTCTTTGCTGGTTTGCTTCAAATCTGACATCCAACTTCAGCATAAAGCTTTGATGGCACATTAGGCTGTGATTATTTAATGATGGAAGTGAGTCTTCTGTTTTTCTATTTTAATTTCAAGGTTCATGATTTATCTATAATGAATCCAAGAACAACTTTCAACAGTTGTCACACAGAGCTTGATGAACTGCATCAACAAAGAGTGATACCTAAGTACAGTTTTGATGAAATGGAAATACTTACTTACTTTAGTGTTTACATTTTATGCTACTTTATCCTTCTGCTACACTAAATATAGGGTAAATGGCAAATGGACTGAATATATACAGTATATATAGCGCTTTTCTAGTCTTATCGACCACTCAAAACGCTTTACAATACATGCCACATTCACCCATTCACACACATACACTGATGGAACAGCCATCAGGGGCAATTTGGGATCCTCGAGCCAGGGATTGAACCACCAACTTTTAGGTCAGTGGAGGACCCACTCTACCTCCTAAGCCACAGCTGCCCACAAAGTGAAATTTTGTACTTTTTGCTCCATTTGTTTTATAGCTATAGTTATTAGGATTCTCCATAAAAACACATGAGCTTGACGAATATGTTATTCATCATTTAACCAGTACCTCCCAACATTTTTGGTTTATAACCTCTTATAAAAAAAGCAGTTGGGGCACATATTGGATGTCCATAAGTTGCTAGCAGTTTCATCAAAGACACATTTTCCCTCTAAACTTCTCAGATAGTCTCATTTATATGATTACTAGAGGCCAAATGAAGCGAAATTATTCAATATTTTAAAAAAAAAGAAGATATATTAATAGATATATTAATATATATAATATTTTTCTGTTATGGTACTTTTAGTCTTCCTCCACTGTCAATGAGGTAACTGCTATTTGTTTTAAAGCAAAGTGGATGACTTGGTTGCACACTCTATGTGTGGTTGAAAATGTGGCTTTGTGATTAAATTTGTAGAACAACTGGGCCTGATTATTCCAATCAGAGTGACAACGGCGTCTTTGAATATGAAATAAATTCAACATCCTCACCTCGCTATCAACCAATCAGCAATAGCGAGCCCTCTACCCTTCCAACGGAGTGAGTGTGCTGCGAGCAGGAGTGACTTTGAAGACAAGTGAGGTTGGTTTATTCAATTATTGTGTCCTGATGATAAAATGGGAGAAAACATAATGGCTTGATTAATTTCCTTATCATGGTGAGCACAAAGAGTAATTACAACCAAATCTACTGCTTGGTGAACCACACATCAATCAAATTAAAGCTGCCTCCACTCGGCAGCAATCACTTTCAAACAGAACAAATGAGTCGATTGGCTCAGACCTCCGCCTCCAGCCAGGGAAGTGTTTACCTAGGAACTGTAACTCCAAGCAAAGGTTACTCAGGGTGATAAGAAAGCCGTGAACATGTCAGAAATCTTAATAGAAATTCTGTATGAACAATTATAACATCAGTGTGAGTGAGCCCGTGCAGGAACCTGGATGAATTTATTTTTGCCCGAAGTGGTCATTAAAGCTCAAAAAAATGTTGCCGACTGGCTACTTAAAACCATCAGGAAAACTGTGTGAAAGTGAGGCTGCCGTTAAATGTCAATGCATAATAACTCAGGAGCAACTCTATGATCGCCAACCACACCCACAACCAATAGCAATGCTTCTCACAAGCTGTAGTGATGTAGAGTAAATGATCTGTGCCCAAGTCAAATTAAACTCAAAATTATTAAAGCTACTATATGTTCAGTTCCAAGCCAGTAAAGACTTAAACAGAAAGTCTTAGTAAAAACTTAAAGTCACAAAGTTACTCACAGCAGTTCTTGAGTGTTAAACTCTTAATAATAAATGAGTGTGTGTATATATATATATATATATATATATATACATACAGTGCCTATAGAAAATCATCATACCCATTTGAAATAGTTACTTTATTTGTTGTACAAGTTGAAATCGAAAAGACATGTTCCAGATTTTTTTACTAATTTTCCCACACAGCATCAAATGAAAGATTAAAAAAGCAACAGCTCTGAAAAATATTAAGAAATGCAAAACTAGAATATCAGGGTTAGAAAAATGAATTCTTTGCAGTACCATGTTCTACCAGTAGTGGAATCCACCCGCTTTTATTCTGAAGTAATCACAACCAATTGTCAGGTTGGGCAGGTAGCCTGGTGTTTGATTTGTAGAGTTGATTGGTTGCACCTGAGCAAATTTATAATGGCATACTCTAAGGGGCTGATTGCTAAACCAAACCAGGAATTTCACTTATTAATTTTTAATACATTGTCCAGAATTTTTAAGATGTTGTTTTCACTTTGATTATGAGGGTTATAATGTGTACATACAGCTCAAAAAGTACAACTTTTTTTTAGTTTCCAGGGTGCAATCTGGCAAAAGGTAAAGATTTTCACAAGGTATGATGACTTTCTATAAAGAAAATCCTACTGCATAAGCAGACAGTTTCCTCACCACCAGCTCTGAAAAAAACAAACAGCCACATAATCAGATTTTTGTCCTAGAATACTCCACCGTTCGAGGAAGTTATTCTTCACAACATTAGAAAAAGTAACCATCACCACCAAGAATATCAACGCATCAGTAAAACCAGACTGCTCTATCCCCAGCGCTGGTCTCCGAGTTAGCGTACTGCAGTCAGAACATCTCATTAAAATTAAAATATCTCTAGATGTTCCTCACCAGAGTTATGTAAATGAGAGCCGTGATATCAACTGGAGGATGAACCCTTTTGGAAAATTATTA
Source organism: Seriola aureovittata (assembly GCF_021018895.1). Lineage (NCBI taxonomy): Eukaryota > Metazoa > Chordata > Actinopteri > Carangiformes > Carangidae > Seriola > Seriola aureovittata. Next base: position 20,141,798 of record NC_079368.1, read on the forward strand.
TTTTATTTTTTTTTTAGCCAGTGAATCATAGCCTAAAAGGCTTCATTTGACTTGGGTAAACCTGCTGGATTTCATTGGCAGCTCTTTCTATTTGCCGTCTCTCTGTAGAGCTGAAATCAAATCAAACCACAGTGCTAAGATTCACAAGAGCTGTTAGCGCTGCGGTTCATTATAAGAGCCACTACAGGCTGAGGGGAGGGGAGGACTTGTAGGGAGGAGGGTTGGGGAATGTTATCATTTGAATAACGTCTTCATGCTGCATGACACGCTGCCGCTGCTGCTGCACAGTGTGTGTAGAAGATGTCTTATTCGAATGGCGACGTGTCACATATAGTCACATTTATGTGTCATCGCTGTTTGCACGGTAATATTTTACCGGAGCGAGTTCATGTCAGAGTTCAGGCGGCATCACTTCGCTGTGAATTGGAGGCTGAAGCCCACAGCTCTGACGGAGGTGGCACCGTTCCCCATGGCTGCTGTTTTTTTCGGCGTGGAGCACGGAGCCAAGGCCGATGGAGGAATCAGCAGCAGTTCAGTTCCAACAGCAGAACAAAGGGATTTTCACACCGACATAAAGACTGCACCACGGCAAACAGTTATGTGCACAACAATGCTCGCCTGACTCTTTGTTAGGCCAGAGCCTCATATGAATGCCAACACTGTGGCACTGCCATCATCATCACTGTCATCATCATCATCGTTATGCCGTTTATGGTCTAAATCAAAGATGCTATTTCAGAGGCATTTAGAAGACTAACTGTGGCGTCATGTGATCTTCTAAGCCCTGGCTGTTAACATCTAAATTGATAGTGTTTTCCTCTTCCATGCATCATGAACCTTACGTGTGCATCAATTACTTGCTTCCAAATCGAGTTAGACGTGATTAGAGGGTTTTTTGTGTGGCAGCGGAGGGAGGGAAGCCGGCATAGTTGGGTTTAATTAGCAGCTTGTGAGGCACACTTCCTCATTGCACTTCTTCCTGTTAGAAGGAGATTACTGAAGAGCCTTCTGCAGATGCTAATGTATGTGGAGTGCAGCGAGCAGTAATCATTGTGCACCCTGTGTTTAATTAGCACAACTATGACACCAGAGATGAACAATGTGCCAGGAAGAAGCTGCTGAAGAAAAAGGCCCTCTGGATGATTGGCAGAGGGGAGTGACTGCAGAGTTTGACCAAAGAAGAAGACAAAGAGTCGTCAAACTTTCAAGAAAAGTCGGATCAGGGAACCGGTTCCTGAAAGTCTATGCTGTGAAAGGGGGATTTATTTTTCCCTAATTTGCTCACTCAAACAGGCAGCTGACAGATGGGTTCAATATTGGACATTTCAGTTGCTCCATTTTAAATGTGAATTTCGAGCCCATGTGAAGGAGCTACATTTTTGTGAGAAACCAAACAAATACTATCAACTTCTGCAGCACACCTCTCCCAATTAACAGAAGGAATAGACAGAAAATAAAAATGCCATCTGGCTGAAACTTAATCAGCCAATTAAACAAGTAATATTTACCAGCAACTGCAAAGAAAATCATAAACAACTTTTTCTCCATGACACTGAAGCTAATTTAAAATCTGCTTTGACAGACCAGCAGCCATAGCTCTGTGCATTAAGGACCTTCTGGGCTGCCTTTTCCCACTCCTGCCTCCAATTATCCACCATCACGTTTCCTCATAGCAGCTCCATGGGAATAAATCCCAGCTTTAACTTCAGGGGTTTCTCCACACACCTGCCTGCATGGGCGAATAGTGTCATGGACCCAACATTTTGCTATTTCACTCTGCCCCCTTCTGCCTTAATGAGCTGCTGGAGTCCCACACTAATTTGTGTCAGTAAACACATCAGGCTTGCAGCCGGCCATGACAGGCAGAATGAAACTCAATGGGCCAATCAACACTTTGGTGTGGGAGAGCGAGTGAGGGAACTCTGACAAGATCTAGATACGCTGGTAATTAGAGAACGGCTTCAGAACGGACCAACATGTTCAATTACTTTCGACTTCCCATCTCTCTCTCTCGTTTTCTTCAACTGCATCTCTTGCTGTGACGCCCCCCTTCCAATGCAAAATAGTCTCGTGAATTATTCACAAAGGCCTGCTTATGGCTACGTTTCCACAAGATCTTGTTCCCTCATTAGATAATACACGTCAGGAGAAAAGAAACTGGACCAGACTTTCCCGCCCTGTGGATTGATGTGCCCTCATGCTGTAGAAGCAGTGTGCAATCTGGCATATAGGGTGGGGGGTGGGGCTTAAAAATGATGTCAAGTAACATCTGGATTTCTCGGATAATGGTGTATTCCCACAGTGTGATATAATTACAAACAGGCACGTGTATCATAAATGAACTCTTGGCCAGAAAATAGTCAGGTTGATGATTGGATGCGTGGAATTCAATTTATTCTAAATTACACCTCAAATTGAGCTGCTAGTCTGTGATAGAGAAATACAAAGACAACTTTTCTAAACCATGAAACTACATTTTTTTTTAATTAGACATGCACCAAAAGTTAAATATGCAACACCATGACTGAGATCAGCCCCGAAGCTGCACAACATAAGACATAAATAGAATCATAAACCTTGAATTACCTGACATCTGTCCTTTCCCCTCTCACCTGTGCTCATTGCAGTTTTCACACTTTGCACTCAAGACGGTTTTGGCGTGGAGACACGAACAGGTAAGCCTATCCCCACGATCCTTCCTCCTGTTCTCATCGCCGCTCGCCATCTTTGCCACCTACCAGGTGTGGCGCACGGGCAGATGGAGGCGCAGCATTCGAATAATATCCAGCTGACGCACCAACATTCAGATTCTAGAAATGTTGCCTCAACGGACGGCATCGTATATGCAGTCTCCAGACAGCTTAACTTAACTCCCCACTTCCCTCATGTGCTTGTATCAAACCTCCAGGCTTGTTCCGTCTTTGCTTCTGTGCTGCTTTAACCTTTTGTCTCTGTCTATTTGAGTCTTGTCCAAAAAGATGAGTCTCAGTTTTTGTGAGTAGAGCTCCACAGCCCCACAACACCCGCTGTCTGTGGTGTATCAAAGTCAGGACCTCCCTCCCACATCCACTGCTACACCCTGTAGGCTGTTACATGGGCCATGGGTGTCATATCCTTAGTGTAATCTCTATTTCTCCATCTCTCTCTCTCTCTCTCGCTGTTTTACTTCCTGTTTTTCTTTTCCGTTCATCTCCACTCATAACCCCCTCCAGTGTCCCTAGAGAAGTGATTGTAGACATCTCCCCCAGTCTTTGCGTCATCTCCACCACTATCTTAACACCCCACCATGTCCACCACTGGCACACAGGGAATGATCCTGACACGGATTATGTGTGAACAAGTATCGCCATGTTACCCGCTCCACATGATTGTGCAGGTATGTATATGTATGTGGGAGTACGTGCAGGCGTCTGTTACAAGCGTTCCATATTAATTTCTCCTCTTGAGGAGACTTATATTAGCTATGCAACCTGGCACTCGCGTCTAAAATAATCATCTTAAAAATGGAGCACGGCGAGCAGAATGTGACGACTACAGAGAGCAATCAAGACACCCGCTGACTCCGCCGTTCCTCCACCCACCTCTCTCACCCTCGATGCTAATCAGAGTGGGTGCTGCTGGCTGTCTGGTAGACTTGATCTGATTTTTGAGACAGAAATGCCGATAGCCTGTCAAAGATAAGCAGAGCAGCCTAGACAATATAGCATAATCAGAGGAGGCGTGCTGAGACACTGAGCCGAGAGCATCTATAGTGTTCTGCTCATCCCGACAGTCTATGAACAAGAAAAAAAAAAAAAAAAAACCCTCTTTGTCAGCCGCAGTGGTGCCGACCTTTGACCTTTTTCTTATGAGAGGTGCCCTGTTGTTTCTAGGCTGTCTACTTTGGTAGACAGGATACAGTGAAGTTCACCTGGACTGTAACTCTGGTTGGGGATCAGACAAGTACTAACTCTCCAAGATAAAATTGAACATATTTGGATTATTACATTTACATGAAATACTGTTTAAAGTTTAGCTGAAACAATTAGTCAATAAATCAATACACAAATCATTTTCTATGCAAAAATGCCCAAAATTGATTTGATTTGCTGCTTCTCGCCATCTTATGTGACAATAAGCTGAATATCTTTGGGTTTGGATTGTCAACACTATCACGATTTCACAACAGTTTTGCACAGTCTGTCCTCCTGCCGAGTCTCACCCTCATTTCACTGCTTTGCTTATACCAGAAATGTTAAATAAAATATTATAACAATATATTACTTTAAAAAAAAAACCAACTGAAACATAATAAAACAAAGGTATACTTATAAAAAGAAAATCCTAAGCTCCGTCCCTGATGGACACTTTTTTACTATTTTCTGACAATTTATGAACCAAGTGATTCATTGACGATTTGAGAAATGAATTGGAGATTCAATTATCATGCATTTTTTTTCTTCTTGTACCAGCAGAGGCAGAAGCCAGATGGAAGTCTTACCACCTTCAGTATCTGTTCTCTCATTTAATTGGGAGATTTGTGTTGCGGTCCAACATCATGATTTGGCTTGGAGAGACTGGGTTTGCATAACAAACATGTTTAGTGCAGGTTTTTACACGGTATATTTTATATTTGAAATATATACAATGATAAAACCACAGAGCACAAACAGAAACTCGTTTATCACAGAGTAAATTGACTAAATACGGAGCTATCATCAAAAATTAAATAAAGAGATTTTCAATTAAAAGATTCTACTTCAAGCTCTTGAATCTCCTGTTTTCCTTGACCTTCACGGGAGAGGTCATATAAAAAAATACATTTTTATGCCTGAAATTTTTCTTTTTTTAAATGAGAAAAAAAGACCAAAACCAATCAAATGCGGTAACTGATGCCAGTTTCAATCTATGCTAAATCAATATTCCACACCACAGCTCTACACACTTCCTGACCTGCCCCTGATGATGGCTGGAGGTGACCTCGGTCATGTTGGTACACATAATTATCACTTCCCTACGGGAGAACCGGTGATCAATGAGAGAATGACCTTCCCCTCCGTACGCACCTTCTTTAAAGTCGGATAATAAATTGGTTCATCTCACCTCCCCCTACCGTCCGTGTTATTTAGAGGGCTATCCGAGGGAGTCCATTACCTTTTTATGGAAAGGAGGTTCATTCAATTTGCTGGCGACCCAATAAGAAGTTCTGTATGGATGCATGGTGACGGGGCTCAAGGGCAAGTGAATTATTCCATTATCTTTAATGTGTGGAAAGGCAAAAGCCGTCAAGGTCTTGAGGGGATTTATTCAGCTATGTAACCTCTGTCCCTTAGGAGGAAACAATGAGTGTAAATAAAAAGTGACAAACGGCGTCCTTTATACTAATTCATGACTGTTTTAATTGATTTTATGCATGTATTCCTCTGTGAATGTGATTAATTGTAGTTTTTTTTAATGGAGACAATATGATCCTGTAGGTTTAAAATCAAGATCTTTCCCTTTAATTATTTATTTATCTTATTTAATTTATTTATAACTTATCTTATGGCTATTTTCTGTCCTTCCATCAGTTTCCTGGCCTGAAATTAAAAAATAAAATATGTATAATACAGCATCACAGCTCTGTCTTGATACTCTTTTAATTCCAGGTTGGAGACAAACAGAAAACTGTAATGACATTTAATTGAAAAGCATCACAGCCACATGGCTTGAAATGATTGGCTTAATTAAAGAGTCTTCTTATATTTGGCTTAAACCTTATTAAAGGATAATCCCCCTCAAAGTCAAAGGTGGTGTTTAAAGGATTTACCATGCAGCGCAGTCAGACTGCATGTACTGCACTGTATTAATGTGGATATAATGAGTGGCATAAACTTTAAAAGCGACATGCATATATGGTCTGCTGTTGCCGTTTATTATTTGGGGTTTGTATTGAACCCAAATGAATGTAGTGGTCACAGCTGTCTGGCCATTAAATGTGATGGTTACAGCAGTAAGTTTTTATAAATAAAAATAGATCAATATTTGGACAAATGAAACATCCATCCTTGAACACGATAATACTGTTTTTATGGTTGTGTACGTTTCTTATTTTCAAGGTTTCCCCCAAGATTTGTTTTGGCAAGGACAATTTAGTTATCACATTTAGTCCCAAACAACAGCCACATTCATTTAAAATATGGCATTGAAATGAAATGAAATGGCTCCTCAGTTCTTTCCCTTTAAAGTTTAAAGATGTATTTCATACAAATACATACACTTTTTTGATGTCAGTGGAGATTTAGCTCTCCTCTGCCACAAAACACTGTGAGAAACCCAAAAACTACTGGCCGAGTGTCGATGCAAAATCAAATGTTACGGGATCAAAGAGCCCTACACATTACAGAGGATGTGACCTCACATTAGCAGGAGCTTTGTAAGAATAGTTTGACATTTTGGGAAATACGCTTTTTTGTTTTGTTGCCCAGAATTAGATGCAGATGAGAAGATTGATACCACTCTCATATCCGTCTAATTTCTTTGTTTAACAAAGCAGAAGTGTAAAATGACAAGTTGTGGTTTTACGGATGTTTTTCCCACGTATCATTTGTTGATAACGTTATAGCTCGTTAGCTCTGGCTCATTAGCATTAAGCTCTCACTTGCTCTTTGGATTGCTGTTTCCTCTGTATGAATACAAATCCTTTGTATTTATCCTTTATCGCGACCAAACGATCAAAAGTCCTGTCAGCTGAGGTCCAATTTTTCAGTAGCTCTCAAGGTGAAAACAGATTCAATCAATGCCACAGGACGCACAATGTGCAGGGACACTGAGCATATTGAATCCTGATCTATTTTGAGAGCTCTCAGAAAGCTTCACTCCTTCATAATGTAGGTAAACAGGTGTAATATTGTAAATTTCGTGTTTCATAACGTTTTCCAATGCGCTGGACATATTGGGAAATAAGATATTTTCAAAAATAATCCCTTAAAGCATTTACTAGGCATCTGGTGCAAAGCCTGTCAGCTGCTTCAAACGTCATCCCTGTCTTGACAGCATGTTTGGTTTTTTTTTTGTCACCTTGCTGGCAAACGCAGCCATTCCTTGAGTGAGCTGAAGAGAAGTGGCGCCTCAGAAGTCTATAGATGTAAACTTGAATCTCTCCCTTTTGTCACAGAAAATCCTATAAGCACATTTTCCTCAGAGGGAATAATAGCGAGGGAAGTGTGCCGTAAAAGTGACTCAGGAGTGGGGAGTCCACTCTGTGTACTCAGGGGAACTGGCAGAGAACGGGTTTAAAAGAAGGTGAGTGTGATCCTGCAGTATTTTGAGCCGAAGCAGATTTTGAAAAACAGAAGAGGCCTGATGAAAAGTGACTTAAGCTGTATTCACGTGGAGCCAGTGCAGTAACTTCATGCAGTTAAAAAAATAAACCTGTCAAACTCTGTATCCCTGACTATAAAAAAATTAAGTAAGTTGCTACTCAATATTTAAAACTTTATATTACTTATAATAACTATGTTTACATGCACACAAGTGACCAGTTATCAGGAAGTAGAATTACCGCCTCACAGTTTTATGCCAACCAGACAAAATGCAGGGAACATGGTCACAATCTCCCCTTATGTTCCTGAGTAACAGCATTGAATAATAGCCAGAGGTGTTTATGCAGAACATTATGATGTCACAGTGATGTTGACCTTTGACCTTTTGAATATAAAATGTCATCAATTCAGAATTTCATCCTATTAGACAATAGTGTTAAACCGTGTCATAATTAGTGTATGAATTTGTGAGTTATGGCCAAAAACATTCTTTGAGAGGTCACAGTGACCTTTGACCTTTGACCACCAAAACATGTAATCAGTTCTTCATCTTTGAGTCCAAGTGAATGTTTGTGCCAAATCTGAAGAAATTACATCCGGGTGGTCTTGAGGTATCACATTCAAGATGGCAAAAACGTGTTTTGTGAGGTCACAGTTTGACCTTTGACCTGTTGCAGGCATGAAGGCATAAAAATGTGGTTACAGCAGATTTGGAGAATGTGTTTCCACACAGCTGTAACCTTGTTACTGTAAAATCTACGCAGCTGGTCAGTGATCACATTTCTCCCCTTAGCTACAGCCATATCTTGAATTAAGGGTGATGTATCGCTGATGCACTATTGATTATATTACGACCATTTATTCAGATTGCACGGTGATAAGATCGGTAGTGACACAGTGTAAAGTATTTTGCAAATTGTCTGCTGTTTAGATGTGGAAATTGACTCATTCAGACTGTTAGAAGACGACGTTTTTTATTTTAGCGTTAGTTTCAGTTTTAACAAGACTTTGGATAGCAGCATGCACCATGACTAATGATGTTTCCTTCTGCCACTTTGATACTTTCCCCGCTTGAAGTCTTTGTCATTACACATGCTCTTGTAAAAACCCTGTTTGTCATGTTTACCTGGCTTCCCTAAGTCCTTACTCTGATGAAATAAAACTGGGTTTCTCTTTTACGTGACATTTAAATGAGCACACTGTTTCCACCTCTGCCTCCATTTGTCATCACAGTTGCGACAGACAATGAACAAAGTAATGCCTGAACCTGGATGTTACAGGGAGGTGGTGGGTGTACAAAGTGCAGGACTTTGTTAAAGGCAGCGCACTCACTTTGGTTAATGAAAGGGAAAGATCTTGATTTCGGTCAAACAGAAACAGGCGCCGTTTTGTGCTTCAAACCACTGCTGACTTTTTCAGTGTTTAAGCAGGACCGGACCAGTTTGATCATTTCGCCACATGGCAGATTCACATTCATTAAAACTTTTCCTCATTATGTTGATACAGAAAAGTTATGTGAGTTGCGTCGCGTGTCTCCAGAAATGTATTTGCTGTTGTAAATGAGTTGGTTGGAACAGAGTAATCATCCGTCTTAAAAAGGAGAAAATATGCTGTGCAGATCGATTTACACTATTTTATTTTCATAGCACCTCTGACTTCATCTAAATGCAGTCGGAAAATTTTCCCCAAAATACTAACTTAACAAAGAGTGGATGTGGCACAGAATTAAAATCACCACAAAGCTTTGAAATTATTGCAAAACCATCTCACGTCCCCAAGCAATATTGGTCTTGTGGGAGTGCAGACCAGGGGCTTTAGGCCAGGATTAGCACTGATAGCACAGGCGGTCATCCACGATGATGACCTGAGGGTTAAAACGGTACGTCGCGGAGTGGCTTTTGAATTTGACTCCTCCAATCTGACATACCCCAACCTTGGCGGCTGTCAGTCAATCAGGGCACCAGCCTGGCAGGCGGGCTGGAGGACTGTCCTCTCGCCTCAGAGTTTATGAGAAAAGATACGGTGTCTGTGAGATTATTCGTCTTTTCCAATACCATATTAGCCCCTAATCTCCTGCCTCTCTCTGCCCATTCTCAACAGGATGAGGTGTTGTTAAGTGCAGCGACAGAAGGAGAGAGAGGGATGGTGGAGGACTTTGCTGGAGAAGGAGCGAATGTGTCAATCACTCGAAAGAGCGCTGAAAAGGTTTTCTTGAAGAGGGGGAGAGGAAAGTCAACAAGCCAACTGCATCTCTTCCCCTCCAGTGTCTCTCCATCCAAAGCATTTAGACGTATTACGACACCAGAACACACACACACACACACATATATATATATAGACAGTTATTCTGCAGGATGAGTTTAAATAAAATGTTTCCTTGTCTACACACACACACAAACACACACACACACACTCTCACAATCAGTGGTTTTGAATCATCTGCACTACCTATATTTTTTTCATCAGGTTGAATAATGAGTCAAATGTGCAGAATTTCAACTGGATTAAAAATACACTCGTAAAAATACTTTAACTCTTCGACTTTGGTATCTCAGTGCATTAAGTTTGCCCTACGGCCATCAGGAGAAGGATTATGCAAACAGTCAGGATCTATTTGTTTACGCAAATCATCACTTTTTATGCCACCCCCACCCCCCATTTACCTCGACTGAGTATATCAAACAGGTTGAAGGCGTCCTGTAGTCAAATTGTAGCTGTCAGCTCGATGGCCATCACATGATATAACACACTGTGCTGCATTCTACTGCAGCAAGTTCTGAAATAATATCCAGATACAGACAATGTAGGTTAATGTGGATGTTGATTAGATTAGGCAGATGCTCTGAAACGCCAGTCTATAGTATGAGGCATCACGATTATTGCAAATATGTCTCTGATTCTTTCTATTTTAAACCTCTGGATTACTTGCCAAAGGTTCCCTCGGTGCACTGCAAGAAAAATAAAAATCAAAAAGTCAAATTTCTAGCACAGCCTTAATAATTTAGCAATCTCCCACAGACCTAGGAACTGATTTAAATGAGGACAAAAGGCACTCGTGCATCACCCTGGTCAGATCCAAAGGCAAATCATTAATTTTGAGCCTCCCGTTGTAGTCAGGATCTGGTGTTTTATTGCGACGAGATTTCCTTAAACTGCCTTCAGAGTCAAAGAGAGTGCTGAGACAAAGCAATCCTATTTCTCCTACAAGGGCACTGCTGAGCCCAAGTTTAAATTGAATGCCCCAAAATAACCGTTTAATTATGTGGCTATCGGAGAGGCTTTCATGTTTTCCAAATGAATCAGGCCGAGTGCGATAACCAATTCTTTCATCGATGTAAAACTGAGAGAGAAAAAAAAGAAAGAAAGATGGGAAGCCACTGAAATTAGCTCATATGCCAGAGACATCAATTATATTTCTTATAATTAGGTAGAATATCCCCAGATCACCCTGATCCCTGACAGATAAATTTAATTAGACAAATTCAACTGCACATGCAGTGTTGGTATCTTTATAAGGCAGACCTTCTGAGGCTGGAAGATGTGTTGGTTTTTAATCTTACTGTCAAGGTGTACTGTAGATTTCATCAAACAGTTGCAATGATCAATTCTTTTTGAAGGACCGTTAAAACTGAGGGATTACACCTGAATCAAAAATGCATCAATAGCAGCACAAATTCTCAAATGTTTTCATTTTTCTAAATATTCACAGCACTCCAAAACAACCTCAGGGTTCAACTTGAACTATGCTTGTCAGAGCAAATCTGTCATTGAGTGAATGAGCTTGTGATTAATTTCATGAAGGCTGTCTATAGCTAATGAATTACTGGCACTGACTATATAACAGATTACCTCTCCAGGAAGAGAAAGAGGGCTTATTTGAAGGCTGAAAAGTTAATCAAAATTGGACTGTGGAGGACCTGCCTGGCTAATGGCACAATACTTAACTGATTTCATTGATTATTTATGGGTTTACAAGATAAACAAAACAACATGTAGCAACAGTAAATAGAGGGCACTTTCCAAATGTCAACTCTAGTTGTTGAAATAGAAGAACAGTAGCAAAGTATACAGAATTACATAAGAAAAATGCTATGTTATACCCAAACAAGACGAAGGCCACATCCACACTATTACGTTTACGTTTTAAAATGCTGCTTTAAACTTTTTAAAATGAAACCGGTCTCCATCCAGACAATTGCAGTTGGCTGCTTAAGTTGCAGAAAATATGAAGAAAAGTAAGACCAGAGATTTCTTTGTTTGGACTGAGGATGCGGTGGAACTGTTACAGAAAGTAACACATGAGTATAAGGCGGCCATGACAGTTGAAAACACAGACTGGGAGAGGGATACGTCGTGACTGAGAAGACCCAATCTGGTGTCTGCGTCATTGTTTCTGAAAATCTCCATTTCTGCCTGTCCAGACACAACCTTGGAGTTTTCAAACTAAAACGGGGGCCAGCAATGTTACTAAAAGTCTCCGCATTAGAGGCTCAAAAACTAAAACATGTTAGCATGGATTTAGCCTAAGTACCTACAGCCATCTGGCTCTGCTAACATGTTGATGTTAAACAGGGATTTCCATATTCCATGGTAGCACTAAATATAGAGTGTGGCTGAGGCTGATGAAAATGTCATTATTTATACAAATACTGGTCATAAATTTAAGTACTGGACAAATTCAAGTTTTGACCTGATGAGGACTATGAAAGGCAAAACCAAAGTTATTACAATTTCATTCTGAGGGTGACATGAATGTCTGTAACAAAGTTCAATCATTTTAATGGTTGTCAACACATTTCACTCAAAACCAAAAATATGAACGTCACTGTGGCGCCAGTGGAAAAGTCAGGTTATCATGAAAGTCAGTAGGATTCAACGTCTGGGAACCACAAGTGTCTGTAAATTACATAGCAATACACTGTTGAGATCTTTAAGTCAACTCACATTACCATGATGTGTATGGAAAACAAAATAATTGATTTAACCCTCTTTAACTACTCCCAAAAACTCTGAATCAAAAAGAATTAATAAAAAAGGTTGCTGACTGAATGAATCACAAATGCTGTTGCATCTGCAAAGTCATTTCCGCACTCACAACATCCAGAGCAACCAAATAGCTTACAATGACCACATTTAACATATGTCTAATGACTGAGCCGTTCACAAGGCTGCTACTAAACTTAATTAAAGAGAGAAATGAGCCATTACCAGAAAGCAGAGCAACAGCACCAGCCTCGTGGTGTTTGTCCAGTATGCTGATGTCATGTAAAAATGATAACTTTCTTTAATGATTTTCTTCAGCCTGCGAATCTAAAATTGCATGGTAGACCTGTGCTTTGCTGAAGTCATTATAATTTGAGAATTCATACACTTATCTCTGACAAAGAGGTTTGTTTTCTAAGTCATTTGACATATGGTAGCCATGGCTAAGAAATTCTCTCTTTTTCTGACAGTTATTAGAGAGAACATGAGTTATCAAATAGTTTAAAAGAAGTGATCCAAGTTTGATAAAAGTATCATAACTCCTATCTCTTTTCTGTGGGATTTGGTCTGACAGAACAGGAGATTTCTACTCTACTTCCCTCTCACTCCGGGAACAACGACAAACCTGTCAGCTCCATTTGTCCTAATCAGCTCTCAGTGGGATGTGCCGGCTACTGGAATGTCACTGGGAATAACACTCACACTGGGAAGTAGCACAGTGGGAAGATGAGGCTTTGTACACGCCTGTACGAGTCTGCACGACTCTCTACCTGGCTACACTGTCACCCTTTGACCTTGGTGTTGACCTTCACATGGCAGCATTTCTCTGCTCAGAATCAGACTGTTGCTTGGCATAACTGATCTATGCTTGATTGATGCGGCATTACAGAGTGTGTGCCTCTGAAATGACTTACAGCTCCACAAGATAGCTTTAAACATTCACGAGTTCAAATGGCTATGACCACTAAAAGCTAAAACGTATACTTTAGTATCAACCGTACGTGTCATAAACAAACTAAATCTGTTATACCGTTAAGCAAATAATCCCTTAATGTGGATGGAAACGATTCCATATGCAACATTATGTTTTGGTAAACTGGGTAAATTTACATTATCACAGCCTTTTTTATTTTCTATCTTATTATTAAGAAATGAAAGAAAGGAATAGTTTTAAGTCCCATCAGACCAGAAAGAGGCACATCCTCACAAAACAGCCAGTGCTAAAGGTTTGGTTGGTAGCAAGCACATGAACTACTGTAGCTGGTGAGCTAATGGCTAACACCTTATCAAACTTGGAACATGCTAGTAGTTAATTAGTAGTCAGTTCCGATAAATCTCAGATATTTATTGATTTTTCTCTGTACTTGTAATTGTACATAATTTAATTTAAGATTAATTGAAGAGGGGGGAGAAAGCTTTCTAAGCTAGCTAGTTTGCTAACTTTCAGTTAGCTCAACTAATGTCTCTTTACTGTGTGAAAATCATTTTCTTTTGTGGAGGAAGTTAAGTCAAAGTGGATGGTGTAACACAGCTAATAAGTTACGAGCGACTCCAGCTCTCTGTCAGCCCTGTCTACACCATTTGCTAAAGGTCAACTGCACAAAATCAAATTAAAGTTCACGAAGAGGAACTCAACACAAAGGATTTGTGCAGATTTACTTTGTCCCTATGAGAAAATCCACTGATAATGGTAAGTGCAATGAAATTAATTGATTTTACCACAAAACTTTTTTAATGTGTGACTGAAACAAAGCTCTCATATTTATTTATCACTCCTCACACTCTCTAACTTCTTCTCTTCTGAGGGGGAAAGAACAACAGACAACATTTTCTTACATTTACCTGAACTAATCTTTCGTTCATTTGGGAAACAAGCAGATATTTACTGTAACCGATTTTCTGAAGTGACAGAAAACAGACTGAAACAGGATGAGTCACATAACTCCCATCTGTGACGGTGCTAAACTGTGAAGGGTGCTTCACTGTCTGTGACACTTTGTGTCCTTGTTACATTAAAATCTTCCCTCGAGCGGCTATAACCGCAACTAATGACTGGCTGTTAGGTGCTGGGAGTGTCTTAAAATTGGGAGACACTAGTATTGATCAACAACCCTGTCAACCCCTCTGATATAATACAGTCATTTCACTGCTAAAAGCCAATAAAATTATATTATCGCTTTAAAAAAGAAGCATGAAGCGGAAATGAATCCTGGCCAGTGGTTCCATGTTTATGCTCGTATAAGAATGGTAAAGCACAAGGCAACAAAACTGATGCATTATTTATAACTAAATATTGAAAACGGGAATACTAACATAATGAGGCTAAATGTTAGGATTACTTCACTGGACTCATAAGAGGTTTAGTGGCTTAAATTCTTAATGTAGACATTTTGTGGCTATTTGAAATGTTGCCATTCATTATCTGAAAAGGGCAAAAGCAGCTAAAAACAAACATTTTAGACTTTCAACAAAGCCACTGTTCTCTGACGCAACTTCCCCAGAAACTTTACCGTTACCAAATGAAGTGTAAACCTGTCCTTCCCCTGGAATTAACCTTAAAGGTGTCATCATTTTGGAATCACTTGTCATTGTGCGACATTTCATGTCAAGAAGTGACAGCAGAGGTGAGAGCGAGGCGGATGGGAGGAAGTAATGCGGCGGGCCAATTAATTCTTCCGCTCCCATCTCCGATTGCATTTGTGACATCAACACTGCCACAGTTTGCACCCTTACCCCTGCATCAGTTATGCAAATGCTGGCAATTTCACATGAATGGCAGTTCGTCTTCCTGAAATGAGGATGGGCAAGAAGCGAAAATAAAAAATGGAGGAGGAGATGTGCGAGCCAGTCAGCCTTGAAATGATTTAATTTAAGTGATGAGGAGTTGACTTTGATAAGTTTGCATTTTAATAATGAATACTATGACCGCTTCAGGGGTCCAGTTACAAAGAAGTAGCATACGTTGCAAAAAAGGAAAATAAACTGATACCAACAAGGCTCAGTCACTGTAAGACAAAACTGAGGCTGTTGTCTCAATATGTGTTAGTGTGTGTTTGTGTGGACCTATAGTAAATAAGATGCAGAGTTAATTTTGCTGCCAGGGGGGAAAAGACCCTATTTGTAGGGTTTTTTTCCCCGATTTTCCAATATGCCAAGTCTAGGGTATGTATGCATATTTAATGAGGCCTTTGCCTCGGTCCAATTTGACACTGAGAAGGATTTCAGCCTACTGTCATTATGAGTGATTGTACTACCTCATGGCACATTCCAGTTGGATGTGGCAATAACTATCTGTCTATCCCCCAAAGCACCACTGATCTTATTATGATTATGACTTTTTCAGCCACTATATATTCAAAACCTGTCACACTATATCATCACCACTGAGGTGCTTACAAAGTTGGGAGTCATCACACCACCATATATGGTTATTTTATGTCTTATGTTCTCTTTTAGAAAATGAAAAACCACTGTAAGTAAGAGTAATCTCACTTTGCCATTCTTCGGTTGGACAGCTGGCAGTAAGAGCTGCATGTCAACAGGAAGTAAACATGTTATACAGGCACAAAAACAATCGACTTTCAAATTGATTGACGGTAACTGTCAGTGCCTCCGGAAATCACCTATAAGACTGCCCTAAAACATTTGAATCTTTTATGACCTGTCGCCTCTATGGTTAAGGCATGATTACATATAACTATTTGATTAAGGTAAGGGAACTTGATGGTCCCGATTTAAAGGTCCCATATTTTATACTTTTGCAGCGTTTTATTTAAAGTTTTGTTCCATAAGAAGATAAATCTGGGGTTTTTAGCACCAGTGTAGTTTTACAGCTCCTCTTCCTGGCTTCTCTCTGGAACTTCAGCAACAACAGGTTGGCTCTTAGGCCTCTCTTCTGTTTTCTGCGGGATTGAATTAAAATATAGCAGATTTCACTTGAACACTTCACTTAAACACTTGGAGAAATCAAATCCCGTAAGGCTGGACGCTGGGTCCATGTGGGCCATGCTTGGGAGATAGCTGAGGATGGTGACTGTATTGTTGTGACATCACAAAGTGTCCTGACGGCTCGTTTTAAGATAGTTTTTGAGTACATTCACACTTTGATACTTTCACAGTATTAGTAGAAGTAGCAGTTTTATAATCAAAAAAACATGTTCATTGACTGTTGGTACGAGACAAGACAACCGGATGTCTCCATTGTCAAAGTCACACAGCCTTTGACTGTTTGTAAGAATATGAAACAGTAAACCTTTATTTCCAATTATGACAAACTCACAAACACCAGATGCATATTTTTTGTATTTGTTAAGTTAAACTCGACTTAAACTAGACGTTCACAAATCAAGCTTTAGAGAAAAATACCAACCAAATATCATCATATTTTTACACTAGGAAGAAAAGTCTACCTGCTCTGGCTTGATTACAACTCACATCTTGTTTTTGTTTCTCCTCCAGTGTGGTGCTTCTTCGCTGCAGGGCACATGATTAGCAGTTTAAGTTGAGACTTGGCTCATATCTTTTTCATGTCCAGGGACACCCCTGGTTTGTGAAGATCTAATAGGTCATAATGAGCGAGCCGTTCCTCTCTCAGCCAC
Organism: Seriola aureovittata; assembly: GCF_021018895.1. Classification (NCBI taxonomy): domain Eukaryota; kingdom Metazoa; phylum Chordata; class Actinopteri; order Carangiformes; family Carangidae; genus Seriola; species Seriola aureovittata. Next base: position 20,158,662 of record NC_079368.1, read on the forward strand.
CGCACTCACTGGTAATGAATCGCTCAAAGGAATAGGTCATCTCTTACTGTCTGGAAGATTTACTACCATCCATATCAAGTAGAGTGAGTAGAGGACAAAGGAGTGTTTCACCTTCTCTCTCATCATCTATTATGAGTTTATTCAATGCTGTACATTATGTGCCTACATATAATTTAATTCCCTCAAGAAAGGATTTCTATTCACTGGCTGGGATGTGATATTCAGTCAAATGTAATAACCTCAGCTGCTCCACTGTCCCAAAACGGACTATCTCAAAATGTCACTCACAGTCTCCCTTCTTACTTCTTTATTTCCCTCCTTCATTCATTCTTCCCTTTGTTCTTTCTGTCTCTCCTCTTTTTCAGACAGATATTACAGTCATGCTTTGAACTGCTGTTATATGGATTTCCATTCTACTTCTATATTGAAAACAGTAGCCATTCCTCCTTTTCATTCCTCATTTCCTTTCCTTTCCTTTCACTCTGTTTCTTTCACAAAATACAGATAACCAATAATATAAAGCTGTTCGCTGCTTGCTGGACACACTCCCGTCGATCCACACTAAGTGTTCCTCACTCAACCTTGTACGCATTTCTGTTTTAGACAAAATATAAGGAACTAAAGAGAGTTTCTGTTTTTGGTCTTTCGAGTCAGCTTTAACCTTGTTGTGTACTGGTTCTTCAGAGCCAAAAGTACACAATATATTCCTTTAAAGCCTTTGAACAAGGCTAAACTATGCAGCAGCCAAAAGAAACAAAAGTTCATTGAAGTATTCGAGGCAACATCTGTCTGTATGTGTTACCCACAATCCCAAACAAAGTCGAGCGGCCGGAGCTTGATAGGGCCAAAGCTCATAAAGATAAGAAACCCCTAATTGTGTTTGAAAGATTAAAGCTAGTGGTTCTTGACAGTTTCCGTAAAAAGGCACAGAGTGTCAGAGTCTGTATCCACCAAAGCACAGAGAAAATATTTCACTTTTTACAGGAGTCTTTACATTTCAGCATTTATAATGATTCCTGCCTCTGTGTCTCCATCTGTTATTTATTCTTGCACAGTGTGCATTTGGCAAACTGACAAAATGACAGCCTCTCTCACTCTCTCTCACACACACACACACACTCACACACACACACACACTCTCACACACACACACACACACACACTCTCACACCTTGTGAACAAGCAACACAATTTACTATGTTAATGGACTTAAATGCCATGAGTCTTTTTAAATGTCAGTGCACTCGATTTTAACATAAAGTAAGTCTAACCAGGTGCAGAACAGACACCGTTGCTGCTCTAGTTCAGTCAAGATCTGTGAACACGAGCAGCTCAAATCCCAACGAACAAGACTGCAACTTTCAAACAGAGCTAATGTCTGTTCATCATCATTATCATTTTTTTTCTCTGCTGTGATTATGGAATTAAGTTAATTCAGGCTTAAAAACTCAGACTCAAACTAAATCATTTCCCCCTTCTCTGCCATTGGAGCAGAAAATTTCTCTTTACAGCATGACAGATTACATTCCTGCCTCATGTTTTAGCTGATGCTGATTGAACATCTGCATGTTTTCTTTGCATACATCTTTAATAAAATATTTTTTTTTGTTGACTTAGTGTCTTTGTCAATGCTCAGATTTGGAAAGTAAACTTACTGAACTACTTCAGTACAATCCAGACGCACTGATACTTTGAGCGTCTCTCTTGTGTGTTTTCTACGGCATCTCAGAAAGATTTATTCCACTTTTTTACTCCACTGCAGTAACGCTTCAACTAACACATGACAAGCTTATAAAATACGATGCATTGTAAAATATTTATACCACTGCCAGTCTCTTAACCACATGAGGTCAATATTAAAGGCATTAGTACAAAATCAGAATAAGATATGCTGTCACGAAAACAATCTTTTACTGATCACTTAAATTCAAATTACTTCTAATACTGTGCTCGATCTGGAGCTACTGTTTTAATCACTCTATTTTTATGCCTTGAAATGTGTACATTTCACATGACATCACACAACTGTTCTTCACTATTCACTTGACATACATTTTAATACATTTACTTCAGAAAAATCTGAATGACAGACTAATGTAGAGATCTTCCTCAGATAGTAGATCAGCTAGTAAACAAATTATATAAAATATCTCAAGACACGATTAATATGTTATTATACAGTAAGGAACCGTTAATGGCAAGTTAGGTTTAATGCTTTATTTTATATTTTCATATTTATATTATTACTATATTTTTATTTTTTAATAAAATGTTATGCTGTTCAATGTCAAACATTAAATACATTTGCACTTTAAGCTCTATTAATAGGAAATAGGAAAATGTATCTGTAACTACAAATAAATTAATAAATATTGAATTAGATTGGATTACGAAAGTTGGACAAATTGTAACTTTCACCTCAGTAAAGAAATGAAAGACTGTCTGGGATGTGGAGGATAAGATACCTGGATAATATTAGTATCGTAGAGACATGAATAACCAGGTTACATATGATACTGTATGTTCCACATAAACATCATATCCTACATATGAACCATGATAACATGGATAACGGAAATATTATTTTGGGAAAAGTTAAGGAAAGTTCAATTAAAAGTTTGTCCGCAATAGAAAAGATAACTGGGGCAGCAGTGCATGTCTGGCCTTGGGCTACAAAATAGCCAGAAATGGGCCTGCCCCTGTCAGACTGTCATCACATTTAACCTTCAGATTTGCAACGAAGTAGCCCCCCTCCCAAAAAAAGGAAAAAACTTTCTGGACTACATAAAGAGTTCCTCAGGATGTGCGACATCACAGCGGCCAGCAGCTGCAGGAGGAAGGCAGAGTGTGGCAGCTTCCTCTCAGAGGTGGACCACAGGCTGGAGACGAGATCCCTGAGGGGAAATTTCACAGCAGCTTTGAGCCGGGATTTCTAAGGAAAGGGTTAACTTCCAGCTCTTTGCTTTCATCTTCGAAAATGCGGCTGCTGCTGTTCAGCTCAGGGGGAATTATCATGTTGGAAACCCCCCCCCCCCCCATTGCGCAATGTCTGTCAGTCCCCATATGTACTGTATGTTCATGTCCATATATACCCCATAAGGTTATTATATTAAAATACATTACGATGAGGGGTACGGTTCAGGTTATGACGACTTGCTGCCAAAGCCAAGACAAATAAATAATGGCAGGCTTAAAACAGACAGCATATACAGCATGTGCTGCATTGACTCTTTGCAGCACAGATATGAAATGTTCTTCCATCTGAACCACTGTCTCTATTAACTTTTGGTTTTGTTACTGTGCTAACATTTCATAATCAACTCTTCAAAATGTCTTGTTGAACAAATTGAATGTTGTCTTTTGTCTCTCTGACGGCTTCAAACTGGTGTTAATCTGTCGCATTTAACCGAGCCGTCTTTGTCACTCTTTCTCCGCGGCCGTTGTTGTTCTTCTCTGAGTTTAAGTCATTTCTATTCATGTTATTTCTAGGTTAGAGCCCCTTCTCTACATTGTCTTCGTGCTGCCTGCCTGGCATCAGGAGTAAAACAATGAGCAGTTCGAAGCTGCAATGATTGCACACAGATTTGATTCTATTTAGGCATTGCTGTGCCTTTAGGGGTTTTGATGCACCCAACCACTGAATACAGTAACACTAATGTGCATATATGTGTGTATGTGGGTGTACACAGAATAGATTCAGAGCAGTTCCATCCTCTGATTCATAACCCCAAACGAACATGCAACCTTACATCTTTTAATGCGTGTAGAAGAACAAGAAAGAGAGATTGGCTGGATTCGAAAATCAAAGGCTCCTTTGAGCTCCTCCATTCTCAGGGACTTGCCGCTTTCAGGCACAGCCACCATTACCCATCATGCTTGGGCTATATTAAACATCTATCACTAGTTAGCACTCAAGTGAAGCATATTGTCTCCCAGAATCAATAGGTGTGTCATTAGAGCTAAACTCATCTCACAGTGCCAGCTTGTGCCTTTGTGATGCTGAGAGTGAGAGTGAAATTTGGAAATGTCAAAGTGAGCTTTAAAAGCACGAAATATCACCTTTCAAAGTCAATGGCATTTATCAATAACACCTTAACACCCCTCTGATATATTACGAACATTTTGTGCTAGTGAATATCTTTCTTATTCTACCTATGATCTGCAGCCTTTCTAGCTCTCAGTTTTTTGGGCTTTGGTCATAAATCGAACAAATCTTTTCACTGAATCTTCTACTTAATGCTACACTTTAGTTATAGATTAAAACAAAAAAAGGATCCCGATGTAAAGAAATGTACATTTTTAATTCTCTAGTCTACAGTGCAGCAGTACTTTACCTACCACCCTGTAGGTAAAGAGAAATAAGGACATTCAGCACTTTAGAAGCAGCCTGACTGGCCGGCCTCTGCAGGTTAGCTCCATGTAGACTCCATGACAGCATCACTTAACTTCCACTAAGAACAGCTCAGTGTATTTATGGTAGCTTGTCTTACGAGTTAAAGTCTTTTCTGCTGTACACCTATGTGAGAAACACATCGCAGCACCATGTGAGTGAGACTTTGTATAAACTAAAATAAGATATAACAGTTTTGGTACAGTAGGTATTATTAGTAGCTTCTCAGCTTGGTGGATAACTGAATGAGTTCACTGACTTTATGACTTTTTTTCACTTTTGCTAGTGTTACTGGATGATTTGCATTTAGTATCATCTGATAACTGTCACTTGTAAACACAATGGCAGCAAATATTTCATAGTTCCACTTTTAATACGTCTCAGTAAATTCTCCCATCCCGCAACTATTCTGCATCAATCCCCCACTTGTCCAACAACAGCAAATGCAGGCTATTACTTTCCCTCAAAAGGTCTAAATACAGCAGACCCAAAGAGACTCATATCATTGCTGCCTTTCTAAAACATTCTTGTACTTTATGACTAAAAACAGGATTTAACAAGAATTTCTTGAACCCTTCCTCTCAGAGTTGGTGCCGCGGTGCAGTAATATAACAAACAAAAAATGTTTTACACATCTTAGTACTTATGAAACATTTCCAAACCCCACTGGACAAACTCAGAGATACTTGATCTTCAAGCTAAAAACAACTCTCTCTCTCTAAGTTACTCAAAAGTTCATGTTTTTCGCAGGCGGTCTCCACCCAAACAACAAATTAGCAGTCTTAACTTCTGTACAACGCTGTGCTTCTTCCAACAACACTGAGCCCTCTGCCAAAAATCTGTGTGTGCTGTTTGATTTCGACCTTAATTTTGAAATGCATATTAGCAAGGTCGTCCAATCTTGTGTTTAGCATTTAAGGAATATTATCGAAGTCTGTTCTTTTCAGGACTTCAGACACACTGAATCCATCATACATACTATTATTTTCTCACAGTTACGATTACTGCAATGGTCTCCTAACAGACATAAATCAGAAAACAATTCATAAATTATAAAAAAAGCAGCAGCTAAACAACTAAAAGAACTAGGACAGAAGGACACATAACTCCCTTTTAATGTCCTTACATTAGCGACCAGTTTCTATCATGTGTTTCACTTAACTATCATAAAGCTTATCATTATCTCGGTTTTCTTGAAAGGTCCAATATTTTATATTTTTCCTAGATATATTTGTGGTTTTAAGAGCCAAAAACCATCTAAATGTAGTTTTACTTCTCTCCCAGGATTCTCTCTGGAAGTCTAGCAACAACAGGTCGGTAAGCCAATCAGAAGAGAGGCAATCAGATTCTGATTCCTATATTCTGACTGTTTTCTGAGGGATTGAATAAAAATATAGCACGTCAAGTAAACACTCAGAGAAACTAAATCCTGCAAGGCTAGATGAGGTCCAGGTCCAGGTGGGCCGGTCTGGGGGCATGGCAGAGAGCGGTGACTGCTTTCTTGTGACATCACAAAGTTACAGGAAGTCCTGACGGCTCAGTTTCTGAATACAGACTTTGTGCATTTCTCTCTGGACTGAGCGCTTTGAGTCTTTCACAGTATTAATATATATCCTAGACCTGCTCTATAATCAAGAAAGACATGGAAAGTTGATTTTATAAAATATAGGACCTTTAAATGTCTCCTGATGTGCAGCTCCATGCTGCGACAGTATATCAGGTGTTAATCATGAGACGCTGGTTTGATTCAATTGGATTTTCTGCGCAGAAATCAATAACAAATATAAATCCAGTCCGCCAATTAACCTTCAGCTACAGCTCCATTTCCTCTGCTGCACAAAACACATCCTGCTGTAAAACTCACTCGAATGGTGCATCAAGTGTTAAGCCACAGTCACTGGTATGATTCAAATTGATTGGCTGTGTAGGAATCAATATCAAATGTGAATCCATTTCGGTAACGAGTCCGATTCCTGCCTGGGGAGTCGACATCATCTCCTACCCTCTTGTCAGCATGGCTCAGCAGCTGCAGCCTGCGCGCTCTTAGTAATATGACACAGACACAGAGAGGGCGAGTTAACACACACTGAAAAGATACTGAGTGAAGGAAGGAGAGAGATACTGATGTTAGGAGAGGGAGAGAAGTTGGGTAAAGACGAGGAGAGCGGAGGCACAGACATAGAGATGTATAACAGCAGACAAACCCCTCGTCCATCACTAAATGATGTTTGTCATTCTTGCAGAGCGAGAAAGGGAGAGAGATTCATTGTCCCAGGGGAGCTCTGACTGCTACTTGTTGGTGTTTTTGAGACTCTGTAGCTTGTATTAATTTATTTCCACTCTCAGAACATTTTCATGCCTGTATTTGTAAGTATGTGAGGAAGCTGGGTGTTATATCATGCTTTAGCACAGAGGTCGCCACCGCAGAAATTTAAACCCAAGACAGAGGATGGGCGCAAAAGCAAAAAGCAAAAACAAAAACATCTTCTTTATGGATAATTCCTATTCATTACTCAGAGACATTTGGCAACATCACTAAAATGATTCCTGATGAGGCACATTTTTCTGCGCAGTGAATTGTGAAAGGGTAAATACTAAAATACCCATGAGCCTCAGCCACGGTAACTATGGAGAAGAAGCCAGTCAAAGACTTCTTCTCCAAATCACAGCAGGAGCAAATTTAAAATGCTTTTTTTTTTTTTGCAGTTGTGAACAAACACAGCACCACAGCTGCTGAATTTATCCAAAGTTGACCCAGAATCCAAAAGTAAATCAATTAAAGCTGCGGATTGTTCTGTCAGTTTTCTCAACACTGTAATCTTTAGCAATCTTTCAATCCGCCGTCTGCAGGGCAGATAACAGAATTTTAAAGTTTGTGAATCAACGTTTGTTACAGAAATGCAGCTTCGTAGTTCGACTTCACAACCTTGTACCTTTGACCTTTTATCAAAGAACCAGATATGTTTTAACACAGCTGTTAATCTTTTGTTGTAATGATTAAGTCAAGAGCGTTTCATGTGCATCCCAGTTAACTGTGAGTAATGCTACAGTTAACGTTACGGGAAAAAAAATAATGCGACTTTTACATCTGGAACTGGGAGAGCCCTGAACAGCTTTTTCAAGTAGAAATAACATGGCTTACATTCTCTAGCATGTTTACAATCTGTCTGAACTAACCTGTTTCTCACCCTGTCAGACTTTGTTGTAGCGACGTCGCTGTAGAACTCGGAGAGTACAATTTTATCATAAATGACTTCCTAGAACTATAAAAATAAGAAACAAGATATAATAAACTGTAGTAATCCTTAAATAAAATGCAAGTGAATATAACAGCCCTGAAATAAGATCAGTTTTTACAAGTCTTTCAACTTTAGTCTTTCTCAATGCTGATTAATCAGCTGATTATTGTTTTGATTTAACATTTGGTTTATGAATGTTAAATCATAGTGAAAAATCCTAATCACAACTTTGCAGAGAGGTGGTGTCTTCAAATGTCTTGTTTTGTCCAACTAACAGTCCAAACCTCAAATATATTCATATGAATATAAGAAAAGCTGGAAATTCACTATTTGAGAAGCTGGAAACTGAGAACTTGATCAATGACTGCAAAGATTAATCCATCATGAAAACTGTTACGGATTCAATAATCGATTAATTGTTCAGCTCTATTAGACTTTAGAGTCAGCTCTGAAGCTGCAGCTGGATTGTGCTCAATTCTGTTCTGAAGTGTTGCTGTTATTTTGTTCACCCTGCTCTATATTCTCACTGGTGCCGTCAGTGTACAAGCCCCTCCAAACACTTTTCCACTCTTCCTCCTTAAACAACATCTGCTGAAGTAAGAGGCCTGAAGCCCCCTACCAGAAACACACACAGTCACACAGACACAGACACAGACACACACACACACACACACACACACACACACACACACTTTCCCTCCTCCCTTGCACTGCACTCTCTCGGGCCTGCCATCTGCCACAGAGTTGGACAAGACCCCACTAACACAGCAGCAGCGCACGCACACACACACACACACACACACACACACACACACACACACACACACACACACACACACACACACACACACACACACACACACACACACCCTCATTTCAAACCCTTGCAATTGCTGAATCACATACACACTCTACAAAACCCAAAGTTAGCCAGGCTGCATTTTTAATGAGGAGCCCCCCCATGAACAAAACAGCTTGCAGGGTTATAATGGTTCCAAGCGAAGCCCCACCCCGCTGCACAGAGCCAGTGAACTCCTCCCCTCCTCTGTGTGACTGGCCCGAGGAGGAGGAGACAGAGAGGACAGAGAGGGGAGGACAGAGGGAGAACAACAAACTCTAATTACTCCTCTGTGGCTCTCGGGCCCCTCCAGCATTTTTATTTCAGGAGTAGAAGAGAGCGAGAGAGAAGGAGGAGGAGGAGAAGAGAAAGGAAAGGCGAGGACGGTGCAAGGAGAAAAAAGGACCCGTGCTGATTGAACATGAAACATCTCCCCGTGGCTGTCCCTCTGTCTCCTCTCTTCTCTCCCTCTCTGCTTGTTGGACATAATGCCCCTTCGCTTTCACTGCAACTGTTCATCACCACTCAGTTATCCAAAGTGAATAACGATGTTTCCTCTTGGAGAGGGTGAGGCAAAGGAGTGAGCCCGGGGCCATGCATTCTGATGGTCTAAGCATTCCCCAGTCACATTCTGCTCGGGCAAAATCGACAGCGCAGCAAGGGAGGAGAGAGAACGTCTGAGCCTCCTCCTGCATCCATATTCTCTGGGCGTTGTGTTTATTTGTTGTGTTTTACTCATTGTTTACAATCTGCATCACCCAAAAGTCCCACTGCGTTTCTCCCTCCTGCAAATACACACAGAGGCAGGGCGAGAGAGAGAGAGAGAGAGAGAGAGAGATAGACGGAGAGAGGGCTTTAGTGGATGCCGGGGAAGCTTGATGTCGTCTTTCACAAACAGACCCGGGCGAATTAGCAACATTATGTCTGCTCTCTGGGGGACGTTCGTTCTCGCCTGCCACGCCGCCATCATCATCATCACTGTCACCCGGATGGTGCCCGTGGAGGGGCGAAGCCACTTGAGGAGAGCTTCCTTCGCAGGGAAGCTAAAGCTAAAGAGACAGCTGGGCCCTGCTCCAGAGTCTCCGGCTATTTCAAAAAAGGCTGCTCAGTTCATGGCAGCAAGCCACATTCGTTTCATTTTTTCATGGGTCCATTTGCTTTGTTTCTAATTTTTTTTTTTTTTTTGCCAGTTTCCCCCGAAACAGATTTGAATGGTTGACTGACAGGAAAATTGTGTCTGCAGTTATTTGGTCAGATCACTGAGCTGGGACACAATGAAATAAAGGCATATTTGGTCATAATCCTGCAATAAAAAGTGCTTTTTATCATATCCTACAAGCTAATAAAAATCTTTATAACCAGGACATGTGCAGCATTATGGTCCTGCTGTAATAGAAGCCATTAAAGTCACATTATCTGGTTCAGTGTGTCTTTCTGCTGCCTGTGCTGATGCAGGATGAAATGAGCCATTCTAATCCTCATTAACATAGCTAATTTCACATGAGAAAGTTGATAGTGGGTGTCAAAACCATTCAAAGGTCACCCAAGCAAGCTCCATCATTTGATATGTAAGTTCGCATGCACAAAATGTGCCCGTCTGGAAGTGTGGTCATGTGTGGTCTTCTACCTGCCTGAGCTTTAATTATCTGTGAGCCTTCCTCAAAGACAAAGCAGTGGCATTGTCTCTGGTGTGTAGTGTTGGACAGACACAGACAGAGACAGGGCATGATAAAATGGATAGAGTTGTCAAACAACGGTTGATCATGTAGGCAGAAATAGGTGAAAAGAAGGGAAGAGGGGTAAGTGGGGAGGGAAAGGGCACCAACCACTGCAACCTACTCTCTCCTCCCCTTGGAGGCTGTAAGTTATACAGATAACCTTTGGTCGGGGTGGATGAAAAGTGGGGGAAACAAACACGTGACATGTTGCTTCTTCAGCAGAGACACTGGCACAAAGCCATGTCACAGGGAGAGGAGGGGACAAGTCTGACATTAGAGGCATGAAGATGCTGCCACATGACCTTTAAAGGGGAGAATTAACTGAACATCATAGTCTTCATGCCAGCTGTGTTTGGCTGTGTGTCACATGTCTCCGGTTGCACACACACAAGTGGAGAGAGGTCATACAAATGTGTACAAGTGTCTAGGGTCAAAACTGGGCTGAAACTGGACAAAGACATTTTTTTCTACAACATCCAGGGTACGTTCAATGGCTGTTTCAGCAGCATTTAGCTGTCTACATTTCAAAGAGACAGGTCCTAACTACACACTGAAATACAGTCAATAACATGCTGTTGAAACAATGCAGCGAAGAAAAAGATTTTTCAGTTAAACTCATCCCCGTTTTCAACAAGACAGCTAGTTGATTTGTGACCTGCAAATGACCAGAAGCAAAGTATATTCAGCAGATTTACTCAACTTGCTCTTTTTGTGATGAAAAAGATCGGAAAGAAAGAAAGAAAGAAAGACCAAACCTGGACTGACCAAAGAAAAGTGTTATGTTACAATGCAAGAACCTTTGAAGGTCCTGTATGCTAATGTCTTAGCATAAGCACCCACAATGATATCTACGTGATGGTTTTAGCTTCAGGAAATCTAGAAAATCAGTAAATGATTCTCAGCAATCACTCAACAACCACTTGCTGATGTTTTGTGTCGGTTGAATGTCTTGAGCTTGACAGTCCTTGACAACACACTACGGCAGCTGGATAACAAATATATTTCAAACCAGGAAAAAAAAACCCAAGACATGTTTGTTCTTCGTTTGTAATTAGAAAGTAGAGAACTCACTCAGCCACTCTCCTGCGGGCGGTGATGCTGGCCACAATGACGCTCTCTGGTCTTGGGGTGGCCACAGCCTTGAAAGTGCCCTTCCAAAACTTCTCAAAGAGCTGCTTCTCTCCCAGCTGCTGGAGGCTGGCTGTGCTGCCCTGCGATCCCAGGGACGGAGAGGGGACGCAGGGGCCGAGCTGGAGCGAACACGGGGGCTGCATCTGTAGCTCTTGGGTCTCCAGACCGGATCGGCTTCAGTCCCTCAGCAGACAGAGTCTCTTCTCACTCATGGAAACACGCAGTCCCAGCGGTTGCTGCTCAGGAGCTGTCCAAGTACTGAATCAAACTGAGCAGTGTGCAGTGTGTCTGTTTTACACCGTCCTCTCCTCTCACAGCAGCAGGTCAATGTGTCAGCGCGTCTGTCTGCTGTTCGCTCTCGAGCGGGAGCGTGGGGAGAGGGACAAAAGCTGACCCTCTCAAACTGGAGGCAGGGTATTGTTCTCCCAGATGAGGAAGGAGGGGTGGGGGAGATTGTGTTTCTCTCTCTCCGCCTCTCCTCTTCTATCACATCTGCTGCTTTTTGGGACGGGGGGTCTGTGTCGGGGGCCGGGAGTCGGAGCGCTCCTTTCTCCCCCCCCTCCCCTGTGTGCTCCCGTCGGCAGCTTCACACAGAATCAGGCATCCCTCACAAGAGACGAAGCGTGTTTCAGTCCTGAGGGGGGGAGGAGACCAAGTGTTTTCTTGTTGCCAGAGTGCAGTGTTGTGTTGTGGAGATGACTGCGCGCCCACGCACAGCGGCTGAGGACTGAGCAGGTCTTGAGGCAAGTGTTGTGGCGAGTCTGAGGAGGACGTCTGAGGATGAATGTGCGTCGGAGGGTGTGTGCGCGTGTGAGAGTGGGAATCGAGTGAGGAGCTCAGCTGAGCGCGGCTTGTTTTGTCTCTCTCAGCCTCTGACGTCAAAAGTTGGGGGCTGGACGCTGGGGTGAGGGACACCTTCTGTCATCCTCTCTCTCTCTCTCTCTTTGTCTCTGTGTTACACTTGTCTCACTCTACAACACCACTGACAAGGTTCAGCTCTCCTATCATCCTTCAGCTATCCTGACTTGTGCCAGCATCAGTTTTCTTTCCTTTTCCTTCCTCCCTTCCTTCCTTCCTTTCTTCCACCTGTGTTGTCTGTTTCAGTGACTGCTGGAGCTGACATGATCAGTCAATTAATTGATTTCTTAAATCAACAGAAAATGAAGTGGCAGCTATTTTTAAATCTGATTCAAGCTTTTCCAATGTGAGGGGTTTTCTGCTTTCCTCTGTTTTACATCATTTTAAACTGAATATCTTTGTTCAGACAAAACAACTGTGATGTGATTTTTCCACAATTTTCTGACTTTTAATAAATAATGAAAACAACAATTAGTTGCATCCTCAGAGAATAAATTCACTTTTGAAGACAAACAATGCTTGACTGATTAAAGCTGCCATGTTTATTCTGGTGTTTTGTCTTGCTGTCTTTGCTTTTTACATGTTCTTTACATGGGCAATATGAATATACAGAGGGTAGACAAAATAAGGCAAACAATTAAGACAAAATAATAGTAAGGTTTTATTTTACAGGTCTATCATTTCATAATAATTTCATGAAATTTCATTGGCAGAATGTAGTTTGGTAAGAATGAACTTAAAAAGTTCTCAGACTGTTATTTTAGTTAGTTCAATTAGCTGTGTTGAGTTTATTATTGGCTTCCAAATGAATTTCCATAAAAAGAAATTGCTCCATTTAAACCCCGGGGAATATTTATAACTCATTAATTTATCATTGTGATAATTTATGGAAACCTTACTCTTCATTTGTGCTGAATTGTATGTGTGTTTGTTGACATATTTCACGTACTGCATGTTCAGCTTGGCTTCTACCCTCTGACTAAAAGTCTCAAGGTGGTGCTAGCTTAGCATTTAGAAATAACTGGAAGTGTAACCACAGGATAACTTTATTTAACTATCATAAAACGTTACCATCATTACTTTTTCTAAACGTCACATCTCCCCAGTGAACCTTTCTGTCACGGTGTTATGCTGTTGTTTGTTACTGCTACTACTGTGATCTATTTTTTGGGTCTCCTATATTGAACTCTCTGTGACTAACACATTACTACTATTGATGACTATTGAAGTCAAATGTTGTGCGAGGAGCAGTTTTCATCATCATATACTGTAGCTGTACACATCTCTTTACACCTGTAGCTGCACTGGGAGTAGAGTTATATAATATGTAATATTAAATGTATAAAAAGTTGATAGAATAAAACCGCTGTTCTACGAAATGTTGAATAATCCAATACAACAAAACCACAAAACATAAACTTGAGAAAATGGACAAAGACTTTCTCGTCCAGTCTCATCAATAGCTGAAGATTTCCTGCCTCATGAATGGGTTTTATTTATTGTACTGGATGCTTAAGATACTGTAAGGCGCTGCTAGTACTCTCCCTGAATATGTCATTATTGATATGTCAACTCTACATGTAGACTGCAATATGTTGTAAACTATGCAAGTCTTTCTCTCTCTCTTGTCCTCTTCACACACACACACACACACACACACACACACACACACACACACACACACACACACACACACACACACACACACACACACACACACACACACACACACACACACACACACACACACACACACACTCTCCATGAGTGTCTTGGACAAAGGGCCGAGTAAATCAGCATAACAAAAGGCCTGGCTCAGTGAGGACCAGCCGGAGCATGTGGCTGACACAAACCTCCCCCGAGGGTTTCAGCTTCTCCCTGCCGATACCTCCTCCTCTCCTCTGCACTCTGCTTCTACAAGACATGTAACACAGAGTAACAGCTCAACAATCCCCTCCCCAAACCCTGCCTCCTTTCCCTCTCTTCTCTTCTTCTCGCTGTCTCTAATGCTGCATATCATCCGCTGCCTGCCACTGCTGGAACGTGTGGGACTCTGCTTGAAAATCTTGTTGGGGGGGGGGATTATTGATGTGGGTAAAACTACTATGGGGTTTGCCACCCTGTTCAGGATACAACAGAAAAGTCTGTGTAATACTTTGAAGGATAACTGCTATTTATAGACTTTTGGAATTGCTTGTAAGCCGTCACATGAGGCAGCAAACTCATCTGTGATATACTCACGTACTTTCTTTAGATGTCTGATTTTCCCTCTGAATCGCACACTGCAACAAAAGGTTCTACCTTTTCAGTTCACGACAGCTTTTACACAACATTCGCTGTTGTAAAACTGTTACGATTATCTCTGTATTACGCTCCGGTTGAAAGACACAAGACGATGTACACCTGTGGTTTTTTCACACTTTAACCCAGCAGCTCTGAGTCAAATTACAAATCACACTCTTTGCATCACTGTCAACCATTTTCCAAAGCATAGCATATATTTTTTTCTAAACTGATTTCCAATTATCCAGGCAGCATCAGCTGTGACAAATTTCAGAAAGCAAATCTTCAAAGTCTCTATCACAATGTACAAAAACAATCTTTATTTTATGGTCATGTGGTACTTTTGTGTATGTAGCAGAAAACTTATTTTTTTATAATGATCTCTTTGTTTAGTCTTTTAAATGTCAAAAATAATTTAAATGTCATGACAGCACCCCAAAAATCTAGAGTAACGAAAAACAACAACAAAAAACTTAAATACAGCAATAGAGACTTCCTACAACTGCATTATCACATGACAACACTAACACAATGTTCACTGAAATGGATTACTTGTCTCAAGCTTGTTTCACTTCTCTGCCGGTTAAATTTCATGGAATATTAAAATAAATTCACACCACTGGCTGCCTGTAAAATAAGGTTACAGCACTGCACACAGCCTACATAACTAAGCATTTATCAGGACCGCACACACAAGATATACAAGGGTGAGACCAACAGTGAAGTGACTGCTCAGCTCAGGCTTGTATTTTCTCGTGTGTAGTTTCTGATGCTTGTTGATAATAAAGACAACATCAAGCAGGTTAGAGAAAAGCTCTGTGCTATTTTGACAAGCAATTTCCACTAGAAACTTCCTGCTTGCTGCAGTTGTCTCTCTCTCTCTCTATCGCATTCATGAAAAAAAGAGTAGCCACAGATACGTTGGCTGTGAATGAGAGTACAGCAGTATTTTCAAATACGGCTGGACAATTAATCAAATGTGGCCAAGTGCAACATCCAAATCACAGGAGCTGCAATTCTTTTTAAAGGTAAAAAGTGCCACAACACACCATGAATGAAGCATTGTGCGACAGAGATGCCGTCCTACAAATCATATTCTCCACACGTAAAAGGAACATGATTGTTTGGTACAAGACCCAACAAAAGTCACATCATCATCATTTTTATATTTTTTCCAATGAAAGTGAAATACAAAAATGACCATTGCAGCTGAAATTGTGACTTATTGCAATTGCAATAGCTGCTAAAATAATCACAATATGAATTTTTTATTTTTGCATATCGTTCAGGCTTATTTTCAATCGTGATTAGCTATGTTGACTAGTCACAAATAATTTTGATAATTAATCATTAATGTCATTTATCAAATGAAAATCCTTTACATTGGTTGAGTCCGTCTGCTGTTATGTGAGGTTTTGCTGGTTTTCTCTGGATGCTAACTGAATATCTCTTTTGGGTATCTGAATATCATCAGCTTGGGTCAGGGTTACAGAAATTGTTCACTGTCTTTTAGACACTTTTGAACTAAACCTTTTTATTGATCAATCGAAAAAAAATTATCAACAGATTATTTAATAAAGAAAATTACCACTAGTTGCAGTCCTACTTCAGATCACAAAGTGAATGTAATCACACTCATCAGGTGATGTGGTGGCAATGTGACAGTCAATGTGTGAAACTACGCCTTATGTAAATGATCTGTAAATCGATTTCTACTCTAAAAGGCATATGGACCAACGTACACACTGACAGTACACAAACCGCATAGTTAACAGATGAAGTCGAGCTTCATTCACACTGAGTAGTGACGTTACGATAACCGTTACTTCGCTATCAAGTCCATGCCAAATGGGTTGATGATGATGACGACTGATGGGGGCAGAATAATGACCTTAAGTGTTATAGTCTGTCATGACACAGTAAACAACAACAGCAACACATGGAATAGCGCCAGCAAGAGCAAGTGTCACATCGGGACATGTAGAAAAAATCCTAATTTTATTAAACCACTGTCGTTTCCATTCAGTCTGTCAAATATAACTTTTCAAATGAATATTTCCAAACACCACATTAGTCAGTTTATATCAGATTTAGACTCATGAAATTTCCAAGGTGTTATACCACAGTTTTGGTATTGTGACAGATTTTTAATAAAAACTGCCCTGGATGACTTCCACTGTATATGAGGATCTGTGCACTATTTTGTTTTCATACAGGATAAACCTGGATAATCACACCACAATATTCCCTCGCTGTGAGTGTAAACAAGGTGTCGTAAACAAAAGTTTTCACACGCCGCACTGACGACACTGCCATGTGAACTTCTCCTTCCCCCTGATGAGGAGTTGTAGGCGTGGGTGAGAATTAATATCTCTGCCTGCTAATAGGTATGCATAAAGACAGAGCGCGGTGCCTCGTCTGGATTAATAATGCATATATTAGCTGATAACATGAAACCTTGATGTATAACAACACCAGCCACTTAATGATAAGTGGCTGCCTCATCAGTGTGCTTTGCATAAAGATGTAGCGCAGGCACTCTCGAATCAAACCACAGGGCAGAGCCGAGCCGGCCCAGCAAAACACAGAGTATGTTTCATTTATGGTGGGGAATATCAAACAGCCGTTTCTGCTGTGAGATGAAGTCGAGGTTATATTGGAGGGCTGCGCCGAGGGCAATGGGGTGGACTTCCTCCTGCTGAGTGTTTTTATGAAGAGCTTTTGCTAGCAGTGGTTTTATATGGAAAGTTGAGCTGAAGGACACAAAGCTGTTGTGGAAAAAGTAATTAAACTGTGGAGAGACAATCATTTCATGTTTTAGCCTTGCTGTTTTAGCACGGAGAGGAACTGCACCTTGTGACAGTAATTGATTTTCAAATGATAGATGGCATCACACACATGTAGTATAGCAGACTATTCATCATAATTGGTTCTATTAATGTGTCTATGGTAAAGACGTGCCATCAATCTAACATTAAAAGCTATAATCATTTGTGAACTAGCTATTTCGCCTCCGCACATCATCAACAACTTGAAGCCTGTTAACAAAGCAAGCTGAACTGTCCTCTGTAATTTTCTGGATTAGCTGATACACATTAGCCATAGATAAGCAACCTTTCAAAGCAAAGCATCACAAATTAAAAAAAGAAGCAGAGGGAATATATGAGAAGTTATCGGCGAGGCTCCATAACGTTACACCGTCAGATCTCAGTAAATGCAGTTGTTACAGCAGATGGATTCATCTTTATGGATTTTTTAAAGTTGCAAATCTACACAACAAGAAAGGGAAAAAGCAAAATTGTTCAGAAATGTAATGTTCCCCTCTCTCTTTACCAATGAGAGTTCAAGTCAATAACTTTCTTTTTGTGCTGCTTATGCCGCTGATGCACAATTTGAATGTTATTTTTGTTCTGGTGAAACTCTCATAAAAAAACAGTGAAGCTCTACTTCAGCCTCCCTTTAAAAACCCAGAGAAGTATTTTCTTTTCATAGCATTGTTAATTTCTTTTTCATTTTCACTTTCAGCATGCACACCTCCACATAACTTCAAGAGAACTCAACCACTGGTATTATCTGGGGATAAGCTGTCATCACCGCATTCAGGACAGCCAAGCGTACTTTTTAAAAAGTTTTGACAGTAATAATGTTTCTTTGTTCTGTGTGCTTAGTTATAAGTTTAAGATGTAGTTTAATACTTTACAGTTCACCTGATAACCCTGAAAACTAAGAGAAATGTGAAACTTGGAGGAAAGTGCGGTCTCCGCGTTTGACAATATCTGGTTTCTGAACGTTTGTGATTCATGTCTTTGATGATTCACGCCTTTTTCATTTGTCCACACTGGTTGGATCAGACCACGTTGGGGTGCTGCCTCATGGAGTCTAATACAAACCAGTCTCTGCTTAAGTTGCACCTTCGTTACTTTGATAATGAGATGTCAATGTCAACATTGGAAATAGTAGGTGAAGTTGATGGAAGTTGCAGGACAGATAGTGAGCAGTGAGCCAGCTTCTAAAGGGAAAGATTTATAAGATTAAGAATGTAGAAATGTGAAGAAAAGGTATATTATGTGTATTCAGTCAGTTTTGACAAGTATCAGCTTGTGATGATCAGTATCCTACAACAGATGTTTATCATAGACGGACTGCCTTTGGTGTAACTGATAGAAACGGTGCAGGCGTTTGGTGCGTAGTTTGAGAGAAGCAAATATACCTTTAAGAACACAGTATGTAACTTCTGCCGCTAGGGGTCTCTCAATCAAAACAATAACAAAACACAGAATCATGGGAGTTGTTTTCAGTGTTGTGCATGAACACCATTCATTGAACACGTTCATACTTTTAGTGAACGTTGAACTGAACGAATCAGTTTACAAATGATGAACGTGAACGTGAGCGGCATTCGCTCCATCGTGACTGAACGCCGCTCACGTATTACCACAGTTTTACGGCGCGCTGCATTACGTCTCCACAGACACGGCGTAGCTTGGCTGGTGCTAGCAGTAAAGATGGTACAGATGCATCTACTACTGCTGAAGCCAGTTTGTTTGAGCAGTTTCATGAACAACTGAAGACTCAGATGGAATATATTTATTCACGGATTTTAAATCTAGCTAATGTCTGTGTCAGTGATGTACAATAATTCATTTAGTTTGGGAGTGGCAATGATTTAGGTCTGGTGATGGACGGGTAGAAGGAAGTTCTATTGAAAAAGAATATCAACCTTTATTTATTCTAAAAAAACCAAACAATGAACGTGAACTAGTTCTTTTTCATCTGTATGAACTGAACTTTCAACTAGTTCTTTTTAAGTGTGAACTGGCACAACACTGGTTGTTGTCTTCACCACCACTGCCGTAAGCTTCACAGATTCCCTCAATGTCAGTCGATCAGGAGGTTTTTACCAGGAACTGAATTATCCGGAGAGGTCTCCTCCTCTTCATAACAGACCAGGGGATAACAACCGTTAAAAAAAAACACTGAATAAAGCAGTCTCACATTTAAAGTCATTATTTCGCCGTCGTTATTCAGCAGACACGAGACGTCAGGGACATGTTGGGAGCTGAGACTGCCACTGACCTTTTTTTTCCACTGTTTCTCTGAACTTATGAACAAGATGTGTCCGCAATGTTGAAAACATGTGACCCAGAAAAATAAGACATGTACTGTAATTCTGAAATATGTATGTCAGCAAGTAAATCCTCTGTGTGTTTTGTAGAATCAAAAAGAAAATCATTTCCACAGTTCGCAATTGATCCCAGCAATGAAACAGCAATTCATTTTTTTTTCAGTCCTGTAGTCTTTCAAAAAACTGTTGTAGACAGCTGAAATGTTTCGAACTGCTTTAAATCAATATCTTGTCCGTCTTGTATGTGCCAGGCAGAACTGTTGTTCATAAAGTGGTCTACATCGATAAAAAGTTTTTCTGTGGCCCATTTTTCTCAGAGTAAGCACCCCTCCTCGCAGATCCTCGGCTTTGAACAAAATAACAGAACTCGCTGCTCAACTGATGTAAAACTTACTCAGATCTTTAACTTCAGTAAAAGTAGAAATACCACAGCGTAGAGCTACTCTGTTCCAAGTAAAGTTCATAAAAGTGTCAGCAACAAATTACACTAAAAGTATCATTTATAAGTACACATTATTCAGGACTGCCCTTCTTATAATAATGCATATCATATTGTTGGATTACAATTATTCATGCAGCGTTTTAATGTTGCAGCTGGTAAAGGCAGGACTAATTTTTAAAGACTTTATATACTGCTAGGTAGTTTGTGAATCCCCCCACCACCACCACTAACACCACTAGCAATCAAGATATGTAATAGTGCATCATAATGTAATTCTTGATTATATGTGTTGGTACTAATCTGATTCTGCAAAGTCACTGGTAACTTAAGATATCTAATAAATGCAATGGAGAAAAGAGAACAATATTTGCCATTGAACTGTGGTGGAGTAGAGGAATGAAACAGCAGAAAATGGAAATACTTAAGTATCTACAAGTATCAGAAAACTGTATTTAAGTAAAGCAATTGAGTAAATACACTTGGTTACTTTGACTCGTGCTGACAATAAGGGTTTTATCACATGTCGACAGAAGTGAAGATGATTGGTGGTTGAAGTCTTGGTGACCCCCCTGCTTTACATCCCTGATAGTGTAACTGAGCACTAAGGTCATGAAAGGAAAAAGGTCATCCCTCACCTGCAGTTTTAAAATGTCTGACAAAAAAAAAAAAAAACCGAAATAAATCTCTCTCCAGTAAAACTTTGAGGCTTCTCTTTCAATTATAAACTACAAATGACTTTTCAAAGTAGAACCAACACATTACAGAATAAAGCCAGGCGTGCACTGTCACTGTGTTGCAGGACTGCTGCCAACAAAGACACAGGCTCTTCGACCGGTTTAATGGTTTACTCAGAATCCCCTCATTAACATGTAAACCCCAAATTCTAGGTGCTTTGGCTCTGGCTGCTCAAACCTGATAAGATATTTCATTTTCAGGCTATTGTAATTTTGGAATGACTTCCACGAAAATGGCATTTTGATCATCCCCCCCAGTACCTGAACGTAAATGGACCTGGTCTGTGTTGTGTGACATGGCGCTGGGGGACCAAGGTATGAAGAAGATGTCTGATAATGGAAGAATTAACGAAGATGAGAGTGTTACAAGCCGGTGCACGGTGAACGCAGCAGCTTGCAGAGCTAATACTGTTGGCGTGTTTGCTAAACTGAACGGCGCACTGTATCATCCAGACACAGACAAATAGCAGCACTATTATCCCAATGACTGATTTATCTTTAGAAAAAATCAGTGCAGACTGACTGGAAATGTAGTGGGATATTTTGCTTTACTGAATATTTCTATTAGCATATCATTCGGAATATAAATGATTCCCATCTCCCTATCAGCACTGTCACAGAGAGATGGGTGGATGCATGTAGAAAAGTGTCAGCTTTAGAAACATTGGATATAACCAGCAAAGCAGTCAGTCTCTCGCTGTAATTACCCATCATGCTGTAGCTTATAGGTCTTCTTCCTCCCTCTGGGTACAGAGATAAAATATAGATAATTCCTCACACCTAACCTGACTCTACATTGCAGGGCTGGTTGTCACCATAGAAACTTGGGAGCCTAATGCATGTTTAGGATAATACAAATGTGAAAATTGCCCAGTTTAATCTGTACGTTAACCAAAGAGCAAATAACATGCTGAAATGACAGAGTGTGAAAAGTTGAAAGGATGCTATTTGTTTGTGATGGCAGATGGAAAATGATTCTGATTTACTTGTATTAAACAAAACAATTATAGCCTAATTGCTGAGAGGTGTGAATGAAAGACTGTTTTATATAAAAGTGGTGTGCACAGAGGTACCACAAACATGAACTTGCACAAGACAGCTGCACAATTTACAACATGTACATCAGAGCAGTTCGATAAAACACCTCAGGGAGATTCCTCTTTCCTCATGGTAGTATCTGTCCACCTTGTCTGACTGACATCTGCACACATTCTACCAGAGATCAATACATCTTATAGCCCAAAGCCCTGATAAGCAAAAGCTGCTGCCCAGGTAAACAAATCTGATGACTCCCTACAGCCACTGAACATGACCTGAATGGTCAAAAAAAAAAAATCATATTTTCTCAGATCATCAACAAGCAAGCACATCTGCAGCAGTGATCATTAGCAAGTAATTCACACTGGCTTAGTTCATTTTGTTGAGGAAGGCATTGTGATTACAGAAAATACAAACCTCAGTCAGAGTCATTCACATCAGATACAGATGTCTCAAAGCGTACACAATAATTAACTTGAGCTTCGAGCCCAACCCACAAATCCACTGATATTATCTTATCACAGATACAGGTATATGTATACGTGCATATGCAAGGAAATAAATACAAGATTTTACAGGACAAATGTGCAAAAAGTATGTGTGAAGTAGTTTAAGAACAGTGACTCCATTAAAGTATCAAATATGTATATCCTGATCAGCCTCAAAAATCCAGTAACAATCACCATGTTTAGGTTTAATCACGTGTTAGTAAAACAAGAAAAAAGTCTAAAAAACGTGCTTTTGCTTTTTTTTTTTCTCGATGAAACGACAGCATCCAATGACAGCGTGGGCTGTTTAAGTTTTTCTGACGTGTTCTCTTGTGTAAATGTGAATAATGACGACTTTCTCTCTGAAGCAAAGGCGGAGGTTGCATGACATTGTTACATCTCCCGAAAATCCTCTTATGGAGGAGGACGAAGCACAGAGGACGGGGTGGATGACAGGCTGTACAAAGTGTTTGACTTTGACACCAGGAGACTGTGGTTTGTATCCTGTCTCTTACAAAACAGTCGACACTGGTTTTTCTTTCTGCGCCTGAGATCCTCTCCTGACATTTTACCAAAACTTACCACAAAAGTGATAAATCAGAGAACACACATATGTAAGACACTGACAAATTAGCTATATAGTCAATTATGAGTTGAAAGGTAAAAATGAATTGAGCAGGTTTAATTAATACATGATATAATATTGTGTGCAGACCAAAGCAAAACTGCAAAATCTTAATATTTGTAAAATAAGGCTAATAAGGCTACATTAGTGTCATTCATGCTGCCAGTGGATAAGTCCAATGCTGAATTTGTTTCCTGTGGCATTGGACTACCTTTACATAACAGACATGCAGAGTGAAATATTTTATTTTTTGACTCAGCAAGCCAGGCAGGTGAAAAGGCAGGCAGGGCCGTGTGAAGGAGAGACCAAGCTGCATAGGGCAAGGGTAAGAGGACACTCCCATCTTGCCAAATTAAATCATGCGTCTGCATCAGGGTAAATAAACCGCAGGCTTGGAGGACGACTCGGTATATCAGATCTGCTTTCCCTGGGCCCAGAGGATTCAGAGTAACGCTCATCCGTGGTGATTGTCATGCCGGGCCGTGGAACGTTACACAGAGCCCCCAAAGACAAGCTGAGGGTCACCTCACGAGCCGCCATCTGAGAGGACAGCGGTCATGTTGTGAGACTCACACAGAATTTAAAGACTTCTGGCACAAAGGGAGGAAATTATTTGTGTCTCTTGTTTGGTAAAAATCTATTTGTCACTATTTTCAGTAATTCAATCCCTGATTTATCAAATTAACAGATTAACCCAAAGTACTAAAATCTTGTAATAATAATATTATTACTGTTGATTACGTACCCAAGCTACTCAGCATGGCCAAAAAAGTGCAGCTCTGACAACTAGCCCACTTGACAGATGGTAAAGATCCGGCCGATGCAATTGTTGCCCCACTCGAGCTGCAGCGCTGTCTTACATCCCCTCGTGGCTGAGTCCTTTATATATAAATACAGTTGGCAATTAATAGAAAGTGCAAAGATATGCCACATGTCTGATGTTCATTTGCAGAGTGAGACTTTCTGCTGTGACACAGACCAAGACTCTGAGCAGTGTCAGAGTCTTGTTCTGTTTGTGTTGTATTATGTACTGGAGGAAAGTAAACAGCTTTGAATATAAAAATGAATTTATTCTTGTTTTTCAAAGCTTTAATATGGTATTTGCATCAGATGTACTTCAATACCAAGGATGTTAATTCTCGCTTGTTTAGTTAATAACATAGACAAGATGGGTTGAGAGACAAAAATCTATATAAAAGTCGAAAACAGATCTTTTCCAAATAGCTCAACATTACTATGCCTTTAATGTGAGTATTTCATTTCCTGTTGAAACACACCTTCATCAAAACATCTACACGTAAAAGAAACATCAGAACCGCTGCGTCCACTGCTGCCTGACATTTAAAGTGCATCAACAGTCTTCATAATGTAAAGCAGCATCAAAAACTAAACTGGTGGCACCACAACCTCAAACCACACGTTAAAACATGACACGCACAACATTTTTTAACGACAGGAGTGCTTAGCACAAAGCGAGTAATGTTCACGTTAGCAGCTAATGCTACTGCTTACAACTGGTCCAACTCCTCAGTTACTGAAGCTATGTCGTCATTTATTCACTGTTACATGTAAGGTGGGAACTAATAATTATTTTTAAGGATTAATCTCTTATTTCCTTTAACTGTCTATAAAACATTAGAATATAGTAAAATGTTCCAACGGCCATAACTTACAGCACAAACGACAGGATGATGTCAAACGCCTTGTTTTGTCCGATCAACTTTACATACTTTAAAAGGGGCTGTTTGTAAGATTTCTCTGCCGCTGAACGTGGTTTCTTGCCGGGAGCAGGTGGTGGTGACTGTTGCTTGACAAGAGCTTTGGCCATCATTGTGTGTATAAGACAGAGGTTATAATACGTCCTCTGAGCAGCGCCTCAGGGCAGATTGGAGGCTGCAGTGATTTGCTATCGAAAAGTGACAAAACAGGCCGGGGATAGCTGGTTAGTATTGTTGTGTGTGTGTGTAATACAGAATTGCATAGCCATTCAGTATCTCAAATAAAAAAAATTTGAATACATTTTGAGGAAACAACAAATTTATTCCTAAATAAAAATTGAATCTGCTTTGAATCACAGTGTATTGTGACAAATTTATCGGCTCGTGCATCTACAGTAGGTTCGTATCAAATCATCTGAGAGGTAGAACTACATAGCCCTAATTGTGGCTTAATTTTTCTGTTTGTTTTTGGCAGCAACAGTTTTGAATCTGTGCTTATCCAACCTGTGAGACTGAAACATACACCACACACTCCCTGCAATGATCCATACACTGCCTATAACCCTCAGCAGGAATAATAAGATAAAAGAGATAAAATGAAACACAATTGCTATAAAAAAGAGGGAGCTTTAGTAACAACAATTTAATGAGCTTTAGCTGTGAATATATAATCCTTGCTCTGCAGCATGGAGTCTATTTAATTGCGTTACAACTTGTCAGAGAAATTCATAGCTGGACAGCACAACAAACACTGTCTCTTACGAAGCTCAGTTTCATAAACAGCTGTGTTAATAATTCTTGTTATCTTATTTAAAATTACTCATCCACATAGAATAGAATATGTGTACTGGAGATGAAGAGAGAGAGAGAGACAGAGCAGTGGCAGTGATGGTGAGAACACAGACAGAGGCACAGAGAGAAAAATGCATTCAAGGTAAACAGAGAGTCAGGCAGAGACAGGGAAAACAGAAATACCTCCAGGCTATGCTTTTTTCAAGTCACTCCTGTTGGCATTCAGACTGTGCCCTGTTTGCCACTGTCTTTATAAACAGCAAAATCAATATGGCCACTGCTCTGACCCCGGTGCTGGAAGAGCCCATCAGTGGATTCACTTACAAAAACAGGTTGTTCAGGAAGGGCACAGCTTGGCGCCGGACAAAGTTTTCAGAGGGGATACATTTTGAATTAGAGCTTCCACAAAAGAAAAAAACATTTTATAAAAGTAATATACTCTAACCTGATGTAGTACTCTTGTATAAAGACTGCTTGAATGTGAATGCAGTAGTATCGAGGTCATGCAGCTGAATACAAGCGATGTTCACAGCTGCACTGGCAAAGATTTTTCTTAAGAGTGAGACGAGACTCTCAATCTTATATCTAAAGAAGTATTTCCTGTAGATGCCCTCCCTAAAACCGCATGTTCTGTTTATGTACAGATTAAACAGGCAAGATAGGCTAAACAGTCAACTGTCGGTTAAGGAGATTACACTTCACTTTTTATATTAAACTTTGGACAGAGCCGGGCTTGCTGTTCCCCTTGGCTTTCAGTCTTTATGGTGAGCTATTCTAACCATGTCCAGCTCTGAACTTTACACAAAGACAAGAAAGTTGTATTAATATTTTAGTCTCAGTCTCAGAAAAAAAAGAATTTATTTCTCAAAATGTCGAGCTCTAGGCCTCACGTCTCCCCCTTCATGTACAGTATACAAACGGTAGCAGACCACAGGTTTGAAACACCTTTTAATATAATGCAGTCCAATACCAGTCTGCCATCAACTGCAGCCTCAAAAATGGCAGAGTCAACACTTCTCTGATAGTGTCAACAAAAAGGAGATATTGAAAACATCAACTGGAGGGTTTCTTGCAGGGCTGTTGGTGTGAATTGTATTAGATTGTACAGGTATAAATTGTACTGTGTAAAGGAATGTAACAGTCAAGGTGAAGAACTTCCATGCTCACTGCATGTTTTTGTATATGTGTGTAGCTGTGTCTGTGCTGTTGTGTGTGTGTGTGTGTGTGTGTGTGTGTGTGTGTGTGTGTGTGTGTGTGTGTGTGTGATCTGAACCATTGTGTGGCGCATGAGTGTAAATCTAACCGGTATAGTATCAGATACCTGAGACGATATCATAGACAATAACAGCCTTTCAGTGCTATCATCATCTCAAATAAATATATATGTCAATCTGGAACAAAGATTTTTCACTGACCACCAGTGAGTTAGTGGCTGTGCCAGGCAGAAGTGCAGCTTTAATTTTTGTATTTAAAGCCAGTTTTACATTTTACTGCAACATCAGGGCCCACTGCACTGAATACAGAAAAATAAGCTGGTAGTAAACCCTAGATACACATCACAGTGGTACATAAGCTTGTAAACAGTGACTAGGACTTGAAATCAAAGACAGCTGTGGGAGGGTGCAGTTCGGGTATGCATGTGTGTGTGTTGTGCCCAACATCTTCCTGAGATGACATCTGACAGCACAAGGTAACGGTAGCTCCCTGACGAGCACAACAGCTTTCGTCTCCAGGACAGTGAACAGCAGAGGTACAAAGCAAAACAGAAACCAGCAGACAAATGCAGTCTGATGGCCTCAGCTTCATTCTGCCAGACTTTGCTGCCCAAAAAACACCCCTCTGACTTTCACACCTTCCCTCTTCACATAAAATAAGATCCACTCCTGATAAACCGATGGAATCTGGGATTTACTTTTGCTAACGTGCCTGTAAAATAGACTCTTATGCAAGTGCTCCAGATTAGAGGCGCTCAGAGGGGTTGAGAGCTCATATAGTGCCAGTTCTGTGCACTGAGGGAGGGGAAAGAAAGAAAAGAGGAAGATGATGATGACTTGACTGAACCCACTCTAATTGATGGGTGCCTTGGCCTGAGGCATGAGTGTGTATGTGCTTGTGTGTGTGCGTGTGTGAGCGCTTTCATTCAAGTGCACGCTCGTTCTTTGCAGACTAAATCATTGTAATGGAGCTGTTACGCCAGAGGAACTCAATGAGAGAGGACACTCAGAGAAGATGGCCCCGTAAGACAAATCATTTGAAGGCAAATCGCTTTTATGTGTGGTTTCTCTTTGAAATGCATCAGGACCAATGAGGTATTTTGTCCCTCTCTGCTCAAATGGCCTTTACCCGTTAGACTTTACTAATCGCTGGACTTCTTGACAAGAGAGTACTAATGGTGTGTTCATCGCTATATCTTGGGGAAAATCTGATTTGGGAACCCACTGGTGTTCTCCCACAGAGTTAAGTTGGTTTTATGCTTAATTATATTTGATTTTAGAAATGTTGAAGAAGGAAAATGTCTCTTATCTTGCTTCAAGCACCACTTCAAAGGCAAGACTTACTACCTTGTGTATCCGTCTGCCTTTTACTTCCCACACACAAGACAGAGGGATGCAAGTATTGACGGCTATCCATCAGCTTCAGCTCTAGTGGATAACCTTCAATAATGATAGCAAACTGGAAGATAGATAGATAGATAGATTCTATTATATAGCCTATTATCTGACATATTGATGGACAAAAGCATTGCTACAATCTCTAACATGCATAAAGGGAGATTGCCACGTCTTTTTTTTTTTTAATCACAAAGCAGGTCTAGGTTCTATATTAATACCATGAAAGAATCAAAGTGTTCAGTCCAGGGAGAAATGCACACAGCCTGTATTAAAAAACGGAGCCTTAAAACGAGCCGTCAGGACATCTATAACTTTGTCATGTCACAACAAAGCAGTCACCGCTTTCAGCTGTACCCCAAGCCTGACCTATCCGGCCCCACCATCCAGCATGACAGGATTTGGTTTCTTTGGAATTTTTGCCTGAAATCTGCTCTATTATTAATTGATCACTCAGACAACAGTCAGCCAATCAGAGCCTCCTCTCTTCTGACTGGCTCACCAACCTGATAGAGGAGATGTAAAAGTACATTGAGATGGTTTTTGGTTCTTAAAATCACAAATATATCTTCTTATGGATATCAAGACTTTGAATAAAACACTTGAAAAGTGTAAAATATAGGACCTTAAATGTAGAAAGAAATAGAATCTGGATAGACTGAAGACAAACTTAGGTTCAAAGAGCATTTTGACCTTAATACAAAATGCTCTCTGGCAGAGGCACTGTAGCATCAGCACAATCAAATTAATGATAATCCTGCTTCAGATGCAAATTGTTTTCTGAATACATACATGAATAAAAACTTGACGTCTGCAGCCAACCTTGACAGTTTTAATGACAACATGTTCCACAGTACTATTACAGATGATGGTGGAGAGATCCCTATGCTCTTTTTGCATAACTTTCTGAGGGGTTAGAAAAGTCAATACAAACATGACAAACATTGTGAGAAGATGAAATCAATTAAAAATCTGTATTTCCTGCAAACTGCATTTTCTGATATAATTAATTTGTGTTCAATAATGAGAGAGAGCTCTATTTATTCCATATTTGTGATGGTTTGTTCATGATGTAAACAAATATTTGAGATAGATTGTAAAGCTGCTTTAACTTAACTTTGTGCAGCTTTGTTATAAACTTATACATCAAATTAGTTATGCATCAGTATTTGCGTGTTATGCATTGCTAATACTGAAACTATAAATCATATTAGTTTAACCATAATGACGAAAAAACAAAAACATGAAAATAAAAATATCTAATTAAAATCTGAGGCTCATTATCAGTAGCAGTTGTAGATGTTAAGACATTTTCTTACAAACTAGTGTCTCTCTGTAATCCTATTTATATATTTGAGGAGCAATAAACTTCAGGCAGCAAAATTTGTTTCTGACCATAAAGCAAAAAATTCATGAAAGACCTTTTATTTGTTTATCCGACACAAAGTTTGGTTGACTTCATTTAATAAAAACAAAAGTGCTCATCAGTGGTTATCTTTTTTTATAGGCCGACGATTTGTTTATCACTTCCCACATGAAAATCACACCATTAGAAAATGCACCTTGTGTGCCATTTTGGAGCAACACTGTAATGTGTTTGTAGCTCCAACACATTATTTTAATAGACATCCACATATTCGTGCAATGTAATTTCCTTTTTAGGTTATTACCCCCTCCAAGAAGGTGATATGATTCAGAAGCAGATTAAACCCTCTAAGTACATTTTATTATTAAAAAAAAACAAACGTGAATTCCCTCTAGTTAATACGTTACACCGAAACTAATTCAGGTTTTACTGCTTCAAAAGTGATTGAAAGTGCACTGAAAGTTCGGCTCTCAGCATCAGAAACTGTAATTTCTGTTGCGTAATTGTGTGTGAGAGTGTGTGTGTGTGTGTATTTGGCCATTATACTCAGCATGATGCGGCAGTCTTCTAAATGACTATATGAAACTTAACAGAAACACCTCATAATATAACATAATTCAACACAACACACCACAAACTACAGCTTCAGACATTAGAACATAGAGGAATCAGCACCTCTCTGGTATTATTAGGCCTCATTCACTCACACACTGAGGCTCTTCCAGCTGAGCGAGACAAACAAACAAACACGCATATACAATCACGATGATTTTCTTTCTCATAGCTACTTGAAGAAAGTATTGTGAGGGTCTATAAGGGAGTTTGAAGGCTGTAATGGGGACGAAAGAGGGAAAGCAACATGTTTATCTACTGTATGGATCCTTCAGAAATAAGTGGCTGTTCTTTCAGGGCTATTGTAAATGAAAACAATGTTTAGACTAACAATCACATTTCATTCTTCAAAATAAAGGCAATATCCTACACAGGCTACATTGTGTGAACTGTTGTCATAGTGAACTTAATGTAGTTAAATGAGCTGGTGATCAATGTGAACACAGAATCATAAACAACGTTAACTACAGAATTTGCTCTTCAAGTCTCTTTTTGGGGATATTTTTGAAGTGTGATGCTTCTCTTACTTAATCTCTTTAAAAACACTAGGCAAAAAAAAAAATCTATATTTTTTCCTGAACCTCGACGTGAGTTTCACCTCTTAACTGTACAAACTTGTGAATGTGTGAGGTCTGATTATTTGCATAGTTAATGCCCACAAACTGCTCTAAGGCCCCAACAGATAATGGACTACACCTATTTAGTATCTTATCGATCACTTAAATTGCTTTACATTCACACAGCCCTGTCCCTACACATATAACCCATTTCTACCATACACACATTCACACGCTTCAAAATGTGGGCTGGAGGAGCCAGGGAATCGAACCACCAACTTTCCGATTGGTGGGCGACCCACTCTACTCCTGAGCCAGTGATTGGACAGCTGTAAGTCCTACCTTTGCATATGAGCAGATGAAGACATAAACATATTTATCAGTGTCAATTGTGTTCTCTGGGAAAAAACATAGTTTGACATGAACTCAGGAGCCAAAAGATACGATAAGTGTGAGAATTTTCCTGACAGCTGCTCGTGCCATTTCAGTCTAAAAATTACAACAACAAAAAACAACAACAACAACAACCAAAAAACTGTTGTCAGACTTCTCAGTAAATTGGCAAGCCAGGATGCACATTGCACATTACAGTGGTACAGTGAACAGAGTATTAAGTTGATAGTTTAAGATGACAGTTAATTCAATAACTTTCTATTTTAAAGCACTGTATGGTCATTATCATGTCAAATGCTTCCCATTGTGTACATGGACAGATTATTTGCAGATGACGCACACAGCAGATGATCATGAATTTCATTCATACCTTAAAGGCAAATTTTGTGATTGTGACCAGTTTTATTAAATTGCTCATACACAGCACTTTCATACATGTGGCCCAATATTTTAATATTTGCAAAAGATACTGGCAGCACTGTTCTGTCTGCGTCAAGTCGAGAAACTTAACTTTACTTGCTGGTTGTGTCATGAATTGATTCTCTTGCGTTCAACTGTTTTGCGGTGATTGGTTCAGAGACAAAAGTGGGGACCTGCTGTGCCTCACATTGGCACTGCATCGGTTGCCATGGGATTAATGATATGCTGTAGTTCCCTAGGAAAAAAAAAAAACTCTAATGCTATTGTTGCATGCTGTTCATTATAATTAGCTTTAGATTGCCTCTCTGTTCTCTGAGGGCATGAAAGAATTGCAGTGTTTTAGAGCTGCTTCTGACTTTTTCTTCGCTGATGGATAGCTTTGTTGTTAACTGCTTTTTCATGTCAGTGGAATTCTGAGCAGCATAAACATAATGTATATCACAGTGCTACAACGAACGCACAATAAAAAGTGAGTTCACCGTTACAAATATATCGGGACAGTGACTCAGGACGACACAGAAGCCACTTTCTTTCAAGCAAACATCATAACACAAATTATTAATAAGCACAGCCTTCCTGCTCCTAACAGACTTCAGCCTATGGACTATGATATGCTACACTGTCAGAGTAGCTGAGCCTGCAATGCTGTAAAATCATATTACAGTCAAGAATATAAGAACGATATGTAGGGAAGGCTATTGCTTGTCAAAGCATATATGGAAGACTCTTCTCTGGACTCTCACACTCGTTATTAGGTTCAGTTTTAAAGAGGGTGCACAGGTTTTGAAGATGTGGAAAGGCAGCATGAAGGAAAAATAGCTACTCTTTATAAACTAACATGAACTGTTAAGAATGTAATTCTTTATTCTTCCCTTTTTTCAATTCAATATATGTTGTATCTGTTATCATTCTATTCATATTCATAATGTGATCTTATTCCATCACCACTTCCATCATGACTTTGCAAAATGTTCCAGAGATTTTTGCTTTATCAGCCAAAAATACAATTTAATTAACGAATGTGTCTATGCACAGTAGATCAACTGATTACTATATACACGATACAATATTTGGCCTTATTACATTGAAGCATAATTGGTTTGACATAAATGGTGTATCAAAACAACCAACTGATTTGAGTTATGAGTATTTGAGTGCTACAGCACCACCAGCATGCTGTAAGACAGTGAAAGATTCAAGTGGGCACTGGATTTTGCATTTATGTGACACTTCAACAGAAACTGATTGTTACACTTGATTATACTGACACTTCAGTGCACTTTAACTTCATCTCAGAAATCAGAAAATCAGATATTGTAGACAGTTCAAACAGAGAGAACAAGCAGTTCACATACTTGTAATGAGACTAATTTCTAACAGGGGCAGCTGTTCAGGCACAATGTTGGATCAGGTGATGAACAGGAGCAATAGCAGCTAATGGACAGGTGGGAAATGGCAGATCTGCAATGACAGATGAAACCACCAGATGCTGATCATGTTGATTTGATTTCATCTAATCAAACTCAAGATTAAGAATAAGGATGTCATCCACTTGCAGACTTGCCAAGAAGCCTGATACAAACATTTCAGAGAACCTGCCACAGTTCGTCCCTGGATGTAGGCCGTTTCAATTGCCTCTGTGTCGTCACGTAATCCCACACTGACTTTATGATGTAAAGACCAGGGCTCTGTGGGAGCCGTACCAACTGCTGGGACCAATCATCTGAACATCATCTGCGTCTCAAACATTCGCACATTGGCGTAACTCTAGTTTTCCCATCTAGGTCTGACAGTATGGGCTAAATTTTACATTACGGTTTAATTTGAAGCAAGGACAGTAACAGTATATCTCGGGGTATAATCTGTCGTGCAACATAATTTGCTGATTAATGTTTTCCGCATGTTTTCTTATTTTTTTTTTTAAACCTGAACCATGTCCATATAATGAAAGTTGCACTGGTCTTTTTACCAACTCCTCCTCCTATTGTGTGTAGCACTTTTCAGGTGTAGGTTCATCAATGCTACTTAAGATCTGTGCAGTCAGCATGGTACAGTCAAAATTTGCATCAACTGAAGTCTGAGGGAGTAGCTTTTGTTACTGGGCCCATTGCATTGATTGTTCCTTGGTTTGCCAAGGTAAGTCATTTATCTAGTTGGGATCCAAAACCTTTCAAACAATTCCAGTGTTTAGAAATAACCTCCACCTCCCTAAGTGCCTTAGCAGCTTTTATTTGAAAAAAACTGATATACTCCTTGCTTGGCTCATTCTAATCTACATGGATAATTGCACTACTTGAAGTCTAAATACAGATTCAGAAGGCTAGCAGGGTGCCTATTCTTCTCATGGATAATAACAGTGTGCATATAAATATTCTTATCACAGGCGCTCATCACATGTTTCAGAGACTGGGGCTGATGTGAAAGCAAAAAGCACATGTGACAAAAGCTGATGTTTGTTGTTGTAAATTGTGCTAGTTACTTCTTTGCAGAACCAAGGATAAGATCTACGTCGCAATTTTCTCTGGGGGTGAGAGGGGCACTGACAACCCTTTCTGTCACCGCTGGCTTAGCTCTGGTTTATCGGGCTGACATCCAGAAACTCCACACTGCCATTAGATCTCTGCCAGAGCAGGACTGGGACAAAGGCGAAACCAGCCATGACTCAAGACCAGGCTAATTAGGCTTGGACATCACTGGCCACAGGATCACGCCAGCATAGCGATTACTCCTCTCAAAGCCCCCACCCCCAGTTTGTATTTCAGACCGAGCCGAGATAACTAACTGAGGGGCAGGCTACTCAGTCAAGTCCATGATTGAACTAATACACACCTGGCAGCAGTTGCATATGAAAATGACACAATGCAAAAGAAAGCGTTCAATCGCCACACACTGGCATCACTAAATTTATTATTAATGCAACACTTGGGTCACAGATCTTCATCAGTCGCAATATGAAAAAATTTTACATTACTAATCAATCAAACCCAACATCAATTACTGATTAAAGACAACACTAAAATGAGACAGACAATTATTTTCACAAACCACAGGATACAACAGAGAAATGGTAATACAAAATAATTAGATGGGCAATACAAAATAAGTGATTTTTATCAGCAGGAAATCAATAGTTTATTCCAACAGTTTCAAAACTGAAGTGTGGCTTCAGGTGGCCCTGTTATTGAAAGTAAAACTCCCATTCATTATTCCTATAGACAATGTTGGAGCACTTCTATGGCTTGGATCGACAGGAAGCTGTCCTGGTTAAATCATTAGATTAACAACTGCATTACAAAATATCTAGTTCTTTCATTGCATGCGTGCACAAAATTTCCAATCACCAAGCTTAAAATTTTGCCACATTTGCAACCGATGGCGGACGAGAGCTAAAGACGCCATTGTTGAGAAAACAGAAAAGACATTCACTTTTAAATTCTGTCACTTCAGCCCCCAGCCCCCGCCCAGCCCCCCTGTTCAAAACTTCCATTTGGCCACAGACCTGAGCCAATGATGTGTACAATTGTGTAGCTTCTTAAATGGAAACCCTAATGTAGTATAGGCGGAGAAATATAGTGCCTCCCTGAAGCGAGCCCCCAGCTGTGGTGCACAAAATGGCTGTGAAGTACTACCAGTAATTGTTCCCACTTCACACAGAAAAGAAAAGCAAACATGTGTAAGACAAAAAGTCGTCTTTGGGCTGTCTTCTTTTCTCATCCTCTGTTTCTTAAGATCCTGAAAATAAAAATTTTCCTGAATGCTGTGGCCCTGTCTTTGAGGCCTGAACATGAATCCACCCTGGAAAGTCTGCAGTCATACAGGAACCCATGGTAGATAGTCTACTATTCATCAAACAGCTTGTTTATGATACTATTTTCTGGCCACGTTTGTCCTCACACAGCAAGGCAGAAATTAATGAGTCATCTTTTTCCTTTTTGGCACTTATCATCCCAGAGACGTGCTGCAATAAAAAGACAACTCTGCAAAGAACATTACTGTGCTCACATGAAAGCTACAGAGGAAACCACAAACTAAATCAACGTACTTGTGTTTTAACTGAAAAACTATTGATATGTCCTTCGCTATTTTCTGTATAAAAACAAACTATATACAATAAGAAATAATTCTGAAGTAGTTTGTCCTACAGTTACATACCACCATCCTTCTTATGAACTGTCTTTTGCAGAAACCTTTCAAGTAGCTACTGTAACTTAAATTGGTAACTGGTTCGTGCTGATTTTTCATTTCATTCTCAACTGTGCTGCATGTTCAACCAGCACTGGTACATCAGATTTTTTTGGGGTTGTGGTGTTTACCTTCTACTAGGATTACACGATCATATCCATAGTCAAATTGTCCTATCACCACCATATGAAATTTCCAATAGTCGATATGATTGAGGGTGGGGGGTGGGGGGTGGGGGGTTGGGCTGGTGGGGGAGTTATTCAATGAGTTTTAATTTATTATTTACGTTTAATAATCAGAGCATTTAAAATATTCAAGCAAAATCAGCAGGGGGAGGCGTATACAAATAGCTGCTTATGGCTTGCAGATCTCTCTCTCTCTCATTGACTGTCCAAAATTTTCAATTTACAACCATGAAAAGCAGCAGGTTAATAAACAGAACTAATGTTGTGTCTGTCTGTCTGTCTGTCCTCCGCTCTTTTTAATCACAGCGCAGCACATACAGAATAACAAGCAGCGCTTCAGTGACTATCAGCTGGTCGGAGTGTGCATGTGCGTCGGTGTGGCAAGCATCGGTTATATGCGGTTATATATGTGAAACTGTGGCAGGGCAAATTAAATTCAATATTAATTCAATACTACAAATAATGATAGTAATTAGTTACTACATTAATGGGAAAACAAGCCAAATATTGTCTTGGCATTAGCAAAGTTATAAGCTATCAGCGAAAGCTCTGATGATCATCAGTCACCGAGATCATCATCCATTCCGACCCTACCCGAAACTAAACTATTACCATGATTTATTTTGGATAAATCGGATAAATCTACCTGTACTAGCCCAATCATCATGATTTATTTCTTGTTCCTTTGGTTTCCTTTTTCTCTATATTTTCTTGGGTATGTTTTTTCCATCTCATTTTTCCTTTTATCATTTAATTCTATAACTGTTTTTTAGTCACTACTCCTGTCAGTTTTATCTTTGTACCTAATCTTTAAGTAAAATTAAATTAAACTTTATTTGTATAAAACTTTTACAACAAGACTGCAATACAAAGCGATGCAGCAAAAATATTTAAAAAGGTTTACCAAAGATACAAAATAATTTAATGAGGAAAGATGAGTCATTAATCCAAATTACCTGAAATCAAGGTCAACCGATATCTCTCCCAACCCCCAGTGAGCTCACCAGGCTTATCCAATATAGATACAGTCCCAGCAGTTTCAAGTCAGTACAGCTCCAGTCAAAGCAACACCTCCAACAGGCAAGACAAGTAAAAGCATCAACAGCTGCTTTTTTTTTATAGCTTCTGTTTCTGTGTGTTCTGAATACATACAAACAATATACGCATAAAAGAGAAATAAAGAAACATCAAAATTCAATT
The DNA here is from genome assembly GCF_021018895.1 of Seriola aureovittata. Lineage (NCBI taxonomy): Eukaryota > Metazoa > Chordata > Actinopteri > Carangiformes > Carangidae > Seriola > Seriola aureovittata. Next base: position 20,195,605 of record NC_079368.1, read on the forward strand.
GGTGCTGTGCATTAAATAATCCTCTCAGGGTGCAAATAAAAACATGGCTGCCGTTTGCTTTGAAGTGTCAGACAGCCTGGATGAGGTGAAAAAGTCAAACCAGTTGGTTCACCATCAGACTTTACTGTAGAGGTTGCAACATCATCATTATCATTTAATCCATGCAGCACATCTCTGTCGTCAGCATCCATAGCTTTTCATTCTGTGTCATGAAATAATAATTGCCCACAGTTCAGAGAAGAGGATTTTGTTGCAGGTGTGGGTCACGGTGTGGTTTTGATGTTTGCTATGAACCTAGTTCAACTCTGGAATCCAATTGGATCTTACCTAGCCTTTAGGTAGATTTAAAAAGTTTGCAGCTTGTACCTTATTTGAGGGTGGCAGGTGGCAGTTCTGGATAATTTAAACCACTAAGGCCAGAATCAGGCTAACAGTTCTATTAGAGGGGGCAGTTAAGCACCATCAACAGCGTGATTGAGGAAAAATATGTGAAGAAGAGCAGCGAGATGTGTCATCTATAAGAAAAATATTAGGTATAAATAGGTCACTGCTTTTGTCATGTTACCAGCAGAGTTAACATATTTGGATTTGTAGTACTTTCATGGTGGTGGAAAAAATTAGTGAACCACAGGATTACATTGAGACATTGATTGATATCAACTTATGTATCAAATGCACAACATATACATGTCTTTCCTTGGGAGATAAAAACCAGCCAGTAACTCCAACAGTATTCTAGTTATTATAGGGCTCATTACAACAGCTTAAAGAAAAAAAAGATAAAAACATCCAAAAAGCAATTACCAGATCTTATGCGCTGACAACAACTAAGGTGGAACTAAGTAAATTTACTCAAGTGTAGTTAAGTACAGCTTGACATACTTCACCTGAGTTATTCCATTTTATGCTACTCTATCCTTATACTCCAGTACCATCCAGGGCAAATATTGTCCTTTTTTATTATTCCATTACAGATTCACATTATTTATACAAAATATGATCAAAAAATTATGTAATATTATTGATTAAAATACCCAGTAATTAATTACTAAATTACTCCCACCTTTATCAGCTCCAACATTATAAGTGATGCATGCATTAAAGCATTAATAATTTTAATACAATAATATAATATTCCGACATGGGCCATTCTTTATAACAAGTACTTTTACTTTTTGTACTTAAAGTAACATTTCTGATGCTTGGGTAAAAAATTGAATGCATGACTTCTACTTTTAACAAATGTCTGCACTGTGCTATTACAATTTCTACCTCTGAGTAGTACTTCTTCCACCACTGACAGACAACACAGCCGTCACAAGTTACACACAGTGTGCAAAGGTGATTTTACTACTAGGAAATTAAAAAAATATCCATGTTAATGCAAAGCCTCAGCAGGATCAGCACAGCACCCAACTGCTCAAAATGTCCAAGTAAACCTGTCACTTTTAACCAATATAACCACAATAGCTCCAACTAACTAACTAATTTAAACAAGTACACTCACCAACAGCCACGGCGGCTACACAGCAAGTACAGACAGACAAACAGACAACGCCAGAGAAGATGTATTTGACTCACGCTGTTTGAAGTGGTTGATATCCATATCACATGACGTCACTGGACTTGTTGCTGCAGTAACTGTTGCTTCACTCCTGTTGGTTCATGACATTTCTAACTTTAGCCAACATCATAATTTGTTTGTTTTGACGCCATTATAGCTACTAGCTTAGCTAGCTAACTCTCCATCATGATTCATGACATTTCTAACTTGCTAACATCATATTTGGTTGGGTTTGACCGGGTTTGACGCCATTACTAACTTACTTAATGGTCGTCGCAAACTCTCGGGGGCTACCGGCAGGGGCGTCTGGGCGTCATCCTGTACGTAAGCTTCCTGTGGGAGTGCAACGCTATCTTTGACCACATACATTAACCTTTAGATTTCGGGGGGGGGGGGCGTTGTTTCGCCTGCTTTGGCTTCCAAGAGAAAACCCCTCTGTATATTTGTTTTAAAGAGGGTCCATAGCCTCCCTCCCCAGGTGATCCAACATAAGAGTTAAATTTTCGATTTTCCAAAATCATGAAAAAAAGCAACTCCAGATGTGCACCAAACAAAAAACAACACCATGGCCCTATTTTCCACCAAACTTTACTGAAATCCAAATACCAAATAACATTACAGTCAGATTTAAAAACGCCAGTAACTTTAGGTTTCAAAATTTGTATAAATGGCAGCCCAGTTATAGTCCAATAAGTTATTTAGATGTTTTTAGGATTCCCAGCTCCAGTTATTTTTAATCATACAACTTCCAAACACAAATTTCACAAGTTTCCATCTTAAAATCTTCCAAAATGACACTAACAAAGAATCTGATCTTTAAAGAGGTACTTTAGGGTAGGTATATATACTATCAGTGTATCCAGATGCACATTAATATTTGATTTGTATATATTTTTTTATGTCCTTCATCAATTAGTTGTAAACAGCTAAGTTAACAGTTTAAACAGTTAAGAATAAGCTCATGTTCTGTGTATAAAAATCTAAATATATAATGGCTTTGAAGTCTACACTTGTTTAATTTTTGGGTTTGGCATAAGTACATCCATGAAGTCACAATGAGCAAAACAACAGGCCACTAATGAACACAGTTTGAATGCCAGACTGTGGAAAATTAGACAATCTTTGTGTATCATAGTTTACTAAGGCCATAGTCAATCATTTAAAAAGGGCCATAGTTAAAAGTAAGACCTGAGCAAAGTTTAGTTTTACATTTAGAGTATCAACATGTAGCCTATGCAAACACAATTATTTACTTATTGAGTGTTTGACTTGAGAATAGAAAAAAGTCAGCAAGCCTTTTTACATTCACATACACACTCACTCGTAATTGGCACATGTTATCATTTTGAAGCTGGAGCAAAAAAATGTAAATCTATCAACTCAAAATGTAAACAAACCTAGCTGTGGGATCATAGTTATTCAACGCCTGTCACCAAACTCAGTTATATTTGAGCCAATTTACAACAAGCTAGAGTAGCTTTGTGTTATAATTTTCAAAATAACACTAAATAAACTTAAATAATCTGTAACCATTCATTGCTGGATCAGGAAACCACCATTAACAAATATGGCAAATACACACTCCCAAAATGTTTGAGACAACAAAGTATAAACTGCACATTTTAAAGACCTTTTACACCCATAGTGTTTTCATTTTGCTTTAAGTAGACCTGCTGTCTGCATTGTGTAGGCAGGTGTAGCCTGTATTTGATTGACATCTTTACTCTCCTGTTAATTTTGTTGCTCCTGCATGGGCGGGACAAGTTATCTTTTAATTATTCTCATTAATATGTACTTTTGTCCTCTTAACTAAGAAAAAAATTACACTAATGGACATTGAGTACCCTAAATTGCAGCTTTTGACTTGCTTTCTTAAAGCTTTAAGCTAGTTTTTAAAAAGAAAAGAAAAATGAAGAATTTTTAGTAGATACAGACTTTTTCTGACATAATTTTTCCCCTGTGAACAAATACATACATACTTAAAATCTGACTAGACTTACAGTGGCATGTATGGATTTGGAACACACCTATACCTAATGCTTCCATTTCTGTCTTGTAAATACTGTAAACATAATTAATTATTTTTGAATAAAAATTTCTGAATATGTTATCCCACAGGACCTGAATGCAGCATTAGGCAGCATTCATATGATGTGGGATGGATGGCAAGGATGGGAAAGTTAAGTAAATTATGGGCACTGGGTGGCATGAGGGATCCATGTTTGTCTGCTTTTTAGGCACCTTTGTACTAATGATAAATTTCTCATTCCTCTTAACCTTTCCAAAACAAGGTTTTTCCTGGGTTTGGAAATCCTCTCGTCAAGTTGTGCCTTGAACCGTCACTGTGACATTTCCTTGGCTTGACGCCTGTTGAATTGGCAGAGGCAGTTCATTGTTGTCCCAGTGTAAATCCCAGATAATAGAAAATAAGCAGTCACTAGTTTGCTTTGCAATTCTCCCCTCGGTCATGTGTTTAATGAAGCAGGGATGGCAGGTGGAAAGAGACTCTGGGGCCTGACTATTGAAACATTTTATGAACCGGTTCGACCTTTCCTTAATTTTAACATCCTGTGTGCCCACCAGCACCAAAGGCTTTGTAGTTCATAATACCCTCTTGGTGACCTGCCATTGCAGACTGCTTTAAATTCATCACTTCACAGTATTTTTTCTTTCATATTTGCATTCAATGACTTTATCTTTTTTTCTTTCACATAAACAAATATCTGGTTTTTGGCTGTGAGTGACTGATAAAACACAGGGATGACTCAGCCTTTAAACAGTTCCTGCAAGCATTTACTTTTGGTGTTTTTAAGCAAAAGAGTACACTGTCTGCGGGACAACCCTCTGGTGTGTTGCCATCCAGGCCACGTTTGTGAAATAAATAGAGGAGAAACTAAACAGAAAATTAGCATGACCACTTCCAGCCGCCATGCATGTAAAATATGAATCCACAGCTTTATTCAGTGGGAAAAAAGGCAGATGATGATTGATCATATTCAGTTTTTTTCTAAAGCATTTCAGCTGCAATTACAACAAAAATATCCCTTTTTATTAAAGTCAGGCAGAGATTAGGCAAATATTTGCATCCAGAATATCAACGGTAAACCTCCCCCACTGCTACCTTTGCCAGCAGTAAGCATCACATTTGTGTCCCACATTATACGATCCCACCTTTTAATATTCACAAGGAATCCTCACAGTAGCTGCTTGGAAATAACTTAATTCAGACTCCAACTGCTGTACAATTCTGAATCTCAAAATACAATTAACACAGGGGCCAGTCCTATTATTTCTTGGCAGTCGTAAAGTATTTCTCCGAAATTAGAAGATGGGCTGATATGAGGAGCCATAAGATATCCTGTGTATGTTAGGTGCAGTATTTACTGCATGCACCTGTAACCGTGACTGTGGGAGAAGGCGGAGGGGGAGGTGGGCTGTTGCAAACAGTGCTGGAAGATTTATCTTCCCTTCAGAAAGGTCATGTGCTTGTTACTGAGGGGAAATTATTATTGAGTTATCAGTTGTTATTATTGAGTCTTAATTTAATGGTATAATGATCCTGAGGAGTGGTGGCGATGAAAACCAGAAAAGCATATATGTTTTGTTATACATGTAGACGGCACATTTCCTTTTTCCAGCAATGGTTTTATCCAGAGATAAAATATTTAACTATGTTTTTTAAATCATGTTAAAAAATGTAATTCTCATGCATCCAGATCAGAAACCTCTACTGCAGCTGAGACAAATAAAGGAAATTTGGTTGATTTCTTCCTCTGTTCTTAAATGAAATTACGGTGTTGTGTGTTCGCAGCTCTCCAGAGAGGCACTTAAAAGACAAATATTGTCTCCTGAACAACAGAGAGGGAGAGCTCAGCCGTCTCACGTCTACTACTACTCTCCTACTCTCATCTCTGCGGAGTAACACAGACTAGGCAGGCTGGTGAACATGGGAGTGGTGCAACAGCTACTCCTGTCTTCCTACCAGTGTTGAAGGAGCTGCTCTGGAAACAGGGCAGTCAGTAAAAATCAAGTGAGCACCTGCAAGCACAAACTGATTAATAGCACAAAAACAAAACATGCTACAAATACTTGAATTACAGCAGGTAAATACCTGATATATTTTTCTTAGCCAGACCAATGGCATTACAACGTCTGTCTCTTAGGGTTCGTGTCCACTCTGGTCCTTTGGTCCAGGGTGGACCAGGGAACATCTCAACATCAACCGGATGGGCTGCCATGAAATTTGGTACAAACATTCCTGACTTTTGATGATCTCCTGGATATCCAACGTCAGTTATACTTTGTGTTAAAGGCTAATTAGCAAATGCTTGCATGTCAACATGCCAAACTGAGAAAGCAATTAGCACAGTTGTGGCTAAATACAGCTTCTCAGAGCTGCCATCATGGCTGTAGGGTCTTAGTCTTATTAACACATGTATGTACCGTAAAAATATGCACATCGAAGTGACAAGAATACATTTCTGTGCTGATACAACATACTGTAAAGAATATAATGTGACTTCAATTCAAGAAATGGTCTCCCCTCCTTTGAATCCCCTCAGGGAGCAGTGGATAGAAAGAGTTTGGGACTGAAATTTCTGGTGAAGTATCACAGTCTGCAGTTTCAAGAATTCATTCAACATCCATTAGACATGGTTTATTGCAATTTAAGGTAATACATAGACTTCACTTCAGCAGAGGCAGGCTAGCAAAGGTCTAGATGAGCTCTGGTCCTGCTGTCATCAGGTTGAAGCCACTCTGGATAATTTGTTTTGGAGCTGCCGACCATTCTAGTCGACCATCTTTGAAACTTTCTCTAATATCTGTTGTAAGGAGATACAACCAGACACAGGAATGAAAGAGTGTGTGCACTTACAGGTAAATAGCATGACTGTCACGGGTTTTGAGGTAAGTAGGACCCAAATGCAGCCAACACATTGGGGACGGTGCAGACAGGTTTATTTAACACGAGATCCAGAGAACAACAGAGAGACAACAGGGATAAACAAAGACAACAGACAACATGAACAGACTGAGGACAACCAGACATGAACAGCACTGTGACTAACCAGACATGAACCAATGAGGACAAACCCAGAAATCAACAGACGAACCGACACAGACAAAGGGGAGCACAAAGACTATATAGACAAGGGAGGCAAGGGTGATTGAACACAGGTGAAACACATTAGGGCGGGGCAGACAATCAACACACAGAAACAGAACCAAGACAGGAGGCAAAACACTGAGACACACAAGGAACCTAATTACAAAATAAAACAGGAAGTGGGAAAAGTGCAAACAAAACCATGACAATGACACCATAGCATTTCTGCCATTACTGGCATGATGGTTAGTTTTGACTTATACAAATGGTGGAAAGTGTTATGGTACATCTAAAGCTTTAAAACTTAAAAACTCCACCAAGGGTTCAGTAAAGGAATTTCTATAGGTTCCCTGAACCCCCCCCCCATATTTGTGTATTGTTTTTATATTGTGTTGAGCCAAGATGTTGATTGTCGTGATTTGTGTTTCGTGACAACTGCATATGTTGGAAAAGTTCAATAAAAAGATTCCCAAATAAGATGTGACAGTTTTGCAGACGGACTGTAACATTTTAGAAAAATTGAATCCACTTCAAATAGTTGGGTACTGAAGCCAAAAACATTCTTTACAGTTGTTTTAATTCCATTATCTTGAGATAATGAGATGATTATCTCACTGCAACAACAAAATCATTTTCTCATGATAAGAGTTTCATTATCCTGTTAACTCAAGGAAAAAAAAATAATGTTCCTGCCAAGATAACAAATTAATTGAATAATTTCTCATTATCTCAAGAAAAGGTGTTTTGTTATCTCAGGTTTATGGAATAATTAAACACGTTAAATGTTGTATGGGAAAAAATAATACACTTGTCTTGTCTGGCACCTGATATGAGCCGAAAATATCAAATTCCTTATTGACCCACAGTTGATTAGAGCAATTGATGTATAAAAGACTTACATAAAAGATAATTAACTAGTGGTTGTGGGGTATCAAATTAGTTTGCCTCAAAGCTGTTACCAACTGTATACTGTATGTAAAAGTGGACAAATTAATTACATAGATACACATTTTTTTCAAAGTGGATGTGTAACTTTTTGGAGAAAAAACTCTATAGACTGTATTCTCCCTCAGTACCTGATGGGGGGGGGGGGCATTTACCACAAACAGCCACAGGGTTTGAAGGGAGAGTGTAAGAGACTGTAGTCTATTTTATTATTTTATCACACAAGCACACACACACACACACACACAAAACTGTGTTCTTTCCCACTAATTAGAACAGAGATAAGATGTCTCGCTGCCTTTAATTAAAATAGCAGGATGGTGAATTTCAAATACTTGAGCGAGTTATAACCCTTGTGAATTTGCTCAGCCGCTCTCTGCTAACTTTTTTTTAAAGTTATTAACTTTATCCTTAATGAACACTGGTCGTTTAGCTGTAAATTCAATCTCGCAAAGCTGTTGAGGAGACTGGAATCTAATGAAAAGATGTAACACAGGTTATGACATTTAGAATAGACCTGATCCGCTGCATTAAATGAACATTTGGAATGGAAACCTGAAACTACTTGGAAATGTTCTTTGCTTTAAGTATGTCAACATCAGAGATCCAACAATACTCATGTACCACTTATCCAAACAACCTTCTGTGGTTTCCATCAGCTTTTTCTTTTTTGTAAATAATAAAAAAAAACACAAAAAAAAACTTGTATGTACAGTAGCCTACATCTCTTTTTCCTCTGGCTACAGAATATGAATGGCTCTGTGCACAATAGAGAGCATTCACCAGTGTGTGTGCTTTGTTCAGTGGCACTGGGGTGGAAAGTCAGCACCCGTAAGTAACCGTCCTGTTTCTTGAGGGTATGTGAGCTCTCAGATGGACAGATGGGTTGTTCACATTTCAGCCTCGTGCTCAAACAAGAGCGGAAATAGCAGAGAAATCAATTATTATATCTTCCTCTAAGAAAAGTTTTTAATGCACATTACAGAAAGTTCAGCAGGACAAAGACAGGTTGTGTTCTGTTCCTTTTTTCTTTTTCTTGAATTCTGTTGTGTTAACTACAGACTTTTAATAACTCTCGGGTTGTGGCAAAGAAAAACCTTAAAAACCCACTTTATATAGATTCAAATAGCTCAATAATATCCCTTTACTTCTCTGTGAGCCTTGCTTTTAGTCCACACTGAAACATAGATAGACGTCAGGCTTCGGCCTGCACACCCTCAGATTCAGGTCCAAATAGCATCAGATACACTCTCATTTTATGAGGGTTTAATTTTGCTCTCTCCACATTCACATACAGGTCCTGTTACATTATATTTCTCAAAAGACAGCCTCGGAAATGTAGACACTCACTAAACAGGGCAGGCACAAGGAAAAAGGTACGGGACCAATAACAACTGGAAAGCACAGAATACTTACCACCTTGGCATGTAGTTAATGAAGTACGACTGAGGCTAATTGGAGGGGCTTTAGTTAGTAGGTATGTGGTCATAAACTAAAGTCCTAGACAAAATAAATTTTTGACTTGATGCTACATTGCTACATGAAATGAACAGGCCTGCAGCTCTTCTTGTGGGGGACATGAATGTCTGTACTAAATGAAACTAAAATGAAGATTTACCTGCTAGCCGTCCAGATGTTTCACCCGAAATCAAACTCGCAAGAGGAAATGTCAGATGATCACCAAAATCCATAGGATTCTTTTTCTCAGGATCATGAATATATCTGTACCAATTTCATGGTCCAATTTCATGGTCCATTCATCCATTGAGACAATATACTAAAAAGCATAAATCTCCACCTGAAGGTAGCACTAGCACAGCAAAACCAACAAACAAAGCAATAGGACCAAATATAAAAGCATTGACTGAGCAATTTACAAAAAGCTGCAGTCCCTGCTAATAATAAGAGTATCAACAAAATGAGATATCAACCTTAAAAATATGAAATTATTGATAGACCAGCTCATGAACATTAGTTTTAATCTATTCAAAAATCTTTTTCAAGTCCACTAGTATTAACAATCAACAGTGTATAGACCGTATGACACGATTTCCACACGTGCCACCTGTCACCTTTTCTTCTGCCGGAGCTGCAGATGCTTTATTCTACACAGTGAGCGACCACTGTGTCATGACAGCGTTTTCTCTAAAGAGTGATTCCCCCGTGACTCCCAGGATGTCGGTCAGTATCGGACTGGACTGTGTTTACACCCCAGATGACAGAGACTCTGATAATTAATCACTCAGCTGGATCATGAGGAGTAAACAAGAGCTGGCTTCCTTCACACTCAATTTGTTCTCGTGAAGGGCAAAGTTGACAAGGTGTTGGGGTGGGGGTCAACATTAAAATCAATCACGGGGCAGCAGCTGATCGATCTGGCCCCCTCCCACCTCCAGAGACACAGTAACTCATGCAGGAGTATAGATAAGCTGTCATCAGAGGGATTTGTGGTCTTCTCTCTCTGTCTTTCTTGCAACCATAGTCAGTGAAAGCATGAAGGCGGTATATTTTTCACTAGTGCAGCCGGATGCTGACCAGCTCTCTCCAATATCCATCCTAATAAGTATTGACTTCATTCGGCATCTCAGTTCATATTTTCTTGTTTTGCAAATTGAGTCATAAAGCTCATAAACTTACAGGATATGAAGAGATAAAGAAACTGCTTTACCACAAAAGATTAACAGTACAGTATATTATAATAATGTGTCATATATTATTATTCTGCATACTTATTCGTCTTATTCATCGCCCCGAATTGAAATTTTGGTGCGTAACTAGTCCCTCAGCTTTGAGAAAACCCAGACAATATATATATCAATGCGTGCGGCTCGGGAATGGTGTGATATGACTTTTCTTAGCGATTCGAGTAACCATGGTGACCGTAAATGGCGATGAAAGGCGAAAAAATTCCCATAGAGAATGAATGGGGAGACGTCTTCAAAAACACACAGCACGTATTTGCATGTACAGTTTTCAATATGAATCACTGCCTCCTCTATGGACAGGTTTTTTTCCAGCTCTCCGCAGTAAGAGTTCTGGTGATTAATGTTACATATTAATCACCAGATGTCTTTTGAATTTGTGCAGAAGAGTGTGGAGCAACTCACTGTGACCTTGACAGTGGTAGAGCCCTCCCTTGTGTCTCCCCCTTGCTTTGTCTGCTGTGGCCCATTGAGCGAATGCAACCTTTTGCCATGCTATCATAACTGGACAGTTGAGCAAGCCTTATCTTTGCTTTCTGTGCGCTCATCACACAGGCACATTTTGATGGATGTGTCACAGGTTATCATTTGGGTCAAACTCCTCGAGGTCTGCGGTATCTACGAGCCTCAAATGATGCGACTTCTCAACGACGAATCAGAGATGTTCATGAATCTTGCACAGACAGGTGTCGCGGTCAGAGAGAGTGGGGGGTGACAACCAGCTCACAGAAAAGTATGATGTTATTTGTGTTTTCAGCAAGAAATTTCTTGTGAAGATTTTTCATAGTCAGCCAGAAACCTTTTCTGCGTCTTCACCTTGTTCTCAGTAATTGTTTGATTTCGTCCTGTCGTTACATCTTGGGTGAAGAAGGTTTTGACTTTTTGATTTGAAAGCAGCAGTGAACCTGTTTGTTGGATTTGTGTCGGTGGTACAGAGGTTGTCACTCTGAACACTGCGACGCTTCTTTGACAATCTGACGGCATTCTCAACAAAACCTTGAAGCCTGTACTTCTTCACAATCCTCCCCACTGTTACTTTTGCAATTAGTTGTTTTTCTTCTTTTCTTTTTCTTGCTTTACAGTACTTATTCTTTATATCTTCTATCGAGGCTTCATGATAGAGAAGTGTTTTTTTTTTTTAAACTTTTGAGTTTGCTCTGCCTGTCTTAGTTAATTTAGTTACTGTGTTTATATTTCTTCTCTAGCGATTTCTTAAGCTTTTCAATTTCTTTGTGTGGTGCTTCTCTGTTCTACCTGGAAATTCATTTTCCTTCTTCATGTTGTCTGAAACAACACAAAACAAAAATCACAATTACAGCATATGTAAACCAATTACCCATCAATGACAGGCCTGCTTCTCATTCTGTACTCTTGTTAATTTATTTCAGTCCCGACTGCCCTGACCTTGAAAATCCTGACTTCAGCACTGGCTGTTGGGCAGAATCTGGACTCTGCAGAGGTGTGTGCAGACTGTGCTTCCCGCAGCCTCTGCCCTCTCTTTCCGCCTCTTATTTTGCTTCCTCCACTTTTTACACAGCTGATGTTTCCCTCGCTCACTTAGATCACAAATCTTCTTCTTTTTCCCTCGCTCTACATCCTGTCTCCATCTCTGTAGCTCACGTCCCTGCGTGCACGGCGTTGCCTTTGTCTTTCAGCAGCACTTAGAAGAACCATGATCTGTCTGCAAATGTTATCAAATGCAACATTATCTTAACAGTGAGTGAGTGACTGAGTGACCGTCACAATAAAACGCGACTGGTTGGTATATCTGGCCTCTTTGTGATGCCAGTTAAAAGCAACAGTGCATTGTTTATAGACAAAACATGTTAGTGTGACGAGGTGGTAAATCAAAATGAGGGACACACAAAATAATTATATTTTTACAAAAACAAAAAAATCTTATGTAAATAGGGACACACGCATAATCCTGACAATAATAAAGGTTTGATTAAAAAAAAAACAAAGAAACATTACATTTATTGGTGATGTTTTAGATACAAATGTCAAGTTGTTTAATAGGGACATGTGAACATTTCGATGTTCTAAGGAAAAATGGATAAAAATAGTGTGTCAGTCTTTATAACTAGTATTTTGTCATTTAACATCATGGCAGGAGAACTTGACATAATGGTTTTAAGATTTGGAAACACACTTTTGCAGATTTTTGTTCCTTATGCATCTCATCAAATGCTGCGGACCGTTTCATAGAATGACTCAGCTATCGTCTATATGAGGAGTTATAAAGCTTTATTGCAGATCAACATCTGTAAGTGCATATACATGTGTGTATACATGTCTTGCTGTGGTTGGGGGGACACATTTGTGTTTGAAACCATCAGTGTGAGGTTCTTTTGGCCAGTCGTCGTGACAGCTTCAAAAGGCTTTTTGAGGGACACCTGCAGTGACTGAGGTCGGTGTCAGGATGAGTCTCTATGACATGAATGAAACTGAAAGCATTGTCCTTTGTGCAGGTTGAAATGAGAGGAGAGAGAAGCACAAGCACCAAGCACCAGGCACATTCAAAATTCTCATTCTCCAGGAATTTTCTAGTTTATTTATTTATTATTTGTTAGGCATTTGTAAAGTCTGGTGTTTTCAAGGCACCACTTTCCAATCGAATAAACATGAGAGGTTCTGTTGATGTCATCTCTATTACAGTTTTTTTAAGATGAAGAATTTTAAAGTTTCTCAAAGCAGTTCAGCCTCAGGTGTTTTGGGGATTATTAAAATTTACACGACACAGCTCAGACCAGAAGTCACTACTCTGACAAGAGGCTTCCTGTCATCTGTGTTCTTGAATCTTGTTCTTGAATCAGTAGATTAAAATGTGTGTGGACCAAACATCACTCTAGGAAGACCAGGTTTAGTCGTACTGCTTTTTTTCTTATCAATAAGATGTAGTTTATTGTATTTTATATTTTATAAGATATCAAAGAAATACTATCTGATTAAAATATTGGTTCACAGTACTTAGAAAGCACTCATGTCTAGAAAAAGCATATTATTCATTGCAAGTAAACTTCTTAATATATAAGCACTTGGTTCACCTCTAACAATAAAAACTGAATTAATACAATTTTTTTTTTTACAATTTAAATTTTTTTACACATTGAAACACATGTAACTGGGAAATTAAGGTGCGAAAACCCTACGACAGATTGAAACGTGAAGATTACTGATTTCTTATTATGTCTAATCCAGTTCTTCTGCTTTTGTCCAAAGCAGCAGTGGTAACAGTTGTGCATCATTTCCTGTTTACCAGAGCTGTTTGTCCTCAGAAGCACCCTGTATAATTAATTTAATTTGCATACAGTACATCAGCTGCCAAATTGTTCATTAAAAAATATCAGTATTAAAGCTCAAGCTTTGATTCAGGCACATTGTGGTGAAATGACTGAAATGTTTTGATTTGTTCAGAAGCTGTTTCCATTCATTTTCTAGTTTCTTCATGTTCTCCCACCAACCACTGTGAGCTCCAGGGGCTTTGAGATATCTGCACTTAAGAAGATATTGCAAACAGGAAAAAAAACTGTGGACCATGTAGTGATGGAATCAGACAGACAGACATATAAACATTTGCCAATACTCAAAAACCTCTCTGTGGTAGTTCCCGCTCGATAGGTGTCTCCAGGACCACATTTTACCACAATGACACACACACACACACACACACACACACACTGACAAAGATTTTCCTTACAATGCCACTGACATTTTTATTTTCCAAGCAGAGGAAGCAGGAGTGAAAAAGCCAAAGATTATTCTTTAAGTGACTCGGGGCCCTTGGGTGGGAGCGAGTTAGTCGTATCTTCAGCGGGAGTTCTTCAGGAGGAGATAAGACGTCCTGCGCTTCCCGCCACCTCCTCTCCGATAGGACCTCCGTATCACCGGAGTCAAATCTCAATCAGTCCTGCTCGCTGCCTGGAAATACCTGGGGAGAGAAAGAAAATCACTGCCTGGCCCAGCTCCCCGTACACCTTAAAGGCTTTTCATTTGATTTCTATCACTTCTCATTAACTTCAAAATATGTTTCAGAGACTCGATGTCGCAGAGGAGCCATCCTCTGGTGTCTCCTCATTGGAACGTGTCTCGATGTGTTGTCGCTTGGATCTGCTGAAATCCAAAGAGGTTTTAAAGTTTCCTCAACTGCCACATCTCTGCTTTGTCTCCCTCTGTGCTTCATCAGTGGTCTTTGAATTTGCCAAATACTTTAATGTTCTTGATCAATGGCCTAAAAAGCTTCTGGCGACAGGCATCAGAGTTTGAGCGTGACATCTCCATCAGTCAGTTTTGCTTCACGAGTGTATCATCAGCATCACGGAGGTGCAGAACTGTGGGATGGATCCCCCTGTGGAGAGGAAGTGATGCTGCTGAGCAGGAACACAGATGCTCCAAAAGTATCATCCAGCTGTGACCAAAAAGAATGTTTTTTTAAAGGTTTTGAGACAAGAAGTGTAGTAAACAGGTCGGTATGTGGTAGGAACATACTAACGTGTATTTGATGTGATAATATAAAACATTAGGCCTCAAGTGCAATGTTTTGTTTGTTAGTGTTTGATAGACTTATTTGCTGGAGGTGGACATCAACCCAAATAAGAGAGCACTGACTCTTCAGATAATCCTACAGCCCATGACTAAGGTTTGAGCTAAAGCCAGGAGGCAATTAGCATAGTTACAAACTCAGCAAACAGATGTGTTAATCATGAGAGTTGTGTTGTTCCTCTCATCTAACTCCCTGCAAGAAAAATGAATATGTAAATAGTTTCAGAGGAGTAAATGGAAGGAAATTTAGGTGCCAATTTCATATGCCAAGCTGGACAAGTATAAATCTAAACAATCATATAGGTGGTTTTTTTTTTTCAGCCCTCTGATACGACCAATGAGAGTGGCTTAGAGCGCCCCTACAGCGGCAGGCGTACCGGACCTGGGAACAGCTAGTTTCACATTGGACACCACTCCACACCACCACACCACTGTCCTGTGTCATCTTCCTGTGTTTTGTGTTGACCCATCCATCCACCACAACCTCCTCCTAACGTGGACTTTGTCACTCTATATATTACGTCATCATAATAACCTGCTGCAAAAACGACCCATGTGCATCAACGGTGCAGTTTCAGTGAGCCCTGCCTAGTTCAACTAATCTTCAGACCTAAATCCCAAAATAACGCTCACACAAACTCTAAACCCATCCTCTAACACGGTGCTTTCTACAGGTGGAAACTGCCGAAATGTTCTCAGCAGGATTGTGGTAATAATGCTCACCGTGCATGAGCAGCACACACACACACACACGAAGTAAACAGGTGCCAGTGTGAAATTGGTGCCTTTCTTAAGAACTGAAAATTGCTCAAATGCCATTTATGAAACTAGTTTTCTTCCAGGTATGTTATGATTAATTCCCAGAATGCTCTAATCTGCACCGCCGCCGCCACCGCAAATGTATTTAGCTCTTTGCCACTGGTCAGGATTGTTCCCAACAGAACCAGAGGAGATGACAGTAAAATCGGCTCGTGGCAGGGAATGCTAATGTGGCATTTACTCATTTTTTTCTTTTTCTTTTTTTTTTTTTGTTCTCTAAAATCCACCACCACACTTCATGAGACGGACTTGTAAAAGCACACTTTAGAGTCAAATAGAAAATGAGTGAAAATTAATCCTTAAATAACCGAATAAAGTCTTTTGTGAAGTGAGGGGAATAAGGCTGTCCGCCACTGCATCAAGTGTGTGTGTGTGTGTGTGTGTGTGTGTGTGTGTGTGTGTGTGTGTGTGTGTGTGTGTGTGTGTGTGTGTGTGTGTTTGCGGGGCTGATGGGGGTGCTTGTGTCCTCACTACCAAACAAACACAGAGACAGTCACACACACTCAACACACAGAGCTCTGTTAGACTCTATGGTGAAACTAATCCTGTTACAGTGTCTGGAAAGTTGTCTGCTCTCGCTCGCTGTAACCTTCATTTTGCTGAGACAGTCGCCCCGGTTACGAAATCATTTTTTTTTTGTTTGTTTGTTTTTTTTTAGCTTTCTCTATTTTTTCTCTCTTTCTTTGTTCTTTTATTTTATCTACAAGTGGCATACGGTTCTTGTCACTGGGCTTTCTTATCAAATGCTGTCCAGAGCCCCACCCCTCCCTTACCCCTTACCCCTTACCCCTTACCCCTTACCCTCCGCGGCCCCGGGAGCGAGTGCAGCGGATGTTGCACACAAGCTCATACAGTATACACACAAAAACACAGGCAGCTTCCACGGGTTTTATGCATATGAGAGGCTCAGGGTTGGAATAACGTGCTGGGAAGATTTTTTGTGGCGTACGGTTTTTGTCCCAGTTCTCACCTCAACCCTTCCCCACATTTCACTATCACCTGCAGTGGCACAGAAGTGCAACAAAAACAGCGACAAAAGAAGAAGAAGTCACGATGAAACAACTCCACCCAGCAAACCTGCACACTGGCCAACAAAGCTTCATGCCTATGCTCAAGCTTAAAACACATCGCAAATCAGTAAAGCACAAACAAATTCACACATTCACTGATTTGACAATTCATACATGGCGTAAAGAAATGTGCTGCAAATACAGAAGACACAATAACACAACTAAGTAGTGTGAGCAGCACAGCCAAAATTTCACTCTAACCAAGGTCGCAAGAAACCTGGGTGTCATCCCTTTCCGACTATGTTGCAGTCGCCTCCCGGACATGATGCTTTGCAGGATACAACATAAGAAATATCAGGCCTTACCTGACTCAGTGCACCACCCAGCTCTAGGTCCTGCCCATGGTTATTGTTCGCCTCCTCTACTGCAGTGGCCCTCTGATGGGTCTCCCTCCCACAGGCAAATTCAAGTCATTAATGCTGCCGTCAGAGTGACTTCTGGGTTTGCTCCCATCTACTTGAACTCAGTCATACAGGCTTATGCTGCTTCTGCGTTCCTCCAAGGAATGTCATCTGTCATTGCCATCCCTGCACACAAGACGGTCTCAGTGCAGACTGTTCTCGTCTGTGGTTCACCGATGGTGGAACAAGCTACTGAATGCTATCAGAGCAGGGGCGTTCATGTCTATCTTCAAGGATCTCTTGAAGACTCACCTCTAACACTCTAACATGCCTAACTAGCACTTACTATGCACTTTGGGTGCTCTTCTTTACCAGATCTCCTTGAACTTATTGAATAGATGTAGTACTTAGTCCTGACACCAAGGTCTCCTACTGCACTGACGCTTTAGTGATGTCCCTCACCTGTAAGTCACTTTGGATAAAAGTGTCTGCCAAATGATTAAATGTAAATGTATGTAAATGTAAAAACTGATGACCTTATTAGGATATGGGCAAATACGGTGTATAGCCAATTCCTGGCCAATCTTACACAGATATATATAGTGTTTTATGTTCAAAGAACCATGTTAAAGGGACAGTCTGTGTCTTATATTCGAAATAAAATGTACAGTTGTTGTAATGTTTTTCTTTTTTTGCAAACCTGCAGCATGAGAAGTGATGCTGCATCAGCTCCCAGCAGTTCCCGATTGCGCTGTAGTCATGGGTGACAGACAAAGATCGATCACTTTTGGTGGTAAAGAAAAAGTCTAAACTTGATGATTACGAGACACGACATGTTCACGTTTCTAAACCAATCTATAGATGTTTATTGTCAGTTGACACTGGAGGAATTGCTATTACTGGAGAGGGTAAGTATCGCTGATAGCAGCAGTATGTGTGTGATTTCTGTGCAATCAAGTCTGACTTGTACACAGAGGAAAAAAAAAAGGTTCATTTTATGAAGCATATGCATTCTTGGCATATCTAGATTCATGTACCATTACACTTTACCATTACCACTACACTTTTTCACACCTGCTCATAAGGTCATGGGTAGCCATTCATGTGATGTGTGGCAATGAAAATCTCCATTTGAAAGAAAGGAGGGCAAAAGAGAAGTTTTCAATAGGAAACTCACCATGTAAATGAATAAGCAATCAGGCAGAAGGGTCAAGAGCAAGGGTGACGGGAAGAAACGCAGCAGCATAACTGTGTGTTTGTGTGTGAGTAGGCCATTTGTGTATGAACGTGATAAATGTGCAGTTGCGTTACAGTTCAAAGAGCGTGCAGCAGTGTAGGCATGTCTGTTCGTTTTTCAGCATGGGAAAACTTGACATGCGTCAGTCAGTTCCATCACCTCTGGCACAGACCTCTTAACCCGCCTCAATCCTCCCTCCAGTTCTCCGACTGACAGCTCACATCTGTCGCGAGAGACAGACAGTAATGTACAGTATGTAGGATGCGGTTTCTATATCAGAAGTGAGATCAGCTGCTTCACAGTCGTGTCCAACAGCAAGCAATGTGACCGTCCAGCAAATACTTCCTGTACCTAATCACAAAATCACAGAAGCTGAAAAAGAAAATACTAATTTGCAAGAAAGAGCCATATTGTATAAGTTCAGTACTCAAGGTTCAACATCAGCTGTAACAAGATAAATATGATTTTATAGTGATCTGATATTTCACTCACTTCAACATCTGTTTTGAGGTTTTGGAAAGAAAAATAATTATTTATTAGTTTCACTAAACATGCAGCACTTATGGTCAACTGAGGATATGATCGCAATTTTAATTTTAATCATTTGTGATTGATATTACTGCAGACCTTCAAATCAACATCCGTTCAGTGCTGATAAAAACAGAAATCATGTTTTTTCAACTGCAGTAAATTAATTTGCAGGAGTTTCTCTTGATAACTGGTCTTCGCAAAGGGTGGGTTGCATTTATTTTCCCTTAACTTTAGAAAGAAAGCTAACTGCATATTAAAATGAAAAATTATCATAAAGTAAATCAGTCGTAAAAATCCAATAGTATAGTTTTTTGAATGGGGAATGTCGCAGAGATGAGACTCGCACCATGAGATTAGTTGTCTCAAACACTTGTACTCACAGTGTAGATGACTGAATACGACCGTGAACATTTTTAGTTGGTTGATATTAAATAAATTTTCTCCAATGACATTTTCATGAATTTCTACCTCGCTAGAAACCTTCAGTCACTTATTAGGAATATTTTCTTATGAAATCTTTCGAAGCTCATTTTCTACATGTCCTGAGACGACGGAGTTAAATGATTTGTGAAATACTGTTGAAAAAAAAATCTGTGAGATTGTAACCAAGACTGACCAATGAAAGAGTTTGTGCTGCACATCCACAATGGATATTACATAACAGAATCTGTGAAGCCGCCCTCCTGCTCCTGCTTGTCCTCTGGCTGTCATGAATTGACCTTTATGTGACACCCTTTTTGGAAACACAGGTTACTGGAAGATCAGCAGACCAGCGGTATTTCCAAGCATCTGTCCGCATCTGGTGTCAAGGAGGCCTTAATAAGAGTCTAACTCCCTGCCACCTGCCACTTCCAGCTGCACTGTGAATCTCAGTATGAAAGAGAGAGAATCGATCTTTTACCACAAACGATCACAGAATAATGGATTTAGAATTGTAAATAAACACGCGTGACTGGAACATCATCCCATTACATTCCAGGAAATCAGAAAAGTCTAAAGCCTAAATCAGTAGAAAACTTTGGTATGACACAACCAGCACTTAAAAGACGGAGCAAACAGAGCTAACTATAACTAACTAGTAGTTTGTGGGGTCGAGTTTGGGCTAACGTTAGCTGCACCGTCCTGCTCTTTGTTGGATTTGGGGAAGTTTATACTGCAGCAACATAGCAGGTCAGAGCTGCTGTACTGTTTGTTAGTTGCAGAAAATACCACGAACGAGGAAAAGCAAAGGCAGTTGAGGCATTAAAACAGCAGCTAGCAAAGACAACAAGGTTAGCAACGCTTGTAATTAGCTATCCATGTTGCATTCACCACTGACGACACGTGACCGACAAAACCCCATCAGCGAGTGAACGTTTCCAAAAGCCTCAGTTTCTGCAACCCCAGAGTTGTGTGGACACCACGTAGCAAAAGAAATGTGTTTTAAAACTAAAATGTAGTAGAGTGGATGTGGCCTCAGGAAAATGAGTCAGCTGGAAACATCAAAAAGTCAGGGAACACATTTTCCACCTCATGGAACTAATGTTACCGAATTGGGCAGCTAGCTGCAGTTTGTACTGCTGCTGCATCAGTACAGTAGTCGGGTTAGTGGGGGGGGGGATCATATCTTTTGCAGGTGTGTTGAGAAAAAGCTTGAATTCCTCCTTTCTCTTTTTAATAAAATAACTTGCTCTGTGCCAAGAATGAGTCAGTGCTGATGAAGAGCGCAGCACCTCCCTCTGTTAAAGATATCAGTGAGGTGCACACGCCATTATCAGAGCCCAGTGAAGGATGCCTGTTTCCAGTGGATACCAAATTGAAATCAAGTGAAGCAGACAGGGGGGATGTTTGATTCGTCTTATACCCTCAACCTTCCCACTCCTTATCTTCCTATTGCAGCGTGACATTGTCAGAGAAAAGCCGCGCAGATGGAAACAAAAACTCGGCTCGCTTAAACATCAGACGGCCGAGAGGGGTCAAGAATAAGTATGAAAACAATTTATTTCCAGCAGAGATCAGAAGGAGACATTTGCATTGGTCCTGAAAACGAAAAGACACAGTTTTCCTTTCAGTATCATTGTGTAGAGGTCCTTGAACGTGATGGTGGAAAAGCCTGACATCCAACCAAAGAGCTTTTCATGTGGAAAGAAGTGAATCGGATACATACATAGGATATTGTATAGGGCTACAGACACGATGAATATACATATATACATATATTCATATAGAATGACAAATAAATCATTTACACATTCTTGCTCTTTTTGCATGTAGTTAAAGAGAAGTTCTGATATTTAAAATAACAGACTGATGTTGTGGGTCTTCACTCCTTCCTCATTTACATACTAAATCACTTTACACACAGTTTTTCTTACGTACATTACCAGCAGGACATTGTGATGTTTAAATAACTGACCACCAGACAGCAAAACCTCTTTTCCAGTGTCATTCAACTCACTCAGCCTCTTTGTTTACATCTGAGGAGGCATTACACCGGCGTCTTCTTTTTCTCCTTCTGCGTACTAGTGATTGATGCCTGCACATTCCAGTCCCCTGTCAGTTCCCTTGCATGTGTTTGCTTCAGATGTATCTCACTCTGGGCAGTGGTGATGAATGTTGATGAATGTTGGAGGGAATGGCGGATGACAGCTGGAGTGGCCCTTCAGCGAGATGACTCAGGGAACCTGGCAGTCTCTTCCCAAATAATGACATTTGATTTTGTCTGGTGCTTTTTCTTTCAGTATGACAGGTGCAGAGGCGACAATCAATAGCTCTCTCTTGTTCTCACTTTCTCCCCTCGCCGTCCCCTCACCCCTGTCTTACCTCCCTCCCTCGCCGTCTACTCTCTCCTTCCGTCACCTTCCCCCTTCGCCGTCCCCTCGTTCTATCATCCTTGACTTTCAGCGGCACATATCTGTGGAAAACTAATGATAATGGACTTTGCTCCCTGATGTGGGAATTCTGCAATCAGCCACTCTACATGACACATGCGCTGATGGCCTTAATATTCTCAGACTTGAATGCCCCTCAAGATCATTAACAGCGAGGAGACAGAGCACACAAATAAACAGTTAACAAAGACAGAGTGATTCATTCTGCTAGCGATTGTGCTCTACGTTGACGTCCAAGTGATTCAGTCTGCAACGGCAAATACTCTGCATGTCCTACACCATGAAATACAACTTATGACCCTCATTGCATGTTGTCTTTGATTTCTCTTGCCTGTCTTTGCTGATTTTACGAAAAAGAAAGTTTAGTCACTAAAGGCGTGAAGCATCCTCTCCTCAGAGCATCATTCATTAATGTGTCTAATGCAAACATCTTGGGGTGACTCACTCTCTCCTACAGGGAGAGTGAGATAAATTAATTTATCAAGCACTGGTATTTTCGAAGAAGTATCTATCTTTGGCACATGCATAGAAGCACTCAGTCATCTTGACAATGTTATTATGCGCTTAATAAATAGAAAACAGAGTAAACAAACTCCTGAGAAACTCTTCCACTCATCTACTTTTATAACGTGGATAAGTTTGATTAAAAATCTGTGAAAGATTTTGCCCTTTAAATTGAATTTTCAAACTCAGATATGTTATAATATGTTTTAAAGGATGTACAAATGAGATGTTATGACTCTCTAATTTAAGTTTGCAATGATAAAGAAGATTACTTTTCAATTACTTTATGAAGTTTTTTGTTGTGGACAATGTGTTAAGCAGCAGAACACACGTGTATGTATGTGTGACGTCTAACAAATCTGTTGAATGTGCTTAAAACATATTGCTCATTTTTCTGCATTGTTTACACCCATCATTACTTGCTGGTGGTCTTCTTCTTCTTCATTGGCACATTTGCTGTGTTTCTTGGTGCATTACTGCCACCTGTAGTTCAGTGGAGTGATGTGAAACTATGAGCTTCAACCCATGTGTGTGCTTGTCTGTTGTGAAAGTTTTTACTGTCTTTTGAAGCAGGTCAGGGCCATTGAACACCTTAAATGGTGCAGGGGTAAGTCATACAATATTGCACTGCAGGAAGTAGTACTGTACTTTGCTATCGTTGATGATGATGAGAAAAAGGCTGGTCAGGGGTTCATGCTACAGCGACATAATGAGCCAAACACACCTCCAGGTTACGTCATAACTACTTTAAAAGAAAAGAACAAGACGTGGGCTTCAAATGATGAAATGAACAGCACGGACTCCAGACTCTCAGGGTTTGCTGGTCTGGGATGAACTTGGTGGAAGAGTGACGTCTGAGTGAATTCATCCAGAAAATGTAGGTTATATTTAGTTAAAAGGATCCCATGATCGTTTTGCTTTTTTAATCTCCAATTGTTTATTTGTTCTACGCTTTAATTTCAGAAACACCGAGAAATATATTTCAATAACAAGTCTGTTCAGTTTGATCTTCTGTATATTGTGGTTCAGCATCTTTCTTGCTCAAGGACACATGCACAGGAAAGGCAGAGATCAAACCGACAACACTACAAGTGAAGACCAACCTGCTTTTCCATCTGAGCTGCAGGCATTTAATTCATTTCAGTCGACTTTAACTGACTTTTACTTTTGTTGACGTTGTGTTTTTACCTGTTTTTTCAATGCATTTTAATTGAAACGTTGAGGGTTTATGCATTTTGAATGACCTCTGCACTGCTGTATAAAAAAAGTGCCTTTCCTTGCCTGCACTGTGTTTATATTGTTTATTTATATGGTGTTTATATTTCAAGAGACAGTTTGACAGTTGCTTTCGTTTAGCCTATCTCTGGTAGCAGGCTCTTATGAGGAACATGAGTGTAAAGATGATGAGTGCTGGTTCTGCGTCCAAACCTTGGAAGAGCTCCTGCTTCTGCAGCCAGGGGAAAAGAAGCTTGAGTACTGGGCAGAACAACAATCCAGCTCTCCACCCCAGTCACCGCCGAGCGGAGCCAGCATCAAAGCCAGCTGTCCCACTTTAATCTTCTGGACTGGTCTAGCGAGGATCCTGCCTGCCTGACCGGCCTGACGGTGTCATCCAACCTGAATTTCTTTTTTCGTCTCAAAGAGGAAGTGTGAGAATTGTGGTTGGATGCTTCTCCCAACTCCCTCCTTACACACACTTCTTTCTCTCTTTCTGTCATGCATCCTCAATCTCATTGTCCCATTTTGTCTTTAATCTCCCTGTTTATCACTCTCTGACACACACACACACACACACACTCATGCACATCGCTGGCAGAAGATAACGTTGGACCTGCGATCGCCCATGGGAGGAAGCGGGAATATGTTTGTGTGACGCCACACAGGAGTAATGGCAGCTAATCAGAGGCATCTGCTCCTTCATGGTGCCAGCATCATCTCAACACAAGACAAGCCAAACTGGTGCACGAGTGAAAAAAAACAAAGATATTTTTGCACTCTTCCACCAGTCCTCCAGCACATGGGCATTTTTGGCTTCTCCTTTGTTGTAGCTTTTCCTGTTTTTTTTATTTTTTTATTTTTATCAAGTATGGCTTAAACCATTGAATCTAAAAAACAAAACAAGGAGCCTCAGGCAGGATGTTATTCCTCTCTGCAACGCTCAAAACACATGTCCAGCTAGTGACAACTTATGTTTTGTGAGTGTTGTTGTCACTGTGCTGTTTGTCCTCTCCCACTGAAGATAAACATGTTGCCTGTGATCGAGGTTGAGAAGTTGAAATGAGGGATGAAGGAAAAGGGCAGTGGGGAAAACAAGAAGTAATTTGCTTGCCTCCCTGTGTCAGATAAGCAAAAGTAAGATTAACCTTTCAAAGAGTCTCAAGGATCCTGCTGGGAGAACAGACCCACTGGATCAGTCAGGGGGGAAAAAAACTGCAACAGCAAATATGTTTGGTATGGAGAAACAAATTCGCTGTTGCAGTTTAGTTGTATGGATATGTAATTTCTAGGAGACAGTGTTGCTGTAACACATAATGATACACAATCAAAGTGTCAACACAGACAATGCAACACAAGAGTAATATGAATGTGACTGGCTGTTTTCTTGCATTATTATTATAATTATGCTTATTTTTCTAACATATTTTTTCTGTATTTGATAATTGACAGTGAGAGAGATGAAACAAGGGTAAAGAAAGAGAAGGGTAGGACGTGCACCTTTCTGAATCCTGATAGATAGATAGATAGATAGATAGATAGATAGATAGATAGATAGATAGATAGATAGATAGATAGATAGATAGATAGATAGATAGATAGATAGATGGCTAGATAGATACTTGCAGCAGCACATCATAGCCAAATTTCATAACATTGTTTTGTCTTCCAGGTTTGATTTCCAAGAGAATACGACATGAAAATAAATCTACTTGAGAGCTAATTTGTAACCCTCAGACTTTAAAACTCCTTACCGGCACATAAACACAGGATTATGGGTAATGGCAGGAAGTTATAATGATCACCTCCAGCCCCCGATGTGAGTCCTCGGGCCAGTCCACGTTTCAGCACAGTCTGTGTGTAAGTTTTTGAAATGTGCTGCAGCAAACGGCCAAATATGAGTGAGAACGGCAGTTCTATCCAGGAGAGCTGAAACATGGCTCCGAGCTCAGATCATCAGTACATATGCCGGGTGCGCGGGGGGGGGGGGGGGGGGGGGGGGGGGGGGGGGGCTGTGCCTCCGCAGGCCAACATTGTTTGAAGTGTGCTTTGGGGCTTCTGCCAGGCTTTGGCTGTAACTGGGAAACACAGCTGTCCTGTGGCTGATAGCTCCAGAGGAACACAGCAGTGACTGGATGACCGTTCGTGTCCTGTAATCTGCTGGGGCAGGAGCAGGCAGGGTGCCGGGGGATATCACAGGTGAATTAGGGTGCAGAATAGGAGGCGGAGAGGGGGCACCAAAAGTTAAGGGTTGGTAGACTGAGCTTCAACTGTAAACGCATTGAGTTTAATGACCTAATAATTCATTAAGCCTTGGTGCAGTGTCACATCACAGAGCACAGATGGTGGTGAGCTGGGAACAGTGTCTTCCCTGCAGTTTTATGCTTTAATCTGGTAGGAAACCAATTATGCCTGACAGATTTAATATTACAAGATTGAGTCGGGTGAGGCACAATATAGCTGCTCCCTGTGCATTTTGACATGCCATATTTGTCATCGCATCCAAACTGTTCCCCACACAACAGTCAATATTTCCAGAGTTCAGGATATTGGATGGCGCATTAGCTGAAATGATCCTTCTGCTAGGAAACGCAATAAAGTGTTTGCATTAGAGAATAAAGGAAAAGTGAGATGTCACCTTCTTTAAACAGAAAGGTTGGATTTTAATATTTCCCCAGAGGATATCTGCCATGTATCTGCTATTAAATGCTGTTTAACTCATGTTTGTACACAGCTGTGCAGTATTACATGTAATGTTCTGGCTCTGTGATCCAGCACAGTGGATTTAAAATATAACAATGATTATTATGTCATTAGGTATGTGTTTTACATTTTTCCGTAGTTATATATATGTCTTCTGGAAAGTTTTCTTTCAAGGGACAATGAAGAGACATAAGTAAGTAAGACTGCGTAAGTGTGTGATTTGAGGGTGTTTACATTCGTATTGGAGGAGTAGTATAGGAGCTGTGGCCTTTCTTATGCAGCTTGTAATGCAACACAGTCTGGCAGGGTACGAGGGGAGCCTGCTTTAAGTACTGTGACTGATTTGGGAATTTGGAAACAAGCGAACAGGTGGGTGTGGGGAGTCAGGTGATGGGGAATGGCGGGAAAACAGTGTTGACTGCCGGGCATGTGGGTATCTGTATGAAGAGAGTTAGGACAGCGGAAAAGTCGAGCAGGAATGAACGAATGAACAAATGAGTTTGGACGATTCTGAACCTCTAGATTTACATTCCTCTACAGCAGAACGTAAGGAATAAAGAATGTAACGGTGTGGAGGTTTGCCGAAGTCGAAGTCGTCTTTTTTATTAACCATAACCACAATCTTTCTCTAAGCTGACTCAGGTGTTTAGTTGCCCCATAATTACCATAGTTTAATTGCAGTAACATCAATCTTTCACAAATCTTAACCAAAATGAAGCTTCAATCAGGAGGACTGTCTTTATGCTTCATTCATTCACAGTTCTCTCTTGCTCTCTCCCTCTCTCACTCCACTTCTTAATCAGCAGACTTCAGATGTCGCCACAATCTCAACCAGCCAATCACGTTGTCAAACTTTAAAATCTGTTTTCCTCTCTTCTGCTGTCAGCTGTCAGTGTGTATTGCTGCGATCTCTCCTACACCTCCAGGCCTCATATCCAGTTCCCAGGTGGAGCTCATCAGAGCCCACTCCACGTCGCATCCAGATCTCCAGCATTTCTCTTCTTCCCGCCACCACCGCCAGTGTCTAAAACCTAAGGGTGTTTCCTCTACTTCACACGGTCTCACCCCTTTCTCAAAGTTGGACCGAGGTCAGGTGACTGGTTCTTAAATCTCTTTGATTCCTCTGTCTGATAGTTTAGGATCATTGTGTCGCTGCTTTGTGCTGAAGCTGGAAGGTCTGTACTAAATGTGAACTAGATGTGAACACTCTCAAGCACACTTACTATAAAGCTGAGCGTCAGCACTTTCACCTGTAGATATTGTTTCATTACAGATCCAGTGTCCTGATGCAAAACTCACAAACTGCATTGTTGAGTGTCTGTGTCAGACGAAAACGACTGTAATAAACCTCATATCTTTACACCAATGAGAATCCTGGAAACAGCTGAGTGCTTTATCTTAACTGGTGGTCCAGAACGGCTGATGGCTACTATACTTTAATTTAGAAACCATCAGCTGCTTACTCAGTGAGATACTTCAGAGGCTTTCAGACATCTTATCATGGTAATAGCTCATATACCTCACCGTTTGACTAGCCAAGGCAGGCATTGCATTGTGTGTAATAAAGTCTGGTGTTAAAGCATCGTTATATAAAAAGATAACGAGCTCAGTCTTCTGCATTCCACAGCTTCTGAAGACGTGATGGATGAAAACATTTATGATTAGTGTCTGTAAGAGTTAATGGCTAGGTGCTGCTTGGAGAAGAGGTAACAGGGACGGCACCAGACAGGCAATTTTGTAACCACGAAAGCAAACATTCAATTCTTTCTCATCTAACTGCGTAATTTCAGGTGTAGTAGCATTTAGCATTTACCAATTTATTCACAGTTGAAGGTTTACTGTAAGTTCATGTTGAATTTCTCTGCTGTTCAGTCAGATCCTGCTGAAAACAGGCTAAACTGTGTGAAATCTGTGTTTTGTCAGTTGAAATCACAGTGAGGCTGCAGCATATGACAGTCTACTACACCCTCTCATTCTTACCTTACTGTGTATTCAGCCCATATTTGGACCTTTTGTTTCATTATTCAGTGAAAACCTGTAAATCACAGACCACTGTAACATGAGAGGATGTATGCAATTTTATAAAACCATGAAGTGTGGATAATAATGTTCAAATTTTTACAAACGGGTATGTCCTTCCTGCTGCCAAACGTATTGGTTTCTAACTAGACTTATGAAAGAAAGAAAGAAAAAAAGACTCCATGGCATTAGATATTTGAGTTGTAAGTCAAAGCCAATGCTTCAAGTGAAGGTGAACCAGTACATGTCCAGTATTTACCAAGAACAAAGTAATAAATGAGAGGAAAAACCCACTTGTATTTAATTTTCATACACGAGGAACACACTGCCTGTGTTGTGTGTGCATGGTCGCTGCGTCGCTGCTAAAACGGTTAAAAAATTGAACATTTATATTTGTTCGTGTCTGTGACATATTGAGATCCAGCTTGGACATTGAAATTATAATGAAATGTGCCAGTTTTATTCAATGTCACTTGTATCATAGCAATATGACTTTCAACAGGTCTTTTCCATCTTTATTTTTGCTGAGAACCGCATGCGTGAATAACAGACACTGAATCACCATAGACGTTCTGCAGCTGCCATGCAGACACAACTCTGACCCCTTTCAGCTATCTTAGAGCCTTTGGGGGGTCCTGTAACTGAAACCATAAGAAAATACTGCAGCATTTCCCTCAAATGTAATGAAGGGAAAGTAGACTGTGTAACACCTACAGAAATAGAAACACAAAGTATCAGCATTTCCAAACAAGTACAGTACTTGACTAAATGTACGTTCCACTGGCTCTTCGAGCTCCTGTCTGCAGAGTTGCTTAAGGTACATTTAATAAGCAGCAAGGTAATGATTAGTAACAGCAGTAAATTTAATGGATGGCTCTATCAGAGTAATTGCTTGGAAAGAACAAGGAGGCTATTTCCCAGAAGTGGACAGCAATAAATTTCTATGGATGGATTATGGCTTCATATGGACAGGAAAAGTCTAAGTGACGTGTTGTTAAGGAACAACAATGGCTGAATTATTTTAATTTCTATTTTGCAAACTGTTTTTTATTTATTATTTATTTAAGAGAAACTAAGTTGTAAATTTTTGTGTGTTTTATTGAAAATTGTTTTGCTAAGAAATGCAACACATACATATATTTTATTGCTTTAAAGTTATATAAATGCAAATGACAAAAGAGAGTAATGCTCTCCTTTTAACTCAAGCTCAGACCCAAGTGTCATACACTGATTTATAATTTAAAGAAGCCTCATGATTCCATCCAAGCCATCAAAGTCGTCAATGTGGTCACCATCAAGGACAAGATGGTGGTTATGATCTCCCTGCCCCTTCACCTCCTCCTCCGTCTCCTTCAGACACTGCAAAAGATCATTAATCTGAGCTTGTGTGTGCTTTTGACTGAGCTTCAAATAGGCCCTAACTGCCTCCCTGCAGTTCCTGCCACAGATGATTATCATTGCAACGATTAAAGCACTGAGTAATGTGTCCCCCAGGGGCCGGCACTGCCCGTCTCCTCCATCACTGCCACTGACCCTCTTGTTAGCCCAGTCCTGCCCAGTGGACAGGAGGAAAGAGAAAGTGCCGCCGGTTCTCTCCTTGCCAAGAGGTGGTTGACTCCTACGTGACGTGAGTGTATTAACAAGCCTTGTGGATTTGCTTCATCTCTGTCACAGTCCAGTTTCACTTGATGTTTCAATTTGGCTTCAAATGTAATCAGGTTTTTTTTTTCTCTCTCTTTATCTTGTTTTCTATTGTTGATTTGATTGAATTAATTTAATTGTTGTAAAGCAGAGCCTCAGCATCCCTCTTGCTTTCTGAATTGCTCACACAAAATGTTTTCACGAGCTGACTAACTTCTCAAACTGTCTCATTAACAGAATACTTGAGAAGTTTGTCATTACTCAGCAGCACACTTAATCATTTTTTTCCCTCCAAATCTGAGAGTGTGTTTTTTGGAGTGTGAAATCGCTCAAATGAATTGACTCTCATTTTTTATTTCTGCAACGTAATCGCCGCATAATGGGCTCAGAGCTGAAGGCGTGGATGCTAATTTCACATCAATTAATGCTATTCAGGGAGAACCCAATAATTGATTGCTGCTACACTAACACAACCTAAACATATTGCTTTCATTTTCAGTGCAATTAAGGGCTTGTGATTGTAGATCCCATCATAAATCTTAATCAGGAATCCTTGCATTTATAAATGGAAAATGAGCTCCTGTACGTATTTATATACCCCTTAATTCTGCTTCTTGAAAATAGAGAGTGACATCAGAGCTACGCTCAATAAAAAAAAGGGGATGAAACTGCATTTGAGACCAGACCAGAGTGAAACTTCCACCATATTAAAGTCAAGGTCTTTTAAGATGAAGAACGAGGAATAAAAAAAAAAAAACAACACCCCCCATGAATCTTTTGGATAAAATACATTTTGAACACGTCTATTCATCAGACCTTCATGAATACATTTTTGTGACCATACAATTAAAGTATTAATGCAGTGAATGGGCTTTGCTCTCCCTAGAATGTAATTTAGCAACACCTAGCTACAAGCATGTGTTAGCTACTTTCCATCCGACACTAAACCAGTGTTTGTTAGACCCCCAACACTACTGGACTAATAGTAGTATTAATAGTAATGACAAACACAGATTGTCACTTCTTGGCAAGGACCATTAACTTTGCCTGCCAAAATGACTGTCGCTACCAGGATTCATCAGCGCTGAACCGCTCCTCTGTAATTGAACCCTGGACTTCCTGACCAGACGACCTCAATCCGTCCGTCCAGCATCACATTGAGCAGTGGATCCCCCTCAGTCCACTGATGCTCACTCTGCTGACTCATCAATCACATCAAGTTGGCCGATGACACGACCTTGGTGGGTCTCATCAGCAGGAACGAGGAGCCAGCGTACAGAGAGGAGGTGCAGCAGCTGATGGACTGGTGTAAAGTCAACAACCTGCCTCTGAACATGAACAAAACAAAAGAGATGGCTGTTGACTTCAGGATTGCACGAAGCGACCACACTGCTGAACACCAGGGTACCAAGCCCATCTCCCACCCCTCATCCTCATCCTCTTCACATTTTACAGAGGGACTACTGAGAGCATCCTGAGCAGCTGCATGACAGCTTGGATTGGAAACTGAACCATTTCTGCTCGTAACACATCGGAGTCTCTCCTCCCTCCGTTACAGACATCTATACCACTCAATGCATCCGCAAAGCAGCCAGCACTGTGGATGACCCCGCACACCCCTCAAATAAACTCTTCACCCTCCTGCTGTCTGGCAAAAGACACCAAAGCATTTGGGTGCTTGCAGTCAGACTGTGTAACAGTTTCTTCCCCCA
This sequence comes from Seriola aureovittata, assembly GCF_021018895.1. Lineage (NCBI taxonomy): Eukaryota > Metazoa > Chordata > Actinopteri > Carangiformes > Carangidae > Seriola > Seriola aureovittata. The sequence goes on from NC_079368.1 coordinate 20,227,127, forward strand.
AGCCATCAGACTCCTCAATACCCAACACACGCACACACTTCCACACACACATACTCAACTTAACACCATTCCACTTCCTTTGCATTTTTTTTTTTTTTTGCACATTTTAGTTTGTTGCTTTGACATTTGGCAGCTCGGTGGTTTTACTCCTTTCTTCGTCGAGTTTGCATGGCTTCCCCTTGTGTGCATGGGTTCTCTCTCCGGCTTCCACCCACAGTCCAAAGACTTGCACATTAGGTTAAATGGCGACTCTAGGGTGCCCATAGGAGTGAATGTAAGTTGTTGTTTTTTCTCTATATGTCAGCCACACTGGTGACCTGTCCAGGGTGTAACCCGCCCTCGCCCAATGTCAGCTGGGATTGGCTCCAGCCCCCTCCTGTAAGGATGAGCGGTATAGCTAATGGATGGATGTTGACATTTTCAGCAGTTACCTGTTACGTACGGGCACTTACTTTAAGTAAGTGAGTAAGTTTTGGTTGTACATGTTTGCACACCTTAACTTTTTGTAGAACTGTCCATAGTTCTGTGTAGTTTCTTGTGGCTCTGGTCCATGTAGCACCTTGGCCCTGGAGGAACGTTGCTCCATCTCACAGTTTACTGTAGTGGCTGTATATGATTGAGATGACAGTCTATTCACAGTTCCGGTGTGAGAATGTCTAGATAGCCAGCTCCATGAATAAATTACACATACACTGCCACATACTGCTCCCCAACAGTCCCCCACATGACTGTCATGACTGTGATGCTTCCATCACTGTGGTCATTTGTGAGGGCCATGACACTGTGCGACAGAATACACGAGAGCGGCGCTCTTTCTTTGTCACTTGTGAAGTGCTTGCCATTGAAAACTGGCCTTGAATTGTGAATCTGTAAAGCATGTGAACTCCACAGTCTGCAGCAGAGCTGAATTGCATACATTGTCCAGACCAAATGTCTTGGACATGCTACTGAATGACAGCGTGCCTGTATTGGGCTTAAATAGCTTGTCGAGGAGTCGCACTGAATTGAACTTGTGGGCGAGTCAAGGATTGCATTCATCATCAAATGTCTAGGTTGAAAATGTTTTCAAAGAACCTTGGCTTTTTATCCGCATGCAAGAGTCAATTTGTTAAAAGGTAAAACTCAAAACTGTCTGTTTAATACTGTAGTTCATAAAATAGTGGCTGGGGCCTTCATTTTTCTTAACAATCAGCTGCCAAACAAACCTTTATTAGGTCAGGTCAGTATTACTAATTTTTTTTGCTTGTTTGCCACGTTAAAGTTACTGCATTACAATGTTAATACAAACTCAACACTTCCTGTAATTGTTTCAAATTAAAAGCCCTCTACAGTTTCAGTGGAATGAAACCCTCAATTTTCTTAGCAGGGATTTTATTGTGACGCATTTCATACCATATGCAGGAACAGCCTGACGGGATTAAAGGACAACAAAGCAAAATGGATCAGAATGAATTAATCAAATACCTAAGAGGAGTAATCCAGAATAACAGTGTTGAAAATAGACTGATTATATTGCATAATTTATTCAATTAAAGTAGTAGAAATATAAATTATATCAAACTGGCAGGCACCAGGAGTTTATTTGTTTTTGTCGACCACACCCCATTGCCGTTATTGAAGACGCAGCTTTCAAATGACTCCTGGTTTTTGTTTGAGAAAATCCATTATTCGCAATGATGAATGACAAACTGAACGATATGGTTTCTTTGGTCTTTGTTGTCTGATAGACTCTCCTTTCCTCTGAGGCTTGATGAATGGATGAAGCAACTAATGGAGAAATAGAATTTATGACAGATAGTCCACCTGTAATGATTCCTGCTCGGATGGTCTCCACCTGCCTTCATTTGTGATCCACAGCCGTGGTCTTCACCCGTCACTCAGATGGCGCACATTCCTCACGCCATCTGATGACATTCCTTTTGTTTGTAATTGAAACAGCGCTCACCCATGTTTCCTACATGACAGGGATTTACAAAGTGAAAGGTCAGTGTAAGGAGCTTTAGCCCTGCTTTTTTTTTTTTTTCTCTCAACCCCTTTGTTGATTTACAACCGCAATAAGCTCGCTCCCCCACCCAGTCTCACCCAGATCGATACCTGGCATTGACCCTGAATGCAGTGTTTGGTCTTCACAAATTGGCATCGTAATACATGCACATACTGGGGAAAGTGCTGGCTTGAGTGCAAATCCTTCAAAACTAAAAAGGGAAAACATCTTTAATACTGAATAATAAAAGAAAATTAACAGACTCACATCGTCTACTTTTCTTGCGTATTGAGAGCTTTTTTTCTTAATCAGGGCAGATCAAATGTGAGGACAAAAGTGAGTGGAAAACAACAGAGGCGCAGGGTGATGGGTAGATTTGTTGAGGAAACCTTGTTCAGCAGACTGTTTCAAAGTCATGGGCAGAGACCCTGAAGGACAGATTTAACACCTAGGAAGAAGAATGGGCATCTCTGGTGCATTCACTAACTGGGTGATGAATGAATTACAGCTCCTAAATTTAGCCAGGCAGCCTACCTTGAAATTGGGCTAGACTTCCATCTTAGAAGCACAGACAAGCTGCATATTACGTCAGAAGCCACGACCTCTATTAAGCATTAAGGAAAAAGAAAGATTGATGTCTGACCAAACATTTCATGGTTGCCAGAATAATATGTTTGAGATGGCAGTGTTGCTCAGACATTTGTCTGACTGGTCAGGGTGTCCCGCCAGCATCATTTTGTCTGAGAGGAGATCAAGCATCAGATGCCAATAATGTGTGCAAATAAAGTTTTAGGCGGGAAAATATTTCTCACAAGCTGTGCTGCTCTGGAATTAATTGAGTAAATGACCTCATTTATTTACAGGTCATTTGTCCCTACCCTCTGATATGCATAATCACCTCTTCAGCGGCTGGAGAAATGCCACAGATACACTGTCACAAATCACTGTTGAAAGTTAAACTAAAAAAAAAAAAAAAAACTAATTAACTAATAACTAACACTTTCATGTCGTGATGATGCTGTGGTAAAGGTTTGGTTAGGGCGCAAAAAACCACTTGGTTACATTGGGAAAAGATCATATGTTCAGTTAAAATTAGTATTTCCTCTTTGTCGTCATGGTTACAGTAGGTTATTAAGGTTATAGAACGATTGAGTTTCAGAAGAAACAATATTGACTGATCGGTTTGAAACAAGAAACAAACAGCATCCATCCATCTCCCCAAACCTTCTCCCTGTGCAGAGTGTCACTCTCTTCCATGCATTTATAAAGAGACAGGGTCAAAGACATTGGACTGTTCTCTAAAGTGATCCATCTCTAAAATAGCTCCGTTCAGCACGTCCCTTGACCACATTCAAACACTCACAATCTGAGACACAGACTGGTTCATTCTGACACTAGAAAAACCACCGAACACCGTGCCCTGGCTGTTTCACCCACTTGTTCCGCTGTGGCAACTGTGCACAATGTTCTGCCTTGTCAGACACCATATACTTTACACATCCATGTAGCTGCTGGTAAAATCCCTCATAAACTGCAGCAGCGCACGTCGTCTACATGCAGAAACCTCCATGTGGTCTGGCTTACGTTGAACAAAGGGGCTTTTAAAGATTCATATACTCTGAACACAAAAATGCAAAACACATACAAAATACGGATTGTGCTATTGCCTTACATTATGCACAGGGAAACCATGGCTCTGCCGCGTCATTACAGCTCTGGGGAATAGAAATAAATGCTCACAAACTCCAGGTGGTAGCAGTCACTGCTCTGCAGAGATGCATATTGGATTCACATTTTTAACACAGTTGAGTATTACGACCTAATTGACCCACTGAATTTGTCATATTTGTTGTAATTTATCATTCTTACTCGCAGTATTTAAGCATTTTCTACTTTATCTATTCATTCTTTTGTCTGTGATGTGATTAAATGCACAGGGTGACGAATCTGGGCACACTTGTTTTTTTTTAATCAACACTTTGATTCAACTATAATAGTGTCTCCTGAAATAGCACCTCTATGGCAGCATGCGTACCTGACCTTGGTTGTCGTGGTTACAATAATAAACACACAGACTGTACAGAGGCCGGCGTACCTACCATGGTTACTATAATAACAGTCATGGCTTGGTTAGGTTAAGGCACAAAAACTACTTGGTTAGGTTTAGGAAGGATCGTGATTTTGGTTAAAATAAGTACTTCTGCAACATTTGATGCTCTTTGTTGTCATGGTTACAATATAAACTGCTGGTTTCACATGGGAATTGAACAGTGCTCTCTTGGGTCATATTCCTGTGTTGTGTTGACCCATCCATCCACCATAACCTCCTCCTAACGCAGACCTTGTCAATTCTTTGCACTACATCACTTTACTTTTCCCTCTGTCATAATTACTACGACCGCTAGATGTCACCTAGCAAGAAAACGTAGCTGCTGGTCATAATAACCTGCCGTACAAATGACCTATGGGCTCGTTTTCATTATCCAATTTGAATTCCTGTTCAATCAGCCAACGACAACTGTGCACTTGGTTTAGGTGCTTTCTTTTTTTATCTTTGTCAATCAAGCAGTTTCTTTTCCCCCTTGAAAGTCATAACTGTGTTTTACAGTTTACAATAGTTGGGATGAAAATATTCCTTTTCAGTCTGATGTTTTGATGGGGATTTTTTTTCTTCATATTCATGTTCATGTTCACCGTCTCAATCTGCTCAGTTCATCAGAGAAGTCATTGATTCCTACTTTCCAAGAGGAAAATTACCTGCTGAAGGGGTCACCTTGATAAAAAATTGAATCTATTCATAAAAAACACCTCATCTCTTTCAAATCTATCCTACCGTAAATCCCCCACAGGGAAACCGTTCAGATGATTGACAGTAGAGAAGTGGACCGTTGGGTCATCTTTTGAAGTAAGGGAGAATTTAATTACTGTGCAAAAACCGCAGTGGCGAGAGAACCTGATTAGGATGATGCACAGCTTTCACGTAGGAGAGGGGACATGGAACAAAATGTAATTTTAAATGCTGATTGCCACTTAACAGTGAGGGATGTGTGACAAAAGCTGGAGGCAATTGAGGACACACACACACAAAATCAATTCCACATAGATCGACTGCCATACGCAGCATTGCCTGAGTGGATAAATTACCGCAAAAAGGTTTTATAACTTTTATTAACTGTTGTCTTTTTAAGCAGAGGGTGAAAAGGACGCTGCCAGAGGCTCCTGAAATTATCAAACAAAAGAGCTAGCATTTTGCCTTCCTGCTAATGTAAATTAAAAAGACTAGCTTGAAACATAACTGTTGCATGCGTAGTACAGTTTCATATCTCTATGTGGGATCGGATTTGCATAGTGCTTTAAAAAAGGTCCCATATTTTACACTTTTCCTGTGTTTTATTTGAAGTGTTGAGCCAGGCGTCTCTCTGGCACTCTAGCAACAACAGGTTGGTCAGCCCATCAGAAGAGAGGCTCTGAACCTCTCTCCCGATTGGCTGACTGTTTGAATGTGTGATCTAATAAAAATAAAGCAGATTTCATGTAAACACTCAGAGAAACTGAATCTTGCAAGGTTGGATGGCGGGTCCAGGTGGGCGGGCCTTGGGGCATGATTGAGGCAGTGACTGCTATGTTGTGACATCACAAAGTTACAGGAAGTCCTGATGGCTCGTTGTACGACACAGTTTCTGAATACAGGCTGTGTGCATCTCTCTGTGGACTTTGAGACTTTAACAGTACTAATATAGAACTTAGACCTGCTTCATAATCACAAAAGAAATGGAAATCTCACTTTATACAATATGGAACCTTTAAGTTATTTCCCCCCTTATAAACACTTTACATGCTGTGCTGATCCAGAATAATCAGAAAACATGGAAAAACACAGACTTGACAGTTGTTTTGAGTTGCCTTCAATCATGTTTCCTTTTGCATCAATTCATAATTTCCCCCAGACTGTCTGACATCTATTTCACTGAGGTAATCATGGAGCTGTACATTCAAATGCAAATAAATAGTAATTTTCGTGCTCAGCCCTGAGGACGTGATGATGCAAAGAGACAAAATCAAGAAATACTGAGTGAACAAAGGTTCTCCTCTCCGAGAGAAGTGTTTCCATTTATTTGTTCCTGTTTCCACTGAAGTCAGTCAATGCATCAATTAGAAGTGAGAGAGCACTCCCAAAGATGTGTGCTGAGGAAATATGTAATGCCGCGATGTCATTCACATCTACACATTATTATAAGGCGATTATATTTATATGAAAAGAGCTACAGACGCAACAGAAGTGATTTGGAAACCACTATGGAAACTCCAATTTAGAAAATCCAACTTAATGCTCTGAACTTCTGCTTATCTTCGCTTTCTTGAAGCTAAAATACAAAGCGGTCCAGCCAATGGACGAGACTTTCATGACTTTAATCATATTTAAAGGCTGAAGAGGATTAAGAAAAAAATATTTAGAGCAGATTACTAACAGAACTCTTCATCTGGATCCATTTTCTCACACGTCAATAATTGTCATCTTCAAAGTCCAAGGCCGGGGTGACAGCATGTCACATGGGAAGTTTTTAAATTGGTCAAATCATAGAATTTAAGAGGAAATCTCTTATATCAATCTGTCGCTCTTCACAGAGAGAGCCAAGAGTGATTTTCTTTCTTGACAACAGTTGGGAAAGACTTATGTTCAGACTGTCATGCCATTAGGTTTAATCTGTCAGAAGCTAAAAGTCAATTCAGTTCTCCTCATTGTCCTTCCCTGTGACATCAGAGCACTGCTGTAGTGTCTTTTGAAAACTTGTGAGCGGAAGAAATCACATGTAAATGAGAAAGTTTTGATCCTTGAAAAAAAAAAATAATAATAATAAATACACCCTTAAATTGACTGACAGCATGGAGTATACAGACACTCTAGCAGCTATGTGGTTATTTAAGCAAAAGTCAACGTTGGCGTCAATTTGGCAGCACATGTGTGGCATTCACAACACAACCAAATATACAAACGCACTGCAAATACAACACAACGTAAGGGTTTCCAGGGGACACAAAAAAGTGATTGTACACACTTGCATGGATGTATACATCCATATGCACTTATTGTTCAACGCTTTTAACTTCAAACTTCGCAAAGCAATGAATCACAAGTGCGTTCCAACCAGGTTCATTGTTATTGATGAAGATGTTTCCTGAATTTGTTTGCGTTTTGTTTATTTGCATGTGTTTTCTTATGTTGCAGTGCAATGGGCTCTTAGGGCCACAGTAGTTTAGTGGTAATTAACAAATGTTAGCATACTGACAGGCTAAACTAAGATGCTGACCATGGTAAAAGTACATCAGAGGCTGATGGGAAGGTCACGCATATTGCAGAAACTAAAGTATTGGACCAACTGAAATTTTAACCCGATGATGGCCCTGGACCAGGAAGAGCACGGGCAGAACTCGTGGTCGGGGACAGAAGGCTGAGGCGTTTACCAGGGCAGAGACGAGGCAGGATGGTCAGGGACAAGCAGAGCCGCTACCAGGAAGTCAGTCCGGAGAAGAACGCTCTGGCAATGCGTGAATGAACCGGGGATGCATAAATACTGGCTTAATGAGTGATGAGATGCAGCTGGGAGCCTAAGGTGGAGGTGATCAGGTAGGTGGGGGTGAGACGGAGGCGGGGTAGGTGGAAAATTATTGAAGCCACAGGTGAAGGCAAAGCAGGCTGTGACAGAATGAGAGTGCCGGACTTCATGTAGTTGTTGAAATATTTCACTCAGAACATCAAATGTCAGCTTCATGCTGGTGCTAAAACCAAAGTGACAGGTTCACTCAAGTGAGTCGGTTTCATCCTCTGGGAACCATGAACGTCAAAATTGTACAAAAGTGAATGAATGTGCCATCCAGTAGTTGTTGAGACATTTCAGTCCGGACCAAAGTGGTGGACTCACTGACTGACATGCAGACAGTGTGGCTAATAAGTCAGACTTATCAACACATTTTGTACAAGAGTTGAAAATTAATTTGTTGTACTATGAGTTAAGCTGCTATTTTGGCAGTTTTGGTTGTTTACCTACCACTGCTTGTACGGTTCAAATTTTGCTTATACCCACTATCAGAAATAGACAGACACAGAGCCTCAACTTTACCTCCTCCAGAATCCAATTTACTGTTTCTCTCTGTATAAATGTGTTTTCCTGTTGAAATGGACAAAAAGCCAAACCATGAAAGAGAATCTCTGCTTCAACGCAGGAATGGACTCGGCCAGTACTTTAAAAAAAGAAAAATCTACTTTCACACTTTGTTTTGTCTCTCCTCTCCTCTTTCTTCTTCTTCTTGTCATGAAATGGTAAAAAAAACAAAAAAAAACTTTCTGTCTCTTCACTGCTTGTGAAGCTTGTTGGTGTGTCAAGCATTCAAACCTGAAGATAAAAAGAAAAAACATGGCTGTCTATGAATCAGCAATGTGTCAGTATGTGAGTGGACAAGACAGCCTCTTCATGCTTGGTTAGGTTTTCACTCTCATACTCAGTAGGGCAGAAGGTTATACCCACAGGCCTTAAATCACATTGGAAGGGTCTTTCTTGCTCAGCAAGGTATTGTCTTTATCTTGCGAAAGTTTTTTTTTTTTTTTTTTTGTCCTTGAAAAAGAAAAATATTAAATGTGTCACAGTCAAATAAAACAAAAATGACAAAAAAGAGGAGCAGCTCAGGGCGGTTAATCCTGGTTGTGGGCACATCAGCAGCACCAAACAAATGTATAATGATGAAAAGATGAGCTGGTAGTCCTTGTTCCTTTTGGTGCTTTGGGAAGTGCCATACTCGATTAGACCCTACATGTCTGCCTGGGTATTACGGCTGACATTAAAAATGCTGTTTTCCGTCTCTATCACTGCTTCCACACAGCCGTGACTCATCAGCACCCCCACAATGCATTGTGACCGAGCCCCGAACACTCCCCCAAGAAAATCCCTCCACTGGCCCGGAGCGACAGCAAGTACAGAGACAGGATTTATCCAGTTTGTGCCCTCAAAGCTCCACTCGCAGCGTTTAGGATGCGCACTGTCAGTCGCAACTGAGGGCGAGAGGACGGTTCCTCTTGTGTTTGGCAGCCGTTCTGAGAGGGGGATGTGCTTTGCTATGACACATTTACGCTTGATTAGGTTACTGTGTTTTCCACAGATGTGTGTTCTTAGTCCTGATTTAGTGTTGAAGCCTCTACAGGGTGCCTTTCCTAAGCTCTTTATATGATGCCAAGAAGATTTTAAGACACTGATGTGTAAAACATGCTTTGGCAGAGGAACCTCTCCTACTGCTGAACGGGAGCACCAAATGAATATGTGCACATGGTAGAAGTGTTTATCACATTTGATTAAGTGGCGGGATTATCTCCTCAGAGGACTTCTTTGAAATTCAGACAAACCAGAGGCAGAGGAAAACGTCTCAGTGTGCAAAACAATGAATCTGAAATTGTAAATCAAAACGAGCTCATGCGATGATTCATGATGAGCACGGGGCTGATGTTCACAAGAAGTGAAACCGTTGCTTAGCGCACACAGAAGAGGCTTAGACGAGTATTTCTGCTGCTCATATTGATCCTATGCTTCTGATGCTTTTTTTCTACTTTCTTAATGCAGCAGTGTTATGATTCACCTACCTCAACAGATGCTTGGCAAATTAAAGGGAAAACTTGAATAAATGAAGAGAAACATTACAAATGTAGATGCTGCCGTACAGGGCGTGAAGGGTGAACGGTTTGATGAGTATGAAAGTTACGTCATGGCCTTCACAGACACCAGATCTCAACCCAAGTCACCACCTTTGGTTTCAGAGATGAAACAGCACTCCTAACTAGAGGTCAACACAGGTCCACTCCAGTTGAAATCCTGCACATTTTGTCTCACCTCCACACCGCCGACGGTTCTGTGTAAAGTGCGCACGCTTGCAGCCTCCCCCGATTCCTGCACTAGCCAACAAGCAGTTTGTCTCAGGCATACAGAAGAAGTCTGACATTAGCTGTGTCCCGATTCAGGGGCCGCGTCATTCGGAGGTCGGTCTTCGAAGGTGTGGCCTTTTGTTGCGACGGCTGAACCGAAATGAGACGTTCTGGTCTACAGAGGATTTTCGTTTTTTTCACAGCCCACTTTTACCGTTGCGTCGGAAAGCGTGGGTCCTGCCTGTCGCCTAGCAACCTTGACAACACGTTACTTTTTCTTTCACAAAAACGTTTAAGGCCTGTAGTTTTAACAGTTGTTCCGTTAGCGGTTGAACTGAACTGAAACCAAATACATGTTCATATCAGCCATCTTCTGTTTAGCGGAGGTTACTTTTCCCAAACCTATCAACAGGAAGTGAATGATAAATCCCCTCCAGTGTCATTTTCAGTCAACAGAGAAGCTGCAGTAGTGGTTACTCGGATCAGTTAACTGTTCTTTCACATTTTAGAAATAAGCTAACCTGCGTCATTTTCATTCAGGCTCAGTTGTTTCCCCGACCGAGGAAACAGCACAACACTAGCTATTTGAACTGCTGAAATATACAATCTCTGAATCGTAGTATATACAAGGCACAAATGTGTGAAACCTGCCTGGGTAGATAGTCCACAGTGAAAGGACAAAGAAATGTGTTGGGGGTCATTGTCTGCGTTCTGGGATTAAACTTGTATGAACCTTCCCCAGTTAATGAAAGGGGGACCATTGATTTTTTTTTTCTACTCAATTACCCAGACAAACAAAACCAGCTGGCACACAATCAGCTTTTTCCTCCTCTCTGATCGATTGCTGGATTGGACAAACATGCATGCTGTGTTCCCCCTCCATGGGAGTGTGTGTGTGTGTGTATGTGTGTGTGTGTGCATGCTTGTGTATGTGTGTAAATTACAGCAAAGGTTTTGAATCAGCACATCAGCTCCTGTGCGTTACTTACAATACTTTTCTTTTAATGGGGGTTTTGCTTGAATCACGTGCGTAGCGTTCTCAAGGTGAACAGTTATACTCGTCTATCTGAAGCACCTGTTTTAAATGCAAACTGTGTCCATTTCATCTGAAGAGCAGATGCTCTGAGTAATTCGACAAATGGTCAACAAATTATCCGAGCGGTTGGACTTGGCCATGAATCCCTAAAAAACTCTGAAGTAAGCATGTTAATATTCTGTCAATTGACTGAAACTGAGTTTATTTTTTCTCATTTTGTTTTTGTTCAGGATTAGCATTTGGATGACAAGAAGTAATGGGATTTTTTTTTCCTTTTTTCCCTGATAATTGCTTTTAAATTTTAGAGGATGGATTGGGTTGTTGACAACAAAATGAGCCCAAACAGTCAAACAACGCACATGTTTGTCCATGTAAATTGTTTTTGACAAATGGCCTCACAAGAACAATCTTTAAAAGCCTTCATGTTTTACCATTAGTCATGAAACCACTGAACGTGTGGCATTTAGCCCATCAAGCCAGCACGTGCCTCACAGCCCCATTAATGGTTTGACATCCTTTCAGATCACCATGATCAACTTTTCAAACTTGCCGTCATTATTTCCAGCAGCTTTTTTTTGTGTGTGTGTGTGTGTGTCCAGAAAGATGTGACAGGGAAAGTAGACAAAATGGACGATTTTTTCCCTCATAAAAAATCGACTGTCTGTCACTCTGTGATGTTTATTCAACCGGGCGGATAAAAATTGAAAAGGGGAGAAAAGTGAAACATGATCAAACATGGGGGGAGCGTTCTGCTGTCTCCCTTTACATTTGAAAGACGACTCGTAAAACAAAAGCTTTAAAAAAACAAAATGATTCTCTCCCTCCTCTTTTGTGGTAGAAATTTAAGATCTAACCAGGTCCTGTTTTGCATCCATTTCAGCAGTGCTACAGTTTCCCTGTTTGCTGTGGGAGCTCGGTTACTACCAGTGAGCTGCTGCAGTTACTCCAGTATAAAGAAACTGCATCACTGCCTCACCTGTTTGGGAAAACATGAACTAGTTAGTAAGAGGCGATGGCGTTATCAGAGGAAGCAACAATGAGTCTCTTCAGGCTCAGATTTGGTTCCATAAAGGAGAGGCCAGGTTTGCATGTGGTCATATAAAGGCCAAATGAGAGGAGACATGAAACATTTCTTGATCAGCTTCTCGCAAGTACAGATTTAAAACCTTAACATGATTACAATTTTATACCAATGCTAGCGGTTTCTTCCTGTTAAAAGTTAGTTCCATTTCAAAGTATTACAGTTTTGCTTCCTTGTTCAAATTTCATTGTACAAGTTAATGGAACAAACTGACGCTTTGGTGCGCTGAATTGAATTGCACATCTTCATTCAGTGGGACAATAACACATGCAAAGATTTAACAGCGTTTAGGCAGCATCGGCTAATGAAGAAGGAGCTCACAAACGTCAACATACATTTGCATTTAGCACAAGTAGGACAATAAAATTAAGCAATACCCCCAATACCCCTGCACTGCATAGACCTCTAGCCTCCTAAAACATATATAAATGCTGTAATTTACCACTAATTAAGGAATAAATGTTTTTTTCTTTTATACTGAGTTGTCTGTTTGTTATTCCTAAATGGGCATTTATATTGAAAATCTTATTTGCTCATGTTATTTTCTCCACATTCCCTTAATTATTTGTTAATGAATAGATTTAGATAGATAGATAATTTTACATGCAGATTATCTAACCTGGGTTACAGTAGCATGAATTCAAACCATTTAATACAATAAAAAACGGTCCGTTTATTAACCTCCATTCAAAAAAAAAGAGATAAAAACAAAATGTTTTAAATATTGATACCAGGAAGAAAATCTGAGGATATTCACAATATAAGGATAATGTGTTTTTTGGATTCATCTGCTGCATGAAAACCAGAGGCTAATTCCCTTAACATAGAAAGAACACACTGAACTGTTCACTGTAGAATGAGCAGAAGCAAATAGGATTCTAAATAATTTAGTGTGTTGTCCATCTGCTTTGAAACGGTCTCCCTCTGGTGCTGTTGAGTGTTTGGCACCGGAACATTCAATTCATTGTTTTTGCTCGTTTCCCCTTGGATTTATGGATCAAACCGGTGCTGTAGCATGTTTTATCAGTTGGTTGCAAAAGAAAAAGAAAAAAAAAAAATCTGTTGCAGGCTGCTCTGTGATGCTGTGGTGTGTTCGGGTTCTGTGGGAAAAGTCCAACAAAAGACAAAATGTTTGTCAGCACACATGACCACAGCACACATATTCTCTCTTTGCTGGTTATTTTTCATATGTTTTTAAATGATTGGCCTCCGGCTACATCACATACTCGGTTCAAGCTTATAAAAGTATACGTTTCTTATATTGTGGTGATCTGAAAGGAAACGTGTAATGGTTTTTTAAAAAGCTTGTTTTGCCTGAAATAAGATAAGATGAGATAAAATACCCTCTTGTTTGGGTTAATATTTATCTGTTAAAGGTCTCCTATTGTGGAAATTTTCATGTATTTTTTGATTCAAAGGACAACAGCCAAAATACGTGCACATATAAACACACATTTGCATGATTAAAATAAGATGAAACATGTTGCCTTTGGCAGCGGGTGTAATTGTGATTTATTCAGTTGTTTGAATGCAAAAACCAAGGTCACTGAAACAGCCTTCTGCACAAAACAAACTGCAGGAAGCAGTGTCACACACTGCGTCTGTATTCTTGCATGAGACTCTGGCCACAAGCAGTTACATGTGGTCAGATTTTGCACTTCAGATTAACATTTTGACCTTTATCCCAGTATCTGCAGGAACACACACTCCTGTCCTTTCCTCAAAGAGAGATGGCACACTTAATCTTTGATGCCAGACAAGTAATGTCACGCTGACTTTCGAGGGCTGAAAGGTTCCAGGTCAGAACTCGAGGTTCCAGGCTCAAAAAATCACGACCTGAAAAAGGCACAATCCAGTTTTATACAACCTGCATCTTTTTTATTTTCTTTTTTTTTTTACTTTGATCATCACTTGATACTATTGAAATTATACTTAGCCAATGAAGTACTAAATTAAAAAGTTGGACTAGTTTCAGCAAACTCCAGCCACCGAGGAAGACAGTGAGGTGGCTGAAAGCTCCAGAAAACAGCACCTCAACCCAGGATATACAGTAGCACTGCCTTTTTTTATCCCAAATTTAAAATGTGTATACCCCACTACATGGAAGTCACTCAGATCATTTTCATGAATGGTAACATGAGGAACAGGTGCTAACATCTGTATTGACGGCCCACCACACCTGTAATGATTGTAAGTGATAGCTAAAACACAGTCATATAAAAAAAAGCTATAGTTAAAGTGGATGTGTGTGTCACATCACGGATAATAACAGATCGACTTATCCAACAGATCCATTGTGTCGTTAATGTGTCGGATTGGTTGCATCACGACCGGGATGATTTTAATTCTCTATTTAATTCTCTTGTGACATCATTCCAGCAGGTTGTGACCATAGACTGTAAATAAAGATGGATGAAGCCACTGTGACATCACCCATAGGTTTCTGAAGAGCGGTTTTGAAGCTGAAAGCGGGTTGTTCTGCTGTAGCTATCTTGGCAGCGCATGAATGAAAAAATGGGCAAAGAGGTGGGGAATGTGTGGACACTTCAGTGCATGCCATGCTGTCACTCAAAGCACCCATGCCCACAATTATGCATAACTTTCAGACATTAATAAAATATAAACAGGAGAGTTATATAAACAACCTCCCGTACAGTTTTCATGAAGGAGGAAATCAGCTGTAGAGACCAATTTTAACATTGGGTCTATGGGGATTGACTCGATTTCGGAGCCAGCCTCAAGCGGCCTTTTAAGGAAGTGCACTTTTTCTGGCACTTCCCGCATTGGCTTCATTGTTCAGCCCTGGAGGTTGCCGCTTGCTTGTGACATAAATCGAAATCCAAAGAGTTAAACAATCAACGATCTTGGAGAAAACTCTGTAGGTTTACACTGACTACTGCAATGTCCAAACAGTTTCTAACCCTCTGACCTGTTTGCAGCAAGAACAGCATGCAGCAAGAACTGCAGAGAAAGAAGCAGGGCTGCAACAAAATCCTGTTATTTCAGTGACGGCTACACGCACAGAGGTCATGACCTGCAGTAGAATTATGACTCCAACTCCAACAAAGTCAAATATTTTCTTGAATGTTTTTGTGGAATCCCTGTTCTTCTCTCTGTCGTTGTTGGTCACACAGTTTGAGCTAAAATGAGGAATTAGCTGAGCGTCTATCACAGGTTCACAGCCGGGCCGGTAAAGTCTCCATTCTAACAAGGTTCACAGCAGGGTGGAGGCTCAGGTCTGGAGGTTTGTTTGTGAAGGATGTTCAGGAATCCTTTTTGCGCTCCACTTTCAAACCTCTGCTTCGCCTCCGAGCCTCAAAGTGTGACTGAAGAAATACGTTTACTCCGGGGTTGTAGTGAAATGCTGCTTCAGTCACTGTGGTGTGGTTTGAAGGATAAAAGAATATCTATCATTTACACTCAAAAGTATTAACTTATGGAATCTATTAACAGGTAAAAAGGGGAAAAGAGTACAGCGTTGTGCGCAGCATTCAAAGGAGGACATTCCTGGGTGCTGATAAAATGAAAATCAAAACTAAGTCAACACACGCTTAGAGGTTTGTATGAATATTCTTTATGCAAACAACATGTTTCTCTAGGCTTCGTCAGATTCACCCTATAATCAGGCACGCTGAATGAAAGGATGTCCCCATCTTATTTTATTTTTTTTATTCTTTTTAGGATTAATAAACATTCTGAATTAATGTAACCTATCAGTTACATCCATCTTTGTTTTCTCCACCTTTTGCTGCTGCATTGCTCGATGTGTTACAGGGAGTTCAGACTGAAAACATGGTGTTGTTTCAGGTACTTTTGACACAAAGAAATGTGATCCCAGAGGTCCAGTTTGAGTAACAGATCCATGAGTTTGATGCTAACATCTGCAGAGAAAAGGTTTGTTATAAAGTCAAACCCAATTAATAAAATCCAACTTGATTTAATCCTTTTGATATCCTTCATATCAGCTCAAGATATGCTCCTACTGAGTACTCTATCATGTGTAACCACCTTGACGAATCACACAGAGGAAGAAAAAAAAAGCAGAATATCTTCCTTTTCTGTTCTTTACTCCACATGAATCAGTGAGATACAATTCGTCCTGTGGAATGGAAACATTTGCAGCGCAGCACCCTGTCATTTTCTTGTTGTAGTTAATTTGATTGGGTTGTTGCACCTATTCCCGCACGATGACTCAAGTAGCTATAAGCATAATGTGACCTTATTGTATTCGACACACATCTGAAATCATCCTCTTCCCTCACTTGTTCTTTCATTAGAATTTCATGGTGTAGCAGAGGTTTATTTTTCTTTTTGTCCTTTGCAATTGTCTTATCTTCATACAGAATATGCTGCACGCCGCTGCCCGCTGGTTATGATTACAATCCAACCTGTGCAGACATTTTCTCTCCTCTCGTGTTTCAGAAATTGCAAGTGTTGAGTAGCAACTCTTTTATTGCCTATGACAAACAAGATTGTATTGACGTGATGCAGGATGGCAAAGTACATCTGACAGCCACAGAGTATTGTTTTTCTGCAGAGGGATATTTTCTGCAACTGAATCAATGATCTTTGCTTATATTGTGATCAAAGCTGAAATTCCTGATTGTCTGGTGCAACATATGAGGAGATCCAATCTTTCCTTGCCGTCAGAGACCTGACGGCAAGGAAAGATTATACCAGACCAGCTCAGAAAATACTCTAAAAATCCATTTTCACCTTCTCAGAAGTTACTTTCTTTTCATGTGTGTTTTTTTGTTTGTTCTGGAGGTTTTCTTTGGTGCAAATGAGACCATAGTAAAAAAAGAACATGTTTTCAGTTCACTATGGGTGAGGGCTCAATGGACTCAATCAACATAACTGCCTACGTAAAGGCACCAGGGGGTATTTAAACTATGCAGTGGGGGAAATCAACTGCTTAGCTGCATTTAAAGATCCTGTCCTTAAGATATGTATTAAAAGCAAAAAAAAAAAAAAGGAAAATCTTAAAAGGGAATATGATTGCTTGTGGCTGTATTAAAAACTCACCTTGGGGAAAAGACTCAGAAAACGACCCATGTCTTGTCTGTGAGCAAAAAGAAACTAAATGTGCTGCAAAGAAAGTCTTTGCAGGCACGTTTTTTTTTAATGAACAAGTTCTTTGAAAAGAACCCCATTAAACCCCCACTGCCGCAAATACCACAAAATAAACGGCAGAAAAGTCGTGATTCAGAACATACTTGATGGTCATTTTGTTTCCTGCACAACTGAAATGTTTTCTGAGTCTTTGCTGGACAAAGTGCTTCACAGAGGAGTGATGGGCAGGAAACTGTGCTCCATGGAAAATAAAACATATAAATAATGATTTCTTGTTCTCGTGGAGTTAAAAAAAACAACAACATAATAACAGAGAGGAGATGAGGTTGAACTTGCCTTTCTTCTCTGGCAGCTTTATTGTTTTTTAGCAACAAACAACTCAATTTTTTGGACAGCGTGAGTTTCATTTTGAGGTGAAATTGCCATTTGGATACCTACAGTTTGATTGAATACCGTACACCTGCGGGACAGCTGCCGCACTCTTTAATGGCAAACAAAACAAAGGAAGGAGGTTCCAGTGATCAATTTCGCGGGCGACAGAATGTTTTATTAAACCACGTCAGTTGCTCATGAGTGTTTTGGTGTGTTTGCTGAATAACAAATCCAGTTTGATAGAACGGGCCGGTGCTGAGATGGATTGTCACCAGTTTGATCTTTTTGTGCATCTAAGCCTGTTTAAGAAACTGAATCCCCCCAGTTTATTTTCTTTTAACTTTTGGCATTTTAAAGGTTTTTTGATGTTTCCAAATATAAGCTGAAGACATCTTTACATTAAAGGTCCCATATTGTATAAAGTGAGATTTCCCTGTCAGGTCTGGTTACTATATTAATACTGTGAAAGTATCAAGGTGGTAGGTTCTGCTGTTGCTACAGAGCCAACATTAGCATTAACTGCTGTTTACTGACCAGTCTTGGCAAGAGCTTCAGCTGCCATTGTGTTTACAAGACAAGAGGTTCCCTCTGAGTTGTACTGGACACCACAGTGACTCTGTGACGAAACGGGCCGACAAAACAAGCAATAACAAAAACAACCCAATATCTAAACCAATAACTACCAGATTTTTGAGGCAGCAGCGCTTTGTAACAAAGAGAAAAGAAGTTGACAGATAAGGTCACACCAGCATTTAAAGTGAAGCACCGAAATCAACTTGTTGTGATGGAACTGCCGCAAATTTTTCAAAATGAGGTATGTTACTCTAGCTTGTCTACAATCACTAACAGCTAATAATTATCAGCTGTCTTATCCAATACTCTTTTATTTAACCTCCTCTGTCAGATTTGATGCTGCTCCACAATAGAGGCATTGTTTGTAGACATTTATGAAACATGGGTCGATGGGAGACATCTTTGGAATAAACCATGAAGTTATTGTCCCATTAACGAGCAAGCTATCGCCACCCGCTCCTAAATAATGAAATGATGCAAATTCTGAGAACAACATGCCAGGGGCAGTAAAAGGCACAATAGGAAGGAATAGGAGGAAACAAAGCTCAGAGCGCATGTTCCCTGCTGGTTAGTGTGTTAGTGGTTAGTTCACCAGGTACAATAGTTCACTAAGTAGCCACTATAGTGAGTCGTCACTACGTCAAAAAAAAAAAAAACCCTCCAGCACCAAATATTTTATAGATGCATGGATGAATTTTTCTGTTCCGCTTTCTGGTGTAACCCAGCCATGAAACGCAAAAACAAAAAGGGCACACACTTAGTCAGCAATCTCAGTGACAGAAAAATTACACATTTAAAAGCCTACAGCACATCACATGGATTAAGTGAAATATTTACACATTCAGTTCTGCTCCACAGCTCGATGACAACAGCAGCACCGACGACCTCAAATGATCCGCAAGTTTTTAAAAGAATAATAATAGCTGTGTGACGGAATGAGCTTCAGAGGGCAAACAGGTCTCCTGCTCCTATCGATGGCAATGGCTTTTCACACAAAGTAAGTGGTCTGTTTTGACTCTAACACAGCAACTCACTCACTTTAACACATTAGAGCTCCATTTACACCTGCTGCTGTTCCTCACCTGCTACCAGCGTCCCCAAACCACCGCGATGCAGCCATTAGGAACGTGAGAGAGCAGGGTGAGGGGGATGTCTGGAAAAAACATTTCAAAAAACTGCCACGTTCTTTTTTTTTTTTTTTTTTGTATTTTACTCCCCAGTTTACTAAAAATCTGCTTCATCAAATGTAGAGAAAAAAAGTTGGCACATGCTTTATCACAACTGAATGTGGTCCTGTGTCATATGAATTGTATTCTCATATATGGATTGTCTAGATTATGAATACATAAATAAACTAAGATTCTCATTCCTGAGCACTGTGGGATATCAGAACAAGCTGTAAACATAACATTATCATATTATCACCTTGTTGTAAGTGGATGTGCCAAACATGGAGCAATATTATCATTAATCAGACGTCATGTTTCCAGTCATCTGATGAATCTAAGTCCAATAATAACTCTCCTTTTAACTCTGTTTTGGTCTCCACTAACTCCTGCAAATAATATTTGGCTCTTTAGCTACTAAAGGCTCCGCTATGTTTGTCTGTCTACTGTCAGGTGCTGGGAAAGTTGCACACAATGGAGTTTGATGAGAGCAGCTTCGGTTTCCTGTTCAGTTGGTTCACCGGTGTTTTGTAAATAGTCACTTTTTGTTATTAAATCATTTTGCACTACCCTCTTTGTGTTGGTTGCATTTGGGTCCAGCCATACCCCCGACCGTGACAGGGATGACCTGCTGCCACCGCGACCGACTGTGAGTAAGTGAATCAAAGGTAATTATGTGTCGCCATTTCACTTATTAACACATGTGAATAAAAGTTAAATATAAACAAATATATACTATATATGGTACATAAACAGTCATCCAAAAGGCGACAATCAATTTTATAATATTACAATTCAAGAGACAAATGGTAAAAACAACAAGCAAATGTAGAAAGCAGCCTGGAAAAGTGAACTAAGTTAGTCTCAAAGTGTTGTGGGAGCAGTCCACTCGCTTCTTGTTTTACATGCAGCTGTGTTTCGATATGAGTTTTCCAACTGAAATCCCCCCGTCTTAATGTTTTCTGTTTGTCATTGTAGTGAGTGGCCTTTCCCCTTAATCGGCTTTTGTTGCTCAGACACCAGCCCCTCCGACATCATGACACCACATGGGTCAGATTGTTGTAATGCTGAGGAGTTTCTAATT
This sequence comes from Seriola aureovittata, assembly GCF_021018895.1. Lineage (NCBI taxonomy): Eukaryota > Metazoa > Chordata > Actinopteri > Carangiformes > Carangidae > Seriola > Seriola aureovittata. The sequence goes on from NC_079368.1 coordinate 20,247,402, forward strand.
GTTGTTGCAGCCTCGTACTTTTTGATTATCCATTTGGCGCAGTGAGATTAAAATCCTCTTTACTTCACAAAGAAGCAAAAAGACCTCCCTCTCTTGTTGCCATGAGGAAACAAAATCAAATCACAGGAAGCTGATACTTTCATCAAACATTTCCTCTTCTTTTTTTTTTATCACTGGCATGAGAATGTGGGGCTGCCATTGCAGATAAAGTTTGGAGCAGGGTAGTGGGGAGTACTTTAAAATGCCAGTCACAATCTTGGGATGGATGTGTTTTTTCCCTGAAGGGAAAGGAGACAGTGATTATGTCTGGATGTTGCCTTCTAAATTAGCAAGAAAAAAAACAGACAGAGTGAGAGAGAAAACTGAGCTTTATCCCCTCTGAATCTTTCCACCTGTTTTTGGGGCATAACAAGCTCTAAACTTAACTTGAAACCAGACCACTCAGCAGCTGTAACAGGATTTATGCTCTGTGGCTTCACAATGTCAGTTTTTAAGACTTTATCAGAGGACAGTTTTAGGTCCCGGCAAGGCCAGCAGCTGTTTAATACCTGCTAGGTGAAAACTGCTCTGAGTGGTTCTTTTAGAAGTTTGAAGCAGAGAGAAAATAACTAAAAGTGTGTGTGTGTGTGTGTGTGTGTGTGTGTGTGTGTGTGTGTGTGTTGGGAGGTGGGGGGGAAGCGATCTGGAAGACACGGTGTAGCATCAGTTGAAAAAAGCACATGTTATATACACACAGCACAAACCCAGCTGAAGCAACAGCAAGCTGATTTAAAAAAACTGTCCAAAAAGGCAATTTTCATCTCATATTCTGGCGTTGATGAGTTTTAAATTTTTTGGCGTCATATTGTTGTTGGTTCAATATCAAAGTATTTTTTTCTGGGCCCTTGAATTTATTCATTGTCCTTTAACTGTCACCGGGTAAGATGGGAGGGCGACTGCATCATTTGTGGAGGACGGCATCCCTCTCTGTCTCAGCTCCGCGTGCTAGAACAGCTGAGAGAAAGCCGAGCTGTGCGTTCAGGAGGACGGGAGGGAAAAGAAGTGCAGTGCAGTGCAAGCAGTATGCCACGGGATAAATGATGAGCCCTGCTGATCCCAGTCAGTGATCAGAGGGCCTCAGGTCAGTGTCGGCCTGCTGCATGGGCAAATCAATGATCCTTTCAGACACCGACTCAAATAATGAAGCTTCAGGTGGATACTTCACTGATTAAATCCTGTCCAAGTTCCCCACTTAAAAAGAATTGCTCTATAAGTTAGTCTGGGTTATAATTGACAGCTTCAAAAGCAGCATTAGCATTTGTGAGCTCTGTGAGCTGATTTTGGAAAACATTTTTTTTTTTTTAGCTCCACATCTACTGAATATCATCGTGTCTCACTCTCTCCTCACGACAGCAAGTGACATCCAAACCTCTGATGTGATAAACCATAAATCACTCTGTATGTGTGAGACAGTCCTCCTTTAAAAACGACCCACGGTTACATTTTATTGTTAGGCGACCTCTAGTAACCGTATAATTATGATGAGAGCAAAGGAGAAAGTTTTTTCGAACTTTTTCTAAACTTCACTAAGAGTTTTTGTGCCTAAACCAAACTGTGATTGTTCCACAACCGTAACCACGTGTTTATTATTACCACTGGTAATCTCCTATTATATTGTGTTATTGTTACCATGACAACGAAGGCCTAGTAAGCTCCTACAGACTGTATCCAAGGGTAGAGACAACCAACATATGGTTATTTAAGTTGTTGTTTTTGCAACCAAAATGCAATTTGAGTATCCTTAAGATCTAATGAACATGTTAAATGCATTTTGTGCCTGATAAAATATTTGCAAAGCCTCTTTTGAGAATTCAGGACACCAGCATGGTCTTCTCCTTTTTAATTGGTCCACTGATACATGACATGGTGTAGCCTATTACTGCCACCATCAGCTGATATATGGAACTGTGTGAAACCAAGTGAGGTCATACAGCTGTTATCACCTGCTTCATGTGATTAGTACCTTTTTTTTTTTTTTATTCAGGTTAACATAAGCTTCTTCGCTTTCCCTACTTCACATGTTTGTCTCGTTCTACTTTTTCCCTCCTCTTCTTTATGTTTTATCGCAGCTTCCTTCCAGGACAGTGAAGTCAGCATCAATATTGTACATTATGTCCCCTCTGTGCCAGTGGTGTGCATGTTTGTCCTTGTGCTGTAGGACAGGTGATATAAACAACACAGGATCCGTTTACTGTATGCAGTGCCACTGGTGGTCAAAAAAAGATTACACTTGATTTTTCTTTACTACTTTATTTAATCAAGAAGTCCCATTGAGATCAAGATCTCATTTACAAGTGAGAGTTGAGTACAGAAAATAAAATGAATAACAAAGAGAAATATGAAAAGGAAAGATACAAAATTGATATCTTTAACTGGCAAACCATACATTATAACAAACCTGTGACTCACTCCAAAATGTGAAAAGAAAAAAAAAATGCATGTAGCTGCATTGGTGCAGGTGTATTTCTTCAGGTACCAGTGATATGATGCCCTGCTGTGGCAACTGAGTAAATGAAAAAGTATGTGCATTTCATGAGGGATGGCTCTATGCCCATTAAGTCTACCATGTAATAATAACTACATGTGTTAATTAACTCCAAACCCATTACGAATACAAATCATCTGATGGTATAACCTGAGGATAACGATGATAATGGCGGAGGACTTTGCCCAAAGCAGCGGCTGATGATGAGATTATTATGGAGGGACATACTGTATCTGGAGAGACAGCGGTACATCATTACTGCAGTATGTTTAACACATTTGGATCAAAAGTAGGTTCAAATGTGTGCAAACTGCATGTGTGGAGGGATGGTGGGATGAGTCACCATCAACATATGTTTATTAATGCGCCAACTGTTGCATTTGTGTATAAAAGTTAATAAAACCAATAAAACAAAAAAGGAAGCCTTAACCTCTAAATCATTAAATTGAGATGCAGACAAACAACTTTATCGCAAAGCACAGCTCCAAACCTGTGATGGTAAAAAAAATATATAATTTTAAGAAAAAAAGTTCTTAAGTAAATGACGAGAAGAGAAAGAGGCACTGAAGGTAGAAGTCTTTTATGCACAGAGATCTTTTAAAAGAAAAGGAAATTCTGTAGCTACTGATGAGCGCTGATTTGCACCTCAAACACGTCTCAAGGCTTTGGCACAACATCTGGTGCTGTGAAGTTGATCTGATTGATTCCGTGGAGGAGTTGGAGAAATGGAGGCAGCCGAGCACTTATGAAAGCAGGGTGAAAACACAAAGCAAAAATGCATTACACAATAGTCTCCTGAAAGCAAACCCTTGTCACTCTCCAAGGTGCTGCAATTACTTTGAGAGCTTCAGCTTGAGAGGGGAGAAGCTCTCCAGTCGCTCAGAGAAATGTACAGCACATACTTTACAGTGCTCTTGTTTGTAGGGTGGAGAAGTAGGTGAGACGTTTCCTCGGGGCAGTTCACTGGAAGGTCAAACTGTGCCACCAAAAATTTGATGTTTTCCTTTCCAAGTGTGCTCTCTGCGTTTCTATTTTTACATTTTAATTCTACTAAGATCCCTAAATAAAGCCTAAAGTAATCATTTGCAAAGACGCACGTACTCTTTATATAGTCAGGTTCCATTACTAATACAGCACAACTTTTAACCATAGTAAGAGTTGTGCCATTTAACCATTGCGGGCTGCAACAAGATGTCGTAATGAAAAGAGCTCCAGTCGAATCTCAAACAGATTGAAAAACAATGTAAAAAAACATGTTAGAAATATGAACATTTATGTTTGTTTTGTGTATTAATTTGAGGAGTGTTACAGCCTCCCTATCACTTTACACAGATCTGATGTTTTCCATCCATCTCTTCAGTGGAGCAGCATGTTTGTGATGATTCGTTGGCTGAGTCTTTTTCCATTGCACTTTGTCAAATTTAGCTTTTATTGCTGCACCAACTGTTCCACCTCAGTCAAGCAAAACGACTTACATGTAATTTTCTTTTTTTGTGTGCGCAGATTGAAAGTGCACCGAAAAAGAGGTGAATGTAGATGCACTTTATGAAAAAAAACAACAACATTATTTTGGTTTGATGACAGTACATATTGACATTACCTGAGGAGTTTTACAAAATTGTCTGTAGCCAAACATTTTGTCATTGTACTTTTCTGAAAGCGCCACAACTGAGATACAAGATTTCTCACCCAACAGCCAGAAAAACCTCAAATCGTATCATTGTCACCGACTTTCTGGGCACTTCCAGCTCGGGACTTCTACATTTTGGTGTTTTGATTAATTTAGCTCTCCGAGACAAATCCTTTACTTCTTTTAGTGTTCCTGTTCTGCACTTCCCAGAGATCATATGTAAAATAAACAGTGTGGGTGCTGTGGGGCGTATTTCCTTCTTCCTAAGATGTAGTTCGCATATGTGGGTGGTGATCTTCTCTTTGTCTTTTCAGCCGTGCACATCACTGCAGATGGCAAAAAGTGCCCAGTTTATTCTAAAGAATACACTAATACTGTTGCTGGAAATGTACAACACACCATTTACTGTAATTCACAGACTGTAGGATGAATCGAATCATGCTCCAGTATTGGTCAGGGAGTAACATACAGTATTTGTACTTGTCTGAAAATGTCTCACACTTTAGAAAAGTCAGGTTTAAGCTTGAAAGGAAAAAATGAAATACATTAGAAGTTTCTATTGCATGGTAGCTACAGAGTCGAAGCTTACATGGCCATAAAATCAAGCCCACTCATTCCATCTTGAGTCTGACTCTTAGCACCAAATACAAGACTCAAACGTGACCCAAATGCTAGCTGACTTAAGATTTTAGCCAGTCAGAGCTATTGTACAGAAAAAGTCACAGGTTAAACAAGTTATAATGTTGCAATGATACAAATCCAGAAGTATAGAGGTTTTTTCAGAGTGGATGGTTGGCAGATCTATAGCTTCAAAAGAAGCAGCCATGAACAAGCAGTCTCAGTCAGGAGGGATGTTTAGTCCAGACACACACGCATAGAGTCCGAGGAAAATGGTCACAGACACTGTTGACTATTGTATTCAACATTTCAAGGAAATGAAAGGCACTGCACAGCTTATAACAGGCATGAGAAAAGATTGGGTCCTATTTCTTGCAGAGAATATCGAGCTGCAGATTTCCACAAAGATCAGTTTCAGCACTCCCAGTGACAAGAAAGGACTAATCTGATTTATCACATAATGTATTCCTAAAGAGCTCGTTCCCTCTGGGCTGCATAGTAGGTGGTCTCCAGAGTGCTAATCGCCTTTATCAAACATGAAAAATTATTTGGTCTAATCATGCAACTCGTGATGGCATAATTTCACTACAATTAATATGTGCAATGAATGTCATGATTGTAGATACTTCTCACTGTGCAATCAATTTTTTTTTTTTTAAATGTGGATAAAGTCTGCAGATATTTCTCTTGGATGTATTTCTAGGCAGCCCTGTCATCATGTTTCAAATGTGTTCATTTGAATGTAAAGATTTTTGGTAGTTGATCTATCAACATTGGTTTTGTTAAGTTTCATAATATACAGTACCAGTACAGAGTAGATGAAGCTGGATTCATTCATTGCCTTTAGCTATGTAATTTAATAGTTTATCCATTTAGCTAACCATTTAAATTAACATACTTTTAGATAACAATATCTTAATAATTTATCCAATACTTATAGCTAACAGTTTCAAGCATCTTTTAGATAAATGTTGATTCTGTTTGCTTACTAAACTTTTTCAAAGTCTCAATTGCAACACATGATGCTTTGTTTTTACAGCTAATTATGTGGGTTTTTCCTTTTTAAAAATAAATCTCCTGGAAACTGCACCCTAGCAGGGTCCATGATTGGGGATCTATCTTACTTTAATGATAGTATTGCATAAGTTTTGTAATTATAAAACACCAGAGGAGTGTTCCAACCCATCTACCCACCTCCATATACCAGCCCTTTTAATGAGGATGGTATTAGCAAAATTATGCTGTTTATTGTAAATGTACAGGAAAGTCACAACTAACTTATTTTTCTAACAAAAACTACAGTACTTTAGTAGTTTTACTGAAGAACTGGATCCTTTTGAAGAAAAAAAAAATCTTCAGTCTTGAAACCATTCGTCTGTACGCCTGAGCAAAAGGAACAAAAAGGGTAATGGTGCTGACGAAGGCTTTTCTTTTCACAGATAGGTGAAAAATGTTCCAATAATGCAGGAGCCGTGATTAGCAAGACCTTTGTAGAGTCTCAGTGATGCTATCAGTTCTGCTTAGCTGAGACAGAGAGCCAATATTGTACATGGGACTTCTGGCTGAAGAAAACACAGCAAACGTTAGATTTTATATCAAATTTTGTATTGCTTGCAGTGTCAGGGCTGTTTTTTAGTTGTTTTGAGTGATGGTTCATCTGAAGTGTTTGGCCCCATGGAGGTAATGTAAATAAAGGTCAATAACTGAAACCCTTAATGGCTTTCACTGCCACACCACTGGTTCAGTTGGAGGGACGGTGTATGTTGTTAACTGGCCTTAACTGCTTGTATAATTCATGGTGGGATGGCATGTTTACTGTTGCATCATTTTTTATTTTAACTGCCTGTGATGAGTTCACTGTGTAGTCTGTTAACCTAATTATGAGGCTGAAGTTCACGGTCTTGTGTGGAAAGGGGTTCTCTTCTAGAAAACTCCTAATATCTTTACAGTTTGTCATTTATTTTATACAGTTTGTATGAAGATCCAGGCAAAATTTGAATTTGTTGAAATTTGTGCCAATCCATTACCTAAACGTAGAGACATTTTCCCTATAAGGTCTTTTAGGATTCATGCAGGGAATTGTAGATATTTGTACCAAATTATATGGCAATCCATCCATTAGTTGTTGAGGCAATTTCACTAAAAGCCTAAAATGTCAACTTAAAGGAAAACTTGAGGAATCACCAAAATCAGTAGACTTCATCCCTCGAGGATTGAGACTCTGTACCAAACATCACAGCACTCCATCCATTAGCTGTTGAGATATTTCAGTCTGGGCAGAAGAGGTGGGCAGACTGACCATTGTCATCCCTAAAGTCAGGCCGCTGGCATATGAGAATAATCAAATCCACAATTTCATACTCTTGTTTTCTGAACATCTGAAGTCTTTACCAAAGTTTTATCAAGAACTTACTTACACTATTCCCTCAGGTATGAGTGCTAGCTATCTTGACATCATTACCATCTAATGATGGAAGTAAAAACACTGTTGAAAACTGTTTACTCTAAAGTAAGAGCTCTGTGTTCTCTGACTACTTGCCAGGTTACTTTGAAAAAATAAGCATTCAGCTTCTTCTGAAGAAAAGCAAGCCTTGATCCATTCTTTCCACATAATTAACCGTGTTTCAAAGTAAACTTTAATTTTCTACATTTCCTGAGGAAAGATTTCAAAGCTGGAACTTTCTTTTAAGGAAACCGACATGAGAGGTTTTTAAGGTTTAAGGTGACTCCACTTACTTAGCAAATGCTGTGAGTGCTGCATTCATTCTGATACAATTAACAGCAGAATCCTCATAGACAGATCATCATCTTTTTAAAAATCAGCTTTCCTCTTACCTAAAGTCTAATGTTCTGTGTATCCATAATCACAAAATTTACAATTCTAGGAGCTGATTTAGTCTTGTTAATGTCCCTGCTTTGTGCTTTCATAGCTCTGCATGCTCTCACACTGCCTCACTAGATTTCTCAAAGCTTCAGGATGTTGAGCACACTATACTGTGTACTAATACTACAAGGTACACTCTATATAAATGTTCATAATGTATTGTTTTGACATCACTCAAACAGTGGTGGAAATGAAAATTAATGACTTTTTCCGATCCATGCAAAAGACAAGGAAACAGTTAACACTATATATGTGTATACAGTGTCACCAACAAGACACACGTAGCTTTTGTAGCACAATATAATTTACATGCAGCTTTCAATATTATACATCATTTAAAGTGTTGAATTAAAATGCTCATGTTTTTGATACAGCAAGAAACAAGGTAATTAAGATTTATCTATCTCATCCCAGGACACTCCTGATGAGGTTGACATAATATTTATCCTTTTCTAGTTGCTGGATTTTAACAGCTATAATGAGGGCAACTAAGGATCATGGGTAATACAAGTTGTTTAACAAGTCAGTAGTGGCAAGAGATTTCCTACTAATTGGTGTGACTTTTTGCCTCTAATGATACTTTCACACTGTTGGCTTACCCTGGGTTGCACAGAAGCAGAGCTTGGCTGAAGCTTGACGATGATCTCACTATTACATGGGTTTTTCTAGGCTGCCCTCTTCGCTTGTACGTTAGCAGGGGTATCACAGGAGGTACCTGGAGGCTAATATTTGTTGGTCCGCGGATCCATCCTGCTGCTGGTACATGCTAAGCTGAGCTATCATAAGGAGGGATTTAATGCTATCTATGGTTTGCTACTCTACCACTTCTTATATATGTGATCCTCCTGCACGCACAGTAAGCTATAGCAGAGTGTTTATTTTTAAACTGCCATTTAATATCTTTTAAGCGCTTCCATTCAGTCGCTGTTTCCAGGGTTTTAAACAGCAATATTTTAGCTGAAGTGGGCAAACATTTTCTTTAAAAAATTTTGCCTTTTGTAATAAACTCGCTGACCATGTGTATGTGAATAAGAACAGGCTGGTTTATATTGCCTGGATAACTTTGATATTAGTCAGGTTTGCTTGCATCAGTCTTATTTGACAGCAAATAATGAAACATGATTTAGTAACATAACTCTTTAAAGACAGCAATAATGTGAGGCAATCATGATGTGACTCTATAGATTTCAGCTTTAACTGTTGATGTTTTTGGATCATTCCCGGTAGCTGTCTTCAATCACATCAAAATATTATAGATTGGATTCTAACGTTGACGACTCTGCACACACACATCTTTGTTGTGTGCCCCTCTGCGCTGAAGCAGAGGAAATGTTGAGGAGAGAAACATCCCTGGTATTTCATGCCATAAACACAAGGTAAGTGCTTCTGCTGCATATAAATAGCATCATTTCATGCCAGCCATCATTACACACCAGCATCATTAAACATTGCCTCAGTCAATCAGACCTCCACAGAGAGCCTCTGGCCAGGGTTCGTAATACTCTCCAGCCTGCAGCTGTCTGGGCTCTAGTGGTGGGACCTATTTGTCCTTGCATGGCTGTAATGCAGTATAATAGATATTAAATAAAACAACTGGACAATGTTTATTTTGTCCTACAAAAGAACTTGAACACCATGATAGTGATGTACAAATGTTGTAATTGCAGTTCAGATCTTAAATCTACACCTACATTATTAAGAGGATCCAGAATATTAAACACTAATAATATCTAGTGTTAAAGCTACAGCGTGTTGAAACTGCTTGTAAGAGGATAGAAACATCTAACATTGTGAGATGAAAATCAGCTGAAAAAAAGCTGATTTTGCTAGCTAAATTGACACTAGCAGATTTTATCAGCTGTAGAGAGCTAGTTAAATACACTAACTCTAGTTCCAGATGTTGGATGAATAATCTGCACTCCAGCAAACTTTTTTTAATGTTGACAGAGGAGTCATTTTAAAATGAGAACCCTGTAAAATGAGTCTTAAATATACGCTTCACAAGATATTACTGGGCTAAAAGCTGCATGTTCAGAGACCATCTAAGTGTGTTCACTGGACATGTGATCCATGCAGAGATCCACGTAGAAATCAATAAACATTGTATGGCATTTTACGGACTTGTTTGTCTTTTCAAACAGTGTGTTTTTGATATTTGCCCATCCAAAAGGGCACGAGAGGTCACTGAACAGTGTGACAGTAGTATGAAAATGATGCAAATCATAAGCTACAACCTTCGCAGTCACCAGATCTCAATCCAACTGAACGCCTATGGGAGATTTTGGACTGATGTGTTAGACAGCACTCTCCACCACCACCATCAAAACACAAAATGAGGGAATATGTTTTGGAAGAATGGTGTTCATCCTTCCAGTAGAGTCCAGAGACTTGTAGACATGGTGCACATGGTGGCCCAACACCTTACTGAGACACTTTATGTTGGTTTTTCCTTTGATTTGTCACCTGTCTGTACTAGCTGTGAACCAGGCTTTTACTTGTGACCCCACAAGGTAATGTAGGCTAGTTAGTTAATGATGTTGCAGCTTACATAAGAGTAGATAAACACGCTAATTAAGTAGCTCCTTACACTTTTACTTATGTTAAAAAAAGAGACTACCATCCAAGCGCTTTAAATTCAGAGTATTGCTGTAACTGAATTAATATAAAACAAGCTTTGGGCCTATCACTTGTTCATGTCATAACACATAATGTTGCTTGTTTGAGTGTTTATTTTTCGAGCAACTCTCCACCCTGCAGTGCCTAAATACACAATGATATGTTGTGTAAAGCTTATCTAGACAACTGTAAACGGCTCAGACAGAGAATCTGTGGCTGTTTGAATCTGTATTACAATCCTCAGAAAAATCTTAGATTAAGCAGTGCAGCTTGATGTGCTTCCACTGTGAGAGGTTATGTGATTGCATTTCACTCTCCAATGAATTGGACATTTTCCTTTGCCATTACTCAAACTGTGGCAGATGGAAAGTGAAGTCATCAGCATGCGACGCCTATAACGCCTGAGCTTGGTTGATGTATTCTGAGGCGGGGTGTTGCTATAATCGGACCTAATGGAAACAGATGTTGTGTTCCATGGGACATGGCATCTCTAGCACAGCGTGCTGCCTGCCAGGCGCTCGGTTCATGAGAGACATCTTGCTGCTTTTCATCTCCACACTGACGAAATAATCTTTTGGGAACAATGTCGTAAATAACATCCTTACTCACTAACTGAGGTAAAGTGCAAGACAAGAGACAGAATTATGAAATTCACAACACATACAAATCCACGCAGAGTCTCCACGTGTGTTTTTTCTATTTCTCTAATCTGCACATGCAAGAGCACAGAAAGAAAGAAATAAGTTGCCTTTCTCTATAGTCCAGACATAGCTGCTGACAAAATTACCTCTGAGAGGCCAGGGGAGAGGCAAAACAATTTCCTGACAAGTGCAAAAAACAGTGGGTGCAAAAGTGGGGGCTGAGAGACAAAGACTATTATTATGCATAGCCAGTATGTTGTCTAGGAAACTCTAATTGGAAGTAATTTTGCACTCAGTCCTAATAAAGCTAATGGAAGCAGAGGTATCATATCATGGTCTAGCAAATTTCTCTTTTTATTAGCTTGAATCTCTGGAAGCAGGGTGTGTCTTTGTTACCTATTCACACTGGCTGTGCTGTCAGCAAATATTCAGCCTTGAAAAAGCTGCTACAGCAGCGGCAACGGAAGTGAGGATGGAGGAGAGTCACAACTGACCGACAGCAGTGCCATTAAACTGATGACATCCCGACTCTGTCACAAACCATAAAGAAGGCAGGAACGGCAATGAAATCCATTATCCCCTCCTCTCCACTCCAAATGAGGCATCGGCAGGCACTCAGAGCTCTCCTCAATGCCTCGTGAAGACATCTCACAATCAATGGGCTTTAATCACGTCCATTTTCCCTCTTTTTTTCGCCCTCAATAAAGAGGAGAAAATATCTCAAGCTCAATTGACACTAATAACATTGGAGCAACATGTTCATGTGGGTGGCAAGGCAGCATTTGGGAAACAGAGAAAGGGGTGAGGGGTCATAAGGTCAACACACTGTAATTATCCACAATCTTGTCATTAAAATGGGGTAATTTGAAGCCCTGCACATACTGTAGGTATTTGCTTGAAACATTAATTGACACTGAACAGATTTTTTGGCCACTTGGGGGCAGAAGAGATCCACAGATATCTGCAAACCTTGTGGCTAGCACATTAGCTGTAGCAGACGCAGAGCAACATTAGCATTCTGATCTGTTACGATCTCCACAAACTCCTGAGAAATATTTCAAGGTTTCTGGCTAACATGTATGTTAACCATAACAGGTAACAGGTATTAAGCTGCGTAACGTTCGACTTTCTTCACCAGTCGCTAAAATCCGTAAGCTAGTTGGTCTAATTGAGTTTTGGTGATTAAAACAGCTGCCTGATGCTGCTGGGAGTCGGCTTGATGAGAGCAGTGAGAGTGTATTGACTGACTCTGGATTTTTGAGGCCGACAATAATTTTAAAAACACCTTTCCCTCTGATTCCTTCTTTATACCAAGCTAAGATGACATTGGTTGCTCGACCTTTATATTTACTGCACAGATGGGAGTGGTATCAGACCGAGGCAGAAGGCAGGACGGCTCTGCTGGTCCAACCAGACAGGCGGAGAGACTCAGGAGGACAACCTGGAGACTGGCGATGAGGCTGGAGGTCCTACAGACCGACAGACCACTGGAGTGCAGAGCCGGTAAATGGTAGGTAAATGGCTGACTGCAAAGGAGCTGGTCTGCTGGGTCCATGTTTGGTCAGATTGTGCTGTCACAGTTTAAGGATTGCAGGATCCAGATGCAGACACACACGAAGGCTGGTGGGTGCAGTGAAGGCGCTTTAATAAGCAAAAACAGGCTTACATGTAGATGGGTAGGATAAGTGAATTTTAGGGGGGCAGGCAAGTAAAACTCAGGAGGCAAAAGACATGGAAAACAAGCTCTGGGAACTAAACAAACGATACTCAAGGGAAGCTGAGTAATAGGGAACAGGTGAAACTAATTGGGGTGGGGCAGGTAATCACATTGGAGGGAAAAAACACAAAGACAGGAACTAAAACAACCAAATATGCAACAGATAAAACAGGAAGCACTGTCCATGCATGAAGGAGCAGATTCGAACAAGTAGTACGAGTAGTAGAGTTAAAAAACGAAATACAGCATTAGTTTGGCATGTTTTAAGTCAGGTGTCTAAGGTATTGTGTTCCTTTGGTTACCACATCCTTCTCACTGTCCACTGAGTGGCTAATTATTGATCGGGAATCATGAATATGTAATGCAGTGTTGAAATCACTTGCTTTGGGCATCTGAGGCCACCACTGGCTTGCACCAGGACTATATGAGACCATATTGATCCGTCGCAATGATCCCACACCCCTGACAATAGCACTGAAAGACACAGGAGAAAAGAGAGTGAGTAGATCCTAGATGACAACATCCCTCTGCCTAAGCCTTAAAAATATCACTTGGCACAATCATGCTCATTTTGAAAATGACATGCTGCTGAGGCAATGCTCAATGAGGTTATTCATGAAATCACATTCATCGTATTCACTTTTAATCTGTTCTCCTCAGTTGCCACGGATGCAGTTGATTAGTATTAACTTTTCGTGGCAGGTTGCACTGCACACTGCTCTTCAGTCTGGAGTTGTAACCCCAGTGAATTCACATCTTCTGACATGTTTGGAGCAGTTAATTTGAACTGTAAAGCATTTACTGCTGTAATTTGGTGAGAACAGCCGACCCCAAATAAATGTGTGTTTCTGTTTCTGTTTCCCTACAAACTGTAGAGTTTTAATGAGTGAGAGTGTGATTGAGGAAACAACCTCAGTTTGCAAGGTTTTTCTGGTGAGAAGGACAGATGTCAACATCCGATAGTCAGCACATCTTCACACTCTGAAAGTCTGACAAAATGCACCAAAGGCTGAAAGTCTCGACTGATGCTTTGAGTCAGCTATATCTTCTTGTGTGTCTCTGTTCATCAAAGGCAGATTTAGTGTCTGAGATATTAGACTTGATTGATGTACAGACAACCGGATGGCCCCTTTCTGATTCACTTTTTTTAAAGGTCTCGGTCGACATTTTGGAAAATAAGCTTCCTCACTTTTATTGCTGAAAGTCAGATGAGAAGATTGATACCACTCCTGTGTCTGTGCAGTTAATATGAAGCTACATGTGTTAGCTTAGCCTAGCATAAAGACTGGAAACAAGGGGAAACAGATCAAAGCTTAAGTGTGAAATTGCTGTTTGTTTTTTTTGTTGTTTTTTTTAGCTTTATGTGAAATTGCTGTTTTAAGAGTTGTTATGTCCCAGACTATTTCTTGACCAGCTGTAGCACCTCACTATAACAACAAGACTCCAAAATATAACTGCACCCAGCAAAGAAATTGTCCAGCCTATAATCACCCACAAAACATAATGAATGAGCTTTAGAGGCGCTGGTAACTGAATTTTGTTACCTTAGGACAGAATCAGTCTGGCTGTTTATCCCTGTTTTCAGTCCTTGAGCAAAGCTAAGCTAATCACCTGCTAGCTCTAGCTTGATATTTAGCATTGACACTGTGAGAAATACGCTCATTACTCCCCCCCCCCCCCCACCCAGAGTTACATGACAAAAAGCAATGCCACTTTCATGTCTCTAACTATTTCTTTAAATATTCCTTGTCCACATCTGATGAAGCTCGGAAAAGGGAGGTATTTATTTTCAGTACTTGTTAAGGTTGAAATACAGGTCGAAGGAGAGATGAATTATATGTAGGCAGCATCTTCCATATGCCTGCCTTCCTGCCTGCCTCCCAGAAGGCAGGACGTGATCTGTCTTTTCAAGGTAGGGACCTCTCCAAAGGTGATGGAGCACCTCGAGGAGCCCCATGAATGCAGAAATTGCATGACAAACTTATTCTGAATAGCTATTTACAGATGACTGCGTGGTACATCTTTCAATCCACGAAAGCCCCCCCCCCCCCCTCACTCCAACCTTTCCCCATGTGTCTCTTCTCCGAATGCCTCTGAATAAAATATGCAGAAAGCTGATACACCTCTAGAGAGGTTACAGAGGAAGCAAAAGTTTTTGATTCCTTTGGGGGGCCTTGTGTGGAGAGAGTGAGATGGCTCACTAGATAACTTCCTCTTATCAGAGTAAATCTTATCAGTGGAAGAGTGATCTCACTTTCCCAACTGGGCGCCAGAGTCAGCGTGAAGGTTATTACCTAGAGCTGAGAGGATATTAGTAGACATGTGCTCTTTGTTGCAGAGGCAAAAGCGACAATGAATTCATTCACAGTTTTCATAGGCTGGTGTCAAGGGTGTCAAAAATGAATTCAGGTCTATACAATGGCTCTAATGAGTGAAAGAAATATCCAAACATGCACTGAACGTGAAGCAACAAAAAGCCAAGGTCATCTTCAACAGTGTGGTTGCATATTGCTTGTTGTCTCCGGTACCGTCTGTCATTCTGAATAGCAATTTGAATAGCATGACACAGAAAGCCACACTAGCATTAGTGCTGGTATTCATGAAAACAGAACACATACATTACATCACACTCGAATTTTCAAGTCATTGGGTGTGAATTCTCTTGATGCTTCTTCCTTCTGATTCCTAAGCTCTTTGTTACCCTCCGTCCTCCCCTGTTAAATTATTCATGTGAAGATGTTGGTGTGGCTCTGTGTCTCATACTATCTGGTCCTTTGTCACTTCTTTAGGTAACTGTAGCGACGGAAGCTAGTTGGTCAGACATGCTAATTCCCATAAACTAAAGCAAAAACTGGAATTGGTTGCCATGGTGAATCTAGCGGTATCCAGGGAGCTACCTTTTCTTGACTTTTTACTCTGCACATGGCTTAGTCCCTGAAGTATATTAAAAAAAATAAGTATAATAATAAAAAAAAAAAACAGCCCATGAGGGTGTACTTTAAAGTGATTATGGCCTCTCCATCACTTGTCTACACCTTGGAGCTTGCAGTTCCACCACTGGCGCCAATAATGACAGTGAAAAGCTCTCTCTTGGGGATTTTTGCTTTGAAATTGCCTGCCATTCTTTTTGCCATTCCTTGTACAAATCACCTGTTCTGTATGTTAAGAGCAGTCATACTGGCCTTGTCTACTGTCATGTCCTGTACTCATCCAAGGTTGGATGACAATGTGTGGGGGATGACAAGGGCACAGGGCATGGCAGGACATGACATCCATATATCCTTAGGTGTATGAAGCTGGAGTATGGAAGGCAGAAAAATTAGAGTTTGAGTGTTAAAAATATAAAATAGCACAGACTGCAAATACTCCAGTAAATGGATTTACATTCCACCTCTGGTATTTTATTCATTGTGGATTGTTTTTAGGAATATGCATCACTCAAACAACCTCCACCTGCCATGATAAAGGCTTTCACACAGGACCTGTCTTGATCTGAAGACACTTGTTATTTCAGATTAAATTGTGTTTACATGTTACTTACCAAATCAAACCTCCACACAACAAACCTGGAGCACTATAATATTCCAGCATAGGAATACTGTACACTTTGCACAGAGAGGGGAGGAAGGGGAGGGCGGTTGACAAGGGCTCAGTGGCTCGTATTTGCTCAGGGCAATCAGGCCGTGCTGTTGGTTCAATAAGGAAAGATCAAATGGAAGTGAATAACAAAACTTATTAAGTTGAGCAACAGAGAAAGTTTTCGCAATTAAACTCCATCGATATGACGCATCTTTAACAACAATCAGGAAATCAGGATCTTAAACTTTAAGTTTCGAGTGGAAAAGTGAGCTGTGATAATGCTGCATCCTCTAAAACTGCGGGAACGGCTGCAAGACATGCTTCAAGTGCTAAGAGTGCTAAACATAGACGTTTAAAGGGGACCATCATCATTAGGCAATTCTCTTTGAATTAGCAGAAGGGTTGCAAGAGAAAAACACACAGAGAGAGGTTTAATTTGTACAAGCTTGACTTTTCCTGGCTCTAATAAGTGGGGAAAACACACTGTTTCTGAAGAGTACTTTTAATAGGGTATTCACAGACCTGATTCTTGGTGCAAAAAAACAAAATACAGCGGCACTGTAAGTGGTGTTAAGCTTTTCTCAAATTGTTTGCTTCAGTTTTGTTGGGAAGCATTTGAAGTGGGACCTTGAAAAAAGCAGAGGAAGTGAAAGTGAGGACAGAGGCAGAAGCTTGTTATTTGAAATACAGTATACCCACTTCAGAAGCTCACACCCTGGCCTCTGAGACGGATGATTTATTTAACTTTGTTCTGCTTTATGTTATGCTGTCTTAGTGCGTAACATCAAAAGAGCAGCTAAACAGAATACTTCTAAGCGTATAAATAACAGATACGATGACCCGATTTTGTAATGAGCAGTAGCTGCTTAACAACATGAATGTTTAAAATTATCCGTATTGCCAAATGGTCCAGTGAGGCTGCAACTCTACTCCACAACCTGGGGTCAAATATTAAGAGTCAAATGAGAAGCTTGTACTGTAAATGAATTCCTCTCCCAGTGCAGACCTGCTGGAGAGTGATAAACTGGAGAAACAGGCATACACACACACACACACACACACACCACACACACACACACACACACACACACACACACACACACACACACACTCACGCAGGGCCTAGCAGGAGGGTTGTCAAGGAGCTACCATCCACTCTTCATACCACCAGAGGCAAATCTAAGTCTGCCTGGATCCCACTTGGTTCCCACCAGATAGTGCAGAGTGAGATGCAGCCCTCCGCCCTGGAGCCATGCATCCAAGCACTAACATGCAGTGGAGAAAATGCTCAATTTAGGGGGAAGAGGATGAAAGAGGGAGTTCAGTGCTGGAACTGGGGCTGTTGGGGGATTGTGAGGGGGATTTTTATTGATGCCCCGGGTGACTTTTTATGCACACAAGCAATAACCACCAAAGAGTATTACAGCTCCGGCAAGACCAACAAACCCAAGCCACAGCCTGAGTGCTGTAACGACTTCTGGTCATGGAAGGCTGGAGAGCTTCCTTTTGTTTTGTGCATGGTGAGTGTCAGCAGGTGTTTTACACACTCTGGCGAATAGACGTGGCGCATGAGGAAAAATTGATTCATCACCAGAAAACTGTTCACATGCTTAAGTGCTCCTACTTGTTCTCTTGCTTCTTCAGCATATTGATTTAAGACATTATAAACAGCCACCTGCAGTGAAAGCTTAGGACTGATAAACAAAAAGAGCAAGAAATTGATCATTCGAAAGGCAAGGGTGCGAAGAAGAGAGGGTGGGCCTTGCTGCTTGGTTAAACGTGAGGATTATAAGGCAATAAAACGGGTCATCGACACACACCACGTAAGTGTGTGAAATCTGTATGTGTGAGAAGGATGTTGATGACAAGTGGGAGTACTTTGAACAGTTGTGAAAATTAATTCAAATAAACTGGTAGTGGTGGGAAACTGCAAAAACACGCAAATTTAAAATCTTGGGTCTTGGCAGCAACAAACATACTGACATACATTATTAATAGTTACATTTTTATTTAGTGTAATAAATGAAATTTTAAAAAATTGGAATATGAAATATGATCAAGGGACAGCTGTTTGTAACTCCAAAGAGCCTACAGTGATTGAGACTGTGTCCAGGGGGCCAATTTTCACACAAAGGTCCCCCACCCTTCCTACACAGGAGCAATACACACACAGACTGAGAGAGACACAAAAAGACGTAGTCACACCATCATATTGTCACTTTGCATTTTGCTGTCATCTTTGTGGTTTGTTTAGCATGTGTTTGTGGTTGCTTTTGGCATTTTTTGTCTCTTTGTGGTTGTTCATTGTCTCTCTGTGGTCAGGGTTGCTGCCACCAGATCAATTAAAATGGCCCAACTATGAATAGATACAGTGGTTAGATATGAGACTGATGCCAAAAAACTCACAGGAAATCCATATCCTGTGGATCTCATATAAGGTGTCTCAGAGTATGTTATTCTGGCTTTAACCAAAAGCCAGACATGGGATGCAATAAAGGGAGCAGACAGGCATCACATTCACTATCAGCTCATTTCATGCCCTCGCGAGAGACTGAGCAATCACACCTGACGGCTTCTGGACAATGAGCCTTTTGAGATGAGCCCTGCATTTTGTGCAGCATGGCAAAACAGTAATTGCCCTCCTTGTCAGGCTCTCTCATTAAGTCAGGCAAAGTGAAACATGCCATCCAGTTAAAGCGATAGGACACACAAGAGGGAGAAGGCAGGCTGCTCGGCCGGCGGGGGACCCATGCTGAATGCCAAATAATTCAGCTGTTTACAAAGTGGAGGGATGGTTGAGAGCAGCTGTGTGAGTGGAGAGGAACTGTGAGGTGACTTGGTCAGGTTGATTACATGGAGTCACTGGTGATGTGGAAAAATATCCCCCCCACAGATGACATGGACACCGAGCACTGAGAGAAACACACAGCAATTCACATGTGTCCTTACCCCGCCATTACCCTTCATTTAAGATATAATTAAACATGTTAGAGCCTTATAATAAGCACATTTTGTAACTGTTCTCTAAAAGTGTTCAAATGCACACTAGTATCCTAGTTATGGTCTGGTTTTTGGAGTATCCTGGTTATGTTTTGTGCATGTAAACAGTTTATCCCAGTTTCAGAGAGCTAGATAAGACCTTATGTCAGTTAGGAGAAATCTGTTTATATAACCTGTAGTACTGTGGCTTGTAAACACCTCATCCAGGTTTCTGAGTATATGAATCAAAAAACTGAATGAGGCTCAAAATCAGGATACTAATGCATATGTAACATGACTCATTAATGTGTAGCCAGTGACGTCAGTAGTCTCCCTCAGGGGTCGGAGGGATTTAAAGGATATCAGCTGATCAAAAGTGGTCCATTACTCAAAGCAAGGTGAGAACACCTCCACCGGGAGGAATATTTCTCCCACCAAGAGGCTACTCCAAATAACTAAGTTACAAAGGAACAAGGTCGAGGGAATGGTCCACTGATTAGGTCTCTGGTTTGATCCCCGGCTCCTCCCGCCTGCATGTGGAGGTGTTCTTGGATACCGAACCCAAAATTGCCCCTGATCACTGTTCCATTAGTGTACGAGTGTGTGTACGGGGGAATTTGTAAAGCGCTTTGAGTGGTTGATACGACTAGAAAAATGCAGTCCATTCACTATATCAATACTGGCCAAATAAAATGGGACACACAAGAATCAGATATTGTATTTTTGGAATAAAACAGATGCTGAAGTCAAAGCAAAGTTGGATAAATGTCTGAATGTAATGTTCTTTTTCTAGATTACAAATCTTGTTTAATGCCAGCAAAACTCGTTTGCGTATGGCAGAATCATTCAAACAGTGAAACTCATCAAGTAGATAAAAGGCAGAAAACATTTTAATAAAATGGAACACAGTACAAATCAATAGTCAACTTAATGCTCCACATGCAAAACAAAGCTGAACTAATCCAGATCGTTCACATATGGAGAGGATGACAAAAGGACATAAAAAATATCAACATAAAATCTTCAAAATATTTTTTTTTTTCAAATGAGCATAGCAAGCCTCCATGTCTTCATGACAGTGTAAAGGACATAATGTTTTGAAAATGGCATGACAATAAGGAACAGATGCAGCTTTATTAGACAGATTCAGGCCTAATCAGTGTCTTTTTGTAGAAATAATACCACAAATCCTGTCGGTAAGGTTTTCCAGTGCGACAGTTTGAAAGGCTTGAAGACGGTTCCTGTGGGTCAACACGAGGCTGCTCAGGAAAAATAACTTAATGATAAATGTAAATAAGACTGCATGGTGTAGAAAAAATTTGTGTTGACAGCATGAGACAGCAATCAAAGTAGCCTCCTTTATGACTTTATGACCACTAACGGCCTTCATACACATGCCACATAGTGACAGATAATGCTGCAAAACAGTCAGTTGTGTATATGACCACTTTTACTGTACTAGCATTTGGTTTATGTGAGGAAAACATACAATATGATGAAATATCATTGGCCATGGAAGAGGTGTGTGTGTGTGTGTGTGTGTGTGTGTGTGTGTATATGGTTGTGTCATTGGGGAGGGGGGTAGTGTAAATGATAAAGAGGCCACATGTCAAACTTAACTGAGATTTGCCAAATAGGGAAACGGTGGATGAACGAGTGGGTGGACGAATGGATAAATGAACATATGGGGGTGGGGGTGGGGGGTGATGTTTCATGCAGCCGACCGTCGACGGATGACAAATGCTCCTCTCTGCAGCTGTCCCAGGTAGATCCTCATCTTCGTACTGTCGCTTGTCTTCCTCACCCAAATCTGCAGAACAAAGGCAAAAGAAAAATCCTTCAGTATAGTCATTTACAAACAATGCACTCCAAGAGTAGCTGTCACTGGTTTAGACGTGTCAATATAAACCACCGTTATCTACTACAAGCCAGTTTGTGAGAAGGCAGCCAAACTGCTTTTCTCCTTAATCCAGGGTGCAGAAAATAAATTCTCTCATTGTATTCTTTTGTCAAACTGCTCACTGGAAAGATGGACTTCCCTTTTCCAGTGATGATTTCTTCATAGTGATATGTCATGTGTCGATTTAAGTGTTCATTACTAGTCAAACACTTGTAATATATGTAACACACTGACATGTTTTTAATGGTTTTTGGGCAACGATGGAGCTCTATGGCTCAGAGAAGTCAAATAAATCAAGCTTTGGCTACACAGACAGGAATAATAGGATTTGTTTACAATAAGGAAAATCTAAAATATCACCAGCCTTATGTTTTAAGCAGTTAACCCAGTTCTGTATGCGACAGGAGCTGGATAAGACCTAAAGCTCACCTCATTGGTCCCCACTGAACTGATGACACAGCTAATCTTTGTATTGTCCTTTGATTCCAAGTAGATGGCCTGGCTCTTGTGGTACCTGTCCGCATAAAAAAAAATAGAAAACACACACACAAATAGCATTAATTCAGCATTTTTGGTGAGGAATGAGGGAAAGGCATAAGTGCAGACAGGAGAGGGGTTCATTATACATAATTTTACCCAGCTGAATAAACCACATTCCTCCTAAGATGGCACTAAATAGATAATTGGCCTGGAAAGTCAAAACAAAAAAGTCTGTTATTTTTTTTAATGGCTCCAAACTGTCAGAGGACAAAACCGACCCAAGGGTAGAGACTGACAACCAAAGCATTTGATCATTAAGAACCCACTGAAGAATAATGACGCATGAGTCTCCCTCCAGCTCTTTGAGGAGGCTTTCCGGTGGTGGTGTCTTCTTTAGCAATGAATAAATGAGATTTTGCCTTTCAAGAACAGTGCACATAACTCACAGCTTGTGCCTCTTCAACTTCCTCTGTCTATATCAGCAGCTCATAAGACAGAATTGTATTATTTTTACCCCTCTTCAAATTACCTTATGTTCTGACACATGTCTGAGGCACAGCTCTGCTCTCAAACAGAGGGGCATCAGAGCTGTTTTGGTCAAGGATTTTCAATCTCTTTATATCTGCATCACAGCAGAAAGCACCACTGGTTCTGATGCACCCACCTTCTCTGAATATGTATTTTTATGGTGGCTTCAAGAACCAGCACTTATTCACTGGCTCCTGAGTAATATCTCTTTCTGTAGCCCTGACAAAAAGAGGCTGCCATCAAAGTGGTTGTAAAATGTCTTTTGAGGACCGGCCAAACACGAGAGACATCAAACCCGTGGCAATGTGGCCATCTAGTGGTGACACACGCTATATGAGAAAGAGACCAATGTCAAGGGGGAAAAAAAAAACTCTGGTGACTGTTTAGATGATGAAACTCCAAATTCACCATCTTTTGTCGTAGTAAAGTTTCCCCTCCTCGATGCGGGCCTCGTAACGCTGGGAAGGGTTCTCCATGGGAGCCGAGGGGACGTGCTCTGGGGACGAGGGAGACACTAAAGAGGGAGAAAAATCTCATTAGTATTACCATGCAAAACATATGTGCTAATAGGTTAATGTTTTATGTAATAGTTTTGGATCATTTTGGGAAATATACTTATTCGCCTTTTTGCTGAGAGGAGAGGGAGATGAGAATGATACCATGCTATCAAGCAGGCGGTTAGCCTAGCTTAGCAAAAAGGCTGGAAAGAAAATCCACCTCCCGGCACCTAAAGCTGACTAACATGTTATTGTTTGTTTAATCTGTGCAAAAACCAATCACTAGCAGCCTTCATGAGGTCGTTCCTTTGGACCAAACCAGGCTAATAGCGAATAAGTGTATCTCCCTCAATGACAAACTATTTCTTAAACCAGAGAACTGCAGGTGAGCGCTGACATACCTGGCCGTTTCGGTGATTTAAGCTGTAAGTGAGAATGTGAGAAATGTTTTAAAAAGAAATCATTTGTAGAAATAAGATTCAACAGGGACATGCATAGTATAAATAAATTCAGTGACACTTACCTTATTAAGTGTTCTTAGATCTTCCATTATCTGTTCGTCTGTTAACAAATAATTTAGCTGAGGTTTGAAGAGTTAAGGAAGGTATAAACACAATTTAGCTGAGAAACTCGGCCATTTCCCCACATGTAACTGATGATGACCTCAAAGTGAGCTCACTTTTGCTGTGTATCAAATTGCAGACTTCAGTCAGTACACTCGCATGTAGTACACCGAGTACACAGTATACACAGTGGCGAAGTGCGTGAAGTCCCGACACTGTAGTGTTGTCTCAAATCAAACACTGCCTTTGTGCACTCACTGTAAAAATACTACCACTACAAATACAACTGAAGAATTTACCCCTCACAGATTAATCTTAATTGATATGTAACTGTTGGCAAAGGATATCTGGTGCAGGTTTTCTTCGTTTGTCTGGTATTGGGACTGGATCATTGGGCCGTCTTCTCAGCTTCCGAGTCATGATTGGTTTAACCTCCATTGAGTCTATGAATGAAAGAAATAACAACAAACAGAGATCTAAAAATAACATCCAGAAAGCATCTAATGTTTCTCAAAATTCCTATTTTAGAAAAAACTACTGAGACAGGCAACTCAACAGGACAGACAGCAGCACCTTGATTTACTGCATCTGGAAAGTCCTTTTTCAATCAGTTTAATAACATTTTTACCCAGTTTCTCTCTTCTGCTGAGCAAGTTTCTGATTAACAATCCTGTTCTGGCTCCCTTACCTCCTGTCAGCTCCATTGTTAATTTTTCATTCTCAATCATCTTCTTCTTCTCTTCCAGCTCTGCAATTAGGTTTTCCTTTAGTTCCACCTTCTTGTCGTCAAACTCCTTCACCGCTGCCTTCTTCTCCTTGATGTAGTTCCTCTCCACCTGCTCTGTCTGCACAAGGCGGAAAGATGGAAATGATGGAAAGAGAACGGGTGTTTTCCATGTAACAACCAAAAAGTAAAAAGTCAATTCTGCATAAATTACAGTCTGTCAGCAAGATGAATATTACTCACCTCAAGTTGCAGAAATAAATCTGTAAAAAGGGAGGAAAAACATAATTTGTCATATAGAAAAAACATTAGTTGAATGTCTTTAACTTGAATCAGTGGCACATAATATCTGACACTAAAGTCAACTTTGATTACCCTTAAGACTAGAAAAAAGAACACTCAAGAAGAGGATGCAAAACAGAGCCACAAAGGAACAGCGATTCCAGCAAAAATCCCCTGAAACTTTTGGCAAATATCTATGAACCTGAAAAACAATGGAGAAAACTAGAATGGCACTCAATAGAGCAAATACCTATCCTAAGGCCAAACAATCCATCCAACAATTCATGTCTGTCAGGTCCAGTTTATGATCTGGATCCGTACCAAACTGTACAAAATCAAAGACGTCAACACCATTAATCTTTATGTAAAATGTCTTTTTTACATAAAGATCAAAAATTATTTCCCGAGAAATTGATGAAAATACTGAAAAATGCCATGTTAAGGAAAGTGATAAGAAAATTCCTGGAACTGCCCCTTTTACTGGATCAGGACTTAAACTTAATGGGTTCCTCCCTGGCCCATGCCCCCCCTATCCCTCCATTAAGTGTAGCCAAAATCAGTTCAGTACTTTTTGTGTAATCCTTCTGACAAACAAACAAAGCAACAAACAGACACGGGTGAAAACACAACCTCCTCGGCAGAGGTAATTAAGTTCCTGATAATCCATCCGTGTTTTACCCTTTTGACATTTCTATGTTAAGTTGTCAATTGATCATAATTGCGGGTCAAATACCAAAGCCTGAGGTTGTTTCTTTTTTTGTAGTACATTTTGGGTAAAACAAACTTATTTTTCAAATTTTGATCAGCAAAGACCTGAGTATATAAAACTAACTAGGTATACACTGTACTTCTTCAGTAATCTTTTATGTTGTGTTTAGTCACACTACATGTCTTTATCAGCCTTTCCATAGACTCATGTGCTCGCCTTATACGGTCCAGCTGATTGGTGATGACATGCCAACATTCTCTCCTCGCCAAACAAACCAAACTAAATAAGGAAGCACTCCAGAATTTGAATAATCCTCTCCAACCATGGGCTTGTGTAGATGTATCAGAAACAAAACAGTTTGTTCAGTCTCTACATATTGCTCAACTTGCCTGCATTTCGGAGCCTCTCTTTGTACTGCTGATCCAGCTTCTTCATCCTCTTCTGATATTCCTGCAGAGTACCTGCAAAGAGAAAGTGTCATTTAACTAAAATGAAGATCTATGGAATCAATCAATCAATTTCCTTTTAAGGATTCTATGGCGTTATCATGTTATGGTTTAGATGTTTGTGTAGGGTGAGAGCGAGTAAATTCATTACATTTCAAACTCCACTATCAGCTGTTTCATTAAAATATGTCATCAATATCTCTAGACAACTTGTTTCGCAACAATCACTACAGACATTATAGACCTTCTACTCTCAGCACCCATTTACAACTTTGAGTAGATAACACTGACATTACCTCAACATTTGGATTTACAAACAGACCATAATGTGTCACTCCACAGTTTCTATACTCAATATCAGTCTGGGTAATAAGTACCTCCTGGGCCGGCTGATGGTGCTACACTACCTTGAAACAGCCCAGTCAGCAGTTCAGAACCAGTTTGTATCAGTAAACAGCGGACAGTCTTGATGATTTAAAATGAGCCGCCCACAGTGGAGGAGAGGTTTGTCATCAGTTATCATATGTTTCTCAGCTGGTTTTCTCTTTTTAGCTGCAGAGACTATGGCTGCACTGTTAAACCATGTTGCCTGTTACTGCCACCATAAGCAATAAGAAAGGATTTAGTTGTGTCCTTCAAAAATTTCCAGTGAAAAATGCCCCCCCCCAATCCTCACGCAAATCCCACGAGATAAACTGCACCAGTCATTCACATTTGGAAACTTCCTGACTCCTCCAATCACAAGAAAAACATCCAAATGATTACCTTCTTGTAACTGCTGCAGCTGTCTTTTCAGGGAGGCCAGTTTGTCTTGGTACATTCTGCAACGAAACAAAACCATATATTATAATATAATATCGCATTTCTTTCCACTATGTGCAGCATTAGGAGAAACATTCAAAACTTTCCTCCTTAAATTATTTTCATTAAAGTTAAAACAGCTGAGCCATGGTTGGCAAAAACACTTACTGCTCTTTGATTTCCACATAGTCATCCTCATCATGCTTGGCAAGGTCTGTTTCACTGGCATCCTCTGTGTCTGGAAAAGGGAATGACAGGAGAAGAATGGACTCAGATTTTAAAACTATTTCTCAACTAAAACTCAAAACTGATTTTTTTTTATAATTACTCTACTCTACATGCCATACCATGAAATAAGATATATATTTTATTCTTAGCTTTTCCTACACAAACTTGAAGCAATAGGCTGAGTGCACAGACAGACAGCAGATCAAAGGACGTGCGTGGCACTGGCAAGGTAATGGTGAACACCCTTCTTGGGAATGCCCTCTGGTTTGTTAAGATTATGGGACCAGGGGAAATCTTATGTATGCCATGAAAGATCATACCCTATATATTCTCGGATCGACATCAGCAAAAACTTCAGCTAGAGCAAAGCTAAGGTGAGCACATCTGGTATCCGGCGATCGGTGCTTGTAAATTAAATTCATTACTATAAAGAGCGATAGGTGTCACTTATAGTGTCAAGCATTTGCCGCATGGTGAAATTAATCAGAAACGGTCCCCGGCTAACTTGGCCGTGCTGTCAGTCCAGCGGCAACTCTCTAAAGACAACGCTAACATGTTAAACCGAGGCAAGTGCGATGTGGCAAACTTGAGAGCCAAGTTTACAAGCACCGGCAAAAAACCTAGGTCAGTCGGCGTTACCTTCAAAACCCGGCTCATGAGAAGGGCAAGGCCCGGTCGTATTAAGCTGACACAGCAGCTTTCATTTTCGGTTAGCATTAATGTGCTAGCTTAAGTTAGCGCAGTCTGCGGTTTAAAGAGTAACCCGATTCTAGCTCACGTAGTTAGGCACAACAGCACCGTCAACGTATCCGGAGGAGTAATAAATGAGTCCGGCCGTACGCTTGGAAGTCAATGTCAGGAAACTAGCTAACCTTGTAGTGTTGTCATCGCCTTATTTTCCTCTTGCCTTTCTTTCCCTTTCACTGCAATCCGTCCCGTCTCACTGGATAGTGTGAAAAGGGCAGTGCAGTGGACACAGCACGCAGGGTTTCGCCTGCCTGGTGACCTGTCAATGCTCGGAACTAACGTTACGTAGCTAGTTGGCTAATTAACGCTATGTAGCCACCCCTTTTGGATATCATTATTAAAAGTTTGTATTAGTAATCTGAAGCACGACAGATCCCGCTTAATTTAAATTACTGTTACATTTTGTTGCTTATTGCACAATGACGCTAACCTGTCTGGGGAATAATGTGGTTAAATCTGATTGACGTCTAACGTGAGTACGGAACGTTAGCTCGTTAGCATATAAACAAACACGAGTTTATTTATAATATCACGTTATCGGTAACCAGCGCTACCAACAAGGAAAACACCCAGCCAGGGTGAGCGGTTTATCTAGTTTACATCACCTGCTTCTGAATTATTTCTCGGCTGGGACTTGGCGGGTAGCTAACTTGTTATGTAGCTACCAAGCTAAT
Organism: Seriola aureovittata; assembly: GCF_021018895.1. Taxonomy (NCBI): domain Eukaryota; kingdom Metazoa; phylum Chordata; class Actinopteri; order Carangiformes; family Carangidae; genus Seriola; species Seriola aureovittata. The sequence continues at coordinate 20,275,169 of NC_079368.1, forward strand.
TTGTGCAACTGAACCTCGCTTTGGAAAAAGGCACTTAAACTTAGACTTAGATGTGCTAAAATAGTGTATGTTGCACTGTAAGAGAAAATTGTTTACAATTAAGCCTAAATCATAGATCGTTTTAATTGCAGAATTAAAAAAATGCTACATTTATGCAATAATCGCGCGTTTCCGTTTCTTTTCCAACAAGTAGACAGAGCCCGACGGCCAGGGAGCTTTTGGTCAAATCGTTTAACGGTACCTTCTTCTGAGTCTCTCCCCCTGAAACTCCGATCATCGTCGTCATCCACGCTATCAAGTTCTTCTTCATCATTGTAATAATCCACCATAGGCGATAGCAAAGTCGAAGCCATTTGTTCGATTGGAAAATGTAAACAAACACAAAATAAACAATCGATTTGTGTTTTTGCAGCTTGCTTGGAACAGCGCCTACAACTGGCAGGACCTCCGAGTATCAAGCTGTCTCACCTTATGCCTGTACACAATGTCTGTGAAATTAACGTGTATTATGGAAAAAACATATTTAATATACATTTTCAAACAATTAAAATGAAAAATCTAAGATGAAGTGTACCAGTCAATAACAGGCACATTTTTACATGCGCAATGAACCCAACGGTGTAACATTTAAACAGGCATAATTTTCTGAACATGAGGGAAATGTGGTGTCTCTTTGTTTTGGCACCCGGGCCGGTTCTTTACTTCCACACTCAGAGGCGAGGAGAATGGGTGGTTATAAGTTAAACTGAGTGTTTTTCAATTCCTTTCAAATTTTAAGTATTCCTACCTCATCTCTGTTTTCCAGTGCTTAAAAATGCTTACCCAGTAGTTTACCCCATTACTCGTAAATCATTTTTGAATAGGCGCCAGAGCTGTAAAATTGAACTGAACAATTATGTGGGAGATATTAATTATCTCCCATTACCGAGGTATGAATGCTGTTTCAAAGTCTTCACGACAACACAAGGAACATAATACTTTTGATTAATTGAACTATGATTATTTATTCATTCATGTATTTATTTACAAATGATTTACTGTTTTTGTCCAAAACAGTTGTGTATACAGCATACAATGTGTAAATATGTGTGTAACTGTAGAATGTAAACCCCCTCTAAGGTGAATAAAACTCACATTACAGACTTTACACATTACATTCCAGAAACAATACAGCAGGCATGACCTGTGTCCCCAGGTATGGTACTGTGTCTAGACATACCTGTCTTAACTTTATGCCAAGTATACATGCACAAATGCTCCCTGAAAGCCCCACCATTTACACCAATTACTGGAGTGGAATTACAACACTGAGGTCTATGAGTAAATGCAATCCCACGAATTATGAGATAGAGCCTTACAAACACTGTTAACATATCCCTCCACCAAAGTCTACTCTATTCTTAAGACCCCAGTGGGTAGTGAAGTATAGGTTTTGCAAATAATTCTCTAATCCTGGAACTGTCCCATGCCTCTGTCAAGTTCAGACTCACACACAACAACTCTGTTTATGATAGGTTGTAATGATTTTTATTAAAAACGTAATCTGGGAACACTTGCCATTTTATGGTTCGAAAGTCAGCAAAAATAATCTTACATTTGTTTGCTTGCACTACAATTTAAGATAGACAAAGTCTACACTGTGCACCTTACAGCAACTTTCTAACAGCTGGAACTGCAGCTGCTGGAACCAGAAATTTTAATAGATGTCCTCAGTAAACAACCCAGAAATTATGCAAGTATGCTTTTTAACATATTCCATTTAAAGAAGTAAAAACCTGAACTTTAAGTTATAGTATATCATGATTGCAACCACCACTCAGATTTATCCACTCAGTATCATTACTGCTTTCCAGGAAGCCCAGGGTACATATTAATATGACAGCTGGAGTAGATCACCAAAAATGACAAAAATTCACTGGTTCTAGCTTTTCAAATATGAATATTTGCTGTTTTTGATACTGAACTGAATTTCCTTGGGTTTTCAACACAACATTTAAAGATGTCATCATGGTTTGTGAATCTGTAACAGGTATTATTTGACTTTTGTCTGATGTTTTGTGGCCCAAACAGTTTGTCTGTATTGTATGTTACAATGGACAACATCAGACAGGCATTGACCACTTTCATGATTCCATGATTTTACTTCATAGAAACTGAACCTATGCTAAAGGGATTACTACTGTTACTACCAGGAAATACTGCCATGTCCACAGTGGTTCTGTAGCTAAGTTTGGCTCAAGTGGCCTAATGGATAAAGCACTGGCATTCTAAGCCAGGGATTGTGGGTCCCGTCTGGGGTGTGTAGCACTGGTTCGATGGAAAGGTGCTGATTCCATACCCAAGAGGTCAATGGATTAGAACCATCCTCTGTACTGTTTGTATTTTTACAAATGCCCAGAATATCTTTGGGTTTTGGACTGTTGGTAGCTGCAGCCTTAATTCTTATCACTCTGTTGTCAGTACGAGCTACTCACAGAAGTTTGCTAATCTTTATTAAGTCTTTCAGAGCCTGGCCGGTTAGGAGACGTGCAGCTATGTTTTACTGTATTATGTTGGGCAGACATGCAAAAAACTGAAGAAACATCATAGCATCATAAATGGACACAAACTGAAAGACACTGTGCACACCAAAGAAACAAAACAATAATTTATATGACACCACTTGAAATTACCTTATTTTCAAAGGGAGGAATTCAAGAGGGCAGTTCAAAATAGAAATATATGTTGTTGCTACAAATTTAGTGGTGTTTAATTTTCAAATTGTTTTTTTTTTATTAATGATGAAAGTTTCACAATAAGTATTGATGGGTTATTGAAGAGGCCTACCAGGCATATGACCAGGGCTCCAAGGATTCAGAGGGCTCCTCGGCCCACAAATGGACATAAAACAGCCACAAAAGGTGGGGGAAAAAGTTTATAATTGTTTCGCCTCCCTTTGAATCTGGCAGTCTTTTATGTAGGATAATAATCCATCCATTACAATAAGGTATAAGGAGTTATTTTACCATGGTCTCGTTTTGTACAAGGACACATTTTCACACATATTTCCAGGTACATCCCTACAGTGCAGGAATGTTACTATTGAACTTCAAAAAAGTAGCAGCAGGTGGCAGCATTGTACTAAGTAGCTATATTCAGGAGATGAGCTTGATTGCCATCACTGAAGTTGCAACAGAATCGTGGTGACTCAGTCCATGCATCTTTAATGATTTGCAGAAGAAGAAAATAAGGTGTCGGATTGTTGGCCGCTAACTTTTAATTTATTATCTTGTTATTCAAAGCAGCATTATTGAAAAGATAAGTAAATGCGGATTATTTTTGCATTTGATTTAGGTAAACCATTTGAGCATAAGATACTTGGAAAACAATCAATTTGGTATTTATTCTCCACAAAAAATAGTAGTCTGGAAAGTGCTCATCCTTCACTACATGTGACAACTTTATTTCCGCCTGTCTGTCAAACTAGCTGTCAAACACGGGCGAGGGGTTGTGCTCCTGCTGCTCCGTCATTCAGGAAGTCCAGACCAACTGACAGCACTTCGCAAAGTCACACCGACATCTTCAGAGTCGGACTAAATGCTCTTGAAGTGCGTACGCGTTTCAACAACGACGACTTTTAAAAAAGGTGAGCGGCTTTTGTTTTTTCTTTTTTTCTTTTTCTCTGTTGTTGTGTCGCTGTCACTGTTTGTTCCCCCCTAACGGTTAACAGCTCGTGCTGTAGCCTCGCGCTCTCAAACTGAAATGACACTTCCTCTTGTCTCAACGGCTAAGCTACAACTGCAGCTAAATGTCAAAGCAGTAAAAGTGGATATAAATGAGTCGTGGCTCTCGTAGGTTGCACCTGGAAGTTGGAAATGACCACCGTCGTCTGGTTTCGACGTTGTTCGGCTTGTTGTTTGAACGCCACTCCACTCAGAGGTGGTGAGTACAGAGAGCAGCATCAGCTCGCTGGGGTTAAGTGCGTAGGTTTGCTTTGTAACGGTCTTTGAGCGAAGTGCATGTTTGTTGATTGATGTGTTGAGCTGCACCTGCTGAAAAATCTACGCTGATTTTTTTTTGGATATTTACGCTGTGAACTGCCGGGGGAAGACGCTTTCCTGTTTGGTTTGGTCCTTAGGGGGGTGAGTATGAAGAGCAAAAACGGATGACAGGTTGTAATGAAGTGTACAGTTGAGGGTTTTTTGTTTTTTAAAGACAACAAGGCGGCTGGACGCTATGTAAACTTGATCGAGGTGTCAGTTTAGCATTGGGGGATAGTGTGCGTGTGTCTGTCAGATTCAAAATGACTGTGGTACCGTCCATTGCATCCTACATTGTTGTGAGTGAGATTTTACTATCAACGCAGAGTCACAATGGCTTTCAGTTGAGACGGTGTAACGTCCACTACACATGACCCGAACCACATTTTTACTACATTTACTACGTCTCTCTGCAACCGTTAACCGGTCGAGCATAATCTGCATCCTTGACACTTTTGTTTAAACGATTTCGATTGCAATATTGGCTTGCATTCATTTAAGCCACAGACAATAACTGCACGCCATTCATATTTTATTTTTTTCTTTCTTGGCGTGAATGCTGTAAGACGGTCGTCACCTGCACGCAGGACGGTGCTCGGTTAAATAAGCAGCGTTAAAAAGTAAATGTAGGCTAACATGACGCGCTCGAAATGGCAGATGTAGAGAGCAAGCTGAGCACTAAAACCCAAGCTGACCCAACATGATGTCATCTCTTGTGTGTAGAGCGCATGAGTGAGAGGCAGTAGACCCGGGTTTCACTGCTAAACTGTGTCATTTGTAAAGATTTATTTTAAGAAGCAAGCCCACGCAATTTCAGGCAGGGATCACCAGAATTTAATACCATATTATGACATTGCACCTGCATGTCATTCAAATCGATTCATAGTATTTTATTTTTTATTTTTATTTTTTTTTTTGACTGTATTTCTTTCTGCATAGAGGTTCAGAGAAGGCATGTTGGTTGAATGAAAAATCCATATAAACTCATTTCACACAGAACAGAGTTACTCACCTTGGCATAATGCTGAGTAAGTAGTGTCAAACTTTTTCCAGTTAAAGAGAATAAGATATTCTGAGGAAAAAAGTTTTTTTTTTTTTTAAACAGCTGTCAGGCTTTGTGCTTTTCTTTTCAATCTTTCAGCCATTATGTCTCTAGTCAAGAGTTTCAGTGCCCTACTTCGGTTTTGCGGCCCTTTGGTTCAAAGGACACAGAACTGTTGTGCAAGTATACTCCCCTGTTGACATCACCCACATCTAGGAGGTTCATTGGCAACCTATTGAGGATGTAGCTGAGAGAGGGAACAGAAAGTGACACACTTCCTTATTAGTGATGGTGTCTAGGACAGTTCAGCATTTATGATTTTACACTGATTGTGCCATTTAAAGATAAATGTCTCACTCATCCACACTGATACAGAATGGGTATTGTTGCCAAACAGTGTAGATTGATCATGCACAGGTTGATGCACTAAATGCTTGTTTCTTGTAACTGAACCCAACTGAGATTATCCTCATCTGGTGAGGTAAAAGCTTTTTTATAGTGCAGGTTGTCGAACGTGACACTTTTAAGACCAAAAGTCAAAGAGCCAAGAAATTGAAGAGTCATTTTTAATGGGCTCATAATCGATATTAATATTGATGATCGACTATTATTCAGTATTTTCGTTGAATTATTACATGTTCCTTTGCTTTCGCTTGGCCTTTGTTAAACACTGGATGACACAGGTCTCTATATGTTAGGTGACAACAAGCTTCATTTAGACTGGCAGAGGCAGTCATAAGCATATTGCTAAACAGTCATGTCTTTTTATAGAGCTGTGTGAGAGATTATTGAGACGTTAGCTAGGGGTCTTCTCATGAATTTGCACAAATCCTTTTAAGTACTGTGTGTGTGCGTGTGTGTGTGCGTGCGTGTGTGTGTGCGTGCGTGATGGATGCACTGGGAAGGGACACATCAGCTGGTCTTGACAATTGGCTGATGTGGCTGTCACAGACAGGGGGTGTGGTAGGGGTGTGAGCCAGACATGCTCCCACTGAGGCCATTTTCACACTAGAGTTAGGTGCCCATTTGCACATGGGACTGGTAGAAATTGTGTTCAAGGTCAGGCTTAAGTCAAATTGTGAGAATACACCTTTTTATGGCTGTGCTGGCGACATGCTATGAAAAGATTTTGTCGAATCAGAAAATCTTGATATTTACTAAGCTTTGCATATTATATCTGTCTGGTCAAAGCAATGGTCTCAGCATGTTAAACCTCTTTTTTTTTTTTATGCCTCTCCACTGGTGACACCTGCGGCCGAAGGCATTATGTTTTCAGGTTGTCCGTCTGGATGTACGTGTGTATGTCCCAGTCTCGTGAACATGATATTTTAGTAATGCCTTGAGGGAATTTCTTCAAATTTGGTACAAACGTTCACGTGGACTCAAGGATGAATTGATTATTATTCGTTGGTCAAAGGTCAAGGTTACTGTGACCTCACAAAACACATTTTTGGCCATAACTCAAGATTTCATACGCTAATTAAGACACTATTTAACATAAATGTCTAACAGGATAAGATGATAACATTTTATATCCACAAGATCAAAGGTCAACTTACCCTTCTACAAAACACTTCTGGATGTTATTATTAAGGGGAGATTGTGACCGTTTCCTGCAACTTGACTGGTTGGTGGAGGCAGACAACCATGAGGCGGTAATTCTAGTTTACCACTGATTCTCCATGATCACTTAAAGTATGTTGTAGGACTGCAACTATTTTCACTATTGATGAATCTGTCATTTTTCAATTAACTGTTTAATTGTTTTGTCTTTAAAATTCCAGAGAGAAATTCACACAATCCTAAGTGATTTTTTTTTTTTTTTTATGTTTTCATCAACCTTTTCATCAATGTGTCTTAACTACACAAACTTGTCGCAAATTGTTAATTTCAACCTGATGAATGCTGACTGTTCATTAGGGGATGCATGTTTGTTAGAATTCATAATTAGCACAATCAAAAACGTCATTAGTGGAACTGAAACAACTAGAATGTCAGTAGTGCTGCTGCTGACAACCACGTGTCATTAGCAGCGCCGCACTGTGACAGACATTAGCAGGGAATGGTTAGTAAAAAAACGTAAAAAATGTCTTTCTAACTCAAAGTGGTCCAGGACTAATATGAAAGGTGGTCAAGGGGATGTGACAATCATTGAGATGTTAAACAAGAATACTATAGCCTATAGTAGGTGTTGGGGTGCAACAGACGATGATTCTGGACAGGGATCTGCATGAAGAGCCTCAGCCATCTACTTCAAAGTTTTGGTGCGAAAGTATGTCAATAAAACTGAGGCTATAAAAACTTTAAGAACAAAAACCGATGATCTTGATTGATGAACAGAATATTCATTTTTGGCATTATGTCTGCTTCGTATGATTAGTAAATATAATGCCAAAGACAAGATTGAACTTCCCCACTCAGCACAATGTAGTTGGTCCTATTTTTCAGTTTCTATTGTCAGACAACACGTATAAAATACCAAAGCTTGACAATAGAACCAAGTTAATGTCAAAAGCTGTACTGTGTGATTACTCTATTTTAGCATTAAAAATGAGCAATCACAAAGAGAACCGTGGGTAACGTTGGCTTCATATCATTATTGCTACACAGCACCTGGATGTGTCTGTACAAGAACCATTTTTTTTAATTTGTGTATTCAAGATGCAAAAATTTTGTTGGGACATTGGTTTAGGAAGGTTAGAATAGGAAAAGAAGGTGTGTTTTCAAATTTAGTCAGCTCAGTATGGGCTTGGCCTGGCGATACCAGCAGACCTGACATTGGGGGGTGGGGGGGGTTTAAAGGCCTGGCAGCAACCTTAATCATGCCCAGTTCTGGTAAAGGGGGTGGATAATATCGGTGTGAGTAAAGTTTAAAATGTAAAGAATAGGAGGTGGGTGCTTCTCCTCTTCAACTATTCACCCCTAAAACTTTCAGGCGGGCTGTTAAACAGTGGTTACAGTGATGTCACAGCAGCATTCATGACAGCAACATTTTGCACAAAATCCATTTAATCTGAACACAGTGATTAGTGGATTTGCTCATGGAGGAAGCAAATCCACAAAAAGCTTTTAAATTGCATAGGAAGAAGGCAAAGCAGCATGGTATAGACCAGTGGGAAAGACATCCCCAAATTTAGTGACCAGATTCAAACCCGCATGGTGGCCAGTATCCAATATGCTGCAAAGATATATGATAATTTGATACTGAGTCTTGGTGTGCTGTTGCTGAGCCAAACATCTGATGCTGATGTGAGAATTTGACCTTATGGGAGCTGCAAATTATTACATTACTAAAGGCTCCAGCAGTTCATCTGTACAACAAAGAGCCAATGCTGTTAAACAGGCTACAGTAGTTGGTGCGACCTCTATCTGCCTGCATTAGCTTCTGCTTCACAGCTCGTCTAATGCGCTGTAGTGTCTAATGCAGTCTCTTTCAGTCTCAGCTGAATCCGGACTTGTCTAATTTAAGAACAACCAGAAGGCATACATGCTGGCTTGTGGCCTTACAGAACCCGAGCCTATTTTAATTAGTACTGAAAACAGTGTTTTGGACAGCCGCCGCTGTCCCAGGTATTATCTAGCAAATGATGTCTTCCCAGATTGTGTGACTCTTCTGTCCTCCCCCTCCTCTTGTGTGGGGTCATTTGGATGTCAAAGTTAACAAGTTTACATGCTCTGTTGTCAAAGAACCATGACAGCCCACTGATGGGCCCTTATGTCTTATGGCTTGCCACCAACCCTGTAATGAGTTTACTGGCTGTGTGCTAGGTCATCTCAGCATATCTGTGAGACAGCCATTATGATATTTTCTAAAAGCTGAAACCCTTTATGCCAGTGGGAAAAAGCTTGGCAGGTTTTCCTTTGCATCTAGGGCAACCTGTTGAAGTGAAAAACTCACATTACTCCTCCCTGCTGACTAATCCACCTCAGCATCTCTCACTTTTCTCCACTTCCATGTGACAGGAGTTTGACTTTTGAAAAATATATTAGAGGATTGTCAGTTTAGCCGGAGCTACACCAGTTTGGTGGTTCATGCCATGGTAGCAGAGCGCATCAAATATTAAAGTGCTGCTGTCAGGCTTAATGTTCTGCAGTGATCTGGTTTAGCATGTCTAATATAGGAATGCTGTCTCAGATGACAAGGAGAATTATGCCTTCCCTACCCCCACCTAGCCTCTACTAGCAGATATGTTCATGTGTACCTCTTTTAATGATGATTTCAAAAGACAGCAAAACTCTGCACTGCTGCGAGATCATGATCTTGTGAAGCCAGCAAGAACCAGTACAGATATTTGGTAGCAGGATTAATCCACCCCACCCGCTGTACTATGTGATTACCAAAACATAAGGACTGCATACACATGCCCGTGTTCACAGTGGGGGGATCCCGAAGCCTTTTTCCGGTGGGCATCTAGTAACTGTTTGTACCCAAGACAGACTTAACCATCGATCTTCTCAGTTTAATTAAATGAGTGTGTTTGTTAAACCACTTGAAGATCATCAGCTCCCGAACATATCTTTTTTCTAATCCATCTGATGGTCCATGTCCATCAAGGCCCAAACGACCAAGTTATAATCAGAAACTCTTTCATCAGCATTTACTTCTGCATATGTTGGAAACCGAGTTTGCCCTACTGACCATGATAGGAGTCAAAGGGAAAAATGTGAAATGGATCTAGTCATGGCCCAGCAGCTGGTGCAGACCTGAGTCATGGCCTTGGTCTACTGAAAACGGTTTTGGAGGGGAGGAAGTCACGGCCCAACAGATGTCTCATCAACAAATGCCTCCCTAGTGAGTGTGCCACTTCTGCTGTTCACTCGCCACTTTGCACTGCTGGAAATTGTCTTCGTCTGACCATCTTGTTTAGATCTTTGGCAGGCGGTAGGATCCAGCTGTCACCCATTGAACAGCTGAAAATATAGTGCACATTAGAGGACATTTTTTGTGGCATATCTGGAGGCACATGCCAGCCTTAATTCACCTGGCATGTTTATTTTCTTTTTTTTTTTTCTTGTTGACATATTTCACAGACTCGCTGCTAGCATGACATCTGGATTAACTTGTTTACCACATGCAATATTCATATGTTGTATTCCAAAATGCAGAACAGATTAGTTGTTAAATACGTCATTCTTTCATGTGCATTACATGGACTGTTCTTTCTCTCTTTGTTTTCTTCCTCAAGCATACTAAACCCTCTGTCATAAGAGAGGCATTTTGGCAAGTCCGCCTGACTGGGTGTGGGAGGTTAGCACGAGCGACTTGATTACAGCCCTTCATTAGAAGCGCGCCCCCAATCCTTTGGCGATGTTGCAGCTGTGACCATGACTTGGCCCCTCCACCCCCCACCCTTTTCAAACCCCATTATGTCCGGCTACATCTGTCTCCAGCTCTCCTGTGAAATCTGCAAGCCTGTCTCTGCTCTTCCATGACTAGGCCAAGTTGAAGTGCTGGGGAATTATGAGCAGCCATCATCATCACCCAAAGAGACATTACCATTGCTGATGGCTGACTTGTGTTATCTCTGCCCACCACCACCCCTCCTGGGTCTGGGGCTTAATTTAGCTCGGCAGAATGAAGGAAAGGGCTTAGGCAGGCGTATTTTTAGAACTACATGGTTCGCTGTAATAGGGGTCTTTAAAAAATTGAAAGTGTCATGTCATAGGCCTAGAGTTTGCATCCATTCTGCTGACTCTCCCCTGCATGCAACCGGCTGGGAAAACTATATGCGTTGCTAGCTTAGCGGAGTGGGGCATGTCAGCAAGGCTTAGGATGCATAATTGTGATGGACATGTTTGCTGATGTGAATGGGGGTGAGGTAATACACTGCACCACAGTGGTCTATTTTGGGAGCTTCCTTTGCCTGCCCAAAGCGCTTCTGTGTCTCACAGTTCCACATCATAATTTAAAAAGTGTTTCTGAACCTGCCTTTCACTTCTTTTTAAGTGTCATCACAGAGCACATTTCACTGGTGTGTTGGCTGAGCACTTCGCGGTCAGCACAACAGTGGGCACTGTGGTCAGTGTTGGCAGCTTGGCATTATTTAATGATTGCTGACACGCTTTGATTTCATAGCATTACCAAATGGTGCAGGGCTATTAAGGGTGATGTCGCCTGGCAAGATCATGCTGAACCTTTCTGGTCCGTCTGCCACCGAACCTGATGTAAATGCTTGATAACTCCTCATCTATTGGCCTCCCAGAGTGTGTGCCAAACCCACCCCATCCCCCCAGTCCCAAGAGAAACTAGGCCTTTGCCCAAGCTCCGTGCATCCCTAATGCTGTGACTGGACAGCCTCCATTGGGTCAAGTGGAGATTTGCCTCTGATGAATCTGGGGGAGATTGCGTTGTGCTCTCGCAAGCCAGCAGTGAATCAGGCTAAATGTGACTTTTATTTTTTATTTTTTAGTCAAGTCTGTGCCTCAGCCTGGCTGAATAATTTTTCACAGGATCCCCCCCCAACAATGATTTTAAACACAAGACATCATGGCTAACAATTTATGGAGGTTTCACTGTTGGACAACACAGCTATTTTAACCCCTGATTTATCAGACTGGATGTGAATCGTGTGTCATATTGCATGAGGGAACATAGGCATTTGTAATGAGGAAAAAGAATGCAATGCGAGCCAAAGCAAGTGCTTCTGCCACCCTTTTCTTGCTTAACAGTCCATATTAGGACGGCTTTGCATGCCTTTTTGAACCCACAGAGCCTGAGGTTAAACTGAACAATTGTCCAATTAAACTGTGACTTGGAGGAAACTCTGCCAGTCAACACCCCGCCCCTCTACTTCCCTCACTCATTCTCGTTTCCACTCTCACTCTCGCACACACAAGTTCTCATATACACAAACACAAATGAACCAGATGTGCAGCGCTACAAAGCCAGAGGGCCACGAACCTTAGGATAATTGCAGGGATGATAACGTCCCAGAGGGTAAATGAGGAAATGGTTAAATTATCAGGCCGTGAGGGTATCAAGAAGCTCATGCGTGCACACACCCTTCCTTGGTTTTCATAGACAGCAGCTTTTATGACTTGTGTCCAGCTATTGTTTCTTGGTGTGATACAGGGGCCATGTCAGATGGGAAATCCTATTGTACATTCTTAATCAATTCATAGTGAAGGAGCAGGAAGCGGGCCAATATTACTGCCAGATTAGATTTCAAGGCTCGAGTTACTGTTCTCACCAATAATCACAGGCTGGATTTTGTTGTAGATACTCTTGATGATCACTGTAACACACAAGAGAATTACGTAGTGTGGACAGACATTGTGGCTTAGGAGTTTTTAGTTGAAGAAGTTGAAGAAGCCAGCCTCCTCCAACCACACACACACAACCAAAACCAAGACATGATCAAGGGCCATAAGGGACACCAAGTAGAACTATTACATCTGACTCTCCCTGACATCCTTCATGTGTAAGAGCTTTTGTTTGCGATGATACCGTTAGAGGGAGAGGGGATCACTGCAGTTGATTACAATCAAGATGGTGTGTTCTTAACAAACTGAAAGCCCAAAGCAATGTATAGAAATAAAAAGAAATCTTTTCCCTGACCGCTATAATGACAGTATAATGTGTTACGTTTGAGCTTTCCTCTTCTTTTTACATCCTGAAGGAGATAACATCACAGACTCTTTGGTTTTGTCAAAATGATCCACTGTAAAAGATTAGACCAAAATTTCCTTTCAGACATTCATGGCTGAAGAGAGTTGCAGCCATGTTGCTTCACCTGACCTGAATTCTCTGTGCCAATTTGCTGAATGAATTTATGGGGTTGTGTCCGAAAGGTGGGGGGTGGCATTGTCCATTGGCCAAGACACACATGTTTTCTCTCATTCTGATTTACTGGGCTCTAAATAAAAGGTTCCTGTTATTAATTTATGGTCTTTTTCTGACGAATATTGGCAATATAAAGATTTACCTGATTAATTATTGATTGGAAACACACATAGAACTGCAGGGTCTTGTGGATTGTAGGGGCCATGACATCTGATCTGTGTGTACTGGTGAGATCAGACTGCACAGCTAAATCGGAAGATGTCATGATAGTGAAAATTTACTGGAAGGAACTAGTGTCTGCTCTCCAATCCCCTTTCCTTTCCCCCTTCCCGAAGAGACAGGGTGTGAGTGGTTGCAGAAGTTAATGAATCCCACCAGGAACAGCAAGCCTGGACTAACAGTGAATGTTAGAGATGAAGGAAAAACAGCAGAATAAATGAAGAACATTCAGCAGGGTGATATTGTGTCTAAGAATTGATCATAGGAAGGCAGTTGTGTAATCTGTGGTGATAAAATCGTTAGCATTAAAGGCAGTGCTGAAACATTTAACTGATTGCTTGACTGTCAGTCGACAAAATTAATTGAATGCTTGATTATTAGTTTAAATAATTTATCAAGCAAAAATCTCAATCTCCCACATTGTCATAAATAAATAATCAATTAATGGCTTCACTGAAAAAGAGTGGACCAATTGGATGATGAAAATAATCACTAGTCATTGAACACTATACAGTGAAGGCATAAAAGCTTGGATGATTGCAAATCACTCATGTCCGCAATCACAAACACATCTGACGTTTACGTGACAGAGAAAATTGTGCCAATGGCACAAGTGGGAAATCTCTATTTGATATAGCCTGATCTAACCCAGCCAAGCTGTTACTGTGGTCTTGACATCTAAGCTATTGGCGATTGCTCTGATGGTCATCGATCACTGATATCGTCCATCAGTACAACCCTAGCTGTCACAATATCAGATTTTCAATAGATGATTTTCGTGGCCAAAAGAATTCACAATAACAATATTATTGTGATATCTATATATGGTATATATGGTAGATATCTTTATGGGGTAAAAAAAATGCTATCAGTCAAATTTTATCAGAGAGTCTGTAATCACAACTGTACAAAAGTGTACAAAAAGAACAATTATACTTAATGGATGGTGAAGAGGCAACCGCATGAACTGATGAACAAAAGATCCACAAGGCCAAACATCTGCCGGTATGCTATTATCATATATATATATATATATATATATATCTTGAGCTGTTTCTACACACAAGTTAAAGATGCCATTTAGTTTAGTGTATTAAACCACATAACTATAATGTAGGTGATACCATCTGTGTGAGTAAAATCTCACAGGCCAGGGCCAGATATTACATTTTTTTTACTCCCCCTGTAGTGTGTGTGTGTGTGTGTGTGTGTGTGTGTGTGTGTGTGTGTGTGTGTGTGTGTGTGTGTGTGTGTGTGTGTGTGTGTGTGTGAAAAAAAAAAAGAGGCTTGGATGAATCAGTACAGATCTAAAAGAGGAAGGGGGAGGCTAAGTTCTGAGCCTGAATTAATTCCCAAACTAATTGCGGGCAGACTTTACAGGGGATAAAAAGCCGAAATCCTAAGGCCTAAAACCCATGGGCCCTCTCCCACTCTGTGTAAACCCCAGTGATGATGTACATAATTTATACTGTCAGTGTATATTTGAAAAAGAAGTAGAGGAAGAGGCAAAACACAGGGGAAATGACTCAGTGGCCTAGATGCATGTTTCCTTTTTGGGGTTTCCTCTGCTTAATTTCCTCCCCCTGTCTTTCTCTTTCATTTTGGCTGATCATTCTCTTCGTTTTTAGGCAAAGGAGGGAAGGAAGGTTGTAGGTTAGCATGCTTAGGCTTCTCCTTCTGTGTGGCATCCATTGAGGCATTATAGCCTGATTTGTCAAATTACACACCAAATTCTCAGGCACTTCTCAGCTGATGTGCTGTGATGATCAAGACGTTTCCGTTTTGACTTGACACACTAACGGCTCTTCTACCACACTGATCAAATGAGAACAACAGGGGCACTGTGTCATGTGAGCATTCAGTGTATAACGCAAAGTTTGTGGTGTTTGTCTGGAAACACTTGGCAGACTCTGACACAACAAACCCCCACCCGCCTTCTCTTCAAATGAAAGTCAGGAAATGCGATTGAGTTCAATTCAATTTTCTTTATATAGTGCCACAAACATTATCTCAGGGCATTTTACAGAGTAAGGTCAAGACCTTACAATATTATAGAGCAATCACTTGGTGACAGTGAAGAGAAAAACTCCCTTTTAACAGGGAGCGACGTCCAACAGAAGCGGACTCAGGGTGGGCAGCCGTCTGCGCCGATCGGTTTGGTTGAGAGGAGAGAAATGGGGTAAATAGGAAAGACAGAGCTGGAACAGCTGTACTGTTGCATTCAAGCACTATCAGACTGATAGTTATAATGATAATAATAATAATAACAGTAATACATATAGGTGTAATAGTGTAATTAATAAAAACACCAGTAATGATAGCAGCACCAATAAGGCTCCATGATACACTAATGGTTGCAGGACATTTTTGTTCAGTCTGTTATGAAGCTGACAGCTGTGGGAGTCCTGGCCATAAATGTATAACCGTGAATCACAACATCCCCCGCCACCCCGTGAGGCCCTGGCGAATGACTGCATGACATCATCGTTTTCCCTCCAAGAACATGGCCTTCAAGAAAGTCAGAGAGGGCGTCTCATTCACACAGCATAGACGTCTTACATGGATCAATCCATTCACTGAGCTGTTTGGAAGATTTAGAATAGACTTGTGTTCAATGCTTTGGCTTTGTCTGGAGGGGCAGTCAGTATTGCTCTGAACTGTGCAAAACTTGGGTGACAGATTTGGGAAATAAGCCAGTTGAAAAGATTTCTTTAAGCGAAGGATCAAAATCTTAGTTCTCAGGCTTTTGCACGAGATCACAGAATGAGGGGAAACCTGATTCACTCATCTTATTTGGAAAGATATCTGGACACGTACAACCACAGTGATGGCTTGATAGCTTTGCCATTTACCGCACTAGAGCATCACTCACACTCCAGCTAATACAGCTCAACCTGTCTGTTAATTTGAGTCTCTTTAATATTTCATTATGAAAAAAACCCAGCAAGTGGCAGCTGCATGTCCTACTCACTATAACAATTTCTCTTTTGCACAGCTTTCACTACAGAGCATCCAATAGGCCTCTATTAATCTTTCTGCTGCTCTTGATTGGAAAATCCTGTTGGGCTTTAGAGTAGCGCTTCACTCTACGCTCAGCCCCACACACACACACACACACACACACACACACACACACACACACACACAACACACACACACACACACACACAAACACACACACACACACACACACACACACACACTTGGAGCTGAAACTAGATCATCTGGTGTGTACTTCCACAAGAAGAAGTCCCTATGTATGTGTGTGTGTCAATGCGATGATTAAATTACTATAGCACTTCATGTATGTGTATGGCTGTGTACATGTGCCAAGCCTTATGTGTGTTTGCACATTTTCTCTCATACACTCAAACTCTGTTGTACTCTCATGTATTTTGCATGGCCTTGTGGGAAAGCAGAATGGGGCTACAGCAGCAGGATGAGTCACGAGCTAGTGTAGGCATTTGACCATCGACACTTGTTACTGTGGTGTCAGAGACACAACTAGGACTCTCTCAGCATGAGTCTTCTCTAAGACACACATGTAAAAAGAGCTTTTGAGGGGCTCAAAACTCATTCATGACACAGTGTGTGCAAATCATAGTTAATCTGTATTGGCTGACATGTGGCCTTGATGTCAAACAGCCCCAAACTCTTCATTTTCACTGCTATACTCTCTGCCATACCACCATTTATGAGTTTATGTGCATATGCACTTGAATATTTGTTTATTGTTGCACAAAACATAGATCTTCATAAAACGATTACATGTTTTGTGTTTTTTTTGTGTGTGCATGTGTGATGCCACAGCAGTCATGTCATGTGTTTGGGTGTGCAACTGAAGAGTATTTTTGCAGCCACAATGAAAATCAATACAGCTGGGAATTGATAGTGTCATAAACAGGCCCTGGGTTATTGCCTAGTCAATATGGCCAATCTAGTCACAAAGTCCCAGCTGAGCCTGGTGTGACCAGTGGCAGTGAGTGTTACACACATTGATGAAAACACCAGCACTCATCGAATGGCCTGTCTTTCGCTTTCACACCATTTTTGCACCAACGGCAGCCCAATATGTTACCCAAGGGTCAATAATAACTCGGCGCCGAAAGGTCAAGACCTCAGTGACTGAACCTAATTGACATTTACTCTTAATTGCTATCTGTCCTCTGTGAATCAACAACAGGAATCTAATCTTATTTGTCTGTATTTATATTCCTCTGCAACATAAACCTGTAGGATATTTTAAATAAATCCTTCAAGCACATGAACGCCAAATGACATCTTAAGTCTACAAATGATTTTTCTATTTTTTTTGTGGAAATTATGACTAGAAAGAAAATAGAAATTTAAACTAAATAGGTATAAAAGTGATGAAGCACAGGGAATGGGTGTGAGTAAAGACAGTAAAGGAGTAATGGAGGTTGTGGTCCGTTAATCCATAGAGAAATTTGTGTGTGTGTGTGTGTGTGTGTGTGTGTGTGTGTGTGTGTGTGTGTGTGTGTGTGTGTGTCTTGTTTTCTAAGGATTGCTTGAAGTGTTGGAAGATGGATAGAAAAGAGATGATCACTCTTTTTTTAAGTTCTTCATGCCCCTTGAGTGTTATTTGTCCACCAGCATCTGTATCCAAGCCTCTCTAGACGTTAGTCATATCCTCCTACTTGGTAACCCCTACCCCCACCCCCGATGTGTCCTATGAACTGTGTTTGTTTGTATTGGAAAACACACTGTCAGTAATAGAGCATAATACCAGGTTTGTCATATTTTGTGTAACCTTAACAGCCACAAATTTAAATCCATGTAAATACCTTTTTTTAGATTGAATTTCCCTCAGATCATACTCCAGCTGAGATAATAATTTGCTTTGTTCATGTGACTGTGCTATTTTTGATTATGCTGTTATGGTGTAAGCATGCAAAAGTCCCGGTGGGAAAAGAGTCTAAAATTTCATGTTTTTCTTTTTTTCTTTTCCCTGTAGATATCTGCAATATCTGTAGTTTAGATTTTGCCCTTGTTGAAATGCTAGATCTTTCTTATTAGCTATGCACATTATGTGTGCCTTTAGTTGGTGAATACTTACAACTTTTGAATTAGCTAATGTTCCAAGTGGGGAAGTTTCATTGTAAAATTAGTGCATAGACGTTGATGCTGTGAATTGTATATACTAAATCCTTTATCACTAGCAGTGTGAGCACAGAGAACGTTTTCATTTTGGAGTGAATGTGGGCGTCATGAAACTGAGCTGGTGTAGACAGATCCTGACAGATTCTCTGTTGAACCTGGTGACCTTGGGTCAGCTTCATGGATTAAATTTGGGTTGTGTGTGGGCCAATGCTTTACAGATTACACTCTGTTAACCCTCTGATTGACTGGTCTCCAGTCACCCAACCCTGACATTAACAACTGATATGGGCTCATTAGCCAGCAGGGCCACCACCTGAACAGGCCATAGTAAATCTAAAGGTGGAACAAAAGCTTTTGAGGCAAAGGGGTTGTGCTTGTCAACGAATGTGTTGCCACATAGATTTTTTTATCTGACTTTCTGATGATAACAAGAATTGCATCTGCAATAATTGTATTGGTTTTTCTTGGAGATTGTATGAGCGGTGATAGGTGATTGAATCTTGGTGGCTTCAAATTGCAATGTGATCAAGACACCTCGAAAATGTTTTTCAGTAGGAACTTTGTAGCATCCTGCTTGGTTACATAATCCAAACAAAATTCAAGTAACATGCAATGTAATAGTTGCTCACCCTTAAATTAAATTTAGTCACCTCTTCTGGGGCTTAAGTGTTCACACATGATGTTAGAATTTCATATTGCTCAACTGCGACAAATTGAACATGGGCTTATTTGGGTGTAATTGTTGATGAAATTCTTGTTTTCTTCAGGTTTGATTTTATCCATTCCTACAGAGGTGAAGATTATCCTTAAGTAAACAACTTGTACTTGTTGTTGAATTCTTCCTCAAGATGGCAATATCAGTAGAACAATAATGCAATAATGATTGTCTTGTATGGAACACTTCCCACGAAGGACAAAACTCCTACTGACAGCTGTTGTGTTTTCACTTGCAATCCTCTGTGTTGTTTTGCTTTGCAGATATTCATGTGTTCCACCTTAGAAGGACATTTCAGTTGATCATTCTTTGTTATGGCAAATATTCTCACTTGTTATGGTGTTATGCACAGGTGTAATGAATCACATTACTGATGGTTTGATTTTCTAGTGATTTTCTAGTAACACATGTCATTGAGCCAGCAAGCAAAGTAACAGACACATGAAGTCGCATGTCAAACGAACTACTAAGTAAAGGCATTGGTGTTTTATTTTGTGGTGTTCAGTGCTTGGACAAATGACATGCAGGTTCACAAGTGCACAGGCCAACGTTGGGAAACCACTGGGATAAAATCTCCCTGTTGCTGTACACTTCCTCACCTGTATTGTTTCCTCTACAGTAAATGTTTACATGTCTCCATCAGTGATTATGATGGATGGAAATTCATCAGTCTCAACCTTTTCCCCCTTTTGTTAAGTCATGTACTGTCTACCTTTCTCCCTTTTTCTCTTTGTCTCTCTCTTTCTTTGTCATCCTCTGCTCGTGACCTTTGTCCCTTTCTCTCATTTTAATCTAGAGATGCATTATTAGCACACACAGAGTCATACTTGTCCTAAAAACTCTGCCTATATACTCTTATGGAGAAGTGTCCTTTCACATACTCAGACTGTACATACTGTTACTGACACACAACCAGAACCCAAGGTAATGTAGGATCGTTTTTGTCCAAGTTGGAAATAAAAGATCTAGGTTAGTGTGAGCCCTGGGGTGATTGTAGTGTTATTTTATATACATTTTTTTTATATATCTCAAATTCTCCTGGGGACAGTGGCTAACCTGCACATGCACAGTCTCTGCAAATTGCTTCATATTAGTTGAATGGTTTTCAGACATAATTTGCATAAAATCCAACATGTGCATGTTGCTGTTTGTTTAGTGAGTCAGCTTAGAGGAGGTGGTGCTTGTGGAGTCAGGCTTTTAAAATAATGAACTGGTACTGTGCTGGGCCTACAAGGGTTTTGGAAAAATAGAGTTTGACCAAAATGATTTCCTGAGAGAAAAGAAAATTATATAAACATGAAACTCCCGTATTTAGACATGTGTTTCACTGAAGGCATGTCACAAAGACACATGGTGCAGCAAAGTAATTGGAAAGTGATTGAAAATATTAAACTGTAGGTTTGGCTATGAGTCAAATGGTTTTTGATACTGATACCAGTGTCAGCACATTATTTTTCGATTCTGATTTAGATCTCAAAATCAGATTTTTCAGAAATAAATATTTAAACAAAAAATAGGAAGCAAATCTTCAGTTTTAGTTGAAGGGGTCTTGGCATTATTAAACTCTCAAAGCAGCATTATATAAAATTGTATGGGTCCTTTTTTTTTTTACAAGATCTTAAATACTCGATGAATTAACACATAAAAACTGAAACACATACACTTCATCTGAGCCATAAAGGTGTGCAGGTGTTTGGGGTCAAGGTTCAGTTAATTTACTCTGCTCTTTACAGCTTTTTGTCCAGGTGCACAAGGTGTATCCCAGTCTTCTTTTTCCCAACTCTTAACAGTCTGTTTCCACAAGAAATGTATGTAATCAATACAAGTTGAATATTTATCAAAGTTATTATGTGTTTTTATAAAGAGGGTGGTTCCACTTGTTCTGTTTGTACATGCTTCTGTAAAGTCACCCAGGTAAAATAAAAAAAAAGCTCCTCATCAAGTGCCTGAAATACTGTGTAGTTGAAAAACAAAGTAAGCTAAAATTAAAAATGTGAGACATGTGTTTACATGTCTTTGTGTATGTGTATCTGTGGCTATTCTTGGGCGTCACCTTGGCAGGTCCGCGGAGCACTCCAACGCCCCTCAAAAAAACAACAGTAGAAAGGCTAAAACAATGACTGTTAAGTCTGTGGTTATAGTGGATTACAGGGTATGCCCAGTAAAAGAATGTGTAATATTCTCACTACAAACATGAAATAGGATCCGATTCTCTGGTTTGGTTAAATTGCAGCTTCCATAGATAGAGGTGCTGCTCTCCAGCTCTTCAGCTCTCATTCCTGTTATGTGTATGTGCATGTGCATGTGTGTGTGTGTGTGTGTGTGTGTAACCTGTTGATCTTTATAACACTCAATCCTCGCTAGTGGTACCCATGAACAACCCCCTGCTCCTCCTCCCTCACTTTCTCTGATGTGCAAAATTGTCTGTGAGGGACTGTTGAATAATTTAACAGCCTGGTGACGGCGCTCTGTGACACTGCACTTAGTGTGTTTGCTTGTTTCCTTCAGTGTGTGTGTGTGTGTGTGTGTGTGTGTGTGTGTGTGGTGTGTGTGTGTGTGTGTATGTGTTCGTATTTATTTAAGGGGGAGGGGTTTGGAAAAGACAGTGTGGAGATTGATTTTGTGTGTGTGTGTGTAAAAGACTGTGTGGGTTTAGAAAAAGCAAGATAGTAGACCACACACACTATTGACCAGGTTGAAAACGACACTGAGCTGAAAAGGCGCTAGCGCTGATAGTTGCCAGAGAGGATGAATGGCTTTAATAGAGAAAACTCCAGGCTTCGCTCCGGAGGGACGGACACACACACCGACCCCTCTGGATTCATGGGATTGCCCTATAAAAGCTTCCACACTGAATGAGGGATGGTTTTTGTGCAGCAGAGGTTGTGTGACCAATGCTGTGTGTATGTGTGAATATCTGTATCTTTTATTACCCTTTCAGACATGTTCAGATGTATCCAATGCAGAAGGCAAACAGGTAATACTTTAACTGATGGCTTTTTCAGATAGCATGTTTGCCCAATGCTTGCCCTCAATACAGAAGAAGAGATCTCTGTCTTCACTCTATATTTGGTGAGGTTTAGCTACTGTGAAATTTTTTTTCTTTACAAGCCTCCACAGTGGGAGAGAAGACTTTCATAGCTTTTTGGAGAGAGAGTTTTCCAAAGCAACTGAAAATAATTACAAGGTCTTGTCCAGTGGTCAAGGGTTGTCTGTTTCCTCTGAACTTTTAGGTCCTTGAAATAATTTTTTCAAAGAGATCCATGTGCACACTCTCTAAGTTTGCTGGAATTGCTGGAATTGTAAGGACATTATCAGGACACTGAGATAAATGCTGCTTTCCCATTGCAATTTATCTGAATGACTTAATTTTTGTGAAGCGTAACATTATCATGATCCGTGTGAAAGCCACATAACTGCACCCTTGCAGACTCCCAAAGGAAACTGTTAGTAATGTTTTAGGGTTTCATTTATTGCTTTGAGGTTTTAAGGAGGAATCCACTAATTAGTTTAGTAAGTACGTATAAAATAATTAGTTAATGAATTATTTTATGAGTTCAACTCATTGATTAATCGACTAATCGCTTTAACTCTAAACCAGATAATTCTCTTCAAATATAGTTACAGAAAAGGGTAATTAAAAGTTTATATACTGACAGATACTGACTGATTCCAACGCTCCATAAGATTTTTCTTTCCCCCACAGCCCCTAGCTACTCCCAGATACCTCACAAATGCCCTTGGCTAGCTTAAAATTGCATAGCTGCCACTTTCACCCAGATCCTCTATATGGACATGTGCTAGGGGGGAAAAATGGTGTGAAAAGTTTTCTCACGTGTGAAGGCTTTCATGTGTCGTGGTTGTGCGTGTGCTGTTCCCATTATATGATGCCCTGAAAGTCTGCATCATTACAACTGGCTTTTCTACATCAATATGGAGATTAAGATTGATGTTGACCTAAAGCTTTAGGGCGAAAACTGGGGCTGCTGTCTTCTGCTTAGTGTGGAAGTGTGAATGATTTGGCTTGGCACTATTGAGTTAATCTACTTTAATGGACTTGTCTGCTGAGGGAATGGTTGTTGCACTGTGCACTTTGATTGAATGATGGTTTAAAGGTTGAAAGCTTTTAACTGTTTTAAATTTGTTTTGATGACAGTTATGTCCATTGATACACCAGCCACCCAGTTAGGCTGTCTGTCTGTGCTACTTCATTTCTGTCCAGCCCTGTTTGGCTGCGCAAAAACAGTTTTGGATCTTTCTAGTTGAACTGTCTCAGCATTTATAGTTTATTTTATTAAGACAACAGCATATCTGGTGTTCTTAGTCCACCATTTGTCCATGGATGTTGTGGTTACATGCTATTCATCTTGACCACTCAGCTTCCAAGAGACCCCAATGTTATTTAGAGTTGTTCCTTTACCGATACTAGTGTCGGACATGCCTCTGATACTACCTCAAATACTAGATCTGTCATTGGAGAGTCTGTGAGTCTTTGCACTCATCTGGTACCACATAATTTATTAATAAACTTTATCACTTCACTCTTGGATAAAACAGTTCTCACAGATATCAATTCTTCTTCTATGCTCTAAAAGAGTAGGCTACACAGGAATTTGCACTGTGCAGCCACTTGTTCAAGGGCAGTAATTTTTGTGAAGGGCAAGATCACTGCTCAAAAGTCCTCCACGCTCATATTTTATCCATCTTGTACTAGGAAAGACATAAATTGTTAATAAAGATACTTATTACATTTGTTGTCTCTGCAGTAGTTAAGGTCAAGATTGAAAGGCCCACAAGCTCATCTCTGATCCAGCTCTTCCTCAGAGTGCTCTAGCAAGATGGAAAATTCAAGGTCTGTAAAAGGTCAATGGTGTCAACTTCAACTTTTGAACATCCACTACACAAGTAGAGTAGCCACTGTGAGGTTTTGGGCTGTTCTTGCTTTAAGGCAACAAGAGGAAATCGCTTCAAATAAACTGCAGATTTAGAGTTGGCCCGGGGTTTTAAGTTGGTGGATAGGCCACTTATTTGTCTCGTATTTGTCCCTCAATCCACCAACACCCACATTTATGTTGGCATTAGCCTTGAAGCTAATCTGAGAAGGTAACAGTCTTTAGTGTGGGTGTGTGTATGTGTGTGTTTGTAAGCATGCATGTCTCAATAGTGTCACTAAGCTCCTGAGATGAGAGCTGCCCCGAAGTCTCCAAATCCTGCTTTAGAGCTTCAAGTGTGTGTGTGTGTGTGTGTGTGTGTGTGTGCGTGTGCGTGTGTGTGTTTGTGTGTGTATTCTTCACTCTGTGAAAATGAGTCACTGCTATAAAAATCCACACCATGCCGCCCTGGCAGGATAATCAGGACATAATGTTTAGTTTCTTTCTATCTCACTGGATTAGTTTATTTTCATCCTGGGAGAATTTTGTATATTGTGGAAATGGTCTCATATTTGGTTGTCTCAGCTTTATTTAAAGCAGTATTTCACTATGGGACATATGATTACCTCCGGCATGACTCATCAAAAACCCACCTTAGTCATCATCAGTCACTGTGCAAATCATCAAGTGTTGAATTTATGCACACTTGAGTCTCATTATCATTTATTAAATTCAGGCACATCAGGGCTCAAAGTTATTATAAAGACAGATTAAGCATTATAACTGGTATTTTTGTAGTGCTTTAAGTGTGCGCATTAATTCAGATTCACAAAATATATTTACATCTAAGAGCTAGTCAGTTTAACGTGTTTAATCTACTGATGGGTCGTGAGCTATTTTTCTGAGAGCAGTTGTTTGTTTGGTGACTTGCTCAACTTTAAAGGCTGCTGATGAAGGGGGATTCACACCCTCAACACAGAATTCCCTAGGTTTCCATCCAGGAAGTCAGGTCATCATTTCATGAAGTCTATATGTGAAAAACTGAAACAGAAAGAGGCCTGGACTTGGCCAAACTCCATGTTTGATACTTGATATCACAGCCATCCTTGATCAATTGTTTGATCGATCCCTCTGAAAACTGTTCTATTGGATTGTTTTGCCCGAAAACAGAAATGCGATACAGGTCCGAACAGTTTGCTTGGCCAAATTGTGCCTTCGAAATTGAAGGCTTGTGACTCAGGATTTGTGATTCATTTCACAGCGTGTGTCATGTAAGAGGAGGAAGGGAAAGTAGGAGTTGGGTATCAGGATTTTGATCAGTAGCCAGTGTATCAACAAACTTGTTCAGGAAGCCTGTCAGGGTGTTGGAGCCTACATTGCCTGATCTTAACCATATAGGCCATTGAGGAAGTAAGACTTCACTACAATGATCTGGCCTCACAGAGGTGACCACACGTCTCTCAAGTATAGCATAATGACACAAATACTATTATGCTCTTAAACTTTGTGCTTCTTATTAACCAAAAAATATGGAAGCAAGGCTTAGAGATCACAAAGTAGTCAAGTGGATATCCCTCATTGCTTTCCTCCATCCCACTCTTCTTCTTTTTCTCTCTCATCATCTCATTTCACATCATTACTCTTTGACACTATCAGATCCTCTGTGCCTCTTTGACAATTTTTTTTCTCTCTCACTTTTTCTTTGTGTTTTAACAAATGCCATGCCTCAGCTGGCCCCCTGACCTTTGTAACCTGGTGTATTCCTCAAACACACACACCGATAGACACACTCTGAATTCACTAGAGTATTTGGTATACCTCATAACCACCAGGCCACCACACCAGTTGACCTTGATTTATTTATTTAATGTGGCCTTTGTTTCTGCTTTTGTCCCTCTCACAGCAAGTGTGCATACAGTCTGTACAGTATTTCTAAAACAGAAAATTTAAATTCTTACCTACCTAGCAAAATATTAAGGTTTAATAATAGTTACTATTGTTATGTCCCTTAGAAACAACATTGTTGAGCTACTGCAAAGCATTTGCTCAGCTGGAAAAAGGCATATTTTTATGTTTACTGCAAAACATTAGCAAACAATCTTATGTTACTGCTCCAAATCAAGTAGTTATTTATTTATTCCTGGTCTGTACAGGGTGTGTTTACACTTTTAAGGAGTGAAAGAGACTTATCTTTTATGGCATTCCAACAAAAACCCAAAACTTGATGCATTTCTCGGTTTTATATCATTGTAAACTGACTATCGATGGGGTCTTGGACTGTAGATCCAGATGACAAAATAAGACATTTGAAGGTGTCCCCTTGGGCTCTGGAAAGTTGTGATGGGACCTTTTTTCACTATTGACTGACAATTTAAAAACACAACAAGAAATAAAGTAATCAAGAAAATTGGCAAATTAATAGAGAAGGAAAATAATCATTAGTTGCAGCCTTGAAGGTAGTATGGGTTGAGATTGTATCTTTAAAATAAAGTCCATTTAAAGGCCTCTTGAAGATGGACTTGAGTAAAGACATACAAACACAGTCTCACCCTTGCACTATTTTCTCACTCTTTCTATCTATTTATGTCTTTCTGTTGTTGGTTGGTCACAAATGCCAAGCAGGGTGGAGTGAGCGAGGAGGAGGAGAAGTGCAGCCACAACTTTCCCAGAGGCTCATGCAAGCGTCAGTTTGTGTTATAAATCATTCAGGGACACTCGGTAGGGGCACAATACATTTTTATCCCTCTTCTCTCATCCCTCCATCCTCTCTTCTTTTATTATTGAATGCGGTTCCTCTGAGCACCCAATCTGCTGCTCGGCACGATCAAAAAGAGAGGTTTGGAGGGTTGAAACCAATAAGGCAAGAGCAGGGTGAAAAATGGTAGAGAAGAAGAAAGTAGAAAAGAAGAGTAAAAGGAATTGTTCCAATTTGATTCCACAGAGGAATTAAGTGGCTCAAACCAAAGGTCACAGGGTCATTTATGTAATGAATAATGGATCTACTGTACTTCCTGACTGTTAGGCTACTTGTAGACAACAGTTGGTTTTGTTGTGTGCCGGCTATGTAAATCTGATGTGTATGGTACAGGGTCAGGTTGTGTTCAGTGGTAATGCTGTGAATGCTGCACCACCTGCTTGTCATAATGAAACACAGTCCAGTAGCTGGCAGCGTTCTGCTGTCAGAACAGCTCACTTGGATTTGGTGTGTGTGTGTGTGTGTGTGTGTGTGTGTGTGTGTGTGTGTGTGTGTGTGTGTGTGTGTGTGTGTGTGTGTGTGTGTGTGTGTGTGTGTGTGTGTGTGTGTGTGTGTGTGTGTGTGTGTGTGTGTGTGTGTTGTGTGTGTGTGTGTGTGTGTGTGTGTGTGTGTGTGTGTGTGTGTGTGTGTGTGTGTGAAAGCAAAATATTGTATTTGTGCTTGCTCATGGGTGTGTAAAATGTTGTGTTTGTCCTCAGCGCTGTGTGTAGTGTCCTTGAACTCACCTATTTGAAAGAGGGAGAAAGGATCTGTTCAGCCTGAAACAGGAGGTACTTCCCTTGTTTCAAATGCCAAGACATTTGGTTTGAGATACTGTATGCCCTATGCATTCTGCGATGAGCCATTGGGCTCACCTGTGAGCTTGAATATGCTCAAGCAGATGTAGAAAATCAAACAAGATCGAGATGGTTCCTATCTTGCTATCATGTACTAAATAAAGTGATACTTGCAGCATTTTAAGACTTAAGCATTATGAACAGTGTATTATTACCACCTGACTGAGATACCCAACAGCCTTTATCCCACACTGATGATACTGTTAGTGACAATACCTCTACAAATTGAGGTTATTTTGTCATCTTTCCTGAAGCTGATAAAAGAAGGACTCATTGCTGTGATCCAGAACTTGTCAAGAAGATAATAACTGAGTGCCAGTTAATATTCTATTTATCCACTAATCAATTAATCCACTTACCATTTCAGCTCCAGTCACATTATCACAGACACAAATTTTGTTTTCTTTTTAATTTAAATGTATTCATTTAATCTCAATCCAACCATCACCTTTCTTTTGTTTCTTCCTCTGTCGTTTCTCAGGTACAGTCTTAATCCAGTCATGAGGAAAGTCGCCAAGAAGTCAACTCTGGACTTGATCTGAGGAGAGAGAAAAGGAGAAAGAGGGAGACAGAGGCTAGTTGGACACCCTCTTTACACATTTCCTACTGGTTGGTTTGACTTTTTGCTCATTTGTTTTTCAGGGCACCCCATCATGTGTGTTTTTTCATTATGTAGCGATAAAAAAACAAAAACAAACAATGTCTTTAATTTTATTATAACGTCCACCATTCACATAAGTTAACCAAGTGTTTGTCTGACAGGCTTTACAGGTCATTTATTGACTTGTCTCAATAACGTGTGTGTGTGTGTGTGTGTGTGTGTGTGTGTGTGTGTGTGTGTGTGTGTGTGTGTGTGTGTGTGTGTGTGTGTGTGTGTGTGTGTGTGTGTGTGTGTGTGTGTGTGTGTGTGTGTGTGTGTGTGTGTGTGTGTGTGTGTGTGTGTGCGTGTCTCATGTTGCAGTTAGACAGCCAGCGCAGGCCAGCCAACTTCTAAACTGGGTCTTGTTTGCCTTGTAATGAATGCATTGATATACAACCAAGCATCTGTCTCACTGGATTAAAGCTGACTCTGGGAGGAGGTAAAGCTTCTCTGGCCTATACCATAACTTTCTCAAGTTGTCTATGTGTACATACACGTGTGAGTTCCTGTGTGAGTATCGCTGCAGTCTAACTGTTGGAGGTTTCATGTTTTATTTTTAACCGGAAGCATCATAGCGCAGACCACTTTTATGGTTGGCAGTATCAAACATGTTAGACTTGTTGTATTTTGCGTGTATTTTGTGTTTGTGTTTTTCAGATGAATAAAATGTAAATATTGCAGTTAAACGTGGTAGATGAAGGTAGCCTTAAAATGTTGATTTTTATTAGATTCTTTTTAAACAACAATTTCTAAATTACTGCTTGTCTTTTCTTTAGTTTGTTTGGAAATCTTTCTCTGAAAGGTTTTCCTGCTCAGGCATCTTAAAGCTATAGTGACTGAAGGAAGCCTGAGGTTCATCTGTGGTTTGGAGTCTTTTGTGAATTGGGCAATAATGTAAATCCTTCTGTCAACTTATCATCATGGCACAGAGAGCCAACACCAATCATTGGATTCAGGAGAAAAGTCAGGCGTGTGTGTACATTCTGTGCCGTGGGCAAATCTTGCTGCTGAGTCACACCCTGAGTGGGAAGAGAGCTCAAGGGTATCGGGTGTGGTAGAGGGGAAGAATTTGGGTTACAGAACAATACTTCAGGCAAGATGAGGGATGATTTCAAATGTCTCAACTTCTCCTCACTTGCAGACTAGTGAACATGAGGGCAGAGTGAAGTTAAGACTGGCTCAGGCTGTACAGTAAAGTCAACAATAAGCCTTGTGGTGGCTTGAAGACCATGGTTCCGGATTGACCCATATTGGTGTTTTCACTTATATACCTGATAAGGCCTCTTTTTAGGGAACTGAAGATGTATACAAAATATGCTGGCTTGACATCTTCCTCTCTCTGTAGTTGCATAGAAGCCTCGTCTGACAATTAGCAGTGCTGTTGTATTCCTGTTAAGGTCATGATATGATTCTAAGAGTGTTGTACAGTTCTGCTAACACTGACAAATAGAGAATGAACTTTTGTCCACCCCCATTTGCTGTCAGGTTACGGTCAGCTGTCATCTCATTGTTAGTACATTAAAAAAGAAACAAAAAAACAGTGGCCCTTGTGGCATAAAGTAATTCTGCTGATGATTAAACGAAGGCCTTAAGATCTCGATCTGAGGGTTTCAGATCGAATAATAATAATAGCATTGTAATACTCACCTATTCAATGTAATGGGAAGGTTTACTGTGTATATAAAATTTTGCAGTGTAGGCATATCTCAGTTTTACTCCCTTAAACCAAACTCTTCATGCATCCTGCACAAATTGTGAATGTGGATACTGTTCAGTGACTGAAGTCCACAAAGGTGTAGTCTGGAGGATTGACATTTGTATTAATCTATAGAGACACTGAGGTTGTGTCAGTGTGTATGCACGCATGAATACATACAGTCTGTCCATGCATGGCCATGTGTATGGACTCGGAGCATGCAGTTCACTGGAGGAAAAGCCACTCTCTGATTTTCCATTGATAAGAAACAACCCTATCACAGTTGGCCCCTTGAATTGGCTAGTCATCATCATACAACCCTGCGTTGTGCATTTGAATAGGCTTCTATATTATTCATAACGAGGCTGACCCATTTAATGTCGTGCAGAAGGCACGCACACACACGCTTGTACACGTCACACATACGCATATGGTACTCTCCAGGGACTTTGCACTCTGGTGAGATGTGAGGCTCTACCGACTCTTTAAGTTTTTATTAGGCACAATTACTGAAGTGCAGTGATTTTCATTTTTTCCTGAGTGAGTGTATGATTCAGGCTTCCTTGCTCACTCATATGTACATGCGCACCTTCACAGAAAAACATACTGAACTCCAAAGCTCTTAGCTCGCTCTCTGTAATGTTATTATACAAAATTAAGGGGAATGGGATCATTACGTAATTTTTATTCCTTCGGTCTTACATGAACATGAACACACGTGCACGCGCACAAACACATTATCCTCACACGATGTCTCAATGCGCAGTTTAGCAGATTTACCAGTTCTTTTTTTCCGTTTCTGATTAGAGCTGGTGATTTGAATCCCAGTAAGAATTCCCACAGTCTGTCTAATTCCTGTTCCTGCCTAAAGCCGGGAGGGGGGCCAGTAAGCCGCTAAACCCCCTGGCTACACGCACATACACACACACACATATGGACACTCATGTGCTCCCAATGGCATGACAACAATTTATTTTGACACACCCTATGTACATGTGTATATACAAAATGAGCACATTTTCACAACCACTTTACTTTCACAGGCATATATGCGTTTTCATACAGTATACATAAACAGACACACAGACTTTATGTTTTACAGAGTAAAATGAATGATAAGAAATTCATGTGCTCTTCCTTGTCAAAGCTTTTCTCTTTAAAGAAATTGATAGAGAGGGCAGTTACAAAGAGAATTGAAGACAAAATGTTTAAGAGTGGAGTATGTAAGAGAGAACACTGCAAGTCTGAGTGTAGAGGAAACCTGGAATTTCTGTCAAGTTGTTTTCCATCGAACTTTATCTTGTACATTATTTCTTGTATGTACCATCCCTGTTAATTCTTGTGATTTTGCACTTGCAAAAATGATGCACATCCAACCATCCGTTGGTTATTTTAAATAATTTTTTTCTTAAATCTTCACAATATCTTTGCACAACTTGTCAGTCAAGGTGGATGTGGTCTTGTGTTGTGAAACATTTCACATTCAACCATGTTTTCAGGTGTGTGACTGAACTTAACTTTTTCCCAATCCACTGGCGCACTGTGGCTCTGTCTAATTCCCTCTGAAAATGTATCAAAAGAATTCAGTACTGAGGCTCTACCTTGTATTTGTGGACCAGTCTTTTTGTTTGTAGCATTTATATCTTATTCTTGTATATAGTTGGCAAAGAGCAGACAATGTGGTGTCCCATTTAAATATGACTGTTGCAGCACATGGTATATAGTAGAGCCATATCCACCAGCCTGACAGACTTAGACCTACAACAACATGTTGGTACATCAATTAGTCATAGCAACACCAACAAGAGGCCTGGGGGGTGGGAGGGTGTATATGTTTGGTTGTGTGTCTCTGCTCATGTGTTTTATTGTGTATGCATGTTGAACTCTGGCCTACAGTTAACATGTGTATGCCAGCATGTGTTGCATGTACAGGTATGACCACTGGAGGAGTCCCAGAATAAGTTCTATAGATCTTGTGTTTATGTGTTATTAGATTTTGTTAACTAACATAAAAATGAATAGCAGTGGCAGGTGTGAAATAGTGGAGTTGAGTCGCTCTTGAAGTTTTCATTTTCAATGCTGCCAGAATAAAATGTAGGGAAAACACTAACTTCATGTTATGTGTCTAAATTTCTTGATCCACAAATTGTCAAAACTTTTAGATATTAATTGTCAAGACTTTCAACGCAAAATCCTTTTTGTTCTTCAAAGATGGTTGAATGAATTCTTCAGTGCTTTGAGTGTGTGTGTGTGTGTGTGCGTGTGTGTGTGTGTGTGTATATGTGTCTAGTCCAGACTAGATTAGCATAAACCGTATAATCTCTTCTACATATAATTTTTTTTATGACATATAGTTTATTGTATATAGCAAACCTTTTATCCCCATTACGTACCCCCACAGTAACCCACACACACGACATCTAATTTACTCAGACATCAGTGTATGCATGCGAAGTGTGTGGTATCCCTGAACATATACACTAATGCACACCTACATATAAGTACAGTGTCATGCAGTGGTGTGTAGTTGTGCACATGTAGCAAAGAATTCACACTCACACACGAAGCATTTAATCTGTCTAAGCCATTTGCCTAATCAGCTCTCTCTCTCAGCACAATACCATTCATAGATCCACAGTAGACACACACACACACACACACACACACACACACACACACAGAGCTAACTGTCCAAACACTGGGCTTTGCAGGACTAGTAACAGCTTTACCAAGTCCCCTGTGTTACAACCTGTTGTTGCCACATTGCATCACTTCACACATCTTAAGAGAGGAGGAAGAGGAGGAGGAGGAAGAGTGGAAAAGAGGGTGAGAGGGAGGTGTGCAGTCTCTAGAGTGATCACATGACTTCAGTGTTCATTTGCTCCATTTCTATCTGTCTTTTACTCATCTACCAACTCTCCATCGATGTGGTTAGATCTGCTTTCAAAGCTGTATCACAGGGGTGAAGCTGCTTGCTTGCTATTAGTGGGTCAGTGTCCCTTTCTATCTGTCTGTCAGATCTTCTCTCTATCTCTCCGTCCAAATTTCTTACTCTTTCATTCCCCACGTTTTGTTTTTCCTGTATTATTTTGCAACATTTTCATTCCCGTCTCATTTTCTATTAGTGAAAGCAGCATTGTCATATTATGTGTGTGTGTATGTGTACATGCTGTGGGTGTGTTTTTGATGGGTATAGGGTTGATATGGGAGTTGTCAGACTTTATTTCAGTATCTGTCTGGCGCGCTCAAGCAGGACAGTGCTGATGCAAGTAGGAGACACACAGACACACACACACACACACACACACAGATTTGCTAAAACACATGGACACACGCAAGTTCATATTGTAGGTAAACAGATATAAAATGCAAGTGCACACACTGAAACACACAGGAAAAAAATACAGGTAACAACCCACACAAGCACGCATGATCTTTATGATTCTTTTTGCACTGCCTAATTTAGCGAAAAAGCAGACAATCACGTTGGTGTCATGTAAAGCTAAAATGATTATTTAATTAATTTATCATTAAATTAGTTGGCAACTATTTTGCTAATCTTTTAATCAAATATTCTTTGGTTCCAGCCTCTCAAATGTGGAGATTGCTGCATTTTTTCATATTCATATTAATATATTATATTTTATTTCTGTAAAAATAAAAGTAGAAGTAAAACTACTACACTGAAAACATTACAAGTAAAGGTCCTGTATTTAAAATCTTTCAGAAGTAAAAGTACAGACTTATTGGCAGTAAAATGTACTTACATTATTAAAGGTAAAAGTATTATAATGCAGAATGGTTCCTGTCGGTGTTCCAGTATTATTGGATGATTATTAGCAGTGTTTTAATGTTGCAGTTGGTGAACGTGGAACTAAATTGAATTGCTTCATATACTTTTTCATCTATAACAATACATCATCATTTCTAAACTCATATGTTTTGTATGAACAATGTTAACCTGAAAAGTAACTGTAGTGGAGTGGAGTTGAAGTATGAGGTAGTATAAAATGGAAATATTCAAGTAAAGTAAAAAAAACCACGAGCTGTGTCGAAAAATAAATCTGTAGTCTAAAGGTCGTATGCATACAGTTTCATTTCTATACTGTACTCTGTAGCTCAATGATTATTCGTCACACCTCTGTCAAAGGCATGGAGGTCTCAGTCGAGGGTTTCATGTCTCTCAGAAAAGCATCTACAACCAACAGATGCCTTAAGGCAATAAGCATGTTCGCCTGCAAATGTGATCTTTCATATTATGTAAGCAGGTAAACTGAAACCTTGCCTCTTGTTTATGTGACAACCTGTGGTTGTTTCCAAGTATGTTCCTTGAGCATTCCTAGAGAGAAATCAAAGCTTAATGGCATGAAATTGACTTTAGTCAGGCTGCAGTACAACTAGCTGCCATCCCAAATGCTGAGATGTTATAACAGCTTTGGAGATAGTAGGAGGCTGGCACGGTGCTTCAGGAGTCTTTTCAATATACAGAAGGTTACGAGTGGCCAGATGTGTCTATTTGTTAAGGTTTTCTTGGCCAGCACACTACTGACCTCCTTTTGGTAAACTAATTTGACAAGAAATAAATCCAATTATCCAGTTATACAGTCACAACGTCAATGCTCAACATTGTTTCACTGTTATCCAAAAGCCTTGGGAACTCAGCTGTTTACAAAATTATAACCTAAATGATGACACACCTCTTTCCTCCGACTCTACAGTGTAGCACATAATCAGCGTCTCTTGACATAGGCCTTGAACATATGAGCACAGACTTTGAGCTGCCTTGAGCCATGTGTTTTTCTGTTAAATTATTGATGATGCCGAACCTTGAGGCCACTTTCAAACTTTAGATGTTGTTCACCTCTTGTATTTTGCAACTTTTTGGTGAAGTTAGCCATTTTGTATGAAAGAAAATCAATGGAAAGCTATAATTAGTTGAATTTCACCAAACATAATGCAACGTGTTGAGATTGGGAGAAAAAATTTCATTTGGACATCCCCATTAAAGTTCCTGAATGAATTATTCCCATACTGTACCTAATGTAATGCCCCCCAAAGCCTTGAGGCTGCCATCTTTGTGCATCTGGTTCCATGGAAGAGAGGGTGCAGGACTTTGCCTTTAAGGATGATATTTTTGGAGTGGGTGTTATGGCTTAGATCCCTTTTAAGAGCATGGGATTAGGATGATGCTGATGCTTAGTGTCTTGGCCTGGGTGCCTGTGTGTCTTGCTGCCTCTGCCTGTATGTCAGCTTGCTCTGTGTGGGGCTGGCCTTTGGAGCCAGATTTGCTTGCTGCATCTGGCTGATGTGCACAGAGATTTCATGGTAAAAAAAAAAAAAAAAAAAGAGAGAGAAACGGGCATGAGAGAGATAGTGTGCGACTGTGTGCATGTGTGTGTGTTGCATGTGCAGCGAAGCTAACTGGAGCAGGGTGTCCAGGATGCGTACACGCTTCACAGCCTGGCTGTAGCCTTGTGATATAAAGCGTTCAGTGTTTGTGTGTGTGTCTGCACGCACACAGGCAACTGTTACACCGTGTGCATGTGTGGAAATGGTGCATCAGTGACTCAGCTTCAGCTGTCAAGTGTGTGTGTGTGTGTGTGTGTGTGTGTGTGTGTGTGTGTGTGTGTGTGCGTGCTCGCTCATGTTTACATGATCAAGTGTGACTGTGACTAGGATGAGCAGCAGGACTAGTCAGTTAGCCATGATCATATGACTGTCTTTTTTCCTGTCTTATCACCTATCAGTTGTCCATGAGATGCACAACTGCAAAGGCATGCACACACACACACACACACACACACACACACACACTCACACACGCACGAATGTGGATAGTCTTCGAAAGTAACATTAGATCAAACAATGCCTGGATGTTCCTGAGTATCAATTACCAACCGTGTGTGTGTGTATGTATGTGTATGTGTGTCAGTGTAATGTAATGCAGTAGTGTGCATGTTACTAGTTTGACACTGATTATATTAATAGTTCTTGTTCTTAAAAGTTTTAATATTTGCTTTCACACAGGAAGTGATGTGTTAAGTTTTCTAGCAACAAGTAAATGTTTAGATTAAATTGAGGAGGATTTATTTAGTTAGCCTGAGGAAAAGAAAAGTGATCATGTTGTTCAGTGCAGTCCACCACATTAAAAATGTCAGCTCATTGTTTGTCTTTTTCTCTGTTAAATTTCCCAGGTCTAGCTGGCCAATGCCGGGTCCATCCTTGACATCTGGTGGCGGTAGCAGCAGCAGCAGTGTGTATGTGAGCGTGGTCCCTGGCGCCTAGCCCATGTCCAGCCAATAATGCCGTCATCCACACGGAAAGGAGTGCCGAAGGACCCTGAGCTGGCCGACCTCTTCTTCAAAGATGACCCCGAGGACGTCTTCTGTGACCTGCACGAGATCGGACATGGCAGCTTTGGTGCTGTCTACTTTGTAAGTGCCAATTCACAAACACAGATTGAAGGAAATCCTTTCAACTGGAAATAAGTCGCGCCATAAGTGTCCTCTGTAATTTTGAAGAGATCCTTGGAAAAGATCAAGTTGTTGTCATTGTCATTGTCATTGTCATATCATCAAGATATTTCTAATGACAATCTTGGAATACAAATAGTTTTTCTCAGGCATTTGCTTCAGAATCCACAATATCTTTTTGTTTCAAAGGTTTTCAATTATGACTGGACCTTGAAGGCACTGAAAAGTTATTGGATTGTAGGAATCATTTATTTGAATTATTGGCTTTATTGGAATTTATTCAGCAGCAGACACCATGTGAACGGTGGATCAAAAAAGTAGTATGACCACGGAGCAATACACTTCTACCTGATTATTAGTACGTGACTATAGCTTTGATGTTATGTATTAACTAGTTACCATACATACTAATTTATAATTCATGTATCGATTTGCTGATTTTTACACATGATGTTAGTGTAGCCTGCTGCATTATTGCTCTTTGAATACGATTAAGTGGAGATGGATCCCCTCTCAGCACTTTCTCTGTAGCCTTTCTCATTAATCTCATCATCACTAATTACTCATCAAGCCTTTGATTCTAAAGCTGCGTGGAGGGAGGTTGAAAGCATCTCTCTGCTCTCTCTTATTTCTTCTCTTCTCCTCTCCGTTCCTCTTCTCTATTCTCCTCTGCCCCCCTCCAGATGCTGGGGCTGGGGGCCATAAGCCTCCTCCCTCCCTCCTAAGACAGCTGTTCTCTTGGTATAGAAAAACAGAGAAGCCGTCAATTGTGGGGCAGGATTTTCTTGGCTGCAAGGGTTTTACTATCCCCTTCTATCCCATGTCAGTTACACACACACACACACACACACACACACACACACAAAGCCCCAATACATCACTAGTAGCCCTGGTACCCATGTCCGTCTGGCTAACAGGCTCCAGTGTGTGTCTAAATCCTGCCCTGATGCCAGTGCTGTGCTCACTGACACACTTATGCTGTCTGCATTACAACTGGTACACTGTTAGCTTTAGCTGTTAGCCAGAGCAGTTTTAGTGAAATGTGTTCCGATCATTTGTTTGTTTTTTTTCCTGGATAAAGATGTAGTCATTTTATTTAGATACTGAAATGACTGGTCTAGCTAGTATAACAGAAATATATGGGGAAATTAAATTTTCTGTTTCATTGCCTTATCTTTGATTGATGTAGCATCCTTTTGGAGAATATTAACTATAAATAAAATATTGATGACATTTTTTTTTTTTTTTCAGCCTAAAAACATTCAGGGAAGGTGAAGTACTCTTCTCTCTTAGTGTCAATAACCTCCATCCAGAAATAGGGTATCCTGCACGTAGCCCAAGAAGCAAAACCCAGGGCACAAAGGTCTGCAAATAACTCGCTGCTGCTCATTAAGCTTATTGCTTTGAGCACACTGTAATAATTGATGGTGACTTACTTGAGCCTGTCAACATTTTTATCAATTTATAGACAGAAAAAAAAAATCAAAGTGAAATTATAAGTGTAGCCCCCATTCCCAGTGGAAATTATGGCCTTTCATATAACCCGCTGTTGGGAGAAATCTCTGAACACCCCAAGAAACTCATGAACACACATACTTTGATGGACTGTCTAATATTTAAGTATAAATGTCTGCAGTACTAATAGTGCATAAGATGGAAACAGGTTAATTGCATGATAGAAGGGTGCAGTGACTACCTCTGGAAATGCATGAGTATTCTCACGGTTATTCCCACACATGCATGCATAGTCAAATAAATTGGTGCAATTGTATGTGCATTCATAGTTAATGCATTGGAAGACTAAGGAGGAACTCCATTATAGAGGAGAACAAGGGGAATTCCCTCTGTTGAATACACAGGCCCATCACCCAGGGCTTTGAACACACACTACTGTAGTGTGTGTTGAATGAATTAGTCCATTGTAATTATTGATACACCCCCTTTCTTCTGCAATGACAATTAGCCTGAATGTATTTCAATATTTCAACGTTCCATGTTTTTTTTTTCTCCTCTCTATTGCCATCTATCTATACACTACGCCAAAGGGAATGGCTATTATGCATGCACTGACAGGCAATCATAGGGATCAAATGAATCTGAAAAAAGTCAAATGGGGATACTCTTGCCTGCTGTTACTCTAATTCCATTTGACTCTCAACATGAAATTCCCATTTATTTGTAAGTGAGATGAAGCCGAGATAAGGCTGAGCCGCAGCGCAGCTTTCCCTGAGGTCAGATGTCTCAGAGGTTAACATCACAGGTTTGACATGGGCATGTGAATGTGCACAGAAAACTCAAACACAGTGTACATGCAGCACTTACCTACAGGCTTCTCCTAATGACATCGTTGAGTGTTTTGATCAGGCGCAAATTTGTTTTAATTCAAATGAGAGAATCTGTTACTTCCATATCACCCTGTTGTAAATGCATTGCTTTTTGCATGCATTACGTTTTGTTCGCATAGGATTTATCTGGCTCACCTCTGAGTCACCCTTCAAGCAATACACAAGTTACTGTCCAGTGAAAACTAATTTATTTTCAATTTACAGAATCTGTTTGCTACTGTATCATTCTGTTGTAATATAGTTCAGTGCTGCATGTGATGTTTGAAAAAAGCTGTTATTTGTATATAGAATACTTTCATTTCACTAGCTCTCTATGATGTGTCTGTGATGAAAATTAGTGTTTGGATTTAACATAACAGAACCACTAGTTTCCCTGGTTAATCAAGCATCAGGATCTTTAAGTACAACAGTGAAATCCCTTTTTTATGCAGTGTGTTATATCAATGTGTGTCTGTGTTTCTAACTTATTGATGCAAGCCTCTTTTTATGGAGCTTGTCCTGTGATGCCTTGTCGGAGGATTACTGCACAAGTGTTTGTGGGAGCTGACCTCTTCCATTTTAAATCTTTCAGGCACGTAACTCTTACTCCAACGAGGTGGTGGCCATCAAAAAGATGTCATATAATGGCAAGCAGACTACCGAAGTAAGAAAAACACACACACACACACACACACGCACAGGAACACAATGACAACCAACACACCAAACTTTGTACTCAAAAACCAAGGTGCCTCTGTGGATGCACCACTACAATTTGGTGCGTGTGTCTTTGAACCATATCACAAAAAAAGCTCAAGTTCGAAGGGGCATTTGTTCAGTCTGTGGTAAGATGGTATTTATCTCACATGCTTAGACACAAATGTAGAAGAAAGAGAGCAAGTGCTCAAAATGCAAAAGCAGTATATCACTGCTGTTTCATATAAAACTTTAACACTACCTTGTGAGATTGTAAGATGTCTTATTTGTGGTGGCTAGTTACCCTAAAAGAACAAAAAATAATGTAAAAGTAATTAGTCACCACCAGATGCAAAAATTAGAACAAACATGTGCCTCCCTCAAGCAAACCACTGGAAAGATTTTAGGCGCAAGGCAGAAGTGTATTTCAGAAGACGTCCTCTGTGATCACTGCTTCCACCAGAGCTGAACTTCAGCCCACATCTCTGTGGTTTAGTAAACTTTCTTTTTATAAACCTGTGAATGATGGTTTTGTGAGAGGACTCTGGTTTGACATTGTCAGACTTTTTCTAACTAGTTTCAATTTTGTGTATTTTATTACTGTTCAGTATTTATGTTGGTGCAGTGCTATTAAAAAACTTGTAACTGGT
This sequence comes from Seriola aureovittata, assembly GCF_021018895.1. Classification (NCBI taxonomy): domain Eukaryota; kingdom Metazoa; phylum Chordata; class Actinopteri; order Carangiformes; family Carangidae; genus Seriola; species Seriola aureovittata. Next base: position 20,315,009 of record NC_079368.1, read on the forward strand.
AGCAGATTGTAAGAGCCATAACACCTGTGTGCGAGTGGTCACTACCATGAGGCCAGCTGCACCATTGCAATCAAAGTCACAACAATGCCCACTTGTGTGTTACTGTGATTGTACCTATAGTGTGTAACCATCTGCGTGTCTGGTTTTGCCTTTGTTAGAAGTGGCAGGACATCATTAAGGAGGTCAAGTTTTTGGGACAGCTGCGACACCCAAACACGATTGAGTACAAAGGCTGCTACTTGAAAGACAACACTGCCTGGGTTAGTGTATCCTTCTTCACATCTCCTCTTATCAAAGTTCTTCTCTCACAGTTTTGCAACACTGTTAGTTTATCGTTTTCTTCCTCTCTGTCTGATTCTTTTCCTCTTTGTCTTTATTTCTTCTCATGTCCCACTGACCGTGTTTTCCTGCTGCCCACTAAAGTTTCTCTGCACCACATCCATTGTAGACATTGTAATCCGATCACTTTGCAGTTGAGAACAACTTCACAAGTTTTCACAAATGACTTAAAGCCTTGTAATTAGGATATTTTATGATAGAGTCCTCACCATATGAATGATTAGTTATGCAGCTGTAACTGTATTCTATTTCAGCTGGTGATGGAGTACTGCCTGGGCTCCGCATCAGATTTACTAGAGGGTAAGTGTATTTATTAATGTTTAATGTGCACACACACTTTCAAACGTATAATTATAAAACTGGATTTATTGTCTGGGTCAAGATATTTACCTTAACATTTTTCCAGTAAGTAACTGCACAAGGCCAAGAAATAGTTTCAAAACCACCACGTAAAACCTTAACTCGTCATTTTTACACTTGGGTTATTGGACACATTAAACAAATTAAAGATAACATTAATAAGTGAGCTTTAGCAGAACCTTTAGACAGGACTAGGCTACCTATTTCCTCCTGTGTCTAGTCTTTATGCTAAGCTAAGCAAACATAAGCAGAAGTTGTTAATCTCGGAAAAAAAAGAAAAAATGTCAAACCATTCCTTTAAAGAAGTTGTGAATATGTGAACACTGAAATCAGACTGGTTTGAGGTAATGATGGGGCAAGTTCTTGACAAGCAATCAATTCTCTTGTAGATTTATTTGTATCTTGTAGAGTTTTGGTACATTTGTTTTGGGTTGACATTGCTTAACTCTACATGAGCTACAGCTTCTAAAACAAGTCTCATTAAACCACAGGTAGCTTGTGCCTGTAGGTTTATCTGACACCAGTAGACTTAACTTCTCTACCTAATTTTCCCTCTCTAGCTCTGTAGCTAAATATGAAAAAGAGATTACTGTTTGACCTTAGTTCATGAGGTTTTGAAATGAGGAACTGCCTGCTATCAGATGGCTGCATTCATATCTTAAAACCCATAAAACCTCATGATCTGTAATTATTTTCTATGGTTATTTTTTAGACAGGTGAAGCTTACTATAGAACAAACCAGAGAAGAAAAAGTACTCCATACATGCTTGGTGTGAATGCATGCTTAAGGTCAATCACTGCAGCAATTCCCACAAAGAGCTTCTCGTAGCAAGATAATACAGTGTAAATGTAGAATCTGCTGGTTTGTAAGTGAATTTAGCATCGTTATGTGGTCTGGCCTGTAATGTTGCATTGAGGACTTTGATAAGACGAAGATGAAAGATCATATCGGTGTTACATTAGTTTCTAGATTGAATACTTTTTTAAGCACCAAAAAAAAAACATTTTCCACTTTTCAAAGCTAGAACACTACTGAACTGTTATGACCTGAACCTTATGTGTTATTTCAAGCACCTATGTGTGTACTCATCACTTACGTAGATACACTGTCGTGACAGTTGGCCTTGGCCTGTGTCTTTTTTTTTTTTTTACTTCAGCCTGTATAAAGATTTCTCTGTGATAATTCTGCTGTGACCTTTTTGCTTTGGATGTAGTTTCTGTCAGTCCACACAGGGAGCCAGCGTAGGAGACCATATCACAGATGTTTACATGTTATCCATATGTTAGATGCCAACAGAGTACTTTCTTATTGCTCTATCAGCAGGAGCAGGACAGACTGGTACAGTTTTTTTTCCATGAAGTCTTCATCTCATGACTATATGCAGACTTTATTCATTATATAGGCCTTTGTGTAGAACTGATATAGTTCATTATTGTATTATTCAAGTCCTCAGGGAATTCCTACTCATTTCCATTGTACTTATTTTTCCCCAAGTTCATAAGAAACCACTCCAAGAGATGGAAATTGCTGCCATTACCCACGGTGCCTTGCTAGGACTGGCTTACCTACATTCCCATAATATGATTCACAGGTGAGTCAGTTTGTTTCCTCACTCAGAAACATTTCCCCAGAGGAACATACAGTGACTTCTGCAAAGACATGATAAAATGAGATGAGAGACGCTCATGTTCTCCCTTTATTGCAGTGTTTACTAATTAAGTTGTAAAGACTCGTGTCTGTACTTGTTTCGTGCTTCTTGAATATCACTGTCAGGAAGTAACAACCCTCCTGTTGCACTGGTTCCTACACTATTATCTTTAATGGCATACAAACTTGATTGACATCTAACTGTGTTGCTGTATGAATCCTTTTGTCTGTTCTGTGTCATCACAAGTGTCATTGCAGACAAGGAGACCCGTATCTTCATTTTCAGACATGCATTACATTTGATGGAGACTTACTGCTGTCATATTTTGTATTTTAGTATATTAACTTTTCTCTTCATGTGCTCCCTCTCTTCATCCCTCTCTCCCCATCCAGAGATGTGAAAGCTGGTAACATCCTGCTGACTGAGCTCGGTCAGGTCAAACTGGCCGACTTTGGCTCCGCCTCCATTGCCTCACCTGCCAACTCCTTTGTGGGAACACCTTACTGGTAAGTATACACAGGACTTAAGTCATAGACATATGGTAGGGCACAGGACTCCACATCCTGAGAAAACCAACATGAAGTGCAATATTTTTGTCGGTGTATTACTTTAGTGTCTGTCCTTTTTTTCTTTTATTTGCGTAGAAATTACCAGCTGTTTTGCTTAAGTTAGATGCTTTTATAGTTTTTTTTTTTTTTTTGTTGCAGGATGTGAGTTTTTCATGTTGTTGCCATCAGGCTTTCTGAATTTGAAACCGCTGAAGCCATTGTCATAAGTTACAGGACTTTAACAGCTTTATGAAACCAGCAATGTTACATATTCCATGTCTTAAAGGGACTTAGGTCTATCTCTCAGTATGGCAAGTCTATTATATAATGTAACAGAAGCTGCTGCCATAATGTCCTCTGTTATTTTCCTCTCATATATAAATGATCAGCTCCACAGAAAATATTCACTCAAACACTCTTGGCAGCTTTGATGGTGAATGAAATCATCATATAATCACTCATCATGTTAAATTCACACACAAACACAAGTTTTCACACATTTATAGAAACACACACACATATTCCAAAAACTGAGCTGCTATCACAGCATACCAGAGTCTTTAAAAGCTATGAGAGGCTTAGCAGATTATAACATTTTCATGGATTTTACCACATACTTAATAAACTCTGTGTGTGTCTGCGTACGTGCATGCGTGCGTGCGTCTATGTGTGTGTCTGTGTGTGTGTGTGTGTGTGTATCTCTGTCCTCAGGATGGCCCCAGAAGTGATCCTAGCCATGGACGAGGGTCAATACGAGGGGAAAGTGGACATCTGGTCCCTGGGTATCACTTGTATTGAACTGGGTGAGCATACATCTACCTACTTGTTAAAAATATATTTATGCAGCCCTGATTTGATTAAATGTGATGCAACAAGTGGAAAAAGTATATGTTCAATTTCAAATCTGCCTCATTTAAGGAGAAGCAGATTGTGAAAACTTTGGCACTAAAACATCACTCGTCCTCCCTCTCCCCCATCTATCTCTGTCTCCCCCTTCTTTTCTTCTTTTAGCGGAGCGTAAACCGCCCTTGTTCAACATGAACGCCATGAGTGCCTTATATCACATCGCCCAGAACGACTCTCCCACGCTGCAGTCCAATGAGTGGTGAGTTGAACACACTTCCCAAATATTGCTTTTCTATTTTTTTCCCCATCCAGGGAGAAAATCTGGAGAGTTCAAAAAAATATCCGAATTTTTTATCACATCCCTCTATTTTAAATGCATAGTCAAGAATGCAGTCCAGTGATGTGATCGGTCAAACTGACAGTCCATGCCAAAAATTTGTCACTCTCTCAAACTTATTTATCCACAATCAAAATAAAAGCCAGTGAGACTGCTAATACAATACCTCCAGTCAGCTGTGAAAATTAATGCCCAATCTGATCTGGGCTCAGTCAGAGTAAGACATCCCTGTGTTAATCTGCACGACCTGTGATCCCTGCGACAGGCTTTGTGCAAGGTCACGCTCTAAGTCTCTTATGTAATTACCTGAGAAACCTCCACCAAAGAAATACTATGAAAATACCCACACCGTTCCTGCAAGGCTGTAAAGCATATTTTCATGTATCAACATCAAAACAAAGTAGTGTGATTATTCTAATATTATTCTAGTAGTTAAATCTCACATTTTTTGTTTCCCATACTAAGTAGGATGTTTCTTTGTATCCACACTCTGTGTTCTAAATGTAATATGGGAAAACAGCCTGCTTTTTGCATTACTTTATGCTGCTCTCAGCCTTACAGCTCATGACTGTGGATGCTAATAGATTCTCTAGAGACTCTCCTTCCAGACATCAAAAAAACTTAAAGCAATTTAATTTAGGCCAGCAGGTTTTAAACAGCTCTTGGCTGTCTCTTTGCAACACCGGCCCATCCCACAGTGTTGGAAAAAGCACCTTTTTTCAGTCAAGACTGGTTGTCCTACTATAAAACATCATCAAATTTGACATTTTCATGTTAATTCAGCTCATAAATTAAGAAACTGTATGTGCCATTGTTGATATCTGTTGATTAAGAATATCTCTGTCTGTCAATATGCTTTTTATGTAAAGAAATTAAACTGATTTGGTTCTTATTTTTTACAGTTGTGTCACATACAAACACACTAATAACTATTAATCGGTGTTCATTGTTGCTTAGAGGATTAATTAGTCTATAAACAAATGATTTAGGCTAGCTGGAGCATGAATGTTAATACTTAGACTGTACCACAATACCATTGCTATTTGATAATTTATATTCTCGACAAATAATCCATGAACACATTCTGTATAGTATCCTCTATATTAGCTATAAGATTCAATCAGTATAAGCTTTCACTAACCTGGAGATAAATGTTGAGGTAATGGAGGAATTTGGTAGGAAACCATGTAAACTTGGGCTCAACAGAGAAGAGGATGTGTATTGAGCAGTATAAATGTGTAGAGAGGTAGGTGAATTAGATTGGCAAAAATGGTGTAAAAGGACACTAGCAGCAATTTAGCCAGGCAGCGAAATATTCCACTGCTCTTCTGAGCTGCTGTGACCACTGCTCACACATCGTGTCGAGGTGCGATTGTCATTGGGGGAAACAACACTCATGAAATATTAACCTTATGTTTGATGTTCTCCCTATAATTCACCTTTTTGTGCTTCACTCATGCTGTCACTCCCGTTGGTATAAAAGTGAATGACGTGTTTGAGGTCCTAGGCATGCAGAGTCGTGCAGGTGTTTGTTTCTTGTAATATTTTGCAATAATCTGTATCTCCTGCACAGCCGAGGCAAGTAGCTGACTGTTGCTCTCTATCTGCCTCAGCGCAGCCTGAGGGCATCAGTGGCCTTCCTGTGTCTTCCACCCAAGCTCTGAGTTAAATAAGCGTTCATTTTTTTTTATACTTTACAAGAGAGCATGTATTGCGGGCTCTGACAAAAATGAAGCAATGAGAAACAGGAGGCAAGGGGAGTCTTTTAAGTTAGAATTTGCAGCCTATGACTGTGCATGGAGATCGCCTGTTGTAAAATTAGCGTTGGTTTCTAACATCGGGCTGAAGCGAGCGAGTGTGTCGGGCGGCGCAGGGTTGTGGTATTTTTGGAGGAGCTCCAGCGGCCCGAGGCATTAGCAACATCCCGCCAGATGAGACTAGTAGAGACATCAGCTCAATAGTGTTACTTCACTACACAAACACAAGAGCGCACTGTATACACATTGGCTTGACATACCTTGGTTAACCACAGAGGACATGAGATGTTAAAGGTTAGGTGGAGCTAGGTGGTGGAGAGGTGCTGGACTGTTGCACTCACTGACCCCACAATGACCCCGAAAGTGTATATACTGTCAAAATCCTAAGTAGTATCATAGGCTACTTTATCTTAACAACCCATAGCAACAATTTAAACACACCGTGTTACATATAATGTGTTATCAAGAGAATATTTTTAGATCAGAGTCAGTAGCACAGTGTTCCACAGCTCCAGTGGCCTATATCTTTATTGCTCCATATATTTACATAACCCATATATGATTCATATATGGGGCTACACTGAGAGATTACAAAGGATTGCTGGGGTTTAATTCATTGATATGGTAAACACAGCACAACAGAAGAAGAGATTACTCATCACGTTAAACATTCATTGACAATAAGTGCAGTAGGTGTGGCTTAAGGTAGCCTATCATTAGATTGTCACTGCTGTTAATGCTTTACTTACTCTGATTTAAGTATGTCTGACTGAGAAGGGGAATCTATAACCTCTCATCTCACTGTCCTCTTTACCCAGGTCTGACCCCTTCCGGAGCTTCGTCGACTACTGCCTACTGAAAATTCCTCAGGACAGACCCTCGTCAGGGGAGCTGCTAAGAGTGAGTGGGCTTCCTCTGTAATCCTTCCAGCTGTGACCTCACTTCCTGTCTCAGTCAGTCTCCGAGCCATGTGAATGAGTCACTCCCACCCACCCACGGCTCCCTAATATGCAAGCAAATACACAGTGTATTCTTCAAACGCAGGAATCAAGCACCCCGCTGAGAACTGCTTATGGGGTCCAACTGATATAGGTTTTTAAATGCTGTTTCTACCCATCATACATACAATTAGAGTGTCTTTGTTTTTGCATGCAAGAAAATATGCAAAATTAGAAGCATTTTAGAAAGGCTCCATTCTTTTCTTCATTTTTTTCTTCATTTTTTTTTTTTTTTTTTTTTTTTTTTTTTACAAAAGAATCTTATCTCAAGACCTACTTGCGTGACTTTTCTGGAGTTTTGAAAAAGACAAGTAAATGGTTGAGGCTATTACAACTATAACTATTTCCAAGGTCAAGAAGGAATCTTCAAGCTAAAAATTTGATAATTTTGTCACGTGTCTCCACTGTCATCTGACGGAAGAAAAGCGTACACCCAAAAACCACAGTGAGCACACACAGTGTTAATCTATGTATATTCTTTGTGTTTCCCTTGTAGTTGAGGAGTTGATCTTGTTGTTTGTGCGACCACCAGGTAATCCTATTGGTCCACTAAGAGTTTTATGTTCTTGGTGATCACACTCAACGGTGCGGTAGCCCAAGCAGCAGCTTTCACACCTGCCTCACCTTAGGGAAGGTGGGTGGTTAGGTAGCAGTTAGATGAGGGGCTCTGGACTGTCGTCAGGATACGATCTCTTCCCAGCACCCCTGACCCAAATCCTGTCCGAAAAACCATTAAAGAGGGATAAGTACCAAACAGACTTTGGATCAGTGTCGAAAGGGCTGCTTTATGTTGAAGGGCTTTTTGGGGGTTGGAGTGTAGCTTATGATTAATACCCCACTTTCCCCTCTCAGAGACACACACACATTCTCGCTCTCTATCTCTCTCTCTCTCTCTCTCTCTCCTCTCTCTCTCTCTCTCTCTCTCTCTCTCTCTCCCTCCCCCTCCCTCCTCCCTCTCTCTCTCTTCCTTTCTTCCTCTCAGTGTGCACCCACACACACATACATACACACAGGCACACGCCCCTCCAAGCTCTTTAAAGGGGAAATCAGGTCACTAATCTGGGGGCCTTGAGCTATCAGCTTCAGGTTAAACACACTCTCTCCCTGTATACCTCGTTCAGAGTAATAATAATTATAAAAATAATGAAATAATAACCGCTCGGTGACATACTCCCATAAGTACTGCACAGTTAAAAATAGCTCTGTGTGTTATTTGGTTTGGGTTGTATTTTTTTAATCCAATAATTTAACTAGCAAACCACAGATAACAACCGTTTCCCAGAGGACAAGAGGGTGTGTTCACATTTATTATTTTGACCAACCAACAGTCCAAAACCCAAAGACACCATGACGTTAATAATAATCATATGTGATGAAATGCATTTAAGATCATAAAGTGATGAAACGAGTAAATCTGGTAGAAGAGGCTGGTGATGCGACGGTGTACTGCACATAGAGGGAAGGGACTGAAGATGCCATGAAAATGCTGTCACTTCTTCTTAACACCACCTTTATAATGAGCAAAAATCCTGGAGATAAGTTCTCACAGGTCGTTGGGACGGGGGTGGCCAACCACCCACACTCTGTAGGTCCATCAGAAAACGGGACAAATCACTCTCATCTCTATTTTCAGAGCGTGATGTCATTCCCCTGTGTCCTGACTAACCCATTACACCAGCATCTGTCACATGGAGAGGGAGGTGTGCAGAGAAAGAGAGCTGGGAAATGGACCTAAAAATATATATTTTTTCATACAGTATATTATGTATATTTTAGTCCAGTACTCTGGCATTGAGTACATTTCAGCCATTTAAGCACACAATATTTTATGAATGAGAGTGACTAAGAGGAGGTGTGAATATGAGTGTGTGGTGGAGTGGGTGGAAGTGCAGGGGAGAGATGTTGTGTTTTTGTTTTTATTTTTATTTCATTTTGATGTCAGTACATTGCCTAAAAATACGAAAATAAAAAACAACTACACACACACCCTCAACTGCCCATTCCTGCCCCCATGCCACCAGCCCCACCCACCCACTCTGGCCTGCTGATTATGTAACAATCTAAATAATTACATAAATGAATAATGGCCTGGCTTCCACCAAATTGCACCTCCATCAAATTACAAAAAGGTCGGTCCCTTACAGTAGCACTGTTTGCAGCTTAGAAATGGGATCTTAAGTTTCACCAAACAGTTTAGTGTAAGACTGTGTTAGGAAATATCATCACAAAGTCGTGTTTTCATAAAGATAATCCTGTTGCTGTTGGTCTTTAACTTTCTTGTTGTACGAATTTGGCTACGTTTGTTAAGAAATGTTAGGTGGCTAATATACAGTAGTGTGTATACATGTGGCCCCAGATATGGTTATGAAATGATGATTGAATTAATTTTTCTTTACAGACAGGTTAATGTTTGTAGGCTCTCCTCAAAAAACAGAGAAAATCCAGATTAAAAGACTGAAACCTCTCAATTAATTACCAGCGTATTACTCATCGGTTGTTTCTGTTTCTTGCTATGATTGAATTGAAGTAGTCATTAACTTGGTGCCAAGGCAAATACAGTTAAGACATTATTTTTTGGAAAGAATAGGATTAAGAGTATTTGTGAAAATCGATTTTTATGGACAATCTTACACAGATACCATGTGTTCAGTGCACTGGAGGATGTAACTGGGACTCCCAAGACCCAACCTACAGGCGCCCTCTAGTGATGGTCCCAGTTGTGGTGCTTATTGAAATAATGCACTGGGTGAAAGAAATTAAATTTCCTTTAAAAAAAACAAAAACAATTTATAAGTTCTTTGAGAACATCAGCGTACCACATGAAAGCTTTAAGGTCCTAAAGTTTTGAAGGTGTTGTCATATCATAGTTTTCATATTTACTGAGAAGTAACAAAAATTTAAATTTCCTCCATCTTTCCAGAAAAGACCACCTTTTTTGTTTGACTTTACTTCTCATATAAATGTTTGTTTATTAATATTGTTAATAATGTTAATATATTTAAATTATTAGTTTAAACTGGTTTAAATTGTCATTTGTAGTCTATAATGTTTTCATAATAATGTTTTTGTGAAAAAATTGAAATACAATTGTTTTTGAACATACACACTTTTTCAAATTGCTACTAAGCTATTTTAGAAAATAAGTCATTAGCATTAACTGAAATCAATAATTTATCATCCATTTATCCATCAATTATGGTATATAGACTAAATGTAATTCATCAAATCAAATTACTGTAATCTAATTGTTCCCACCCTCTGTCCATCTTTAAATAACTTCTGATCCAACTGACTATCTCACTTTCTCCCTCTTGCTCTCTCGCCAGCATGATTTTGTGCGTCGGGAACGGTCGCCGCGCATTCTCATTGACCTCATCCAGAGGACCAAGGATGCGGTGCGTGAGCTGGACAATCTGCAGTACCGCAAGATGAAGAAGATCCTCTACCAGGAGAAACACAACGGGCCCATGGGGGAGAGCCAGGAGGAGGAAGAGGTGGGATGAAGTCAGAGAGGGAAGAGGATAAGGGGGAGTCTCAGTGGAAAAGAGATAATACAGAGATGAGAATTATAAAGTTTGTCTAGAGTAACACTCGAAGTAGGCAAGTGGAGAACAAGGGTTAAAAACATGAAACCAGTTGGGCTCCATTTAAATTCTGATCAGAATCCCCTAACTTTCACCTCAAAGAGAAGTCTGTCATCAATTTTCAGTCCATCCATAATACACAATAATTCCAAAATCCACATCCATAATAATTTTTAAGATTTAAAAGATTAATTGTTTGGTCTCTAAAATATCTGAAAATATTGAAAAATGTCCATCACTAGCTCCTCTTGTAATGAGCAAAGGCTGTTTCTTCAAATTTCTTTGTTGACCCAGCAGTCCAAACCCATAAGGTGTTCAGATTATAAGGATATAAAACAGAGGGTATCAGGAAATCTTTACATTTGAGAAGCTGGACATTTGTATTGCACTGCAGTGAGGGAGGTTTTCCCTTAATTTGAGTCAACTAACAGAGGATCTCAGATTCATAGTACAAAGGGAGAGGACAGGCTTCATAGTCTGAAGTGATGTTATAGAAGTCTTCTGCTGCCGCCATAGCCTGACATTGAGATGAAATGCCCCATAGCTGACCTGGCATGAGGCAGCATGAATAGGCATGGACAGCCAGCAGCCACAGTAGTGTCATACTACACCATGTGACGCAATTCAGAGCAGCCACCAGACATCACTGCAACAAGACACCGCTGAAGACTTGCAGTCCCAAACCTTGCTTTCTGGTTTCAGGGGAAGATGCAGTGCATGTGATTATAGCATCCTGATGCTGACAAGTCTGTTACTGGGGACTTGACTGAATTGTCTGTTGTTTGATTCCCTTTATCTGTCATGTACACACACTCAAGTGGACTTCGAATCTGAAGACATCTCAGTCAGACCGATGTGCGTTAACATAAGCATTGACACAGGTGAATGATACAGACACGTACACATCTAAACAATTAGAGGTTAATAGGCAATTTAGAATGACTTTGACTCTAATGCAATCCAGAGGTCATTAGTTATTTTCCCTGTGTTAGGGTGACTGTGTTTAATGATACAAGTTGGAGAGCCCTGTGTATATTAGAGTGATGGACATATGAGTCTCATCTCTGCACAATTGCAGGACTCTTGAGAGCTCATTTGTGGAAGCGTGTCTTAATGAATATGTGTGGATGTTCACTTGCAGGACAGCGAGGCAGCCAGCTGCAAGATGAACAGCCTGGGCAGCAACCACTCCATCCCCAGCACCTCGGTCAGCACGGGCAGCCAGAGCAGCAGCGTGAACAGCATGCAAGAGGTGCTGGACGACAGCTGCTCAGACATGACCATGATGCACCCCCAGGACTACAGCAGCACCCTGGACTCCTCCCCGCACACCAAGAAGGTAAAGGTCAGGGGTGAAAGTGGGGTGGTGGGAGGTGGGTGGTGAGTATAAGGAGCTGGATGACAAAGTAAAAGTCACATTATCCAAAACTTGAGCTGGAAACTGGAAAGCAGTGTGAGCAGCTCTCTCAATCAACCAGGGCCTATCTGGACACCAAATTCCACTGATTTCCATTCAGGTTTTTAAGATGCTCATCTGATATAGATACAAATAAATGAACACGCCCTGACAACTTTTTACTTTTTCACAATAATTGTCCTCTTATTTGATATGCTGAGGTAGGACTCTTGCAGAAGTGAACACTTTTCTCAAAATGCCATGCACCTAGGTTTCTAAGAATTGACTTCCTCAGAGAGTACATAAAAGACAGCATGCATTATCAACAAATGCCATATTACTAGTACAGTCACTTCCTTTCTGAGGTAATAACTGTGCTCCAGAAATGAAAAGGGCACATGGCTCCATGCAAACATCCTCTGGGTTTCTCTCACTGTTTTCAAGAGTATTCTTAATCCCCTCCCCCCTGAAACCATGGAAACCATCGACACAGTGTTCGCTGTTTGGCAGATTGCTTTAAGTTCATCACCGACACTGTTCACACTTCAAGAACAAAGGCTGTGTACACATGTCGACACACACACTCCACACAAATTCCCCTCTTACAACTCCTGCACGCTTACACTCCCACATTCAGCACACACAGGTCAACACAATGCCAACACAAAATCTCATATGACTTAAAACTCTGTGAAGAGAGGGCTGTCACTGCTCTGTCATTCTCTTTCTTCATCTGCTCTTTGTATTTTGACAGGGTATGAATAAGGACGTCACTGCATGAATAGACAGCCAGTGTGTTGTTTCAAGTTCAGGGGCTGAACTGAGAACAAATGAAAGTGACACATATTGTTTTCAGATGCTGATGAAGATCCCTCCTCACATAAATCAAGTCTTTGGTCCCAGGGCTCCTGAAAGTGTTCACTCACTTTTTAATTGAAGGGGGGTTGAGTGATGACATTTCCTCATGTTTTGCAAGGTTACAGTTGACACAGATTTAGCAAATGCTGAAAATTCCTTTTGATTTTTGGATGTTGTGTGATTAAAATCAGTGGGGGATTTTGTTATTTAAAGAGTTTTAATACTGTCGCACCTTTGAGTGAGTTAAAATCCACATTTTTCACCTTCGTTTGTATGCCTTACTCACTTCAGTGCCATTTGTTCTGGTATTATTTTAGATGAAGAGAATTCTGTGACTTAATCACTGACTTTAACCTATTTACCTTTTCTCCCGTTTGTGTTACACACAGGACCATCAGTACAACTGGGATGATGGGATCCACAGGGACCACCGGCCAGAGCTGAGGCCGGCCTCCTCTGACAAGAGCAGTCAGGCCCAAAATTACAAGAACCAGGGCCGCTTTGCCACCATAAAGTCAGCCTCTCTGGTAAGTGCAACAAAACGCTTCCATCTTTTCTATTGTTTTTTTCTTGTATAGAGCCTTAAATAGGATCATCCCTCTTCAGGATCATTAATTTGTGGAGCTTGCTTGTGGAGAAAAAAAAATGTGTTGTTTTGAAAGCCAAAAACAGGAAAAAAAACTACTTCTTATAGAATCCAAAATCTGATTCCAAGTGTTACGTTTACACTGCTGCAGCATGTGAGGGCACAGAAGAGGCATTTTTTGGTTTCTCTGTGTTAAAACCTGTCAATCATTGTGAAGGACATTGAGTGTGATGTAATGTCTCTCTGCTGAATAAATGTGGTGTGGATTCATGTTAGGTGCACAAGCATGACTCTCCTCTGGCTTTGCTTCTTTACTCCAATCTCTTTCTCTATTTGTTTGCTATTTTATTCTTTCTTTACTGAAATGTCTTTACTTCCTCTCGTTATTTTCATTTGTATCCATCTTCACTTCTCTCTATCTCTTTGTTTTGACTCTCCAGTTTTGTCCCATTCTCTGCCACCGATCTCCATTTCTCCACTGTCATTCCTTTCATTCATCTCACTCCTTTTGTTTTCCCCTCTTGCACTACACTTTGCATTACCACTCCCCTCCGTCCGCCCTCTCCTTTTATATCTCCCTCTCCTGCACTTGATAATACATCATTCTCAGATCTGACTCAATATTCTGAGTTGAAGGGGGTGAAATTTTCTCTCTCTCTTTCTTTCTCTGTCTCTCTAACTCTCTCTTCCTCCCTGTCTGTTGTCATGGAAACCGGCTCTAGTAACTAGTAAGTAGTTGTGGTGTTGTGTGGGAGCGTGTGTGTGTGTGTGTGTGGTGTGTGTGTGTGTGTGTGTGTGTGTGTGTGTGTGTGTTTACTGATCCATGACCCAGTGGTTTTAATTGTGAGCCCCTTCTGCTGTCAGGTCTTAAACCAGACATTAGAGGACATGAATAAGGAAGACGTGTGTGTCTCCGGGTGTGTGTGTGTGTGTCCTTGCTGTCCTTGAACAGTACATGAACCATTGATAGATCATGGCTGTGTGTGTTATTCTGTTGACCAGCCGTGTCTTTTATCTGTATTCACACACCACTAGAGACTCCCTGTGTTTTTTTGTCAATCTTGCAGTATTAATTTCTTATGACTCGCAGTGCCATAGACATTGATAGGATCTGTATGAGTCCATCTGGAAGTAGTGCATATCCAGTCTACACCATCAAAGTTTTTTGGGTTGAAACCAGAAACGTGTCAAAAACTGAATTTCTCAAATTCCAGAATGAGGCAGCAAATAAAAAGAATCCACTCTGAAATATCAACATGCACCTTTCATTTCTTGACTAATGTTGTGCTTTTCCTCCTTGTAGTCAAAAAAAGACATAACATAATGTCAGTTCCTATATCACACATTCACGTCACTGGGGGGAAACACTCAGCATTATCTTCAGAAGCCTCTACACCATTGGTTCCCAACCTTTTTGGCTAGTGAACCTTTAAAATGAAGCAATGTCGACTTGTGACAATCATCACTGGTTGTGTGTCTGCCACACAATGATTGATTATGTTTATTGTTTAACATGTATGATTTTGGCCTGAAAATATAAAATTATCAAGTAAGTCAACAAAACTATGTAATTTTCTGTTAGCTTTTTAATGTAACTCATAATTGAATAATATTATCATAAAGGTTCTAGCTCATATTAATGATTTTCCTCATTATTTTGACATATTATCCCATGATTATAAGAAATGTGCTACCTTGCCACTAACCTAGGTAGCACAAGCTAGCTACTAGCTATGTTGATGTACCATAGCTGCCCCGACCCCAGTAAAGATGTACCAGATTTTCCTGTCGTCCTCTCTCAAGCTACACAAAGCTTCTTTAATAAGAGAGATAAGACATGATGCTAAGTGGGGAGACGAGAAAGATTTTGTTCCCACGCTAACAGTGTATGGTGAAAATAAACCTGCCTCTTCCTTGCTTTACACAAGGAGGTTATTATGGTGAGACACATCACTCATGTTGTCAGAGAGCAGCAGTTACAGGACAAGTAACTTTAAGTTTTCTGATGTAGAAAAAGACAGATAAGTGTATTCTGCTGTCCTCTACTTGAAAAGGAAAAGAAAATTCTTCCCTCTCCCCAGCTCTTGCATTTCCTATCATCCATATGTTCTTTCACATTACAGAAACATTGTCAGCACACTACAGAGTTCTAACGCTTACATTCCTGTTTAAAACTGTTTTGGCTCATTGTAAGTTGCTGTGGATTAAAGTCAAACTCCAATGTAAGCAGCTGAGGTGGCACACACTGCGTCGGCAGCTCTGTGTAACTGAGGCTGTGTTGAAAAGAGGCGGCATCGTGTAAACCACAGTATCTCTGTCGTGTGATAGCGCTGGTCCTGCCCGCCGGCGCTGAAAGAGATGACATCATCTTTTTCTGCCGAGTGCAGACGTCCTCAGATTGGCCTCGACTCGCTGAGACTGGAATCAGCAGGTAGACAAAGAGAGAGGGAGAGAGAAGAATTGGGGGTCCAGATGGTGAGGGGTGATGGATCGCCAGAGAAGGGACAGA
Organism: Seriola aureovittata; assembly: GCF_021018895.1. Lineage (NCBI taxonomy): Eukaryota > Metazoa > Chordata > Actinopteri > Carangiformes > Carangidae > Seriola > Seriola aureovittata. The sequence goes on from NC_079368.1 coordinate 20,330,776, forward strand.
CCGGAAGATGGAGAACAGGAAAAGAGAGATCTGAACACGTAGAATAGATTAAAAAAGGGAAAAATAAAAAAAACATACTGCTAGTTATAAGGTGTAGAAGGTACATCAGAAACACAAGTATGCAAATTCCAGAGTGAGAAAATGTGTTCATATATCAAAAAGACAATGGAGGAAATCATGGTGATGGAGGGAAATTCAAAAAGATTAAAGGGTGAATGAAATGAAAGAGCGTGGAAGCAGGAGAAGGTGAAGACGTGGTGGAGGACACAGGCTGCAGATATCGGAGGGATAAGAAGGACAGATGGAGAGAAGGACAGATAAGCAAACAGAGGTGAAACAAAAGAGCGGTGCAGATTGAAATCTAGATTGACAAAGAAGGACAAGGGTTTGAGAGAGTAGAGCAGAGAGTATGTTCTGATGTTGGAAAACATGGAGAGAAAAGGAACAAGAGAGAAGTAAGGGGTGAAGCTGAAGAGAAGGACAGATAAAAGATATGGCAAGAAAAAGGAAAGGAAAGAGCAGGATGAAAAATTATCAAGGGAGATGTAAGAAAGGATGAGCAAGGAGGGAAATGGCAAAAAGAGATAGATGGAAGCGAGAAAGGAGAATGAATGTGACACACCAGTAGCGAGGGAGAGGGAGGGCAGGGGTTATTATAGGTCAGATGAAGTAACCGACTGAAGTGTGAAGCAGCGAGAGAGACAAACATCGTTGTAAAATGTTTCACCTCATCTGCAGCTCGACTCGTCTTCAGCTCTCTGTTGCAGGTTGTCAGCACGTCAACAACAGTGCAGCGTTTAAGATGCGTCAAAACATGCACCTTCCCCATCAGTCAGCTGTTTTTGCCAACAGTTGAAGCTTATAGCTCATAGCAACATGCTTTATTTGTATTTGCTGCATAGTTACACAACAGAAAATGGTTAAGAGACTTATTGCGGGTAAATGTGAGAGGTTACAGTTAAACCAGATGCATTTGCATTTGCATCCCTTTTTGAGGCCCAGCAGATATATGAGAATACCGAGGCCCTCACATTTGTGCATCTACAGGAAAACAGGACAATAAATGAGGGTCTGTAGAGGCTTTTTGCTTCCCCTCTTTAACCAGATGACTTCACCATATGTTGCTATACATCTGTAGCAACATTCAAAGTGCAGCCATTTCTTCTTTTTTATATGTTGTATCTGACAAGAGGCCAGTTGAAACTTTGTACTTTTCTTAATGTAAGAAAGAAGAACATTACAGTGTTGTAAGTCAAGCCAAAGAGCTGCTCATAAGTATTTTATCTATATATTTTTAACGCTTTTTAAAGACTCTTTATGATAATGTATATTTAAAAATTGTGCTGGCCCTGGTTGGTCATTGAGGAGCGGAGCTGGGGTCAATTCATGTTCACGGACACCAGACACCACAGCTCAAACTGTCTGTAGCTATTAATCTAATACAAACAAACATGCAAGAGGACAATTTGTGAATGCTCTCCCTACTTAACAACCACCAACAGGACAGCAGCTCTTCTATTCACCAAATCATGTCCTTTCAGTATGACACTAAATTTATTTAAGACAGACCAACTGCAAAATAAGCAGAATAACTACATTCAGCTGCTTAATTCCCACTGATCTCACTGGTACATTCACCTTTAGCCTGCATGCCCCCCTACCCCCACCCCTCAACCCCCCCGCCCCTCCGCTCTGTGAATATGATCTCCTTTCCAGTCCCTGAGCCTTGTGTGAAAGAGGCCATCACATGACGTGACTTGGCCCTTTGTGGCAGCATGCAGGGTGGCAGCAAAGCAAGTGACTAGGATTGGGAGCTGCTATTACAGTAGGGGTATTGATTCAACACAGATTAAAGAGGAGGGGAGCTCAACCTCCATCTATTTCCATGCCAACACCCCCTCACCCCCCTTCTCCTTCTAGATGCTCTTACTTTACTTTTCATTATTTCAATTTTTCCCCTTCTAACTCTCTCCCTGTCACTCTCCATCTGCTGTTTCTCCTTTGCAATCACCCCCCTCCCCTCATCTCTCCGCCTGCTCCTCTCTGACCTACCCCCCCCCCCCAACTTCTCTCACTCTTTCTCAATGAGGTATTCATGTGACCCACCTGCTGTCCGCCGCTTAGCGTTAGCCCAACTAAAGAGCCGCTCTGTGCTCTTGTTGGCCCGCAGAGTTGGCCTGCCTCATTCATAGTTCACACGCCTGCCTCGACCGCTGCGTGCCCAGGGCGCGAACCAAGGAGATAGGGAGAGGGGGGGTCCTCTTCCAGTAAGACGGGGGTCTCAGGGTGGCATCGGCGCTCAGACAGGGTTCTGTCGGGCATAGGATGCTGCACAAGGTTCCTGGATGCTGGTGCACTTGGCTAAAGTAGCCATCATGTTTGGCCTGAGGAGTTCAGGTGGAAGTTATGAGAAGATGCGGAGCGAGTACTACCTAGATGTGGAGAACCCTTTCTGTACTCAGGTTTGTGTGTCAGGTGTCGGTTTTGCTTAAAAAATTGTGACATTTCTGTTACGACATTCAATGTAGACTTCAATTAAATATTATGTGGCTGTTTTAATTTTTCTGTATAGTTTATAGTTTTTGTATAATTTTTCTGTTTGGTATAGTTTTTCTTTTTTTTTTTCCATTTGGCTTAAACACTTTTCCGATCCTGTTTGGTGTCCTGATCTGTGCAGTGACTATGTATGTGCGATGGTCAAATGAAAGAGCTTTTGTTGGGGTCGAGGGGTAACTTCATCTAAAGGGATTTCACTGTATTTCTTTCTTAAGTCTTAATTTACCATCACTGGTTGAAACCTTTTAACTTTTTAAGTTGCAGACTGATTGCAGCAGCTGAACTGTAATACCTCACAGTATTGAAAGAATTCTGTTTTTAGCTATTCTTTGGAAAGATAGCCTGGGATGAATCGTTACTGCATATTTACAAAGGACAGGTGACAGGTGAAGTGTTGCTGCTTGGTTGCATGACATGTTTTGAAACCCTTTTATCTCTTTTCTATCTTAAATAATGTGTTTTTCAGTCTGATGAAAAAATCAGATATTGCAGCGCTCACATCTCTAAACGTTTCTTTCTCCACAGGTGACCAAGCAGATCCATGAGCATGAGCAGGAGAGCGAGCTGCGGGAGCAGATGTCGGGCTACAAGCGCATGCGGCGGCAGCATCAGAAGCAGCTGATTGCCCTGGAGAACAAGCTGAAGGCCGAGATGGACGAGCACCGGCTCAAGCTTCAGAAGGAGGTGGAGACGCAGGCCAACAACGCCTACATCGAGCTGGAGAAGCTGGCAAAACGCCACGCCGTGCAAACCGAGAAGGAGGTGGGATTTGTTGGGGGGGGGTTATAGGGCATGAGTGGAAAGCATGAGCGGATGCATAAGTACAGTAACCCCTAAGTTATTTCACAGATGATCACAGTGGCCTACATGTACCATGCAACAATTGGCTAGGGGATAAGGTTTGCTTTGGAAAAACAGTGGAGGAAATGATGTTGAAGTTATTTTGATCATGTAGCTGCTGGAGGAAAAATGTTATTGTTTGAACCATGAAGCTCCAACTTCAGACTTACATTGACTACTAAGGAAAGTTTAGTTAAGACTTGACACACTGCTGCCACCCAATGATACATATGATGAAACACAAGGGCAGAAGTGGGTCACAGAATGTCACGCTCTGAAAAACAAGCTGCATATCTCTGCGATTAGCACACAGCGTGCTGTAGCAGCCAGGGAGATAGTATATCTGTACATATAAACCAGCATGTGCCCCTAAACAGCAACATAAACACACACTGTCACATGTGAGATGTGGGTGACTCGGCTAAACCAACAGGTTACCATGTGTTTTCTTACAGTAGTGTTTATCATTGACATGGAAATAGGTTTCTGTAGCAAGTAAATCTGCCATGTTTTGATATTTTTATGCAAAGTCATTTTTCACTGAACGTCTATAAATTGACAGAACCAGTGACATCCCAAAACCTTTAACTGGTTACGTTGTAATTAAACAGGACAAACATGTGAATAAGGGCTGCAACTAATTATTATTTTCATTAGGGATTAATCTCTATTTATTTTCTAAATTGTTTAAAATGATGAAATATTTAGAAAAAAAAAAGGCTTTTAGGATTTCTGTGAGCTCAAGGGACCGTCCTCAAATGTCTTGTTTTGTCCGACCTGCAGTCAAAAACCCAAACATATTCTGCTTACAATGATATAAAACTGCAAATCCTCTCACTGCAGAGGCTGGGACCAGAGAAAAATTACTAAAATGAATTGTTTACAAACAGAACTCTTGATCTACTGTAGCTTTTAAGTGATATCATACAAATTAGTATTTGTTCACAGTTCAGCACTGAGCTTGTAGCCTGTATTCAGAGTGAAGAACTCCATGCTAACAACTCCTCGTCCCTGTTTTCCTCCCGATTCCTGCTGCCCCCCCCCCCCCCCCAGATGAAGACAGCGTTGGCGGATGAGAAGAAGTTCCAGCAGCAGATCGTGGCCCAGCAGAAGAAGGAGCTGACCACCTTTCTGGATAATCAAAAGAAGCAGTACAAACTCTGCAAGGAGAAGATAAAGGAGGTGTGCCATGTTGTTACTTTCCTTTTTCCTCCTCGGGCGAGCTCCTTTGTACGCCTCTCTTGTGTGTGACACACGGTCCTGTATGCTGTTTACTGTTGAATCAGCCCTCCTCCACACAAACATGCACATGCAGTACCTCCAAAGTGGTCTTTTTGGAAGTTGTGTTGAGTCACTCAGCCTACTCACTATGTACCTACACATGTATATACACACAAACGAGGAAACCCACAAATCCATACGCACAGTGTAGCATTTATGTGCCTCCACAACCTTGAAACTGAGTCCAGAGAATACTCCTGTGGGCTGGGAGTGTGATACACTGTGTTTTCAGTTACAAGATAAGTGACCAAAATTAGGTCAGCGCAGTTAAAAGAAAGCGTTGCTGGCAGGGAGAGATATTTCCCACCAACTGAGGGCTATAACGGAATTAGACACCACTGAGAGCGAGGATCAGACTCGTGTGTTAAGTGCATTAGCGCGAGTTGTAGATTACCTTAAAGCCCATGAAAGAGAATGAGAACTCATACTGAGGAGGGATAGATTTGGCTGAAATTATCCATTTTTTTTCCAACCCTTCCTGGCTCTGAAAGTCAGCTGTAGTTCAAGACAGAAGGTCAGATGGAGTTTGGCGTATGCTCTATGAACACTTGATAATGTGGGCTTGTGTAGAGACTCTTTCTTCCACAGTCAGAAACATGCACATATAATACAATATACACATATCCACTGGTTTAGACTAATCCCTCAAACTGGATAGTTCCTCACCCACTGCCCATGATGGAAAGCCCAAACTTATATGGACAAATAAAGCTTAAACAGCAGATAAATTACCCAGCCAAAATGTCAAAAAGCTACCCGTCACAGTTCACGTTAACTGACGGCCTTTAATAAAACTGACCATCCATTGTCCTGTACTTGTAAAAACAAACGCCTCTCACAATTCCTCTGCTGTGAACTTTCTCCCCGACTCAGGAGATGAATGAGGACCACAGCACACCCAAGAAGGAAAAGCAGGAGCGCCTGTCCAAGCACAAGGAGAACATGCAGCATTCCCAGGCCGAGGAGGAGGCCCATCTACTGGCCCAGCAGAGGGTTTTCTATGACAGGAACTGCCGCGCCTTCAAGCGCAAAGTGATGAGTAAGAGGCACGACTTGGAGCAGGAACAGATCCGAGAGGTGTGGAGGACGTACATCCTGTGATTCAATAAGTCATAAGTTATAAACTGATTTGGTTGTTTTTGTAATTGTTAAATGTACAACTCAAGTTCATATGTCCAGTTTGAGTTTGAATTGAAGTTAAATCCCTGTTTATTAGTTGTCATTGTTTGTGAAGTTGGTGTGAACAGGTCCAATGTGATTGGATAACCAAAATGTTTTTTCTCAGCAAACAGCAGTGTGTCCTTAATAACTCCAGCCATTGTTCAGTAGATCTGTGAGGTGTTTCCTATTAACTATAAGAAGATTATTACAGAGTAAAGCAAGGCAGCAATGTCATAATCTGAAAAGCTGTTGTGCAAATCTGGAGGAAGTTTTAGGAGGTCCAAAAGATTTCTGTGGGAAAATACTCAAAACTCGGAGTCATGTTATAGATGATAGTGATTTGTAATGTTTTGGTAAACAGAAAGAGGAGGTGTTTAAATCTGAAATTAATGTAGATTTAATCAGTGATATTTATTCAGATGTTAATAATAGCAAACATGTTCTGGGCTTAAAAAAACAAAGAAGAAAATTGTTTTCTACAAGTGAAAATGTGAATGAGTAATGAATTGCACCTACTGCAAGTCATCCATGCGTCCTTCCCCTTCTTTTTCCCCCTCCTCTTCCATCTTTCCCCTCATGTTTCTCCCAGGAGCTTAACAAGAAGAAAACCCAGAAAGAGATGGAGCACGCCATGCTGATCCGCCACGACGAGTCCACGCAGGAACTGGAGCAGAGGCAGCTGAAGACGCTGCAGAAGCTGCGGATGGACCTGATCCGCCTGCAGCACCAGACGGAGCTGGAGAACCAGATCGAGTACAACAACCGACGTGAGCGCGAACTCCACCGCAAGCACGTGCTGGAGCTCCGGCAGCAGCCCAAGAACCTCAAGGTGAGTCGACACAGAGATGTGTTTTATAGACGTGGTGGTTGTTGTCGTAGGAACACAGATGCTTGAAATGCATCGCTGACGCTAAGAAACCTGAACTTTTTTTTTTAAATGCTTTTGTTTCCGGATGCATTTTTAAAATTTTTCTTGTGTCTTTGAAAAGACAAATTGGATTCACCTCTTAAGATGGCGCAAGCCATGAGTAACATCCTTTCTGTTTTATGTAGTTTTTGATAATGCAGTGATGCAACGTGGATGTAACAAATTAATCTGGAAAGAATGGTGAAAGAACATACAAAATGTGTCATCTCTGAATGTCACTTCATTTTTAATTTGCTTTTGAGGATAACAGAGAGTAGAACTGTGGTTTTCGCCTCCGGCTGTGTAAAACCTTTAACCTTCAGCTGCAGGATTCTGAAGGTTGGACTTTAAAAACAGAGTGGAACAATAGATTTTTAAACCTGATCCAGTCTTTAACTATAACACTCCACGCTCTTCTCTTATTGATTTTTCTGTCTGTCTCCACCAGGCTCTGGAACTGCAGATCAAGAAGCAGTTCCAGGACACATGTAAGGTGCAGACCAAGCAATACAAGGCCCTGCGCCACCACCAGATGGAAGTTACGCCCAAGGCCGAGCACAAGACGGTGCTCAAGGCCCTGAAGGATGAGCAGACACGCAAGCTGGCCATCCTGGCTGAGCAATATGAGCAGAGCATCAACGAGATGATGGCCTCGCAGGCGGTGAGTGGAGAGATGTTCACCTCATCAGTTTTTTCTCAACAAAAAAGAGCTGTTCTTATAAAAGATCTTCGCAGCAGATTATGAGGCCTTTCTCTCCACCTGTTGCTTATACTTGTCCATTTTTCTCCTTGTTTGTCCTCTTCTCATATCTTGCATTTGTCTAATATTATTTTCTTTTTCTTCCTCCCCCTTTCTATATCACCCTCGTTTGCAATCTCTCTTCATTTCTTTTCCACTCTCTGTCCATGTCCTGTCTGTCCCTGTTGCCCTTCCATTTTCTTCCATCCCTTCACTGCCTCTTCCCCTCCCCTCCCATCCTTTCTGTCCTTTCTGTCTCTATTCCCACTTTCTCCTCTCTGACTCTGTGACTTATCCATGCCCCCCCCACCCCACCCCACCCCACCCCACCCCACCCCAATCTCTCTCCCTCTCTCTCTGTCTCTTTGTACCTCCCTCTCCCCTGTTGCGGTCCACGGTCGGCTGTGTCAGCTGCGTCTGGATGAGGCCCAGGAAGCCGAGTGCCAGGCCCTGAGGCAGCAGCTGCAGCAGGAGATGGAGCTGCTCAATGCCTACCAAAGCAAGATCAAGATGCAGACCGAGGCGCAGCACGAGCGTGAGCAGCAGAAGCTGGAGCAGAAGGTGTCGCTGCGCCGGGCTCACCTGGAACAAAAGGTGTGGTGACGGAAACACTCGTCATTTTAAAGGAGCCATACGTTAGATTTTTTCTGTAGGACATAGTTTTAGTTGTTTCATTTATGAAACACAGTCAAGGAAGTGATCGTTATCCAAAAAGTCAAAAAATTACAAAGTCTTTATTGACATGGCTACATGATTTTAAAAAAACTGAAGAGGATTTATTCTCTCTCAGGTGTAAAAACTACTTCTCCTCTGGCCTAGATCTGGTGTTTTCACATAAACCAACTTGAAATTCAAGACATTTCCGAGGGCAAAGAAAAATGTAAAATTAGAAATCACAAATTCATAACAAGAATTTACAGGACTGCCACAGAGAGAGACAGAAGGGCAGCCCAAGGCTTCAAAAGAAAAGAAATACAGATATAGAGTTAGTTGAGGCACAGTTTAAGGCCAGTGAGTAACAGTGTGTTTTAAGATGTTGTATATTTGAATAGTTACCTAACGTGTCTCTTTTAAAAAGGTAAGACGCTGCTGAGGCAGTTAGAGGCCACTGTAATTCCAAAGATTTTGTGTGTACAACCAAATACAACACCATGAACGCCTCTGAGGAGACAGCATCTGAGAGTGTGTATCATTATCCCCGTTTGTATGATTCGTCATGTCTCATCCATCTCTATGAGCATATTTACCTTGAGGTGTGTTGAAACATTTCATACAAACTGCTCTGTTTGAAACGCGCTGAACGCTTTAGGGTCGTAGATGACTTCAAACTCCTTAAAGAACTAATAAAAAGGACACAGTAACTCCATTCACTACAAACATGTATGCATTGTTTACAGTTTAGAATAATCCTTATTTGTGTTATATCCTCTGAGATCCTGCTCCAACTGGACTAACACTGCATCACATACAGGATGTGAAGAAGCCTTTTAAGGATCTGAAGCATGCAAGTGCAATACAAACAGGCGGTAATGAGTTGAAATGCAAACAGTCCGGCGCTGTTTTTTTTTTTTTTTTTTGAGCATGCCTCGATGCTTAAGCGAACAGGTCCGGATACACATTTGCATCCACCTCAGCGGGCAGCGCGGGCATGAAAGGCGACCCAGACAGACATTCATGAGTTCACACAGACACACACACAGATTTCCCTCACCACAGGTGGTGATGACAGTGGCATGCCTTCCTGCAGGGAGCAGACAACCATTTCTCTCCCACACACTGGTAATGGTGGTGAAATCTCTAGACAACTGTATTGTGCTCTTATTACGACATTTCTGTTGTCTTCTATTTATAATAACACACACTTAATACAGTTTAGCTTAAAATTATAGCTTGTTGTAGAGGTCCAGTCTAAATTGTTCATTCACATACTCCAATGTAAACTCATCAACAGACATTTTTATTGCTTTTATTTTGTAGTTATCAATTATTAAGTTGTAGTCATTATAACATCGGCAGCTGTGTTGCAAGCTGGCAACTAGCTTTCATACTTAGTAATAATTTTACATGTTTTTACATAAATTTGACTCAGTTTCATCAATCTGTGTCCCCCAACGCTGCTGATAGAGACACAGCTTTAATGTGACTATTCAGGCAACCTGCCATGTATACCAATGACATGTGATCAGATTAGAACGGCCGAGTACGCCTCCTTCCAAAGTGACCGACGTCATCGCCACAGTCTAGTAGACAGCACTCCGACAACAAAGGAAGAGACATTTGAAATGCCGCCCTGATCCAGTTCTGCTGGGTCCAATGTAGTGTGTGTGAGCTGTGGTGGTGTGTCGCCATCTCCTGGCTGCATCCAGACCTGCACTCTGGGACCGGGATGATGTCATGGTTTTAGAAGCACTATTGTCCTCTGGTTCGGTTCATGGTCAGAGTCTGGAGTTTTCTGTGCATGCTCAGTAGTTGGCCAGATTGCCGTATTGCGCCATGCAGCGCTTTGTCTGCACCTGTGGATGTGAGTGTTGAGTTCATGTGGGTGTTGGGCTGAAAGATCCAGCAGACACAACACAACCTGATTAATGAAACTTAACCCACTTACACCTTCACAACTTAACACAGTGCACATCAAAGTTTACATCCAGTTACCCATCTCATAGTGTCTTTAACGTGATGTAGTGAGGATATAAAACAACAGCGCGGGGTGAACAAAACAAGATGAACTGCTCTGCAGTGCAGTGAAAACCAACACAATGGCCCTGGAATGAAGAAGGCATTTGTAGAGATTACAGTGACTGTGTCAGTGAGTTGTTGGTTCAACTCTATTGTTCATTTTCAGGCAGCAGGTTGTACTGTGGTGCACTGAACTGTATTGAACTGTATTATACTAAAAGGTGTTTCTCTTGTTTTTGTTCACCTATGGAAAATACCAGAAACAGAAATTAAACATTAGATCTGGAAAAACAAGGTTGTATTCCAAAACTGCTTTCAACAAAGAATTTTTATTTTTTGAATATTAACACGGTTAAAGTTCAAGGGCAACTCAAACTTTTAACATTCTTATTAGTAGAATTATTTGGTCATGCCACCTTTATTAGGCATTTCATTAAACACACAAGCAAACACACACAAGCTGCGTATACAGCATTTAAAGATACCCACATAACAACAATCAATTCTAGGAACCAAGCAAAACTCCTGGCTAGTGGCGCAGGAAGAGAGAAATATTCTTAAAGCCTAAATAGGTAAATTACCAGTAACATGGTGATCACCAAATACATTGATATATATCAATATACCCCTTGAGCAGAGATCTAGTCAGCTAAAACAACTGCAAACACTTGTGTGTGTGCAAAGGGCCTTTACCATCTCTATGCCTTAAAATAATAACTTTGGCTTTTCCAGTGATGGCAATGACAGTAGATTATAGCATAAAGCTGCTGCAATCCTCTGCTGGGTTGTGCATCCATAATATTAACATGCATTTACTTCCTCTTGCAGATTTTCTGCTGTAAAACAGCAACAGCAACACTTTGAGGAAGACATCTATATGTCAGACAAGAACATTTGTTGCACAGATCTTTTCTCTTCTGTTAATGAATTTGTTTTTGCACACTTGAAAAAAGAATTACATTATAAACTTGGAAAAAAACAGTGTATTTGTGACATGCTATTGCATTTGGACTGTATATTTTACAGACACTCTCTCTACATCTTTCGTAACAAAATTCAACCCTGAATATCCATAACAGATTGAAGAGGAGCTGGTTTCCCTTCAGAAGGAGCGGACCGACCGGATCAAACACCTGCTGGATCGCCAGGAGCGGGAGATCGACAGCTTCGACATTGAGAGCATCCGGCTGGGCTTCGGCAACCTGGGCACCCTGGACTTTCCCAAGGATGACTACAGATGAGGGGGCTGCTGCTGCCGCCGTCTCTCATAGTCCCCGGGCGTCCGTCTGCCTCAGAACACCCTCTCCTCTCCTTCTACCTGACCTGACAGTGCAGGTGTTCGCTGCTGTTGACGCCCTCACTCAAACACACAACCACATAAAAAAAAAAAAAACGGCTCAGCTCCAGTGTGTTTTCTGGGCCGGTCAGACAGAGTCACTGGCAGATTTGAGTGCCCCCCCCCCCAAAAAAAACCCATCCTAACCCCCCCCCCCCCCCGTCGTTTCCTCTCGTGGTGTCACAAGATGACAAAAAAATATGCTGGATAACTTCCTGTAGTTGTCATGTTTTTGTAAGAATAATGATAACATACTGTAGTCACAGTGTTTGTTGTTTCTTGTGCAATGATGACACTTTTGGTGTGACTAAAAGTGGAAGACGAGAGAAGGAGGGAGAGAAAAACGAGGGCAGTTCGACAAGTGAAATGGCTCCACAACCATCCATTTTTAGAGGTGATGAATTTTTTCATTAGTTTGTCTTTTGGTCTCAAGCGGTGCAAAAAAAACAAACAAATCTCTCAACGCGATAAATCTCTCAGCCGATCCTTCCACAGTCGTGCTCCGCGCTGCTCCTCTCAACACTTTTTGGTATTTATTCATCAGGACATTTTTATGACAAATTTGAATAATTTGATACTTTGAGAGACAAATATCACATACGTACACTTAATAATAAATGTCACTCCTTCAGGTGGATTTGATTACTGAGGGGAGGGTGAATCATGGTACTCAATATGTGTATCGTACTGATTTCTCTGCACTGGCAGCCAATGTGAATAATAATAATAATACATGTGACATGTGAACTCGAGTTCCCAGCTAGCACAAAGGGCTTCATGGGGATGGGGGGCGGGGGGACTTGTACTTTGTGTATAGAAGGATTTATGGAGAGCTTTTACTTATTTTCGTATTGTATTTTAACTGTCACTCATATCAAAAAAGAATTTTTAAAGGCGCTTTTTTCCTCCCCCCTCCTCAGATAGTATTTGAGATTCAGTCATCTATCAATGGGATTTTCATTTAATTTTTTTTTCTTTTGTGGCTTTACACAACTCTCAAGCTGTGTATTTTCTTATAAACCAGACCAGTATGATGCTTTATTATTGCATGCACTTTAATTTTTTTTCCAGGTTAAAACAAAGCATGAATCTGTCAGAGCTTTTAATTATATTTGTAAATAAAGTGCTCATCACACAAACAAAGGATGTGTTGTTATATGTCCAACATGAACTCCTGAAGATCATAAACTGGTTAAGCTGCTGATTTCAATTTGCAAGTTTGGTAGTTCAGTGTTTTGACAGCTCACACTTTGACTTGAAAACATGGTTGATAAAGTCTTCAACATATCACTTTTACTGATGTAGCCAACCGGTTTTCAGCTTGTAGAGCCAGAAATCCACTAGGAACTACTGTATTGTTGACTGGTTTTACGCCTGTCTCTTCAGTGAATTTTATCATACTGTATTTACTACATAGTAAAACAATAAAGTGAAAACCAAATATCAATTCACACTGCAGGTTAAAGCAAGATAAGATCAGCGCACAAATTAAAAACTCAGTGTTTAGCAAGAGAGCAAAGGTTATTAAAGACGTTAGATAAAACTGAGCAAAGTTCAGAGGTAATTCCTGTCTGCAGTGCTCTTACTTATGCATCACTTAACTAATTATTATAGATCTTAATGGAACAAACTTTTCAAATATTTCCTCACATTTATGGTAATATGTCACAATATTTCATAACATTAGATTAATAATAAAATGTTATTGAGGATCAAAGGTGGTTGAGAGAGTCTCTAAGCATCAGAAATCATTTCTACACAGAACAACCTTTTCAGTGTTGAACAGATTTATTGTAGATGGGTGTAGGTGACATTATTGAGGAGTTATTTGTGTCCCAGCATGGGTTGGCAGCAGCAGGAAAAGAAAATACTATTCAGTGGCACACACGAAAAAAGAATGCTGTTTAACTGTTGGGGTTTTTTTGCCTGTTGCATGAGTGGGAGTTTGCTAAAGACCACCAGCCTACATTTTTTTTTTTATTTTCCGGCCAGCTGCTCGTACAGTCTGGGAACATAGTCGTCCCACTCGGCCTGGTAGCAGGTTCCTGCCACAGGGGCTCCCAGCTTGTATTTCTTCCTGAAGCTCTGGAGTTTGAACTTGCCACGGCCGTCTCCAGAGCAGTTGGTGAGGACAGTCTCAGAGCAGGACAGGGTGCCTGGCTGCTCGTACACCAGCCACACATACCTGTGGAGACCTGAAAGGGACAAAGACAACTTTTTAAATATTACATCACACCCTGCTGCTGGAACACAACCTCTTAAAACTATAAATTATTGAGGCCAGGCTACATGTACTGTTTAAGACATTCAGTGAGTTCTTATCTCTCTCTTAAAACATGATATGTTGCTCATTGTAAGTAACTTTAAGGCTTTAGGGTTAGACATTTCATTCATTGTGCAGATGAAAACTATTTGTCTTTAACTTAATCCCAAATATGGGACATTTTGCAAAATATGGACACAAATAAAGCCATAAATGAGCTGGTGCAACAACACATTGAAGTGGAAATCACCTCTATCCTTTATTAGTGCCTTCTCTAAGCTTCACTTTCTCTTACCTGTGCCCTTAGGAGGACCAGAGCCCACGTAGTCCGACATGACGCAGCCAGAGGACACATCGTTCCCTTTCATGTTGACCACCAGGAAGTGGTGCCACTCCCTTTAGTGAAAAGCATTAAAAAATATATATATAGATTGAGGTGGGATACACCTGGGACAGGTTGAAAATCAATCACAGGTGTAGCACGTAAAGACAGACAAACCATTCACACCCACATTCACACTTGTGGAACATTTAGTCGCCAACTAATTAATTAATTGTCTTGGACTGTGGGATACGATAAACACAATAAAGCTATACACTCCAAAGTCTAATACTTTGTGTTGATGCACCAAAGATTTTAGCATCGTCATTCAGTTTGCTAAATGAGCCCATAAAACCTTTTATTGAACAAAACTGTTACAAAGTGCAATGAACCAATCATGATAAGCACTGAGACTGAAATGTGGGCAACTGCCCCAGACCTTCAGCATCCCAAAAGTTGCAGACTCACTGTCCACCTTGAGTCATGTGCTGGATTATTACTCCATCTTGAAGCTCTGTCATGAAGGAATCCTGAATCAGGATCTAGGATTGGTGGATTTTGTTGCTTACATGGTGAATATTTCTATCATTTAAAAACAAAAAAACCTGTTGACACAAAGCACACCAGGCACTTTGATTTGAATGCTGCTATGTATTCTCTATTGTGTGCTTGACAGGTACCTGAAACAGCAGTGAACATACACAATGCACAGACCCCCTTTAAGTTCCCCTCATTGGCATTTCTCTTGTCAAAAGAAAGGCAGGACTTCCATTCATTTCCAACCATTATTAGCATTTTAATGACACAATTTAATTACTTCCTGTGTAACAGAAATAACTGTATACTGCAATGTTGCTACCATCTTTTACCCATTTTAAGTAAGTTTGCGCATTTCCTTTTCATCTCACCTGAATTTGGGGTCTTTCCGGCTGGGAGCGTCAGGGTCGGTCAGGGCCAGAGTGTACATCTTACTGGAGTCACATCCTTCCCACTCGACGCAGGTGGGTCGATTCTGCACCTGCAGGTCAACACAAGTTAGGAAGTTGGAGACAGGTGTGTCAACTTAATGTCGTCCATTTAGGGTCGCTATCCGCCTTCTTTTACATGTAGACATGCTGGAGGCATTATGTAACCCAATTCATTGTTGGCAAATGTGCAAGTAACAACAGTAACAAAGCAGTGTTTAATTAAAGAAATTCATGTTAGCACGGTGCTCGTAACGTAGCTTTTAAGCTAACGTTCAGAAACGACGCTAAATTAGCTGAGTTGTTAGCTTAGCTAACCAACAATATTTAGCTGACTAACCTGTGTTGGTGTGAGCACTTTGCCGAGTTCGTCGATTTCCACAGAGTCGTATTTAATTTTCAGAGGCTGTGCTGGCTTTTCCTCGACCTCCTGCAGGGCAAGAGAGCCGCCCCACTGGCTTAAATCTACGGGCATTTTGAGCTGTAGTCTGTTTTCAGAAGCTGCTGCCTGGCTGGGCCGCTACTGCTTGGCTGAACCGCTACTGCTGGCAAATTAATTGTTCAAAATGCTGCGTTCAGGTACCAACAGGAGATATAGCAACTTGGGAGGGATTTGTACGTTTAGCTTATAAGTTGAACCATCTGAATCAAAAACATTTTCACTCCTGAATTTCAAATCAACCTTGAATCATGTTTTGTAAGTTAACTGTTTCCATCGGATAGTTTCCAATTAGCTGTCAGCATTAGTGGATCATTACCAAGTTTCTTACCGTCATGATCATAGCAATAATATATTAGTAAGGATATGTGCTGACATTCCGTCTTAGTGATAACACCAAGTCAATTCGGAGGTAAATGAATTTACTTCTTGAGTTTAGTACTGTGGTACGTTTTATTTATTCCTAACATTCTGAACTACACGTGAACGTCACCTTCAGCACTAGCTGCATGTGGCCGATAGAGGGCGCTGCCACGTCACTGCCACACAGGGGTCTGCAACCTTTACTGTTAAAAGAGCTATTTTTGGCCTCTCCCACAAATACAAATCATCTGAAGCCGCAAAACCTATTCGACCTTTAAAATGAAGATAACACAGCGTTAAAGTTCTATATATAGTTGTACTATATATAAAATAAACTATAGTTTATTGCATTTATGAAATCATAGAACTACAAAACAACTGTTGACATTTTATTGCTGTTTTTACCTGTTATAACAAAGGAAAACACCAAACTCTTATGAATATGAGAAAAAAACACATAAAACATATAACTATGCAGGCTTATTTGAGTCTTTCTGTTATTTGTGAAGGATTAAAAAAATAAAAAGTAACCCACTTTGAAATAAATAAAACTATACTTAAAAATATACTTGCAGCCTAATAGCTTTAAGAAGAGTAAACATAAGAACAGGCCAGTTTGTATTTAATTATGACTCAAGTCCATTTCAGTGTGCAATCATCCTCTTCTCTATTTATCCTCAGCCAAATACAGCATTCAACCGTCGAGACATTCAGAATCAAACTCTCTATTTTCCTCCGAGACTTTTCTTTTTTTGGATTTATCCATGATTACCTTACCAGGGGTCCGAAACTCAAGAATAGCCACCTATGGGCGGCAGAAAGAGGCGGTAGGTTGTAAACGTTGCTATGGAGACGTTGTAAGATGCGACGTATATTTTAGTCGACGAAATATTATCAGTATCACCTCTATCTCCAAAATATGAGGTGTTCTCTTTAAAAGAAAAAAGAAAAGAAAAAATAGCCGTTATTTATTTTCATATTATTATTATTATTTTTTTTTTTTTCAAAGCTAAAGGGAGCCACTGCAGGTGGGCTGAAGAGCCGCATGCGGGTCCAGAGCCGCGGATTTGCTACGTCGACTCCGGGTCTGGAAAATGAAGCCAATGCGGAAGTGCCTTAAACCTGCATTCTATCGAATGACCATCGGGGGGCGACTCCACCCGAAGCAAAAACTTCGATTGTATTCAAGTCTATGGGAAAATGACCCTACTTGTCACTGTAGCTTACCGACATTGACAACCCGCTGTCACTGTTAACACTAAGTTCGGTAACGTCACCTTAGCTTTGCAGAACTAATTTTAAAACACGTCATAACATGTTTTCCCTTGGTCTATGGTTTTAATACAAGCGGTTACACCACACAGTTAGCTTACACACAGTAGCTTCAGCTAATATTACAAGGTTTCTCCTCATATATGTGATATTTACCAAATATTGACATGTCTGCAATTAGTTACAAAGATTAATTTAACACTAAGCTATAAAGTTTACCTTGTATTATGAATGCTAACTGTGTTAAACAGCGACTTCGTACCGCGTATCCAGGAGCCTGCTGCGGTCAGGTTAGCAAAGATTCTGGGTTAATACAAATCTCTGCCACAAGCATAATTGTTTCACATGCAAACATGAACATGCAGATTTATTTTACAGGTTTACATAGGTTGACTTACAGCTACAAACATTGGAATTATTTCTAAACTTTACTTTACAAACTCAAAATCATTTTGTGTAGGGGGCTGAGAGCCATGTTGTTGAGACTTCAATCATACCCCAAGACCTTCATCATCTGAAGCAGTTTTTCTGCTTGTCACAGATATATAGATTTTCAAACTGCCTTTTTTTTTCTTTTTTTTTTCTTTTGGTAATCAGTGCCAGCAACTAAACCATCTCCATGGAAACTGAGCAACTCTGATGAGAAAGGAAGGTAAAAGCTTAAAAAACACAAAGTGTATTTTTTATTATTTTTCTCATACTAACATTGGTTTCCACTTCATCATTGTATGTATCAACCACTTCTTGAGGTCTTCCTTGAGTTGTGTAATCAACCACAGTGACCTTTTTATTTTCTGTTTGGTGGTATAAGATATATATAAGATAAAAATAAAGTTTAAGAGTTAAAAAAATAATAAATGAATAATATCTGAGACCAATTTATAACACTCGTGCTACAGACATGATTATAGCGGTGATACAATGTAATACAATGTTATAACGTCGTAACATCTGCTTAATAATATAATTTGTCTCGTATGTTTTCACAATAATAATCATAGGCAAGTGTATAGGCTTTTCATAGAATTGAAAAAAAATGGTGTTACTGTACCTTTAAAAAGGTGAGGTCAGGCGTGGTTTATTTGTGCCAAAGTTTCCGGATCTCTAGTAAACAAAGCACGTCCGCCAAATCTGCCGCAGAGAGACAGAAGTCACATCATGTCAGACGGGTCACCTATGCCGACAATGTAGTGTGTTTACCGTGGTTTACAATGGGCGGACAGGTGTGCACTGTGTGTCAGTGTGTTACAGACAGGCTCGCGCAGGTGGACTAGTCAGACAGGTTTGGACTGGGAGCCTTTTGTTCACTTTTTTTGAAGGCGATGTAGGAAAGTTATCATGAAGATAGTCGCAGCTGTAGCGCTTATACATTTGTGTTTATCTGCGACAGGTGAGTTCTAATAACAACACACAGCCAGGTGCGACAGGTGAGTGTGAAACTGCTTCTTTCATTTTTTTCCTTTTATTCTTCTCCATGTTAAAGCGGCAGTTTCGGATAATGGCTCCACCGAAACGGCGCTGGAAGCCGCACCCGGCGACATCGCTGTACTTCCGTGTTACACCGTCGGTAATGTAACACCGACCTTAACGACATGGATGAAAAATGGACGAGAAGTAATTAGGGGTGGAGGTTCTTCGCCGAGCCCTTCTCCCGCCGCACAGCGTCTGATGGTAATGCATGACGGGAGCCTGAACATCGGTTGGGTGACACCTGGAGATGAGGGCAGCTACCTGTGCAGCTCCACACTACCTGGCAACAATACATTCCATGCACGTGTCCGGCTCCAAGTAACCAGTAAGTGAATGATCATTCGTCCAGTAATGATCCCAGTATGACCCGCTCTGTGTCTTTCACTGGAATTCCTTTAAAGCAGCATTTCTAGGCTAAAGGCAAAAGATTGAGGCCATTACTCTAGAGCTGAAATGTTTAGCTGATCAATCAATCAGTCAATTGAGATGTTATAATTGGCAACAATTTTGATAACTGATTAATTGTTAAAGTTGTTTTTTTTTAAGCAAGAATTCCAAAAAATTCTTCTTAAATGTGAATATTTGCAGTTTTCTATGACAGTAAACTCAACATTCTTGTGTTTCTGACTGTTTGTCAAACAAAAACAAAAAAATTCTGACATTTTATACACTGAAAAGCAATTGATTATTAAAGAAAACCATTGTCAGACCTGCTGATAATGACAGTAATTCTTGGTTGCATTCTTACAGTACTAATGGATTAATACTACTTTGACCGAGGTTTTCTGTGTGTTAATTATACTTGACACAGAGAAAAAAAAATTGTTAAAATGCAACTTTTCAACATATGAGCTCAGTGTAAAGTAAAACAATTTAGGTCTTAAAACTAGAGTTTGAGCTCCCTCTGGAGGATGGGGCCACAAGATGGAGGATGGAGGACTCTGCATGGCAGATATTCTTCATTAATCATACAAATATATAATTAATCAAATTATATAAACCCAAAAGATAAGGCGTAAACCTTTGACGTTTGGGGCCAATGGGAATTTGCTTGCTTTATCCCTGGTAATCCAGTCTTGTAGACAGCGTGATGAATGATATTATACAGGACAAAATAAGAGAAATAGGATACTTAAAGCTGCACCAGAGAAGGTTAGAACTGAGAGTTATTTGTCATTATCAATTAATCTATTGATAAATGGTAACAATTTATGATAAAGCCTGTGATTTCATTGGATGGATTAATGGTTCCTGCTGGTACTAAAATGTAGTGGAAAAAAACAAGTCTAAAGTGAACTTCCATACTTAAAATACTTACTAATCCTGTATAAAATAAGCAAATAAGCTTGTGCTCTTCTTCTTCTTCTCTTTTACTGGCACGTTGCTGTCTTATTACATCATATTACAGCCAGTAACTGCTGTATTACTGTGCTCTGCCATCAGCAAAAATGTGTATCATGCAACCTCCTCATCAAAACGTTGATCTTCAGCATTGATTAAAGGCAGAAGCTCAAAACAGTGTTTTAAAAATTTACCTCTTACTCTTGACAATAATGACAGATCGGATTGTACACAGTTATAATGCACGGCTCATATTTATTTCAGGTGGTCCAGAAAACGTGTCTGTGTCCATCGGCCCAGCCCACACCCTGTCCAATGGGACGCTCATCGTCTATCAAGGCTCGACCGTCTCCTTTAACTGCTCCGGCTCCTCCTACCCCTCTCAGCAGCTGACCTGGGCCTTCAGAGGAGCTTCGTCCAGCAACGACTCACTGGTCTCAGGTCCTGGAGCCTGGCTGGACTACAGGATAGAAGACATTCAACCCGGCGCTCAGGGAGTTTACAGCTGCAGGGCCCGCAACACCGTCTCTCATCAGGCAGTCAACAAGAGCACGCAGCTGCTAGTGTACTGTAAGTAACAGGATGTGCTGTTTTCATGTATGTATGTATTATATTATACAGCAAATCCAAAACCAAAATGATGCTTTTTCTGTACCTTAGTTTGAGGAAATTAAACATGTTATTCTTTTCTTTTGTTTTTTATTTTGCAAAACACTGTTCAGTGCATCACTGTTTAATGTTGTTATAACACAAGCAGTTGCACAATAACTATTTCTTTAGTTACACGACTGAACATCTGACTGAGAATTGACTGCCAACGCTCAGTACTTTAAAAAAAAAAAAAAAAGAAAAAGTTTGGTAGAAAAACAAACAAATGCTGTACGCAGGAACACCATTATTTTCTAAAAAAGATCAGAGACACAGATCCTCAATCTTAGGAGTGTGAACAAAATTTAACTCATTCTAATCCAAAACAGAAGAAATATTGAAAACTGGGACCCAGTACTGTTGCTGGAGGGAGTGTGGATGAGCATTTGTGGACCACCTCCATATATTTTCTTTTTCAGGTACACAAGGCTAAGTATTGATGTTTCATTTGTATTTTAAAAGTCTGTGTTAAAGTGATATCTAACTCTGAAAGATTTTTATGGCTACATGTAAAAAAAAGTGTCACTCATGCCATGTCGGCTTCTAAGAAGCTTTTAATAAAAAACTCTTAACCTCAAGTTTAGACGACAAAAAGACAAAGATGACAATACTGGATGAAATATGACGGTCACGTTCAGGAAACAGAGTTTTATGACCATTTTTCCTTGTTTATCCTTTATGTTTCAGTACCATAGGTAAAGTGATGACGTTATCGTGGCCTTCCTCTTCTGTTCTGTGTCTTATATTCACCTCTGAATATGAAAAAAAGTTTAGGAGCCAAATGCAAAATCTCCGCCACCATATAAACTTTTTTTTGCCACTTTCTTTGCGGGTCTGACCATCCTTGGACATGGCCCTAACTAAACTCGATTTTTAAATGATAATAGTTATATTGCACAGTTTTTGTTAAGTTCCATACTGATGTTTTTCCTCTGACTAGATGCCCCAGAGAGACACCCTGAGTGTATGTGGTCACCAGCGCAGGACCTCTCCTACATCCAGTTCAACTGCAGCTGGTTTGGAGCGTATCCCACCCCGACGCTGAGCTGGGAGGAAGACCAGGGAGCCCACTGGCAAGGACGCGTTTATGCAACGGAGGTGACGGACAGTCTGTCGGTGACACTGAACCGCTCCCAGCTGTCTGACGGGCAGACGCTGAGGTGCACGCCCCGGCACCAAGCGCTCGCTTCGGGAAAGGAGAAGTCGTGTTGTTTTACCCTCAGTAAGCACGTTGTTGTGAAACGAGCCTCGTAACAATCCTGAGATGTGCAGCTGCTGAATCTTTTATGTACTTTCCGCTTTAGAGGCCACTGAGCTCGACTGACACTCTTCAGTGTGCAGCGATTGTTGACACAACTGTATTCTTAGTACTGACCTTAACTCAATTTAAAGGGTCAGTACACCCAATTAGCCCCCCCACCCACAAAGTGAAAAAAAAACATTCAGTGAGCTTTGCGGTTCGTCCAGAGTAACAGGCACACTGTAGTACAGTATCTAGACACGCAGCTAGTGTGTAACTCTGAGGCAAACCTGGGTCTGTCTGCTGAGGCTCTGAGATATCTGCCTCCAGTCTATTGCAGTGGAGGTAAATAGGATTTTGTTTCCATCATTCACACCATTGAAAAACTACATTTAAAAAACATGTCTCTCCGCTAAAGTATCCCTGCTACTCCGATAATTCACAGACCTCACAGAGGACAGTTTTCATAGGGTTTATTTATTTGGTAAGAATGAGTTCCAGTGAAAACAGCTGAGCTAGAGTGTAACTGAGATATTCCTGCTTAATTTTAAAATGGATTGCTGCAAATACCACAAACCAAACTGTGTTTACCTCATTTGTACTAATACAAATATTTGAAAGCTTCAGCGGCTAAATCCATGAAAATCCCAATGTTATAAACTATCTGCATGGCTACATGCCACACTAGATTTCTACCCACAAAAAAGACCACTCAATAGTAACTGTCTAAGAACTTAGAACAATAATTCTATCAATTTATGTAGATAGTTTTTAGAAATCATCTCCTCAGAAAATGAAGGAACTGTAGAATAAAGTGTTACTGATTATTTATAGGTTTCAGAGATGGATATCTCAGCAGATGAACCCAGGCGAGTCCTAATGTTAGAAACTGCCTGCTGCCATATAAGATTTCTTGCA
Organism: Seriola aureovittata; assembly: GCF_021018895.1. Lineage (NCBI taxonomy): Eukaryota > Metazoa > Chordata > Actinopteri > Carangiformes > Carangidae > Seriola > Seriola aureovittata. The sequence continues at coordinate 20,353,513 of NC_079368.1, forward strand.
AAGAAATAGTCCCTGTGAAAAGTCTTGCCAATTGCTTTGTGGCCCAATGAAACCAATAGTTAAAGAAGAACATTGTGGGTAATGCATGCATCAGTTGAATGTACCTCCTCCCCTGAAGGCGACCTGTCGTAAACTCTCCACTCTGTTTCTCCTATGAAGCTAAACACTTTGTTTGAGTGTTGCAGCCCAGGAAAACTGCTTGACAGGCTAACTGACGCTCAGTATTTATGCCTTATTATAATTGTTAGTTTACATTAGACTTTAGTCCTGCTGCGGATACAAACACACCCAGACAGATACAGTTGGCAGCGTGCCCGCAGCATGTGGACGGTTAGTGAGTCACTAAGTTGTGTACGGGTTATCAAAGGACAGGATTGTGCAACAGGTGACGCACAAGTGTGTGATAGTATATACATTAGTATTATTTTATCAGCCTTCTTTTGATGTCGGTAAAGATTTCAATCAAAGGTGTGTCTTTGTCAAATAAGACCCAAAATCTACCTGCGTCGCACAGTGTTTCCTTCAAGTAAAAAACGGACTCCTTTTTAGATTAGCGATTTTCCGTCACTGATTCTCAGTTTCCCATCTGTTTCTAGTGTTTATGCTATGCTAAGCTAACTGTTTCCTGGCTGTACAGACTGTGAGAGTGGTGTTAATTCTCTTGTCTAATTCTTGAAGAGAACGTGAATTTTAAACAAAATGTCAAACTTTTCTTTCAAAGAATTCATTATGAATATAAAGATTGGGGGATTCCCACTGAAGCCAACTAGAATAGTACTGAGAACTTTTTGGACAAATAATATCAAGAGTCTGACAGTTCAGTGTTTGCTCGTCTCTCCCAGAGCCTCCGTATCCTGAAGGCGAGCCGATGGTCACGGCTCTGGAGGCGACCAGCGTAACTCTAATCTGCACTGAGGCTACGTCCACCCCCCCTGCAAACACCTCGTGGAGAAAGGGACTCAAGCAGGACAACATCGTGCCCGGGTCAAAGTATGTCCTGTCCGAGGAAGGCCCCGTCTACAAGCTGACCATAAACAACATCAGCAAGGACGACGAAGGCGTCTACTTCTGCCGCAGCGAGAACCCCCTCGCCGTCAGCGACCTGGAAGTCTACATCACTGTGAAAGGTGAGTTTGGGATGAGAGGAAGGGTTTGGGGCTGCACGATGGTCACATGTGCGGGGGAAATCTAATTGCATTTGCATGTTATTGCATTTTTATATATAGAGAGAGGTGATCAAGAGAGAGATGAACAACTGAAAAGAATAAACAAATGAAAACTTTAACATCAGAAGGAATGATGAATGACAAACAATGGGTTGAGCCTACAGTTCTTGCAACAAAAGCCAGTCGCTGCAGGTGTCGACTCCACCTCTGGAATGCTGATAAACCCGCCGCTCCTCCTGCTTCTTAATCCTCCCCTTCTCGTCTTGTTTTGTCTGCACAGCTTCCTCTGAATACACGGGAGCGATCATCGGCATCTTTATAGCAGCACTGATCGTGGGATCAGCCGTCATCATAGCTAAAACGGTTTACTCCAGCCGACACCGAATTTGCCTGGGTAACTTCAGTTTGTTCTTGGCAACATAAGCACAGAGGTTACAAACGCATGACACGAATGACTGTCCCACCTAACCTTAATCTTATGATCAGTCTTTGCATGCATTAAAATTTCATACTGCATCTGTAATGTTGTTCATGAGATCTGACATCGCAAATGTTTGAATCACACAAATCCATAAATACTAATTTCACAATTTATGTTCATATTTTCGTTTCAGGAAGTGGCTTCGGGTGAGTATCACACGTTTACCTTTCGAATACACTCTGCATGCTGATTTTAACATCATTTCATTTTAATTCAGTTGTTAAGTATATCGTTTATATTTTTATTTTAGTGGTTTCTTTTTCTTATTCCTGCAAACATATTACAATATTATTATACTCTGAATCAAGTAGCCAGAGTTTCTCTCTTGTCTAGCTATTTGACACCTGTATTAATCACATTTTTTGCAGTTAGTAGCCTATACAAGAAATCAGCATTTACATTACTGCTTTCTACCAGCTGGAAATGATTCAAGACATGCACCGATAGTTCCGGCTGTCCATAAAACCTCACAAATAAAAACCTAAATATCAGTCAGTTTAATTAGATTTTTCTTCCAGCTGTGAACAGCCCCTAAATCTCAATCCTGCATTGCATCATGGGACAAATGTGTCAACATTTAGCAGTTATTTTGCATACTTACACCTTTGAGTAAACTTAAAGATACCCTGCAGAGGTTTGTTTGTTTTTTTCCTAAACAAACAATATTATGTTGTTTACATTCAGTGTTTTTTCACCAAAACACATGGCCTGGTTAATGCGTTAAAATGCATTTCCTTCCTCATGAAACATTTGTAGAGCAGAAGTTTGATTTGTTTACATCCATGTTTGACAGCTAGCAGTATTCATCTTCATGTCTTTTGTTAGCAAGATGCTACATTTCTTGGCATATCCCTGTACACGTGCTTGAGATACTAACAAAACTGGGACCCACACATCATTGCTTCATAGTGCTTCCAGTGGTCAAGAACTCCAGACGGTACCTTTTTTGATTTGGTCACTTTTGAGAGTGTGTGCAGTGTGAAGGCACTGCAGTCGCAAAACCTCCTAAAACACAGACGTTGAACACAAAATAACTTGCCGCATGGAGCAATAAAGATTTGATAATGTATAGCAGTGTCAAAGTGTCTCAGGTATTTATGATTATAAAGACTGGATCCCGACCTGCAGGCGCACTAATGTCATAACGTTTCTGCTCTCTAGGCAAATGGAGGAGGACAGAGGAGACGTGCTGAGTCTGGTGGAGTCAGACGACGAGCAGATCTTTCAAGACGCCGTCCCGCGGCTGCCTCCGCTGGTCAACGGACGCCACACGACGCTTGTCCAGATACATCGAATCCCATCGAGTATGACTTTATCACGGCCGTTTACGCTGATTTTTACGGTTTGTAGATGAAGTGCGCAAATGTTTAGTCATGTAAAAATGTCCCTTCTGTTTTTGTAGGTGATCATGAGGACGCAGAAACTGCTGACACAAGCCCGGAGCAGCAGGAAGACACTGTACAGACAGAGGAGCCGGTGGAACTTGTAACATTTTAGGTATTGGGTGTTTTTAGAAAAATGTTTTATTTTTTAGTTAAATACTATTTACTCCCAATGAGAATGTGAACAGAATTGGTGGAAGACAAATGTAAAAGAAAAATCTCTTTTGATTTGTTTTGTTTTTTTAAGCTTTTCTGCGATTAACATATTTGTACAGTGTTTTGAATATGTTGTTCTGATACTGACGTGAATGCAGTAAATGAAGTTGGTGAATCCAAAGAATATGATTGTATGACTGCCGTCTTTTGCATGGTGGAAAAATATCTTTGGTAACCCATGACTAACTCCTCATTCACAGATCTACATACATCTCCACCCTGTGTTGTACACATAACCCTTTCAGACTAACTGACTATCGCAGTCCAGAATGTAACTCTAGACCAGACATGTTTTTTAAAAATGTGGTGGAGTCAGTTTGTCACTCATTAGGTTACCTTATCTGGGAAACCAATTGAAACATCGCTAACTTTTGACTCAATGTGTCACTATCGGACTTTGTTCTGTGTAAATATTTAAACTAAGAGTTGGTGATATGACCTGAGAGTAAAATCACTGGTAATCTGCATATAAAAATGGGGTCGTGCGCTTACTTACACTTGCACTTAGCTAGAACACAAGAAGCAACTATTATGATTTCCTTAATTCATTTAAATCAATCTTCATGCAAAAATACCAAACTTTTCCTCATCTGAGTTTCTCAATTGTTTGGCTTTGATGATTTTCTTTGTCTTAATTCATAGTAAAGTGGTTCAGACTGGTTGAACCACCCTGGGCTTCAGACAGATGTAAAGGACATTTAATTGACAAAAGACTCACTGATAATAAAAACAATAGTAAGCTGCACCCTAAGATTACCGATAATAAAACATTTCTTTTTAAGGGAATGACAACACTAATTCAAAGTAGCTCATGCTTTTGTGTGAAATATTCAAAGCTTTTTATGGCTGCATTATTACAGCAAATGTTAAATATCAGATATTTGTATGTTTTAATAATAATTATTAGTAGGATGTATTGTGAATAATGATTTAACACACTTTCCTCTGCAGTTCACGCTGACATTTTACATATTTTCTATTATATTGGGATCTTGACAAGAATATAAAGTAATATTCTTAGTTTCAACCTTCAGAGCTGAGCATCATTTTTTAATAATGACAACACTGGATGACGGTGAAAACATCTGTGTTCATGACATAAGTGTTTATCAACAGTGCAACCCCAAGGGCTTAACATATTATAATTGAATGCAGGGGGCGTGGTTAAGGCTGAGTGAGGTTGCGTAATGAAGAAAAACGTGACTACGTTGGGAAACATTGCAGCCAATGGTACAAAGTGACTCAGACATCAGGAAATCAGCTGAACAATTTGTTTCCGACTCGCACATTTTTCACATAGCAAACAGTGTATCGCAGGGAGACAGAAGCCCGAGCTGTGTCCGGACACAAAGAGTGTGTCCTGCCTTTATTTAAATGGCTCCTTGGGGCCACGGAGGGAAGACGAATTCAGGAAGTCGGCTATAAAGCGAAGAATGTGAAAAGGAAAACGATGTGCTCCACGGAAAACAACGCGGAGATAGCACCGACATGTAAGTCTTTTTTTTTTTCTTTCTTTCTTGTGAGTAATTCTGTTGTCATCGCAACCGTCCGTAACCAGGCAGCGGTGCGTTGCCCACGTTAAACCTCTGGAGGAAAATGTCCAACCGAACAAGGCAGGTTGGCGGCGACGCCTCTGCTGTCAGTGTCGGTGAACGATGAATCTGTCAGCCGTTGAATTCATGCTGCCTTCCCGTCTTCCTCCAGCGTCCGACCCTGCTCTCATCCTGGAGCTGAAGACCAGGCGTCCTCCGTCCTTGGTGGGCCGGGCGGGATGCGAGACCTGGAGCGTGGACTTCTCCCCGGACGGAGCCTGGTTCGCCTGGTCGATGGGACACGGCATCGTCTGGGTGGTTGCCTGGCCTCTCGACTCCGAGTAGGTTTAACTATACCTGTACATTTAATCCACGCATGATGCGTTCAGGTGTCCCTCGTACATTCTAGTACACGTCAAGAGTGAAGGAGGAACAAGGTGGTCGTCTGAGATATCTTACCTCATAGAAGCACGGCTGCAAGTTCACTTTTGATTAACGCAGATATTCAGTTTACTATATAAGACAACGAAAATCCTGCCACTCCAAAAGCTGAAACCTGAGAATGTGTAAAAAATGTTTTCACTTTTTTTGCTTGGGAAATGACGAATACGGTTCAATTATCAGAAGAGTCTCCAATTATTTAATGTTGAACTAATTGATTAATCAATTACTTGTCTTATCTCTAGATAGAATAAACACATTACACATTACAAATAGAAGTAAAGAATCAAAATATAACTATACACTAGTTGCTTTGCATAACTTGTCAAAATTATAATAAAATGCCCAATAAATAAAATAGTGTTCAACAATTGAACAAAACATTATGAAATAATATGAATAAATAAATAAGCAAACGTCAGTCACATAACCGTCCAGTTTGTCTTGATTTTTGGAGACAAGGTGATGAAAACTGGTATTTTGAAATTAAACCATAAGTTATGAAAAATATTATTGCGCAAATTGTGCAATGGAAAAATACTTTGGGAATATGTTTTGAAATTTAAAAAAAAAAATGCAGGAATGAAATCAAAATGTGGCGCAGGAAACTCTTCACTGTTGTGAAAAGGATCAGGATAAAATAGCATTTCATTACAGTAAGCAGATATTTAAATATTTATTGAATTATTTCACAATTTCATGGCTGTATTAGATATTTTGTTTGTATTTATTCATATAATTTTTTATTTCAAAGTGTTTTTATTTATCTATTATTCTGATATTGAATACTTTGGGTTTCCATACCATATTTTGTGACTTTTCCTACTTTAAAACAGGCCCCTGAACATCTCATTTTGATTAATGCAGATCTGTTTCCAGAAATATGGGTTATACTTTTTTAATTAAAAACAAAATTTCAAATTGCTCCATGCACCAATGTTAAATTAATACATTTACCTAAATAAAATATAGTCTAAAGAAGATAAGTTATGTGATCAAAGAAAGAGTAAACAATCTCATCTACATTTAATGCCAATGTTTGATACAGGATATTGATCCTCTGGATTTATTTCAGTTGGTACTTTGGTTTTATAAGCATCCTTAGTGTTTGCTCACCAGCACATGATGATGGTGAAAGTTGGAAAAACAAACAGTATGGAGGTGGCAGAGGCAATATCCAGTGACTCAAGTCAAATGGGTTTTATTGGCTCTAAATTACAAACATTGGCACTAGAAAATTCTGACTTTTCCTGTTGTATTATCATCACCACTGACTTATTTAAAACTGTTGTAAATGTGATTTTGACATTTCTAACAGCACATAAAGGCAGCATCATTTAGTCTCCAACTCCAGCTTCACTCTGCCTGCAAGTGAGGTTTCTTTTTTTTTTATGGTATCTGCATACTTGATGCTTCTCTCACCCACAGAGACGGTCAGAACGGAGAAACAGACCGAGGAGACAAGAGCTTCAGCTGTGGTCACCCGGTGTGGGGCCTCGCCTTCGGGCCCAGGCCTCCAAAATCAGCTGCGGTGGCACGACCGGCTAAGAGACCATCGAACAACAATCTGCTTCTGGCCACAGGCTTGGAGAACGGGGTCATCAAAATCTGGAATGTCTTAACGGGTGAGATCTTTATTTCTGCTGGTGAGGATGTTATCTGTGCTGCGTTCAGAAGTAAAGTGTGATATTGAAATTGTGTTTAATGCACATTTAGGCATCACTGTATTTGATCTCCATGGACACGAAGGAGTTGTGAGGGACCTGGTCTTCCCTCAGAATGGGACGCTCACGCTCGTATCGTCCTCTCGAGACAAAACCTTGAGGATTTGGGACCTGGCGCAGAAAGGTGTGTGCAGTTTGTGTAGTGTTACGAAGTTTGAAACCCAATCCTTCAGACAGTCACTCAAGTCTTTTTCAGGTTTTCAGGTGAGAAATGTTTTCACTTCTCCTGTGATAACAATTTCAAGTGGTGTTCACAAACAGTCCTTACTGATATAACTTTAGTATTTACTGTAGTATCACAATGCAATGCAAACATACTGTTTCATTGGTAAATAGATTAAGAAAACAGCAGTTCTTATGCATATTGTCTGTTTTTTCTTTTTTGTTTAGGTGTGTGTTTTGTGTTATTTCACTTCATGTTAAACCTTTAACCCATTAGCTAATAATTGTGTAAATTACTATGGACCATCTCCCAAAGCTTATCACGTTTATTGATTTCCAGTCTTTCTTGCAGCCAATGGTTTCATTTAAGGTCAGCTCAGAGATTTCAAAATTCTCATCCCAGACCACATTTTTAACTTTTTAAAAAAAAAAGTTTTATCATCAGGCTGTTGTGAAAAATTCATGTTGTTGATGAGTTCAAATGCACGTGTGAAAATCTGTTATTCAAGACTTCTCATTTAGATTCTGTAAAGAAATCTTCTGGTGATTTCAACTACATCTCACAACCTTACTGTCTTTAAGCTCAACGCTTTTATCATGCATGAATCTACTAATGTGACATTGTACATTTAAGGTTTGGCTTTAGTACTGTTCATACTCAGATGACTGGTCAGATCTCTGTATCTCAGCTAAGAAAGAAAAACCTAAAGGTGTGAAATGTTTTAAGGCTCTGCAAACTGAATTTTAAACTCTACTCATACTGACTGAAACCAGTAGTTGCCAGGAACGTTGGAAGTCAGTCTTAAGACTCATGGTATGCCTCCATAAATTATGGGCTATGAGCATAGAGAATGTGCAATTTAAATCATTTTTTTCCGTCCTCTCTGTGTATTCGTCACTTCGCCTCTGTGTTTTATCACCGTGCTGTCCAGTGGAACTAAACCTTCTGTTCCAGTGTAAGAGGTTAAAGCAAACAAATGTTCCTGTTTACACTTATAGGAGCCACATTCTGCACCAGTCCAGAGACTGTTATTCGCTGATGCTCCATAGTTTGTCTAATTCATATGTTTTCTGTCTTTTGCAGGTAAAACTGTTCAGGTGCTCTCTGGCCACAAAGATTGGATCAGCTGCTGCTGTGTGTCGTCCGACTGCAGCATGATCGCGTCCGTCGGAAGATTTGACAGAGTGAGTGGTGTTATCGTAAAAGTTATGAAAGCCAGACAAAGCTCCATTCAGTCCTCTTCGATGGTTTTTTATCTCATTCTCTGCGTCAAATTGAGAAGTATTTTTCAGTCTGTTCTGTGTCAAATCAAATGTGAATTTGATGACATTTTCCAGCAGTAACCATATTTGTGCCAAAAGGACAGAATATTGTGCATCTCTGTTCAGGAGAGTGTGACTGTCTCCTGTTGCACAGGCGGAAAGATCGTTAACTAAAAAACTTTTGTTTTTTTGTTTGTTTTTTTTTTTTTAACTCTCCCTCTTGAGGGTTTTCCTGACTGATCTTTTACTTGTGCAAATATTCATGGAGAATTTCAGCTTTTACAAGCTCCTGGTCACAAGCCTGTTTTCTCTGATCATGAGGGCAGCATTTCCTTTGATGCTGACTAGTTTCGGAAGATGATGTCTGCATAAACATTTACAGCTATTCAATTGTTTTTGCTAAGTGAGGATAAAACTGGAGGTCCACATGGATCTTAGCAAGTTACATACAGCTTTGAAGACATTTCTTTCCAGTGCAGAGTTTAGTTGTTTGTGCATTTGGCCAAGGCTGGTTATCACAGTCACACTTACAGCAGTCTGCGGCATGTTTCAGCCTGTCCTGTTTACATTCACTGAGTTCATACGTCACTGTAAATCAAATCTTTCTCGCAGTGCAACTTCTGCACTAATCTCCATAGGGCAGAATAATTTCATGAGTCTTATTAAATCCCTTCCACATAATTATTTTTAGATTACAGTGAGGTATAAAGACTCATTAATCATCATGTCACCTTCATCAGATGGTGTGTCTGTGGAGTCTTCGCTCATACACCTTCATCAGAAACCTGACAGGAGGGACCCGCAAGACCTTGTACCTCCTGTCCTCCTGTGACTTCTCTCCGGACGGGGCGCTGCTCGCCACCGCGGCCTTCAGCGGCTCCAGCTGGTGGATCGACCTGTGGGACCCGTACACAGCAGAGAAACTGGCCACTCTGGTGTAAGTTTACACTCAGTTTTCAGTCTAAACATTTACTGACTATTGGCTGGTGCAGCTGAACGGGATGTGTAACCCTAAGTTGTCCTTCTCATGGGTAGCAAATGCATCTTAGACTGCTGTTTTTTTGATACGTATGATATGAATAGCACCTCTAATACTCTAGAAATTTAAAGTTTTATTGTTGATGCCAGTTTTCACCAGGAGAGCCAAACACCCCACACTGTCATCATCTGATGCACGGCCTGAAACTCTGTCGTGTCCAACCTGTTTCAGTACCTCATTCTTGTTTACTGTTCGTATACAACGTGAAGTTTAACATTCAAGAACATGAAAGATTTCTGACTATGGCTACTTATTACAGAACAATATCCTCCTTAGAAACTCTTCTTTTATCCACAGCGACTACTTTGAAGATTACGGGCAAAACCAAATCTCTTCATTACAATTTTCTCCCAACGGTTTACACCTGGCGATCGTGACAGACGACAGGTGAGTCGTTCATCAGTTCCATCACAGAAATCTTGTGACCTGCTTTTATCGCGTCGTCATGTAAACGTTTCTCGCACCACACCGAATGATTTCAGGCAGATGTTATGTTATGCATTTGCAGAGCTCTTCGGATCTGGGAGCCGGGAAAGACGGGGATGGTGATGCAGACGAAAGCGGACCGAGACTCTAATGGACTCTGCTGCAACTACCATCCACAAGGGGGAGTGGTCGCCACAGGGTAAAAATCCTCAAGTGTTCATCACTTTAAAAAAAAAAAAAATTAAAAAAAGGGCATTAATCCATTCAAAGTGCCACTAACTACTTACTTACCTCATGTAGACTTGAAAGATGGCTTTAAAATATTTTCCGCTTGCTCTTCTGACAGGACAGTGGTAGTGTGAAATAAAAGAAATATCACAATTTTGCAAACTTCTCCTGCAGCATGAGCCGCATCTGTGCAGTTTTTTTTTTTTTTTTTTTTTTTTTTTTTACAAGGGAAATGTTTGCAGCACGAGCTGACTGAAAATTGACAACAATTGTTTTCTGAGCTTTCAATAGTCTTTTTTTTTTGTTAGGGGGTGTGTGGTGGGGACACATTCATCAATCTGACAACATACACAGCCCCCACAGAAATACACAACAAAAACAGACGCGTGCAGCGCTTCATTCATTTGCTTGTCTTGATTTAGTTTTTCTATTCTTTGAAAATTTCTGTTGCTTTCATCATTTGTAGAGGCTGAAATACACCCAACTATTTACGGTGCACATTTGACCTATTTCTGGCACTTCAACAGCTTTTATTTCATAATGTTTAAATGACAAACTGTTCAGTACTTCTTCAAAAGCTGGCTCAACTGCTTTCAGTGCCACTCTCGTTAAATGTCTCACATGCAAACAATTAAAATTTAAGATAATGTTTTCTTGTTTGCATGTTTTCTTTGGTGCATCAGGCTCTCAGCCGCCATTTAACTGTAACACTAACTGCTCATGCCCCCCCACCCTCTCCTGTCAGAACCAGAGATGGCCACGTGAGGTTCTGGAGGGCGCCCAGGAGGGTGCCCAGCCTGTGCCACCTGTGCCGATCCATTCTGCGCGATTCGGTCTCCACACACCAGATGGAGCCGCTGCCCCTCCCCAAGAGGATCCTGGAGTACCTCACCTACAGAAACATCCCCGAACGCCTCAAGACGTGTCCCTCCTCAGAGGAAGAGGAGTGGGAAGGTTAACTACGAACATTAAAAACAAAACAAACAATGCAACTGGCATTTACAGCAAGCGATTGTTATACACTGACTCATAATCAAAATGCCTTTGTTTGCTGATTTTAAGAGCTTTCACAGCTTGATTCTAGCACAGGAAGCACCTCTAAACGTCATCTACTTTAGATGCAACACTTCTGCACAAAGGATTTCATTTACTGCACTACCATTGTAAGACGATGCATAAACTCAACGTTCACATGCTTATATGACTTGAATGTCACAATTTTATACTATTAATTTATTGTGTAAATATCAAATGTATATGTATTTCTAATTCCTGTGTTTATCATCATGAAACAGCACACGCACTACCACTGTAACAGCACATGTTAATTGTTAATATAAAATGTAAACTGGACTTATAGGAAATAGTTTTATTAAACAGATTCAAACATTTACATGTGTTTACATGTGACTGGTTATTCTTACACAAAGGGTCGATGCATTCATCAGTGACTGTGAATTGATGCTACACTTTGCATTTTTCGAGTCTGTATTTTAACTAAGTGCCCAAATGATGGATCTTTAAACTGCTTTCCATTTTGCTCTGTGTGCATGCACATGGGAGTGACTCAGATAGCTGCTAGCATCTGTGTCTGAGACATCTGCCGCACTGTACATTCGGTCTGTGGAGCAGTGGTGGGCAATCACGCATTATGCACCTGAGGACATCTGTTTTCTTCCAAAAAACAAATAAACAAACTGGTGATTTCACAGATTTTGCGTGAGTGAATTCAGCTGTTTGGTTGGGAAGGGAAATCGACCTATCCTCAGCTTTTCATGGCATCACTGCACATCACCACCAAACTTAGATACAAGGCAGCAGGATGACTGAGTAGGAAATAAGAGATCAATTTCAATCTTAGGGGAGTCATGGAGTTTTCCAATTTAAGTTTTGGATGAAGCAGTATGGTTTTTCCACTGTGGTACAAACGAGTGAACGAGTTTTTTCTCTTCCCATGGATCTGGTTTTTGTTGTAGGGTGGAGCAGTTACTGCATCTACGAGGCCTCACTGACCACGAGGTCTCTCACTGCCTGGAAAGCTGCAACCATGGAGCTCAGCTGGATCTTCTCATCGGTTCCCGAGGCGAGCCGGTGTCTGAAGAGACGACACACAAAAAGGAAATAATCCAAACATCTGGATGCCTTCACGATGTTAACACGTGAGCTTTTTCAGTTACTTGTATGTAAATGAAAATTCATGTTTGTTTATGAGCGCAAGCATAAGTCATCTCACTTACTCTATGTCGGCCAACTTGATGAGCAGACCAATCCGAATATCTGGGGGAAAGTCCACTTGAAGAGGGAAAAAAAAAAAATAATAATTTGGATACTTGTTTAGTAAAAAACAACTGAAAGACTGATACTATCTGTTAAATAAAGCAGGCACAAGGGAAAATGCAACTTCTTTTATTTCCCATATTCATTATCTTAAACCTTCGCTAACAGTGGCCCCATCATCACATAAAATCAGAATTACTATGCAAGTACAGGGATAAGTCAAAATGATGTGTCTAATACAGATCTGGTAATTCTTCTGCAAGACATCGCCAAGTTACCTGGCAGCCAACCCATAAACCTCCCACACATCTTACACTGGTTACTAAGGTAGGACCCCCGCAAGAAAAAGACCTGCAACCACTAAAGCCAAAACAACTAAAAAGGCTGAACCTTCAAATGGGATTTAACGCAGTACAGTAAGTACAGCACAGACTACAGCAACCACAGCTCAGGTAATTGTTGTAACTCATATTTTACTGTGGTTACACTAAGTACCTGGTTTTAACTAAATATTTTAATTTCCCTCTGAGAAATTGCCGGTTGAATATTTTTTAAAACATGCTGACCTTACCTCTGTGTATGAGCAGATGAACCTCAGTGAGGATATCATGCAGGGCCAAACCTTTCAGCGTCTTCAGCTGAAGGATTTCTGTGAGGAGGCTGTTAAAGAGTTTCAAAAGCACGAGCTGCTCTTAATGAGTGACCTTTTTTACATTTTGAAAATTTGAGCCAATCAAATCCAAAAACTTAATATTAAATGATCGAAAACAGGTGCGCTATTTATTCATGTGCCGGAGTCTGATTTTTCCGCAGTTATCTACCATTTTAAAAACAAATAGATTAAGTTATGAACTGGCAGATTTAATGATCATGTAGCTACAGCTAGCTTCCATCAACCTGACAAGTTGCAAGGCAGGAATACACTTAATATACAGCAATTTCAGGATGTTTAGCTTTTTGTGAATCATACAGCTGGTCAATAAAATGCAACGTAAACACAGACTTATTGTTCTACAGGCGAGGCGAGGTGAAGGATACGTTTATATGCTGCGGTGAAGTCTTTGTTGAGAGACCAGTCGAGGATGTTGGCGATATCTGAGCGGAGGGGGTGACCTGTGCAGGTGTAAACTGTGTCCTCTGTGACCTTCCCATACGCCATACTGGTGCTCTGAAATTGCAGAGGTGGAGCACAGTTAGTCCAGTTTACCCTTATACAATGATGATATATAATAACATGTGGAAGGTGTTTGATTTTCAGATGTTTAAAAACACATTATAAATAAAAACATTTAACAAGAAAACACTGACAACGCCACAAGGTACGATGATCATGATGAGCTTTTGGTCGTACCTGCAGTATGTTGAGTGATCTTCGCATATCACCTGATGATAAGGTCACAATGGCCTTCATTCCATCTGGAGTTATGTCAATACTGCCACAAAAAGATGCACTCTTTTAATCAGCCTTGCTCAACAACTGAATAAGTACTATATGTTTTCTTATATTTGTATTTACTTCAATCATAAATATTTGCACGTCCCAATATTCAAACATGTGGACTTTAATGTATGACTAAGTGTAAAATCTTTGTATAAATATCAGAAACCTATCATGTCAGGGTGATTGATGTCTTCAGTTTCACCCTGCTCTTACTGATGTGAAAATTTAAAGAACAATACACAGCACCTTGAAATCCCCTCTACCTCAAGTTGTTGTACCTTACGTAGAAGGAGAAGAATTATCACAACATTCACACATTCCCCCAAATAAAAACACACCTCTCCTGCTGGATTACATGCTCCAGCCGGGGGATCATCTGGTCCGGGGACAGCGGGCCGAAGCGAAACCTGGTGCAGCGAGACTGAAGGGCCGGGATGATCTTGGACAGGTAGTTGCAGATCAGACAAAATCGAGTGTTTTCTGTGAACTTCTCAATTACTAAGACACAGAGCGAGAGAGAGGAAAGCACAAGTTCAAGACACACAAACACGCATATATATATATATATATATAAATATATATATACACACACACACACACATATATATATATATATACACACAAATAGAAAATTATTCATATGAAATATAACAACTACAATAACTGCAGCACTAAGTGTTGTGTACATGTGGCCTGTTCTGATTGTTTTTTTTTCAACTTCATGGTGCAACATTGCTTCTAACCTGCCTTCTGTCAGTAATAACCTGAACAAATTTAATCATTTGTGGAGCTCTCACTAAATATGGCACAAATTACCTAAAGGTTCTTTGACCTCTGTCCCTGGAGCAGCTGAATTCAAAGACAAAGTGTTCCAGTTCGACTCGATCAATAGTTAAAAGCAGATTTTCAGATAGGTATTGGTTTTTAAAATGAATATCAGGGTGTAACAAGCAGATAGCCTGTAATTCACCAGCAGCCAAATTGTCTGGCTGCTCAACGAGCCGTGTGGCTCACAGTGGGCGATGCCCGGCCGAACAGATGGCTTACCTCGCCGCAATGCATTCTGGGCATCCTGGGTCATGGCATCGGCCTCATCCAGTATCACCAACTTGAAGCCCTTCCTTTCGGTTATAGGTTGTAGATAAAAGGAAAAGCACATTAAGAACATTCACTATTGAACAGACGGTATGTGACAAGAGTTGTACAATGTATTTTCAGTCTTACTTGAAGATGGTCCGGGTGCTGGCAAAACTCAGAACGGGACCTCGTACAACATCAATACCTCTGTCATCAGATGCATTCAGCTACAAAACAATTAGTCAGATATTAACATCACATCCGAGAGCCACAAGGTTTCATCCCTCAACTAGTGAAGATGTGAGGTGTAACAACATCCTAATAAATTTGTAACGAGGAGTTGTAGCGTACCTCCAACACCATGGAATTGAACTCTTTGTCTTTGTACAGCTGCCTTGCACAGGCGAGGATGGTGGAGGTTTTGCCTGTTCCAGGGGGGCCATAGAACAAGAGATGTGGAAGCTTGTCCTCGCTGATAAACTTCTGGACTGAGGAGGTGAGAAACAGTTGTAAAAAAATTAATAGTCTGAATATGAAACAGCCCTTTTAAATGGTACTAGGAATTTAAAACAGCTGTGGCTTTCATACTGCTTATTATTAGTGCAACTACTACTTTTTTTTGTTTACAGTAGTTGAGTTTAGTAAAACAAATGTCTTTATTGGTATTCATGTACAATTTGGGTGCATCAAGCAACAAACAGCTGACTGACAAACCTTTTAGGAATGCGGATTATATTATATATCATTCTGTCAGTCCACATACTTACTGGTGCTTAGAATATCTTGGTGAGAGATCAGATCGTCAAGTTTCTGTGGTCTGTATTTTTCAACCCTGGCATAAGGAGCAGAAACATATCGTCAATCAGTATTGTTATCAATAATGAATACTTCCGATTGCTAAATGACTGAAGCTAGCTACACTTGTTATGTTGTTATTGTAACTTCATTACTTTATATACGTGATAATAAAACAGATTCGCAACTTTTTAACCGCAACAATTATCATTCTATGTATACTGGTGTAAACTACACAACGGATTTAATTTAAATTAATCTATTTTAAAACAATTTACGTGTAGATATGAGTACATATTCAATGAACTTAAACTAATGTTAGAGACTTCAAATTGTAAGGTGCCACTTTTCAATTCGGCATCTGTATGTTTACACCATACACCAATGTATTAAACAAAATGTCGACTTTAATATGGTTTAAAAGTAGACGCTGCAGCGTTTCTGATGAGCCAGTCAGTTAAGGCAGCAGCAACGAACCGATGCTTGATGCATTAATTAGCCATTATGTCTGCCGAATTAAAGACAAGTTCATACACATTCATTTCAGTGTAGTATGAAGAATATCTGATGTTATCTGTAAACACCATAAAAGCACACATTAGTTGATAGAGGAAATAAATCGACATGCAGCGGCTAGCTGCTAGCTTGAACACATAGTAAACGGGTTAGCTAGCTAGAGCTAAAGATTTTAACTTATCTGTTATAAACAACGACTCTAAACTCACCATGGTAGATTTCTGGTCTGTGATGGCGCTCTATTTGTGGAAGACATGTTACTTGTTAGCTGTGAATTTAGCTCCAAGCTGGGTTAATAAATGTTTTTTAGAGTTTTCAGCACATCCACTCTTTGCTGCTGTTTGCCGTGTTTGGCGCGCTACACTACGAAACGTGCGTCGAACGTCAAAGCGTACAACCAATGGGATCACACTGTCAGCTCCAATGGGCGGGGTCTTGGTGACACAAATGTCCACTGTAAAAAGTGTGTTGTCAAACGTTTCTTCTTTAAAAAAAAAAAAAGTATGTACAATGCATGCACATATTTTTGTCCACTCTTTAAATACGTTTCTGTAACAAATGCATTCTTGAAAACATCTGATACAATGCTGACAAGATTAAAAAATTATTAAGCCAAGAATCAGCTCAACATGTTCTGTCTTTTCTCTCTCTCCCGGTCAGTCTTTTCAGCTGAGCTGGACCCAATGCTGGTTGAAGTCTCTGCAGGTGACACAGAGAAAATGTCATAAAAATTTCCCACCAGTGTCCCCCCTGCTTCATGTGAGATGACATTGCTGTGTACAGTTCAGACCCCCTTCTGCTGGGATCCTTCCCACCAGCCTTTTAAAGAGAGGAAATTGTCACAATTAACAATTTGTTTTTTTGGCTTTATAATTTCTTTACAAAATAATTTTATCACTATTATGACCAGTTAGTAAAAGGCCAATAGGCCTGTCTTGGTCTTTTAGTTTTTATTACAACTTAAGAAAATAAAGCCCCCCTTTAAATGAACTTCACTCTACTTCACTCCAATATTACCTTTTTTAAATAGAAATTTCTTAATTTGAAATAATGTGAAAAGGCAGTTTCAAAGACACAAGGGAATCAAAAAAAACTTATTCTAACCACCTCATATCCCAGAGTTGGTTTAGGCCTCTGTGTTAACTTTCATCAACCCTGTCAGGTGTCTGACTCAAACGTTACACAAACCTTCTCTCCACTGACTTTATATGCATTATATTCAGTGATGTGGAGACTATATTCTTCTTAAAGTACTGTGAAGACAATCAAATATGCTTATGCCTATACATATTGTCAAAAGTGCAATGTATCTGCATATTTTTTAGAGGATGCATAGCTTTAGCCCATGGTTCACGCCATTT
Source organism: Seriola aureovittata (assembly GCF_021018895.1). Classification (NCBI taxonomy): domain Eukaryota; kingdom Metazoa; phylum Chordata; class Actinopteri; order Carangiformes; family Carangidae; genus Seriola; species Seriola aureovittata. Next base: position 20,371,040 of record NC_079368.1, read on the forward strand.
TTGTGCCAATAGTGTTGAAAATAGCATGATTATATTGTTGAATTTGTCAAATTTAATTGCTAGAAATGTGCATTATACTTAACTGCCATTCACATCATTTGTATCAAAAGTATGGACAAAATATATCCTCCCCCAAGTGACAAAGCGGGCGTCAGTTGAGTAAGCCCAGTCCTGGGACACACTGTAGTACACTCAATGAATGAATGTCAAGCACACAGAGAACGCATGTAAAAACTTTATGTCCCATCTTTTCTACAAATGTACAAACATACAATTTCTCCTGCATATTTCTTTTATAGGTTTATAAACAGTGATTTACAACTGCAAACTTTGGAATTATTTGTGAACACAAATCTTTCATTTTATTGAACAAGAAAGTGACTGCTGTCATAGGAGTATAAAAACATTGAGTGCATATTTTTACCACCATTTTATAGTTCAATCAGTTATCAATGTATATGCTAAATGCACAACATATACATATATTGCCAATTAGCACCTCATGAGTTGTTACTTGGCCTAGAACTAATTAGGCTTTATGGGCTTTATAAATCTAACTAAAATGAACTCAATAATGAAATATTGCTTCCTTAACATTATGTGAAGCTCACAAGGTTGAGTGTTTGTGTCAAGTGAACATACAGTTTTTATGTGATTCTAACAGTCCTGAACATTTGTGTGTAAAATGTTGTGTCATGGATGGATTGTGGTTTACAGTGTGGGCTGTAGGCGCAGTGTAGACTGTATGTGTGTTTGTGCACTGCATGTATGTTAGTGTACACATCTAAGGCAGAAATTACACACACCCATCTTTCCTCCAAACACATGAGAAGTGTTGGTTTTGTTCCCCATCCAGGCTTGGAGACTGGATGAAGCAGCGAGCCCACTGCACTTGGAGCTATAATCTCGCGAGAACGACTCCTCGCAGCGGTGCCAGGGCGATGCGATGCGATGCTGTTGCTGTGGGTTTGATTGACAGGAAACATGTCGGTGTGGTGGGAGCGAACCGGGATGCAGCTGCTACCACGGGAGACAGGGAGTACCTGCATCCAGTCCACACATCAGCACCTTTAAAACCACCAGGCTTTCCCCCAGATACGTCTGCTTATGATGCGCTGAGCAGCTTTTTCTTTTTCTTTTTTTTAACGTCCATCTATGAAACGAAGGGGGCACCCAATGGATGCTTTGGCAAACCGTGTAGTCCCGCTCGGTATCTTCATCTTGTGTTTGATTTAGCCTAGAAGCAGAGACACCTTGATGAAACAGCAGGAACTACGAGGACTGTTGTTGCAATGGAGTCGACTCTCTCACGGCACAAACCCCGTCTGTAAACCTACAACATCTTGTTTCATGGCGTTTTGCAGGTTGCTCTGTTCCGTGGGCTTCTCCACGTTTCTTTTCTGAATTATTACTGAAATTTTTTTTTCTTGTTTTTTTTTTTTTTTTTTTTTCTTAAAGTGCAAAGGGAAAATAACGACCACTGCTCGCCAAACTATGAACGAGGAGATGACCAAAAGCGAGGAGCAGCATCTTAGTTTGCAGAAAGCCTTGCAGCAGTGCGAGTTGGTGCAAAATATGATAGACATAAGCATTTCTAGTTTGGAGGGTTTACGGACCAAATGTGCCACATCCAACGACTTGACACAAAAAGAGATACGAACGCTGGAGGTAAGCACCCTATGAGCGGAATGACTGAATTTCTGCTTGTGCATCTTCATCTAAATCGATACGGAGGTGCTGTCACCGTGTGTTATGCATTTCTAGGCCACTGTGCATATTTTTTTTTTTTTCTGTGCCTTTTTCAACGACAACCTGGTTTTCTACTGTCGGCGTTGTCATTGCATAAATATGCAAAGATCTCTGTGCTAAAGCCCACTGCTATCTGTTTTGTGCAGTGCAATAAATCAAGAGGCAACGGGGCTGCAGTGGGCTGTTATAGACTTGCGCATTCTGCAGGTGGCGGGGAGAGAAGGTGGCTCTTCTCCATCAGAATAATATCTGAGGCAGCCGAGGCCTATAGGCAGCCCGTGTTTACAATCCACTACCAATATGACAGCCTGCGCATCTGTGCTCGCAGCGCATCCAGGCCCTGGCGTTATGCAAGGCGAACAGATTACTGAAATTGTTACAAAATATCATTATCCGTTTAATTGGCCCGTGGGGTATTCAGTAATTTGCGTTACGTAATGGTCATAATATCCTGGTGTTGTGTTTGACATATCAGACTGTCCGTTTCGAGACCACTCAAACCAGTCACCCCCCCCCCCCCCCCCCCCCCCCACCAGTGACAGGCTCTTACAGGACATAAAAAAACCCATAAAGTGCGATAAGGTCACTGAAAACTCACTATTGAGCAGCGCAGACACAGCACAGCATTAAGGGCCTGTAAGAATGTTATGGTGATGCCTCAGGAGATTAAAACAAATACCATTAAGTGCGATAAGGTCGCCATAAACTCACCACTGAGTATCTGTGTGTGCCATCAACACACTTTAAGTCCCAGTGGGAATATAATTGAGATATTACATAAAAAAGACCATAAAGAAAATTCACTTGTGAGCGCTTCACACTTATCCCAACCCCACAGGAATATGGGGCTATATAGGCTACAGTATTATCAAAGATGTAAACATACAGTAATATTTTGAATGCTGTGAGCTTTTGAGTGAAGTTTGAAAGTGTTGCACAGAAACAGGACAGGAATGTAATCCAAGAGGAGAGAGAACTAATATTAAGTACAAGTGCGCTGCCAGCAATGAGCAGGCTACAGCATGAAGATAAATGTTCACTATGTTCCCTGAATGCCTTGCAAAGCATTGTGGGTACTGGATTATTTGTTATAAGCTTCACAAAGGTATTCTTTTTACATTACAACATATCAAGATTAATCTGATGGATCTTGGATTTTTTTTAAACTAAGGTTTGATTTTTGGATGAATCTGTTTGACAGATAACATTCTGTTATGTTTTTTTTTTTTTAGAAAATACACACTGGTAATTTGAAAGCATACACGATCATGATGTGCAGATGTATCGGTGCCAAATCTCTAACACAAACTGTGTTACGTGACTAAGGGACTATATGAAAATTATTCAGTGGTAAAAAAGGAGGTCAGATAGCAAGAGGGTATTGCATCTTTTCTTTTTGCCCAAGGTAGGCTAGTCTGACATTTTTTCAGAGAGAGCAGGGGAGCATAAATTGTTACATCAAAAATACAATTTCACTTGTACCATGGTTCACAAAGCTTTACTTTGCCATAATGCAGTGGACAACAGTTCTAGTCTCTGCAGGGCAAGGTTTTATCAGTGTTTACACTGATGGTGACCATTACAAGTTCCATTAAGATGTTATCCTTTAAAAAGTTATTATATGACGATTAAAAACTCGTGCATTTGTTTCCTGGGTGTTTGCAGTGAGTGTTAAAGGGACATTTCATTGTTTTAGATCACTGTTGTGTTGAGTGTGGAGTGTTTGGCTGCAACAGTGCTGTTTGTATCACTTGTTCCATTGGACTGGCATCCCACGAGCTTGAGGGGTGATGTGAGACACGTTTCTACAGACTGCAGAGGGCAGTAATGCAAGCAGCAAATGTTCCAACTATAGAGAAGACAGTGTAAACAGTGCAGCTTCCAAAACACTCATAAATTATTAATCTGTTTATACCTGATCTGTTGAATTGAATGCAGAAAATATAATGCATTAGGGATGTTGTAGTCTTTGTTGTATTCATCATAACCGTGGAACATCTGGCTTCATTTTATATATACACTGTGCTTTGCTGCAACATTTAACGTTAATTTCATCTCACACCTAATGTATCTTCATGGCTTCAACAGTCTTTTGAAGTCTTGCTTTTCTGTACATTCAGAAACACAAGCATTTTCCAAGTTAACCCAAACTATGTCTAATACTGAAAGTCGCTGTTCATTATTATCATGATTTTATATATTGTCCAAATATGTATGACATGCATGAGGGATCCTGTGGCAAAGCATACCCACCATATTCAAATTAATACAATTATTATTTACAGTTGCACCAAGAGATTTTAACCACTTGGAAGCAGAATAATTCCAAAACACAACATCGAACATGTTGCTTCACAAAGTTGTCGTAGCCGAAATCAGACACAGAGGGACATTAGCACTCATTTGAAGTCAGATTGTGACTGTGACTGTTGATGAACAAGCCTAATATTCACTTTCCTTTTGGTCTGTTTTGGTTTCGGTCAACCCCTTAGAAAAAGATTTGGGTCACTAGCCAGCTACTATATTGGCTCCCTTACATTCAGTAGTTTGCTGCTATATTGGCACCATTACATTCATTAGCTAGTGTATTGTCTGTCTATTGCTTGGTGCAAAGTGTCAGATTTCACTCGCAATGTCTCCTATCGTCCAGTATCGCCAATGCTTTGCATCCAAATAGCCTAGTGGGACCCCAGGACTATTAATGTCTCAAATTATGTTTCCTCAGTGGTTGCTCACTCTCTTTATAGAGAAATCTGATTACTGAGATTTGTTGCAGACATCTTAAAGCTGAAGTACAAATTGTATCTGTGTGTTTTGGTTAATACTGATTTGACCATGCTGCAGCACTTTTCAAAATAGTGGACTGGACTATAGTATCCCACAATGCATCGTGAAAAGTAGTGTCAACTGTATAGAGGATCTTTGGTACAACCAACCGATGATCACTAACCAAGCAATATATACCATCATGCATTGCGCTCGCGTTTAAAAACGGAAAACGGTGTGGAGAAAATTACCCAGTAGTGTCCGAAAGATTTTTTTTCGTTTTACCGATGAGCTCACTATAAAGTCGTCTACATTGAGCTGCCTGGATAGTGATTATGGAGGAGCGAATGAGTAAGTGATTTCGGACAAAACCTTTAAAATAAGAAAAAAAAAAAAAATTCGTCAACTTAAATATGCGTCACATCCTGCTACGTCCACGGCCTGGCGCCATGGATACCCCCCCCCCCCCCCCCCCCCCCCCCCCCTCCCTGCAGGTGGCTAGTCTTTCCGACTCCCGCCCTAGGTAAGCTAACCATGGATAAATCCTAAAAACGAAAATAGCGCGTCTAACTCTGGGTGGACAGACTAATTTGCTTTCACTTCCAACGATGCTAGCTTATCTGAATGCTTGATATGTGGCGAGAAATTAGCAAACAACTAAAAAATGTAATGTTGAAAGACATTTCCAGAACAAGCACACAGCATATGCTCAAAAGTATCAAGCTGGAGATGAGCAAAAAACAAAAACAAAAAGCGATTTCAGAATTGCTGCGGAAAGCTGAGCAGAGCAAATATACTTTCAAGAAGTGGATCAAGTCTCCAAACTGAACTACTGCTGTTAGTTTTGTGGCAGCTCAGGAGATAGAAAGGCGTAGAAAAGCCCTTCACAGACAGAGAGTACATGAAAGGATCGTGTGTTTAAATATCAGAGCATCTATTCATAAATAAAATGTAAATATAAATAAAATGTCAACAGTGTTCTTACATTTCATAAATTTAACATAAACTATAGTTTTTGTATATAAAGTATAACTATATATAAAGCCTTATAGGCTGTGTTATCTTCATTTTAAGGGTCAAATATGCTTCAGGGCTATAGATAAATGTTATTTGGTGGGAGAGGGCGCACACATTGCTATTTTGATTGTAAAGGTTGCTGACCCCTGTACTAGGATATTCACAATCCTTAAAAAATACAGTCTCTAGCCACATTTAATCACATTTATCCCCACCAGACTAAATGATAGAAATACCAACATGAATTCAGGTCAGAGAGAGATATTTTGGTAGTCATGTACTGTTGTGGGCTGCTTTTATCAATATCTGGGAACCAAAGTACAAATATGGCCTGTGCTACTGCAGAAATTTGGTCTGGATGGACTGAACTGCTTATATCAGCTTATTTATTGTTAGTATTTAATTTTGTGAGATGCTCGAAATTAACTTATATGTGAAAGAAAATAGTATTAGAAATAAAAGAGGACAAAGACAAACACACACAACAGTTGATTCACAAGTGCAACAAAGGGAATTACTCCTGAGATCTGTCTAATCATCCTCAAATCCTCAGAGTTGTAGAGCCTTTCAGGATGACAGTCCTTATTGCCTTAACGACAAATGAGTTGTCCACCGGGGGTTTCGATCAGGATTACAATGACGTCAGCCATACGCAAAACCTTCCTCGTTAACCTGTCCTGATCTTTATTGAGTGCATTGTGAATGGGAGATTCCTCTACGACATCTCTTGTTTTTTTTCCCTTCATCTCTATTATTAACCTAAAGGACCCAGATTGTGCCTCAGACACAATCTGTTGGAGGTGTCGAGTACTGACCTTGCTTTAGCCAAAAGCTCTACCAAGAATAGCAGCCTATATCATTACCTGGATGAAGTACTAATACTGGTTTCCATTAATATGATTATGCATTGTCGGCGGTATCCCTTGGATACACTGGAATTATCAACACACATAATGAATGAATGATCTTTTTTTGAGGCTTTCATAGAGATGCAGACACATGACGGAGCATGACATTCGATCCAGTTATGTATTTCATGTAACAGAAAGGAGGGTCGGTGAAAGCAAGTGTTGTTATTCATTCATATTCAAGTATCAGATGGCTAAAGGCTTTACAATGTTTGCTTTTTTTTTGCTTCAGTGGTGGAACCATGGTATTTTTCCACTGTCTACTGTAGCATGGAGGGCTAAAGGGCTCATTATGCTTGAGGCAAATAGGTTTTACAAAGTGTCTTCTGATCATGTCTGAAGCTACAAGAATTTATACCTGTATAAATGGCCACACTTGAAGGGTGTATGAAAAGCCCTATAGTCTCCTCTTGGCTTGATCCAACTGCATCGCTTCCTGATCTTGTGCAACTGGGAATAAAGGCGTAAACTTTCAGACGGCTTCTATTTGAAGGCACAAACAAAAGTTGTTGTTAGAAGAATGAAAAATGGGAGAGAAGTTCAAACCTTACCTTACGTTCACAACTCTGCACACCTGGCCAATCGCTGTATAGAGTGGGAATAATAGTCACATTGTTTGTCTGACATATCTTGTTAGCAAACAGATGCTAGTTACAGAAACATTATTATTCATTTGGAGTTGTGCTTATGTCTTCCAGGCACTTGAAAGTCCAATATTTAGTCTCTTTTTATTTCTTTTTTTGGTCTCCACCATCTCTTTAGAGAAATACCTGGCTATTTAGCTACCTTATGTTCACCTGCCTGCTGAGGCCAAAAACATGAGAGCGGTGAGAGTGAACCAAAACAGTGAAATTGTGGTCCGGATGGCTAAGCAATGAGTTGAATCTTCCAACAATGCTCTATAAAGCTTAGGGGAGGTGGTAATTCTCTGTTGACTCATAACCTTTCACTGTCACATTGTTTGTTGTTGTGTGTTTAATTTTCATGCCGTGAGGAGTATTACTCAGAATTTCCTTTTGAGATTTTGATGATGATGATGATGATGATGATGATGTCATCAGGTTCTCACAAATGGCACATCTGAATTGCATTATGGGAGCTGTAGGTTAGTCAGGATATCTCCACCCCCACCGCTTTGATTTTGAAGTTTCTTTTATATGTGTTTTGTGAGTCTTCCAACTTTTTGGGAATGGAAAACTAACTCACTGGTGTACCATTTTGATAGAAGTCTACTTTAATAGGGTTTATTTGTCTCAGTTCGTTTTGCCTGTGGACAATCAGTAATGTCTAAAAATCAATGTGCTTCTCTTTAGGAGACACATTCACTGTAATGGCTTCCTCAGCTTTTTCTGTGTAATATATGACTGTTGAATGTGCTTTCAATGATTAGTTTTCTTAAAGATCTAGCACCTATGAGTACACCACACCGAGAGTGACAATAAACATACAATGTCTGTTTTTACCCAGTTCATATTATACATACGAACCAGTAACAGTGTGCTGCAGCTTAGTAGGCTAAATGTGGGGACTTGCAGTTGTGCTTTCAGCTGAACTAAGGTTCAACTCACAAATTGCACCAACCTTTGCTGAAAGATCATTTATTATGCTCTTGACTGAACTTGAGTGATAGTGCTGGACATTTGAAATGCAGGAAAACGCAGGACTCTAGTTTAACTGATCAGATAAAGCTGATGTGGAAGTTATAGTCTGTCGTGCATTCATTAAGTGCTCCAGTTTATCTGGATTATCTGTGAGTGTAGCAGTGGTGAAGAGGTCAGTTTAGCTCATGTCAGATGGGAATAGCACCATGTAGGCTCATCTACTTCAATAGTCTGCTTAAAGGAACACTCCATTATTTTAGGAAAAAGGCTGGTTAAGATAAGTTGCCAGCGTTACCATGCCTATAAGAGGAGCCTCTGGTTTTATTGTTTGACAGCGTTAAAGTGGATGTGAACAGGTATTTTTTTTAACTCTCATCATCAACAGAAAAATATTCTTTAAAGCTCCTGCAAGTAAAATGTTCATATTATCCAGCGTAATGGAGAGGTAGTATCAGAAAACTGCTACTATAAGACTCTATCATGAACCAGAAAAACTTTGTACGTTGCTCTTATTCTTTAATTTTAACTATTCGAGGTAGTTGTAGAATAGATTTACTAGAGTTCTAGTTTGTAATGATTCTCACAGATTGACCCAACGTCCTTATGACCTTAGCAATCAGCACATTAATATATAAAATTCTCTCTCCTGAGCTTTGATCAATTTCTCAGTTTAACTTTTTAATAAAATTGGGGCTGTTCATTTTTTATTCATTTCACTAGCTTCACTGAAATTATACTCTAGATCCAACGTTGCTCACCTTAAAGACTCACCAGTGCAGTTTGAGAGACAGGATGGGTGTGACCTCTTGTTCAGAAAGCTTCGATTGTTGCTTGTTTGTAACGTCACAGTGGTAAAAATACAAGCAGTATTATAAGAGGGATTCAGCAGTCTCTGCAAGGACAGAAGGTAAAATAATAAAGTGTAACAAAAAAAAAAAAACAGGGCTAGTTTTTAGCTCGTGCCATGCTATTGTTAGCCTGCTAGCCCTAGCAGCTTATGCTTGTACACCTGCCCACAGTACAGTATGTTCAGTCCCTTCTGGTTTTTGCCACAGCAAGGGAGTAAAGTTTCTCTTGCCAAATCTCCTCTGACTGCAGCTTTCGGATGGCGATGCCACATGGTGGTTGGTTTTACATGCTAGATCAGGAGCATTAAACTCGCATCACCTGGGGGCCACATTGTTCTTGCTGAGGGAGGCTTCCTGAGTGCTCATCATAAACAAACCTATTTTTATAACAATGAATTTCACCTGTATACATATAGTACTGCTCTACATGTTTAGTTGAATATTGAAACCTTTATTTCAAACATTTTAGGCATTTAGACTCTTTGTCTACTAATGGTACAAACAGACTTACTTAAACAGCAGTAAGAGTGTAGAGCCATGCTAGGCTAAAATAGTGAAACACAGAGGCTGCATTTAGGTGCTTTGAGTTAAATGCTAACATTGACAGTGACAATTACAATGCTGCAATGCTAACATGCTGATGTTTAGGAGGTATAATGGAGATGTTAGTATGGTAACATTTGATAATTACGATTAAAAACAAAGTGCAGCTGAAGCTGATGGGAATGTCATTTGTTTCGCAGGTGTTTGGTAATAAACCAAAGTGTTTTGGTCAGATCAGAGGATCACTAAAGTGATTACAATTCATCCTGAGGGCGACATGAATGTCTGAACCAAATTTCTTGTAATCCGTCCAAAATTTGTTGAGATCAAAGTGGTGGTTTGGCTGACGGACAGCTTGACAGACTGACATTGCCATCCCTGGAGCCATGCCACTACCATGGCTAAAAAGAAATTTGGGGATCACTTCAGTTGGGGAAAAAAAGAAAGATACATTTTGATGATAGAAGTATTGATGAGAAAAGTTTCTTTCCCTTTTTCTTTTTCTCTCTGTCTCTCACACTTCCTTTCATTTGCACTAAATAAAAACCAGTATCTTTACATGTGCTGCATCATGCTATTGATGCATTTATACCATAAACAAATATAAATGGTAAGGTATATTTTAAGTAGAGGTATTATGAGACTCATATTAAGACATTTAGCCAGGGTAAATGTGTGTTTCTCTGTAGGTGTGGACTGAGTAGTCGCCTTATCGGGCAGAGCGTAGCAGCCGTGGGCAGCCGCTGTATGGGTTTTCTGTATTCAGAGGTGACTTGCTCGTCCCTCCTCCACTGCTTTCTACTGTGGTATGCGCTGATGTAGGCCAGCACTGTCTAATTTCTACCAGTCATTTTGTAGGTGTATGTTTGGATTGGAGCCATCCACATGCATCATCCTTAAGTCTTCAAGCATCACGTCAGCCACTGCGGGCCTGGACCTTATTTTACCATCGTGTTCAGTCAGACCAACCGTTCACCTAACAGCAAAGATACTTAACAGTAAACTGTATGTCCTGCTTGCAGTGGTGTGAGGCTTATGTACAGTCATATAGAATTCAGTTTCACTAATTGACTTTGACCTGCTTTTTGTCTCATTAAGTATAGTATTCTGAAAATATGCATCGTTTTACAACAAAGATTGTGGTATTATTAATTTATTTAATAATATTTATCAAAGGACAGTTACTGAGTTTAGTTTTGCATAGAACATAGGCCTACCAGTCAAAATAGTTACAATTTATTCATTTTATTACTTATGATAAATAGAACTGGCAAATATATTATAAGACCACAAGAGGCTAACAAAATAATTCCCAAAATAACTTATTTGTATTCTCTTGTTTGTTAAAATTAGTAATTATTGTTGCATTGGTTGCACTATGGGACAAAAATAGCTACATACATCTAACTAAAAATGCTGAAACATACTGTTGTGTGGTCTGTTTTGATATGGCTGATTAGCTCGGGGACAGTTACAATAACCCCTCACCCTTCAGCCATGACAGAACATCGTGTGCTAGCTAGACACACTTACCTTGACACGTGCTAACCGTCTTGGAAACAGGTTATTTCCAACATTTCACTTAGTTTTATAGAGTGATCAGTTATTTTGTTGCTGTTTTTGAGATGAAACCTCAAGCGTCTCAACAGAGGTAAACTGCATGAATTCCAAAACGACAGACTCGGCACAAATACACGTTGCTGTCATAGAGTAAACTGGTCGATGATGTGAATTGTGAGTGAACTCCTGCCCTACGAGCATCCTGCCTTTAACTCTCTGAGCACAGGTTCATTGGAAGGTCAGCGCACTCTCATCCTCACTAGGATGTACTCACCGAGAAACAGCACTGCAGTTAGAAATGCATTTTTAATAACAAATAAATGGGGATGTATTAAATGGAGTGCCTTCATAAAAAGGATATTACTGCCATACAATTAATGGCCAGAAAAAAAGTTCACGATGAACTGTGAAATACTTTAAAGATAAAATATAACATAGTTTCAAATGTATTTGATAGATACATGCAGAATGTGAATCTACTGCTAATTAATCATTAATAAAGCTATGAAAACTTTGTAGTTAATAAAAACAGAAAAAATGCATTAAAATAACTTTTAGTTTGCAGGTACATTGTCGGGCACATTTGAATAATCTCTTATTATTTTGAAAAATCACACTATAGCAGTTTGATAAAAGCATTTACATTATTCAAACGATTACCGTGTTCATATGGATGCATTTGACAGGCAGGTTAATTTTTTTTTAAATTGAGTCTCCTGCTGTCATCTCTTTCATGTCACATCTTTGGTTTAGCATGACATGTCTTTTGTAGTCCTTCCTTTCCCATCGCTGCTCACCACATTTTGCGTGTAAAGAAACACATCTCTGACCTTTTGTGGATGAAACACTCACTGAACATGTGAATTGAATAGTAAAATGTTTACACGGCAGCATAATTGAAGGGATGAGTAACTTAAACTGTGCTAATAGGGTTATGGTAACACTGATTATGTTCTCATATGATGCAACGTCGTGATAATCAAGTTAATTATTAGTGAGGATGTGAATGTTCCCCTGCAGGGATGATAAAACCTGAGGGAAATACAGTTTTGAAATTACAAATTGTTGCCTATCAATCAAAAAAGTAAGAATCATTTTGTTGAATTCATAAAGTTAGCTTATGGACATGGAGTTTCCCAGTAGGGAAGAATATTAGAGCTTTATTATGGTTGTATAAATAAAAATCAAATCCAACCAAAACAAGTTTGACCAGGTCAAAAGATGGTCAAGATACAGTATGAGCCAAACAAGTGATACTGAAAACTTAAATGCATCTTTTCCAGATTAGAAACAATGATTGTGGGTTTTTTTTAAGGTGTTAACAGTCTTCTTCTTCTTCGCTGTCTTCGTTGGTGCACATCGGCCACCTGATGTTGATCAGTGGAATAGCAGGAAACTAATGGTGGATGTGGATTATGCCACATTTGCACCCTCAGTTGTGTGTATTATACCAACTTAACGGCGACCCACACTAAAAACACCTCACTACTAGTGGTTAAAACACCACAGTAACCCTAACTAACCCTAACCCTAACCCATTTAGCAGAAATGCTGTGCTACATTTACAACATGGAAGTCTATTAAAAGTAGGAATAAATAAGGAAATAACCAATAATAATATTTTTTTAGCAGTACAGCATGATACTCTTGGTAATATTTACCTATAGTTTAATTTAGATTTTTGTAAATATAAATATGTAGGTAGAACGTGACAGAATGTTGTTGTTAGTACTGATATGGATTCAGTGTCTTGCCCTGAATCTCTTCAGCAGAGTGGATACTTGTGGTCACCTTCTGTTTATGGTCTCTCCACAACTAAAACGCCCCCATTGCCCAAATATCAATGAATAATTTAACCAGTTGAGCCACTGGTATCAAAAACCTCTTTTGTCTGGATAAAATGGCAGCAAAAAAGATGTAGCCAAATCCAAACAAGGACAGATCAGGCAAATATTGAACAATACTAATGAAAAATGTACTTTGAAAAACTTGCCTTTTCCAGACGCAAAGTCAGGGACTCTGGGTATTCCACTAATCTCACCATGGAGAGTTTTCATTGAGAACTATTTTCTTCCAAAATCAAAATTGCACAAAAGATATTGTACATACAGTGTTGTGATTTACTTGAATCCTGTTATTTATTTATTTATTTAGTTTATTACCAGTATATGTTGCATCAGTGTTGCATCATATCATGAACAAAGTTAAGACCATTCGTGCAGGGATATGGCCAATCGCCTGTACTGTACAACTGGTGATGAGGCTCTCCTCCACCACTTCCACGTCCCTGTGTTTTGCAAACGCACCCTGTTTCCCTCTACAGGAGTTTCCCACTACAGCCACAGCTTTCAACCACTAACCACTGGGCAGCTCCACTGGAGTAAACTGGCGTTAAGTGATCTTAGCCATGATGGTTGAGGGCAAAGAGAGTATTGCATTTATTTTCCCTGCATTGGTTATTCAGGCCGTCCAGGGATTTCAGTGCCTTTGCAGTAAACAGTGTACGTCTCTGACTGTGACGCTGCTGCTGCTTGTTACTGTCTGTTGGGATTTTGGGGACTTTGGGTTTGTGGAAAATGTTTATGTTGACTTAATGAGTGTAGTCAGAGATTAATGGTGAACAAATTACATTCTCGCAAAACTGACATTAAAGCTATTAGTGCTTTTTAGAGAAGGGCACCGTTCTGACTTTTGGAGGATTCAATACCTACATTTGTACAGTGTCTTTTTCTGTTGCATTATCAACCTTGACTGAAATAAAAGACAGGTGAATTCTTTAGGACAGGTCCAGTAAACAAGGGGGAGGTTTGGAGTCATTAAAAGAATTAAAGTACAATATGTAGTCGGAAGTTGTTTTTATTTTCAGCTGTGAATATAGAATATATGTGGACAAGAGAAAAGGGTAAAACAAAGAGGTTTGGTGAGCATTAAAGAATTCCTCCCTCTCTGTGTTTGTCCCTCTCCTCCCAGGGGAAGTTGGTGAAGTACTTCAGCCGCCAGCTGTCCTGTAAGTGCAAAGTGGCCTTAGAGGAGCGCAGTGCTGATCTGGAGGACTTCCCCCGCCTCGGCCACTGGTTTCGCATCGTCAACTTGAGGAAAGAGGTCACACAGGTAAGATTTCAGGCTGCCTAGTTTTTTTTTTTTTTGTCTAAAAATACACCCATGTATTTTCCTTTAGCTATCACAAAAAAATGTGATCGCTCAAATTAAAAATCTGGTAACAGGCAAACAAAAACAGACAAATAAAAAGAATTAAAAAATAAATAAAAGTACAAATTAATTTTAAAAAAAGTGTGCCATCCTCCTATCCTTATCATTGTCTTGTTGGTTGATGGTGGTTTTAAAAGAAAATCTTTTTTTTTTTTTTATAATTCTTTCTTCAAATACAAATGTTCATAATCTGTCCACAGGCTGCTAGGCGATCAATAGTCATTTTTACTCCTTTTTAGTTTCTGTTTTAGTGGTTGGTTGGAGAGTAAATGCTCTATAAAGACGTTATCAATGCTGTTGATATGAAAATATGATGTTTTCAGGCACGTTTGCCTTTAATCAAAGTTTTTATTGTGATTGAGATTTTTGTTGTTGTTGATAACCTCTGTGCATGCGGTATAGGACATAAATGCTATGTATTGCATTTTATACAGTTTATGACCTCTTTCCACTTAAAGCATGATCAGTGGATAACATTAAGATTCTCACTACCAGCTTTTGCTGCTATTTGAGGGTATAGTATTGAATTTTCGCTGCATCTTTAACTTAAAACCAAGTGTTTTCATGCATTAATATGATTGTAATGATGTATGTATTTGTGTGTGTGTGTGTGTGTCATGTGTTTGCACATGTGTGTGTGTTTTGCAGGAGATGAGCCCAGGTGAGGTGACCCTGGAGGGTCTGCTGGAGATGAGCGAGGACCAAGTGTGTGAACTGCTGCAGAAGTTTGGTGCCAACGAAGAGGAGTGTGCCCGACTCAACGCCTCCCTCTCCTGCCTCAGAAAGGCCCACCAGCTCGGTAAGGAGTCCACCCAAATAAAAACACAGAGATGAGCTCACACACACACACACACACATGAACAGAACGTGGTTGCTCTCCCACAAAATGTCTTTAAGGGAAAATACTGGCGTCCATTTCAAATTAAACAGAGCAGATATGGCATGCCTGCAAAGATCCCCAGTCGGACTCAAACTTGGAATGCAATGAAATGTTTGGCATCTTAAACCTATAGGCCACCAGTATGCAACAATCAGAAAACTTTTAATGTTATAAACAACAAAATTCACATAATCCTTTTCACAACAGGTGTCTGGTTTCCAGAAAAAGACAACTCATGAAAGTCTTACTTTTGGCAGCTAAGTTGCACATCTCAGATTAGTGTTTCCTTGAATGCACTAATAAGGAGCCGCACTCGGTAGTGTAATCATGATTCACGTGAATCATCACACCTCACTAATGTCACTTTAGAATAAACCAAGTGAGTCTCAAATCATTTTTTTAGTGTCTGCAATTTGAGCTTTATACAAACTGACATACATCAAAAAGTGCTGCCAAGAAGTGGGAAATCATTTTTTTTTTTTAAATGTCTCTCAGTGGTTTTCAATGATATGAAATATTTACAGTTTGTAGTTAATCTGCCAAAAATACAAGATGTGGTTATTTAAAACTCAATAATGTCCAGTAATTATATTTTGCTCAATAAAAATCTTGAGGAGGATGCTTGTTAACAAGCCGCTATATTCAATGTAATGACCAACAATTACCTCATTATCTTGTTTATGATTCTGTGAGAGTTGCAGTGGGGTTGTAGGGGACCTATTAGTTATTATTGTTATTGGTAAGTAGAGTCTAAGTATAGGACAGGGTATGTAGGACAACCTTCACACAGCCAGTGATAAGAAACCATTCAGTTAGTTCTTTAAAATCATTATCAACTCCATAAACATGTAAATATTGCACAACATATTATATTAAATAGTATGATGGTGAGATGGAAGATGTATTAGCATTTAGGTGACACTCAGTACTGAGCAGAGGTGACACCCAAGGATGGATTACTGAAAGTGCCCACTGGCTTCAGGCCCAAGGGTCTGGGGGCTGCATGGCGGAAGCCTTTTTTATTTAGTGACTATTTATTATTTCTCTCTGGAAAAAGAGTCAAAGACCTTAGTCAAAAGACGAGATGCCCTGATGACACTTTTGCTCTGTCTATATGTGATTTATTATCCAAACTATGTTTTGTTTTTTCCACATTTCCCTCGTCTTCCCTTTCTCTTACATAATACAACTGGACTGTGCAAACTTAAAGCCACAGAAAGCGAACAACTGAAATTAGTAAAGCAATTAAAATATGTTGGATTATTATTTTTATAATATTTGTGGAGAGGAGTGTCACTGTGTTTGTGCTGTGGCAGGAAGCTTTTCAAAAGAATCAGATGACCTCTTCTGATCTTGAGTCAATACTGAAGTTCATGTGCAGTTTTTAATCAACACCAGCACTTAACACTGGTGATCCACACCCAATATGAAGTGATTTGTGCTTGAATTTATTTGCTAGAGGCAGTGCTGCAGAAATTTAAAAAAGGACACCATGTCTGGAATATAATCCAGAATCCAGTTTTATAGACTATAAAAACTAGACCTGACATGACAATTCACAGCAGATCTGTAAGCCAACTCTGATAAGTGTTGGTGCATTTTGATATTTATGATTATCTGTCAAGTTTCAACTTCCTCCAAGAAATCACTTATCAAAACAGTGTGCAAGTGTCTATACAGCAGGTGGTGCTGTTTCTATCATGTTCAGTTAGAGCAGTTCAGTGAAGTCCCTCTCTGACTTTAGTCTCAACAAAACCAAAAATCAAACTGCATTGTCACTTCTATGCCAGAACTCTCATGAAGTGGATAAATTGTTTTTCTACGAATCATCATTACAGCATTCACAGATAGCAACATAAATATGTGGGGTGTTACTTCAAGTGTCTGTGTGTCATGTAGTCATGTGTCACCATCATCATATACAAAGAAATCACTAATGCCTCATGTGAAAACTATGTGTTGCAAACACCACATCTCTCTCTTGAATAATCTAACCAGCACATGATCTGCACCAGAATACAAATGTTTAACTACAAATACTTCCTCCCTTACAAGAAGTTAGTATTATTATGTATTAACATATATATACTTATTATGTTGTCTTAACAACCTATTATAAATCTTTCAATGTATGTTCTTTATTCTATTATGCTACACACATGCATTTTTTAGCTGTATATTGCTGCACATTATCAATTTATCAGAGTCACCTGCCATTGATTGACCAGTTCAATAGATTTTTCAGAGCTTTCAACATAAAAGTTACTCAGTCGTGGAATTGTCTGAACTTCATGTTGAAGTTTTTGATGTCATATTTTAAACTTTTACAGTGTTTTTATTTGAAGTTTTGATATCCATAAGAAGATATATGTGTTGTTTTAATGAGGTTCTGAGCCTCTCTTATGATTAACCGAATGAAAATATATCAGATTTCATGTAAAACACTCAGAGAAACCAAATACTGCAAGGCTGGATTGTGGTTTCAGGCGGGCGGGACTGGGGGCATGGCTGAGAGCGGTGACTGCTTTGTTGTGACATCACCAAGTTAGAGAAGTCCTGACATCTTGTTTGTGAATACAGGCTGTGTGTATTTCTCTGTGGACTGAGCGCTTTGATACTTTGACAGTATTAATACAGAGCCACAAGACATCGAAATCTTACTTTATACAATATGGGACCTTTTAAGAGTTGAGATAATTTCACCACAAGGTCTATTTTGTAGATTTTTGTTGGTATTGCTACAAATAATTGAATGATAAAACTGATGTTTGTGTTTTACTTAAATAATTTCTAGACTCAAATGCAGAAAAATATGGAGGCAGGCTGGATGAGTGAAATACACTTACAGTCCAAGCACATGGATAACAGAAAAAAAAACACGAGAGAAACTAAAGATAACCAGGAACAAAAACAGATAATCCAACGCAAGAAGCAAATCCACAGAGAACATGGGGAAAGAAACACAGTGGAGCTGACAAAGAGTGAGGCAGCAGGTACCGAGACACAGGTGTAGCACAAAGGCAGGAAACACACGAGGGCAGTAAGCAAAACACAAGGAAAGTAATTTCAAAATAAAGCAACAGAAAGTGACTAAGAGAGCCGATCAGGACGGTTTGAGTTTACATTGGATCAGGTGGCATTGATGCCATGCTGAATTCTTATTTTTTAATGAGATGTAAGTGTATGCACCAATATTTTTCTCCTTGTTTTTATTGCTTGTCGGTTCAAGTTCTAGAAGTTGCCCATCTCACAATGTATAACAGATGTAAAACCAAACCAAATATATAATCATCTGGTCTGTTTTGTTTGTTTGTTTGTTTTTTATGATGATTTTACGGAACTAAGGGGACTTGCTCAGCTTTATGCTGCTGTTATTCCATGGTTTCACACCAGGTGGCGTTACAGACCATCCTTTGTTTTCAGTGTCTGAGATTTCAGCTTTTGCAATGATACAAAACAATCAGAAGAGGGCAGTAGAGCCTCACTAAAACTCTGTCGTAAGGTTTAGTAACAACCTTTTGTGAACCCGTTTGATAACATATCTGTTTCTCCTCTACTCCTACACACACACACACACACACACACACACACACACACACACACCTACACACACTGTTCTGTTCTGTAACAGATGTCCTTTCAGACGCAAGGCTCTGCTGAATAATTAAGCAAATTAACTTGATGAGTAGTTTTTCTTCAATGTGCCCTCAACAAAACAGTGCTTCATGCGTTTTATTAGACGAGGTATAACTTGGCTGTTCTTCAAAGCGTTTTTAATTTTTCTTTCATGTGATGAGAAAGACTTCAGACATTCATACAAACAAGAATGTTTCACAAAAAGCCTCAAAACCAGACTCTTTGTGCGCCTGCAGGTATCCAGGTGTCCTCTCCAAGTACTGGCACCTGTCTGTTGGTCCCTGTGCTCATTTGTCAGCCTGTCTGGCTGCGGTTGCCCACCTTACTGTGAGCTTCTTCAACTTTCCGCCTATGTGTCTGTCTCTGATTGGAGAGGGGGGCGGATGTTGTCCACAAAGACAGACAGAAAGGCAGACGGGCAGACGGGCGTCCCTTGGCAGAGACTGTCAGGCGGTCTCAGCCACCCGTGCCTCAGTCCAGCTGGATTCGAACCAGTCAGGCTTCAGGCTTCTCTGGAGACCAGCTCACTGTCTCTGACTTTGGATCTTCACTCTGCGTCTCCCTCCGTGCCAAAATATTGATTGTTCAATCTGGACCACATGCATAAGTGTTGCACAATTAGATCTAGAGGGCATGATACAAACGTGTAAAATGGAACTTTTTCGCCATTACATTGAGTTTGTTATTATTATTATTATTTCATTGGTTTGAGCTCATTGTTGACTTTCGTTTTGTGGCACTCCATTACAAAAGCTAGATGGATATGACCAGCCTGCCCACTCACAGTGTGGCCCAGGCTTCTAAACAGAATAAGCTGTTTAGATTGTCTTCTTCCTGAAACTTACAACCTGTTGCCCTCTCACTACTACCTTTATTTTAATTTTTTTTACAGCAATGAATTATGCCCTTTAACAGAGATTCCTTTAAGATAAGAACGAAAAAAAAACAACAACTCAATGTCCACTCGCTTTTTCTGGAGCTTTCAGCCTCATCTTCCCATCTTCAGTGGTTGGAGTTTGCTCAGTTGTCATGGAGATACTGTAGAACTTGGGTCACTTGATGAAAGGTGATTGGATACCAAAAAGCAGATGGTAACCCTTGTCTCTGTGGTTGAAAAAATGATTGGATGTGAATGTCCGTCTTCATTTTTCTTTAGGGCTGCCACTTATTAAAAAAAAAAAAAAAGAAGTTTAAACGGATTAGCTTCATTTAACTGCAACCCACGCAGCCCAAACTACTCTGTAGAAGTTTATTTTTTCTTGGCCTATTCATCCATGTTTTTATGGATTGTATAAATTGAACCTTGAACCTGAAGCTTTGAACAGCGGCAGGACATGCAGTGGATGCAAAGCTCTGTTTAAGTATGCACTGAGAATTTTGAATAAAACCGATCATTACAGATTTGATTTTTTTTTTTTTTTTTCATTTTCCCACTCTTAAACTGTAGTGTGAATTTCAAGTAAAAATTCACAGCCCTGGAACAGACTGGAGAGGGGTTAAACATCACAAACTGTCTTTGAACAGAGATAGGGGTTATGATCCCCTCCCATATACAACCACTTGTTATCTGTTATCACTTCATGAGTACCATACTAAGATCTGCGTTTGTTTCATATCTTCACTGTCTACCTCTTCTTTCCTCTCCTTTTTCCCGTCCTCTTGCTTATTGTTTATCATTCCCTTCTCTGCCATTCTTCTTCTGCCCATTGCCTCAACCGTACTCCCATCACCTCCCTCCCGCTCTCTGGGCTCTCCAAAGCCAGGGTCTGGCCACACATAGCCACTAATGGGCTCTCTAACAGGGGGGGCTGGCTAGAGATGTGTGAATACATCACAGCAACACCACCACCACCACCACCACCTCTACACCACCGCACAGAGCACTGAGAGGCACTTTCAGCCGAGAGAAATACAGGGTGTTCAGCAGGCAGCATTCTTCATATTCTTACCCAGATGGAGCCTGGAGAGAGAGATGTGTCATAGCTTCCAAATCTCGCCACATTTGCACATCTGTGTGTGTGTTTGTGTGTGCATGTTGGTGGGGTTGTGCGAGTCTCTGCGTGTCAGCATGTATATATGCAAGAATAAATGAAGAGTGTGTGTGTTTTTACGGGGTTACACAGCCCCGTGAGAGCATTTAGAACTTAAACACAGCGAGGCAAGAAGCGGAGGATGTTCTTATGTCTTGAGTCTTTTTTTTAAGAGTTATATTTTTCTCTTAAAAATCTGGAGGTTGTTGCAAAAGTACAGATATAGTCGACCATTATGAATGAAAGCAGAACGAAGGATTTGCAGATTTATGCGCATGCTTTTTTTTTTTTTTTAAAGAAAATATGTTGTTCCAGTTTATGAGTCATGAGGAATTAAAGAAAAAATTGGCAGACACGGACATTCACATACTTCACGATCCCATACATCACATAACTGGAGAAACAGAGAACATGATAAGTGAACGTATGCTGCTCTGTGGTGTAATGGTGGAGGAAGGAAACTAATGCAAGTTAATAGAATTTTTTCACTACAGGCTCTTGGGATTGCAGTCCACGAGTTGCAATGAGGATGAGTCATACAATTCGGAGGCAGCCGGTCGGTTCTTTGTGCCGCAATATACACACATTATCCAGCCCGCCCCTCTAGACAAGTACACGCACACACACACACACACACACACACACACACACACACACACTGATACAAACATTTTCACATGGAGAATTTCTTGAATATTACTTCTTCTGTTGATCAGGCTAATAGTGTTGATCTTTGCTCAGCACGACAGGTTGCCTCGGTACCTTTCATCTGTAATCTCTGACAGCTAAACTGAATGTCCCCACGCCCTGCTTTGAGACAGCTTCACATGCATACAAACACCTAATTGGCTTCAAATGACATCAGTAAGAAAAAGAGATGAAGAAAGGCAGAGGAGAAGGAAGCAGAGAATATGTGAGAAAGGGGATCGGAGGAGAAGAGGGAAGGAAAGGAAAGAGAAGGGAAGGGGATGGGGGAAGAAGGATGTTGAATAACATGAGGGAGAATTAGGGTGAGAAAGAGGCGATGACGACAGGAGGTTGTCGAGGAGAAAAGAGCAGATGCAACAGGGAGGGAAAGCGACCAGAAGAAGCATTGACCGTACCCCCCAACATCCATCTTCTTGAACACCTCTAGGTGGTCTTTATCGGCTGTTAACTAATTAGCAGTCTAACTTTGTGTCCCACTGATTACACTGCAAGAACGTCCACAAACCATCCACTCCAAAGAGTCAAGATTTAAAAGGGACGCTACATCTATTGAACTCAGCCATTGCCCTTTTCACCAAATCCTGTTTACAGTGGCAGTGAGATAGACC
Organism: Seriola aureovittata; assembly: GCF_021018895.1. NCBI lineage: Eukaryota > Metazoa > Chordata > Actinopteri > Carangiformes > Carangidae > Seriola > Seriola aureovittata. Next base: position 20,393,104 of record NC_079368.1, read on the forward strand.
TGCTACTGTCCCAGTGGCATTTCACTGCCATTTAGCCCAAAGAAGCAACACATCTAGAGGTAATTAGTCCAATTATGAGGCTCTTATCTGCCTTTCTCAAAGCCTCACTGTATGTTAAGATTGCCCCAGTAATGGTGTCGGGGTGTGCTATTTGCATTAATCACTGTAGAGGAGAAACGGTCCTAAATGCTTCAGGTGCATTGTTTGGTTCGACAGTTGATTCTGAGATGCAGGGTTATTTGGGTGAGAGGAGAAAATGGAAGATTGATGATGATGTGGCTCCAAAAATTACATCTGAGGTTATGCACGTACTCGACCAGTATTTGCTAATAAATGAGAGGAAACATCGGTCCATGAGGATTTGTTAAAGGAAGGGTTTACGCTAGCTGTTTGCCCCTGCTTTCAGTCTTTATGCTAAGCTATGCTAATTGATGGTTTTAGCTTCATGTTTAACACACAGACATGAGTCATCAGTCTTTTTTAACAAACTTTTGGCTGGAGAGAGAAGGACCACATTCTCCAAAAGATTTTTAAAGTCTTTGACAATGACTTTGAAAATGAAATCACATGTTCATAGTGTGACGAGTTACTCTTTTGTTATGAAAAGAAGATCAAGCCATTGTTGTACAAGTTCAAATTGCACCATATACCATATCTCTCGGACTTTATTTTTGCCTCAAATAAAAGAATTTCTTTCAGCTCCCATTTTTATAGAAGAGGCAGTAATCCAGCTAATTAGAGCAGAGATCCAGCAGAAATGTCTAGTCGAGAGGTAATATTTCAAGATGCACAATTATACCGTTTTATGATTTGGCTGGAGGCTGTGACAGTGATTGCTTGCTCATAGCACCATCATGTTTTTTTTTTTTTAACAGTTGAAAATGAAAAGTGCTTGCAAAATGTATTATGGTCATTTTATATTATGATACAGTTTAAATATTACTTAATGCAGCTAAGAGAGAAGCAGTGATGAGGTTAAAAAGAAGCAGTGTTGTGATGTGAGTTCAGGAGCAGAGTAGGAATGCGTTCACAGAAATTGATCAAGCGTAGTCAGGACTTGATATCAGCAGGTACTGCCATGTTGAAATGCCTTTCAGCCCCCTGGAAGACTCAATGTTTTCTTTTTTTTTTTTTCTGTCAAAGTTCTCCATGAAAAGCAACTTCTAAAACTCACTCTCTAACAAGCACAAGCCACACAAATGAACTAAAATCCCAGCTCTCAAAGGGGTTATGCTCAGTCTGTGTTCATCTCATTTAGCGGCGAGCTGCTTTTGGTTTGCTTGAGGCTTTTGCCTAGGTGAGATCATGTGAAATAAGAAACTCATAAGTCAAGTCTGGTTACTATTTTGCTGAAGCAGTTGCTAAGATACTAGTGTGCTTGATGAATTGACTCATTACATGAAGCAAACAGTTTCATAAGTGTGATTCAAGTTCATTGGTTTCCTTGCAGAGAAATTTCACTTGAGTATCAGCACTGTCAAAAACATTTTTATGGTGCGGCTGCTTCATGCAAGAAAATAATTACCAAAGGGAAGCTCATGATTTAAATCAAACGTGATTGGTTGACATTTTCAAAAACTATCTGGTCAGAGCTTGCCAGGTGCATTTTCAAATGGACAGTACACATTGGCACCTCATGTGCCAGTTATTAAACACCCATAGACCTGCCCAAAAGCAATCAGGTTTCTGTTGCCTCCCATCTGTTATCTCAGCCTCAGTGATGTGAATTCACTGGTGGCTGCTGATTAGTTTTAGTCGTTCACGTGGGGTCAAGCTGAACTTTTACATTTCTGAGTGGCCCCGTTGGGGTTTTATTCCTGCTAATAAAGGAGGCTTGATGAAGCATCCTCCTTATCTTTTCCTACATCTGTAGATGAGCACTCTTTCGGGCCCACTCGTCCATTCTGCGTCTCCATATCCTTCTGAAGGGCTTTCTCGGGTTGAGATGTGAGCCTCTAAATGTGGGTTCAGGGACAAGTGTGAGTGTGGTCCTCAGGCAAGCCCCACCGAGGGCAGCGAGAGTGGCAGCGACGGCTTGGCTCGAAACGCCCTACTGACTAATAACCATAGGTGTGAATTAAAGCCGTGAATAGGCTGTACATTCATGAGGTCGATCAGTCCTTGCAAATGTGATCTGTATTTCAGGAGTATAAGTCAATGTTGAAAATGACAGCGATTGCTATTGATATGCATGTCTTCAAAATGCTTTTTAGTTTCCCATTTCTCATTTTGTACTTTCACTTCTCACAGACATATATCATGTGCAGGGGAAAGCAAACCATGTGCCATGCAGTGCTGAAAAGCTGCAGGTTTCCATGACAAAGACATTCACTAATCAGAAAACGTCAGGCAGATAACACGTATAAATTAGTGACATCATCATTTGACGTATTGTAATGTTATGTTTTCTTGTAACTTTTTTTTCCACAGCCTTTTACATATGTGTGCTCCTGTTTGGTGGATGTGTCACAGACAAAACTATATTTTTTACCACTGATAATTGATTGCTGTTAAGAATAGGTTTCAATGTTCTCAGGTGATACGCTCCTGGATAGTTTAAAATAATCCACCTGTTAAGCATTGCATTTCTTTATTGCTGGATTCAAGATGGAGGGTAAAAAAACCAAAATAAGAGATAGACAGAGACGTTCGATGTGTCCCAATTCAGTGGCTGAATCCATCGGAGGAAGAGGTCTACGCATAGGCTGAACCGAAATGAGATCTGGCCTACAGAGGGTTTTCGGCTCCAGTTGCCGAGCAACTTTGACAACACGTAATTTTTTTTTTCATAAAAACCTGAGGTTTTAAAGCCCTAGGTTTTACCGTTAGCCGTTCATTGGCATGAATCTTGGGATAGATTGGGCCACCTGTTGGAGCCTTCGTTGCCCAGAAAAATAAAGCTGAATTCCTCAGCTGCATTTGAAGGAGCCGTCAAAATGGGACAGCCTAGTCGCGCTGCTGTGATGCAATTGGTCTTCAATTCAATGCAGCCTCTCAAGGATGCAGCCCCTGAATTAGGACAGAGCTATTGTGTTTTTTTTTATTCAATGCATTCTTCTTCCCTGTTGAAACATTGTACCCACAATGCAACTCAGCCACAGAAAGCTCAGATTGGGATGTATTATGTTATGTTAACTATGGTAGCGTCTGATTCCTAACCTCAAGTAGAGATACAGACGGCGACAGAGGTCGGGAAATTCATGTCTTTCATCTTCAAACTTGCTCAGTCCCAATCAACGCTGACTACAGTGGCATCACTTTTTTTCAGAGTGCTTCATTGCAGTAATTGGGAACAAAATTGTGTGACATAATAGCTTGAATCAAATTTGACCCAAAATTGGAAAAAATTACTGATTTAGAGTAATTTTATTTCATTTTTGGAGATGTGTGGGAAGTGGAAGAACACAACACTGACAAATTATCACCTTGTAGTTCGTATCATGAAAAGTTAATATGTACTTCCCTTTTACATACCTAGGAGATAAATAGCAGCAATGTTCACCAATTCCTGAAAAGATATCTGGCTCTTCAGCTGCTTAATGGTTAACTACGTTGACCAGCTAGTTGCTAACTTTGTCTGTTAGCTGTTTAATGTTAGCCAGGTAGCATAAAGTCGTTTTTTTTTTTTTTGCCTTGCTTCTGCTGGTTGATGAGAGCGATGAGACTGAACTGAAACAGTAAAGTTGCGGGGTTAAGTTCCCAAGTTAAGACAAACAAAAAATATTTAAAAAGAGAAAATGAGACCCATGAAAATTTCTGTATATTATGTCCCTAGTGTCTTTGCAGTCGTTCCTTGTGGCCTCTTCTTCATAACATTACCCTGTTCGTAACAGAATAGGAAAGGCTGCAGGCTCCCCCCCCCCCCCCCCCCCCATCAACTTTTTCAGTTCCTCCGGGACCTTTTTAAAAGAGATATTTTCCGTGGTTCATTTGATGTTGCTGGTGTTGACATTGTGTTTGAAGTTTGTGTTTTTGATGCTTATAGTTCCTCAGAGACAATGTCGTAGGGAAGAAAAATAATGACAAAAAAAAAAAGGGTTGTTGATAGAAATTTACATTAATGGTGGTTCGGTGGTCAATAGCAGTTTTTCGAAGACTCTGGGGTCAGACTCAGTCATGCATGAGATGCTGCATCTGCTGAGATGCTCCCAGGATCAATCCTGCCAACATTATGTTTTGTTTTCCTGAACAACCTTTTGGCTATGCATAACTGCAGATGGAAAGGCAAGAAGAATATTGTAGACTATTTCAGCTGCGTCTCTGCCAGATCAATAAACACCTTCTTTTTTTTTTTTTGTGTGTGTGTTTCTTTCTGAAGAACAACTTGAGGAGGATAAATTTCACAGTAACGGAGGTAAAGTATTGTCATCTGAGCTCAAAAACACACTCATTCTGGCTGCTCACCTTCAAGGCTTTTTTTTGTTGCCTCTGTTTCTGTCTCATTCAACAGAAAGTTTAGTTTTGGTGGAAGTCGGCTTGTGTTATGACTCATGCAGCTTTGCCCTGTTCTGTTTCGGCGCACTCTTTCATGTCTCTCACTCTTTTTGCTCCATCCATTCATGCTTAATCTTCTGCACATATTTGAACACAACTGCACTACTAATGTGTCCAAATCAGACAACAGCAAAGATAATTCTTCATTACCCAAATTGAGCACTTGTTGGTCCTAAATGTCTGATGCCTGCTGCCAGGATTTCTCTTTCTGCTGCAATCAAGAAGTGGATGTTTTAGTAATAAGAGCATGTCAGGAACCAACTTAGTTTAACTACACACAGAAGCACATTTTCTCACTACCAAAGTGGTATCTAGACCTGCAGATAGTTCTGCTTTTATTTGCCCAGGTTTTGAAATTTCTACACAGAGTGTTCTCAATGCTGAAAAACTGTTATATTCAACAGCAACCTCTTTTTACATAAGAACACTGTTTCAACAGTTTTCATAGGGACTCACTCTTCAGTAGAAAGTAGTTCCAAAGAGGATGAGTCCATGGATTATCCAGAGTGACCAAGATATTATTTCAGGAAGTGTTGTTGCTGTTTCATTTTTCAAATGTCATTTTTTAAAAAGCTGTGAGCAACATTAACCAAGTTTGATTTCCCTCCACAGCGTAGGTGGGGAGGGGAAAAGCTTACAGGCAGACACCTCAAAACCTGGGCAAATTAAGTCTAAACTATTTTTATGGGTCGATACCACGACAGATAATCAAGAAAATATGTTCTTTTGTGATTAGTGTGAACCCCTTTAACATGAGTTTTACACAGTATGTCACAACCAGGGGTTATGTTGGTGTTATAACAGTGTTTGTATCTGCAATCTTCCTACAGGGAGCCAGGCGAAGCAGGACTGGTCAATCCAGTGGCCCACCTCTGAATCGGGCAAAGAAAACACCCCGGTGTGCCAGCCAGAGGCCAGTCAGTGGATCCGGTTCCAGCTCTCCCAAAGCCCCAAAGTCCAGTCCAAGTACAACCAGCACATGTGCCACAGCCCCCAGGCCCTGGCCCCCCCTTTGTACGTCGATCGACTCACCGTCGACAACCCCGCCACAGGACTCTTCCCTCCCTTGGACTCTGGTCATCGCTCCCTGCCCCCGTCACCCCGCCAGAGGCATTTTGGCCACACACCTCCTCGGACTCCCTTGGTGATCAACACCATGACCCCACCGGGCACTCCTCCCATGCGGCGAAGGAACAAAGTGAAGGCCCCAGGAACGCCACCTCCACCTAGCCGCAAACTCATTCATCTGCTGCCGGGCTTCACCGCACTGCATCGCAGCAAATCTCATGAGTTCCAGCTGGGGAACCGTTTGGATGACACGCAGACACCAAAGTAAGTGCTTATACCCCTCTGGATTTTTTATGGCAAATAGTGGTGGCCATTTTGGAGCTTGGTGTGTTGCAATGTAAATAAAAGTGTTGAAAATTCAAAACCTAGAGGTGGAACCTGCTATCACTCTCAAATTGATTGACAGGGCTTTTTACCACAGGAAGGGATACGAGACAATAACAAGGTCAAAATAATTCATGTTTTCTGAGCCTGGTGTTTACACCTGTAATCTTTATAAACAGGCCAATATCCTCAAATCTTATTAGTAGACTAACACACACAAGAATTATTTTAATCCTGAACACAAATTCATTATCTTGGTAAATTATCCCTAATGTAACAGTCAGATAAATTTAGTGGAGGAAAAAGTATAATACTTAAGCTTGAACTGTAGTGGACTAGAAATATAAAGGTGCATGAAATGGAAGTACCTCAAAACTGCACTTAAGTACATTACTTGAGTATATGTACATAGTGACTTCCCACTGCTGGGTATTATAAGACCCCTTGTTGGTGTCAGCGCAAATACAATGTGCATTACTGGCAGTACTGTTACATCAACGCATCATCGTATTTTATGATCAGCCTCTCCACAATATTTTCTCCAGTAGGTGTCATGATTGAAGACTGTGTTAGATGAGGGTTTGTGTAATGAACTTACCAGAGATACAACTGTCTAGAAAGTCTTAAAAAACAAATTTTTCCTTTAAAGAATTGAGTGTTTAATGGTCAATGTTGTACTTTAGGACTGAGGCTACATGGTTCTTATTGCACGAATTTGTTTCACTGTCAAAATGACCTTGTTTATAAAGTTTCCTAGAGCCAATATTCCAAGTTAGCACCGCTCAGTCAGTTTCAGCAAATGGTCTGCCTGAAGCAAACAGTCAGAGATTTCAGTACTCCCTCTCCCTGACGTGCACAAGGTCTCGCAGTGTGATTCCATCTGATTCAAGTAGCACAGAAGGAAAGTTGGGCCCCACCTTTCCTTTCAGCAGTTTTACTCGAACATAATCTTCCACCGGAGCCCAATCAGATTAATTCCTAGGAGGACATCATTGCCTGTAAAGAACCAACGGCCTGTCGGTAGAGATAAGGGGCCTTGGGCTGAGTTCCTGACCCGCCATGCCTCTGTCTGGTGCTATGCTGATCAGATTTGGCCACAAACAGGGTCCACCACTGCTAGGTAATCAGGAACCAGAGTCCGCCTCAGGAGAGCTGCACTCATTTTGATAATGCCATTAGATGACAGTGCCCTATCACTGCTACACTTGGTAAGTTAATATTTGGGAGTTGTCCTCTGCCTTTACGATGGCCATCTGGGTTATATTCGGTGTGTGCTTGGTTTGCGGACAGGGCTACATCCACACGTCAGTGCACGTGAGTGTGTGTCCGTGTATCTGCACTGTGAGGAGTGGATCATAGCTGCAGTGAATAAGCTCAAACGTCATTAGAGAATTGATTACCGGTCCCTAAGCACTGATAGACTGCAGGCTGTGAGTTGAGCCCCTCTAATCAATGGCCTGTGTGTGCCTGGAAATGTTGCAACTCATCGAGACAGGGCAGATCTGCTGGCTTCTCTGGTAGCCAAGTACCTCTCATAATACATCATAATTGGTTGGAGGATGGCGCTGGCAAGCATCAAGTTGGTGGTTCAGTTCTGGCATGAGGCTCTCATACTTGTTTGTTTCCTATCTGTATGCAGGAGGGAATTGGCTTCATTGCAAACTTGGTATCTGTTTTTTTTCTTGATGCAAGAACAAATACCTGAAGGTAGAAGCCTGAAAGGTCATAACGTGCTACATTTTTAAAAAAATCTTTCATTAAAATTACCATCCCTCACCTTGTTTTTCACATAATGGCTCAGGATGAAAAACAACTTGCAAAACATTTCACCGGAGCAAACCGACCCTGACAAAAAAAATTTAACAATTCATACTTTAATGGTCGCTTTTCTGTGATACCCTGTTCCTTCAACACTACGCATATTTCCCCCTGTCACCAACCTCAGGATTTTAATAAGCTCACAGTGCTCCTTAGGTCCTCATTTTCTCTTGCTTAATTGCCTGGCACTGTGGCCAGGACACAATAACCAGAGATTACCCTCTGACCCCAAGAGACATTTTTCTCCCTTTATCTTAATGAGATATGGCCTGATATCTCATTATTACTGCATAACACAGCACAAAGACTATGGAGCTGAATGTGCAAGAATGCTTGGCATACCATGCTGATGGAAAACTGCGGTTTGATTTTGACACTGATGGATAACTGACATTTCATTTAATCAAATATAATAATTGCTCATTGGAATCGTTCAAGTTGTCCTGATATCTTCAGAGATAACAGATTACTTAATTGCTGTAGTAAACATAAAGTTAATTGTAATCTGCTATGTGAAAATGAATGATTGATTTTCAGATATGGTTAATATTCATGTTTTTTGTCTTAATACAGTCTAAAAAAGTATTTATGATGTTACCTACATTGTCTTTTGTCTCTAAAAGTGACATTAAGTGCCTTCTTAATTGCCTTTCTGAAATGTAATAGCCTCTATTTCAAAGTTAATTTGCCTTCAGGTGTGCTAGATGTGTTTTTCAGATACTGTACGAGGGTGTTCCTGCAATCACAGTCTGAAAATTGTTTCAAGTCGTTTGTATTGTAAAAACACTGCAAATACTCCGGTCTGCCGGTGTGAACCCTCATCTTCTGCTTAATGGCTTTGTGCTTCTTGGTTTAATCTTTTTGGCTGTGTGATAATGTGTTTTCTTTTCAGATCGCAGCGAACCACAGGCTGGTTTCCATCCCACCCTAGAATTAATGAGCAAATTGCCTCCTTACCAATGTGTTCAGTAATATGTATGGATCCAAGAAAATCTCACCCTGAGATGGAACAGCTGCCAATTTCGCAAGTCGTAATGCATTAGGGAAAGCAAACTTTCACCTGTGTGAGGAAATTGGAGTATAATTTCTCACCAGCTGTCGAGTGCAAGTCCAGAAACGTTCATTTTCATCTCATATTGATTTGTAGTTCAGAACTGATTTGGTTCCCGGTCTACTGACAGAGATCTTTGGGTCTTTTTGGGCCAGTAGATGCTCAGTTAGGGTCGTGTTTGACGGTATATATTTATAGGTGACTGAGCAGAAGGTTACAGAGCTGTAGATTGAGGCATTGATTCTCAGCAGAATGAGCAGGACTAAGACATTCACATTCATTCACAGTCATTTAAGGAAAAATATTGCTTATTTGAGCTTCAAACTTCACTCTTGAAAAGGAGTAAAGGTTTATAAATAACATATTATAACATATTATTATATATGATTTCATGACATAAAGTCCAGGTTTAACTAACATTCAAGTGACAAGGGCCTCTAGTGGCCGTAGTAATTATGAACATCATGGAAGATCGCCGTTGTTTCTTGTGCCAACATCAAACCTCAACCATAGTGGTGTCGGATCATAGGACAGATTTATATTTCCAGCAGTGATTTGTAATGGGTCATGGATCAAACAACAAATTTTGTCATTCAATTTAGTTGCACCTGTTATCTTAACAATTGTTGTTTCAGATACAGATAAATGTGTTCATCGATTTCAACCAGAGGTTCATCCTCACTTCCCTCTGCGAACCAGTATGACTTTTGTTAGACTATACTGACAGATATTGTGTAGTGATTATTAACTTTGATAAATTGTGGTTATTAAAAATGATTAATAACATATAATTATATTTATCTGTGTGCCAGACACAAGCCACTAGAGCATTAATCTTTAACCAGTGAGTCAAAGCCGGATAGAAAGGTCTGAACATGGTTGTTATCACTACAGCCTTTATTACCAGGAAACCTTCACTATATTGAATGAAATACTTTATTTTAGACTATATTTTATGACCTAGATATTGATATAGCATGTTAACGTTTTGTAAAACATAATTTAAATATATCTATTTTTGCCTAATGGTCCTTTAATGGAGAATGAAGATATCACTGATATTGATAATATTTTCTGTGGTGTCATTTCAAAGCATAAGATTACATTTAAATTTCCAGCAGATCTTTGGAGATGTACACTGAGCAGATTGTTCCTGTTCCTATGGTAATGAAGTAAAATTAGAACTTCAGGCATGTCTTTAACAAGTAGCATAATCTTGCCAATTAGCATGAAGCATGAAATCATTTGCAAATAACATGGTGGCCTTTCTTTTTAGAGTGGAAGCCAATGAAGAAATCTTACCTCCTTTTATGTTTTACTTTGTCCAGCCTCACATTTGCATGTAAGTTCTCGGATTTATACTTAGCTGGTTGTGATGCAGTAAAAACACCTTTTTTTGTTGTTGCATTTTAATCATTTTCATTATTGTAAGTTAAAACAACAGTTTGTTAGAAAATTTGTTTGTTCAGAGTTTGTTCAGCCTGAAGCAAGTATGCGGCGCAGAAACTGTTCGTTTCACAGTCACCCCTCCTATTTGCATCTGCACCTTCTTTATCAATTTGTGAAGACTACAAAGTGGAAAAACACATTCTCCATACAATAATTATAGAGTTGTTTCCCAGCATGAAAAAAAAGATAAGCTGAGTTCAGGGATGTTGCCAAGTTTAGGGGAATATAGGGGAGTAATTAATTTGAAATAAGTTTGAGTCATTCAGTGTACACTCACAGTAAATATGCATATGCAGTAAGGGACTGAAGTTTATATTTAAATACTTTGTTTTTACTTGATTTACTTTCATTTGTGCAGAATCTTTTTTGTTGTGAAATTGGTAGTACCTCAATAAAAATGTAGGCAGCAAATACTTTTAGCTTCTAATATACAGGAAGGAGGATGTTGACATTTGACAGCCAGATGTTACTCATTGATGAAAAGCCCACTATAATGTACGTAACTTAAAGCAAAAGCTTTGAACATTTTATACAATTTCAAGCATTTTTATAATTTATGAAGTTAAATTACAAGAAAGGGTGTGCAATAGGGTCAAATAGGGAAATGGAATTTTGTTTCTTTTTTATTTAAAGAATACAAAAATAAGTTGTGCTCTCTGACCTACATTGCTGAGTAATAAGACATGACTTCAAAGGTAACTAACCTTAAACAGAAAGTGTTATCTAAGTGGAAGATAAAATCATCTCTGAGCTAAACAAGAAATCTCAGTCTTCTGGTCATCAGTCAAAAAAACATGTGCTCTCTGTCAATGCATTAATCTTGGCAACCCATTTTTCCCAGAAGGGATTTGCTACAGACAGGGTTAAAGAGCACCACTGGGGGGTCAATACAGTGACAATGTCACTGTTTGTTTTGGTGTGATGACTGAATTTGCTGGTGCACTGGGGAAAATGTCATCAAATCACTGTTAACGGTACGTGACCCAATCGATTGTGTCCAGTATACAATCAGTTGTGAAATCTAAAGGAACACACTAAGGTGTGGCTCACCTGATGATTCTGAATTGATGTGTTCAAACTTCCTAGATAGACAGAAATGTACATTTATTTTATCAGCAAGGTACGATTTGTTTAATGATGCCGTTCTTTCCCGACATTTATTAATTTGACAGTCAGTCAAACCTGGGAACACAGAATCTCACACACACACACACACACACACACACACACACACACACACACACACACACACACACACACACACAGGCTCATACACTCTGTAAATCAATTAAACCAGCAGTGCCTTTGTTGACACGGTCAAGAGATTTGCTAATCAGTCTCTAATTTCTCTTTCAAGGATTATCCTGTTGTCACTGTTGCACTGAAAACACGAAAACAATCCTCTAAATTCCACTAAATTAAAAATCCACCTGAAACACTTAATGATAAATGATGCCAAACCAGGAGTAATACCCCGATAGCTCCCCTGTGAGGGAATGTGATACACAAGTTATTCAGTCAGTGACGTTTAGGGCCATAAAATCTATGGTGATTGTTCCTTATCCAGTGGAAAATACGAACCCATAGATGTATTTTAAGATGGGCAAAGCCTCCCTGACGTCAACCATAGGTTTCTGAAGAACGGTTTTGAAGCTCAGAGTGGGCTGCTCCACTGTTGCCAAAGAGGAAAATGGCTATAGAAACCAACTTTTTTGTACCAGGATGTAAACAAGTTTATTTTTGCTGTAAAGTTGGGCATTTCAACATGGGTGATTGATGTGCTTTTGGAGCCAGCCTCAAGTGGAGTTTTCTCATCTATAAAACCGCATGTAGAAACCGACAATGCTAATGTGACAATTTTGAGAAAAAACACAAAAAAGAAATTGTACCTTTGCTGAAATGCACTGATCATCACAAACTGATTACATCTCACAACACAGAAGTGTGTGCGGGTGGAATATTTCTTTGAAGCCTATAGCTGCTCAACATGTTAATAGTTTTACTTAGAAAAAACACAAGTGCGCCGGATACCCAGCACCACTTAAACTTTAATTTTTAGGCAGAAGTGCGACAGCAATTTCATTTTGCTTATGTTGCAGCCTTTCTATCTCTCTCCCTCTCCTGTCTTTATTTCTCAACACACACACCCCTTGCCCTCCCATCCCATCCCCTCCCCTCCCCCCTCTCTCTCCGTGCCCTTTTCAAAGCGGAGAGGCTCTTTGGGCTGGAGTGTCAATTAATGAACCTCGTTGTCTATGTTAATGAGTAGTAACATGTGTGCGTGGAAAAGGCCAAGTGAGTTTTCAGTCTGTCACAGACCCACTTGGCACGTCACACCAAGATCGTTCTGGAAAGTGGGCGTGTTTGTTTCTCCACGGTCTCTTGTCTTGCCTTCCCCCCGCCAGTGGAAATGGTAATATCATATAGTTAATACCACCTTATGAGACTTTCACAGCTTTTTGAATGTTAAGCACTTTCTTATTGAATTGGATGTTTGCTAATAAATCACATGGCACCGGGGGTTGGCATGATTCACCCTCTGCTCCTCTCAGGGTAATTCTACCATGCAACACTCAGGGGAAGCAAATTTGCATCCATTCCATGACTAATTTAGCTGTTTGCTTTCACTGAGCTAGTGTACACATCATATATTTCTCTCCCTCCTTTTCCTTTCCCCTTTCTGTCTCTGTTTCCTTTTCTTTCTCCCCTCACTCCTCTCATTATGCATCTCTTTTGAGAACCTGTCAATGTGTTATTTCACCATCATCTGTAACATCTACAGATTCAGTCAGAAAATACATTCTTTTATTAGATTTAGTTTTCTCTGTGGCTTCGATGACGGAGATCAAGTGTTGAACATCACTCGGAGAGATTTCGCTAAAGGACTGAGGTGGTAGATACTTAAAGTTATGATCTGTAATCCAAATAAACTAACCCGTATGCAGGACTTGAACCTGTTATTACTCTCAATTTGATTTTCAGGTGTTTTAATACACAAGCAGAAATAACATTTGATTGCAACTGAATATAGGTGTAAATGTTTTTCTTGTCTGAGGCTGTTAAAGGCTTGTTTGTATCAGCATTGTATGTAAACACAGCAGTAAAATAGATCTTTGTTTTCAATTATGTGATAAGAACTGTGCAAAGGCTGACTTTTTCTATTAAGGAGTCAAACTCCATAAGTATGTGCATATGCAAATAAAAAAGACTTGTATTGTAAGAGATTAAATGAAGCAAGTAAACAATATTTTCTTATGAGATACAATTTTAGAACAAAGCAAGTCCATTGTTTGTAGTTCAGGATACCTCAGAGTGACCTAGTGCAATTATTACATGGCCACCTACTCAAGGGAAAAAAAAAAAGAAAGCCTTGATTCAGCTTTAGGTGTATTAACTCAAGACCACACGCACGTAGCATGGGGTACAAAAAACATACACAAAGCAGTAATGGCAAGACAGTGGCCCTTGGCAGGATTTATGACTCCGTCCGCTGATGAAGCACTGTGATATCAAGCTCAAAGGTCAAGAATGAGCTTTAAGCTAACATGGACAAAAAGTCCTAAGAGCCATATAGAGTAGAGGAGCTATTTGTGGGTGCCCCTGGTTACTGTTAAAATCTCATTGAGTTTGTCCATAGACAGTTTTAGGTGGTTGGAGCGTTGGACTGACAACTCCACCAGTTGAATTATCAATACAGAGGATGAACAACTGTTTATTAAATATGTGTTTTGATAAATAGTCAAAGGTGCAATCCTACGTATATAAAAATGTTAAGATGATGAAAGATACAATAACTTAATATTCTGTTATGTCTGCTGCTAATGGAGGGCGGGAGCAAAAAAATGACTGTTGAGAAAAGTGATGGGACAATATGCAGCTAAAATTGATTCACTTTCAGATTCTTGGTCAGTTTTGAATTAAAGCAATAACTATGAATCGGTATTCTCTGATTTACTCTTCTATATAGATAAAAATTAAATAGTTAAGGAGGAATTCCACGATAAATGATCTTTTCTTTGCGCTGTACACATGATCAAATAGATTCTTGTTGGCATCTGATGTTAATACAGGTGATTTTTCTAACACGGTGTGTGTGTGTGCTGCTCACAATTAGCTTGTATCTATGTCATTTACTTGGATTTGAAAGTTTGGCTCAGATGAATTCTCTGACCCTTCCCTAACAGTGATGAAATAGGCAGGACCCTGAGGTTTATTACGTTGATAACCTCGTTGACTGTGGAAGCAGCTGCTGCGCTGAGTGTGCATATGTTGCTAAGCAACTGTCAATGTGATCAGTGTGTTTCTGTCAGACTCAATAAATAATAACTAGGAATGTCTTTTTTTTTTTTCCAAACGTCAACTTTGATTTTAGCTTGTTGAGTCATTAATATTTATTGTTCAGAGGAAAAGATTTCAAACTAAGTTTTCAGGGGCTTTAAGATTTGCTATTTCTGCAACTTTTACAGCTGTGTTAATCTCATTCATGCTTGTGTGCATTTTTCTGTTGCTAATTTGCATGAACATATAGCGAGGTGACTGGTTAGCGATGTAGGAAGTTGAAATCTCCATTCTTAATCCCTGCCTGCAAGATGCTAATTGGTCAGCTGTTTCTCCAACTGGCTGAAACAGTCAATCACAACATGAGACCCGTTTGAGTCGCTGAACAGATCTGGGATGTGGGTGACGGTTCAGAGGTCTGAAACCAGGCTAATCTGGGAAACACCGATTGAAGCAGAAGTACCGTTGCTATGGCTACCTTCATTTAACCATAGCAACACTTACCTACATCTTGTGCACTGATTTAGAACGAGGATGTAGTTGACTGGAACTGAGCTGTCCAGTGTGGGATCGGACAGACATCTGACAACCAATCAGAAACGGGTGTTTTCTGTGGCTGTGGTGTAATCACATTGAAACCAACACCAGAAGGATCCAGAGCTCCGGCACAACAGCAGCTTCAGAAAACAAAAAGTAAAGCAAAAAAACACAAGTAGATACATTAACTCCACTTCTCCATTCAGTCGACTAAAATGACTCCTATTTGGTGCTGCTGAGCTTTGTTTCACGGACAGATCTGTAATCTGAAGACATGTTTATAGTGTGTGGCGTCAAAATCGATGCCGCTGCTCCCCAGACGATCCACTGAGATACAAATCCGCCTCTCCCTGGGACACATCGTCACATTAGCCGACGACCTCTGACCTGCGAGGATTATTTGTCCCACATGCTCCGCTGTGTGCACTGCACAAAGCCACGTATGTCAGAGCGGTGAAATAAATGCACGTATGTTTCAGAAAGGGGGGGGGCATCGGTGCCCGTGGTTTAAGGGGGAATGTGAGTGTGTATCTTCTTTACGCCGTGAACAAAAGCTCATCCATGTTAATCAGAGCTTTGGCCCCATTGCCATTAATGACAAGTCAGGTGAGAAGGCATGTCAACACCAGGCCCTTAACAGCCAGACGATACCAAACCCCCCTATCCCATCCATCCAACCATCCATCGGCCGTAATGAGCACTCATCCCGAACTCCGCCGGCGGCCCAGAAATTGGAGTCATGATTATGAATTTATATGAGTGTTTAGGAGTGGCGGTTAGCCCAAATGCCACTGTTGCTGGCGGAGAACGCATTTATTAGGTTGATGGTTTTTCTGTGGTAATTTGTGAATGAGTGGGAGCTGGTTGGGGCGGATAACAGGATTGGAGTGGGTGATTAGAAGTTATCCTTAAAAGTTGTGTAATTCTTTTTCTAAGAAGATTTAAAAAAAAAAAAAAGAAAAAAAAGAAAAGAGGAACTCTGAGAAATGACCAAGCTGTACACAGGAAGGATTTATAGCATTTAAACTGCACAAAGCATTTAGTTAATTCCTGTGGAAATCTTGTTTTGCTCTTGATTTGATTATATGAATCGGAAGTTTCCGGACAAGATCATTAAAGTTTCATTTCAACATGTCTTGCGGGAAGATCAAAGACTAAATTTGGAGTGAGAAAATGATGTCAGACATTGCCGTGACGAAGATCAAGCGCTGAAACAGGCCATATTGACAGCTGCCGTCTGATTTATTAAACAGTAGAGAGTGACTGTTTTACTACCCAATAACCATAGAGGGAGTTATTACCATCGTTCATCATTCAGGCCATCAAATGGAGGCTTTCTTCTCAGTGTTTTGCTCTGACGTTAAAGTCAAGACAGATAATATCTGCTCCAGGTTCTATATTGTCCCTGACCCCCCTCCTTCTTTTTAGGCTCACTGTTATTTACTGCTCTGCCTGTGCTTCAAAACTACCACTTAAACTGCACAGCTGTAGGCCAGATAGCTGTTTTCACATCCAGCGCTGTTGCTTTAATACTTGGATTAGAGAGTTTAAGGTTTGAGCTATGGTTTCATTTTGACAGAATAGAGAAAATAAATTCTGATTGAATTCAATGCTGGAGAAAACACGCACACACACACGCACACACACACGCACGCACACGCACGCACACACCTGCTGGCGTGCATGTTACAGATATAGAGAATGAGGCTGGAACATGAGCCTCAGAATTTAAAAGTGTGGATTTCTTACAGAAAGAGATGATGATATTATGTTTATCTGCAAAAAGACTGAATGTTAGTGTTATTGTTAGTTATGTACAAGGCCATGATACATTGAACCTTATATAAAGCAAACAAGCAGTCAAATAAATCCTAAACACACAGGCAATGGAAAAAATATCTACACAATAGTCCTATTATAGCAAAAGGGAAGACATCAGAGAGATGAAAACCTTGTAGGAATTGTTAAAGGACTGACAGGAATTTAACTCTGAGCCTCCTGCAGGAAATCATTTTCTACATTTCTTCCTCTGTGTCTGGTTCAAGACTGTGGGGTTTTCCATCTATATCATCCGTGTTAATGGTAGCCATCTGTTGTGGTTATATAATGCATGTAATGCCTACAAAACAATTTTAATACATTTACTTGTATTTCTTAGCATTTAAACTACAAATTAATTTTAAGTTTGTCTACTTGATGTTATAATGTTTATGATTTTCATTATGTCTAGTGCCATTTTAGTATTATTTACTACTGAAACAGTAGCCTTTCACTGTATTGAATGGCTGTTGAATGTCTATGCATTCTGAAACTACCTTTTCATAGAGTCCATCTTTCCCATGCAGGACTCAAATAGTTTGCAGACGCATTAAAAAGAAAGAAGGAAGGAAAATGGAGAGTGTCTGCACACTGGACTAAAACTACCAAAACTATTTTAAATTAGACTGGGAAGGGTTGAAACATCTATTTATTCCAGTCCAATAAAGTTTGGGGAGCTTTAGTACGGTGTCTGAATGCTCTCTACTTTTTCCTTCATTGAATAAACTGCAGCTGGCCCAGCACTGGACTGGCAGCTGGTGCATGGGGCACATTTGACATAACTTGGATGACCACATTTGATCATGAGGTCAGCATTACTGTCAGACGGGTCTATTGACTGTCTTCTTAGTCTTCTTTGTCAAAAGAAATGGAAGTGATGAATCTCCTCAGCCCGTCTTGAAAATACATGCAAATCTCTGGAACCTACAGACACTAGGACACCTAGGACGAAGTATAAATACTGGAAGGTATTTAGATAACCAGTTTCATGGTAATGTATAAATAAGGGTGCCAAGAAAAACAAAAGAAATTAGTTCATGGAAAAATTAATTGTCCTTGCTAAGATCTCAAAGGTGCACCTGGGCTTTTTTTTTTGTTTCTTTTATTTAAACAGAAACTGATCATGTGGTTAACCACACAAATATTGACACACACTATGTGTGATAGGCCTAGACAAACTGTTTTAGTACATGTGCAGCCTTGGGCTGTGCGGTGAGAAAACTCCAGAAACTTAAACAGCAAGCAAAGCAGCAGTTACTGTTAGAATTCAAGGCCGTAACAAACTGGACAGTTACTGCATTTGCCTGCAAATTGATTAGGACTTCTGCCAACAGCATCAAATTGCGATTAGTTTAGGAAGGGATCTTGTACATGTAGTGACGAAGGATCTTAGAACACCTGTTTGCATTTTAAAGCGTCCGAGATGAATAGTTCTTTATTCCTATTCATCCCAAACAATTCAGCTGCAAAATGAGGTACGCATAGACAGAACAGGAGTGTATGGATGTACAAAAGGCACGAGGACAGTTTTTGAATCCAGTCCATCAGTGGCAAACATCCAAAAGTTGGATGCCAAGAATAATTCATCATTGATCGACACAACTTTTTCTGGTTGCGGGCTTTCAGAGCATCTCGGCACCGAGGAATCCTGCTATCGGTTCAATACAGACTCTTTTGTGGAACCGCAGAGAGTCGCTATGAACGACAAATCATTGCCAGGTGGTGGAAATGCCAGCATCGGTAATGACAGTAAACCACGGTGCCTGGAGAAATGGTATTAGACTGAAAAGTTTCATAAAGCGAGACTGTCACGGCTGCTCTGACCTGAATACAAAATTTCATGTTTTTCAGCGAAAGAAAACATGTTCTACAAGAAATGTTTCTGCAGGAGAATTTGTCAGCTCATCTCATAGATGACAAGGGCTAAAATTGACAATTCAAAAACGCCAATCTAACACTGACCATATCACATCTAACTGTCAAGCAGAGATGCTTTCCTCCATCGCCATGACAACAACTCTCTCCCTTGTCTCCACTTCTGCTTCTGATACTTTCTCACTGGGGGTGTGCTTCCATTATGCAGTTTGAAACTGTGGAGCTTAGTGCATCCTGCAAAGAGCAAAATGGGTGTTGCAGGCAGAGTAAGTGGCTCTTTGCTGTTGTAGTTGTTGAGATATAATGACAAATTGAAGACACTGAGCCCTAAGATCTTATGCCATGACAGGTGTTTTATCCAGAAGAAAGTGCACATGTACTGTACGGTGTATTAGATTAGACAGAGTGCGAATAATTCAAAGACAATCGGGGGGGTCAACTTTTTCTCTGAGGCAAAAGAGAACCCAGTACAGTGCAGGCATGTGCTTCAGTGAACTGACGTGTACAGTCCTGACAGTATCTTGCTTGTTTAACTAAAACTGTCAAATAAATGCAGTTTGAGTAGAAAGTACAATATTAACATCGCAAATGTGATGGAGTGGAAGTTTAAAGTAGCATAAAATGGAAATATGCCATTAAAGTACAAGTACCTCAAAATAGTACTTAAGTACTGTACTTAAAATAGAGCTACTTTATTACTTTCCACCATAAATAATACAATTACTTAGCCTTTAGCACACATGGATTTATTATTGTTTAATTACCCAACCAGGTAAAACTGGTTTGTGGTTGCTATTAAAGCAAATATCGGACAGGTAAAAAACCACCACAGCCACGCAATGGACTTAAAAAAAAAAAATTAAAATGAAATAGTAAACTCTGACATCAAAACACATCTCTACAACAACTAATCCTCCATTGTTTCACTACTCATGACTGAGCACCAGTGTTTGCTAATATTAGATAATGCATGGCATTTGATATTGGAAAGCCATCATTGGAAATTAAGGGTTGCTTTTACCTCAATTTGGGGGTCCAAGTCTTAAACTGGAGGGTTTTACCCCCTACCCCCTTCCTAAATTCAATCCCTTGAATCAGATCATACTTTGTTGTCCTCAGACAAGCAAACTGTTTCACATCCATAGAAAAAAAAAAAGCAGTACAACACAATATTACAAACAGACTGGTACACATTGGCGGTTCTTGGCTATCTGTGTATTACCTGTGGCCCACTGAGAACACATCTGCTTTGTTTGACAGGTTGAGAAATGAGTGAGGTCTGCAATAAGTCTAACCTGTGAAACACAACAAACAAAACATGTGAGGAATCTGGTGTAATGCTACAAGCGAGTCAGCTTTGTTTTGGTGTATGCAGTTTGAAACTTGAGTCAAGTGTCTGACCCACGGTACTGCAGCAAACTTGTCTACAAATACCATGGGTCAAATGCTTGACTGAAGTTTTTAAAGTTAATATACCAAAACACTGCTGCCCGTAACAAGTAGCTGGCAAATAAAGTTTAAATTTGTAGCATGCGAATGAATGCAGAGGCTGGGTTCGATGATTTTTGTCTGTCTACAGAGTCCCTCCTTTGACCTGATGGATTTTATGTTCTCCTGCTCTCACCCACCATCTCACTTTCTGATGGAGCAGTTCAGACCACTGAATCTCTTCTCTCATTAAAATGGGTTTGTCTGGGCGAGAATCTCTGATCTGAAACTGGAACCATCACGTTTTGACAGTTTTGCTTGACAAGTCATCTACTTAAAGGATTTCTAAGTCATTAAAACTGTCACATTGGACTAATTGATTAATTGACTTATCATTGGTACATTGACTTGAAAAGGTAGTAGTTTGAAAGGGTAGTGGTAGTCTCTTCAGAGTGTATAGTCAAGTTAATTTTTGCCAACAAATCCAACAATCTTGTAGAATAAAACTTAAACCACATTTTATGCCAGTAACAACATTACCACACCATTGCTCATGGCTTCACGTGGAAACAGCATGTAGGAATAAAACTATTTCAACCAGACAGGCTGTGCAGTCGAGGTGTGTCAGTGTGCACGAAAACACATCCCTGAGAAGCTACTGAAAAGACAACATGTCACACTTCGCCTTCCTGTCAACTTGTCACTCCTCTACTCTGGCTCCCCCGGTCCCAAACCACTGGTTTCACTTCTCATCTGGTCATCCCCTCTGTCTCCCGCTCATTTTCTCTCTCCCACGTGGGCTTGCTCTCCTTTTCAATCCCTTGTTTTACTGTCTTTTTTTTCCGCCTTGGGTGTCTTGCTGTCTCCTCAGCATCATGTTCAGCTTTCAATCCACTACACTCGCACGACTTCCATCCCCACTGAGAGCACTGCGCCTCCCCCTGGCCTCTGACAGCACACTGACACCCACCCGTAGCCCAGTGGGAGACGCCAACAGTTTAAAGAGGAGATAACAAGAGAGGGAATGAGGGAAAATGAGTTTTTTACTCTTGCGGTATCATCATCCGACCATCTCAACAGGTGATCAGCAGATGTCGTCACGATGAGACATCAAGCCACGATCAGAACAAAGCTTGTGGGCGCACGCAAACACCTACACACACTGGCCTGCCAGACACACCCTCTGCGTGTCCATGAAACACGTGTATTAACAAACATGCTGTTATATTTAGTGGTGACGTCTGCGATGGCAGTGCAGCAGCGTGTCGTGGTTGCTTGGATGATTTGGTGGTGCAGTGGTTGAGATTTTTCGAGATATGTCTAGATTCAGATCTGCTTCTTCTGTAGCAGTGAGGGTTGAGCTATTACAGGATATGTTTTTTTGATGTGCCTCCTTTTACAGGCAACAAACAGGTTTCCCTGTCTGATAAAATCTAAATCCACCTTCTTTACTGTGATGCTCCTATATCACTGTGTTTGAAAGAAATATGACACTGTCAGATAGAAACCGTAATGAAACAGCTGTGTGACCGATTCGTCTTGAATTTCTGCACCAATAACTTAACCTTAATTTAGAGTTTTCATGTGACTGGTAAAGATAATGCTGTAAGATTTAGGTGTTAATTCATACTTTTATTTTAGTTAATTAACTAAATTAAAATATATTTACAGTGTACTGGTGTATTTTAAATCTCTACACATTCATTATTCGTGTTGGTTACAATAACATTGTACCCACAAAGGTATTATTGCTGGTATTTGGGAATAAAAGGGCATTGTTAAAACTCAACAACATGATATTTGGACACAGTGGTGCCTGTGAGGCCCCTGATATGGACCTGTGTTCCCTCGAACCGTATGTTAAACCCACTACAACAAAATCTGGCTGTGATAATAGACAGTAATTTTAAATTGGCTCTTATCTAAGGTTAAGTCCTTTATGTCGTTATATTATTTTGAAATGGTTCAAGGCCAATATGGTAGGTCAAAGTAGAACCAGGAAGCCCATTTCTGAACTATGATGAACTGTTCAATAATGTCACAGTCAACCATTGTTTTCTTTTCCGCAGAGGTTTGGCTAACCTGGAGATTTTATTTACCACATTTTTAATTGTTTGACTGCTTGTTTTTTGCTCTGCTGGACACTTTATACAGCAGTATATGCAGATTGTATTACTGCAACCACACTTTCTCTAATTTCAGTCTTGTCGTATCACAAACAATATTCAGACATATTCAGATATTTGAATAACCTTCATGTAAATGCCATAAGAGAATTTTGACCAAGGTGTGAATCATATGAATCAAAATTTTCAAATCAAAGGCTTAACGTTTAGAAAATGCATTGAGTTTGAGAATATTTGGATTGTTGTATTTATAGTGCAATGACAATAAATTCCCTCTAGATTACATTTGGCATTGGCTTTACTATACTGCCTCAGAAAATAAAAATAAAAAGCCTACACAGGGTAGCAGACTGCCAGCTTTTATTCCAATCAGGAACGATGCCACAGACTTCTGAAAGCAAGACAACTTGCTTTGGATGAAACAGCTCAAAGGGCTCGCGGTAATTCTCTGTTGTAATCATTATTCTAGTCACCTTTATTTCATTTTCCACCAACTTTATTAAAGCAGCAAAGAGCAGTGACTGCCAGAGATATTATTCCACAGCGCCATTTGCATAAAAAGCAACAGGGTGCTTTTCTAGCCATATGGGTCTATGCAGAGCTCTCTGCATACTTCTGAGGTAAAAAAGTGGAGGTATGCAGATGGAATCCTGCAAATAATTTACTCTCTTAGATGGACACAAGTGTTAATTAGAAAGAGCCAGAATATTTTGCAGTATCACTGTTGAGATATGCCAGTTGAATAGTGCTAGTTAGTTAGGCAGGAGGCTGTGCAATATTCATGACCCAGCCTTTTTAAAATCCTCTTGATATGTCAAAACGTAAAGGAAATATGTCATTTGAAGGATCGTCGCTTTCCTGCTCTCTCCTCTGTCCGTGATGAAATGGAGCTTTTACTTGAAGGCGTCACTGTAATTAGCGTTTCTGCATGTGTGTGGGGGTGGGGTGGGGGGGGTGGTGGGGAGTGTGTGGATGAATGAGTGTATGTGTGTGGATGAATGTCAAATTTGCTTTTTTTTTCTCTTCGCTTCGCTTTCGTTGCATCTTTCAAAATTTATGGGTTTTATAAAATCAAGAAGTCAAAATACTGACAAAATTGATATGTTGGTGTTGACATGTTATACTTGAGATGAATATATTTCAACTTTTTTCTAACTCGCCCACACGATCAAAGTCTAACTTAGAAAGATCATCAGCAAGAAAAAACAAGCCATCGTCGACAAACATCATGACTTTTTAATCCTGGATTGATGCAAATACATGTTATGCAAACTTTACATCGCACTTTGACTCACTTCAGAGCAGATACAATAGACCTTTAATGATTTCAAAGAAAACTGGGACATTGTAACAGAAGGAAGAAGGTAATAAACATGACACATTGAGTAATTTTATCACTCAACGATACAGACAAAAACTTTGGTGTTCCTGTTTACTCTGTGTGGGAGACTCTGGGGGGATAAAAGACTCAAAAATGCTTCCTGAAATGTGAAACAAACATGCAGTGATTTCCATCTGTGAGATATGCATCGTGATGTACAATCCTAGACTAGATCAAAGGGCAACTCGACTATTCACACCTTCGCTGATTTCTCTTGACACTTGACAAGTCACCCACCTCCCTCTTCTTCTGTCTTCTTGTATTCTTTAAGTTTCTCTTTCCTTGAACTTTTCAAATGCTGGGTAGAAAAAGTTTCTGAATAGATGCTTTTAACAACTGTGGAGTTGACAGCCCCCCGTTTTCAAAACCAAATTTGGGAATCCTCTCCTTTCTGTCTACATTCATTTCCCCCTTTTTCCCCTCCCTGAACGTCTACAAGTCATTGCGAGGAGAGGATAAAGGCATGCATGCGGGGAGATGAATGGTTTAATTTAGATTTAAATGGCGTAAAAGTGGGCTAATCGGAATAGCTGACAAAAGCTCTATGACGGAGAAGTGATAACCTGCTTGCTGCTTCCTTATTGCAGGAGATGGGAATGAAGTGCTGGGTTGGTTTACAGGCCTAATTGCATGACTCAGTGATCCGAGTGAGAGACTGACATGGGAGGAAAAAATTCCAGTGGGATTTAACACTCAATGAGCATTACTTTGCATGATTCACAGCTTTAGATTTTTTTACTTTAAATGTCTGTTTTTGATGGATAAACTTTTTTCTTTCCTTTTCATATTTAATACTCTCACCTGTCACTTTCATGTTTGTCTCTGGATTTCAATCAATGTCTTCTCTTCTGTTTGCTTATCAACCTGCTTTTGTCTGCGTCATGTTTTTGCTGCTTTGGTTTTTCTTTCTTTCTTTCTGCTTCTTCTCCACTGCTTTTTCTTTCTGTTCCGTCTTCCTGGCTCAGTGTGCATCTACTTCACCTGTCCTTCACTGTCTGGCCTTGGGTAAATGTCTCAGACATGATTTAAGAGTCCCATTTATAGACTGAAAAATCAGATGTCACTCAACTGGAGAACTCAATCAGGCTTGCTGCTGCTTTTCTACATGTCATTTGACACAATGTTGTTACTCTGAAAAAAGTTAAAAAGAGGTTTATTTTTGTACCTCTGGATGAATTGCTGTATGCAATTGTGTATATATCTTAATGCGTTATTTCCTCTTGGGCCTGTATGACGAAGCAAGTTCAGTTCAATTTGATCTCGATTAACATTACAGGGGGAAGGGAAGAATTGAATGTTCGATATTCTCTTCAGTAACACCTCATTTAACTAATCATTCCAGACTGCATTTTAACCATGGTGACATTACAAGATATAGTCTGTAATGGACATGGACATTCTGCAGGACAACGCCAAGAGAAAGGAAGCTGAGAGCAGGAGTTAAAGAAACTGTGTGAATTTGAGAGAAAACTTCTACTTGAAGTCATAACTTTTCACAGACATTAAACACATATTTACAGTGTATTGGTCAGTCTGTTTCTGCTGCCAAAAGCAGAGAGGAGAGAGATGGAAAAAGGAAGGAGTTAATGCCTGATAAGGTCTGTCTGTTTCAGACATTTGCATTAAAGATTAACTGGAAGGTAATTAACAGTGAGTGGATTTTGTTTTTCCAACATAAGACAACAGAGGGTATTTATTTCCAATTATCATCACAAAATGGCCTCATGTTATCCTGAGTTGCAGTGAGTCATGTATTTAGTGTGGTGTCCTCCGTTTGTCAGAGGCCCTGGTGTAAAAGCTATTTTATTCATGTCGGGATTCTGTAGTAATAATGACTCTGTTATTCCAGTGAGCTAATTGGTCAGTAGTAGGGCTGATGACAGGTTTTGAGCTGCAGCTTAGGTTATATACCCCTGTTAAAAGCGAGCCATCTTAAACCAGCTCCTCTCCAGGCATGTTTTAAAATACTCTGCTATGATTAATATTTTGTTTAACATGGTCTTCCCACAAAAAGAAAACGGAAAACTAGGTCTAGAAGCATATCTTCGCTTACTTCCTCAATGAGAACTTCTGGATCAGGCCTTGTGCCCCGCCCACCACCTCTGCTGACGCTAGATTGACAGGTGAAAGAGCAGTGTGTGCCAAGATGGTTTGTGTTACTCAGCCACATGTTTGAGCCTCAGTCAGACCCAGACTCAGCTGAGGAATCTGTTAGGACCAAAATCTGCAACTAGATGTATCAGAACAGTTAGAGCAGTTAGCATCTTTTATTTGTTTGTGTTCTTTGTTAGCTTGTAACGAGCAGTGGCTGACACAGTGTAAGTAGTTGTGCTACTGTAACAGTTCTAGAGAGAATGTCATTGGTTCACTGCTGTTCCAAGGTGGAAATACAGTTGTCTTGTATCATATAAAAAACATCTAATGGACAAGTTAACAAGGTTAAAAACTTGATTTTCCTCAGAGGGGGTCTTCAAATCAAAACTTAGATGGATAAAAGACTAATCTTGCTTCATGACACAGGACCCAGACTTCACCACGGCTCATGTTTTTGAACCCAAGAGGCAGCCCGAGCCAGCAAGTAAGTTGTGCGACAGTTCACTCGGTTCATAGTTACCTCCCTACGACACGAGGTTCTGTGCACTTAGGTGATATCTTTAGTGAAACACATAAAAGTTTTACTAGAGCAAATTCTATGACAAGCTGACAAAGACAAATTGCACTTTCAGGCTTAATTATCCAAAACTCAAATTTGAAATGACAGGTCCCCCCAAAAGGAAGCAGGCGGACAAACAAAAGCTGGTGATTATGGGAAATTATTGGTGACTTGAGATTTGACATGAAAAACTCATTTAAAAAGATGTTTTTCAAGTAATTTTAAGGCTTCTGCCAAAAAGCAAGAACGCAACCACAGAGACAGCTGTTGGGTGTTCTGCGGTAACACCCCTTGTCAGTTTGGTCCAAAGAGCTAATTCATTAAGCCTTGATCCCTTCACTCAAACCTCAACTTTCAAATTCACGCTGATGCTTCTCAGATGGTTCCTCGAGTCTAAACGGATAAAACTTCAAATTGTCATTGGCTGCCAACCCGAAAACCTGGCTGTGTTTTTCTGAAAACTTGCAAGGTACTTTTGCTGTTTCTTTAACTTGCTGGATTACAGCAGCAGTTTGAACAGAAAGGTTTGCCTTAGTCAAACACTCTTTGTGGTGGAAGTGAACAATGGCCAGACAGAGGACAAATCTTTCCTTTAAACCTGGCAGGAATATATTAAAATGATTGATTGTGACTTAAGCTGTCTTTATGTTTGGTCTTTTCAATTGAGGGAGATTATACAGATGAATTGTGTGGGTGCTATGAAATTGATGAAAAATAATGACCACTACTGTACAATCAATTCCTGCTACTGCTAATACTGCAGCGATTCTTCCATCCACTGCTGTAATGGAGCTATCTGTATAAATCTTTTCTTAAGACAGTAATTTTACACTTAAACAGCCTTGTGATGATTATGTATGTAAGTACAATCTAACAATTAGTAAAGCTGACAGAAATATTATTTGTCAGCATCAATAATAGGTTACAAACATTAAACCCACCATCAAATTCAATTGGAAATGCTTACTAATGCATGATGATATCAAATGAACTGGTTTTCTTTGTCCTGTCTTATATAATCTTCTCTCTCTTCCTATCCCGTCTGCTTTTCTCCTCCTGACAGCAGTTTGTTTTATTTTCTGGCCTCCTGCCAGTGGCTTGTGAACATAACACCCAACCTTGCACACTGCATCATGATCACTTAATCCCATAATTATACGGGTACAGTACACTGTACTTACCGTCGGTGCCATCACATCTATGGTGTGTTCTCTGTGGTCATGTAAAAAAATGTTGCATTGCAGCAATTTTGTTTTGTTAGTTTGTTGGGTGCAGCATTACAAGTTAACCGGAGCTGGTGTGCATGGATTCAGAAGTAGTTTGTTCTGAAACAATACCCCCCTTGACCTTCAGAACAGATAGAACAAATTAAACTATGTGATAAAATGAAACTCTTATCATCAATCTGTTGTTTTCAGTGCTCTCCAGGAGACATTTAGCAGTAACAGTATTGGAAATGACTTCTCTTGGTGCCCCTTGCCTTGTCCATCAGGGTCACTTTCATACCTCTCTGAGAGCTCATGTGAACTTGTTGCATTCAGCCGGGGGGGGGGGGGGGGCTACAGTATATGTAGGTGGAGAGAATGATAATGATAGTTAATGACAGAAGTAGAGAGAGAGAGTTTTTCCAGCCACTTTTCATATCACTTACTCAAAATGCAACATATATTGCAGCTGCAGTGTATTATGGTCTGTGTGTATGCACTACTGTGGGTGGAGAAATTGAATGGTATCTCTGTGTGATTGTGACTGAAGCCTTTGCACCTTAATGTTGCTGTTATAAATGTTGAACATTTGTTATTTGTTTTATTCATTTTATTTCTCCCCACTTTTATTTTTTAAAAGGAGGGGAGATGTGGGCATCCCTTCAAATGCCTCAGAAATTCTTAGCCACATTCCAGTATGTTGTCTACACTATTCAACCATCTAAGGACGTAAAAAATACTTTCTACCAACAGAATGGCCAAGATGTGTCAAAAGTTGTTTGTAGAATTTTTCCCTCAAAAAAAAAAAAAAAAAAAAAAAAAAAAGGACAGCAAGGCATCGCCTGAAGGTCATACAACCTACCATAAAGCTTTAAAGTTGTGTCCTGTTGTAAGGCCAAGGTACATTGTCACACTTCATAACAACAGCAAGCATGTACAGACTTGACATCTTGGTGCAGATATTTACTGTCACTGGAATTTAAATAGCTTTTTGCCTCAGCTCAGGCAGCTATCAGCTATGCTCTATGCACCTTGGACATGGAATAATCCGCAGAAAGATCTTAAATTAGATACTTTTATAGCCATTGAAAATTTTAAGGGCATTGCAAAAATGTGGTGAATGAGACTTGTACTTGTTTTTCTTGTGAGGCCATTGAGTTTTATGTTTTATGCTGTTTCAAGCTTTTAATATGTTGTGATTTAATATGTTTTTGTATGATTGCTACCTTGGCCAGGTCTCCCTCTTTTTATCTCACTGGATCTTCCTGGTAAAAGATAAAGGACATAATAATTGTTACCCTATCCCAGGTTTGATGAGTATACATCCATCATTACATTTTTTTCCTTTTCTTGTCTTGTTTCCCTCAGAGCCAAGAAGAAGACCAAGCCCTTGAACCTTAAGATCCACAGCAGTGTGGGCAGCTGTGAGAATCTGCCCACGCAGCGCTCACCCCTCCACACCGAACGATCTCTGCGATCCTTCTTCTTCCCCTCTTTTATCCCGTCCACACCTCCCGTCCACGCCGAAACGCCCTCTGCAAGTAAGAGAACTCTTCTTTTTTTAATCAGCTCACACTCAAGCATTTATGACATTAGATTTTTTAATGCCTTTAATATATGTCTTTCATATTCTAATCCTCTATGACATCTGATTGCTTAGTTTTCAGGCAATGTTTCATTTCTGCTCTCTGCCTGGTTCAGTTAAAAGAAAGGGTAGTGCACTTTGGGGTTGAAAACTGAACTTGGGTTGAAGGATTATCTGCATTTGTAAACCAAAATTAGTCTGTATTACTTCTCTGAAGACAAAGCAGTCCAAATCCTTTGGAATGCATCTTCTTACTCTTGTACTAAAACCAGCTTTGTAACAGTTGTCTAATGTAGTTTTGTAGTTTTTGACCTCAGTGTGTCAATCTGCCTTGAAATCTGGGCACTTAACCAAACCGACCTCTCCACAGTGGTAAAAAAAAAAAAAAGACCACTCATATGCCCATAATCATTCTTAACACCACAATCCTTTTTGTTAAAAATATACTTAAGTAGAGCTCTGCTGGAAAATGCAACAAATGAACAATCAGGCCAGAGCCATAATGACCGGAGGTGGTGTGTTGCTGCACCTTGGCAGCCTTATTGGTTAAAGCATTACGTGCATACTGCAGAAGCCATTAGACTGAGGAGGAGAGGCAGAAAAAATAGAAAGTAATGGAGGTCATGTCAGGAAAGGAGTGATGTATGGCCGTCACTTAGTGTTGTGAATAGTTGTAGACCTTGACTAACAGGTATGTGGGACACAGCAGTGCATATTCATTTGAGGCATGCCGTGGAATAATCACACACCATATGCATGAAAGGACACAGAAATAAGGATGGGAAAAAAAGACCGATTTGGGAATTAAGGTATAAATTCATTGGCATACTCTCAATTTCTAATGCATGCATGTGCATTAAGAGTATCAGTACAGTTACAGTTTACAGAGGGTTTATAAATTGCAATTAAGGGCTTTTTTCAGTGATTGAAAAATAATTTACTAATGCTTCTGCATTTCTAAACCATTAATAAAAACACAGTTCGACAAAAGGGACCTGTGATCTTCTGGAAAAGTGCTGCAAAAATATATACCAAAAACATACCTTTTTAAGGATTTAATACAAAGTGACAAACCAGCTGCAGACTTAATGGTTAATGTTTGATTGTTAAAGGTCCCATATTTTACACTTTAACACTGTTTTTATTTGAAGTGTTGATATCCATAAAAAGATGTATTTGTGGTTTTAGAAACCAACCAAAAACCATCTCAGTGTAGTCCTACAGCTCCTCTTTGGAGCTCTAGTAACAACAGGTCAGTGAGCCGATCAGGAGAGAGGCTCTGAGCCTTTCTTCTGATTGGCTGACTGTTTTCTGAGTGAAAGAATAAAGACCAGATTTCAGGTAAACACTCAGGGAAACCCTGAACTGCAAGGTTGGATGGTGGGTCTGGGTGGGCTTGGCGTCGGGCATTGCTGAGAGTGGTGACTGCTTTGTTGTGACATCACAAAGTTACATAAGTCCTGATTGCTTGTTTTAAGTCACAGTTTCTGAAAACAGGCTGTGTGTGTTTCTTTGTGGACTGAGCACTTTGATACTTCCACAGTATGAATGTACAACCTAGATCTGCTTTATAATCAAATAACACATGGAAATCTCACTTTATGCAATATAGGACCTTTAATACGTCATTAATATTTAGAATTTAAGACTTAACAGATTGTTGTAAAAATCCCTGACTTCACATCTTTTTCTGTTGGCTTAATAAAAAGTGACAAACCAGACTTAATGGTTGATGGATTGTTATGGACTCGACCATTAATGAGTCACCACTTTAGAGCCATCTTTCATAATTTGGCAATTTAGGGTTTTTCTCTTGAAGTTCTTAACTGTATTTGATCCACTTGGTATCATCCCACAAGGTTAAACAGATTTGGAAAGAAGGTCCTTTATATTCTCTTAAGTGTGATGACATATTTGTTCTTGTCACTATAGTTTATGTTGTCTGCTATTCATTCCAGACTGGAACACATGGTTATATATATAAATATGAGATGTGCAGACATAAGGAATTGCTGGCTGTCAGACTTCAGCATCAGTCTTGTCAGGGGAGTTGTTTTCTCTGCTTAATTTGAATTATAATCTTACTCTGAAAAGGGGGAATCCAGACCTGCTTTTTCAGATAAAGGTAGAAAGTCAAGTACCTAAATCTGAAAGTTAAACGAGTAGGGACATGATATTTGATCACAAAGCTGTAAATAATGATCAAAAGCCTGCAGTCATTCACAATGAAGCCATCTCCCATGTCTCCACCTGTATGTGTGTGGGAGTGTATACTGACAACCCACTGAGCTGGAGCGTCTAAGTTAACAGCGTCTGCTCCAGGCTAGAGCACAGATAGTACTTCTTACGTAGACGGAGAGTTTTTTAGGAGGAAGTACATGCTGCTTTTTTTATCCTGCTGTACTAGAAAGCATTATTAGACACGGCGGGTATCGCAGCTTTGTTTGGAAACCTGCCTGTACACCCTAAAACCCAAGATAAGCTGTCCGCTGTGGACCGCTCTGAAGGTTGACGGAGTTGTACATCTTTATACGCTCCCTCAGAAATATCACCTCTAACATCTCACCTTAATATGACCTACTTCCCTCAGGTGTGCTATTTTAGTTATCCCAAATACAGGTTAGACTGCTAAAAAACTTTGTTTGAGTTGGTGTCAATTACAGTTGTAAATGCCTAGAGCGAGGTGCACAGAGTTTCTGTTTGTGTATCGGCTTATTTGCATTTCTTTTTAGATTAACCTGCTCCCGGAGTGTAACTGATCTGTCTGTGTATTTACAGTCATAGCATCAACGTTTAACTTTGTCATCTTTCAGTCACTTAAAGCTGCAAGTTTTTGCTTTTTTTGCAGATGTATTGAACCCACTTTCTGCCCCTTCTTTCACACAGATTTCTTTTTATTTAAGTTTTTCATTTGGTTTCGTGTTACTACTATGTTTGTACCCAATATGTCAGAATTGTATTGTTTGGTGAAATAAGAAAGAAAATGCAGTGCTCTGTGGTCGATAGAAAGTCTGTTATGTGACAAAACTGTGCTTAAAGGTCCTGTATTTCACACTTTTGTTGTGTTGTGTTTTGATATCCTGACAAGTTACAGCACCAGTATACAGTATATTGTTTATTTGTGATTTTAAGCACCAAAAAACATCTTAGGCTTTTCTCTGATCTAGTAACAACAGGCCGGTGAGCCAGTCAGAAGGGAGGTTGTGAGCCTCTCTTCTGATTGGCTGTCTGATTTTCGAGTAATAAATATATAGCAGATTTCAGGTAAAACACTCAGAGAAACCGAGTCTTGCAAGGTTGGATGGTGGGTCTGGGTGGGCTGGGTGGGGCTTGGGGCATGACTGAGAGCGGTGATTGCTTTGTTGTGACATCACAGTTATAGAAGTCCTGACGGCTGGTTTTAAGGCTCAGTTTCTGAATACAGGCTGTGTTTATATAGAACCTAGACCTGCTTTTTAGTCAAAAGACATGGAAATCTCACTTTATACAATATTGGACCTTTAATAATACAAAAATAGAAGAGTGAAACATCAGATCACTCAGGGCTTGATGTGCTTACTTGTACATAACTAAGTAAAGTGAAATGATTTCTTACGCCTCAGTTTCCCTGGGGGTAGTTCGTAGTTGTTATTTTAGGAACAGCATACCTGTGTGTTTGTGTGTGAACGCCTGCGTGAGCATGTGGACAGGCGCGCGTGTGTGTGTGTTTGCACTCCAGTCAGCCAGGCTAAATAGCCGTCTATGTCCAGGTCTATGTTTGGGATTACGGTATCACTGCCATCTGATACGTCAGGACCCTCCAGCCAACAGCATTAACTCTCATCTGTCTATTCACCTGAATCAAAACAGGCGGAGGACCCACAGGACTGGCTGAGGTGACCAAACACTGTCTGCTCAGGATGAGTCAGTGCCCAGTCCAAGCTGAAATGTCAGCGCCCTCCTAAGAGTTTGTTTGGCTTTTCACCCAGAGATACTGTCTGTGATAGCGTGGTTATGATATGTTTAGATTTCATAAAAGATTCACAGCAGTGTATCTTTGCTCGGGCGGTCTTCGGCGCGTAGTTGGATTCTAGATAAAAAGACGCAGACGTTATCTGCAGATAACTGAAATTGTGTGCTGATGTTTGGTCTATTTAAAAGGATAAGGCTGGCAGTATTCTCTTCTATTCTATTTTCCATCTTGTAAACAACAAACCCCATGGAACAAACAATGTGTTAGTCCCTTTATTATAACTGTTTGACTTTCCTCCAGTTTCTACTGAAGATTTAAAATTACACACACAATCAACACAAGAACTTCTCTTAAGCATCAAGTTAGTGGAGTTGGAAAACACTAACTAAAAACAAAAAAAAACAAGATCAGTATTGGCAAACTTATTAGCAATCCAGTCCTTTTCATTAAAGGCCCTGCACATGGTAAACCCATACACACAGCGGTGGTGAAGCAAACTGGAAATCCTCCATCGCCTTTGCGATCTATGACATCCTCCAAAGGGTGCAGTTCCTGAATTGAAACACAGCTAGCCACTGACTCTCCTGTTGGCGTACATGTAGTTGTAGTGACATCCTGTGACCCTCCTTAATCACCAGCACCTGTGAGGGTGTGAAGGCCCTTTATTTACTCTTTATCTCCTTGTTTAGTGCCCTGCGTTTACTCTGATTATGAGCTCATAAAATGCAGTGGGCATCTAACCTGTGCCATGGAGAAGACTATTGCTTGCAAAACTTAAATTACTTTAAAGTTCTGATGCACAAACACCAACAAAAGTCTGCAGACAGACAATAAATATGTGTAATCATGCTAATGCATGGAGTTATGTGGGCAGGCTTTGCGCAGTGGAATCACGGTTCATTTTTTCGCACAGCGCCTGTGTTATGTTAATGTATGCGAAACAGAAGTTTTAAAAGTGTATTTCACTTTTTGCAAGCAAGCTAGCATAATGTTTTTTAATGTTTTTATTTTTGGCTGTTTACCCTCGTGGTCGACTTGAATAATAAATATTCAGTTTTCTGTGTGTTTGCTCTTGCTCAAGGTGTTATGAAAAGTCTTTTTTTTTTTTTTGTCTAATGTGAAAAGTTATGGTGGTCACAGTGGGTCATTTTCCACCGACAGCTCACCTCTAGCGCCTCAGGCTGTTTGAGCTCACACAGTTGGAGCGGACAGACGCCCCAGCTTGTGATGCTGCCTCGTGTCCACTTGGAGGTCCACCACCAGCCCTGGGACTCGACCAACACACACACACACACACACACACACACACACACACTCACTCACTCACACACACACCTGCTGCAGAATTGATGTGTGTGTGTGTGTGTGTGAGATGGAGAGAGAGAGAGAGAGAGTGTGGGAGTCTGTGAGTGTGTGCTTGTGGATATAAATGGCTTGAATGTTCTTCATACGCTTTGTGCACAGTTCACCCTGTTTATTTCTACATGTGTTCTAATGACGTCACCCGCTCTCCCGAACCCTCACATAGACGCTTTGCAGTTGCGTCACAGATCTCCTAGCAACCGAACGTTGCACCACAATGGAGGTCCCTTTGAGAATTGGCAAATAAATAATGGCTACAAATGCTAAATTTATAACAGGGTGAGGGAAAAAAAGAGCTAACTTAGAGGGATAGTTGAGGTTGTCGTCAATTCAGTGTTTCAGTAAAGACGCACAATTTTATGCAAATGGTCGTCATTCGAACATCGATTCACAGCTTCATCGTTATGAGGAGATGGATGTTGACATGTTGCCTCAGCTTTTTTCTGTTTTTGACTAGCAGGCGGAATAGAAAGTGAATCTCATGTATTTTCTGTTATTCTCTATACTTTGTATTTTGTTCTGTATATTCTTGGCAAATCAAGACAATTTTATTCATGCAATGACTTTTTATTTACATGTTCTCCTGTAGCAGCAGGCCACCAGTAAGAAAACTGTTTTCCAGGCGGTGAATGTTTTGCAGGTTGGTCTTAATTTACTCTATTTCAGGTGCAGAACTCTTGTCTCACTCCGACTAATGAAACCCTGCAGAGGAGGTCATAAACTCCAGTCAATAAACAGGTGGACTGGTCAATAGTTGCTGTGTTGGTTCCATGGAAAGCAAGGGCAGGTGTTGGAAACAGTGGCACAAGTCAGAGGAGTGTTTGTGAATACTGTACTGCTACTGCGTCTATATTGAAATACTGTCATTGGGAAAAAGATCCCACCGACCCCTTTGTGAACTTTGTAAACTCTGAAAACAATGAATTAGTTTTTAGTGTCTGAAGAACTTTGCGCTGTAACTTGTCACCGCAGCTAATCCAAAACAAACTGCTGTAATAGCCAATTAGCCAGCAGGTTTTAATGGCATTAAACTAGCTACTAAAATGTTCTTCTACAAATGACACAGTACAAGTTCACTCTATTTGCTCATGATGCATTGAATGCTTCATGCATGTTTGGGCTCCCCATCTGTCAGCGCCACCAAAGCCTCTTTCTAGTCCACTTTGGGATTTTTATCTAGCCATTGTCTCAAATTGGTATGAGGCAGAACGGCTCGAGGAAGACATCAGACCTCGGTTGAGACACAGCCCATGGGTATTCAACAGTACTAAAACAATTAGCTGTTCGTCATCAGTGGTGTCCAGGAGCACTGGGCCTCTGATGTAGCTGCTGGAGGAGGCATTACGTCACCTGAAAGCCCTCTGTAGTGTCAGATTGGCATCGCCACCGAAACCTGCTCTGTCTGTCGGTCGGTTTACTCTTCTCTGTGCTCCGAGCCATTTGAGTTCTCCAACTGAGGAAGTGTCTACCGAGCCATAAGGCCTCCAGGCATCATCTGTTCTCCCATTCCTCCTCCCTCTGTCTCACTGGCACACTTAAACCGCCGATCTTAAAAGACTCCCACTATCTATTAGGCCTTGCGGAGACACTTGTTTCAGCCATGATAATTGCAGTTTTTTTTCCCAGCACTGCGATGGTTATTGGAAAATTTTTCACAGGGATTTGGGTGTGTGTGTGTGTTTGCATGTGTATGTCGGTTAATTGTAAATGTGTTATATATATATATGTGTGTGTATGTGGTCCTGTTCGTCAAAGTTGACAGCAAAATATTCTGCAAAAAGGCTGATCGGCGTGTAGCTGTTGTCATAGCAACTGTGCAACCTGGCTTTGTCTCCCGTTCATCGGAGGAGTTTTTTATTTTATTTTCCTCACACAGGCATAGAAAGAAAAAAAAAACGCTCTCGTCTATTTCCACTCTTAGGTCGTTTCTTGCTGCCATTCCAAACAAATACTTGTTCGGCTGTGTACTCTCACCTTGTGGAAAGTCTCATTAAAGCACACGGATGACGAACGATGAGAATACGGTGTGCAACAGCCTGTAACATATCGCTCATATAACACTCATGTGCTATAATGCAGCACATTGTGCAGCAGACGCCCACACATTTTTTACAGTCCTGTTCACTTCTTCTGCTGCTCTGCACAGTCCACTGTATACAGACACCATCCTGTCAGACTCTGTATTTTGTTAACTGGCCACAGCTCCTCATTCAAACTGTGGTTCTGAAGTTGTTTATTGATGAATTTGTTTGGTAAATTCCCATCTTAAGCTATTGATTATCTCCTAATAAATACTGTGCCAGTTCATTCATGCATTTGAAGCTTTTATCCAAACTGCCAAACTGCTCCCCTCCGCCCATTGAGCTGCATACGACCTTGATGATTCTGATAATGATGAGAGTAGGTGTCGGTGACAGTGCGACAAATTAGAATAAATAGAATTTGTGTGCGTATGTGTGTGTGTGTGTGTTTTTTTTTTTCATGCTGTAAATATCTAGTGTTTTTAATTGTCGCACACTCCACTCTCTTTCCTCTTTCACCCGCAGTAGAAATTTCTCCTCCATGGGGAATAGCAGTGTTTAGCGCTCAGTCAATCACTTGGAGAGGCATCTCAGTCTGATGTCAAATAAACTATATTTGGCTCTAAATAGGCTCCTAGACTTGAGTAGTGTTTTTATCCTTGCACGCACACACACATATCCCCCTCGGTGTAACCCACACACACAGACAGAAACATATATTCCTTCATCTTTTTTCTGTAGTTGCATTTCTCTTCTTAACCCACACAAGAATACACACACACACACACACACACACACACACACACTCAACCCCACGGCCTGCTGTGGGTGTCATGTGACTGGCTAGTGGAAAGGGGGGGGGCACAAGCACGGCATAGGCTTAATTAGGCCGAGGCCAATCAGAGAAGATGGAGTAGGACACTGTCGTCTGGCGCCTTGGGGTCTCTCAGCTCCTGCAGGCTCATCTGTCACACACACAACCACACACATACACACACACACACACACACACACACACACACACACACACACACACACGCACGCTCCAGTGGTGTTTCGGTCAACCACATGCATTATTAGGTCAAGTCTAATCATGCTAGCGTGTATTTGGTGGATCAGGTCTGACTGTCAGGTTTTGGGTAGGTGTTCCATGTCAGCATCTCCCTGCTAACATCTATGAAAGCTGGTCAAGCTGTCAAGGTTTAAAGCAGCGGTCCAGTCAAGATGAAAAACTTACTAAAAAAAGAACCATCATTGCCGTTGCCTGTGCCTCTTCACCTCTACCCAATAATGCTACAGCTCTCCAGAGAGAGTTTTTCTGCCACCAGTCACTAAAAGCAGTTTTCATCTGAAGACTCCAATCCACAAGTGTGATCTCAGTGTCTTCACTTTTTTCTTTCAAGTAAAAACACATTAGTAAGAGCCTGTGAATATGAAAATTGACAAAGCCGTCCTTTGTTTGTTTGTGTGTCAGTGGAATTACCAAATGAACCGATTTTCACTAGACTGAGTGGAGGGATGGGCCATGGGCCAGGTCTGGTGAAAGGGGTGAATCCAGGAATTGTTTTATCGTTTTTCCTTCAACACTTTCGTCACTTTTTCAGGAAATAATGTATGAATCAATGTGGTTTTTACATGTATGGCTTTGTACAGTTTGGTGCAGATCCAGATAATAATCTGGATCCAACAGACATGTGTTTGTTTGGCCTTGGTGGCGGTATCTGCTCTACTGAGTGTGACACCTCCACAGATGCTTTGATAGGATTATATTTCTGTTTTCTCGAGAAATGTGTGGCGTGTGTACAAATGTTGAAAACTTTTCCACTCAGCATTTAATTAGCCCTCAATCCTAAAGAGATATCATGGCATCATCAAAATAAAATAAGATGTGTTTATTCAAGGCAAAGACAGCACTGAAAGATAAAGCGGTAGAGCGTGACGCTGTTTTTGGCATGTAAGCATCTTGTTGTTTTTGGCAGCATCATGGGTTGGTGTTTTTCGGATGGTTAGGCAAAGAGAATGTTTTGATCTGATCTTTTAATTAGAAGCAAAGGTGGTGGGACATTCTGTTGGCATTAATACAGTGACATGGTGTAAAGAGAGCGAGAAGTAAATAGTGAGACTGATAGGTGCCGAGCAGGAGTGTGCAGTCGGGGTCATATTTACATGGATTTGGTAACAAACTCCAGGTTGGTGCTAGGCTGGATCAACCGTAGAGACGAAGCTGCTGTGGTTGTGCCGCTGTCAGGCCCCTGTCCCTGTGTGTGTGTGTGTGTGTGTGTGTGTGTGTGTGTGTGTGTGTTGTGTGTGTGTGTGTGTGTGTGTGTGTGTGTGTGTTGCTGTTGAAATGCGTGCATTTGACCTTTTCTAAATCCATATAGCAACAAGTTAAATAGGCTATGGTTTTTGCAGAAGGTGTATCTTCGATGTGGGGGTGGGACAGTCAGCTGTTTAGAGCACCCACTGGCAGAAACATAGACTGGTGTCTATGCTGTATAACATGCATGCATTGTGTTTGGTCGGCAGTCTGAATCCAGCACGGGAACTCCACCACTGTCAATAAATACTACTTTAAAGAGAGAGAGCTTAGAGAAATTAAAAAACAATAATAAAGTAAACTGATTAATAGCTCAATTAAAATTTGACCATTGACTTCACCTCCAAAGGTTCTTTTTCTGACAAAGGCACAAACTCAAGTCTGTTCCAAAACACATGCACACAAATAACCACATGTGTGTTGCGTGTGTTGCGTGTGTTGCGTGTGTTGCATGTGTTGCATGCGTTGCAGAACCACCAAGCTATTGTCACTGAAGACGGACGGCGACATCAACGGCACACACACAATGACAAACAGCCCTGACCACGCCGCTGACAAGTCCAATCATCTGCCAGTCGCCAACAAGGCCGACAAGAAGCAGATGATGTCAGTTCCCTCTCTTTATTGAGTTATCAGGTTGATTGAGTGTAATTGAGCAATGCATCGGAGTGCAGAGAGACGACACCAAGCCTCAGGAGAGGCAGGAGGAGGGGAGGAGGAAGGGTGTTTCAGGAACCAGGAAATGCTATACGGCACCAGGGCCATGAGATTAGCGCTGACAACGACTCACGATTACTAGCTGCCTCGTAATCATCTAATAAGACTGATGGAGCCCCTCACACAAAAGATTTCTTATCTGCTGTCCTCAGAACGGAGAGAATCTGCTTCAGTCCAGCACCAGTCATAGTTATAAAGACGGAGACTTTACTACAGTACTAAAGTACAAATTATCACAAAATTTATAACTAAGCACATAACACCAATTAAAAGCTTGTGTGATCTAGATGTTGTTCCCCTGAAAGAAATCTCTTTTAATGAGCAGAGTACAGTTTAATGTTACACAAGAAGGCATTACGATTAATACTAAAACAGTTATGTGGACTCTTTTCGTCAAGAGCCGCCCAGAGTATTTGGATCAAATTTATGTGTCAATTTAAAACCACCAAAAGTTGTGGTGTGGAAAGATGCAGAAGAGCATCAAGTGCAGATGTATTGAAAATCCCTCCAAGACTTCTTGCATTAGTTAGTAGAGATATTTGTCCTGAAGATCTTTGAGCGGATCGTTTTCCACTCAGTCCAAAGATAACGAGACTCGACCAGGGCTCAAAATATACTCAGTCAGAATTTGATCGCGTCTTTTTCTTTTCTCAGTAAATCAGAAGCATATATGTAAAACATGTATGCTATTAAATGCTATTTTTTTCCCCCAGAATATGATTCACATTCGCTACTAAAGAGGTTGGAAAATTGTTATCTTTTGTTGACATATTTCCCAGTTGGCTAAAGAATGGTTTTGTTGGTGTAGGTGAAAATACTTTCAAATAATTTCTACAGATACGTTTTTATTTGGAGTTAGTTTCTATGACTGCGAAGGAGATTAATAATATATTGCTGCTCTTTTCGATCACTATTGTGGGATTTCCAACTCAGATATCTTTTCTCCCCTCAGCCTAGTTGAAGTGAATCTCTACTTTCCTCTCTTATTGAGATCAGTCTCAGTGCAAACCTCGGTCCACAGTTTAACTTCCAAGGCATTAGGTGTTTGCTTCATTTAGGAAAGAACTTCTTGGAACTGTTTTTTTTTTTTTTTTATCCTCATAATTCCCTGATTTATTTTTCATTTCCTCCACCCACTCACACACACCCACTCACCCACACACACACACACACACACACACACACACACACACACACACACACACACACACACGCACACACAAAAATCCCCTCTGCTCTTGTCGTCCTGGAATTCATTTCCAGCTTGAAAGTGACATGAATAACTCTGCATCCTGAGAAAACTACTCAATTATTACACGTGACCCTCGAGACTTCCTCAGCACAGATTCTCTCATATTTCCATCCTTTCCTCTCCTGTTCTGTTTTATTTTGTCATTTCAAAGCTGCACATTTGTTGACTGAGCTGTTTTCTTCCTTCCATTCAAAACTGGGAATAACAAGAAAATGAATGAGAGATGGGAAAGTGTGTGTGTTCATGAATAGTACATGTACATCTGTTTACAGGTCTGAGGTCTCAGTGAATGTAGTTGTGTAAAGCCTTCCAGACAAAGCTGTGTAAATTGCCTCAAGTGATGTCATTTGAGTCCGTGTTTGTCGGGGCTGAGGGCTTCAAAAAATCTGGACGTGTGGAGTCAGAAAGAAGTAAGCTCACAGACCTCTGCAGCCCGCTCCTCGTCTCAAGGCTACATTAGCTTCTGCTACCATAACACACCCGAATCATCAACTAAAC
Organism: Seriola aureovittata; assembly: GCF_021018895.1. Lineage (NCBI taxonomy): Eukaryota > Metazoa > Chordata > Actinopteri > Carangiformes > Carangidae > Seriola > Seriola aureovittata. The sequence continues at coordinate 20,434,313 of NC_079368.1, forward strand.
TTTTGGTGGTCAAATTGCGTTGTGGGTATTGTAGGTTTAGGCAAGGAAGGAGAAATCATGGAATAAAAAAGACGACATCTCTTGTTCGGCTGCATCGATGATGTTTTTTTAAGCTGTCCATTGTGAGTCGGACATACTGTATGTCCTTGGAGTGCGTTGCTAAGGCAGCATTTTTTGGTGTGGTGAAAATTTGATTGACACCTCTCTTCCTGTTCCATTTGTTGTTTCAGTCGACTGTATTTATTCATTTCTAAATTGTCCAAAGTGGAACAGAATGTAACACAAATAACCCTGTTATATGTGAGGTTTCTGGCGTGACCTATGATTTTGTCAGCGTTTTTCAGCACGGCTCTCTCTTTTGTTACTGAATTATTGTCAGACAGCACATCAGAAGAACGAAATCATCTCAGCGCTTATCCACCGCATCCAACTGCCTTCACTAGGCTGCCATTCTCACCTGGTATTAAGAGGTGGCACATAAATGTGTTGGGCCGCTCAGTCATCGCGAGCGCTAATGGACCAAGCAAAGTGGTTTTTGTTGTGAAAACCTTTTTTTGAAGCGAGAGTTCCTTACAATGGAAATACAGGCAGCACAAAAGTAGCCTCATCATTATACTGTCGTATAATGATGAGGCTACTTTTATCTATGTCTACACATGGAAACAATTCAAACAGGTTTTTATAGTCTCTGTTGTTGCCTGATGTAAATGCTCTGGAGGCTGGTTTGTCTTTAAAATGAACATCCTTTAAATTCATTCTCATTATAAAGTCTGAGAGCACACTGTCAGTTTCTAATATCTTCACACAAACCTGGAAATAATCAGAAATCACAAATGCAAGAAGAAACGTTTAAGATTTTTAACTGTTTCTTGGTCAGGAATCAGATTTAAGCAAAGTTGGGGCATTGACAAACTTAACTCTGTCACATGATTTACTGAAGGAACTCATCTTACAGCCAGTGTTCACCAATTACAACCAGGCTGTGCCTCAAGTGTCCAGCAGATCATTGGTTGCTAAGTAGCATTGTGATAGTAGTAAAAATGGCATCAGAACTAAGTTAAAGTGTCAGAAGTCGAATGTTATATGTTATGAATATTTTATTCATCAACATGCTGAATCCACGGCGGCTCGAGTGCATGTTGTCTTTAAAGCAAAAGGGAGACAAACTAAGATATTCTGAAATTCTCAAAGATTTAACTTTTCACTCAAACTGTTAAACTGACTTCATTTGTATTGAAAAAAAATAGTTCTACATTTGAAACAAAAGCATAATATAAGTATCTTTACTCGTTATCTCAGACTTTTGGACCCGACTGTATGTATGTATATATATATATATATATATATATATATATATATATATATATATATATATATGTATATATATATATATATGTATATATGCGGCTTGGGAGGTGGAGCGAGTCATCCACTAACTGGAGGGTCATAGATTCTGAAACCCGAATTACCCCCGATGTATCAACGGTGTGCGAGTGTGAGTCATTGGTGTATGAATGTGTGAATGAACGGGTGAACGCAGCTTGTAATGTAAAGCAAATGTTCTTGTCAACATGTTTTCTGTTTATCTGCTCATAGTTACTAAAGGATGGTTAAACTTGCTTTTGCTTATGTTTAGGCTCTTAGCCACAGCTATGATTATAGAAAGATGGTGGTTTAGGTTTAATACAAGAAAAGTCCACAGAGACTTGGAGCATGAGACAGGAAGTTCATTATCATTTTAACCTAAAGCATGATTTTCCCGAACCCTAGCCAATCTATTTATTCATCTATCTAAGACAATTAGGACAACATCTCATTCACAGCGACGAGCTGACAGTGAGTCATGACTAACCGCGTGCATGATATGCAAGCAGCTGATTAAGTCTGACACAAAAATGTCTGTGTGTTGCTACAATATCAGTTCATTCTCTGAAATGCCATATGTGCTAAATGACTATTTAATGCAGGACATTTAGTCAGTTCTGAAAGACGCTGTCAGTATTACCACTTTACTAAAAAACTCTCCTGCTTCATCCTCTGCAGACACTCTCTCAGTGCCTCGCTGGTCCCCACAGATTCCCCGAAGAGATCTGGGAAACTCAATAAAACATAGGTAAGCCTAAAGGAAAGTGTGTGTGCACACTCACCCACACACTCATGCATCTGTGCTAGAATGCCAGTCCAATTAAAAAGGGCCTCTTGCATAACTCATCTCAACTCTCTGTCTCGCTTTGTCTGTCTTCCTCTTTCTCTCTCTCTCTCGCCCTGCTCGACTCCACATGCTAGTGATCTGAAAAGTAAAGCAGCACCATATTAGTTGTGGGATCTCAGCAACCTCCAGAACGTGGGTGTTGCGCCTGCTGAAAAAGTCAGCGAGGTGGAAGGAGAACCTCTAAGCCGCATCTTATACAGCCGAACTGAACGCAAATGTAATTTATAAAGCCTTTATTTGAAGATTAAGGCTGCTTTTAAGAGAAATACCGTTATTCCATCCAACAGTCTCCCCGATGTGCCAATTTGTATATCTCTACCGCTATGCTCTTGATCACATTGTTGGCCTGTTAAGATAAGTGCATTTTCGGAGCTCGTATACAATGCACAGCTGCGGCTCTATGGCCTCGTCTGTGCTGAAAAAACGTTTCTTTTTGCAGAATCTGCCCTTAATGTCACATCATCGTTCATATTTGACAGCAGAGTCCACTGAAAACTCCATCAGGGGTCGGCTGGAGTTGTGCCTCTCAATTGAGTTGAAGGAGGGGCCTAATAAAAAGATTTGGATTCTGTCAAACTGCATTAGTCATCTGCCATTAGCCAGCCAGCCGCACTGCTAGCATGCATCAGTAAATACAGCCAATAGTCGCATATACGTGCTCCAAGCGCTCAGTCAGTCTGTGCAGGGGGCTGGTTGTTACTGCAGAGCACACTGTGGATTTGTTTGTTTGACAAGTGAATGTGTTGGAGTCTTTTAGAGTGGTGGAGGCCTCCAAGCTCCCACTCAGACTGAATGTTGAACTGATGTAAACCCCTTGGCCTCCCTCCTGAGCTGCTGAGCGACTGTATGAGATATTCATTTGCACAGGGTTACTGAAGAAATGAAAATGAAATGGACCCAAATTGAATCTGCAGGTGAGGGAGATTAGGAAGGTAAACACTTTCACTGAAGTAGCTTCTTCGGGCATCTGTCATCCTCACGGAAAGGTTACGCAGGGAACGTGAGGCCTTCTTTGGCTAAAGCTGTCTTGTCAGAATGAGAGAACGCTCTGAAAGGCAAAAGGTCAGAAGCAGTGCTCTCCTCACGGTAATCCACGGCTCTTACATGTCATATAGATGTGCAACAAGCTGAAAGTGATGTCCTAATGTTTTAAAAATGTCCTCATCTCGCTTTCTCCTCTTTTGCCTGCAGGTTTTCCACCAAGTATTGGATGTCCCAGACATGCATAGTATGTGGAAAGGGAATGTTGTTTGGACTGAAATGTAAAAACTGCAAGTAGGTTATTAAGACTGTTTTTTGTCTTAAGTATCATTCAATCCCAATCGAATTCAGTCTTATTATTTTAGCTTGTTTTTTGTGCATTTCTTTCTTTTTTCTCTCTAGGTGACATGTTTAAGAACCCTTTTAATTTCATCTCACTTGAATTGGAATTAGCAATTAGCACCCTCTTGTTTGTTTTTCAACATGTCACTGCTTCCACTTTGCATAGGTTCAACGCTGTGTCAAAAAAAAAAGATTTAAATAATAGCAACAACAAGTCAAACAGTAACCAAATTCCTGTCCTTCTCTATGCACTCAGGCTGAAGTGCCACAACAAATGCACCAAAGAAGCCCCACCTTGCCATTTACTGATCATACAGCGAGGCGGACGAGAATCCCTCAAAGGTATTTTTTTTATGTAACATTTCCTGTAAAGCTTAAGTCACATTTTAGTCAACATTCATGGTAAAATTGTTATGAGAAAATTTTAAGCTGTGAGTCATTCAGTATAAGGGAGGAAGGGTCCACAAGGGAGGCAAGGAAAATTGCACTCAAGGACAGTCATTTCAAAATAAAACAGGAAGTAATAAATACATAGTGTTGAGTGTGAGACTAAAAGCTCTGTGACTAATGAAACACTGTCTTTAGATGTGAGCGGGCGTCAGACTTGAATCTTTTAAAAGTCCTATAAAAGTTAATCAGTGGACTAGGACCAGAACTAGATTTCAAGATTTTAAAAACCCCGCTGCTTCCTGCTTTCTGCCCTCATGATTATTCATATACTTGTGTATCCGTGTCCTTAGAACTACTGAAGACACTTTTAGTCAAGTCCCCATTTTAAAAAATGAACGAGCCTCTGCTGGTTTAAGCAGATAAAAAAGTTATCTGCTGATTAATTAAGCCACTTAGGTTTGACAAATGTGATTACGTCATGCACTGTTTGTACTGACAGAGGCAGCACTGAAAAAATTCACATTATCTTCTATCACAATTGAGATTTTTTTTTTTGTCCTTTCACTGCCCCCCCCCCCCCCCCCCCCCCTAATAAGATCACCAAGGAACGACTCAAGGTAAAGAACACTAATTAGACTTCTTCTATCCGACTTTAGTAAGCAAGAGTGACAATTTCTTAATGACAGTTTGCTTAATGAAAGTTTTTTTTGTCTGTATGCGATAACAAATGGATGGTGTTCAAGAAAGGGCATTTTGTTCATTTTTCACATTAGAAGCAGGACCTGATAACGAGTTTTTTTTTACTAAAGCTGTTAGGTGAATATTGTTTAATTTCGGTCTCCCACACTGTATCATTGTTCCTCTTTGCTGCTTTTGTGTAGTCGCTCGTCTGGTACGGACTGAATCAGTGCCATGTGACATCAACAACCCGCTCAGGTACACAGACCTGCACATCAGTCAGACGCTCCCCAAAACCAACAAAATCAACAAGGTAAGCGTAAAAAATAACCTGTGTGTTATAATTTGTTTGTAACCTGTCCTACATATCACATTCCTTCCATTTTTGAGGGGCAGGAAAATGGTTATGAGTCATGCAGTCTTTCCCAGGGGATCAGGAAACCGTACGAAAATATCTACAGCGGTATTGATGTTTACACAGATGGATTTGTGTTCATACAATGAATATTTTCCAGCCAGCACACCTAACAATTTCTGCTCCGTTCCAGAGGAAAAAAAGTTTGCTGGTAATACTGTGATGGAAATCCGGTGTGAACCTGTCATTGTGAGAACTTTGCAATTGCAAAACTTTTGTGTTTTGCGTTTCCTTCAAAAAATATTGGTAAAGGATAATGAGATCATGTGGAAATATCTTTGTAAACAGATCATTTTTTCTACTTCAGCCTTGTTGTTAATTTCTGTCATATCAAACTGTCATGATCAAACTCGTGGAGATTGTTGTGACATTAGATATTTCCCATGGGAGGATAAATGAACAGGAGTGAATGTACGTATGCCTGCATGTGAAAGCAAAGGTAACACTAAAGTACAAACTGACACAGGATAAAAACTTATTCTCTGAGGTTTTAACAGATTTGTGCAGTTGATGCATCTTTGAGTAGCTGCAGGATGATTTAGAAAAATTGGAGAGAATGAATTGGAAGGACAAAGTCCCTGACAAGAAGAACCTGTCCAACCACTCCTCCAATCTAAACACGATATAGGTTGTTTGTTGTTTGTCCCTACCGCCAGATACGATCTGGAAGAGCGTACCACCGCCAGGCCTACTGGAAACTTGGTTTGGTTTAGACACAAAAACAACTTGATTAGAGTTAAAATAACCACTTCCATAAGGTAAGAGGCCATTTGTCGTCATGGTTACTGAAATAAATGCGGTTAAGGTTTTGGAGTGGTCATGGATAAAAGAAATAACGTTGACTGTGTGTATGAAATGGGAAATGAGCAGCGGTCTCCCGTGTGTTTGGTCGACCCGTCCATCCGCCTGACCTCCTCCTCCTAACGTGAACTTTGTCGCCCTTTATAGTTCGTCACATGATTTCCTCCTTTGCTTCCCTCATAAAAACTACGGCCTCTACAGTCACCTCACAATAAAACGTAACTATGTGTCGTAATATGCTCCTTGTACAGACGACCAATGGGCTCATTTTATAATGTCTTAATTCAATGAAGTACTTTTACATGACTACTAATTCAAACTAAATTGCATGACTATATAAGAACCTGAATGTGTGTATGCATATTCAAATACAACACGCAAAACTGAAATCCTTGTTCTGAAATTATGAGAAAGAAATGACTAGTCCAAGGTTATAAAAGACTTTATTATATTCATATTTAACAAATATGCCATTTTAACCTGAAATCTTATTGGTATGACATGAGAAAAAAATTATTGACTATAACTCAAAATATAATCCCACTTAACTTCTGCTTTTACTGATGTCAGTAAACTTTCAACACTCACAGAACTCATTGACTTTTGTGTTTTACTTTTTGCCGTCTGGTGCTGGTACGTGTACGGCGGACCTGTCAATCACTGCTGCTGTGATAGCAGGTTCTAATCCTGGGTTTTGATCTTACTTCAATGAACCTGAAACTAAAGAGTGTGCTTCAACTGTTATTAAAAAAGTAGATTCAAAAGTATCCGAGGTTCTTTTTGAACTGGGACACACTTTAGTTAGGGCACAGTCTGTCGCTTAAGCCCCTGCTGATACACAGAAGAGACGGGTAACACATCAAGCAAATAGAAAAGGAAAGATATTTTATAGATTTCTTTTTGGCTACATTCATAGTCAAGTCCACACATTCACAAGTAAGATAGTGTTATTGCCGTTAGCTGTTTATCACACTCACTTAAATCCTTTGGACTGAACGTGTGATTGTTTAAAAGGACATGGAAGAGATGAGTGCAGATAAGTTTGATTGTAGAGTTGGTTGTGCACCAGTTTTACCTCATTCATTACAAATTGCATATATTTTGCATCATTTCAGACGATTTCTCAAAGCATACCCTAAATCTTTAGATGGATTTCCCTCCTCCCACCGCACCCAATGATTTCCCTTCACTTCAGTGGGCTCCAAAAGTCAACTAGCACAGGCTTGAAAGTTGCTTGAGGAACATCATCCATCAAACTGAAGCATTGGCTGTCTTTATGTTTTGTCAGTAACGTTATCATCACGTTGCAGTTAAGTTCTGAAACCTTTAACTGCTGGTGCATTCAAGGATGCTCTTACATCTGAGATTTAAGAGTTCGATTTCTTTTTTTCTTTTTTTTTTGCTTGCTCTTATATTAAATTTTCAGACTATGTAATTAATAGTGTTTTTCATCAGAGTCAGTGCAACCAGGAGAGACTTATTGGGAAAAAAAGTGATTATTTACGAGTTATTACTGAAAAGTGGTGCACAAACAGGCTTTGGTTCATCAGACTCAATTATGAAATCATTGTATTTAGCCAGTATTAGAATTAAAATTGGATGGAGTCTAGACAGTGGTCATGACGTAGATCTAAAATGAGTTTGAAAACAAAGCAACATCCTCCAGAAGTTAAGTGAACTGAACAGATGTGACCTGGAGCAGGATTTCTGAGAAACTGGAGTGGACCTTGACTTCACTGACAGTCTTTGGCTGCCTGTGATGAATGTAGGAAGTGGAGGTGACAAACGCAGCCCAAAGAGGAACTGCTTTACATTCTCCCAGTTAAAACTTTATTAATTACCAGCGGTCTTGGTGAGATCAGATAAGTGAACATCTGGAAGTCAGCTGAAATATGCGGGTGGATGTGAGCAATTTTCATTATACAATTTTAGTTAATCTTATTTTCCTGCATGTTGGCGACTCCTTGAATGCACCACTGTGGATAGTTTTGACAATGCTTCCTGTTTATACCTGCAGCCCTACACAATAATAACAACTAAGGCAGCAAATTGCTCATTGTGATGGATTGCCTCTGTCAGGCAAGTTTTCAAGTCTTTGCAAAATTAAATTAATGAAAACCAAGTGCTGCCTGGAAGGTAGAAAATCAATCTAGAAATTTGGCAGTAAGAATCAGAGAGAGGCGAACAATAAAGTAAAGCACTCAAGTATTTTTGTGATTAACAGATGGAAATTTGCAAAATCACAAAGGCATGTTGACCCTCTCTTTTCTGTCTCTTCTCAGGATCACATCCCAGTCCCGTACCAACCAGACTCCAGCAGTAATCCCTCGTCCACCACCTCCTCCACCCCATCCTCTCCGGCTCCTCCCCTGCCCAGCAGTGCCACGCCCCCCTCGCCACTGCACCCCTCTCCACAGTCAGCGAGGCAACAGAAGCAGTTCAACTTGACAGGTATTAGAATGTCCTGACTTCACTCAAATGTAACAGGCGGTATAAGGTTCATCATGTTTATCTTCTTAGTTTAGCATTTTAGCATGCTAACATTTGCTAATTAGCACAAAAGACCAATTATAGTCCAGGCTGATGGAAGGTATTTGGTGAATCCAAGTATAACTGACTGACATTACCAGAGCCAAGCTGCTAGAAGGGCTAAAAACCTTGAGCAGCTTTTTATCTCATAAAACTAAATGGTCCTAGAACATGCACAACTCATGCACAACTTACATGCAACTTAATGGCATCTCTGAGTAGCCCACCTTGCTTTGACAACAGGAGGATATGGCATGCCTTGCTAAGTGTAGCAATTCTGCTAAAAGCCTGTAAACAAAGGTGAAAACCAATTATAAACAATCAAAAGAAATTAAGAAATATCTTTGTGTGAACTTTAAATTTGTGCTGTAAAGCAGAGCCGTGTTTCATAATCCTTTCATGAACTAATTTAAGTATAAAAAAACAGCCACTTAAGCTTCTCCTTTTGTCTCTTTCTGCAGCCTCCAGTTATTTCAAATACAAACAACAGTTCATCTTCCCAGGTGAGTACCTCATAATTGATCATTAGCCCCACCCATAATGCACTGCAACTAGCCCAGGATGAGGACTGAATAAAGAGTATGGACTCAAATTAGGTTCAGAAAAGATTTTGAGCTTGCAAAGTGATGTTCACAAATAATTCCAAATTTTGTAGTTGTAAATCATCAACCTTTTTTAAACCTGTAAAATAAATCTGCATGAGAAAATTCATGTGTGTACAGTTGTTGGAAAAGAAAATGTATTTGTAAAAAGGAAAAAAGAAACAGTGTGAGTAAGATCAGCAAACGAAATCAGTGGTGAGCTGTGAAATAAAGAGGTGCTTTTATGAACATGTGTGTACAGATACAAGGCAGAAAACTGTGTCTTAAAACATGTGATGCTGAAGTTACCCTGCTTCTACACCTGAATCTGACTAGACAATGACAATTCAATGACAAAGCAGCGTCCAATTGGAGGGCAGGTGCAGCAGGTGGATGACGGGGGCTGGCTTTTCAACGACCCTGGTTTTGACCCTAATTTGAGCCCATAGAGGAGGAGGGTTCTTTTGATGTTGGTGATGATTTTCAACTCCTCATCTTGGCCTGCTTTAAGACTCTTGGCCGCGACGCCCACACATTGCTTTTCTCATTTGGGGCTTCCTAATGATTTGCCGGTGCCTAGACTCTTTGCTTTTGTCCACACTGGTACCAGTCTTTGCTCATTTGGCAGGTTATTACAGCCGAGACAACCTGGAGTGGTGTGAGGAAAAAGAATGAAATGTAATTGAGATGTGGGGGAGGGGGGGGGGGGGGGGGCAGGACTTTCATGAATTCTCGAATGTACAGCACACAGTGTTGCCCAGGTTCTGATTATTGTAGTCACACACGCTGTGGACTATTTTTCACCTATATTACATCAGCTACCTGCATGTGCAACACGGTCAAACGCTACCACTTACTCTTAATCCCAGCAATTTAAAACCATTATGCTGTAAGCGGAGCTAATGCTGTGTTCATGTCAAATTAAATTTACTGTAAATGCTGGCACTTGTTTAGGAAAGAAAACAAACAAACAAACAAACATTCCCATCAGCCAACAGTATGATTTAACATACTGTCTGTTTTTGGTGTCACATTGGAGTCGAGCATATCCCAGCTTACATTTTTGGTCGAAAGCAGCAATAAGCTTCAAAAGTTGTAAGTCTGTAACAGGGATGACAGACGTAGCTCTGTATGACTGTCTCAGATTCACACCACTGGATGATTCGGAGCCTCCAGTCCTCCTGGATCGCTGGTCTTTGGAGTAAATCCATGCAAACATCCATGCAGGCTCCACACAGGAAACAAAAACATGGGTCCTCCTTGCTGTGAGGCAACCGTGCCAGCTGCTAATGCACCGTGCTACTAAGGGAATGTTTTCTGTGGCTCCCACTTTGTGTCACAAATTGTCAGAATGTGCCAACAGAGGCGGCAAGCGTGCACAGCAAATCCTGTGATGTCTTTCAGAGGTGGATGCAATGCAACAGCTGACCTTACTCTACCGTTCATGTTGCTTCCAAAGAGGAGCATTAAAGGGAATTCAACCTACTCTTCCTCCATAATATGACTTTGCAGCATATGCTGTACGCCTCGTCATGGTGATCAAATTAAATGTATTTCACATACTTTAAAAGACACACTTTGAAGGCGCAGCGCAGTGATAACACATTGCACGTATATCGACACATTATCTCTCCACTCCACAGAGCGTGCCACTGTTCCCACTATGGGGACATCTTCTAAGCTGATTTATACAAAAGGAAAAAAGGAAAAGCTGTTGAATGTGGTTTAGAGAATGTAAATCTGTCTTTGCTTCAGTCATACACACGAGGTGCAGAGGGAAACAAGTGTTGAATTCATGCACACTGTCAGTCACGTTCCCTCGTCAGGCATTCAATGTACAATATATCGTCAGTATATCATTATATGGTGGATTTGATGCCTGACAAATACTCACACAAAAAAAAAAAACTGACCGTGTGTGGGTTGATTGATTACTTTCCTTTGCTGCTGTCAAGCCAGCAAAAAAGATATGTTGTCGTTGATTCAATCATACAAAGAGCAACCATGAACAATCAATTTTGATAACAAGTAAATCAGAAGTATTTACGCTAGCCTCTAATCTCTTTCCTCTGAACTCTTGAACCCCAGCACATATACAAAAATACTTAAAGAACTTTTTGTTTTCATTTGAACAAAAAACGCAAACTCAGGACGAGGATAAAATTTATTTATTAAATAAAATCCATGTGAAGGTTTGAAAAAGTTACAGACGATAGGATTTTTAAAGTATTCTTGATTGGTTTGTAGTATCCAATTAAATTTCTTCATTAGCATATCTAATAGCATCAGAAACCTGTAGGAGAAAACACAACAGCCCAAGCTCGACTACTCAAAGTTTGTATCTCTGTAACCGCCATAGGGAGTAACTGTTCTGTAGCTACATCTTGACCCCTTAATGCAGAACTACAAATCCAGTTTAAGATGAAGATACATCTGTCCAACCTACACCTGATACCTTCTTCTTCTTCTTTTCTAAAACACTAAAAGCAAAACAAACAATGTTTAGGAATAGACACTGAATGCAACTTTGTTCTGATGTGTTGGTTTGATATTTTGTTTGTGATTAATATCTCCAGATGTTGCTCCGGAGGCTCCTCCCAGCAGAGCACCGCAGGTCATCCTGCACCCTGTCCTGTCTGAACCAGGGTGAGTAGAATCTGTTGCAGGAGGAATTCAATAAACCCCCATGGCCACATTTAAAGAAATTAGGAAAAGTGCCCCTCTGAACTTCATCAGATCCATCATCCTCTTTCAGTTGTCTCCCTCTCATCTGCATGCTCTCTCTTCTCCTCCTCCTACTCCTCCTTCTCTCTTTCTCTCCGTGTGCCGCTGGTCAGGGGCCGAGTCAAATTTATTGGAGCACGGATATTTGGGTGACAATTTCAATGCGAGGGCCCACATGACGAGCAGTCGGAGACTGATGTTAGCATGGCCTTTAGTTCATGCTACACTTGGGATGCCAACTGGATTTCCACTGGCTCTTTGAGGAAGCCAGTGGTCACGGGAAAACAGCCGGAAGAGGAGGAGGAATGATGAGATGCCTTTCGACCCAGATGTTAATTAGATTAGGATCTCAATCTATCACAAGAAACAGGGCAAAGGAACCTCATTCTACAAGCGGATGGTCAATTGTGATGAAATATGGACCGTACCCATGGATTCTTAATGGATTAATCAATAGCAAATAATGCCAGTTATTTTTATTTTGGAAATATCAACACAGTCTTGAAAAAGGTTCCCAGGCAGAGAAAGACAAAGGGTACGAGTTAAGAGTCTAAATGAAGGTAAAGGACACGGGGCTGCAAATGTTAGTGATGTATTTGAATTTAATATAAGCTGTGTTTGATATCTTCGTGCCACAGTGCCGTTAGCAGCTGCCGGCTTTGAGATAAAAAATGTAAAGCAATGTGTGAGAATAATAAAAAATCAGAAGAAACAACAAATGACAATAAACATACATCACAGTTGGCTCAATTTGTGTTTGAATAGAAAGGGATTGTCTGATGACTACTGGCAAATTCATTACCATAATAATTATCATGAGACAAAGATTATTTTCTGTACGTTCAGATTATATTCAGCTATTGAACTGCAGAGCTCGACTGCCGGTTTCGCACAGGGTGAGACAAATGCAATGGAGGAATTTTATTTTGTAAAGCAGAAAAGCAGCAGAGATGATCAGGCGGAGACAGGTTGGTCTCTGTAGACACACTGCGGCTGATTGTGAATGAGCTGCAGCTGTGTGGGCAGGCCATCTCTCAGGCAAGCAAACTCAGTGAAGACAAGATGGTCATTTTCAGGGGGATGTAACTGACCCTTGTACAAATATATTAATTTATGTATATTAGATTTATGTGTATAAAAAACAGCTGGTCATGGTCCAGATTTGCATATCTTGTAAAATCTGTGCAGTTCGCCATTAAAACAACTACTCTGTTGTCAAGCATTCGACAATTACAACTCCCATGTGGCTTTGACAGACTTCTTTTTTTACAGTCGGTACGGGAGTGGACTCAATGTCCATTTAGCTACAAAATCATTTGGATATCTTTGAAGGGCCATGTTTTATCTTTTTAAAAGATAGAGGAAAGAAAAAAAAACATCTATCAGGCATCAGTTTTCAGATCAAAAAATGAAAATGAAGTGGTGTCTGTTCCAGTAAGTGCTAATTTGCCAATAAGTATAGATGCGTCAGAAATGACCAAAATACCTCCAAGCAGTTTGATTAGCAAAGTATTAGAAACAACATGAAAACATTTGACTCTAAAGTCCAAATACCATTGATTCCAAACTAATCAGTGACCACTCGTTTTCCAGGGTTGTTAAGGTAAGTGGGAGTGAAAATAGTGTAGACTAAGATAAAGCCTTGAGTGCAGGTTTCTGGTCACTGAGTTTCTGGAAAGTCAAGGAAAGTCAAAGAAAATTGCCTACTGATAAACTCTCTTGGGAACAATGAGATTTCTTTTCAAATTTTTATTCACTATTCAAGGATGTACTAGGCTTACCTTGTATAGTTTCTCCATGCATCCAAAACATGGTAGTTTAAACCCAAAACATCACAGAAACATATTTCCTCATCTCCTTAGAAAATGATTTTAGGTCTCACTGTCAGTAAGTTATAAAGAGTCATGAAACTGTTGCAGGAAATAGAGAGATGTTCTTGAGCACTGAGATACTGTATTTATCCCCACTGGGATCACTCAGTAACAGCACCACATTATTGGCTTCTCAAGAGCTGAGGAGATATACCTAACCATCCATCCATCCATCCATCCATGCATTCATCCATCCATCCATCCATCCATCCATCCATGCATTCATCCATCCATCCATCCATCCATCCATCCATGCATCCATCCATCCATGCATCCATGCACCCATCCATGCATTCATCCATCCATCCATCCATCCATCCATCCATCCATCCATGCATCCATCCATCCATGCATCCATGCATCCATGCACCCATCCATGCATTCATCCATCCATCCATCCATCCATCCATCCATCCATGCATCCATCCATCCATCCATCCATCCATCCATCCATCCATGCATTCATCCATCCATCCATCCATATGCATGCAGCTGAATTTAAAAAACAAAAAGAGATAATGAAGAAACCTCTTGAAAAGGGGTGAGAATATACATAAAAAAACATCTTACACCTTTGCACCTTTAACCATCTACTCATTAGTATTTCTGTAGATGGACAATTTTACTATTTCACGATTTCTCCTTTTGTCATTCTCACAGTCTCTCTCTCTTCGTGAATACATAAGCGCGGTTGTGAAACCCATGTTCTTCTGATTTAATTAATGCTATTGTCCCTCCTTTCCCACATCTTTGTATGCTCTTGCAGTGGCAGCTGGCAGATTTCTCTGGCCTTAATGGCCTCATCCCAGGGTTAATGAGGGCCTGTCTCAGACCCCAGCACCCGGTTGGATCCCCTCATTAGAGCAGAGATCGAACCGGTGGTAGGGGCCCTTGGCGCCACAGGAATCACATATTATTTTATATGCTGCCTCACCTGTGGTCTTTGCCCAGAGTCCAGGATTGCTTTGCGAACCAGTGTTAATATACCACAGAAGGGTTGTGAGAGGTTACACGCTGGTGTTACACAGCCAGCTATGTGGACGGAGGAGGATGGGTTGAAGAGGGGAAGCAGGTTCCTTTTGTGTCGTGCCATTGGCACCCACGGTGTAGGTGGCAGTGTACATGCCGGGGTCAAAAATTAATAGGGACTGAGGGCGCAAATGCACTTGAAAGTTCATAAAATGACGGTGAAATTAAAAAATAGGGTCAGAAAATGCCAGCAGTAATTAGGAGTGCCTTTTCTTACATTTCATCCTGTTCACACTTTATTCATTTATCTGTCAAACAGTCTTGGTTTAATGTGCTTTTTCCACCTGCGGGCCACTGCAGCTAATCTCCAGCATAAAAGCCTGTGGTCCAGTAATTATTCCCAGTGTTATTTGAAAATATCAACCACAGCCTGTTTGAGTAGAATACTACCTAAGAAAATGTCAACTGATTCAACAAAAAAAAAACAGGATAAACAAGAGTGATGAAATTAAAAAAACATATCTACAAATAAAGGCTGGAAGATAGACTACATGGAAACAAAGCGGTAACATTTAACTATCAGCTTCTGTCGCCAGTGTGCAACGTTAGGAAAATAATGTTGGTGTGTTATGATTCAAAATAAATGTGTGTATGTGTTTTTGTGTAAAATCCAACCCTACAGCTGAGATCAAGATATTTATCTTTGCAGCTTTATTGCAGTGTGTAAAAATGCTCTGGTGCACAACAAGTATGACAAACAGTTCAGTCCCAAGTTCGAGCAGTGCTTACAGACTCAGGCGTCAATCAATGGGTCAATTAAGCTGAGAAGGCATTCAGTGAACAGGTGTGGAGTTTTATAATTTAAAATGGAATTTATCAAGTTTTAATGTATGGAACAATGTATGTATGATAGACATAAATTTATCAAGTTTTAATGTATGGAACAATGTATGTATGATAGACATACATTGTTCCATACATTAAAACTTGATAAATTCCACACCTGTTCACTGAATTGATTTTCACTGAATTGATGTTCCCAAAAAGTTTTATTGGATATAGGCCAGCAATGATATTACATCTCCCATCAGGTTACTCAGCATGAGACCATGAAGGTCCACAAACAAACAGTCTTGCCCTGACTGAACCCAGGCGTGGGCTCCAGGTCAAGTTCTATCACTATGAAAACAGAGTATGAGTTAAATTATCAGCCAACAGAATCCAATATAATACATTTATATTACTTGTAAAAATGTTACTCAAAAGATCTGTAGGTTTAATAGTAGTTTAATAGTATATGCCTACATGTAGGAAAGGTATTTAAATCACTCAAAGACAATAAAGGTTTGGAGGCATCAGTAAAGACTGCAACACTGTCAGAATGGTAGAGATCAAAAAATGGATCATCACACTTTATTAGAGCAATAAAGAACCAAAACACTGTTTGAAAACCTGATCACTGGAGCAAAAAATTAAAAAAAGAAAGTGTAGGCTCATCAGCTTTGTGTGAAAAGAGACCTGCTTTATCTTCACTGTTTTTCTAATAGATTCATTTCTGCATCTATTCTTCTTGCTTTTAGGAACGAGGGCAACCCTTTACTTCAAATCGAAGTTGAACCTACATCAGATGTGAGTCCTTCTTTTAACCTCTTGAGTGACGATTTGAATGCATGTGAATGTCTTTGTTTTTTTTTTCATTCACTAACTACGCTGTTTTCACTTTTATCAGCGTGAAATTACTTGCGAATCCCAATGAAGACAAAATGGCTTTCGCCGTCACTTGTCACAGTCATTTGCATTGTTCTCTCATTTAACATAATTTGGCTCAGCTCTCCTAAGAGCCTCCAGGTAAAGTTATGCGTCAAACGCGGCAAGAAGGAAAAGACGCAGCTTCACAGATCGGCCATCGCTGTTGCTGTAACAATGATGTATTCTCAGAAAATGTGATGCATATTGCCTCGAATAATAATCCAGCAGGCGTCTTTGAATAGGTCATTTTCACTTCTGCAGTGCATTATATTTAAAATCAAATCAGAATAATCAGACACTTTCTACCCCTGGCTGCTTTCCGTTTTCGTAACTCTGTATTTTAGGTGGTAATGGCCCAAACAGCAGTCTGTAAAATTCTAATGCACACAGCTTCACAGAAATATGTGTGACTTTATATAGAGGCAACATATAAGTATATTTTTATTTTGTATATTTTTATTAAACATATGTCAGAATGTATTAATAGTTCTGACTACATCTTTATTGATGAGCCTTAAATACATTAATTTATGGAGTATATGCAACTTATCTTAACTTTGGAGGTCAAGTAAAGATATTGAATATGTACATTTGCAATGTATAAAAATGACATGACACCACACCACAAGGCATTACAGTTGACAGACACACAACTGTTTGCACTACATGAAGATCTTTCTTACTGAAACTCCTACTTCATATAGATTGGAGGAGGTTTAAACAGATTATAATCCTCAAGCTGCTGAATGCCAGAAAATAAGAATTTGACATCTTGGTAGAATATTTTGACATCACTCTTTGAGTTGTATAAGAGTAATTTTAATCACAACAGTTGTAAATCTGTGTAAATATGAAATGTAGCCCCACAGCTCCAGAAAGAACAGTTCATTTTATCTCAACACAGAATGAGGAGGCAACGACGAGGACTCCGGCGATGAGTTTGAGGAGATGAACCTGTCACTCCTGTCGGCCCGTAACTTCCCGCGCAAGGCCAGCCAGACCAGCATCTTCCTGCAGGAGTGGGACATCCCGTTCGAGCAGCTGGAGATCGGCGAGATGATCGGTAAGGGACGCTTCGGCAAGGTTTTCCACGGACGCTGGCACGGCGAGGTCGCCATCCGCCTGATTGACATCGAGCGCGACAACGAGGACCAGCTGAAGGCCTTCAAGCGCGAGGTGATGGCCTACCGCAACACTCGCCACGAGAATGTGGTGCTGTTCATGGGGGCCTGCATGAGTCCTCCACATCTGGCCATTATCACCAGGTAAAGATTATTTAGTACTGTGTATATTGTCCTCTAATCCATCGTATTCTGTTTTTGCAGGTAGTTTGTAAGAAATCAACATACAATTGAAAACACTGTGAACAAAGGGAAAACTAAATGATGAGATTTAATACTGTCTCACACCAGTGTGCAATAGTGTCCATCAATTTCTTCTGAGTATTCTTAATACTTTACATACTCAAAACCTGCTTATGTAGTATGGCATTGGGACACAGCTTTAGCTTTGAAGCGTTCGCTGCAGAGTGCACAAAAACCACACAAAAACATGAGAGCAAATATAATGTAAAGGCCCAATAAAAGCAAATATAACCTTTACTAAATTTAAAGCATTAACTACAGTTATAAAAAAAAACATTATATTGTGAGTTTAAAGGCAATGCAGGAATATGAATAAAAGGCTAATAGGTCCATACGAAAAGCTTCATGTGGAATCTGTCCAGTATCAGGGTGAATATCCTGTAAGAATGTATTAAAAAGCATGTAAGTGTACTTATTTCTAAATATATTTGGATAGTTGGATTTAATGCATTTAATTGCATCTGATTATTGCCACCATAATTAGTATAAACAACACTGAAATCTTGAAAAATATCAGTACACCAACAGTATGAAATACTGTAATCCAAATAAAAATAATAAAGAAAATATTTGAAATTTATAAAATTGTGTAAAAATGAATAATATAACCTAATGTAGAGCTGTATGATATCATGTGCAAATGTGTGTGACATTATAAGTGTGGATAAATCTGGAGGTTATCACGACTTTGTGTTTTGTCAACACCATAAACCATAAAGAAAAGAATGGATTCATCCAAAGCATTGAAACTGTTTATGACCGAAACAGCCAGTGTCAGCCAAAATTTAGCAAAGATTTCCACATAGGTAATTAGGTATTCCAAACTAAGAGAAAAGGCAGGAAAAATATGCAGAATAAACAAAAGAACACGTTGCTCACTCATTTCCCACTGACTCTCCTGAAAGTTGACATCAAACCTCTGGACTCTCTGTGGTTATTCTGTGGGTCGGCAGTTGCTCGACCTCCAGATCCAGTCCTTGTCCCCTGGGAGTCATTTTAAATCAACCACAGATCTGTGCCCCCCACCCGCCTCTGGGACAATGAGTTTAGCGCGGCTGACAATGAAGCATGCAGAGGTTATGATTAGAACAGGCTGCCGCTGTTGTTGAATGAATGGATGAACCACCCACACCTCACAGCAATATTGTATCTGTCTTGACTACAGCCGATGACAGCAGATAATACAAGTGTACAGGGTCATAGCGAACTTGCACGAACAACTTTAATTATTTCATGGATTAGTGCGCAGATTTCTTTTGCAGCGAGTATTTTCTCAGTTATAACAAGAAAGACGAGGCTGTGTTCCTGTTAAGGACCATCACAAAGAATACTCTCTTGTTTAATTAACTGGCACAGCTAATAATGTTCAAAAGGAACTTGTTCAGATATTTGCCACTCTCCCACTGTCATGTACACAGGCTGTGAACAAAGAGGGAAGTCTCAGTAAAATAATAATTTACCCTTTTGTTTCTTCTCTTTTCGAATAAATTAACTAATTTTTCTTTTATTCTCTATTAAGAAGGAAAAGAAAGAAAGTAAGGTATTTCCATCATGAATTCACAGCTTCAAAAACGCGTCAGGAAAGAAAAGCTAATGTACTCCATTCCCATCACATTCACAGTGGTGGTAAATTTGTTGTAAATAACTGATTGACTGAATGATTGACTGATTGATTGGAGTGGTTGATTGCAGTAGATGCCAGCTGAAATTGTGTGTGCAGGGAAGCTGACGGCTTCTCAGAAATCCTTCCTGCTGATTGATGAAAATAATAGCAAATGTCAGTGCAACAGGTGGCTTTGTTATCCACCAATACTCTGTTTCTTATATTACAGTCGTACAAGAAGGGAAGTAAAGTAAAAGAAAAAAAAAATTAAGTAAAACATGTGGTTTATTAAGGATGAGGGTTTTTAGGCTGCATTAGTGGAAATAATAAATATTGATTTTTTCTTTTTTCTTCAATTTTTTTCATTTGTCACAAGTGACAATAATGAAATAGTGATTTTTGCTGAGCATACAGAAGACAGGGTTGTCTGTGGGGCTGGGTCTTTTATACATGTACATAGGTGTAGGTTGTGTTTGAACATTGAGGGGGCATTAAGTGTTCCCTTGGAAATTTAGAGCATCAAACACTTCATTTCCTTCATTCTGGTGATTTTTTTAATGCACCGATTTGTACCTTTAATTTATGCTGTAAATGTTTTCATTTGTGTGTTTTGACGCTGGATTAGCTTGTCTATTGCCAACTTAGCTTGCTAGCAAACATCTACGCGTTGGCAACATTACCTTTAGAGTAACTGGCAAACACTGCTTCCAAAAATAAAATCCCAAAAACATTACCCTGTTGGTGGTTTTGAGACTTTTTGTGAACATTTTTTTTTCTCCTCCTCCATAGTTAAACCTGAGAGGTTGAGACCCCTGACTGAGATCACAACACTGCGAGTGTGTGTGCGTGCGTGCGTGCGTGCATACATACGTGCGTGTGTGTGATTCAGTGGTTGTGTAAGTTCATCCTTCATATTCATATTTTGGGAGTAAAAAAAGTCTCAGTTATGAAAAAAAAGAACTGCCCCATCTTGTTGCATCTATGTGTAACATTACAGCGATTTTTATTGGTGGGGGGAGCAAATGCACATATCCTAAATATTGAGGGGGGGTGTGTCCCCTGCATCCCCTTGAAATCTACACCTATGTACATGTATATGGCGCAATTACAGGTGACTTTTATCTTTTCACCATCTTGAACTCCATGAAACGCAGCCTCTTTCTCTCTATAGTGCAGCTTATACACAGTCTTTTTGTCTGCGGTACAGAGGTAATTGTTGTCATGGGATGTTTCTTATGTAAAGGTTTCAACTGACGTGACTCTAAAGCCATAAGCTGCATCTCTGTGTTGAAAAGACCCAGAGGGAGGAGAGCTACTAAAAATGCGGCTGCTGTCAAGCGGTTGTTAGGAATGAATATGCATGAACTGTTGGCTTCAGGTCCTTTGTTGGTCACCTGCATGGCACAGTCAGGGTTGAGGGCTTTAGGTGTGAGGCAGGGGGTGGTTGTAGAGCTGTCTATTAATGCGCCGTTGTGATGGCACCCCTCCAGAAATATGACACCGCCTCCACGAACCGCAGTGTAACAGCTTCCCCCTGGCACCTGTGTATTATTGGGCCCATGTTTCAGTTGAGAATGATGACATTTTATCCTCTAACAACATCTCAAACTGCACTAACTCACTGACACAGTCCTGCACCTGTGAACTAAAAGTGGCAAAAACACATCGAACGTTTTAACAGATGAGTGGTTTGATGAAGTGAGTGGAGGAATGTGTGAAGATAAAGGGTCACAGAGAGTGTTTGAAAAGCTAAAACACTGAATACTGTGGAAGTTTACTCTGAAACCAGGAGCGGTTTACTTAGAAATTTGGTAATATTTTGTTTTTTTGTATTTGTACGTGGGTGGGAACCGAGAAACTGTAAAAGAGACGAGATGGTGAAAAATTGAAAAGTTATCGTGGCATCATTAGAGGCATTCTTGCATTGTTATGCTGGGTTTACATCATATTGTACAGACAGTAAAAACATCAACCTCCTAGCTGTAAGGTTTTCTGACTGCTACGATATCTCCCACTTGTTGGAAAGAGTCCACAAATTGATGCTACAGTGGCAACAAACACCACTGCTAACAGTTCAGTGTAAATGAAACACCAATACAATTGATTTAGCAAATTTAAATTGATCTATGTAGCCTTAACAGCATGTTCCTCTGGTTTAATATATTAACATATCGCTACACCCATGTGTAACTTAAGAACAGAGGCTAATTTAAACCTCATTTCTAAATGAAGGGTGTGGTAACCATGTTGAAACAATGGGTGAGTGTTGTTAGTAGGGGCGTTCTCCTTCCCGCCATTCGTCCGACATGCCTGCATTCGGAAAACAGATAAATTACCTTGCTGAAGTTAATTTGCATAGCACCTTCCAACAGCAAGGCAAACAATGTGCTATACATAAGGCATTAAAAAAATGCCTCATGACAAGATATAAAAAGAAACACAAGGCAATATAAAAAAAGAATGAATATGAATAGGATTTAAAATAAAATAGGGGCTAAAACTAAGTTAAAATTGAATGAAACAAAAATGAAAAGAAGAATTTAGATTACAGTGCCGTCACAGTGCAGTGTGAGATATGAATGGGTTGTCCCACATTGAGATTGTTAAAGGTGTGAAAGAAAAAAGCTTTAAGCAACATTCAAGCTCAAATTGATGCTGCTCCGTTTTTAATTTTCTAGGATGGTACCAGTCACCACTTATTCATTTGGCAACATGTGGGGAATGAGAAAATTACTTGACAAATGATGAAATATAATGATGATAAATGATGATAAGGGATCACCATGTTTTGATCAGCTGGCTTTTGTCTGTAAAATTTGCTATATTTTGGGTAGTCTCTCCTGTAATGAGTCTGAAATGAAGTTAAGAAAATTATTATATTTTTCAACACAGTCACTTAAAATCCTGTCTTTGTTGTTTTTTTTTCCTTCTCTCAGCTTGTGTAAAGGAAGGACACTTTATTCTGTGGTGCGGGATGCCAAGGTTGTGCTGGATGTTAACAAGACCCGACAGATCGCACAAGAGATGGTCAAGGTAAAACAACTCAACGCTGACTCTCCTGAACACCTCAGCAGTGCACATCATATTACAGAACAGTCACATCGCTCTCTGTCCTCAGGGAATGGGCTACCTCCACGCTAAGGGGATCTTACACAAAGACATGAAGTCCAAGAACGTATTTTATGACAATGGCAAAGTCGTCATCACCGACTTTGGGCTCTTCACCATATCTGGGGTGCTGCAGGCTGGCAGGTAATTATGTTCAATGCACATCAGAGACAGGAGCAGTGTTTCTCACCATGTGCAATGCAGGAGTTTTCCTTTGAAACTGACATTATTGTCTGTAACAGTATTGACACAAATGGTACAGGATACTCTACATATTTACAAAAAGACAATATGTCAATAATGCAATAATTCTTTGCGACAGCCAGCTTTTTTAACACTAGTTTGTTGTTGCTCTAGCACAAAAAAAAGCTTGGAGTCTCTCGCTGAATATCTGCTTTGTTGCTTTATGGACTTTGAAAAAATAATTTAACTAATACAAATGTTTACAATTTTCTAACCACACAGTTTTTATCAGCTTTTCTGCTTATTCACACTTGTCAGTTATTGTTAGTGGTTCCTATTTTTGACTGGACCGTAACAATAAATGTGAATATCGCTGACTGACTGAGTGATGAAGTTACACTATTGGTCGGTTGGGCACGTGGGAGAAGTTTGCCTTGAAGGCTTTCTGCCAGAACGGTTTTGTGTCAGAAAGGCAACCTAACCCAGGTAGTTTTGGTGCCTACACCTAACCAAACAGCGACTGGAAACGTGAAAAAGAACTGAAAATAATAAGTTAACAAAGTCAAAAATCAAGCAGGACATGAACCCCAGTCTCCTGGGTGAAAGTCATATGTTTGACCCATCCATTCACCACAACAGTCTCCTGTGAATGCAGTCTTTGTCCGTTATACCTTCGACCTGTTGGCTGATCGAGTGTTGGAGTTTTTACTATTTTTACTCTTTGCTCTTTCAAAATGGCAAGCAGTATTAATAACTGAGTGCTTTTGCCACTAGATTATCCAACTTTTCAGACCCCTTTAGCAACTTATTTTCAAAAGAAGCACCTAACGACAAATCTAGCAACTTCTTGGACAAACCTTAGCTACTCTCCGTAGAAAAGATCTTGCCTTATGTGTTTGGTGATTTCATCAGACAACATCGCTGGTTAACAAGTCTCAATGGACCGCGTTTCAGTTGCTATTTCATGCTTGTTCCATTGTCTGACAACAGAAACAGAAAAAAACAAGTCAATGAGAACAGCTTTATTGGGGATTTGTCTATATTAAAACACTGTATATGTGAGCACAGAGACTAGGAGAGAAGCAAACAGATGAAGGGCTTAAACCAGCTGACACTAGGCAGAATGCAAATAGCCTACGATGCGGTCCAGCCATATATTAGTTTCTCACCTAGTCTTGTTACCATTATTCTTCAAAGCAACTACAGCATCAGCAGCAGGCAATTATGTAGCAACATCCCCATTTTTGACAGGAAACAATGTGGATCATCGGTAATGAGCTATAGTGTTACATTACACTATTGAGTGGAAAAGCAAGAACTTTTGTGTGCAATAGTAAGTCTGTGCCGTACACGTAACATGCCTAATTTACACTAGTGTGTGGTCCTGCAACTTAAACTGGTGTAAATTTTGTGAAAACTGTTCAGCCTCTCTTTTGTCTCTCTCTTCTGTCCATCTTTACCGTTGCCATGAAGGAAATTCCCACTTCTCCACTCAAGAACATGAACAGTGTTGAAGAGAGGTGTTCGAAAGTGGGAGAGAAGAGTAACCAGGTCATGATGAGCAGATAAATTCTGCAGGGGCTGACAGTACAGAGTACAAATAGAAATATCATAGAAAGAAAACAGTGATCCTCTGGTAATGATCAAAACGCTATAAATTGGCTCTCACTGCACTAACAAATAAAGTATATTTTCTGTAATTTACCATGTCATGGCTGAGCACACCAGTAATCACATATTGTATCCGTTCAAGATTGACCTCATGATGCCAAGACTTTCATCACCTTCTTCCAGTGGAGGTAGTGAGAGCTTTGTGGAAACAGAGCAGTGAGAGCAGCACAGCGAGCTGTCTGAATACACCCACAACATCTACAGGCAGAGATTCAGCACAGCAGGATTATATTAGCTGTGATATTTTTTCACATACATTTAGCAGAGCATTTCACAAAATCAGTCTAAAATATTACAGTAGTTTACAAATCATATTGTTATTAATTAGATTTAAGTAATCTACCGTGTCCAGTCACAAAAAGTTAAGGCAGTTATTTCTCAAAAATAGTAGTTTCATACTCTTTCTATGAATCCTGCACATTATCTTCATCTGTCTCCTGTTGCTTAACTGTAGGTACATAATGCAAAATAGTCTTGTTTGCTTTTTTTGGTGAGACTTAAAATGATAAGATGGATAACCACTGTCACATCTGTGGGTTAACTACGGAGCTGGAGCCAAGAGTTCATCAGCGTAGCTTAGCATAATTACTGGAAACGGGGGGGACAGCTAGCCTGGCTCTGTCCAAATGTCAAACATACACCTACCAGCATCACTAAAGCTTGGTAATTAGCATGTTGTATTTTGTTTGTTTAATCCTAGGTGGTTGCCTGGCAACATCACTACAACAACAAGACTCCAGTCACTGTGCCCACCTGCAGTTTACCAAGAAATAAATACAGGATGCAATTCCCAGTAAAACCAACTAGTCATTTTATTGTTTCTATTTGTGTAGCTGTTGATAAAACGTGTAGGTGGATGTGGCCACCTCCCAGACTAGCTGTGTCCCCGTTTCCAGTCTTTATGCCAAGCTAAGCTAACTGGCCGCTGGTGGTAGCCTCTTATTCTTATTTATCAATGTTGATGTTGCGGCTTTCATTGAGCTGAAATTTACTTCACGTTCACGTATAATTCACTGTATTGATTCTTATAAGTTGATCGTTATGTTGACGACGGGTGAGTGGTGCCTCGACACTGAATGAGCTGTTTCAGCAAGTACAATGGCTACTGATAACTAACATCACCTTTTTGTAGTTCTGATTATCCAGCCTATCAACTCTGATAACATTTTATCCAACATATCAACTAACTTTTGAAGACACAGGAATATTCAACATAACATGAGTAGCCAAAAGTATGAAAATGAGATGATAAAGAATTATTTAAAAAATAAACGTAATTCCCCTTTAAAGACCAGGATCATAGATGGATATTCTTAATTAGTCAGGGGATTAGTGTGAGTTAATGATGTCCTTGCTTGCATCTTCTTCTTCTTCTTTCATTATGGTCTTACAGCTCAGCAGACTTTTATTACAGAGACGTGTATCAAAGCTGATATTGTACAGTTTACCACAGACTGTGATCAAGACCCCATTTGACCCATCTTGCATTGTTGTACTAGATACTGTTATGAAAATGCAGAATTGTAACATCTTTAATGGCCACTATTTCTCGTCCTGCAGCCGGAGAGAAGATAAACTGAGGATCCCCAATGGCTGGCTGTGTCACCTGGCCCCAGAAATCATCCAGCAGCTCTCTCCGGAAACAGAGGAGGACAAGCTTCCCTTCTCCAAACAGTCAGATGTCTTTGCTTTCGGGTGAGTGTTTCTGTTTTTTGAGTGACATAGAGGGTTTACAAACCCCCAAATATGTGTGTGAATTCAACAAATTCTTACTTCTATGGAGCAGTGTCCCTGAAAGTCTAGATCACATGACAAAGAGGCAACCCTCATTAACTGGTTTTCAGATCTCATTATAGATACGGATTTTCACTTCTTACTGTACAAAGACGGAGATAATGTAATAATCTGTGATATTTTAAACAACAATTTTGTTACTGTCAAACTTCAGATGTCCAAGCAATAACCATTTAATAAGAACATGATTAACAATTTCAAAAGTTAATTGCTTCAAAATTATCTGATTTTGATACATGCCCCACTACCTGATTACAGGGGCAATCCCATATTCTCAAGCCCCCCCAGGGCTGAAAAATGAGGCCAACTACGGAAGTGCCAAAAAACGACAATTCTTCCAATGGCCACTTGAGTTTGTCTCCAAAAGCGAGTAAATCCCCATAGACTCCCATGTTAGAATGTCCAACTTTACAGCAGAAATATACATGTTTACAGCCCGGTACAAAAAACGGTTTTGGTCTCTATCACTAATGTTCGCTTCGTAACAACTGTATGGGGGGTGAATTTTAATTTGAGTAACAGGTATGTGAGTGTATCCTTGCCACAAACCGGCATTCACCAAAGTCTCGGCTCCACACACGCCCACCACTTTGCCCATTTTTTGATTAGCCAGTAGCTAGGCGGAATCAGGCACTGCCAAGATGGCGATGGCGGAGCAGCCCACCCTGAGCTTCAAAACCGCTCTTTAGAAACCCATGGGTGATGATACGGAGGCTACGTCCATCTTTCTATACAGTCTATGTTTGGCACACATCCTTTATGAATGAAGCCTTGGTTATGGTAGAAATGATGCACAAATAAGCGTCGGCAGCTGGAAGATATATCGTAGAGACTGATTGGAGGTTTGGAAGCTCAGTTGTTGAACGAATAATACAAACCAAGAGGTAGTTCTTGAAAATTAAATTGATCGGATAGTTGCAAGAAGAGGTAGAACCAGGAGACGTCAACTGACTGATGGAGCAGGAGGAGTGAATCAATGAGTAGGGGACAAAGATGTAGAGATGAAGTGGTTTCTCCCTAATTGAACTAGTGTCAGAGGATCAGTCTTATGGAGGGCTTTACTTTCGGGGCTCCCCTGCACCTGGTGTCTGGTTCCAGTGTTTACCAGATGGAGCCTCAGCTGCACAGGAGGTTCTGGAGTTTTAGATTCAGGGCAACAAAAAATCGTATCTAAGGAAAAGGACATTGCCATCGTCAGTCCCTCCTGAGCTGCATAGTTCAAGCAGAGTGCTGAAGGCTAAAGAGAGATAAACAAATGGATACAGTTACAGGATACAGTTGGACCAGATAATTGGTTCCTAGTGCCAAAACTTGGAAACTATGGACAGTGGTTGCCATTTTGTGTCAGGCTTGTTACATTTTCAGGTGAAATCATAGCTTAGACTCCTTTTGAATCTACCAAGTGACTCCATCTTGACTGCCTTTCAACTGTCCTGGAGGCCTCATGACTTTGAGTTTGCTGACAAATTCTGATTTAAAACAGCCAAGTTCTTGTATGCCCTCAAGCTTTGTTTTGTGTTGTTCTCTGTAGCTGAAATAGAGTACATGCAGGTGTTAGGAAACTCAATTTCTGGCCAAACTGAAACATCCAAATCCCACTTACTGTTCAGGATATCTTATGGATCTTTGTTGATTCCTATAACCTCTACTTATAACCTTTACTAAAAACACTAGGAGTGTAGCTCTTCCCATTCAGAGCAGTGATGGTGGGTTAGTTTGCCACTCAGTAGCGGTGAGGATGTTGCATGTAAAAGGATTTCTGTAATAAGCAGATATAAGATGTGACATTTGAATCATTTTGACTCAAATCATTTCACCTATTCCCGTAGTTATTGCATACAGATCTCTGCTCTCAAACCAAGGTGTCCTCCCTCTCCTCCTTTAAAGCCTGTTTTTACATTTGTCCTAAGTTGATTAAAAATCCCCACGGCTCCTGTTCTTCCTCCACTGCCATTAGCGATTCATTTGTGGGCGTGGACCCTGCTCTGTTGACTCCTAACACAATTGCATTTTCAGATGGTCCCCCATATGGAGGTTTCGTCACTAAATTATTTTAAAGGGAAGAGTGCAGTGCTGGCGCACAATGTCCAGCTGCTCTGTTAGCCCTTGTGTTTCCTAGAGGTGACCCCCATGGCTGTTTTACATATTCATCAACAATTGGACGTCATTTTATCCCCCCTCCCCACTACTGACAAAGAGCTATTTTTATACTACTCAAACTTGACGTGCAGGAGGGGAATGAAAACAACTGCTTATTTGCACAGGCAGGGTGAGGTATGGTAATTTTGCATGAGCAGTAATTAAAGATGTGTTGTTTCTTTAACTTGAATTTCTTCAAAACTTGAGGCTCAAGGCAACACTCGTCTGTGTTTGCTTAAATAACCATCATTCTAGATCAAAGCTTATCAAAACCATTAAGTTTGAGAAAATTAGCCTGACTGTGCTAGCACTGGCCGGGATGTGAACCCTCCATAGGTGTTGTAATGTTTTGAAGACATTAGTGTTATTCTAGGTAGTCGAAAGCACTGACCCGCTCTCTTCCTCTGTCCTCCCAGCACCATCTGGTACGAGTTACACGCACGTGAGTGGCCTTACAAAAGTCAGCCAGCGGAGGTGATCATATGGCAGATTGGCAGCGGGATGAAGCCCAACCTTGCCCAAACTGGCATGGGGAAGGAGATATCAGTAAGGCTTTTTTCTTCTTCTTTTTTTTCTTCTTTTTGCTTCTTAATTTGACACGGTTCACCCCTTGAATCTTAGACTCATTTTACTCAAACACATTGTATGAACTGAAAAACTAGCTGTGCGTGATAAAGGCAATAACCAATCTGGGGCTGGATTCACAGAAGTGCTCTTTAAGTGGATCTTAATACTCAGTCACAAGGAAAGTTTTCAGAAAAATGCTCATAAGTGAATTTCAAGTTAAAAAAACTTTCTAAAGTGCACAATTAATAACTGTTTAGCCACTACTAAATAATTTTGCACGGTGGTTATAATATGCGTGGAAAATTTTTTTTACTGGCTAGCATTGTAATTAAAGATAGATTAAAGTAAGATGCAGAGGTAACAAAATATATTAGTTCAAGAACAGATTTAAGTTTATAAAAGAAACTGGCATGAAATTCTGTCCTCATAAAATTACTCTTACAAAGAGTGTCAGCTTGGAATTAGTCTTACAGACCCCCCTGTGCCTCTCCCCTGGTACTATTGGCCTTTCCTGTCTTTGCAATGCACAGTGCGACATGGTATGAGTACTTGGTTGCCTTCAGTTCACCTTGCTAAACTCTTCCACCCCTCTCCTCTACTCCTTGAAAAACCTCCAGTCTCTGTTCGGACTGATCTGGAGGTTTACCTGCTAATTCAGTTTGCTTAGGCTCTGAGTGGCTGCCAATCTTTGCAGCTCACACGTAAAAGGTCACAGGTCATGTTTGCAAGCATTTTTCTTTACCAATCACACGCTGAGGCCGCTATGCTCGAGGTATCAAAAATAGTTTGCTTTTGTACCTTAAGTACCTTAATTGCTTCCACGTTGGTCTATTTTAGTTTATTTTATGTGCATTTTTTAATAAAAGGCCCTTTTAGAAAGTAAATCCAGGGACTAATGCTCATTATTTATTCAGTAACTATGCATTCCCTCTGATACATCTAAAGATGATAAAATGTGCCATCTAACAGCTTGGTATCTCGGTGTTTTCCAGGACATTCTGCTCCTCTGCTGGGCGTACAAGCAGGAAGAGCGGCCCAGCTTCTCCAAGCTGGTAGATTTACTGGAAAAGTTGCCAAAACGGAACCGCCGCCTTTCCCACCCAGGGCACTTCTGGAAGTCAGCTGAGTATGTCAAATGAGTTAGGGACAAAACAAAACAAGCAAACAAATCAGCAACTATTAAAAATCACCCGCCATAACTCTACATAAATAACCCACCTCTTAAAGAATGCACTGAATCCAAAAGCCAGCCCAGTGATGAAAACTGCCCGTGCTGTGTGTATTTTCATGGAATGATGGCATGTGTGTGTACAGATAATTGACTGTCCAGCTTCTCAGAGCAGTCGGGACTCATATTTTCTTTGGTTTGATTTAAACCATACTGGATATCTTTCCTTTATCTTTTTTTTTTTTTTGTCTTTTACTATTGACTTGTTCCCTTCATAATATTTGATTCATTTCCTGGATGTTATCTTGCTTGTAACTTTCGACTGATCACTTCATCCTGGACTTAAAAAACAACAAAAAACAACAACAAAAAAAAAAAAACACGTTTGAGAACAAATGTAGATTTTTTTTCTCCATGTCTTTTTGTTTTGAATGAATGTAACTGTTGTACATCACGCATTGTATATTTTCATGACATCGTTTTGCCATTCCTTATGTCTGTCAGCTGTGTAGACCATTCTGTCGGTGTTACCTCATGGTCTCATTGTGTGGATGTCTGTACAGGTTACATGTTTGTCTCAAAAAGCTTTATTTAACTTAAAAAATGTCCTCTTATTTACACCGTACCATTTGAATGTGAAGAAGCCAGCGTCTCTGTTTGTGTGGGGGATGTGTTGGCACGGTTCTTTGATGGGAGACTGTTCTCTGATCAGCCTGCGCTTTGAATATTCCCTCTGAACATAATTGAGACGTTTGAACAATAACAGCCTCTGGAGAAAAAAGAAGCCGCTGGTCAGACCAGGACTCCCTCACTTGACGCTGTTCTGTGAAAACGCTGACACCTGAAATGTATCTCGTCAACTGTTGCAAAACTAATTACCCTTCAGAAATGCTACCACTGAGCCCCCCAACCCCCACCTCCCAGAAATAAATGTATATTATTTACTTTAAATCACTATTGATAGATACAGAATATAATAGATACTGATAAAAATCTAAAGCAACTGTATAGTCAGTGCAGTCATTTTAAGTTAATTCAATCGATACATGAACTTTGTAGACCCTAATCAGTGACAAAGTGTTTCTTTCTGAGTAGTGTACGAAACTGTTTTATGAAATAGTTTGAAACCGATTAAAGACCTGTTGCCAACGGGCCTGGGTCTGATGACAAGAGTGATTTTGGATCTGTACAGGAAAGAGAAGTTTTGGGATTCCTAGCTCAGTAATGATGTGACTGTTAGACACATAAAGGCAGAGCACATGACCTTTAAAAAAGGCAAACAAAAACTCTTGAGTCAAAGTAAACCTCAAGTTTGTTTTTGGCTTTTTAAAATTTGTTCGGAGTTGCTTAAAAGCAGTGTTGTAGTCACTTTGAGTTGAAACTCATCAAATTCAAATCTCATCCCATCTTGGATTTTTTATTTAACTTGTTTTCTTTTACTTCATTCTGTGCATTTTTGAGAATCGTTATATTTCCAAAACATTTAATCTAACAGGCAACACATTGTGAGTGAAGTTTAAAAATGAAGATTAACTCTTCCAAATCATTGCTAGCTACCCAAAGAAACTTTCCAATCATTAATTCAATTACTTTAATTAATAATTTACAAATAAGCTGTATAAAGGGATGTTCAGACTGAAAGCAAAGTGAATTTTAGAGGCAGTTCAGAGATGGATGTGAACGCTGGATTCAGTCTAGGTGGAGCTAATTAAAGCGAGACTGTGCAACTGTTGCTGAGGCTTCAAGAGACAGTTATGACAGATAACTTCTACCACTATGTTTAGCATTTACTTAAAATATCAAACTATTTCAAGAGAAGAGGAAGTGGAGAAGAGTCACAAGCTCAATGTCAGTGTTTAGCTAATGTTTGTCAGGATTAGCTAACGTTAGCCACCATAAACTACAGTCAGATCAAACTGTCGTAAAGTTACATAATCTTGCTTTAAGGAAAAGTAGGTTCATTCAAATAAAACATTTTCATCTTATTTTATGAAATTAGTTTACTGCGACAAGAGGAAGAGGACAGGCGTGGGTAATGCTAACTAGCTCTGTCTAACACGGATAAATGAAGCAAGGGGAAAATGTGCTTTGTGTTCAGTCTGAATGAACTTTAAAAATGAATTTTGTATAAGTTGTTCAGCAGACAATGACCATATGTCACTTCCTGCAACTTAATCAATTCTTGTTTTGATTATATCCACCATTTTCAGATGTTATACAGGTCGCCTGGTGAAGCACTGTAACTATACTTTTACACTCCAAACAGAAAATGCATTTCACTTACCATTCTGATAATTGGCATTCTGTAGATTTATTTTATTTATTTATTTTTGACTTGGAGATAACAGCCTTTGGTTTTGATTAATGTATTTAACAAAATAGACTTTGGTCTTGTCTTGGCTACTCCTGACTACAACACTGCTAAAAGGGTGACTGTGTAGGACAAATTAATCTTAAACTTGCCTTCTTGTTTTTATATATATCTTTAAAGATTTTATTTTCACAAAGTTAAAAAGTGAATTGACGTCTTGCATTACAAAGTTAAAGTAACAAGTAAGTAACTTCAATCTGGCTGAACTTTCCCTTTAACATATCAGAAAAAAGACATATCAGGATACTGAAGACAACCCCAGGCCATTTTCTACTTCACACTGTAAATCATAATATATTTTAAATGTATGTGTTAGAGATATAGCAAATCCGAGTCATATCATCATGAATTGGAAGTTGTGGCGTCATTCGAGCTGTATACTGCTTTTGACTCTCTCTAGCCACGTCGAATAGAGACAATCAAATCATGTTAAATAGCCATTTTCCACCTCATTATTTACACATCTGCCAGTGTTGGAAAATGCATACAAACAATCTGCTGCTGTTTTTTGGAGTCTGTCTGTCTATTTTGGAATTGCTGGGATTCAAATATTGTAAGTGAATCATTTATATTTGTACTGTTTACAACTTTCAAGTGCATGAGATGGACTATCAAAGATTGATTCTTGTTATGAAAAAAAAAATCCTTCAACACTATATATAAAAAGTATGTGAGCATTTTTCTGATGAACTGTTGTCCATTGAGCAGTTTGATCTCAATACCTAATGAAGTTTTACGTCAGGCTTTGCAAAACTTTTCAACAGCTTTGTTTGAGATTGTTTCAGTATATTTATAGATTATATAAATGATTAGACTAGCATTTAAATAAAAAAGAGTTACGACCTGTGCACATGCTAGAGTTGACAACCTGACTGGACAACAATCAAAGATCTAACATTAGTGCCAAGTGTACATAACAGATTGTAGACTATGTTTTATCGTCACTTGCCGTAATACCAATATTCCTTGTGAATCTTTTGACTTCTTTCTTTTGAATGTACAAATTGTGTTGTGTTTTTTGGTTGCTTTTGGTTTTTTTTTTTTGTTCATTTAAATTTCTTTTCCTCCATTTTCCTTCTACTTGCATAAGCATTGATGCTGTGTCGTTCTTTTCCCCTTGATTCCCGTCCTTGTATTGTAGATGATAGCTCCAAAAAGCTTGTATTTAATGATGCCTTATGGTCCATGGCTTAGTGATGAGTAGATTTTGATCACAAGCTCTTTTATTTGCACTCATCCTTTACAAAAGTGTATGACAATAAAAAGATGTTTTCATTTTGGACGTTTTCTGTTTCTTTTATGTCATCTTTTATCTTAGTCAACCCTTATCCATATTTTACTTTGGTTGAAATTTTTAACATCCTCACAGAGCAAATTTGGTGGTGAGTCAGTGCTTACTGCCTAAATAATTGTTTTAATCATTTATTATTACTCGTTAAGTAATTTTCTTTTGAAGTATAACTTTTGATGGTGCACACTCAAATTCTACTTAAAAGGGACTCTAATACTCCACCTAAAACATCTGTATTTTTAATTACCTGTAGGCTTGAGAGATGGCTGTTAAAAATCTACTACTTTAATTATTCACAGATATCAGTAGCTTTAAACAGTTTGAACTCATCACGCAGAAACAATGTGTTTCTATAGCAGAAAAAAACACGGAAGCATCTTAACCCTTAACATCCAGTTTTCCATTTTTAATCAGCTTTAAAGTTGTTAAAATCATCTTGCTCTACACTATTATACACTGCTCAAAAAAATGAAGGGATCACTTAATCATCACAGTATAACACCAAGTCAGTTAAACTTCAGGGATATCAATCTGTCCATTTAGGAAGCACGAGTGATTGTGAATCAGTTTCACCTGCTGTGGTGCAAATGAAAGTGACAACAGGTGAGATGGAGAGACAAAAGCAAGACAACCCCCAAACAGGGAATGGTTTTGCATGTGGTGGCCACAGACAGTTGCTCTCTCCTGCAAGTTGGATCAGCCTGTGATTTCAATTTTTTACTTTGATTTTTGGTGTGATTGTGAATCAGGCCCTCAGTGGGTTGATGATTTTGGTTTCTATTGACCGTTGTTACGTCATTTTGTTCTCAACAAGTTATACAATGTACGTCAGTGAAGATTTTCAACTTGAATAATTCGTTCATCAAGATCCGATGTGTGATATAAGTGTTCCCTTCATTTTTTTTGAGCAGTGTATATATTCTGTATCTGCTTGTTCTGGGTGTTTTTTTTTGAAGCCATACAATGTTTACAATGTTTAATCAAAGCTACATCATGGTTTAGATTTGGGACAGCGTTTGGCTTCACTGTATCGGTTTGACTGCCCCAAAGCCGACTGATGTTCATGCTTGATAACATTTGCCAAGATATACAAGATATACTGTTTCCCATTGTTTCTTATGCAGTGAGCAAATGACAATGCGAGCAGGCGCTCTGCAGCTCTCTGTGAAACAGTGACCTAAAAAGATAAATTTAGTCTCTATTAGCATATATTCCCAGCCGTCCACACCATGAGAAAACCCGGGGTGTCATCCTGCAGCAGTAAACAAAAAAACAATTAGATTGAAAATCTGCTTAAACTGGTTTCCTCTCATGAAACCTTATGAAAATAGGGTGAAAAAAATAAAAATGATGATCCTCAACAAATGTTGCCAAGGCTATTTAACATTTAACAACTTTTTACATTTAAATGTAGTTTTAAGTCTAAACAAGGAGGAATTAATATCAGTAAAGCTGTTTAAACACTTCAAATCCCCAAATCTTGTGTATTTCTGTCTATTGTCTTCTCTGTGAAAGAGCTGGTGTACTGACAGTGTGTGCACGTTTGTGTGTGTGTTTGATTGTTTGTGCGTGTGTGGCGTACAGTGTCAGACCTGTGACTCACTGGTTGAAGAAACAGACTGTTAGTGAGGGTAGAGAGCAGGAAAATTGAATGACAAATAAACAGATAGATGAGAGCTCTACCCATCTGCACAGCCAGTCCTCCTCCTCCTCTGTCCTCTTTTTCTTGTCTACCTCCACCTCTGAAGTCCAGCCTCGGCCGCTGAAGCGTAAAAAATCCACATCACCCAATCTCATGGAGGCTGAAGCCCATCAGACCATGAACGTTTGGGTTCTGTCGAGATTGTTAAAAGTGTTAAAACCTGATGAGGTTTAGTGCATTTCTTAAGTGCATAAAGATGTTTTAAAAAAAAACAAAAAAACAATAGATATAAATACATTCCCAGGCTGATTTTATAATGGATAATACAATAAATCTGTTTCATGATAAAATCCAAATTAATTTTATATCAATGAACACTGAAACCATGTGTGTGACTCCCTAACAAATCCCATGGAATCAATACATCTGGTGGCTCCAGATGTTCGTGTACTCATGTACGAACTGTGCTGAGATAATTTAAGCTCCCAGGATTTATAGTTACAACTGTGGTTATATAATAATTGCAGGTGAAATGAAAACAAGAAGAAAAAAGCAGAGGAGCTTCTGAAAACAGCTCCATTCAAAATGAGAAAGAAACAAAGAATGAAAAGAAAGGAAAGCCGAATATGAGTCCAAAGACACCAATTGATGCGGATCACATAAAGAAAAATAATTCAGCCACAAGCAAAATATGTTGTAAGCCATCCACAAAATAATTCCCTATGATATTTCTTTATGTTTGTCCTGATGTTTGCATGTGACTTTTGGTTGATACCTTTTTTTTTATCTATTCATGATATTTTGTCCTTAGTAGCCATTTTTCATTTAATCCATTTTTTGATCGTTGTACGCCCTGATTATAAAGGAAAAATATGAAAGCAACAAGGATGCAGGTAATAAAATTGCATTTCCGAATGCTGACATGTTTGTGGCTACCTGTGGTCCAGTTCCACTCAGTCTCAGTCAGGTTGCTTAGAGAAGATGTACAACGCAAGTGACTCAAGAAAATTCTGAACAATGGAAATTCAATAGCTGTGTCCCAATTCAGGGCCCGCATCCTTCGGAGGACGCGGTCTAATGTAACCGAATTAGTCTACAGAGGGTTTTTGCTGTGCATCACCAGCTGTGCCCGCCCTTACCACAAGGTTGATTGGTGTCGCCTAGCAACCTTGACAATATGTTGAAACCCAACACTTACATTTCAGAGTGTAATCCTTGGGCTCGCTGTCGGTGTTGTCTGCTTTCATTGCCAGCGTGCAATCAATCATGGGATGGGATCACGAAGGATCCCCCCGTTAGATTCTATGTAAGGCCACATTTCTTGGGCACCTTTTTAAAGGAGCCTTCGAAATGGGACAGCCTAGTCACGCCGCTGTGACGTCATCGGTCATCGGTCATCGGTCATCAAATGCAGCAGCTGAAGGATGAAGCCCCTGAATTGGGACACAGCTAATGTGTCATTTTTTCTGTAATTTCCACTTGTGGCCACAGTGGTCACTGTCCAGCACATGTAACATAGTCTCACTTTAATAGTAGATAGATATTGCCATGTAACTGACATACCTGAATCAGTTTGCTAACTTGTGACTTTTTGTAACTTGTGCTACTGTTGTCCCAGGTAAATATTTCAATGATTTGTTTCACAAAAGTAAAACACGAACCTAAGCAGTTGACAGGTTTGTTGCTATGGTCCCGTCCCATTACACTCAGTCTCAGTCAGGTTGCTTAGAGATGTCCAGCAAACATCTCACCTTCATAGTGACTTTATTTTTGTTTCAATTAGGACTTTTTTTGTTGCAGTTCTGCAGTTGGCCACTGGGACAAAATGGCAGCAAGGCTGGCTTTGCACAACTTTAACCAGCTCTCCTAGTACATCTATTGAATCTAGTGATTGGCAGATATTCTCTTTCTTACTATATCTGTTGCTCTCTCTCCGCCCACATGTACAGTGCTGTAACAACCCACAACTGAGTGCCAACAAGTTCTCCTGAAGATTTTTAATGAGGTATTCTGGGAAAAGTAGGGAATCACTATGTCATGTCACGTGGTAGGAGAGACACCTAACAAAATCTAATCATAGCATCACATTAGTGAATAAATCCTAGTTTGCATCAAACATCACAAACCCAAGACGAGTTCCTTCCTCCTGTAGGCCCTTGGTTAAATGAATGAGCCTAATTAGATCAATTCAACATTCACCTTCACAGACACGATGCAGGTCTATAAAAGCACAAAGTATATGTCTTTGAAAGTAGCCGATTTAGAGCGGCAGATTAGCTCTGCCACATAGCCTCTAAGGACTGTGGGGTTCTCTTTATTCATTTAAAGACACCCACGTGGCTTATGATGCTGGAGATGTATTTCATTAGAGCAGGTTTTTGGAAGACAGACAGAGAAAGAGAAAGAGAGCAGAGGCGCTACTATAAAGGGGGATGTCCTAAAGGTTTGGCTTTACTGAGCCCAAAGCTGTGCCAGTTAGCTAACGCTTATTAGGCCTCGAGGCTAAGAAACATCCTGGCAAAACCTGTATGTACATCGCAGTAAGTCCCACGCAGCTGTTGGCTTGATTCAGTGAGAAAATAAATGCAACACTAATGCGAGAAATACAGTTAGAACAGAAGTTAATGACATTTAAATGCACAAAAATTTCAGCTCTCTTAAAAGTATGTGGTAAATGTCACCACTTTGCATCGACTATTCAACCATCTTTGCATGGGTAGAATCATCCTATAAAAAGCATAGATGGCAAATCCGCAACCAACAGTGGCCTCAAATGGCTAGAATGCTTTGCTGCCACTCACTATGTTGTGATTTAAAAGGTGTGACCATGGATGTAGTATGAGAACTGGATGTTCAAAGATGGCATCTATTCACTCCAAAGGTAGATGCTCTTTTGGTACATGAGCTAAAAAAAAAAAAAAAATAGTTGTTTCTCTTGATTGCTGGCTTATGTTTTACCACTACAAATGTGCATTAGTGTCATTAGTTTCCCTGAACCTGCCAGCTCATACATTAAGATGTTCCATAAAAAGATTTTTTAGCTTTTGAGAATGCTTCAAAAATATTACTTCTTCATGGTTTAAGAACAAGTAATTATCTTGTTTGCCAATGAAGACATCCTGACAATGGTTTTAGATACAAGCCTTTAAAAAGCAGACTGTAACATTTAAGAGAAGAAATTCCTTTTTTTTTTTTTTTCAAAGAATAAGAAGTTGAAAAAATAAGCAATAACATGCACTCTTGCTCAATTCAGAACAGTCAGGGATTTTGCTGATGAAGCTTTAAATAAGGCAGAGTCACGCCTGAAATTGGCACAGCAAAACTTATGTTCGCAGCTTTGTGAAAGATGTGGTTCTAAGGCTTTGGAAATTGTAGGGATTACTTACAGAACTAGTTGGTGAACTACTGTAGCAGGTGAGCTAACCACTAATACAGCAAGGTTTTTTCTATTTTCCCTGCTATGGTCTGCTTGCTTTACTGTCATTTAGCTCCTTAGCTTGTTAGCTTGTTGGACTATAAAGTCACAGTTCATTCAAAAGACATATTTGTACCATTCTTCGAGGAGGGTGGCATAAGGTGGATTGTTCAACACCACTAAAAAGCTAAGCTACCTTTTTGCACTTGGACTTTCCAGCTCTCCGTACCTTCAAAGGTCAGCACTGGAAAGACGACTTGCTACTGGTCAATGACAAAAATAAATGTGTCAGAGTTTAACAACGTTTGAAATTTGAAATGCTGACATGACCAGGCCTTTAAACTGGAATGACCAGTAGCTAATAGTCACAAACTTTTGATAGAGACTGCAGTATAACTGTCACACATTAATCGGTTTGATAACTTTGTGACTTTTTGTAGCTTGTGCTAATATTAGCCTACGATTTGGCATGTCACAGGTAAATATTTCATTGTTTTAATCACAAAAGTAAAACACAAACATAAGCAGTTGACAGGTTTGCTGCTACCTGTGATCCCATTCCTCTCAGTCTCAGTCAGATTTCTTAAAGATGTCAAGCAAACGTTACATAAGGTGAGTTTCCATTAACCTGCTTAATGCACAACTTAAAAAGGAGTAATGGAAACACACGAATTTCAAAAAAACTCTAAAATCTTGCAAAAAAATTTTCATTTTCAATCACGTAAGGGGGTTTTTCAGACTATTCAACAGAGCAATATTTCCCAAAAATTAAATGGAAACACTTTTTCGCCATATCATGCTCCAGGGATCCAGTTCCAACCAAGAGGCACACAGCTGGAAATCCTTTAGTCACATTTAGTTGGAATGATTTTGCACTATATTCATAATATATCTCAGTGGAAACACAGACCACTCGGAATTGGGTTTTTGTCAACTTTTGTAAAAAACGCTTCAATGTTGCAAAAAACTGCAATGGAAACTCGGCTATAGTCTCACTTTAATAGTGACGTTTCTTTTCTTTTTAATAAGGAATGTTTTGTTGCAGTTCTGCAGTTGGCCACTGGGACAAAATGGCAGCAAGACTGACTGCCCAACTTTAACCGGCTCTCCTAGTGACTCGCATATTTTTCCTCTCTTGCGCTTTCTATGCTATATCTGTTGCTCTCTCTGCCTACATGTACAGTGCTGTAACAACCCACAACTGAGTGCAAACAAGTTCTCCTGCAGTTGATAGGTTTGTTGCTATGGTCCCGTCCCATTTCACTCAGTCTCAGTCAGGTTGCTTAGAGATGTCAGGCAAACGTTGTATTCTCACTTTAATAGTGACTTTGTTTTGTTTTTTTGTTTTAATTAGGACTTTTTTTGTTGCAGTTCTGCAGTTGGCCACTGGGACAAAATGGCAGCAAGGCTGGCTTTGCACAACTTTAACCAGCTCTCCTAGTACATCTATTGAATCTAGTGATTGGCAGATATTCTCTTTCTTACTATATCTGTTGCTCTCTCTCCGCCCACATGTACAGTGCTGTAACAACCCACAACTGAGTGCCAACAAGTTCTCCTGAAGATTTTTAATGAGGTATTCTGGGAAAAGTAGGGAATCACTATGTCATGTCACGTGGTAGGAGAGACACCTAACAA
Source organism: Seriola aureovittata (assembly GCF_021018895.1). Taxonomy (NCBI): domain Eukaryota; kingdom Metazoa; phylum Chordata; class Actinopteri; order Carangiformes; family Carangidae; genus Seriola; species Seriola aureovittata. The sequence goes on from NC_079368.1 coordinate 20,474,509, forward strand.
AATCTAATCATAGCATCACATTAGTGAATAAATCCTAGTTTGCATCAAACATCACAAACCCAAGACGAGTTCCTTCCTCCTGTAGGCCCTTGGTTAAATGAATGAGCCTAATTAGATGAATTCAATATTCACCTTCACAGACACGATGCAGGTCCATAAAAGCACAAAGTATATGTCTTTGAAAGTAGCCGATTTAGAGCGGCAGATTAGCTCTGCCACATAGCCTCTAAGGACTGTGGGGTTCTCTTTATTCATTTAAAGACACCCACGTGGCTTATGATGCTGGAGATGTGTTTCATTAGAGCAGGTTTTTGGAAGACAGACAGAGAAAGAGAGAGAGAGCAGAGGCGCTACTATGAAAGGGGATGTCCTAAAGGTTCGGCTTTACTGAGCCCAAAGCCGTGCCAGTAAGGTAACGCTTGTTAGGCCTCGAGGCTAAGAAACATCCTGGTAACACCTGTATGTACATCGCAGTAAGTCCCACGCAGCTGTTGGCTTGATTCAGTGAGAAAATAAATGCAATACTAATACGAGAAATACTGTTGATATTTAATCAGGTGGAAATGTCTTACTGCCTGAATAATTACAACCAGCAAGGCAGCCTGGCTAACATATCTGGGAAGGAAGATTTTGGCGGTCAAGCTGTGGTGATTTCACATCATGCTCAAGAGCCTGCGAGTGGTTGACTGTCTGACAACCACTTGGCAAACCAACACTGGTTTGAACTGTACATCCCAAAAATAAATCTTACATAATGCAAGAGGATGGAGGATGTGACCCTGTCTTCCCCTCCAGCAGGCCCTATGCTGGCCCATCTGGCAGATAATGTGCAACGACAGTGCCACTCAGACTCGTTAAGACCCATTGTGGTTTTCCTGGATGCAAAGTTTTGTTTTTGAATATTATAAATGTCTTAAAGCTTGTCCAGATTTAGCCTTTTCTTAATTTTGATAATTAATGCAACTGTATTTACTGTATGTCCATTTCTTTGTTGCAATTATGTCAAAGTCATATGAGCAATTTGGATTTTTGGTGATGTGTCATTGGTGAGTTAATGCTGCAGGCCTCCTTGTATGGCTATGTTCAGACAGCAGGCTAATATAACTAGATTTTTAAAATATTAACGTCATATGTTCATCAATCAAAGGAAGTTTAGAAACATCATCTTGATTATGAGGCTATTTACTAAAATTTTAAATGAGCTATTTGGAAGTTTTGCTATCGCTACATAGCCAACATTAGCATTAGCAGCAGTTTACTTACCAGTCTATAAGAAACTTTGTAAGTTTAGCATCAAACTTCACTCCTTCACTGTTTCCAGCAGTAGAAAACAATGCCAATATTAACTTTTGTCTCTATCATATCTTTTTTTTCTACTGAAGTTAGCATGCTAACCAGCTGGCTCACTTTCCGATAGCAACTCACTGTAGCCTCCAATGTGCCCTGAAGCTGCTCAGAGGGCGTATTACAACCTCTTGGTTGATGATGGTTGAAGCTCTTGTCAAGCGACAATTACCTCCACCCACTTCCATCAAGGAACCACATTCGGCAGCAGAGAAAACTTACAAACAGTCTCTTTAAAGGAACAGTTCCACATTTTGGTAAATACTCTTATTTGCATTCTCACAGAGAGTTACCCTACAAGAGAAGATCAATATCTTTCTCAGTAATTATATGGATACAACCAGGAGCCTGTTAGCTTCGCTTAGTATAGGGACTGGAAACATAAAATAACTGGAAATAACTCAGCTGGCTCTGTCCAAAGGAGTAAAAATGACAAATTGTGGTTTTATTGTATACTATTATAACTATTTATTGCCAAACTGTTTCTTGTCCAGGCAAAGTCACCTCATGGTTATATTGTGAAATTGTAGTTGTCAAACAACCAGCAGAAACAAATGTGATTGACAGTGCTGGCAATGTAGCCACCCCCAACCCCCTCAACTGTCATCAGATTTTGATTCAACTGTTGCCAAACTTTGATTGGTACACAGTAGTACCACTCAGAAGAGCTCACTAAATAAAACAAACAACATAGAAATCTCTCATGTGAAATAACCAGAACGGTTCTAACTTTGGCAGAAAAAGGTTTCATGTGGTTTGACAAATCATTTTCTGTAATGGTGACATGCTGCAAAAGGTTGGAAACATGCTAGAAATACGTGTTATTGTCATTTATCATAACAGTGGCAATATTTTAATCTCACAGTGCAGAACATGTTCATGCATTCATTTCCACCGTAGTTTTTCCCTTCACCGCTGTCTTTTTTTAAAAGAACACCTGAGGTACAATATTGGGATGCCTTTTAAATTTGATGTCATGTGCTCTGCATTGATGGTGTCTGAACATAGTCCCTTAACAGTGTGGTGTCCTGCAGGGCTGTGTGTTAAGACGCCTCAAATTTAATGATGTTTCTGTTTTCCTTCCCTTCCCCTTCCTGCTCCAGGCTGTAACGGAGGCATCGATGGGACTGTGTCTTTGCGTGAAGCTCGTCCTCAGCTCTGCTAACATCTGCTCCACCACCCGCCTGCCCTGCCACCCACCTACCCACCCACTGTGCCTCCTCTCTTGCCCCACCCTGCTTCCACAACCCCCTACCTTTCCTGCTCCTCCTCCTCCTTGCTCCAGCTCTGACACATACACGTTTCCCCTAACGCCTGATTGGACCCTTTAGCGGTCAGTGTTGGCCCATTTTGCCAAGACTGGGTGACAAAACACACCGCAGACTTTCAAACAGAGAGGCCTTTCTCCGCTCTATGCCTGAAGCCCTTCTCCCAAAACAACACCCTCGTCTTTCTGTTGAGGAATTTCAACATGCGTACACCACCATTCATGTCACGCTGCAACTCATCTTCAGCTGCAAACATGTTTTTTAATGCCATGATTGTGCAACATATCATTCTCAGCTTTGTAGCCCCTGAGACACATTTTCACAACAGCTCAGCCCGCACATCTGTTAGCTACAACATCTGGAGTGTACAAATTATGCAAAGTTGTCATTTGGACACATTTTGAGAGTGGGCTGGATTACCACAGGCGGTCATTTTGGTTGCCGTCCCTTGAAGACTTTATTTCTCCACAATGTCAAGTAGGAAGCTTTCTTTCCCAGAAAGTAGCATTTAATCATTTAGTTTATCTGAAAACTTAAAAATCACCAAATTTGGAGATTTATAGTTTGCGTTGGACAGTGAAGCATGGCCACTGTGCTTCAAAATGTGTATTTCTATGACAGCAAGTACAGTTTACAAATCAATTAATTACATATACATTATTTTCTACTGCACCACTGCATACATAACGAGAATAGTCCCAGAGCACAACATGCAATTCTCCTAGAAATTATGATAATATACAATCATGTAGCGCTTCATTCACTCAAAAACATTGCCTATGAACATATCTCGGGCAAGCTAGCCCTTACATTTCATACCAAGTAACTGGGAAAACAAGTTAGTATATTAAAGGAGCTATTTGTAAATTTGCTATTGCAACATAGCCAGCTTTAACATTGAAAGCATTTCACCACTCTAAAAGAAATGTTGTGAGTTCAGCATCAAACTTCATTCCTTTACTCGCAGCAGAGAAAACTCACAAATAGCTCCTTTAATGTAATTTCTACATGAGCCTCGTGACATGACAACAGTTTGAACATCAAACAGTTATGTGAATGCCACAAATTATACACAGCTGCACAGGCATTCACATCTGCAAGCTGCCCAGCACGTCAGCGGACTTCTACTGGTGGCCACTGAGCAGCTGCATCTGTGCGGTCAGTGGGTTAAGTGCCTTGCTCGAGGGCATCTCAGCAGCGGCGGTTATTAAGGAAATAAGGGATTTGTTTGTTTGTTGATGATCCCAGGATTTGAACCAGTTTAAGGAGCGTTTCGTGCCCCACAATGCTCCCTAAAAACCAACATTTCACCACATGTAGTAGGCTATTATACTGAAGTCATGTCGTCAGTCATCGTTACTTTGTTTCACAGAGACACAAAACTGCAACAAGGCTGTTTATGTCACATCGGTTTTAAAATCTGAATGTGGTTCCTCAACTCCACTGGGGAAGCTTGAGCAAGTCATCACTCTCGAAAATGCAGGTGGAGTGAATCAAACCTTCCAAAGAGAATATCTCAGTCTAATTTATTCTATTACATGGTCTGCTAACTTAGAAATCAGCACCGCCATTTGTCTGGACCGACAAATTAAGCCCTTCCCAGTGAGTGAAGTAAAATGAAATGAATTCTAAAAACTCACTACCCGCCACATGAATGTTAAAACATCTCTACTGATATTCAGCATCCAGTGAGAATGAATGTTCTCTTTTTCTCTGACGAATTTGCTTCTAGAATATTAAATCTCCAGGTGACTAGAGACATTTTTGGTATTTGACAGTGTACATGCTCTCTGAGCAAATTACACAGTCACTAAAATACTGATGATTGGAATATTTGTATGTGTATGTGTTTGTGCGAGTCAGTGAGCTAATAGATTATTCAAACCCTTCCCCTACACCTGTAAGTGTCTAATGACCTCATGGCTATGCAATACTTAAGGGTAAAGGTGAATATTTTACTACAGTGATTAAAGAGACTTAACTAATTATCCGTGATAGTTTTGATGCATTTTAATACACCTGCAACTTTTACATAAATTTGAAGGGCATGTTTTGATTTATTTAGGGAACATATTTCCCATTGAGGTCTGATTGTGATTTGCTAATCAAGGCGAAGTGTTAAACATTCAACCTACCTGTACACTCTTTGACGAGAGCGCTTGAAGCTCCGCTGCTGTAAATTTGACGGAGGCAGCCTGTAAATAAGGATTCAGGGTTGGCCTGTAGCGCTCAATTAACATCCACAGTCACTACATATGATTTAATGCATCTTCAATGTAGATTTTGCATCTATTTGATACAATGGCTACTTACATGCACACAATAATGCATTTATTACCAGTAAGGAGAGCAAAGTATGGGTTCGATTAAGGGATTGACAGGGCTTCATACTATGACAACTCCAGTTAATAACACCATTTACATGAGTCATGTAAACTACTCTCGTGTGAATGCTGCTATTCACCTTTAAAATTAAAACAGAAAATTCAGAAAATTCAGAATTTCTCATTCAGAATGAACAAGACTCAATCAAATCATATGAAAGACAGTGATTCTTTTTAAACGGGCAATGTCAGGCAGAGCACGCGATACAAAAACGAGAGAGGTATTTGAGTCATGTGCATGTGTGTGTTCTGCCTGCAGCTTTATAGACTCCTGCTACACACTGTTTTGGTTTTAAATCTGCAGTCTGGCCATTTAGAGGAATGACAACTATTATACTTCACATGTGTCGCTGGCATTCAAGGATAAGTCTGATGATATTCTATATTTTTGTCTTATTGTCAGCAAATCCCATGAAAAGACCGTAGCAAACAGTGTGTTAATCCATCAAAACTCAATACATCCTGTCTTCCCTGCTCTGTCTGTTGCACTCAGCCCCACAAGCCCACTGGCTCCTACCAAAGAAGCTAATCTTAAATAACTGGTCCAAATATACAGTTTCTTTTTTTTTTTCTCATTAAACCAGCTGGTTTTTAATGACAGTTGCTCAAGCTTGTGTTGGGAATTATTTTTTAGCAGGGGATAAATACCACTGACAGCAGGATGGGTGCATGTGGGACTGACTCGAAACAAGTACAAAGGTGTGGCTCATTGAAATGTGTTGTCAATGGAGATCTATGGCACAGATGTTTTTTTTTTTTTAAATTATAGCGCGTAATCACATAAGCTTTACTGTAGCTTTCTGTTAGCTATATGTGTATATGACGTGAGTACTCCAAGGTAAAACTACTGCAGTCTAATACAACAGTGCTGTAATAAATCCTACCATGTAGCAGAGAGGCACTTCTGTTATTTAGCCTGTTCTGTCATGAATGGAGAAGACAATAGAAACACCTGTCAGTATAACACAACACAATTGAATCATACAAACATCATGACCTTCATCGAGATAGGATTTATTGCAGGACTGTTCTTAGACAGCCTTAGTTTTTAGCCAAGTGTACCTAATGAACTGGCAAGTGTTTTATTCACATTTCTGATGTGCATGTTGTGGTGGAAAGGAAAAGAACACAGGGCACAAATATCAATTCAACATGGCGCCCACACTAGCTGAAAGTTTAAAAAGTCCTCTCCTAACTTGAGCCTGCTGGTTTAACTTATTCTCAGACAATGGAGTCTGCATCCTGTATGAGCATCCACAGTGTGAGCAGAGGACAAAACCCTGTTGGACCTATTTCTCCTTCCTGCAATTCCTCTTAACCTTCCTACATGCACTTGGCTAATACAGCCATGCTGAGATCAAACACAGTGGCTAGACATCAAAAAAAGAAAAGAAGGGAAAAAACATAATTCACACAAGAAGAAAAGGCAGCACCAGACTGCAAAATGGATTTATTCTCGGTTCCCCTCTTCACCTAATTCTCTCCAGCTCCACAAAACATTTTCAGGTGACACAAGTATTGTGCTGCACAGTAATCCGTAGAGAACCAGCTTTACATGACGAATGCAGATGAGTTCACGCAGATGAGTAGATCCAAAGATGTTTTATTTTCCTGCTAAGAATCGTTCACGGTTCATTGCTGACAGCAAACAATGACAAATGGCTGCAGGAAATGTATAGTTACATGAATTTTCCCAAAGTCTGTCGTCTTATGTATAAAAATGTGCAACTTTATGTCATTTGAACCACTTAAAAAAAAAAGGACACATTATAAAAACAACAAAATGTGTGTGAAGATGAAGATTAAAGATCCTGCAACTCAATTGGCTTTAAAGGAATAGTTCAACGTTTTTGGGAACGGTACATGGGGAGAGAGAGAGAGAGTGGTATAGATTTTCTCATCTAACTCTCAGCAAGAAAGAGAATGAGCGGATATTTTCCGAAATATTGAACTATTCCTTTAAAGGCAGAAATCCAGCAGGGAGGACAGTGAAGTCTGTTGCTGCATTCAACAACATGAAATTGTCCTCAGTTTGACTGTTACACAAGGGAGCACACTGAAAGGGCTTCTCACAGTAGTTCTGTCAGTATTATTATCATTCTTTTTTTTTTTTAAGTTTTGTTCAGAACGGTTTAAGAAGGTGACTCTATCTCTGTCATCAAATCAAAGTCGTGAAAACTTGAGAATGTACAGGATGATGTCAAACACAAGCAGCTTTTCCAAAAGGAAAGAGTCGTTCCACTACGAGCAGATTAGCCTAAATATACAGTACAACCTCCTTTCTGATGACAACTGCTTTATATTTTGATTCACACTCATATAGCTGATTCAAATGTTCTCTGAATCTACTCTCATCCTTTTGAATGGATCCTGTGTGCTGTAGAGAAGTATTTTTGTCCAGGGCTCATCCCGCTGTAAACCATGTCATATGGTTTGCCTCATTCGTTTGTCATTTTGTACCTAAAATGCTTTGCTGCAACACAGTCATAATGCTTCTCCCCATCCAGGTCACACCTTCAACCTCATGACCATCGTCATCACTTATTTAAGACCATCAGCGTCTCATCATAACATCAAACAACAAACACATAATGCTGTCCATACTCGAAAGAGCATATCTGTCATTCAAGCTTGTGATGGATCTTCATTTGTATAATTTGTACAGTAAAGTTTATAAAAGTTTTCTACCCTTCCAGAAATTATTTAGTTTCTGCTGTTCAACTGAATGTCAACGAATTACAAATTTGCAGGCCTTGTTATAAAGTTTGTGTTTTTTGTGCAACATTTGGGTTTGTTCTACCGTCCAGAAGAGAAGAAAAAGTTGTCAATAAAAACTTTAAGTGATAAGTTCATGTTGTTTGTGTGAAGGTACTTTCCCCCTCTATTTTCTTAATGTTCTCCACATAGTCTCAAACAGAAGACATGTTGCCTTCAAAAACATTCGAATACCTGAGTCTCACCTCACGCAGTGCACTTCAGTGAGGTCAGCTCTTTCATGTTTAACGACTTTGTTTCTGTTCTGAGACAAGATTGATGTTTTAAAAAAAAAAGAAAAAGGAAAAAGCAAACAGTCTGACTCATATTGTGCCTCGAGACATCATTAATGTTGCTATTAATGCAGCTTATGTTGCCTTGACATTAAATTTAGAAAGCTGATTTATTATTCTCTTGATATTGACGAAGGAAGGCCAACTCAACTCATTTGATGCTCATGGCAGTAATGTGAAGGATAGCGCTCAGACAGCATCTCAAATTTAAAACAGGGCATTCTGCAAGCTCAACCATTAACATGTGCTTGTTAAGGATGTTAATTATCTATTCACGTATGTTAATTAGAAAGGTTACCTTCCAAAATGCTAAATATCCATGTTGAGACATAGTGATCGTTCCATCCATCTATTTCTATACTGTACCTACTTTCCTACGGTACCTACCACTGTACCAGTGCAGAGACACAAGGGGCCTCTCCAACTCACACTGCTCAATACTACATCACTATGTAGAATTCGGCATAAAATACATGTATTCCTAAATAAACATGATAAACACAAAGCCTTTCAAACTGGATTTCTTTTTTGCTAGAGTAGGTGGGATGATTTTAATATTACCTGTGCTGCTCAGTGATTTTATTTCCCATCCACATAAATTCCCACCCCCACCCAGTAATAATTACACCCACAAGTACCTAAACATTTTCAAGAAATGCACAGGTCCCCCTGCATTTCAAACCCAACCCAGAGCCATTACATTGTATATCAATTGAGAATTCTTTTCTGTGAGGAGACACTGTTCATCTTCGTAGGTTTTCCTACCTCCTAATCATCAAATTAGATGTTGTAATGGCAGCTACAGGTGGACAATGGGGTTTTCTTTTGAACCCTGGCTTTCAAAAAAAAACAAAAAAACAGTCTGACTCATATTGTCTTTTTAATTTTGGCTAATTAGCATCATTAAAAATATTAAATGGGCTACTTGTAAGTTTTGCTATCACTGCATGGCCGGTGTTACCATTAACAGCTGTTTACTTACCAGTCTAGAGTTGTGAGGTCAGCATCAAACTTCATTCCTTTACTCACCAAGAGCTGTCTCCAGAGGTAAAATATTATATCATATTTTGTCCTCTACTGAAGTTAGCATGCTAACCAGCTAGCCCCAGGCTGTCACTTTCCGATAGCGACTCACTGTAGCCTCCAATGTGCCCTGAAGACGTAGCGCTGCTCAGAGGGTGTATTATAATCTCTTGTATCATAAAGACAATGATGGCTGAAGCTCTTGTCAAACATTAATCACCACCACCTGCTCCTGGCAAGAAACCATGTTTGGCAGCAGGTAAAACTTATAAATAGCACCTTTAACATATTAACAGTTGCTGTTTGCCATGTACCCATGGATGTACGTGTCTGTGTGTGAGGTTGCAGTGGATGGTCATGAGGAAATGCATTTAGTCTACGTGCTTGACAACATACCAGATGCTCAAGGTATAGAGGAAAAGAAGTGGTGTGTAAACAGTGCGAAGGCTAAAAACTTCAACACCATGTCAAGGGTAAAGACAATAATCTTGGTATTTCTTTTAAATAATAACCATCACCCCTATCCTCAAGGTTTAAAATCCCTCCAATAACTGTTTAATAATCTCCAGAGCTCTGGTTCAACTCTCCAGAATAAAGGTTTCAGATGGATCGCAGCGCATGTGATGTGATGTGGCACTTGTCACTTTGGTCCAAAACTGGAGCCAGGAGTGGCGGAGGCTCAGATAATAATCCTTGACATAATGTTTCTCTACATCACAGTGTTTTACCAGAGATGTTACAAAAAAAAAACAAAACAAAAAAATCAGTATTCCCATGGCTCTGGTTCAACTCTGTAGAATAAAGACTCTGCAGGATTCAGCTGGATCGCAGCTCGTGTGATGAGATGTGACCTTGGTCAGAAGCACATAGTCCCCGTATTTATGAGAAAGGCACTTACTGTGTCAGCTGTAGATGTGTTTTGGCTCATGCACCTCCCTGCTTGATACAATCAGTGTGATTTCAGACTTCAGAGGTGGAATGCAAATCAATGAGAAAAAAAACCAAACTGCTTTTTCCTGCGCTGACTCCCATCTTAATTTTCCATAAGCAAACATCCATTTGCCTTCTGACCACCACCAACGTAGGGCTCAGTCTGCTTTTGTGTGGAGACAAGTGCGCGTGGGTATATCGTTTCTGTAATAAGAGCCTTTCATCTGGTTTTCACATGGAGAAGAGTGCAGAGGCAATTTGTTGATCATTGTTGTCATCTTAAAGAGTATTTTGTGTGATCTGCAAGATTAGCAGAGAGTTAATGCCAGATTAGGATAAGAGGTCTTTTATATAAAGATTATGTCTTCTGCTTCTTCACTTAAAGAATAACATTGGGTGACCCGGTGGCAGAAGGGCTTTAGGCACTGACCTTGGTGCATGCATGTTATTCCATATCCCTCTCTCTTTCTCTGTCTTTATTTACTGTCATATGGACAAAATAACCAAAAAAATGCACTTGAAAAAGATTTCAAATAGAAATTCTTGATTTTACATCTTGGGCCATAAATGAATAAACTCTGATCTTCTGACCTCCTGTGTCCTGTGTATGCAGTACAGTTAATTGGATGTAATTGTGTCCATATCAACTGACTTTTTCTTTCTTTTTTTTTTTTAATTGTCTAGTAAGCACTGAGCAGTTGTCATTAGTTAGTGTACATGCTGTAATTTCCCTGATTGTCCCGACAGATATTGTACCGTATATCAGTATGAACAATGGGGGAAACAACAGTTAGTTCCCACATGCGTACTGATTGAAGCGGCATGACATGAAGCGGTCATCATTTTTCAGGTAACTCTATGCACAGAAGTGTGGTGAAGAAAAAAAAAAGTGTTTGTGTTTTGGATTAGCTGTGCTTTTGTTTACAGAAATTCAAAGAGTAGAAACCAGCAGCAGCTCCCTAATTACTGCTGGTTTTCTCTCCCACCACGCATTAAATTACTCTTAATTACAGTTAATGGTGGGTTATTTGGATTCACCTTGCATTCACCTTGTGCTCTTCACTCCCTGCCGAGATGGCTCAAGCGAAAACCAGCAGGATGGATCAATGTTGAAAACCACTTTTTTGAAATCTGATACTGGAAAACACAATATTATTTATTCCAGTAATGACTTACAGCTATACAAACAAGCACATCAAGTAATATGCTGTTAATAAATAGCTCTATCATTCGCATAGGTCATTAGCAGCCTAAATAACAGTTTGATGAAATATTGTAAAATGTAGACAGAGCTATGACTTGCATTGTTTAATAAAGAGGACTTTAACACAGCACAAGCTGTTGAGACACAGTAATGTTTTCTTTAAAGTCGCTGCAACACAGTTGAAATACTGAGAGGACATTGTGTTCTATGACACTGCACAGCTTACTGAGCCCAGAGTGAACTCCTGCAGCAATTATTTTGCAGAGGGCTTCTGAATTATGTGAAACCAAGCAGCGAAAAAGCCTCACAGCTAATGACAAGTTTGACCTTTCGGGGCGAGGATGAGACCGGAGTCGTCGAGGTCGTTGTTTTCGTACCCGGCAGCATTTTTTTGAGGGAAGACAGGAGCAGATGGGAACATGCTAAAACACGCTAAAGCACGCATAAAGCCGGTCTTTAACTTTAATTGTCTACACTGAGACAGAGAGATGAGACAGTTGCTGTGAGCTTTCTTTTTGGTGCGAGGATGTTGGAATAGAAGTGGCCCTGCACAAGCCATCAAGAAGTGCCATCTGAAATGTGATGATAATGTGAAGCATTCACCGGATAATGGCATTAACACGCTCCCATCATCTAAATAATTTGCACTGTTTTCCCACAGAGATTCTAACATATTTATAGATGTTTGCAGGAGCCATATTGTGGTTATGCACTATGACCACATCAATTGTTTAAGATCATTGCAACACAAAACAGAATTCATACCCGCTCTCATTTGGGTGGAAGTTCTTTTTTGCAAAACTAATTTAAAGTTCCAGAGATCAAAAGCACCAGTGGGCTCATCTTCTGATTTACAGATTATGAATTTGAAATTGTTTGCCTCTCCCATGGAGCCATTTATTTGGGAGAGTAATTTCAACACCTCATGCAGTTAAGTTCTGAATCACTAATAGGTGAAAGCCTCATGTGGACTGAAATGCATCTGGTCATTTTGTGTTCATGGTCAAAGTCTCAGGAGGACAATATGAGAGAAAGGTTTAAGACCCAGGTGAGCACCTTGATCTCAGCAGTCATGAGAGACCACAGTGAAAGACACATTCCTCCAAATTTTCATCATGCCCAACGATTTCAAATGCAAAAGGATTTCACAGTGTTTGCTCAGACTATTGCTTTGTAAAGAAACACTTTGAAGGGCTCAAGAGGAAAATCACTTGTACAAAAGCTTCTTTTTTTTTGCATATACACATTTCTTTGAAAGGTCATACAAGATACTTTTGGTTTTTTACAGTGCAAATTTCAAATCAGAAGTCGGTACCAATTCCTCTTGACATGCAATCGTCAGCACAGTTTCTGCACTCGGGGTAATTTTGATGTGTTATTGAATATGACTGTCACAACCGCGGCTCTGAGACCGTGATGAGAATGGGAGACACATGGGGAATACTGAATGTTAAAATACTTTTATATAAATAAATCAAGATTATACAAACCAGAGACTGAGTGGGTTCAATCTGTAATCAGTAATGTGGGGAGTGGATAATTGGGATTGTGCTGTGTTGGTGTCATGTTGGAAAAACAAAAGGACAAAGCAACAACAACAAAAAACGACGTGTGGGAAGAGCAACTCTCCAGCTGCGACTATGCTTGTATATACACGGGGCTTACCTGGCCCAGGTGTGTCTCATGTAATGTGCCTGATGGTGCTGCCTTTAAGTTCAGCTGCTGCAAACATGGAACAGCAAATGAGGCAAACAAAGCAGAGAGACTGTACAGTGGCCAGATTTTTCAAGTTTTCATGACAGTACTGTAAAGTACTGTAGGTGAGATATGTGCTAATGAATCATTAAAACCATCTTTGTACTTTGTCATCAATCATGTCTACGACTATCTATTCTTCTTGTTCTTTTTTCTTCAACTTGGCCTGTAAGCAAAGACAAACTTGTTGTGTCCCCCACATACGCGTACACGTACACATCCGCAGTGTGGTGTGACAACGTGGAGGCCGAACTGAAATGAAACAGACTGGCCTATAGAGGATTTACACTTTGCATCAATCCTCTGGTTCTCTGTCGGTGCTGTTTGCTGCCATATTATTTTCATTTCCAGCCCTCAATGAAGCTTGGGATAGGTTGGGCCATGAAGGATCCGCCTGTTTGAGCCTGTTAAGATTAGGTCCTGTTGGCCCTGTTTACCTTGTTGTGTTCCCTTCCCTCTTGTGTTTGTTTGTCCCCAGTTTGCTCCTGTGTCTGTTTGTGTGTGTGTGTGTGTGTGTGTGTGTGTGTGTGTGTTTATATTCAGCTGGGCTTGGCTTCCTGGATCCTGCTTCCCATTCACACCTACTGTTTATTACGCAATCAACTCCACAACCACCTGCAGTACAAACCGGACTGCCCAGTGGTGCTGCTGTGACGCGATTGGTCTTCCAATGCAGCCTCTGAAGACTGTGGCCCCTGAATTGGGACGCTGCTCTCGTGTGCATGCACAAGGTAAACAGAACAGGGAACCACGGATTGACAAACAGCTCTACAGTGTTACTGAAGTTCAAAAGCACCACAGATTGCCTCTTTAAAGTTGAACATTTGGGGAAATATGCTTACTCAGTGTCTTGCAGATAGTTGGATGAGAGGATTAATACCACTCTCACATCTGTCTGATTAATATGAAGCTATGCAGCCCAATGATGGTTAGCTTAGCTTAACATAAAGACTGGGAACAGGGCGAAATATGCACATATTTCAGGAATAAAATTGTCCCGAATATTCTTTGAGTATTTGTAGCGTACATACGTGGCCTGGCATCAGTGACAAGCCATTAAAGAAGTTTAGGACATGCAGAGTTACGGACCCACAATTGACACTTTGTGACTCTTCCCACCATCAAACTATCAAATTAATAGGAAACAGAGACAAAGGACCCCTCTCCCACAAACAGTCCATGTTTTTAGCATGTCCGAACGAGACAGAACCAGACCAAAGGTCAAAGGGTCAGCTCCAGAGGATTAACCAATGGACACCAGGCAACTGGAGAATATAGGCAAAATCTCCAGTTTGTAACAATAAGACTCTGTCTAATGATATTTGATTGTTTCTTGTATAGGACAACAACAAAAGGACTGATTAACACTAAGGTGTGAATCCTGGCCTCTCTGTGCCATGCATGAACACACACACACACCAACCTCCCTTCCTCTGTCCCTCTCTAGATAAGAGTCATAAACTACGACCCACATCCCAATCCTGGGTAGTGACCAGCAGAACTCTCTTCACAGACACAGATCTGAGGAAGAATGTAAAATTAAATATCTAACTGTTCTGTAACTCATGAGATGTTCCTATGTAATAGTTTTATCCCAAACTTCTATCCCATAGAATGTTTGAAATGTAACATGTAGATTTTAAGACAATGTCCTTCATGTAATTGTGTAGTCCAGGCTCTTACCAGCAGCCCAGTTCTTACCTCTAAGCTGCTACCCACAAACTCATGGCTCTTAGCCAATTTTGCACTTGATCATTTTGTCTACGTCCTTTATTATTTCTTTGCCACGTGCTCCAAGTAACATTATTTTTGTCTACATACGTGATCTTTTAATTTTATAAGCCAAGTCAAGACCAACTGAGCCAAAACAACAGAAGTGCCTTAGAATAATTTTGCAACTTTTAATCATCATCAAGTTTTCCTTTTTGAAGATTTTGACAACTTTAGAGTTATCTGGTCAACGCCAGTCTCCTCTAAAGTTATCCAGCCAAAGTGAAGAGCATTAGATTTTATTTCGCATCAACCCGCAAGAGGCACCGGCAGATAACATCTGCACGACCGCCTGCAGAGAAGCCGACCAGAAAGCAAGAGGGCCTGAGACAGAAAGTGTCCTGGCAAACTCCACCAGAGCTGAATCGCTGAGACAGGGACACGGCCTCCAGGAGAATCCACCTAGATCCCGCGTCTCCAGGGTTACCACGTCAACCACAGAGACCGGAGATCCATTGAATCGAGAAATCATGGCTTCTGATATGAGATTGATAAATTTAGCAATGAAGTAATTCATTGTTGTCCTCCCAGAGGTGCTGATGCCCCAATTCAACAAGAGTAAATTCTAAATTATTGCGTTAACACTACATATTCACTATACTGTATGTAAGAAGACCTCTGTAGTGACAAAATATGTTAGGAAGCATTGGTGTGTCGGGTGAGACTCTCCTTAATTGTTGTAATTGTCACAATAATTATTGTGTTAATTGTTAATTGAGTCACACCTGTGGCTTTGTTAGTGTCACAACTGAATCACAAACTGAATCACACCTGTACCAGAGGGCTGAAAAATTTGGATTCTGGGAAATTTCCTCCTTTATAAACTGTGTTGTGCCATTAGGACTGTTGAATGCATGTATTTAACAGCTTTGTTCCTTGATTTTGGTTTGAAGCAAGACAAAAAACACACTCCAAGTACTAAATTGCAATGTTTTTGGAGCTAATGCTACATATTTGGGCTCGTACTGCATATGGTAAAATATTCAGAAATGTCAAGAGGAGTACAGTAGGACATAATATGGTTTGGATAACAGACTTCCCACATCTAACACACTGCAAACTCTTGCATACCACCCACGAGCATTTCGGGTCTAACACCAAACAGGCTCCCGTTATCATCCTCAACAGTCTGTTGTGAAGCCGAGAAACAAAGTGGAGCTCATCTGTTTCGATAACGATTTTGGCCCACGACCCTGACAGAGTGCAAACAGCACATTTCCATGTGCAGCATTGCCCTTGGCTCCTTTCTATCCTCTGTCTTTGGCTCTGCAGCGTTGACCCTTTTAGCTGTGCTCAATTTGGTGGTTACAAGACAATCTCAATGCCAACAAAGAGTGGGTGTTTTCTTTTCAAGTGAGAGATTTTGTATGAAATGCCCTGGCTGTGTTCCCGCCCCGCGCTGGGCCAATGGTCTTTACAGATTTTCAGTTTCACTAAGGAGCTACGAGGGAATCAACACTGATGTTATGTTTCGGATCACATCAAAAGCAACGCGCTCTCCACATCGAAGCCGATCGGGAACGGCTGGCCTGGTCTTGCATATATTCAGACATTCTCATTTTTTTATGACCATTTTGCCTGCATTGCCCACTTCGTTTTGCATTCTCCAGCACAGCTGCACAAGCAGTAAAGCTGAGCACCTAAGCTTCATGCTGAGGAGAAAATACATTGCAGATCCTCTCTGAGAGCTGATAGTGACAAAAACAATTCCTTGAGCCAGCTGGGAGTTTTCCACCTGTTTTGCTAAAATGATTTTGAAGTCTTTTGGGAAGTGAAGCTAAAATTGACAGCACTACAATAAATGGAGCAAATAAAAGAAAAATTATACATTTCAAATAATGATTCATGAACAGTTTCTTCTGGGAAGGAAATGTTTTACAAATGACAGATGACAATCTGTGGATCAATGATATATTTTCCGTGGAATATAATCCACTGAATCTGATAGTGATATGCATAAAATTGAAGTATGACAAGTTATTATTTTATGTTATTATTTTTCCTCCAAACTGAAAAAGTCTTTGAATTTTAACTTTTGCTGTATGTTACAACACAAAAGTTTTAAACTGTCAAAATCCTTTATGCAATGTTTTTCTGTGTAATTTCACGAATCCACATCCTCAGTTTCAGAATGGACTACCCTTCTCTTGTTCAGTCTCATTTTTAGTGAAGTTATCCCATCTTATACTAGTCAGATTGATGCATAACATTAGGAATGGTGCACTATTTGTTACACTCTTTGAACTATTCTTGGACATACTCAGTTTCGGGGGGAAACAGCTCAAGGCTAAACCATGGGATTGGTTAAAAAGCAAATATACTGTACATTAAAGAGGCCATCTGTCGTTTCAGTCTCTTCGGTTTGTAATGCAATATATCGCTGATAAGCATATAGAATTTAAGCATAGAGAGAGTGAGGTACATCAGCCTCGAGCAATGAACCTGGCAAGTCTGGAAAAAAATTGAATAAACTCATGATTTCTCTTGCATTTACAAGTTGAGGGGTAGTCATATATCTCAAAATGACAGATGCAAAACTGTCTATCGTGGCAGACATTCCCTATTTCAATCTAAAGTCTTCAAATTGTGGTCATCTAAAGTTTTCTCTTAGTTTGTTTGGTTGTGCTTCACAGAAAAAGAAGCAGACAGAGAGAGCGGTCAGCAGAGGTTCAACGATAAACAACCAAGACATTAAAATAATGAGGAGAGAAAGACAGGAGAAGACATGCAGAAAGAATGAGGAGAAACACAAGTGGAAGAAAAAGCATAACTAGAAGAAGGAGAAGAAGCACAATGAGAATAGGAGGAGAGGAAGGGGCACAAAATAGCAAAGAAGCATTGAAAGGAGACCCAGTAGGAGAAAAATGGAGATGACAAGAATAAAGCAAAAGAAGAAGGCAAAGGAGCAAGAATTGGGATGAGAAGAAGCATGTCAATACATTACAGTAATGGAAATGAGAGTATAAGAAACTCAAACCCTCAGATTCTCAGCTACAGATGTAGTATTTTGAAAAATGTACAGTGGAGTAAGAGATTGACTTCTCCCTGTCTTTATGTAACTAATGACAACGTGAACCATTCCTTCACTGGTTTGAAAGCATTATCAGCATGGCTGAGATGATCAGGTGAAACTAAAATATAACCAGATGTATCATCTGAATGACAATGGAAACAGATAACATGTTTGCAAATGACAGAGGCAAGCAAGACTGAGTCTACAGCCTTGCTAGTAGCTTTGTGAGGTTAGTTCTTTGAGCTAAATACTAATGTCAGCATGCTAACTTGCTGATGCTGAGCAGGTGCAATTTTACTACGATCACTACTACGATCACCATCTTAATTTAGTATTTAGCATTCTTGTATTAGTTCTAATCACAAAGTAGAGCTGGGAATGTCAATAGTTTTGAAAATATTTAATCTTAAAGTATCATAAGTATTGGACTAAAAGCGATTGTTGAAAATGTCAATAAAGGTGAAAATATCATCAAATTAGGGTTCATCCTCTTAGTAGCATGAATGTCTCATGCCCCTATTTCATGGCACTTCTTCAAGTAGACATGGGGATATTTCACTGGGAGACTGAAGACTTGCTAGTGATGTCCTTATGATGTATCCTCTGGGAACCATGACTGTCTGTACGACATTCAATGGCAATTGTTTGAATATCTTGGGGTACTCTACAAGATACTGTATGTTTACTTCCTCAGGTCAGCCAGTTAAGGAAGGCCTAAAGAGCATTGTCAGGAAACAGCATTCTTATATTTAATGACAAAAAAAGAACAAAATACTAGCTTACTTTTTCAGTAATATCTGGTCACAATGGATCCAAATGCCTACATATTAAAATTGAATATTTTGAAAGCATGGAAACATAATTATGTAAATTTTTTTTGTTACTGTGTATTAGCTGATAGAGGTGCACAAGTATATGTAATCAGTAATAATTCACTACGTGCAATCACTTCACTCAATGTTTTTAATCATCCATCAACCCTTCAGTTGATCATTTGATTTCAAAATTAACACTGCAAAGTGATGCTATACAATCAAACTGTGCAAATGTTCGCCGTAAACTATCATTTTGATTTATGACGCATTTGTTGAGTGGACAGGTTTTAGTGTCAATGGATTCACCAAGAAGCAGACACATGATGGAAAAATATTTAATTAAAAGTTGCCATAGAAACAAAAGACAGATCCCTCGTCCTAAACATGATTAATTAGAAAGTCTTGGAAACAGGTAAGATAGGAAAGCACTGTAGTGGCAAGACAAGACGTGACTGATGTGCACGCATCTGTCAAATGATTCATCATACCCTATATTCAATGTTCTGCACTCCTGCTGTGATAATACCGGTACTTCCTCTAAATGTATGCTGACACAGTCTGGGAAAGGACTTGTTGGTTCAACAGGCTGATAGAACAGAGAACATCACATGGAAAAGATTGAATTGAAAATGATTAAACTGAAGATTTGCAAGAGATGTGAATTATGGTTGTTCTGGATAACGTGTGATGAGGAAATCACTGGCACACGTATTCATGTAGGCATAAAAATACAGTCATGCAAACAAAACATCTCCTGTAGCTACACACACACACACACACACACACACACACACACACACACACACACACACACACACACATGCAATACAAACTCTCTTTCTTTCCTCTACTGTGAAAAAAAGGCTAAGAGTCTAAGCACAAATAAGAGGGGAAGATGTATAAAAGGAAACCAATGTAATTTTAACCAGGGAGTCTTAACTCTGAGCAATGTGCGATGTAACGCGGCTAAGCAGGGGCTTTGCACAGTGATCCACATGGTGTGTGGCTTTATGAGAGGGCAGATGGTACCACTCAAGCAGGAAGTGATTGACATAATGACATGGCCGACCATGGAATGTGGGTGTATGTGTGTTCTGAATGAGTGTCTGTGTGTGTGTCCAAAGACACATCCTTGAAGTGGATTCAGAGAAATCTCTTTTTTTCACTAAGCCATGTTACTCTACTGTGTGTGTGTGACTGTGCGCGCGTGTGTGTGCATGTGTGCGATATCCAGAAACTGCGCTCTGTAATGTCCGCATGTCGACACAGTGATGATGGCTGATGCACAGCAAAGGCCAGCATCATCACACCGATCATGTATGATTAACCACATATACTTTAAACTGTGCAGCAAAAATAATTTGAACATGTCAATGTAGTTGCAGTAGCGGGCTCCGTATTTAACTACCTGTGTGTATGTGCATCGTCTGAAAGATAACAGAGAAAACACATGGAGGAAGACTCCACTAGCGTCTCTTTCAGCCTGTTATGATAAATGGAGGTAATTATTTTCTTCTATTCTCGGGAGAACTTTAAAAAAAAAAAAAAAAAAGCTTGCTTAGCGGTCACATGCAGAGAAACTGGGCTGTAATGTCTGGAGTGACATCATTTGTTATTACTTGGGTACCAAAGTGAGGTGAGAGTTGAGGCAATTTTCACTGTGATTACGTCAAGAGGGATTCTGAGTGTACAGGGGTTACACAAGGTGTTCTGCAACCATAAGGTCATGTGTTTGATTCCCTGAAACGGACAATATGCACATCCGTCACCAGCTACGTGTGTCCGGTCTAAGTGCCCTCGATCATGACGCTCAATCCCCTTTGCACTTTTTAAGTTGAGAAAGTTTGTGTAGTAATAAAAAAACCAAATGCAACAGAACACATTCCTTTAAATGTTACTCAAGTTTCCACTGAAGAGACGAAAACATCAGATCTGCGTGGACTGACTAGGAGGCTATTATGTTTTACACAAATTAACACATGAAAAAGCATAAATTTCATGTTTCCTTCATGTTTTCCACAGCTTTCCATCATTTTGAGTTTTCCTGCTGCGATCATCTCAACGCATCCTCTTTTTCTGCAACAATTAAATGTCATCCGACTGGAGACTTAGCACCACCAGCTGTTTATCTCAATATGTTCAACTCCTAATATTTGAATAACAGTAAGTAGAGGAACATTAGTTTGATGCCTGGAATAAAGATTGAGGGGGCGATACTTGCTTTGCACTTTGCAGAGTGAGATAATATTGATCATCTGTTAAATATACTATATTATCTATCATTACTGATCAAACTGAGGTAGGTACTTTCCATCACAAGGATAAACTTATTTCATTACATGCCATCAGTGTGGTATGACCAAATTATGAAGCAATACTGAAGCGACTTTCTTTTACTTACTTTTCCTTTGAAGGTTACCTGTTAGACCAGTTTATTTAACTTGCAAAGAAGCTCACCGCCTTTAAGGAAATCAAAATGTCATACAGTCTGAGGAAAGAAGGTGTGAACTACATGAAAAATGTGTGAACACATGTTTTTTCTGGCACAGAGACAAGGCCTGAGTTTCCCTGAGAAATCATAAAAAAACACACCCGAACAGGCTGATCAGGTGTTTTTAAATGTTGCACTGAGCTGTAAAATAATTCAAACAAAATAGCTTGTAGCTCCTGTCTGATATAGTGATACCTGTGGGACCAATGCTGGGACACTTGAAACATAAAAGGAAAGAATTCTTGTTTTGAACGTTTTCAGAAATGCTTCAGTTCTTAAAACCCCGCAGGTATTAAGTAATCCTGTATGGTTCTTGGAAAACAGGTGAGGAAAGACAGTGACTCTCATGTTATTACTGCCTCTTGATGAGGCTCCATTATACCTCTCTACCAAACCTAAAGACGACTTTGTCAGTCCATGGTTTTATTTGAAAAAGAAGTCACATTTGAAAGATGAGGAAAAGATGAGTTTGTATCAATTTGATTTAAAGATTTAACGTCAGAGGCTTACAGTCACTGCTTTTAGTAAACTGGAGCCATATGGACATGAACTTGAACTCATTACAGTGTCTCTGGCTGGTTCTAGTCCCCCCCTCCACCAACTGCACCACCCCTGGACCCCACCCCGTCTCTCTCTCACCTTCTGTAACTGTTCAGTTTCCTTTATAATTTCTTAGCCATTTGTCATCTGTTCTTCCTCCTAGTCAGTGCCTCTGCATTTCTCGCAGGTCTGGGGGAACTACCATGACTTGTTCCTATTATGTGCAGTACACCTGAGGTGAGCTGAAGAGCTATAGCTACTTCTTGGCTATTTGAAGTTCCCTGGATAATTATTTAAAAGGGATCTTCTAAGGTCACAATTCAAAAACCTTGCAAAGACCCACAGGTGATTGGTTTCATTTATAAACTGACTTATGTCTGTGCTTGGTCTTTTGAAATAAAGATTTTAATTAAATTTCTAAAAAGGCTGCCAGTTTGTGTTGAGCCTCTCTGCATTGTTGGTTCAAGGTCTTGTGATGCTCATTTATCTGCATGCTGAGCAACTGGAATTTTGCACAAGTAATGGATTCTTCTGATTAAATAAAAGCCAAAGTTGGTGCTTTTTAAACTCATCGGTGTGTGATTATGATGTAAGAAGGGCTGGAAAAGAGGTGTAAAAGAAATGAAGATTGTTTTTTTGGTGAAGTGCCAGTCAAAAGTTCTGCTCTTCAGCTTTTTCCTTTTCAGTTTTCAATTACAGGTCAGTGCTCAGATCTTTATCCCCTGATTAATCCGACTTTGCCGCAAGTTCAAGAAGATCACAATCAAAAGCCTGCGTGTTGTAGCAATGACACACCTTGCCTCTCCTGCTCCCTCCATCTGAGGGCCCGCTGTAGGCTCTAAGGAGGAGTGTAGATGTGAGGAAGAATCGGCTGTTGCATGCTGAGTGATGACGATAGCCGACATAACTAAACCCACCTACAGTTCATTTAAATGCCCGCGCACGGCTCTCCCCTCCAGCTCGTCACAGTGTCTCCCGTTGCTCTGTATTTATAAGGCGCCCCGGTGCGCGGAAAGGCACAAGCATGCCTCGTCTCTAGAGGGGCAGAGCGCGTCGCTGCGACTTGGAGACGTTTTTTTGGATGAAAGAGCCGCTGCTCAGGAGCCGCTGCTGAGGAGGAGACGCGGGAGCGCAGGAGTTTTATCCCAAGTTCGCTGCAGCAGGTCGTTGTGACAGCGACCTTGTTCTCAGGGGTGAGTTGTTGCTTTTATAATTCCCCGTGCTCTTTTTATTTTTTTCTCCCTTTTGTTTCTGTGGAAAATTAAGGCTGCGCATTCCGCTGGTGGATGAGGATGTAGAGCAGATATGATTGAGACTGGATGGAGCGTTTCTGAACTAATGTGCGAACCTGTGGCCTTGTTGATGTTGTTATTTTTTATGGTCATTGTTATTATTTTTTGACCAAAAAAAAAAAAAGTGTCGCCATAACTTGTTGCTCTGGGAAATAGCCATTCGTTTTCAGGTTCGGTGGGAACATCTTGTGCATTTCTGCCGATTGCACTGATGCCTATGAGGAGAGCAGTGCAAAATAAAACCAAACTAGACATTTTAATTACTTGTCCCTTCGTGTTCTGTTAAGTCCTAAAGGTTCTCTGTTTATAGTAGACAGTGTTACACATTTTTTCTCTAAATGCCACTGAAATAATCAGATTCTTTTTTCTTTGCATTTTGGTGTTAGTTTGTCCTGTTTTGTGAAGCTTGGCAATTGCTTTTCTCTAAGTAGCAACACGCAGTTATGCAGCTGCTTATTTGTTATGTTTGGACTTGTCGACTGTTGTCGACATCAGTTTCGTTCTTACAATCAGAAGTTACTAAGGAAATCTGTCACCATTTGGATGATCTGTACAATTTCTTGGTGGTGGTGGTGATTCCAAACGTAGGCTATTTGTTATGTTGCTGTTGCATGCTGAGTGAGGACATAACAAGCATAACTAAACCTTCCTGTTTGCTAATCTCATTAATCTGGTAAAAAAAAAAGATATGTCCTGCAGTCATCTACAGTATAATGTACACTGTATGTACCTGTAGCCTCTAAGTACCCATTAACTGCAGGGCACATACTTGAGGTATGAGTTGGAATAATATCAGGCACCTAGTTAACGTCATTTACCATGTGAGCATAACATAAACCACAATAATAAAGCTGTTAAAACTATATTTTGACGTGGCCACAAAAATACCTCTTGTACCTAATAATAGCAACATGTGACAGTGTTTTACCTCGAAAGGGTCACTTGAAAAGATTTTTTTGAATGCAAAGGAAATGTTTTTTTTTTTTTTTTTTTACAGACAACAGAAAACTAAAAACTAGTTAAAGTAGGCTACTTATCTAAATAACACCGAATTATTACTGTAGATAATGACGTTACTTGAGAAAAGAATGACATGATCATTTGCTAATGTAGAAATGTATAATGATTATTTTATGTCTGCTAATTGTTCAGGTGCTAAATGGTGCATAAACAATGGTTAATCTTTGCTTGCTTTGGCTAATAGCGTTGTAGTTAATATCCATAACAATATAATGGAGACTCATTTTGTACCCAAATCTGCAGACACTGCAGCAAAAAAGATTTGAATCTTCATATTCAAAGCACATTGGCATCAATATTCACATCCGGTATTGATCCTTTCTTATCTTCGTGGGGCGCAGCTACAAAGAGTGAGGATTAAAGGGCCGCCCATTAAAGTTATTCCTGCGCCCCAGGACACTTCAGTCAATATTTATGAACGGGCGCCAAATTTTTTTGGACTCACAAGTATGAAAATACAAAAGTGTAAAGTGTCAGTGGATGTGGCGTTGAATCGGTGGAACTGTGCAACTTTTATACTTGTGGCCCATACAAGAATATACGAACATCTCCGCGTGACAGTCTCACATAATGGGACTCTGCAGAAGTTGGTAAGTTCAAGGGCATTCCCTGTGATTCCCGACTGTAGGAGAGAGTTCACAAAGGCTCGCTGAACTGTTAGAGCGGCAGAAATAACGAGAAGTGGAGTGTTAGACAGCGGGAACCAACCACAGGCTGATGTTGGAAAGGTGGAGCGCTGACCTTGGTGCTGAATTCTTGCCGTTGTACGGGGCGCGTGCCTGAACTCGCTTTACAGACTGCGTAGCCTATATGGCACGCGCGCTGAGCTGCTTCACGTGCGTTTCTTTTGACGTACTGTACATTCTGGTCAACGCCACCCACGCAGCCGGATGCAACGATTTCAAAGAGCAGCAAACGGGAAATGTGGCCTGAGTTTGTCTTTTTTTTTTTTTACTCGTGTAAGGCTCATTTCCAGTGTAAAGACGAGCACAGGCTAAAAAAATAGGACTGGAGGAGCAAGGTAAACGACTTTAATCGTGTGCCTCGCTCCGTTTTGTTTAGTTTTTTTCGCTCAAAAGTTCTGTTGTGATAATACAAAGACACGCGCAAACATAATCTGTATGTGGTTGCATTAATAAAGAGGAGAGAAGGGTTTGAGACACTGGAGTGTTGGCATTTCCTAAGTATTGTGTTCAAAGGAAACGTTCCTGGCGATAATCACAGCCGCTGCTCCATCACAGGCACATCGGTCTTTCTGCAATACAAAGTTTTTGATTTCAAAACTTTAAAAAGCTGTGTCTCGACCAGATTTAAGTTCCACTCGAAGTGGCTGAAAATAGTGGAAAACACACAACTTTATGTTTCACGTGCCCTTCTATTGGGGATGGAGAATACCAGTGATGGAAAAATCCTTAACTTAAGTAAAAGTAGCTACATTCCTACCATGTAAATATACTCTATTATGCCAACAGTTCTGCAATAAAACAAGTAAAATACACTTAAAATCAAAGATTTGGGCTATATTATTGGAATGTTATTATTGAGGTGTGTAAACTGCTTCATCTACTGTTGGATACTTTAATCTCTAAAAATGCATCATACTGTATAAAGTGATCACATATTTTAATCTTGTGTAATTATAGCTGTTAAATATATGTAGCAGAGTTAAACGTTCAATATTTCCCTCTGAAATGTAGTGGAGTAGAATACCACAAGAAGTACCACAAAATTATACTCTGTACTTAATTAAATAGTTACATTTCAACCTTGGAGAAAACAAACAGCAGTTGCTGAGTAAAGAAAACTTTTCCAAATATTGTTAGTCTTTTTGTTTCATGCACGGAAGCTAAGCCAATATTTGCCTTTGAAACATTACACATTAATAGTCTGCAGAGGTGCAGGCGTGTCTGATCTGTTGGATAATATTACCTCCTACTTTAATGATTCATATCCTCTTTGACTGATGTTACACTGTAAACAAATCATGCAGTCAAGTCAAGGT
Organism: Seriola aureovittata; assembly: GCF_021018895.1. Lineage (NCBI taxonomy): Eukaryota > Metazoa > Chordata > Actinopteri > Carangiformes > Carangidae > Seriola > Seriola aureovittata. Next base: position 20,500,407 of record NC_079368.1, read on the forward strand.
AATCTCCAACTAAAAGAACTTCTGTTTCCTCCTCCTTCTCCCTCTGTTGCTTTTCAGGAAAATCCCTGGGAACACACATACACTCATACGCAAGCACACACACACACACACGATAACACACAGGCAACATGCAGGAGTCAGAGCCTACAGTGTGCCAGCTGCAGCCCAACATCATCTCAGTGCGTCTTTTCAAGAGGAAGGTTGGCGGTCTGGGTTTCCTGGTGAAGCAGAGGGTGTCCAAGCCACCTGTCATCGTGTCAGACCTCATTCGTGGGGGGGCAGCTGAGGAGTGTGGTCTGGTGCAGGTGGGCGATATCGTCCTGGCTGTCAACAACAAGCCCCTGGTGGACCTGTCCTATGAACGTGCCCTGGAGACGCTGAAGAATGTGTCGCCCGAGAGCCACGCCGTGCTCATCCTCCGTGGGCCTGAGGGCTTCACCACCCACCTGGAGACCACCCTGTCTGGAGATGGCCGCCAGCGCACAGTGAGGGTTACACGCCCCGCCTTCCCACCTTCAAAGTCCTATGAGCACTGCTCCCCTCTCAGTCCATTCAGCCCAGGGCAGCAGCAGCAGGTCAACAAAGAGCCCCAGCTTAGGGCAATAGAGAACCTGTCCTCTCCGTCCATCACCCAGTCCCTCCTGCAGAGGGGAGGCGTACAGGCCCAGGACCCCCTGCTGATGAGGGACGGGGGCCGTGGAGCTCTCTTGTGCAACGGGCTGGAGGAGAACAACGAGCTGCTGAAGGAGATCGAACCAGTGCTGCGCCTCATCAGAAACAGCAAAAAGGAGATCAATGGAGAAGGCCAGCAGTATGCCGGGAGGAGGGACGCTGAGATTCAAGTGGCCTGGTAATTTCTGATGTGATACTGCCTTATTGATCCCCTAGCTAAAGTGTCTTTGTGCTTGTTCCCTTCCACAGTGCAGGTTGGCGTTAGCGCCCAGGTAGAATTAGAGTTAGGACTTAGGTCAAGGACTCTTCAACAAGGTGGTGAATGGCTGATACATGAGCTTGCACAGGGTTGTCCGATTGAAGGAAAAGTCTACCCACTGACTTTGCCCCGCTGCAGTCCCTAAACTCCCTGACCCAGCTGTGCTGCACTAGCTGTTACAGACTCTATCATTCAGAGTCTCAATCACCTAATAGGACTCAGTGTACAGTGCAGAGTAATTACTGTCTGCATGCTAGTCTCTAGCCAACCTCAGCTCAAATGACATTGCTCACAACACTCGTCATGACCATTTCAGTTGCTGTTCTTAAATTCCTGGAAAAACTGCTTTTTGTAAGTTCATGTAAATTTTCTCTTGCCTTTCGACAGTTTCCCAAACTTTAAAAGAAACTTCCTGTATTGTTTCATTTTATTTTGCTTAGTTTTGGCAACAGAAAATTTCAACATTTTCATATTTGAATATTTGACAATGCCATTATAATTTGCATTAATTTGAGGACTTTTTACAGTTCAAATATTTTAGTACAGACAGATGCATCTGCTTCATTAGCATTGTTGTCAGTTCCTAAATCAATGTGACATACTGTAGTATACTCCAATTTGCATACTGCAATGCAAAACTTGTCACAAACCTGTCATTAGACCATCCAAAACCTCTTTCAAACAGACCTTGTTGGTTATGTGCAGCAGTGTTTCAGCAAGCAGGTAGTTGAGAAATGTGAAATTGGTAACTATTCTGTATATTTGACATGTCTCCTTTTAACTTTTAGTGAAGAAAACTCACAGATGTTGAACTCGATTTGCTTTCAGTTTGTTCGAAGTGTTCACTCTGCATCAGTTTTTCACCAGACTTCTCAGTCTGAGCCAATACTCCATCTCCAACTCTGTCTAAATGGTCTGCACAGTGTACTGTTGATATTGGCGTCTCGGTTTTCTGCTATTGTCCTCCCACGGCCAATTGAAATCAAATTGAGGCTACAGTCTCTTTGAATCAATATCTCATTCTTGACCAATCCAAGCACATCCTCCTCTCTTTCATAAATACACTGTGAGTGATTCATTGCTTTCTAGGGAGACAAAAAAAACTCAAAGCAGGGACAGTGAAGTCTTGCTAAAATATTTTTTATTTTGTTTTAATGTGGTCATCCACAAATGGGGATTTAAGACTATAGATAATCTAAAAACATGTTGACATTTGGTCAGCACCAGGAAGGAGTCAGCTAACTTAATTTTAGATTCTGTTTTAGCTTTCCGAAGACTTCTGAATAGAAGCTATTGAGGAAGGTTATTGTGAAGAGAACAGCCAACATTATCTGTTTTTTTTTTTGTCTCGGTACATTTGTTCAGTAACATCTCTGAAATGATTTCTTCAATTTCCCTGGGATGGGATGGCACGGCACATTATAACTGATAGCTTGTTTTCAGAGTGGAGTCTAATGACAAATGACACATTTAACGTTGTTTCTGTGTGTTTGAACTCCACCTCTGATTTGTGGGGATGAATATGCTTTTGCAAATTGTGGCAATAAAGAGATTCAGTGTGACAGGGAGTGTGAAAGAAGGGAGAAGGGACGCCTGTAAGAATTTACAATTAGCATTGACACGTGCTCATGAGGAAGATGGGAGGGGGGTGAAATGTGTGTGGGCGTTTTCGATTGGAGGAATGCAAACTTGAAATCACACGCAGATGAGTTTGCCTTATTTATTCATGTCTCGTGTGGTTTGCCACAGTGGAAGCACAGGGATCTCCCCTCCCCCCTTTTAGGCTCTCAGGATGGTAGTGAGATCTCTCCTGGTTCATATCCTGTTCATTTTTTTTTCTTTTGGATGGGGGGGGGGGGGTGAATGGCAGCTGTTTGTATAGTAAAGTGAATTCTTATATTGCTGTTCATCATCTTGAGTCACAAATTTGTCTCTTCAGCCATATATCTGTTTAAATAAGCTATAACTAAATCAGTGTTCTTACCAGTCTAAATGCAGAATTAAAAGCAAAGACGTAAGCTTGTAATGAGAAACTTAAACATAGCTAATTCATAAATTAATTCCCTGCATGACATAGGAACATTTACGCAGGCGAAAGTGATGTTTTCTTTCCATTTATTTGCAGAGAACCTAAACAATCCAACCGTGGCTAAAATGATTGAAATCACAGATACAATGTCCGCATATCTTGCTCCCACTTCTTCTCAAAAGTTGGAGAGCAAAGCTGTGGTGACAAATAGCCGAAGCTGACCCACACGTAGGAGCAAGTTGTCCTTCTGCAGCACAGCAACAGGTGCTAAAATTTAACACAGGAGAGCCTGATCGACGTCAGCCAAGCTCCGTCTACACACCCACTAAGTCCTCAACAGAGAAAACACCCATGTGGGTATGCGGAGCCTTTAGAAATCATGCAGGGATTTCTGATTTAACAGCATTTTGGAAGGTGTACAAGTCTTATGTTTTATTTATTCGCAAAAGGAGGAAGAAATGAGCCTTGTTTACTATATCTGTGCATTTGCATGTGTGTGTATGTGTGTGCATGGTATTGGCTGGGATTTTACAGTGAAATGAAAGACTAGTTTTGCGCCAGATGTGAGCTCACACACCTGACAGTAAATTGTGTCTGACTTCCAGGGACCTCGGCGTGGGAAATGGCACGTCTCCCCAGCTGGTGTCAGATAACGACAGAATGCTGGAAAACATGCCGGTGGTGCTCAACAAAAGTGACACTGACAAGGTAAAATGAAACAAATGCTCAACCCTTGAAACAACTTAAAGCGAGAAAGATTATGTTTGAGAATAAGTTTGTGGAGCTCTACTCTGCTAAATCAATAACTTGAAGATCCTTTTCCCTTTTCTGTGTGTGTGTGTGTGTGTGTGTGTGTGTGTGTGTGTATGTTTGCGTAAGTGTTTCTGAGCGGGCTTGCTAAGTGAATCTCTGTAGCTGTATAATGCATGTGCATCCATGACTGCCTTTGCCTGTCTGGCTCTTTTAGCCTTGTACAATAATCCACACTATTGGCCCATTCCATGCTTTCAGAAACTGAGCACGCACATCTGTCTTGCTTCTTTGCACATAGTAATAAAGCCCTTGCTTAAGATCCCATCACCTAGGCATTAGATCCTTCCGGCTGCAAGCTGGTGCAGCATTAAATCCAGCTTATGGCTCCTACACAGAAGGGTCTGGTCGCAGGTCTGAGAGTCTGTGACAGGGATCGTGTCGTAATCTGCACATGGTCCGTGTTAGCCACCCACTTGTGACGTCGCTCGAGCCCCCATCAATGGGACCGGATGGGGGGAAATGATTCCAGGAGGCCTAATGAATGCATGCAGCTGCTGATCCATCTCTCGGCATCAAATGTGGCCCCTCTTGAAATGATCCAGCCCCCCAGACCTGCAGAGAAGAGAGTGTTAATGTACATGCTTGTGAGAATAGAGAAAAGGCGGGGGAAGGTACAGTTACAGGATATGCATATATTATGTGGTAAGAAACCACATGTCTTTAGCGGTAGTGTGTGCTCAGCCTGAAAAAGCTTGTTTGCCTATGTTCTGGAGAGAAGGTGTGTTTGAGAAGTGAAATCTGCATCAGTATGTGTGTGTATATGTGTGTCTAGTATATACATATGTAGTGACTCATCCAGCAGGAAGTTCCCCTGCGGGCATTTTTCTAGACATTGATGCTAACATTGATGGCTCATTGCTAGGTTTTTTTTAATTTAATAGACTCCAGTCAGACACTTTAAGTTAATTTAAAAAAAAAAAAAAAAAAAAAAAAAAAGCAGGAGTGAAATGATTTCAGAAAATTAAGTCAAATTTTTGTACCATTAAATATGAGGATTTAAAGTGACACATCGATGGCCTGCAAATTAGTGTTCTCACTTTGGTGAAGGATTGTCTGTGTGACTCCAGCTTGAGCTTCTGCTCCTGCATAATTTAATGTTTAATAAGCCTGTTGAAAAGGATAGGTGGCAGAATGTTCTGTCAGATTCCAGCAGCCACTGAGCTGAAGACACCACTTTTGAAGATGCACTGAAAGCAGAGAATATGCCTCTGTGCCTCCTTTTTTTTTTTAAAACACGCCATTGCTCAATCGTCACTGAATAAGGTGCCAATTATCAAACCATAAATGAATTTAGTTGCCTTCAAAAAACATGACCAAACGATATGAATATTCAATGGGCAACATGTCTTTCCATTTCTCAGACTGTCAGTCTCATTTTCTTCTTTTTCTTTCTTCCCATCTACCCCCCGTCTTGCGCACATCATCTCCATTTCCTATCAAAAGTTTTAATTGATGGGTGAATGAGGAACTTTTACTGCATAACTGCATTTACCAGAAAGACTTTGGTGATTACGCCCCATTATGAAATTATCTTCATCAGATTAGCCTCAATTATCGTCATTTCTAGCTTCCCTTCTGTTACATCCACACCTTGTTCTTGACATTGAAGCCTAGTGATTGACGCTGTATATAGATATCAGAATAGTGAAAAAAAGGCAGATAACAAATGAAGACCTACTGGTAGGTCAGGGGTTCATTCTACCCATGTACTGCACTTATATAGCGCTTTTCTAGTGTTATCGACCACTCAAAGCGCTTTACACTATAAGCCACATTCACCCATTCACACATACATTCATACAGCACTTTTTTCTACACATACACATATACTTTTCTACCACACGTACACATTCACACACCAGTGTTACATCATTCCAGTATCTTGCCCAAGGACACTTCGACATGCAGACAGATAGAGCTGGGAATCAAACTGCCTAACGTCCGATTAGTGGATGACTCGCTCTACCTCCTGAGCCACAGCTACAGCAAGATAATGATCCAAAACACTAGAAGAAGAAAAACTAGATGGTGGCCACACATGTTGGAAGAGTAGCATAGTCTCCAGAGTTAAACCTCATGGAGCTGGTTTGGGATGAACTGGACTGAAAGTGATAGTAAAGCAAACTGCAAGTGCAACACTTTCATGGGAACTTCTGCAACAGTGTTGGGGTGAAGTTTCTGAAGAATTTTTCATCTCCATTGTAGAAAGAATGTCGATTTAGGTCAAATGTAAGATTCAAGATTCTATGAGGTTGAAAAAAAGCAGGCTAACCTTTTGATTTTTGCAGATTGAAATGATAGCTGTTTTATCAGCTAGCTAGCTAATTAAGGTAAAATAAGCTGAGGGAGAAGAAGAGCAGGGCAGAGGCAGCAATGCTAGACCGGTTTCCACACAGTGGGGACATACTTAACTGTGGATGTGGATGTTTTTCATCAGCTGAATCTAATGGGGATCCTCTTAAGTACAGCAAACATACAGCTTCTTTGTTAAACTATTTATTAATTAATCCTGGTCCCAGTTTGTAGTATTCATTACAATTGAAAGTTACATCCAGTAATTCTGTCCAGTTGACCCCAAAAATTATGTCAAAAATCTATGATGTACTGGGACGCTCTGCCCCCAAACTACATGACATTATGTTTAGCAAAAGGTTAATTGGATCTGTGGAGAATCATATAGGACACATAATACTCTCCCTTTATCTTTCTATGGGCCTGTCGCCCATACATTTACTTAAAATGTAATTTGGCTCATTTTAGCGGTCATTCATTAGCTTACCTTGCTCTCAAGAAACATTTTTAAGGGGCAAAAATGATGTTCTTCCATGGTGACATTTCAAATTTACACATGTCTAAATAAAGAAGAAGTAAACTGACATTTACAGATTGTTCATATATATATAAACAGGCTGTCTCTGAAACCTGCACGTGGCATTAATAGAAATGGCTTTCTAAAATGTAAATGCCAAAGCTATAGCTTCCGGTCAGTGAGCGACAAGCCTAATATTCAAATGATGCACAAATGCTCTGCTTGTTTACGTCAACAAGCCTTAATCCTCTGCGTCTTACTTTCTTTGCCTGTTCGACTGAGAGTCACTTTACGGTACAGTGATCTTCATTTGCTGTCCACAACCTCAGTGATAACAATGTGTCATATCTGAACCGCATGGTGGGGGTTACTGCTGTTGGAGCATAAACACACAGGAACTAAGCTCTTTACTCTCAGTGTGTGCAAAATCAAATTCGATTCAAACCACCTCATTCCTCTCCACTGTTCGAGAGGACGTGAAATGACAATGAGACTCAACCGATGTGACAGTGTTGGTATTCATCTCCCCCAGCAGGCATAATAATTGTCTCACCGTTGTTCAGAATCTGCTCCACTGTATGATTAACAATGCAGTGCGAGATGATGAAAGACCTTCCAAGGTGTTGGATTGATTACTCTTGATGTTTGGCAATCACCCCGTGCCTTTCTCTGGAAAGACACAGTTGGCTTTGGGGTTAAATTGCAGGCATTCATCAGTCAATAGCTACACTATTGGAAAACCCAGTGAGCCAAGAGTTAGCTTGCCATCAACTTGCTGCTAAATGTTGATTGCCTTTATAGTCCAGTGGGAAATAAAAGAAATGGAAGAGGGAGAGAATGTAAGTGCTTTCTTTGCGTAACTCTTTGTGAGAGACTTAAGCATAATAGCAAACTGATTTGCCATCGAGAATACAGTCCACAGAGGAAGCTCTTTGCCTTACAATGGTTGTAAGAGTCCTGTTCAAAAAATGCCTTCAGATATTACTCATGTTAGTCCCATTTTAAGTCGATGTCCAATTTTTGCACTCAAATCCACTTCCCCGCAGTAGGAGGGCTGCGTCACTTTTCAGCTTACCTCAGTATGACTCCCCAGTCATAAGCAACTTATCCAGCTTGCACTAAAGGTGTCTCAGAGGTCAGAATGTATTAGCCAGATATAGTACAAAGGCATGAAGTAAGGATTGATGCGTACATGTCTGTGTCCTCTTTCCAGCCCCCGGAACAGGGCAAGACCTCACCTACCAAGACGCTGCAGAACGGCAGTCCCTCCAAATGCCCCCGTTTCATAAAGATCAAGAACTGGGAGACTGGCACCGTCTACAGCGACACACTCCACCACTGCTCCAGCAAGGTAAGGTATATGGAAATCAGTCCAATTAAAGGTTGAATAAAGCAGTCTGCTGCAGTGTTTACGTTTATCGCTGAGGCAACCATCCTGGAGAAGATGAGAAAGATTTTGATATCATGATTCAAGTCATCCTATAATAGCCAGGGTTTCTGTGCCATTGTTGAATCTCAATGAAGGCTCAGAGGTGCTATTGTGTCCTCGTGCCCTAACACCCTTTACTAAATTGAGAAAGATCAAATCTATTGGCACTAAGTGACCAGACAAACAGAAAGACTGCAATTGTAATGCAATACAATACAACAGACGTGTATTAAAAACAACTTCATTTAAAATTCTTTTGAGATTACTTTTTGTCAACAACAATTGAAGATTATAAGCTTCACAATGAGAGCATTTATTATAGGACTTGTGTAGCTACTGATATGCATTACAATTCACAGGGTTTCTATTGTTCTGTGGTGTCTTTTTTAACTGGTTAATTTGTTGACACATGATAAAAAAGAAAACATGATGTCAGATTGTAACCTAACACGATGTCACATACTAACAAGTCAAGCAGAAGCCCTGTGTGTCAGTCTTTGCATAAAGTCACAGACATGCAGAGCTTTCATACGGTTGGTCAACTAACAAAGGTGACAGATCATTTGCGCCTTCAACAGTGTCTTAAAGGCACTGATGAGTATCAAATACAGTACCTTGGTTGACTGAACAAACATTTAGCCTGCAGACTTACCAACAAATAATTTGCAAGTCAAGTAGATTGAAGAATAATAGCACAGCGTGGTGTGCCTTTTCTCTGCTTCTCACTAACCATACATACATTAGAGAGCTGCTTGCCTGAAGTGTTTGTGATTCTGCTTGCTACTATTTAACCAGGAAGTGGGGAGTTGTTGAACTCTATGTATGAAACAACCTTCAGAAAAAAAGTGTCAGCTCGCCCACATACTGTATGACACCTCAGTTGGTCATACAGTGACTCAAATGGTCATTTAAAGATGCTATATGTAAGGTTTTGCTGTCGCTACAATAATACAAAATGCTAGCTAATGTTAGCATGAGCAGCTGGTTACTTACAAGTCTAGACAAAACATTGAGAGTTCAGCATCAAACTTCAACTCCAATGTTAACCCTTGTTTCTATTTCTATCACTTCTTTTCTTCTACTGAACTGTACAGCACCTTTAATGACTCAGTATTTTCAGAAAACAATGCTGAGTAATTCAAACATGCGACATTTGGTGGATATCTTTAACCAAAAATACCTGATATTAATGCTGCATATGTTTATATATTTGTAGCATGACCAGCCCAACAAAACTGATCCATCCATCTCTCTTAGCAGTAACTACTTTCATATCCACTACAGAATGGTATTCTTTCCCACATTTTGCATGGTAGAATCAAACAAAACAAAGAAACACCAAGTAATTGTTGTGTTATGCCCTCCAGAACAACTCATATAAACGTTTTCTGATCTGGTGTCATTATTGAAAAAATTATAATACTGTTTCATTTTGGGTAAGCAAGTGTTTAGTTAAGTTGCTACATTGACTCAAAACATTGTAAAAACATTGGTTTTAGTTAAAAAAAATCACTGCTTTGTTAAGATTTGGGGTGCTTTGTTATTATGGTTACAATAATAAACACTTGATTGGTTCAGGGACAGTTTTGGTTCATGGTTAAAGGGAACCAACAATGGCTGTTAGTGGGAAACAGGAAACAAAAAGTACTCTGCTGCAGTTTTAAAGTCCAATGTTTTGTTGACCCATCCATCCACCCTGACTCCCTCCGGATGTGGGCTTTATGGCTCTGTAATAATGTCACGCTACTTCTTCCTTTGCTCTTGGTGGACAACTTTCATAATTACTGTGGCCGCTGCAGGGTTTTGCCACTTTAACATGAACATATGTCTTTTTTGAGCCCACAACTAATGCTGTGCCATGCTTTTCTCATGGTGGCTAAAAGCTAAGTAAGGTCATTGCCCAAAACTTGAGCCTCAGCTACACGGAAAGACTTTGTTAAAAAAAGGTGATACATTTTAATCCCCATTCATCTATCAACTGCTCTGTGCATCCATTTATTTCCATTTTATTATGCAGGTAAAGTTTCTTCATCTAGTTAGTAAGCCAGTGTACCAAGCAAGGTGAGCTCGGCTGTTTAAGCATTCATCCCCCAAAACACTGCAGCCGTTCGTAAACAGCAAACAGCAGCCTAATTACTTGGGTGACTTATCGGACAGGCTGTTGTGTGCATCCCAATGAATGGCCCTGTAATGGCATCTTCAGATTTATTATATATCACAGACGCTGCTTTATTCGAGGATGAGCCGCCTTTTTCGAAAAGGACAGCTGGATGGCATGAATGCCCAGAGCAGTATGATGAGCGGACGTGCTGGAGCACAAGTGATTCCTTTGTTTTATTTTTAACACTCCCCGCTCTACTCATCCACTTCCCCCTTTTACTCCCATCACCTCTTACTCTTCTTGTTTTTCTGTCTCATCTTTGTTGTTCTCCCTTGTTGTCAATTATCTTTTCTTAGCTTCTTTTTTTCCTTATAATTATCTTTTTATTTTTATCTCTGTTTGCTCGAGCACTTTCATAAATTCTCACTCAATTTCCTTTCCCATTTTTTCCTTGTGTTGACTGGCTACGATATTGTATTTATTGTCTTGTTCACCAGCTGTTTTTCCCCTTTCTGTTTTTGTCGAGCGAGGGTTGGATTTGTCGGAAAGAACACGGGAGGGAAGTTTATTTTGGATGGGCTGCTGGTTCACGCCGTGTGTTTGGACAGTGCAAGTGGGTGGTTCAGTGTAACAAGCCAATTTTAGAAGCGTTGGGGTCATTGTCAAATTTCCTCTTTGACTGCACGCCTCCGCTATCGTTCCTGTCGTCCGCTCTTGCTCACTCACTCGATCTCTCGAAACTGGTGAAGGCATTTACGGCGAACCAAAGTGACAGCTGACTTCAACTCTAATCATATTAAACTGACCACACAAGGTTGCCCCAAGCTATGAGCAATTTTCTCTTTGCATCTGTCTGTTTTCTTGTTTTCTGTCTTTCCTCCTCGCTCTTTTCTCTCTTCCTGTCTCAGCTTAACGGAAGGATACCAATCCATGACTCACTGACTTACTCATTCATTAATATTCGGGCCAGCCATGTGTGAGCGATATAATGAAAGAAATTGTAAAACAGTTATGAGCCTTTGTATGCATTCAGAGTCTGGAACTTATTAAAAAAAAAAAAAAACTTGAATCAAGTGGAACACATCGTGATTCACCTGGAAGTGGAGTTGGTAAATTTGAAAACCTTTCAGTGCTGCTGGATGGTATCTACCATGACCTGTTGGCCTTCAATACTGAAATACATAGTGTTTTCTCATTTATTTCATTAATATTTGACACATTTTGGTGTTTTATCCTGGGAAGAGTAGTGATATTAATGTTTACACATTGGAAAATCTCTCTATCATGGCTTAATTTGGTGTTTAACAGGGTTATTTCGCAAGAAAGTATAGGGTAAATATATTTTTAAACATGGTTGGCACCCTGAGGGTTAGGTGAACCCAAGAGCAGTTAATCTAAAATGAATAGAGAGAGAAGATCATGTCATAGCTCTGCTTCTGTAGCTTTCTGTAAATGAAAAGGATGCTCAGTTTACGTTCAGTTACAGACATGGATGCAGGAACTGTCTCTTTTGAATGAACACAAGTCCTGAAGGCCACTGAAATATGTCTAAAATTTGTTAGTGAAATAGACTCAGTTAACACCTCTTTGTCATGCGCACAATCAAAAGTGTTTATTCAGGCGATGGCAGCTATTGTTAGTGTTACTCATTACTGGCAAGTCAATTTTGTGAATATTTGCAGATATATTACCAGAGAAGTGTGCACCATATGCCATCATCACCTGGCTCTTCAGTCATATCTTGGCACTGAGTTAAAATCAACAAGCAGAATTCATCCTGGAAAAATCCCCCGTCATCTGTCATCTTATTTGTTTTTTCAGATGCCAATCTGCACTGAAAATGTTTGCATTGGCTCTGTGATGATGCCCAACCAGCACGTTCGGAAACCAGATGAGGTCAGATCCAAAGAGGAGCTTCTTCCACTGGCCACAGACTTCATAGACCAGTACTACACCTCTATCAAAAGGCAAGTGCTAGCCTGTAATAGCTTAGCGTGAAGAGCTAAACTCCAGAGGGCAAGAGCTATTAACAACTTGTTTTTGCAGCCTAGTGAAACAGAAAGGACATATGAAGATAAAGCAAGTATTATTGGTGTTATATTATTAGGTTATGTGGCTCTAGCATAGCTACATATGTTTGTAGTTAGTGCTACTAACTGCTGGCTCATTAGTGTGTAGCTTGTTTAGCTAGTTATCCTGGGGTTAGCTAGTTATCCCTGTAAACATGGACAATTAGCTAACTTTTGTTCAGACCAAACTTTCTGTTTAAAGTAATTCTTTCTAATAACAGTTTTTTTGACTTTTCAAACAACCTTTCTACCCAAACAAGATGCAGCAATTATTGACAGTAGTTACACCTGTTCGTGGTTCATCTCAATCTTAACTTTATTAACAGTGCCTGCTCTCAATGTGTCAACACAGTTGTTTTTTTTTTTTTAAGAGAACCTTTAAGAGGCATGTATGTACATCTTTTTCACTTGCTCTTGTGTATCTGTCCTACACACAGGTATGGCTCTAAGGCCCACGTGGACAGGCTGGAGGAGGTCACCAAGGAAATTGAAGCTTCGGGAACATACCAGCTGAAGGACACTGAGCTGATTTACGGAGCCAAGCATGCCTGGAGGAATGCTGCGCGGTGTGTCGGGAGGATCCAGTGGTCCAAACTACAGGTGATTTACAGTATGCCTAAAATCATAGCTTTGGGATATCAATGCTATATACTGTTTCCATGCTGTTTTTGACAATTTGACACGGAATACGGTTAGTTTTGCATTTCTACTAGCATTTTCACTTTTGCATAGTATCCAGTCAAATCATTGCTTACACAACAAATCCAAAAGCAAAAGTATTTTGTTTATTTATTTAAAACACCTACTGTGCATAAGCTCTGGTTCTGATTTCTTGTGTTTATATGTGCTCTCCCAGGTTTTTGATGCTAGAGACTGCACAACAGCTCATGGAATGTACAACTACATCTGTAACCACATCAAGTACGCCACCAACAAAGGCAACCTGAGGTAAAAAATAAACACACCGCTCAACTCTGTACCCAAGTCTTGTTTCCTTTTGTTGTCTGTTTTTTTCCTTTTGTTCAACTGTGCTTGTGTTCCTCCTACCACACTTGGTCCTCTTCCCATCTGTCGCTACATGTTTCTCATCACCCTTCTCCATCTCTGACTACCCTGACTTGACCCGCTGTCCCATCTGTCAGTGCACGCGCTCTGTCTCTTCACACTGTATCTGACACTGTCCGCTGATTGTCAGTCTGTCAGTGTCTCAGCACCAATCATTGCCCTGTTGGTGCGGCCGCGGACCTTGCTAACAAGCAGTCATTTGTCAGACCTGCACAGCTCTCGCTTACTTTCTGCCAAGTCCTAATCACATGTGACACCTCATATTTACTTCTTGGATGATGGATAGCTTCTGACTCATTACTACACTTACTCTGGCCTTCGGAGGGACAGCTCGGATACACATGTTGATAAGAGCCAGCACATCATCCTGACTGTGGCTCTCTCAGTCTGGCTAGTTTCAACATAAGTAAACACAGGCACAGAAATAAACAACATGGTGCTGTTGCGACATGTTGCTATAGTTTAGGAATGGTTTTGTCAAAATCGCCTGTCAATATTACAGAGATGATCCTTAATATGATGCAAGGCAACTATGAATCAACTGTTTTCAGGTGGTGGATTTCATGACAACGGTTCAGTGAATATTTGTTGCAACTATGAGATTTTGTAAAAAAAAAAAAAAAAAAAAAAAAAAATGGTCAAAATGTCATTAGATTGTATTGATTGCAAGGATAATATATAAATATATTGACGTGCATATTCTGTATATTTATGAAGGTTATATCTTTTGGTTTAATCAGTAATGTAAGTGATTAACAAGAAAAATATTGGGTTGCCAGAGTGTGTCTATAATTTCTCTTAGTTATTATGCAGTTAAAATGTTTGTGATCATTTATTAATACTGGTTTTCTCATGTATAATTAGTTAACAAGTCTGTAGTTCTGTTTCTTAATAAGTCACCAATAAATCATCAAATTTGCAAACAACAATACATACATGGTCTTTATAGCTTCAGTAAATTATGTATTAGTATAGTTAGTAAAGCCATAAGTTACAGCTTATAACTCCTTAATAAATGGTTCCATATTATAAAGTTGTACCAATAACAAACAGTTGTTGTATGGGAAGTGATTATTACTGTATAAAGCGTTTGGCCAATTGGATTTTACGATTTAATAACAATAATAATGATAATACAATTACAAATATTGTTAAATAATGTAATAACTTGCAGTCTTTGCTCTTCATTCTCTTATGTGTAAGTGATCACATACTACATGTCACCATTATTACATCGTGATTTAAAAATATTTGACTCGATGGACGATATAATAATATGATAATGTGATGAAGCTGAACTTCACAGCTTCATAGCAGTGCATTTTCTACCTTTTTTTGAAAGTGGACCCCACTTAACCACCAGTTGCGACATTATATGTTGCCCACAAGAGGACAAATTAAAGTGAAATGTATCATTTGCTGTACATACAGTCTGATCGTAGAGACTATGGCTATTGGTTTCATTTACACCATTCGCCCGAGCCAAGCTGAGAAATTTGTTTCCTACATATGTAGACTGCAAAGCACAACTGGCCCAGATTCACACCAGCTGCTCGCCCCCCTCAGCGACTTACAACCAGCTTAGCAGCATTAACACTTTTACCCAGTCATGACATTAAAACACTACTGGAATGTAGAACCGACCAAAGGTAGCTAAGCTTTGGCCCTGCTGTAAGTCCTTTGACATAACATAAATAAGAATGCCTTTTGGCAGATTATGTGCACAACAATACCAACCATCTGTTGTAATGTACTTAGATATTCAAATATACCATGTAATGCTTTGTTTTACACCCTCTTACAGTATGTACAGGGATTAACATGCTGTTGATCTAAGATGTTTCTGTTAGAGTAGTAATAAGATTATTACTAAAACTAGTTATAATCTCACATATGCACATGTTGTGAATATCTACATTACACATTATTTACATGATTTTTTTTTTTTTTCTCATAGGTCGGCCATCACCATATTTCCTCAGAGAACAGATGGCAAACATGACTTTCGAGTGTGGAACAGTCAGCTGATTCGTTACGCTGGTTACAAACAGCCTGATGGGCAGATCATGGGAGACCCTGCAAATGTTGAATTTACTGAGGTACATAAGAGGAGCTGCATTTTTTTAAATTCCGTGGGGGGTAAAACTGCAACATCTCACTTTGAAAGACAAATCTACTGTCAGCTCACATGTTGCTTGTGGTCACCAGATCTGCATGCAACTGGGATGGAAAGCTCCAAAGGGTCGTTTCGACGTCCTCCCCCTCCTGCTGCAAGCCAACGGGAATGATCCTGAGCTGTTTGAGATCCCCGAAGACCTCATCCTAGAGGTGCCGATCGTGCACCCAAAGTGAGTTATTCCTTTTCTCTGAGGTGTGTGTGAAACATACAGAATCTGGCAAAACAAAAGAGCAGAGAGGGCAGCTACAAAAAGACATCCACCCACTCACTCTTCTCTTAACAGCACTTCTTAAACAATGGGGTACTTTTAAGACAAAAGTCTGATTGGGTTGTCGTCACATTCCAACTGTGCTGATTGTTCCCAGAAAGCACAGCTAGCTATGCTTTATCTGTTGCTATGCCAGATTTTGTAGTAACCATGGGGCCTGTTAGTGCGGTTTTCAAGCTTACTCCAATTTTTTACTCTCATGTGTTTGCTTTACTTTTAAGAATAAATAGCAGTTACTGCACGAAAACCCTGGACCAATAATGCCCTGGAGATCTTAAGTATTAAGCTTATCTAATACCCATAATCTCAGTAAAGAATTGGGTATTACACTAGTTTTCACACCTACAGATGCACACAGAGCTATCACTACATCACTGCAGACACACTGAGCTCCCTGCCAGACTCCCCCTAAAAAATTGGCATCTCTTGCTCCATACCCCGCATCAGCTGGCCCTCAGCTCTGGCATCAGCTTGGCACAGGCTGCAACCACCAGTAACATCTCATCATTATATGAGATTAGACCCAGCTCTGCAAATAATACACTGAAAGCAATGTCATCAATCCCCCTGGAGGGTGGTAGATAGAGGTCCTGTCTGCTCTGTCCAGCACTGAAAAGCTGTTAAAAGTGTTTTTCTTTTGTGTTAATGTTTGTTTTGGCTGCATTTCTTTTTGATGACATGTATCTCAGGGGTAATTAACTGTGCTCCTAAAAATGTTTATGACTGTGCACTTTGCAATTGTTAAACATTCACCTGACCTCAGTGGGGAACATAAGGACTCACCTGAAATGAATCCAGCCCATAGCCGTAATTCCCCTGTTTGCTCTGCTCAGGTACGAGTGGTTCAGAGAACTGGACCTGAAGTGGTACGGCCTCCCGGCGGTCTCCAACATGCTGCTGGAGATCGGCGGCCTGGAGTTCACTTGCTGCCCCTTCAGCGGGTGGTACATGGGCACGGAGATCGGCGTGAGGGATTTCTGTGACAGCTCACGCTACAACATTCTGGAGGTAGTGTGTCGTGTCAAAACACAGACTCCATTGTAAAAAGGGGGAGAGAAGAAGAGCATGTGTCGTGTTACCAAATGACCCAATCAGATTGCCATTCTATTTCTAATTGGGCACGCTGAGGAGGAAGCTGATTAACAGCACTTGTCAAGAAATAAAGCCTTCGTGTGCTTTGTTGCAAATTCTCTTTACATAAATTACACAGTGTTAATTTTGATATTATGCCAAAATATTCTTGTATTTACTCACTTTTGCGTGTGTGTTATTTTGTCCTTTGTGATATGACACATAATTAGACTGATCAGACAATCTGCTATCTTTGCATGTATCATAGTCAGACAAGTGGAAGAGAGGGTTTCCCATTCCTAAAATGAAGAGCACTTCAGGGCCAGCCTTGGTGGATTTGTCTGACATCTGAAGTGTGGAAATTGAGCTTGCATTTGGTGAAGGGGGCTGTTTGCTTGCGCAATGTACTTTGGGGTTTGTTCTGTAACATCCTTTGCGTGAAATAAGAAGAAAACTTTTTAGCCAATGAGACAATGAGATCACTTCAATGAGTTAAAAGATTGAAGGCATTCATTTTAATGAAACACTGTCAGACATTGGAGAACATTAAGAAATGATGATGTTTCTAATTTGTTTTTATTTTCGAGATTGAACCACTACTATGAGCTAGCACCTGCTGGATGCATGAAACGTACTTGAACATCACACTTGGCTGCGAAAAATCTAAATGGACATAACAGGCCTTGACCAATGAAATGTCAGACTATTTTCCTTAGGTGTCACTTTGTTTGTTTTACATGTGAACACCTATGGGAGTTTTTCAACTCTCCACCTCCGTCATCCCTCCAGTAGAGTTCAGACACTTGTAGAATCAATGCCAAGGTTCTGGTGGCACGTGGTGGCGCAACACTTTACTAAGACACTTCATGTTGGTTTGTCCTTTAACTTGTCACCCGTCTGTAGCTCATATCTGCAGCACACCATGCATGGTGACTTTCATATCAGAACTGTCTTATTGAATTTTCTTTTTATGTTGTATAGGAGGTTGCTAACAAGATGGCCTTAGACACCAGGAAGACTTCCTCCCTTTGGAAAGACCAGGCGCTGGTGGAGATCAACATTGCTGTTCTCTACAGCTTCCAGGTAGGTGCCTCTTTAAGTTTGTATACTAGATTTAAAGTAATACTACACCAAAACAGATCCTATTAATCTCAAACGCTTGTCCTCCGTTCTTGGGCTCTGAAAAGCTTGAAGCTTGATTCTTGAGTCATTTTGGATTCACAGCTGTTCTAATTGATCACATTTCAAAGGGGGAAAAGAAAATATCCATATAAACATCACTTCTTAGATTTGATAACTTCTCCAGCATTTTGCACTTCTTCTCTGTCCATTTGAATGCTCACTATGTCCTAAACACTTACATTTTTGCCAAAATACAATTAGAAATACATATAGTCAGATCTACCACAGGTAGCAGTATCATTTTAAGTATAATCTTGAAATGAAGCTAAACTAAACATAGAAACCTACATTTTACCACTTTAATGTTATAGCTGTCTACCACAGTGTTCCCCTAATTTTTTCAGCAGTGGTGCTGTGTGTCCGTGACACCATATTTACACGTTGGTTGAGGAATAGTTTATAATGACCTTTTGACACTTGAAGGGCTCAGGAGGCCTAGATATAATTTCACTAACAAGATGAGTGTACAGGAAAATGTTACACCAATTTAGTGTGTACCTCTTCATAGTTGGCATTAGGGATGTCACGATACCAGAAATTTAGTAGTCGATACCAATACCAAAACCACACACAATAAATTCCATGTACTTTCTCTTTCACTCCTTTATTGAAAAATACGGATAAAAAAAACAAAAAACAAAGAAAAGTGGCATGTAGCCTTCAAGTATTTAAAGCAAACAATACTTTGCTAAAATATAAGCAGTAAACTTTTTATTGCACAGCATTATTTCAACTGTGGTTTGGAAAGTGTGAAGGCAAACGGGCTTTTGCGGGTCTATAATCAACCTCTCATCCGCCTCCAAAGAAAAATATTTACATACGCGACTCTTCTGGCTTTTTCTTTCGACGAGCCGGGGCGCTGCAGCTGGACCAAGTTGTGTGCCTGAACTTGTCGCCATCTTCCATTTGTAATCGCGGCTAGACTGCAGCCTAGTAGTGGACGTTCCTCATCCTCCCTTGGGCAGAGGCAGAGCATGTGCCGGAGAAACTGTGAAAATGTTGCCAGTGATGCATTAATTAGTGTTAATGTTCTTTTACGCATGTTTTTGGTAGATTACTGTCACTTTTGCACCATGAGATAAGTTGCTCAGACAGTTAATGACATCCTGCTTGAGCACAATGAGACCTGATCCCTCATTCAACTGTCTCCCTCAATAGGATGTCAATCTTATGTTACTTCCTAAGAGGCTGACTATCAATCTCATCAAGTGTCAGTAATTTCGGTACCTTTGATACCACAAGAAAACGGGTACCGTCTCGTTTTTTGCCACGTGGCATTGACCTGATACTGAAGTATCGGTTTTGGTGACAACCCTAGTTGGCATCCTGTATGATCTGGATATTGATAAAAAGTATTTTCATTAGTAGCAAAATTATGAGGGCAAAAAAAAAGGCAAAATTTGTGTTTGCGCCAGTTTTGAGAAATTAAACATGATATTTTGAAGTATGGGCCTCATCTCCCGATGAACGTCCAAATGACTCCAAAGTGGTGACTCATTTGTTTGCACATCATTTATGCAGGCAAAACAAACATTGTTGCTTCATTAATTCTCAAGTAATGAGCATGACACATCAGATAAATAAATTGTGATAACTTGAGAAATAATGAGCACAGATGTTTGTGTGGTTTGCATAAATGTGCACAAGCAAGGTGAAAACAAATTGGGGTGTTGAGCTGGGACTGACATAATTTCTCAAAAATGGTTTGAGCACAGATTTCTATTTTGTGTGCACAAACGAACTGAAATAGTTTTATACATGTTCAGATCACATGGGCTGCCAACCTCACAGAGGTGCAATGTCGGCACAAGGTTTGGTAGTATTCCCTACATACTGTCTGTTTAGTTAGACTCCCAACCTGAGTAATTAATGCGAAATGTAAAGGTAATAGGTAATAGGCTGTATAAAAGAAAATACATATTTGACATATTTTTCTAATTGTGCTCCCCTCCCTATTTCTAGTCATGCAAAGTGACCATAGTAGACCATCACTCAGCTACTGAGTCTTTCATGAAGCACATGGAGAATGAGTACCGGGTGCGAGGTGGCTGTCCTGGAGACTGGGTGTGGATTGTGCCTCCCATGTCAGGAAGTATCACACCAGTTTTCCACCAAGAAATGCTCAACTACCGCCTCACCCCGTCCTTTGAGTACCAGGTGAGAAGAGTAGTCATGTGATCATGAATCACCCATTTGGTTAGCTATGTGTGAAAAATAATCCTAATCTGGAAATCTAAAGCACATTTTCCCTCGGGATGAATTCACCAACAGGCAGAGATACTACTAACTGCGCTAACATTTGCTTCAGTAGACCATAATGCAATGCATGGGATTTTGTGTTTTTGGCAGAGGGCATCAACACAATTATAGACATGCCCTCATGATTACAAATTAGTTGGCTGCCAAGCTATATTAAGGAAATCATTAAAGGAAATTAAAGTTGGAAATCATTACCTGGAGTGGAAGTAGACGAGGCACATTAAAGGGAAGTGTGTACAGCAAATAGTGAATTAAAACTCCACTGTACCAAGTAACTCCTGGAAAACACTTTGCTGACGATATCTCAATATCTTGGAATGGATTTTAACTTCATGCAAAGACATTGCCTGAACCCTGTTTCCTTTTTCGTCATGCAAAAGCCTGATCCTTGGAATACCCATGTTTGGAAAGGAGTCAATGGGACGCCCACAAAGAAGAGAGCCATTGGATTCAAGAAGCTTGCCAAGTGAGTATGCACTCACACAGAAACATTAGACAAAAACAATCCAATGCAATTGTTTTAATTTAGTGATGCCGTTTCTTCCTGCATTTATAGACCTCTTGAAATGTGAAAGGTAATGCGCTGTAGGATGTGTGTGTGTGTGTGTGTGTGGTAATTTAACGGCCAAACATGTAATCAATTTCCTGACAGACACATGGGAAGGAAGCTGGTGTGCTCAGCGGTAAAACTCTTTTAATCAACCCCTCTGGGAGTAATCAGAGCTTTGTCAGTGTTTTGTCTGTGTGTGCATGCACTCACGTGTGTGTGTGCTCTGCTATTAATATAATTGCCTTGAGGATATGACAAGCTAAGGTAATCACAATTGTCACGAATCTGCTACCTTAACATAATGTCAGCTGCGTGCTGAAGTGAGCCATACCACTGCAGCCTCCATTGCCAATTTCCATGGCTCAGTAACAAATGTTTTACCTGATGTATCAGCACGAGGGAGTCTCCTAAATCCTTGCAGAAGATTAAACGTTGCAAACTGTGACCTCGAATCACTAGTCCTTTGTTTTCCGTGCATCTTACTTTCTCACCTCTGCAGGGCTGTGAAGTTTTCAGCCAAGCTCATGGGCCAGGCCATGGCCAAGAGGGTGAAAGCCACCATACTCTTTGCCACCGAGACGGGAAAATCGCAAGATTATGCCAAAACTCTCTGTGAAATCTTCAAGCACGCGTTTGACGCAAAGGTACGCTTGCTCCCGCCTTGCATCATCTTATCCGAAAGTTTAACAGGAGCCGGTGTGTCATTGTACCAACATCTAATTGAAAAAGGAGGAATTCAAAGACATCATTCCTACATCCTACCTAGCCCCCACCCATCCTTCTCTCAGCTCTCTGGCTGACGAAGTCAAGCAGATGCCAGCTGAGTACAGGCGATGAGAGGGTAGAAGAAGAAGAAGAGAGTGTGTCTTTTCTTCTTCTCTCATGCACTAAAGTGCCACGGGTCGGAGGCAAGATTTATCCGCCGAAGCGTTTAACAGTGCAGTAGTTTAAGACAAGATCCTGCAGCACCCCTGGCTGTGCAAATCTGTTCGAAAAAAAAAAAACAAACCATGCTGCTCGCAATCATACACTCTGTGCTTTTCCTCCAGGTCATATCTTATTCTCCCTTCTTGCTTTTCCACTGTGATCAATCACACAAGAAGAGATTCATGCATGCTGAGAGTGGGTGTGTGTAGATGGATAGCAGGGCAGATGTGAACGCCTAGGGGACAAATCTTAGTTGTCGTGGGGCTAAAGCCCAGTTTTTTTTTCTTCACGCTTTTGGTTGTGTGTCTGTGTGTTTGTGTGTAAGTGTGTGTGTGTGTAAGTGTGTTTGTGTGTGTGTGTGTGTGTGTGTGTGTGAGAAATGTAAGCGCGGTCCATAGCGGACAAACACCATCATGTTGAGTGGTATGCATCATGGACGCTCGTTGTGTGGCAGCAGCATATTATCATCTCGTTAGAGGCGAGGACAGAGTGGTCATTACAACCTCCTCCTCTGCCAACGGCTGTGTGTTCAGCCCTAATTTATATGCTCAAGTCATCTGTCGTGTGCAGTGTGTGTCTAGGAGACGAGAGCGAGATAAAGACTGCACCATGTATGTGGGGGGCTAAGATTCACTCAGCATTAAGGTTTTTTATTTATTTTTTTTTAGGTCATGTCAATGGATGAATATGATGTGGTGGATCTGGAGCATGAGACGCTGGTGTTAGTGGTGACCAGCACATTCGGCAACGGTGATCCACCTGAAAATGGAGAGGTACATCTGTTATATTTAACAGCTGTAGTTCATTGAGCGCAGGACAGATGTGCAGATTACCAATTGTTCTTTTGTTGCTTTAGAAATTTGGAGCTGCCTTAATGGAGATGCGCCACCCAACATCCAACACAGAGGACAGAAAGTGGGTTTAGTCCCTCAACTCGCCTGTCTTTGTATCCGTGCATGTCAGTTTCCATCTTTCATTTTCCTTGAGTTACACAACTATGTGTCTCATCTCTCTGCCTTTGCTTCCTGTCCAGGAGCTACAAGGTCCGTTTCAACAGCGTGTCCTCCTACTCTGACACTCGCAAGTCCTCCAGCGATGAGCCAGAAACCAGAATCAACTTTGAGAGCACCGGACCTCTCGCTAATGTCAGGTAAACAAAACCAGGCTAGAACATATCAAACAGAGTTTATGTGATCAAGCTTAACAAAAAATGATATACTTATAAACAAGATACAAGTAGCCACTTTCCCATCAGGTTTTTTTCCCACTAACACAATGACATGGAATATAAAAGTAAAAAATGTTTGTAATTTTACAACATGCTCACATCATACTTAACTAACAATTAACAAAATCTCCAAATTTAATTTATTTATTCAGTGAATTAAATTTTCATTCTCACCCTGAACATACTCTATGAGAGAGTGGGTTTCTTCCTCTGTGAAACTGTTTTGGGGACAAATCTTATTGCAGTGGACAGTTTGCTGATTTGTTAAAGAAGAGCAGACAACAGAAATTTTCCTCAAACTTGAATCTGATGTGGGCTGACTGCCTCACAGCAAGAACAGCAGAACTTGTCTGCTCTCAGAGGAGCGGTCTATATCATGTTTACATCACTCTGAAACCAGGCGGGACAAGTATTAGTAAATCGTCAGCTGTTTTTCAACGTTTTGGGCCTTCTGGAGAGGTAAGAAAGGGCGAGTTTGGAACGTGGGTTACGGTGGCGGCAGTTTGCGAATGTGTGTTGTTTGTGTTTTTCTTTTTTAACACCACCTGCCTCTCTATCTTTGTCTCTTTCTTCGCGTGTTTCTGTGTGTGTGTCTCTCTGTTTAGGTTCTCAGTGTTTGGCCTTGGCTCCAGGGCCTACCCACACTTCTGCGCCTTTGCCCACGCTGTGGACACGCTGTTTGAAGAGCTGGGGGGGGAACGCATCCTACGCATGGGAGAGGGAGATGAGCTGTGTGGCCAGGAGGAGTCATTCAGAACCTGGGCCAAGAAGGTTTTTAAGGTCGGTTTCTTGGGCTAAGACCCTTTGGGCTTGGTTTAGTTACATTTTTCCCTTTAGTTCATGATTGGCATGTCGGTGACGTCTCATGGCTTGGTTTTGACATTAATATGGTCCCCTGTTTTCCACAACAGCATATATTAAAGGTGCCATAATGTATAAAGTGAGATTCCCTTGTCTTTTTTGATTATAAAGCAGGTCTAGGTTCTATACTAATACTTTGAAAGTATCAAAGTGCCCAGTCCACAGAGAAATGCTCACGGCCTGTATTCAGAAACGGCCTCAAAATGATTCATCAGGACTTCATCAGTAACTTTGTCAGCCATGCCCCCAGCACGGCCCACTTGGACCCAACATCCAGCATTCCAGGATTTGGTTTGGAGTGTTTTCGTGAAATCTGCTATATTTTTATTTGATCATTCAGTAAACAATCAGCAAATCAGAGAACATGCTCAAAGCCTCCTCTCTTCTGATTGGCTCACAGACCTGTTGTTTCTAGAGGTCCAGAAACATGCCTGATGTAAAACTACATTGAGATGTTTTTGGTTCTTAAAACCACAAATATATCTTCTTGGATATCAACACTTTAAATAAAACACAGGAAAAATATAAGATATGGGACCTTTGAATCAGAAATCCCTATCACTCCTTAAAAACAACCCCAACAGTCAAGGTAGCATTTCGAAGTTGTTTGGCCGTACATGACCTTGAGGTAGTGAAGACAGCCCTACTTAGCGTGCAGGAGACCGTTCTCCAAATCCTTTGCTATTCCTGTGCGATGCTCTCCTGCTGCTGTAGGTGTGAAGGGACGCTTTGAATAATGGTCGTGTTCTTTCCCGTGGCTGTGTTCTTATATGTCAAGGCTGCCTGTGACGTGTTCTGTGTTGGCGATGATGTGAACATCGAGAAGGCCAATGACTCTTTGATCAGCAACGACCGCAGCTGGAAGAAGAGCAAGTTCCGCCTGACCTACACAGCCGAGGCCCCGGCCCTCACTGAAGGTAAATAAACAACCTTGTGGGAGCTGAGTGATGAACTATTGAATGGTGTCTTGATATGAAAGGGTATAAGCAGATATAAGAAGCAGAGGGGCAGTAGGGTTATTGATCAAGACCAGTGGCTCAGAGAAAAATACTCTAATTTAATTGATAATTTTAAGTTATCTAATTTAGATAAATTAATTAGGTAATTATAGCACTTTCAGTGAGATATGGATTGAGATAAAGATCGAGATGTCTCTGTTACTTTAGCCTAACCTTACTGATATATGTGGGCTGGACAAAATAATAGAAACCCCTGTCAGTATAATACTATTCAATTCAACAGCACCACAAACTACATCTTCCAAAATGATCATATGTTGAAACAACGCCACTCTAAAAATGTTTCAACAAAAACTTAACATAACCTGGATAAGAAAAGAGAAGGGTTAAACATTTTGGGAAGTGTGTTAATTCACTTTCTTCCCCAGAGTTAGATGGGAAGATCAATACCACTGGAATGTGTGGTAGTATTAAGCAAGTGCCAGAAGGCAGTTACCTTAGTTTAGCATAAAGACTAGAAGGAGGGCAAAGCAGCTATCCTGGCTGTTTTAAAGGTTTGCCTAAAGCTCTCTAATTAAGACGTTGTATTGTTGTTTGTTCAATACATAGTGTTTCTAGTCTTTATTCTAAGCTAAGCTACTCACCTCCTGGTGCTTGCTCTGTATTTAATGTACAAACAAGGAGGGGTATCGATCTTATCATCTAGAATCTCTCTCAGAAAGAAATAAAATTGCTGTATTTTCCAATAAATTCAAGTGTTCTTTAAATAAAAACAAGATTGGTGGTTCTCAAAGTGGGCTCCGGGGACCCATAGTGTGTGAGGATATTCCTGGGGTTTCCATCAAAAAGGGGAATAATTAATTTTCACTATAATTCCATCCATAAGTAACACAGTGACAGGATGTGTGACTATTTTGGTCATGTGTTTCAAACACTTTCTGTAATAAAACTTCTTATCAGATGGGGGTCTGTGGTCTAATTAGTGTCAGTTTAGGGGTCCTTGATGTAAAAGGTTTGAGAACCACTGCTGTAAATAACTATTATTTTAGACAAAAATAATGTAAATGTTACGTATGTGATGTAATTTGTTTTCTGTCTGCTAACAGCATTATACACTGTTCACAAGAAGAAGGTCTCTGGAGCAAAGATGCTGGAATCTCAAAACTTACAAAGTCCAAAATCCAAGTAAGAGTATACTTACACATGAAATACTTTCACAGGAAAAGATTTGATACATATTTTTCTTATTTTTGTATAACTGGGTGTAATTTGTAAAATAATGTTGAACTGATCTAATGCACTCTTCTGGTGTCCAACTCCTTCATTCTGTTTACTGTGATGTGTGATCTAAATGGAACAGACTGAAAATGCTGCAGCGCTGTTCCCTAAATCTCTGATGTCTTTTGCAGTCGCTCTACCATATTTGTGCGGCTCCACACAAACAACCACGACAGCCTGAGCTACCATCCCGGCGACCATCTGGGCATCTTCCCTGGCAACCACGAGGACCTGGTTACAGCTCTCATAGATAAACTGGAGGATGCTCCGCCTGTCAATCAGATTGTCAAAGTGGAGTTCCTGGAGGAGAGGAACACTGCCCTAGGTAGGTGATGCTATTAGCAACGTCACGCTACTTTGCGTTGTACAGTAGGCGTGAAATCAGGAGGTGCTGCGGTTTAAAATCTGGGCATGATGTCAAAATCAAAACATGAATAAGAAACAGTCTCTGCAGCCTCATCAGACACCGTTAAGTCACACTTCAGCGAGGTATCTGTGCCCAGAAATCTTTCAGTGAAGCTGCATATTGGCAAACAGTTGTGATGACACTAGGTGACTTAATTGAGATTTTCACTGTGACTGTAAAGCAATGTGTTTCTTAAACACAGTATGTGTGCTTCAAAATTTTCCTTGACAAATAATAAATGTTAATAGCTTGTTAAGCTTCCTGCTTTCTTGTGTTGCCACCGGCTACCACACTAGCATAGACACAATGAATGGTTTATTACATACTATAATATAAGTGTAAGCGATTATAATTAATCATATTAAGCATCTAAAACTGGTGTATTAATTTGATTAATGAATTATTGATAACACAGTATAGCAAAGCCTCGACAGTTTATGATGACATGATTATATACATGAACAAATCACGTACAAATAATACCAAGCGTGTTTAAAGAGGTTCAGAAATATTAGGTAACATATGCTTCATATGAGGAACAGTTGTTGACAAATGCATTAACCAACTCTTTAAAATGACTTATATCTGCTTACAACTGTCTTAGACTGTCTTACAGCGTAACCTAAACCATTTAGTAAGTGTTTACATCCTGCCTAATGTATCTCAACAGTCTTCCTTGTTAAGTTAAGGTTAAATAAAAAGATAAAATGAAAGACAACAGCTCTAATGTCACTGCATCTAGCTTTTTTTTCTCTTCAAGTCTTGATTTGTCAGTCAGCAGTGAATTTCATTTCAGCCTCTTCTTGTGATTCACAGGCCTGTTTCACAAAAGCGATTTGCAAGCACTGTTTACATGCAGATTCCAAATTGTGTCTATGTGATATTTCACAAATGGCTGTTGCTCCCAAATTGCAAATACGTTTGTGTGGTCTACAGGGCTTTGGCATGCTCATGTAGGCAAGTATAGAGTTTGTTTGGATTAGTTCAGTGTGAATTAAACAGGAGAGGAAACGATCTCATGGTCCAAAAAGCAGCTTGCATGAAACAGGCTCTGGGCTGATGTAACAGGTGTAGTTTTAGCATAGAAATTCATGTTGTGTGTGGTTTTTATTTCATTTTTTTGGCCGCTTTGGTCAGCAGACCAGACGCAGAGCAACATTAGATTTGGTTTGGACTTCTGTTGAAAGACACAGATGTAAGTCTCCTCTTAGCTCTGTTTTAGCCTCAACCAACTCCTGAGAAAAACATCTGGCTCTTTAGCAGTAAATGCTCCACTGTGTCTGCAGTTTGGTGCTGTACAGGTTGTGAATGCTTAGTTTGTCGGTGCGTTTTCCCTGTAAACTATGACAGCGTCTTCGGGCTTCTTCTGGGGTTTTTTTTTGTCATTAATTTACCACCACCAACTGCAGAGTTGGGTTATTATCTGTGGGATTATTACTAAAATCATTCCCTGTCTTGTTATACATAGTCATTTAAAAACAGTTTTTTTAAATAAAATATGAATTAATTTAACTTTAACTCTCTTCTGTAGGTGTAATCAGCAACTGGACAAATGAGACTCGTATCCCTCCCTGCACCATCTACCAGGCCTTCCAGTACTTCTTGGACATCACCACCCCACCAAGCCCTGTGCTGCTGCAGCAGTTCGCTGCTCTGGCAACCAATGACAAACAGAAAAAGAAACTAGAGATCCTCAGTAAGGTAAATTCACTTAGTCTTCAGCATTATCATTAACACTGACCTTTAGAATTATTGAGCTGCTGCTGCACTGAGCGCTTAGCTTGGTTCGTGACCAGCCACATAAGGGATTTGCAATACATGTGCGTAGGCTTTATCCAAAAATATACTCTCTCTTTTTGCCATTTGAAAGCCAAATGTATGCAGACATTTTTTTATTAGGACACTTTTAGATGCACAGTTTTATAAAAAAAAAGTCACCATGTGTTTAAGGCACAACAGTAACCAACACATTCATCATGTTTGCTATCAAAATATGGGCGATAGTTTTCTGTGTCTGAAAGCTGATTTGATGCACTTTGCACCGATGGAAATACATACAGTAGGAGTGAGCTGGCGCCAAATTAAAGCCGCTGATCGTTCTAACCCAGAGCCATTCCCCCTTGCAGTGCCACCCACAATTCACTCTCCATTTTTGTCAATGTGTGGAAAAGGCTGGCTGAGGCCAAGCAGTGACTCATATGCTCTACATCGAATCATTGTCACCAAAGCAAGAGGAAAAGATGGAATGGCTCCTGAATTCAGAAAAAGAGACAGTACAGTAGAATCAGCGCTGCAGATCAGTTTTATTTTTGTATGTGCTAAATCTCCAGCTCATTTGCAGGACTGAAGCAGCGTCTCTCTGACTTTTCTAATCCTCTTTTTTTCATCCACGGATTCTCATTATAAGCATTAGAGAACACTCAAGCTGTTCTGTTTTCAAAAACTGAAATGATTAAACAAAAATGATATTACAAATCTATCAACAATTTCTCAAACCATCGAATAATATCACTCTATGAAGAGTCCCACTGCCCCATCTGTTTATCAAGGTTAAAGAACAAAGGCCCAAAAGTGCTTTCACTGTTAAAATTGTACGGTTCTTCATACATTGCTCAGGGTGGAGACAACGCCAGGCCTCATAATGGGCACTGTGTCGCTCATTAGCGACTTGAGAACAAAGCAAAACTCAAAGTTTTTTTAGCCTGGTGGCAGTTCTCTAAATTCATCCCATCCAAATGTCACTGATGACACACAAAAACAGTTGGGCAGTGAACGGTGAATGGTTCTGCTTGTGGCTGCCTCCTGCTCTCCAGTCAGAAATGTTTACAGATCTAAGAGAGGAAACCATCCTCTTTTTTTCCTGTTGTTACGGCGGTTACTTTGGTTTCTTAATTAGGATAACAAAAATTCAACAACTTACCATATCCACGTGTACTTTTCCCCCGTCTTTCTCTTTGATTCCCCAGGGTTTGCAGGAGTATGAGGAGTGGAAGTGGTACAACAATCCAACACTGGTGGAGGTGCTGGAGGAGTTCCCCTCCATCCAGATGCCCTCCACTCTGCTGCTCACCCAGCTGCCCCTCCTGCAGCCTCGCTACTACTCGATCAGCTCCTCTCCAGAGCTGCACCCAGGAGAGATCCACCTCACCGTCGCTGTGGTCTCTTACCGTGCCAGAGGTAAGGACCTACTACTCATCATGGGATCTTTTTCATATCAGGAACTTCTCTAACAGAGCTGAGCACTAAATATTAACATCTCTCCGAGGACATCAAGGCTGTGTAGGTGTAGCTGTAGGTGTTTATGGTCTTTTCTGCTGACCAGGAAGATGAACTTGAATGCTCCCATTAGGCTTTTGAGGGTCTGAAATTGGTCTCTTTATCGCTGACATTTCATATAGCCAATGTTCTTGACATTTCAGTAAAACTGCTAAATAAACGGAATCACCCCCTGTGGTTTCTAAACAGTATTTAACAGTAACGTATTACTCAAAAAGGAAGTACATATCCCGTATATATATACTTTTCTTTGGTTGGGTTTATGTCATGGATAAAAGACACTGTGCTGCAGCTCTTTCAAGGTTGCTGCAAAGACTCGAAAAGTCAGATGACTCAGCCTCTCTGAAAACCCTGCGATGGCTGAAAGAAAATTGATTGGAAGTTATCTTTGAAAGCCAGTCTGCTTTTTAGGGCGGCTGGACCACGACTGTAATTACAAGGAGCGTAGATTTAGAAACACCTCGGGAAGATTCAGTATCTCTAAACAGATTCTATTTAGAGATATGGACAAAAACATAAAATGAGAGAAAACAGTGCAGGTATACCAGTCTGTATGACAATATATTAGTTGCATTTGCTACCCGGATCTCAATTTGTTTTATTAATCTCAGTGCATAGTATATAACGATGCTCTTATATCTCCACCTTTGCAATTAGCATCCATTATGTCAGTCAGCAAATGTTACCAGGTGCTTCTCACTATCATTTTCTCTCGCATCAAGTAATGTATACTAGTACAAACATGTTACCATGATTGTATAAGCAGCAGCTGAATTACTGTAATTTTACCTTTAGAGAAAGAGAGAGGGAGAGAGAGAAAAAGAGAAATGGCCCTAGCCTTGGAAAACATATTAGGGACACTTACACTTCTTCTGTTAGTTTGTGCACTTAAAGAGAGTGGGAGGCAGAGGGGAGAGAAAAAGGTGAAGTGTTTTTTAGTAATCATCCCTTTCAGATGGAGAGGGACCTATCCACCATGGAGTGTGTTCATCGTGGCTCAACAGGATAGAGAAGGGGGAGATGGTGCCGTGTTTTGTCCGCGGGTAAATATCACAATGTTTTTTCCAAGGAATTTTGTTGAATGTCAGTTGAATCAGTATTGTTGCATGTTAAAGGAAAAGTTTGATATTTTGGGAAATAGTCATAATAATAATAAGAAGAACATGGAAACCAATCTCATGTCTGCCTGCTGAATTTGAAGCTGCCGCCTGTAGCTGGCTAACTTAGCTTAGCATAAAGACTGGAAACGGGGAAACACCTAGCCAGGCTCTGTCCAGATATAGCAACAATCAGCACCTCTAAAGCTCACTAATGAAGACGTTGTTTCTTGCCTTTGTAATCTGATATTCATTGTTTGCTGGGCAACTGGTCCAAGTAATAGTCACATGTTGCTGCTAATAACTGCTAATGGAAGATTCATATTTAGCATACAGACATGAAAGCGGTCAATGGACTCAACTTATGTAGCGCTTTACTAGCACTTTACACTACAAGCCTCATTCACCCATTCACTCACATACATACAGTGCTTTTTCTGTTGCCCGAGGACACTGCAACATGCGGTCTTAAGGAACTGGGGATCAAACCACAGACTTTCCAATTAGAGGGTGATCTTCTCTACCTCCTGAGCCACATCCACCTAATCACAGTCTGATCTAACTAAGAATGGGAATGAGCATGTTCCCCAAAACGTTAAACTGATACTTAATTTCACAAGCTTACTTTACACTTTAGGATATTTTTACTACATATTTATTTATTTTTGCCTACCATTTCTTTTGTTATCATTTTAGTGCACCATCCTTCCAACTTCCCAAAGACAACCACGCACCTTGTATCCTGGTGGGTCCAGGAACAGGTATTGCCCCATTCAGAAGCTTCTGGCAACAGAGACTATTTGACCTTGAACACAAAGGTTGGTTTCCTCCCTCATTCTTTAGAGATGTTTATTGTTACCTTACAGAGAGGCTCTGTAGTTGAATTATAGGCGAGATCTTCAATTTGATGGCTGATCATGTGAATATCCTGGACAAGCTCATTCATTTTGTCCTCTAATTAAAATCCTGTCAAATGCACCTCTGAGTAATAAAACAGAATTAGATCAAATCCCTGTCAGAGATTTAGATAATACAAAAAAAGAGCAGACTGTCATTTCTACATCTCCATTCAGAACAACACAGTAACTCTGCCTGTCACCTTTAAGGGATTGAATCCTGCCCCATGATCCTGGTGTTTGGTTGTCGGCAGTCCGAGATGGACCACATCTACAAGGAGGAGACCATCCAGGCCAAGAACAAAGAAGTGTTCAAGGAGCTTTACACGGCCTATTCCAGAGAACCCGGCAAACCAAAGGTACAAACACTTACCTGTCCATAAGTGTGGATGAGTCAGCTTATCACAACTCTCTTTGGACTGCTGTGTGGGTTTGAAATAAAATCACAGAGGAAAGGGCTGAATAAAAACAGCTGTGGTTATTGGGTCTGGAATACACTCACTCCAATTCACATGATTTGTTTCCACTTTATGACTTTCGACTGCAGTTCTTAGGATAACATTTTTATTATTTGAGCTTGTGCAGTCCTCTAACCTTCATGTCTCTGCCTCTTTTGCTCTTCTGAATGATTCTCGCTTTGTTTGTTTATGTTCCTGTTAGCAGTGATGCTTGGTAATTGAGTTTAAAAGAAGAACTCAAGAAGTATAATTTCGATACTCTGCAGTCTTTCAGATTGCAGTTTGCACTTGACTGATTTGTTTTCACATAGTTTCTTTTCTCACACATGACTTCTTGATGCACACTCATCATTCCTCCTTTGCCTGTCAGAAATACGTACAGGATGTACTGCGCGAGCAGCTGTCAGAGACGGTGTACCAGTGCCTGAAGGAGGAGGGAGGACACATCTACGTGTGCGGGGATGTTACGATGGCCGGAGATGTTCTTAAGACTGTCCAGCAAATCATCAAGCAGCAGGGCAGCATGAGCCTGGAGGATGCTGGTTTCTTCATCAGCAAGCTTCGTGTAAGAGAGAGAAATGGTCACCATGATGTTTACCATTAAAACCCAATAAACAGCTTGGAAAAAAGTGAGAGTGAGAGTGTCAGGAAAGAGAGGGTCACATGAGAGGTGAAATGTGATCTACAGTGTTGAAGAGGTGCCATTGAGCTTGCAGTCAACTTCAGCTGAACAGACAAGGCTCTACTACACAGCTTCTTCATCTGAATATATGTAACTGAAACGTAGAGCTGAACAACAGAGGACCTGTTCAGTCAGTATTTCCTGAAAAAAATAATGGTTAACAAACACCGCCCACTGACTTAATTTCATTTGTGAACTCAAGCGTAAAAATGCTAAATATAGCCTTACACATCATTAACACACCTGTGTGTAGTATACAAATGAAGAGATGTTTTTCAGTACTGTTCAGTGAATGGGTAAAAATGCAATGACTGCAGGCATCTGAAGACACATTTACCAATCTACAAATGTTTAAGGAAGGGTATAAAGAAAAATCTCACATCTCATTCTGTAGTGCAACATTGCATGAAGAAAATAGAAAACAGACAGAATTAAAAGAAAAATTTGTGTAATACTGTATATAGTGTTTATTCAAATCTGAATACCAATAAGCAAAGCAGCTTGCTCACTTGTGTTATCTGGTGTAGTGTTTGGATTAAAAGAAATCTATATCCCTTCATCCCTTCATGCCATTGGTTATACCTGCTGTATCCACGCTCTTTAAAACTACACAGAAGAGGATAATCTGTATGCAGTGTGAATAATAATTTTTAGCTCAAACATTTCTAAGTGCTCTCTAATAATATAGTATGCTGTGAACTAAAAAATCTGAAATCATCAAGTATTTTATTTTTTTTCCCCTTCAGGAAAAGGCCATACCTAACAATGCTTTCAAATCAGACCTGTCATTCACTGTTTAACAATATCTGTAGCAATATCCATCTCACATATTCTCCCCTTCTCTCTTTCTCTCTCCCTCTACCAGGATGAGAATCGCTACCATGAGGACATCTTTGGTGTCACTCTGCGCACCTATGAGGTCACCAACCGGCTTCGTTCAGAGTCCATCGCCTACATTGAGGAGAGCAAAAAGGACTCAGATGAGTAAGTGGTTTGAGTCTTTAATTTCCAGTGTTTTACATAGGGGGTGCTGTCCTTTAAAAGGTTTTTCCTAACGACAGATTGGAGATATGAAAACATACAATCCTTTTCCCAAGGTGGGCCTGCACTTGAGTGAAACCTCAGTGGGTTGGTTCTTGTGAACTTTTTCAAATGTCAGTAATAGAGAAAAGACCTTGGGGTCAGTACAGGTTGATCCTAAAGCTAATACGAATGTGTTCAGTAAGTTTCATGGCAATATTCTTAGTAGAGTATGAGATATCTTGCATGCAATGTTAACATCTTGGCTTTTGCATGACTGCTTGTAAAACAGATTAATTGGGTAGTTAGCCTAGAATGAGGATCTCATACTAGTAACCCAGAAGCCTAATAGCTTTTCAATTTATTGTTGCATGCGGCCATCAAATTCTTTTTTTTTCTTGTTTTTTATTTTGGAATAATTTTAGGAAGGCTGCGAAATCAGAGCATAAAGATTGGCTCTTTATTTTATATTTAGCTATTCGCACCAGCTGTGCAACATTAGAGGAGCTATTTCTTTAAGTTTTGCTATTGCTACATTGCCAACATTAGCATCAACAGCTGTTTCCTTACCAGTCCAGAAGAAACTACTTTCCTTTACTCAGCGAGAGCTGTCTCCAGCAGCAGAAAGCAACGCCAATGTGAACTCTTGTCTCTACCATGGCTTTTCTTCTACTGAAGTTAGCATGCTAACAAGCTAGCCCCAGCCCATCTCGTCATTCTCCAAAAGCGAAACACTGCAGTCACCAATCTGCCATATTGCTGCTCAGAGTATGTATTATATCCTCTTGTCTTTTAAACGCAGCAATGGCTGAAGCCTTCGTCAAGCAACAATCTCCACCACCTGACTCATATTTTTGTTTTTTAAAAATAGAACCTAATACATTCATTTATTTTCTTCCTTCCTTCACTGTTTCATTATTAGTTTGTCTGTCTTTTAGTGGATTTTGGGAAACATGGTAATGTCTCGTGTCCACGCACGATGCATAAAACCAGTATCATTCACTTGTCTGCAACACTGCTGAACTGTGTGGGAGTCTATGATGTGAATATGTTGTTTATTTATCTTTTTTTTTTTACCAGAGATCCTTACAGCTGGTTAGCTCATGTTTCAGGAAAAAAGTGTTTTGGCACAGCCCATTGAGATTAATCCCGACCAGCGAGATTAGCTCTATCTCCGAGAGAATTAGTATAAGTCCAACTCCAATCTGCAGCCTGTAGTTGTCGGTGATACTGATGTGTTATCACCCTCAGTTTCAGATGAAAACAGAGTGGGTAACCATAGAAACCCTGTGGAGAAGGGCCTTTAAACTAACAGGATTAGAGTGAGAGCGAGTGGCTCTGTTCCATTTCTGTTTTTGTTTCCGTCGTTATTTGTGCATATTCAAGATTAAACACTTCATATACCCTTGCCATGAGAGCAAAACAAGGGCCCTACATAGCCACTATGGCTCATTAAGTACCAACATAATGCATCACAGACGATGGTTCCTGTGTGGATTGTCACTTGAATTTCACATTTGGCCATCAAAGCCCCTGCTTGCTGGATGAGTAATGACTGTAACATCTCTATTTCTATGTCTCTGTTGCTCTCTGTCTGTCCATCTGTCTGTCTGTCTTTCTGTCTCTCCTTCTGTCTTTTCTTTCCCAGGGTTTTCTGCTCGTAGGTTTATGAATCGGGGGGTTTCCGACAACAACCAGTCTGGAGGACACAGCACTGCTGGTTAAAGAATACTGTGCCAATTTTTGTACTGTAAAAAATGGGTTTTTTTCTTTTCTTTTTTTTTTTTTTTTATACCACTTTAATGTTTTTGTTGGGCTCTGCGGTTTTGTCTGTAGCAAGTTGGAAATGTTCTGTTCTCTGAGAATCTGTTTTGCTTGTTGATGATACTTCCAAAAATTATAAATTGATCATTTTGATTCATAATGTGTGCACCTAGTGTAATGACCTGCCTCATTGTGAATGCATGACCAAGACAAGAATATACTCAACAAATATAATATACTCTGTGTTATTGTTAAAGTAAAAAGGCTTTTGTTGAGGTTTTATATTTGCAAGGAAATGTGCGGCATTGATAACAAACAGACATTTCTGATTTCAAGAAGGAATGAGGGCTGATCTAATTTATTTGGGCTGTTGTTTTTATTTATTTATTTTTTTCACATTAAAGGCTAAAGTCTCAGACAAAGTTAGAAACTTGAAAGTTGTACAGGCATGCAGATGGATTGTCATATGGACAGGTCACCCTGAATTATGAAAACAGCGATTCTGCCACAGCCTCAACAAACATATTATCTAACTCTTCACTGGCAATCCATCAAAATGCATCAGCCTCTGTGCCAGCTCTCCTCTTATTGGCCTGTCCATTCTCTCAACATCATAATCTCATGTGTCCCAGCTGGCATTTGCCCACCCACAGCAGCTTCATAGGAATGTGGAGGGTAGACACTAAAGAGGAGACGTGAACCTGTGTTACTGCATGTTAAAATAAACTCCAGTTATTCGGAAATACAGACTTCTTCAGGGCTCTCAGGTTCTTTTGAATTATAGATGATTATTCAATATATGATACTGACATTTTCAGAAACTATGCTTGTTCTCTTTTCTCACTGAGAGTTAGATGAGAGAATCGAGGCCACTCTTGTGTCTTTACATTAAACATGAAGCTACAGGCAGCAGTCGGTCAGCAGGCGTTCACACCGAAAAAAGCCCTGCAGGGATGCGTTGGTGGGGGCGTGTTGTTTCAGGTACCAGTGAGACAATCCAGGAAGTCCAGTTTGAGTAACTGATCGGTGAATCTGAAGGTTTATCAAACACCAAAACACTGCACAGCTTTTACAATATTAAGAGACAGAATTACAGGAACTGCATGAAAAGTTGAACCAGCTTCAATATCTCCTTACCACTGCCCTAAATATTCACACGTTATATCTTGTTTGTTTAAGTCGTGCAAAGACCAGTGCAAAAACAACACATTGTGGTTTAACAGGAGTTTATGTGCCAGACTTTTTCTCGTCTGGAGGCAGGAAGTCAGTCTTTCCAGTCTTTATAGATGTAATTTTCACACATTGGTTTTTGTGCAGATCAAACAAACAAGATGTAATGTGTGAATTAATGAGCTTTAGATTTGCTGGTAGGAAGCTTTTATTAGCCTTGGATTGAGCTAGCTGTTTCCCCTGTTTGCAGTTCTCGTGCTGAGCTAAGCTAACTGGCTTTCATTAACCATATAAACACAATATTGGAATTGATCTTCTCACCTTACTATCAGCAAAATAGCAAATTATCTTTTTTATTTTTTTTTTCCCGAAGATGTCAAACTAGTCCT
The DNA here is from genome assembly GCF_021018895.1 of Seriola aureovittata. NCBI lineage: Eukaryota > Metazoa > Chordata > Actinopteri > Carangiformes > Carangidae > Seriola > Seriola aureovittata. Next base: position 20,537,573 of record NC_079368.1, read on the forward strand.
TTAAGTCTCTCTGATGGAGAGAGAAAAATTAAGGGAAGCAAAAAAGATCTATGCTCGCACTCTGTGCTGCACAGATCACATCTGACAGCTGTCAACTTCGTCACCTACTGAGCTTTTAAAATTTGCATGTGTCAGCATCATAACTCCTCTGCCTCTTGCCTTACATTAACTCTGCTCCTGCCTACACACACCACGCTCAGTCTCTCTTTTGTCTCTCTGCATGGTTTTCTTTTTTTTTTTTTTTTTGCAGCCCTGCGGCTCACATGCCACTCTTTCACTGTGACCTGACACCTGATCAGTAGCATCAGCATGCATGTGTGTGTGTGTGTGTGTGTGTTTGTGTGCCATATCAATCATCATAAGTGTGTGCATCTTGGTATGAGTGGGTGTAAACATGCATGTGCTCAGGTGTATGTTCCTGCTTGTTGTCTGTTACCTTGTCAAAGTGGTCAGATTTTAAAATGAGCATGAATTAGCTTCTCTGCAATTCACACAAGCCTGCAAAATCTAAGCTGACAGATGGTGTTTTTCTAACAGGAAACACATGGCCACATGGCTTTGAGTTTTGATCTCAGCAGTTCAGTCCTATTGTTACAAGTTCCAGTGAAGTTTTTTCATCCGGAGACGAGGGAGCTGCTGCTGTGGTCATTTGCCGCTTTCCAATGAGTCAGGGTTGTAATTTGAATATATTTGTGCAGGGGCTCCATTGTTTATTGATCACCCTCTCTCTGCAGTAACCTGTGGCTTTTCTTGTCAGCTTCTTGAGTCTTGTTTGTTCCCTTTCTTTGTCTTTGATTCAAATTAAAGATAGCTGTCAAGCATGATTAGCAGGTTTCAATGTGACATCCCAAACATCTGCTGAGAATATATTTGTTTTTCTGGTTGTTGTTTCTTTTCTGAGTCAACTGTTTTTACTGCTGGGAGAAAACGGGCACGTCCCCATTGTCCCCACTGTTGCTCATTCTGGATGAATGTCTCCTCTGTATAATTTGTTCAAACAGGTTGAGTTTAATTGGAATGAGAGCTGTCAAGAAAATGTCTGTGATGTAAAATGTGCAACAGGAAAACAATTAATACGAGATATAGCTTCTATATATAGCTTCTATATATATATATATTCAAAGACAAAGTATAAAATATAAAGAGTACCACTTTGATCTTTTCTAAGAATGTATTTTGATTATGTAAATGAGCACTATGATTCTGCTTGATTTAAAAATAACAAAAAAAAGGCCTATTCTATATGGTGTCTCTCATATCCTTTAGGTATGGGGATAAAACATCAGCATTAAATAAATGCATGGTGATCTTCTGTCTCCTGTTCATATTTAAAAAAAAAAAAAAAAAAAAGCTCTGTCTATTTACCAGCACTGTGTCAGTCAGTGAGACTGTATCGTGAGGTCCAGCCTTTCTCACACGGGCTTTGGATGCTTCAAAACTTTCTTGAGGGGTTTCTTTTTTTCTGTGTTTGCATATTGCTGCTGCTATTAACAACTCTGATCCAATCAGCCTCTGCTATAATGACCTTTGTTGTGTAATTGATCGAGGATATTCCATTTTAATGCATCAACTGCAAGGACTTTGCATTTACTTACAAATAAAGAGAAACATTTACAGAATATGTCAACACAGCTGCTTGGTTTGGGTTTTTTTTCTTGTTTATAGAAGAAGTAAGTCAGAATGGAAAAGTTTATTCCTGCAGTAGGACTTGTTTAAGGTCAAAGCATTTTACTTTGAAGGTCGGATTTATGTGTTGATGAAGAGCTTTTGCCCTGAAAAACAGAGTGGCAGCAAACAAGCCAGATGCTTCCCCCTCCTCTTCCTGTCTTTGTAAGTGCTGGTCGTCATGGCTCAGAGAGTCAGCACTCAGAGTACAGAGATGCCTCTCGGTGCCATGGCAACCTGTCAACAAAACAAGCCATGCAAACGTACACTTTATACGTTTACTTTACAGGACGACTCTGATTGGTAACTGGCTGTCAGTTAGTCAGGCTGTGGCCTTTCTAATTAGCCCAAAGAGTTTGACCCTCCCTATAGAGCAAGATAGGTTGCATGAAAGCACACTGCACTGGCTGCTGGTCAAATACAGTGCAGTGATTTCACTCAACAGCACAGATATTTTACCGGCAGGTTGGATCTAAAAACAAACAACCAAAAAAGAAGGTAAAATTAGAAACTGATTAATGCAGGAAAGCAACAAAATACATATCTATCTTCCTCAGTATTAATATCACCATTCCTCTATGTCAAAGTCATGGTTCATGGGAAGAAGTTGGCCAAGGAGACGCTGCTGCCGTCTGTGCTGGAAGACGATGACGCAGAAACAGAAAGTGAGAAGCTGCAGCTGGGGGAGGTAGGAAGCTGACCGTCCAGCCAAGTCTCAAAACTCTTGAGCAAAGGAAGTGTGATTAACCAGGTAGGCAGGTGAAGGAATGCAGAACTTTTCAGAAGCAAACTTTTGAGGATTGTGAGACTGAATAAGATCAGCAGAGGGTGTATTTGGTTTTAGAGAGGGGGTCTTAACCTCAACATCATCTCATCTCCTGGTATGTCTGAGCATATACACTCAGCAGAAACAGGCTTGAAAAATACAGGCTAATGAACTGCTAGTTCCTTTTATGTTAGGACCTCTCCTTTGACCTTTGTTCTCACATGAGTCTCACCCTGACAGCCTGTTTTAATTAGGCTTTTTTTAGTGCCCTGGAATATGTGCAGTATCACTCACATGCCAAATAATGGTATTTCTGAGTAGCCTATTGAGTCCTGTAAATAACAATGTATGACATGGTTGACTTGTGACACATCACAAATAAAAGGAGTGAGAGACAGCTAAAACAGGTTCTTGTTCAAGGGGTTAAAGTGAGGTGGGGTGGGGTCATTACAAAGACTGGAAGGACAGGAGCATAGCTTAAAGAGACAAGCTGAAATGGTTGATGCACACTGATGGACTCAGTTGTTCAAAGTGTAGATATCAGCTTTTTTTATTCTCCTGGCAAACCGAGCGCAGCCATCAAATCTCCTCACTCAGACTGCCAACAGCAGCCAGCTTTGACGAGTCACGATGTCTTAGTTTCTCATTCTCCACCCAGCGAGGAGCGAGCCGGACAGAGGTCGACGTGCGTGGGCCAAAGGACCAACGCTCAAGCTCTGATGGGAATGTGCTAGACAGAGGTGAAAGAGAGGGTGAAGAGAAAGAGGAGGAGGAGGAGGAGGAGGAGCTGGGAGGAGAGGAGTTTGTGATCTCTGACAAGGACTGCGACACAGATTTGGAGCTGGAAGGTATAGAGAAAGTTGATTTTAGATAGAAAATAGGAGATAAATTGGGTGGGAAAGTTATTAGATTTTGTGGGTGTGATTTTCCCTCTTTGAAAAAAAAAATGGGGAAATGGCTTAAGTAATTTCATCCTGTTATTTTCTGTCTGATATAACATTTTACACTAGGCTTACAAAGTAATTTGATAGTGAGTTTTAATTTGATCTGGAGGAGAACATTCATTGATAAGGCAAAACTCACCCCATCTGTTAATCTTTTCCCTGCTGCTTTCCCATCATTACTCTCTAAATGATTTCAGAAAAAGGAAAAAAAGAAAAAAACAAAACAGAAACTCCTCCACACGCCCGCCCACACATGCAGAACCCTGTTCTGCATCTTAATGATTTCATCTCAGTCCTTGTGTCACAATTCTTTTTTCACCAGAAGTGAAAACCATCTGGTATGAATGAGCCCCCCCCCCCCGACAGGGTGAAATCAGCCACAAGGGAGTTTTCAATATCACACTTTAAAGGTCCTCCTCCGGGGGAAACTACCACATCTCTCCCTTTTATTCAAAAAAAGATATTGAAAGCGAGCGATCCAGACAAACACACTCCAGCCAGTGTCTTTGTTTATGTTGCAGGTACGGAGGAGGCATACGACCCGACGGGGCAGACATACTACATGGAGGCGTGTGAAAGGTTACAGGTGGTGCCTGCCTCTTCCTTCCTGCGGCACATTAGAGATAGCGAGCTGTCCATGGCGCATTATGGACTTGGGCCTCAGGTACTTTTAATCATAAGTTAGGGACTGTATGAAAATTATCAGAAGGAGAGGGAAGTGGAATTGGGGTAGGTAGGTTTGGGAGAAAGTTTGTTCATGTAGTGACAATAATACCTGATTACTGAGAAGAAAAACTGGTTTATCTAAAAAATGATTGACAGTAGTGTTTGACAAAGAGGTAAAGGAGAGGCAATATGACTCCAAATGAATGATATTATTGCTCCAGCCAAGTTAAAACCTGATGTCAGATTAATGTTGTGTTTACAGTTTGTTTCCGCTGCCCCCAAGTGGCAAAAAAAAAAAAATCAGATATCAATCTCAATCAGTTCTCAAGGGAAGAGGCAAAAGAAAATATTAACAACACCGGGAATGTTTTATTAAAAACGAAATATTGAAATATCCAAGCCAAATCATTTTCATACATTGCCTAGACTGTCTGTTTGTCTCAGCTTCACAGCATGTAAGAGACTTTTTTCCTTTTTCATTCACCTGTTCCCCTCATCAGATCAGTTTCACCTGGGGGGGGGTCAGAACCAGCTTTCTTGTATAAGAGCCACAAATGTTTGAACCTCCATGTAGAGATGTCCTCACATACCACATGCGATTAAAAGGTCCATGAGTGAATGCTAGACATGTTCAATAAGATTAGACTCTAACGCTATTTCACATCAGCCCAAGACCTTTGTTCAGTGAGTGACTCATTAATTCAAAGTCACATTCTCCTCCAGGGGACTGCACTGATCATGAGAAAGTCTGGGGAGCACTGTGTTAAGCTTGAAGTGAGCTTGAAGGAGTTTTCCATCCTTTCTTAGGAAATAGATCACATATATATATATATATATATATATATATTATATATATATATATACACACACATACATATTGTATATTGGTTTATATGAGAACAAAAACATGTAGACACAATATTGCCATTATAGCTGATACTCAACAGGACCATATAATAAAGCTACGTTTACATGGGGCAAAAAGGTGAAAAGGATTTGCTTTCATTTAGGAACAAAAACAAGAACAAAGAACATTCCCCCAGATGTAAATGAGAATTTAGATCTGCATAATGAGCTCTCTCCGAGTATAAATCAATACAAGCAGCCACCACTCTCTTTGAAGAGGTGAAGGACTCTCCACTTGAATGTGTACTGGTAAGATCTATATAATGGGCTAGACTTATGCAGTCTACATATATATATATATATAAACATCAATATATAGACATTGATCAACCACAACACTAAAACTAGCTTGATTTTGTGTGTGATGGGTGTACACAGATACAGATCTACAAAGACAATAATCAAAGAGGCTTTTGGCAGGTTTACACGTTACATTTAAGTCATATATTCCAGAAAAAACATATATCTAGTACATTTCTAAAGTTACTTTAGCTAATTTTAACCCACATGTCAGTAACAAACACATTTTTAACAGTTAATCAATTTAAAATTGCTCTGCAGTTGTACATCTGTGACTGACAGGAGAGTACGTCCTCTGCAAATGAGAAAAATCCATTGCCTGGAGCTCTTAGCAACACAGTTTGACATTTTTACAGACTTTCACTGGTCCATGACGCTGTAAATTAAAGTTGTAAAAAGTAAATCCATTCCTTAACAAGCCATTTCCCAGGGTTTTGGCCTCAGTAACATTATTCAGGCGGATTAAATTGGATTTTGAATAAATCTTCATCTGTCAATCATAAAGGGTAGTAAAGAAACTAAGTGCAGCAGCAAAAAGGTTATTTATTTAATGTTTTGCAGAATGATAGGCTTCTCAAATCATACAGAAAGATACTCTACGTGCATTTAAACACACCATCCTCTGATGGGGGTTGTTTCTGCTCTCCTTTTTCTAAAGATCAAGTTAGCATAAGGCTTCACACGCTCAACTTTCTCATTAGCCGTGCTGGAAACTATAATTTTCATGTTCTGCGAGCTTCATTTCTGACCCACGCCTCCACATGGCTCCCCTTCTGCTTCATTTGTCTCACACAGGTTTGATATTCCTCTCTCCCTGTCTTTCTCTCTGCCCACCTGCATCAGTACATCTACTCTTTTAACTGGAATACAGATAAGAAAACATGCTGCAGTGAACGAACAGAAGAATTTCACTTTGAGGAAAGGCATTGGTTGTGTGTTTGCAGGGCACCAAAGCACTGGCGGTTCCCCTGGTAACCAACACTTCAATACTGAGGCTGAACCTGCGAGATAATTGGATGGAAGGAATGGGCGGAGCTGCTATGGCCAAGATGTTGAAGGAAAATTGTTACATTACAGGTGATTTCACTGGACTCTCAAGCATGCACACATTTTTCCTTCCTTTTCCTTTTCCCTTACTCTGTCTCACCTCTCTCTTGCAAAAGAGCCACCTGCACTCCCACTCATGAGCCACACTCACCTCAATTATATGCCACAGCACACGATTTAACATCTGGGTCCCTGTTTAATATTTTTTAAATGTCAGTCATATGTGCAGTTCAGGAACCTATGGGGCAATCTATGGAGAATGACTCCTGTGAGTCATGCAGGCTTTTCCATCATGCACCACTATTCAACTTTCAGGAGTAATCCAACTTTAGGAATATCCAGTATAACAAATTAGTTGCCAATGTAGACATTAGCAAACACTGAATTTAATTTTAAATGAACAATTACACAATAAAATAAAAAGATTAGATAACATTATGAGAATTACAACAAAAGTTGTCACACGATAATGTCTTTTCCAGATTGCATGACAATTTATCTGATGGTCTAATACAGTGGTTCCCAACTTGTGGGTTTGGGCCCACTGGTGGGCCGCGAAGGTATTACAAGTGGGCCGACAAATCATTTGCAAAACAGTACAATTTTGGTGAAAAGATGTAATTATAAAAAAATGTTTTAAAACGAAGAAAACATTGAAAACAAACCTTACGTTGCTCTTTTTTCCTCAAATTAAGATTATTACATTATGATCTGATAAACCAATCGTGGGAACCTTTATATTGTCGCTGGGCGTACCACTTGTTTGCTATCTCAGTCTGATTCTGCGATAAAAGGATTACATCCTTGGCAAAAACTGGAGTATCAAAATGGTTAGCTGTTAGCAACAGGATGAATTAATAAGAAAGAGAGTCAAGAGACAGAAGTGATCTCTTCCCCGTTAAACAAAAAAGAAAAATTGAGCTTTCCTTGCTTTCAGTTCAATCCTGAATATTTGATCATCATTAGAATAAAAAGTGCTCTGAGAATGTATTATTTAGCGTCCGTGTTGTTTATCGGGTCAGATGTGGGCCACAAAAATTTTTGAGATTTTCAAGTGGGCCATGACTTGGAAAAGGTTGGGAACCACTGGTCTAATAGAAACATTTCATTCACACCCACAAATGTCAACCACATGGTGGAAAACTCAGGGAATCACCAAAATCAATAGGATTTGTCATTTGGGAGCAATGCAATTATCACATTATTTCAGCAAAAGCCAAAAATACCAACCTGCTGGTGGCATTTGAAGAAAAGGTCAGAGGATCGCCAAAGTCAGTAGATTCATCCTCAAGGGACCATGAACGTCCATACAACACGTCATGGCAATCCATGCAATAGCTGTTGAGGTATTTAAGCCTGGACCAAAGTGATGGAGCGACTGACAGGCTGATATCGCTACAGAGACACGCTAACAGCGCAGCTAAAAATGGCAGGTGTGACCTTTGGTTTGCAATTAAAGAGTAAAACATCTTTTGAACTGGTCTAGAATTCAAATGAAGTTTTCTATATTTCTTCCCCAAGGGCATTTCCTCAAAGAAGAAGTGATGAGTGAGAAGTATGTCTGACAATATCCAGAGCCTTTTGATAATGCTGAACCTTAAATTGAAGAAAGGGATGGGATTCATTTTGGATGTTTCTTTTCAGGAGTTGTCAGACTACCAGCACATGTTCCTCAACTGATTTACAGTAGAATGAGATCATGGAAAATACATCAGCTTTTCCTGACACATAATGGGTTTTTTGACTGTCCTCTCTCCACCATACATGACATTTGACCCGCGTGTGTTTGTATGTCAATCCCAGAGGTGGACCTATCCGACAACAATCTTGGGGATTACGGGGCCAGAGCCATAGCTGGGATGCTTAAGGAGAACAGCACCCTGGTGAGCCTGAATCTGTCGGGAAACCATTTCACAGACCGGTCTGCCGAACACCTCGGCCCAGCTCTCATCACCAACACCAGGCTGCAGCACCTCGACATCAGCCACAATGCTCTGGGAGAGCGTGCAGGTAGCAAATCAATTAGATATACACAGTAAAAGGTCTCATACTTTCTGTGAGGCTCTACCCTTTCAAAGAATGAAACAGTACCCATGGCTGCCATTTTTATTGGGTTGATATTGAAGGTTTGCACCGTGGTTACATATTTTCAAAACTTTTTCCCATCAGCAGCACCAGATAACTGAACTTCAGGACCCAAAAATTACATGCGGCATCAATAAATAGCAAACAACATTAGAAGAGGTGTGAGTAATGAGGCGTCAATGGGTCCAGTTTCTTTAGGCAGAGCTGTCTCTCTCTCAGACAGATTTTTTTGTTGTTGATTTGTGCCAAAAAAGATAACAAAAAACTGCATTCTGACGTATAAACTATGTGACCAAAAGTATATGGACAGCTGAACAAAGCATGTGGACATGTTGTTGTGCAGCTCTAGTGCCGTTTAAAGGCCCTCCACCACCTCTGGTTTCAGCTCGGCTGCAGTTCATCCTGAAGGCGTTGGAGGTCAGGGGTCCCGCTTTAAAACTTCAAGACTGTTTTGAAGATTTGCCTTAACAGCATCAGAACAAAAGTACACCAAAATATATGGACAGATATGCATACAGTAATAAAGTTCACATACCTTTGGCCATATAGTATAAGTCTGTATATAAAGTCGTTTCTGTTATGATCTCAGGATACTGCAATTATTCTTAAATATTTTTCACTTGGACATAATTCATAAATTCTCCATCTACTGAAGTTAAAAAACAGCACATTTCTGCCCAGCAGAATCTTTTAATTAACTTAAATGTTCTTTTGTTCACACATAGTAGCAGTAGTTGTTGAAAGCAGCTGTATAGGTGAATATAAAGTGCTGTTTTTCTGCCTTATTAAATCATTATTGAATATACAATAAATCCCTTTAAACTGACCAATAACTGTGAGGAGTGCAGATTCATTTAACATTATGACTGTATGCAATTACTGGTATCGACTATTATAGGATTTTCTTTGGAAATCCATTCTCATAAAACCCACTAAGAGTTTGCTGTGATGATGTAGCCTTATCTCTAAGCAGTTGCAGGACAGCAGACAGCAGCAGACTGTGGCATTCAAAGGTCAAGAACATTTCGCCTTCATTAAAACCTCTTTCAATTATCATGCGGATGAGCTTTCTGACAGGCACCTTGCGGAAGAATGGCAGACCAGGATACACTGAGCATCTGATGTAGGTAATTGAAAATAAATCTTTCTGTAGGAAAGGGGACAACACCATGTCTCATTGCCATGCGCGCGGCTATGATTCATCCCCACATATTCAATTCTGTTTTCTCCCCTGCTGAAATATCAAAGGACATCCTTGTGCGATTTGAGAGCACTCTTCCATATAGCAGGTCCCTGAGAGAAAGTATACCACTCAAACACTCTGACATTCATGCTATGATGTTATTGCTTTTTCAGCCAAGCACAGTAAGAGCGTCTTTTTCAGTGATTATGAGCCACTGAGTGCCATGCACTGTCTTATCCCTGTGATAAAGTGGTTTGAGATGATGATGGGGATCTTTTTCTCTAAGGTCTCAGCCTCTATGGTCCTCACTCACTAGTACTTTTATGCCATGAAACACACAATCACGCCATCTCAGTGGAATTTACTGCAGATATGATAACTGGCACCTAAAGAGCACAGAAGTGGTTATTTTTGTGATTGACTTTAAAAAGCACTTCCAGGTACGCTTTCTTACCACTAAAATATTTAAACAATGATTAACACTGAATATAACAATGCTTATACTATACTATACTATTGCCATTTTGGGGGAAATTTGACATTCTTGGTTTTTTACAAATGATCAATATGCAATGATAAAAACTTTTTTAAATTGAGATTTAATTTTGTAATTCTGCCAATAAGTTTTCTTATTTCTTTCTCTCACTCCTAAGGGCAAATCCTCGGAGACTCTCTGTCAGAGAACACGGGGTTGAGATCATTAAGTCTGGCCTGGAACGGCATTAGAGGGAGAGGAGCTGTGATGTTAGCCAATGGCCTCGGGGTAATGCTCCTAGAAATCAGTGTTTGAACAATATATTAGTTTTTGAACTCATGTAAGACAAAAGAAGATCTATGTAATACAGAGAAAGATCAGACCAGGATACTTTTTGTTTTTTGCTCTTCAATATTCACAAAGAAAGAATCAAAAAAACATTGCTCATGTCAGATTGACACACCGAATATAACACTTTTAAAACTGAATTTGTTTTGACAACCACATGTGATTGTTAAACATCTCATACTAAAACTTTCAGCATTAACAGTCTCAACTCATACTCAAACTAAAATTACTAAAACTCCTCTCTTAAATTTGGCCACAATAGCATCACTGAGGTCCAACAGCGATGTTGGCCGATAAGGCCTGGCTCGCAGTCAGCATTCCAGTTCATCCCAAAGGTGCCGTAAAGTTGGAAGTCTGCTATTGACTAAATTAAGCTTGCATGCTGTAGTTTTAAGAATTCCTTGATTGAAACTAAGGGGCCGTGAAAAACAGCGCCAGACAAAAGTACCTAAAAGCAGCTAGATAGGTGGACAGCCATGTCCACACACCTCTGGCCATATACTGTACATAACATAAGGTATTTTCTATTGAAAGGTGAATTGGCAAAGAGTTTTGGATTATCCATCGAGATTTCCCACAGCAACATTAGTGAAAGCGTCAACATCATGATGCCTTGTGGGGATGCTGGTTTGAAAGTATAAACAGAGCTCGTACAGTATATGATGATCCAGTAATGCAGCTTGGTGTAGAATGATATAACCTGGCTAACATGCTCAAACTACAGTTTGAAACAGCTCCCTGGTCTTGTATTCATCAAGCTTCTCACCACAGGAAGGGCAGGAAAGTGTATCAGCCTTTTTTTCTTTCCATATATGAATAATCAAGATGGTCAAGAGGAGCCTGTCTCTAAGATGCATTGACAGGTTTGAGTGAATGTCCTGAGATGCTCACTTTAAATTAAAGTGTGTCTTTGGCTCTTTAGTTAATCTTAATAGAGAATTTTCATTTGTTTAAATCTCCATTTATCAAATTCTTTTCTGTTTTTATAGGGACACATTTCACTCAGAACAGTGGATTTGTCATTTAATGGCTTTAGTAAAGAAGGAGCCATTGCTTTAGGACAGGCTCTGAAAGAGAACAACATTTTGGAGGAGCTCAATATGAGGTATGAGCCTTTGTTAACTTGGTATCTGATAATCAGATTAGTCTCAGTAACTGAGTTATAAGAGGCGGAGGCAGCAACTTCACATTAGATAATTAAATCTTAAGTCATGAATGAGAGCAAATGACATCTCGTTTAACTTCTCAAGCAAAATAAATCTCGCCTCACAAATTTCCAGACATTTGTGCTCCATGGATGAATAATGCCATTTAAAAAATAACACTTTATGATTGCTTCCCTCACACTCCAACACACATTTTGGTTTTTTTTTGTTTTGTTTTCTGCATTTGTTTCTTGCCACAGTAACAACCGAATACCCCCTGAAGGAGCCATCCCCCTCACCATGGGCCTCAGAGTAAACAAGACAATCAAATCCCTGAATGTAAGCTGTCGAAAAGAGATTGGTTCTAGCTTCAAAAGCAAAGGGGGGCATCAGTGGATAAAATGGGATAAATAAATGGATCACTGTACTTTGTTTTAATGTCAACACCAAAGCTTCTCAGGGGCTCATCTCAACTGGAGAAGACACTAAATTAAGTTACAGCCTGAGCATTAGATATTGATTTTCTTGTGCTCACCTGAGTTGAAAATGGAGTTTGGGTGTTTGATTGCATATGCAGGTCCAAAAATCTTACTATGAGAAGGTTCAACTGGGAAGTTCATGATGTAAAAATGAGATCAGCTAGTTTAAAGTTTCAAGGTTCAAAGACACAGTTTAATTTGTATTTGCATTTAGAGGCATCTAATTATTGCAACTGTTCTTTTCCTCTCCATATAGTCTTCTTAAAACAATTGTTTTGGTTTATTTTATGTGGAGAGTACACAATAAATTACACTAATGTGGTGATGAGCGAAAAGTCTAAAAAAAAAAAAAATGTTCTACATTTTGGGAAATTTGAGTGTTAGATGAGAAGAATTATACCACTCCCTTTCATGTCTTTACCATTAATATGAAGCTATCAGTGGACAGACACAGAAAAATGTTGAACTATTCCTTTATTATTTGCTACACCAAATAGAGGAATTATTTTCAAGAAAGCTGCAAAGAATGAAGATCTATTTTTAAAAGCCATAGTAGCCTTAACAGTATATTTCATCAGATGCATAACCAACAACACAATAAAGACCCTCTTTCTCTGCTGTGACATTATTGGTATATTCTTACATTTATAATGTTTGTCTTTGGCCAGATGGGCAGGAACCCCATCCTCAGTGCTGGGTGCTATGGTATCCTCAAGTCTATACAGGAAAACCCAGATTCAGCCATGGAAGCATTAAACTTTGCTGTAAGTCACATATACTGTATTTCACCTTTGTAAGAATTTCTTTCTGCATGAAAACTTATCCAGTAGCTACTCTGTGTGTCACTCTTTCTAGGGCATCCCGGTGAACCAGGATTTTGAGGACTTGTATACAAAAGTGAAAGAAATATTCCCTGCGCTTACAATAAACCATGGGGGCAGAATTGGCACATTTAGAAAAGCAAAAGCTTGAAAATCGTTACTGTAATTGCTGTACTTTTATGCCAGAAGAGATGGAAGGAGTCTTGTCAAAGCTCTGTGGACGTTTTCATCAACAGATGAAGCAAAGGACGGATGCCTGCAAGGATATCATCTTTTAAAAAGCTGTCATTTCTGTAAAAAGATCCACGAAAGCATATCCTTCTGAGTAAAATGCATTTTGAATATATAAAACTGGTTCAATGTTAAATGAAAATAAAGATATTTCCGAGGTAGTTTGTTCATTTTCTAAAAGAAACGCTACATAAACAGCTTGTGTGCCATTAGCAATATAGTGTTGTTAAAGCTATTGAACACAGGTACAGGTATTGAGTTTGATTCTTTTTAGGTATGATCTGATTTGATGTTATATAATGTCAGTGGGTAGAATGATGGAGAGGATCAGAGAGCACTGCATTGTGTATGAAAAGAACTGAAAGTGGGTTGCACAAAAAGGATTTAAGTACTGCATGACTAGTCTAATAGAGAAACCATATTTGAAAGAATGGGTCACTATTAGATAAGAGACCTGTTTACTGCAGCAGGACAACTCAAATAGTGTCAGATACAGTAAGCAGTCATTTGGAGATGTGTCCCTCCCACACACACCCAAAGAGGATCGCCAACCCAGTCATTTTATTTTATATTATCTATAAAAATATTAAGAATATCTGGTAATATCACTTACATTAGCCAGGCCTATGTTATCTTTAAATGCAGGGATGGAAAGTAGCTAAACTATTGTTTTTAATACTCTTTTTAAATACGATGTTGAGGTACTTAATGTACTTTACTTGAGTTTTATATTTTCTGTAACTAAATGAGGAAAGGAAGAATAGCTGTAGTTGTAGTTCCTTTGTAGAGAGAGAGAGTTTAAGATTTTCCATTACGAATAAAAACACAAAAACAAACAACAATTCAACAACTGGACCACCTGCACTCAACTGTAGTTAGATATAACAATACATTTTACAATAATATTCACTTTATCATATAATGAGTTCTTTCACTTCTGATAAGGTAGGCCTACATTTTGTTGTAATACTTTACTTCTATGACAATAAATGACTAAACTTTTAGTAAAATGTTGAATAAAGGTATTTTTGCTGTGTGTAATGATTTTAAATAGTTTCATTGTATTCTTCTTCTTCTTCTTCTATTATTATTATTATATTAATGAATATGCCATAAAAAGTTTCAAAACAGTTGCAAAATATACAAAAACCACATAAAACAACAACATTGAGTTGTATATAGGATATGTAAAGCTATAAATCAACCCACTGAAACAGTATCCTATACATAAAATTTAATCAGCCAGGACATTGATGGTTTAAGTAAAGGATCTAAAAGTCTTTAAACAGATCTAATTCTTGTCAAGTTTCTCATTATGATGGAAAAGGGAAAAGCACGCTCAACTATTCAGGTCTGATCGATTGTGCGTATTGATCAATACGTACTGCGTCACTCAGTCACGCGCATTTTTAAATCTCCGGCGGGCTAAAGCTAACCCACTTTTAACTGGATTAAACACGCCAAAGCATCACTAACACGGAGGTAAACATTAACCAGACCAGTGTGTTTACGTGTCAAGAGAAGTTTTTACTTGCAGATCAACATGGCGACGTCTACTTCAGTGTGGTCTAAAGGACAGATGTTGTACAGGTATTCTGTGAATCTGCACCAGGCAACCAGGTAATTAATTTATTTCTAAATGTACCATTAGCTAAGCATTTATTAAAATGTGTTATCTGGAAGCTTCGTTGAGTGATTTTGCCAAGAGTGTATTTAATTCAATTCAATTCGGGAACTATCTGTAATTTAAAGTTAGTTAGCTTTTGAAATTTAACCCGCAAAATGAAACGTAATGTAACTTTTCTGTTTGCTTTACGTTAGCCAGCTAACTTTACGTTAAACCAAACTGCTGTAACCGCTTCCTAACCGTCGTCTTGTTTCCCCTCAGCATTTTGTCAACTGTGTGACTTTATATATTTAATTTCTTGACTCAAGTGTAACACATTTTGCTAATGATATTGGCTAAATCCTAAGGTGCCTCAATGGGTATGTATATTACATTGTGTTGTACCTTTACGTCAGAAAACAAGGTCACTATTTACACAACAACAAGGCATTCTTCTCAATGTGCTTCAATCATTTGCAGGACCTTTGAACTTTGTCCTGTAAAACTGAACTAGATGCAACTACCCATTGTTAACAATTTATCTGTACCTCCACATTGTATGCATTTTCTCTGTGGCTGATCGTGTTGGCTTCCTTTTAATAATATAACGTTGTTATTTTTGGGAGGGTGCCATGGGAAATTCATTTCTAATTATAGTTCCCAATTAAAGCCATTGGCCCATGGGGTTATCAAAAGAGACGTCCCACTGACCTTGAAAGTTTGTGGATTTTAGAATAATAAAACAAAGGCTTAGAAAGTGTTTGTGAATTAACAGACGGCCTTGAAAGTCCTGCATATAAGTAAACATATGCACAATATAGCTCCCTAATCCATAAGTGGGCATATACCAACTGTTCTCCTTGGGCTGTTCTTGGTTCAAATCCTGTGAAAAATCCTGAAATTGAGGTTAATGTTGACATGGACATTGTTTCAAAATGATCAGTTATGATAATGAAAGTCAGTAAAATGGCCTTGGATTACATGTCCAGCTGAATCGGGGATCTCTGTTTAACACTGTGATGGAACATATATATTTTTTGTAGCCAGTGTGGTAGGAAAATTTTAGTTGTCCATTTTTGTATTCAATTGTAAGTTTTTATGTCTCTTTATGCATTTCTTTTTTCAAGTTTTACACTCACATTTTGGAAAGATGACCTATATGTAACTTATTTAAATACCAGTAATATTTTTGGCACTTTTATGTGATTTTGAGTTATTGATAATTCACTTTTACTTTAATATAATGGTATTAGTATTATAGTCTTCTACAGCATGCTGTCCTTGAAATTGCTCTAGAAAGTACAGCCTGAACATATGACATATATAAGTCTCATTTCTCTGCTCTGAGACAGTTACTCATGTTCATGTACTGATTGGAGACTCTTATATTGTAACAGTAGTTCATAAAGTAGATGATATTCCCCTTTTTATTCACTCCAGAGTGGGTGAAAAGAAGTTGTATGCCAAAGACACAAGCTACAGTGTTCAGCCCACTCACTCATACAGTATGCATGTTTTTAATATCAAAGGATATTAGCATGACTATCTTTTAGCCCATATGTCACGCACATCTTCATGTTCCTTTAAAGTTTTTCTTCTTTATAACGACAACTTCTCTGTACTATATTGTTCATTTGAGTCTTTGTGAAACTTTCATCTTGTTTCTGTGTAGGAGGTTTTCAGAGAACGGTGACAAAGGCTGGTTTCGTTCCCTATTTGTGCACACAGTCGATGCCAGGAAAGATGCCCACTCCAACCTGCTGTCAAAGAAAGAGACCAGCAACCTGTATAAAATTCAATGTAGGCATAAGACCTTTTACTTACTTGCAAATGGGGCTTTATTTTCTTCAAGCATGGGGTTACACAAGTGAATCTGATACATTTACATCATATTGTAATGAAATGGTTGCTGTTTCAAGTCTCAACTGTTTATCATCCATTTGTCTCTGCAGAAAATGGCAAAATAAATCATGCTAATTAAATTCAATCCACACTGGCCTCAGCAACCTTAGAAAATGAAGAGTAACAAGAAAAACAAGCACAGAATTGCGCCACAACAACTTATTTATTATACATGCATCTCATACAGGCAGCAACAAGTTATACTATAATAGTATGAGGTATCAAGTCTGTAAAGTTTTATAAGCAACATCCAAACAATTTGTCTGGTTTTCTTTTTAGTCTGTGGTGATAACTGTGTCTGTCTTTTGAAATCTCTCATTCTCCCCAGGCTTTGATCTTTTTTGTGGCGTACATCACACCATGTAGGGATTTCAATTTGAACAATCTATCAGCCGTAGCCTATAACCTATTGAAAGCGAGTCATCTTTATATATAGAAGTCTTTGCTGAATTGGAGTGTGAAATTGCTTTGTTGAAGAATTTGATTGTTGCTTGTATTTTAAAAAACACCCATTTCTGATAAGTCTGGCTCTCCTTCTTTATATTTTAGTTCACAACGTCAAACCAGAGTGCCTGGATGCTTACAACAGTCTAGAGTGAGTATGTTTACTTCTTTAAAAGGTTCCCTGCATTACCTCCACCAATCAAGTTATGTTTTCAGTCCTTTGCTTGAATTATTGGGACCAACTAATTAGATTTTGATGATGATACAAGTTTAGGGTTTCCACCATCAACAACACGGTCTTTATTCCATTGTAATGGTATTCTTGCAGAATCATAAGATTAATTTAGCATAAAAATAAGGTAATAAGAATAATGTTTTGGGGTATAATAGAAATTTGGATAATTGTAGACTTTATGCAGTGTGAGTGCCCTCTAGTTGGCCATCATGGTGAAGTGACAGTCTATCATAACTGCATGCACATTCAGAGTCTGTGCATGTGTGTCCATGTGAAGAGTTTGTATTTATGTATTTTATGCTGACAATAGGGCAGAGGTGCAACACAGGCTCCATCAGGACCAGGACTTCCCATGTGAGGTGGTCGGGAGCTGGAACACCTGGTACGGAGAACAGGATCAAGCTGGTAAGCAGCAGTGTAACACTAAACAGAAAAGATGGCAACAAGTTTCACCTTTTATTGATCACAGTCCCTGTCATTTTTGTATCTGTATTTATCTGTATCAAGGCCTCATGGACACTTTATATCAATGGCTGCAGTTCAGCTGTAAATTGTTTGGCAGAGCATCACAGAAAAATGTAGAGACACACAAACACACAGTGATGACTCACTGCCACCACTTCCCCCTCTACATATGATAGTTTACAGTGGATAATATACATTTTAGTGCATTCAGTGGCAGTGAAAAAGTGATCACACAGTGATGGAGGTACTGTATCTGCTGGTTGCGTGGGTGGCATCAGTCCTCACACAGTGTTGCAGTGACATCTGCTGTTCTGTTTCTGCAGTGCATCTATGGCGATACAAAGGAGGATACCCAGCCTTGACTGAATGTTTGAAGAAGCTGAACAATAACAAGGTTTGCTGCAAACCCCTTTTGTTACACAACAGGACATTCATTGCAGAGATGCTAAAAAAAAAAAAGAAGCTGATATTTAAAGTGCAACTTAAACTGATTTTAGTTTTATCTTGACTTTACAAAATTGTAGTAGAAAAGTAAGTAATAAAGTAAAAGTAAAGTAATCAATAGCATATCTTTGTATATTCCTTTGTTTCATTGAAAACATCTTCATCTTTCCTCAGGAGTATTTAGAGTTTCGCAAAGAGAGAGCGAAAATGTTGATTTCAAGGCGGAACCAGCTTCTTCTGGAGTTTAGTTTTTGGAATGAGCCCCTGCCCAGACAAGGACCAAACCTTTATGAAATGCGCACCTATTACCTCAAGGTACCTGCCTATATTACACATATAAAATTTGCATGACTTTTAGGTACTTAAACATTCCATATATTTTTGAGCTGTACAGTGCAGGTACTTTCAATTAGCTCTGTTACTTTCTTTTTCTTTTTCTTTTTTTTTTTAAATCAATTTATCACATTATATAGCATTTTGTTTTGCATGGCAGCTTCCACATCAATTGACTGTGGGAACCATACTGTCTACTGTATATTCAAGAGCCACTATTGTTAATATTAGTATGAAAGTGTAGGGCTCACCTTTTCTTTTACAACAGCTTGGATTTTTGAGCCTATTGAGGTAACACTCCAAATGGATGCTGCAGCTTTGGCATTTCAACATTTTATACTTTTAGGATACTTGTTTGATTTGAATGAATGATGCAATTATTGTCTCTCTTTACTTACACACAACACTTACAGATTATATCAGCTACTGACAGGACACATTTTCACTGCATCATTGCAGTGCATATTAACCAGGTTACCTATTGTGTTGTGTACAATCATACTCATATTTCACATCTTGTCCATTTTAATATTTGCCCTTCCAATACTGCCTGTGGTATTTACACTTATTCATAAATGTCTCATTGTATTGAGGAGTGATTTTTCACAAATGGAGAATAACTAATGAGGTGGTTCATGACATGGCTCTGATTAAAATCTATGTGCTCCAGTTTTCCTTGTAGATTGTCTTAAAATAGCCAAGATAGAAATTTGCTGTTGTACAGGTTTGACTGTGTTGAATCACTTTTATTGATTAGGGTCTGTGTGTACATGTAAAAGAACTGTGCTGTGGGAAGGTATGATGAGCTATGTCCTATGATATATTAGTTTTAAACCATGTTAATAGTTTAACTCTTGGCATGTGTTTCAGCCAGGAACCATGATTGAATGGGGCAACCACTGGTAAGGCTTAACAAACTTTAAATATACAGTTTCCTGAACATTTTCCAGTGTAAGTATCAAGTGTTAAAAGGTTATTATTACACCCTGAAAATGACATGTCTCACAACAGGGCGAGGGCAATCACATACAGACAGGAGAACAGCGAGGCAGTGGGCGGGTTCTTCTCACAGATCGGTGACCTGTATGTCGTTCATCACTTGTGGGGTGAGTATACACACATGTATTGTGCATGTTGATTTTGAAATGAAGTAGGTTTACATTAGGCCATAAAATTGAATGTTCTAATCAAGCCTTTAGAATAATACAACTTGCTAACCTGTTTAAGTGCTGTAACTTTCAGTAACGGTTAAATAATACTTAGAATTACAGTTTCTCTGGCTCTGCTCACTGAGATTAACCTATTAGGTCATTTTTGCATCCACAGTGAAGCAGAGTGTTTTACTGGAGTGATATAAATTCATCCATATTTAATGTGATGTACTGCATGTGGTTTGATGTGTTTTTTTATTTACAGCTTATGAAAGCCTCCAGTCCCGGGAGGAGACGAGAAACTCTGCCTGGCTGAAGGAGGGATGGGATGTAAATGTGTATTATACAGGTAGGAGAGATGCACTCTGCCCACTCAAATACTCCCAAGTAAAAATCTACCACTAAGTCAAAGCTACTGTGTGCTGCATTAAATTACTTTTATGTACATTTGTGTATTATACGGTACAGTTTTTTCATTCGTGTTGCATAATGTAATATATTTGTCACAAATCTGTTGCTGTTCAGGTCAAGTTAGTGTCTGAAGTTGAGACAGCAGTTCTACTACAATTATCATGACATTTTTAGAGTTTAATATTCCCAACAAAACATTTAGAATATAAATAAATATATAAAGTATTTTATAAAGTAAACTTTTGTTGGTTAAAATGGTTGCCACAAAATAATATAGCTAAGATTTCATTCTGAAATGCGAAGGCAAGCGTGTCAGAGTACAAGGCAATGACGGCAATGACTGCAATTCCTTGTGAAGTGTAATGAGCAACAGATGAGAGAACAGCACAGGTCAATGCAGATCTGATTTGGAACAGAACGTGCAAGTGGATTAAACAAAAATGTGTTCAGCAAGCGCAATTTTGTAGCGACAGGATATGACAGCAGCAGAGTGAGCAGGTAAGCATGGGGATATTTACATTATAAGTTTATTAAAAAGGAGCTTTTTCCTTATTATTTTTTCTCTACTCATAATGATGCATTTATAGTTAGTGAAATGTTTTAGCTGCATTAAAAGTTTTTATCTAGGATTGTAAAACATGAAAGCAGTAAACCTGATATAAATGGATACATTAATGAATTTAACTCTACAATAACTGTACTGACCTATGTCAAAAAATGAAATAAACCAGATGCCCTGCTTCACGTTGAGAGAGGGCTTCATAATCTTATCATAAAGGGATGAAGTTGTAACTTGTGAATTTTATAATTTTATTTATTAGTATGTTTTTGTAAAGGGAATTTTCAGTATGTTCGTGTGATTTTAACAAAGAGTTTAATGTTGACTCTTTAACATGTTTCTCTCTGTCTGTCCTTAGTGCCTTTGATCAGAAGCATGGAGTCTAGGATAATGATCCCCACTAAGAGTTCACCATTACAATGAGAAGATGAGTGACACCACACAACCAAATGACCAAAAACTAGTTCATCTACTGCCAGAGCAACATGGAATGAATCTTGGTCTTACTGATTGTATTTCTTGTTGTCTGCTGGATTATCTGTGTAACTACCACGTATGTGAACAACTACATTTTCTGATTTTATATTTTCACAACATTGTCAGAAGTTTAGGTCAAATATGTGGAAAAAGGAATGACAAACTAAACCGATTAAATACACTTTTTGACTGTTTATGGAAAATGCGAGTGCAATGTAGGTTCTGATTGTGTAGAGCTTTTTAGCATGAATTGTGAACGGATCCTGCATTTGTTTTTCACAATGAAAGAATAGTCTCTAGTATTTTATGCTTGCATTTCTATGATTGTATATGAATCGCATTGAATGAGATCACACACAGCTTCATAACTGTGACTGTGAAATGCATGGTTGATCAAATAAAACTTGTCAGACTACCTTAATCAATTAAGTATCTGACCATTTCACTGATTACACTTTGGATTAAGATGTGTGAAGCCTACATGGAGCATATGTGCGCCTCCTAGTATGAAGTGGCCAATCTTTTCAAAATAAAAGTTGACAAATATGTAGCCTTGTACGTATTGTAAATGCAGCATCAGTGTTACACAGAAAAAAAATGTTTGAATAGGGAAACTGGATCTTGGGAGTTGCAGTTGTAGTCCTCTACATTTTAAATGGCTAGAGCCTTGTATTCTCATTTCCACAAGAGACATTAAAGCTAATTAAAAAAATTACTGAGAAGTGGTTGAATTGAAAAAATGCCAGATAAAAATGGACATAAAAAAACTAAGAGGATGTTGATTTGACTGATTTGTTGGTGTTGGGGAAGGTTATGGTAAGTCCATGAGTCCATCAATGAAAAGACTCTTGTCTTAATCAAAATATACAAATCAGGAATTATTCCAACATATTTATTATGTCTGTCTTGTACGGTGAGACTATATGGTGGGCATCTGATAATTACACCTAATAATCTGCTGCTATAACAGCCCCCACTCTTTCACTCTTCTTTGAAAGATTTCCAATAGATTTTGGAACCAGGCTGCAGGGATTTTCTCCCACTCAGCCACTAGAGCATTTGTGAGGTCGGCCACTAATGCCGGGTGATAAGGACTGGCTCACAGTCGGCTTTTAAATTCATCCTGAATGTATTTGAGGTCAGAGGCCAGTCAAGTTCTTCCACTCCTCAAACCATCTCTAAGGATCTTTGTTTGCATATTTGGTAGAGGGCTTT
Source organism: Seriola aureovittata (assembly GCF_021018895.1). Lineage (NCBI taxonomy): Eukaryota > Metazoa > Chordata > Actinopteri > Carangiformes > Carangidae > Seriola > Seriola aureovittata. The sequence goes on from NC_079368.1 coordinate 20,559,876, forward strand.
CACCAGTCTTGCCGGATTGCTTGAAGCATACATTTGTCTAAAACAGTGATACCCATTCCCGGTTTGGGTTTGTAAGATGAAAACTAGGTAATAAGAAATAAGAAAATCAGCAGCCCTAGAAATGCAAGTGGGCAGGTCTTTGATACTTTTGGCCACACACCTATCATAATGTTCCCTCACTTTTATTTTGGAGGACAAAATCGGAACTCAGATTTCTGCTTCTATCTTAGTAGACCACCCTCTGCATGTGCCAGACGTTAATTTAGCATTTTAAACCTGTAGCTTTAAGAGGAGGGGGCGTGTCATGTCTGGGGCTGTCCCTTTTATTTGAATATACAGTAGTTCAGCGGGGCTGGAGTCGGATTGCCTCGGGTGTTTGTCGTCTTGTGAGACAAGCGCAGCGGGACGAGGTGGTCCTATTCGTCGGTAATGCTCATCACCCGGGCCTATATTTAACATTTGAATGATATCGCTCAGCTAGAGAGGCGTTTTCTCCGCCGCATGCACACATACACAGGAGACAGCACTGCTCGCTATCGAGAATATGGACTTGCACATACTGGACCACAGGCTACGGGTCACCAGCATATCCAAGAATGGGCTGGTGAATTTCACACACCCCCTGATAAAACTGATCTTTCTCCGGAACAGGACACGGTAAGAAGACAGAGTTGAGTTTGTGTCATCGGTGTGAATCAGCCTCGTAATCCAATACGGATATATGAGATAACCCACAGCGCCTCTTCATTCATTGGGTGGACCGATCCATTATTTGCCTGTGCATGCCCTCCTCCAATGCATGTAACTTTAGGGAATTGTGGTAGTTTAGGACTGATATTTAACCACATGTCAGCCAAAATATGATATTCCTTTAGAGTGTGTTCTCACAGTGACGATAACTAGCTGATTTTTGCACAAAGACCTACAGCATTCGAATATGTCAATATGCATTTATTTTGTAATACCGTAAAATGCATGCATGACTGCCTTTTAATGCATGCTGCTTCTACTCAGCATTGACCAAAGGTCTTAAAAAGATGTAGTTCCCCTCTACTATATTTTGGTGGGGATCCTGTTTCTCCAGCACAGACTTGACCCATGACCTCCTCCACCCAAAACCAGCATCCAGTTTGCAAGTTGTCCGGATCTCATGTTGGCATCAGTGCCCGTTTTCAGTTAATCCCTGGATATCCTCTCATTGTTATGTAATTGTTTATTGCTCTGCCTGCCCCACATTTGCATGGCTAGAAGAAGAGCTCAACATCTGTCTTCCAAGTTGCCTGTGATATAGGCCGGGCAGTGCCTCAGCTACCGCTCTCGTGTCAAGTGACAAAGAAGGTGTAAGCGAAAGTCAGGGAAGATATTACCTCCTCTCTTCGCATTTGTGCTGTGTGATGTCTGAGGTCTAGTTATCATACTGTCCTCAAGGATTTGCTTATCATAAGCATCCTGTGTGTACAGAACAGTCCTCTAATAATCAGTTATCTATGTAACAGGACTACCCTATGCCTGCATGATGGAATCATGATCCTGGTAAACACTTCTTGTAAATATGTTGTCACCTGACTTAAAACAATCATATATAAATCTCATATATTTGTCTGTCAAACGCTTCACTACTTTTCATGCCTAGCCGCGTCCATCAGCACTTATTTGCGTCAGAGTATTGGGCAACACAATAGGCCTTGACATGTCCGTATTAGTCACACTGTGTCATGATGACTACCAACACCTTATAAACTTGTATATTAAGTAAATAACTATTCACTGAGAGTAATACACATGCGTACTGTAATGCATCAGTATTTCTACGGCCCGACAAGTTCATAATGAGTTCTACTAACGATCAAGAACTGTGTCCAGATTGTGTCAGTATTTTATTTCAAAAGTGTGAGCCTACATTTTCATTTGGACAGGCTCTGTGACACATTCAAAGTCTGGAAATAAAACAAAGTAGGCAGAGCCCAGAATGAAGCAGAAAAAGCATGCAGGCTGCACTTCCTTGGATTAGCTGGCTTCTCTGTTTTACAGTTTGTTGTTGTGAATGCTTTTGAGTTATGTCATCATGCTGTGGCGTGCATGTGTCTTGCTTCATTTTTCCTGTTCTTTTTGTGAGCTGGGAGTTTATTTGTGTGTCTTTGGTCAAACTGTAGGCAATGGGGAGCGGTGGAGAAGATTGAGTTCATTGCAACTTAAAACAATCGTGGAGCAAAAACAAGCCTGATTGCCTCGGGTTGGTTTTTGCCACCTCCCTCTTTCAGGCCCCTGCCATTCATTAGAGAACAACTCCCCATGCAAAGTGATTTGAAAGCAGTACTGAGCAGAGTTCTAAGGAGGTAATCACTTCTAGGAGCCAGGGTTGTCCTAAATTGTAGATAGGTAGATTTTCCTCCAACATCATCAAACACAGCTGTACGTTAAAAGTAGTCAGAGGATCATCTTTGCCTTGCCTAGGAATAAGGACCCTTATTTGATGAGCCACAGCATGCCTACTATCAGCTACACTCTTAATCTGTGAAAGTCAGTTGTGTTTGTCGTTGTTGAGACTACATGTGATCAGCAGTGTAACCATATGAGAAAACTCAAACGCTTTAAAAAGTGAGGACTTTTTTTTTTTTTTTTTAAAGTTTAGTATTAAGTTTAGATCATGCATAAGGCTAGGCTAGCCCCATGCATGCATAACGCTGTGTAGTTGGAGGGGTTATATGCTAGATATTAAATGAGGGAATTTGTCTTTGTATCTTCATGCACTCTTGCAAAAAGTGTATGGATTACTATCTCAGCTATGTACTATTAGATTCTACTAAATACCCAATTGAATGAATCCTCCCACCAAAGGAGAAAAAATGGACCATTGGACTTGCGAGCAGTTTGTAGTCTTGTATTGTCTTTAGTTGTTGTTTGGAGTCTATGGGTGTGGTAATAATAAAATCTCAGTATCGGCCCAATTTATGAGTATTGCTGTATTGTGGATTAAGCCCTGCAGGCTCCACACAGTCCTCCTTTCTTCTCTTTGGCGGCTCACTAACGAGAGCATGGGCTGGAACAATGCCTGAGCTGAGCCAGAAACCCAGTGGGGAGTTTTCCACTTGTCTGCTTCAGTGATCTGTCAAGGTTGGGGCTCTCGCTCCCCCTTATATACACAAGACCACCCCCTCCCATTTCCCCATTTCTCCCCCACTTGTAATAACAAGCAAGGATTTAAAAAAAAAAAAAAAAAAAAAAAAAAAAACTTCCCCATTGTTCTAAAAAAAAAAGAAAAAGTGGAGCCCATGAGAACGCTAGTGATCAGTTCGTAGGAAGCTGTGAAGGTCCCCTTGACGATGGGCCTGAGATAGCTCAAGGCTCACCCCACACTTGAACAACATCAGTTTGCTCCGCTCTTATCATGTTTCCTCAGCTGGAGCATCAGTTGCAGACGCCCCACCACCGCCAACCCTCACTCCCTCACCACCGCTACCACTCGTTGTTTTGTGCTGCCGGATCAAAGTCCAGACTCTTGTGTGCTTGGTTTTCATCTTCCCCACTTGGCCTCTCCCTGGCTACCTGTTGCTTTCCTTTGGTTATTTTCTGTCTCTTCCTCTTCATATTCCTTTATGCTTCAATAGAGAGAGCTTGTTTTTCGAACTCATTACCACCCGTGATCACACATAGGCTATGTGTCATTGTAACGGAGTGCTGTAGAAATGTGTTCAATTAGTCAGGTCATCATTGAGTCGATCCAAAAGGTCTGTCCAAAAATGATTAGATATACCCAACAGCCTAAGGACACAATAGTCCAAAAAAGTTACAAGTCATCTAAATCAAAGAAAGGCAACAATTTCTCACATTAGAAAGATGAAACTTGCAAATGTTCAGGGATTCTACTTGATGAATAACATGGTAGTCAATTATTAAATATGACAATATGTTGTACATACTGAGCTTAACCCGACCCTTAGATACTGTGTTTCCTTTAGGCTGTATTTGTCCTCTACTTGTCTGGTTTTCTGTGTGTTTATGTGGAGACAAGGGTAGATCGAAGGGCGAGGGCGAAAAGCTCTGCTGTGGGGAGATATCACATGATTTCCTGGACCTACATTTTTGTCATATCTCTACATGCATTTATTCTACTAGATGATACATAACAAAATTCAGTTATTGGATGGAAATAGGAAGATTTTTCATTTTGCAACAAGAGATATCAAGTTTTCTCTTCCTCTTGATTTCATTGGAAGCCCATGGGTTGTACTGATTGTAGGTAAATGCAATCTTCTATAGACTGTTAGAGTGAAAAAGGGATTTAATAGTCAGTATAACAGCAAAATTAATTTTCCAGTGTGCTTATCAGTATTCTGTAACAAAGCGTATCTGTGTTGTCTGTACATCACAAACAGGAAATCAAACAAGCACAGTTGTCTTGCAGATAGATTTCCCTCAGGTTGTTTGACAGCACACGACCATTATGTTGCTGAGGTTTGGCAGCCTTGCAGGTGTAATATAAGGGCCTTCAAAAAAAAAGCATGCCATGTGATAAAGCTCTGCACTTGATCATTTCCACTTTCAGGATAGATGCTTGGCACACACTACCTGCAGGAAACTGCAAGCTGGGGAAGGTGAAGGGTCAACAGGAAATGAGGGGGGTATTATAACACAATGGGCTGGCTGAGCTTGCTAGCACAGCTGGTAGTTAGTATTACAGTGTTCCCTCTCTTTGTCTCTCTGTGGCGTGATTGTCCCATCTCATGCGAGGGATTAGTTTTTGCTGAGTCAGGAGTTTAGCGGTCTCAACCAGGCTTCTACTGTAATAGCCCCAGCTGACTGATAAGCAGAGGAAGAGGAAGGTGGATCTACAATGAGACGTTTTAAGAAAACAGGAACATGTAGCACTCCCTTTTTAGGGATTCAGTGATTCAAAAATTGCTCATAGCATCTTTCTAGCAAAAGCTAGCTAAAAACCTTACTAAGAATTATTAAAGGGCAAAGGCTTTCGCTTGGTTGCTTCATGCCGTATTGCAGTTCGTATTTTGTATTTTTTCTATCTACTTGTATTAGTGGACATCCTCTCAGAAAGCCTGAATTTTGTCTTTTGCTGTCTCACTTTGATGTATGTGCAAAGAAAAGTCACACATCTGTTTTTGAAGCTGCATTCGGCTTGATATGTATGTAATACTGACCTAACTGCCCAAATTACAAAGTTAGCATGAAATAGGAAACAGCATAATGATACCCTTACAATTTGTCTGGTTTGCCTTACTAGAGTTGCAAAGTGGGGTGAGTCATTGGTTACAGAAGTAATTTTGAAAGTTCTCTTTAACTGATATCCTGCGTGTTCCTCACCATAGGAATGGTAAATCCTAATTATAACCTGTTGATATCGAACAGCTTTAAATACTGCAATACCCGTGATGAGCCCCAGCCACCATTGCTATGAAGAAGAAGCTTGTCAGAGATTCAAATCGGAGCTTGATTCCAATTGGCACCATAGTTGCAGAATTAATTTGAAATACCGCCTGATAGGACCCAACAGGATCCAATGATTTTGGCTGAGTTTGGAAAAAAAATGTAGAAATTATGTTCGAGTTCGGTCACATTGGCCTTTTGATGGCCATTTACTGGGTGCCCACACGTGTAATCAGGATAAACAGGCAAGCTGTGACCATGGTAACAACTGCACGACAGGGTAATGAAAACTCAGTATTTCAGCTTATACTAAATGCATCGGGCTCGGTTTGGGTTCAGACATAAAAAACAGAATGCCTGTGGATTTGGGTCAGGCAAGGTTACTCCTCTCTTGGCCTTGGGTCGGATTCAGACAAAAATATGTGGCTCTAAAAAATCTAAAATGCTTAGGTCTGGACTGGCCAGTGAAGACTGTACACAGGTTTGTCTTGTCCAAGTCACCATTAATGCCCAAGTTGAACAATAGGCTGCAGGGCCAGTCCGTCTCTTAAATTACACAGTAATCAGTTCTCTCTGCCTACAGCTCACCAAACAGTTTCTATCCCAGTCCTTGTTTTTCTCTGTTACAACACAGATATTTTATTGGATGTAGAACAAGAGAAATTTGTCCAATATAGAAACTTGATTTTAAGTATATTAGCCTCGAAAACTGAAGTAGTCCAAGAAAATGTGTTTCACTGCCCAGTTCTTTCCTCAACCAACTTTTTTGCTTTTTTTTCCCCTTACACCCCTGCTACCCTTTTTTCAACATTTCACAAAGACAACATTCAAAAGAACTGAGCAGTGTGGCCAGACCAAGCAACACCCTTTGAAAGCAAATGCTTTTGGCCCCAAGCCTGATGAAGACACAGATACCAAACTTTGAGAGAAAAAGTAAAGTAAATTGTGTCATGTAATTTAAAGGATCTGTTTTGTAGAGAGCAAGATCAAAAATAAAATCAACTTTGTACCATCTAGTCTTTTTTTTTTCCTTTTCTTTGTAAATTTTTAACCCCAGTGGACTGTATCAGTTGGCAAAACTGCACTGTCTTTTCAAATATTAAACCCAAGTGGCTCCTTTTTTAGAACAAGGTAAAAAGAAAAAGCTTGCAAAAGAAATTGCAAATGGAGCATTGGTGGCTTCTTAAAGCTTGCATAATGCAGACCTCAGTGGTTCTGGAGCAGAGAAGTTTCAGCAAGTTATGAACTTGATTTTCATGGCAGATGCAGATATATACAATCCCATGAATTCTGAACTTGCATTTCATCACATCTAGAATAGTAATGTTCAGTCTTTTTTTAAATGCAGCAGTTGGTAACTTCAGTAGTGCCCAGGCTTGATGTGTTACTCATGTGTTACCCACCATTTGCTGTAGACAAAGCAGCAGCAATGCTGACATAATGCTGAACTAGGACCTGCACTAACTGAGTTACAGCCAGTCCTGAACCCTGTGGACATTTTGGAGAAGCCCTTTTACTTGATTCTTGCTAACTGTTAATATGAATATGAAGTTTTTTTGTCAACTGCCCTCATGTTTTCTCAACTTCCAACTGTAGGCCTTTCTTCATCTGTACTTCCTCTCCTGTTTCAGATGCAAGTTTTTCAGTCTGACAGAGACACCGGAGAACTACACAGTTGTCCTTGATGAGGAAGGATTCAAAGGTAAAACACATCTTTTGTCCTTCCACACTCCGACCACTCTAGTCCCATTTGTACACTAAATATTGATACTATAAAGTATACAACATACACTAATCTATATAGTCTAGTGTTAGGCAGTTAGAATACAAGCAATATATGAACTATAATATTTTGCACTAACAGAAAATTATGTGATGATGTACGAAGGATATGCACATTACCAGACAGGGAAGATCTAGAAAAGACGCTATGGATTTACAGCATGGGAACTACAGGATCCAGCAATTTTATAGGGACTAAAAGTGTATTGAAACTGTATTGAAGTACGATACTAAATAGTTGGAGTGCTGTTTTAACAAACAGAAGGCAGAATGGTTTTTTTTTTGTTTTTTCTGGAATTTTCATGGAGATGAGAAGAAAGGGGACTTGGCTGATGGCGCTGTACCATTGCGCACAGTTTGTTCTAGCATTTATCAGTTTGTTGCGAGTTGCTCCTCCAGGGCCCAACAACACAACTTTGTCTGCATGAAAATGCTACATACTCAAAACAGGGTCAGAACTAGTATGTCGTTTTGAATTGGGCCACAACATTCTGTTGTTTTACCACTACAATGTTACTTCCTTCCTTCCTTGTTCCCCTCACAGACCTCATGCGGTAGGATGGGTGTAGACAACCATAAAACATAGGGAAAAAAAGCTGTAGAAGAAAAATACGTCTTGTGATTTTAAATGAAGTAGCTATTTTCTGAAATACAGAATGTAGATCTGCTTTACTTCCAGCTTCCTGTATTGAGTATTTTCACTGGTGGGAAAGTGTGAAATTTCTCTCTAATAAAGCGAATGGGAGATTTGTCCAGAGAAGGCTGGACTCACTGTTGTTAGACCTGTTACCCCTCTCATCCCTGTGGTATAAAGCATCAAACACAGAGAGGGTTGGAGGATAATAAGAGTGCAGTTTGAAGCTGCTACTATTTGCTGCTTCTGACGTACAAAGGTCAAGTGCAGCATTATGGAAAAACTGTTTCCAAGCAGCACTTATGGATTAAAAACCCTGATTAAACAACTTGTAGGGACTTGAGTGCATATTTACAGACACACAAGTAAAAACACCAGTAGATATTGTGCAAGTCGACACACAAAAACACTTTTTGAGTGTCCCGGGGGGTGGACTTCATCTGTGATCAATATTTTTTAAGCAATGACTCAATGATAAATATTTAGAACTTCTCAAAATGCGAGCAATTGTTTCTATTTTTCCTTTAATTACTTTTGAATTTATTGTTTTCATGTTTTTTGACGGAGTAACTTTGTGACTGTTTAAGACATTACTTTGTTATTAAAATATTTTTTATACACTTGTTAGACGATTATTGTACCTATCAGTGCTTTACCTCCAGACTATACTGTTGGGACAGAGTGAACAATATAACTTTCTGTGTACATGTTCTTGTCCCATCCACTCATCATCCAGCCATTTTTGTCTTGTCCTTTTTACACAGATGTAGTTGTAAAAGGCATATATCGCCTGTGGGTGCTCTGTTTCTCTCTCTGTCCCCTTCACTCTCCATCTAACTGAGTGCCTATTTTAAGAGGTGAAAGCTGGTGTAGTGAAGCCACAAGGGGCTGTCTGTGATAAAATATGCCAACCAGAACAGTGGCCCTTTGAAGGGGAGTAAATAAAAAAAAAAAAAAGAAGAAAGTAGGGTATTCACTGCAGGAGGTAGACACAATTCGGTAATGTTTTTAGTTAGCTGAATGGTAATGAAACTCTAGCCAAAACATTTTGTGCCTCATCTGAAGGTTTCTGAAACTTCAAATGAAGATGCATCTCAAACATGCAAGGAAAGTATATCCTCCTAGTCAGTATTCAGAAGTTTGCTCTGTATTATTCTTATAAACGTTTTTAAGTGATGAAAGGTTCGGGTGTACATCTCTTTAAGTCATCACCCCAGTATTTCTTTCTTACAACTTGGTGTTTACTTCCTGGATAGACACCTGTTTCCCAGGTAGCTGCCTCAACGTTGCTTTTATTATAGCACGAAGAGTGAAATATCCTGCTGTTCCAGTTTGGCTCAGAGCCTCAGGATGTCACAGCCACATCTGAATGATCACCCCATTTGAACTTTGACCCTTCCATACCACCTACTCGGAGCCGCACTTCTGAACACATTAATGCACCGGTATCAGGTCACACTTTACGATGAAACATCTTGCGGTGGTGTAGGTGCTGTTGGCCTCTCCTGAGCATAACATTTACTTGTATAGCCAGGCGGTATAAATAGCAGGTGTGTTTTAGGTCTCCTTGGTGAAGGAAGAGAGAGGAGGTGGTGGTGGGGGTATATGTTGTACTGAGCAGCAAACAACAGGAAGCTCTCTCACAGTTTACACCTTTCACGAATATAAAGATACTTCACCAGTAATGTAAAGTTGTGACGAGGTGCATAGGGCTTTTATTCTGAAGCTACTAAATCACAGCTGTAATTGCTTGTAGAAATGCTGGTTGTGTGACACCACGCCATGGATTATATGTACATCTGTCACATCCCTGGTAGTTCTGTTTTAGCTTGTCACTGCTGTTCTGCATCACTGGCCTAGTATGGCTGTGTTTAGCATCTGCTGTCATGCTTTTTTTTTTTTTTTTTTTTTTGACATATGAATGAATCATTTTACAGTATTTCTATTTTGGTTTTAACATAGATGAAACTGTTTAAGTTATGGCATGGATGATTTGTCTTTTTTTAGTGCTCTGTCTTGTTTGGTGTTGTATACTCGCATATCATGTAAAGCTGATACTAGCAGTGTCTGCAATGGTGATTCCAAGTATGCTGCCATCCTCCTGTGTTTACCAGTTTTGAAAAGCACTCAACATACTAGCAAAACAAGCTCCTCCTTGTGGGAATATCTATTTGTTTGTTTGTTTATTAATGTGGCAGTTGCACCATTATTTCACTCAATTGGTTTCTTTGTTCTTCTTTTTAAGTATATTAAACCAATTTCTCTTGTGGTAACATAATGGAGATGGAATAAATTCCTTCAGTAAGCACAGATTGGGTGACTTGAAAGTCAAACGACATCTAGGCCTCTGAATTAAAGGGATACTTAAGCGTTTCAGTGTTTGACTTACATAAAAACATGGGACTGGCAAGAGACAGATTAAAAAAACAGATTGTCAGAATTGGTGGAGGCTTGGCCTGGTTTATATAGATAGATATCATGAGTTTTGTTTTTTTTTAAGTCCCTACCATGAGTCAGAGTCCAAAAATACTGTATCCTGCATTTCCCATAATGCAATCCACTAGCATATTTCATCAGATCTTGTCTGCCAGTTAAATTTCCTTATCTTTCAAACTCCATGCCAGCAGTTTATAATGCACATGTTCTGTTCTCCCTGTCCAGAGCCACAAAAGACATTATGCAGCTGTTTTTGCAGGTTGACTCTCTCTATCGCAAGTAAACTGACCCCTGTGTGTAAAAGATGGGATGGAGTAAAACAGTATATAAATGACCTGCTGCACATTAAGATGTATTTATTGAAACGCCGTTGAAACAGTAACCTAGGTGTCTAAAAGCACTTATTTTTCAGTAATTTAAAAAAATGTCTTATCTTCTTTGATCTGCAAATGACCAAATCACTGCTAACTGTTCACAATGATACATTAGACTTTATGTATGCATACTATACATAAGCCCACAGACTCACTGACCAACTTTTCCCTTCTCTCTCCCTTCCCACTCAGAGCTCCAGCCCTCAGAGCACCTCCAGGTAGAAAGCTCCATCTGGCTGCCGCTCAATGTGGTCTCCAACGGCAACGCCTCCAGCAGCTCACAGGCTGTTGGTGTGACCAAGATCGCCAAGTCGGTCATAGCCCCTCTAGCCCAGCAGCACGTCTCCGTCTTCATGCTCTCCACTTATCAGACCGACTTTATCCTGGTGAGACACGGCTGATTTAACTTTTAACTTTTTTAGCTTTCTCTCCGCTCCATCCCACTCCACTCTAATCAGTGCTCACAAGATTCTTGTTCAAATGAAAGAGGCACTCTAAAGCTTCACTGTTGTATAATTTAGAGAGCAATTTTACAAACTCACTGAATTTATAAAAACTCCTGCACTCTTATCTTGAAAAGAAGCCCTTCACCTGCTGAGCCCTGCCAGACAAAAGTAGCCATGCTGTCTGCATTTTGTCCACTCACCGGTTTTGCAGTTAAGGAATTAATTCCAGTTGGAGCTGAGGGCACTAAAAATTTGGTTGATGTATTACACGTGAAAGTGTTAAGTGGGCAAAAATAGATAACACAGAGACGGACGTTTGTGTCAGCAAGTAAATTAATGGTAGACTTGCTCGTTGAGCTCAAGTATTCGCTTAAAGCGAGACAGCATTGGACCCTGAAGCGAAATTATATATATATATATATATATATATATATATATATACACTAACCTTGTGTGGCTGGTTTATCAAGGTGTTTATACATATATCACAGTTCTCTAAAACATCTTCCCATCTATATTTATGTTTCACGTCTATATTGCGTAGGTGAAAGAGAAAGACCTGTCTGTAGTCATCAGCACTCTGGAGGAGGAGTTCAACATCTACAAGGAGGTGGGAGGAGAGTCTGTCCCTGTGCATTGCCAGGATGTTTCCAGCGGCCTCCAGAAGAACGGCAAAGAAGGTAGAGGTCACAGTCCTGTTTAATATGAGTTCACCTACTGTTCAGGCTCAGCTCAACGGACAGAGTTGAGCTCCTCTAGCACCACCTTCAGGTAATTTTTACAAAGTGTAAGGAGGGTTGCCCATCACATAGGAAGTGACAGGTCATTGCTTTTTCTCTGGGATTGAAGGATTAATTCCAGTAGAAGTGTGGTAATATTACTTACACAGAAAAACCTTTACTTAGTCGGAGTAATATTACTGTAGCTCTAAAAAAGCTAAAATTTGAAAGTAAGGCAGTCACATTAACAGTTACAGCACATACAAGGTCATGTTCAGTCTGACTATACAGCATTACATTATTTAATGCACAAGTGATGCTGCCTTCTGAAGAAACATTTCACATTTACTTATCATTATTCCTACATCGGAATTGTAAGTTGTAAGAGCCACTTCTCTTGTATCAGGTAACTGTGTTTTAAATTCAGAAAATGTGATTAGATATTCACAGCACAAACTAATTAAATTAACTAATTAATTAACATTAAAGGACATCAGCCAAGTCCCCTTTTCAATTTTGATTCCTGCCAACTGCACACAGAATTAAAACCCATCCAAATACATTAACTGCAAATCAGCTCTGCAGCTTGAATGTTTTCATACTGTAAAATAAGCAGCAGGACTCTGCAGCTTACTCTATTTAATCGAGCTATGGACATAAGCAGTGATTCAACTTCAAAATGAGCAATACACTTCATTGATCCAGCCTGTGTGAATACTGAGAACACTGCTTTTCCTCATAGTTATTATTTTGAAACTCAGCAGTGCTGCCACATTGTTAGTAGTAGTAGTAGTAGCAGTATGTAAAGAAAAACTGCAAAAAACACTTCCTCACAGGGTTATTTGAAACCTGCATTCTTCCATAATCTGTGCAGTCTACCTACTACAAATGGTAAGAAAGTGCTAATGAGGCAACCAGAACATATCCATATCAATATGCATACGTCCTGCCAGTGAATTGCTCTCGAATTCAGAGATGCTCTGGAGAAGTGGATCTATCATAAAGCATCCTTAAAGAGATGCTGTGGAGTTTTTTTTGTAAACACACAAATGTTATGTTTACAACCACTGTTACTCTCTGAAACACATTATGAATATCCTTGAGGTATGGCAAATATTTCCAGTGCATCCCCTTCCTCATAAAACATTTGACTTATTTCATTTAAATCCAACCTTGTTTACTTCCATGTTTAGTGGCTTGCAGTCTTCTTCCCTGTCTTTGCTGGTACATTGCAGCATATCTTGGTGCGTCACTGCCTCCTGTCAGAAACCTCTGCACCTTTAAACCTGGCTTATCAACCCTGTGTAGCATAGTAAAGAGATAAGTGAAATCTGTATTTATAGCAAGAGGAACCTGTTGTTCAGGGACACCTGTGGTGCTTAACAAAGCCATGTTTGACTGAAACAAACATTACAGTTTATGGTATTATAGAACAAAACAATTCCAGCAGGCTGGGCCCGCACTAGTTTTCAGTCATAAAGGAACCTTTGAACTACAATGAATCACAGTACAGGAAGCTTTTTTTCATCACCATGAAGTACGGAACACGCTGTACGATGTGAGCAGAACGTGGCCGCCCCTTCACAACCTTTCATATGTTTGCATCTCTGAGAAATCAGCTTAAGGTCATAATCTAAGTTTTAACTTGACACATATGTCAAACTAGTTTAGAAACCTTTCACCCCAACAGTTTTGCTTATTGTTTTCAGAATGCAAAATGACAGTTACTTCAGAAGATTAGAATGACGTTGAGAAAACGTAATAGAGAGGGAGTCAGGTTATTAATGACAGTTTGGTGAAACACCAACTGAAGCTCAGTTTAAAGACCAACATGAATTAAATTATGAAACATGGATATCGATTGTCAATGTAGTTTAAAGGTGTTGAAGAGAGGTGTCAGCATCTACAAGAAGTAGAACTTCATTTCTAAGCTGTGTTTGGGTTTGTAACCAAATTCAACCTTTAAATGTGCTTTACTAAATTTTTAGTGAGTTAAAATGCCAGGAGATCCACTGATATTTAAAACATGTAAGAGCGGAGTTACTTCAACAAAAGACAAAGTTGGTGTTCCAGTTTCAGACTTTTAGTTTTACTTTAAAACCGACAGTAAACTCTTATATAGATTAGAATACAGTACAGGCATTTTATCATTATTATTATTGCACTTTATCGTTTTTATTATTATTTTGGACAGAAATGCATAAAATGTCAGAGAATATGGGGATCTCCTTAGAAATATCTTAAAAATTATTATTACCTCAATAGAAAAAGAAGAAGAAGAAGAAAGAAGAAACATTTAGTTTGAAAGCGTCTGTACATTACTACCACTGGTTATTATTTTACATGAAAAGCTGTTCTTATAATTCAGCACTGCCCTTGTTCTTCCAGCCATTCAACCTACAGTTCATCCAGTGCTGATCCCCCAGAACCAGTTCTGTGTCATGTCTCTGGACCCGGACACGCTGCCATCCATCGCCACCACACTCATCGACGTGCTCTTCTATTCCAGCAGGTGACATGTTGCTCACTCACACCGCTGCAGTACCTGTCTAAAACACAAGGTGGCAGCACATGATGCTAAGTAGACATCAGCTCAATGACTTGATATTGTACATTAATCACGACAGATAACCTCAGAAGTAATTATGTTACATCAGTTTAATCTGCTGTGACATGATTTTTTTAGAGCTTGGATATGAGACAGCTCATTTGTCAAACCAAGATGTTGTTAACATAGAGGAGCATTGTCCACACAAAATAAAATGCAGAGATTTAGTTTTTCTACTTTTGCAATCATGTTTATTTAATTTTTTTTTTTTAATCCTGAGAGTTTGAATTTAGAAGCTCTGTAAGGTAGAAAATACTATAAGAGGTTCACACAGATTACAATAAATATCAAATTTTAAAATTGCTTACATGGGACTCTGAGATTTTAATAATAAATAATACATGCTGATTATAATATATATTAAATATACAATCTCAAATATTGCAAATTTTGCCTTTTTTGGCCTGGGCTTGAGAATTATTATTATATTATATTATTATTATGTGTGAATGACCTCACATGTTATTGTCATAAAAATGGCTTTAGTCTTTATTAAATGAATGCTGCTGACCAGCTGAATGTGCTTCCTCCTCTGCAGTCCTAAAGAGGACACACAGTCATCTCCCAACCAGGACTTGGACTGTATCAAGTTCTTCTCCTTCTCCCTCATCGACGGCTACATCTCACTGGTGATGGACACTGAGGCTCAGAGACAGTGAGGACTCTTAATTTGACAGTGGAGCAGCATAAACAAATGAACAACATCCAACAATTTTAATGCCTGACCTTTCACACAGTACAGTGAGAAAAATATCAGATTGTGAATAACAATAAGACAGTGATCAACAAGGCTAGCCATTAGAAGACATTATATAAACACTAAATTGGTCAAGTGTACAATTGCTGAAGTGAAAGGGACTAGAAAGCTGAACATTGTGTTTTTCTCCACTGAAATACCTTAGTTATATATTTAACGACAGCTTACTTCATTGTTGCTTCTTCTTGTTGGGCCACTGCTTTGCAGTTGTTGCTGTAATTGCAAGCTTTATCTTGAGATTGCTAGAAGAGGGTATTCACCTCTCTCACCTGAAGTAGTCTTGCGAGTGTTTGTACTTGGTTGCTTTGTAGACATCAGTGCTTGATCTTTGTCCTCTAGGTTTCCTGCTGATCTTCTGTTCACCAGCTCCTCTGGGGAGCTGTGGAGAATGGTGCGTATAGGGGGACAACCACTGGGCTTCGGTAAGGCCATTTCCCTTTTAAATACCTCAATACCTCTCTAGTTACTTGCTCTACATACAGTTTAGTGTTTCTGGAGCTGCTTCTGTTCCAGATAAATCAGGTGGTTTTGGTGCCGGACTGGTGCTACAAATCAGATCAGAAATCTGTCAGGTTTTACAAACAGTATTCTAACTCACTGATAATTTTCTATTGACATTGAGAGACCATGGAATGGACTAACATCTTTAAAACCTTCTGTCAAAATAAGGTTGAAACAATTTAAAATGTGACTGACACGATCTGTGAAATTATATACATTTTTCAATGTGTCTGTGTTTCTGAAAAAAAAGACAGATATATATATTTATTTCTCATTGATTTTTAGCCTTAATGTTAATGCACATGTGATACGTTAGGTAATTGTTCAGTGTGATTTTTTTTTCTTTTTTCTTTTTGTTAATCTTACTCTGATTTATTTATTGTATAATTAGCATTTATTTATTTTATTGGCGAAAATATGTGAATGGGAATTGTTGACTGAAGTAAAACTATCTAGAATGAGATTTATGTTATCATGTGGTTACATTTCTGTGTAGTTAAAGATTGTGATGTGATGTGTGAAGATGTGATTGTGATACTAATTTCAATATATTTCTTCTCTACTTCCTCTATGTTTCTAGATGAATGTGGGATAGTTGCCCAGATATCTCAGCCTCTCGCTGACAGCGACATCTCTGCCTATTACATAAGCACCTTCAGTTTTGACCATGCACTGGTGAGTCCAACATCTTTACATCATTAGTTAGGCCACCACCACTGTTTAATACATCAGTGACTCAAAAGTGTATTACACTACGCTCAGATATTTAAAGACTTAAGGTTGGGCTCTGTTTGCTAATGTGGGAGATGAGATAAAGACCTAGTATGTGTCACTATATACAGAATTCTTGGTTTACTCATTTTGAGGGTGTTTTACTGTTGTGAACTTGTTACCAGCTGAAACAGGAGGGCCGGTATTGTTGTTTTTTTTTTTTCAAGTCAAGTCAAGTCCATTTTTATTTGTATAGCGCCAATTCAAAATATAAGTTATTTTAAGGCACTTTCCAAATAGAGCAGGTCTACACCTTCTCTTTGTAATATTATTTATAGAGACCCAACAATTTCCGCTAAGAGAAAGCGGTAGGCAACAGTGACTAGGAAAAAGTGAGTCTGTGTGAGCGTGTGTGTGTCATCATGGCAAAATGTGGTCCCGGAGACCTCTACTGTGGCAAGAACTACCACAGAGGCAATTTCGAACACTTTGGCAGGTGGTTATTTGTCTGTCTGTGTGTCTGTCTGTGGACTGATTGTTTCACTGTGATAGCGTCACAGCCTGCAACATACAGTCACAGAACTTTGTGGGTGTGTAGTTGAGATCAAAATCAAGGCCGAATTTGAAGATGAGTGTGAATAATGTAAGATGGCCTCTAATGTATAATTTTGAAAAAAATCCTGGTAAGTTTTTAAAATGAATCAGACATACCTGAAGTATATTTAAAATCCTGTAATGCAGATCTGCATTTGTTCAAAAGCGATTATAAAATGATTGCACCCTGATATTGTGAATTTTGAAAGTCATAAACTACATCTTCAATTTGATGTTCCAGTAACATTATTTCAAAAGTTGTACATTATTTGTGAAGAATAATTTTGGTCATTTTGATGTTCGTGTGGAATTTGTAGAGGAGATTAAATGGACTATTAAAGGTAAAGACTTCGTCTATAGAGTATTCCTCTCAAATGAATTACTATATGGTTTGGTACAGCTACGGCTAAGAGTTTTCATTATGTCACCTAATATAATTCTCATTTTAGGTAAGAAGCCATAAAACGCTAACCCTGGGTATAACTATGTGAAAGTGAGGTGTATGCAAATTTACAAATGAACTGCATAAATGATGCTGAAACGCCATAGTTGCGTTTCCTGATCTCAGTGTTGATTTTGTTATCCAATCCACCGCACACTGGTTGAGATTAATGCATCTGTGTCTGTCTGTCTGTCTGTCAACTTAGTCAGCAACTGTTTTCACCTCCATTATCTTTAAAATTACCAAGAAGAGTTTATCTTGGTCATTTGTTTGACATTACCCAGAAACTTATCGCAGAATGTCAGCGACTGAATCAGAAACTTCCCTCTTACACAACGATGGATGATGGATGCATTATTTCTCAGCATCCTTGAGCCACCAGATGAAAGTGGAGCTGATTGTCATCTCAAATGATCAGCAATACTGTACCTGGGTTCTGTAGACCATTTTGTGGTTTGTGTGGATTCAGTTCGCCTCTGCGCTTTTAATATTGATGTCGACTGGACTCGGAGCCCTGAATACTGTACAGTGTACAGTGTGACATATATATTGACTTTACCCATTCTGTCTACTTAGCACCTAAAGTGGGTATCTATGCCAGTGTAGCAACACATTTAGATTCAATAATTCTACTAGTAACAGTATTTTATTCACACACACTATTGATATACTCTGTCAAGCTAGGAAATAAACTCCGTCCATATTGCCTAGCATCATCACAACAATTGTAGTTCAAGGCTCTCTTCCTGTCTTTCTCAAAACACACGTAGGTCATGGATAAATGAAACAATTTCAACTAATTTTTTTTGGCACAACTGCAATGCATGATGGTATATATTGCTTGGTTAGTGACCATTGGTTGTACACTACTTTTCATGATGCATTTTGTATAATACGTCTCACTATACATTCGGACAGACCTACAACATAGCAAACTTGGTAGTCAGTGATTTCACACACAGCCACACACTTCTCATTCTGATTCTCCCTTTTGAAGAATAATAATAATCTATAGCATTATACTGCAATATATATGATATGCAAAGTCAGCTGTTAGACCTTTATATAGACGGGTGTGTATGTGTCTTTCCAAATCCTGTCCAATCTGCTGAATTTACCCCAAGTGGACTCCAGTCAAGGTGTAGAAACATGTCAAAGATGATCACGAGAGATGAAATAAAAAATATAAATAAATTTCAAGTGTCATATCAAAGTGTTTGAATACTTGTGATATTTCAGTTTTACCTTTTTAATTAATTCACAAAAATGTATAAAATTCAGTTTTCACTTTGTCATTATGGGGTAATGAGTGTAGATTTGTGAGGGGAAAAGTGAATTTAAATGATTTTAGCATAGGGCTGCAATATAAAATGCAAAAAAGCTTTAGTGATGTCCCTCAACTGTAAGTCGCTTGAAAAAAGTGACACACATAATACGCATAATGAAACCTGTATCTTTCTGCTCTCCCCTCGGCTTATAAAAATGCAAAATATTCATACGACCTTCTTGTCTAAGGTTGTTGACCTCTGTATCACCAAATGCAGAACAAAAAACGCTTCATGATTATTGAATCTTTCACATGCATTCAACTATTCTTACGCTTCTGCTTTTTTAAGACAGCTGTTCAAACATTTCAGAAATGAGAGGGTAACTCGCTCAGCGTAGATATATAATGCTGTTTAAGCATGTCATTGACCTTAACATAAGTGTCTTAGTCACTGAAAGTGATTCCTGTATGTCAATGTCATGGAATTCTATTCTTGCCATACCCTTGTAAAGCTGAGTGGGATTAGTTTTAGTCACCCACTAATGACCTAACGATAGCAAATTCCATTGATGATATTTAAAATAGCTGTGACATCACTGTAACTTCCGCTTCCACACTTCTGAGAACTTCTTTGCATCAAAGCTGGCTGATAGATGCAGGGAAGATTTATATCTGCTATGGCAATTCTTTATCTATTGATTGAAGAATTTTCAGGTATGCAATAAAAACTTTTCATGTCTATTTTATGCGATTGAAAGTA
The DNA here is from genome assembly GCF_021018895.1 of Seriola aureovittata. Lineage (NCBI taxonomy): Eukaryota > Metazoa > Chordata > Actinopteri > Carangiformes > Carangidae > Seriola > Seriola aureovittata. The sequence goes on from NC_079368.1 coordinate 20,579,289, forward strand.
TATACTGTAGGGTAGTCTTTAATTTTGTTTTTGTGTAAACTGTAATTTTGATGGAAAAATCAACACACCTAAATTTCTGTAAAGTGGAAGAATGAAAAGTATGGAAGTCATTCAGAAAGTTCCTCAGTAACAGAAATAGCTGAGGACATTTCCCAGCATGGACCAGAACAAAACTACGTCACTAAAACATGTGAAAGAACATGTGCATTATGGGATGATGGGAGGTCACTGCCTGGCTGATATTTCAGTGACTACAATCATTTTATCTTCAATAACATCTAAGGGAAATTCCTGGTGACACCAATGAAAACTACTGGATGTGGTAGGTTTTGTTGCATCAAAGCAAAATGGTTTGTGTGTTTTGTAGAATTTTTGATTTACAGTGCACATCCAGTTCTAACAAAGACCATTTTTCTCATCCTTAATCACAAAAAAGTCTCATGGTGTCCCATCAGATGGTAGACAGACAAAGTTAGAAAGTAGCTGGTGAACGTAGGAGTTGGGGACAAAAACAGCACAGAGAAGAGTGAATATTGGCCAGAAATTTCTAATGAATGCTTACGATGTCTGTTGGATGGTGTTAAAAAAACAGCTGTTTGCTAACATTTTAACCATATCAACTTTATAACATGACAAAGTGTCAATGTTGAATTTACAGCTTGTTCTACTAAGTAAAATCAAGTAATGCTGCTTTAACTTTTCTCCTTCAGGTCCCTGAGGAGGACATAGTGAGCGTTACAGACATGCTGCAGCATCAGAGGAAAGAACCAGCTACCAGCTGATTTCAGAACACCCCCCCACTCCAGCTCCAGTGGCTAGGGGTGGCAGACCAGCAGGAAAGGAGGCTTACTCTGTGCCTAGACTAGCACTGCATCGCCAGCAGTATTAACTTCTATGAACTTGCCATGAACACCAGAAGCACTTCTTTGTGGTGTGCACATACAGTCTGTCTGTGGGGCCTCCTGTTGTAACCTTTCCGAGGCAGGATGCACTGAGTTGCAGGAGGAGCCCACAAACTTTGCACATGCACATCAAAATCCACACGCCTAAACACATACACATCCAGACACGCATACACACACACTTGCACATTCAAATTCACAAGCACAAGGCCAGATATATGAAAATGTATGCTAGACTCACTTTCTAATACAGGACTTGAGATCTTGTGGTGTACGATCTGAAGTTGAATTGTTCATAACATTATTTTGCTCCATACAGCAGAACATACTCGCATAATATTTCGCCAGTGCTATAAACACACAACTTAGTCTTCCAGTAATGTTTATATCATAACGCCATGTGTCTAAACAACTTTTAATCAAAGGCCATTCGTAAGAATTGCAATTTTTTTTGCAAGGCTGTTGTGTTAACATTGATCTCACAATAATTTTCTTGCAAAAGAAAACTGACAATTTCAGTTTTTAACAACAGGGCTTACTCAGTGTGGTTTGAGAGGAATGTGCAGGTAGTTCTAATATATTAAAACTACTACAAATGCAGTCAAACGTGAGAGTAGGTTTGGTCAGTGTTTTTCTTTTTTGTTTGTTTGTTTCATTAATAGGTCAGCAATTCTTAACCATAGCATTACCAAGGTCAATAACACTATGTCTTATTTTTTGTTATTTGCACAATAAACTTAGTTTAGCTAATATCACTTAGATGTTTTCTTTGGTACAACTACATTTTGTACAATTTGAAGTAAGAGTATTCTGTAAACATTTGTAATTTTTGTGCTGCTTCATTCAATAAAGAATATTGAAAATAGGTACTTTTTGTTTACTTCTTGGCATGAAGGATATACTGTAACTACATATTCCAACAAATAGTGACTACCTCATGACATTCCTGTCATTCCCCACTGACGAGTCAAACGTATGATGTAGATGTCAAGTCATTTTAGTTTTTTTTTTTTTAAGTGTATTTTTTGGGCTTCTTATGCCTTTATTATAGCACAGTAGAGAGAGACAGGAAATGGGGAGGTAGAGAGAGGGGGAATGACATACAGGAAAGGGCCGTCCAATGCGGGATTCGAACTGGGACCAGCTGCAGCGAGGACTCTAGCCTCTACATATAGGGCGCCTGCTCAACCCACTGCGCCACTTGATGCCCTGTCAGTTAGTTTTTAACAGGAATAGACCAAATGAGATGGCAGTAATAATGACTTTGTGGTGCTTGACCTGTCTCAGATTTAAAGGGAAGCCAGCACCTCGAAGGTGTTTTGCCCTTTGTTTTCAAGTCTGTGGTGAGGTGTAACAAACCTTTTAAAAGCCTAAAATATCCTCGCTGGAGATACAGTGCAGCTCAGATTATTGATATTCCTCACAAAAATAACATCTTAATTTTTGAAGTTGGACCAAATTGAAGATGAAACAAATTCAATACATCCTCTAAGGTTTGGGAGCAGGCGGTCATGGGCGAACATCTGAACCACAACCACTATGTTAACCTGCAGGAAATTAGAGGATGGACATCCAGACTTTGATGGAATTTATTTAAGAATAAAAAACAAAAACAACACATGAGATACATCTTTTAATGGATGATTTGCCTAAGGGGAAGCAAGTACAAGGAAAACAAAATTGGACCCAGAACCGAACCATGTGGGACACCAATGGACCAAGCTCCAGATCTGGAAAACTACCATCAGAGAGGTAAGAGAAAACCTGCAGTTTACAAATTACAAATAAATGATCACCAGTGTCGATGGGTTCCAGCACTGCCAAAATAGAGCATTTACCTGTGTTAAGATTTTGTTAGAAGAGCTGTTTCAATATATATGATATCAAAGTCAAATGGTTTATCATTCAATGAATAATAATGACTTCTATTGTATTGTATAATGCTAACGGCCTCTGTTTGTCAATATTTTATGTGGTGTAACTTTTAATATTTATTTTTAATTTGCTTGTGAATCTTATCTGCACAATACCTCAGAAGCACATGAGGCATTCAAGTCACACCTCTGAGGATGAGTGATTTCGAAAAAATGGCATCATGGAATGCAAGTCAACACAAGTCATTCCTTGTGTTGTGTGTGTGTCAAAGTGTGTGGGTGTAGATAACTGCCTACTAGTATATATAGGCCAGTTAATCAGTGAAAAGTGTTTTGCAGAGTTGCACTTTGCTGTTTTTACTTGGTTTGTTTATCAACAAGTGCTGAGTGTTAAGCAAATCCGTTATTACTGTCACTATGGATTACAGACTCATGGGACTTCTAAGGCATTGTGGTAAATATCTTTATTATCTTTTATAATATATTCAAAAATGTAATAACTATATTGTTATTTAATGTATCTTATAATGAAGATTAGTATTTAACCTCTTAATTTGAATGTCCAGTAAGTAGCACTTGATTTGATAATGATCAAACTTTATTTTCTACATGTATCATGTTACTGATAAACTACTGTACAGACACATGTGTAAAAAAAAAAAAAATTGTCTTGTCCAAGGAAACAGTCTTGTCCAAAATGATAGAAATTGACTTTTATAAAACTTATTTTATTTGAATAATTTTTAGAGATAAAATATCTAATAATTCACCAGAAAAGGAAAGAGGAAAATCTGAAATGCTTTTAATTTGTTAAGTGTAGCTGAAATATGTTTTCTGTTTTCCTAAATTATTCATCAACCGCTCAGATTTGCCCTTTTAACCCTTGGGGATTTCTCAACCACATGTTTAGACTCGTTGATCTGACAGATTCAAAACATGGTGCTGAGGGCCTCCAACTGATAATCAGTGATGAAGGTTTAGACTTAAGTGTCAGTCTCTCAGAACTCACTCCCTCCTAACTATTTAGCCCAAACTTAGAGAGAAATCCATCACAGAAGAAGTAGAATCTTTACTGTATATTCTGTGTTACATTTGAGTCACCTGTATCCACTTTACCTTTTCTCAGTTCTTCTCCACCTGCTTTTGGAAATCCAGTGGCGGTCAGTGTCTTCTGCTCCAACTTACGCCAGCTGTAGTGACTTGGGCAGCACTATATCTCTTACAACTCTACTGCGACATGAAACAGACAACCTACTGAGAGAATATGTAAGTCTGTCATAATATCTTTCTTTTTTTTTCTTATGGTGTATTTCCTGTGCTACTTGCATACTTGCATATTTTTGTTTTTTGTGAAAATGCCCAGCCCTTTTTTACTTTCAGGGATATTTTTAAGTACAGTTTGTGTAGCTGTTGCAAAATTTGATCTTGGTGTTCTTGCACAGCTGTTGATGTAAGATATGTGACATAATACCTGAAATTACGTGCAGACAAGATGATCTTACAGCTATTTTTGTTTGAATTTGATCCTCCCCTGCTTCTTTTTGTTGATTATAAATGTGAGGTCATGGGCTTCTGTAATGAAAAAGCTTCACTTCACATCTATCCACTAAGAAAATCATTTTAAAGCTGCACTACATTTTAAAAATCATAATCCTTTAGATTTCAGTCCTGGTTGATGTGGCGACAACTGTGGTTACTGTGGAAACAGCAAGTACAATTTAATGCTACAGCAAACAATTCCTGAGCAGTTACTTGATCAGAAACACAACAGAAGAGCAGTTGGTGTACCCGATTACAGTGCAGCCAAACAAACGCATGTTGTTTTAATAAAGAACTGAGTCAATAGTGGTCACAACCACAGTCACAACCACAGTCCAATTTAATGCAGCACACTGTGCGAGTAGTTTCCCCACAACAGTAGGGCACAGAAGGAGTTGTTTAGCGTATAGCCTCATTTCACAGCTCACTGTGGTTTCAGGTTTTTAATGAAAATCTTATGGATTAGAACTGCAACAAGAAAACATCACCTTCATCTACAATATGCATTGTTGCTTAATACAAAAAATTGAGGTGATTTTTTTGTATATACTTGTTTATTTTCATCTTAAAGAGCTCTGTAAAATAGACTTTTTTTTTTTTTACCTACTTTAAATTTCCATTTCATGTACACTTAAGCTTCAGTTCAGATCAGTTTCCATTCATTCATCCCGAGTGTCCTTATAACTGATAATTTGCTAAACCAAAATCTTAGTAACACATTGTAGATCATTTAAAAACCAATTAATGATGGAGGTTGAATTTTTATCACCTCTGTAATGTTCACTTCTTTTGCTCCTGTTTGAATTTTAAACAAGTGTGTTTTACAGTGATCACTTTCACTCCACACTTAGATTTAAGGTGAAATCACACCAGACCCTTTCTTTCTTACAGAAAACTCATCATGGATCCAAGGGGGAATCCATTCCAGCTGATGTTCCTAATTCCGCCATATCTGGAGTCAACATCTCTGAGAAGCTGCAGGACATCATCACAAAGAATGTGCTTTTTTATTTGCACATTTTAAAAGTTGAAGGATATCAGGAAACAGTTTGGGGCAACCCAGAATCTATTGCCGGGCCCTTGTCTCGCGTCAAGGGCGGGCTCTTCAACCATTTAACTAAAATCAAAACTATTCTTATAAACATCTCCCCAGAAATCCCTTTGCCAACGCCGGCTCCACTGCAGTTGTCCCACAGTCATGACTATGCTAAAAAAGAATATGGCTGTGGTGTCATAGTCTCACTGAGTGAATGGCTTAAAGCAGTGCTGCAGGTACTTGAGGAGACAAAGAAAAAGTGTGAGGTGGCAGGGAGTCAATCCTTTTACAGGGGCATTCCACCAATTTACACATGAAGATTAGTTAAACATGTATTGAGGATCTGAGGTAACTTTCTAATGTGATCAATTTCTAATGAGATCCTCGCCCCCTCTCTAATATTTTCTGCAATGCTTAAGATTTTTTTTTTTTTTACTTAAACCCTATGATCAAAGAAGGTTACATACACTAACATTCGGAATTCAGAGATGGACAAAATTAAGATATCCTTCATTCTCCTCTCTCATAAAATGGTGCCACCAAACCTCCACCTCAAATTTTGTGTAAAAGCTCTGCAATGTCTCTTTCAGTTTATTAAGTTATATTTATATGAAGTTATTAATGATATTTATTTATTTAAAATGGGAATTTTTGTTAATTAAATGTACAGTAAATTCAGCAGACTGAAATGTAATTTAGATTAGGATTATTTATATATTATTGAATATGTATTTATTTTCTGAAAAGGGGATGATGATGTTTATTATTATTATTATTATTATTATTATTATTATCATTATTATGATTGTTATTATTATTGTTATTGTTATTATTATTATTATTACAACTTTATCGACCACAGCACTTTATTTATATAATGTAGAATTTTTCCATAACCGTTTACAACATGGTAGGAAGACAGAAAAGCAAGTACATTAAAAACATGAAGAGGAGGTTCTTCATTTTATTTATTTATTTATTATTATTATTTTTATAATTGTTATTTTTATTTTAGTCCAATGTGTGTTATTTATTCATTAATAATTTATTACTTTGGTAACAAAACAAAAGTGTAAGTTTCGTGTTGTTTTTTTTTTGTTTTTTTTTTAATCTCCTGTGAGTGTGAAAGTGGAAACAGGTTTACAACACTGGGCTCTTATCAGCGAGGTGCTGGGCACTGTCAAGCTGTGGGAGGAAGAGTTCAAATGTTCTGCAGTAAATGACATTCAGCAAAAGTTGATGCACTCATGGGTGTGTATATATTCCGATAGGTCATTTTGTAAGGTCAGCAGTTACCAAGAATTGTTAAATTAGTGTTTTGTTTTGATGCCTTTGTATCTGTTCAGCTCATCCTATGTTTACATGAGCAAGTGCTACATTCCAGTTAGTCCACCTCATTTGCTATGAAGTTTTATTTGTTGTTCTTTTTCTCTTTTTTTCATCTTAAATGTTTCTATTTATTATATATTCATGAAATTCACAGTGTTAATTTTGCTGGTTTCATTAATATTTTTGTTATTGAATGCCACCTTTTTTTCCTACTGCCCTTTATATGGGGTGGCAGCACACAAAGTATTTTACGTCATTAAAGCATTTTATGTTTACATAAATTAACAAGAACAACACGAAATGTGTAACCTCAGCCTCTGCTGTAACGTTTATTTTGTGGCTGTAATAAATACTTCTGATGACACCATAAAGAAATTGTGTAATATTCTGCATTAGTTTGCTTTTTATTGCTTTTGAAAAAAGTGAAAACAAAAACTAAACTTTTATTTAATATTTATTCTAGAATTTGCAACAATTCTTAGACCAATGACCCTCATGTAATATCATGCAAATCACACCAGCGCTGTAGAGTTAGAAGATGTAGTCTGATGGTTAAACTGGACTAAACCAGTTGACATGATGAAGGATATTGTGGAGTTGTGGTTAGAGTTGCATCTACGCACAGGAAGTGTTGCGAGAGGGGGATCAGAGCAGGAATGAATCAATCATAACGTAGAAAAATCGTCATTACAAAAGTGCGTGATAAACAGCTGACGTATATTAAAGAATGTTGCTTGTCAGAATTGTGTGTTTCATCTGAATTGATGTCAAGATAAAATATTTTAATGTTGGGTCAGAGAGTGAAAGTAGCTGTTTATACAAAATGCAAATTCACTACTTGTGTGGAGATCATGCAAGATAAATAAAAGCCAGTGATAAAAAGAGCAATGTCTTCTCTACAAAACAAAGACATTTCCCAAACCAAACAGATCCTTTGCTTAAACATGAGCGGGTGATTATCCTGAAAATTATTTTGGATGCAAAAAACAGGAGATTTCATCAAATGAGCTCACCTTGACGACAGTTGTGTTTAGTACAAATCTTTGGAAATTTGCAGTATTTCCTTTCCTTCAGTGGAAGTGAAGTACCTTGCAGGGTGCTGACCTGTTAAAGGAACCCAATCTAGATTGGTTACTGCTTTACTTTTTTCATCAAAGGATATGGCAAAGTTAGCGATAGGTTCAGATTATCTTCAGTAGTTTTTTCACACGCCCCTTTTGAGAGTTGTGCAATTATAAAAATCATCTTGTGTGATTGAGGTTGCATTGCTGCAGGGATCAGTCTTTGTAACATTTGAAAACTTGAGTGGAGTCAGAATGAAATACACAACAGGTACAGTACACCGTGCAGTTTCATTTCTTCATTCATTTATCAGCGTGTGTCAGAAACACAAGTTTTTCAAACTTTGAAATTTATTTGATGGTTTTAAAATGGTGCACTTGCATTTGCAGGTTTTCTGAAAGTGGTGTGTGCCTGGTTGGTGATGCTGTTGCCAAGCTTGGATGCAAGACATGCGCCAAAGAAACATACAGCTGCAGCATTGTGCAGGCCAAAAGAGCTGACAGCCCTCACCAAAAGTCTAGTTGAAATAAGCTTGACAAGTTTTGTAAGTAACACAAAAAGGTGTGTCTTGTGCTTGTGTATGTCTCATGTCTTCATCATACTTTCTGCTTCAAATGCAGAAGTTTTTGGTCTCAGCAGCAGCATTGGGAGCACAGAGAAAGTTCTTCTTTCAAAGCTGTTTCTGTGAAGCAGCTCTTAATAACTGTGCAGAAACACAAGTAGCGGTAGAAGGAGTATTTAGATCTTTTCTTTAAGAAAAAGTATCACAGTATAAAGAATAAATATACATTATTCAGAATCATTCAGTGCTAAAATAGTATATACAGTATATATGTTGTGCAATGTAAGCAGCAGTTTACTGCTGGTGGAGCTGAAGTGAATTTTAACCACTTTATGTGTTGTAGATTTATAGAGATGCATTTTTCCAACAAGTTAAATCTATAAGAATGCATCTCTATAAAATCTATAATGTGATGATATGAAAATTTGAATCTGAAAAGTAACTAGTAACTGTAACTATAAAGATAAATGTAAGTAAATGAGGAAAAAATACAATATTGGCCTATTTCTCTATGTAGTGTAATATAAGTAATAAAATGAACATTACTTTAAATTGTTCTTGAGTTGGATGAGTTAATCTGTGGATTCTTTTTCCATATTTTACTAAACCTCACTACGATCACCTACTTTATTCAAATGAACCATATGAATATTAAATTACATGAACTTTTCACTTCATTGTGTAGGATGAGCCTGTTGTGGAGAGGACACATGTCTTTATACGTTGCTCGTCTGTTATCTTTATATTGGTGACATTGGAACGTTGCCATGCACCAATAAGCATTAATGGTGACTTTAGAAACCACATCTTTTACTAAATCTGCAGACACATTAATTGAGTGGGCGTAGCGTATATCCACTCTGAGATCTTGTCTCTAATGTCACCCTGCAGAGACAGAATTGAAGAGATTAGAGATATATTTGTAATACAAATTTGATAAATTTCATGTCATGAGCAAAATAGACCTTCCGCTTAAATTCACTGTTGCTCTTCTCTTTCAGGATGAAGCCAATGGGAAACACCTTGGCACTTGGTCCCCTGGCTTCCCTGAGCTCCATGTACACCAGAACTCTCCCCTCATCTCCTCAAAAGTTCAGTGCAGCCTCCTCTTCATGGCTCAAGGCCTTGGGGAAGTCCTGCAGGACCAGAGGGGCAACCTGAATCCCAAAGATGTTCCACTTCATAAGGAGCTGGAGGCCACCATCTCCCAAATCTACATGCTCGCAAAGTGTGTGAAGAATATTCTCGGAGGGGAATGCCCCTCTAAACCTATTCCACCCAAAATGCCCATATCTGTGTTTGAGAGGAAACAGTGGAGTCACACTCTGTTGAAGACAGCCAGGGACTATCTGAACTGGCTGGAGCATAACGTTCAGGTCCACATTTCAATGGTCAAAGCGAGAAATAACAGAAAACATAAAGTTCCTGTGGTAATGCGTCAGAAATACTATGAGGGGAGTGGATACCTCCTATAATTTTTTAACAACTTGTGATGGAGATGTGGTTACAGTCTATGGCAGCTTAAAATATTTTTTCAAGATTTGTAAATGTTTCATGTCTATTTTCATGTATACAGCATATTGGCATACATTTGGGACATTTATAATTTGCATTTATCATTGCAAATGCAATTGGTAATTCTATATAGACAATCTAAAGTCGTTAATATAACTGATCAAATCCCCTTTTTTTTCACAATTTTTGGTTTAAAGAATAGTTTGATATTTTGGAAAATACAATTTCTGACAGAGCCAGGCTGTTTCACTGTCACAAAAAACTAAACTATTAAACTTATAGCAATATATGTATGGGTCCTCGGCCCAAGTCTGGCCTATATACAGTACTTCCACATTTGGGCATAGTCTGGCTGTTATCCTTCGGTATTGACTGACAGCCAGAAGATTTTCTGTATGTGCATCAGAATTGGTCCAGATGTGGAAGTAGCATCTTTCAATATGGGACAAATATGGACCATGGAACTGAGCGGATACTGGACCAGAATAAAACAAACGTATGACCCAAGCCTTGATTTATTTTTCTATCTGGGTAAGCCAGCTGGCTGCTAGCTGAAGCTCCATATTTGCTTTACAGACAAAGATTGGTATCGATCTTTACATTTAATTTTCAGAATTGAACATTTGTATTTGCCAAAATGTCATACTACTTCTTTAAAATTATATCAGAAAAATAATTTGTTCAATTAAACTTGATATTTTGCAACAATTGACACGGTTCCCGAGTGATGGTAATTAATCAACTTGCCAACAAGGCAAATGAGAAGGGGCTCTAATACATTTCCTAATTACGACAGTTTGTTTTTTCAGCCTTCACAATGATTAATTGTTTTGCTCTGGCCATCTATCCCTTGTGAGTGGGCTACATTGCCTGAGGTAGAGAGAGAAGCTGATAAGAATCACCTTCAGAGAGCCACAAGGTTGGGCTCCAATCACTGTATTCTGCAGTGAAATGCGAGGACAGATGGACAGTGCACAGTAAGGCAGATAAATCTGTCAGACTCCCATCAAAGCAACGCAAGAGAACAACAACACTGTAACAAAGATTAATGTGGGCCTGGTCCTCTGCAAATTAAGTGATCAATTAATATTCTATTAGAAGTTCCAATGTGGTGTTGGTCTGGATGAGCTTCTTTAAGTTATTGAATTTTATATATTTATAAATTTGTTTTTATACACTTCTTTCATTGACTGCTGTGACCAATAGAAATTGTTCAATTGTTTATTTTGTTTTTTTTACAATACACATTCAACTGTTTTGAAAGCTTTGGTGATTTCAAGTTGACTTGGCTTGCGTGATCATTTTCTCTACTAAATTCAACCCAGATGTTGACGAGCAAACTTTAAAATACATGATTTTCTTTGGGCTTTTGGTAGCTTTAAAAGTTTTAGCATGCCTGTGACCCCTTGTATTGGATAAACTACACACATAGCCCAGTATAGAGCTGCCCTTCACACCTGTAGCACAACAGTTCATGAAAATATCAAAGGCACTACTAAAGAAATTCTGAATGTCACCGTTTTAGTTTCACAGTCACTTTTATTAAATAGCTGATACATATGCATGCACTATACACAGAAGTAATGACACATTCTTTGCGGTTTTAAAATATTCACCAAAACATAAAACAGCCGTTAACTTCTTTTAAAATGAAGCCTATTTTATGACATGAATGCTTTGACGCGAATCCTGATGGATGAGCTGCCTGCTATGTAGACCTGATGATCATCACGGATGAATGTATGAAGCCTTCTATGCACTTATGAAGTGTAAATAATCAAATCACATGTAGCATTTGTCCATTTTTGAGAGATTGGTCTTGGATATCTTCATTCCTTTGCCACTATAATGCAAAATTCTCCAAGACAGCAGTTCATTTGTAGAGAGTACAAAGCACCCTTAAGGTGTCCAATCAGGACATATTATTGGCCCGCTGCTGTTCCTGTACATCCTGAACCCGAGAAGAAAGTCAAACTCTCATACAGGAAGTAGCTCTGGCGGACTCTCTCCGTAGCAGTACTTTGCTTGAGGGTTTCGGTAGGTGTTCTCATGTTGAACACTCTGCATGAGAAGAAAAAAGTATAAACAAATTAATATATTTGTGTTTTTTTTTTTTTATTGTACAAACATACATTTTTCTGCTGAATGAACAAATTCAATACAATTGATCTTACAACTTAATTTGAATGTTCATAGGTAATAAAATATAACATTCATTCAGCACCAGAATTAAGAAAATGCTTATTTCAGTTATTTTAGTCTTAATTCTGAGTTTTTGTAAGCAATTAATATTGGGGAGAGCAACAATCAAAGCCACTACAGAATGGATGTGATCATATATTTTAATCTGTGGGGAATTATTGTATGATCTAAAACTGAAATAATTACATTCTATGAAGAAAACAACCAAAACCTGCTGTGGCCAGTTTTTGTGATTCAGGAAATTCATGAGACAGTTGCAATGAGTCGTACTGATGCATTAAAAGTTGTTTGTATTGTCACAGATGAATATTATACGAGCAAAATACTGACTTTAATTGTTAAGAGATGCGTGGGACGTGTGGTTGCTCATCTGCGGGATGACGGTTCTCAGTTTTAGAATAATCGAGTGGCTACATTTTAGACTTGTTCTGTATGACTGTAAGTTAGGAGAGCTGGTCTGTCAGAGCAGATTGTTTTAAATCCTATTTGTTTCATAACATACTTGTGAAGAGGTTCTACACTTGGCCAGGCAGAGCTCAAAATGATCCTCGACGGCAGTGAAGAGATTCTGGAAACCTTCAGCTGCACGATTCAGGAAGCGCTCGAGGAGAGGTTGCTGAAGAAGATAAGAGATAGAGAACTTGTGAAAAACACTCGAGAACAGATTTCATTCTGTTCCTCTTTTCTCCTTGTAGTCACTGCTATGAATAAACTGCAATATCAATATTAAACTTTGGGCCTCCTGGTATCTTGATTCTTGAGTTTGAACATTATCTATTGAAATGTATTCACGAGATACAGCATGTTGACAAGGTTTGCCATTGGTGATCACAGGAACAACCCAACCCCTGAAACATCCTTGATGTGACAAATCAGATACCTTATCAGGCTGGAGACAGCAAGACACGCAATACTCATAGATGCTACAGCAGCCATTGGCCAGGCAGCTTTTACAGATGTACTGTCTGGTGCTGGGAGCGTTGACATTACAGCAGCCGTTAACCAGCAAGTCTTTTCTCTCGCAGACATAACCTGCGAAACATTAAGCACATACATTGATTAAAGGCCACAGTCTTGTGGAGCTGTTTTATCATCACTGTTTGGTGATGAGAAACCGCTGTATTACTCACCAAGTTCATCTGTGAGCAGTGTCTTGCCCTGGATGGAGTTTCTGCACTGAGTAATCTGTCTGCTGCTGTTGCCCAGGTTGAAACGGACTTTCCAGGGGATGCGATGGTCTGAATCTCTAACCTCTAAGAGTGTGCGGTCCCGTATGGTCCTTTCCTCCTGCGAATTTCATGATGCGTCATCAAACAACATCTCAAAGTGGCAAATTTCAGACTTAAACCAGATAGGGATGAGAGAGATAGTGAACTGATAAGTCTACAGAGAAAAAAGGCAATGATTTCACCCCAAACATACACCTTTGAAAAACTGTGCTTGCAGGTTGCATTGTACTATTTCAAAAGTTGAGAATGGTCACACCAAATATTGACTTGATTTAGCTTTTTTCTGATTATAGCACTTTGTATGAAGTTAACTGATTCATGATGTTAATTTTTTAAAGCACCCTCACTTTACTTTTAGGGCCTAACAACTCTGCAGATTAATAGGCCATCTCATTTGCTTCTGTCTCTTCATGTAATCTCAGACTGACTCCATGATTTTGAGATCAGGGCACCAGACCATCTGTTGCAGGACTCCTTGTTCTGCTTAAGATAGTTCTTCATTATGATTCTGGCTGTATGTTTGGGGTTGCTGTGACAGTACTGTGCATAGTTTCACAATGCAATGTGCTCTTTTGGGATATAAATCCACATATGCCAAAGATCTTATCCAGATAGCCCAGCATGGTGCAGCGGGAGTAGTAGTAGTGGGAGTTTCTGTACCTGTTTGAGCGTGCTGGTGAGAAAGTAGATGAGCGACAGCCCGAAGACTACTCCCAGCACCCAGCGCTTTCTCAGTAGCCGCCGTAGCACCATCATAGCATGGCTTTGTTGTGAAGATGCCGGAGGTGACAGTGACAGTCCAAACCATCAAATCTCCACCGGCGGGTATCAACTGCCTGACCGACGTATTTGTCAGGTATAATGTAACGGTGTCTGACTGACTCAAAAAGCAAAGTAAAACTCTGTAAACTGACGTTAGCTAGCTTTATCTGACAGGAAATATGATAAATAAGACGCTTTAAGCTAGATTCCGGACAGCCACGTTAGCTAACCCATGTTGCAGGTTAAGTTACTCACAAAACAAGCAGTAGCTGTAAATATTACTTAATCTCTCAAAACAGTTAAGCAATGGTCAAGCAAGATAACATAATGACAGCTTGCTTTGTTAGCCTGTTAGCTAGCTGTCGTTAGCATTAGCTCTCTGTCTTTGAAAAGCTAAAGAGTGATGTTAAATAAAATGCTAATATATTACGACACAGTCTAGTGACGCAGTTTCGTCCCCTATGAAGTATTATTCGGTTTTGTTCAAGATTGCGTCTAACAGGCAGCAACTCTGATGTTTATCCAGCGAAATGTGACACCCACCATCAGCATAACACATTTTCCAACACGGATGTGGTTTGGTGGGTAGGAGGACGCCGATTGGCAGATAGGCGCACCTCAGTGACGCCATACAGGAAGTTTTTGGAGGTGAGCTGAGCTGGACCGTCGGAGAATCCTCAGCATCAACACCGTTGCTATTCTTACTGTTAACTATGACAACAAGAGCTGAGGGGCAATTCACTGAACTGATTCAGGTAAAGACGTCTTCATTGTTATGCAGCTTACCGTGTAACGCATGAAACACACACAGAATAGCAGAATAAAGCCAGTGATGCTGAGTTGCATTTTTCCAGGGCTGGATCATGTGGTGATGAGCGGTGTGCCATGCAGAGGAGACACAGCAGTAACACGGATGGCATGCCCTCTGAAAGGTGGGAAAATGAGCTCTCAAAAATAGGACAGCTGCTTTTCCCAGCCGATTATTTGTGTATTGTCTTCTTCATCCACTATCAAGCCAAATTTATGTGAACCCTCCTGTCCTCATACAGTCTTGGGCTTTTCTCATTGGTTTTGCCAAGGCCTCTTAGTTCCATGTAAAGCAAACTATAATTCTACAGCTTACAATTATATTCAACCCTTGTACAGCAGTGGGATGTATCTCTAAAGGTATTTGTGTGATCCAACAGATGCCCACATTAAAAAATTAAATATATGACATATAAAATACCCTGGTATTAATAATAATCCATGTCTGATAGGGTTTCTCAATAGAAAAAGTTGCATCCACGTCATTTTTCCCCACTCAGGAGCCGAAGCCAAACTCTGGGATCAGAGAGCAGCCTGGATGAGGGTGGTGTGTTCGACTGCCTGAAGCCTGACTCACCCGCGTCACCCCAGCAAATCTTCTCCGGCCTGGTGGGTGTCCCCTCCGGCTCTGTCTCCTCCGCCCAATTCCAGGCAGCCGGCTTAGTCCTCGGCTCTCCGCCTGAAGTTTTTATCCAGATGACCGCATCATCCAGAGAAGAAGGTGGACCCCACCGCTCGGAGGGTGGTCCTTTTCTTCCTCGGCCTCCCCCGCACCACCATCACCACCACCACCACCACTTCCACCACCAGCCCCTTCAGCACAGGACCTCCTCTCTGCTGCAGCAGGCCACCACGGCGGCCGGCTCGGAGAGGCACGGCTCTAGGGAGGAGGCCCAGGAAGACCCGTCCACCCCGGCCCCGGCCCTGTCTGAGCTGAAGGCAGTAGTCACCTGGCTGCAGAGGGGTTTCCCCTTCATCCTCATTCTGCTGGCTAAAGTCTGCTTTCAGCATAAGCTGGGTATGCCAGCATGTGGAGTAATAGTACTGGTATCTGTATCCAGTAGTACACCAAGTAAACAAAGTATCATTAGCAGCATAATATCGGGTTTTGTGATGATATTGCACCTCTCTTCTACAGGTATTGCTGTGTGTGTGGGGATGGCCAGTACATTCGCCTACGCCAATTCCACTTTTAAGCACCAAGTGTCATTACGGGTAACAAACAAACTTGCACTTTAGTAACTGCTGTGCTGATGCATTTTTTTTTTTTTTTTTAAGAGAATAACAACATATGATATTTTCAAATGTCAGTGTAAACCAAAATAGCTCTTCTGGGTCCGTATGTGTGATGAAAGGTGAGGTGTGTGTGTTTTCGTATCTGGAGCAGAGGAAACTGGAGAGAGCGGAAGAAGTGAAGTATCACACAGCTCAAATTGAAGTTATTTCACTGGTTAAAAAAATTATGCTGATACTGCTAATTTGACAGTTGTAATATTGTATTTTGTCAGTTTCTTACTTTATCTTAATGCCCCAGAGCATCCCTACCAAAGAGATGAGGCAGATTAATAATGCACCACACATTCAGTTAATATCATTACATTACTGCAAAATATAAAAAATAAAACTAGCATTGAATTAGATTTAAATGATATCATTTTAAAGCGTGTCTCTTTTTGCGTTACCAGGAGGAACGCTCTGTATTGGTTGCTCTTTGGATCTTAATGTTCCTGGCAGGAAATATCGTCTATATCTACTACACATTTAGTCATGAGGAGCTGCACAACAGG
The DNA here is from genome assembly GCF_021018895.1 of Seriola aureovittata. Taxonomy (NCBI): domain Eukaryota; kingdom Metazoa; phylum Chordata; class Actinopteri; order Carangiformes; family Carangidae; genus Seriola; species Seriola aureovittata. The sequence goes on from NC_079368.1 coordinate 20,595,895, forward strand.
TAGTGTACAAGCAGGTATTTTTACACTAGCTTTGTGTTTCTTTGCCTGTCATCTTATGTTTTGGATTTACTCTGTACATATTGTTTTTTCCACTCATTTTGTGTTGTGTAAGTCATTTTATTTGTACTTCCATTTTCTTTAGGGAGTGTTCCTGTTCTTGTCTGATCTTGTCCTGTGAGTATTTTGTGTTTATTTCATTATTTTTGTTTCCAGAGTTTTTCTTACATTATGTTAAACATTTGCCTTCCTGTTGCTTGTCATTCCACCATCCCAAGTGAAAACCCCAGACCTCCCTGTAACAAGTCATCTAGGTGTTTTCTTTTTTCCCCTCTAGCCTCATATTCGCCAAGCCCAACCTCAACAGCTTTGACTTCTTTGATCTGATCTGGGCAGTGGGCATCACTGACTTTGTCCTGAAATACTTCACCATCGGCCTGAAATGCTTTGTCCTCTTTTTGCCGAAAATTCTCCTGGCCTTCAAATCCAGGGTAAGAAATACACATTCATCCTTCTGGTCCTGAGCTCACCTACAGAAAATGTGACTTTTATTCATTTACTTGACATAGTTTTTAATGGGCGTCCTTCAGCTGAGTTTACCGTCTAACAAATTAGTGTTAGTTAGTGCTCTGCTGTATGAACCGTACATTAATGGTTACAACGTACACTTACAATAGCCCTAATTAGCAAAAGTAATGATGGTTCCTGCTCCTCTAATTTGTTAATTTTTAAGTTGAATTTGTTTTGCTGCTTTTGTCTATTACATATAGTTGTTACATATAGTAAACTGACTCTCTTTGGTTTTGAGTCTACAAAACCAAAGAGAGTCAGTGCTTGTTTTGTCCAACAGTTCCAAGCTACAACAGTCTAGTTGTAGGTTGGAACTGTTGGACAAAAAAAGCAATTTAACCTTGTAACTATTCCTCATTTTCTGCCATGTTGTAAATAACAAATAATTAAATAAAAAATAATGTATGAAGCAATAATGGAAATAACTGTCAATTACATCCGTACTAATGCACATGGGATGTTTACCCAAACAGCAATAAGTGCCTTCTGCTTTTTGTCCAACCAGTTCATGTAAAATCAGCTGGCAAAAAGCTTGGTTAAAACCTAACTAACCTAAGCTAAGATATCTCTTGTGACTGTAGCTTTGCAGGGTTTTATGTTTCCTGTAAACACATTACAGGCAGAGTAGACCAGGAAAACCCCTGATGGGCCTTCTTCTTGGCTTTAAAAGGACACTCCAGCAACTTAGTATTGCACTTTCAAAAACTTCATAAACTAACTTTTCGTCTCTAGTATGGATTAAGCTCAAAAATGACTGAATCCTACATTCCCCATAATGCAACTCAGTAGCATTCTCTTCCTGGTAAATGCTCATGCTTTTCAAACTCTTGCACTTGGCAAAGCTCCTCCGAATTTTATAGCGGATATTATACAACTGTTTTTACAAGCTGAGTCATTCTTATGACTGGTAAACTGATCGTAACAAATAAAATTTGTGGAGTTCCCTTTTTAAAAAAATTGATGAACTCCCTTAGTGGTGTTTGTCCATAACATGAATCACAGAAAGTTTGGTGTCAAAGTTGAGAAAGTTGTTCATAATTTAAAAAAACTATGATGAAATACTCCGCCGAGTGTAGAAAGTGCTAAAGGGTCACAGTGTGAAACTGTTTTGTATTCATAAGGTTTTAAATGGTACTCCTTAGGTGAGCTTGTGCATGTGGGTGTCTGCGTGCATTGTTCTGGCCTGAGGCAACAGAATATGTCTGCAAACACTCTCTCTCTCTCTCTCTCTCTCTTTCTCTTTCTCTTTCTCTCTCTCTCTCACACACACACACACACGCGCAGTCTTTGATTTCCATACAGGTGCAGCTCATATTCCTGGTGTGTGTTTGTGTGTTGGACGGGTGGAGGAGGAGAAGGGTTACAAAGTATTAGGATTAAATTTTCCACTGATAAACAGACCTACAGGCCTATCAGAACCACGGCAGCCAGCAACTGAGCTCATTTTCCCTCAAGGGGGTTGCTGGGGTGAGGTCATCCCTCCCTGGAGCTGGACCATTACCTGTACCCTCCACTCACATGTACACACACACACACACATACACACAGATATACTACACATACATAGACTATTTGACAGCTTTCACGGGACACATGTTGAGTTTTATGGCAATCAAAGATTGTATCATCACTGCCTTCTACTAGTGAACAGTGGCCCATGAGTCGCAGTCTACTCTCAACTCCTCCTGTCTACTTCATTACTGCATCCAACCATGGCTACACTAATGACCCTGCTTAATCACTGCAGTTAGCACGAGTCTGCACGAGTGACAGCTGCAGGCACGTATACAGAAGTTCCATGACGGTTTTGTTTTAAAGGCTCACGCTCATATTAACTGCTTATCTTTGAATTGTATTAATCGTGTGTTAAGCGTGTAAGAATATTCATTGTTGAACTGAACTTTCATTGGAAGATCTCTCTCTTGAGTCTTTTGGCACATGCAATATCTCCTAAATGTGGTCTTCTTTATATTGATTTGGTGCTCTATTTTGTTGTTGGTACTGCTCTGCATGTTTATTCTGTTGGCCTCAAGCCAGGAGAGGTTTTCTGTGGCTGTGGGAAATGTTTAAGCAGGAGCACACATGTCAAGTAATGCTGCAATTAATAATGTTTTTCCAATACTGACTGATACTTCATCTTTCAAAGAACGTTACAAATCAAAGGTGGCATCTTCAGATTGCTTATTTTGTCCCACTAACACTAAAGTCATAAAATATTTAATGATCTAAGAAAGCCAGAATAGCTTCAGTTCTGTGAAGCTTGAACCAGCGAAAGTGCAAAACTTTGGTAACTAATTTACAACTGAGTCAGCTTAGTCTAGACAAAGTCTTCCACCACCACACGCTGACATTTACTTATGAAACATTTCCTAAACAGATGAAAAAACAGAGCAATACACTTCCAGTTCTTGATGATATCTCACTGTTGTTCATATCTAGTTTGAATAAACTTCCTCTGAATGTAATGTCAAGTAATTGTTTCAGCACTAAAGTCCAGTTAAAGTCACATTTTCAGTCTTACAGATAAAAACGCAAAGTTGTGTTATTTATGTGTCTGTTTCCTTGTGCGGTGGTGGAGTGGATAAAGCGATCAGACAAAGTAATGAAAGCAAATAAGCAGGAAACTACTCAAACAAGGCCTGCAGTGGGGCTTACTCAAACTCCTTGGCTCGTGTCCAAACTTTAGATTTGACAGTTTTTGCGTGGGCGTGATGGGCACTGTGGGATACGAGGCTGAGGGGACAATAAGGAAGATGAATTAGCTGCTAGTAGAGGTCTTCCTCGCCTACCAACCTGGCTGCTTGTGGCTCTTTACCGGCAGTCATCAATCTTTGTCAGCCACCATCCAGGAAGTCATTACGCAAGCTGGGATGCCACGGGGCCATCGGGGAATCAAGTTTGCCTTAATTTCGGTCGACCTCTGTTTTTAACCGTCCCAAATCACTTAATGCACTTTGCGGCAGTGGGGACTTGGTCAGAAGTTCATTTCTTCTCTGTGATTATGGATGGGAGGGGAGGTCCTTTTTAAAGGCAGCTATAGCGAGCCCCCCATAGGGCTGGGTTTAATATGGGCTCTGGGTAGCAGGTGGAGAGAGCCGCTGCCAGTTTCCCTTGCAGAGTGGGGAAATTGCCTGTACTGCTGTGAAACTGTAGAGCTCTGGACAGCGGCCATGTTTAGGCTGGAGGCGTGCTGTTTTAAGCTTTTAATACCGCACTGCTCTTGACTAGATAGAAGAGTGCCCTGAAGCCATTCAGCTCTTTCTGCTGTTTTCGACAGTTGTGGACATTACAGTTTTGGACAGAACATATTGTCTCCATTTAATATATTTACATTTAGTCGAAACTTGGGTTAGGACAGCTGAGGTTCCTTTTTGTTTTGTTGTTTCTTTTTAAAAAAAACTGCCCTAAACGGCAAAATATTAAGTTGGCGCATTCACAGAACTGCCATCTGCAGCAGACACAAAGTTTGATTAAAGCATCTAATGAGGCCTCAGCAGCTATTGTAGTTTTTCTAATTTTGTGTATTTGTCCAGGGGAAGTTCTACCTGCTGATTGAGGACCTGAGCCAGCTGTTTCGGGCCCTGGTGCCCATCCAGCTGTGGTACAAGTACATCATGGGAGAAGACCCCTCTAACAGTTACTTCCTGGGAGCCACACTCATCATCATCTACACCCTCTGCAAGGTAATAACACTGTGCTAGCATAATATGAAGTCTACAAGCTCCCATTAATAAGAACTGCACAGGTCAGCGTCCACATTCTCTGAAAACAGTTGGAAGAAATATTACTTTCAAGAGAAACAAAAAATATTAAAACTGAAATGTGCGACTGAAAGTTTAAAGGAGCTATTTGTAAGAATTGCTTTTGCTACATAGCCAGCTTTAGCATTAACAGCTGTTTACTAACCAATCTAGAAGAAACGTTTTGAGTTCAGCGTCAAACTTCATTCCTTTACTCACCAAGAGCTGACTCACCAAGCTCCCCAATGTTAACTATCATCTCTATCATGTCTTTTCTTCTACTGCACAGCCCGTCACACACACACACACACACACACACACAAACACACACACACACACACACACACACACACACACATACACACACACACCTCTCCAACATTGACATTGGAGGGTGGGTTTGTACGACAATCAGACATTCATGCTGTAATAGGTCAGGTGTGTGGAAGTGAGAAAGGAACCTGGTTTTGAACTTCCCTCCCAAGCTCTCTCTTTTAAAAAAAAATGATTAACACATTCATTCCTCTAATTTCATGTGTTTGCAACTGAATGTAACACTGTGAAAGCCTTCCAGGACAGGCTGTCTAAAAATGTTCTGTGTTGTCTCCATATTCAGATGATAACGCATCCAGTCTGTGAAGGCAGAAATTTCACCCTGCCTTCAGTTGCTGCTGTTCAGAGCAGCATCAAGTATTTTGCCTTCCAATGTGGTCAGAAGTGTCGCTAGTTGGGTCCAGAAAATGGAAATAGTTCATTTGGGATGCAGTAAGGGTTTAATACAACGGCAGTCCCATCAGATTTAGGTATTTCTTGTGTAGTCAAGTAGATTTTGTTTTTTTGCATGATAGTAATGGAGGAAAAGTCAGGTGGGTCATCAAAACATTTGGGTCCTCGTAAGTATTGGTCAGAGGGAAATTTTGGTACAAGAGTGCAGCTGGATAAAAGTGAGGTGATCAGAAGAATCATTAGGACTCATCCTCTGGGGAACATTTATAAACTCAATTGTCTTATTGGTTGAGTTTACAACGTATAACCCGCATATTGCACTCTTCACGAATTAGTTATTCGTTTCCGGGGTTGGAAAGAAATTTGGGCTTGGATTACTTTTAAACACAGTACGTTGTAGGGTGTCAAATGAGCAGTGATACTTTTAAAATAAGAATAAATGTCAAAATTACAAATACCTCGACTAAGGGACGTGTGGAAGGAGAGGGACAGGAAGGGAACAGGAAACCCACAGTCGGGGTCACAGCAAAGTCACATACTGATCAGTTACATACATTTTAACTTAAAAAAACTTCTGTAAAAAAAAAAAAAACCCTAGACATATGAGTCAGTTTCACGATATCGTATGGGAAGCTGAAATAGTGAAACTAAGTGGAACTTGGCTGAATGAATCTCTGACTGTTGCAATGGCATGTTATTTTCTCTTTGACGTCATCACTGTCATGCGTTCTGTAATGTGTGTTGACAGTTGTAGTGTCTTGTAGCTTGTTTTAATACAAAAGTGACTCACCGGATGTAGTTGTGGATGATTAAATTGTTCAGCTGAACAGTTTCCTCGGTGTGCGTGTGTGCTGAGGTGCAGCACTTAGGTTTTTTCCACGATGGCCATAAATCACTGATTCACTGTTGTCCCGTGTTGTGTCACACTGGGCAACAGATAAATAAAGTTTAGGGAAATGGACTTTGTGATGGCTTCAGTTTAAATGAAATCAATAAAGTTGCGTGGAGCTGTCCGCCACTTTGGTCCAGACTGAAATATCTTAACAACTGTTGGATGGATTGCCATAAAATGTTATACAGATGTTCATGTCCCCCAGAGGTTGAATCCATACTGACTTTGGTGATCCCCTGACTTTTCATCTAACCCCATGATCATGTCTAAAGTGTCTAATACACACCTGCAAAACCAAGGACATTCCCATCAGCGTCAGCTGCACATGTTAGCATACTAAACTGAGATGGTGAACATGGGTAACATTATATCTGTTACACATCAGTATGTTATGATTTGCAGTGTGAACATGCTAGGATACTGACAGTCGCTTTTTGCTCAAAGCACCATTTGGCGTCAGCACAACCTCACAGAGCAGCTAGCACAGCTGTAGACTCCTTAATCCTGTTCTCATAAAGACTTTATTCTTTATTGTCTTGCAGTCCTTTGACATCTGTGGACGTGTATCTGCCATATGCAAGGCCATGGTCATCCTTTGCAGCTCCCAGGTCAGATTCAGACAAATTTTACACACACACAAACGTATGCACAATTTGCATTTTTGCATCGAGAGTTCAGAATAAATCTAGAAGAGTTTAATCCTCCAACTGCCTCTCCCTGTAATTTCATCCAGAGTTATGGAGTGAGGGCCGGCAGCCAGCAGTGCAGCGAGGCGGGCGATGTCTGTGCTATTTGTCAGGCAGATTTCAGAGAGCCCATAGCCCTCCTCTGTCAGGTAAGGACTCAGTTAACTAGTAGGGTGAGGTTACACATTTAAAGAGGAACTAGGCTGAAAAGTAGCGTTTTTCTGTTGAACCTCTGACCACATCCAGCATCACTGATGGGTGTGTTTAGGTGTGGTCAGAAGGGTGATGTGTTGCACTTGTGCACCTGTTGCCATAATTTACACTTCACAGTGATGTCACGGTGTAGTGACACACCCTGAAGTAAATTCAGGGTCACTGCAGCAAGGTGAAAAGTTTATCCACTGGAAAATAGTAAAAAGTATTTTCAAGTTCCTCTTTAGGTTCTCGAAATGAGAAAGAAACCACCTGTTTAAGCAACAGTTTACTTGTGTTTTCCTTTCCATACTCCCATGGTTATCATTTGATGAAATATAAGTGGTCCTTGAAGGGAGGTCAGAGGTCAGTATCAGCTACTGAACAGTGCTTGCGGATCTTTAATTGTCTCTGATGTTCATACTCAGTAATTTCAGTAAATCTAAACCTTGAATGTCAAATGCAAGAATTCTTTGCCACATTTTTTCTTCTTTGTCGAGAAAATGAAACATGTGCCTCTACACTGTGTTCTGCAGCACGTGTTCTGTGAGGAGTGCCTGTGTTTGTGGTTCGACCGGGAGAGAACGTGTCCGCTATGTCGCTCGACTGTCATTGAGACCCTGCGATGCTGGAAGGACGGCACCACCTCAGCTCACTTCCAGATCTATTAAGCTATGACAGCGTATATCGTATACACACACGAAAGTGCATTTGCGCTGTAATGCAAGTGAGAAAATGGTGTGTCATATTTCTTTGTTTATCTTAGTGAAGTAATTCTTTAAACCAGGTTTAAGCATAATTGCAGTAACACACATTTGTAGGGCTCTTGATTTTAGAGGCATTTGAAAATACCAGAATAATCAAATTATTAAGTGGAGCATGTGAAGCTGGTGGTAGGAGCCCTGGGCATAGACATGAAGCTGCACTATTGTCTGTTTTACAGTTGGACTGTTGTCATACAGCAATAGTCCCGATTATTTTGTACATGTTGACTTAGACACTGTTGTAAACTGTGAACATTTATTTTACACTACACATTATAAAAGAATGTTGCTTTAATTTAATGTGGTGGTAATGTAAATAGTCACAGCATTTCACACTTCTTCTGTATTCTTTATGTTTTTGTCATTTCTGTATAGTGTCTGTATTACTCATTTACAAAATACTACAATATACTTAACATAATTTTTGTTTGGTATTTAGTTTAAAAGTTTGCAATGCTTATTTTTAATCAAGCAAAATGAAATGTCTCACAGAGTAGATTGTAGGTAGAAAATCACTTCAAACATTTGTTCTTGGTGAGCAAACAATTGGGTTATTTATATAATGAATTGAATGGTGCGTGACTTTGAATTATCTGGACTGTAACATGACATAGTATAATTGTTTGTGGTGCCATCCTCGCAGCGTAATCTTAACATTTCGATGCAGAAAGTGTGGTGCAGATGATGAAGTCAGTAGGATGTGACTTTTTTCTTTCTTTTCAGACATGAGTTGGAGCTCTCTGCGAGTATTGTTAATATGAGTAATTTCCTCTAGAAGAATTCATTGTTGGGTTGCATAATGTCAAGAGGTTTTCAGTTTTTAATGAAAGCACTTTATCCCACTATATCAAGTATTTGTTGTCTAATTGTAGTGACACCTTCAGAGAATTTGTTTTAGAAAGATTTTTATTATTTTAACTGCTAAAAATCCATAAGAAATATTTAGGAAGTATAAATAGCAAACACTTTATAAAAGACAGTTAATGTAATTCTGCTCACATTACACGTTATATGAGAGAAAGCTTATTTCCATAAATCACAGACAGCATTAACAGCATAGGTTCCTATGCACAGGTCCTGTATCTTGTTCATGATAAAAAAAAAGCCACTTAACACTGCCCCCAACAGATAATGCTAAAGCACAGGAGAATGTATCTAAACACTGTAGAAAACATCTATAAAAACACCCATCCTCTCATTTACATGTTTGTTCTTACAGAATAGCTTATTTAAAAAAAAAAAAAAAAAAAGGTACAGTGTATTATGAAGCTCAGAAACAGGTGTATTTCGGTGCATCTTTCAGGATTGCTACACTAATTTTAGCCTAAATGCATTTGAAGGTCTGATCAGTTTAACCCCTTTGCACTCATACACCGTGGGAGGTGAACATTCAGAGCCGTCCTATTAGTTAGCTTTCCCCTCCGCTCTACCAGGGGAGGATGACATCACTGTTTTGAAACTGGGATGACAGAATCGGAGAGTCACGCAGGGGCAGGACGTGCAACTGACTGACTGCAGGGCTGCTAGGGGTTCAGTGTGTCAGCTCGTTCTGAAGCTCCTGTAGTGCATCCACATCGGGCGTGAGAAAGTCTTCATGGAGTTAAGTCAGACACAAAGTTCCGACCTTCAAACACACATTTAACCCCGCTTCCTCCTCCTTCCCCTCCTCCGTCGGTCTTTCTGCACAGCTTTTCCTGGATCGCATCCTCCGACGCTCCCGCATCCCCTTAGTGCAAATGATGTGAGCTCGTTCCTCGTGCGTGGTCCTAAACAGATACAATACATGCACTTAATTGAAAGAAAATCCGTAAAACAAATGTTTGTAAAGTTAAATCCGTAACGCTGTAAACGACAGCATTAATTTCATGTTATTACTGTGCATTGTGCATGTTTTGAACATAGTTATTTTTTAATGCTTTCAACCACGAAAATGCAAAACCTTTTCCCAACAGAAATCTGAAATTTCAGCAATTACTAGAAAAACATACAAATCCGGGATATTTTATGATATACAGTGCACTGATTATAAAACAAATGAGTAACGAATGAACCTCTACTTTGCCAATTTAAAACATTAATTATAAGCTACTTAGGAGACATTCCTTAAATATAAATAGTAATAAACCCACCCAAAACCTAGTTTGCTGTAGGCTTACATGATGTGCATATTGACCTATAACCTGACCCAGTGTTTTGTTTGGAGCTAAATTTAACATTTCTATATCAAATCGGTGTATGCTGCATGTTTTTGAGGAATTAAATCAAATTTTGGTACTGGCACTGTACTGATACAGTGGTACTGGCTTGATAACTGTGTAAATAAAAACAAAACTAAAAACAAGTATATTTGCCGGTTAAATAGCCTAACTAAATTCGAGGTTCACCTTATTTAAAATGTAGTAATTTATGGCGTTTCTCTCGTGCTTTTCTCCTGATCATTATGAAGCTTACACTGTAGTGGTATGGAAATATTTCCCCAACTTTTAAGAGGATGTAAAGAACATTTTGTCAGTTTTTCAAAAAACCTGAAAAAACAAATTTCCTAAATTTGCAGAGTAGCGCTGAAGGGAAAAACTTCTGTAGGCTACGGCTAACAAATTCGCCCAAAATGTACACTTTGTATTAACTTAAGTTCGTGCAGCAGGTGATTAACATTATTTTAATTCATTCAAGTGTTAACACGTAACAAGTAAATGAACGTTTTCACCGAAAATGTAACAGATATTTGTTCATAAAACTCTTCTCCATAATGTCTGGAGGTCGTGGTTTACTCAAAATCCAGATGACGTGTTATTAACTCACCTGTTGCTGGTGTTGTCGCCTCGCGCCCTACAGATGTCGCCTCGCGACGAACAGCACGAGCACGGTGAGGTGTAATGCAGTGCACAGGAAGCTCTTCAGGTGGCCTCGCCCGGCTACAGCCACCGCTCCTCTGTCCCCGCAGCTGTAGCCTTCGTCTGTCTCCCCGGCCGTCCAGCCCTTCTCCAGCTGGTCCCCGATCCTCCGCAGGCGCGACGCTAGCAGCTGAGCCACTGAGCACGGTGAGGGTCTGCGGGCACTGCAGGTGGAGTCACCGGGCAGGAGCAGAGGCTGGTCTATCGGCAGCCAGCACATCTTCTCAGACAGAGCAACAACTCTTCTCTCTTTAAGTCTTAGAAATATATTGCCCTCCTTCTCCTCTCTCACCAAACCTTAACTGTGTTTGTATCCCCCCCCCCTTCTCTCCTTTTCTCCCTCTCTCCTTACTGTATTATTCATTACAGTGTCACATGATGTGGGGTTTACATCATCTTTTCCCAAAAGAGCGATGCAATGGTTAACTCTTGAATCACACTTTGTCTGGTTTTATCTTTTGTTACATGGTGTTCTTGGACATTGTGCTCGTTTCTTACTTTTCTGCTGTAAAATGTGCGTTTTTTAATTATTTTCCAATATGACCACCCCACCGGCTTAAAATGTGAAATATATGTATTTATTTGGCCACAAAAACACATATCAACAATTGACAATTGCCGCGTCTATAATAAAACTGAGGAATAGAAAAAACGCGGAACTTGTAGCACAGCACCTTGTGTCTCATCGGACTATTTATGCAGAAGCACATGGATTTATTTTTCGGGAGTGCAGGGCCATGGCTCTCTTTACCTGATCTGTGTAACTTATAAACTTATACGACACAGCTTTATATCTGTGTAAAGGTGTGTTTTGTCAACGATGATTGAGAAATATGGCCGATGACGAGCTCGATGCGTTCAGGGAGAGTTGGAAACGAGAGTTAACATGTAAAAAAGATGAGCAGCGACCTGCAGGTGCTGCTCCCCCTTCCTGGGATGTTCCTGGTCAATCGGGCCCGAGAGACTCAAAAAATAGGTATTTTGAAGACTTGAAAAATGTAACCAAAGCCTCTAGTCCTTTAAAAGCAGAAGAGGATGGCTGCACTGAGGATGAAGGATGTGCAGGTGAAGAGGGAGGAAAAGCTCCAGAAGAGACGGAGGATCAGCCTGAGTATGTGTCCATTGCACGTAGTTTGCTGGATGGGAGGACCAGTCCCCTGTTGGACAGGATTCAGGAGGAGAGGACAAGGAGAAAGAGGCAGTATCACAACAGGACAAATGACTGCAGCACATCCCTGCAGCAGCAACTACAGCCTCAGAGAAAGGTCAAGAGAGACAAGGAGTTGGTGGATCAACTCATTCAGGATCTGGTATGAGGAGGATGATGATGGTGGTGATGATCAGGATGGTGGTTGACCAGAAATCAGCTTGGTGTATAATGTCTACTGCAATTTTATCTTTTTTGCAGAATGAAGTCAATGACATTCCCTTCTTTGATATTGAGTTGCCGTACGAGTTAGCCCTGAAGATCTTCCAGTATCTCGACTGCACTGAGCTGGGTCGATGTGCACAGGTAGGCTGCCATTGTCAAACTATTCCTGGGCTTGTGACATGGATTTGGATATAGTTTTATGGGACTTGGCCTACAGCTTGGGAGACCTGGAGCAGAGTTTTCAACTAGACACTGACAAAAAATCTTTTTCTGCAGATGAAACAACAAATTAGAATTAATAAAAAGCAGCTAACTGTAACTGTAACTTTAACTTTTTTTGTCTCGTCCCATTTGCTTTGTGTAACATGATCACACTGTGTGCACCTTGCTGATATCTTGTTTTAGCCTTCTTGGTAGTGTGGTGGTTTTTTCTTGGAACTCAGCAAACTTCAGGTTTTAAAGCTGCACCTCTTACAACTAAACCAGGTCCCCAGTCTGACCGTTTGAGATACCACAGAAACCCTCTAAATAGGTGAATTAAAATCAACCATAGACAAGGATTCATTTAGCACACAGAGATTCTGAGAATTCAAGCCAAGCAAATATCCTACATAGAAAAAATCACCCCAAGACAGAGGAAAAAAGGATGCTAACATGTGGGGGGGGTACATCCGTGGGACTGTTGCTAGGGCCATCTGGTTTCAGTACAAAGAAGGATTATATTTTTAATTTCTATATTTTGTTCAGTCTCCTCCGCCCCCTTCCTGAGCCACACCAGGTCGCGATGACCTAGACAAGATGTTGTTACTTAACTGAGAGTCAGGCGTCGTAGTATTGTCTTTCAAATCCTCGCTCATCCTGATGCACTTAAGGTATCTCAGGAAAGTCACTTGCTTATTACATAACTTGGTTTTAAAGAATTCAAGCAAACTTAAACAAACGTTACCTTTGGTGAGTACATTGCTTTGCCGTCACCAGAAGGCCTGAGCGCCCTCTGGTGTCTGAGGTTTTAGACCTAAGACGGCACAGATCAGCTGTTGCTAGAGATGAACCCCCTTATGCCGCATCTGCTTCGTCATCAGCTGTCACATAATTGTCATTTTGGAACTTACATATGCACGAGTGATTTTTCTTCTTTTCTATACACACTGTGTATTATGAATATATTATGAGTAAGCATTATGGGTGATAACATATTCCTCTCTCCCACCTGCCAACTAAGGATATCGCAGCGTGTTAGCGTGTCCAGATGCACATTAACCACAATGTCTAACCATGTTGTAAGAACTCAGATTTACTATCCCCCCGGTATTGTTAGGTTTCCACTAAGTTTCCTGTTTTTTGGGGGCATCAAAAAAACGTACATGATATGACACATTGAGTATGAGGTTGTATAGTTACACAGTTGCTATTGATACATAATACAATGAACATCAGAGTACATGTATAATTTCTCAGCAGAAGCCATTTACAACCAATGCATGTGACTTAATTTGGTATAGATTAATAAATTACATTCTGTGTGACAGATCTACAGCATTTGGCAGCTTGCCTGGCTCGTAGAGCACAAACAAATGCAGTGATGCAAGCTTGTAATGTATGCTGACTCAACCCACGGTTACACTGTCCAATGTCCCTCCCAGGTGAGCCGGGCATGGAGAGTTCTTGCAGAGGACAGTGTGCTGTGGTTCAAGATGTGCACGAGGGAGGGTTATCATCAGGATGCCAGTGTGTCCGACTCCCCCTGCTGGAAGAGCACGCTGCGAGACTGCAGGAACTCGGCCAAAACTGTGAGCTCCAACTGGAAGGTAGGCTTGAGGTGTTCGAGTCCAGTGAGACCGTCGCTTTATTACCCAAAGGCAATACCTGCCCAGAATTGTGTCTGCTCATATTAGTGCATAATTCACCTCACATCAACCACACGTTTGAGTAGAATTGACAGTGCACCGTGGATTGAACTGTATGTATCTGTGGTTCTCGGTGTGATACAACACAATACAATACAATAAACAAAAAATGGGATTTTAACATAATGGCAGGCAATGATTGGAAAGTTCTCTTCTGGGTTTAATTGGAAAAAGGAGAAAATAACAATAATAAAAGTGACCAACAGTTGAATTAGAGTTTAAATTACAAATATTACCATAATGTCTTTACAATATATTGGACAAAGTTTTCAGCTAAGTAATATTTCTTGTCTAGAATCGAGTGGGATCCATCAGCCAGCTGCAGTTCGAGCTGGGGAAGGTGCTGTGTGACGTCAGCTCCTGTGACAACTTTGTCTTGGCCGGGTGAGTTTAAGGTCACCTCTTACATCAGATGTGTTTTAATGATAACAGAAACTTTTCCTGCTCATGCACTCTAAATGAATCTGCCTTGTTTTCTGTGTCACTCTTTATAATCCCACCTAAATATTGGCATGTAAAGAACCCTTGGTTATAAATCTTCTGATTTATGACTGGGAGTCTTATCTAACAGCAAAGGATGAAATGACACAGAGAGATCATGGCTCAGTGTCTTACGTTACATTTTAAATAAAGATGGAAAGATGTTTTCCAGTTGTAACTATTTTTTGTATTTTACTTATAGATTTTTGTGCAAAGTGTAGAGTATTAATACCTTCAATGAAAAAAGTAATGCATATATTTGAGATATGAGTCACATATAAGCAACCTGAATAACAAAGAATGTTAGGATAGTGCAGCATTTGTGAACATGGCCGGAGTAACAGTTAACTTGGTTACTAACCCCAATTTAAACATCCTCATATGAACTGATTTCAGATTCTGGGGACAGCTTTAAGGCTGTAAGTATATGGCAACATTTCAGTTCACAGTGGTAAAGAAATGACAGCTGCAACCTCCAGCATTGACAAAATTTACCTGAGCTTGTGGTCGAGGCCATGTTCATCTCTCTCGCTCTAGGTCATCTTATTGCCTTGACTACTGCAATGCCCCTTCATGCACAGTGAAACCTTTGCAGATGGTCCAGAATGCAGCAGCCCGTCTGGTCTTTGTTCAGTGCAAAAGGTCACATGTCACTCTGCTACTCATCGACCTACACTGGCTACCCGTGGCCCGCCCGAATCAAATTCAAGTCACTAATGCTGCTGTCAGAGTGACTTCTGGTTCTGCTCCCATCTACTTGAACTCAGTCACGCCGCCTTATGCTCCTTCTTGGCTGCTGCGTTCCTCAAAGGAATGTCGTCTGTCATTGCCATCCCTGCACACAAGACGGTCTCAGTGCAGACTGTTCTCGTCTGTGGTTCACCGATGGTGGAACAAGCTACTGAATGCTATCAGAGCAGGGGCGTTCATGTCTATCTTCAAGGATCTCTTGAAGACTCACCTCTAACACTCTAACATGCCTAACTAGCACTTACTATGCGCTTTGGGTGCTCTTCTTTACCAGATCTCCTTGAACTTATTGAATAGATGTAGTACTTAGTCCTGACACCAAGGTCTCCTACTGCACTGAAGCTTTAGTGATGTCCCTCACCTGTAAGTCACTTTGGATAAAAGCCAAATGAGTAAATATAAACGTAAATGTAATTTCAGCTCATTGATGCATATTTTTACACTCCTACTAATGGCGGTAGTTAGTGAAGAGTCCATGAAGAGCAGCTTAACTAAACTAAACCTGCTCTGAAATAACCAAAAGCTGTGGCAGTGATAGATTGTCTGGGCTCACAGGAGCCTGATAGACTGCCCACGAGGAGATGTGCAGCATCTCCAGGGAGTGATGTGATTAGATTCCCATTGGTCCTGCTGTGTCTCATTGGAGATTGTTTGTATCTTTTCAGGTTAGGGAGCATGTAGGAGACACACTGTACAAAAACAGTCTCCACAAAAGAAAACTTTCTTTTTCAAAATGTGAACATACTCTTAAATTCTTTTTCTTGATATTGTAGCTGTTAACAAATTCACAACATCAATACTTTACCCATTATTGGTGCTTAAAGGGCAATTCAGCTAAGTGAAAGTACTTGAATTTGTTTAACTAGAAAATAATCAATAGCAGTTAAGAATAATCGAGATAGATTCAATTGCATCCACAAAATCTTATTAGAAAATCACTAGAATGAGATTTGGCACTTAGAGGGCAACATGAGTCTCATTAATCCAACGACTCCTGGACACACACGGTGTCATAAAGGTCTGTCGAGGCTTCCGTGAAGACTGCAGAGATCTGTGCACAAAGTTTCCTGCGCATAAAAAGTTTTGAAATCACTTGGATTCAGCATCATCGTCCTGTTGCTAGTTGGCCTTGAGGTGATGTACTAATTAAGTGAAAGTGCGTATTCCTATTGTTTACTTCCTGCCAAACCCCTGCGATGCCAATCTCACACACACACACACACACACACACACACACACACACACACACACACACACACACACACACACACACACACACACACACACACACACACACTCACACACACATTTACACCCTCTGTCACACACTCTGTCACTGTGTCACACACGCTGGCTGTGAGGCGGATACTTGCTCAGACACGATGGTATCTGTGGAGGAGGTAACGTTGGCTGGTTTGTCGTCTCCTGCAGTGAGAGCTCGCTGACTGGAGTGAAGAGGTGGCGGGGTGGGGGTGGGTGGGTCGAGAACAGAACAGAACAGAAGAGAACAGAAGCTTGTTGAGGCCCACGGGGTGACTTTGTTGTCAAAGACGACGTTTTATCAGGTTGTACCAGAACAGGAGCAGGTCGCAGTCCAGTGTGTTGAAGAAATGTTGTTGTGTAAAATTTGACTTTCAGGCTGCTGCATGTATTATTTTAAGATGATAATAAATCAATAGTACAGCAAGTTATGAGACATTTGTGTAATTGATGCAAACTGAACAATAACTGAGGAGACTAGTAGCCTCTGTTGACCTCTGCACACATTGAGCCACTGGTTGGATTTCGACAGAGGCCTTCTGGATGGATGGATGGATGGATGGATGGATGGATGGATGGATGGATGGATGGATGGATAGATACTTTATCCCCTAGGGGAAATTCATGTGTCCATTAGCTCATTGATGATAATAATATCAGTTAACAGAAACTGAACAAAAGCTTTTAGTTTCTTGTTACAAAGTAGAGAAAAAGTGAAAAGGCCAGTGAATAAATCACAGTTGTTTTAAGCTTTATCTTTGAGGTGTCGGGCTGAAGCTAATAATTATTTTCAGTATTGATTAACCCACTCATTTCCTCATTTCATTGATTATTCATTTTGTCTCTAAAATGTCAGAGAATAATGAAAAATGCCCATAACAGTTTCCAGAGTTCTTCATATGTCATGTTTTGCCGGAACAAGGAAATGGATTATCTGCTTAGAAATGTCTGACAAGGAGTCAGAGTGAGTCCAGGAGGAACGTGTGAGAGGAGAAATGAATCAGTGGCGACAGGATGACGTCAGGTGTTCTTGAAGAGACAAACTCCAAAAAAAGAATTGGCAAAAAGCTTTCCTCAAGCCTTTTTGTACAAAGCTAAATATTTGAATTATGTGTGTGCAGTGTGACTTGATGTTTCTCGTTTGTTTTTCAGATACACATCTGGTGATGTGAGGCTGTGGGATACACTGCACTGGGACTCCAAAGCCTCGTTTCTAAAGCCCAACAGCCTGTCAGCTTACACGGACCCCAGACCACATGTTAGTCACGTCCAGGTCAACAGCACGGTGGCTGCCGCTGCTTATGAAGATGGTAAGTGTGTGTGTGAACTATGGACACTATGGACACTTCTTGGTATATATCCATCATATCTTTGGGAAATCGTCATGTTTAAATAATCAAACAAAAAAAAAAAAACGGGTAGTAGTCAGACTGTGTGTCACCCCTCAGTCACTGTGTAGTCACTGTCACGGTCACTGTGCTATCCTCGGCACAGGCTGTGTGGACCTGTGGAGCACGGAGACGGGCGGGCAGCCCCTCTACCACTATCAGAGCCCAGGGAGGATCCAGGCCTTGGCCCTGAGCCCCGACAGCCCCGTACTGGGCTCCGCCGCGGGGCCTGACGTTCGGCTCGACGCTGCTGATGATTGCGGCTACTGGAGGACAGTCTGCCGGGCCCAGCTACCTAAGACTGTGAGTCAGGCAGATTAATTCTTTGTATGTGTGAAATGATCCATACTGACGTGTTATTGTTTTAATTAATTGGTTGCACTTCACACATTCTCCTCTTGTGACTTTCATCTGAAAATGTTTTATTTTTTATGGGAAATAATGATGGAAGCATTTGACACCCTTTTCCAAATATCGTGGCTCCACAGCTTCTGGCAGGAAATTATATTAATGTTGAAATAATTACTTGATTAATTATTTAGTTGACCAGTGCTGATGAGCTGTTCAAGTCTTTAATCTGGGAAAAAGATTAGTCGGTTCCTAGTTTGTTGAATATAAGTATTTTCTGCTTTTGTCAGATTATATATAAAATACATATTTCAGAATTAAACTGTTTTGAAATGAAAATGTATAAACATTTATTGATACATTTTGGAAATTAAGCAAATGTTCTATTCATTAATCTATCAATATTCTTCAGTTGCAGCTGTAAACTGAAAACATTTCATAGTAAATCTTCAAGGAATTAAACCATCTTCTTGAAAAAGATATTTGACATTTCTTCCTTCTAAAGTCACTTTTGGCTGTAAATTGTTTGGAATTTAAGCTACACAACCAATACTTAAAATAGTGAAATGAAGTTAAATGCTTTACATATCACAGCAGTATGAGTTCAGTAAACTGTCTGTCGGTGTTGGTCTGTGTGGCAGGTAGAGAGCCTGGTTTTGGTGCCGGGCAGGGGTCAGCAGGGCCCACTGGCGGCCCTGGCAGCGGGAGAGGCTGTGCTCCTGCTGGACCCACGAGATGACGAGCCACGGACGCTCCACTCAGTCTACGGCCATCCCATCACCTGCCTGGATGCCTCCGACTCCGATGTTGCACTCGGGGTAAAGCGCACGGGCTGGGCAATGCACGACGGAGGCAACAAGGTGGGTTCAGTGTGTCTGTACAGTTTCTGTGAAATATATATTTTTTTAGTTAGCAGCAAATATCTTAACCAAAGTTTTTCAGCCACTGGCAACTACTGACTAGCGAACAACTGATTCCAGTAAATAGTGTAACATTAGCCGTTAGCAAAATATCAGCAATTCGGCAAGATGTTCCGCTCAGACTCTAGATTCATGATTCATTTGCACCTCAAGGTTGATAAACTCTGAATTTACATGGACAGCCATGGTGGAGGTGTGGCTTCACAAGATTACCAACATGGGAAACAGGCCCAGATCGTAGATCACACATGAGTGCTTTGGAAGGAAGCTCTCATTCAGCAGACTTGTTCAAAGCAAAGTGAGCCAATTAATTAGAAAAAAAAATCTCAAAAGAAATCAATCAGAGATAAAATATCACAAGTTGTCATTATTACTCACTAATCTGCTGAAAAATCAGTATTTTTCCAGAAAAAGAGACTGGTAGTGTTATTTAAATATTAATAGATCTACATGCTGCCACCAACTCATGTATAGTGAAGATGATTATCTAGTTCATTGTGAGCAGCACTCTCGTGTGGAATAACAATCTGGTGTTTGTATGTTAATGGAATTGATGGAGCTGTATCAAGTCCTCTTTTGTGCTTTCTGGAACTGAAAAGTCTCCGGAAGAGAAATAAACCCAAACAAAAGCTTGAATGTTGACAAACAAGATGGCAAAGCCTCAGAGATCTGCAGCTGGATTTTAGATGTTTTGTAAAAAAAAAAAAAAAAAAAAGGAAAAACAGGCTACCCAGACCCTACTACCGTAATTGAAATGAAAGGTTTCCAATAGACTTAACAAGGTCACTTGTGCTCTCAACAGGTGCATAATGAAAAAATGGGAAATTATACAAGGAAAATAATTTGGTTTGCTCAATGTTTTTTCTTTTTAGGAATATAATTTATTGCGGGGAAAAGCAGTGCAGACAGAGCTTTTTGTTATTAGGCCATTATCAGTTTAACCACAGGCTTTGAGCTGACTTCTTCCCTTCTTTCTGCTAAATGCATTAAACTATTTTGGAGAAAACATGCCTCCTGCCTTTTTAAACATAGAGCAGACTTACATTACTGTTCCATGCTTTGCAAACAAAGATTGTTCCCTAAATGCATCTCATGTGTGTTAATGTAAACTGGGTGTCTTGGCAGTGTGGTCCCCTCAGTCCCCTTCTGTCCCTTTAGAAATGAATACGATGTACCTGCAGGGAATTTGTTTATAGTAGAGATAGCTAGCTTAAATAGCAACGAGCCCAACTTGGGCCCTGCTCCTAATTACTGCAGCCTTGAAGTGTTCATGTTCCCCGAGCTGCATCTGTTTGTTTCTAATAATGTTGTGTTTCTAAGGTCCACATGCACCTAATTGACTCTTAAGCCTTTACTTAGAAAGTACAAAGAGCCACGAGACGAGCTACTCTGTTGGGATCAGGAAGCAAATATGCAGCCAGCAATTTTACTTTTTAGCTCGCTTCATCGAGATACATTGTTTTTGTTAAACAGAGCAACACCAAAAGATCATTTTTTCATTCAAAAAGTAGATGTGTTGTGGGACAGGTGGTAGCTTTGAAACAGCCACACCTGTAGGCTGTTTGCGTGCGCAGCAATCTGTTTGTGATCGACAGGTTATTGGCAAAGTTGCTACACTGACGTCACTCGTACTAGAAAAGTGCAGCTGATGTACTGTACAACACACTCACAAACACAGTGGCAGCACCAAAGCACCACATAGTGGACAAAGGGAAGAGTAGCAGTGAGAGGTACAGTATAAAGGCCTGACCTTATCATGAGATAAAGCTACATTAGGTGATGTGTTTTGTTATCCAATTGAATCAACTATGTTGAAAAGAGTAGTCAAGATGAAAGTGGTTTTTAGGTTCAGGGACCCAGTGAGAAGAGAAAATACTTTTCTTAAAGGCATTATGTTATTGCATCTATAGTATTTCTTGAAATTATTTTATTGGACTACTTACAGCGGATTTATTGTATTTCACTTGGAGTTGAAACAATTAGTCGATTCACTGATTAGTTGATCAACAGTCTCTGTAGACACCAGGTGCTCTGATGTGAGGCTGCATAGCGTTTTATTAAATTTAAATTGATGATGTCACTTTAGATACTAGGAAACTGGAATTAGCATTTTGCACTATTTTCTGACTTTAAAATTAAATTATTAACAGATCAGTTGATGATAGAAGTTCTCATTAGTTTCCTCCTTGATTAAAATTTTATCCCAAAGATTGAAGTGTAATTCCCAATATTGTTATTTGCATTGGAGCTTTCCTAAATTTTCTTCTTCTGTGCGTTAAGAATTTTGTGTCTGTTCTTTCGTCTTCTTAGAAAACTCCAGCTCCCTTGGGAGTTGTTGCTGAAATAGCCCCCCCCAAAAAAACAAATGAATCATTGTACGTTCATTTTCACCCAAGCAAATAAACTTGTTGTGACTTGAGTTTATAGACTCATATTCATCTGAAATTTCTGTCTTTACCATAAACATTTCCAAAGTTCAAAGTAAAAAGCAGAAGCTCCTAGTAAGCTTTATATTTTAGATTCAGTTTTTTTGTTGCACAGAGACGCAGAAAATCTTTCCTGTTTCTACGGTGAGGTTAGCCCAAACTCCCATCCAAATGATACCAATTCATGATTAGCATACCTCTCTTACTAATTAACATATTTTGCAAATTTAATCAACTTGTCTGTCACTCTTGTCACGCTTCTAACAGCAATTTCGTTCTGCGGAGACGATGAGGAATCAATGGCTGCAACCGGTTGTGATGACAGACACTTTTTTATCCGGCAAAAAAAAAACAAAAACATATGCTTCATTAAAATCTGTCAAAATGCATGGAGGTGGCATCCAAGGAAGTTGTCTCACACCTTTTTTCCCCCCACAGAGGAGTGAAACTTTTTAATTTACAGCATTTTGACTCAGATGAACTCAACCACATTGTCATGTTTTTGTTAACTTGACTCAGACTCGGTGGTTCTCACTGATTTCTCCTGGAGTTTTGTTTCAAAATCTGATGGTACAAAAGCTGCTTTGTCTCAATGACAGAAAAGAGTCTTTCTTGTATCTTGGCCTGCATTATCATAGCTCGCGGCTTTGTCTTCTAGCCCTCCTCATCTTTGGTGGTGTTGTAAGTGGGTGTGTACGTGTGTGTGTGTACGTGTGTGTGTACGTGTGTGTGTACGTGTGTGTGTACGTGTGTGTGTACGTGTGTGTGTACGTGTGTGTGTGTGTGTGTGTGTGTGTGTGTGTGTGTGTGTGTGTGTGTGTGTGTGTGTGTGTGGTGTGTGTGTGGTGTGTGTGTGTGGTGTGTGTGTGTGGTCAAAACCAGTCTCCAGATCCTCATTACTACTCGTCTCCTTCTTGCCAGTGGACTAGGGGGCACCCAGGCATCCACCCAGCTCGTGGCTGGGCATTCAACACAAGCTGGCATCTCCACTGGCAGACTATCCAGTCACTGCAGTGGATCCGTCACAGAGCACAAGTGCAGTCAGAAAAACTGTTATCCACTCATTGTCTCAAGTTCAGAGGGCTGGATGGATGAATGGAAGGCTAAATGAATGGCTTGGTGTACAGTATATATGCATATGAGATATATGTATGGATGAAAGTATCGTCACAGATTAGGATCAGGACATCAGTCATTAGGCTCATGGACAGCTGCTGTATAAAGCAACTGGTTTTAGTCGGCAGTGGCGTCCAGATAGGTCACAGCAGAGACTGGGGAGTGACGATATTATGACAGTATTAGTTGAAGACTTTGCCTCAGATTTCAGTAACCCAATTCGCATAGCGCACATGAATTTAAATATATGTACAGAGTGGACATTTGGCTTCTAGGCTCTGACCTTGTCATTCCCCACAAACATATACACAAAGATCAGAGCAGCAGAGACCATGAAAACTTCCCTGCAAAACCACAAAGGATGCAACGCTTAACACTAGCCATTACGTGCACTAGAAGATGAAATAGTACAGCTATCAGAAACATGGGAAGTATCCGCACATGAGTAACTCTTCGGTGGTTTGCTGTAAATAAAGTTTGAGACGCTGCTCTGTCCTGTGAGATGAGCCGGAAATGCCAAATGACACCCAGCCACAAACCATTGCCATTATTGCGTATCTGGTCCAATGCGGTAATCTCCACATGGTGTTTGTCCACATGGTGTGTCTGAATCCATATTTGTTTAGATGTGGGTGTTTGTGTATGATGGGTATGGTGAATCATGGTGCCCCGGAGAGCCAAGCAGTCTGGAGGTTTTTTTTTATTCAAACTATTCATCTCAGCAGCTTCATTTCAGTGGTGAGTTCCTCCCTTCTACTTAAAGGAGCATTAATCAGTGAAGTCAGCTGCTGGTGGAGTCTTTGGTTGGAGTGAAAACCTGCAGATAGTTGGCCCTCCAATGGCGCGTGGTTTTCCATTCCTGGTCTGTGATATGATATTTAAGAATTAAAGAAAAAAAGCATGTCAAATCCTACACTTTAACCAACAACACAGGCGACAGAAACACAAAAGGTTTGCTCTAAAGTGCGGCAAAATGTTTCATCTTCAGAAAGCAAAAGAGACTAATTACATTAACATCCCAGTACAAGCCACCATTAGAGTTTCTTTTGTCTGCAAGCCTCATCGAGCCTCCAGCGAGTGCATTAACCTAACAACTCCTGTACAGTTGTGCTCATGATTACTCTTCGCCAAAACGTACGCCTGCAGCCTCTAAATAGCCCCCCCAGTATTGTCCTCAGTGACATTTCCTCATTTTGGTGGGCGAGGTAGCCCGATATCTAATAAAAAATGTCTGCCTGTAATGATTCATTGACAGCAGCAGGCCCCCCCCCCCCCCCCTTCTCAACTCGTCCCCCTCTCTTCCGCTGTCCAAATCCTATCAAGCTGTCATTTCAAAGTCCGGTGTGATTTGGGCTTTGCCCCTCGGTGGTGCACAATTAAAGCTCTGCTTGGCCCAAATAAGGGATACATAAAAACTGCTGGCACCTACTCAAAGCTTACATCATACCTCCTTTTTTTCCTCCCTTCCTTCAGATTTCTTTATCTTTGTCACTCTCTCTCTTTCTTGCTTTCTGTCATTCCTTTTCTCTCCCACATCCTGGCTCTCCCTTTTTTTCCTCCCCCTCCCTCCCTGGTTTAATTTCTTTATCGTTTTAATTATTCAAAGACAATTTTGCCTGGCGGTCATCCTGTTTGTTCTGTCTCAGTTGGACGAGAAAACACCAGCAGCTAATTGACCAATTAGGCCAGCTCCAGATGACATCATTGTAACTTGCTGCGAAGAGTTTGCCGCAGCCATCGAGCCAGAGGCGATGGTGTGCATCTCTGTAACTGAAGTTTGCCTTCAGGTAGATTTGGAAAAACTTGTCAATGCATTTATCTTCAGTAGACTTGACTACTGTAACGGAGTCTTCACAGGTCTCCCTAAAAAAATCGATCAGACAGCTGCAGCTGATTCAGAACGCTGCTGCTTGAGTCCTCAGTATGACGACTCTTTACACTGGCTTCCTGTCTGTCAAATAATTGATTTTAAAATACTGCTGCTGCCTTGTTGTTGAAATGTGCTATTCAAATAAACTTGCCTTTCCTTGATTGGGAAGCTGTAATTAAAGTGGGAAAAAAAGTACTTGAGTAAGTTCAGGAAGAAAAACTTGACACTGCGGTGTGTTAACACATCTCAGTATTTGTGTGGATTGAGCTCAGTCAAATTATTAATGACTGATGATTTGTTTTTTTTGTTTTTTTACTTTCAGCTTGAATTTGAGAGCTTTGTAGGAATTGTTGCTGTCATTGTTCATAATCTTCTAATTTAGTGGAGAGAAAGTAAATAGAGAAGTTATAAAGTTAAATCAGTCATTATTTGACTTTTAAAGTCTCAAATTCAATACTTTTTCTTTTGTATTATTTGAGGTTTTGATATCTGTAAGAAGTTATATTTGTGGTTTTAACTTTGGTTTCTAACCAAAAACAGTCTCAATGTAGTTTTACATCTCCTCTCTCAGGCTTCTTTCTGGAGCTCTAGTAACAACAGGTTGGTGAGCCAATCAGAAGAGAGGAGGCTCTGAGCCTCTCTAATTGTCCTGCTACGTTGACTTAAGTGGGGACTACATATAAAAAGGGCTGCACCTTGTATGAACATAAATGCCCTCAAAGCATCGACTCTTTAACCTCATACTTACTATGTCATACATCATGTTTATACATTTGGAGATTCTGCGTTCTGAGGTTGAGTGAATTTACTATTTCAAATGATTGACGTTCATTTTTTTCTTGCTTTTCAGATCCATGTCTACAGCCTGGAGACGGGCAAATCTGCGGCCTGTGTCGGCAACTCGCCGGGAGATTTTACCTGCATCAACCTGAGGGACAGCCCTCCTCACCTGCTGGTGTGTGGAAACAAAGACAGGAGGTAGGAAGCATTGAGACACACAGATGCAGAGCATGAGGGCAGAATCTCCCAATAATAATGATGATCATCATCATCACAATTGGTTGAAACTGAGCCAAGAATTTAGCTGAGAGCAGAGCTTGTTAATAGTTTTCTCACTGTGACACCTGATGAAGGAGGCTTGAGCTACTTGCAGTGGAAAAACAGGTGTTCAGAAAATTTGTGTGAGAAGAAAGGCTCTTTCAAGTTTGTGTCTTATTCACACTTCTCTGTTGCCTTGAAAAAACAAAAGCTTTCAAAAGCTCAGGCAGAGGCATTGAAGTGAGGCATTTTGTTCTTAAACAGACATTTTTCCCGTCCGTCACCTTTGCTACCTGGAATGCTGCAGAAGGGAAAAAAAAAAAAATCTGGTCCATCTTGATCTCATCCAGCAACAACGCACACATCCATGCGTGTACACGACACTTGCACACTTCTCTAACCTGGCTCTCCAGATGAGGGAAACACACATAAAAGAGCCATTCTCCATCTATTCTGCACTTGTTAGCGGGTGCTGCAGTGCACGAGCTGGCAGGAGAGGAAAACTCCCTGGCGCGTCTTCGTCCAAAGCTGCCCCCGCTGTTTCTATTCAGCACCAAATCCATCTGGCTGTTAAGTATTTGGCTTAAAGCGAAAGACGGACCACATCATATTTTTCCTTTTCCTTTTACTAGTTATGACTCCTAGCAACCAAAAGAAATGCTCAGTTAAAGATGTTGTGTCATGTGCCAGAAGAAAAATGTTCTGCATTGTTTTGACTCTTGTAGAAATAATTCAACACCAGCATTTGAATGAAGAATTCAAATGGTTGTTTTCTTGCCAGAGGAGTCGGTAAGAGTCTTCATCCAAGTCCTTTATGCTTTCATTTCTGAGAGATGTGTAGTCTTATTCAGACACACACACACACACACACACACACACACACACACCAGCTTGGCTCTTCCACTTTGGCCACAGCTGATGCAGCGCACAGTCGAGGACAAATGGAAAATGGGGGGAGACTGAGGGACAGTCGGCAGTCTTGGCCCTCCAACAAGGTGGCTTAAGGCCAAAGCCTAATGCATCCCTTCTTTTTGTCCAAATGAGTTTTGTTCCTCTGTTATTTGTGAGATCCAGGGAGTAAATGAGGGGTCCTGATAAGGGCTGTCTGGAAGAAGGCCAGATCCTCGCTAACGGGAACGACATGGGCAAATAGCAAAATTGAATACAGTAAGAGAGGGAAGAATTTATGAGTGTCATACCTGCAGCTTTTGGTCATTTATCATTATGCAGGACTGCACTTCTTGAGTCCAGCCTCGAGACCACTTCACTTAACTTAAAAAAACGTAATTATTCAATGTGATGCTAGCAGAATGGCTGAAATAATTCTCATTTAGCGCCAACTTTTTACATTATTCAATGCTTTCTTTTTTGGGCTTTCTTAGAATAGGGACATTGAGAGAGAGACAGGGAAGTTAAGGAGGAGAGAGAGGAGATAACATGCAGCAAAGGGCCTGGGTCAGATTCCAACCCAGTTCTGCCGCGACAAGGACCGAGCCCAAATGGTTCACGCTCCACCACGTGAGCCAACAGGGCGGGGCGCCCCCTTCCAATGCTGTCTTGAAGAACAAATGAAGTAAAACTAAATTGAGGTTTTTTCGAACCTTTGTCTCTACACTGTTTTTTCATTTGTTGCATCATCCTGATCTTTGAATAGAGAAAGATACATGTGCACGTAACCTGCAGCATCTGCAGAGCAGAAAACCTTTATCAAAGTTTGGCAGTGACGTCATTTTGTATTTCAACATCCAAAAAACCACTTGGATTTGTTTCGACTTAGAAATATTTGGGACACTACAAATTTCATGAAGACATAATAGATAAAGCATGAATAGGAAAATATATTTAAATTAAATTTTTGTCCATTATATTTTGGTTACTAGTCAGCTTTATCTCAGTGTATAACAGTTTTGAGCGACAGTTTACATCATCATTCTGCGCCAAGGTGTGTCGCAATTTGTTTTGGTTGAGTAGAGCTGGGTGAACTTGTACTGGTGATAGTGATCTTGAAAAAAAAAAAAAAAAAAAAAAACGAATACAAAAAAGATGAAGCACCAGGGAGAATAAAGTTGGCAAACAGAGGACGGAGTCCTGTCTATTTAAGAGTGCAACAGATTTACCAAATCGCAGGTTCGTCACACATCATCCTGAGTGTATAATGATCAACGTCTCGTCCAGCTGTAGAGACAAACTGTCCAGGAGTTAGCCGAGCCTCTCCCACTCTTCTCTTATTAGGCAGAGCTCCTCCTGATTAATGAAGAGGAGTCTGGCCACTGACAGCTCACTGAAGACAGAGCCGCCTCCAGCATTAGATTTATGGTTCCCTGTGGTCTGCCAATAATGTTCAGTCCTCATTGTCAAAACGTGTGCCTCCATCACGTAATGCCACTAAACAGACAATACTAACTGCAGACAGTGAGTCCGCCGAGCCCATTTAGCCGTTTAACTATGATTCTTTTAAAAAATGTTTGGAAGCGGAAATGAAATATGTCTGAGTCCCCAAAGTGAATTGGATTATGGTAATGAAGTCCTGGAAGAAGGTTGAGCCTGGATGGAGTCATGTCCTGGATGCTTTCAGCTGCAATAAAGCCACAATGACAACAGATGGAGCTGAAGCTCCCCTGGGCTTGTGGTGCTCATGAAACCCAGCAGCAAAAATCCTGCTCTTGTTGCCTTTTTGGATAATAAATACTCACACAATTACTGGTACTTTAATAATTAAAAAGATAATATAAATCATAATAATCATAATCTAGCATATTTGCATGTATCTCAAAGCAGAATTTATAAAGTGCTTCACAGAAAGGATTAAAGAAAATAAAAGATAGAAAGAAAAAATAAAAGAACAAATATCTACATATATCAGAATATGTATTAAAATAAATACATGAGTTATTTAGTACAAAACTAAAGACAAAATTACATTAAAACAAAAATAATTTAGCAAATTAGTTAGAAGATAAAAATAAAACAAAGCAAAGAGCCGGGGGAGGTCAAAGTTCACAAAGTCAAAACTGCATTTAAAACAATGATCTTAAAGACGTAACTTGGTTTAAAAGCTTGTTTGTTTTCAGCCTCAACCACCAGTGTTTATAATGTGATCAGTAAAATCTTGAAATCAGTTTTGTATTTTTTGCATTACGTGTGCGTTGTCTGACACTGTGGAGCATTAGGTGCTCTAAACACATATATATGTATTGTATACTGTATCTACTTTATATTTTTACATTTCAATTTTTCATGATACTGACAAAAAATTTTAATATTTTTTTCTTTCTTCTATTTTCAGTCTTTCTACAGTATTTATATTTGGTGTTTCTTTGTATCTGCAGTTATTTTGCTCAACCTTTTTTTCATTTGTTTTGCTGGTTTTTTTCACTATTTTCAGATGTTTAAAATGTTCAGCGAGTTTAAGTTTAACACCTTCCATTTAATTTTCTCTAATTGAATTTGTTTGTTTGCCTTATATTCTCATATGCTGTTTCTATAGTAATCGATCAATCTAATGTGGCATAATTTTAATGTTTAGTTAATTTTTTGTGTGCCACACTTACTGCTATATCTTTGTCATATTATTACAAGTTGATTGTTTTGGGTTTTTTTTAACTGTGCCATGTCCAGTAAGAGTCTTTGTAAACTTAGCTTGGTGAAATCATGTGGTACTTGGGTAAAGGCCAGGGCAAATAAGGCTGGAACTAAAAGTTTGCATGGCTCATCTGCTTCAGCTTGTATTTGTCTTTGGTCTCTTGGCTGGATATTAAAAAGTTCTCTTGCTGTTCTCACGGCGCTTCCTTCAAAAAGTGAGAATAGAGTCCTTTTGTCTGTAAATGAATGCGCTCATTGACAAACTGCACTCTCTCTTGTGTGGTCTTGGTAGGAGATCTCCGCCTTTGAAATCCAAAATGACCATGCTTCACTGGAAATGACTGATGCTATTGTGCTCACCCCACCTATTATTCATCTGCAGTATTGCACTCACATTAAATCATTCTAAAAACCACTTAGTGCTGCATTAACATAGTGTTTAGAAAAGCTACCAGTAACAACCTGTGGGCTATAAACACGTAATGCATCATATTGACTATGGTAAAAATTAGCAACCCGGCCCTGACCATGTGTTCTTCTCTGCTGTGATTCAGGGTGAGGGTGTTTGACCTACGAGCCGGCTCCTCCGTGGCGTCCCTGTATGCTCACCACCTGGGCGTGACATCGGTGCAGGCGGACGATTGGAAGATTGTGAGCGGCGGAGGCGAAGGATTGGTGTGTGTGTGGGAGATGAGGATGGGAGCCAAGCTGTGGGAGATGCACAACAGGTGGGACTTTGTTTCCTCTGAGCCAGAAGAAAAGATACACGTGTTCAGTTTAACAGTTTTCAGAGATGTCAGATCTGGTTTTGTAACTGTGTTTCTCTGCTTGTTTCTAACACATCACAGCTGCACTTAAGGTGTCTATCCAAACCCATTTAACTCCTGATTTGGGGTTTTTGTTTTCATAGAAATTGTTGCCACAATTAAAAACAGTCTCAGTTGAATGATGTTTATTTCATGGCAACACAGACATGTTCCTGATTTGTACTGATAGATACGAATAGATAAAAAGATTGATTAGAAAACATCAGTTGGAACATTTTTAGATATTGTGTGGACAGACATCTTTACATTGCTTCAAGAACCATTTGTGCAAAAAGACTTACATGCACAGATAAAAAAAAAAAAAAAAAAAGATGATTTATGTGTTATACTGAAAGTGTTGTTATCTGTCTGCAGGCATCCTGTAAGGCATGTAAGCTTCAACACCAGCAACCTGGTAACAGCCAACATCCCAGATGACAAGTCGCCGCGGGGGGCCTGCATCACAGATGATGACCTTACAGCTCACCGCAGGTCACTGATCTCACTCCCGAACTCGTCTTCTTATTCTTTATTCATCCCGGATCTCTTCTCTACATCCACTTCACCTCTCCCACAAGCTTATAAAAGTCTTTGAGTCAGGAATACTCAGTAAATCGGTTACCTCTCTGTACCTTAGGTTTTATAAAAGCCAACCCTGTCACATTCTGGAAAGGGATCGTTTGGAGAGATACCACCTTCATTTCTGTATTGGAAAAATGTAACTACATCTTGCAGCCTGTTAGCTGGTCTCAGCATAAAGACTAGAAACGGGAGGAAATAGCTAAGAGCTAACCAAATCCAGCCTGTTTGTCTTATCTTGTTTATTTCATTTGTACAGAAACTGAAATTGTTGTTACTTTGTGGTTTTTGTACCATTTCCCCCTCTTTCCAAGCTTTATGCTAAGCTACGTAACAGGCTGCAGGCTTAGTTTCAGATTAACCCTACAAAAGTTAGATCATAGGATCAAATACATGTATTTCCCTAAATGTCGAAGTATTCCTTTGAATGGCAGTACCTCAATTTGCATGAACTAGTAAACAAATACAGACTACACTTATTGATATATAAACATATATTGGCTCCCACACTCCCACACTTCTGCTTCCTGTTGCATGTGCACCATAAATGGTTACATGCTACTTTGTAGATGTAAAAAAAAAAAATCCAACTAATAAAATTAAGTCATGTTTTTAAATAATTCCGCCTTTTCTGTCGGATAATAAACAGATATATGTCGCTGGTTTAAACTTCAGAATGATTCATCTTCTGTCAACGTCCTACTCAAGCATCCAGTTGGAGAATTTGTGAAAGAAGTTGTTAATGTTGTTGCTGACATGGATGTGTTGATCCTTCAGACACAGGGGAGTCATCTGCCATTACGACTTCTCTGAGGACGCGCTGTCGCAGGATCACATTCTGCCCATCTGCAGGTCTGACTTCACCGAGTCTTACGGCTACAACTACAACATCAGCCTGACGGTGCCTTACGACAGGCTGTCCGGCTCCCATCCGTCCCACTGACACACGGTTTCCCCCAGACTGCAGCCTGGCTCAGTGAGCGGCTAAACAGACAATAGAAAGTCTCACTCCTGTATCAGTTTGATTCTCCAAACTGTATCCTTTTTATTTTACAAATTTAATTTTATCATCCTGGTCAAAAATCAAGCTTTTGAGAGATGTAATATTTGTATGTACCTGTTATGTCTATTAACTGCTGCACAGGTATTTGTACTTTACAGTGCTGGTTTCAGATGTTGCACAGCCTTTTAAACCATTAGTGTAAAATTAATGAATTTTTAATGGATGTTTGGCTCCCTGGATTTTAATCAATGCGACCATGCAACATCACAGTAATAAAAAAAATCATATTGCTACCTCATTTACCAAGTGCGATTCTTCTTAGCACATTATATATTAGTTTTTCTAAAAAAAAAAACATCTTACACATGCATTTGTTTTATCACAATGTCTTATATTTATTTTGTTTATTAACATAATTCTGTGCAAAGTCTATAACAATTCATCTCAGGGATAGTAAAGTGTTTTATTTGTTAGCAGGGAAAGAAAATAGTGGATTTTGATGGTAGAACAGTGGATGGTTACACAGTCTCGGAGAAGCAGATCAAATAAACCTGTAACTATTCTGGAGCTGCAGAGGAATGGTATGTGCCTGCTATCTCATGCTTTGGATGTTAGCCATAACAGATGACCCATGGCTACCAGAGCGGCCACGACTCGCTTCATCTAACCACGTGAACCTTTTGGAAAAAAAGAAGTAGAAAGAATCCTTCACATCACATGCTGCTAACAGAAAGATTTATAGATCAGCAGGAGATTGCACAGAGGTAGTGTTTTAGTTTGAAATTTGATAGAAATCAATAGGAGTGTGACAAAAGATAGAGATCAATACATTTCTTTGAAATATGTGACATTTGCTACTTTAGGATCACAGTGCTTGAAAATTGATTAACAACATAAAACTGAATTCTTTAGGCGGAAAGGTGAACAAACGTCCTTTGACTTCCACCATCCAAACGAAACTGCAGCAGCAGCAGCAGCAGACGCTTGTTTTAATTCGTATATATAAAAAAAAAAAAAAGTCTGATTATTTCTCGTCCAAAAATATATATTCGTCCATATCAAAAGTATTTGGCTTCACTCCATTTAAGGACTGGAGAGGTTCTGCTAAAAACAGCAGCTACATAAACATGTCAAGAGGCTGATTTCCCACAACGCATCGTAGTGGTGTCTACATCCAAAAAGCGAATGTGCATCCTGGTCTCCATTTCAAGCCCTTTTAAAATCTGTGGGCAGACGACAAAAGCTTCCTTAAGTAAGTGATAAATACAGTGTATCATTTTTTTGGGTAAGGGTGACGATAAAGTCAGAAAAAGTGCAAACCTGTTCAAAATGCTCGAACGTAATTCCTTCATAGAAATCATCTGGGGCCTGAAACGATAAAGAGACAAATTAATCTGCTACTTTTCTGCAGATAGGCGACTGTGTGAATTGATTGTAACTGTTCCCTTACCATGTGAGGCACATTTGTGCTCGCCACTTCCAACATGGCAGCATCTGCTATTGCCTTGGCAGCCTCCAGCCCGATGGCTCCACTCTTTGACAGAAGCTCCTCTACTACCTTGGATGAGAACATTAACAGCCTTTAAATCCTCACCGGGGTTTAAACAGCATTAAACTGCACAGGACGACAGTTCCACGTGACAGCAAGAGGTAAGAAAAAAAATGTAATCAACTTCAGTGAATTACTGTATTTAAAGAATGCAGGTGTGTGGTTACTACCAGCAGGACTGGTAGCTTTTCCAGCGTTTACTAGACAAATGCTCAGTCACTGATGTTTAGTGTTTGTGAAAGGAAAACTACTTTCTTAAAGTTTGCTCAGTTGCTCAGTTTAACTGGTGTTTTCATCAAAATGATAATGTAATTCCTCACTAGATTAAAATCAGTCCTTATCGTTGCTCCTTCACTACTTCCATCTAATTAAACTCACATTTGAAGTTAAATTGAAATGCTGTTGGACACTTCACTTTTGAATCAGCCGTGCCTACATTATGTTCCACTGCAGTATTCTCTTAAAAATTGGAAAAAACTTGAAATTATGGATCAAATTTCCTCATTTCAAAAAATATTGTTGCTTTCCAGCTTTTTCCGGAGTTTAAAACTGCTGAGGAAAACAATAAGATGCAGCTGAAAGCTCTTTGAAAAAAATAGAAAGTGGAAGATTGTTTTTGTTAAAGTACTGTTCTCAAAGTGAGGAATGAACTTTCACACACATTTGTTTTAATTTACCCCTGCAGCAAACAGACATTAGAAATGAGCCAAACCTTTGCAAAAGCCAAAATTACTGTTTAAATGTTTCTGTTTTTTTAAATTCATGAGATAAAAAACGAACAGTGCTTTCACAAGAACGGCTCATTGTTAAATGCCTGTTTGCTGCATGAGTTGTATTTATTTCTTTTCACTTCAGACTTCAACAAAATCTCAATTGTCCAGTGTTGCCCAGTCTTGTGCATCCAACTGTTTACCACAGACAAGGTCCAGCACGGTTGAGTCGTCTTACCTTCCTGTACTCCACCAGAGTGATGGTGCCATCGTTGTCTGTGTCATGCATGTTGAACAGGACTGTGAAAGACAGAACGGAAGAATTTAGTGGTTGGTAATCTCCATCATCACGTGGCAGGATCTTACCAGCAGAGCAGAGGAAGTTGTGATTAGGGGAATGTTCATGAACATGCGGAGATGAGAGAGTAGGGTAACGAAGCAGGTTCCCTTCAGGCCACATCAGAAGCATCACTGCTGAATGTCAACAATCACACTGAGGCAATGAAGCACCTTTAAAATGTTATTACTCTCATTCACGGTGACATTTACAAGATTCAGTCCTGTGTCAGTACTTCTGGTTTAGCAGTGTTATGGCATTAACAAGGTAAATTGCCAATTTGCTTCCTTAGGCAATGTCCAATGACATTTTGACTGTGCTGCATTTCTGAACAGCTGATAGATTGTTAGCTTTGGGATGGCATGAGATGAAAATCCTCAAATATAAGTTCCTCAGCACTTGAGTAAATGTACTTAGTTACTTTCCCTTAAGTGTTATTTGGATACTTTAAACATCTGCACAACAAATAAAGCTTCAATCAAACAATATCAGATAAAACATTTGCCCAAGAGGTTTGGATTTATTGATATAGTCATGTCTTCTTAGTCTCAGCATTACTGGACATACAACAACAGCTATAAGAGAGTGTCACAAAAGGTTCCAGTGATCTGAAACATCAACAGAAAAGTGGCAGTAAATGGTGACAAGCCCATTAGAACGAGACAAGTTCAAGTTCAAAATCGTTGTTGTTAAACATATTACAATTTAAATAATATAATGCTTATAAAAAGAAAAAGAAGAGGAGAGAATCCCTCCCTAAAAGACTAGAATCCAGTACAGCTAATGATAATTTGCATTTGTTTTAACTTAAGTTTTTATTTCACTTTCAGAAACTCATACTATGATTTTCATGATTATTTGACACATTATTTATGAATAATTTAACAGAAAAAAGAACAGGAAAATACAGGGAAAAAGGTGGTGGTATGAGTGTATGTACAGTATATATTTGTGTATATGTATATAGAGATAGGATGAAATGGAAAAACAATGATAATATATGATCCAGAATATGTACAGGGAATCAAATCACTTCATTGTATCAGAATGGCCATGGCAGACCTCCACATAATTTACATTTTAAACAGGGGCTGTGGCCACAATTAGAGACAAACCTCGGTTTACCAAAATCAGTCAGCTAACCAGCTATTATGCACGGCTGGAGTGACGCCCCAGAAAAAAACATTTACACTCAGGCCTAATTTTCTAATTCATTTTCTTCAACCTGCATTCAGCGCTGTCCACTCTGTGAATTTTTTATATGCAGCTCATCCCCCTTCAACTTTCATTCTATCATATAGGATAGTGATAGTGAGGGGGAAATAGTCCCGAACTGCACACACAAAGAGCAACTATAAAACAATTTGAGTATTCAAGCATTAGGGTTCCAACTCTGCGGCTACAAATGATCCCATTCTTCTTGTGACAGTTGAGGTTGTGAAGCTGCTGTAGCGGCCGAGCCATGAATACTTATGATCCTCTGCAGTGTGATAGCTGACATGCAGGAAGGAATCTGCTGCCCACACATGAAGCCATGCACCACCACACTCTTTGTGCCGGAACTGATTTGTTATCTAAGATTAGTGGTGCCCTTTTTTCTTAGTATTTTGTAACTGAGACAAACATGAAGGCTGCGCACAGGAGAGATGTCCTAGACAGCTGCACGTAAAAGAAGTGCTGTTATTAAAAAATAAAGGAAAGTTAACCTACAGCGAAGCTTTTCCTTTCTCATAGCTTCCCTCTCCTCCTCCGTTGTCTTCAGAGTTGGAGGGCGAAAGTGGGACATGACCATGAGGAACTGCTCGAAGCCAATCTCTTCCAAGGAGCCCACCTCGTTTTCATGCTGGTTCCTGGGTCACAAACAGAAGAACTAAAAGTTAGTAAAATAAAGGGATTCATCAATTCAAATTCAACCGGTGGGATCTTTTGAAGGTCCACACCAACCCCAGTATCTCCTCATGTTGTAAACAGATCAATTTCTGTTATTCAGCATATTCTGTTTTTGTAAGGATTTTTATCTTCATCTTGAAAATGTTTGGATTATATTGGCGCCCTCACACCCACAGAATCCACTTATCTAAAGTCAGAGCCAAAAGAAAAGTAAAAGTGTTGTCTGATATTTCTGCATTTGGTCCCTTTAGGTTCCCATTGTGCACATGGCTTGTGTGCTTGTGGAAAGTCACATGCACTCACTTGTTTATTGGACAGTCCATATTGTGGTTTGTCTTGTTAGCTTATCCTTTTCTAAGAATGAGGAACTGCTGGATTTAAAATGTCAACAACTGTCTCTTAATAGAAATAAAACCTGATGTTTTTCTTAGTTAATGGATAATTTACATTTAAAACTGCCCCACAATTCTTTTAGATGAAGACTGAAACTCACATTATCAGCCATCTGGACGCATTATAGGTAGTTTCTACTGGCCATGTTTGAATAGCATTGTTTTCATTTAACTACACAAACAGAAGTACGGCACTAAACAGTTGACAGTTTGATTAAGCAGCTCTAAACATTTCCCTGGGTAAATGAACCTTAAAACTCTCCATTTAAAATGAATGCTAATCAAATCCTTTCATAGTAAGAGTGACTCACTGCAGATATTCAATTGGTGGAGAGACAAATACCTTCGGTTTTTAAAGGAAGAGAAGGTAAATATAACCTACTGACAGCAGCCTGTTAGCTTATCTTAGCTTAGCTTAGCACAAAGGCTGTCCAAAACAAACAAAAACACCTATAAAGGTCATTAACTAATTAACATATTCTATCTCATTGATTTGACCCCCACAAAAACCAAAGTGTAAAAACAAGTTGTGGTTAGCAAGCAGTTTCTTCCTGTTTCTAGTGTTGGTGCTGAGGGAAGCTAACCAGCTGCTTGCAGTAACTTCCTATTTACTGTACCGACTCAAGAGTCTTATCTCAGTCTTGGCAAGAAAGCCATTATAAACATATTTAACAAAATGCCAAACTATGAGGATCCAGTTTACAGTACATGGATCGTACTTCATCGCCCAATCAGCAAACGAAAAGAGGATTTCCTCGCTACTTTTACAGCTTGTATTTATTCACCTGCGGCCAGGAACTAATTCCTCCAACATAATGACAACAGATAAAGGCTGGTGTCATAAAAGTAGGTTGAGAAAAGTTAGTCATGGCTTAAAGAAACTGACCATTGATAAAGAAAGTTAGAAGAATTTTTATTTTGGACAGTTGATGCAATAATGGCCTAACAAGTTAATAAATGTTTTATAAGTAGCCCAAACTCAATTCTTCTGTTTAGAGTTGTTTTTTTGTTTTTTTTAATTATCATTATTATTATTTTTTTTTTTTGGGGGGGGGGGGGGGGTTAAGATGATTAATTAAAGAGTAACAGAGCATTAAAATCTGGAGAAAGGCTGTAATGTATATTTGCTGCTGGGGTTGTATTTACTCTTTCTGACTTATAAAAAAATCAACAAAATATGTAATTTTCCCAAACTTTTGTATACAACTGAATAATAGGGGTTTGAAATTGTTTTGAATATATTCAAAATATCATGATAGTGCTAATAATATTAACTGAAATGACAGTTAGCCATAGGGTGAACAGACGAGACAAGAGTGCGGTGTAATTTGATTGTACTCACCTTTTATCGAAGAATGCTTCAATAATTTGCTTTCTAATTGGATTATTGGCGAGGCCCGGTACGGTGTCCAAGTTTTCTCTACTGCATTGCGACAAGAGAAGAGTACATTATCATAAAACAGATACTACAGTACAGTGCAGTACAGTACGTTATTTATGGGAAGTAACATGAACCCTATCTCTGTTTGAAGGTAAACTGTCAACAGGAATACCCACTATAGGCACAACATTTGTTCCGTGTTTCTTTTTAAAGGGAATGAACTTGTGATCTGTCACTACCAGCATGCTACTTAAGTTTCCTGTGAGTTTACATGAATGAGTGTTTGTGTGTGTGTGAGAGTGTGAGTGTGTGTTTGTACAGTATGCGTCAGCTCTGCGTGATTGATGCATCAACATATTGTATTTGCCTAATGTGCCTGTGTTCATATTAGTTCAGCCTGCATGTGACACCATATGTTGCTTGTTTGTGTCTGTGCTGCAGATACCAGAAATACCCACAATTCATCACCACAGCCACCATGAAGGTAGTATTTTATCTCTTGTGGCGACTGCTGGGGCCGAATGATTTCTGTTAAAACAACATGAAGCTTGACCAGCAGAGCTTTGCCTCATGTGAAGGTATTTTCTTTTCTTTTTAATTTCAACATTTTACCTTATTGTTTCTTCATTTCCACTCAGCTGCTGGAATCGTTTGTGGAGGTTTTTGATCTGCTCCAGTGAAACTGAAAAACAAACACCAACAACAAGAATGTATGACAATTATACACCCATTGCTTCACACCCATCAACCGACAGGTCTAACATGCACTGACTCAGCAATAAACAAATGATTATTCTTAGGAAGAAGGTACAGTCAATCCTTTTCTGGATTTTCTTTTACCTGTATATATATATATTGAATTATAATTATAGAGTGACACTTATTTTAATGAAACTGATGGGGTGCAGCTCTACTATCAGTCTAATGGCAAAGCAAACATACTGTGCAGCAGTAGGATTGCCTTTTTATGCCATTTCAAAGGGTTCCTTGAATCATTAACTCACTCAGTGGACTAGTGGCCAAACACTGAAAGGTTTTGACATCATAATCTGACTCTCCCTGATCCCATGTGAAGACAGGTTTGGCATTTTCAATTGTTTTGGTAAACACTTGTGGGTTTTTAGCGGCTGCTAAGTGGATGTTTGCAGTAGCAACTGCAGCAGCTGAGTGCAGGATGAAGAATATGCACTGAGACAGACTGCAGCCTCATGCAGAAGTGTGAATGGGAGGGGAGTTGTGACTATGACATGTGCAACAGATGTAACATGCAATTAACTACAATTACATGAACCATTTAGCCAACTACAAGAGAGAACAACAACTGAATCTATGATTTCTGTCAACAAGAGTAAGCCTGTTAGTCCAATGAAGCATTTCATCAGTGTATACTGTAAATCCATAAATATCTCCCTCTGAGCCCAGAGAGAAATAGGGTCAATGCCCCACCTTAAGGAAACTAAGGCAGTAAAATGCTCAAAGTCTCCCCCTTCAATAAAGCATCATAAAGTTGGGCACAGTCTGGGATGCAAACTTTATCCCTGCATGCCCCACGCTCTGTCGAGCTCTGCATGCCACTGCATGCAAAGGTTTCACATCAGGATACTGTCCTTCCTTATAATAGATTTACACACTTCTGTTGTTTCTCTCTGCTTTTTGTTTCATTTCTTTATTAAACGTTTCCATTCACGAATCAGAACTGATTTAGTCAGATAAGGTGTTTTACAGCACTTGGGCCAATAAGATCCAGATCCAGCTATACTGCCTCTAAACGGTCAACACAAATCCGTGCGGATACAAAGCAGTAAGACGCTAAATGATTAAACTTATTGGATGGATTGTTTATGTGGTTGTTATCATGAATGTCGTCGTGTATTAGTAAGGCATTCATAAAAAACTACCGGGTGTTGCACAACATCACAAGTGGTTAAATTTGAAGCTAAAACCCGATGCACTTATTTATGCAGCTGGTGGCGATTCACATAATATGAGTTTACCAATTACACCTGCACATGACTTAATCATTCATTTGAATTAATACTTGTAAAAAGTGGGATCACAGACTGGTACAATGATCAGGTTTCCATTTGTCTATTCATCTGGATCACCTTTCATTTCCTTGACGACCCAAATTTGTCACAGGAACCGCAGTTTTCCTCGGCTAA
Organism: Seriola aureovittata; assembly: GCF_021018895.1. NCBI lineage: Eukaryota > Metazoa > Chordata > Actinopteri > Carangiformes > Carangidae > Seriola > Seriola aureovittata. The sequence goes on from NC_079368.1 coordinate 20,635,622, forward strand.
GCACAAACGGCAGTTATATACTTTATAAAGAGAAATGTCTCTGTTGGATTTCCCCCTACTTACATCCAGTTTTATCCATCAGATCCTTGTACTTGTGCTCGGAGCGCGTCTGCGAGGCTCCCATCGTTGCTATTCCACCCGTGCGTCAAGACGCACGCTCTGGTTCGACTGGCTCAACTTTTCTGCGCGTCTGTTGCTTTATCGCGCTGCTATCGGCTGCTCACTGTAACTGTAGTCTGCTGCCGGAATCCTGAGAAACATCTGACATCCTCAAGGTCCTAAATCCCTGCAGCCTGTGGATTAATGACCTGCTGGCTTTCTGTTGCTCGTCAGTGCTCTGCAGTAAAACGTGTTTAGTATTGTGCATTTCAATAATAAAGAATATGCAGCAAAATAAGTCAGAGAAGCTAGTAAAACTTGAAACGCTTTATTTATTTTTTTTAAATTTCCTCAAAGGTCTGTTTCAAGTCAGTGGTTGGTTCCTCTTTTGTGTTTCCATTAACAGCTCACCCATACTGATGAGCCATGACATCCTACATGTTTCACTTGTAAATATACAGAAAAAAAATCAAGATACTCTAGAAATGTGAAAGTTGAACTTTCGTAAGTGCATGAAACTTGGTTAAAAGATGGGGAATTAAAAGTAAAAGTAAATTTACAAAGTATTTTCTTTATAATATTTCCTGTGGCACTGTAACTGGAGGGTTTCGGCTATATGCTGGGGGCTTGTTTGACTGGTGCTGGGTGCAGGGAGGTGTGGAGAGGGGGGAGAGGACTCTGAGTAAAGGAGCATTCCTTGGTTTTAGGTAAGGGGAGATTTACAGCACCTGGATACCCATCCTGAATTTACTCATCCACTTATTTGTTTACCTCAAGCCTGTGTTCCTTTTTCTTCAAGGTGTCTACTTGAATACTTTGTGACTGGATCTGGAGATTATGACGTCTCCAGGTTGTGAGAAATGCATCCTGATAATATCCGTCATCTAGGCTACAATCACTCCATAGTTTGAACTTTGTTTTCATAACAAATGCACTGTGGTATTTGGAGATGTGGATCGGAGCAGCAACATTAACAGTCTTTCTTGTATATTTCCAGATCTTTCAATCTTTTCCCACATTTTTCCAGATGTGGAAATGTTAAAAGAAATCTGCACAGGAACCTGATTGTGGTACTCATTCGTTTCATAAAATACTCTGGTTGGTTTTAATTTCAACATGTAAGTGGATTGTAAATTGAGAATAGGTGACCAGTAATTGGCTAGCCTGTGTTGGCAGGGCGTTGGACACAGCTACTTTGCTACATGGCCATGGCTTGGTGGTTGTTTTGGTCTGAGGCAGGAGGCTGCACTTGGGTCCCAGAGCCAGGTGTCAGTCTATGATAGAGCTCCTGCACTGTGCCCAAGGTTTCATTCATGTCCTCTGGGTATCGAGTCTGCAGTTCTTCATTAGCAACGTAGTGGTTGTCGGCGAACTCGGAGAAGTAGCGACCCACCTCCGGGTGGCCGATCTCCAGGGGGGCGGAGTGGGGCTCCAGGTTTTCTGAAGAACAACAGAAAAGTGTGAGATGCTGATAAGAACTAATGTACACAAGTTAACCTAAATTGAAGAGGAAAGGAAAATTCGTGCAAAACAGTCCCCATCATTATTAGTATACATACAAAACCAGGTCAAACTGATCATCTCACATATCAAAAGATTTAGCTTATAAATAAAATGTCAAATATAATTTATCTTGGCAGCTTGATGTTATCAGGTCCTGCATGGCAGACTATTGAGGTGGTGGAGAGAGCAAAAGCACCATGTGCAAACAATGAAAGCTTTGCAAGTGCAGAATCAGCAGAGTGAGCAGCAGAGTGAGCAGGTAACCACAGGGGAATATACAATATGAGTCAGCATGTGAAGGAGGGGCTTTCTTAAGGAGGGGGAAATGTATAAATCACAAATAAGGAAGATGCAGATTAACTATTACAGAAATGCTTTAGCTTTAAGTGCAAGAAGCTACAAAATCCAATGCAGATCATCTCAACCCATGTACAAGCACATTACACATATGGCAGATATTTATTTGTCCCACCCACAGAACAGATCAGCTTGATTTGCCCATGTAACTGTCTATATAACGTTGAGAGCTTGAAGATTTGCGTTTTCAACCATCAGTTGCTTTTTTAAATTAGTCTTTAATAGATAACACGTCAGTTTGTTGCATGTTTCAATTTTATACAATTTCAGCAAATGAAATTGAAGTGCTGTAAATATTTGGTAAGACACTGAGCTGCTGCATTGATAGCTTAGAATTTTCTCCCAAATAACCAGAAAAATTACACATGAGTACACAAGAGTAAACAGACATAATAGTGATATTGACAAAACATGATTTATTTTTCTGTATCTGGCTATTTCCTTTGTTTTATTACAAGTTGATGCCTGGAGGGTGATACAATCTTTCCCAAGGCCATTCATTAAACATATATATATTTATGAGATAAACATGTTTAATGTGTTTACATTAATTTCACCCTGAGGATATTTTTCATCACCATGCTGGTGTGTATGATCCATACCCTGTGCTGCGTAGCGACACGTTCCATCCTGCACGAGGACGTTGTAGAAAGGCTGGTTGGCCCCGTTGGACAGTTGGTGGACCCTCATGGTGGTGATCCACTCCTGGCTCATGGTGCATTTGGGGTCCCAGCCGTAGATCACACAGTTATAACCTGACCTGTTGGAGGAGGTGGAAAAGAGCAGACATGCTTGAGTGATCTAAAATAACAAGTCTACAGAGAGAATTTCGCTTTTTTTTTTTTTTTTTTTTTCAGAGGAGCATTGCTGTACCACATCTTGTGACCCACCTCTTGTGTTTCATGATGAGGCCAACTGAATACTGGACCTCAAGGTGTTCTGGAGCGGTACGCTTCTTCACTTCAGGTGTCACAGGATGCTTCTTGTGCTGGATGTGCTCCAGCGTGTGCTGCACCAGGTAACCCACTGCCCCGTGCTGGGAGGGATCCAGCGCCTGAATGTGCTGCAGGATGTCTAGCACCTGGGACAGAGGACAAACATCAATGGACAGCGTTTCAGTGTGTCACAGATTAAACTACTTTGCAAGAGCAGACTAGTCAGCACTCTGTACTGACTGGTATTTAATACTTTATGAACAACAATGTAAACCAACATTTGGGCAAGACAGAACACCAGCAGGGTTTCACTTTAATAACACTGTAACAATGGATGTAACAACAGGTTGTGTGTCCTGACCTTTTCTGGCCAGATGCCCAGGTGGAAGTACAGGCGCGCCTGGAGCAGCAGGTACTGCACATTGTCTGGGTTGATAGTGAGGTAGAGGTCCAGAGAGTCTCTCAGCAGCTGGTAGGATTTCTCATTGCCCTCCCTGAGAGGAACCATGTGATGTAGGTAATGTAATTCAACCAGAAGATTGCATGAATTTATTCATTTAATTTTAGCAGCCAATCAACTGTATTCCAATCATGCTCTCTCTAGTCTTGTCAGATGACAGGATAAAGGCTTAATTAAAATATTACTTGGGAAAAAAAAAAAAAAAGTGGTTCTCATGAGTGAGAAATCTATAATTTCTTCCATGTTAGCCAGCCCCCATGACAGAAATATGGATCAACAGTCATCATCAGCCTATATATTGACCATCCATCAATCCTCCATCAGCCCTCATTCATTTCTCTAGTGGAAGAGATTCAATAGTGACAGTCATGTGTTCAGCATGTTTCTCTCACCCTCTCTTGCCGATGTTGAGCAGGTTTCCCACCATCCTGAGGAGCACCTCCGTAGTGCTGATGGCACTGTAGTAATCTGCCGTCACCTGGTGGCCAATGAGGTACTCGCACTCCTTGGCTGTCAACTGCTTGCCTTTACCAAAGGCATCAATGTAGACAAAGTCATAGATGTCCTCACTGCTGTAGGAAACAAGTTATAAATTTAACATGCAAATATATTTACCAGGCACTCATCATACTTATGAACCAACAAACTTCTTTCAGAAAATGTAATAAATCAAAAATGGAAGTTCTGAAGTTCTCAAAGGTGTGATGGTGGTATAGCAATATAATGATTGCAGTGTGACATTTAGTATAGTGTAGTACAGTAGACCACTGTTTTTGACAGATGCACAAAATACCTCATTTGTCTGCGTTTACTGTTTATGGCAACAAAATCTACAGAAAAATGAGATGGATATTGCTTGAAACATATTCTGGTTTCTTTTTATATTCAAATAATATGACAAGGATGGGAACTAGGATTTTATAAGGATGAAAATTGATGAGAAAAACTGGATTTCATGAAGCATAAATGAAACATCCTATGTAGGAGGAAAAGAGTATCTCTCATTGTTACATTTCCTACAAATTGCTAATAAAACAAAGTGTACCGTGTAATGACTGATGACAGCACTACAGTAAGTCATTATCTCTAAGGCAGTGTAATAGACTAGTTCTGTGCATGGTACCATTTTATACTGTTTCAATGTATCAAATAGATGCAACTGAAGGAAAACAGTCAATAGAACTGAGTGGCTGGTTCAAGCTAGTTAACTGATCATTCAAGTCCAGCTATTCTGTTGAAATTATGGACTATATGAATGACAGCTGGACTCAGGCAATGTTTAGAGGAATGTTTTGGGATATTAGTTTCAAACTGTACCCTCTTGGTTTTTGGCACCAGCGCAGCAGGAAGTGATTTGGAAAGTTGACAGGTTCCAGCTGAACACCCAGCTTCCTGGCCAATGTCATGTAGAGAACAGAGAGGCTTATGGGAATGCCTGTATGGCGTAGTAGCACCTAAATTAAAACCAAAAAGGCGTAGTCGGTTAGGTGAAATATATATATATATATATATAATATAATATATATTTAAAATGAAAATTGTTAAGAAGTGATTCAAAAGCTTGACACTTAAAATAGATGTGTTTTACCTGGTGGATGTAAGAGTTGAGGGGATTGTAGTAGTCGAACTCGTTGCCTTTGTATTGAAGTTGCTCATATAAGACAGAGTTTAGGGCACACACCACCTGCCTCTGGAGATCAAAGTCCTCCACGACCGAACAGTCACCTACATCACACAAAAGAAATTAAACTCCATAAAGACTTGGCTGAGAAGGAAATACAGATTTACTGATATTGATTTTTTTTAAATGCATTGAAAGTGTAAGCCTTAGGGATTCAAGTGTTCCAAAAGGGCAACTTTTCATTCCAAGTTTTTCAACTTTTGAAAGCTCACCTTGAGCCATACGCAGGCTGGGGTGAGAGGGGTTCTTGATTCTCAGCATCTTCTTCACTTTTTCTGTGATCTCATCCACCTGGGCTGATATGCTGTCCAGTGTCACATCAGCCAGTGGGTTACAATACTGATCCACTAGTACAGCACCTAGAGGGGCAGACGAGATAAGGTAGGGCTGCTTAATGCACAGAGAAAAAGTTGTACATCAAATTGCATGAACCTATTACAACATATAGTATAATAATTACACTGAGCAGCAATAAAATACACATTGTAACTATGGAGATGGCTTAGCTAATGTAAATGTATAATAATAGGGCACAGTTAATGAGTTTGGTTGACATGGAGTCTGTATGATGCCTCACCTTCAATAGATGACTGCTGCTCTGCAGGCTGCTCCAGAAAGGTCTTCAGACTCCTCAGGATGTTCTGCTGTCTCAGGAAGTAAAGGATTTTCTTTGCATAGTACTTCAAAGTCAAGCTTTTCCTAAATGATGGACGGAGAACAGTAGAGACACATTAATGGTCCAAAGGCTGAGAGTGTGCAACACAACAGCTTTCATAATCACAGAAGGATTAACAAGATCAACACCCAAACCCATTAATGATTGCAAAATGCAGCGTGTGGCAAGTACTGAGGTTTTACTGTGGGCACGGTGTTGCTCTCACCTCTTGTCAGAGTTGAGTATGAAGAGGAGCTCATCCTCACAAAAGTGCTCTGGCATCCCAAGTGACTCGATCTCTGCAAAGCTGTCTCCCAGCACCTGGCCAACGCAAGGCTGAGTTACAGATCTCTGGGTTAGTTTGGAATATAGAAAGCTCACATTTTCATGCACAAACATGCGCCCACACTCACAAAAAGGCCAGCCAATTCACAGTGGGTGACTTTTATTCAAATGGTGCATCTTAATCCAGGTCTAATGTAATAACATAATCATAACAATAATAATGTATTCTTGATTACAAATGGATTACTTACGACTTCTGTGAAGAATCTCTTTGAAATTGATTCCACCGTCCTTCTTATTTGTATACCAACTCGATGGCGTGTTTTGTATTCTTTGAGCCAGTCACAGCTCTCATTCTGACGGTAAAACCTCTGCAGTCTTGGCCATCTGTTGAAGAAAGCAGTACAACCCTTATTTCAGTAACACTTTTGGCCATGCTCAGAATTAGTTTTAAAGCTCATAGCCTCAAGCAGAACATGATATGTCTATGGAACAATTGCTGCAGATGTGGTTCTCCTTGCAAAAAGGAAAGGAAACTAGGAGAATAACGTGGAGCTCATAGCCAAGTCAGTCAGGAGGAGGGCTTAGCTTTTGCCAAGAGCTGCACTCTCCTGCATAGCACAGCATGCATGCAACATTCAAGGTCATACAATTTAATTTTCGGCTGTTCTGGGTTAAAGTCAGTTTAAACTGGAATTTATATTTGTATTTGTAAAATTTACAAGCTTCATAGTTGTCTGCAGAGTAGCATATTGGCCCTGGCCTGGCGTAATGATGAATTTGGTGCATCAGCAGAGTGTCAACGGCTGACAGCTGAGTTCGCAGCAAACTAGCCGACCTTTAAGTACACAATATGCGATTTTAGACTCCAAATAAGACACATATAAAAAGACATGGACACTCGTTTCGATAGATAGTGGTGAAAAACCAACGGAAGCCAAAACTCCGAAAAAATACCACAACAAAAATCATAGCACCTGAGTTTGTATTGGTGTCCCCAGACCTTCCCCCTTCCATGGCAGACGTCGTGTAGCCGCTTGCAGCAGCAGGAAACGTTACAAATGTCAACATGTTTGAGGACAGGGAAGCACAGGATGTGTTCGAGCAACTCGGTCGGCAGGTCGGTCAGTTTTTTGGTTTGGGGGTCAGAAATATTTCCATTTAGACTTGTCTGCCCCTCTCCAGCTACAGACGTCGCCATCTTTACTGTTTACCCCGATTACCTCATTGCTCAGGCACCTCCCATTTATGGCGCAGGGGGCAGGACTGGGGGCGGGTCACGGGAGGTTTAGTGCCGTGTGATTGGTAGTTCGATCAAAACGAAAGGGGAAGGAATGCTACCTTCAGGCTCCTCAGAAATTCCATTTGTTGTTATATTTTATTTATTACAGAAATCAATGAATGTACAAAGTGGAATGTACTGCAACTTATTCAGTTTTAAAAAGAACCTTTAGGTTAAAGGTACTTGACTTGTATGGGCTCATAAGATGTCCTCTCTGTCAATGACAATAGGATCCTTCTTTTACAGAAGATGTTGTAGTGAATTTGTAGTTTTACAAAGAACGGTAAACTTGTAGGATAATATGTGCTCATAAGAAAGGGGCTGCATTTTGATTTATTTTAGCATCAATGCTTAGGCGGGCCATTCTGAGGTAGAGGAAGCATATGCAAATGATTTGTTATTAAGGCTACATAGCGCATGCTATCAAAAACAATACAACCCTAAAACATTGTATTATCAGCATTTTAACTTGATACCGTGTTGTGCTGTCATTCAAAAATGTCACGCTCTGTAATCCACATAAACTCCTTTGTGTTCGTTTTTAATGCCTAATGTGCGTTACAGTGTTGTTTCAAAATTCTGGACGGCACTTGAATGCAGCATTGCCTTTTTGGATAAATGGCTAACAAATGAATAGCAGCAGTTAGCTAAAGCTTCGTTTGCCAGCTCACTGTTTGTGCTACAGCCCGAGTGTTTTTAACTGTCGAGAAGGGATTGGTGGATTGATTGTTTCTTGGACGCGTAGCTGTAAATGGCAACGGATTTCACGGCACAGAAATGTATAACTTAAGCGCAAGATAAAAGCGTATATTGGATATGTAATGTTAGTTAGCTAACTTAGTTTCTATGTAGACTAGCGTTAAGCGTTAGCAACAAGCTTTGGGCAGTACACTGCATTCATCAGCTCATGTGTTTGTGAACTTTTTCTTTGGTAGCTAACGTGAAATGATCTAAAACTACCATAAGGTATGTAAAGTTTATGATATATTTATACACCAATAACATCTCAGTAAAATTATTATTCATAAACGTTGATGAAACTCGCTTATAAGCATCTATCTGAACGGGCTAAGGTATCATAAAACTGCACAACTGTGCTTATCTTTTGACAACTATGCCAAATGACTCACCTTTAGTCTCCACCAACGAATAAAAAAAGATGTAATGCCTTTATAGTGTACTCTTTTTTGGGGGGAATTAACAACTTTGGATAACTGAATAGTTAGTTTATTAGCTATTCACAATGGCAAGTGCCTTAGCAGCAAAGATGGGATTTAAGTCACTAAAGAGAAAACAAGCCAAGAACTTCAACGTCAGGATCTGCACAATGGAGTCAGACATGGAGTTCAGCTGTGAGGTTTGTATCTGTGATAAATCTCTGCATGATTTTATTTTACTTATTGTAGAACATTCCATTTGTAGGGGCTCTAATCACAGCACCAGGTCCACCTCTGTTCTGCTACTAACTGCGACAGTAAATAACAGTCCACGGTAATAAAACTACTTACACATTCTGTGCTTAACCATAATCAGGGATGACAGCTGAATCAAGAGTGTAATAGCAGCGATAGTTCCTTATAAAGATATTTGAGTGTTTCATTTTTCAACACTAGATGGCAGCAAGTAGCTATGAACACACGCATAGGTTAAACTGTTCTGCAGAAGACCTTATCTGTTATAATTTATCTCTGTCGTATACAGCAATGGAATCAGAAAAATTGGAAATCAGTGGCAAAGCACAGTGCAGTATGGGACTTGCACTGAGCAGGATGGAACAGAATCATGCAGTTTCACCATAAAAATCATTGTCATACTCAATGATTTCTCTACTACATAGTGTCATACTGTATTTTATACTTACAGTGTCTTTGAAATAGTATATGACTTGGTTGATGATATGTACCAGAGCTGAAAGCCTTCAAAATTACTTGCAGACAGCATCTCTGTACTTAAAAGGGAGGAACCCCGCCAAAGTTTGCCGTTGGTAATTACAAAGAGCAGCATGCTAGTTGCAGGTTTCTATTTTCTGTCCTGGGGTGATAATTTTATCAATTATGGGTTTCATAAATAGCATTTAAAAGGGAGTGGTCATATAGATGAACTGTTCATTCAGCCTTGCGTAGGAATTTTTTGATTGGCCCCTAGCTGCCATCCCTGCTGCATGGTGGAGCTGATATCCTCATTTCTTGCAGTTTTTTTTCAAACCAACCTTGAATACTCTTGACAGTAGCTTGCACCCTGAGTTAGCTCAGAGGCTAGAGATGAAAGCTATCTAAATTGGATATGTGTGCATCATGTACCCCCCTCCTAGCTCTCTGCATGAGAGCAACATGTGTGGCTCCCAGCTTTGAACCAGACACTGAGTTTATGATGGAAATGGGGGTATGTCTGGCTTCGGAAGAAATATCATCTTATGAATGGCTTTCAGTATTTAACATTATAAAGAATTAAGTGCTTCTGTTTTCTTGCTAATGCATATAAATTAGGGGCAGTCAGTGAATGATATGAATCTTACAGTCAAATCTTAAGCTCTAACAGACTGAATTTTCATTCTTAGCTTAAAATTTTTTCAATTCTAGAAATATGCATTTTCTACTTTTCTCTTCTGAGAAAATTGTGCAAGACTAAAATATTTACATGTTTCAGGTCAAGTGGAAAGGAAAGGATCTTTTTGACTTGGTATGCCGAGCTCTGGGCCTGAGGGAGACATGGTTCTTTGGGCTCCAATACAAGATCAAGGACACTGTTGCTTGGCTGAAGATGGAAAAGAGGGTGAGTGATTCGAATGTCATACTGGTGTTGTTAGCAGCTACTAGTCATGTAAACACTGTTCATATACAGGTGTAGCAGCCATGAAAAGGAAATTGATTTCCCCACTGTGCAAATGCTGATTTCTTTACTTGGTTGTTGCAGGTTCTGGATCAGGAGGTACCAAAGGAGGAACCAATCACCCTTCACTTCCTGGCCAAATTTTATCCTGAGAATGCTGAGGAGGAGCTAGTGCAGGATATTACACAGCATCTCTTCTTCCTACAAGTAACTATGCATAATATAAACATCCAGTTTTTTTCATTGTGCTCATGTTCAGAGTTTTGTTTTCTGAATCTCAAGGTAATACTTTTTTCAGGATTCAGGATATACTCGTGAGATACTTAACTTGTCTTCCTTTCTGTTTCACTTGTGCTTACCGTACCATAAAGGCCTCATGTGCAGGTTCTTTGTGTGCTTACACTGACTGACACATTCTCTTCTTTCTCAGCTGCTTTCTGACTTGAAATTGCCACAGGCTGACAGGCAAACCTGAAATCCAACATGCCTCTCAGAAGAAGCTGTGGATTACTGTCTGGCTAGTGGGCAGACAACCTCTCTTCCCTTGATTGTAATCCTCCCAGAGGGGTGCTGCGTGTGAGGCTTTAAAAAGAAAACATTCTTAGAAGTGGGTGTCATCTTTCTGAGGAACTAAATTAGTTCAAATGAATGCTTTAGAAAATAAGTGAACGAGAACATGAGCCTTTTAAAATGGCCTGTAAATTTGGGATTATCCATTTCACCCTTGCACACCAGGCATTTGGCTGTTTCTCTGCATCTGCGTCTTCATGCAGCTTCCTTATTGAGATCCGGTGCCGACATGGGGCATACATCTACAAGAGTTTCCGACAAGCAGAGCGCTCTGTAATATACTTTTTTTTTTCACTTTTTGTCCCTGTCATGATTGTGTGCAGCCATGTGGAATCAATGCACAACATATTACCGCTGCCCTTTCTCTCCACTTAATACTCTCCGGGGAATTCCTGTGGAGCCTGCCACACTATTCTGCTCACAAGAGATGAGATTTGTAACTGTGCCTCCACCATCCAATACTACCGGCCGCATTTATCAATTACCAATTAGGCTTTAAGGGCTCAGTTATTGGCCCAGTTAATGACATATTCTCCATGGGATGCTCGTCCCCCATAGCACTCCCTTCATACCCAGCCCATTGTGCTGGTTTAGTTATGTGGCTTTAGACAGCAGTGCACTTGTGTTGCTCAACATTTGGATAGAGGCACTTACCTACTTATAAAAAGTCTATCGTCTATCTGTGCCATTAATCCGTTGAGAGGTAGTTGAAGCAATTTATTTATTTCAGAGGGAGACCATGTTAAAAAAAAAAACTACAGCTGACAAATTACTCAACAGTTAAAGCGATACGCAGCTACAAGGGGAGAAGAATACAAATGTGTCACGCTTTGCATCGCCTGTCTCCTTATAACTTTGCTCTCATTAATTCCCATAATGTCGGGAGCAGCCCTCTGTTCAGATAGCGTCACAGGCATGACAGCTGGATTAGTGCTTATCAGAATTGATCACCGACCCGGACACAAATACACGCATACACACACACACACACACACACACACACACACACACACACACACACACACACACACACACACACACCTCTCAAACACTTGAGACCACTTACATAAACAGACGCATGCACACCTTCATCACCTCGACCTGCAGTCTTCGCAACAACATAGTCTCATTTGTAAACCAGATTGCTGCGTCAGCCTCTTAGCACTTGCCACATTTAGGGGGGCTGTCACCTCTGGCTCCACACCTTTGTCAGTTCAAAACACAAGATGACAGCACGACAGCTTTGCAAATAATAAGGTTTGAAGCATTAAATTGTATAACTTATATAACTACATCCGAAGCATGTTTGCCCCGTCTAATCTTACAATCCGGCTTTGTGCTCTATATGTAGCTATGAGAGTTTGTGATTCAATTAGTTTGACGGGTGACGGAGCTTGGGGGAAGTGACACCTGGTGAGAAGTGGCACTTTAATCTGGAAGGAGCTTGTTAAAGGGGATTGCCACCCATTTTAAGAATTCACATTTATTACTGTGATCCATGACAGTGAAGGCAACACTTGTAAACATGAACCATGCTTTCCTTTAGACATAAATTGGAGACCCAAACCTTGAGTTTGTCATGCTCACTGACTGGAGTGAATTCACAAACACAGAATCAGATATCCTAGGGGCATAGAAATAACACAAATTGTAAAAATGGGCGGCGTTCTCCTTTAATTACCATTTGGAGCTTGTCTAGGACTTTCTGTCAAGTCATTATGCTCTGCTGACTAGCAGGCTGATATTCTTGGAGTAGCTTAATGATCATATGAAATACTGTTGGCTGAGCTACATAGTTCCTGGCTTGGTGTCTAATAGGTCCCCATGTGGCTATGATACTTAAGTCTTACAATATTTATTTGGCACAGTTTGTACTCTTTCCAGACCTTCTCTAAAAATGAGCGAGTACCAGTCTGCTGTAGCTGTGGTAGTTTATTTACTCAGGTTGCAGCATATAATAACTTGATTTTTGTGGCTCCAAAAAAAATTGGTACTTGAGCACGGTGTTTTTGCAGTGTATGACTCTTGCAAAGTGGAATTAAGGAAATAAAGTTCTGGCTGTCAAAAGCACAGTTGTCAGAAAGTTGTGTTGTAGCCTGCACTGTCACTCTCCTCTCTGAGGTATCAAGTATTTTTTCCATTGTGTATGAGTCAGGTTATATCACCTGTCACAGGAATCATTTTGCTCCTCTCATGGAAATCTATATAAAGGAATACTGAAGACAAAAAGCAGCTGTGTCCTGATTCATAATGTAGGTGATAGTTTTCCCTCCAAAAAAAAAAGAAAAAAGAAAAAATCCCAGCCTCACTGGAAACAGTGAAAAGCTTCTCCTCTGATTTAACAAACAGCTAAATGCCACAGACGATACATTAGCTGCATGGTTAATCCTGAATTGATTTTTGTGTTAGGAAGGTGAGGTGGAATGAAGAGGGCTTTGTTATTCAGGTGGTAACATGCATAAAGCTGATTTATTTATTTGCTAACTCTGCAGGTGAAGAAGAAGATCCTTGAGGAGGAGATTCACTGTCCACCCGAGGCCTCTGTGCTGCTGGCCTCCTACGCCGTCCATGCCAAGGTTAGTGCTCTTTCTGGAGCTTCAGTTTTAAGTCTTATTTATTTTCAAACAAGGTTTGTGTATCCATCCGTCTGCCTATCCTTTAATGGTTTCTTTATCCTTCGTTTAAAATTTGCAGGACCAAATTGCAACTTCTTATCCTCCTTACACATATATGTTTTTTTAAATTATAGGTCTGATTAGATGCTAATAGATGTGACTCACTCACTAGAAAAGGGTGTTTTTCCTAACTGCACCCTAGAGTGTAATGGCTATAATAAAAATCAGTGAAGACTCAGCAGCTTTAGACATTTTGTAGAGATTTGAGAGTGTCATATTTGGCGCAGTGGGGCTTCAAATCACTTTAAACTGACTGAAGGAATATACTGGCCCCTCTTGAACTACCTTCAACATGTTTATTTACCTTATGTAATTCTTATGTAATGAATTCTTTGTGGCTGTAGATGACTATATATTTAAAAAAAAATCTGAGCAAACTTGTGGGCCAAATGGGTTCATTTTGGTCACTTTGTTGTTCATCATCTGTCTGGAAAGTGACATATTGCTGTAGTGCGTCTTTTTCTCTATTAGACCAGGACAGAGAGACTGCAGGCTTTTGTAACCCATGGGCTTGACAATTGTAATCTTCTCCGTATCTGGCCTCCACCCAAAAAGCCATAAATCTGCTGCAATTGATCCACAATTCTGCTGTCTGAGTCTTGATAAGAACCAGGAGAGCACTCATTACACCTTCACCAGCTACCTTTGATATTGATTTTTAAAATTCCTTTAGTATTTCATGAAGTGCTACAGGGCCCTTGCATGAAATGTTTTAGATGTACAAACCAGCAGCTTGGGTGCTCTGGAAGTAACCTTTTAACTTGCTGTTCTAACATGTACATCAAACACCTTTGCCAAAGCAGCACCTGCCCACTGAAGCAGCCACCAAGCAGATCTGATGCAGGAAGCAGAAAATCGCAACTAAAATCTCATTTAATTAAACTGAAACTACATAGCTACTGAAGAGGAGCAGCCAAATAGTGTCCAGTTTGGTGTCATATATGCTTTTTACCACTAATGCTTACCTCCAGCATGTAAAGGGACTATTTGCAGCGTTAAAAGCAATGAGGATGAGGGTTAACACCTTCAAGTTAGAAGACGTTGTTCTCTGCTGCTGTGAATGTTTACTTTTGTGCGAGCAAATTTTGGGAGCAAGTGGCTGCCCCAAGTGAAGGAGGTCGGGTATCTTGGAGATTGACAGGCAGGTTATTGCAATGTCCGCAAGAATGTAATGGTTAAATTATACATTTCTGCAGTGTTTAATTTGTAAATCAGGAGGTCACAGCTGTTTACAAGCTGTCTCTCTGGTTGACTGTTGTCCCTTCAGTTCCGTATTGTTTCCCTTCTGTCTGTGGATTTGCTACAATGGGGTGAAAATGGAATTAGGGCTGAAAGATCTATTTACACCCATGAAAAGCCGCAGCTAAGAAACAGATCAAAGTGACGTGCTCCATCGGTCTACCTATCGATCTCCTCCGCTCTGTTTAAGTACTAACACGACGCAGCATCTACACATAGCTAACAGCGCTATCCATGGTCCTGAAACAACAGCTAAGCTATGCAATAGTCACATGTATCTCAGCCAATAATTTTGTTGTTTTTGCTATTTTTCTATAGATACATAAATCTTGAACATAGGGGGCAAAAAAATACAAGAATCTAATATGACAATCGAACCCAGAGTAGACTACACATGCACATATCATGGCCACAACAATGGGACATTTCATTCAGGTGTCACATGCGTCAACTGACATTTCTTTTTTTAAATCAGATTTAAAATGCATCCAAAATAGACAAACAACTGCTTTATGAGTAACTTTGATAGGAATTAAACAATACACAAAATTTATTTACAGAAAAGAAAAGGAGGTGCCAGATCCAATCAAACAGGTGCTCGTTCCAATCTGGTAGGTCCTGAAATCCATCACAAATAAAGCCCTTAATATCGGTATATGCTGTAGTCCAGGCCAGCTGAGGAACTAAGACATCTGGAGGGTGCTTGAAGTAGAACCACTGCTCTCCTGCACTGAAAGGAGCCAGTTAAGTTATTTCAGGCATCTGATCAGAACGACCTCCGTGGATGAATGCTCACAGAAGTGGTTAAGATCTGTGGGTAGGTCCGGAGGTGTGTATGCTGATGCGAATGAAGCAGAGGCAGAAAAGTGTGAATGGGATCTATTGCAGCTGCCCACAGCATCTAAACTAAATCTGACAGGCTATTCTGGTATAGATTTTATGTCATATTATCCAGCCCAGGTCAAAACTGACCTTTATAGACTGGCTTTTGCCAAGAGTGTGTTTATGATTTCCTCATTTGTACTCTAATGGTATTATTGTTTAATTCCCCTTCACCCCAGGTTATTCCTATAGCACTTATATTTCTATTTCTCTATATTTTGATTGGATTTTTTGGCCTGTTCTCTTTAAGTTTGTGTATTTGTTTGTCCATATTGTTTAACTGTTTGTGTTTATGTATGTAACTCAGTACGAAAGACAGCATGTAAAAACTTTCATTGATTTACTGGTTGAGGATCAGACAACAAATTACCTGATGTGTATGGAAATCACTCCACAGGAAAAAGCTTCCTTAATAAACCTCAAGCGATCTCACTCGTTTTGGTTGAAGGATCCCGTCTCTCTGAAATCCCCAAGAAAAAGATACGGAGAGTGAGGTGCAGCTTTTTGACAGGCAGACAGGGTCTAGTGACACCCGAGCTCTACCTCAAAGATTTGGCCAAGAGCCCTCAGAGACTCGCCTTTCCCCATGCCAATTTACAGGCCTAGGAATAAAGGAGACTATGTGGATCAAGAAAAATCAGCAAATCAGCACGGGGCTTGTGTGTGCTGTCTGCTGCCAGCCCACCTCGATCTGGAAACTGCAAAAAATAAAAAATAATAAAAAATAAGGGGCCACAATTTGTTTTCATTTAATCAGCAGTCCACTTTGATTAGAGCCAGTATGAGTAAATTGGTATTGTAAAAGGGGAGACAGGTACTTGTTCAGCAGTGCAGCTGCTGAGAGATTTTTGGCAGACTTTTCTTGTCTCTTTTTCTCATCATGAGTTGTTATTGTGCAGAACTAGTGTGTAGCCTGTGAAGTAGAGTATAGCACACAGTGGGATCTACTTTGGTACCCTGGTTTCATCTTTAATCATTATTATGCCAGCCTGAAGATAACAGTAAGGAGAGAGTATGGGCGTATTCCAAGACAGCTTTAATGTTTAAAAGAGAACTTTTTTTTTTTTTCTTTTTTGTACAATGTGAATCATAGCCATGTTCAGGTACGGACCGTCGTGCACAGACAGACTCCGTGTGTGTAATCAGTTTCCAGTCGGAGCAGAGATTGCAGTATAATTCACAACAGACAAAGTAGGAAGCCATAAAAGCTACCATTACCTTGTTTGAGTTACAGAGAGTGCATGAATAGAGGGGATAATAGAAATGAGGGATAGTGGAGGAATGTGTGTGTGCACAAATGCTCCGACTGACTTTTGTACAGTGGGAGCTTGAACATAGATACGTGCACATATAGAGGGACTCCATGGTCTCAGTCCATCACAAAAAGTAATATTGTTTCGTCACTCATTTGAAAAAAATGTATACACCTTGTACACAGTATGGCATGTTTATAGACACTGACCCATACATTTCATGTAGCATTATACAATATACTAACATTATGTTATGTTTTAGTTTCCTATATGTTACAGTCTGTGTATGTTATGATAGCTGCATGAAAGTGACCAGAATTACTCAATATATACAAATGCTATAGGTCATCTTCAGTTTGGAATTTTAATCCATCATAATTAAGTTTCTCATATTGTATTAAAATACTAAAAATGTTTATTTTTATGGCTGTAACGAAAGAGTATTTTCATCTGCCTTTATGATCTGTGATAAATTGTTTGGTCTTTACTATATTTGCTGTTTTTTAATATGAACATGCCTGGCCTAGCTATGGTGCAAGTTTGGTGTTACTGTCCTGTTGGTGTTTTGAAAAGTTACAGCTGATGAAACTTGTTTACATTTTACTTGTGGGATAAATTGGTTTCTATGCGTTTTCCACCAACTTTCTCCAAGACAATAAATTATTCATTCATTCATTAGCCATACCGCTTATCCTTATAGGGTTGCGTGGGGGCTGGAGCCAATCCCAGCTGACATTGGGTGAGGGCGGGGCACACCCTGTACAGGTGGCCAGTCTATCACAGGGCTGACATATAGAGACAAACAACTATTCACACCTAAATACAATTTAGAGTTTACAATTAAACTAACCTGCATGTCATTGGACTGTGGGAGGAAGCCTGTGCAGGCATGAGGAGAACATGCATACTCCACACTAAAAAGCCCCAGCAGGCCGTTAGGTTCAAACCCATAACCTTCTTGCTGTGAGGCTACAGTGTTAACCACTGCACCAAAGTGCAGCCAATAAACTAACAAATTCCCAATATGTCAGAATATTTCTTTATTCATGTATGAAATGTTTTAAATCATCAGATTTGAGGAGCACACTAACTTCTCAGTGGGTATTTGTGCGTATGTGTAAGCCAGCAGTGCAGTCTTTGTGGGTCTGCAGAGCTTTCACTGACTCCTGCTTTGTATTCTGAGTTGGTGCGGTGCTACAAGGAGGTGTTGACAGGGAATTGCAAGAAACAGCCGCTGTGGAAAAATGCAGAGGGAGTCACTCTGTCACAGAGGTTGAGAAGGGAGGGAGGTCAACTACCTCAGCCTCAACACCACTGGGGGGTGTGGAGATCTGTGTCCAACCGAGTGGGGAGGGATGCAACAAACTAACAGGCATGAATGACAGTGGTGGGAATCATTGTGTTTTACAGGTGGCTTCAGAAAGACTTGTACCTAAACTACATTTTTGAAAATTGAATGAGATGGCCTCTAGGCTACAGTATGTTCACTCTCTAGATATATCAGTTTTTCTTTTAACCTTGCATCATGCGACACAGATGTGATGATTTCCAATCTGTGTAAACAGTTGCACTTTTCATTTTCAGTCTGGACTACATAATATGTTATTTGATACTGGCTGGAATTCATCCGCTTTGCCTTGAGAGAGTATGTAAATCCTGCTTCACTTCACCTGACTCAACTGATGCCCACCACAGTTTGGGTGAGCCAGCATTAGCCTGAGGGACAGAGATATGGACTGGGAAAGACAAAATCATTTTGCCATGTAATCTGTTGTTGTTACCCACTTCAAATTTGTTTCTCACGTAGGTTACACACTCTAAATGTATAGAGAAAGTATACATATTAACAATTATGAAGAGTTAAGTCTCACCGATGCAGTGAATGAATGTTTGTACCTAATGTCATGGCAACTCATCCAGTAGCTGTTGAGACATATCCTCCAAAATCACAAGTGTGATCCCTTAAGCTTTGGGACTAAAAACTGACCCCTAAACATTGAACAGTTGGCTTAGTTTTGCTGTATAGTCCTCTATGGAAGTAGCTTACCAATTCTAGCAAAAAGAACTCCCATTTTACAATGATGCTTTTCACTGGTTAAAGTGTGTTTCACACTATTGTACTGTAAATGGATTTTCTTCAAAGCACCTGGACCGTGTGAGAAATTCTGTACATTTCCTAGATTTAGAAAGGGGGATTTATTGAGCAGAATATATCCATCAGGCTGTGGTCACTGTTGTGCTACTGGTGATAATTGTTAAGTGAAAATATTGACACATAGCTGTCCTTTGAGAATCAATTGCTGCTGTTAGTTTGGGGTTGTTGGAAATAATTGGAAGAAAGGTGTGAAATCAGAAAGCATCTGTCGCTGTCAAAATGCCATCCTCTCTCTCCCTGAGCTGGAGCCTAGTTATAAGTCTATATATGATCAATTATGTAGCAGTTACAAACAAACACTAGAGGAACTGAGGGAGTAGAAGTTACGAGGATGGGAAACTGAAGAGAAAGAATCTAATTAAATGGCCCTCGGCTTCTCCACTCTGTTAGCCACTGCACCGGTGTTCCAGGCTTTCCGGTCTGTGTGTTGAGCTTATTAAATTCAGGTCTGTTAAGTACTGTTTTCAGACGGGTGTGCCCGAGAAAAATCCAATTAAAGCTCATAATAAAAGTAATAGTATAAACACAACAAAACAGCACAACATATGGAATTAGTTAGTTGATTAGAGCCACACAAGTGCTCAGAAGCTTTTCATTTATTCTGTGCAAATGAGCCACAGCGTAAAAGTTCACAATGAAAAAACAACAATTGAGGCCATAAATTTCATGTGTTATCATTGTTTTAAAGGAGCTATTTGTAAGTTTTGCTATTGCTCCATAGGTAACATTAGCCTTAACAGTTGTTTACGTACCAGTCTAGAAGAAACATTGCGAGTTCAGCATCAAAAATAAATTCATTTACTTACCAAGAGCTGTCTCTAGTAGCGGAAAGCAACGCCAGTGTTAACTCTTGTTTCTATCATTGTCATGTCTCGTCACTTTCTGATAGTGACCCATTGTAGCTTCCAATTTGCCCTAGAGACATAATGTTGCTCAGAGAGCGTATTATAACCTTTTTATTATAAAGACAATGATGGTTAAAGCTCTTGTCATGCGACGATCACCACCACCCTCTCCCGTTAAGAAACAATGTTCGATGGCAGAGAAAACTTACAAATAGCCCTTTCAGGACTTGATGATGTATTTTCCTCCAAACATAATGTCATGTAATATTAGAATACTTGGTTTTGGTGTCGGCCCCTTCCCTTGCGTTTCTGAGACGTTTCTGCTCGGCCAGAGGGTTGTCTTTAGCTCTCTGAAACCTTAGTGGTGGTCATTTTTTGGGGAAGAGTTTTCAGAGATGCCCTTGAAATCTCTTCCCCAAAAAATGACCTAAAAAAAAAAAGAAGCAATCTCATACATACATTATGAGCCAATTAGAGTCCAAGAAGGAGCGATCAAATGGAAGTGAATAACTGGCAATTAAACTCCTTTGACGTGAAGCATCTTCATTAAGTGTAGGCCATATGAAGATAGGAGAGAGGATAGATCCCTGAGAGTCTAGACGCTGCTGGTGGTGGTGGAATAGAACCAGTGGGTGGTTGATGGAAATGCAATAGTGGGCATGAAAGACAGATGGGCAGAAATGCAATGAAATTTTAAAGAACAGCATCCCCTGATTGACTGGCTTGAAAAACACGGGCAGAAAGATCATTGGTCAGATATGATGATGTCTGGATTGTGAATGGAGGGATCTGACGGTGTGGGAATCGGGAAGTGACAGAGAGAAACAACTCAGCAGTATGTAGCCAACATTAACCCTTTGAGGAACATGAGGGAAGAAGTCTTCCTCCTTGAACTGTCGTCAAAGCTTCGTGTGGGGAATTTGATGATAGACCTAAAATGTGAAGACTCATGGATGAAGTTAGATTTTCTATAATTTTTACTACATTTAAGTGAGGTGTCACTCGGTAATGAACATGTAATCATACACCAGTGCTATGGCAGTGTTGTGGAGTAATTCAAATAAAATAGAAAATAAATATAGAATTGAAAAAATATTAGCTTCTTCCTCTAATTTCAAATATCAATATATCAATAGCAAAAATGACCAACTAAACAAATTACAATGCAAAGAAAAAAAACCCAACTAGATTTGATAGTGATATCTGAAAAACATGCGTCAATGCAGAGCTAAATGTTCATGTTAACCTACTTACATACATCTACAATCATAGCTCACTTTTTGAACTGTAGCTACATGTATAATTCATATCCTTCCACCAGTGTTTCAGTAGCCCAGAGGAAATGCCCCACCGCCACTCAGTCATGCCTAATCCATTCATATCTCTCTTCAAACATGCATAATATCATTTGTAACCCAGCTCTATGATGATAAGTGATCAGTCGCAGCTCTCTTGGAGATATTTCTAATAGCGTCATTTATACATTCTCCTGACAACTGGGCCACTGGGTGTGTGGTGCGCGTTAATGACCTGATGGCAGACCAGCCTCCATTCATTCTCCCAGAGACCCTTTTCTTACAGGCGCTGTAGTTTCATCTTATGAACAGCTCCCAGGAGAGACTTATAGTCTGGGCTGTTATTGGAGAGAAGGTGGATAGTGGCCATTAGTTTGGAGTGATTTTAATCCTTTTGGCACTTTTGCTCCATTTTACAGTACAGAGACTACGACCCTAATGTTCACAAACCTGGCTTCTTGGCGGAGGTGGAACTGCTGCCAAAGAGGGTGAGTGACAGCAGGGTTTACTTATTATCATTCATGAATAAAGGTGTTTACATCTTTGTCTTACTACCTAGGCCTACACCTGCATTATGATGCAGTGTGTGGCGCTGCAGTGTGTATTATATTTCTTGCGTGCGTTCATGGATATTTATGTCTGTCTCTCTCCATTTCAGGTGATTAACTTGTACCAGATGACTGCAGAAATGTGGGAGGAGAGGATCACAGCGTGTTATGCGGAGCACAGGGGCAGGACGAGGTAAAAACTGCTGCACTGAACTGTACCACTGAAATTCCACAGTCATCAGCACAATTTCAATTTTGCCTTCACATAGCAGCTGCTTAAAAGTTGGGTTCACAAGAAATGTTTTATGCAAAGCTGTAGTCCATTTTGGCAGACAGATGCAAAAAGACTGGCATGAAAGTTTTTCAGTAGGAAACTTTTTTTTTTTAACATTTATTGTTGATTAAGGAAATTCACAGCTCACCACAGCCTATGATCTATCAATGAAACAAAATTATTAATTGAGCTATTTTGAGAAAGGATCCAAGTATGAAGCAAATGTATTGTTGCGAAAGGAACTATATAAATGATATTGCTGTAATGGCTTCCATAAATCTAAAATGACAGGAGAATGAAAATCAGTTGCTCTGTTGTTGCACTTTGCTCCATCACTGAGCTGAACTAAGTTGGAAATGGACAGGGAGTAAGTGTGAGGGATGTGGAGTGTCCATAAACTCCCGTGGGTGGGGAGTTTGGGATTGGAAATTGAGTTCTAAAAGCCAGAAACCTCAGCACTTTGAAAAGTAATAATTGAGTTCCCGGTGCTGATCAATAACCTTTGCAACTCAAGCAGAGCGAGCGCAGTTGGTAGTCCTCACACCTTTAGCATTTGAAATGTTTACTAAGTGATGTAGTGTAGTGAGGGACACAGGAGGGAGGTCACTGATCTTGTACCTGGGTTTTGTTATCAATTCCAAAACAATGTATTTTTCTTTTTTTTCCCAGAAATTTAATAATATATAATTATAAACATGTTTTTATCCATGTACATGTCCCTTAAGGGAGTTGCATGTGACTTGTGTCTCCCTCAGGATAAATTGTAATAACTTTGTT
This sequence comes from Seriola aureovittata, assembly GCF_021018895.1. Taxonomy (NCBI): domain Eukaryota; kingdom Metazoa; phylum Chordata; class Actinopteri; order Carangiformes; family Carangidae; genus Seriola; species Seriola aureovittata. Next base: position 20,658,221 of record NC_079368.1, read on the forward strand.
TGATTACATAACTTTTCATTTTGCACCAACATCAGGTCAAAAAATTAATTTTGGCCAATATACTGGCTAGTAACCTAATACTTGCAAAATGAATGACACTCCCACCGGCCTCAGTGGTACTTTGGGTTTAGTGCTAACCAGGAAATGTTAAAATGATTGAGTAAGATGGGGAACATAATGAATATACCTGCTAAACATCAGCACGTTAGCATTGACATTGCGAGCATGTTAGCGTGTTAATGTTAGCGTTCAGCTCAAGCTACCAGTGTGCCCAAGTATCACAAACATCACAAAGCCGCTAGTTTGGTTTTAGGTTCTCGGTTCAGTGCTGTTTTTTCATCAAACAAAAAACTTGAATTCTCAAGTGTGTGATGTTGTTGAACTTTGCAGAAATAACATAGTTGAAAACAGGCAAAATTTTTATTCATCTTAGGAACCAAAATAGCATTCAGGTTTAATATCCAGCCCCAGGTGACAACACACAGTTAAAGGCTTATTTCATCTGTGTTTGCTCCACATTATTTTAGAACTTGATTCAGATTTGATTATTAAAAAATTGATGTCAGCACAATATCAAAGTTACTCAACAGACACCCAGTGGTTCTTCTTTTTTTTTTTTTTATAGAGTGCACCTCTAATGCTTTCACAGCATTAATCAAGAATTACCATTTAAATTTCCTCTGAGCAACTCATAAGTCAGAATGTAATGTGTCCAACCTATTTAAGATTTGTTTACTTGGCATAATGCTCTCTTTCCTGTTTAAACTTTGAAGAAGCTTAAATCATCAGTTTTCCTACCACCCATATCAAACAGACAGTTATTAAAAGTTTGGGCGCCAGGATGCCCTGATTTTTCCTCAGCCATCAAAGTATGCAAATATTCTTTTTTTTTGCTGAGTTGACCCTGAAATCACAACAGATCTGGCAACCAGGCTGCAGAGGGGGAGAGCGAGGAGGAAGAAGAGAAGAGTTTGATGCATTTGCTTTGTTTAACATAGTATTTAGAGGCTTGGGGGCAACAGAATAAGTCTTCTTTTTCCATCAAGCATAACCTCTAAAGCCTGTTAGCGAATTATAGTTGTGTTTTGTGTTGGTACTGTGCTCATGTTTTCACCCTCGCAAGAGCTGTGTGGCAGTTTTTATAGATCACACAACGTGACAGATGCTACACACAAAAGCAGAGGAAACAAGGTCTGATCTCTTTTTTTCTCTCCACTTCTGCACCTTCTCTCCTCTCCTCCCACCCTCCCTCCTTCCCTCTATTCTCCATTCCCTTGGATCCCTCTCAATCTCTTGCTCTCTCTCTCTCTCTTTCGTTCTGTCTTTGAATTAGGGATGAAGCTGAGATGGAGTATTTAAAAATAGCTCAGGACCTGGACATGTATGGCGTCAATTACTTTTTAATCAGGGTGAGCCAATGCTGTTTTGTTGTATCTTTATAAAGTGAGCCAGTATGAAAGATCGGGGGGGGGGGGGGGGCAATTTGACCATGGTGTTATGAAATGAAGTGGGGCAATAGCAGTCTGAGTCTCCTGTCTTAAATTGTCTTTCAATTTTGAATCTTGAGTATTTTATGAACAAATTTGTATTTTTTTGGGGTAAATAAAGAGAGAGTTATTACAGGTTTGTTTCTGTAATGACTCACCTGGAAAACATCCAAAACCGAAATTCACTTGAGGTGACTCTGGCCTTGATTGAGCCATTCTGTAAAAGGCCGAGACATTTTAAAATACCACCAACAAGTCAACCTCAGCCAAGGTAATTCACTGTATCATTACTTTCGAGTAAACAAGTCCAGACGGCACATATACACCCTGGCATTGTTCCGCTCAGCTCTAACAAATTTGTTTTGGCGAGCAGAGTCACCGCAAAGCCACCTCTGTCAAATGCAGGTACAAATGAATGTTGGCCGTTGGATCGGTTGGTCTCACAACTGCTCTGCTAGTGTCCTTTAACAGATGGATAATAAGAAAAGCTTTGTTTAATCTGCTGTTGCGGTTTAGAATAAAAAGGGAACAGATCTTCTTCTGGGAGTGGACGCCCTGGGTCTGCACATCTACGAGCCGGACAACAGGCTTACGCCCAAGTGCTCCTTCCCCTGGAATGAGATCCGCAACATCTCCTACAGCGACAAGGAGGTGGGAGAATCTGCTGTTGATAGAGCTGCGTGAAACAAAACTGAGATATACTCAGCCCTACATTAATGTGTTTTTTAGTTCTGTTGTCGTTTTGACCAAAAGTTTGGGATTCTTGTCTCCTCAATGTTTAGTTCACCATCAAACCTCTGGACAAAAAAACCAATGTTTTCAAGTTCAACTCTTCACGTCTGAGAGTCAACAAGTTGGTGAGTTCAGCTGAAATGCTGAAAGCTGTTTTGACTGTGGCTGGAAAATACAGCTCACCAAATACTTTGCTTTTCCAAATGCTTTTGGAAATGGAAGTGACTGGTGAATTACAATTTTTTTGAGGTACGGACCATTTTTATTTATTATAGAAAACGGCGCCCATTCATGGTTTTGTGTCTGTTGTGCAGATCCTTCAGCTGTGTATAGGGAACCATGACTTGTTTATGCGCCGGCGGCGGGTGGACTCGCTTGAAGTGCAGCAGATGAAGGCCCAGGCCAGAGAGGAGAGGGCCAGAAAACAGGTACTGAGAATGGAGAAACAAAGACGAGGTTGAACTTGTCAGTAGCCAAGTTTCCATCCAAATTTACCGCAGAGTTTGACCAAATTTCCATATTTCCACTCATTTTTCCCACCTTATCCATATCCTCTTTTCTTTTCCCGCTCTCCACCTGTCTGTGTCGCTCAGGTGGAGAGGCAGCATCTGCAGAGGGAGAAGCAGATGCGGGAGGAGGCAGAGAGAGCCAGGGACGAGCTGGAGAGGAGGCTGATTCAGCTGCAGGATGAGGCTCACATGGCCAATGAGGCCCTGGTAAGACTATGTTGTTTAGCTCAACCCAAAATCCACCATTTTGTTGTGCTATGTCACATATACACCAGGTTTACACCACTTTCTTGCCTCTTTACTTCATCTCCTCCTGGTCTCTCCTCCTTTTCTTGTCATTTACTAATTCTTTCCCTTCAATTTCTCTCTCTGTTGCCTCTTTCCCCCTCCACCAATCTCCCTCACTCCTTCTGTATTTTTGTACACTCTCCTTCCTGCGCTTCACTGTTTCTCTGAACCTATTTTCATACCTGTCACTCCATTTCTCTCTTTAATGTCTGTTCCTTTGCTCCATTTCCCCATCTCCTCTCCCATTTTCAACTTTTCGTTTTTGTCCTCTGTCCCCCTTCCTGTGTTTGCCCTTTCCTCCCCTCCCTCTTCCTGCTCCTCTCCAGCTGCGTTCAGAGCAGACGGCGGACCTGCTGGCTGAAAAGGCCCAGATCGCGGAGGAGGAGGCCAAGCTGCTAGCCCAGAAAGCTGCCGAGGCTGAGACAGAGATGCAGCGCATCAAAGTGACTGCCATCCGTGGCCAGGAGGAGCGGCGGCTCATGGAGCAGAAGATGCTGGAGGCAGAGATGCTGGCCCTCAAGATGGCCGAGGAATCAGAAAGGAGGTGGGAAGTGGAGGAAGGAAGACCGACCATAAAATCTGCAGCGAATATACATCTGTTTAGCTTTGGCTGCTTTGTTATCACCATCTCTCTGTCATACCCAAAATTCTCTCTTTGTATCCATCTCACACTCACACACACAACATCCCTATTGTTTTAGATCTTTAAATAACTTATTCCCACGTCTTGCTGACTTTCCAAGACTTTTCTTTTTTCTTTATTTGACATGCGAAACCCTCGAACTCAGGAAGCTGTCTTACAGGAGCATCCAAACGCACTTACTATATAAACTTCCTCAACTCATGAGCCTCCCAAATGTTTTTGGAGTTACTAAGCCGTTTAATGTCAAGGTGCACAAACACGCCGCTGCACATCAGCAGTACAGAAGTCAGTCGATATGCTCCGAGCACCGAGCAAGGTAATGCTGCTGCATTTAAATTGCTCGATCAAAGAATGAGAACATCTAACTTGTTTAAAATCATTTAATTTCAAAGGCTTTGTTCTTGTGCTGCAGCTGAAAAGCAGGTAATCATGCGGTTACAGCCACAGCGCTGCACACAGAAGTGATAGAGAGAGAGAGCTTTTGTTCAGCAGCCCTCCTCATAGGTCTGAAGCGCAGCAGTTAATTTGCGCTAGTTAATTGTTAGCACTAGGATCGATTGATGGTAGGAGTCCCTATCAAACAGTCTCTTTTACTACGCACTGAAGCTCCACAGTGCTGAGCCTGACTTTGATATATTTTTCATCTGTGCCTTTTCTCTTTTATACTTCCCGCAGTAGCTGAAATCAAACACTTACAATATCTGCTGTTGACTTTTTTTTATTTCTTTGGAGGTCAGATGGATGAGGAAATTGAGTGATCCTCAATCAGCACTCTGTAAAACTTAGGTGTCAATCATCGCAGCAAAGAACTTCAGTCATTTTCATAATAAAATAGTATACATAGATACTAAGAATATCATTTCACAGCCTCTACTTCACCGTTTATTAGGCAATCATTTCAAATGGGCACCATTAACCACTTGCCAGTAACTGCAATTTCTGGATGAGCACTTTTGTGCACCAGAGAAATTTAAACCTGTGGCACTCAACACGTAAATGACTATGTCCACTCAAACCCTCGAGGCACACAGCTCCCCACACATCAACGAGGAACTGCTGAGTGTTCAGAAACACAATCAAAAGAAATGTAATCATCCCTATATAACATTTCTCACATCACTGTGTGCAAACTCAGTGGTGGAATAATGGAGTCAGAAATGATTGTCTGCTGGGATGATACATTGATCACCTGGGTAATAACAAAGTGACATTCCTGGTTCGTCGAGTACTTATCTACCAATTATGTGAGAAATTTTTGGATTCAATTTAGATAATGCTGTTTCCTTTGAAGGAATATGGGGGTGAATTAAAGTATTAACTGCATCTGTCTGCCTGTTTGTCCCTCAGGGCCAAGGAGGCTGAGCAGCTGAAACAGGACCTGCAGGAAGCCAGGGAGTCAGAGCGCAGGGCAAAGCACAAGCTGCTTGAGATTACCAGCAAGGCTGTCTATACGGTAAGACACACACACACACACACGCACGCACAAATATACTGAGAACACACAGGCACAAATATACTGAGAACACACAGGCAGATGCACAGAAGTCATATAGTACACAACGCAACAGATGTAACTGTTCAAGAACAAGCAAGTAGGATGAAACTATTAATTGATTAGTCTATGGAAGGAAATAAATCAATGAATTCTATTCTGCTCTCTTAAGTCATTTATCAAGTAAATTAACCAAATATTTGCTGATTCCAGCTCCTCGGCTTTACTGATTTGCTTATTTACGGGTTTATTGAATAGGGAGAGTGGATATTAATCGCTCCCCAACTAGTAATTATTTTCATTATCGATTCATCTGTTGATTTTTTTCTCGATTAGTTGTTTGGGCCATTAAACACCCAGTGAAAATATCCTATATAATGTCCTATAGCACCAGGTGACGTTTATTATGTAAAACCAAGAAAATCACCAAATTCTTACATTTGAGAACCTGGAATCATTAGATATTTGGCATTTTTGCTTGAAAAATAAGTTGAACAATTAATCCATTTTCATAATAGTTGTCGATTAAGGCCTGAAAGTCTGAACCAAAGTTGACATTTGTGTTATATTTTAACATTTGAACCGGTTAGTTTTAGAGCTGTGCATGATAATACTGTACCTACGTCCTGTCATCATCACCTACGTGTGCTGCGTCTGTGTGTTTATAGTCAAACAGATTAACTTCATTGCCTCTATACTATTATTATCATGACATTACTACCAGCAGCATCAGCTCCAAGTGCAGTACTGGAGAACTGTCTGGTGGCATCATGCACCTTTATATACTGCAGTCGCAGTCTCTCTACCCTCAGGTGGCATCACTCTCCCATCCTCTCAGAAAATAACTTCTAATTTTGGGGATTTCAACCATTTGGACGAAATAAAAATCCTGTCCCCATGTGCTACTGCGGCTCATTTTTACTTCTCTTCCAGTTATTTATCTTCTATTGGTTAATGGGCGACAAGCCTGCATCAATTTCCTATAATTAGTGTGAAAGTTTGAGTCAGTTTGATCCGGACAGAGACCACCTAAATGTTTTTTTTATCTGTTTTTGTGAGGATTTTAAGCAAAGTAAGCTAATTTAATTACTTTGGTCTCTTGTAAATCTTCTTATATTTTAAACATTAAGATTAAAGTATTAATTGAAAGTAAATCAAAAGATGACTCAATAATGAAAACAATAATAAGTCACAGCCTTAAAAATGACATAGGTGTTTATAGTATACTGTATCAGACAATACACAGATACATGTACACACCTGCATAAAACAGATAGGCATAATACACATATTATACAGTACATGAATGCACTGTGAGTATGGAAGAACTGTACATGCAGTGGTGCTTCACAGAAAAATATTGTGCACTTCCACATTGGGATTGCGGGACGCCACTGCTGGTTTGAACACATGCCATGGCTGTACAGGTGTTTTGTCTTTACTGCTAATAGCACACACTCACACACACTACTGTAGCGCCACAATGAACAGGAGTTACTTACATAAGAACAGGCAGCACATAAGGCAGCCTACACAAGAGCTTCCAACATGCTAAAAGCCCACACACCACATATTCATCTGCTTACACACATGTATACACACACACACACACACACACACACACACACACACACACACACTAGTGCACATACATACGAAAGACGCGTTGCCACTGGAACTCTTCTATACACTTATCAGTTCCTTAGTGAAAACACAACGCAACACAAACATATACAAACACACTCACACAAGAACACAATAATTCTCAGTTCCCATTTCAGTCAGCCACTGTCAAATTGCTCTCTGTGCTTCGCCAGACCTTATTTACGTCGACTGTATCCCCCCTGGAGTTGGGATTCACATGCCAGCTAATGGATTTACATTTATATAGTGTATTAAGTCCATTTCTCATCCAAGTAGCATGTGGCCAATGCATTCCAGACATTTGGTCAGGATCTGGACGCATATATTTGTGGGTTCAGGGTCTGTGACCATTAAAGTGGACCCCTTTTTTTTCCCCCCTTCTTCTCTTTCAACTGTCCTCTCTGTCAGCATTGTGTACCTGCATCCAAGTTACACACATCTTTCTCATACATTTTGCCTTTCCCCCATATATCTTCTACCTTTATCTGTCCCCCCTCTCCCTTGTTTGTCTTATCTTGTTTTTACCCTTCCTATATATATATATATTTTTTTTTTTTATGCCTCTGGTCCAGTGACAGCCAGAGCCGGGGGCTTATCGGTTTCGGTTTGTCCGTCTGTCCCCCCTCACAAATGTCCTCTCTTGGATTCAAGGACGAACTGTTTAGATTTTGGTGGCTAGAGGTGAAAGGTCAGGGTCACAGTGACCTCACAGAACATGCTTTTGGCGTTGTGAGTGCAATGAACTCCTCAAGGGAATCCCTTCAGCTTTGGCACAAACATTCTCTTGGACTCAAGGACAGGCTGATTAGATTTTGGTGGTCAAAGGTCAAGGTGACCTCACAAAATGCGGTTTTGGCCTTGTGAGCGCGATATCTCGACAACTCTTCCAGGGAATCCCGTCACATTTGGCACAAATTTCCACTGTGACTCAAGGATGAACACAAAACACTTTTAAGGCATAACTCCAGACTTCACACAGAAATTATCACAAAATCTCACACAAATGGTTCATATTTCGAGGCTGGTAGAGTGCGTACCATTAAGGCTCAGTCCTACCCACAGCGGCCACAGGTCTGAATCCAACTTGCGGCCCTTCGCTGCATGTCCTCCCCTGTCTCTCTCTCTTTTGCTGTCAATAAAGGCAAAAAGTTCCCAAAAAATAACTTGGTTCATATTTTATATGATTCTGGATAAACATGGATGTAATCTGAAATTAGTGGTGGAGGCATACGACCTTGATGCGGTAATTCAAGTTTCTTTCTACATCACTTCCACTTCTTTTTCATTCTGTCCCATTTTCCACTTTCATCTGCATCTCTTCCTCCCCTCCTAGTCCCCTGGACTCCCGCCTGACAGTATGGCTCCTGACCTGAGCTTCAGCAGGGAGAACCTCAGCTTCGACTTTAAAGATACTGACATGAAACGCCTCTCCATGGAGATTGAAAAAGAAAAGTAAGTGGCCGGGGGCGACTCTGCTGATTCTGCCTGATATTTTTTGGTGTCAGTGCGTTGCCATTTTACATTTCCTGTGACTGCGGTCGAGCCACATTCCAGTGGTTCGATGACGTAATTGTTAATCAGCAGAGGGAATTGATTAGGTGATAAAAAAATATCTCTTTGAGGGTACTTTTGAATAATCTCAAAATGTGTTTGAGAAAGCTCTTAATCTTAATACAGTATTACACTTGGAGGAACACCATCACTTTTAAATATGCATGTTTTAATTCAGAGTTCAGGTGAGCAGTTGACCTTCAGCATTAGCTGTCGCTGATGTTACTGCCTGCATTCAAGCTTTTCATTTCCCCTGCAGCTTGTGGTGTCAGTGATCGCAGACAGGAAAAACTATGTTTAGATGAGTGTGACCCTGGCTTTGGTGTTGAATAAATTAGCTGGCTCTTCATTGTCAACCACTTTGGTAATTAGCAAGTGAGCACAGTTCCATTACTGGTGGTTCACATAAACATTGAAAAAAAGGCTCTGATTTAAATGGGAGATAAACAAAATATAAAATATTTTGACCAGCAAGACTTCTATGAAAAGTGTTGATGTTTTCCCCCCTCCGTTATTTTGTATCTTTGCAACAAACTATTATCGTTAATTGCACAAAGCTCTGAAATTCTCCAGAATTACAATACCTAGGACATTAAAAGGCCCATCAGTCCATGTAATCGGTAATTTACATTCCATTTTATAATTTGCACCTTTCAGTACATTGATTCTAAAAATTGTACATTTCTCATAATCGGTTTCAGATGAAAGTGTCTGGGAAAATGTTCAAACTCTGAGTGGAGCTTGCAAACAAATATATATTTTTGCAGGGTCTATACATATGAAATAAACGTTCCTTTAGACTTAATTTTCCAAAGTTTGAATGTTTTTGATTGATTGGATTAGAGTATTATGTAATAATATGTAATTATGTAATACATGCTCCAGGATTGTCAATAATGATTATACAGTCTGTGCCCCTATTAAGAGGTGTGCTCATGGTCGTTGTATGTGTTCATAATTGCCATGGAAAGCCTAACTATTAAAGTCAGATCTACATTACAGCATAGAGGGACTTGAAGTTGACAGTATGGTTACAGAAATTTTCAATGTATGCAGACGAGGAATTTGGTGCCAAAAAGGAAATATACTAAACTGTCTCCCAATCCTGCAATTTGTCAATGTTTAGGGTCGAGTACATGGAGAAGAGCAAACACCTGCAGGAGCAGCTGAATGAGCTGAAGACGGAAATTGAAAGCCTGAAGCTGAAAGAGAGAGAAACTCCTCTGGACATCATACACAACAAGAACACAGAGCAAGGGACCAGCAAGCACAGCAACTTTAAAAAGGTATCTAACAGCACGGCTGCTCGCATGGCAGACACACAAATGCACAATGTAACACCTGCCACAAAATACACACTATTCCCCCCCATTGTGCCTTATCTATCTCCACACACACACACACACACACACACACACACACACACACACACACACGGTCAAACGTTTCTAGTCAGTTAAGCACCTTGTGTACATGTACAACAGTTGTCAATAGGTCTTTTGATTAGATCTACCTCTTAAAGTGACATTGCAAAATTGACACAAAGGCCGGAGATTCGACTACATCCAAACACAACCTCAGGTCTAACAGAAATTCTTCTGAAATTTGAGGAAAAAAAGCAACACAGCTGTCAAAAAAAAAAGATCTTTACAAGTAACTCTTTATCTCTCAATGCACTCCTGTGTTTCTAGTACATGTGTGACCCCTCTCCTGTTAGCTCGCTACAGTCCCCAAACACAAACCTGCTACAAGCTATCCACATTAGTACCACACTGACAGAGATGTCGGGAACACTGTGTACAACTCTACCTGAGATCTTTACATTGCACCAGTATCATAAAATAGTCTGACGTGTGCACTGGCAGTAAAGTTGCAGAGAGGAGCAGTCAACACAAGACAAGTAACGCTAGTGTTTGCAGCTAATGCTGCTTCCAGCTGGTCCTCAACTTCTCCCGGTTGAAGGCAGAACTGTGAGCGCAGCCATGTGGTGTTTTATTTACAGGGACATACCTTACACCTCTTTAATTTAAATGTCAAATTCTGAGGAATAACACTGAGTGAGGAACTGAGGTTTAAAAAAACAACCAGCCGGCAGCATTTAAATTCTTCCTCCTGTGAGAAGAAAAATGAGCCAGAGAAACGCTGCCAATATTTACTGCTGCTGGTGTGGCAGAGAACTTTTTTGTTGGTATTTCTGATTCAATATTTGAAACGAAAGTTGAAAAATAATACATTTTAATCTCATTTTTTATTTCAAAAAGTAAATATATCAGATCCTAATTAGAAATGAATCACATACTGTATCGTATCCCTGCAAATTTATCTGGTCTCTGTTTGTAGATAGATATCAAATCGTGTAAGAGGGAGAGATACACGCCCCTTACTTTATCCCTAATGCACAGCTCTTCAACAGCTCAAGTCCCATGAATTGGTGTAGTCTAAATGGAGTCTTAATTCTCATCTCACATCATCTTCCAAGGATGATTGCCAATCAAAATTTTGGTCGTTCTCTCTCATACAACACCCACGCCTCTCCATCATATTATTCTAAGGCAGAGTATTGATTCTCAGAACATCACTTAATAGCAATAGTCTCTGCTTGGGCCTGGGTTCATTTTCCAGCCTCGATTTTCTTCTTTGATGCAGCCCGCTGGGGGAGGGCGAGCAATCACATTCATTTTCTACAGTGACCTCCACAAGTGCACAGTGATTACTGGTCTTAAGTGTATCTAAAAAAAAAAAAAAAACTTGCAGAGCAACTGAGAGGGAAATCTGTGTTTTTACATGTAACTTATTTCAACTCCAACTGTTGTAATGGAGCTGCTTCATCTCACTATTCGGGGCTTAATATGCTGTTTCCTTTTCACTGCATCCTGGTGCAGTGATGATATGAAATGACACAAAAAAAGTCTTTCAGCTTGAGGGATATTTCAAAATTGATTGGTCAAAGGCAGTGGAATTATTATAAAAAAGTGGATTCTATTTCCCTTGTCCTCTGATGAACTGGCAGATTAGCCTTGTTCCTCCTTTATCTTCCCACACTAGTATCTCTCTAATTTCAGTGAAAGTATCAAATCAAAATTGAGCTATATTCTCAGCACATTGTATAACAAAAAAGCCCTCCCCTCCTCCGTTTTGTCTCCTAGTGTAAAATACTTGTTAAGGGAGTGCTAATTGATTTTTGCTCGGTGATTAGTCATTTGGATGGATGGGGGCACCTCTGGCACGCAGGGGGAGAAGGAGCTAAGTTAAAAGTGTTGGTTTAATTGAACCAGAGGCGTGTGGCATTCATCTTGTTAGCGGGGGAAGGGGGGGATGGGCGCACATCATTGCAGGGAGAAGGGAGCAGAGAAACGGAGAGGGAGGAAACTTAAGTCAGCTTTGCCAAAAGAGTTGAGAAGTTTTGGAGAGGATGAGATTGAGGATGAGGACTTTGAGGGAGGCTGAGTCATGCAGAAGTGCTGAGAATATACTGGCGATCAGAGAGGGGACGGGATGAAGGGGACACGGCGGGAAAAGAAGGAGAGTGGGAATGTGGAACGAAGCACTGATCTCTGAAGCCAGAAGCATCAGGACCGGCTGCACCCTAGAGCAAGGTTTTTTCTCTGCCCACACTCTCCCTCTCTCTCTCTCTCTCCTCTGGATGATTAATGACTGGCTCCTTAACACGGGCCAGCGCCTTTGCATTTCCACCAGGCCACAGGTTCTGCTCTGTTAGCAGCAGGCCAACCAGCAGAGCTCATTTTCAACAGCTGAATCGCAACACAAGAGCTGCAGTGATTCTGTGTAAAGTTTCACTGAGAGGAAATGTTTTGGGTTTTTTTGTCATACACGGCGGTTCATCCAGAAGTGGCACACAAAGGAGGTCAACCATCGGGGTTACTCTCATAGTGCTAAATAACATAAAGGAGTATTTCTTTTGTGGAAATAGCTTGCTATTGTGCCATTCACAACATTAATACCCTTGCTCTTTCCAGCAGGGAGACGGTGGGCTGTGTGGAACACAATGCAAGAGAGTTAGACACAGATAAACACACACTCAGTCTTTCATACTCACAAGTGTAGCTCAGGATGCACGTCAGCAGGGACAATAGAAGGTGATTGTAAACATTGCCCGGCAAATCCGTCCTTCTCCCACACAGTGTCTGTTTGGATTTGCTTAAGTCCCTCCATCTACACATTTCCCAGAAATAACTCAGATCTCCCAAACTGTCCTCCTTCATGTCCGGTCTTATATTTACTGCTTTAATTCCTTTACCCTACAGATGTGGAAGACAGGGAAAAGTTTGCCAACCCAATTTGAAGTGCTCTCTTATGCTGGTTTAGACAAGCTAATGGTTAGCTATGCTGATGGGGTAAAAGCGCAGCCAGTGCCCCAAATGAAATCATCACCAGCTCGTTTATGTCTGGAGAGGAAAAAAACAATTAACAGTGTTTTCTCTGACTGGTATTGATCACCTACCTCTCCAGCTCTGGCTGTCAGTTTGATTGTTTCTGCAGAGGTGAGAGTCTGGGAATCCTACAGATTTCTTTGTCTATCAGGTCTAGTTGTAAACCCTGATTGAGGCTGATTTTTCTTTTCACTTGATGTAAATTAAGATCAGTGGAAGATGCATTAAGAACACGGCATGCCTTCACATGCTATCTGAGCTTCATTACGAACAGAATAACCTTGGGGGTATGTTTTCAGTAAACACAGCAAAGTGCACAAATACACTCCAATTATCTTCTCCTTATAATCTCTTAGTCTTTTGATTAGTCAAGGGAAACAAGTCAAGTCACATGTTGTGGTGGAATGTGCTGTGGCTTCTAATGCCTCTTCAAATCTACCCTGGTGTTCATCAGAGGCATGACTAAATTAATCATGCATACATATGTACATTTTCTTTAGAATCACAGCTAACGTGACCTCATTCGAATCATGGATCTTTACTTGTGTTGTGTGTTGTTGTGTGTTGTTTTGTGGAGGTTAACATAGCCAGCAAATACAATCTAGGTAGGACTAATGAAAAAATACACTTGCTTCAGAGCCTTTACATCGAGAACATATGATCACTTTATAAAATGTGATGTTGTGATAATTTAAACCAGCCAGTAGTGCATTAAGTTTAGGTATTTCCTACATGTTAATACATCAGTAATAATAATTCAATAATATTATAATTTAACAGATAGAAATAGAAAAATCACATTCCAAATTGATAATATCACACTCTACTCACATGGCACACCCACATCTTACTGCTATGTTATGCTCATATATCATAGGTAAAGAACAATTGTGTGACGATATTATATAAGTGTGTTATATAAGGATGATTTCAGTCTTATGCAACTTACTTTCACAGAACTTTTACTTTTGATACTTTACATTTTGCTGATGACACTTTACTGAAATAACATTTCTAATGCAGGACTTGGACCTGAGTACATCTTCCATCACTGACATTAATTCAGTAGGAAAGACACTTGATTAAATCAGTACATTATGGGGCATGGATTAAACCAAAATATAATATATAATCCTCTACTCTTTATAATCCATGAAATTGCAATTGTGTTAACAGCACTGAGTCATAACACAACACCAGACAGTCATTCAGGGTGCTCAAGCCTGCAATTAAATGTACACAATCAAAAGGGATGTTGAACTCTACAAGCCAGGGAACTCTAAAAGTTAAGTTCTGGAAATATGCCTCCACCCAGCAAACTTGTTGACCATCCACACATTGGTTTTGAAGGTCGGTCAGTTGAAATTCTTGAGCAGACTAGGGGATCACATTGCTCGCAGTGGGAATACATAGAAGGACCGGACCGGGCAGAGAGGTTGAAGGGAAGGGCAAGTGATGATTCAGTGGCAAACAGGAAATCCTCATTAGAGACTAACTCTAATGAGGATTTCCTGTTTACTTATTTTGCCTTATTGCTCCACTGCCTTATATTGTGTTCTTGTTTACATTCATCACTGATAAAAAAACCTTATCTGGTCTGTTCTGATCTCATCCACAGCTAACACTACAGAGCACCAAGTCCAGGGTGGCCTTCTTTGAGGAACTTTAAACTACACATCAGTAAAGACGGGATGCACAACTGCCAAGAACCTCATGTTTCTACATTCCTGGTCAGTGTAAATGACTCACCGCACTACAAAGCCCTATAGCCCACTTCTTGGGAACCACCATGAAACACTATGAAAAAAAAGAAAAGAAAAAAGACCACTGCCTTGATCTGCACCAACTCCAGGCGCCTTGTGTTTACGCACAAACAGGGATGAATGCGTAATGCTCCTGCAAAATGTTCCTGCGCTAAATCTGGGATTCATAAAAAATTGAGTGTGTGTTTACAGTAGGTGTTTGAAATAAAGCACATTCCCCTTGAACATTTTGAAGTGAACTTGGGTGTTGGGGGGTTCATTAGTGTCAAAGAATAAAGGTAGACGACGCAAGAAGGAAATAAACAAAATTGTGTAATATGAAATTTGACTGCTCCTGTTCTACTGTGGGTTTAATGAGACGGTACTCGTGGAGTTTAGAAGGGTTATTATATCATGTCCAAATGGGGTGACCTACATTAGCTGAATGCCTAAGTGTTTTGAAATTCGAAAAGGAAACAAACCACTAAGGGATAAAGTTGAAAAAGAGAATGAATGATTATACGGCTGATATGTCACTCATACCCTTTCCCAGATAGTAGTTATACACAGCAAATTAAACTTCCTTCTGCTTAAACACTGACCATTTGTTATATTACATTTTATTCATAATGTCAACAAATTCCTTCATATGATTTATTCTTTCTTTGCTTAATAACTTCATGGTTAAATTAAAAAAAGGATGTTCAGGCAGCAAATACAGGGCATTTTTTTGCCATCATAAATTTAAAGAGCCATTTAATGCTAATAGTGGGAGTTGATGGGCTGTGGTGAATATTAAGCTCTTTCTCAACACAAAAATCCAACTCTGTGAATATCATCAAGGAATTTGCCTCAGTTGAGTTGTGTGAGCAGTGTTTTTATTTTTTTAATCTCAGAATCTGTGTCCATGTTTGTGCCTTTATGCAACTTTGTTGTGCTGAATGTAGACGATTTGTTATACATGAGGCCTTAGGACTTTTGTTTACATCTTGTATACACAGAGAAGTAATGTTACATATCTTTGGGCTGCCTCCAGCTATTGATTAGGGTGTCCTTAACGCAGGGCACTGAGTGCACTACGCTCTGCTCTTGAAAGTGAAGAGATCATTTGTACTAGGCGGTTCTGAACTGGATGAAGGATTTTTAGATGTGAGCTTCTGTCACATCTATCATCTATCTCAGTTTTTTTTTTTTTTTTTTTTTGTGAAGACAACCACTTTTTTGAAACATGAATTTGCATCTATTTTGAATTAGTGTGTCTTTCTGAATTAATGTACTCTTTCCCTCTGAAAGCATTTTTTTTTGTGGAATTATAATGTGAAGAAAACGGTTTTTATTTTTCTTTCTGTCTGCTTTTAACAAGAATAGAAATCAGTATTTGAAAAGAAACCTGTGGAGGAGTTACAGTACCTATATTTCTAGATATACATCGTAGCAGATACAGTATGTATGTTTTGCCTGTAAAATAAATGAATATCACGTCTGATCTTTTTTATGTTTGAGTATTTTTCCATACAGAAATAACATTGGTAGTTATTTTGGCAGACTTTGATGAATGTCAGCTTTGATATTGCAAGTGCCAAGAGTCTCTTCCACCCGACCCAAACAGACATCCAATTACACCTTTGAAATGAATCAAGTGTTATGTAAGTACCCTCCATCTTGTGTCAGATCACATACCCTGTTTGCTTGAGTGACAACGTCTTTGTGTGTGTGCTTGTGTGCCTACGGATGCGTGGGCGAGCGGGGTGTGTTGCATGCCCCGTGCACTCGTTTTTGTGCCGGCGTGTGTTGTGTGTCACCACATTAACCCTTTAATGTGAGTTTTTCTATCCGTGGCTTCGGGTCTCTGAGACTGACAGCTCTCTGCCAGAGTGAGTGGCACTGAGGTCAGGGGGCTTCTCTATAGCTCTGTCACCTCTTGGCTTAGTTGGAGAATGACCACCCTCGGCTTGTCAGTGTTGTGACAGAGAGACGTCATCGGGAGCCAACTCTCCCCTGGGGGTCTGGGGCTCAGAGGAGCAGGGGTGGAAGGTCTGCAGGTGCATCAGGGATACCGACAAGACACGCAGATTCTCCCTCATTGTTGCCACCCCCTCAACACTGTCCGCTGAAACAGGAGAGAGGGAAGAGGGCATGAGATAGGAAGAATCACATCTTTTGTTATTTATCCATTCTCAAGGGATCACAGTTGACGTCACACCTGCACAGACAAACACTCATCTTGCAGCAGATTGTTAAAGGTTCTCAGTTTACTGCAGGGTGAGGGGAGTTGACAGGGACAGCACAGCACCTGCTAAGGGCTTGATTATAGAACAGGCACACACAGTAGGAAGGAAAAACCCTTGTATCATAATCCAGGGTGAGCCTCTGTTCACAGAGCAGGTCATGTGTCAAAATGATGAAATAACAGTTTTATTGGTTAAGTACAATTAACATTTTTATGTTTTGACTGCAAATAATGGCCAGAGCTTTACTTGCTTTAATGTGGAACTGCCAATGTAGGCTAAATATAACAACAATGCATGTATATCATTCGCTTTAACTGTGATTAACCTGTGTTCAGCCCTCATTATGCTACCATGGTTACCAATAGAGATCCAGTGTAGATGTCTGAACTACTTCATTGAAAGCTTAGGTTTTAATATGGGTCATTCATGAGGTATGCTAGTTCAAGACATCTTCAGGTGTGAGCTAGCTAGCTAGCTAGGTCGTGACCATTTCCTTGTTCCGTAACTGCTTTAGCACATTATGACAGTGAGGTTGTGATTGACATAAAGGTTATGAAGTCACAGAAGTACCCTTAAAGGTAGCTACCATAGGTCTCTCTACTTTCCTGCGTAACAATAGAAGTGCAGCTATGTTTTCTAGCTTTAAAAAACATGCACTGCGGTGAAGGCTAAACCACCCAACGGGTAGTCGCACCCAACACCTAAACAGATTATTTAATAGTTGATAAATTTTCACCTTGGATTCAGGTTTACTTTCAACCTGAGCAAACCCTAGTGCTATAAGGCAACGTTAACTGTAATGCTAACAAACAATGCTAACAGCCATCTCAACATACCTACTACTAACAGTATCCTACCTTTTACACCAGAACACACATTATGTTCTCGGCAATATTAGGCCTATGTTTCATTCATTAATTTCCTTCATTGTCTTCATTTGTTGCCACTGCTAATGTTAAGCTCAAATGACCAGTTTAGGTAAATTGTAATTTATACGATTTAAGGTAAAGATCATATTTGCTGCAAACTCTGTGACCACCAGCTTCTACTTATCAGACCTAAAGCATTTTTTTTTCACGTGTTCATCTGCTGTGTCCTCCCATGACATTGTGAGCACCACAAACTAAACCATTCATTGTGTTTTATCTCCACCATGGCGGAGCTGACTATTTCCTGTGGGTTTATCAGCCTCTTTCTCAAATATACTCCCATGTGCTAATCTCTTCCCACCCATACCTATTCTAAAAATATGCCAGCTCAGAAATCCTTTTGTAACACTCTGGGCAAATGCAACAATATTATTCACATCAGATGACAAATGAATTTCGCCCTTGATTTCTGCTGCTAGATAATTTATGTTACCTGGCTTATCTTGCTTGGACAAGCTGTAGAACTGAACTTAAAGGATGGCAAGAGACTTCAAGTATTAGTTGGTTTATTTGGACGGGGGATTTTAACTGACTGTTTTGCCTGAGGCACAACCTTTACCCATCTTACTGCTAACTCCTGCTGATGTATTTCCTCCAGTGACCAGCCTGCTTTTCCCTGAGGGTGTTTTCTCCATAAAGGTTGCCCTTAATGTAACCCTGTTCCTCTCGTGTTGCACCTGCTCTACAATATAACAGATAAAGAAGGTTGAGCACTTCTTCTATGACTTAAGATACTTTGAACCTTATCTGAAAGCTCACCTGCGTGGATTTAAATACCTCTTCAAAGATAGATATGTAGATATTATCAGAAATCCCTCTGCAACGTCCCTATGATGTGCAGTCTTTGTGTCAGGAGCCACGCTGGCCTTATAAATTAAATTATGAGCATAGGCAATTTTTAACTGTCATCTCTTAATCCTGATCTTCCTGTGCCTTTACTCATTGCCTTGAATTCCTCCTTCTGAGACTGTCCTTACCAGAAAAATGGCACTGGCATTTGTCCACTGAAAATGACATATGTTTACATTTTCTTGTCAAGCAACTTCTCTTGGTTGTCCGAATAATGACCGGCCTCTTTAAGTGGCATAGGCAGAAGTTGCAGTTAGCGTGTAGAGCGTACAACTTCAACAACAGATGTTGCAGTTGGCATCCCATTATCCACCAGACAACATTGGTTTGCTTTAACCATGTAGATAATCATTTGAGCTTGTTTAATGAGCTGAACACTAATCATGTAGTCTTAGTTGCGGGAAGTTAACCATATCTTTACAATAGAGGTTACAGATGAGAAAACTAAATACAAGTTACTTTTGGAAAATGGTCTGATGAATCGTTTTTGGAAGACAGTGGCAAACAACTTATTTTGTTATGAAGACTTGTTGCTCCTACTTCATCCCCTCAGTCTGACAATACTCTTTAAACAGCTGGCTTCACTAAGGCTGTGCAAAGACCAACTTCAGCCCTGCGTGAGAAAAACAAATTCCTCTCATTCGTTTTAATAAAGCCAGTCTGGTGGCGCAGCAGAGGTCCAAAATGACTCGGGACCATTCAGCAACACAAGGCACTGCGTTGTTCAATCAAGTTCTTCCGCTAGCAGATACAGTATGCATGTGAACTCAGTAGATATATGATCTATTGTTAAAATCAGACTTATTGTAGCGAAAGATAAAATATTTGCTGGACATGATTACTTTCCAGAGTTGTCTGTGAGTATTATAAATCATTGTGTAGTTTTTTGGCCTTTAATCTGTTACTGTAACTGGACTTGGATTGTATTCCATTGTCTCACCACTATCTTTAACAACACATATACATACACACACTATAGCAGCCAACTCCATTGTTTCAACAGAATTGTTTTCCATCTGAACCTGTTAAAACAGGTTCACAGACTTCTTCTTCACATGCTTTTGTTTAGCACCTCATTATTTGAACTCACTGTAGTAGTGGCATGACTCTGAGCTTCTTTTAATAAAGACCTTTGGCTTTGATAGTCACAGCCCCTGTTAAAGCACTGAGACTGTCTGCACTGGATCAAGGCCAAGCCCTTTCTGTTGCTTTTCTCCCCCTACAATGCACCGTGATGACTGAATGACCACTTCCAATGTCATGATAAAAGGTCGAGGTGAAATTGGAGTCTGCCATCATGTCTATCTCCACATGCTGCCATGACCTAGTAAACTCAGCTTTTGTGACTCTGAGTATCTACTGAAATCACTGACCATATTTTCGCAAATCAAAAATCTTTCCACAATAGTTGATGTGGTACACAGCCAAAGGCATTAGTAAGGTCTAAAAATACCATATGGAGATTTCAGGTCTTCAGCCTGGGCGACTGAATTTCTTGCCAAATCATGCCTGTACACTCCGGGCAGCTGTCAATGCCTCATAGTGCAGGTTTTTGCTCTGGTGTGTCAATGCACTCACTCTTAGTAACTGGACTGTCCCCAATACAATGAGGAGAGTCTTTACTTGCACAACAAGAAAACAAATAAGTGGGCTAAGCTCTAAATCTAAGCTGAATGTACAGATTTTTAAATTTTCATTCATGGAATATTTTGCAGCTTTAAACCATGATGTAGGAGTAAACCTATATTTTTTTCAGTCTTTTTGCCTACACAAGAATCTCAATAAAATCTAAAGAAAGTGGGTTTTAGTAGTCATGTAAGCACATTTTGTTTTGGCTTGTGAACAGAAAAGAGCAATTTGAAACATCATCTAAATGTGCACGTGTGCACTGTACCAGCATGCTCGTGCTTGTGGGTAATAAGCACATTTATCAGCATCTTGTGCAGAAATTGTCCTGGCTGGAGAATCCATGGACTCTTTCATTATGGAACACTTCCTCAAAGTGGTGAATCCCCTCTGCTTGCCTTGTTGTGTGTGTGGGGAGGGGGAGGGGGGTGATCTGCAGCAGCCTCCCTTGCTCCCGCGGGAATGTATTTTATTCACTGGATATTCAGTACGAATCCTCTTGACATTAGTCCTTTCTGCTTCTCTGCATCCTGGTATTTATTTGATAATGTGTCACCTCACCTTACACATATGTTGAGAGTGATTAAATTCATACAGTCCCTGGAGACTCTGTGGTGGTGGTGGCAGGGGGGTGTATAGGATTTGAAAGCTTGGAAGTTTTCGCTGTGCTGCATCAGGTTACCAGCATATGTGTATTTCTCTCAAATTCATGCACCCACACTATGACAGACACACACAGTTACCCACTCAGAATCACAAATCCTTCTCGGTCCTTCCAGCCAAATTAGTATCTTCTTTCGTTTCAGGATGCAGATGTCTCTGAGTGAAATACCTGTGGAAAATCGCCATGATTGGGTTCATTATGTTGCCTGCAGTTAGCACGAATTGAAATGAGTTTGGTATTTTGGGCCGAAAATATCAGCTTGTTAGACTCAAAGAAGCTGTGCTGCCTGCCTGTTTTGGTACGTCTCGGCACTGCTTGATTAGGGACTATGAATACATTTTCTTATGACCCTGAGATAATGATGAGTTCTGTTATAATTGTCTCAGTCCATTATAAATTACAATAATCTACTTGTGTCTCTCATCATGATATGAATCAATCTTCAGTAATATCCACTCTGTCTTTGCCTGTCTGCATCACGTAGTTCTTCTTTTATCTGCTCCCACTTCTGCTCTCTCTGCCCTGTCTTCAGGGGACAGGGCTTCTGTGGGAGTCAATGGTTATCATGATCGTCTCTGTTATCCCTCTTCACACTTTCCTCTGCACCGCAGGACGCAGAAGAACTGTGTCTACCAAAGAGCACTGTATATATTGTCAATGCAGTGAGACTGTTAATGAGACTTTGACATTGGCCGACATGACGAGAAGTCGGCTGTGAATTATTAATGAGCGAAACACTATTTTGTGAATATTTAAGGCTGATGAGATCATGAATTAAACCATTTTTTTCCTCCTCGATTGCAGAAACTCATTATACATGTGCATACCCTGAGGGGCTGCTCAGTGCACCTTTACTTTACAATTTCTCTCCTGTTATTTCCAAATTAGCTTCTCTTTACATAGCCTCCATTCTAATCTTCTCATCTGGTGGCGTGATAGATGGGGCTCAGCATTTTCCCTACTCAGACTAATGGCCTGGCCGCTGGTGGCTTGTTTGGGTGCGTCCGTCTGATTTTAAACCCAAATACTACCAGAGAGGGCAGAAAATAGCTCAGGAAAAGTCTTGGAGGTATTAATTAGATCATAAGAAGAATGCGTGTTTCCCCCACTCATCCATCTTGACCTGCTTAACCGACCCACTTCCTTGGCTACCTAGCTCTCTGCTGCCGAGTCGTAGATCGAGCATCTGGGATGCTCAGGGAATAAAGATTTGCATGAGGGATTTTTTTTTTTTTGTTTTCCCGCTGGAGGCCTTTTGCTGCCTTCGGCCACCTCCCTGTCTACTCGGTTGTTTAAAGCACCTCGCCTCACCCTGCAGTTTATTTCCATCAGAGACCCGCTTCGGGGAAAAACAGCTCACTTTGATTCTCCCTTGTTTGCACATTATTTCAAGCACAGAGGAAGAAGAGGTCATAAGTCACAAAATCACTAGACCAATAAGGCACGTGCAGACTTTGCAAATACTTTGTGGGTGCCCTGTGGACTGTTTGAACTCTATATGCCTTCACTTTAGCCTTTATTTATCACCAAGCTGTATATGATCGGAACATCTCCTGGTCAAAACAAAAGGGCCAATCGATGAATGGCCTAACGTTGAAGAGTTGGTGAAGCAGCAGCCCAGTGGTGGTTCTGTAATTGGCTGCTCTATTTATGATTTCTTCACAAGTGCAGCAGCAGCAACGTACAAGTGTCTGGGGGATGATGGTGCAACGTTCACACATCTCTCCTCTCGACTTGATACCTCTGTATTGATTAACTCTCTTGAGACAAGACTGTACTCGTAGTAATGGCACACCAAGGCTTTGAAGGGAGGCTTCAAGAAATTGCTGGTAGAGATCCCGAAGACCAGAATTTCTTGATGTGTTTTCCTTTGGTGTCCAATGTCTGGCTGTCTATGTGTTGTTGGCGCTGTCCAGACTTACAGAGTACAAGAGATCAATATTGAGTTTTATTTGACCAGTACTGTCAATTAGACTTTGTAATTTGACAAAAGATTTTGTATAAATTTTCAAATGTGCTTAGTACTAGAATCCCTTAAACCTGCTCTAATCAAGATTTTTTTTATAGTAATGTAAAAGGTGAAAGTGACGAACCCACAGAGAATCATGCTTTAATTCTGTATCACCGGCTTTCCAGCACCTCGCAGCTCTGTGGAGCGTTTAAGCATCTTATAACTAACTGTTTTGATTTTCCATAAAGTTACACTACCTGGCCTTCACCAGTTGGGGCAGACAAAGCGACTAGCTGCTGAAGCATTTGGCAGCTAAAGAGTCAGATATTTCTTGGTGGAGTTGGTGGAGACCAAAACAGAATAAAAAGGGGAGTGAATAAACACGACTCCAAATGAATGCTGATGTTGCACCATATGCTGAATGTGTTAAAGGAAACTTTTGCTAATATCAACCTTATGAAGTGATATGTTCACAGTGTGTTTGTGCTGCCCCAAAGAATTAGTTATTGGAGGATAGGATATGTAATATTCTCTATTTTTCTTCTCGTTAACAAATCCCATGAAAATACCAAAACCAAATACTGATCCTACTAACAAGTATTGACTGTGTAGCCAAACCTGATGTTTTTCTGGGAACTACACATCAGTTAACTACACTGTTTCACTGAGATTTTGCCTCATTGCCACAAAATCTTGAATCAATCCCACTTACATCGTCTTACTGCCGCCTGTGACTCACTAGTGCACCAAAGAATTGCCCCCAATGAGCAAATAAATGTAGTCCTCCTGCTTGATTAGTGTTTGCTAAAGACTACAATGCCCAGCTATTTTTAATGTTTTTTAAAATATTACAACTTCAGAAGGAGTGAACAGGCTTGTTGCTGAGAGCAACAGATACGGAAGGGAAGTCAGCACATATTGTGATATGTGCCAACATCAGTGTGTTTTTCTTTGGATTTCACCAGCTTTATCTTTAAATATTGAGTGCTAGTTCAAAACTTAAAAAAAAAAAACTAAAATAAGGAAATGTTACTGAATCCAAGTATGCCAGCTTTGGTTTATTTGTACTCTGGGGAGCTTGGATGTAATATAGTGTTATGTAACAGGCAGAGATTGGGGCAGAATGCAGCACAGAAGGCAGTCTTGCTGTGGAGTGATGTCTGTTGCATTGTTCATTCATGTGCCTCTCTTTCTCTCCAAGCTGCTATCCTTCTAACATCCTGGTGGCAGACATCCCAAAATCCCTGGTTGAGCGTAAGGGATTCATACACACACTTGGCAGAGGCTTCTACTCTCTCACTGTCCCTCTTTTGCTGTTTCTTAACAGCTAAAGAAACAGAACTCAAAACACTGTCAGCTCTGGAAGTGCTCCTGCCTGGTCCCTATTTTTAGTCTGGCAGTGAAACGGCACATTTCAGTTCTGGTTTATGCATTTTCTCTCCTGCCTAAAATCTATATTTGTGCTAGGAATCTTTTTTTTCTCTCTTCTTCCTGACTCTTGTCATCTTTGACTCTTTGTGATTTCCTACTTCTCTTCTGCTCCATTTCTCAGTTTCTGCCTCATTTTCCATGACCATCAAAACAGAAAATTAGGCAAAATCTCAAAGGAAAGAAGAAAACACTGTAACTGTCATATACCTCACTTAGACACAACAAAACATACAGTGTTAATTTGCCATATTGTGGAGTGTCGTGAACCTGTCTAGGGCAGCATAATGAGAATATTTTCGTAACTATTTCTCGGCTCAGCAGCGTCTGTCAGTACGTCCCATATTTTCTGCCTTATTTTACTCTTTGTCTGCCCCATGAATCGCATCACCCCACATCCTCTCCTCCTCGTTGCAGGTTGTGGTTTGGTGACCTATTTGTTGGCATTCGGAGAGTGCAACATTTTCTGGCTTGTCACCTCTTTGCTTCCCACAGACGTCATTGATTTGCATAGATGTCTATTTGCTGCCACCACTGACTCAGTACAAAGGACACCTTATTATTCAGTCAGTGTGGTTTCTATATAAAACCATTCCCAGAAATGATTCGTCTACACCATTACTGTTGGGACTGCATGAGCGCAGATATTTGATCTGTTATAGAGGATATATATTCTGTTGCTGACATGTAGATGATATGTTTTTTCACCCAACTAAGCATATATAGTATGAGTGTCAGTATAACTTACTGTTTGCTATGCCAAGCCCATCTTAGTTACTGTTGCTACGCTTGAGTTTTACTGTTTTCACACAGTTTATGGGCACTTTACCATAATGGTGACATTATACTAACTAACTAAGGTAGTTAATTAACGATGTGATCCTTGGGCTTAAAAGTAATGCTGGATGAGGTTACACCTGTAGATAGTAAGCTCCTTAGCTTGATAACTTTACAGCTTCAGTTCCTGGCTTCCGTGTTTTTGTTTTGGAAAGCGTAAAAAGAATAAATGAAATATATATACATATTACACTTTTCCTTATTTTCTGTCATATCTTACAATGACAGATGCTAATACTAAATGTGGCCAAAGTTTCACATAATGGAGTAAACGTACATGAGAGACAATAGCTCAAAAGTCAGACTACTGTGAACATTACATTTCCAACTATAGAAAAAATGTTATGTACAGGTTACAATTGAAAGACTAAATCTACCATTATGTCACACAAGGAGCAGGCAATGGGCACATTATATACCAAACAGAGACGTCGTGCTGTAATACTTGTTGCTGTCGATGTTCCTGCTGTCCACTCTCATGTACCGGATCAGATTTGGGCTCAAACTTACACAGATGGATTTGAGAAGTTGCTGCCAATCAATTATGTAATGTTACTTTGTAGTTTTGTAGAACCTCCTCTCTGGTAAGAGGATGAAATGCTGCTCACAAGCACTGGGTGCTGCAGTTTGAGAGACAGAGTTGCGGCAGTTGGGCAATCAGAAGAAAATGGGCTTTTATGGAGGGGGGCCATAAAAAGCTCAGAGCTAATATTGCCTGTCTTAGGGGCTCAACTGAGGGGTTGTATAACAGGCAGTCTGAGATAAATAAGTATTATTTTTGAACTGTGAATCATGCAAAGCTACTCTAATTGAGTCCCAGAATAAAAATATCGAGCTAGAAATTAGCATAATAGGTCCCCTTTAAATTCTGAGTATCACTGTTTCAGCATGGGGAGGAATCAAAAGACGAACAAAGATGCCGTGCCATTTATGGTGGCTAAGCTTTGGACAACTTAGGAGGAGGGTTTTGGCGAATGGTCCATTGGTGCCCCTTTTCTTTTCGTGTCTAGGGATACAGCAATTATTGACATGGCCATAGCAATAATCCAGTCCAAGTTCCAGTAAAATGCCACAAAGCCCAAGTGCTACTTTATAATGGGATGTGAGTGTTAATAATAGCGATATGAATGAAATCAAGAAAATTATTCCAAAAATGTTCCGAAAATCATTAACCCCACGGCTTACATTCTTTGAAGGAAGCTAAAGAGTGAGGGTGTCATTTTTCCGTTTCTAAGCTCTTGACCAGCACCTTTGTATTATTAATTAGAGGTCGTTTATTTATAGTGGGGTCCTCTGGCTATTAATATTGGATAGAAATAAAAGACCAAAGAAATTAGATAAGCCACCAAAATTTGAAATGCAAACTAGGGCTTGAAATGAAAGATTGACTGATGCTTTAGTATAGAACAAGTTTGTTGTCTTTTAAAATGACTGTGTTTCTGAATTTTTTTTACAATCAAATTTCATTTGTTTGAATCTCTTCTACACACCTAGACATCTCAGATCTGTCATTTACCAAAACCACATTTTACTGTAAAAGGTCAAATGGAGTGCTAACATATCAGTACAAAATACTGAAATGAAAAGACTGTTTTATTTCATTTTTGGCTTAAGGATGAGGCTTGTTAGCCTTCATAGCTGAATTGTGCTCTGACACCTGCTGCTGAGTTGTACTGCTGTCCTCCATTCCTGAGTGGTTGAGAGTGAGCGGTGAGCAGGTGGAGGAGACTAGGAGTGCGTTGAAATGCCAGTAGATGAGGAGAATTTATTCCAAAACAGAGGAGAGGCCAGAAAATGAGTTTTGAAAAGCCAGACGCCTCAGCACCTGGTGAAGTAAGTGTTGAATCATTTGTATTTATCAACAACCCAATCAAAGCCTCAGGCTAATTAGCACTGTGGGACCATTCTTACTTGCTCATTTATTTCTTTTATGTGCATTTTGTGCAAAACACCAGGCTGCAGAAGAGTGCACTGCATAGCTGGCACACTGTCAAAAGTTGAACTCATTCACAGTTGCAAGATCATGGAAGCACTGCAAACAACACTTTGAGAAATACCACACTGATGCGTGATGATACCCTGCGTCACCACCACTCTGTTCAATTTCATGCCCACCGAGCACTGAAGCAGGTGCTCACAGGTCCACTCGTGTATTTGATGCCACGGGCAACTCTCCAGAATTCGCTTTGCCTCTTGGCTTGTCTGTGAATGTCTAGCAACCCTGTTGGAGACCTCAGTCACCCACAGTAGACACACACACACACCCCAAGGCAAAGAGCTGTCCGCTGATATACTGTCAGCTTCAGCGCTTTTTCAAAGTTTTTTTTCCCTCTTTTTTAGCAACATGTCTGTAACCTGCATGGATTTCAGGCGTCATAATCTGTGTGTATACTGTATATTTCCAGCAGATGTGCTACAGGCTAATTGTGCTAATAGTAATTTTATTTACCTTAAACTTGTGCTGCCAAATGCTTCTTCTACATGGAGGAGACTGCAGATTGGTTAAATAATGAAAAACTTTTGTTTATCTAGTTGACAGCCTTTGATTAGATCATGCCACTGTGGCGATATATTTCGGTGCTATAAGACTTAATGCCTCTAGAAAAATCACTTTGATTATTCCTTACACTCAATTGTAGCTGAGACAGTTTCCATGTGGTATTTGTTTTAGCATTGTTTTATTAGTGCTATTACATTGCAGCTTTGATTTATGACAGTACAAACAAAATAAAACCAATTTGACTAATTTCATACAAGCTTCTCTGAAGCACACATCAGAGAGGGCGGCTCACTGCAACAAGTGATGTTTGGAAATACGCAACATTTGTGGCTGTATTATAAATTAAATATGTTTTGTTTGTTTCGATCTTCTGTCATCAATGAGACGCTGATGTAGCGCTGAACAACAACTGATATAACATGAGATAGCGATCTGCCAGGCATTTTTCCAGAAC
This sequence comes from Seriola aureovittata, assembly GCF_021018895.1. Lineage (NCBI taxonomy): Eukaryota > Metazoa > Chordata > Actinopteri > Carangiformes > Carangidae > Seriola > Seriola aureovittata. The sequence goes on from NC_079368.1 coordinate 20,686,169, forward strand.
ATATTAACACACACAATACAATGCACATATAAGACCATCGCTCAATCTTTCATAGAAATTGGCTGCGAAAATCAAGTGCATTTCCAACTACATTTGCCTAAAGGCAAATTTTTTACAGTCATCACAACTTTAATAACATCATTAATACACATTATAAATTTTGTTTAAGGCATCTGTCCTCTGGAAATTGCTTCTCGCAGTCATGCTTACTGTTTGCCACAGCTGCCAAAAAGGCAATTATTTGCCAATTATTAGACCGAGCCTTTCAGTAAAACTAGACAAGAAAAGAAGGAAAAAGTGCATTGGGTGAAATTGCCATTTGTTTCCCTCTGGCCCCTGGGCCTGCCAAAAGGAATGGTATTAGCTCACATTTTGGTTTTTTTTGTTGGTTTTTTTAACTGTCCTTTTTTTTTTTTTTAAACCCATGAGTGAGTTTAATTGGGAAGCAGTTTCATCTCGGGGCTATCAATACCGAAGCCTAGTCGGCTTGGGAGCTGATGTGCGCCTTGTTCTGCAGAGGTAATTTCATTGGGATTGTCTACAATTGGCTCTCCTGCCGGTTTCCATTACCCTCAGAAGTAGTGGAAAAATAAACAAGGTGAGATGAATGAGAATGTGTAGTGAAAAAGAAAACGCAGAAGGTGTGTGACAAGGAGTTCCTTCTGTCCAGCTTTTACGGTTGGGTGAACAGTGTTTTAACAGAAAATGTGAAGTTGCCTTTGGTTTTTTGTTTTCTTTTAAAGGGAGCAAAGTTAGGTCTGATGTCAGAAATCTTCCTCTCTGTGAATACATGTGCATGAACTTGTGGATTTCAGAGAATAATTATATGATTATGCAAATGTACTCTCGATAACCTTGTGAAGAGATTGAGAAATACATCTAAATATTAAAAACATACACAACATCTCAGTGTGACAGTAAAGACAACATTCTCTAGCAATGAAACCGCCTTTATCACTTTGTTTCCAGAGTCTTCCCTCACTGCCATTGATCAAACGCAGTCATTACCATCTGGGGGATTTACATAAGTTCTACCAAACCCGCCTCTTCCTGCAGCTCCCACTGAACGTGCAGCCTCACGCGTACCAAGATCCCTCACTTCAAAGACTTTTCTGGAGAGGACTCCAGGCCTAAGGTGTCCTTCCGTGTCCTTCCACATATCACTGTCAAAACAAGCAACTGTTGCACGTGAAACGCCACGTCTACTTTGAAAAACAAGAGTGTTTTTTTGGGGGGAGGGGGGTTCCGGATATTCTGCACACAGACGAAAAACAAACCACCACGATTTAATCAAAGGGGAATTAAGATGTGTTCGTGTCTATTTCACACTCCAGCTGTTGGCCCATGTTGAGGATGCAAGGTTAAATAATTCAACACAATCATAATGTATTTTTCATATGACACAATCACTCACTTGAAGACTGCTGCTGTGAAATGCAGAATATCATTCTTCTTCATAATTATTTTTCTCATATTTCAAGATCTGACTTTGGTATTTCAGAAGTACATATTCAGATCATTACTCTGACAATATTTGGCAAAATGTGGAAATGTTTGCCTGATTTTCAAAACCTAATTAGGCGATATGGGTAATTCAGAATAGCCAATTAGTCTCCTGGAAACATTGCAATTTTTGAGATACTCTCTAAACTGGCAAAAACATTTAAAAACCTCTCAGCAGTTGTTTCAGTAACCATCTGTTGGAGTAATATTTTCGATAATGTGAGTGGATTTCTTGAAGCCTTTCACAAACAGGGTGCAGGCTGCTGAATGCGCTCAGATCATTAAAAAACAAACATGTTGAGACCAGTTTTGCACCTGAAGGTGTGCGGAGAAAGAACAGTGATGTTGTTTGAAGACCGTGAAGTGTAGATATCAGGCAGACAGATGTGGCCTTGAGGTGGCTTTGGCTTTTCACTGACTGCTAACAGGAGGCAAAAGAGCTCTGCAGGAGAGCTCAGTCTTTCTCACAGTGATCTATGTGTCCAGTTAAAGCAAATCACTTGTGTTGCAATTTTTGTGAAGGGCTCACTACTTGTCATTTGTCATCTGTTCTCTGTAGTGCACACAAGCATGATTAATTGTATGTGTAATTGGTTTTATGTTGAAGGTCACCCAGTATACAACAGATGTCCTTGAATGGTTATCTCAAAGCTTTAGCTCTTGATTACCTGCTCAATGCGCCAGTGATAGATGGATCAGCACTGGGGTCTCGCACTGAAGCACACCTGAGGGAAATATCTAACTCAGTATAGGTTAAAAAAAAAAAAAAAAGTGTAGCTTCAGAAGCTATATACACCAACTTTTTCTATCTGCCATTGATACTGTGCAGTGAGTAGCTAAACTGTTAGTTTAAAAGCTCTTAAAACACTGAGGGTAACCACAGTTATATAATTGGTAATAATTCTCTGTGGGTTCATCACAAGCAGCAACCTCCTGGGCTGAAAAATTAAGCCAACATGGAAGTGCCAAAAACTCAAATGGTCGCTTAAGACCGGCTCGACTCAAAGACAGAAATAAACATGTAAACAGCCTGGTACAAAAAAAGAAAAAATTATAGTTAATTTCCCCCTTCATTGCAACTGTAAGGGGGGTGAATTTATATAACTCACCCATTTAAATTTTATTATGGCTGAGTTCTAGGCTGAGGCTAAGTTCTGCTTAATTGTGGGTGTGCCGCTTTGAGAGACAGGTGGAGATGTACCATCGAAGTCTCGGCTCCACACATGCCCCACCTAGCTCTTTGCCCATTTTTGTCAGGCACTGCCAAGATGGCAATGGCAGAGCAGCCAGGTCTGAGCTTCAAAACAACTCACTTATGGGTGACATCATGGTTCATCACTACAAATGACCCCTTTCATATTGCAAATAGTCATTTGACTCATCAGTAAATTAGAAATATTATAGCCACAGCCAGATTAGGTTGATACCACAACTTCATTGGGAAAGCAGTTTAAACACAATGTCTCCCTAACCATAATCAAGTAATTTTAAGTTCCTATCCTCAGCCAAATATGAATCATTTTCAACTGTTTTGAAAAACACTGACAAATGATTTTGTCCTGGTGATATTCCTATTGAATCAGAAAACACTTGTATGTGTTATTTTAGAAAGGCAATGAAAATCCACCCATTTTGTCGTTAACGTTGGAGAACTATAGTCCACAGATGTCAAGCATTTTAACTTTTTTTTTTTAACTGTTACTATTCTTTCCTCAAAGTAATTTCATCATGAGAGCCCATAAACTGCTCCTTGTTTATTTTTCCAAACTACTAGACCTTATTTATATCCTAGGGGAAATCCTCTGACATTGGACTCCCGACAACGGCGCCTCAGCACAGTGACAAAATTATCCTAAACGATTACCCACTAGCACCAATTATGGGCACCCCAGAGTGCTCTATCTGCCTTTTTAGTGCCATAAATATTTTCTTTCATGAAACTTTAGGCAACGAGGGCATAAGCTTCACTGGAAAAATGCATATCAAAGGAACATGCCCCTGAGAATGATGAGGTGCCGTCACCCTGGAAGATAATATCCTCTGATAGAGAATTTGCTTCTCTCACAAGTCTGGATGAGATGTATGTGAGAGGTTCTCGACAGAAAGAAAGGCAAAGCTGAGATTTGACTTTTTCACAGGCATGAAAGAAGCAGGAAATACACTTATAGTGGTAAATTTAAAATAACAAAATCCAGGACTCAATTAGCTTTGTGGAAAAAATTACTTGAATATTCAACTCATTACCTACATTGTTTGAAAGACTGCCTCATATGCTTTGGGATCTTGACTAAAAGGAGAATCAGATATCAATGAATAAGTATTGATTGTTGTATCGGCACAAGTCTGTCACGGGTATTCCTCTGTGAAATTCAGATTTGTTCATTAGAGGTGTGTTACAGCAGGATGAGTCGAGTGTGATTGAAAAAACTAAAGAGTATTTTTGAAGAATATATGCCCATTGTTGTCTGAGATTATTCTCTGTGTGAATGATCAGTGACTGTAGTGAAGTGTCAAAGTCTTTTCCCCTTCAGTAGTCCACATCAAAGATAAAAAAGATCCACATAAAAATCTATAAAACCTGCAATTAAGTTTTACAGCCTGAACATGTTATTTATTTGTCTAATTACTCTGTGATATTTTTAAATGGATTCCTCCATAAACTGTGCTAATCTTTGCTAGTCTGGAAATCAGTTGTCTCTTTACACATCATCAGTGGTATAAGATGCAGGGTAAAATGATGTAGCATAGGTTTTTGTGCAGCAGGCAGCAGGAAAGCAATTTTTCGTCCAGAAGTGAGTGCAGACACTCTTCTATGCCAGTGTCATTGTCTCAGCGCCATCATATTATGTTATGACATTTTCCGTGTCTGTTATTCATACCCGCCTGCTCTAACATTGTTTCCCCAGACCAGCAGTTTTCCACAGCCTTTCCTGCATTGCAGAATCACCTCACCACCACTTCTGTGCACCTTTTCCCCCCTCTGCTAGATTCTCTACTGTACTTTATGATCGTGTTTATAGTCTTGTTTAGAGTTTCGTCCATCACAGAGACGGTGCAGACTTTGAATCTACACAGTTACTTGTTGTAGTTTTGTCTCCAATGCCATGTCCACATTCTCTTTAATGTCTTCCCTGATTCATTATGACAGCAGTAACCTGTGTGGAAGAAGTCAGACAGTGTAAGTGTTCTCTGTATTTAAGCTATTTCTCTGATTAATGGTGTTAAATAGGGTTGAAACTAGTATTTTATAACTGAAAATAAACTGATATGTTACAGATGCAATACTCCTGTCTTTCGAGTTTTACTTTCGGGAAAACTATCACCACCGTACGTGACTTTGAATACACTGTGCAACAAACAACCATCTGGAATCATGTTAATGTCCTTTTCTACTGAGCAAAGAAGTTGAAATTCATTTGGTGGTAGGAGCTCTTTCACGGTTCAAGGTGTTGCACAGTTGTGGGAACTGCGACAAACAGAATAACCTTTTCGTCGCCCACGAGTCACTTCCAGGTAATATCACGGACAGCTGTCATCTTGTTGGTTGTGCATGTAAAGGTCGTGGCAAACAAGGTAAAAGTTGTAACTGATTTAAGCTTTGAGTGAAGTGGCGAGATGTGAAATGTAGGCAGCGTGCAACACCTTAGTACGAAGTGATTCTGATGCTGTTCGTCATCCAAATGTAAAACCTGAAAGCTTCTGACGCTTTCCTGAATATGGAACATAATCGGACAAAGAGATTAATTCCCTGCATCCTCATTAATTGTTTTCTCTTGTGTTGTAGTCTATTCTTGTTTAGTCTAGCCACCTCTATTTTTTCCGTGGGGTTGGGGGGTTTATACGCCCCTCTCCAGGTGGGCTGACTTTTTCGAAGTGGACTGTGCCGCAGTAACATTGCAGCTCAACTGACAGTCTGGAAACAAGTCTGTTGCAGAGAGAGAGAGAGAGAGAGAAAGAGAGAAAGAGAAGGCAGGGGTGTAGCGTCGGGAAGGTGCAGCACAGATGAAAAGATGACTGGTGAATGTGTGACTCTGTGTGTGTGTGTGTGTGTGTGTGTGTGTGTGTGTGTGTGTGTGTGTGTGTGTGTGTGGTGTGTGTGTGTGTGTGTGTGTGTGGTGTGTGTGTGTGCGGACTAAATGTGTGTCACATACATGGGAGAGCAGCACGGTAGAGGGAAGAGAGAGAGAGAGAGAATACCCCCTTCACCCTCGAGTGAAACCTGGACCGGCGCGTTGTGCAGAATCTTAATGGACTCTACTGTCAGATATGGGGATTTTCCATCCAAATCCCCAGACATAAAGGACACACACACACACACACACACTCACACACACACACACACACTGATGAGTTAGTCAGGGAGGGAAAGTACCCTGAAGCAGATACCGCGTCCACAAGCTGTGTATTTATGTATACAGAAAATATGAGAGAGAATTTGATGATAGCCATTTTATCAATCAATATCCTATTATCTACTTACTACTTACCACTATTATCTTGATAGTCTATTACGTTCACACAGATAGGCTGTTGTCACACCCATCAGTCAGCAGTGAAAATGAATTCTACTTCAAGTTGTTTACATACACAAACCCCCACACGCATGTGAGTAAGTCAGTGTGGGAATTGTAAGCGTCCACAATCTGAGATTCAATACAAATAGTTGTTTTTTCAGAGGCACTTCCCCAATATTTGCAGGAGCCAAAGGGTAGTACGGTGGGGAAATATACTTTCTGTTTGACACAAACACACTGTCTCTATCCTAAATGTTCATCACAGCTGCTGTTGGTCTCTACTCTGTTAAAATCGCTGCGAGGCTACAGGGAGACAGAATGTAAATAAGTGTGATATAACTGCATAAGATATGTTTGGTTCACAGATTTGTTGTTTTCTCCTTTGTGACATGCTTTATTCAGGAAAAGTACTTAAATATCTGTTAATAAAGGAAGATTTTCTGCACAACTAATCATTAGACAGCTCACTTGGTGTTGGTTATTTTTCTTTTTCCCTGATGCAAATGTTGTCATTTGGAGTGACCAGTGCGTAGTCAGGTTCACTTGTCAGAAGATAATTAGGAGCAAATGCTTACATGTAAAATAACCTTTTAACCACGATAAATGATGTAATTATGTAGCAGTCAGGACAGACTCCAGGAGCGTAAGAGCTAGCGATGAACAGTAAGTAAGAGAAGAGAAATGCTCAGTGGACAATAGATAAGACTGTAGTTGTACTGGGAAATGTCCACATGTGAATGTGTCTGACTTTGAGTGTGGAGCAGAAATAGAGTTAGTCTCAGGTGGTCTCATTTGAGATTTGGCTATAAAAGCTATTATACTTTCTTTATAATATAAATAACTTGGCTACATAAATTTGTACACAGCCATTGCAAATGACAATATTTTCTCAAAAAAGAAGACAGAAGCAATGAATTTGAATTGTTTAGTAGCCTAAGGTTCATTTTTCCTAAACAGGACATGACAAATGATTTATTGTAAAGGAGTGCAAATGTTTGTTTTTTTACCAAAAACCACAGCAGTAGAACAGCATGTGTAATATGGTGCTGCAGCTGTGTGGACACCTTTACACTACATTGTTTTACATATCACCAACCAATGAGATTGTTTGTCCCTACCCTTTGATATGATCCATAGGAGCATCTCATGAAATAGCGGCCCTATAGCAGCAGGCATATCTGACCTTCATCGTCATGATTACAATAATAAACACATGGTTAAGCTTATGGAAGGGTCACGGTTTGGTTAGGTTTAAGCATAAAAACAACTTGGGTAGGTATAAACGTCATAGTTTTGGTTATGATAAGTTCTTACTTAAGGTTAGAGGACCTTCGTTGTCATTGGTTATTAGTTTCAATGGTAAAGATGCAGTTATGGTAGTGGAACAGTGACAATTTATTTATAATATCTTAGATTCATAGTAGTATAGGCTACAGTATGAACAAGAATAGTTAGTGCGCCTGCACCAACCTCTTACACATTTGCAATTGCAAACTTGAAACTACGACAACAGCAAATACGCTTTCTATTTACATGCAGATATGTTGTTTATTTATGTATTTGGCAAGTTGCAAATATGATGACACAGTTGTGACAGTTGTGCACTTTGTACACCAACCATCCACCCCGACCACCTCCTGGTGCCTCCGCAGCTTTTAATAAATATAACACTTTAGTCATTCAAAAACATATGTTTCCTCTGAACATATAATAAAGCCAGAGAATACGTTTCCAACAAACTGTATTTCTTGTTGCGGCTGAGTTGTATAGAAATGTAATTTCTCAGAGACAGGGCAGCACAAATTACATAGTCCAGACAACAAAAGACAGCTTTGAATAACAAGTAAAAACAAACTCTGGGACTGAAGTGGTGGAGACAGGGAGTGAACTGCGGGAGGCTACATACATTATTCAAAGAGTTGTCCTGACATACGCCTGTCTCCTAAATGCTAAATTGAATATAAAAGGATTTTTATTGACAAATAACCAATATTTTATTACGGGCGTTACAGGTGTTTAGATTTTACTCTTGAGGATTTCAACTTTTAAACTTAATTGATTTGCCTGATTAGTTTAAAATCAGTCAAAATTTGTAATGGATCTCTCTCAATTCACAGCACTTGCAATGTTTATTATGTATAATATTTCTGTTTGGCAATTAGCTAAGGTTAATAGAGGTGGTGTGTATTTACTTTCAAATACATTCATTTAAAACTTGGCCCAAAACGACTTACAGAAATGAGTTTATTTTAAGTAGGGACCATTGTGTGATCATAGGATACATTTCTCATTTAAATATAAAACTTAAAAAAACAGCAGTTTGTTGTGGAGCCCTGAGCAATAAATGAATGCATTCAGAAATAAGTAGATTTTTTTTTTCTAAAAAAAATTTTCCATTGCAAAACTGCCCTACCATGCCTTCATTAAAACTGCAGCTAGAGAGGGATTTAGGTTCCTGTAAATAAGGAAGAACTTTGAGCGTTGTAAAGGAGAGCATCACTTCTCTCCCTCTGAGGTTGTTGAATGCTACTTCTGCATGTTGATGAATTTGCTGGCATTTCCTTCTTGACTGCTGGAATTCAGGAGCCCCTGACACTGTTGCAGGGCAAACACATTCATAAGTGCACATTTGCATAATGACATATTATGTTGTTTACATCGAAAAGGGAAGCGACAATTAGTGATGGGGGGGGGGGGGACACACCTGTTGAGATGATATTACAGACAAAAAAAGACAGGATTTTCAGGTATTGCACTCCATATAAGTGAGAACTGAAGAGATCCATCGCAAAATGTTGCGCATCCCTTCAGAACTACTTTGGCTTCAGTTCAGAAAACAATTATAAATACCCTAAAATCATTATTTACTCATGTTTGCGATGCTTTAGTGAAGGAGTGCCACTCTCGCTCACAATGAGCCTCAAGCTGACAACACACACAATCAGATTCTTTCTAGCAGCAAAGTAAGAGAAGGGGTTGACACCTGCCACTTCTGCACTCGCTCCTCACACTGCTTTCTGAATAAAGCAAAGAAATAATTAAAAATATTAAGTCTTTATGAAAAAACTAACCATATTACCAATCTCTTCATTTTTGTCATAGCATATAATCATTAGTTAGTAGCCATCGTGTGCAGGAGCAAAAAATTTGAACAGGCAAGTCACGTATTTTCCCTCCTCTGGTTTTAGCTTTCATAACACCTCTTTGTTTTGATGTGTTAATACCACTACCCAGCAAGCACTGATTAGGTAGTAATTGAAAATGAGCACAAAAATGAATAAAATTGCCTCTGAGCTTACGAGCTACCTCAGTGGTGGATGTAGCCGTTGGTTCTGGGTATTGTTTTTTTTCTGTGGTGCTTTTTCTTATTTCTCTGTTCCCTCTGAAATTAGAATTGTACAGACCTGGGAAGTGTTGAGCAGGACTGCTGTTAATATAATTAAATCAATTTGGCAGGTTAATTGGGATTCTGATTGGCTGCAAAAAGTATAGCCATGCCCTTGCAGCTGACAACCTTGCTGACAGGCCACACAATCATCTGTGGTCCACTGATTGCAAAGCTCCATGGAAAAGTAATGGATTTCTAGGGACTTGTTCATATGGTTTAATACTGCTGCATATGTCCTGTGTGCAGACAAACATTGGACACATTTGTTTCTGTAGGCACAGTATGCATGAGTGTGTGCAAACTTGAGTCCATTAACACACAAACACTGCATCACGACTCCAGACATTGCACGAGTTCAGGGTATCTGCCCTAACATCCGCTCCTCTTCCTCTGTGTTGGCTGGGCTGTAAATCAGCACAAATTGGAGCTGGACATCATTGCACACTCTCTTCCCCACATATGTGTGCGATGAGAACCGGTCACGCCACCTGGGTATTACCCATAAGGCTGTGTTGTGGTTGGCCAGGACAACTGAGATGGTGAACATCTGCCGGAAAGAAACTTCCTCCTCCTCCTCGTCTCACTTTCTCATCACTCTCCAGCTCGCCAGACTGCACACAACATACACACACACACACACACACACACACACACACACACACACACACACACACACACACACACACACACACAAAAATATACCCCTAATGAGATTTACTTGTCAAGGAATGGTAGTTGATTCATGACATGCCACAGCAACGCGATAGAATAAACATGAGGCTGCTAACTCTGAGTAGAATATAACAGGTGCCATTTGGTGGATAGGTGGTCATGTGCATTAATTTCAGCACAGGTGGCCCCAGGGAAACAAAATCTAACTGTGCTCTAGTTTCCAGGAGCACAAATTGAGAACCTCATCAGTTCAAATTTGCTGAAAAGACTTTGTGTCCCAAACTGTCACTGCCTCAAAACATTAGAAAGAAGTGCCAGCTCAACCACATGCCAAATTGAGATGTGTTAACAGTGTGGAGTGGCTGCACAGCAAAAGTGTGTCTCCGAAGCCGTTACAAGACCCGGCATTGGCTGTCAGCGGCTGCCCAGGAAGTGATTGTTGTTTTTGGAAAGCCCTCCACCAGAACAGCTGTCCAATCATAATGAGTTTGGAAGTGGCGTCTTTTTCGTTTGCCTGACTGAAAGTGGAGGTGATCCAGCTGGTGAATACCCCAGTGAAAAGAAGAAGTTGTATTAATGCAATGAAGGGTTGTATCCAAGACTGGTGCTGCATGTGCAGGGTAAAAAAGGGAAAAAAATATGGCAACCTGATCAGACGATATTGAGAAAAAGACATGATTATACTGTATATTAAAGCAATGTTTTGTAAGATGGGATCCTTTGATTTTTGTAAGAAGATGATGTGCATCAATCTCATGCCAGAGATTTCTTGTGAGGAACATTTGTGTCCCAAAGGGTTACATCTCAGTGACAGCTGTTGGCTTGGTGGGTCAGTATATTGTCTGTCCATCACAAGTAATATCATTTGATGACCTTCACACCAAGGGCATAGGTTTGCATATGGATATTAGGGACATGTCATTACCAATATTTTGGGAGGACAGAATTGTTCATACCAATATTTGAGTGAGCTCATTCGCACTATGTTTGGAGTGAAATCATATTAGATCATTCCAATGTGCTCTCCAAGAGGCTGCATCTCCAAGACAACCAATTTAGGCCTGCTAGCATTTGACTGACTGGAAGGGCGGGGGTTATCTGAAGGCTCATGTCATGTGAGAATATCACAGGGGTACCTAACATCACCAGAAGAATATCAAGTTAATGTTATTTAACAATGTTAACTAGCAATAACTAATCCTGATTTCTGTCTTCTGTAGGCTGCAGTCAGGTTGCTAGCAGGAGTAATCATTAAATGGTACTATACTATGACTTTTTTATGCATTGCTTTAATATGACTTTTTATGCCTTACTATACGAGGACATTTTTGTGCTTTACTATAATATCACGCTTTTATGCCTTACTATACTATGACTTTTTTACGTCTTACTATACTCTGTAATTTTTATTACTTTTTATCCCTTACTATACTATGACTTTTTATGACTTTTCATACCTTACTATAATGTCGTTTTTATGACTGTTTATGCCTTAGTATACTAGGTTGTTTATACGCCATAGTATACTATGTCCTTTTTATTCCTTACTATACTATGATATTTTTATCAATTTTTATGCCTTACTATACAATGTCGTTTTTATGACTTTTTTTTGCCTTACTATATTGTATGCATCTCTGTACTGCTGTCCATGGTCTCTCAGTCCTTCCCCACCCCTACTTTCTCCTTTCAAACTCAAGCAGTCGAGGCAGACGGCCGCCCACTCTGAACACGGTACTGATGGAGGTTTCTGCCTCTTAAAAGGGAGTCCCGCCCCCCTCCCCTTTCACCAAGTGCTTGCTCTTTGTGGGAACTGTTGGGTTTCTCTCTATAAAAAAGGAAAGTCTTAACATTACCCTGTAAAGTGCTGTGAGATAATGTATATTATGATTTGGGAATATACAACCATAATTTTTTTATGCCTTATTATACTATGTCTTTTTTACTCCGTACTACACAATGACTTTTTATGCCTTACTATACAATGATATTTTTATTACTTCTTATGCCTTACTATACTAAGTCATTTTTATTACTCTTTACGCCTCACTATAATATGTTGTTTTTATGACTTTTTATGCCTTATCATACTGTTTTGTTTGATTGACTTTTTATGCCTAAGTATACTATGACGTTTTTATGACTTTTTATGCTTTAGTGTACTACAGTATGTCGTTTTTATGACTTTTTATGCCTCACTATACTATGTCGTTTTTATGACTTTTTATGCCTAACTATACTATGACTTTTTATGCCTTAGTGTATTATGTTGTTTTTATGTCTTTTTATGCCTCGCTATAATATGTTGTTTTTATGACTTTTTATGCCTTATTATACTGTGATGTTTTTACAACTTCTTATGCCCTACTATACAATGTAATATTTAATTCTTACTATACTATGAGGTTTTTGTGCCTTACTATACTGTGTCATTCTTACTCCTTACTACAAAATTACATTTTTACGACTTTTTATGCCTTACTATACTATGTGCTTATCACGCCTTACTATACTGTGTCATTTTTATTACTTTTTGTGCCTTGCTATACAAAGTCGTTTTTATGACTTTTTTTTATCTTACTATATATAGTATGTTGTGTTTATGACTTTTTATGCCTCAGTATACTAGGTTCTTTTTACTCCTTACTATACTATGTCATTTTCACACCTTACTATACTGTGACCTTTTTACAACTTTTTATGCCTTAGTTTACTATGACGTTTGAATTTGTTTTTATGCCTTAATATACTATGATGTTCATACGATTTTTTATTATCTTACTGTACTATGTTGTTTTTACTCCTTACTATAATATGCTTTTTTATGAATTTTTATGCCTTACTATACAATGTCATTTTTATGAATTTTTACAACTTACGATACTGTATGCTTCTCTGTACTGCAGTCCATGGTCTCTTGCTCCTTCCCCACTCCCACTTTCTCCTCTGAAACTCAACCAGTCGAGGCAGACTTTCAACAAGTGCATGCTCTTTGTGGGAACTGTTGGCTACCCTGTAAAGTGCTGTGAGACAATGTATATTACAATTTGGGAACATACAAAGAAAATTGAATTGAATGCTTTGAATTTTTTATGCCTTTCTGTACTATGAAGTTTTTATGACTTCTTATGCCGTACTATACATTATCTTTTTTATGCCGTTTTTTGCCTTACTATACTATTTTATTTTTATTACTTTTCATGCCTTAATATACTATGATGTTTTTATGAATTTATATGACGTTTTATATGATGTTAAAAAGTTGTAACATCATCATATCATAATACGTCATATAATATGATTTTTTATGCCTTAGTATACTATGTTAATTTTACTCCTTACTATAATGACGTTTTTATGACTTTTCATGCCTTTGTGTCATTTACATGACTTCTCAAGCCTTACTATTCAATGTTGTTTTTATGACTTTTTATGCTTACAATAGTATATGCTTCTCGGTACTGCTCTCCATGGTCTCTCTCTCAAACTCAACCAGTTGAGGCAGATGGCCGCCAATCCTGAACCCAGTCCTTCCTGTTAAAATTGATTTTTTACTCCCCCCCGATCGCCAAGTGCTTGCTCTTTGTGGGAAATGTTGGGTTTCTCTATAATAAAGTAAAGTGTTGACATTACCATGTAAAGTGCTGTGAGATAATGTGTGTTATGATTTGGGAATATACAAATAAAGTTGAATTGAATTGAATGCTTTGACTTTTTTGGGCATTACTGTACTAAGATGTTTTTACTCCTTGCTATACAATTTTGTACACAAATCTTTATTCCGTACTATGCTGTTGTTTTTATGCCATACTATACTATGTTGTTTTTATGACTTTTTTTTTTACCAAACTATAGTATGATTTTATATGCCTTATTATACTTTCACTTTTTATGCCTTACTATACTATGACTTTTTTATGACTTTTTAAGCCTTACTATACTATGTAATTTTTGGACTTTTTTTGCCATACTATACTATGTTGTTTTTATGTCTTTTCTTCCCATACTATATTATCACTTTTTAGGCCTTACCATAATATGATTTTTCATGCCTTATTGTAGGATGAAGTTTTTATGACTTTTTAAGCCTTAATATACAATGTCATTTTTTGACTTTTTTTGCCATACTATACTATGTCGTTTTTATGACTTTTTTTAGCCAAACTGTATTATGAATTTTTAGGCCTTAATATAATATAACTTTTCGTGCTTTACTATGCTATGACAGTTTTATGACTTTTTAAGCCTTATTATACAATGTCATTTTTTGACTTTTGTTGCCATACTATACTATGTCGTTTTTATGACTTTTTTTGCTGTGCTATAATATGATTTTTCATGCCTTATTGTAGCATGAAGTTTTTATGACTTTTTTTGCCATACTATACTATGTCGTTTTTATGACTTTTTTAGCCAAACTGTATTATGACTTTTTAGGCCTTAATATAATATGATTTTTCATGCCTTACTATGCTATGACTTTTTATGACTTTTTAAGCCTTATTATACAATGTCATTTTTTGACTTTTTTTTACCATACTATACTATGTCGTTTTTATGACTTTTCTTCCCATACTATATTATGACTTTTTAGGCCTTACTATAACATGATTTTTCATGCCTTATTGTAGTATGAAGTTTTTATGACTTTTTAAGCCTTAATATACAATGTCATTTTTTGACTTTTTTTTACCATACTATACTATGTCGTTTTTATGACTTTTCTTCCCATACTATATTATGACTTTTTAGGCCTTAATATAATATGATTTTTCATGCCTTACTATGCTATGACAGTTTTATGACTTTTTAAGCCTTATTATACAATGTCGTTTTTATGACTTTTCTTCCCATACTATATTATGACTTTTTAGGCCTTACTATAACATGATTGTTCATGCCTTATTGTAGTATGAAGTTTTTATGACTTTTTAAGCCTTAATATACAATGTCATTTTTTGACTTTTTTTGCCATACTATACTATGTCGTTTTTATGACTTTTTTAGCCAAACTGTATTATGACTTTTTAGGCCTTAATATAATATAACTTTTCGTGCTTTACTATGCTATGACAGTTTTATGACTTTTTAAGCCTTAATATACAATGTCATTTTTTGACTTTTTTTGCCATACTACTATGTCGTTTTTATGACTTTTTTAGCCAAACTGTATTATGACTTTTTAGGCCTTAATATAATATAACTTTTCGTGCTTTACTATGCTATGACAGTTTTATGACTTTTTAAGCCTTATTATACAATGTCATTTTTGGACTTTTTTTGCCATACTATACTATGTCGTTTTTATGACTTTTTTTGCTGTGCTATAATATGATTTTTCATGCCTTATTGTAGCATGAAGTTTTTATGACTTTTTTTGCCATACTATACTATGTCGTTTTTATGACTTTTTTAGCCAAACTGTATTATGACTTTTTAGGCCTTAATATAATATGATTTTTCATGCCTTACTATGCTATGACTTTTTTATGACTTTTTAAGCCTTATTATACAATGTCATTTTTTGACTTTTTTTTACCATACTATACTATGTCGTTTTTATGACTTTTTTAGCCAAACTGTATTATGACTTTTTAGGCCTTAATATAATATAACTTTTCGTGCCTTACTATGCTATGACTTTTTTATGACTTTTTAAGCCTTATTATACAATGTCATTTTTGGACTTTTTTTACCATACTATACTATGTCGTTTTTATGACTTTTTTAGCCAAACTGTATTATGACTTTTTAGGCCTTAATATAATATAATTTTTCGTGCCTTACTATGCTATGACTTTTTTATGACTTTTTAAGCCTTATTATACAATGTCGTTTTTATGACTTTTTTAGCCAAACTGTATTATGACTTTTTAGGCCTTAATATAATATGATTTTTCATGCCTTACTATGCTATGACTTTTTTATGACTTTTTAAGCCTTATTATACAATGTCATTTTTTGACTTTTTTTTACCATACTATACTATGTCGTTTTTATGACTTTTTTAGCCAAACTGTATTATGACTTTTTTAGCCTTAATATAATATAATTTTTCGTGCCTTACTATGCTATGACTTTTTTATGACTTTTTAAGCCTTATTATACAATGTCGTTTTTATGACTTTTTTAGCCAAACTGTATTATGACTTTTTAGGCCTTAATATAATATGATTTTTCATGCCTTACTATGCTATGACTTTTTTATGACTTTTTAAGCCTTATATACAATGTCATTTTTTGACTTTTTTTTACCATACTATACTATGTCGTTTTTATGACTTTTCTCCCATACTATATTATGACTTTTTAGGCCTTACTATAACATGATTTTTCATGCCTTATTGTAGTATGAAGTTTTTATGACTTTTTAAGCATTAATATACAATGTCATTTTTTGACTTTTTTTTACCATACTATACTATGTCGTTTTTATGACTTTTCTTCCCATACTATATTATGACTTTTTAGGCCTTACTATAACATGATTGTTCATGCCTTATTGTAGTATGAAGTTTTTATGACTTTTTAAGCCTTAATATACAATGTCATTTTTTGACTTTTTTTGCCATACTATACTATGTCGTTTTTATGAATTTTTTAGCCAAACTGTATTATGACTTTTTAGGCCTTAATATAATATGATTTTTCATGCCTCACTATGCTATGACTTTTTTATGACTTTTTAAGCCTTATTATACAATGTCATTTTTTGACTTTTTTTTACCATACTATACTATGTCGTTTTTATGACTTTTTTAGCCAAACTGTATTATGACTTTTTAAGCCTTAATATAATATGATTTTTCATGCCTTACTATGCTATGACTTTTTTATGACTTTTTAAGCCTTATTATACAATGTCATTTTTTGACTTTTTTTTACCATACTATACTATGTCGTTTTTATGACTTTTCTTCCCATACTATATTATGACTTTTTAGGCCTTACTATAACATGATTGTTCATGCCTTATTGTAGTATGAAGTTTTTATGACTTTTTAAGCCTTAATATACAATGTCATTTTTTGACTTTTTTTGCCATACTATACTATGTCGTTTTTATGAATTTTTTAGCCAAACTGTATTATGACTTTTTAGGCCTTAATATAATATGATTTTTCATGCCTTACTATGCTATGACAGTTTTATGACTTTTTAAGCCTTATTATACAATGTCGTTTTTATGACTTTTCTTCCCATACTATATTATGACTTTTTAGGCCTTACTATAACATGATTTTTCATGCCTTATTGTAGTATGAAGTTTTTATGACTTTTTAAGCCTTAATATACAATGTCATTTTTTGACTTTTTTTGCCATACTATACTATGTCGTTTTTATGACTTTTTTAGCCAAACTGTATTATGACTTTTTAGGCCTTAATATAATATAACTTTTCGTGCTTTACTATGCTATGACAGTTTTATGACTTTTTAGGCCTTATTATACAATGTCATTTTTTGACTTTTTTTGCCATACTATACTATGTCGTTTTTATGACTTTTTTTGCTGTGCTATAATATGATTTTTCATGCCTTATTGTAGCATGAAGTTTTTATGACTTTTTTTGCCTACTATACTATGTCGTTTTTATGACTTTTTTAGCCAAACTGTATTATGACTTTTTAGGCCTTAATATAATATGATTTTTCATGCCTTACTATGCTATGACTTTTTTATGACTTTTTAAGCCTTATTATACAATGTCATTTTTTGACTTTTTTTACCATACTATACTATGTCGTTTTTATGACTTTTTTAGCCAAACTGTATTATGACTTTTTAGGCCTTAATATAATATAATTTTTCATGCCTTATTGTAGTATGAAGTTTTTATGACTTTTTAAGCCTTAATATACAATGTCATTTTTTGACTTTTTTTTACCATACTATACTATGTCGTTTTTATGACTTTTCTTCCCATACTATATTATGACTTTTTAGGCCTTAATATAATATGATTTTTCATGCCTTACTATGCTATGACAGTTTTATGACTTTTTAAGCCTTATTATACAATGTCGTTTTTATGACTTTTCTTCCCATACTATATTATGACTTTTTAGGCCTTACTATAACATGATTGTTCATGCCTTATTGTAGTATGAAGTTTTTATGACTTTTTAAGCCTTAATATACAATGTCATTTTTTGACTTTTTTTGCCATACTATACTATGTCGTTTTTATGACTTTTTTAGCCAAACTGTATTATGACTTTTTAGGCCTTAATATAATATAACTTTTCGTGCTTTACTATGCTATGACAGTTTTATGACTTTTTAAGCCTTAATATACAATGTCATTTTTTGACTTTTTTTGCCACACTATACTATGTCGTTTTTATGACTTTTTTAGCCAAACTGTATTATGACTTTTTAGGCCTTAATATAATATAACTTTTCGTGCTTTACTATGCTATGACAGTTTTATGACTTTTTAAGCCTTATTATACAATGTCATTTTTTGACTTTTTTTGCCATACTATACTATGTCGTTTTTATGACTTTTTTTGCTGTGCTATAATATGATTTTTCATGCCTTATTGTAGCATGAAGTTTTTATGACTTTTTTTGCCATACTATACTATGTCGTTTTTATGACTTTTTTAGCCAAACTGTATTATGACTTTTTAGGCCTTAATATAATATGATTTTTCATGCCTTACTATGCTATGACAGTTTTATGACTTTTTAAGCCTTATTATACAATGTCATTTTTTGACTTTTTTTTACCATACTATACTATGTCGTTTTTATGACTTTTTTAGCCAAACTGTATTATGACTTTTTAGGCCTTAATATAATATAACTTTTCGTGCCTTACTATGCTATGACTTTTTTATGACTTTTTAAGCCTTATTATACAATGTCATTTTTTGACTTTTTTTTACCATACTATACTATGTCGTTTTTATGACTTTTTTAGCCAAACTGTATTATGACTTTTTAGGCCTTAATATAATATAATTTTTCGTGCCTTACTATGCTATGACTTTTTTATGACTTTTTAAGCCTTATTATACAATGTCGTTTTTATGACTTTTTTAGCCAAACTGTATTATGACTTTTTAGGCCTTAATATAATATGATTTTTCATGCCTTACTATGCTATGACTTTTTTATGACTTTTTAAGCCTTATTATACAATGTCATTTTTTGACTTTTTTTTACCATACTATACTATGTCGTTTTTATGACTTTTTTAGCCAACTGTATTATGACTTTTTAGGCCTTAATATAATATAATTTTTCGTGCCTTACTATGCTATGACTTTTTTATGACTTTTTAAGCCTTATTATACAATGTCGTTTTTATGACTTTTTTAGCCAAACTGTATTATGACTTTTTAGGCCTTAATATAATATGATTTTTCATGCCTTACTATGCTATGACTTTTTTATGACTTTTTAAGCCTTATATACAATGTCATTTTTTGACTTTTTTTTACCATACTATACTATGTCGTTTTTATGACTTTTCTTCCCATACTATATTATGACTTTTTAGGCCTTACTATAACATGATTTTTCATGCCTTATTGTAGTATGAAGTTTTTATGACTTTTTAAGCATTAATATACAATGTCATTTTTTGACTTTTTTTTACCATACTATACTATGTCGTTTTTATGACTTTTCTTCCATACTATATTATGACTTTTTAGGCCTTACTATAACATGATTGTTCATGCCTTATTGTAGTATGAAGTTTTTATGACTTTTTAAGCCTTAATATACAATGTCATTTTTTGACTTTTTTTGCCATACTATACTATGTCGTTTTTATGAATTTTTTAGCCAAACTGTATTATGACTTTTTAGGCCTTAATATAATATGATTTTTCATGCCTCACTATGCTATGACTTTTTTATGACTTTTTAAGCCTTATTATACAATGTCATTTTTTGACTTTTTTTTACCATACTATACTATGTCGTTTTTATGACTTTTTTAGCCAAACTGTATTATGACTTTTTAAGCCTTAATATAATATGATTTTTCATGCCTTACTATGCTATGACTTTTTTATGACTTTTTAAGCCTTATTATACAATGTCATTTTTTGATTTTTTTTTACCATACTATACTATGTCGTTTTTATGACTTTTCTTCCCATACTATATTATGACTTTTTAGGCCTTACTATAACATGATTGTTCATGCCTTATTGTAGTATGAAGTTTTTATGACTTTTTAAGCCTTAATATACAATGTCATTTTTTGACTTTTTTTGCCATACTATACTATGTCGTTTTTATGAATTTTTTAGCCAAACTGTATTATGACTTTTTAGGCCTTAATATAATATGATTTTTCATGCCTTACTATGCTATGACAGTTTTATGACTTTTTAAGCCTTATTATACAATGTCGTTTTTATGACTTTTCTTCCCATACTATATTATGACTTTTTAGGCCTTACTATAACATGATTGTTCATGCCTTATTGTAGTATGAAGTTTTTATGACTTTTTAAGCCTTAATATACAATGTCATTTTTTGACTTTTTTTGCCATACTATACTATGTCGTTTTTATGACTTTTTTAGCCAAACTGTATTATGACTTTTTAGGCCTTAATATAATATAACTTTTCGTGCTTTACTATGCTATGACAGTTTTATGACTTTTTAGGCCTTATTATACAATGTCATTTTTTGACTTTTTTTGCCATACTATACTATGTCGTTTTTATGACTTTTTTTGCTGTGCTATAATATGATTTTTCATGCCTTATTGTAGCATGAAGTTTTTATGACTTTTTTTGCCTACTATACTATGTCGTTTTTATGACTTTTTTAGCCAAACTGTATTATGACTTTTTAGGCCTTAATATAATATGATTTTTCATGCCTTACTATGCTATGACTTTTTTATGACTTTTTAAGCCTTATTATACAATGTCATTTTTTGACTTTTTTTACCATACTATACTATGTCGTTTTTATGACTTTTTTAGCCAAACTGTATTATGACTTTTTAGGCCTTAATATAATATAATTTTTCGTGCCTTACTATGCTATGACTTTTTTATGACTTTTTAAGCCTTATTATACAATGTCGTTTTTATGACTTTTTTAGCCAAACTGTATTATGACTTTTTAGGCCTTACTAAAATGAAATTTTTCATGCATTACTATGCTATGACTTTTTTATGACTTTTTAAGCCTTATTATAAAATGTCATTTTTTGACTTTTTAGGCCATACTATACTATGTCGTTTTTATGACTTTTTTTGCCATACTATACTATGACTTTTTATGACTTACTATACTATGATTTTTTTATGAAATTTCGAGCCTTACTATACTATGTCATTTTTTTAATTCTTTTGCCATACAATGTAGTTTTTTTTACTTTTTTTTTACCATACTATACTATGTCGTTTTTATGACTTTTCTTCCCATACTATATTATGACTTTTTAGGCCTTACTATAACATGATTTTTCATGCCTTATTGTAGTATGAAGTTTTTATGACTTTTTAAGCCTTAATATACAATGTCATTTTTTGACTTTTTTTGCCATACTATACTATGTCGTTTTTATGACTTTTTTAGCCAAACTGTATTATGACTTTTTAGGCCTTAATATAATATAACTTTTCGTGCTTTACTATGCTATGACAGTTTTATGACTTTTTAAGCCTTATTATACAATGTCATTTTTTGACTTTTTTTGCCATACTATACTATGTCGTTTTTATGACTTTTTTTGCTGTGCTATAATATGATTTTTCATGCCTTATTGTAGCATGAAGTTTTTATGACTTTTTTTGCCTACTATACTATGTCGTTTTTATGACTTTTTTAGCCAAACTGTATTATGACTTTTTAGGCCTTAATATAATATGATTTTTCATGCCTTACTATGCTATGACTTTTTTATGACTTTTTAAGCCTTATTATACAATGTCATTTTTTGACTTTTTTTACCATACTATACTATGTCGTTTTTATGACTTTTTTAGCCAAACTGTATTATGACTTTTTAGGCCTTAATATAATATAATTTTTCGTGCCTTACTATGCTATGACTTTTTTATGACTTTTTAAGCCTTATTATACAATGTCGTTTTTATGACTTTTTTAGCCAAACTGTATTATGACTTTTTAGGCCTTAATATAATATGATTTTTCATGCCTTACTATGCTATGACTTTTTTATGACTTTTTAAGCCTTATTATACAATGTCATTTTTTGACTTTTTTTTACCATACTATACTATGTCGTTTTTTGACTTTTTCTTCCCATACTATATTATGACTTTTTAGGCCTTACTATAACATGATTTTTCATGCCTTATTGTAGTATGAAGTTTTTATGACTTTTTTATGACTTTTTAAGCCTTATATACAATGTCATTTTTTGACTTTTTTTTACCATACTATACTATGTCGTTTTTATGACTTTTCTTCCCATACTATATTATGACTTTTTAGGCCTTAATATAATATGATTTTTCATGCCTTACTATGCTATGACTTTTTTATGACTTTTTAAGCCTTATTATACAATGTCATTTTTTGACTTTTTTTTACCATACTATACTATGTCGTTTTTATGACTTTTCTTCCCATACTATATTATGACTTTTTAGGCCTTACTATAACATGATTGTTCATGCCTTATTGTAGTATGAAGTTTTTATGACTTTTTAAGCCTTAATATACAATGTCATTTTTTGACTTTTTTTGCCATACTATATTATGTCGTTTTTATGAATTTTTTAGCCAAACTGTATTATGACTTTTTAGGCCTTAATATAATATGATTTTTCATGCCTTACTATGCTATGACAGTTTTATGACTTTTTAAGCCTTATTATACAATGTCGTTTTTATGACTTTTCTTCCCATACTATATTATGACTTTTTAGGCCTTACTATAACATGATTGTTCATGCCTTATTGTAGTATGAAGTTTTTATGACTTTTTAAGCCTTAATATCCAATGTCATTTTTTGACTTTTTTTGCCATACTATACTATGTCGTTTTTATGAATTTTTTAGCCAAACTGTATTATGACTTTTTAGGCCTTAATATAATATGATTTTTCGTGCCTTACTATGCTATGACAGTTTTATGACTTTTTAAGCCTTATTATACAATGTCATTTTTTGACTTTTTTTTACCATACTATACTATGTCGTTTTTATGACTTTTTTAGCCAAACTGTATTATGACTTTTTAGGCCTTAATATAATATAACTTTTCGTGCTTTACTATGCTATGACAGTTTTATGACTTTTTAAGCCTTAATATACAATGTCATTTTTTGACTTTTTTTGCCATACTATACTATGTCGTTTTTATGACTTTTTTAGCCAAACTGTATTATGACTTTTTAGGCCTTAATATAATATAACTTTTCGTGCTTTACTATGCTATGACAGTTTTATGACTTTTTAAGCCTTATTATACAATGTCATTTTTTGACTTTTTTTGCCATACTATACTATGTCGTTTTTATGACTTTTTTTGCTGTGCTATAATATGATTTTTCATGCCTTATTGTAGCATGAAGTTTTTATGACTTTTTTTGCCATACTATACTATGTCGTTTTTATGACTTTTTTAGCCAAACTGTATTATGACTTTTTAGGCCTTAATATAATATGATTTTTCATGCCTTACTATGCTATGACAGTTTTATGACTTTTTAAGCCTTATTATACAATGTCATTTTTTGACTTTTTTTGCCATACTATACTATGTCGTTTTTATGACTTTTTTAGCCAAACTGTATTATGACTTTTTAGGCCTTAATATAATATGATTTTTCATGCCTTACTATGCTATGACTTTTTTATGACTTTTTAAGCCTTATTATACAATGTCATTTTTTGACTTTTTTTTACCATACTATACTATGTCGTTTTTATGACTTTTTTAGCCAAACTGTATTATGACTTTTTAGGCCTTAATATAATATAACTTTTCGTGCTTTACTATGCTATGACAGTTTTATGACTTTTTAAGCCTTATTATACAATGTCATTTTTTGACTTTTTTTGCCATACTATACTATGTCGTTTTTATGACTTTTTTTGCTGTGCTATAATATGATTTTTCATGCCTTATTGTAGCATGAAGTTTTTATGACTTTTTTTGCCATACTATACTATGTCGTTTTTATGACTTTTTTAGCCAAACTGTATTATGACTTTTTAGGCCTTAATATAATATGATTTTTCATGCCTTACTATGCTATGACTTTTTTATGACTTTTTAAGCCTTATTATACAATGTCATTTTTTGACTTTTTTTTACCATACTATACTATGTCGTTTTTATGACTTTTTTAGCCAAACTGTATTATGACTTTTTAGGCCTTAATATAATATAATTTTTCGTGCCTTACTATGCTATGACTTTTTTATGACTTTTTAAGCCTTATTATACAATGTCGTTTTTATGACTTTTTTAGCCAAACTGTATTATGACTTTTTAGGCCTTAATATAATATGATTTTTCATGCCTTACTATGCTATGACTTTTTTATGACTTTTTAAGCCTTATTATACAATGTCATTTTTTGACTTTTTTTTACCATACTATACTATGTCGTTTTTATGACTTTTTTAGCCAAACTGTATTATGACTTTTTAGGCCTTAATATAATATAATTTTTCGTGCCTTACTATGCTATGACTTTTTTATGACTTTTTAAGCCTTATTATACAATGTCGTTTTTATGACTTTTTTAGCCAAACTGTATTATGACTTTTTAGGCCTTAATATAATATGATTTTTCATGCCTTACTATGCTATGACTTTTTTATGACTTTTTAAGCCTTATTATACAATGTCATTTTTTGACTTTTTTTTACCATACTATACTATGTCGTTTTTATGACTTTTCTTCCCATACTATATTATGACTTTTTAGGCCTTACTATAACATGATTTTTCATGCCTTATTGTAGTATGACGTTTTTATGACTTTTTAAGCATTAATATACAATGTCATTTTTTGACTTTTTTTTACCATACTATACTATGTCGTTTTTATGACTTTTCTTCCCATACTATATTATGACTTTTTAGGCCTTACTATAACATGATTGTTCATGCCTTATTGTAGTATGAAGTTTTTATGACTTTTTAAGCCTTAATATACAATGTCATTTTTTGACTTTTTTTGCCATACTATACTATGTCGTTTTTATGACTTTTTTAGCCAAACTGTATTATGACTTTTTAGGCCTTAATATAATATGATTTTTCATGCCTCACTATGCTATGACTTTTTTATGACTTTTTAAGCCTTATTATACAATGTCATTTTTTGACTTTTTTTTACCATACTATACTATGTCGTTTTTATGACTTTTTTTGCTGTGCTATAATATGATTTTTCATGCCTTATTGTAGCATGAAGTTTTTATGACTTTTTTTGCCATACTATACTATGTCGTTTTTATGACTTTTTTAGCCAAACTGTATTATGACTTTTTAGGCCTTAATATAATATGATTTTTCATGCCTTACTATGCTATGACTTTTTTATGACTTTTTAAGCCTTATTATACAATGTCATTTTTTGACTTTTTTTTACCATACTATACTATGTCGTTTTTATGACTTTTTTAGCCAAACTGTATTATGACTTTTTAGGCCTTAATATAATATAATTTTTCGTGCCTTACTATGCTATGACTTTTTTATGACTTTTTAAGCCTTATTATACAATGTCGTTTTTATGACTTTTTTAGCCAAACTGTATTATGACTTTTTAGGCCTTAATATAATATGATTTTTCATGCCTTACTATGCTATGACTTTTTTATGACTTTTTAAGCCTTATTATACAATGTCATTTTTTGACTTTTTTTTACCATACTATACTATGTCGTTTTTATGACTTTTCTTCCCATACTATATTATGACTTTTTAGGCCTTAATATAATATGATTTTTCATGCCTTATTGTAGTATGAAGTTTTTATGACTTTTTAAGCCTTAATATACAATGTCATTTTTTGACTTTTTTTTACCATACTATACTATGTCGTTTTTATGACTTTTCTTCCCATACTATATTATGACTTTTTAGACCTTACTATAACATGATTGTTCATGCCTTATTGTAGTATGAAGTTTTTATGACTTTTTAAGCCTTAATATACAATGTCATTTTTTGACTTTTTTTGCCATACTATATTATGTCGTTTTTATGAATTTTTTAGCCAAACTGTATTATGACTTTTTAGGCCTTAATATAATATGATTTTTCATGCCTTACTATGCTATGACAGTTTTATGACTTTTTAAGCCTTATTATACAATGTCGTTTTTATGACTTTTCTTCCCATACTATATTATGACTTTTTAGGCCTTACTATAACATGATTGTTCATGCCTTATTGCAGTATGAAGTTTTTATGACTTTTTAAGCCTTAATATCCAATGTCATTTTTTGACTTTTTTTGCCATACTATACTATGTCGTTTTTATGAATTTTTTAGCCAAACTGTATTATGACTTTTTAGGCCTTAATATAATATGATTTTTCATGCCTTACTATGCTATGACAGTTTTATGACTTTTTAAGCCTTATTATACAATGTCATTTTTTGACTTTTTTTTACCATACTATACTATGTCGTTTTTATGACTTTTTTAGCCAAACTGTATTATGACTTTTTAGGCCTTAATATAATATAACTTTTCGTGCCTTACTATGCTATGACTTTTTTATGACTTTTTAAGCCTTATTATACAATGTCATTTTTTGACTTTTTTTTACCATACTATACTATGTCGTTTTTATGACTTTTCTTCCCATACTATATTATGACTTTTTAGGCCTTACTATAACATGATTTTTCATGCCTTATTGTAGTATGAAGTTTTTATGACTTTTTAAGCCTTAATATACAATGTCATTTTTTGACTTTTTTTGCCATACTATACTATGTCGTTTTTATGAATTTTTTAGCCAAACTGTATTATGACTTTTTAGGCCTTAATATAATATGATTTTTCATGCCTTACTATGCTATGACAGTTTTATGACTTTTTAAGCCTTATTATACAATGTCGTTTTTATGACTTTTCTTCCCATACTATATTATGACTTTTTAGGCCTTACTATAACGTGATTGTTCATGCCTTATTGTAGTATGAAGTTTTTATGACTTTTTAAGCCTTAATATACAATGTCATTTTTTGACTTTTTTTGCCATACTATACTATGTCGTTTTTATGACTTTTTTTGCTGTGCTATAATATGATTTTTCATGCCTTATTGTAGCATGAAGTTTTTATGACTTTTTTTGCCATACTATACTATGTCGTTTTTATGACTTTTTTAGCCAAACTGTATTATGACTTTTTAGGCCTTAATATAATATAACTTTTCGTGCTTTACTATGCTATGACAGTTTTATGACTTTTTAAGCCTTATTATACAATGTCATTTTTTGACTTTTTTTGCCATACTATACTATGTCGTTTTTATGACTTTTTTAGCCAAACTGTATTATGACTTTTTAGGCCTTAATATAATATGATTTTTCATGCCTTACTATGCTATGACAGTTTTATGACTTTTTAAGCCTTATTATACAATGTCGTTTTTATGACTTTTCTTCCCATACTATATTATGACTTTTTAGGCCTTACTATAACGTGATTGTTCATGCCTTATTGTAGTATGAAGTTTTTAAGACTTTTTAAGCCTTAATATACAATGTCATTTTTTGACTTTTTTTGCCATACTATACTATGTCGTTTTTATGACTTTTTTAGCCAAACTGTATTATGACTTTTTAGGCCTTAATATAATATGATTTTTCATGCCTCACTATGCTATGACTTTTTTATAACTTTTTAAGCCTTATTATACGATGTCATTTTTTGACTTTTTTTTACCATACTATACTATGTCGTTTTTATGACTTTTTTAGCCAAACTGTATTATGACTTTTTAAGCCTTAATATAATATGATTTTTCATGCCTTACTATGCTATGACTTTTTTATGACTTTTTAAGCCTTATTATACAATGTCATTTTTTGACTTTTTTTTACCATACTATACTATGTCGTTTTTATGACTTTTCTTCCATACTATATTATGACTTTTTAGGCCTTACTATAACATGATTTTTCATGCCTTATTGTAGTATGAAGTTTTTATGACTTTTTAAGCCTTAATATACAATGTCATTTTTTGACTTTTTTTTACCATACTATACTATGTCGTTTTTATGACTTTTCTTCCCATACTATATTATGACTTTTTAGGCCTTACTATAACATGATTGTTCATGCCTTATTGTAGTATGAAGTTTTTATGACTTTTTAAGCCTTAATATACAATGTCATTTTTTGACTTTTTTTGCCATACTATACTATGTCGTTTTTATGACTTTTCTTCCTATACTATATTATCACTTCTTAGGACTTATTGTAGCATGAAGTTTTTATGACTTTTTTTGCCATACTATACTATGTCGTTTTTATGACTTTTTTAGCCAAACTGTATTATGACTTTTTAGGCCTTAATATAATATGATTTTTCATGCCTTACTATGCTATGACTTTTTTATGACTTTTTAAGCCTTATTATACAATGTCATTTTTTGACTTTTTAGGCCATACTATACTATGTTGTTTTTATGACTTTTCTTCCTATACTATATTATCACTTTTTAGGCCTTACCATAATATGATTTTTCATGCATTATTGTAGTATGACGTTTTTATGACTTTTTAAGCCTTATTACACAATGTCATTTGTTGAATTATTTTTGCCATACTATACTATGTCGTTTTTTGCTGTGCTATAATACGATTTTTCATGCCTTATTGTAGTATGAAGTTTTTATGACTTTTTAAGCCTTAATATACAATGTCCAAACTGTATTATGACTTTTTAGGCCTTACTAAAATGAAATTTTTCATGCATTACTATGCTATGACTTTTTTATGACTTTTTAAGCCTTATTATAAAATGTCATTTTTTGACTTTTTAGGCCATACTATACTATGTCGTTTTTATGACTTTTTTTGCCATACTATACTATGACTTTTTATGACTTACTATACTATGATTTTTTTATGAAATTTCGAGCCTTACTATACTATGTCATTTTTTTAATTCTTTTGCCATACAATGTAGTTTTTTTTACTTTTTTTTACCATACTATACTATGTCGTTTTTATGACTTTTCTTCCCATACTATATTATGACTTTTTAGGCCTTACTATAACATGATTTTTCATGCCTTATTGTAGTATGAAGTTTTTATGACTTTTTAAGCCTTAATATCCAATGTCATTTTTTGACTTTTTTTTGCCATACTATACTATGTCGTTTTTATGAATTTTTTAGCTAAACTGTATTATGACTTTTTAGGCCTTACTATAATATAATGTTTCGTGCTTTACTATGCTATGACAGTTTTATGACTTTTTAAGCCTTATTATAAAATGTCATTTTTTGACTTTTTAGGCCATACTATGTCGTTTTTATGACTTTTCTTCCCATACTATACTATGAATTTTTATGCCTTACTATACTATGATTTTTTTATGACATTTCGAGCCTTACTATACTATGTCATTTTTTGACTTTTTTTGCCATACTATACTATGATCCAACTCACGGTGAGCCGCTTCACACTCAGCTGCTGAAGGTCGGTGCTCGATGATGGATTTACTATACTATGACTTTTTATGCCTTACTATAATATGATTCTTCATGCTTTATTGTAGAATGAAGTTTTTATGACTTTTTAAGCCTTAATATATAATGTCATTTTTTAAGACTTATTGTAGTATTAAGTTTTTATGATTTCTTTTATGACTTTTCGAGCCTTACTATACTATACTCGTTTTTATGACTTATTTTTGCCATACTATACTATGTTGTTTTTGTGACTTTTTTTAACAATACTATAGTATGACTTTATATGCCTTATTATATTTTCACTTTTTATACCTTAATTTACTATGATGTTTTTATTACTTTAGTTACTATACAATGTCATTTTTTGAACTTTTTTTGCCATATTACACTATATCGTTTTTTTTTACTTTTCTTCCCGTACTATATTATGACTTTTCATGCATTAGTATACTATGACTTTTTTATGACTTCTTAAGCCTAAGTATACATTGTCATTTTTGACTTTTTTTTTTGCCATACTATGTCATTTTATTACTTTTTTATGATTTTTAATAAACCATGACTTTTCATGCGTTATTATACTTTGACTTTTTATAACTTACTATACTATGACTTTTTATGCCTTAATATACTATCACTTTTTATGTCCTATTATATTTTGAATTTTTATTCATTAATATACTATGATTTTTCATGCCTTACCATAATATTACTTTTTTTGCCATACTATATTATGTCATTTTTATGACTTTTTAAGCTTTACTATACTATGTCGTTTTTATGACTTTTTATGCCTCATCATACTATGACGTTTCTATAACTCTTTATTAGACCCCTACCGATAATGGTTTTTTGGGGCAGATGCTGATAAAAAATATATATACATATAAACACTTGTGAAAAAGATATGAATTGAAAGCAGGATATTTTACAACTTAAAAAGTTATATGCAACTTTATTAAAACAACATGCTTTTTAAAAGATTACATGCTTGTACATGACTTTCTTAACAATTTCTCATTAAATTTAAACATACATGTCTATCTTTATATTTACATATACAACACGAATACATACTGAGAAGATTTGTTATGGATATATATTTATTAAACCTATGTCTGTAATATAAACAGACATACTAAAATACCTGCTTATTTTAGTTAGACAAATATATATATCATTATATGATATTGTTCCAATTACTAATAGTTTCACGTTTTTACACAGGGCTGGACCCAAAATGCAGCCAACAAAAGGGAGACGGTGAAAAACGTTTATTAAACAGAAGAACTTACAAAACTGATGAACCACAGGGAAACACAAGGGATCACAAAAACCAGAAGAATGAGGAAGACAAGGAGTTGACTGGTAACTCTGGGGACAAACGCAGCAGACACTGAGGACAACTACAGACAAAAGGGAGCACAGAGACTATATAGACACAAGGGAGGCAAGGGTGATTGAACACAGGTGAAACACATTAGGGCAGGGCAGACAATCACCAAACTGGGAAACACAAAGACAAAGACAGAAAGTACAAACATCAAGAGACACCACTACAAAATAAAACAGGAAGTGACAGAAGTCCAAACATAAATTCAAACAAAATGTCCACCCTGGCAAACCATGACAAACAGGTTTTATAAGTCATTTTTACATATATAGGCTATAATTATGATTTTACTTCATATGTACATATATTCCGTATATGGAAATTCAACACATGTACATATATTACATTTGCGTATGGACACTTCTGAACTTAAATTCAGATCTTATATGTTAATAAACCGTTTTTATTTGACGACATTAAAAAGCCAATTTCTTTGTTTTGGAGGGGTGGCGGGGTTCTTTCGTCCCTACAAATGTTGACACCAAACCTATGCCCTTGCTTCACACATCTTAAGAAGATCATCAGTGTCTCCTTTCCTTGTTTAGACGTCTGCTTCTCTCTGATGTCCTCACGTACCTAAAAATCAATCTCAATGCTGCAGTGGCTTCACAAGCAGTTAGGATCTCAAGTACAAAACAAAGAGTGTATATCCCCAAGTTTAGAGTTCCCAGTTGGAGATGCTTTTATTGTTAAGATGTTACAGATCACATTAAAAGAGAGCTATGCTGTAGCTAATAATTTTGCTGATTTGTACAATTCCATCCCCAATGCTGTGTTAGCTTTTACATGTGTGCCATAAGTATCTGTGTTATAATCCCGCTTAGGGTGCACTCACTCCTGTTTACTTCAAATAGCACAGACTTCACAGACTTGTTATACAGACAATAGGCCTAAATCAAGCACTCTAAATGAGAGGTTGGCAGTCATGTTTCGCAAAATTCATCCAAAAGAACAGATAATATCCATTCGCAAATTCATATATTTTGACAGAGACACAGGCCACCATTTCACTGTTCTGACATCTAACATCTGCAATCTTCTCATTAGTTTTCAGAATTTTTTGTCCCCCATAATAAAACTTGTGACGAATACCTCAACTTCTGCATGGTAACTTAAGACTTGCATTTATTAGTCAAAAACTAAGGAAAGCAAGAAAAAAACCTTAATGGAATCTTCTGCTTTACTGGCAGCATCTCTTAATATTTAGAGAGCATTTGTTTCAAAGTTGGAAAAGGACGAGATACGAATAGCCAAAAAAAAAAGAGAAAAGAAAACAGTCAAGCAGTCAAATAATGAAGGAGATGAGGAAAAACTGACACCTCTACACTGAGATACACATTGAAAACCCACAGATGTCTAACCTCTAGTTAGTGACCGACCTTACAGGAACTGTGCCTTTGAAACAACCAATTATAGAGTACTGTTAGTTAAATTCCTCAGTGTATTTATCTTTTTCTTAATGCTTTTTCTCTGCAGTCTCATTTTATCTCCTCTTTACAGAACCTTTCATGTGTATTCGTTTCTTTTCAGAACACTTTATAAACTCTTAATTAGCTCATGAGAGGATGATGCATCTTTGCTGCTCTGAAGCCTGCACAATTTGTGTGGGAGGACACATTTACTTGATTTGAAATACAATACTGAGCAATATGAGTTGCAGATTTCATTGTCATAATGGAGTTCCCCTTATATACACTGAGTAGTTTTGCACAAATTGATTTGATTTCTGTCTAATGGACATTCATACTCATCACCATAAGCAGCTCAAACATTTCAAGCAATTTTGCTGCCATTCATTATGCCAATTAATGCACAAGGTCTAGGTCAATGAAAAATGACAAGAACACAAGCACAGAAATATTTCTTGTGCTTTAGTTTTCACATTACATGTACTTTGTATCACTGTATACCTCATTAATGGTTATACCAGCACTGTACTGTAGATAGAAAATATTCCATTGATGCACGAATTCAGGTAATTGACAAAATTTCATTCTGAAGATGTGATTGTGCACTTGTATAATTGTCTTGTATAATGTCTTCTTTTTCTCACTATTGAATAATTTCTTCCAGCTCTCTAAAGTAGGCTCATTCTCCAACTTTTCTGAATCACCAGAGGCTTCCTCTGATATAAGAAAATATGTATTTGCCTCTACCAACATGTCAACATCATCAGTGTCAACTCTAGACAGAAAGACACCTCAAAGATTTTCCTTCTGTCTCATTCACCTCCTTACAAAGGCTTCATTTACCCCATGATAGCAGTCAGTGATGTTATATTGATTTGTGGCACCAAACTTAGAGAAAGCATTGTCTCAGGCTGTGATTGACAGCTCTGCCTCATGCGGGTGCTGACGCCGGAACTGAAACATTGACTGTAGGCTTGGACCAAAATCAATCAAGATCACTTAGGCATGACTGGCTCGGCCTGTCTTTCTGTAACCATAGCTGTCAGGTGACTTGTCAGAGAGAGAATTGACTTGACTGCATGATAAGGGCCTATGTTAACATTACTGGGGTCCAATGTGTTTTTTCCAGCCAGACTATTAACAGGGTTTCATGTACATGACTTCAGTTGCTGCTGTTTACATTGATAGCAACCACATGTTAGTGCAGCAGCTAGAGACATAAAAACAACAACAAAAAAAACAAAACAAAAAAGTATTATCCTGTTAAACTGTGTTTTCCAGTTTTGTTTGTTGTTGTACAGAGATGGCCTTCATAAAAGACAAGTAGATTATTGTGTAGTGGTGTGCAAGCTTACCTGTGAAACTGATCAGTGCTTGTTTCAGATAATAAAGACTAAACTAGTGTGAATGCCATTTGTTAGGAAACAACTCTGGCAATGTTTAATCCCATGAAAAGTTTACAGAAGGTTTATGCCATGATAATGTTGTTGTGCTGTGGCAAACAACAACAACACACCCACCAAGGACAAAAGCAAGATAAACATTATTTAGGAATTAGGGAATAGAAGTGTTGAATAATATTCACCTGGGAACACATTTCTCGACTTAACAGCTTCATAGTTTTTGCCTCTGTTCATAAACTAGCATAATGTCACTACAAGCTAGCAAACCCAATAAACTTGACCATATAGTACATTTATGGACTGTAAAACCGCACAATTAGCTAAACAGGCTAGGAGAATTTTAGCTGGCCACACTCAAAGACAGGGCCAAAAACCAGTCGTTACAGCGATGCGCCAAATGTGCAACTATCAAATTGTTGAATTTCTATCCAGCCCCTCACATTCCTATACTAGAACATTATGTGGGGAGGGGTTTAGGACACAGCTCTACCATGCAGTTTTTCCATGGTTTTTCATAAATTCACTGTCAGTTCTTGGAAGCCATTTAAAAAAAAAGAAATTCTGTGATTCAATTCCACAACCCACTATCAGCATCATGTGTCTAGACTCTGTGAAGCCATGTCCTCTCTTCTATCTTCATGAGCCTATATGCCTATGGGGTCTAATAGCCAAAGCCTCTCTCTGTTGCTAACCTCAGTAAATAGTTTTATACTTGGAATTGATTTTTCCTTATTGAAATGCTACTAATGGGAAAGTATAGAGATACTGCATATAGGGCAGTTCCCATGTGTTTGTAGGTAAATCCTTTCCTCTCTCATCTTTAATGGGAAGTTTTATGGTACAAAGCTGTATATAGAACTTCAGAGCTCCCTGTCTTTAATATTCAGGCTTATCAGTTACCTGAATCCCCCAGCTATGGAATCCCTAATCTCTACTCAGGGATGGAGAGGATAGCCCATTTCAGCAGTGTGGGGTGGGAAAAGGAGTTGGGCACTCTTTTACACTCAAATGAAGGCTCCTCACCATCTAGCAAGGCACACGGTTTGATATCCCCCGACAGGCAGAAATACATTAACCCCTCACTGTCCATTCCTCATTTGACAGCATTACACAGCCAGGCAGAGGCAGGGAGGGGTGAGGGGGCACAGAGGGATTGCCTCAGAAACCTTCCTTCTCCTGTAAAGCTCTGACTGACACCTCAAGTCACCGCTGTCAGTAATGCAAATAACAAATCACATGCCAATGAACATCAAACGCTGGGAATACATACAGTAAATAGCTAAATATCAGAATACAAGTGACCCTTTCTTTATGTAAAATACTCAACAACTTATTTGATCAGGAGTGGATGAAGGATGATTTATGATTCATTTTATGCTCGCCATTCAGCCAGCCAGCATACAACGTATTGGTATGTGGACCAAGTCATGTTTTTGGTTCACTGGTTACAATCAAAGCTGGGTTATTATAGCAGTAGCAGCTCCAACAACAAAACACAAGAGAGCAGGAGAGAGAGAGAGAGAGAGAGAGAGAGAGAGAGAGGTAGAGAGAGAGAGAGAGAGAGAGAGTAGGAGTTTGTATGTATCTGCTGTATAGTTGTGGTACTGTGTGTATTCAGGCTGGTGCTTATCTGGTGGTAATGCATCTACAAGAGCGAGTCCCTCTTCTACCACTCTATTGTACATCTGACCTGTTCTCGTTCACAGTTCATAACTCCCTGCTGTTAAGACAGGACAACTGTACGAAATTACACAAGCGGTCCACTGCTATATGTAAGGTACAATTATATGTCAAATGCTGTAAAGAAATAGATAAAAAACACAAACAAAATAAAGTAAAAATAAGACTATTGTATCTGTACGGACACCCCAAAGACAAAAAGTCATCTTTCTCAAAGGTAGATTTGGTGTCTGATCTCCAGCTTTTGTCTTTGGGAGACGTGACAGTCAGTCAGTCTTTCGCTGACCTTGCTCACACTGGCACTGTTCCTGCACCGCTATCGCTGTGGCTCATCGCGGCTGTTGTCAAGCTGCTCCAGATAAAGTTCTGTGGTCATGAGGACCCTTCACCCTTCATGAATTCTTTAAACAGAATAAACTAACCTTGAACTTGTGTGAAACACAATTCTCACTGATCCAACAGACGTGACAGAATCTTTAAAATATGGCACCAGTCTAATTTTATTTCACCATTAATGACCAAGAAATATCTAAACTGTCTCATGTCAGAAGGATACAATGGAGGTCTGTGCTTCTGTCCAGTATAAACAGCCTGAACTGCTACCTCAAGCATCAGATGCTGTAGCTGTTGAAGAATGGTGTTAATCCCTCCATTGGAGCGATCCCAAGGAGCAATGAAGTTCAGATGTGTGGTGCTATTTGTTTAAGTACCGGGGCGCACCTGACAAGCATTTCAAAGGTTATGTAACCACTGATTATATAGTGGCATGTTTACATAAATCAGTCATCTATGATCACATGATCAAATGTGAGACAGACTTTAGCAACACTTTCATTCTGTTGAGAAAATGACGCAGCAAACATCCAGCTAAGTAATATTAGATGATACCATGAATGTAGCAGGTTGTAATTAGCGTGGCCCTTAGCAGCAGAGGTGAATGAATACAAGTAGTTTGTTTTGAATGACTTAATTTACTTGCGCAGAGCAAGTGAAGCCACATGTTAAACATCCATTCAGAGGAAAAGCTGCAGTGCAGGCAGAGGTCAAACAAGGCTAATAGGCTATGCTATGAAAACATAGCTAAGGTAGCCTTCATTTCCACAGTACATAGACACTTTGTACAGCAGAAGACTCTTTGTAAAGTGTCAGTGTTCTTGAATACAGATTGATGACAAAGGAAACACTGACAGGGTGTTCCTCTTATCCTCATCTCCTATCTTAGATCTTACCTCAGATAAGAGGAACACCCTGTCCCTTTTATCAAATAAAGCAAAAAACAAAGCAGAAAAGTTGACCTGGAGTTTTAAAATGTCAAAATAAGGTTGTGCTCTGACAGGTCGTACTCTTTTTGTACAAAGGTAGCTTTTGATCCCTCGTATATTTCTCTGGAGAAATTAACAGCTATCCTTTTCACTGTCTAGAAACAACTTGGGATTCTTTGCCTTTGGACATGTTTTAGGCACCACGTCTTGATCCTTTTTTCTTTTGAGTAAGAAAGGACATATTTTTGTTCCTTAGCCCTTTAACTCTTTTAATGTGATGAACAAATTCGGCAGCATCAAAAAAACATTTTCTTCCTGGTGCAGGCTTGGAGAAATAATTTTCTTTGAAGTCTTGACACTGATGTAATGAATGATTGCAGAGCTTTTTACAGTGCCCAATGTGTCACAGTTACACAACATGTTACTCTCCAACACAGATTGATGAGACTGCAAGCAGTGGAAGAGGAAATAACACAGGGTCCATCTGTGTCGATTCTTGGCTGCAAACACATAGTCATAGTGTCACAGGGAAATGGAGTCTTTCACAATGGGGGAGTATCGACCACAGGCTGTTACCTGGGAGAAATACTGTTGTGATGGGAAGTTTGGGGTGGGGGTAAATAGGAGGGGTGACAGATTGACTGACAAGGCCCATTGAATGTCTCCATTGAACTACTGCTTTATTCGAAGTTTATCCATCAACAGTGGCGAATCTGCACATGGGGCATCTGAAGGACTCCCTGAAAATCCTGCAGAAATGAGGGGTACAGCACCCATCTGTCTGTCACACCTGCTAGCATCGGGAGCACATCCACTCACGCCGAGGACCCTACGGTGCCCTTCACGGGCGTCTGGAAATAGCAATAGGATCAGGAATATTACTCAAGCCTTTCTGAATTTGAAAGACGTTAAATGAGGTATGTCTCTCTCTCATTTACATTTTAAAGAATCCTTTTGTAATTTATGCATGCAGTAATGCAAGACTCTGCAGGACTCCAACCAGAGATTTATGTATATATTGCAGAATTACAAAGCAGCATGAAATTACCGTATGTCTGACAGCGCATTAGACAAATAAAGACCACAAAGAGAAGAATTTATACACTTACACATTTAAATTCATTCCAACATTTCCATTCGTCACAGCAAAAGGTACAAACATTAATTCATACAAGTAGGGTAAAACTGACATTTACATCACTCAGATATTTAAAAGAAATTCATATATTACTTCCATTAAGAATATAATTGAGCAAGAAATTAGGGGAAAGTGGCATTTAATCAGAAAAAAAAAATTGAATGATTTAATTAAGTAATAGCATGAGATTCCTGCTGTTCCATAACAAGACAAGAGTAGTGACAGATGGGCTGTATGCAAGTATAGTGTGAACCAGAACCAGCGGCTACAATTCCTGCACTGCTCCTCCATTTCTTTTGTCACAGTCTGGTGGCTTTACCTCAGAGAGCACACACACATATGTGAGAGAAGGGTGGTGGCAGGGGGGCATGCTAACAAAGGCTGTTAAAGAAGAATGCATGGCAGGTCAGCATTCACATCCACTTTTCTTCACATTTATTACTGGGTCACACAGCAGTGTAGTAATGTACACTGTTTGGTATTCAAGAGGGAAGCCAGTGCGGTAAAGTGGAGAGGAGCCGTTGACAGCCAACAAATGAAAGAGAAAGTATGTGGCTGTCAGACCTCCTCGACTGCTGTGATCAACCTCAGGCTTAACACTGTAAATAGTGAATGAAGCGGAGGGGCCAGCTGATGAGAGACTAGTTCAGTAAAGTGACCAAGACTTTCTTATTACATCAAGTGCTCTCAGCTTGCAATGTACTTTTAAAAAGAAGCAACTTTTCACGCATTAAAATAAGTAAAAAGGATGTGGTACTCAACACTCTCAACAGTCTCTCTTTGACCCTGAGTCACCTGAAGATGACTCTGTCACAGTTGACTACCTGCAGGAATCCAGCAGCAGCATCTATGTACATGCTGCAAGTCACCAACTACACATTAACACTAAGTTTTGTACATATCATTACTGTGGTGATTGTTTGCATGCTGCTTATAAGCAACCTTGATCTTGTTATTTGGAGTCTGCAGAGTTAAAAGAGATTTTTGGGTAGATAGTTAGCATGCAGCCTAGAAGCTAACATAGCCTTGACAGGAGTCCGCAGAGGCAAAAGGCAACTCACAACCTATTTCGCTCTAAAAGGTAGATATTTGTTAGCATGCTGCCTAGAGGCTAAAGTAACCTTGAATATGCTGAGTTAAAAAAACATCTCACAGCCTGTCACGTGCAGAATTTGGGATTTGGCTTTTTTTGTGTGTTTTGTTTGTTGATTGCACTGAGCTATGCAAACCGTTGCTTTGGAGACTCTGTCAGAGGTTTATAAAGATAAAACTCAAAGGCACATTGTAGGTACATTCACAGCAACAGATCACAGAAGGAATAGTCTGAACGTACCAGATGAAAAAAACAGGTCAATCATTTAACTATTAGATTTTTTATTTTTTTTTATTGCATTTTTGCCACATTCATGATTTTCTCCTGCTCATGTGGTGTCTGGGTGTCTGTAACCCAGTTACCTCAGCATGGTTACATGCTGTTCCGCGATAGACAGCTCATCAGAGAGGGTGACGTGTGGGGACGGAAAATGGACCACAGTAACTAACTTATAGGGAGACGGGCATGACTAGCTCTTGGCTGACTGATGCTGGAAAGTGACATTGTATCTTTGAATGGAGGCTAAATGTTTTGCTCATGAATCTGAGGCCAATGAGGGTATGAAAAAAGTTACTATGCTTGAAATGTTGAAATCAGTGTCTTCTTTTTAATGACACTGTGAAATATTATTTTAAGGATATTTACTAAAGATCTTTTAAGCATAATCTATATTGCAGCTCACATTTAACAAATAAAGACAAGGAACAGTTTCCCCTTTAATCTGTAAAGAGAGATAATGCGTTATTTAATGTGATTGCAAATGCCTTTGTAACTAATGTAAAAAATGATTAATATTACAAAACTATGAGGGAGGAACTACTGGAAGCTACAAGCGTGTCTTAGGTGTGACAACAGCGAGAAGCTATTTTTCTTTAATAACAATGGCGGCTCCAAAATAGGTTATCATAAATGATGCTATAGCATCAATTATATCAGACCTGGAGAGTATTTCTTCATTGAAAGTAGAGCAGAGGACGGCACTGAAGGCTTTTCTTGACGGAAAAGATTTTTCGCTCTGCTACCTGCTGGCTTTGGCCAGTTTGATTTACCAACCGGATCTGCTGGAGGTGAAAAAAATGTAAAGGATACATGATCTGATTGGTTTAACTTAACCTGTGATATACTGAGATAGACAGGTGGTTCATCCAATCACCTGTAAAGTATTTTTTGAAAGTGCCTGCCCTTTTCTCAGCAGTTTCAAACGAATCCTTCTGCTTAACAAACCATCTGATGCGTCGGGTTAGGAACTAGTAGAACAAAACAGCACTAGTAATAATACATTCAGATTAAGCCTTATAACCTCTTTAGTTCTAAACTGAATGGACTGAAAACACTGTTGATAAAATCTTGAACAGGTTTTATATTCACAATACCTGCAAATCAGAAAGATGTTGAATGTGTTCGCATATTGAATATAATGCATGTACTTTGACAATGATTACACAGGCCATTACCTTCTCTACTGACAGGCAGTTCTGGATGTGGACATTCACTATAGTTGAGGAGAAAAAGTGAAAATGGAAAAATGGAAAGAAGAAAGGTGTAGAACACATGAGGGAGGGAGGGCACACACACACACACACACACACACACACAGTTCCGGTGACAAAAGGTTGCTGAGGAACAGCGCACACCCTGTCTTTATAAAACATTCACAAGTTCTCAGCAGTGGGATAGCCAGTGAGACTCTACACTGAAGAGACTGTGCAACCTTTTCCTATCTGCTCTTGCAGACCTGTCTAAGAGGCCCATTTTCTCAGTAGGGTTCAGTCAGGGAGGAGATGACAGTGGCAGGCAGGGCTTGCCCGGATACACTCTTCATCCTGAATGTTACTCACATTATGCTAAAGGGTTTAGTTTGAACCTACTCACACACACACACGTGCACACACACACACACACACACACTTCGAATCATCTTAGGAAACTGCGAGAGCCTGCACATCCCTGGAGATGACTGTGAATAATTGATTTTAACCAGGGAGACGTTTGCATTTTTCCCCCCATTTCCATATAGAGGAGAGTCTTGAGGAGGTGATTCAATAGTTGACTGATACTTGAAACACTTTGGAAAAGTTTGAGAAAGTATAATTTGTAGGTCTAGGATGTGTCTCCAAGGATGTTAGGAAATAATGCCAAGTTTTATTGAGAAATCTGAGCAAAATTGTATTAAATTTCTCTCCAAAGGTTGAAAATAACATGAAGCTGCAACCAGGCATGCAATATGCTAAACAGATGACAAACACCAGAACCCTTAAAGAAACGTCTGTATTTCCATGTTTAAGGACTTCCACTGGGACATTTTCTGCCCTCAGGAACATTGACACAAAAAAAAGACAACAAAGAACATTTTTACCAGTGTCACAGTTACCTAATCAGATTTCACCTCACTCTTACTGAACTTGGAGTTTGCTTAACTTTTTTCAAAAGGCTAAATTCCCTCGTGGTTTCTCTTTTTACTGCCTTCAGTGTTGTCTTTCATTTCTGGGTCATACGAGGGAAAACAGACTCAGGCGTTTTTGATGTGTCGAAACGGTTCCTGTAGAAAAGGTGTGTAAACACTCGGCAGCTCACTCAGGAAGTAAACATGACGCGGCTTTCTTACCCTAGTTTCCACAACTTTGATGTTTGGGAGATGGCATTAACATTCTGGAGGGAGAGCGAACTCTGTGCTTGTGTTCATCTGATATCCCTCAAACTAGGAGCTTAAGGCAGGAAACTCTACCAGGAATTTCTCTGCTGTAAATTCGGATCGCTTCTCGGATTATTGCATCGCTGTTCAGACGCCTGTTGGTGACACGGTCAGGCTGACATCACGGGTGTCTGTGGGAGAAACTGAAGTCTCCAGTGTCTGTTCAATATCATTACACCGGGAGTGGTCTCAGTACTGTGGCTCTGTGAGAGCTAATGGGCATCCAAATCATTTAAAATCTGATTGATGCACTCTTAATGGAACATTAAGTTTAATCAAATGGCTGGGGGATAACCCTGCACT
This sequence comes from Seriola aureovittata, assembly GCF_021018895.1. NCBI lineage: Eukaryota > Metazoa > Chordata > Actinopteri > Carangiformes > Carangidae > Seriola > Seriola aureovittata. The sequence continues at coordinate 20,728,263 of NC_079368.1, forward strand.
GGCCGGCTGCACAAGGTTCCAGGTTTTATTGAGTGGTGGCCTGGGTGATATATGCACAGTGTTATCTTTATTTCACAGATTATGTGCCCCCCTTGAATTATACTATGTACAATAGCACCAGTGATTATTGCATGCCTGATGTTTCTTATTTCCCAAGAAGGTCAGTATTGGACGATTCTTCAAAGCTGGATGATGTTCAAGAACAACAATTTTCTTACATCCAGTGCCAGCATTTTGAAAATTATTATTTTTCTACTATGCATATCTGTGCATGACAAATAGAGTATGTTAAGGTTAATGTTTAAAAAATATGGTGATTGAATCATGGAATACAAGTTCAGCAACTGAATGCTTCTTGAGTAGTTCCAGGATCTATGGACCCAATCAAAACTAACGTAGGAACTAAGAGTCCTTTCTGTGCCTCTTATCTTTGTCTTCCTACTACATCTGAAGATTTAAAAAAAAGTTCTGTGCAGGGTTTCAAGTTTCTGAGATCCTGCGATCCTCCAAGGAGAAATTCCTGTGGTGGAAACAGACTGTTGGTTAGGGAAAGTTTGTGGTTATGGCTATTGAAAAGGCAAATGTTAGTTGCAGGTTTGTGACGGCTGAACACAAACCCTGGTCTCTTTCATGAAAGTCATGTGTCCCAACATTCACACCTTTCCTTCCTGCTTCTTTACACAAAGAGCACAGTACCTCCTGAATGCTGAATGAACATCATTTGTGGCATTCATAATTGTCCTAGGGATACTGGGCTTATTTCACCGCTCGTTTAATTCATTGTTTGTGGGAGTTCTTCATGATTTTACTATGCTCAGTTTAATTATTTCCTCTGCCAGATTTCTTTCTAACCTTACTGCCTGTCACGAACTGGTAGGTCTGTTAGTTTTGTACATATGGGGACTTTTTATTATCCTCAATCACAAGTCAACCCTGTCAAATGAAGAGGGCTCATAATTGTGCCCAGGGACAGTACCTGAACACAAGTCAAACCTAATGTAAACGGAACATTAAGTATTTCGGAGTAAACAAGCTGCAGGACATTTTATTTTTGTAACATTTATTTGTCATAACTAAGGGGTTGTTCATCTTTTAGGCAAATATAAGCATAAATGAATGGATGTGATTACAGTGTTACATTGTCTGTGTCCAATACCAGACATAAAGACAAATTTATATTCATATACAAGACTGCAAGCGCTCATTTTTTCTTCCCTCACAGCAGTACCTCATATGCCCTCAAAGTCTCAGTTCCTGCAAAGGCTTGCATGATTTTTTGAAGATCACGAGCTTGTTACCACAGGGAGGAAGCAGTCTGCATCTGTTTGCCACCAGGGGTTGCTATTTCGTTTCTTCCGCAAATAAAGAGGTTTTCTTTGCTTCCAAATCCTCTTTTTTTCCCCCTCCTACACCTCCTCCCGGCGGAAGCTCCCCAAATAGCAAAGCAGCACTTCAAACAGGCACCGACATCCTCTGAAAACCATTGATGGGGTCCAGCTTGGGGCTGCCCGGCAAGGAAAGGAGGAAGGAAAGAGAGGAGGGCGTATCATGGAGATAAACACAAGCCAAAAGACCTCGGGAATACATGTTTGGGCCTGCAGTGCAGCTTATGTTGATCCTGCAGCCTCATTCAGAGGCAGATTGAGTGCAGGCGCCCACTGGCATATCCACAATTCCCTCATAGACTGGAACTCCTTTTCCCATAGCCAGAAACTTTTAAGAATGGCAGCACCAGGCCAGCCATGTTTAGTGGAAGAGAGAGGCATAATCTGAAAAGAAGGATGATGCCAGTCTCCCCAACAGAGGATGTCTGGATGTGTAATAGGACTGAGGGATAGTGGAGTGATCCAAGGTAAAGCTTAGTAATTAATGTCTGACTTTTGTCAGCATTTCCGACTCCCAAAACATCCTTCTTGTCGTGCGCGCATTTTGTAAATGCATCACCTAACGACATTAACTAGTTGTAATGCAGAGCTTTAATGCCAGAAGTCTGTTCAGGGGTTTGTGAAATGACCACATCTGTCTTTGTTTCTCCCAAGCAGAGAGGAGCTTCAGTCTCCAGCTCTCTCTGGCTCCATGCTTATAATCCTGAAGCAGCTCAATGGGCTCACAGTATGAGCCATTATTCACTCCAATACTTTTTCTCTGTACTGATCAATAGCCAAGGCCGCAGTTCGAATTGAAAAGGTTTATTTGTTTCAAGAGGGCAGACAGATCTGACCACAGCGCCAGCATCAGATTCCACAGTACACAACAAATGTCCACATATTTTTCAAATATGGCTTTGTTTTTTTCATCCAGGCTGTCTGGATCCTGTTAATTATTTTGAAATATGGTCAATCCTCAGAAGTAATAACTTCTGGCAGGTAGCCTGACATGAAATTGCAGTCTTTCACTCCCTTTCCCTTTAATCTGCGACAATTCAATCAGGCAGCTTGTGTGCATACCTGAGCTCTTCTCTGCGCTCTGTCCTTGTTGCAGTCTCGTCAAGCCTTTCTCTTTGCTTATCTGAGGAGGAGCTGTGGGGGAAGAAAAAGCAGCAAGAGGGGGAGGATTACATGATTTTTTTCTGATTACTGTAAAATGAGCTGAGGATGACGAGTTTAAGATCTGTTAAGTCATATCGTCATTAGAAACCAAAGTCGTACGAAGGAATCAACTTGTCAATCATTACATCGTTTTTGTTAGAAGTATAAAAGCAAAGACTCTCAGGTGTCACGCAATGTGCCACAAGTTCACAGAAGCAACATGAATATGAAACAGGAAATTTAAGGAATTCCTACTTAAAATCTACAACAGATTCTCACTTTTAACATTTTGGTACATAGACAGGTTTATTTTTCAATAATTAAAATCAATATCAATCAATATTTTTATAAATATGATGGGAAAATTTACTTTGAAATGAAGTGAAAGGGTCACTTCTAGTGACAAACTCACAGAAATGTATCACTCTTCCTTTTTGTTCAATGGAGCGTTTTAGCATCTTTCAGTGCATGGTTTTGGTTTTACCGCCTGTAACTTTACTATTCTGATTCACTTTCACTGCTCTCATCAACTCAGGCGGCTGTTTTTAACTGACAAGCCAACGACCTTCCCAGGCTGACCAAGTTACCCCGAGTTGGTAAACATGGAACATTTTAACAAGCAAAGAACAGAACATTGCCTTCAGGAGTTAGACTAAAACAAAGTAAAGAGGATAAAAATATCTGTAAATGTTGCCTTGTGTCTGCTCGAAGTGTAAATACACAGTAGTTTCGCGACACTATAGGATGGTAATATATTGTGGTTTTAGGTACCAAAAACCATTTCAGTGTAGTTTTTCATCTCCTCTCTCAGGCTTCTCCGGAACTCCAGCATCAACAGGTCAGTGAACCAATCAGAAGAGAGGCTCTGAGCCTCTCTTCTGATTGGTTCACCAATTGGCTTATTGCTGTGATCAAATAAAAGGAAATCCTGATGGAAGTCCTGGCTCGTTTTAAGGCTCAGTTTCTGATTATGGATTGTTTCTCTGTGGACTGAGCGCTTTGATACTTTGGCAGTATTAATATAGAACCTCAGACCTGCTTTATCAAAAAAGACATGGAAATCTCTCTACATGGGATCCCTTAATTCCATCATGTACCTTATTAAGAAGGGGCAAAGATTGGATGACAGGTCTTCTTAGTCAGCCAAGACAGTCTTGGTCTTTCCTCATCAACAAAATGCACTCTTTTTTGAAAATCACTTGCATCATGATTGAAATAATTCATTCTGCAGCACAAGTAGTTCTGCACTTCTCCGTCAATAATAAATGACACAAAAGAAAAAGAAATAGCTTTTTAGGGATTATTCAGAGACTAAAAGCACTTGAATACACAATGAGTTTTAGTTTCGTAGTCACAACTTTCAGTCTTGGAAAGAGGAGCTCATGAGCACATGAAGGCGGCAAAACTGTTACGCCAAACTGCTGCAGGGTGACGCATGGTAAATGAGGGAAATCTAGGTCTTAATGAGGGAAATATTGGACTCTTGAATTCACAGTGGAATCTTTTGGCTTCTGAACACTTGGATTATTCTGCTGAGCTGTTCAGGATAATTTGCTGGTCATTTTTTTTTTTTTTTGCACTTTAAGAACTCAAAAAGAAAATGTTCAAGTCCACTTCAGCTGATCAGACTTGCACTTGCTGTGCTAATGCCGACATTAGAGCTTCAAATGTTTTTTTGACTTACTTGAGGGTGAGTAGAAAATGCAAAATGTTCATTTTCGTTTATTTTCTTTACTCACTATTATTTCTTTTTCTCTACTGGCGTCATTTCTTATTCAAATAAAATTCTAATATCCACTCATAAATTCCTAGTCTTTGCTTTTGGGTGGATATCATTTAAACTTAAAGTTTCTTACGCGTCAATTCATCTGCACAGCAGCATTTAGAGACCTAACAGCATGAGAAGGCACTGGGGTGGCAGGATCAGCTGCCATCTATGCCAGCCTTAACACCCGCTCAACTCTCACGTATACTGAAGGTGTATATAACCAGAACCTGAGAGACCTAAGCATAGCAGGGTGTAATCATTAAACATTCTCAATGACAAAAGAGCCCTGTGATACATTGGAGTCGAAACTCTGTGCCTATTGGATTCTGAAAGTGGTCTGACCTTCAAAGTTTCCTCCTGTTGAGAGGGCTTTAGGTAGGGCTGTTTTTGCAGGAAATAAAAGGTGCCACATGTCACCCGAGGATACAAAGTTTGTGGTGCCCTTTTATGTCTAGCCAGCGGTTGCAGGACACTGCTGTCAGACTGACCGATGGTCTGTTGAGCATTAGAAAATGCCAGCCAGGATGCTTTTATGTGTGGACTCACTGACTCACTGACCATGAGTCTTGGAGAAGTTTGAAGATTTTGTCGGGGTTATATAACCCAGTCAGTCATATCAGTGCTAATCAGGACCGGGCTAAGTAAACAGGACAACTTGGACTACTTGGTTGTGTTTTTGGAACTGCATCCATGTTCAAGGAATGAAGATGGAGGTGGTTCATCACTGAAGCCCTCATCATTCACATTGTTTCATCAGCTTGATGCTTCATGACTTTTATGAAAATTTCTCATGAACACGATTTTGACTTGTTCAGAAGTGTGCTACAAAAAAATAACATCACTTCTCTCTGGGGTCTAAGAGACCACAGCTATAAATACAGTGGATGTCAATGGGCTCTTTATCTATGATCGGTGTTGACAGTAGCTTTTAGGCAGCACTATCCTTCCAAATCCCAAATAAGTCTATTTATATTCCTGTTGCTGCAGTTCTATAATAGTTTGTTGATATAAAGTCTAACAGGGAGTGAGACCTCACTGGGGTCAGTTGACATGAAACATAAGTAATAGGATAATACCCTGGGCATTTCTTTGTCTGTGACTGAGGTTTTGGCAACCAAAGGGAATACATATTTGTTCATGCATTGCCTGTATCACATAAAAACAAGCTATATTTCCTTATTTCTCCTAATAATATTTTTTTTTTATACCTTGATCAAATGTACAAGCCCAGTTTGTGGCAATTGGAAGAGTTACCATCTCATACTGCATCTTCACATCATGAAGTAAAGCCAATCTTAAAAATACATTAAAGGTTACTGTGGAGCCAGTAAATGGACTTCATGAATATTTCTATAGCCACTTTGCATAATAATAAATCACTTTTATTGCTATATTCCCTCAAAACAGCTCACATTTTGCTAAAAGATATTGCGTGGAAATCGCTAATTTGTGGTTAACTCTTGTTTTATTCATAAAGCAAGAACATTGTAGAAATCATAGTGGATGGAGGCAGCAAAAAGGGAAAAACCTCACTTCAGAGGCCCCCAAAAAGTTGACGGCTGTCCCTGTGATGATTGAAATGAAGAGGAAGAAACAGAGAAGCACCTGACATGCAGGCTCCTGCCAAGAGAGGAATACATTTCAGGGAAATACAAAGACGCTCATGGTCATCAGAAATTCAAGTGACTCCATTCAACATCGCCCTACTACATCTTGCCCTGAACTGCTTAGCCAACCATGTCAATTGAAAAGTACAACGGTTAATTTCCAAGGGTCGCTCTGCACAGATAGTGCTGCTAAGCATACAATTGGAAATGAGGAGACATAAAAGCTACAGCAAATTTTTAACTCTGCTTCTCCCTTTATCCCTTTTTTCCCCTGCTGATAAACTATAAAATGCTTCCTATTATTATCTCCTGAAGCCTAATTTCTATATAGAGTCTAGCCAACTATAGCTGTACTTCAGCTGCATAATAAGTGCCTGGTCATCAGCCTTATGGATCATAATTTAAGCAAAGGGCATTGCTGGGTATTCATTTTTTTCTTATAGCTTCGGCAGGGAAGGAGGAAATCAACCATATACACCTTCCACACATGGTCATCAATCACACTTTGTGGTTTTGAGTGTAACGACGGTGAGAGCAATTGAACAAAAAGAAAGAGACATAGAAGGGGAAGCAGGGTTGGTTGTGTTTGTGTGTTATGCGGGAGGGAGGGAGAGGGAAAGGGGGGGGGCTGCCTACACCCATACAGAGTGTGTGTGTGTGCGTATGTGTGTATGTATGAGAGAGAGACACAGTGACGGGGGGTGAGACAGAGAAAAGAGGCAGGCTACATATCTGATCCACGCATAGAGCTTCCTTTCACAAAAAAACACTCCTCCACTGAAGATGGAACAACTGGATCGCAACGCGCCCCCGTACCCATGAGCAATTAAGAGGTGAACGAGCAGTTATTGTCTTTTGAGGATCCGGACACGCGCTGAACTGTCATCTCTACACAAATTTAGATTTTCAGTCCATTTTCTTTTTTCTTTTCTTTTTTTTTTGCCGTTTCTGTGGATTATATGAAAGCTGGCTGGATCCTGGGGACGGAGTGCGTCAAGTGAGCGCACGTATCCAACAAGTGGATGCATGAATTTGCTCGCAACAGACAAACCCTGGGACCAAAAAATACAAACTGCCAGTGGATTGATAACCTACAGTATCGATCGATCGGTTTAGAGCAGAGACAAATAGCCTGCACTCATTCGCACTGCCTCACATGTGGAGCTTGTCTGGGTTCCTGGTTCTGGTGATGTATATATGTGCGCATTGTCTCATTCTGAGGTAGTTTTCTCTCTAGAGACTTTGTCCTTTATGGTTTTCCTAGCAAATACTAAAACTGCAATGAGGTAAGACAACCCCCCTACATATTTTTTTGCTGCTCTTCATTCATTGACATAAAATCAAGATTTAGGCGGACACGCTGCGGAAACCGTTTGCCACCTCAACCCTCTCTCCCACATCCATGGACTTGCTTCCCTCGTTCCCTCGGTGACCGTGAGGGGGGAAGTTGGGCTCCTCTCTGTAGACATTCCTGTATGAAGAGGGCGCAGGTGGCAGCCAAAGGTCGCAGTCATGCCGATGCATCCAGTCACATCCACGTTGATGTACCGGGGGATCTGCACCATCCCTGACATCCTCTCCTACAGCGCCCCGGTGAACCTGCCCGAAGACGAAGTTGAAGGTGAGATGATAGCCTACCTGTTCCCGTGCACACCCGAGGGTGTTCAGTGCTCCCGAGCAACTCAGGAGCTGTTTCCTCCTACCAGTGCTGTATGTGGCTGTGGTCAGCTCCTGCTGCGGTGGGAGCGCGGTCAGCACCTTGGACAGCGCTCAGAGAGCTCTGATTTAGCACAGGGACATAGATTTTGATTGTTTGATTTTAAATCTTAAAAACAACCTCCAAAGGGGTTTGGACCCCCCCCCCCCCCCCCCAAGAATTTATGAAACAGAATGTGCAAAAATAATCACCCACTTTGTTATAAGTGCAACTCAAAGATCAGATATCTTGTTTCAATTTTCTTGCACTGATTGAAAATATAGATTTTCAGCTCAGGACAGGAGCTGGTGTGTTTAAAAAAAACAAACAAAAAAAAAACAAAGGCATCTCTGCACCCTCTCTGCCATAAAGTGTTGCTTCTTGGGGTTAGCAATGATGCATTGACTCTAACTAGAAGCAGAAGCTCTTCAGTGGAAATGTGGTCCATGGGAGCCTGAGTTCACTCGTCCATTAAATCTGGCCACACACAATTTGATGGTCAGATTGTCCAGAAGTGTTTGTAATTCCATTGTTTTTTACATTTTTTTTCTGCTGCTAAATGATTCAACTAAAATGTAGGAAAAATCTCTCTCTTGATTTGAAAAGTTATTTGTAAATCATTGAACCTTTGCAACTCTGCAGTGGTACCTGACAGCAAGAGAAGTGACATCCCACCAAACAAGCACGCAGACATATTATTCTGAACAATTTGCTTTTCAGTATCCTGAGAATATTCATGCCATGCCTGGGAGCACTTTGTGATGCGAACCTGCGACATCTGCACATTATCATGCAGCAGCCCCTGGGACAATGTTCAAGCCCCACAGCGTGTGTGATGACATTAAGTTCTTGCATTGCTGCCGTGTTTTCAGTGCGGTGGCGCTGTAAGGTAACAGGCATATCCCTGCTGAACGATTTTCCACGCTGTACCTCTCATCCTTATTAATGTGCACTTTGTTAGGAGGAAACAAGATTCTGGATGTTGGATAGATTCAGAGAGTATCTCTTAAAGTCATGCATTTCTGTTTAGGCTCTTACTGAAATGCATATGTGTGAAGAGCAGACAAGCTGAGTCTTGTTGTGGGATCTTGTCAGTGGTGCAGAATATCCCAGGGATGGATCAGAAATGAACTGTTAATTGAACCTGGAGTTGCACACATAGGAGATCACACAGCCAAACACACACACACACAGGTTTGCATCTGCAATACGTGCAAAGACACACTTATAATTACATAATAAAGTTGGCAGGGAATGGTTTTCAGTGCTCGGGTTGATATTAATTAGAAAAGCTGAATAGACATGGTAAAATATGAATTGAGTTTGGACTCCAAAAAGGTGTTTAATGAATAGTACACACACACACACACACACAGCCACACACACACACACACACACAACACACACACACACACACACACACACACACACACACACACACATACATACACACACACACACACACACACACACACACAGCCACACACATACATACACACACACACAGCCACACACACACACACACACACACACACACACACACACACAAGAAGTGAAGGAATGGGTGCAAGACAGATCAGGCTGGTTTTAAGGTGTCAATATGCCCTCTGCAGTTTATATTCCACTGCTTTTGCGTTGACATCCAACAAACTGAGCCTGTGATAAAAGAGAACTGTCAACATCTCAGTGCCAAAAGTGATCTTTGCTTGATGTCATGCCCATGATTATAGCATTGCATCATTCTGTGTTTTTTTTTTTGTCAAACATGATTTCCAGTGTAAAGAGACATTGCATGACAGAAAAATATATTTTTCTTTTGCACTAAAACAGATGGACATCTCATATTTCAGACTCCAGTAGAAGCTTTTTGGCTGTTGAGATTGAGGAATTTCAGTTTCCCTTCCTGCCTCCCACTTCAATTTACAGTCAGCTTTGGGTGCAATAAACAGACAACACTTCATTTTGACTGTAATTACTTAAATCCACTTGTACCCTTCTGCTGCAGTCACTCTGTCGCAAGACAAAGTGAGCCATTTGAGCTTTTTACAGCTTATATGGTGGCAGTTTGACTGGAGAGGCAATGGGATGCTTTGTGGAGAGAGAATAGGAGAGCCTGAGGTAATGCACGGTTAACAGTGGTGACAAAGCCTTTTTCAGCTGTTGCAGAACATTAGTGATCCCGTGTGAGGGATGCCTTGCAGGTTGTGAAAGAGGCAGACTTTTAAAGACGTGTCACCGAGCAGATTGAATGTTGCTGTTGTCAATGGCAAGAGCACGCCTGAGATTCACGGCTTTTTTCCTGTCAGAGAGCACAAAGTGGGGATAATATAAATTTTATAGGGCTGGTTGGTTCGTTGAAAAGAGTAGTAAATAAATTCTTTACTATATGACAACATGTGGGCATTCAAAACTCAGCTTTTAGTTTCTGGACACAACCCTGCTGTTAGCCTTGTCGTGCTCTCAGCTGCTCAAACATGGAGGACGGTGCTACAGATGAGCAGCTGGGATCATAAAGCAATTTCTGTTACTGCATTGTGATACAGTCCCCTTTTTATCGGACGTTTCTTTTGGAAACTTCTTTCTGCTCTGATTTTGTGACTTCAGGTCTTTTTATAAGGTGATTTTGAACTGATGATGCTTCATAAGTTTGCTATTACTTCTGTTGTGGGCATGAGAGACCTCAGCTGGTGTTGAAAATACCTTTCTACACAGCTCTATCATCTGAAATCCCCTAATAAATCTAATAGGATTTCTGTTATTGTAGTTTTATAAACACAGAGTTCTGACAGGGAGTCAGAGCTTATTGACCTGAACAAGTAACATCACTATGAAGGATACAGCATAATAATGCTTAGTTCATATAAATCATATAAGATATAACACATAATGTAATAGCAATGCTTTCTGGTTCACCTTCATTAAATGTGGAAGCCCTGTATGCAGAAAAGAGAAGAACTACCAATATTTTTCAACATTACTGAGCTTTAATAAGGCCAGAAGAAAAAGATTCTACATGTATTATTGTTATCTTTAAAAAAAAAAACATGCAGTTGTAGATTTAGTGCAACCACAAACAATGAGAAAGTAAAGCCAATTTAAACAAAATGCAAGGGTTAACATAGTTGCTGTTCCTGGATTGCAGTTACCGTAAAGGTCAATAAGCTCTAAATTATAATATGCAGCCAACGATCTCAAGGACCTGTCAGTCAGATTTTGACAGCTGTGACGTTTCATGACAGACTCATTGATGAGAGAAGGCGCTTGCTCGGGCGACAGTCTCCGAGTTTCGTCACCGCTCTCATCTCCGGAGAGACGGACGAGAATTGGCTGGAAGTCTGAGGTGTCACATACATCAGCTCGGCCGTCAGGGAGACGAGGCTTTGTCACGAAAACGAAATTGCACATTAGTGAATGTGTGTGTGCGGGTGCATGTATGAGGACAGGAGGCTCAAGCCCTATTGGCACGCATAGCCAAGGACTTGATTTTCAATTACTTGGACACCCCCAGGGAATGAACCAATGGCACCATACTTTGTGAACGAGAAGGCTGTCAAAGCTATAATTGGAACAAAATGCTATTTTTCTGATACTCGATAAGCCTGCGTGTGCGAGTATGTGTGTGTATGTGTGTGGTAGTAGGTGGGTGGGTGGGTGGGGTGGTTGGCAGCAAGTGCCTTAATGTACAATGATGCGAGCATAAATTGAATTGGACTCCATATTCTCCATTTCCCCTCCTACACAAGAGGGAGGAAAAAAAACAGTTGGTCATATTACAGTAGCTCAATATAGTTTAGACCTCCTCCACCACTAAAGGACACACACGCGCGCACACACATACATATACGAAGCTCAGTGTCAATTTCACTGCAGGTGGAATTAAGTGGGTAGCCCATTTCCACACTGCCTAACAACAGCCCTAATGGAAGCAGCTTCAGAATAATCCCAGGGCTGAGCTTAAATCATTTGTAACAGGTCCCAGAGTGAGCTTCATGTAAACAGATGCCAGTAGTTTCCTGTATAGGCACAATCAAAAACACAAGATAGGAGCAGAGTGGTTGCATCTTTGCGACAAGGTTGTGATCACTGGAGTTTATTTATCTTTGCACTTCAAATCTTCTCCGGCTTTCCGTTTCTTTGTCTCTCACTTTTCCTATGTTTAGACTCATGGAAGTTGCACAGACGAGTTCAAAATTACTGAAATATAATGATACATATCATCATTTCTGCCCTCAGGTCACTTATGATTGTAAATATAGAAAACGACGTTTGAGGAAAGTAATTTATTTCAAGAATTAATCCCATTTTCCCACAACGTTGTTGCTCACAGATTTTACAAAAAATCTCAAAAACACCTTTAGTCATTTTGGATCAAGTGTGAAAATAGGATTTATGTCAATAAATTCTGATGTTAAGGTAAGTTAATCCATTTGACATACATGAGTAAGCTGCTGGAAAAAGCTGGACATGAGGACAATGCACCTGTTTTCTAATGACTGAATTTTACGGATGGAAGAATGGAAGCATTACAGCTGCAATTTATTGGGGAAGCAGCAGATGTCACAAACATAAATTAATTCATAACAAAAAAACCTAAATATTGCATTACTATCCCCATCTATACGCTGGTTAATCATTCTGAAAGCAAAATGTCAACACAAATTACTGTCTCGGTCCCTTTTATATGCTTACAGACACCACTCGAAATATGCAGCACAAATACAAAAAAGCCAAAGAAAGGCAGACAGGAGAATTGACTTTATTTACATGGTTGTTATATTTGATGGACATCATATTTTACATGTCCTTTTACTGCAAATGGAAGCAGAATATCAAATAATTCTCAGATTAAAATGTCAGTGTATACAGTATATATCTATATATCTATAGCTATATAGATATATAGACATAAACATGTTTAATGATACCTTTCCTCTTTGCCAGTTCCAGTGTGTTTGGTTTGGGCGTGAAAGCCTTATTGTTGAAGAAACATGAAAGTGTATCTGTGTACCTGTCAAAGAGACCCAGCAGAGACATATCTCTCAAGGAGCATTTTAAACTCACAGAGTAACTGTCGGCAGTAATCAGAATCAACCCAGCCAACAAAGTTATCTCTGCATTTGTTCACGCTCATGTCAGAGTGAGATGGGGGGGTGGGGGTGGGGGTTTCCTCCCCTTCAGATCAAACACAGATTGGGCTGTCACTCGCCCCAAGAGACAGGAAGCTGAGATGTTGCAAACAGGAAGTGATCGGAATAACGGGACCAAAATCACTGGAGCCGGAAGCTTATTCTATTTATTTTGTGATGTACAGCGACACAGGTTCACTAGTCAGGGAAAAAGAAAAAAGCCCAAGCTGATCAGTCCTTGTCCTTATATCTCAGTGTGCAAACTCCATGTTTACATTATTTAATTCACTTTGACTGAACAGAAGGTTTGTTATGTGTATGGCTTCCGGCAAGGATGCTAGAAATAGCAATGCTGGTCTTTCAGTCAGTTGGTCCACTACACTGGTCCAGGCTGGAATATCCAAATAAGTATTTGATGGAGTTTTCATTCAAATTTGTAGATTTATAGTCACCAGAGGATGCATTACATTGACTTTGGTGACTTTTCCTGTAGTGCCACCAGCAGATTAAGATTTGTGATTTTGGATGTGTCAACAACTACAATGGAATCTGGTTCACACATTCATGTCCCCTTCAGGATGAATTGTAAACCACTTTGGTGATCCCTTTCCAGTTACCACCATCCAGTTAAAATTTCTATTTGCCCAGAAATTTGCATTATTACTAAATTCCTGCAAAACCAACATTGCCATTAGCTTTAGCTATAAGTACATGTATTTGGTGTTTAGTGCTAATGACAAATGTTAAAATGCAAACATGCTAAAGTAAGATTGTGAACAATGTACCTGCTTAACCCTGAAATGCATTTAGCTTAAAGCACTGATGCGCCCAAGCACAACTCGCAGCCACGCTGCCAGCATGGCTGTTCACTCTTGTGTAGTTTTGTTGCATTTGAAAGGGCTAATTGTAAGTTTTCTCTGCTGCCAAACACGGTTTTGTGTGGGGAGCAGGGGGTGGGGGTTGTCATATGACAAGGCCATCGTTGCGTTTACAAGACAAGAGGTAATAATACATCCTTTGAGCAGTCTTCAGGGCAGAAGGGAAGCTAATGAGTCGCTATCGGAAAGTGAGTTAGCTGGTTAGGGTGCTAACTTCAGTAGAATACAAGACGTGATAGAGACAAAAGTTAACATTGCAATTGCTTTCCACCGTTGGAGACAGCTCTTGGTGAGTAAAGGAATGTTCGACGCTGAACTCGCAACGTATCTTCCAGACTGGTAAGAAAACAGCTACTAATACTAACATTAGCTATGCAGCAATAGCAAAACTTACAATTACCTCCTTTGACTCTCAACAAACTCCACCTGCACTGAAAACTTGCAGGGGAACATACATGCAGCCCAAGCTGAAAAAACGTTGTGGGTTCTATGTGATATGTTTTGTACATATATGTTTGAGGAGGCACACGTTAGCTTCATGGTACCTATGCTAGCTGTGTTGGAACCCTTTAACTTAAGTGTAAATCTCTTTTTTTCAACAACATAGTCAGACTCAACATAGCAGCAGGATTAGTTTGATTTGTTGCGGAGAATATGAAATTCAGTGAGGGCTGAGACGTTGGGTTGGTGAATTTCAATAGGTGAAGTCTCCATATTTTGATTGTGAATCTCTAACAGTCAGTGCTGTAGGCTTGTGGACAGGACTAATTGGAGGAGGTTTCTCTTCCTCGTGTATCCTGGAGTCATAAATATGCATTTAAGATTTTTTTCTTAAGATACTTTCACTCTACATTTTGTTTTTGAAAGTAGTTTGCTTTCAGTAGTAAAAATTCAACACATGCTACGGGGGATTCTTTTTCAATATTTTTAGTTGTTCCCTTGGCAGAGTTTTTTGGGATTTGCAAATCGCTTTGACTGACAACTGCTCAAAAAAAGAAAAAAAAAACAAAACACTGACACCACTTTGCTCCTAATGGCATAAACTGCCTGTGAGGCGATCTTGATGTTTCTGCTCGACTCCTACTGTAGCTGCAGCAGAAAACATTGACTCATTTCTTTGCCCCGAGGTGGAGGGTTGACTTCCATTCCTTTGGAAATACTTACATGAATACAAATGAAGATATTTAAAGACATCGGCATCTGCTCTGCAAGACAGAAATTATGCACATAACGCGTTGCTGGTGCAGAATCAGTGGGCGCCATGGGGGCGCACATCCAAGGGGTCAGCTGAGACGGTTTGAAAACATATGCTGCTAAGAAGAAATGGACAACACAGAAAAAAATGACCAATCATGACTGCAGCAGATATGCTGGCTCATTTTAAGGAGGATCCAGATGCGTTTACCAAAACCAAACATTTATTTCTCTCCTCTGTTCACTTGAGCGATTGACTGCTATTAGCAAAGCTCTCTACCAGGAAGTCTCAGTTAGTCACTTACATAGAAAAAACACCTTGTTTTATTGGTTGCCCTAAACAGACGGTTTGTTTCCCCTTGTGTAGATGAGAGCCTTTCATACCTTTTGACAGAAAAAAAAACTATTTCATCAAGCCATTCTCTCTTTCTACAATAAATCAAAAATGAAGAAAAAAGTGAAGCTCAAGCTCATTGATGAAGCCAACACCTTTCTACTTCCACTTTCTGCCTTTCAAATCCCTTTGACACCGTAACAAACATTAGTTTATAAGTCAGACGGCTTTAGTTAATGATAAACAATGAAGGAAGACATGCAGCATCAACAGCACTGACTGGAGTAATTTAACAAATACCGCAAAGTTAAATGCCTGTAAAGCCTGCGGCATATTCAGAGTTCATTGTCAGAATTTGACTTTGGTGATGGTCTTTTTTTAAACACCATTACAGGATGGTGAGATAATTTTGCAGGTGTGTGTGTGGCGGAAAGGTGGTGGACATGTAGTGAAATATCACTACATATATGTTTGTTTTGTTTAAGCCTCGGGCCTTCCTGATTATCATTTAAAAACCACCAAAGGAAAAAAAAAACACAGACAGGACAAGATTAACTTCATCCATTCTGGCAAAGGATATGGTTCATGACATATTGTGCAGCAGTGGGGACACCCATGAAAGCACCCTGCTCGTATATAATCAGGGTGAGAATAATAAATCTCACTTTGTGCGTCTTTCATGTCGTTCCGCTCAATCTCGAACCTCCCCACTCTGCGTGAATGATGAAGAGTCACCTTACACAATCTGCCAGACGGACGGACGGACAGACAGGCAGAAATGGATTTCAAAATGGCTTTCTGGGTTGTATCACCTGCCTGGATGAGACAAGCGGCATATGAAAAAGCTCTACTTGACATAGATGGTGATAAAGCTGTGAGCAGAAATGAGCCATTTCTCAGAGGGTGAAGTGACCCAGCGGCACAGCTGCTGAGCCACAGGTTGTATCAGAAAGAAATGTGTGTATTTGTTGTGGACTTTTTGTGGAGTTTGTTATGATGTTATTGGCTATAATTTAATGTTACTTTGGAAAAATTGTATTTCATTAAAACAAAAATATGTAAAGCTAAAGTCTGAAATGTTTATTTGCCTTCTAGAGGAGAGTCGAATGAAAACACTGGTACCACCCTAATGTCTGTACAAAAAATACAAAGCCACTGTCAGTGGACTCTCATTAGCACTCAGTGGTGTGCATTAAAATTTTTTGTGAACGCTTGAACTGAATAAATCAGTTTACAAATGATGAACGTGAACGTCACGTGTTACGACAGTTTTACGGCACACTGCATGACGTCTCCATAGACACGGCCCGGCATGGCTGGTACTAGTGGTACAGGCGGTACAGACACATCTACTACTGCTGAAGCCAGTTTGTTTGACCATTTGAAGCAGTTTTATGAACAAACAAGTGAAGACTCAGACGGATTATATTTATATACGGATTTTAAATGTAACTAATGTCTGTGACTCTTCAGTGGTGTACAATAATTCATTTATTTTGGGAGTGGTAATGATATGGGGCAGGTGATGGATGGGTAGAAGGGGGAATAGAGAATAGTGGCCTATTTAAAAAAAAAACCAAAAATGAACATGAACTAGTTCATTTTTGAAACTGAACTGAACACTGTTCACACTTGCCAAAACCTGTTGTGTAGTCAGTGAAGAGGTTACTGTGCCTGGCCAGGAAATAATGCTGCGGACAATCCCCTGTGAAAAATGTCAGTTTATCATTTTTACATTTCAGTTTTTGACAGACCCAGGCTAGCTCTTTCCCCCTGCGTCCAGTCTTTGTGCTAAGCTAGGCTAACCGATTGCTCTGGAAGCTTCATATTTACTGTACAAATGTGAGAGTGGTATCAATCTTCTCATCTCCCTGCCAGAAAATGTATTTCACAAAATAATGATCTATTTCTTCAACATAGAAACAGTTTATTGCTTATTTCTTTGCGCTTATTGTGAAATGGATGCACATTCAGATGCAGATAATCTAAAATCTAAAAGAAAAAAAAAAGAAAAAATTTGCTTGTTGACACTTTAGTGACCACTTTGAATGTTTGACATTTTCATCACGACAGCAACCGCAGCCTCGTATAGATTCTCAGTTAATCAGTTGCTGTAATGTGGTGTGACAGCCTACCTTGCCAAATTGGGTTTTGTTGGGAAACATGTGGTGCAGATTAGCAGCGAATATCATGAAGTGCTGTGATTATGGCTGTCAGGTAGGTTGAAGTTAACTCATTTATTTCCATTTTGATCGACTGCCATGAAGGAGTGGATCCAGCAGACTTTATTACCTGTGAAATGAACTGTGATGAGTTCTGGAAGGTGAAGTGCTTTTTTTCCTCCCTCCTGGGTAATATTTCCTCCCTTTGATGAACAATACTGCAAAGTCTACACCAGACAATAACAAAATACAGCGATAGAAAAATGGCATCCATAAGCGAGCACGTACCGTTAACGTGGTGGAACTGATGAGGGAGTGTTGGATAAGCCGTAATGCATAGCGGGGGCTTCTGATTGTTCGCATCTGACCTTTTTGTTTAAGGTCCTTCTCATGGGTTTTTGCCTTGGGCATTTACCTCCAGTATCGGCTGCGGTGACGGAAACTTGCAGCGAGGGAGGGGGAAAAATAGAAGCAGATCAATGGTTCTCCTACAGAAAAGTGAAAGAAAAATCAGAGATGGGCTAAACTTACACAGCGTTTCAAGGACTTCAATCATTCAAGGTCAGGTGGGGTTGAAGAAGTTGGCGAGGGGATTTTTTTTTTCTTATTGAGAATAAAGCACTGCAACCCTTTTCCAGTTTCTCCCCAAGGTCTTGTCAGCATTGCATTGGTGAGGTTAAAGCGCTTCAAATTTCATAATGTAGGGAGCAGTTTCTATCTAAACCCAGAGATGGGATTTTTCCTTAAGACACAGACGACTTAGTATCTGCCATATACCCCTTTTGAATACTCCAGAGCCTTGTTAAAAACCGGTTATGGTAATATAAAATCTTCTGGGTGCCCACATTGGCCCATATCCAGCTAAAGATGGATTAAGGTTGCTATCGGTGTTTAAAAATAGTCGCAGAAGGTTCATACACACACGCACACACACACACAGCAAATCTGTGTTTTTCCTCACACTGATAAGGTCTTACATAAAGAGTGGGTGTGCTGCAATTACCAATCCAAAGCAGCCCCGAGCAGATGCAGGTCTGACTGAGGCAAAGAGGATTCTCTGGCTCTGAAAAACAGGCCCTTGGATTACATTCATGGACACTTCACCGCTACAAAAGCCCCGGCATTAGCGCGTTCTGCTCAAAGCTCACTGTGTGTAATTAGCAAAAGTTTTCACTGATGCTAAATTTAGCCTGAAAAGGGGTAAAGCTTTGCTCTAGGCATGCTTCAAAAAATCCAAGTAAATATTTCCCATGTGATGTGTTTCTGTTCTGTGAGGATGAGGAGAGTTCATTTCACCCAATTTTTTCCTATCACTTGTTTCTTTATTATATGTATATCCTCCGGAGTCTGATAGAAAATAGAAAGCGGATGTCATGCCTCTCGTCATTGAAGCTTCACCTTTGTCATGGATACAAGCATTTTCTCTTTGTCTGTATGAATCAGCTCTATTTCCAAGTGATACCTTGCTCTGTCTAGCGCTGCGCACAGTTCACAGACTGTTCGGCATCTCTGTGCTGCAGCAAGGATCCAGTGCACTTCATTGATATACAGCAATGTACGGGGGAGAGCAGTGCAACGGGAGTACACTGCACCTTTCTGTTGTGGGAGTTCAGCTTTAGATGCTTGGCTCTCGCAGCTCACGATCTTAACTTGGGGCTTTTCATCCTCTGTCAGATCACACCACAGGGGACGGAGTGGCATCGCATCTTTGAAGGCCAACAAGCACCTCTCTACATCAAAGCAAATACCACACGCTTTCAACAAAAATATTCACACCTCCCTGGTGGAGCGTTGGTCCCACAGACTGAGAGGAAGATGCAGCAACGCCAACCTCTCAATCTGAAAAACAAAATTTTATGTAGATATTAATGTTGTAATTGAAGCTGAGTTTAAATCTCCAGGCCAGGAGCAATAGTGATATCTGCAGCAATCAAAGAAAAATCTAAAAAGGTGACATTCCAGGTGGCAGGTTCATTATATATCTTGTTTTTATTCCAATTTCTCTCCCAGAAATGACATTTATATACAGCTAATATGCAGCAGAACAGCAAATACGCAACAGCAAAACTAATTGCTACAGGAATATGTTTTCTCTTAATGTCAGGAATTTTTGTTAATTTAAAGTCAGTAAAATGATCCGCACATTTATTTTCTGCCAAAATATCTGATCTTGCAGTAAGAATTATCCACTAGTGGCTACAGCATCATTAAAATGATGGTTATGTTTAGACACTCATATCACTTGGTTAAGGTTAGGGGAAGATCATGAAGACTCAGAAAAGTGCTATGTAAAGTAAGTGCAGCTCATTCACCATTTACAACACTGGATGCAAACCCTGGTGTCTTGTATGACAGTCGCACACTTTGTACGGCCGCTACCCTCCAAACCCATCCACCTCCTGATGATTCTGCTGCTGTTAATAAATGCTTCATTAATTTTAAAAAAGATAATGAAAAATGAATCGAGCCAGGGAATAATACACTGCCACCACAAATAATTGGGAAAACAGTTTAGCTGTATAAAAACATAATTTCTAGGAGACACAGATGTCAATAGACTTCAACAAACATGCACAGTGAGTAATTTACTTCCAACACTTTTTCTAATTACTGATTGATCAAAATGAAGTAATTTTTTGGGTTTGAACATCCAAAGATGTGATTTGTGATTTTAACAGGAAGATGATTTAGAACAAATGGATGATGGTATTTTTGGCAGAAATTATTTACACTCACTGGTTCCAAAGATACAACAGCTTTCTGAATAGTTCTAATCAATATTTCATAAAAGGGATCAAATGACAAAGTGTAACGTGAAGTTGTTTGCTTGTAGTGACTAACCCAGAGAGAATTATAACCTGGGTCTACAGCGAGCCTGGGCTGTGGCCATTTTGTTTCAGTCTCATCACGGTCACCGAACTGCAGCAGGCAGCTTCTTTAAGCAAAGACACACAGCAAACGTCAAACACAGTTAGCAACTAACCGCTGAACACGGTGGAGGATTTAATCAAAGAGTGACTAAACCGAACCAACACGTTTCCCATAGAGGACTTTATAAAAGGTGGTAATGTGGCAGTGTTGTGTTTACAGCTCGCTGTGCTGAACAACAAATTCACTGCAGCTTTTAAAGTAGAAACAAAAAAGCATTAACGTTGAAACAATTTGTCAAATTAATCAATAACCATTGTGATAATCATTTTAATAAATGAAAAAGACCGGCCTCTCAAATGTCAGGATTTGTTTGTTTGTTTGTTCAGACAAAAACAATTTGACCATGTCACCTTGGGCTGTGGGAATTTGTGGTGGCCATTCTTCATTATTTCCTCTCATTTATAGAATATTAATATTAATCTTGTTTTGTTTTTTTTCCTCTTTCAAAACCAGAATTACCGCCTCATGGTTGTATGCCTCCGCCAACCAACGAAGTTGCAGGAAATATGGTCACAATCTCCCCTTCCTGAGTTACAGTGTTGAATAATGGTCAGAAGTGTTTTCACAGAACATTATGATGTCACAGTGAAGTTGACCTTTCACCATTTGGATATAAAATATTATCACCTAAATTTATCCTCCTGAGATACCAGTTAAATTGTGACATGTAGTGAATGACTTTGTGAGAGTTATGGCCCAAAATGTGTTTTGTGAGGTCACAGTGTGACAGAACTAATGATATTAACCTCTGGGCATTCCTGATACATTGCATTCGCAAGAAAACAAAGAAAAAAGTCCCTAAAGGCATTACTGAGATATCATGTTCACCGAGGTCACCGCGACCTTTGACCTGCAAAATTGAATCAGTTCATCCTTGAGTCCTAATGAATGTTTTTGCCAAATTTGAAGAAGTTCCATCACGGTGTTACTGAGATACTGTGAACAATCCTTAGCTGCGGACCTAGACTACACCATTTCGAATCATTGTTTATCAGGTGGAAGGTGTAACAGTGTGAAATACTGTAAGCTCGTGTCATAATGGTTACTCAGAAATAAATCCTCTGCTTTATTTGTTTGTTTTTACCTCTATGATTTGGTTTGGGAACATGAAAGTGATTTGAAGCCACTGACCCGCTGTTGCTTTAATTATGTGCTCCTTGTATTAAGACCCATTTATTTCAAGGCGGCATGAGTAAGCGGTGGTTAACTTTTGCCAACTGCCTCTCTTTGACTAGGCAGGATAATTCAGGTCATCTGTGCTGCCATAGACCAAGATCACAGCTACAACTTTTTTTTTTGCCAATGCGCTTATTTGCAGTCAGGCAGTATTTTTTTTCTCAGTTTCTCTTTTACAATAGAATCACTATGGGGGCATGCATGAGAATTTGGCTCATTTTGAGCTCACAGACTAAAGTGAAAATGGAAGAGTGTAGTCATCTCTTCGGGGAACAATTAAGATAGAGTGCTATCTCTCTGAGAGTTTATCTATTTGGATGAAGTGTGGTCAGAGAGAGAAATTAATTCTTTTAGAGGATGATTCGTCAGCCTCTTTTGATAAACTGTTGCAGCGGGGGATGTGTACGGTCCGCTTTACTTTACACATTCGTTAGTTCACTCTAGAAGAAGTGCTCCGTCCTGATTTCAAGTGGAGCCAAGTAGTTTTGATAATATATTTGTAATGGCGATACAGATTCCAGCTTCACGCCTGTATATCTCACTAGACTTGATAAGCCAGTCATTATATTTCTAGCCCTTGTAGAACTGAAGCATTTGTATTCTGTAAATGGTTTGTGACAGAATATAAAATCCTCCTTCAACAAACTGCCGGTATTTCTTTTTACACAATACCAACTTTTTTTTTAATATCATATATACACAGTATGGGATGTTTTGCTCACCTTGGCCTTTGATCAATAAATAAAGCTTTCGGGGGAGACAGAGTATTTGCCAAAACTGTTTTGGCACATTATTTAAGAAAAGTGTTCGCCTCCTGCAAGGTGGCAACATGATTTTTTTT
Organism: Seriola aureovittata; assembly: GCF_021018895.1. Taxonomy (NCBI): domain Eukaryota; kingdom Metazoa; phylum Chordata; class Actinopteri; order Carangiformes; family Carangidae; genus Seriola; species Seriola aureovittata. Next base: position 20,750,504 of record NC_079368.1, read on the forward strand.
TTTTTCCTTTTTCCATCAAGTGTCTGCTGGAAAGCCCCTCTTTCTAAGGTAAACAGATGGAGTGGGGGACCTCAGGTGGATACTGAGGTATTGTTATTCTATAAAACAAACAATAAGATCACACTCAGGGATGGGGAAAAAAACACAGCTGGAGGCTCTCAATGATTCAAACTATACAGTAAGACATTTTGCACAAAAAAGCAATGTGAGAAATAACTGCTGCGAATGTTACCCGGCTTGGTTTTTATAAATTGCATGCCCAGATGTAATCCATTGTAATACATGATTGCCAAGAACCCTTGTCCCTGTGGCACAGTTTCTATTCTGTGGACGTGGACGCGCACAACAAACTATTTCCTGAAGCCCTGCTGCCACATTAAACACACACAGAGAGACTGACACACACTGCTTCCTGCCATCATTGATATTTTATGTTTTGTTCTTCAGCTGAAATATTTGTCACGGACTGTCACGCTGTGGATTTTGGCCCGAGGCTTTGGCCATTCGTCTGCGTGCTGACACTCCTGTAATTCACCGGAGCAGCAATTCCCATTTACAAGACTTTGGGCTTTTGCAGGGGATTGATAAAGTTTGTTTAGTATTACACTTCAGTAACTTAACAGCAGCTAATTGGCTGTAAACTGAGAGGGGAATGTCATTTAAATACACATTTGAATTTTTATTTGGTCTTCCTGGAAGGCTGTTATTGTCACTTGTTTAATAGAGACAAGGGATGTGTTATTCAGCAACAGCGTTCACTTCTTGTTTTGTTTTCATTATTCCTTGGAATCCCAGTAAACATTTTCTCTCATTTATAATCTTATCTCTTCTCTGACATAAGCTATAACTCCGCGTCAACCTTCTGGAAACCTTTCCTAAACTATAAAAAAAAAAAAAGAAAAAAAAAGAGAGATGATGACACTTACATGAATGTTTAATGATGTATTTTAAGGTTTCTGATTTCAACAAGCGCTAGATTAAATAGATTACATGTGATTTACTGAAGATTTACGCCGTGCATCATCTCTATCTTAAGATTCATCTCCTGCTCTGCTCTTCTGTGCGCTAATCAGGCATGTGACACACACAAGGATGTGACGAGTCAAAAAATTGTAGTTGACCCGGTCGTGGGTGTTATTGCATATAAATGCAGGGATTCAGCCCCTCATGAAGAGTATAAGGGGAATACACAGTGCAGCTGAACGGAGGAATTAAATACTTAAAAAGATTTCCCATTGTGATGCTGGCTGTGTAACAGTGGGAGGCATTTTTTACACTTTTAAATTGTCTTTTCATGGGACTTTATATTGAGGTTTCTGTAAGTGATGGTGTTTTCTCTATCTGGGGCATGGCGGCTCTCTGATTTTTTTTCCTGTTTATCTCAAACTAACTCCTGTTACCACTGCTAATTGCATGAATCACATTACTCCAGTTTTTCATTACCAAGTTATGTTAAATGGGAACTCTGGGTAGTCGGGGCAGCCTCAAGAGAAAGATTATGAGTGGTCAAAATCTTATTAAATTTCAGCTCTTAATGTGAGTTTGTGGCAAGGTTGAGAATCTTGAGATGGTTTATAGCGGTGTGGCGTGAACTGAACAGCGGAGGTGAGATTCAACATTACAGCATCTTATAGACATGACAGGCAGCAGCTACTAAAAACAAGAGGTAAACCAAAGACAGTATATAAAGATCGACGTAGCCTTAATGCAGTCACCCATATGTTTCTGGAGAGTGGTTTTGAAGTTCAGAGTGGGCTGCTCTGCCGTAGCCATCTTGGCTAATCCAAAAATGGGCAAAGAGGTGGGGCACGTGGCCACAACCTCAATTATGCAACTTTAAGCCTTTATAAATTTCAATTCACTCCCCGTACAGCTGCCATGAAGGAGGAAATTAGCTATAGAGACCATGTTTATTTCTGCTGTAAAGTTGGACATTTTAACATGGGGGTCTATGGGGATTGACTGGCTTCTGGAGACTCTAGTGGTCATTCCATGAAATGCAGCTTTTGGCTTCATTTTTCAGCCCTGGAGGTCACCGCTTGATGAAAACTAATGCATTGATCATAATCTCAGGGTTTTTCTGGATTTTTTATTTTATTTGTTGATATTTGTTTATCAATTGTGTGAAATAAAACTGGCATATAAACATATGGAAATGCCACAGGTTATTTCTTGGAGACATTAATTATTCTACTTCAAGTACCAACAGCCCATCCAGTTCTTATGCATCCAGCTGATACAGACCACCACAAGTGCCCTGGAGTCTTCTTTCTCACCACCACTGGATTCAAGTTCAATAGTTAATTGATTTTAGTTCGGATTTGGTCCACCAAGTCTTGAGACAAACACTTGGCTCTTTAAATATCCTTCACTGACCACAAATTTACCGTTTTGTTACAGAGCTTTTCTGGGCTACCTTAAAATCCGCTTGGCAGTAGTAAGAATACTTTCACATTATAGGGAGTTATATTTCATTTTATTATGTCAGCTCTTACACACAGGGGTTCAACAGTCATTTGAGTGTTTCAGTGTGTATCTTATAATAAGCTTTTTGTCATTCATTTATCTTTCTTTCTAAGAAATTATCAGACTGATGGGAATTTAGGAAACCACCTGAACACACAGCTACACTTTCCCCCTTGTGTGATAGCAGATCATATTCCTGTTAGGTTATTTTTGCCAGTAAAGCTTTTCAGGTTGTGGCAGCCGAGAAACTAAGACTTCACAGGTTTAATTCATTGCCATAAAATTTTAAAAAATAAAACGGAAGGCAGAGAGTACTGCCCTTTAAAAAATGTTGACAATTTGTTCCGATCTCAGCTCTTTATATTGATTTCATTTTGGCTCTTTATTTATTTATATATTTATTTATTTGTCATTTCACTGGTGGAATTTGTTCTTCTAAGCTGCCAACCCACATATAACTATGACTCAAGCATTGATGCGGCATAACAAATATGTCTTGGTGCGTGGAATATTTCCCACTTTCATATCCTGCTCTGCCGTAAGACTTCAGCTGGTGTGTGTGTGTGTGTGTGTGTGTGTGTGTGTGTGTGTGTGTGTGTGTGTGTGTGTGTGTGTGTGTCTTGTCTCTACAGAAATCCGCGAGGCCTTCAAAGTGTTCGACCGTGATGGGAATGGATTCATCTCGAAGCAGGAGCTGGGAATGGCCATGCGCTCCCTGGGCTACATGCCAAACGAGGTGGAGCTGGAAGTCATCATCCAGAGACTGGACATGGACGGTGAGGCAAACGCACAGCCTGGATTTTATTATCTTAAAACCACAAAGCGTAGAAGCTTTGCTCTCTATTCGCCCACAAAACTGGGCAGCAGTAGAGCCGGCAACAATAAACACCAACTTCTCCTCTTTCCCCCAGGCGACGGACAGGTGGACTTCGAGGAGTTTGTCACTCTTCTGGGCCCAAAGCTGACAGCAGCTGGGATGCCAGATAAGTTCAACGGCACTGACTTTGACTCCGTTTTCTGGAAGGTACTCATTATTCAGTCACTCACTTCCTGCCTATTAGAGAGAAGATAGACAGCAGAGTCACAGCTGTAGCAAACCTCACAAGTGCAGATACATTTAGACGATGCCACAGTACGACTTTAAAGGAAAACCAGTTTTAATTGCCACATCCACTGTGTCTTTAATGGGAGCGTTTTAATCTTGGAGATCTTTGGATTCCCTAAAGAACTCTATCCTTCATCAAGACCTTCATCTCTGCCTCTGTGTGTTTGTGCTGACAATCTTATTACTTAGAAGTCAATTTTTATGTAAAATAGATATTAATTTATTTACAAACACCTCATTAGATAATCAACAGCTCACTTTGACAGTGGGATGGAAATTAATGGGATGGAGCTTGTGTCAAACCCGCCTTTGCTGTAGTTATATGATAGAGCCAGAGTGGCTGTCAGAAAGTGAGCATCCAAACTGAGTGTTGTGCGAGAGAAGGGGATTTGTGGGAATTCTTGGTGCAGTGTGAGTGCACGAACAAAGAATCACAACCAAAGACACCTGCTGGGAGAGTCAAGAAACCTGAGGGACTGCTGCTGCATAGCTTCACACAACATTATATAACTGAATAGTAGTAAGCATGTGCTGCTGCATTGATCACACAGAGCCTGCGGTCACACCGGTGAGCTGCAGCTCAGGCTGAGCTGAAAATCAAGGACATAAATATGCTTTCCAAACAGGCACAGCGCCTGGATTCTGTTTTTAGTGTTTGGGCTTAGTCATTCACATTTATTTTATTTTACTCAATTTTTACACAGTGGAATGTAACTACATATATTTACTCCAAAACTTAACATAACTAATGTTACGATTGCATACTCCACTGAATTTATCTGACAGCTTACACTGCAGTATATGGTTTTACATACAAAACATATAATCACCTTATAAAATACAGAGCCTTACCATAGGTTAAACTATGCCACAGTATATAAAGGATTTGACATGAGCTCCTAATGCAAACTACACCAGTAAAAAGCCGCTCACATACTAATGCATTGGTAATTACAGTATAATCCAGTCACATAACATACAGTATAATAGTATGACACAGACAGGAGCCACACTCCATATTGTGTATTTTATCATAATGAAATTCTGTTGACAATAGTCAGGAAAGGTAATTGTAAGATATTGAAGGACTCCACTGCATAATGCATTAGATTTATTTTATAATGTGGAAAAACAAAGTTCAGCTTTATTCATTGGTTTCATTTCAAGCTAAAATTCTGTTATCAATAATTTCAGGCAGTCAGATGTGAGACTTCCTTTGGTTTGTATTGTAATATTAAAGGGTCCAATAGTAGCAATTTTAACAACGTTACTGGAGCACAAACAACATCTGAATAAAGTTTCGTTTTCCACCGGGCTGCAGGTTTGACTCCAAGTGAGGAGTTTGAACTCCACACCGCTTAATTGTCCAATAGGAAATGTAGCTGGTGGGAACTTGTGTTTTGATTGGATGTCAACTTAGTCAGGAGTTTAACCCTTCTGTTCACATTGTCTGTTCTATGTTTTTATTTATATTTCCAAAATAAAATTTACACTCAACTTAATCTTTTTCCATACACTGCTATTTCTGTTGTTCACTTCCTCGTTATACGTTTTGTGTGTGTGTGTGTGTGTGTGTGTGTGTGTGTGTGTGTGTGTGTGTGTGTGTGTATGTGTGTGTGTGTGTGTGTGTGTGTGTGTGTGTGTGCGTGTGCGTGTATGTGTGTGTGTGTGTGTGTGTGTGTGTGTGTGTGTGTGGGGTATGTGTGTGTGTGTGTGTGTGTGGGGTATAGTGCCCACCAGCCTGTGGCCATGTTAATGTTCAGTTATGGGTGTGTGTGTCTCCAGTGTGACATGCAGAAGTTGACGGTGGAGGAGCTCAAGAGGCTTCTGTACGACACCTTCTGCGATCACCTTTCAATGAAAGACATCGAGAACATCATCATGACTGAGGAGAACCACATAGAGAACCCTGAGGACTGCCAGGTGGATATAGACAGTAAGTAAGAACCTCCTTATACTTAACAGACTTCAGCTGTTTGTATTTCTGGTGATTAAAATTTAAATATATAAAAGGGTCACTTCACCCAAGTCACACACACGCACAAATAATGGACCATTTTCAGTTTTATTTGCCAATGTTTTGCCTTATTTGCAGGTCATATTCCTCAGAGAGAGGAATATGACATTCAGCATAAGACCCACGTGGAATTAAGACGCAGAAGTTGTAGTTATATTGCATGCATCTTAACCTCATATAGGCTAGGCTTTGAACACCACAAATAAATGTAATTTAGTCCTCGGGAATTGTTGGGTCTCTGTAAATAATATTTTAAAGGAGTACAGTCTGGACCTGCTCAGTATGAAAAGTGCCCTGAGATAACTGCTGTTATGATTTGGTGTTACAAATAAAATTTCACTTGACTTGAATTTACTTTTCTTTTATTAAAATCTTAGAGGTGGAAATCTCAAATGAATAAAAATCTAAACTATCTGCATGGTTAAGTGCCATTTTGGGTAAGTGAGGGGTTTATGAATAGGGGAAATTTCTCTTTGAAATACAAGCATTATGGCCATTACAAGCCACATATATAGTAATTCATTATGATGGCTGTCAGATGGCTGATCAACATTCCTCAGTTGAATAGAGCATGTCTAATCATAGTAAAATAAATGATTTCTTCTTTCATCTTCTCCACACTCCAATTCGCAATATATTAATGATGATATTTTTCCTTAATGAAAACATTACAGATTTCAACCTTAAAAAAAAACAATCCTCACAATGAGAAAATGTTTCTGGTCCCACTGTTTTGCCCCAACATCCAATCATCACACATGGATCACACAAACCGTGCTGTTTAAACAGCAGAGACACCAATTACTCCACTCACCAGCCTCGATAGATCATAATGTATCCCAGCAAGTCATCAGCGGTGTATGAAATTCTGTGCCCTCTTAGGCAGCTGTTATAATTTGAGCAACTGTTCCCTCTCTCCCCTTTTCTCCTCACCTGTAAAAATGACTACACTCTTGCTAACGCTCCAGACGCCTACACAGACTCTGCGCAGAAAAGTCATTGTCAGAAATGCGGGAAATCCCTTACGGAGGTGAAAGTGGAGGCAGATTGAGGGGGGATCATCCGCATAGTGATAAAGTAAATTGCACCTCTTTATTACAAAATAACTGGAATTAACTGGAGATGGCAAACTGGTGTCTCAAAGGGCTGGAATCTTCCTTTAATGGGCAATTTACTGAGGGAATTTTGTGGTTTGTATGGCTATTTATCTAATGTGTAGATTTAATGACTGGAGCCTTTATAAACCCATTCTATGATTTACAATGAGAAAATCTACTCTTTGCTGTTGGAAAAACACTTTCTGAAGATTGAAGTTTTTTTTCTAAACATGAAAACATTAATTGCCTCTGGAGGAAATAAAGAAATCCCTTTTGAAATCCCTCCATTTGGACAGAAATAAGGTACAACAGATATGAAAGTTTCTTTTTGAACATTTGGTTTTGATTCAGCTGCCTTGCTTCTTACTTCAACTGGTTCTGCAGATACACTACACCTTCTCTTAGGAGGAGCATCCTTTAATATGCCAGTCAGGTTCTAGTCCATTTTGTTTGTTGTTCCAAAACTCCAATCAACATTTCAATCTAGATGCAGTTATGCAGCATACAGGTGTGAAAACAAATTTTTCTTGGCAGTGTTCCTCCCTTATAACTGTGTTCATGTAATTGTAAGGTTTTGTGATGAGCTCTTTCATTCGGAAATTACTATCAGATATCTTTTTAAGCATTAAATAACACCTGATTCATGGACCCATTCCCACCTCCTCTTCCTCTCTTTTTTTCCCTCCAGGTTCCAGCCCGACGCAGCAAGTCAAGCAGACTTGTGTGCGCAAGAGCCTGATATGCGCCTTCGCCATTGCTTTCATCATCAGCGTCATGCTCATCGCAGCCAATCAGGTGCTGCGGAGCGGCATGAAATAAGAGCTATGGCATTTTCAGCCTTGACCACCACCTAAAGGCTGCCTCACAGATAAATGACTGAGAGATGAAGCTTAAAAACAAAAAAAACAAAAAAAGAAGAGAAGAAGAAAAAAAAGAATACAACAGACAATCACACATCAAACATATGACAGCAGTATAACTGGAGTCACAAAGGACACTACATGTGCAGGAATTTGTCTTGGTGACAGACACATGCTGACAGCTTTCAGAATACCAAGGACAACAGGACCTCACACACACGAAGAGACTGCGGTGTGTTTAAAGTGGACAGCTGACTATACATATCACTCTTCGTAATACAATACATTTAATTTTCATTAGCTATGTGCATTTGAGCAGTGTTGCATTCAGTCTGGTGGCAGCTATAGAGAGAAGTGTAGTGACTGTCCAGTTTTGTATTGTCCAGTGTACCATGCGGTTTATTATAAACGAGTAGAAAGAAATATCTGTTGAAATATCGAGGGGGGCATTGGAGAAAATATATTCCTGAGGCTAGAAAGTGTTTTGTGCAAGGTCTGGAGTGAACAGTGTTGTGGTGATAATGGTATGTGGTGCAACATTGTTCAAAACCACTTGGGAATAAGAATAGCCTGGTAAGAAACAGATAATAGGCATAGTTTCATTCACAAGCTGCAGGGGTTCAGTCTGAGCAGGATGGAGCAGGGTGAAGCAGGTTAACAGCTCTTGGGAGGAAGGGTGTTCGGGTCTGAATGGACAGGTAACTGGCTGGAAAGTGGCTGGACGTGCAGCAGACACTCAACTCTCTCTGTCTCCACAGCGGGGCTTTGCAGGCCTCAGAGGATGACCATCATCTATGCATGAAGTGCATGGATTTAAACAAGTCGTCTTGACACATTTGTAAAAGTTCTTATCAATGTATTAATCATTATGACTGTGTAAACAAAGCTGTTTTCAATTACTTAATGACAACTGTGAGCAATTGTTTGTGGTGCGGGTTTTCAGCAATCACAACACAAGTAAAAGCATACAACTTGCATGAAAAAGAAGGGCTGCTTTAGTACATGCTCGTAAAAATTATTTTCGGGGATTGCTAAGCTATGGATCTTTCGCCTCGCCGGAGCGTCTGATGATCATCTCTCACTGCCACTGACGAGCCAAACAACTTCAAGTCAACCATTTAAACAATATGCATCAAAACTGATCTAGCTGGTCGTGGGGATACAAATGTGCAGGAAATTATTATTTTTTTTATTATTTTTTTTTTTTTTAGATTTTTGTCTGGATGTGTTGCTATAGAGCAATAACTATATGTAAAAATATACATCTCACAATGCTTTGAACAGACAGGAATCTTTAGAAACATGAGCACCAATGGACCTACTATCTGTTGAGGTCAGAAGATTTTCTAATCGCACTTTTCAAAAATTTAGATTTTGGCAATTCAACAGAGACAGTGGCTCTCATGTTCAAACAGGGAGATACAGAGATCAGACAGATGAGCAGAAACCTGTGTCAGAAGCTGCCCAGCGTATTGAAGCCGGACAGTGGCCAAATGGTGTAACCTGTTGCAATAAAACATTCATATATCTGTGAAGCACCACATGAATTTGATTGAGTGTAGTTTAGATTATTGTGCATGCATCTGGGTCAGGTCTGTCACTAAATGTGTATTGTACATATAAATCCAACTTCAACCAAAGCTTTGAGGAATCTGTGACATCACAACTTGGCTACAAAACAAGAGCAAGCTTACTAACAGCTGGTAAAATTAACATTTAAAATTATTGAGAAACTCTAAATCCCACAGAAGTCACTTGCACTTGCTATTTTCTGATCAGTAGACCTTCATCAGGAAAGATTTCATCTCACCTGGAAGCAAGTGAAAAAAACAACTTCAGGGCAAAGACGTGTTTGGAAAGTCAAAAGAACAGAAGCCCTTCAAAATGCCCTCAAAAACAAGACACTGCAATATCGAGATGTGAACAATTCACATCTTATGAATTTCCCCCCTTTTAGGATTGCTATTGGCAGCTCCCCAAACTTGGATCTCACACAAGAGCCAGGAGCTCACAGAGGCAACAAAATTAGACTACCCTATCGCCCGGAGCCAGGCTGGATAATGATTATCTGATGCACACGGGCAATTTGTCAAAAAGTGTCAAGTCTGTGGGGAAAACACTGAAAAAAAAGTAGAAAAAACAAAACAAAAAAACAAATACCTTTGTTTCCATTTTGCACTTTAAGACGTGCTGCAGCGCACAACGACAGCAACTCACCGCCATGATTGTTCATCCATTTCCTGATATAGTTTAGGCATAAATAATTACTTTACCATAGATTTATCTATTTTTGTGATAAGAATGTGATGGAACAGAATATTAAGTGACTGACAAATGATACTGTCTCATTCATTTTCTATTAAATCAGAGAGGGGGACATTTTCATGGTGAATAAAGTTATAATAATAATAATAATAATAATAATAATAATAATAATAATAATAATAATAATAATAACAATATGATTTGTTGCCTTATTCTTTGAAACACTTTGGCATTGTGCATTGACATAAAAATACACTAATCATGGGTTTATTATTCATCACCAGAGCAGAATATGAAAACCAATATTTATTTTCTTTTTACAGATGAAAAAAAACAACAACAAAAAAAAACTGTATGAACTTGTTGATAGTCTACTGAATGTTATATTTCCATTGAACTGTACTTTGATACTTGTCTTTAGATCTTGCAAAAATGTTTGACCATGTGATTATCTGTTCATTGCCTCCACCTGATGTTCTTCTTCTATGTCTGTGGAATGGTATTTCACATGAATTAAAAAAAAAAAAAAAAAAAAAAAAATCATATACCAACCATTGCCATGTGTCTGAATAGTTTTCGATTTGTCGGATCCTCAATGACATGAGCCTTAGATGGCTATGAAATGCTTGAGGATCAGTCTCACGGTATTGATTGACATCTTGACATTTCAGATTGAAATCCATAGACAGCAATGGATTTTTTGTGGTTCGCTGAGTCCATGGATTGCTTTATTCCATTCGGAGACACCCTTTGGCTTAGCAGTGTTTTGAACCCCATCTGTCACATTTATCTCAACAAAGTCGCCTCTTATATCTCTTATGTCCACCAGCACTGGTCAGACTGCTGCAATCCTTGCAATCTAAAAGCAGACTGAGAGATATTATCTGCAACAATAACTCACCAAAAGTGCTGGTTTATATGTACATCATATGTAATTATATCTACCTCAGTTCACCAAGTCACCGCTGTACCTTAAATGGTGCATTTAAGGTCTGATATTGTATAAAGGGAGATTTCCATGTCTTGTTTATAAAGCAGGTCTAGGTTCTACATTAATACTGTGAAAGGATCAAAGCGCTCATTCCACAGAGAAATGCACACAGCCTGTACTTAGAAACTGAGCCTTAAAACGAGGAATCAGGACTTCCCGTAACTTTGTGATGTCACAACAAAGCAGTCACCACCCTCTGCCATTCCCCAAGCCCAGCCCACCCAGACCCACCATCCAACCTTGCAGGATTTGGTTTCTGTGAGTGTTTACCTGAAAACTGCTATATTTTTATTAGATCACTCAGAAAACAGTCAGCCAATCAGAAAAGAGGCTCAGAGTCTCTCTTCTCACCTGTTGTTACCCGAGCACCAGAGAGAAACCTCAGAGGAGATGTAAACCTACATTGAGATTGCTTTTGGTACTTAAAACCACAAATACATCTTATGGATATCAAAACTTCAAATAAAACACCAGCAAGGTTTAAATATGGGACCTTCAAGCATGAGCTGGTGCCATGACAAGCAAAGAACAAAGTATTCCCGACAGCTGTGCCATTCCTTCGAGCTATGGCAACCTGCAAATAAAGTAAGGTGTCTAAATTTAAAAAACAAAAATCTTACACATAACTGGAGTGATAACATTGCATGTACACTTGCTTTTCGACTTCGAAAGGAAACATCAGCCCTTCTTGGTAGTAAATGTTTCGATAATGTACTGTATGTTTATGATACTGTTCTCTTGCTCACAGCACCATGTTCCGTCCTTGAGCTGCTGAAAATATAAGTGGGTGGTGAGAGGAGATTAGGACTGTCTTTATTTGCCAGGAGGTGGACTGGTTTGCGTCCCACAACTGAGTTTGAGCCAAACAAGCTCTGAATGCTGGAAATCCAACTTGTCTTTGGTGAAATTATTGAATCATTGACAGTTTTGGCCATTTTTGGTTATATACAGCCTATGTCATAGTGGTAGTAGGACAGGCAGTAGACGCAAATGCTGACACACAACGGCAGGCTGATGCTGTGAAGATACTTTTATGAAGTAAACAAGGCCTATAGGCAGGTGAGCAAGCAGGCAAGGAAAGCAGGAACAGACAACAGCAGTCGCCCCACAAGAACCACAAGGGACCATAACCAGGAACGAAAAGGGCACGATCTGACAAAGACTGTGGGCTGGTATTAATAGTGAAAAGGCTGATTGGGGAACAAGGAGCAGGTGGGGAGAGACCAGGTGACTGCAGGACTGATGAGACGTGGGAACAGGAGTGTGGATGGGCAAGGCAGACAGGTGAATGGGAAGTAGGAGAAAAGTGTGAGGACATCTGGTGGGTGAGTAAAGGAAAAAAATCAGTTCAGCAGCTTCTAAACAGTTGACATATCCATTTGTTTATTAGAGGTAAAGGTGCATTTACAGCAAAAGTGCACAATAATGCACAGATTTATGTCCAAAGTAAATGTTAAAGTAAATCCAGTTAATAGAACTTTAAAGAGACAAAATTAATATGAAACCTTTTTTAAAGAGATGAGTGAAAGGTGCTGCTTGTAAGTTTAGCTATTGCTACATAGCCAGTGTTAGCATTAACAGCTGTTTACTAACCAGTAGAAATGTTGCAAGTTCAGCATCAGACTTCATTCCTTTACTCACCAAGAGCTGCCTCCAGAGTTGGAAAGCAACACCAATGTTAACTCTTGTCTCCATTACTGAAGTTAGCATGCTAACCAGCTTGCCCATGGCCTGTTTCGTCACTTTCCTATAGCGACTTACTGTGGCCTCCAATCTGCCCTGACATAGTGCCGCTCATAGGATGTATTATAACCACTTGTCTTGTAAATGGAAGGATGGTCAAAGCTCTTGTCAAGTGACAATCACCACCACCTGCTCCCAGCAAGACAACAGTGGCAGAGAAAACTTAGAAATATCCTCATTAATAACATTTTTGAAAATAAAATGCATAGCAGAGCAACAGATCCTATTACTGTTGTATTCTACAAAGCAAAATTGTTTAAGTTAAAAACTTATTTCACTGAAAACATCTAAGAAAAAAAAAACGTGTTATTATCAGAGAATTTTGTATCTCGTACAAATCTTCGGCTTTTGAAAGCTATTGTTAGCAATACTGCACCACCTTTACTGTACAAATTGTTATGCAAGTTGTCACTTGGGTGTGTTTACATCATACCATTCTGTAAAACCAGCAAAAAAAAAAAAAAAAAAAAAATTGCCTCTACCAAATGTTTTTGAAAAACCATTTCAATCTTTGTCTAATGTCATTTCTAAATGGCAACGTAATCATCTCGGCTACATTTCACAGCTTTGGTATATTTGCATGTTGATGTATTTTTTTATGTTCACCACACAAGCCATTCAAATCTCTCAAGTGTCTGTTCTGCATACTGAAATAAAAAAGAAAGGGAGTCACACTGTTGAGAGAGACAGCTACTGTAACACTGAATCAGACAACAGTATGATGATGATTCACGGTGCATGTTACTGACGCCTCAAATAGGTATAGCTAAAATAGAAAACCTCTGTCTAAGTACTTCTGAAACATGCTGATATATACACATTATACATGTATTTAGCAACTTGAGACATCTTTGAATAAATATCCTAGACTTAATTTAGAAAAAAACAAGTGAATTAAAAAAAATTGCAGTTGCAAAGAAAATGGGAATTTAAAGAGGGAGAATTGTAAAGCAGCCTCTAGAGAGCTTTTAACCCATTGCAAGGATGTCACTATAAGAGAATGGATCATTCATAATGATTATTTTCTGTCCATTAACACATTTCTCCAACTTGATTTGCTCTACAAGGCTCCAAATGGCAGTACAAGCCCTTGCCAGAATGAGTTTGTCATTCCCAGAGGGAGAGGAAATAAGAAAAATATTTCATTTTTGTTGTCTCAACATTAATCAGTCGCTGAATGCCTCGAGGTGAACACTGGTAATCAAAAGGAAATAGCTGGCATGACATTCATCTTTTTTCTGTGCTAGGTAAAAACCTTGGAGATACAAAAAAAAAATCTGTTGATCAATGGAGGTCAGAAAATGAAGTTCCACATGAATGCATAAATCGTCATGGAAGAAGTTTCTACATGGTGGTGCAGTGCCAAAATAAAAAGCCTTTTTTTTTTTTTTAGGCGAGAAGCCAGATTTATCCCAGATTCCTCTGTGGGATCAGTGACTCACAGTAACTTTATTACTCAACTGCAGGGTTCAGAAAGAGCACTATTGCATCAGTTCGTAAAGGGCTTTCACTGAAGTTCTGCATATTGCCAGCGCCTTTGTGCATCCAGGGACGATCTGCCTCCTTGGTGAAGCTTAAAGGCTTTTCATTTAAAAAAAAAAAAAAAAAAAAAAAAAAAAAAAAATCTTGATGCTGCTTCAAAAGAACAAGCTATGGTTTGACATGGTTCTTAATATGACTTAAAACCCAGAGATGGCATGAGCCCAATGGGTGGTAGAGAGAGGACATGAGAACATGTTGCAAAAATACTCAAGATAATACCTAAGAGCTACGCAAACCCTTAGAGGAAGTTTTGTTAATCTCATTACTGCTTCACAAACAAAATGGGCAATTTAGCATGTTTGCCTCTCTACCATACCTAAATAAGCACAAGAGCTAAGCTGTTATGGTGGAGCTCCAGTGGTAATCAAATTTATTTATGTAAGGGTGGGAATTAGAGAGCAAATAAAGTTTGTTCTAGGGAATCTCTGAATCCATGAAAAAACATCTTCAGATGGATAAGCAAACGCTCACATGGGAGGACAATAGAATTCATGCAGGGAAACACTGAATATATTAAAAGGATTGTTTTGCCATTCAGGTTGATAATGCGTATTTGTGTGCAGGTAGTGAATGTGCATGCAAATGTTGTTTCGAAGCTCAGTCTCAGAATTAAAGGCTGGCACATTCATGTTTCAGTCACTTCTTTCAATTGTCCTCGCTCTCCTGGGCGTCTGGGCGCACCAGATCATTATCATTTCCCAATAAGTTGCTGAATACATTTGCACTATCCAGCAAGGTTAATCGTCAAGGGACCGTCTGTAGTGGCTGATTACCATCAATTAGGACCGTCCAGATTACTTGTTTGTGATCTATACATGCCGTAAGCCCCCCCCCCCCCCCAAAATGGCAGTACTGTAATTTGTATCAGTGCATATTACAGAATGAGATCACATTGTTTTCAACAGGGACATTAGCAGTCACATCAGGCCAGACGATGATTTCCCACGGAGTGCGAGTGATTAAAAGGACTGGTTCTCACAGCAGTGGCAGAAAAATGGAGACATTTCTCATCCATTACTGATGAGCCTGTTTAGCCTCCATATATGAAGCCAGGGATCTGAGCTTATTAATGATTTATTCTTTCAATCTCAAATTTCGGGGGGGGGGCAGAGTTAGAATTGTTTAAATGAGTTTTTCATCATCTACATTATCTACAGTAAAATCGATTATAAACAAAGGTGCAGCAAACTAAGGCCATTTAGGGAAGATCAAGCTTATCAATTACATTGACCTAAATTGTGCACCACAATCTCTGTAAAATAAATCCACTTTCATTATAGTAGAAACACAAGGCTTCAAAGTGTGCTTGCCCCACACATTTATAATTAATAGTGATTACTGCCCAGCCCTCCTCTAAAATATTTACCACATTTTTACAGAAAACTTTGTTCCTCAACTTCTTTGTCACAAAACTCTTGCGTCTTCATGAAAAATTCACACCAATCCTGATGCCTTTTGAATCTGCTACATGAATGTACGGAGATGAGAGAAACACACACACACACACACACACACACACACACACACACACACACACACACACACATGTGTGTGTTGGAGTCCGCCATATTCTCTTTCTTGAAAAGTTATCAATCTCTGGCGCACAGAGAATATGGGATCTCTCATATAAGGTGATCGGTTGGGCCACGAAAGATCCAAACAAAAGATACATCTCTCTATCGCATTTCAAGGAGCCTTCGAAATGGGATACCTAAATCGGTCCTCAAATGCAGCCTTCAAAAAGGATGTGGCCCCTGAATTGAGACACACCGACAATCTGTGTAATTGGTTGTTTGGGGAGAACAAACAGACTTAGGGTTCAGTTGATAATTGTACAGATGAGGTGAGAAAAATTGCCTAGCTTTCCCTTTGAACACAATTTATACATGCAGCCCTAATGTTTGTGAAGGTTCATCTCAAAACACCTTGAAACAATGTGTATTTGAATCATTGCAGCAAAGTTAACTTGGATTCAAGCTTCTCGAAACACATGAAACGGTGTCATGTGCAGGCATTATCTTATGACTGTCAGTTTTAGGCCATTTGCTAAAAAAAAAGGAGACCAAGAAATATGGGTGTATCGGCTTTCTTAGAAAGTAAATCTGCATATTAACAAAATAAGTTCTGAAAGGTTTCCATAGTCAAACAAAAACAGCTCATTTCACAGACAACATGCCTGTCCACTTAAGCTCGGACCGCTACCCCCCTCCCACCCTGTGTCTTGTACAGCATGTTCACAGCTCAGGAGATGGACCATAATCAACGGACTTCCAGGAAATCAAACTATTATATTTTCTACCAAGAAGAGATGTCATTTAAAATCGACGCTGAGGTCAAGGCCAGTTAGCTTATATGAGTGAGGATCTGGGGACCTATTTGATGTCATCAGTGCTGGACTTGATGGGAGGAGATGGAGCATTCACTGCTGATGTTTGCACCAGCTGCATCTGCTCAAGGCTTCAAGTTTTATTTTCTCTTTTCATTTATGTTAATTTGATGTTTGCTCTTTTCAACAACAGGAGGCTTCGTTGGCTCTCAAAAGTCCAATTTGGCCACGTTATTGAGATTTGACGAATTTTACGAGCAAGAAATGAAATATGAATATGAATTATCCTCATACAGCTACTGAATCTTTTGTGGCAAATGTAACTGTCATCACACACACACAAAATTTCAATTTTCATTGTACAAACAATTGCAAACCTTTTACGTAAATAAAAACATTTCTGCCATAATTTGATGCAGGAAATGAAGTGTTTGTTGCTCAAATGTTTTAGGGTGGAAGGAGAAAACCCCCAGAACCCCCGTTTAATCTGTCCCTTCATGTTCAAATGAAACTTATGCCCGTGCTAACAGAAACAAATCAATAACAGCCTGTAAGTGGCCAAAGAGTCCCGAGAATAAGTCTCATAAAACAAAATCAGCGAAAACATGTGTGGTCTGTGGCGTACAACTACACAAAAAGAGTGGACAAAAGCCACTGTAAAGTGTAGCAACACTGCTTGTCCATGAGGTACTGTAACTTTCTATTCACACAGAAGTCTGAAAAGTGCTCTTGTACCTTTAATGAGATCCAATTGGAAATATGCCTAATCACGTAACCTTTACAAAGCCCTTAATTGAAAGCTTAAGGTCACAGCAAGCGACAGACCGTGGTTTGTCAATTTCATAAGCAGTCAGCGATGCCTCATTGCAAGGAGCCCGAATCTCAACATTCAGAGACGTGACTCTCTGCCTGGCTGTGGCCATCAACCAAGTCAGGATGCGCTGCAGGGATGGATAATATCCCACAACTGCAGACTCAGAGGCTCAGCGGCTCTGTGCTGCAGAGGTGTCAGGCAGTGCTGCAGCAGGCGGTCACACAAGGTACTGAGGGATTAAAGAGTGACTAAAGGCTTTGTATTATATGCGCTTCCTGCACAGATCAAAAATGTACATTTGTTATTGCACAACCTCACTTGTATATTTACACTTAACAGAAAACACAGTGCAGCACAGTGCTCCTTGTAACAGCTGAAAAGACAAGATTTCCTCTCTGGGCCCAAAATGCAGCAATATTTTATCAGCATTCACAATGGCTAGAACTTCTTTGTTGTAATACAGCCTCTAACCTCTATGTGAGGAAGCTAAGTGAAAAACAAGTTAACATTTGTGTTAGCATTTCTTTACATTTTACAACAGTCTGGATTATGACACGACAGTTTCCCCTCGTGTTGGTGTAGGACTAATCCATGTGTCCAACCCTCGTGTGTCATTTTGAAGGTCAGGTCGGTTTAGTTATATTGTCCTCGGATGAGCAAGCGAACATCAACTTGTTTGTGTTTCCCAATGAAGATAGACAAAAGGTTTTGTACACCTGCCACCTTTTAAAACCATTTTTTCCAAAGTTACATCATGTTACATTTCATGAGATTGTAAGATAACACCATTATTCAGTAACTGCCACTCAATATCACTCTTTATTACAGCCTATATAAAATATAATGGTGAACAAATCACACAAAAATAAATAAATAAATAAATAAGACTGGGTCAAAACCAAGTATATGGCTGGACCGCATATGATCAATGTGGGAAATTAAGGACATAGTTGAAACTGCTGTAAACAACTCACATCATTGCATCATATGTGCTTTCTGCCTAGTGTCAGAACAAGTTTGAAATAGTGACTGAAACCGAACCTGTCATCTGACAAAATCACCATACACATAAATTGAAATGCACTAAGTTGGCAACACTGCTGGCTGTAAAAATGCCCCTCTAATAATCGTTTGTGCCAATTCATTTTGAAAGAGCAATGGCCAATGGGGAGACGCCAACTTGGTCACATGGCATTCAGCTGCCCAATGGTGGAACTATGACCACTCAGTCAGTCACAGACATTCCCACATTCGATTCCCTGCTGTTGCGGTCAAGCCAGTATCTGGGCAACTTTTATGCTCCATCCGCGAGAGTTCACTCACTCTACTGTGTGTTAGGAAGGGGGGTTTAGATTGAAACTTTAGTTTGTTTCTTGATTCGTTGACCTCTGAGTTGACTTTTGAATTTAAGCCCTAATTTTGCGATCCACTTTTCTAGTTTGTTATGATTGAAATTATTGACTTTTGACAATTGTTATCAAATTTTTCAACTTTATTAAAGCATTTTTTCTCGTTACACCTTTGCCCTTTTGTGCTTGGTCCCTGACACAGGGTCGACATTAATTCAGAGCAGATATTTAATGTTTTATGCACCTCTGCAAACCACTCTTTTCTTCATCTGCACCCACACTCATATACACACCTAACCCAAACTGTAACCGTCAGTTCTGAAACGGTATTATGGCCATGAACAAAAATAAAACAATCCACATTGGCAGTGTTTACAACAATCATTTCAGTTGTGATTCCATGAAATGGAAGGAAATGACTTGAAGGTTAAAAGATGCTCTGGCTCTTTGTGTGTCAAGTAAAAAAGGAAAACCATTTTGTGGCCGGTGTAAATAGTTGTTATTGATTGATTTGAAGCATATTTGTTCTATAAGATGTGCAAAACCGCTGTCGAGCTCTCATTACGTTCCTAATGGTACAACAAGAACACCCCTGCCCCCATATCTCCGACTGACCTGTTGAGAGTGTTGGGTTGCATTATGGGTTGGCATGGATTTTCTGGACTCAGTCACAGAAATAAGAGCACAGACACTGATTGACCCAGAGATTGATAAAAGATATTATTGATCAATAAGGGGACACGGCTCAGAGTTGGCCAGTATCATTCCCTGTCCCAACAATACAGGCTAAGGCTAGGAGTCAGGCTAACCTTTTTATAGAACAAGAACAAGGAGCAAAGTTGTTAACAAAGATTGGCCAGATACATAAGCTTATGATAACAAATAGTAAACACTCACATCTGCTACTTGCCTATAAGATACAAGAAACCCAAAGTTACATAAAGACCCAAATCACATCCTCTTTAAACAGGAGCAGAACAGTGAATTTCTTCAACATATAACAAGAGCACATTCATTTCTAATAAACACAATCAAAATCATAAAAGAAACTCATGACTGAATGAGGTCTCAACTAATGATTTTACTTCAACAATTTGGCATAAAATGATAAACCAACCATTTAATCTTCTATTACTTTCACAGGGTAATGCAGGCGCTAAGTTTTGATAAGAGAGGAGAATGCCTAGAATAAAAAACTGATGCTATCTTTGGTTCTGCTGCGTCAATTTTTGTTTCTGCTTTTTTGTTTTCGAACTCCAACAGAGTTATAGTGGGTGCAATAAATCGGTGGAGTAGTCCTATGGCTAACCTTCATACTAGGCCTAACTGGAACCCTAATAGCAACCCCAGTCCTGAACAACCTAACACGCAGTCACACAAGGTATTGATGGATCACACTGACACTGTGCTGATCAGCAATTATCACCCCTGCCATTTTTCTTTTTGCCATCAGTTAATGTTGCGTTTCTTTTCTCCATCAGCCTGACAGAGCAGCACAGCGCACAGTGTAACATTGGGGAAAAGTTTTTTTTTTCTCCCCAACCTTTCCTTGTAACATTCAAACCGAAAC
The DNA here is from genome assembly GCF_021018895.1 of Seriola aureovittata. Taxonomy (NCBI): domain Eukaryota; kingdom Metazoa; phylum Chordata; class Actinopteri; order Carangiformes; family Carangidae; genus Seriola; species Seriola aureovittata. The sequence goes on from NC_079368.1 coordinate 20,770,649, forward strand.
ATCACTGGAGTCTCCGTACATTTTAGCCATCGTGCTGCACTGACTTACAGACATATGCTTGGTAACAGTTTCATTTATTTCAGTCCTATAAATTTCAATCACGGTCCTTTCCGTCTGTCTCTGCGATTGTCTTCAGCGACATTATTATTCACGTCATGGTCATGGAGTGGAGCCAAGAGCTTGATTGGATCAGGAGTCACCGAACTTCCAGTTTTAATTGAATTGAAGCCGTTCTCTCCCCAGGAGTCTACCAGTAGCCCCTGGGTAAAAAACACTAAGCAGAGCATTAAGAATATGCATGAGATGGTTAGGGTGCATTAACTGGAGGCTTTAAAAAGGAGGTTAATAGCCAGTGAATATCAATACATCAGTCTTTTTTCCTTGACATTTTTGCGGTCAGAATACATGTGGCTTGATTTCAGACTGAGTAAAAAAAAATATAAACAAACCATTACTTTGGAAACTATACACCCTGAATGAATATTTCATGAAAAACGTGATTATAAATGCAGCTCTGAGATGGAAGTTGTGCACTCTCCTGATCATAAATTTTAATCTCTGTATCTTGATTGTCAAATATTTTCTGCATTTTACCTCTTTGATGTGCTGGGCTTCAAAATAAAGATTGGGCTGGAGAGGAGTAACAAGTGCCCCCCCCCCCTTTTTGAAAAGCCTGGCATCACTCTCCACCATGTTTTCCCTCAACTGTTTGTCGGCTCGGAGGCAGCTCGATCATCCGACTAACTATCACAGTTAAAACATGTTTTCCCATAAGCGCCTGCCGAGAATTCTCAGAAGCTCAGTGGCTTCCACTTCTGCTGTCGCTGCCTCCAACAAAAAAAAACAAACCTGCCAGAACATGCAGAAAATAGAGTTCACATGAGAGTTCTTTTAAGGGAGTTTGGGGTAAGGAGTTATATTTTTCCTGAATAAATTATAATTCAAAATTAATTAGCATTTTCTCATTTGTGCACACACACACACACACACACACACACACACACCACATGCTTACATCCCACCGATCAATTAGCACACTGCTCTTATCCTCCTGGAATCTGAGATCGAAGGCTTAAATACTTTTGTCACAACACACCTCAAACAGATATCAGAGTCCTGCCTGAATCAAACGGCTGGCAGGCAAACGGCCGCTTCATCCCTGTTTGGATGTGGAACTTTTGCTGCTCTGCTGTCCCAAAGTCCCAATGTACCTTCATATTTATATTCATAGTCATATCTTCAAAATTTCTTTTGAGAACAAAGAATGCATTAATCAAAAGCCACAAATAGCAGGAGATTTAACTGAAGATTTCAAACTTCAGACAGAATATACATATGAAAATGAAGTTTGAGACCTTAGGTTCACAATGATATTAAAAACATAAAAAAATATTTTTGACTTCTTAAACAAAGTTGTCCAAATCATAGAATAAGCTGCAAATGCTACAAATACTGACTTGTATGTATGATATTGTACCAGTGTATCTTGGACATATTTACATACTTGACCTTCTTTTGCTGCTTCCATCCTTAAACGTGCAAAATTAACAACTTCCAACATGATCAGAGATGAGAGAAGGCAGAAACAATGATGTAGAAATGTATTTCTCTGTGTCCACCCCCCAAAATTTGTTTGTTCATCCCACTTGTTAGAATCTATTAATGTCAACACAAAACACTGGGACATCTTCCGTGTTTCCAACCGCATCAAACTTTAAAGTGATACTATGTGTCTTTTGTGAAACATCAGGCACTATGAATATACATTATACATACAATATACATACTATGAATTATACATTTCCCCTTCGATTCAAAAGATTCTCTTGAGTCATTTTTAAAAGAAAAAAAAAGAAAAAAAAAGGTAGCATTAGGAAAGCATGAGAAATGGCAGAGACTCCACAGACTGACTACGACCTTCAAGCCAAGGGTCACATGACCGATTGAAACCACTGCAGGCCTCACGAGGCCACTTTCAGGTAGGCTTGCTGGCATTTGTACTTTTACTGTATAGGTAAAGAGTAAAGAAGTGCATAAAAATTGTCCTCGAATATTTCTACAGTGAAAGGAAAAACTTGGTAAAGCATTTTTAAAATAAATCAACCTACTATGCTAGTTTGATTTTTCACTGTGATATCACTTTAAATCAATAAGCTACATAAAAAAAAAAAATCAAATGTAAAAATGATGAGAAAATAAAATGCTTATAAATTTTTTCTTTCAATAATCAATTCCTACTAAAATTTGTCCATTATAACATTTTAGCTACTAGTTGTCACACAGCAGTAAACATGCTAGCTATTAACTCGCTAGCCATATTGCTAGCTCAGCTACAGCATCAGTCAGTCAGTCTCACATTGCTGGTCATGAAATGTTTCTGTGACATGTTAAAGGTAGGCAACAGTCTAAAATCATTAAAATAACTTGCAATATCCATCTCAAGTTTGCTAACATTGGCTAACCATTAGCCACCATAGTAGTGCTTTAATGCACATGCACTCCTTGTAAATTAGTCAATATTCTGTGCATTTTGCATATGCAGCTCAAAACCTCCTGACATACAGAAACAGAAGAAGTGACATGAAAAAAAACAAAAAACACACATAGCTAAACCTCTTACAAGCATGCCTCAGTCTCTCTGCTGGGTCCTGTCTGAAGCAGGAATTATCCTAAGAAATAACGTTGATGTGATCAGTCCCTGCAATAGCCAAGGTTACTGTAGATCCAATAGGTGTCAAGCTGAAGTGTCCTTTAGAGAGGTGGTTAACCCTCACCCGTGCACTCACCGACAGACCCTGTGATAAGATAAATGGCTGTAATTCACACCTGTATGTACAGTGTTTTTGTCGTCTGTTCATTTATAGGCTGAACTGTATTCACTGTGGGTTAGAGTGATTACTGTCGCACAAACTTTGAATCATTGACATGTCTACAAAATTAAAAATCAATGGTTTTGGTTAAAGTAGCAACAAATGGAGTTGCAATACTGCAATAATGCAATGTGAGTAAATTGCCCACAGCAGAAGACTCTGGTGGACTGTGGTTTCAGATACCAGTCCTTCTTTCCTACACATTAAGTGTCACAGTATTAACTGCTACTTGTAGAATTCACCAAGGACAAGGGATTTGACAGGCAGATGGATGGCTTTTATGGTGTAGTTAAATTTTATCTGTAATGGAAGGGGATTTACAACTTCTATTGCTTTATGGATGGATGGGCTATGTTTGCTGGCAAACAGTTCTGGCTAGATTTCTCCGAGCAGAGTGAAATGATTTTCTCTTTTGCCTAAAAATGTTTCTGTTTCATGGAAACTCTGGAAAGCCTGTGCATACCTCTAAGTGCATCAAATTTTTAAAGAATATACATATAAAATTTGTACTATGGTGGTTTCCTAACTCACTAATGCGTGTGGATCAATTTCAATTCACCTTATTTTGCAAAGATAATCCACTCAATAGCAATACTCTGTAGAGAGTCCTTGGAATGTGTAGAGCCTGGTTTCCAGAGACTGCAGAGTAAGAAAAACAGCTTTAAAACCCAGTTAATGACTGACCAGAGCTGCATGTCTCACGACAAACAGGAATTTGAATGACCACATTAAGATTGATAAACTTTTAATAAAAAAAAAAACAAACAAAAAACAAGCTAGTCCGACACCATTGTAAACAGAATTCAAATAACTTGTTGACACTGTGTATCACATCCTCAAATAACAGAACTGAGCTAAAGCTTAAAAGCGAAACCCCTCCAGTCAGAAATTCTGCATTCAAGAACAGCCTCCAGTATTGTACCATATCTAGAATCTGATGAATGAACAAAGTAATGTGCAGGATTTCAAATGTAAATTGAAATCTGAGATGCCAGTACGAATGCCTGACAGACTGTGCAGACTTATGATTATGAGATGTTTCGTATGGCTGACATTTTCTTTTCCCCACACAGTCAATAGGTGAGGTCTTCAAAATTTTTTTTTTTGTCCTGTGTTGATTTTGAATAGGTATCCAGGAAAACAGTATTGATACAATGTAGATCCTCAGGTTACCTGGCTTCACTGAGCATTGACCATGAGATTTCAGAGGTACCGTATATGGAACATCTGTTAAGCACAACACCACATACAGATACACTATATTCACCACCCTCCAGTCAAAATCCTTATCTTTTAATAACACATCATGAAAATCTTTTCTTTTTTTTTTTTTTGGCATCTACAGCAGCAAAAGGGCGGCAGGCCCAGTCTGAGCCGTTAAAAATATTTTAGAATTCCAGCTCCCAGAGTGAAAAAAACCTCCCTCTCGTGTAAAGAGAAAATTCGAGTAACATGCAAATGGCTGTATTCAAAGCCCTCTCAAATTATAGTAAAATAAAGCCCCATATAAACTAAATATAAACAGCCTTTATGCAGTTTGCTGTAAAGGCAGTACATTCTCCTGTGTTATCCAGCACTGCAGATTTAATATGTTGCTGCTGATAAAATATTCATCTGTACGTTATGGTGAGTGGCCATTCAAACCACCGGGTGAAGTGAATTGCCCTGCATCTCGCTCTCACCCAGGTAATCAGACCCAAATTGAAAATATCCAGCTACCAATTTCAGCGCGTGTTTCAATATCCCTGCCTGCCAGTATGATGTCACATTTCCAGCGGATCCTGCTGGCTGTAAAAGTGGAGACAATATAAGTGGCTTATGAATGAGATTTGAATTTCATGGCCCAATATCATTTAGAGTCAGTAATTAGGCAATATGCATTCTATACCCCCAAAAGGCACCGTTCATTCTGATTTGAGTGGGGAACCAGTTGGGTCATAGGAATGGCATCAGATAATGGACTCATACATATGTTCCCATCAACTACTGCCATTTCTTTTGCAGATGCCAGGTCCTATTCTATCAGTGGAAATGAGTGGGAAAGATTGAACAATGTCCCAGAGGATTTAACGGTAGTCTCACAGCTTGACACTCCCTGCAGGCCTGCACAACTGATTCTCAGTATATTCTTAGTATTTTTTCCTCTCAGTTGCTAATGGAAACAGGTTATGGAGGAATAGCAGGGGGCTGCAGGGGTGGGTCAGTTGTGGATGTGTCACTGGTTTAATGAGTGTATTTACTAGCTTTGTAGATCCAGATAGTTGCTGGTATTGGTTCACCCAAATTGCAAGAACATTTTCTCACTTAGTGGTTTTGCTTATTTACTTTCTCTTTTTTGCACTATTGAAAAATAAAGGAAAAAAAACACAGAAACTACAGACTGAAGAAAAAAATTAATCAGATTTTCTGGGTTTTGGTTTCTTTCCAGAGGTTCTGAAATACATGTGAGAATTTACTTCCCCCCAATACAATGGAGGGAAATGGCATTTGTGGTGAATTGTGGTCCAGTAGTTTGAGCCTTTGCTAATGGTTTTTATAGGCACTATAAGCAAAAGAGTTGAAGGATACTCATTATGAACAAATCCCGTGAAAAAGACCAAAACCATCAACCATGTGTTAGGCTGCGTAGCGATACATCCCAACCCTGCATGGGCTCTCCCACAAGCCCACTGGTTCCTACCGAAGACATAAAATCTTCAATCTTTTCCTAAAAAAAACAGCTTAATTTCATAATTATGGTGTGCTTCAACAACTTGTCATCACACTTAATAAATATAGCTGCACGACAATATTTTCTGATAGTTAAGGCCCATTATGTTTCCACCTGGGATTAAGAGGATGGGAAGATTTCCAGGCGTCTGGCAGGTCTGGTGAGCTCTACACCCCGAGGGATTACTGAAATAAGGGAAGAGGATGTTGCTGTGATGTGTTGGCTATTGCTTCCTGCCAGTGCTTAGCACAGCCTCGTCAGTCCCATTTTGTGAGCTACCTCTGAGCTGCACCCAATCATAATTAAAAGGTGATGGCAGACTCACCGAAGCCCAGCTGACAATGCTATGCTGCCGTATTGTGGGAAAAAAAAAAAAAGAAAAAAAAAAAAAGACGTGAAGCAGAAAACTTGAGAAGTTTCAGGAGTACATTTTCTAAAAAGGATGCTAAAAAAGCATGAGGGAAACAATATGTTTAGTGAGATATACAACATTATGTCCCCAGATTATCCGAGGGTATTATTCACCACACTCCACTACAGAGAGGCAATTTGATAAGGCGAAAGGTGCGAGGAGCTGCTTCAGATGTAACCACTGTGTCTCCGGGGGGAATTTCTATTCCTTATTTCACCACCAGCTGGTTAATCTTCTTCCTCTTCAGAACCTAATAGAGTTCAGATTTATTAAAACTGGATACAGGAGAAGCTGAATGGGTCACAGCATCCCGGTGAAGATGCAGTACCCTCTGGAGAGTGGGGAGCGTGCAAACAATGCTAGAACACGTCATAGACTCGGCAGTTTGAGAAAGAGGACACCAGGACTGGCATCTCTCATGATATATGATCATTAGATTTCTGTTGACTGTAAAGAATTAGTCTGGAGGGGGGGGCAAAATAATAAGCATTTTTAACAAATCCATACATGACAATAAGATTAATTGTGATTCATTGGTGTAATTACTGTCAACAAATGAGAACGTGGTGGAGGGCATCACAGCTCTACCTGATGCCTGCAGCTTTTAGTAGAGTTGGTGTTTCTCAGACTTGCCTCCTTTTCCTGTTTACTCTCTGCATGTGTTTGTTCTCTCTTCGGCTTTGCTGGAGAGGACAAACATGTTGAAAGTGACTTTTCCACAGAGGCACTTCACTTGTCTCCACATCTGCTATTATGAGACAGCTTTACCTCTGTTTGCACTGAAAAGACAAAACAGTGGTTTTTTTCTGTTCCTGAGTAAAGCAATACAGGTGATTTATAGAGTCTGCTCAGACTCAAAAAGCAGCATAAGCACCAGGATCAACTCAGAGGGTCAGAGAGACGTTTAAACTTTTTTTTCTGAATGCTGAAGAAGCAAAACCTCATTCAAACCAAGTCAAGTGTGATTTGTATTTATTTTATGATGTTGATTATTAGTGCTAGTGTTTCTGCACATGATGCACAGTCTGAGCTGATAACACAGGGAACTGGTGGTCTCAAGAAACAGCAATAATCAGGCATCACAGGTACAGACATACAACAAAAACAATCTGAAAAGCAGTGAGTGAAAATTGCCCCCTATATAAAACCTGTGAGGAGCTAACGAGTGACACGGTGCAGCCGGGGAGGCAGGTGAACAAGATCGAGTTAAACGATTAACTAAGGAAGAAAACTGGAGAAACACAGTTGTATGTGGTCTTATTTCATGCCAAATTAATATATAACAACTCTCAAATGTATATTTATATATATTTTAAATCTGCTCCTCACCTTACTTCTGCTTGTCTCAAGGTTAGAAAGCAAACAGAGGGCTTGTTGTGGCAGGAGCTTTGTTACTTCTGCTGTAGACAAAAATTCCCAGTTGAACATGTGTCTATATGAATATGCAAATACATGTGTAAATATATGTAATTTATGTCTAAATCTGACCATGTATTAATTGTGTGTGTGGTGTGTATCTGCATGTTTTCCATAGAAGGTTCAAGCATGTGCAGGCTGTGGAAATACATTTCCTCCTGGGACAATACAGACTAATTAAACTTCCATATTTTAATATGGCACAATAGGTTGCTGCGGCTGTGGCTGACAAACCAAATACAGTGTCTGAAATCAAAAAAATAAACAGCTCTTTTTCTCCTGTTTCTCTTATTTCATCATTGTGCTAGAGGAACCAAACCAAGCCGCCTCATCGTCAGTACTGGTGGCAAGTTTCTTCCACTGCACAAAGATGTAAAATCCAAGACATTTTCGACTGAGGCCCTGGCATGTAAGACCTGTGTTTGGTGTCACTTTCCATATTTAGTGAAGGGAATCTTGTTGCCAGACTTCAGATGTTAAGGACAAACAACAGACAGGGGAGACTGGGAACAGTTGCAACAAGTCTTATTTCTACAATCAGAAACATGTGACACTCATACTGCATATTCTCAGTTAGCCCCTCCCCCCACCAGGAAGACAGAAGACACATTCACCATCTGCTGCTGCATTCGTCAAACTGTGTCGACCTTTTGAATGATTGAATTAAAACTTACTTGGTTTGAATCATTGTCTTGGTGACTTTTAAATAACATAGTCAGCATGTGTCAAGGTAAGCATATGATGATCTGTTCGGAATGGTTGCAACAAGTTATTGTAACTGTCCCCAAGCTAAGCAGCCACATCAAAACAGCCCACACGACAGCATTTGTAGTTCAAAATAGCTAGCATATGCAGCTCATTTTGTCCTATAGCACAACAGATGTAACAATAATTGCTCATTTTAACACAAAAGTACGGTGGCTGATGAGGGCAAACACGCTGCAAAGCCCCAAAACACTTCCAATAGGAGAAACAAGCTGCAAATTCATAAACGATGCAGATTCAAGAACACGTGCGAAAATACAAAACAAATACAGCAACGGGAACGTGCTGCAAATGAAAAAAACGTGCCGCTGACATTAACAGCAAACGCACTGCACACACAGAAACGATGCAACAACAAAAACATACAAACCCCAAAACAAATGCAACAGAAAAAACAGCACTGCATATTTAAACAACACAATGGGAGTGCTGCAGGCCTTTGGGGGGAGCGCGGAGCGGAACACCTTGACCATAAGCCCATAATCCCTGATTCATGTTGCAACGGTCACCAGGGTTGGGGTCGGCTGTAACATCAGAATTTTTACATTCAAATAAATATTGTGAATGATATCTAATATGTAATCATGTTTAAATGGTATAATTAGCAAACAGATGTAAGTTCAATGTAAAAGTTTGGTTGGTCTCGTCCAAATAGCCTCCCCTACTTCTAAACAGAGTCATGTTTCTTCCCTTTGCAGCAACATGTGAATTCATTCTTTGGGTTTCTTTTGAGCACCAGGTTCTACATAAAGTAGTAAACATACATTACATCCTCCACTCTGAATGGTTTTTTTTCCATTCTCTGTTTTCCATGAACAGTGTGGCAGCCACTGCAGCTTGTTGTTTCCTGAATGTAAAGTAGAGCGGAACAAGCATGTTGTATCACGGAAACTGTGCCTCTCACATTACCAGCTTGTTGACAATTTAGTGCACCGCACTCTAAATAATTTCTCACCAAGAAAGGAATAACAGAGCACCCAATACTGCCTGCAGGCTTCTGGTGAAACAAGTGTGAAATCATTTCATCCCCAAACAGAGGGAAAAAAGATGTGTAGAGGACAAAACATGAAATCGATTTCCATGTAGACACGACCTGAAGTCATAGATTATCAAATAATACATTGTTTTCAAGTGTGGACAGGCCTTTATTCCTGTGCCAGAGGGTTTCGTGATCAGGACATGTGCTGCATGATAATCTGTTCTCATTGGACTTTGCAGCAGCGTCAAATCCTCACCATCCCTCTATTGGTCACTGACTGCCACTGTGTGGTCATAAATATTTAACACAGTTCTACTGCAGTTAGGTATAGACTCCTGGACTTTATAAACCTTAAGAAATTCGATTCCTGCATCCCACTCATCAAACAGTAACGGTAATATTATACACTGAAGGAATAACTTAAAGATAAATTGGGAAATTTTAATGTGTGTCTCACACCTGCCAGAAATAAAAGAACGGATTGCTTTCTACCCTTTGAAACACTAATCTTGTCTCATGGGCGAAAAATTGAATCTACCTTTGCAAAAAACAATTCTGTTCTCCCAACACTCAAGCCATCCATCATCATTAAAGACAGAGAGAGAAAAATGAAACCATCTCACGCTGTTTGATAAAAGAGCATCTACAGGCAATGCGCTGCCTTGTATTTCTGAGCTTTGATGGTGTATTTTCTTCTATTCCCCTGTAAAGTCAAGCCGCTCCATGACAGTTTGTTTGACACGGTATTAGAGTTTGACATTTAGAGTGGGGCTAAAATGGTGTTTTTTTGTTTGTTTTTTTTTTTAAAAACAACAACAGCAAATGTCAAGATTTGGCATCAGTGTTTTTATTATCAAATAGTAAGGTCTTCTTTCTAGAACTGTCACTTTCTGCCAGCGATGAGAAGTCATACAGGAAGATTTGGCACACACTTCCCAGCAATAAATCCAGTCCATAGTTGGGCTTATTTTCTTCTGTCCCAGTGTCCGCCCGGTTCGATTGCCCCAAATCTGGCCCATATTGTCAGATGCTACTTCCACATCTGGGCAGAAATCTTCCAGCTGTCGGTCAATACTGAAGGATAACAGCCGGACTCTGCCCAGATGTAGAAGTATATGGGCCAGACTTGGGCCAATGACGCAGGCATATGTTGGGCAATGAACCAGTTGATTAAAATTTACATTGTCTGCCAGTTGTTGAGAGGCATTCTGGGAAACAAAAGTGTTGTTAATTAGAAAACTTTACACATCCCAAATTGAAAATATGTGATAGAGTAGGGTGAACTGAGGATGGGTTTTTACTTTAATGGTACATGTCCTGGGTGGGTGACACGGGCAGCACACTTCGATGGTAAGTCAGCCCATACACAGGGCTCATCCCTGCATGGCGGATGCTCTCCACCTTGCCAAACTGGCGCAGATGGAATAGGAGGGTGAGCTTTCGGGTCATGGTCCTGAGCGCCAGAAAGGAGGCCAGGATCTGGCCGAGGAGGAAGAAGAGGTACAGGGAGTGGACGGCTCTCTCCAGAGGAAGGATGATAATTCCTTCATCAGTCAGGAAAAACAGCAGCACCGGCAGCTGGAACATGAAAGACAGGAGCCAGAAGGCTGCCAACTCTGGCACCTGGTGACAGGGAGGGACGGCGAGACATGGAGGCGATGCAAAGATAAAGCAGTGAAGCATCAAATGCTTCAGTTGTATCCACATGAAAGCACAGACACACACGCACACACACACACACACCTGCGTGTCCACACAACCACACGCACACACACACGCACACATGCACACACACATCAACTCAATAGACAGTTGTAGCCAAGAGCTGATTGTTTACACACGCAGGAAGAATACTTAAGCAGTTACTTCCACCACTGTGTTACTGTGTTATTCAGGACACGATACCATAAAGAGAGGAGGTCGGTTTGAACTACCTTTTCTTTAAGGTTGCCAATGTAGCCCAGATAAAGTCGGACCCCTTCAATGACCGTGAGCAGGATCATCCCGGTTATGAGGAGAGCCTGGTAGTACCCCGGCAGATGATAGAACTGCAAATGAAGCACAGCTGTAATGTCTGTATGCCTATTTAAATTTAGTGTCCAAAAGCAGGCCTACTTAAAAACACATCTTCACATATGTGCAGAATTTTAATGATATCCCATATTGTATGTTTTTGTTTTTCATAAAAATGAGCCAAGAGACAGTTGCTTGTACTTCAGTACTCTCAGTGTTTCTTGTTGCACCTTTTCCTGATGCTACCAGTAGATGGCACCAAAGTCATAGGTTTTCCAATTTGACAGACACTGACTGAAGTGGAGTTACTTTCATATAACTTCTAATGAATGAACCAGTTATGACCCTGTGTTTCATCTGTGAAATAGTCAGTGAAAAAATAAGCCTTTTTTTCCCATGGAGCTGATTTAACCACACTGCTTTTTAACAAGAATTTATCTCAAGTTTGTGTCATGAATTATTTTCTGAGCTTGGCGTCACTCCCCGACCCCCCGACCCACCTTTACTTCCAGCATGAACACAGCTGAGAACCACCAGCAAGGAAAGTAAAACATGTTGAAGTACAGCAGCATCTGCAGGGGGAGGTGAGACACTAGCTCGTTGACCACTGCAAGACAAATAACAACAGTATACAAACAATGATATTCATCACAGCAAGAATTTGATGTCATGAACGTTTGCCTCACAATTGGCTCATCATAAAAGCATAAAGCAAAAAAATAGGTGTACAGAAGGTCGACAATATAATGTACACAGCTCATTAAAAGGGAATTCACCTCGAATGTAACTTAATCACAGCTGCCAGCTAAAGGTTGATCATAGGTTCAGTGCCAGTAAACAGCGTTTGTGAGCCACTGATGAGATCAGGACCTCAGAACTTTGCTGTGTGACTTTTTAAAGCAGCAGTATAAAGATAAATAACATGCCTTTAAGAAAGCCAAAACATGCATTAGTGTTTGCAGGAACATCTTTCGATAAAGATATTCAATATGTAAAGAGGAAGCGTATTAAAAATGATGATGGGATATGACACTGACAGACTTGGTTTATAACAGCCCAGTCACCATAGAAAACACATCAATAACGGATGATTCTGCAACAGCAGGATTTCATCCAATACTGTTTACAGTGGTGATCTACCTCAGAGCTCACATGTATGTTTTCACTATATCGTAATGTACTAAGTAAGCTACTATAGCTGTATGCAGTAACTAACCAAATGCGTCATCCTGGTCCCTGGTGAAGTCGCTGTCTGCCGTCCTGTTGTTGGTGAACACAGAGCCTCCCATATAGGCCAGACCCATGTGCAGGTTCTCGGGAACAGGTGAGTAAAACACAGGCATTGTGGGTAGAGCTGGGTGACCATTACCGAGTCCAAAAATGCCAGTGTTTCGGCGCCTATACTGTTTAATCCCTGTTGTCTTAAATCACACAAATGCACAGTGGCAGGCACGCAGAGATACAAATGGACACACACAGACGCAAGTTGGCAGACACTACCACTAATCAGATTATAGTAAAGGAGGCGGGCTGAGGATTATAGGGCTGAAACAGCAGCATGGCGGTTTGTTTGTCACTTAGTGGCCATTCAATGATGCTCATTAAATTTGTTTATCTAATTACAGAATTTAACACTTATTGAAGATCTACAGAGATAGAAAATAGACCAAAATGAGAACCACAACAATGCATCTTCATTAAAGAAAATCTTTTCTAATTTTACGTAGGAGCATTATTACCTTCCTACACAGATGAAGATCATTCCAATCTCTGTTCTCAGTGTGAGCATACACACTGTTTTCTACAAGTATACACTGCTCTTTCTTCACTCTATAGTTCTACTTGACAAACCCTTCCAGGTGACTATAGTGAAGTAAAGCAGACACGTATTATCCATTGATTCATTTATTGTGGTATTTTTTTTTTAAATCTAAATTCAGCATATTGACAGAATGACACAGCACTGACTAACACCCTGCACACGGCACCCGGCCAGCAGGTCCTCAGAATGGTGCCTGGCCTTATTGTTTTTTTGGCCTTGGAGCGCCACACGTCATTAATCTGACCAGGGTGCAGCGGCAGAGTTTGGCCACAAGGTGTCGTCACAGCTCGTCCCTGGGGGCGCGCAGGGGGAAATGCTGGAACTCCTCTGGCACCTCTTCCCCTTTCTGGGACCTCTTGTAGAAACCCAGCGAGTCTAACAGGCTGCTGATCTCGTCGGCCTTCATTTTCTTCACGGGAACAGTCTGACGTGTCGGCAGGCGTACACACACACACATGCACACGCACACACACACGCACACACACACACACACGCACACGCACACACAGGAGCACAGACACACATGCATTTGCACATATGGTTAAAGGCTTAGAAGCTGTAATGCTGAGTAAAATAGAGAAGTATATGTTTGCAGACAAATAATATGGTCTGATTCACATTAGGTATATTCTGACACATTAATCTGGTCCTCCCAAAATTGGATTTTTATTAAAACGTGTTTATTCACAGCTGATATAAAGGTTCCTCCTGCACATTTATTTTCATTTATTTTGTTCAGTAATTTAGTCTCTGAAATAATTTTTCATTGAAACTCACATTGCAGTCTCAAAAGGCGCCCACATTATGAAACAATAAATGAAAAACAACAAACATTACACCTTGAAGGAGACAAAACAAACAAAAAACTCCCACATAAACTTTAGCAGGGAAAATAAAAGGTAAAAACTCAACTTAAGGAAGAAGGAAAGTATGGGAACAGTTTACTTTTCAGTCACAGCAGTGGCCTTTTTGTGCATTTAGAAGAGGCTACAGAAATTCATTAGTGTTGGTTTCACCGCCAGAGTTTTATTGTGCCTCGCTTTCCACACTGACAAAAATAAAAGTCTGTGGGAAACACTGAACAGTTGTAATTTCAGGGCATAAAATGTTCAAGTTTATATCAACATCCATACCAACTATCCTGTTTCAGTATATATATATAAAAAAAAAAATTGCTCAGCTGTCAGAAACTCTAATTTATACACTTTCTTACTCTCCCTTTTTGTTGTAACTCTGTCTCGCTCTTTCAAACACACTCTGTCTGTGTGACTCGCTATCTGACAGAGGATCTGATATCAGATGCAGCAGTCTTAAAACTTCCCAACATGAATCTGTCTTGACATTCTGGCACTCCCGAGATAAGCCCCCATCATGAGGCAGATGAGTAAAAGAACTCAACATCTCACCTTTACAACCTCGTCCTTTTCGTTATAGAATATCAGGCGGGGATTCTTCTCCTCCGATGAATCATACTCCAAGTTGTGGCTATACACGGGGAAAGAACGGATCAAGGGGAAACAACAGGTAGGGCTGCGCGTCCATCTGTTTTGCTATTTTTAGACTCACTCAACATTGATTTTGAACTTGGAAAAAGAGCGGAGTTTTGGAAAGCCCACAGAGCTGGCACTGGATTTGGCAATTTGCTGGGAACATTATTTTGTCTATGAAAGAGGTCATGAGAAAATCAGTGCTGTTTTTTTTTTTTTTTGGGAAAGGTCATGTCTCACCAAGAAGCCTGAGGAAAATGAAAAAAGAGCCAACAAGGATACTACAGACCCCATCGCTCCATGAGAAAATGATGGAGCTCGGGCATTTTCTTTATGCCTCATCCGACCACACTGGGGGCCTGCAGGGACGACAACAGACAGTTGTTAAAACAGCATGACAAATAGCATTGTGCACACTTTGTTCTATGTGTGATCAAAGGTGCCAGGAATAGGTTTCATATCTCTGCAGAGTACACGCTGACATGACAGCACACGGCTAAGCCCTCATCTTACCCATCTTACCCAATTCCCCGCTGATTTCCACCCTCCCTGTCCTCTTGTCGTGAGAGTATTACATTTGAGACTTTTAAAGTTTCTCCACCAGTGTCACAAAATCTTGAACATTTTATTAGGCACAACATGAAATCTAGATAAAAATGTAAAGCTTCCCATGTTGTGTGGATTTCAGTGTGTACTCACCAGCAGTTTACCTCTGGCTATGACAGGCTCTTCTTCAACCGCTGTGTTGTTGGTAGTTTCTGATACTCTAACGGCAAGCGTCAGAGTGAGCACCAAGAAGGCCCACATTTTATGACAAATTATTATCTTTGAGTGCTTTTGCCGAGGTTATAACCAACAATATCTAACTCTTTCATCCACTTGTACAGTTTCTCAAGGTGGACAAGTCCATGAAATGATCCCACAGGGGAGCAGTACCCACCTGAGTTCCATTTGTCTTACAGTTTCTTTATGTTCTCCTATTAAAAATGCATGTTAATCTCAGCAGTTTACCACTTTTTAGTGCACTACCCAACATACTCTTGATTCTTTTTCTGTTGTCTTTGTTATTGGGCTGTTTTTTAATTTTTCAAAAGCCACGCAGGGCCCCCGTGGCTTTATGGTTTATAGTTTCTTCCATCAGATGTCATTGAGGGTCCACAGAAACCATAGAACATCTGTGCTCTTATCACTTTTTCCCATACACTAAAGTTGCAGGTGGTTGATGGCCACTGAGAGCCAAGCACACTCTCATAGCTGCTGACAGCCGGAACTCAGCTAGACCTGATTTGACTTACAAACATATATATATATATATACATGTATGTGTGTGTGTGTGTGTGTGTGTATTGAAAAACTTTTGTACTTCAAACAAAGTATTTTGAATCTCATGTTAATGTTAATGGCTGGCCACATCCCACATGATGTCACAGGGTGAACACTTCATGTCATGTGTGAAGCTTAGAGAAAGCGGAACAAGTCCTGACATCTTCTTGCGGATGCCTTGTAAGTCACAAGCACTGTTTCCCGCTCTCGCTACGCTCCACCAGCTCATTCTCATCTTCATCCAGTCACAACCTGACACGGTGGCCTTCAGCCAATCACTTGTAAGCTGTCAAACTTCAAACTTCTCTCTCTCTCTCTGCTGTCATTCAGCTGTCATTTCCTCCATCCTTTCATCACCTCAACCGTGGATACCTGACCCTCTCAAATCAAACCACTCAATCAGAAACTCATGAGGATGTTCAAGCTCCATTCCTCATCACCACCAGCAGCAGTGTCTCTTCTCCAGGGCAGTTTCCTCTAATAGGAAGCACCTTACTCCTATGGGCCGTTCCCCATGGTGATCCACTTCCTGCCGGGGTCGATGCACCAAAGTCTATTCCTTGTGTTAGCCATGAATTCCATTTTACTTCAAATTCCTCATCCTCTTTTGTTCCTCTTATTAGTCTCTCCTGGATGAAGTATATCTTAGGAGACTTTCAAGAAAACGTCATATTCAGAAATGTAGAGCAACCCAATCTCTTTTTTGGTCACCACCAACTCACCACCAATGAATAGCAGGAATGGTAATGATCTTCATATTTAACTCTCACCAAGAAAGTGAAGAAGCATATTTCCCTAAAATGTCAAACTGTTCCTTTAAGCCTGAACTCTGTCTGCAGGTTTCTTAAGACACCTTTGCTGACTTAAGTTTGTCAAGTTTTCATCATTGTATTATCTGTTTCCTGCAGTAGTTATACAGACCAGTCAACAGTCAAACTACATGGCAAGCCTCCAGCCCATTTCGTTCTCACTTTGTTTCTTCCTTTCTTCTTCTTTTCTTTGTTTATTTATCAAATTTGCTGGAGTTGCATGAGAAGCGATGTTTAATTCCATTGTGTACTGGTGTATGAAATCAGACCTTATGACAGCACAGCACATTTGCACTATGTTAACACCCTGGAAGAGAGAGAGAGAGAGAGAGGTAGAGAGAGAGAGGGAGAGAAAAAAAACATCTCTCCCCTCCAAGTTTACCCAACTCCTGTGTGTTATGAAAAAGCAAATACATTAGGTCACCACAAGAGGGCGGTAACACCCACATGTACACTTCCTGGCAGTTTGGCGGGTAAGATGTACTTCCAAATCCTAGCCACAGACAATTATGTTTCCAACAAAAATAAACCATTCCTGCCTGGAATGCTGCAGCAAAAAAAACCATCTCTCCATCTCTATCTTTTCCAGACGCAGACGCTAGAGCTCTGCAGCTCCGACTCCTGCGCTCCACTGTTTGAGATTATGTGTCAAATGGCAGTAAAACAGTCCCTTGTTTTAACAGGGTTTCCTCCCCTTGGCAGCCCATCGTAAATCCTCGGGCCTGTACACTTCTCTTGTAGGAGTTTTAAGTTTGCATCTTTGAGTTTTAAAGTGACTCACAGTGTATGTCAGAACTGAGAAAAAAAAAAAAAAAAAAAAACTGAAATAGCTGAGTTAGGGGGAAAAAAAAGTTGATGAGATGAGATAGAGCAGAAAACATAATGAGCAGTGGGAGTGGGGTGATCTTGCCGTGGCTGACTCCTCTGTCTATATGTGTGTATGCATACCATATGTGTTCACAATCAGCATGTTTCAGCTTACATCACATAGTTCCTGCCAAAAAGGGGATGTTGTTATTATTATTATTCTGCTGACAAAGGGGAAAAAGGCTATTATTCATGATCAGAGGGTTATGGAAAAGAGAAGTAGATGATGAAAACATTTACAAAATTTTGTACTGAGCAACTTTTTCCATTTGAGTTTCCTTTTTTTTGGCAAATTGCAACACTTGCAGCTGGCAAAAGATCAAACGCTGAAACACCTCACTGTTATCCTGACTCCTTCAGAGAGCCTGTTATAAAGACACACACACACACACGTGCACACACACACTTCCTGTTACTCCAAAACACCGGATGCTGCCTACCAGCCAGCAGGACGTTAGTTTGTGTGTCTGCTCTCTCATGATGTTGCACAGTCATTTGTGAGACAGTGTGCTTCTCTGTGCCTTATAGTGTGGACATGTATTTGTATATTTAAGGAGAAGCAGGGGTGATGAATAAAAATCTAAGTTTGAGTATAAACAGTTACCTCTGTGTGTGTGTGTGTGTGTGTGTGTGTGTGTGCTTATCTGTCTGGAGCCTCAGGGCACCTGGGGGGAAGCCTGCTGCCTCTGTGCCTGCTGTGCTCCTGTCTGCTCATAAAGAAGAGAGAGGCAGCGCTGAAGGAAGTGAAGGCCATGTGGAGCGCTTCATTCATTAGAAATACAATGCTAATGATGTGTGTTCCACTGTGTGCTGTACAGTACGTGGACGTGACCTCGTGGCGGTTCAAGCTTCGAGGTGTAAAATATTTTTTCCTCTGCTTGGAAAATGTGTTTATCCAGCACAAAACATAGAGTAACATCATGTTTTTAAAAAAAGCTCTTGTGTTTAAATTGTATTATTATCATATGGAATTATTTGACATGGATGAATTTACTTTTTTTAAAATTCTATAAATTGATGATTTTGCAGTATTTATTTGTAATGATGCCATTTTTTAAGTTCCAGGTTGATTTAAGTAAAAACAGCAATAAAAACCATGGAGTGAAATGTCTCTACTGTAGGTGACTGTAACTGTAAGCAAAATTTACAGCTCTCTGAGCCAACGAAAATGTCACTGAGTTTGATTGAGCTTGTGGTTAGCTTGAACCTACGACCTAAAATAAGTGGCTCCAATTTTCTCCGCATAAGGAAGCCGCAGGAGGCTGCATGACGCTGCTGGCTTTGGCGGAGGATCTGCTCTGTGCAGGCATAGATGATGGCGAGGGGTGGTTCGCTGCCGCTGATCTTGTTTGCAGTGGCTTTGTTATGTTGATGATGGAGGTGAGAGAGGACTTAGATTATGGCCCATTTAGTCAAATTGGCGGTACAGTCTATTTTGTGGTGTAGTCTGTATTTGACACTCTTCTTGGTGATGGAAAGTAACTGGATACAGTTTGCTTATGTAGGATTTTGAGGTACCTGCACTTTATAAAGTCAACTTACAGCTACATTTATTTGACTTCTGTAGTCATCAATTACTTCACAGATTCAGATTTTGGATAGAAAAATGTTTTATGTGTTAATATAGAACCCAATAGTTTATATAAGTCGGCAGTTCACCTCAACATCAGCTACAGTGAGTGCTGACGTCAGATACTTTCAATACATTTTGCAGCTAAAACTTTTGCACTTAGGAAGAACTTTGAACGCAGGATACACAATTTTTAACTCTGTCATATTACTCCTATTTGACTTGTTGAGGGTTTGCTGACAAAATCAATACGAGAGGAACAGGCTGTCACTGTGCACGTCTAATAAAAAGTCTGACACATAAGCCCCTACAAAACTGTGAATTGTCATTATTATACTTCTATGTTTTTTATTGGCTTAAAGAAAGAAGATATATCATGTTAGTTAACAAGATTCGGAGGTGCTAGTTTTGTTACCTTTGGACAGGTGAACTGCTTTCCCCAGTTTCCAGTCTTCATGCTTAGCTAAGCTAACTGGCTGCTGGCCTCAGCGTCATACACTCCGATCATCCACAATAATTAAAATAGTAGTTTCAATCTTCTTTTCTAAACTATTAAACTATTCCTTTAAATAAAAGATCTGAATACCTCTTCCACCTCTCCATACAGCAGTGAATTTCACACAATGCCAACAGTTGGCACCAACTCACTCATCCCAGTAATCATACCTAAAATGGTGATAAACTACTTTCCGCTTCTGACTGAAAAAAAAAAATATAGAGGCTTAGTTTGTACTGAACTCGCTGATCTCTTGAATCACAGGAAGTTTTTTTGCTCGTCTCTCGCTCTCCTTATTTCTAGTCCTGTGACTTTTCATGAAAAATGTATTTCAATGCAATTTGCATCCACAGGGTTGAAGGGACATTTACATTGTTGTTGCCAAACACCATCTGGCAAACAACTACAACACGTTTACCTGCAGGAACCCAAACTGAAAAGTCTCTGTGGAAGCTGGAATCTCCTGGATTAACACTTTCTCACATTTGTAAGAAGGTTTTTGACAATTCTACGACACTAGTGTCGAACGTGATGAATGATGTGAAGAAATCGCTTGTGCTTTTTTTTTTTTTTGATGGTAGCTTGTCGGTCGTGGGTTAAGTATCCTTTCAGTCTAACAATCTGAGTTCAGGTGCATGGATGACACACACCCCACTGAAGTGTCCTTGAGCAAATCCCTGATTCCTCACACTCTCTGGGATGCTGCTCTGTAGCTGACCCTGACCTCTGACCTCTCTTGGTTGGGTCGGTGGGTGGGGGGGTGTCAAATAAGTATCATATGGCTGAAGCAACAACAAATACCACACTCTTTTCTTCTGCACACACACACACACACACACACACACACACACACACACACACACACACACACACACAACTGTGTTTACATCTGGGCATTTGGTACGATATGTAGGTCAAGCAGGAATCATTTCAATGACAAAGATTTCAGTGTTTACATATTTAAATGGAGAACAGGTTAAGGTGATGGATGGGCCTGGTAGTGACATCATGGCGGATGTGGGAGAGAGGTTTGGCGTGCGAGGTGGGAGAAGAGGGCGAGAACGGCAGAGGGATTTGGAGGACTGATGGATGTCCAGTTGGTGGCCACATCAGAGGAGCTGGGGTGGGGGTAGGGGTGGGGGGGGTGGGGGGGTGGAGGGCAAGCAGACAGCAACCGCTGCTCCCCTCCCCTCTAATCTGTGCCTGGGTAATCAGAAACACATGGCTCCCCATAATGGCTCCAGTGTTGTCCTGTGAAGTAGAGCAGGGCTGTGAGGGTCATGTACACACCAGCACACACACACACAGCCACAGTGACGATAAATATCCAGCTAACACTTCCCTTCACACGCTGCTGCACTGCACCCACATACAGTTAAGTCCCAGCATCCATGCACAACTAAATGCAACTTCTCTGCCTCTTTTTTTTTTTTATAGGCTGTTATCAAAGTGTGTCTAACTAAATAAGCCACGGATAAAAAAGAAAAACAGGGCGTGAATAATCCTGACCCGGCCTCTGAGTCACAAAAATGTGATAAAGCAAATCTGATGCAGTCTGAAAAACAGGGAAATGTTCCTGCAGGCTACTTCTGCATCGACATGTGTTTCTGTGACTGAAAAAAGAAAAAAAAAAGAAAAGAAGTGTAAGTTTACATCTCAAACAACAAAGACGTTGTAAGCTCCAGTATGTCGGTCACAGACATGACTGATTGTAGGGACAGTTGGGGTTCAGCGCACAAAAACATAAACCATCTGCTTATTTTCCTTGGGCAGACACATTCGGTCTTGTGATCATTTTCCGTCCCAATATGTGGAGTAATGCAGCAGCTCTCGCTCTCACTCTCTCTCTCTCTCTCTCTCTCTCTCTCTCTCTCTCGTTTTTTTCTGCTGCTCCAGGTTAGAGTGAGTGAGAAGCAAGGAAAGGGAAAAAAAACAAAAAAACTTTGGGTCAGCCTGTGGAATTATGTGAAAGCTGAAACCTCAAGCCACATTATGAAGTCTGAAGTCCCACTTTACTGCACAGATAGCGGATGGATGGGTGTGTGAGGGAATAAAGGACAGGGTGGTGGAGGGGGAGAGAGGGAGAAGGAAAAATAGGCTACGGAGAAAAAAAACAAGAGAAAGAGAGTGTTAAAAAGAGAGAGAGAGAGAAAGGGGGAAAAAAGAGCATCTGACTGATCTGCTTTCTATTAGCCATCCAAATCCTCTCCCCTAATACACTCGTTCCATAGAATTATGCTGACAAAGGGGGAAAAATTCAGGGCAATTTGAAGTCCCAGACAACTGTTTGCACACCCCGTCCATGTGAAAGAAAAGGAAAAAAAAGAAAAAGAAAAATCCCCATCTGGATAGAGAGAGAGGGAGAGAGAGAGAGAGAGAGAGACAGAGAGAGAGAGGGAGACAGAGACTGTGGATTACATTTCTGGCAATTCATATTAATTTGTATTTCCACATTTACAGAAGGAGTCCAAACGACAACTGTGTCTACGCGTCCTCCGGAAGTTAACTCTGGTGCATCAGTGTGGCTCACAGTAGTCTGAGATGCAGCACGGTGGGTTTGAACGAAGGTTTAGCTGTAGTTTTCAGTCTCATGCACTGACTTTAAGCACAACACCGATAAGTTCATCCTAAATCTTCAGTTTCAGCTCTGTTGACCTACTTTCAGCTCTTCGCCAGCTTGTCTGAGCATCTATCTGGGAGGTCGGCTTGTTGTGTAGTTGCGCTTAATTTGCGCATTAAGAGCGGCCCCATTTTTAGCTCAGTGCCACTGCAAGGGAGTTGCGGGTCTATTATAATGACAGTCTCAAATCGCAGAGTGCGTAGATGTCACTGGGAATCTATATACACACATTTGATGCTGGCACTTCCCTCCACCCCCCCACCCCCCTCTCTTCTGGTTTGCGCGCTGACCTCAGTTTTCAGTGGTTTTGGCTCAAGAAAAGCACCAGCTCCATTTCCAGTAAATGTCATTTCATAGTTACTGCATTTCCACAGGGCTGAGAAACAACATTTAACGTGTAAAGGAGGACTGCAATTAGACAGTGTTTCTTGCAGACAGCGCGTCGACAGGGAGAGCAGATGAAAAAAAGCATTTTCAAACCTCCTCCGGCCGTGTCTGATGCAACGAATCAGCCTGGGAAATGACTGCATTTTAGGAAATCGGGCTGCAACAGACACACATTTATGTCAGGCAGCGAAACGGTCGGGCTTTTGAAGAACAGAACAAAAAGAAAAAAGAAAAGCTAATTCACTTGCATGTCAAAAGCTCAGACTCTCTGCGAGTTATTTTCCTGAAACACCTCAATGTAACAAAGTTCATGAACTCTCACAGCATTTCGTCAATAGGTTTTCAAAACAAATAAAGGGATCTCTTCTTTCAAGATCTACTACTCGAATGGAGTGAAGTTTAATCCATTATCCAAAACTTACACATGCATTGAAAAGCTGCTCTCCACTCAGTCCGTGGTAGAATTAATATTTTCAGCCCCTTTTAAGTGAAACTCGACTCCACTTTCTTTCTGCTTTGCATTGCAGAAAATATTTGTCTTTTTCCCCCCACTCATAAATTTCTTTCTTCCTCTCCTTGCAGGGACTGAAATGGCTACCAGATGTGGTTCCAATCTGTTCCCGTTGCTGTGGAAACGCAGGGACTGGAATAGATTTTCTCAGTCCAGGGCTTTTGGCTGACTCATAGGGCCTGAGTTTTTAAAGCCTCGCTGTTTCTATAGACTTGGCAACGTGAGAGCATCCAAGCTCCAAGTCATGTTTAGACTGGCAGCCGACATGTCACTGAACCCCCTTCCCACACTCCTAACCCTGACTTTTTGACCACGCTCTACACTATCCCGATAGTCACCCCTTTGTATTCTTTTGTGCTGCAACGCCAAAGAGAATTTAGATTTCACACATCAACCTTCTATACCGAGTCAATAAAATGAGCAAAATATTACTCTAAGCTAAACTGCAGAGGGGATGTGAAAAGGCCAAGTCCCATAATCATGCACAGGCCTCTCCCATTTCAATCCAAGAGCAGCAGGCACAGAAATCCGTCGCAAGTCATACGCATACTCAGTCAACACAGTTTATGTTGTGCGGTGGTGACACGCAACACACATTTCCAAGCTGTGACTTTCCCACAACATGTCAGGGATAAAAAGCCGGAGAACATGTGTTGGTATGCTCAGCTGAGAATCTTCTCCATCTGCGAGTTGAGGACGGGCAGACAGAGGCACTTGTGTCAACATTCCTCTCTATCCTGGCAATGAATTACACTTCAAGCCATTGTCGCATTTAAAAATGAAGAATGATGAATAGATAAAAGCAGGCTAAAAGGAAGATTGATTTGGACCTAAACCATATCAACTTGTGACCTATTAAAGACCAAGACCAAGAGTAAGTCTACAGCCTCCATGTGGTGCTGTACAGCTGGGTTCTTTGAGGTAAATGCTAACACGAGCATATTAACATGCTCACAATGACGGTATTTAGAAGATATAACGTTTAGCACGTTAGTGTTGTGTGTTGGCTAAAAAAAAAAAAAAGTCCGATACAAATCCTTTAGAAAACATCAAAGTAGGTATGAGTCTGTGAAGTGGAATCAAAACCAGACTGAAGCTCTACAGCCATAACAAAACATAACACAACTCAACACTTTATCAAACATGCACGCATTCATTATACACATGTACGTAGTGAGTAGAACACCATGTCAGAACAGAAGAATCCAAAACAAAGCGGCTTCGTCTTCTGTTCCCAATTACCCATCACATGACCTATCCATCCGTCCTTACATCCATCCATCCATTCATTCATCCATCCTCCCTCTTTGCCTTGTGGCCCAGTCCTGGTTATATCCCTCTTCTCCTTGCTAAAAGAGGAGACATATGCAGCGCGTGATTAACTCCTTAGCACAGAGTTTCCAATGTTTTTCCCCTATGAAAGGAGCTCTTGTCCCCCCCCCCCCCCCCCCCCCCCCCATCCTGAAGGAGCCGAATCAACAGTCCCCTGGTTCCCTCGGGCTCTTTGAAGAGGCCGCTGTGACTGAACCACTCTGTAGGACTCCTGCCTCGTCCCTGGGACTCAGCAGTCCGGTAGCCCAGAGTCACAGGAAAGGGTCAAATATCAGTCAACATTTGAATGAATCTCTTTAGAGAATACAACAGGACATTTATGTGGTGTATTATTCAATATATCCCCTTTCACCTTATTGTTGTTTTAGTTGATGGCACACCAGAATAAGACACAGGGAAAAGAAGCCAACAAGAGGTTATGACCCCATGACAAAGAATGGGGTCTTAGTGAGTTAGTGTATGACGGCTGTCGATTTTAAATGAGGACTGATTTTTAGGTTATGGTTTGACTAGAGCTACATGTCTTGCTTTTTTTTATTCCAAAGTAGTAAATGAGGAAACACCAATTTAATGACCATACACAAATGGAAATCAAAAGTTGCTTAAAACAAACCACAAAAGACAAAATACACCTTAGGCCTACAGTTGGTAATGTTTTTGCAGCTTTTCAGGCCCATCTTTACAAAAAAATGCACTGTAAGCCTATAAAAACAGGCACGGGCCAGTCAGATAAAAATTGCCACTTCATAATTACACAATGTTATGGTTTTAAGTATATGCAATTGTTTCAACAGTGGTATCATAGTAGTATTTTACAATCCTTTCTGTATGAGCTTTTTTTTTTTTTTTTTATAGGAGGCAATGATAACAACTGGAGGGAACGAGAAAAGAAGATTACAGATTTCCTGTGCAGCTATTAATGCCATATAATTACACTCTGCGTCATGCAGTTAAGTGTTATACAAACAATAACATCAACAGAGAACAATTACAAAGCCAATGTAAACTTTACAGGAGGAGAGTACTCATACTGTAGTTTTGCTTCAGAGCCCAAAATAAGCGACATATAAAAAAAGCAAATACAACATGAAAGCCAGTTCACTGACACTAAGGAAAACAGGAGAACTAAAAAAAAAGGTCATATAAGCACAGCTTACAAAGATAATAAAAAGTACACAATGTATACAAGTAGAAAATGTTGAAAAAATAATCAAAGAAATGTGTTGTACCTTGATAAAAACACATAAAACCAAGACAAGTTTTCAAATTAGCTGTTCAGCCCAAGGCATACCAATGAACATTAACCTGCTGCATACTTTAACCTATCATCCATTGTTCATAGCTCATGCTTTAAGTGCTACTTTCAAAATAGCTATCCATCAGTCACTAAAAAAAAGCTTTGTCTTTTTGACAAACTGAATTCTTCCAGTTTCAGTATCCCATCCCACCACCTTGCTTGGTTGACTTCTTTTACGATAAACACTTGAAATAAAAGTTGGCAACAACATTTAGGCAAACGTAGCTCCTTTTGCTTAAACTGATCCACAGTTGAGGCACATTGTAACACTCGAGGTACGGTACCATTTAGTCCTATGAACAACAATGAAATGAAAGCACCTTGTTCAGAATGGATCTACTAGCTTAAGACAATATGGTCCTTAGGGGACAAAACATCTCAAAACAAGATTGTTTTTTTTTTTTTTCAAACAATACCCTGATGGTGTAAACAAATTCTTGTGAAATGATATTGACCTAGTTTCTTAGCTAAACTGAAAGAGCAAATAAAGACACATGGCTGTCTCCTCCTGTAATCTGATCTGCAGAGAGCTCTACTAACAGCCACTACTTTAACGAAACTATCTATTGCGTGTGATTTACAGGATGATATTGTCCTGCTGTATGTTTTCTTAAATGCAGCATAGGGAAACTGCAGATGTTGCTGTAATGCAGAGGAACTAAGGGAGTTTAAAGTGATTTATAAGCATGACATGAAGTGAGGACATAGGATAGCTCGGGGTTTCATTTTTGGCTTAGTGGTTTAGCTGACTGAATAAAACGTACAGTAAGAGCACATTCTGGTGATTTGGCGTTAGCAGAGGTATGAAAGAGGTTTAAAATAGCCCCCCTTTTTTGCAGAAAGATCAAAAAGCTTGTTTGGGCGAGCTTTGAGAGCAACAATAAAGCTCAGGAATTAAAGGTCCCATATTGTGTAAAGTGAGATTTCCACGTCTTTAGGTTCTATATTAATACAGTGAAATTATCAAAGCGCTCAGTCCACAGAGAAGTGAACACAGCCTGGATTCAGAAATAAATGAGCCAGCAGGATTTCTGTAACTTTGTGATGTCACAACAGAATAGTCACCGCTTTTCAGCCATGCCCAAAGCCCCGCCCACCTTGACCCACCATCCAACCTTGCAGGATTTGGTATCTTGGAGTGTTTACCTGAAATCTGCTTTATTTTTCTGATTGATCACTGAGGAAACAGTAAGCCAATCAGAAAAGAGGCCCAGAGACTCTCTTCTGATTGGCTGACTGACCTGTTGTTGCTAGAGCTCCCGAGAGAGGAGATGTAAAACTACACTGAGATGTTTTTTGGTGCTTAAAACCACAAATATATCTTCTTATGGATATGTGTAAAATATGGGACCTTTAAAGGAGACTCACAAGTGGGGAGAACATTTAAGTCATAAATGTAGCATTACGTGTGTTTTCTCTGGCGTACAAAACACTGCTAATAGCATGAGGTCACAACCTGAAACCTGCTCTAGTAGCAACATGTGGAACCGCGAAGAGTAGCTTTAACATCAAAAAATGAGGATTATATCGAACTTATATCTAACTGTATTTGTGCAAGTTGGTCCTTTGAAATGAGAAAACAAACAAAAACAAATAGCTTGCAATCCTCAGAGGATCCAAATTTTTAGTACCTTTAGTACCTGTGGAGCGCGTACATAAAAATAGCTATTTTTTTCCTGACGCCTGCATAGCAAATTATAGTTATGTAACCTCAAAAAGCAACCCATATATAAATATAGTGGTGGACATACTGCAGAGGAATAGAGATGAATGAACTATGGATAACGTCTGAGTGCCACTGTTCTCACAGTTGTGTCCGGCGTTGCCACAGGTTGTGGTGTGAGATTGATACATAGTTGTTACACAAAAAAAAAAAAAAGGATTCTTGAAATGTAATACAATGGTGTATAGAGGTCATTATAATACAACTCACCAATATGCCCTCGATTAAAAAGCATTTCTCACTCTTGGCTGGTCCTGAAGTCACAGCACACTCACACAGGAAAACGTTTAAATTCCTTGATTGAAAAACTATGTGGTTCAACAACAAATCCATTTTTAGTCTTTTTGAAATCCATCACAACATTTGTCTTTTAAAACCACTTATTTCACTACCTGCGGTGGCATGATGGCTGTCTTTTGCTGGGGCATTTTACTTTCAGGTGTATCCAAAGTACCCTCCTTGCCTTTCTTCCTGGGTGGCTTTTTTATTGGAGTCTTCTTTGGCGTAGGATCCAGCGTTGGGTCCCCTGACCTTGAGCCGTTCAAGTCCTGCTTCTCCGGGCTCTTGGCATCAGGGGTCCCGAGGTCGGTAGTGACGGGAGCCACCATCTTCTGGAGGCTGCTCGAGGTGGGCAGCAGGGGCTTGGTGGAGCCCTGCTGGCTCAATCCACTGGAGGGGGTCCTCTTGGCTTTCTGTGGAGGTGTGGGCTTCTCTCGGTGTCCCTTGGGTGTGGAGAGACCGTTGGTCTTCGTCAGGCCTGTCCCCTCGTTCCTGTTGATGCTTTGGGTTTTCTCCTTCAGCTGAGCAGCCAGCAGTGTCGCAGCCTCAGAGTTCATATGAGGATGGATGACCTTAGGGCTCTTGGGTGGCTCTTTGGGGGTCTCCTTTGGACTGTCAGCACTCTTCTTCTCAGATGAAGAGCTGTGAAAGCTACTAATCTTCTTCAGGGCATTCTGAACAACACCATTAATGTGCTCCATGTGACTGGGACTGCTGTGCTCATCCCCAGACTTCTTACCTCGCAGAGGTTTGTGTTTACTGGGGGAGCCGTTGGTGTCTGCCTCCTTCCCCTCCTGTTTCTTCTGCTGCTCGCGGTTCCTCTCCTTCATTTTCTGCCTCTCCTCACTCTTGGCTGAGCCATCGCTCGAGCTCCTCTTCTTCTCCTTTGGCACTGCCAGTGCCTTCATTCCCCCCTGTCCCTGCTGCTCTGGCTGGGGAGACCCTGTGGTATTTCCATGTATCCATGATATCTTGGGCTTAGTAGATGGGTCTGGTGGGCGTGGTTTGGGCTTGCCAGGTGAAGGTGGTGGTTTTCCATTGCGCTTGGCCTCTGGTGTAGGAGTGCCATCCCCGTCCTTGCCACTACTGTCATCCTCCTTGGACTGCTTGGAGAGGCGGGCGATGCGGGCGTAAAGAGCCGCAGTTGTGGACTCAGAACCGCTGGTGGAGCCTTCACTGTCAGAAGACTTGAGCAGGGGCTGCTCACTGCCTTCTGGTTTTGTGACACTGGTGTCTTTCAGGGAGGTGTACTCCCCTGCATCGTCCTCATTACAGACGACCTCTGGCTTCTCTGTTGCTGGGCTGGGGCTGCGCTTCTCTTTGCTTTCAGTCACAGATTCTGTGGATCGTTGGCAGATCAACAGGTGTTAGTCAAGGATTATCTATCCAGTAGTCAAAGGTAGTTCATTTTAATTCTCCTGGTTTAAACATATAAAAAGAATGGATCAAACTTTTCAGATAATATAAATAACCAGACACATTATCAATCAAATTATGTAAAGTGATGTAATTTAAGACAGAAGAAGTAACAGATATTTCGAGTTCAATTCATAAACAATGAAACAAACTGTGGCTCAAATCAATACATTTTGTGGTTTAGTCTTGTACAGGGGCCAGCGAGTAACTTTTGCCTCGAGACAATTTTTAAAACATTAATATAAGTAATTGATTGATAAAAATGCAGCTGGAGTTTGCTTTGTTACTCTTCACATGTGTGTCGCTGTGGCCCACAGTCTATTCTATATGTTTTGACTGATTTATTGAACTGATGTTATTTTTCACACATCACATGTGTGCTATTTCAGAGGTCTGTCAAACAAGCAACAGAACCTTTGGAACTTCCAGAACTTTTCAGAATAAAACCTCACAATAGCTTGAAATAAAGCATTGCTACAAAAATAAAATAAAAATTGGTTGAGAGGAAGTGATTCTGTGGGAAACTGTTGCTGCCATGGTGGAGATCTATTTTAGCACCAGGCGCTGTCCAGCTGGCACTGCAGCCCGCGGCCTGATTCCTGAATGTTTGTGTCTGTCATTCACTCTCAACATGGGTAAAAGTATAATAAGCTTTCTTGCTTTCTTCATGAAGGGGTAAATTCTCTATTTGGACATTATAGCTAAATCTGGGACTGTCAATCCTGATTATCAAAATAATCTGGCGGGCCAGATATTATTATAGGCGGGCCACTTTTGGCCCTTGGGCCGCCCGTTGCCGACCACTGGTCTAGTATGACCACTAGCTCATCGTGACTAATGTTTGCTATTGTTAGCCAACTTTCAAAACAGTACACATTGCTTGTGTCACAGACATTACTGAGTTAGTTAACCGACTTGATGATTCTCTACTTGTGCTACTATTACATTATGTTTTATCATTTACTTGACTGTTTTATGTCAATAAAAAAAGTTTGTTTTCTTTATTTTGTTATGTTTTTTCTTATTCTACTTTATGATAGAGGCCGTTGCGTGCCACACAGACTGTAAAACTCTTTGAGGCAAAATTGTTGTTTGTGATTTTGAGCAATTATATCTACAATGATATTGTAGAGAACAGACTACATAGATTTTAAAAATTCAAGAAAAAAACTTCTTCTAAAGAGGGTGTTACATCTCTGATCTTCACAAACAGCAGCATTTCATTGTTTTTTCTGCAAGTAGACATTATTTTCTTTCCACCATAAAAAAAAGCGCTCACATATTATTTAAAGAGTGATATCTGCACCGCTTCATTTGTTGGTTTGTATACACATACTTGAGAACTGGAGCAGCTCCACTGCACAAGATCCTATCTGTGCAAACTCTAATTCAAAACCCTTTCATGATGTTGACTGTAATCATTTTGTGCCTGAGGCTTTTTTATTCACAATCAATTGTTTCAAAGCCCTTGAACCATTCATGGGGAGAATGAGAACAAAACCTAACTACTAAGAGAGCACTAAAAAATACATTAGTCACACACACACACACACACACACACACACACACACACACAAAATCCCCACAAACAAAACTTGACTTGCGCTGTCAGACTTTCAGAATAGAAACTGATGGAACGGGTGTTTTCCACCAAACTTCAAGGACCTAGTCACTGTTTGGATTTGTGCCATATGCTGACTTGACTATTCCATTTCCTGTTTATACTCCCCTTGGTCTTGAAGCAAAACCTGGACCTAGATGGCATATGATAAACTGCCAACTATCTCTGTAATGAGATTTACAGAAATGGGTTGAGTCACTGCACGGCACAGAGGGGTCTTGACTTCTTTTGAAACTTGTCCATCAGTGTGTGTGTGTGTGTGTGTGTGTGTGTGCGTGAAGGGCCCTACATGCCAAAGACAAATTATGGATTTATGTGCGTCATTCCAGATAACTAAACAGTTTATTTATCCTTACGATGACTCACCTTCATGGGGCACACAGTAAACTGGCCCGTCATCTCCGCTCTCAAAGGAAGAGAAGGACTCCTGGGATGACCAGGAGGAGGGGGAGGGCTGCTCGGCCACTGAGGGGGGTTCGATGAAGCTGCAGTTGAAGGTGTTCTCTGGGTCGTGGTGGGCTACTGAGAACAGAAAACAAACGCAGAAGCCAAAAGGTCAGCCAGAGGGTATTGTACTGTGTTACAAGAACAACAGTCTGTTCCCACTCACTCTCACAACTGCAGTGGAGTCGTACAAAGCGTTGGTTTAAGTGAGTCTGTGGAAAAAATTGGGTTTTACTGGTTTTGCATGCGAGTTAAACACTCACAACATTATTGGTTTTTGAAATCAAATGTAGATTTTTGTTTTTCACGAGCTGTTCAGTATTTTCATCTAATGATGCCATAAGCTAAAGCGATTCAGGTTTTTTTCTTCGCAAGTTATAAGAAAGAAACAGCATTCGGACCATCAAATGAGACAGAAAGTCTCAATTAACCTAAGACTAACAGCATTGTTCATGGTGGGTCAACAGCTCCTTGTGACCCAAACTACCTGGGAACCAAGAAATACTTTAAAGGTCCCATATTGTATAATATATATTGATATTTCCATGTCTTTTTTGATTAGAAAGCAGGTCTAGGCTCTGTATTAATACTGCGGAAGTATCAAAGTGCTCAGTCCACAGAGATATGCACACAGCCTGTATTCAGAAACTGAGCCTTAAAATGAGCTGTCAGGATTTCTATAACTTTGTGATGTCACAACAAAGCAGTCACCACTTCTCAGCAATGCCCCAACCCACCTGGACCCACCATCCAACCTTGCAGGATTTGGTTTCTCTGAGTGTTTATCTGAATTCTGCTTTATTTTATTCGATCACTCAGAAAAGAGTCAGCCAATCAGAAAGAGGCCCAGAGACTCTCTTCTGATTGGCTGACTGACCTATTGTAGCTACAGCTCCCGAGAGAGGAGATGTAAAACTACATTGAGATGTTTTTTGGTGCTTAAAACCAAAAATATGTCTTCTTATGGATCATCATCCATTACTTTACACTTTTCTGGTAAAGTTTTGGACCTTTAAAAGATTACCACAGAAAGCTAGTACATAGAGCAACAGCGCTTAAAAGAATCTATGATTTTCTTTGAAGTGATGATTCAGTATTTGGGGAAAAACAGCTCTTTCTGAGAGTGAGATGAGAAGATCGATATCAATCTCATCTCTGTGCAATAATTTCGAAGCTAATAAGCTTAACCTAGCGTAAAGACTACAAACAAGGAGAAACAGGTAGTGTGAACACCTGCTAGCCTGTGCACAATCAGTGTTGCTGTGCTGATTTCATTTAATTTCTTAATGTGGTTTTCTTCCGTACTTAGATGTTGAGCTTTTGGCTGGCTTTTTTTCACCATCTTCCACAGAATCCTCTCCCACAATGATATGTAGGTCAAGTCATGTTTCTCTCTCCCTGTCTCCCTCCTGCTCTCTCCATCCTCCTTCCTTCCTCTCCTTTCAGACACTGCAGTATTCTGCTGACCCTTCAGTCTCAGGACAGCTGTGGTTTCTGAGGGATACTTGTGGCCGATCTTCCCATCT
Organism: Seriola aureovittata; assembly: GCF_021018895.1. Taxonomy (NCBI): domain Eukaryota; kingdom Metazoa; phylum Chordata; class Actinopteri; order Carangiformes; family Carangidae; genus Seriola; species Seriola aureovittata. Next base: position 20,803,344 of record NC_079368.1, read on the forward strand.
GGCATGAACGGTTCTGGCATAAACTGTACTGGGCGTTAACTCGACATGACCGACCACATCAGATGCTCCTGTTTACATGCCCGATGACACATGGGTCCATCCGTTTGTTTAGACCTCAGATAAACCCTCCATGCAAGGAATCCCGAACAGTACCCTGGCTAGGAACAAATCCCAGCTCCTTAGCTGTTGTTGTTTGACTAACTAAAAAGAGACAAGCTACTTTTAGAGATCTACTGCAGGGCTTTCGCAGTGTCAGATGAAAAATTGTATTTACTTTGTATTTCATCTGCAATATCAGTATATGAGAAGCCCATGTTACTTTTATTTCACACAGCTTTATTTGGATTCGCACTGCATCTTCTCTTGTTAATATTTGACATACATACACTTTTAAAATGCAACTTAACAAGAAAATCTTGACTTCGACAAATCTGTTTAGAGGTTCTTCTCCCCGTAAAGTGTAAACTGAACATATCTGATTTATTTTTCATTCTCAAACTGCTCTGATGTTTATTCTCTTCCTTCCTGTGTCCATCCTTCTGCTCACACCATGCGACTTTGTGTTGAGCCTTTCTTGCTTTCAACATTGTCTCAAACAGCAAACAGATTTAGTCACGGTCATATCACAAGTGGGTTATAGACCCTGTGTTTCTATGTGCTACATCGTTCGTACAAAGCCATTTTCAAAGACTTTGTTTTTTTTAATTTTATTTTGATGCTGCTGAGTTTTATCTAGTTTTCCAGATCACAGATTTTAGCTGCAGGTTGCTTCTTCAGATGATCTGGTGACATGTTCATAAGTAATTATCAGGTTAATTAGGTTCATTTTTATTGCTACACTGACCTAAAACCATTGCTCCTTAAAAAGATTTTCTTACATTTATCCTCAACAAGTAATCTAAACCTCTGTCCTACATGTTCGAGTTTGGGAGTCTAATGTCTGTGAGTTACTTGTAGGGTGGATAATCTCAACACAGGTGCAACATGTCTACCATAAACAAGTACAGATGTGTGTAAAAAAAAAAAAGGACATTTAGACCAAAATAACAAATGTGTTGGATATGTATGTAGAGGGTATTTTCATTCAAGGGCACTCGACTATGTGAGTATTTAAAGATATCCTGTTTGCCGTACATTTGTAATTAGGACTGCAGTGACTACACAAATGTCTAATGTGGCACTAATGTTCTCATCGGATTCAAATCAGCTTTGTGTGGATGCAGTATATTAATAACACTATACATAATAACAATATACAGTATATAACAGAAAACAGTAAAATATTTATCTAGAGGAGTGGATGACACAAAATATTTGTGCGAGGAATAAATAAATGAATGAGACAGCGTATGAACTCTATCTACACTTCTGGCCTTGCAGGGTCGTTACTGTGCAGCAGCAGGCAGATAGGCAGAGGCCGAGGAATGTAGAGCAGCTAACCTATGCAGAGACTTCAGCTAAGTTAGTCAACAAGCTAACACATGGGCATTTTGCGACATTAGTTGTACGCAGTGATGAACAACTGCTGCCCTTGAAAGCTGCTCCCTCCAGACTGCGGGTCTAGCGGGGCCGATCGCTCTGCAGACTGGATGCCACTGTGATCCCTCCCTACATGGAGGCCGACGCACAACAGGGCATTATTGACACATCCCAGCTGCAGAGCTCCACCACCACAGTTGCTCGGTAAGGGAGGGGGTTGGGGGGGGGGTGTACAGACCTGGGGCAGTGGAAGTCTAGAGGCTAGAGACCTGGGTTGGAATAAGAAGGCTGCTAAGTTCAAATGTCTGGCCCAGCTGTGGAAATCTGGGCACAGAATGGGGGATATTAGTTGCCAATAATAATAGGAATCAATATGTTTCAGCCTTAAATAGCCCATGTCAGGGTTACTGGATTGCATGTCTAAACAGTTTAGACAAATACATTACACATCCAACATGGCCACCTCAGAGCCTACAGAGCAGACACTGATCACTGTTAACTGTTAACACATACACTATTAAGACTTTTTCTGCCTTTTTATTAGGCAGCTCACAACTGCATGAAAGTGAATCTGAGAGTGTTACTGCAAACACATTTCCAAACCCAGCCAACTTTCCCTGGATAAATTAAGATGAAAAAAGCAGGTGGTGCAGCTCTCAGCACTCACCCATGGGGGAAGCATTTGGACACAGAGGATGTAAGGAATGCCGCACAGACGCGATCTGTAGGGCGTGGAGTAAATATGCTCAGAATGGAATGCCAAACTACAAGCAAACAGTGGTAGTTTTGCCAAGAGGGGAATAGGTGACAGTGTGTTCATGTGGCTATTTCTCTGAGGCTAACTATGCTAACAGAGGAGCAAATGTTGTCTTCCTCCCCTGCTTCCCCCCACGTTCCTTTTTCCTTTTCTCTTGCCACATCTGTTGCCACTGACCCTGGTGTGGATAAATCACAGTTCTGACACGGACTGGGGTAAATTTGACCACTTCCTGTTTCCAGCCCCTTTGGGCCCCCTCTGGAATGTGTATGTGTGTACGTACGTGTGTGTGTGTGTGTGTGTGTGTGTGTGTGTGTGTGTTTGTGTGTGTGTGTGTGTGTGTGTGTGCGTAGGACTGTGTAGTCCCAGTCAGCGTTAGGCTGTCCTAATGTTGACAGACCATGTTTGTGTGGGTAGCCCAATGGAAAGGAAGTAGAAGACAGACATTGCTCAATTGTAATAGATAAATGGGTCCATGTCTAATTTGTTCTCTGAAAATGTAGTAATTCTTACTGTAAAAGACAAAAAAATGTTAAATTGATTATTTGTAAAGGTGTTTGACGCAGATGACATTTGGGATCTGGCACACTGCTTCAGGCCTTTTCCAAACAAACATACTGATGTCCCACACTGTCATGACAAAGGCAACTCTGTTCCAGTGTTGTATTTTGAACTGAGAAATACTGGAGACAGATTCTAGGTTAAATAATCAGCTGGATAACCGAGGAGGCACGTGCTGCTCACACAAGGGAAAGAAACCAGGTCATCATGTTTTAACTCCTTCCACACCACACTGACTTCAACAGACCTCACCACCCAAATTGTAATGTCACATAGTGACAATCAGGAAGCTCTGCAACACTGAGCAATCAATGTATCACTGAGTCTACAAGATGTCAGAAAATTCCCATTACAAGTCCTCAGAGTCCCAAGTCCACATCTTCAAATTGCTTGTTTCAGTCCAAAGATTTTCAATGATACAAAACAAACAAGAGCAGCAAATCACTGTATCAACAGGCACTGTTTTCTTGATTAACAATAAATTGACTGTAAAAAATGGCTGTACATTAAGTTTTGGTCAGAGGACTAATCATTTAATTGACTGATTGCTTCAGCACAACTGCAAATGTCATCCCAATATTCTGTCAGTGTTAGGCATGATTGATATCCCACTTCAATTAGGGAATAAAAAGCTTTGCACAATAATAGCTCATCTAAGAATAATTTCATGTATTGAAAATATTGGATTTCTCATATAGAAATTTGTATATTACAGAAAAATATTGCTGCTGTTGTCTGGTAAGTACATAACAACACATTAATCCTGGAACTGCATGTACAGTCCCAACAAAGAATAATCATTATATTGTATAGAGATAAAAGAGATGAAACATCTGCAGCTAACGGGGTCAAGAGGTCAGTTTTCCAGATAACTGTATTTTTAAAACTACCTAAGAAAAACATTGAACAAAAACAGCCATGTTAAACCATGTGTGATGGGGTTTAAAAGATCAGCATATCTCCTCTGTCTGCTATAGAGAAAAGGGGTCACAGACAGATCTGTCACACACCACGAGACCTCCGCATGGAGAGCAGCAGAGCCGCAGTGTCCACCCAAACAGTGCGGCCTTTGATAGCACGTCACTCACCACCACCCGGGCCCCCCGACAACCACTGGCCGTCTTTTAATAACACAGCCTCCTCGTCAGCCCGAGAAAAGACGATGGAAACGAGCAAAGAAAATGGTAAGAAAAAAAAGCCCCAGTTTAGGGTTGTAATAATATGAACACATGGCATTTGAGGGTGCCAAGAATAATAAGGGGCTCTAAAACCAGTGCATTCCTTTCAAATGAAACCCCATACTCGCCTGGCAGCCACCATACACTTTTCAACCCTATTCATCTTCTAAGAGGCAGACTAAGGTAGCACTGAAGTAAAATGCTCAATCTGACTGTCATTGTCTCTGCCGTGTTCAACTGAAGACATTTAAAAGCACTAATAGCCACAGTTTTTACATTCTCTGACATGTCCATTGTTATCTCAAAATCTCAATAAGTAAGTTAATTAGGCATTGGCTATTGATGAAGCTAAGAATGATGTGACTTTCTTTAACTTAACTCAGCCACTTTAGCATACAGTGCTGTACAAGCACCAGAGAGAAACATTACATAAACTGAAGCAGCTTCCGGCAGCTCTGCGGTGGAGTATGAGAGAGAGAGAGAGAGAGAGAGAGAGAGAGAGAGAGAGAGTTCTGGGGCTTACCGACTACTTTGGGCAGTTTCTGTCGCCTCAGTGGAATACGGGGAAGTTTAGTGCTGATTCGGCTGAATCGTCCACACAGGATCCGCTTGGCTTTTTTGCTGTTGGTAGAGTTGTCTTGGTTAGGATTGAAAAGGGATGACGCCATGGAAATCCAAATGAATCATTCAGAAGAGGCATATTAAACCTGGCCCTGTGCCTCTTTTGAGGGCTCCCTGGCTGCTCACATTGCTACGTCAATACATAAAAGAACTCAGAATACATCTTATATGCATTTACTCATTTACCATCCTGGTACCTGTGAAATAAAGCAGAAAAGATTCTCTATTTTTCATAACCTATTCAAACCTCCTCCAAATAGGAACTTGAGCCCCCATCGTGGACTATTGAGGCGAAGACACCCGTCTGTCACTCACTTGTGGTCGTCTTTGTGTCGACACAGGCAGCAGCAGCACAGCAGCGAGAGCAGGACAATCAGTAAAAAGGAGACCAGGGTTCCAGCCGCAATCACACCCATCCGCTGGTTGGGCTCTGAAAGACGAGATGCAGAGAATTCTGGGTGTGCCACACTGGCGCAGGGAAGCTCTGAAATGCCAGTTTCAACAAATCTCCCTCTCTGTCATCGCAAGCACTAAAAAACATTGGCATGTAGAAAATCATCATGATTTACTAAAAACTACATTCAGACGACTTGAGTATGGGGTTAAACTCACTGTGCATCATTTTTATCGATGTGATAGTTAGCTTCTGTAATAAAGATAGAGCATATTGCTTCGTTAATAATTGATTCTCAGTAGCTGATCTGACATGAAGCATCTCGGAGGAATTGAGATTGCAATGGGCTGAAATTCGTCACAAATAATTCACTATTAATCTTATCTCTCTCCAGACACAGGATCACTTACCCTTTCACTGCTGATTTCCTGCAAGCAACTTCTTCCCTCCACCCCCCCTCTTTACTACACATCCCCTCACCGTAACTCGATGATTTATTAGCCCCCCCCCCCCAAATGGGATACACCCCAAAGATGATAACTGCTGTATTGCATAAGTACGGACGACATTTGGCACTTGCAAGGACAGATGACACCAGAGGAAAGGCAAACCATCAGTAAAGGGGGTAAATAGTGGTGGTGGTGGTGGCCCCTGGGTATTTGCAGCTGTCACTTGAGGCTGAGATGAATTGTTAGGCTGACTGGGTGTGGCATGTTGTTATTGCTGGTTTGTGAGGGAGGGGAGTAAGGTAAAGTGACAAGGTCTTATAATATCACTGACCAACCTCCGCCCGTCATGTTCACGGGCCAGAATCGCTGCTACCTACACACTGATATCCTCTCCTGCCTGCCTCCAGTCATCACTTTTTCCTCTACTCTCTGTCTCCAAGTTCTTTTTCTCTTCTTACCCCCCCCACCCCCCCCTCCCTCCCCCTCTTCCTCTCGCTCTCTCTCTAGCTGGACAGGAACAAAGCCAATAAACACAGCCATAAAAAGGACACCGGTCTGGGTCTGGAAACGCTATCAAGGCCCCGCTACGTTAACTCTCCTACTACACACGCTGACCTGAATAGATGTGATTGTTGGTACTCGGTGTATACAGCCAACTATTAGACATTTAATACACAGGCAGCACCAGTGGCATCTGGCTTTTAGGACAAACAGCTTTAGAGGGTTAGAACTGTTCCTGTTTGTGCAGTATGAGAGTAAAAAAATATCTGTTTTGTCTCAGAAAGAGGAGCATTACTTAGAAAAACACTAGTTTCTGACTGCTGCAGTTCACGGAAACCCCTTAAAAAAATCAACTCCACGAAGCATGTGGTTACTGTTGAAAAAAAATGACGGGTTTCTTACGAAGATAGCAGGCACCAGACACAGGATCACAGTTCTTGTCGTGGCAAGAGCAGGTCTGGTTGCAGTTCACTCCGTACTGGCCAGGTTGACAGGTCATATTGCAGCTTGAGTATCGAGAGGAGACAAAAACAACATCTGTTTAATGTCCATTCCAAGTGACAGATGTGCAAAATGGGACACGGAAAGAGGAAAAAAAAAACAAGCATTTTTTATTATGTGATGGAAGTTTATAGGAATTTTACTTTTCTATTCCCAGAGTGTGCTTTATCAGTATCTGTAAAAAACATGCCTCAGAAAACACAAGCTCACTCCTTCAGGTCCCAAGATATATAAGTGTGTGACAAATGCAATATGAAAGGCATCAATCCTTTTCACTACGCACGGTTTGCTGCCCAGGGCCAAAAACTGAGGTTTTTTTTTTTTTGGATATTAGGTGTCTTATGACTTACTAGGTGCCGTAAAAGCCCGGGTCACACAGGCACTCTCCAGTGACAACGTGACAGATGCCGTTAAAACAGTGGCTGCAGTTGTTCTCACAGTTCTCGCCGTACGTGCCGTTGGGGCAGCGCACCTCGCACCTATGACACACACAAGGAATGCCATGATTGCAGTCATTTTCAAAATTACAAGAATGAGTCATGGGCATTATCACAGTGTGGAAAATGGTATTATAGCAGCTACTACTTAAAGGCACAGCCATTATGTTTTGTTTTTTTTAAATGATAAAGCTTTATGGGAACAACACAATACTGGCATGTTTTGTACATGCTTCTTTTACAGTTGTGCTGTGGGTGTTTTTCGTACCTGTCCCCAATCCAGCCGGGGTTGCAGTGAGAGCACTTGCCATGAATGGGGTCGCAGTGGTGACCGTCTTTACAGGTGGGACACACTTCCTGGCAGTTTTCGCCAAAAAAGCCCTTGGAGCAGAGCTGATCACACCGTGTCCCGTTCCAGCCTCTGTCGCAGGTGATGCAGCGTCCCTCCGTCACCTTACAGGGCTGCTGGCCCTTGCAGTGCCCACACCTGTGGCCGGCCAAAGAAAGCAGAGAAAGGAATTCTCATTTATCTTGTTTACACAAATCTGATCCAAATGTAATGAAACCGTTAAGAGGATCTGAAACATGATGAAAGCCATCTGTATTTGCATGCTTTGAATTTTTGCTCTAATGATCATTTAAAGAGGGAGATAAACAACACTGAACTCTCGCTGTGTTCTTTTTGGTTCATAGCAACTGCATCGTGTGAGAACGGCCCGGTCCATGGAAGGTAAAGCACTTAGCCTGAATTGCTTTTACATGTTTGCTGATGATTATGGGATAATGTGAATACCAACTCCTAAATCTCACTTTATTATTGCTCCATTAAGTAACATGTTCAAATATTTTAAGGGTTATCAGCTGCAGCATATATCAAATCTTATTTCCTATCAAAACCACAAAACCGCACCATAATATGTATCGGACAAGGGACCTGAACATTAGGCATCTGTAAAACTGCATGTTTCCTGTGTTTTTGAAATGGTACATTTGCTCTGCCAAGTTTCTTCCCCCCACCTGTTCCTGCAGTTTTGACCATAGAATCCAGCAGGACATGGTTCCCTGCAGAACTTCCCACGGTATCCTGGTGTGCAGGTACATGAGCCATCGGCTTGATTGCATTTGCCGTGGATGCACTGGCAGTATCGCTCACACCGTGGGCCCCACAGCCTCTCGCGGCACTGGCAACGTCCCGTGAACTGGTCACACGGTGAACCGTTACAGTTACACTGGATTGCACAGTTCCTCCCCGTCCAGCCGGGGTTGCACATGCAACGCCCTGTCATGTTATCACAGATGGAGTTGATGCTGCAGTAGCAGTTGTTGTTGCACTGGGGACCCCAGACGCCGGGGTGGCATGTGCATTTGCCCGTCTCTTGATCACATTTGCCCTTTTGGCATAAGCATGCGTTCTCGCAGTTTGGTCCCCAGCGATTGTGGTTGCAGGTGCACTCGCCGGTCAAGTCATCGCACTGGCCGTTGGGGTAACAATTACACTTCCCCTTGCAGTCAGGGCCCCAGAACTGGGCAGGGCACTCTGTAAAAAGACAGTGATGTAATCAGGAAACAAGCAAGAAGTCTTTTGACTTGTTAAATATCCTTAAACAAGAGTGAGAGTCTACTGCCATGCTAGCAGCAGCAGTACCTATGAGGCTATAGATAGACACAGTAGAGTGCCAAATCAAGTCATGCTGATGTTTAGCAGGTATAATATTTACTGTGGTCACCATCTTAGCTTAAAAAATGAAGGAATTGTAGGTATTTGGTCATAAACCAAACTATTAGACAAATGAAAATGAGCAATCCATCTTGAGGGGGAACATCAATGTGTTTACCACATTTAATGGCATCCGCTTAATGGTTGTTGAGACTTGAGAAAGTTACAGGATCAGTCATCAGATTCATCCTCTGGACACCATGAATAGTGGTACAAAGTTTCATGGTCATCCATCTAATATTCCTGGACCAGCTGACTGACAGACCAACATTGCCTTGTTGCTGGCATGATTAAAAACCCCAAATTCTACTCATCCTATAGTTTTCCATTTTCAGTCGAAGCTAAAAAATGTGACCTTTTAACATCAAAGCCAAGAGGCAAAAGGTAGAAATGCTGATTAAAAAAAAGGAAAAATAATGCTTACTAGTGTCACAGCTAGCTCCAAAGTATCCGTGACGACAGCGGCATTCATTCGGCCTGACACACACCTCATTTTCCTTGCAGGTAAAGTTGCCTTCACAGAGAGCTTGAGTGGACAAGAACAGGCCACATTATTCAACTGGCTCGCACAATGAGCTGTGTGATAAATTTTAGTGCTACGTTAATGTAAGGGTTGTACATACGTGTCAGGCATTCATCCCCTAGCTGCCCCCATCCACCGCAGCACACCCATCCCGATGACCTGGAAAAACAGAGTCGGAATGAGAGGGACAAGATGAAGCACCTAACTGAAATGCGGTCAAAACAAAAACAACATCCACACCCAACCCGTGCTTCTTTGATCTCACACTCCTTATTGATGTGGCTTCTGCAAACGTATGCCGGGCATGGTACATGACGCATATGCTTAGCACATGGTTGCATAACTTTCTGAATATGGGTCATTCACATCCAACTGTATTCGGTACTCAAAAAGGCCCTTAACCCCTGAATCTGCAGTTTATCGGATTCTTTGGCTTTCCACAGCCTTCGGGGAACACTGCAAGAGGAGTATGAATATTCAAGGGAAATATTTAGCAGCCACGTTTTCTGCCTGTCAGGAAAGGACGGATGCGTCTCTTCTTCCTCCCACGCCTGTGACCTCCGTGGGGCCCCTGCAACACGTCAGCTTCCCTTAAAGCGTTTGAAGATGGCAGTTTGCTTTCAGTCAGTGCGCAGAGAGCAGAGCTGGTTTTTTTAATCCTAAAATAGGCACGTGGTAGATAACACAGGCCTAACCTCTGTATGCTTTCACTTGTTATGAAGGAATAAATAAGCCTTTTACCACATATAACACGGCGTTGGATTGAACTTTTAGTAGCTGTGCTGCTTCAAATTCTGACAAACTCCAGATAAAATGTATGCAGTTGACCCTTGTTGACCTTTACCACACAGCCAGTCCATGTCTGCACTCAGGGAGAAAGATTACATTCACTTTTTTGTGCCATTAATGCAATGTTTTGAAGCAAAGCTGAGCTCCTGTTTGCCTTTCATTATTACATAAAGAATGTACCAACTAACTTTGCCAAGGATTTCAATAGCTGCTCTTTCACTGATTCAAAAACACATTTTTCTACATCAGTACTGAAAACATCACATGACTAACAGCTTTTTTTTTTTGTTCCCAAACAGTTTTTTAGGAACACGATTCTGGAAAACAATTAGTGTTGAAGGCATCATCAGTTAGGATGTATTGCCATTCCGGCTACAGCAGCTGATTTTGCAGTGCTCAGACACGTACTGGAAAAACTGACTGGTGATGATAAATGCTGAATTACTTCCCTCTATTCATTTGATTCAAGTCAGAAAAAATAAAAACATAATAATGGGCATAATGGGAAAAACAAGCAAGCAGAGAGTGGCGAGTTCACTGCGATGAATAGTTGAATACTGGAAGGAGGGCAAAATGTCCTATATTATATATATATATATATATATATATATATATATATATATATGTATATACACTGCATATATCACACTGAAAACTTCACAAAGCACAAAAATAGACTGTACTTTTTGGGGGTAAATGACAATTTGTTGCCCCGCAAAGCACAGGAAAATCTATGAGGTGACAGGACAACTTCCAACTTTTGAGGAGCAGCTCCTGATTACATTGCATTTCATTCTGACTGCACTGAAAAAAAAAATGCAATGTGGCTTTTCTGATAAGCTATTTTCAGTTTTGCTCCAACAACTTTGACTGCAAAGGAAAATATAAAAATATTCTTTTTTTTTAAGTTTACAGAGTCATCAGTCCCAAATGTCTGTAAAAGAGGTCAAGTTATGTTACAGGAAATAAGAGATACTTCAACAAACTGTAAGCACATGATTTCTTATCACACATCTGTTACAGCATATTGGAGGTTGAGCCCTGGATTACATTTGCTGCTTCTTGCCTACCACAGTCTCAAAAGTCATAGACATCTGTCTAACAAGCTTGGACGCTGCAGTCAGCAATTGTGGACTTGGATGTTTTTCTTTTTACACTGCAGACATTCAGGCTCAGCTGTTTTCCTAGAGGTCATCAAGAAGTGCTTTTATGTGATTATTTCTCACATGCTTGATATTTATGATATCAACTGATAACCGAAATATGTTCTTTTAATAATAATAATAATATAATAATAACTTCTCTCAACTGTCCAAAACTTCAACCACAGTGTGGTTATCAAACTGTGCCACGAATGCTGTGAAGGTCAATCAGAGCGCCCCCTACAGAGCAACAAAACATTGCACTGCATCTGTTCCAGATGTACACATCTGTATAGCTGCTCTCTTCAATGGGCTCCTCCTCCTGCTATACAATGAACATGTTATATGTAGAAAGGAAAGAGGTCAAAGTGAAATAATGTGTTGAAAAATAACAGTGTTGCTAAGACTTCTTGATATATTGAAACTTTTAAAAAAGTTTGGTGATTTCACAACAAGTTAACGGTGACTCATTCTAGTGAGAACCGCTATTCGTGCAGACGGTCAACACTGCAAAAAATGTCAAAAGTATTAATCCCTCGTACTTAGTTTTAAAACACATTTTTCTTCAAAATAAGTGAGGAATGAGCAGATACCACTTGTTTTCCTTGCAAGCCCAACTCTGGTTGGACTATTTTCAAGAGAGAAATAAGGCAGAATGGGGCAGAACTTATAAACAAGTTGATTTTTCATTTACTACCAGTTGAATAAACCCTTATTTTCCTCTGCAGTGATGCTTACCCAGGTGCTTTGCATACATTCCTGCCTTTAGGGTTGAGTTCTTGGCTGAAACTTGAGCAAAAGAAGAGACAAACCACCGCAACGACAGCAAAAGAGTTCTTCACTTCCATTGTACAAGCAGCAGCATCCTTCTAGACGCCGTTTTTACTCCGCATTTCCCTCCTCCAGAACTAACAATGGTGGCTTTTCACTTGTGTTAAACACTCCAAATTTCTTTCACGCACATAATCCAGATGTATCTTGCTTTAGAAATACGAAATCCTTAGGTCTTTGAGGTGTTTTAAAAAGTCTTGCGACCACCTACGCCATCGAGAAACTCAGCAGCAACAAAAGTGTCCAGCGACAACAATCCCACCATGTGAAAAGTCACAAAACCAAAACTCGACAATCACAGTTTTCTTCATCAACCTTCTTCTCCTGCAGTGCGCCATTTATTCCATCAAAGTTTCTGAAAGAAGCCATCATGCAAAGCTCAAGGGTCCAGACACATAATGACACAGAAATAACTTTTTTCTTTTCCAATATAATGTCCTCAACGCGTGCGGAAACCTGTGGATTGATGGTAATCTTGACAAAAAAATATTGAGACGAATTAGCTGCCTTTCGCTTTGTCCTCTCTGAGGAGACGCGCTTAATCCGTAACTTTTGTCCTCTCTTGCGCTCTCAGGAGTGGCAGGAGGGAAATTCCTGATTTGTTACTCTATCTTTGGCTTTGTGCGCCATGTGTGCGCCACCAAATTTACATACGCCAGTGTGCAACAGGGTCTGTTTTAATGGCCCTGGTTAAAAAAAAAAAAAAAAAGTCTTATGGACTGATTTATGGACAATTTTCATTTAAACAAACAAAACGTTAACGGAAGCAATTACGACGAAAAAGCATTGCTCTCATGAAATGAAAATTATCACTGTTGTCACTATTGTCATTGACAGTCTTACATTTTAAGTGTTTGAAATTCATCACAAAAGATTTACAATTATATTTTTAAAATGATTTGTAGAATAGTAACGCACTTGAAAACACTAATTTACTGTAATCTTAATTTAATGCATGAAGAAAGTCTGTGTGCTTTTGAGTGTGGGGGGTGGAGGGGGCAGGAGTGCAACAACTACATGTGAAACAATGGCTCCCCCATCTGTTAACAGGAACAAAGTGATTCTGGCATATGGCACCTCCTGGATTAAATCCTGTAAATGCAACTCCAAGGTCTCCTCAACACTGACAGCGGTAGAAAGGAGCCAGGAGAAATATGTTTTTTTATTGATCATATTAGATGAATAATGACATCCAGTCCAATACCTTTTTCCAACAAATAGTTGCACAATCATACGCACACCTCATTCCAGTGGTAGGCTTTGTGGATTTCCAGGGGTCCTTGCAAGGATTTAAGTCCAAAATAAAGTTATTCATGACCCTTCTACAAAATGTTATGACATGTTTGTAATTTAATTCTACTAGTGTAATTCATGATCCATAAACAAAACCCACTGCCAAAATTTTAAAAAGACGAATGTTCATGACCAAGTTTGACTGGTCTTTTATAAATGACTCCAAAGTTATAAAGAATAATTATTTCAAATGTTGACTAATTCATTTGATGAAGAAAATACACAAAAGGTCTTTAAGTTAATGTGCATTGCTATGCCTGCCTGCAATTACTTATATATAACTCAAACATGACATTATCTGCATTGAAAATTATGCTAAAAAGGTAGAGTAGGCTACTCAGAGTAATTTATTGCTAATGTGGCCATGTGAGGGCAAATATGAGGCTGATTTACGGGTATCAGCAGCTCTCTCTCATTTTCAGTGCTTTCCAAAGGGGTGTGGTCTTTTTCCTTGTAAAATAGGTTTTTGAATTGTTTGTCTCAAGACAACCAGTGGTCTAAGAAATATCTAGGTCCTGTAGTACAAGTAGCTACAGTATATGACACAATAGATATATACTGAATTACAAGTAAAGAACAACGGTCACTCAAGTAAAAGTCGAGTACTCATCATACAGAGTGAAATATTATATATTATTATACTAACATTCATATAGCTGATAATATTTATCATTGGATTACTTGCAGTCTCTGGCTTAGTTTTGTTTGTTGTTTTTGGTTCTTAATGTATTTATCTGACTTGTTTTCATGAACTGTCTCTATCAAACAATTTTAATGTTGTAACTGGACAAAGAAGAGCTAATTTGAACTAATTATAGAATACTGTTGGGTAACTTAAATAAATGAATCTGAATTGTTACTGCATGTTTTTGGTAGGTATTTTGGAGGTATTCTTAGCCCTAAGTAAAGTAGAAGTAACTTACTCAAATGAGTGCTGAAGTTGAAATTGTACTTCAGCATATGAAGCTACTTTGCTTCTGTCCACCACTGATAAAACCTTTAGCCTTTCTTACACTGCACCAGTGAAGTTGAGCAAATAGCTGAAGGTTTGATTAAAGGCTAGCTACAGTTCTCTACACGAATAACCTCCTCTTCTATAATTAGTCAGCCTACTCTCTGCAAGTTATTCAGTCAAAAAAAAAAAAGAAGTGGTTGTTCACCTGTACAGGTGTGGAAAAAAGTTATGGGAGTGTTAGACAAAACTGTTGCGTCACAGGTTATCCACCAACCAAGTGATGCTAATGTGACTGTTTGGCTCGCTATGTGTTTACACTGTGCCTCCAGACAGCTCGCTTCGACAGATGGTCTGTGTAATCTCACCGCTCCACTGACATCTACCTCCTCCAGGCTGATGTTTTATGTCAAAACTGCGCCAGCCTTGACGCGGGCAGGACCGGAAATTCCCTTTAAATGGCTACTCTCCAGGCGAAGACTCCGGTCTACCGTCACCTCCACCACCTCGCCGACCCAGACGGAGCAGCGGGACGATGTCAGCAGCCGCGGCGGCGCTCAACATGACACGACGCGGCCGGAATCACCCGGACAGCCGGGCAGAGGAGGGAGAGACGGAACCACCACCAAGGCTGCTAATGAGACCTTCGTAGACTTTGAGCAGTACCAGGAGGCTTATAAAAGCAAAGACTCATTAGAGCTGATGAGAAGTTTGGTGGTTTTCAAACTCTGTTCCTATGACTTCCTGGTTGATAAGAATAAAGAGGTAAACAGGTGCTAACTTACCGTGCAACCCGAACAGTAACCATGACGACAATTTGTTAATGTGACTGGAGTTGTCCAGGTAAACTTGATAATGACAATATATTAAAGGTTAGCACACTTGTTTACTCCAATGTGACATTTTCACATAGCACAGACGCCGGGGGGGGGGGGGGTCGACAAAATCAGGTGCGAGAACAAAATGTATTGTAAGACAGCTGAAGCTGATAACCCCATGTTTGTACATAGATATGCTTATTTGCTAGGCTTTTATTGATAACGAGATATAGTTGAACTTGAAACGCCATAAGTTGTGTTCAAAACAGCAGCCAGTTTGCCAAGTTTGAACTCCAGACTTCATACACTTTTTAAAGTCAATGGTTTGAACCCACAGACATAACTGTTAGAGCCTCGGGCTCAAGTGTAACACCCACCTCTCAGGTTACAGTCTGTTTTTCCAAGCATGCAGTCCAAGTTACTTAACCTCTACAGTAGCAGTAGTTACTTAACCTTTACTGCAGGGTAATGTATGGTACAAGAAACACATTTAATTCATTTAAAAAGGGCATTTTCTTTCATGTTGTGATGCATTAATACTTTAGCCTTGCAGAACTGGAGGTTCACTTTCCACACTTTGACACCTTCAGGGAGTCAATGTAAAGCTTGGCTGTGGTAGTGACAGAAAGTGGTGACATCAAATGCAAAGTAGAGAGTTAAGAACATGATTTGAATTCTTTTGCTTATGAAAGATCAACTTGCTGCAAGTTGTCTTTCCCATAGTCTGTCAAATAAACCTGTTGCCATCAAATCATGCCCATACACAGCCTGTCTTTTCTGGGACATAATTACACATATAATCTAGGCAAAATTATGTGAAGAATTAATTAGGATTATAAAGCAAATAATATACCTGTCTAAACTGGTTATAATGTCCTCTCCCTTTCTGTTTAGATAATGGATCTAGGTAAGAAGATCCTGGGCCGGAGAGCTTTCGACCAGTTCATGAAGATGACATTTTATGGTCAGTTTGTAGCTGGGGAAGATCACAGGGCCATCAGGCCGCTGATCCAGAAGAATCAGGCCTTCGGCGTCGGCTCTGTTCTCGACTACAGTGTTGAGGAGGACATCAGCCAGGAGGAGGCAGAACAGAAAGACAGCAGGGGGTATGAAAGTTTCGTTATTACCATACATTTCAGATACTGCATGCAAAAAGTGTCTGTGTTGTAAGTGTTTGCCACAATTTAATACTTTCCTGTTGTTTGATGCCAAAAATAGATTTATCTTTATAACAACCAGGATATTAACTCCAGTTACAACATGATTTGTTGGCTCAGCCAAGGCCCCCTGTTCAGGATTGGCTGGGTAGAGAGAATGTCTAACTTGTTAGGAATCCTGTCACATGGAGAGCACAAGGCAGTGGCTATCTGATCTGTGAGCTGATGTAAACTTAGATGACAGTGCAGACCTTATTCAAGCAGCCTTTCTAGGCAGGAGCAGCACTGTTACTTAAATCTGTGCTGTGGGCATCCATGCATTATGAGTAATTAGGACATTTCATAGTCTAAAATAAAAATTGGACATTCTGGCCCATTTAGGAGTTTGCTCACAGTCAAATCAGTGAGTAAAATTTCCAAAGTGAATTTATGTGATTTCATTGATGTGAAAAACACAAGTGCACTTGTCAAATGTACTTAGCATAAGTGTAATACTCAGCCAGAATTGCCTGACCTTTTATATCTCACACAACAGTTCTGTTTCTATTAAGGCCAGACGAAGTGAAATAACAAAGCTGTTAGGCAGTGTATTTACATATCCTTCTGTTGACACAGAGTGACAGCCGACTGCAATGTCATCTTATGCCAGACAGAACATCCTCTATTACTGTAGCGTTATCACATTCTGTAATGCGATAAAGCTCCCAGGCAAACCCTTTGCTATGACTTTTTTGACCCTGCTTGTACTCAGTGTAGGTTTTTTTTTTTTTTAATACCATATCACTAGTAACAAGATATCACTGCTCAGCTTTTTATATTCTTTGTCTCAGAGTTGCCTGCTTGGAAACATCAAAAGAGGTATCAAACCTGAGCCTAGAAAGCTTTTGTTTGCCGAACATACACCTTCAAACTGTAAGGGTGGAGGACAAGGCATATTAAGTCAGCTTGATCTCAGACAGCAGCTTTTGACAGCCACTCCAATGATCTGTCAAGATAGCAACAACAACATTAGTCAGTTCCTTGCAGCAGAAAGAAGATATCAGGAATAGAGGCAAGTTCTGGCTTGCTATTAAGAACATTATATTCACAATCACTGCTTAGTATGCCATATAAAGTACACTAAAAATATACATTTTGGATTTGATTAATGTAAGCTTTTTAATGCCAGTTCTGATGTTTTTGTAACAAAGTTGTCAGTAATATTTTCTGCCAGTAGTCAAATTCATGACAAAAGATAATAAATAAACAATCACTGCTTCCAACATGATTGAATTCTTGGTAGCATCACACAGAAAATAGAAGGATTTGCAGAAATAAAATTCATATCCCTGGACACACGATATTGATTTCAGTGGAGGGTTTAACAACAGGGTTATTAACACTAGCTATTCAATGCAATGTAAAATTCTGGGATTGGTTTCTCTTTTTTGGAACTGCAACTAAAAATTATTTTCATTATTTATTAACCTGTCTTTTTTTTTTTTTTTCCAACTAATTATTTATTTAGTCTAAACTCTGCCAGAAACACAATGAGAAAAGACAAAGGACTGAGGTTTCCTCCAGTTATAGTTAAATATAAAACAAACAAAAAAAAGCAGCATCAGTTTTCTCTGTCAATTACTCAAATTATAGTTTGAATATCAAAATTGTTAATGATTAATTTTTTTGTCCATTTACTTCTTGATTAAATTGGCTCTACCATTTCCATAAAAAATACAAAGAACAGTACGGATAAGTGGCCTAAGTGACTAAATAAAAAGGTGTTTAAGACAGTGTAAGGTTTCATGATTTTCCATGGCATTTAATGTTAAAAGAAGATAATGGAAGGTTACATATGTAACCCAGGTTCTCTGAGTGGAGAGACTATCTCTCCACCCTACATATTCCATATATAAGGGGACTGACCCCCAAGGGGGCAGCTGACATGGATACTGTCATGACACCAACTGTGGTGGTCACGCACTGATTAACAACACGTGGTTACATAAGCACCAGGCAAGCGTGGCCTCCTTGGTTAACCTTGATTGAAACCGTTTTGGAGCAGCTTTTAGCTGGAGAGATAGTCTCCCCACCGGGGAACCGGGGTTACATATGTAACCTTCCATTATCTCATGTCAAGACTATCTCTCCACCCTACATATTCCATATGTGCGGGATCTCTGAGACAGACTGGAGGAAACCAAGCACACCCTACTGCTCCTGCAGGAGCCTGAGATGACAGTTGAGTTCAAATGAGACATCACCACCACCAGAGTGCTCACCCATGTGCTCCAATAAAAAAACTATTTCCAAATATACAATATGTACACACCCATGACCTAGGTGCAAGATGCCACCAAAGTTTAGCTGGCCCCGCCAGATGCTAAGGCCAACTGTAAATGGGTGAGAGGCCTTAGAAAGAAAGACCCGGAGCCTTCCTTGTAAGAGCCGTGATTCCTGGGGCGTCGATTGTCAGGCCCCTATCCTGCCGCACTGCGCCCAGGAGACATTCAGTGAATGGGGTACTGGCTTCCAGGTTCGTGCAGCAGAACCTGATAAAGGTGGATGGGGGTTGACCAAGATGCAGCCGCACAAAGCTTTGATAGAGCAGTACTTCGTCCTATACCCATGAGGTAGCAAGGCCCCATGTAGAATGGGCATGCACCCCTGCTGGGGCTGGCCTTCCTGCTGCCTTGTATGCTTCCAAAGTAGTTAACAACCAATATGTCTGAATGTATGTGAACACTTATGCTACTCAAGATTCGCTGGAAAATGTCCTCCACCGGTAACACTATTCACCCCTCATACATCAGACACTCTGACACAAAGCGTAAGTGGAACTTGGATTGCCGGTCACCCGGCTTTCCTCTTGTTTACTTCCTGAAATCGCTCGCGTCGAGGAACATTGGCTGTGACTGTTAAAAGGTACTTCATACACTTCAGCCACGGTGTAAAAGCGATCGGCTTTAAAGTGTGGCCGCTTTTCACGTGGGACAATGGCTAACAACCAGCAGAACGGAAAACCCGGTGCCACAAGCTGCCACGCTTTTAGCAGCCTGTGTTTGTGAGACACACAGAGGGGCCAGCTCTCCTACTTATAAGGTAAGTGGACCACACTGATGTCAAAAGCAAACGCTACGTTCAGTACTCACACGTCTAGGTACACACGTCCGCTCGACTCCATGGTAATCAAAGAATCGAAGACGCCACGCATGCGTGGTGCTTTTATAACCACGTATTGCTAATCAGTGCGTGGCCACCACAGGTGATGTGTCTTAAAGAGTATCTACGTCAGCTGACCCCGTGAGGGTCAGTCCCCGTACATATGGAATATGTAGGGTGGAGAGATAGTCTTGACATGATAGAGAAACATTACATAAACATCTAGTGTCCTGATGGGGGGGGGGGGGTGTAAAGTATGGAGTGATGCTTCATCAGTTCAACATATATAGGGACACTAAACACAGTGCCAGCATCTGGCATGCCACTGCCACAAGGCCAAAATGTTCACAGAAAGAATGCTAGCTCCCAAAGTGAACTCCAAAATGCTTTGACATTTTGCTTTGACAATTATGATGCAACTTACATTTCTAATATTGCCCCAAAGTCAGGGCACATTAACTCACTTTGTCCTCTTGCATTCCTTCTAATGCAGCTCATGTGTATCCGCTGCAGAGAAAGAGAGCATAGGTAAGCTGTCTTGTTTTGTTCTCATTTGTGGATACAGTATATGATGTAATTAGAAGTAATAGGCATGCAAATTTTCTTTCACCTTCAGGCAAGGACCACAGTGAGAAAAATTATAAAGCACACAAACAGTTTGGGGACCATGGTGGGAGAGTGACCGGAGCCCACACGTATTTCTACGCTGATGAGGCCAAATGTGACCAGCATATGGAAACCTTCATCAAATGCATCAAAGCATCTGGTAAGTAAACAGAAATTACACCACATCAATAAAACTACTTTACCACATGTCTGGTTTGGTTGTAACTCTATGCTGGCTCATGTACTTTGATATTTTCTACCAAATGCTGCAAATATCGTCATCCTTCAACCAATTGATATGTGATCTGCCTCTGTAATCCACTCCAATTATCACATGCAGCACAGTCCTTCTACATGCATTTACCATCATGATAATATTTTTGTCTGTTTGACCTGTAGGTGGAAGTTCAATGGACGGTTTCTCTGCCATCAAAATGACTGCTCTAGGACGACCTCAGTTTCTGGTAGGCACTAGAAAAAAAAAAAAAAGTCAGTGTACCAGTTTAGCTGATAATCTTGCCGTAAGGTTGGGGTAGACTGACATCATGCTTGTTTTTTAAAAGCTCCAATTCTCAGAGATCCTGGTGAAATGGCAGCGATTCTTCATCTTCCTGGCATCACAGCAGGGGAAAGATGGCATGGAAGCCTTAGAGCAAAGGCTGGAGCTGAAAAAGCTACAGGTAGTCTCTCTCCTCTTCCACTTTTATTCTGGTGATGTTTAATTATAGTGATACATCACATGCAGTGCACTTTTATGACATACACAGTTTGAGGATATTGCTGCAGCTGTTGCTACAGTATGTTAAGTGCACTGCTTCAGGTCTCTATATCTGTCTAGGAATTCTTGACCGAACTGGGTGCAAAAGGCGACTTCTATGGCTGGTTTACAGGCAGGAAAGAGGAAACGTCAGGGTAAGCAAGAACACAGATGACCTAAACACACACAAATACGTCTGTATATTCCAGGCAATTTAAAGGAAAATTCATCCAATGAAAAATTATGATTAAATAGAACACACTGTTTCCTAATGGATTGTGATGCAATTTGCAGTGGTTATACTTGACATAATCATTTAATAACATCATTAAATCACGTAACATGCAAAACAAAATGCATATTTTATAATATTTTTCTTGATTTATTCATTGTCATAGTTCATTGTACAGTACATACACAATATTACTGTTTAAATGACTTATTAATAATAATATATATATATAATATAATAATATAATATGACTTTTAAACATTTTACTGCTGAAATTATTTATAATATTAGTTAATTGTGATGGAATAACAGTCAACACTTTTGTTATTTTTAAGTCACAGCATCTTATGAAAAAAGTTAGGAAAACAGCTATTTTAAAGTTCATCTCAAGGACGTGTTGCTACAGAGTGACAGAAAAAGTGAAATTAAACAGAATACTGGTAATATTTTAGACTCACTGATGTGCTGTTGCCATAATACCTGTCTGTCCTCTGCCCTGACAGGAGCATTGACATGCTCGACTGGAACAGCCTAATAGATGACAGAACAAACACATCACACCTCCTGGTTGTCCCGAATGTAAAGGTCAGTGGCATTACACGCTGACAGAAAGTGGCAATAACTGAGATGAAAAATGCAGTTAGCAAAAACATCCTTAAACTTTAGATATGATTCAAGACCCAAACTTGTGGAGACAATAACCGACTTGTTATATAACTGAGACCTGTTTACATTTTCCAAATTTGAAGTGTATATAATTTACAACAGACAGGAGAGTTGAAGTATCAGCGGGACCTGATTTCAACCAGAATGACAGAAAGTAATGATGCATGATGAATATAGATATTGGCATATTATTGGCTCTGGGTTAGGGAAAGACCTGAGTTAATTGCACATCTACAAAATCTGGGCACGTTGTCATAAACATATCTGTTGACCTTGGACTAAAGACAGCTGAAGGGTGGATATAATAAGAAACACTGACAGGTTTCATGCTGTATGATATTTGGTTCATTAGCATTTCATGCTGTATACTCTACTGGGTTGTTTGCTCAGCTAGGTGAGCTGGAGCCTCTGCTGGAGAAGTTCACCGGAGAGGAGGAGAAACAACTGCAAAGGATCTTACAGCGTATGGACATCCTAGCCCAGGTAATCTTACGTAAACTATCAACATGAAGAATGATCGCTGCAGGCAATTAGTGGCAAATCAGCAAGAAACAAGCACGTACTGTATATAATAATGCTGGAATTAAATATATTGTTAGTTATTGCGTTATATTAATATCCAAATAAATAGTATTATCTGTATTGTAAAAGAAAGCCCCAATGTATGTGTAGACAGAACCACTGATCACCTTTGTTTAGTTAAAGATGGCTTCATTAATTCAACTATATTTAATGAAACTTTAGAATAATGAGCACTGTTAGGTGATATTATACCAAATTAATGAGCTCTTTCTCATCCTAGCATGCCCTAGAGAACGGTGTTCGCTTGATGGTGGATGCGGAGCAAACCTACTTCCAGCCAGCTATCAGCAGGCTGACGTTAGAAATGCAGAGGATCTACAACAAAGAAAAGCCTGTCATCTTCAACACGTACCAGTGCTACCTGAAGGTAAGAACCCACAGCTGGAAAAAAAAGCACCAGATGTTCCAGTCTGTCAGTGTTGAATATGCACACAAATCATGCAATCACAACAATTGTAATTCTCATGATAAAGACCATGCTGTGGTATATTGTGTAACTTCTGTAGTCAGATTGCTAAGAGTCAGCTGAGATGATGAAGAAACAGCGACATAGCCAAGACGAAAATAATGTTTTTGGTGCTTTATCTTTATTTTTAATGAGCGACTCTAAGTTAGAAGCTGTTTAAGTCGCAGTCGAGTTTCATTTTCGTGCTTAACATCCTCTTTTCATCACTGTTCGTATTCCGTCAAAAATACATAGCCTTACTATATTGTCATGTAAAACATACACTGTTGTGAAATAAAAATAACAAATTAAAATAACACAACACTTAGATTGTGGGTTCCACTTTGTCACAATTAGTTGCTGTAATTAATGATACACTGCTGCTTTGCTGCTGATGTTGCTCAAACCAGAATAAGGCAAGTTCTCAATGATGTGTTGCTTTTTTTCCCCCATGAGAGTAATTTATGTAGAAACACAACCACAAAGTGATGTCAGCACAATCTTGTTTGACTAATTGAGACCCACCAACGTTTTAACAAGATCACTCCGACTTTGTCTCTCATAGCGTCTTCATTTTTGCTTGCAGGCAATCATGGTGAGGTAGAATAGAGAGGCTGAATCCTGATAGGAATAAGAATAATGTGTAGTGGCTCTGTAATAGCTGTTGAGTTAGATCTACAGTAGTCAGTGAAAATGGAAATGTGATACTTTGCTCAATTCTGTATCTAAACTTGAAGCACTTGATTCTGATTAATCTTTGCTAAAGAACGAGTCGCCTTGTCTTTTTTGTTCTGCAGGAGGCCTATGACAACGTAACTATGGATGTAGAACTGTCACGGCGTGAGGGCTGGCATTTTGCTGCCAAGCTGGTGCGTGGGGCCTACATGTATCAGGAGCGAGAGAGGGCCGGAGACATTGGTTATGAGGACCCTATTAACCCTGATTATGAGTCTACCAATAGAATGTACCACAGGTAGGAGCCAAGACCTGTTTCTGCCTTATCAGCTGCTGACAACTGTCCAAATCTGCATCTGCGATGTTTGATCTTTTTTTGCCAAGCCAGGCTCTTATTTCTTCATCTTGATACTGGAGCTGTCTGCTATTAATATATCCTGTTGCTACTGGATAGCAAACAGTTTAGAGTTCAGTTTCGTCCATAAAAACACCCCAGGTAAACTCCTTTTTCCCACTTGTGCCACTCCAAATTTCCCATGTGGTTCACAAATTTAAACTGGCCACTTTATAGGCACAAATCCACTGCAAAGGACGGCACAGGGATTTAAATTTACCGAAGTGGTCCTTCAATTCGAGTTTTTGGGTTTATCATGTTGT
Organism: Seriola aureovittata; assembly: GCF_021018895.1. Lineage (NCBI taxonomy): Eukaryota > Metazoa > Chordata > Actinopteri > Carangiformes > Carangidae > Seriola > Seriola aureovittata. Next base: position 20,827,205 of record NC_079368.1, read on the forward strand.
GTCAGCAGTAAGCTTCCACCCTGTTGAGTCGTCCTTGTACAAGTTAGAGAAAACATCCAGCTCTCTGCAGGGGTTCTGTGTTGTAACAGTTTTCTGACATTCCTAGATTAAGGCAAGCTCAAAGAAATCAACCTGTGGAGATCAATATGTTTTGCACAAAAAAGCGGAAAGGCCAAACTCCTCAAGCATTCGATTAGATTTTGAAGTAAACATCAACATAGGACAGGCACAGCATGTGCTGGGATTCAACAATTTGCACATGGTGGTAAAATACATGCATATTAACACAACTACACGAGCAGGAAAGCAGACTGCAGAGATCCTCCCAGAATGCATTGGTTCAGGTTTCTGAAAAATAAGTTTAGTGTTTAGCGAAAATTTTACTATTTAGTTGTGTAAAGGCAGCTCTGCACCACACAATAAATCTTACATGCTAATGAGAAAGATTTGCATGGATGAGTAATGAGAACACTGTGAGCCACATTATATATACAATGTACTATAACATATACAGTTTCAAATTTTATAGCCGGTAGTGTAATAGAGAACAATTGAGGTTTTTTTCCACTTAACACACAAAAGTTTGTGTGTGTTTGTGTGTGTCTGTGATTGTGCAGGTGTCTGGATTGTGTGCTGGATGAGATTGCACTCAACAGAAATGCCAACGTAATGGTTGCTTCCCATAATGAAGACACAGTGAAACACACCATACAGAGGTACAGTTTCAATCCTATCAAAGCAGACGGTTGAAAACACAATTGATTTTTTGAATACAGCACTGGATCTGGATAAACCAAGTTATTTTTGTATGTGTCCCTCTCTCTCTTTCTCTCGCTCTCTCTCTTTCTCTCTCTTTCTCTCTCATTCAGAATGAATGAGCTGGGTCTCTTTCCCACAGAGAACAAGGTGTACTTCGGTCAGCTCCTGGGCATGTGTGATCAGATCAGTTTCCCATTGGGTGAGAAAACTCCACACTAACACACTCTCTCACACAACCACACGACAATGACGAGGCACTGATCTCTCCTGCCCCAACACAAAGCTGTTGATTTGACAGTGTCAGCGCAGCCTCTGCGGAGTCAGTATTTGCCAGTGTCCTCTATCTCAACTCCCAGCTGTGTCTCCTCCTAATGCCTTTGAGTTACACAGGTGCCCTACACACCACATGGAGTGCATGAAGTGCAAATGTCAGTCTGCAGCCCGTAACGTGACATATGAACCGAGACACCTCAGTATTGACAAGCTGTCTTAGCGAAGTGCTGCTGCCGGCTCTCACCACTTTGTTTGTCAGTCAAAGACAGACCCGGCAGCAGGCAGTTATCTGTCAATGTGAGGCTCAAGTTGAAACAGCCTTGACCAGCACTGATGTAAACAGACACACATGTTTCTATGTTGTATTCTCCAGGGATAGTGCAGTCGGTGCTGTGTCTTAGAAACCTGCAAGTTTTATGAAATACAGCAGAATGGAGTTGAGATCTTTATTTTTTGTCTCTTGCTTACTACACAGATTGTTTTTTAAAAAGGTGCTACATTCAGTTTGCATTGTTTTCAAATTTGCTGTGGTTCAGGGTGTTGTTTTCATGACTGTTTTATTTTATCATGTTTTGTTACCTTGTAAAGTAATTGCGGATTAGATGAAAAGCTTCGACTGGCAACAGCAGCTCTTTTTAATTCAAATACAGAAAACTGAGGGTGTCTCTGCATATGCTGAAAACCTGCCTGATTAGAAAAGGTTGTAGCAATCACACAGCGAGGCAAGCCAATGAAAATGACATCTAGTTGGGATGTGCAGTTTTTGTTTAACCTGTAAATTGAAATTACAATACCTGAAATGATAAAAATCACATTTTAATATCACAAAAAGCCTTTGGTGATGTTTGCAGCCTGATATATCTGTTTATCCTCTTCATCCATACCATTCTACACATGCCTTCTAAGACCCTTTTTTTACTTTCGTTGCATCTCACACCATCCACTTTCAACCCTAGGTCAGGCAGGCTTCCCTGTCTATAAGTACGTCCCCTATGGGCCAGTCAATGAGGTGATGCCATACCTGTCTCGGAGAGCCCAGGAGAACAGAGGCTTCATGAAGGGCGCCCAGAAGGAGAGGGAGCTGCTGTGGAAGGAGCTGAAACGCAGACTTGCCTCTGGGGAGCTTCTCTACAGACCGGTGTACTGAAAACACAGAAAAAGAGACAGTGAGGAGAGTGTGTCAACGTGCTGAGTTTTTTTTTTTTCCATATCTTTTCTGGTTGACGGCTGCTGCTGTGACTGTCTGTTCTGTCTCTCCCTCAGTACAGCGCTCCCTGGATGTACAGTATATCTCCTGTTCTCCCCTGTCCCGGGGTTTTCTTGCTGACGGGCCGTTTCTGCATGTCACTCGCTTTTTCTGTCATCCCACTGTTGTTTCTCTCCATTTCCTGTTCCCCTTTCTGTTCCTGACTGTTCCACCTTCACCCCTACCTGTAGTTATATGTATTCCCCATGTTCTCCCTATTTCTTTCCTTATTTGCTTCTGCAACCATAAGCATTCCTCACTTTGTCTTCCCATTGTCTATGGAGCTCTGTTATCCATCAAGTGGGCATCTTTACTACTCCAAAAGGACTCCCTAAAATGTCAACGAGACTGGGGCGGACATCTGGTTTTATCACCCTATTTATCTTGGAGAGGGACAACAATAATAAAATAACAGGCTTGATTTAAATGGCAGTAAAGAAAACATCAATATTCCCCTCCTATATTATTATTATTTTTTTGACTCTTGGATGGCCGCACATTATCCCGTGGAGGCTTCTCTGCACCGTATATTTGTGCACCATGTTTGAGGTTTTTTTGCCGGTTAGAAAAAGAAGCCTGTTTATGAATCAATGGGAAAGTATAAATGGTTCCTCACAGCACATCCCTACTCTTCTAAGAGTGCTATTGTAGAGTGTTATTGTATTTACCGGAGGAAGCTATATTCTTGGTCACTGAGGTGTTGCGAGAGAGTGTTGTGAGAGAGTGTTGAGTGTTCGGCGAGTGAATCTCCTTTTAATACAGGTGCAGACGAGTTTGACAGCTTGTTGTTCTTTTTCATGACAAATACTATGCAAGGTGATAATATGTTAGCGGGTTGCCTTTTGGTTTTATTGCATTTTGATTCATTCAAATTCTTATTTCTGACAATGTAAATATGTTGGAAGTGGGTGATCCTATTTGTTGTTTTTACATGTCTCTCTTTATGGACCTGTGAAATTGTTCAATAAATAAATATGTACTGTATCAATAGCAAAAGTGCACATGACACTTTAATTAAAAGAAGGACTTGATGATATTGACTGCAATATTATAGCTGCGAGCTGTTTGCACAAGCTTGGGTTGTTTTGGGTTTTAATTCTGGGACATATTCTGCTTCGTTATTGATACACAATTAGTATTTGAGTCGGGGTAACCAAGCTTCATGATAATTATGGCCTTGTCATTTTATGAGAGCAGTCAGTGCTCTGTAGACCATCATTTAATTACCCATGATGCTACGCTCAGTACAGATCACAGAAATTGGATGCATTAATCATTACTCAGAAGAAACTTTAGTGGCTGTTAAGTTTTACTGAGGCAAAGCGCCACAGAGCTGTCACTGCTGCTGTATTCTATCGGTTTAATTAAGAATCAAGTCTACTTTTGATGTAAGATGTGCCTTTGGGTATACATTTGCCAACAAATCCCTTCTTACACGGCACTGGAGTTTTCCTGGTTAGCTTCAGCTGCAAAGATGATTTAGAGGACACATTATAGTGTGGAAAAATTCTACACAAGTTCCAAAAGTCAGTCAAAACCAGCATGGGCTCAGCATATTCTTTGAGACTTATCAACACTTCTCCCTACGTTCAAGCGCAGGCATATAATAGAGTCAGCCGAGCCTAATTTACTTTATGGAATGAATGTTGACATTGTATTACGCGAGACGTGAAGGATGGCATATACGTAACCGATTTCTCTGGGCTACTTTGCCACTGGCTCCACACGGTTTGACGTCTCAGATTGTTTGTTTAACTGTGCCCTTGACTTTGTGCTTTCAGAGGGACCACACAGCGGCCTGGTGCATTTCAAAGCACTGTGACATATGCTGTGACAGGCCCTGATTTGAAAACATGCTGAGCATTGTTTTTCAGGTTCCCAAATTTTAAGATGATTTGTTTTTACTGTAGCACAATGAATGGACTGGCTTCCTATTTAATCTCTAATTAAGCAGACGACGGCTTTGAAGGGGGCCAGAAGTATTGTGTGTTTTCATCTTTTGACAGTGAATTGAGAGATACAAACAAAACAAAACATAGGCTTGGACACGTTCAGCTGAATGACTGTAATCATCCCCACAGTATGAGATGAAGTTAAAACTTTATTTGACTCCAGGAGGGCTGAGAAAGGTTAGAGAAATCATTTCGCAATATACAGGAGAAGACTGATTCATAAATAAAATGTTTTTCATGTAACCCCACCTAAACATTCACCTCAGTGATTTGATCTTCTCAACAATTTAGTTGGAACCACAGAACGAATCATCTGAGAGTCCATCAGTGTACACCCACGTATGACTGTAACAATGGTAGTAGTACTCACTAACTAACCACCTGCTGACTGACCTTTGGCTGTTGTTTCATTTCAACAGGAAAATCCACATCCGTCATTATAAGCTGTATTCTGTACGACAACAGGTGGCTGTGGCCTCTGTAAAAAATGTAACCAATACACTGGAGAAAGGGTGAAAATACAGAAAGGAGACCATCAACCAGAGACAGTAGACTGTATTTCCTGACATTGCAACATGATCTCAGCATCATTTCTTCATGGCCAGTCAGAGTGACAAGCATGGTATAACTCAGTATATTGACATCAGTGAAAATGCTGCAAGACGTGTCAATATTTTATGTCAACATCTGACACTAACTTGGCTCAGATGTCTAACAAGGAGAAAGGGTTGTTAACTTTCAGCAAGCATTTCCACAGTAAAAATAATTGGCAACACAACAATAAAGGTACACAGGAAAAGTAATTAATGAAGAGCAACTGAGGCACCAACCAAAAACGCAGTGCTAATTAATGAATGTCTCACAAATAGATCCAGAATAATTGGAAATATTATAGTCTATAATCTACATATACAGTGGCAAGAAAAAGATCTTTATCAGATCTTTATCCAAGTTATCAACAATCCAAGTTATTAACAATCATGAGCAAACACAATATATATGAACTAACAACACATAAATCATTGTGTTGTTCTTAACCATATTGGAAACACTGAAACATTCATAGTGTAAGCCCCCGGCTAATGGCATTAACAAAAGCTAATTGGAGTCAGGGGTTATCAGCCCTGGGGGCCAATCAATGAAACAAGATTGGAGACGGGGTTGGAGCTACTTTGACTTATAAAAAACACACTTAAACATTTTAAGTTTGCTGTTCACAAGAGACATGATGTGAACCATGCCTCACTAAAAAGAGATGTCTTCTGACATCTCTTTTTGTCGGAAGACATTTTTAAATATGAAGCTATGGCCGGCAGTTAGCTTTCCAGGAAGTCGAGGCGCCTGGCCAAGAAATAGTCTGGCACATAACCCGTGGCCAAACAAACAAACAAACCATCAAATGCCTAGTGAATATATGGATTTTCTTGCCTGTTGGTACCAGGGCAAAGTTAGCTAGCTGTTTCCTCCTGTTTCCAGTCTTTTGAGCTAAGCTGAGCTAAACTAACTGGCTAGCATCATATTATATACCTGTCAAACTACTGCTTCAGAGATGTGTTACATGAGACAGACTGCTACAGGTTAACCAAATAATTGTGATACACAGCAAGAAAACTGTCAGTAGCAACACTTCATAGGGCCACAGGAACGTACGACTGCTACTACACTGCAGACACTCCATAAAAAGGTGTTTATGAGCATTTATCTAAGTCTCACGTTATTAATTTAAACTTGTTTTTTTTGGTGTGTCGGAGGAGTCAGGTGTAAACTAGCTGTAGCCTGAAGCTTAGCTCTTTGAAAAAAAATTATAAAAATAATTAGCAGTCTGTAAAACTTGTGTGAAGATGATCTCATATAGCAAAATATATATCATAGCGCTTCCTGTGATCCGGAACTAGCACAAACTGGTTTTACAAAATGTATGCAAGGATGATGGACAAGCCATGAGCCTGTGGAAAACAACATTTGCAAATGACCAGTCTGGCATACATTTCAACATCACAGTAGACAACTTTGGGTTTCAGCAGAATTTTATTTGACTGTGAAAGTTTCCAGCTGCGTCTGTACTGCTCATCTACATAATGTGAAACTACTGCAGGAGTGCTTTAAATCACCACCTGTCCTGTCAAGCCATATTCATGTTTGCAGGTATTTCCCTGTAGACAGCAAACACAAGCCAAAAATTTGACTTGTCAAACTGTTCCTGGTAAATTAGCACTTGTTAATTCTGTTAAATAATGTTGTAGATCCACAGTTAGTGACATAGTTGGCTGACCTGACCAAATAGCACTGTCAAAACTTATATTTAGTCTGCAATTCTCCTTTGGGCTCTGTCATATGGCATTTTCCCATTACTTTGCCTTTCATTACAGGGAGAAATGAAGGGAATCTGTGTTGTTCATCATAGCTACTTAGTGAGAAATGTAATGAATCATTGAGCTAAGTTGACCTCAGAGTCTGGACCCAGTCCTGCACTGAAGGAATCCCCCTGGCCGCAGTAAGCTCTGATGTGAACCAGTGAGTAAACAAATGAGTCGTAAACACAACAGATGGGACAGGCGATGACTAATCTCATCTGTCCAAATAGAGTAACAGAACGTAGCACAAATGATCAAAAGCAGAGGGAGTGCAAGAGAAAGGGGGAGGGATGGGAAGTTTGTGTTTTCCTATTCCGCACAAGTGAATAGTGTCAAGTGAGCATGACGGAAAACACTTTTATATCACATGCCAAATGCTTCACATCGTTCCATCTCCATGGGTGTCACCACTATGCTATCAAACACAAATCACTGAAAACATCCGAATTTCCTTAATGGATTTGTATGGCACTTATCACAGGTTCTTGTGACAGGGAGGGCTGATAAAGAAAATGCAAATAACATCACACCCCTTGCACACCCCCGAAATTATTATTATTTTTCTCCTCTTCAGTCAACCTTTCATTACTGACTGGTTGGTGTTTTTTAGTAATCTCATTTGGAGGCGAGTAAAGCTGTCCAGGAAGACTTAAAACCACAAAAGGCCATGACAGCAGCCTCCCAATCCTCTTCCTCAAAGTCACCGGTTAAAGTGGATGACTTGATTTCTTCCACCCCCCCCCCCCAAACATATAAACCTTTTGTTCTGTGCCAGTGAATGGCGCCCATGTATTATAGATCATTAAACCGCTTTCATCTCCTCTCTTTGAGATGCATACTGTTTTCCCTTTGAAAGCGATAAGCATGGTGCAGCACGAACGAGTCACGACTGGATAAAGAAAAAGAAGACGGGAGGTTCCTGTGTGTGTTTTTGTGTTGAGGAGGAAACTGCTTAGAGAATGCCACCAGTGTGGAAAAGAGCAGAGCAGAGCAAGCGATTCGTCACAGCCATTGGCCAAACAACGTTGTTGCTATACTCGCCCTGAAAGGCTTTAATTTCCCACCTTTGCCCAAACACACTTAAAACACACACATAAACACATGTGCACATGCAAACATAGAGGAATGATATAGATGTGGAAGCACAAGACACAGATTACTATGGGCTCACACAAACACACCTGCACCCACACAGGCTGACACACACACACACACACACACACACACACACACTCTCTCTCTTCCTCCCGTCAGTTCCCATATCTATCAGTCTGGGGTGAGAGATGATTTGAAGCGGCTCAATGTTTTGATCATTAGTTTGGACTCATGGAGTGCAGCAGCAGTGAAAAATGAGACTGCTATCTCATGGCCACCTGTTCTTTTAATAAGAAAAAGAACAATTCCTCATCACAGGATGGATTGGCTACCTGATGCCTGGGGAAGAAAACCATGTTGGTGTGTACGCACTTGGCTGAGTGTTTATTTGTGCCTGCATGTGTATACGTCTGAATTCAATTCTGCCCATACATGTCTGTGGATATATTGTATATACACAACAGAGCCGGGATAAAAGTAACGCATAAATCTTCCCGGAGTACAAAGATAATACAGTAGATATCAGGTAGTAGAGTGCAGGCGTCTGTTATCAATGCCACACACCTCCCACGTTTGTCTTTTTTTTCCAGACTTACAGCTGAGAAGACATCTATGTCCCTATGTGAGACATTTTTGACAAGTAATACATTGGATTTATAACACAATGTTACAACTTAACCATAATTTAGTAGAGATTTTAGTCCACAAGTAAGTAGGAAATTTACCAGTTTGGCATTCTTGCATACAAAAGATTGTTGCTTGGCTAAAGTAGCCTAGCAAGTAGAGTTAGCTAAGGCACGCAATGAGTAACAGTAGCCGGGTTATGGTTGCAGTTTTGTCAACAAAACACACTTGCAAGTGGTCTGGGTTTCCATTGAGTCATATTATGCAAATAAAGCTGGGTTTTCTCCTCTTGCGATTTCATTCCAATTAAACGTGACGACAGATTTCCCGTAGTCTGCCTCTGGATAGGAGCTGGCTCCCTGGGGCATGATAGAGCAGGTGCTACGACTTGAATGCAAAAATAATGTTGACATTTCAATTTTGCAAAAATATTGCTGTGTGTTAATAGTCTGAAAAAAACACCTAATGCAAGCTTATAATTAGTTTTGCGACATTTTAGAGTTTTTTGAAATTCATGTTTCAATTAACCGTTTTTAAGTTCACAATTTCAAATTGCACATGAAGCAGGTTAATGGAAACGCACCTGGTCTGGCTGTTGGTTTGTGCCAACAGAGAGTCGCATTTGTAGATTGGTAATGTTTCAATGAATTAAAATGTGAATGTGTTATGAGCAGAAATCTTTATATTGAAAAAAGGCTAGAAGTAATCTACCTGAAGGGGGTGCATGAAAAACATATCCTATATGTTCATAGACTTAAATAAATTTCCAAAGTTCAGTGCCAATGTGGGAAGTACAATCTATCTATCTACCATTAACCATTGACTTAACCAAACCTCAACCAGTGTTTATTTATAATTACCACAGCATTTCACTGACATGTATATGGTAGAAAGTGAGAATTTTAAAAACTTGTCATAGAACATCATCCAAGGTTTAATGGAAATATTTTATGGCATTTGGCTTGAAACATAAGAACAATGTTAAAAGAAAGCACAAATATTCCACTTTTTATTGTAGTCCTATGTTAGTTAAGCATGCAAGATGTGTGTGTTGTCCTCTCTGAGAAGCAGACGCAGAAGTAGTGTGATGTGGTTTATTAATCACCTAAACCTAATCAAACTAAAACTATATAGATGGCAGGTCAGAAAACGCTCACATGATCAGTCGTCTTGAGTTTGTTCGAACTCCCCACACACCGCTGCGCATACATGTGTGAGCATTCGTCTGCTCGGTTATGCCTGCATTGTGTGCCTATGGCTTTCAGTCCGTTTCTTTGCATGTGTTATTGGATGTGTGTGTGTGTGTGTGTGTGTGTGTGTGTGTGCCTATAGAAAGTAGCATGATACCAGGCAAACACGACATGGTGCTCCTTGGTTCGTGGATCCAATTTGTCATGCCAGAACAGTAGGAGGAACATTTACTCAACTCAGTGATGCTGAGATGAACGCAGAGAGCAGAGCAGCCAGGCTGGTTTTTCTTGCTGCTCTGCTGTGAGCAGACAAACAGTGATCGACCAGATTGATGTTTGGATTTGTTGGAGATAATGCAGAGGTACTTTGGTGAAGGCAACCGAGCTAAACCAAAGTAAACCATGCTAAACTGAATGTTATGGGTCTGACCCACTTCCAGAATGTATCCTTTTCTTCCCTTTGTCTCTCAGTGGCATTTGTTTTAGCTTCATACAGTGTTTGCTTTAGGCCCGCATTATTTCCAGTGTCTTCAAAGGGTTGGTTCACCCATATCACAAAAAATCTAATTTTCTCACCAGTCTCAGTACATATCTGGTCATGCACTTAGTTGTGGTTTTATTTGTCTAACCTTTGAAATATCATTTGTGTTGCCTTCCTCCACTCCAGTTAAAAGGGAGGTGAACAGAATTTTATTTGTGCTTTTTGAAACGTGGCAGAATAAATTTCAGAGATCTCAAAACCTGGACATAATCAACATGACTAGATACCACTAGGGGAAAGTGAAAATGTCTATATACATTACAATATGGCAATGAATACCCTTCATATCCGTAAATCCAAAACTTCAAGAACTAGTTTTGTTACTTCGTTTTAAAATCTTTCAATAACTGATTTCTTGGTGAAAACAGCTGCGCGCTATGGCTGAAAATTCTGCGATGAGCGCAGTAAACGTGAACCAAAACAGAAAGGGTCATGTAATGTAAAACAAGAGCCATGAGCTAAAAGACACTAAAACGCTCTTCAGAGCTGAGTGGAACTGCACAGCTCATAATCCTCTGGAGGTTGATCATAAAAGCCTGGTTTCTATCCAAAAGGTGAACAAAGCTTAAACAAATTCGGCCAAAAAGAATGCAAAGTAATGCTTGTTTCCATCAACTAACTTTATGTGAATATTAAATCTGATGTTCTTGTCTTTTGCCATGTTTCACCTCTTCAGTGGAGCAGAAGTTTCACTGGAAATTTAAGTTACATTTTTTTTTTTAATTTTCACGATTTCCACTCAGCTGCTTCAGTTTCATTTAGCTTGGAATCATTAATTTGCAATAACAAACCATTGTTTGATACTGATAACCCAATATGATCATGTCATTGCCCTTACAATTCAATTGCATTGAACTATGATAAAGTAAAATTTTGAATCGTTTGCCATTTTTGCTTCTTTGCTGAAATATGAATTAATTGCACAGACCTATTCAATAAAGTTTAAAAATGACAGCTCGAGTAAAAACACAATTGGATTGAGTTGCTCAGCAGAACACAATGAATCAATGAATGAATCAAATGGGTTTCTAGAGTGAATGGAAGTAATTTGACACAGGACACTTAAATTAAACATCCTGTTAGCCATTATGAACAGATTTTGGCATGAAGAGGCGTTGTATAGAGAATATACAGTCGACACTTTGAATAGAGTGGAAGAGAAGAGCAATGGGAGGGGAGCTGAGAGCTGCGTCAGCAGTAGTAACTTATTTGATCCTTCTCCAAACAGGATATGAATAATTGCTTGTTTTATTTCAGGATGATGAGTCAGAGAACGCCTCTCTATTCTTACACAACCTCAAGCTGAACGTGAGGCGGCAGAGCACGGATTCTCTGGATAAGAGAACCAAGTCACATCTTCATTGATTTCTCCCTCTCCCTCGTGGTTGTGTAGGCTCCGGCGTAGAGCTACAGAAAGAGGGCGTTTGAAGGGGAATAAAAATGGACATCTCATCTGCTCTCGTTCAGCGTTTTGGACACCCACAGCTTCACTGAAGCTGTGATCATGATGCCTATATGAGGAAACTGAACCCACATGTTTCTGCTTTGCCAAATGCTCAGCAGAGGTGAGCCTCTGGATGCAAACGTGGGAAAAAAAAAAAAAGAAAAGTTATCCCAGTGGCAAACACCAGGGGGCAATAGTAGTCTTCACGGCCCCTCTATGAACCTCGACCCAGCTGTGTGAGTGTGTGTGTGTGTGAGAGAGATCCTCAGCAGCATCTTCTCCTCCACAATCCTCAGTCCTAAAAAGCCCTTTTAAAAGGCTGTATGAAAATTCATCGTGCTTTCAAACCGACCTATTTTGGGAAATCGGTTGCTTGGCTTCTCTTAATTTTTCTTTTTTTTTTTCTCCTCCATACTCTGTCTTATCGTGATGAGGATTTTGAGAAGACAGAAGAAATATTGGCAAGTTGCTGGGGCAGACTTAAACACACGGAGGCACGAGCAATGGTTTGAAACTGTCGGTGCTAAAAATAGAATCATAATACCCCTACATGTCTCTAATTTTCCATAAATTACCTAAAGAACATATGGCAGCTACACACCCACACACATAGCCAGTGTGCACACAGAGAAAAACACAGCACTTTCTTCATCTTCACTTCTTTCCTTTTTTTTTCCTCTCTCCTCCTTTTTTCTCTGTTCTGCCATTTCATAAAGCTCCTTGGAAGCCCGAACGTGCCACCATCACTGGGTGAGAGCACTCCATTTCCACAGACATGCACCGTAGTAAACACAGTAATCCCCTCCTCCATGTTTTAAGGATTAATATCATCTTTATTCATAAGCATAGCAGGAAAACTGCTGTCGAAGGGACACTCAGGCGACATACACACACACACACACACACAGGCATGCGCAAATAACCATTAAGTGTCATGCGGGCCGGCTCAAACACACGTGTCCTTGTCTTCTTTCCGTGATGACATGATCTGTGGGTGGCAGATTGATTTGGTCCAGCGAGGGAGAGAAACAATCAGATCAAAGAGGACGGGGAAGTGAGAGAAAGAGAAAGAGAGAGAGAGAGAGAATAAGCAAGAGGGAGTGGAGGGGTGAGGTGATGGTGGTGGTGGGGGTCGAGAGAGAGAGAGAGAGAGCTCTTCCACTTTGACTTGATGGATTTAACTCTCATTCAAAGGGACAGACTTATGACACATGGGAGAGAGATTCGCTTTTCCTTCCTTTCATCTGCGGAAGTGCTACTGTTGGCTCTTCTACACACGCAGCACACACACACACACACACACACACACACACACACACACACACACACACACAGACGTGGTTGTAGCAACACCCCAACACTCTACTGTCCTCTCTGCACTACACACACACACACACACACACACACACACACACACACACACACACACACACACACAAACACACACAAACACACACCCCTCCAGCACTCATCTTTCTTCTCTACCCTACTCTCCTTCCGTCCCCCCCTTCTCTCCTTTCAGAGATGGCTCCAGCTAACAAGCCCGGGGCTCGGGGGTTGCATTAGCGAGGTCCTTGGTCCACAGTCCCCATCACTGAGCTGCAGGAAGGGCTTCAGAACGCTATCTATCTGATTGTCTGTGTGATAAAAGAATAAAGCTGTTAGGAGAGGAAGAGGAGGAGGACAAGGGGGAGAATCATCGTAACAGCCTTTGAGGGGCCACAAATTTGGCTCCTGGGGGCAAGATTGCGCGCCTCTGATTTCCCTGCATGCTCAATACCCAGACTGATAACACACAGGGATAGTGTGTGTGTGTGTGGGGGGGCAGTTCTAGAAGTGTGTTTGTGAGCCATCTTGGTGGCATTTCTTCCATGACTCGTGTGTGTGTGTGTATGTTAGTTTGTGTGTTTGTGCGTTGGTCCCAGGCGAGGATTACCTTAGCACTCATTATCACTCACGGTGAAGATCATCATTATAGCCTTGCCTGCTCCGCATGGCTCCCCTACCTCCCTACAGTAACTCACTGCTAATACCCACACTGCTCTGAGACGCACCGTAGGCTGCGGCGAGCATTAAAGGGAACACGCTATACATAAAATGAGGCTGGCTAGCAGGGATGCTTCGCTTCCATCAGGAAAAATACAAGATAGCACGACATATTAGTTACAAGTTAAACACATTCATCCACAGAGAGCACACGTATCAATACTAATAGTGGCATATACGCCCACCTGCTTTTGTTTTTGTCTGAGTGAAAGCTGCTTACAAGCTGCTCCAGCGGTTTTACAAATCTGTTTCTGGAATTTTAACTTTCACAGACTTCCCTCACGCCCATTGTTCTCAGTCTTCTCAGTCTTACAGCCAGCTCACCCCTAGATCTCACTTTCTGCACTGAATGCATTGTTCCCCAGTGGAAGCTGGATATTAGCTCCGTTGCTTTGTGATACAAATGCTGTATGTGCTGGATGTACTGCATGTACGGTAATGTGAATTAAACTATGTTATTCTTTTATGGCATTTTGGTGATGATGAAAACATTCCAACTGTGGTACATAGTTTAAAAAAGAACTTTAAAACTTTGTAATACTCTGCTATGATTAGTATTTTTGTTAAACATGGTTTTCGCCACACAAGAAGTGAAAAAAAAGACACCACCACTGCTTGTGCTACGTTGACAGGTGAAAGAGCAGTGCACATCAAGATGGCTAGTGGAGGAAACATAGCCACATGCCACATGTTTGAGCCTCAGTCAGACCCAGACCCATACCTTTTTGAGGAGGTTGACGTGACCAAAAATGGCTGACCAGAAGACGCATCAGAATGGTAATCGTAGTTACTTGTTTATGTTGTTTGTTAGCTCGCAACTGGCAGTGACTGACACTTTGTACTGGCAAGGTTTTGGTGACCGGGCGAAAGAGCAGTGCGTACCGATATGCTTAGCACTAGAATAAACATCAGAGAGAGTTTCAGTCAGACCCAGACTCAGATGAGGAGTGTGTTGTGACCAAAACTGGCGACTAGCAGACGTATCAGAATGGTGAGCACTGTTCGCATCTTTTATGTGTTTATGCTGTTTATTAGCTCACAACTGACAGTGGCTGACACAGTGTTAGTGGTTGTGCTAATGCAAACTCTTGCTCTCTGTACTGACAAGGTGTCTGTCTTGTTTTGCCCCCCCCCATCCTCACAAGTTGACGGGATTGGTTCCTATAGGTTATATGGAGATGAAACCCTGGCTGCCTGAAGATGTACTTAGCAGACTGTCATTGGTTCGCTGCAGTTCCAAGGTGGAAATACTTAATCACCGCATGTTTTGTGTCAACAAGGTGAAAAACTTGATTTTCACTGGAGGAGGTCTTTAAAAGCAAAATGTCAAAGGAAGATATTTTATGTGTTGAATGTTGCAGCAGCACAAATGCATTATAGCATGGATTCAGTGTTAGTCATGTGACATTGCACATATCATCTTCCAGCTTTAAGGAATGATTAATGTGATGGTCGTGATGTTTCCTGTTTTTATTTTCACCTAGCACTTATTGTTTTCAGATTTCGCACGTTAAACATGCGAAGGACAGAAGAGTAAAAATACTATGGTGGTGAAATATACGCCACACAAGCTTTTGTCACGCAAACAAAGTAAACCTTTTTCCCCCCTTTTTTTCACTATTTGTCAAAAAGTAATCTTGAAAAGCTGAAGCTGCCACCTACTTCTTATTGCAAGTTGAAATATAGCCTGTAAAAGTACAACCATATTATTATTCATGAGTGACATCAAATCACATTTCACCTACATTTTAATGTTGACTGAGGAAAAGTGGAGGGTTTGTGAATAATGTCATCTCAAACCGTTGAAGTTCTGATTATCTTGCTGCATGCCCTGAGAATAATAAGACCGAGCAGCCCGCATAAGCAAGAGGGAGAAATACTACTAATGCTTTTCATGTGCTTTCAACATAGTATAATAAGAACCTGAGTTGTTAAACATACTGTTTTTACTGCCTGGCTTGTAGCCGATGAAACTTTTACACTTCCTCATGCTGTAATGCGCAGAGTCTGATGGATGAACTTCAATCACTCATTCAGTAACATCAGTGTAGAAACACACGCCCCGGGGGATACTTTCTTGGAGCTGATCCTGCTCTCTTTTTAAATGCAGAAAAACAAAAAGAGGAAAAAAGAAAGCTTTCTCGGGTCTTTGAATGCTGATTTACTGTTTTATGTTGTACGTAAGAATAGAAAAGAACCCAAAGGGCACAGGGAGCCTTCACTAGCTTCATTATCTTAGTTCATTTGACAATGAAAATCCGATACAGAATGTATTTAAACACTTTTTCTGGCAGTTTTCCAACCTTTTGTAGTTCCCCTCGACAAAGAACCCGTGCTCCGAGTGTCTTCTGACACTGGCGCAGCTCCAGTGGGGAAGAAGAAATGAGGTGTGGCTGAGGTGTGCGAGGCTATTTCTAAATGTAAACAGAGGCATTCACGACCATTGAGTCGCATCTGTCTCCGTCTGCAGATTCTTATGCCTCTGCTTCTTTTTTCCCCCCACACATAGCCCTAAAAATATTCACCGACACGCACGCTCACACATAAATTCATCTCGTTCTCTATCCCATCATCCCAATTCACGCTCCCTTTCAGTTGTTTAATCACTGCAGAGAATTGTGGGACACAGCGCTGATAGAAAAAAAAACTAACACAAGAGGAGCCGATATTGGCTGGGCAGCAGTGGATGCAGATTTCAGTCTCAGCAGTCCCAACCTCAGCCAACCTTGAGTTGGCGTTAAAGGGAGATATTGAAAGCTGTCTGCCTGTCTGGCTCAGCAAGGATCTCTCTCTCTCTTTTTCTCTCTCTCACTCTCTCTCTCTCGTTCACAAACTCATGTAACCACACACTTCCTCTTACGTATTTGTTTTTCAATTTCCCCTCTCTTAACTTGGTCGCACCTAAAGCTATACAATGTTTCCTTTAATCTGTCCACCTCTTATGCCATCATTCCCTCTGTCACAAACACACACACACACACACACACACACACACACACACACACACACACAGACTAATCTCATCATTTGTAACACCTAGTGGAAATGAGTCCCTACTTACTATTACCAGCTGCCACATGTACCACAATCTATTGCACATGTACATTTCTTCTATATGAACATTTCTTTTGCTTCTCTCTATTGTTAGTTGAAACAACCTACGTCCACTATATGAAAGCTTTTATCTTTTCTGCTGTGTACACCTGTGTGCCTGTGTAAAGAAGCCTCTCCAGTGAGTTAGGAGTGCATCTATACAGTCTTATCAACCACTCAAAGCGCTTTACAATACAGGCTACATTCACCCATTCACACACACACACACATACACAGTATATGGCACTTGTTTGCTACTACACACACACACACACATTTGGACCAAGGATGCTTTGACGTGCGCATAGAAGGAGCCAGGAATCGGACCACCGACCTTCCGGTTAGTGGACAACCCTCCACTCCCAGATCCACTGTTAATTAGGCAAATTTATTTGGTTAACTATGCCCAAAGAAACCTGGAACCACCTCAAGTCTGGAACACGAACTGATGTACAACAAAGTTTTTCAGGGTTTTAGCCAGAAAATCGAAACTCAATCAACCTGTTTCTTGAAAACAGGCCTTGGCATCTGGTAGGTCTTTCATAAGGACTGGACACTGGACTCCAATGAAAGCTTCTTACCCAGGGTCCACATGCCAAAAAAAAGTGTTTCTCTCTCGCCTTCTTGTTGTACGCCTGACCACACGTGAATCAGTGTCTCTGTCCCTGAGCCTACTGGCCAGTTCCACATTTAGATAATGTCACACTCACTAAACAGCATGTCCGGGCTCTAGGGAAAGTTCTAGAGATATTAAACCATCACGGTGTAGAGATTCATAATAGAAAGACTAGAAATCTTCCTTCTTTGCTCTCGGGCTGCAGAGGATGTGTTTGCTGCAGTACCATGGTTGGCCACTGCAATAAACTGGTGTCGTGGCTGATTTGCTGCTCTGCATCAGTTTCATATATTCATCGTATGTGGAAAAAATGTCTGTATGGATGAAACCTTTTGTGGATCCAGACAGAGCGAAGTGAGGCTGATAAGTTGCCTCAAGTGATGTCACTTGAGTCACTATCAGTTGGGTCAGAAGAATTACAAACCTAAAAGTGAAAACAATCTGAGGGTGTGGAGTTAGAAAGAAGTTAGCTTAGCAGATCTCTGGAGCTCACGCCCCAGCAGCAACCTCTGGGGCGGCAAAATGATACATGCATAGGTGTTTAGCAGAAAAAGTGATGCATCTGCTGTTTACAGAGGCAACAGACAAAATAAATGAGCTCTATCTCCAGAAACTGAAACCATCCACATTAGTGGTAAGAAAAAAAAGTGTTGTTGATGTGCAACCACCATACTCTACTGCAGTTGGTATCCGTGAGCGTAGAGCTTATTTTTAAACTAAATTACAGTTTGAGCTTCGTTTCTTTGCAATTTATTTAGGTGCGACTTTGATTACGAGTAGCGTGTCTAGGAAATCTTACACACACTTTAATTCACACATTAGTTCTCTTTATTTCTTCAGATCCTTCTCATGCTTACACAGTACAGTGCATAAAAGGATATTGATTGGATATTGATCCATAATGTTTATGCTTCTTTTATTTTTCCCCATCTGCAGCGATGCATACATACCCTGTTTCTTTTCAACCGTGCATGCTTGTGTTTCTTTTGATCCAGGATACTGAGATGGTAAACACATGTAAAAAAAAAAAAAGAAAATGCTTTAAAGCAGCCCCCACAATGCCACGAAAAAAGAAGACAGAGGAAACATCTAATTTGCCGATTATAGATGATTCCCTGCTGAATGAGGTGAGATTTTAACAAACCCAAAACAGAAACTTAAAACTTCCTAATGATGGAGCTCACTAATTAAAAATCGGAGTCCTTGCAAATACAACAAGCTGCCTAGACTGTTTATGAAATCCAGCATTGGGTGGATAACTAAGCTGTGTCGTGTAGAACCTGATGAAAAAAAAAAAATAAAATAAAATAAAACATGGATTAAAAGGTCATGTATTGCCTCGACTTCAGTGAAGTAGAAACATTTGAGCTGAAGAACAGTCTGAGGCAGAGCAAGCAAAGGATTAACCCTCTCCTCCAGGACAGCATGATACTGTACATGTGTCTGTGTGCATGCTTGTGTGTGTGTGTGTGTGTTTTGTGTTGGCATATCTGTATTCCTCTCACTAACTCTGTGCATGTGGGATGCAGCTGGTAGGTGGAAGGTGGTCTGGCATTTAAGCATTTGACACTATCAGTGGTACGGGAGTGAGTGTCAGGAGGGGTGTGTGGGTGTGTAAATGTGGGCGAGAGAGGGATGAAGAGGGTGTGTGTGTGTGTGTGTGTGTGTGTGAGGGAAGGTGGTGGGGGGTGGGAGGGATTTCCACTGAGCCACAAAGCAGATGGTGCAGATGTGAGTGGGTGTTCTTAGTCTCAGCAAGGCCAGGTTTATCCAGCAGCCGTGTACAAGTCCAGGGATTCGTATCTCGTCTCCCTCTCTCTCTCTCCATTGAGGATTCTGCTGCTTACTAGCTCATTACCAGCCTCGGGCTAAACTGTGAACATTTGTATGTATACAGCACAACTGGCTCGCTGCCAGGCCACATATTGTGGCAAATTTTGAGCTTGGTGAAAGTCCAGGCTTTAAATGCTTTAAGGTGTCAGAGTGATGCATCATCATCATCTTGCATTGCTCATCACACAGTGGAGGAGAGGGGTTAGGTGTGGGATGAAGAAAAGCTTTGTCAGATCGTAGCTATTTCTAAAAGAGGTGTGAGTGTCGAGTCGCGATGCCGCTGACAACACACAAACCTTTGCTTTCTCATTTCATAAACCACAATTACACATACACCTCAGCATAGTTACTCTATGTCTGAGGAAACATCACAAGTGCTTTTCTCATTTAGTTTTGGCCCTGCGCTCCATGGTGGTGGAAAAAAAAAAAAAATCACATTAATTAATGTATGAACCAATTACTCCAACAATCAATTATTCAATTTTCCCATGAATTAACCATCCAAGCAATCAGCCACATATGAGTCAGTCAATCACTGTTGATCCAACAGAGGCCTCTAACTGCATTCTCCCGGCACCATTCTGCCCTTTTCCTATCTCAACAGATAAACGAGATGGGAGAAATACTCTAGATGCAGTGTCTGATGTTCCTGCCTACAGGGTAGCCCGGGGCCAATTTTCATCATTACTTCCACGTTCTTAAGTATTCTGCTGTGGCCTGTTCTTGACACACTGGTGGCATTTTCAGTATGTCAAGTATGTGCCTGTAATCAGCTATAACAGTCAGAAGTAATGTGGGAAAAGAAATCCTGTATTTGCACAGGAGACGGTCCCGGTTTACCTGTCTGGAGAGGAAATCGAACTGTAGCAACCTGACAACCTGAAATTACAAGCGTCTTCCATTCAATTATTTCAGGTGGCATTTAGTAATATGTGACATTTAACCTTTGACCGGCAGGAATTTAAGCAGAACTTAATGAAGTCTGGAGTGTCCGGCCACCAGAATAATATTTTTTTAAATGTCTAGATCCGAACCTTGGTCCTTAGCTTTGATAAGTGGTATGCAGTCAGCCAGGTGAGCTACCTGTGCCCCCCCCCTCCCCTCCCCTCCTGAGCATACAGTTGATGTCATGAACATTACTGTGAGATTATTGTCTATTCCAGCTGAACAACATTTGGCTGCAACCTATTTCTAGAAAAATAGCGTACCCACACAAAAGGTGAGGAATGTAATTGATGTAAACACGGACGTAAACAATGTAGGTTTGCGATAATAGACTAAAAAATGTTTGCAAATGCTTTGCGATGAAGGATATGCAGTCAACACTACGTTAAAGCTCAACAACAATACAAACAATGAGGCTCTTTTTTTTTTTTAAATGTCATTGTTTATTTCATCATTCACAGACAACATTAGGAAATGATAAGAAATGAATTACATTTGCCGATTAATAACATACTCCTTTACTTTGAGTTTTTTGATGCGTTATTTAAATGAAAATATAATTAACTGACTAATTTGATACTGAATAAGTCTATAATTATTCTGGTGTCTCTCTCCTGTGTTGTGCAGTTTTACTTGCAAAACACAAACAAAAAGTGATTTACAAAATCCTGTAATGGACACGCACAGTAAAGTCATGGTTTAACATCCGAGACGAGATGAGTCAGCTGCCTCATTAGGACGAAGATCCAACAAAGACATGTCCTTAAGAGGTAACGGCTTAGTTTTTTCTTTTTTTTCTTTTTGGCTTGAGAGAAAGGCAGTGGAGCTGCTAGGTGAAGATTTTCTTCAAAACCACAAGAGAGGCTGCAAAGCCGGACCTGACAATGCAGGTCGCAGCTGAACCCTTTGCAGACAGCTACAACAATGCTGTCTCCAGAGCAGCTGATCAGCCCGTCTCTCTGCCTCGGAGATTTCCATAGATGTGACGCGAGCCTCCGAGACCAGCCCTACTCTTGGTTTCTTAGACCATAATGTAAAATTACTGCTGCCATAATACAGACAAAAATCCAGAACAGATCAGATCCATTGAACCATCCAGGTTTTGAATAATGACACTGGAGACATCGAGATAGATGTTCTTCCAGAGAAGTGAGTTCGACCTGATTGTACTCAATGACATTTTGCGCTGGCAGTGTCATTCCGACTAAACACGTCACACTCTCGCTAATAACGAGCCCTGGGTCAACAGAGAGCTGAAACAATCTCCACTTTCTCAACCTGGACATTTATACAGGGAGATAAAAGAAACGTGTCAGTGAACTGAAGAGAGGAGCTGAAATACAAAACCAATCCGGCTCTGCTCCGATACAAGAATATGGATACAACGCATATGCCAGGGGTTTATTTATGGACTATTCGTTTGCTTTTAATAGAGTAAACACAAACACCTCTGCATCGCCTCCAAGGACTACAGGTCAACATAATATTGGTTTTATGGATTAAGGATTCTTTAAAGGACAGACCCCCACATGTCGGAGTGAACAGTTTTAAATCCAGCAACATTGAGCTCCCGCAGGGCTGAGTCTTGTCACCTATCCTCTTCTGTGTATGCACAAACAAAAAATCACATGCAATAGCAACTGTCACCTTTTTAAATATGCTGATGGCACCACGGGCTGACGACAGTGCTCCCTGTCCAGCTACGGGCAGTAATGTGGTCACCGTGGTCCTCTGGCTGCAGGACAGCTCCCTGGAACTGAACATCAGGAGGACGAAAGAGCTGTGCCCAACACCCTGCCTCTCTGGACCCCTCAGGCTGAAGGGGCAGGTGGCGGAGGCCAAAAGGTTTTAATGTCAGACAGGACGTTTTAGCGGGAGCTTAGCGCTCACTCGTCAACTCATTCCTCACGTTTCGACATTTGTATCCCCGGTACAACTGCCTCGCAGAGAAAAGCGAGAAAAAAGAGCTCACAAGAATCATCAAGCGCGCAGCCAAAATCACAGACATCACTCAAACCCAAACAAAAAGGAAGACAGGCTCCATCACTAAGGACTCTTCGCATCCCCTCCATCACGTTCAGTTACTCTGATACTTCAAAACACCTCTGGCCAAAAAAGAGAGCTTCTATAAACCCTTTCATCCCTACTGTAATATCCATCTTCAGCAAAGCCAAATAGACTTTTAATGCAGCATTTGCTCTTATTTATGGAACTGGTGGGTTTTAATGTGATCTCATATATTTCTATTTTATATTCTTATGTTGTTTGTGAGCTAACCTAAGGCAATTTTCTATCACAGTGATAGACGATTTAGTTTTTTGAACAATAATCAAGTGAGTTTTGAAAGCTAAAGATGTTAAATGTAATTGTAATGAGTCTTTGGTATTGATCAGAAATCCACTCCACCCCTGCTCATGAATTTTTCATTTCTTTTGCTATGGAGAAAATGTTACTGTCTCTTTAACTGACCCAGTAATATGTGATCAAATCTGTCTATATTACAGCCACATTACAACATAATAACCAAATTGATTAACCCACTAAATTGCACTTTACCGCCATCTGATATGCATCAGTGTGCGTCAGAATACGTGCGGCCACTGCTGCAATATTCCCCTGCTCTATCAAAACTTCGCCCCGTGGTCATTCCTCGCTTTCCTTCCTTTCATCATCTTGGTCTCATTATAATTATCATCCTCCTTCCTCCATTTCTTTTCTGTATTTTTCATCTCTCTTTCTTTGTATCATCCCTGCCTCCCTCCCCTGAAACCCTCAGCATTTAACTTCATATCCTTCTCTTCTCTCTCGCCTTTCCTTTTCCAAACCAGCTCCCACAATCCATCTCTCTCTCTCTCGCCATCTAATGAGAGTCAGTACACCGAGGCAGACGGACTCGTGATCTAGTGGACAGAGGCATAAGCCTGAAAGCAGCAATTCACTTATTTTGGATTAACACGCAGTGCAACGTCTGCCAGCCACCACCAATGGCCAGCCAATGAAACACAAGATTGACGAAGGAAATGGTCAATCCGTGAACCTCTGACACTGATGTTCTCCAGGCGTGTGTGAGACTCTCAAACTGTTTTGGCAGAGATGTTCTTATTTTTAATAACATTTGTCAATCATTATTGTTATCTTACAATTCACAGAATGTATCTTCAAAAGAACTCTTTCTTCTTCATGTGTTAATATGCTGCTTATTTAGTTTTGCCAAATACATTTAGCTGTAAAACCCATCCAGGAAGTGAGACATCCTTATACTGCAAAAAAAAGTTACAGAGAGGAAGTGTGAGTGGTTGACTGGACACACAAAGACACCAGTAACTGAGACTCCATCTTTAATCCACTAAAACACTTGCTTAAAGCTGCACTAATCAATATTTCTACATTATACATACAAATATGCAAATTTACTGTCACTCCTGCAGTTCTCATTAACCTTGTTTCCAGCTGCTGCAGACAGATGTTTTCAGCAATAAAGCTCTGTTAAATCCTCTATACATTTTCCGTTTGCTGTTTGGTAGTGGGCAGGCATACGTCACCTTCAATTAAATACTTATGGCTACTGCTGTGGATACATTCGAATTCACTGTCCAAACACTTAGCAGTTGCCACGTGTAATCGGAATGATATCACAAGGGGAGAAAACTGAGCTTAATTACTTTTCTAAGAAAAAAAAAAAAAGCAGCAGATAAAGAGCCCGCCCTCCTTCTGGAGTTGACCAAAACAGAGCTAAAAGCAGAGTGAATATTGATGATGAAGGCATGTGTACGTTTTATTTGCATTAAGTGAAAATTTAAAATAGAATCTACACAATAATATTATGTAATTTATGTGAAACCCCTTTCTGAAACCATCTATTTTAGTTGGATTTTTAATGCAAAATACATGTCTTTTTCTCCTGTCTTACTTTATTTATGTCCTCCACTGCTGCTTTCTAATTCACTTTCCGTGCCTTTGCCTGTATCACTTGTCAAAGGGACCACTAAGAGCATCTACAGGAAATACAGTACAAGTGCCTCTTCAAGTGAGAGGCTTTGAGGATATGATTATGAAGGCAAGTTTCAGTCATTGAGTTCTTTCTTCCCTTTGTTTTATTTAGACCTCTGTAAGTCAAAGCCACTGTCTGGTCTGCAGCTGGCACTGAACACAGGTCTTGAACAGTAATTTCAATTTTGTTACTATAAGCAAAAGGTTAAATCAGTTTGTTAAAAGCATCCGAGTCTGCTGCACTTTTGATTGTGAGAGCTTCTATGGCAACTGTACAGGACATGAAACAACCAATCAGGTAATATGACACACTTTCTGGTAGCCATATTATTGGCTCAAAGCTCTTGGGCAACCACAGCTGTAAACAGCTGCTTGTGTTGCTATACATATCACTTGGCTTTGTTTCGAACTGAACTGAGCACACGCTTCATTCATGTGCTCTGTTCATTTTACTATTGATGCATCAAATCAATTCCTGCCTCTGCGGCTTGTTAGCTAGCTTGTATTCCACATCCTGCTGTGCCCACATCTGATTAGTTATCAGCTACTGGTAGAAACTGTTCCCTTGTTGGCAGGCAGCACTGTGATTACTGGGAACAAGTTAAAGGCATTATAACAACAGGCAGATGGTTTCTTAGGGATGGAGCAGAAGCAATAAGTTTAGCAACAGTGTGAAAAGTCTTAAGCGTTAAAAGACAGGTGCATCTGCTGCGATGATGAGGCGTCGAAAAAACCCTCCCTGTGATAATTTCTTCTGCTTCAGCCTCAGCTCTCACATTCATCAAGTGCAACCTCTGACAACCTCGTTCATTTACCTATTCATTACACAGCCATTCAATCACCTTTTTATTGTCTGTCGTAAACTCTGCACTGACAGTGTCTCTTGTGGCTGTAACGTCTCAGATGTTCAGCTTTCCCGTCAACCTTTAAAGTTGCAGTAAAATGTCATTTTGAGAGCATGTTGCTGTTTTTTTTAATTTGATATCCCTGCAGGAATAGATTTTTGCAAAGTGTGAACCAATGGGAAAGCTGGAAGGGAGGGGTGTGTAGGAGCAGAATTGTGTTGGTTTGTACATTGAATTCACACCTCCTGGCAGAAAATGAGGGACATATTTTCTCATTTCAAAGAAGTAAAATGAACAAGATTGTAATAAAAGTAAAAGAAAAATGTATTTTAACATGATAAGCAAGGACATAAGTTGCTATTCACTGGATGGGGATTTGAAATCACATGCTCAAATAAGCATATACAGTACAATAGTATAAAACGTACCATGAAAATAGTTACACATAACATCTGTATCGGCAAAGCAAGAGGAGCAGCTCTTCACGGTTGGTTACATATATAGCACAGCAAATTGCCACTATATTGAATTTACTGCTCTCATGACTAAACCTATCAACTACTGCAGCAGTTCATTTAGCAATTTAATGTTTTCCATATTGAAAGGTGGAGCAAATCGATGACATGCTAGTTACACACACTCCTTCTTTTTATTGTTTCTGACGCACCCCCCCCCCCCCCCCCCCCCCTTCTTTTCATGTAGAAAGGCAAATCCTTTCACACACACTCAATACACAAATCTCTTTGGTGCAATCTTTTGACGAATAATTATCCACTAATTGTAATTGACAAACACATCTGCAAGAATGAAACGTCAAATTAACCAAATCCATGCTTATGTGCAATAAAACGTCATGGCACATTTGCAAGCGTTTAACACTTTGGGTGCCCGCAGGCTCATCACGTCCCCGTCAATAATAGCAGGTTGTGGCTTCTGGGCTTGTAATGAGCTTCCATTCTGTATGGGTGGTTGGAAGCTATATTGGCACTGTACCGTGTTAGCGCCGTGTGCAGCCGAGCTACCCTCACAAGTGCCGTCGCAGGGGAGCTATGACACGCTAACATGCATAATCTGCCTGCGCTGGCTGAGCCGCGCACTCAACATGCACCACGTGTGTGATTGCCGAGGCTCTACGGGTGCAACGGAGGACATGGCGACCGCATTGGGCAGGGAACACGCCAAGAGAGCGGACAGCTTGCCAGAGATGAACAATGAAGATGCAAAGGGTCCATCTGCTGAGAGCATAAGTTGGAATTTTTAATTTGTCAGGCAGAAAGTAGCTTCAAATTTTCTTCTCTGTTTTTTTTGGCACCATGATCCTCATTAATTACATGGACAGCTCACCCACATATACAAGTGTCCAGTGCAGAATTATTGTTTTTGTTTTTCTTGACTTAATATCTCAAGCATAACACATGGATGCCACGGCTGAGCAGCTCAGTTGAGTCAATCAGTGTGGAAATGTGTTTTCCTCTTTGCATTTGTCCATTCATGGATATTTAAGCATGTTGTTAGGTAGATAGATGGACAGATAGTGTGACTGAGTGGCAGTGTTCATGTGTGTCTCCACATGCGTGCGATGAGCAGAGTGATGATTAATGGCGTGTATTTTATTCCAGGCTGCCAAATTGTTCCCACTAGCTCCTAAGCCGACAGAGGTTAGCACAATTTAACCTCTGCTCATTCCCCTCCCCTCTGGACCAAATCCGGCCACGGCAAGACTGATTACGCTTAGAAACATGCATAAATCATACTTTGTCAATTGTTGGGCCAATTCATTATATTCTACACCCCGCTTGGCTTGGCGGATACAGTACATTGATTCACAAAGGCAAAGTACAATGCACAATGGGTCTGTTTACCCTCAATATTGTCCATGCAGGTGCCAATTACTGTACCTGTTAGTCTTAACACCTCTCTCCGCTTAGTGCAGTGTCTATGTGAGAGTGTGTGTCCAGAAAATCCCAGTGCTTACGCATATGGATCACAGGGTCATCTTTGTGTAGAAGTCCTTACACTTGTATTTGTGTGTTTCCAGCCTTAAACACCGCTTTGCAGCACTAACGTCACACTAATGTCAGAATACACCTCCACACTTTCCTCCTCCGCCGTGCACCCCTCCTCCTCTTCCTCCTCCGGAGAGGACCAACAAGGGCTGAGATTCCACATCGAGCCAATTAAGCTGATGGGTAGCTGCTGCGCTGGCATGAGCATATGTTTACGATCTCATTATAAACACACTTCCTTGTCCTGATAGGGGCCGCCTCATCATTATTCCACGCCGAGAGTAATTCCCAGGTCCTTAATTTGGCAACGAACTGAAAAAAGCCAGCCCCGCCAGGAGTGGAAAGGTAAATTGAGATTGTTTAAACCTGTGACTCAGAGGTATTGGTAGCAGGTCGTGCTTTCTGGTGGTGGTGGTGGTGTGTGAGGGGTGGGTTTGCAGCACTGCAGCATTGTGGGAGATGCATGTTGACTGGCCATCGCTAATTAAAGACGCTTGAAGGTGTGAAATGTGGTGTGAAATAACTCCACATCTACATCATAATTCACCTCCCGTCTGTCTGCGTACTTGGTGTCTTCCAGTCATCGTTTCGCTCAAATATGGCTAAAGACGCGCTGCTATTGCCCTCCCTGAAGTAATGAGGTTCTGCAGGAAGTTTAGCCTCACACCAAAATACAGAAAATGAAAATGACTGTTTGGAATACACTGAGGAATGGATGACGGATGCTGCAGGACTGGTTTGAGAAGTTTCTGTGGATGCTTTACCTGATGTAAGAACTCGTCACCGTTAGATTCCACTGTACAGTAAACAACATAAATCAAGATGACCACGACCCCTGCTGTTTGTGCATAATGTAAAACTTTTAACCATCCATATTTCAAGGCTACAGGAAGCGAGTGTGCAGACCTGTCTTTACTCAAGAGATAGAGGGGGTGGAGTATCACTTTAAGCGACTCCGGGGTTTTATGTTAATGCATTTGCCATGTCTCAATGGAGTCACATAATCTGTGACAATGATCCCTCTTCCCACATGTGACAGCTATGGTTGCCACCTGGTTCCCATGGTTGGAAGGGAAATGAATGCAAAGAAATTCATTTTCAACAGAGAATATAAAGAAGATAAAGCTGCTTTTGGTTCCACACATGTATTTTTTGGGAAACACTCAAATGAAATGAAACAAAAATTCAAAGACAAGTTAGGTAATGATAATAATTATACAAAACTTTCATTTTACGATGTATAATGTGTAATAAAACCTACATAGATGTAGAGACTCAGCTGATCGTTCTCAACAGAGACAGGATTTAAAACAATGTTAAGCAGAAAACTAAATGAAAAACAATATGACATAATCTTACAAAATTAAAAAATGATCAGTGATAATATTCTTTTGCTGTCCAGCCACAGCAAGAGGGTTTTGAAATGACCTCTACAGTTATGAACTTTGGCTAACACTGGGACCTTTGAATTACAGGTGTCTTATTGTATAAAGTGAGAGTCCATGTCTTTTATGATTATAAAGCAGGTCTAGGTTCTATATTAATACTGTGAAAGAATCAAAGCACTCAGTCCACAGAGAAACACACACAGCCTGTATTTAGAAGCTGAGCCTTAAAATGAGCAGTTACTTCTGTAAATTTGTGATGTCACAATAAAGCAGTCACCACTGTCAGCCATGCCCCGAGCCCGACCCACCTGGACCCACCATCCAACCTTGCAGGATTTGGTTTCTCTGGGTGTTTACCTGAAATCTGCTTTATTTCTATTAAATCACTGAGAAAACAGTCAGACAATCAGAAGAGAGGTTTAGAGCCTCCTCTCTTCTGATTGGCTCACAGACCCGTTGTTACTAGAGCTCCAGGGAGAAGCCTGAGCAGATGTAAGATGTAAGAGATGTAAAACTACACTGAGATGGTTTTTGGTACTTAAATCCACAAATATATCTTCTGATGGATATCAACACCTCAAATAAAACACTGGAAAAGTGTAAAATATGGGACCTTTAAATCCCAGCAAATAAAAGATGCCAAGATGGACACCCTGTGTCTCCCTTTTTCTCTGTCTCACACAGTTAACATGCTGACACTGAGCTTGAATATTATATTGTGTGGAAGAATTCTATAACTGCATGCAACGCGTTTGTGTGCAGCACTGTGCAGTGTTTCGCGTGCGGAAAAAGCCTGAGGAGTATTTTCAGTTTACAGTCATCTGCACCTGCCACAGTGGGCCTGTCACCTGTGTGGACAGCTCACAGTGGTGATGTTCCTTTGAATGAAGCATGACTAGGAACTGGTACATGCTTTCATGCTCCGGAGCACAGCAAAACACACAGGCCTACACACACACACCCACACACACACACAACAACGAGATGCTGATGGTGACAAAGCATGCACACTGGTTATCAGTGACGGGGAGTCAAGAATGAAACCATGGTGTGACGGGAGCACACGTGGATACATACAAATAAACAAATGCACATAGTAATATATGAACAACTCACAAGACAGGGTGAGGGGGGTGAATTTTTCTAACACTGTATATATAACTAACAGGGTTAATAAAGATCAAATATAGAATGAGACATGAATATTCATGAGTCTGCAGCCCACTGAAATCCTGTGAAGCATGAACATAACACCACCAGGAGAATACATCACTGTAAATACATCCACGTGATTTATGCACGCTTTGCTCAACAGAGATCAGCTTTTCCTCGCATTGTTGTTAGGGGAGACAAACTTATAGAACTTGGAAGTAAAAAAAAAAATGGTGTTTGAAGGTAAAAGTTTTCCTATACAATAGCAATGCCTTAGAATTAACCTAAAAATGAGCCATGTCCGGTGCTGTGAGAGGCAGTCACTCCACCCTGGAGTGGTTTAATGCTGATATGACAGAGAGTTTAATCTTGACGGTTTAGTCAAACCCTCTGCTTTGAAGTTGGGGGTATATGAGTGCTGTGGAACTGGACCAAATTTCTGCCGAAACTCCACAGAAAACGGTTTTGGTGGAACCCGACAGCAGGCTTTAACACTGTCACCTTGATTGGCTCAATAGGCCGTGAAAACCAGCCAGTAGCGGCTCACACGCATACAGTGCAGAGTCCATCCCCCTTTTCCGAGCATCAGCAGTCAGCCAGCCATCCGGCTGCTAAGTGAAAGTGAATCTCCATCAATAATGATTAGTCAGTGCCACGCACTCTGTCTCACCCTTTCTCTCCATCTGTATGGATATAGATGGTTGTTTCTTTTCCACCAATATACAACATAATTACTTCTAGTGAACTGTCAAGTGGAGAAAAGAAAGTTTAGCATTTCGCCAACTTCACTTAAGCCTTGGGTACCAGTTTAAGCAAGGTGCAGGATAATGTATTGAATGTGTGTAGTTTCGGGAATGAACACAATAGCAGCTAATTAGTTGTAGCTGTGTTTTCTATTACCCTCTGCTCTTCATGCAAAATGCAGCTTTATTTCCCAGCATGTTTTTTTTTTTTTTTTTTTTCTTATTCCACACTTGCTGGCCAAATTTTTGCAGAACTCCTGAGAATACAACTGTTGTTTCTGTAAGTCTTTTGTCAGAATTAAATCTCACCTTTGCTAGCCTCCGAGTGATGCAACTCCCTGAAGAGTTGCTGGCAGGCGAGCAGATATGCAGCCTGTGCGCTCTCAGCTCATTGCCCACCAGTAGCTGAGCAGGCTAGGCATACACGGCTCACAGCGTGGGAGCAGCAAATAACATGCCTGTATGCTGAGCCCATTGACTGTGATTGTCAAGGTGAACGGACCGGGGAAAATTTGGTTTTCCCCTCCCACTGAGCTAGTTATATACCTCCCATTATGGATGTGGAAAGCTTTAGTCCAAACACTGAAAATAGCAAACAAACATCGCACAGCTTCAAAAGAGCCATCCAAGTTAAGCTCAGGGAAAAGGCAGTGAGGCAATTTCCAAGCCAACAGCCTCGTCAACGCATATTAGGGATCTGATTGCCACTTTCATTTTTCTCATTTAGCCATAGATACGGTGCAGAACTACTTTTTTTTTTTCACCCACTTAAGTTTGCACAAATCATATTTACGTGGCGCCATGTTATACATATGCATATACAGTCCGCGATTCAGCTGGAAAGGGAAACCAATTTCCCTTGCTGCACCGTAACTAAAAGCGTTCAGAGAAAATAGAAAATGGATTGCATTAACGTGCAGTGCACACTGCGTGGTAGAATGGATATTGAATCATTCCTGTGTTCCCCCCACGAGCACAGAGGGAAAAATGAAAGCAGTCAAGTAGCAAGTATAATGGCACCCGCGAGAACTACCTCCAAAAAGCCCACATCTGTAACCTCCACCCCCTGTCTAGTGACACAATACAGTGGTCAGTGATGGGGAATCAAACGTGATGATCATTCCAAAGATCAGTGATGGATTATCAGTTTTTTCCTCCACATGGGTCTGTGTCCGTCTATCTACTTCTGATTGTGTGTGTGTTTACCAAAGTGCAATCTCTGATATGGACCCCTTCTGTTGACTCGGAGGCCAGAGGTCCCTGGAGAGAGTACATCCTGTAATTCCTCTGAACAAATAGATAGCGGGTTAGCCAAAGCGCCGCTGCGGTGGCACAAGACCAACAACACACAGCTGCCTGGCTGGCTGCAGCCAATCCGCCTCCAAGACACGCTCAAGAGGATAGAGATCAGAGAGAGAAACAGAAAGAGACAGACAGAGGGAGAATGTGTGTGAGCGAGAGAACAGTGAATGCTGCGAAGGGAGAGAAGGAGGGAGGGGAGGCCGACGGGCGGGAAGGAGGACTGTATGTGAGAAAAGAGCTGCCTGGAGAGAAGCAAGTGGACCTGAAGGACGTAGGGAAAGATTATGCAAGGTGGGAATGTGTTTGTGCGTGAGAGCGACAGACAGTGAGAGAGAGAGAGTGAGAGAGAGAGATCAAGCAGGTATATATGTATACCTGCTTCTAAAATTTGAATTCATCCAGGGCTGAATACAAGATCCGTTCTATTCCCAATGGTTGCAAACATAGACAGACTTACAGAAAAATAAACCTACATTTATTGCATCATGTGAAAAAGTCCAGCCATGTTGCATTCCCAATACCTTCCATAATCACGACCTCATTCGTCCTAATCAATACTTTTTTTTCTCACCCATCTGATCATTTTCCTTTTCAGGTTTCATCTAATTTTCTATCAGCAGTTACTTAAGTTTAGGAAATAAGCATAATTTTGCAGTGAATTCGGAAATAGGGACATACCGTATTTTATGTCTTATTTGAAAACCCTGCCATGCATCGTACCTGAATTATTATAACAACAAGCTATTCTTTTTGTGACAAGTGTCTAATTTATTGACAGATATGTTGGGTGTTCATGGGATGATTCATGGGGCAGGAACGTGCGAAATAAAATACACAACAAAAATTTGTAGATATGTTTTTGACTTTTCCTTTTACCTTTGCTGTTTTTTTTTGTTTTTTTATAATGTAAAATGTTATCTCATTGGTTTTATTAAAATAACTGTCAAGGCCAGAGCTTAGAGGGGAAATCTCTCTCTGATGTACCTGCTGATTCCTCTTAAACATCTGCAACATGACAAGAAGCTTCAACTCATAAATGCAGTGTAATAGTTTGGTCTAAAATGTACTGAAGTAGAAGTATAAAGGAGCATAAAACCCTAACAGCCTGCTTGTGTGATGCTGATCACGGTGTACATGGGCAATGCCCTGCTCCAGGATGTGAAACTGTTGCCAAAACAGTACAATCCAGCCTGTATTTACTGTACGTCGGTGCATCGAGCCGAGTCATTGACTGTGACTGCAGCTTTATCGTTGCTTAAACAGATGGAGCCGGCGTCTCTTTGCTTCTTGCTGGGTAGGTCACCAAGCTCACCAAAACAGTTTTAATTAACCCAGATCTCTGTAGGGTGAGTTTCCCCTAATCCTTATGTGCTCTCGGCTGGGCACCACCACCTGCTTGTGTTGGTGTTATGCAACTGCTCCTGCCAACCAAGACACACACACAAGTTGGTGCAGCTATGCTTGTTGGGACATTACAGCCCAACCCAAACCTTAACCTTAACCAGGACCTTTGAAATTATTTTTGCCCAATTAGGACCCGGACTACTCGTCCTGAAAAAGGTCCAGAGGAAGTACACACACACACACACACACACACACACACACCTCACCTGCCCTCCCCTCAGGTTCTTTAAAAACAAATTTGCTGTGGTGTTGTATGCTTTCTCTTATTTCGAGGGATAACAAAACATAACTTAATGTCTTGTGAGTATATCCATAATACAGTTTAAAAAGAAACATTTAACAAAAAAATTCTGTTGTCCATAACACCAATAGCAAATATCCAGCTTTGGTGTCATTTCCTCAGCAGCTTCTATCTTTCCAGCGACATAATTCGACTTCCTGTTCAACTAGTTGCATTAATATCGATTTCACCACCTCTATTGAACTCTAGCTCTACAATCTCTGGAAAGATTGGGAGTTATTAACTGATAGATGTGGGTGTGGAAGGTAATGACCAATTATAAAGTTAGATCATGTTAAAAAAAAAAGAAGTTGGGGTCACTTTATTATATCTCCACAAATTTGCCTCTATCGCCTACATTGTGTGAGAGTGTGTCTGTCTTTATTCTGGACTTGTTTTGCTGACTGTAGAGATGGGGTTTTAAGTAAAATATAAAATGCAATCGAAATGCTACCAAGGTAAAAAATGTTCTTTTTTATTCAGCTTCATGGCTGTCTGGACATCTGCTCTCTGTCTGTGCAAGTACCTGAGAGAGGAAGTGCTAAACTTCTCACCTCAGCAAGTTGCACAACTGAACAAAAAATGTTTCCTATGAGTAGTGCACAAGTCAAGCCACAACTACTGTGCAAGGTGCCTTACCTTTGGTAGAATTTTCAAATCAATCAATCAATCAATCAATCAATCAATCAATCAATCAATCTTTATTTAGCACTTTTCATACAGGTTAGTGCAGTTCAAAGTGCTTAACAGATGACCTATAAGCGAAGAAAAAGGACAAATCAGATAAGAAAGGTGGCAATGAGATACAATAAAATTGTTTTTTAAAGCTATAATAACATTAAAAAAACAAGAGAGTTAATAATAAAATAGAGATAAATATGTTTGTGTTTGGCCATGTTCTTCTCACCGAGGACAGGGCTGACGTTTCTACTTGCATATGTTGCAGTTCAGCCTGTAGACTGGAGAAAAAGCTATTTGTAGTTTGGAATGTTTCTCTGACTGAACAAGGAATGAACCGACTTTGATATTTAAGTTTCTCTCGGCCCAGTTTAAAAGACATTGTTTTTTAAGCTGCAGACACTTTCACACGTCATACAGGGGGAAGCAAAGTTGTAGCTAATATTTTTTAATGATGGCTTGGCTCCATCAGGGTGAGTCGGTTGCTAGTGGTTCAACAATACCAGGGCTCTGGTTAGCTAAATGAAATGCAATCATTATCATAAGTCACTTAGTTGCATCTCATCTGATTCATGTGGGATGCATCAAAGAAACAAAAAGTGTCTGGATAGTAAGGACAGGAAACACTGGATGCATTGTGTGTTACCGGGTTAGAGTGGACACACTGCCTGAGCTCACACGTGTCTCGTGTGTTCTAGAGATTCGCAATCTCACCTGTCTCTCACGTGACACACACACACGTCTCCCAGCAAAAATAGATAAAAGAAAAGACCTGTTGATTGTCATATTGACATCGTACCAGCAATATTACATAAAACTGACACCTTCCACTATAGCTGTCAATGTTTCGGCTGAATCTGAATGTGATACACACATGAAAAAATATAGCTTTATATTTTTTTTACCATTTTAGCAGCTGAATGTGGAGACTGTGGCGCTTTAGTGGCTTTTTCTGTCAAAAAATAAGCCGGAAGTAGCAGCAACATAGCAGAGACGCAGCGGATGTGAACACGCACATGCAACTCAACACCTGGCGAAACACCTTAAAATCAGTGAGCAGTGTGGAACACACAAGATAACAAGATCATTCTTGTGACATGTATGTGGCTTTGAGAAAAACATGTGCTGTCTGGCCAGTTGCAGCCATAGTATGCCATAGTGCAGACGTGTGTCCCATGTTGTAGCTACTTCCAGTGACCTGTTGTATGCTACATTTACTGTAAGCCGCGGTGTTAATGGTGGTTCAGGAGTCACAGAAAACAAGGTCGAGGAAAACATGAAGGCTGGTTAAAAAGCAGCAGCTCTGTCTGATGGTATCAATGAGGAGACATGAGGGCAGGTGGTGTAACTTCAAAGTAGCTTGGATAGATGAGATATTGCCTTGTGAAAGATGGCATGCACTGATAGGAATCAGTGCTGTGATATTGACATCAAAGTGATGTATGTAATAAGAACCGTGCATAATCTTATTATTGATGCATGGATACAGATCTGCGGCAATTAAATTGTAACACATCCATTTCTTTAATTATACATGGACAGGGCACGCAGCTTGTTAGACCTTTTGTTTTTCACCGTCTCGCCGCTGCTCTTTCCCTAATGTGGGCAAAACTGCCAATTAAGATTCAGGATGCATTGTCTCACTTTATTTCAGCAATGCCTTACATTGAAGTAGTTTTAGTTTTGCTGTTCTATTTTGCGGGCACATTTAAATGGTGATTTTCACCACTTGGCTCAGGTTAAGTGCTCATCCACAGGCGCAGACGACTGTGCAGCAGCTTTGAGAAACCCTCCTAAATGACACAGCAGCTTAATTCACTCAAGTTTGTGAGCCATATTCAATATGTCTCACCGTGTTTAAGCACAACACGAAGTGATTTGCAAAACCCCTGTGAGTGTTTAACAGTGACAACCGCTGTGAACACTTTATGGGCTTAGCAAAAGCAGCAAACAAACTAGAGCCCTCCCCACGTCACTCCTGCAAGGAATCCATTTTAGTTAATCCTAGTTCCTTAGACATTGGTAGGGGGGGTGGGGGGTATCCAGAAATTAATTTAACCACATTAAAACCCCCGCAGCTACAATACCTGATCCCCTTTCTCACCAGAAATCTTCTCTAAACCATTAATCTTTGTATCCTGCGTATCTGATGGCTAGTCAGTAGGCTTGGAACGTATTACTCTCTTCCTTTAAAAAGGAGAAGCCATCACATTTTCTTCATTAGACCTTGGTTACAGCAAGGATAGCAGTCTTTTAATCTGATGGTTCAGTACTGTAATCTCCCTCACATATGGTCTTCTGGATAAATCAGACAAGCTCCACTCTCTGCTCTGCACAGCGCTGCCCCACTGGAGTTGTCACCGTCAGTGTCTCTCCTTCAGCAGTAACCATGCAGCCGTAGCTGCAATAAAGCCAAAGTTAACACTCATCTACCCTTTCTACACTGTCATCTCTGTCTGACAGCCTCACACTAAGACACAGTCTGTCACCTGCCGCTTTAGCACACAGAAAGTGTGTATAAAGTAGCTCTCACTTTATTTGCATCAGGTTATATGTGTGGTTGTGTGTGTATACGCACACATCTACAGTATCTCTGAGTATGGTGTAAGAGAAATACGAACAACATCCACTCTCCTACGCCGTCAGAATAATTTAGAGGCGATGGCTTGCGACTTCTGGGCTCTGCCTTAATCTTTTGCGAAAATGACACACCTCCAACTTCCCAGAGCTCAGCATCAACTTGAGCAATCTAAGCTGTCATCAGGATTTGGTGAACCATTCTTCACCTCAAGTGTTTTTGTAGCAGCACATAGGGATAAAGAATGCAAACCCTGGTTCTGGGCTTTGTATACACCCAGATATGTTCCCCAACTCTCTGAAAGTTGCGTACTGAAAAAACAATATTGCACATGTATGTAATGTGTGGTATGGTACAGTGTTTCCTACAAAATAAACAGACTACTGCAAATTAGAATTGGAGTTTTAGACAGGTTTGGATATGTTTGTTGTAGATGATGCATCAACATGATCATCATGTTTGGCTTCCAGCTGAGAAGTAGCAGCCAGTCACATTCACACAAGTGTAAAAGGCAGCCTTTAAAAAGCGCTGAAGTGAAAATGAAACTCCTGGGGTCTGTTCTACCTCTAAGGTTGCATCTGAATTTCTTAATATTACTGAGTCACGCGGTCTAACTATTGAGGTTTGATTGGAGGATTTCCTTGTCAGTGATCATAAGTGTGTTCTTTTTGCTGTAATTTGGATCTGCTGCCCCATAAAACATCTGTCTGGTGGGCGCATCATTAACCAGAGAACAGCTGAAAATTTCACAGCTCTGTTTGACCCAGATGTGCTGTCACACTGTAACGATATGGAGACTTTGGTCCAGCTATTTAATGAACAGTGCTCCTCTGTGTTGGATACAGTGGCTCCCTTTAAAACCAGACAAATCTCCTTTGTCAAACCCAAACCCAAAACCAAATGGATTAATGAGTCACTCTGCAGTTTTAGGCAGCAATGTATGAAGACAGAGTGCTTATGGAAAGCCACCAAACTAGTGGTCCATTGGCTGCATCTTAAAGAACTTTTAACCAGCTTGAATGAAATGATGAGGGATGCTAGGACTGCTTATTCTGCCAACCTCATTTAATCTGAAATCCAAAAGTTCTCCTTCAGACTGTAAACACCATCATCTCTCCCAATGCTCCACAAGTGCCCGTCTTCTCTAACACTGATTACAATAACCTTCTCAAATGTTTTGTTGCCAAAGTCACTCATATCAGAGCAAATATTCCCCCCATCATCTAACGATCATGCCATTGATGTTCATGATCCTTTCAGTCAGGTTTTTGTAAACCACACTCAACAGAAACAGCTCCTCTTAAAGTCACCACTGACATAACGACGGCTGCAGATGATAAGATATGCTCATTACTGGTGTTACTTGACCTCAGCTCTGCTTTTGATACCACTGATCATGGTATTCTATTCAATAAGCTAAAGCAGCCGGTGTTTGTTCTCCTTATATATGCTACGTCATCACTGCGGCATCTCTTATCATTTTTATGCCGATGACAGTCAGTTGTTTGTTTGGATGCCCTGAAGGTTTGGATGGCTGACAACTGCCTTCAGTTAAATGCAAATAAGACAAAAGCTCTTATAATTGCTCCTGAAAATCTTATGTCAAACCCCAAGCGCTATATGGGGTTGTTAAGTGTCTGTGTTCAGCATAATCTTAGAAATTTAGGTGCAATTTTTGACCAATCCCTGTCTTTTGAAATTTATGTCAACAAGCTAATGCACTCATGTTTTTTCCAGTTGCCAAAGTAAGAACAAGGTTGAGATGGAGATGATTATTCGTGCTTTTATCTTGTCTTGTTTAATTTATTGTAACACCATCTGCAAACTGTCCAAAATGCAGCTGTTCATCTTCTGAACTTGAAATAACAAGCAATCACCAATTTTATCCTCTCTGCACTGGCTTCCAATCAAATTCTGCAACCATTTTTAAACAGTGGTGCTAACCTTTAGAGCCTTGCATGGTCAAATACCCCAGTATATTGTTGACCTTCCCCTCTGGCTCTTAGGTATGCTGACCAAAAAATGCTGCCTGCACCTCAAACCCATTATAAAACCTGAGGTGACTGTGCTTTTCAAGCTGTGGGACCCAATTTATGGAATGCCCCCCCCCCCCCTTATCATTGCAAACGCCTGTGAAGTCTTTATGAAGCAGCTGAAAATGTTTTTATTCAGGCAGTGTTTTGGTTAGTCTGTCTGAATAGCTGCTCCATTTTATTTTATTGCTTTTTTTATTTGCCTTTTGCCTGGAACTTTTGTACTTTTTTATTGATGTAAAGTACTTGATTTTGTATCTGTGAAAAGGTTGCTAGACAAATAAACTTTACCTTCTGAAGTAAGAAAATCTCATACCTCAACTCAACAGCACAAACTGCATAACCTTATTTAAAAGCATGACGTGGTTGATTCCATATGTCTAGTTTATGACATTGTATACCAATATTCCTCTTTTCCCTCTTTTACATTTTCTCAAAAGCCCTAGGAATCACCATTGATCAGCAAAAAGGGGAGTTTAGGGCAACAGCACATCTGTAATAACAGCAGTCAGAGAGGAGCAAACAGTGTAGATGTTTTAGACGTCAGAGATCAGCGCTAAAATGTTGGAAATAATTACTTTAGAAGAGACCTTTATGTGAATTTTATGGATATAGACAAAACCACACAACAATGACATGAGTACCCATGCTATCCCGCTTTTGAATTCTCTTGGAGAGGTATTTTTCTACGCTGTATTTGTTGTTTAAAGACCAGTGAAAAAGACTTACCAGATGTGACATCAGGACTTTGATTCTCTATAAACTTATCAGTTCTCAACATTAGCTGATAATGCTAATGCGATTGAAGCTTTGGTGTTGTCTTGCTAAGATCTAATGTTAATCTGTCTAGGAAGAGATGAGATCCCATCAGAATCCTTGTTGCCTTTCACACTCTTGAAGAGCTTCCTTAAAAAAGCAGGGCCTTAACCATTTACAGTAAATGTATACATTGTCATTTCCATGACACGTCTGTTTGGAAAACTCAGTTCAGGAACCCATTTCATGTATGTAATCAGTTGTAAAGTACTATGTAAAAATCCAAAACCATCCTTGTCACAGGAGCAGTGCAGCATCTACATCTGTGAAACTTAATCTAAGAGGTGTCAGTTTGGCTCATGCAATTCTTGGCACGATGGACTCCATATGGCACGAGTCAGTACCATTAATTCAAATATTTCCCCCAAACAGGGCTTCATCTCCCAAGACACTGCAAGGAAACCACATCATCAATCATGCAATCCTGTTGAGCTCTTCTCATTTGATGTGCCGTATTGTTCATGGGCACACTAATTTGAGAGCTCCCCTGTGAGATGATTATGGCATGGTCTCCACTGGCGTCCTCAGTAATTTGTAAATGTGGAGATGGCAATTATTCAGATGTTTAAATGCCATGATAATTATCCCCAAACACTCTTAATACAAATCTGGAGATTATTACAATTTTAATATAATATTAAAGTAGTTGGGTGGGGCAAAGTTGTTTTGGTAACTTAACATAATAACCCAGTTAAGGGCAATAAATATGAGAGGATCAACAAATCAAAAGCAAACAGTTCAATCTGGGTCATGATAGCAAATTTTGAATAATTCACAAATATGTGACAGCCCTTCCAAATGATAGGAGTTTATATAAAATGGTTTTGCTCTCATTGCAATCAGTGGAAAGTGAGTCGTTTTGACACAGAAGCTGACGTCTCTAACTGGATGTTGTTAGGATTAAGCAGCAGGAGGAGGGTTTGCGGTTAAAAGGTGAGCTGCATGTCCTCTGTTGGCATATATTTTCAGACATGATAGATGTAGTAGGTACACTGAGGGAAAACGGCGTCGAGATTTTTTATTTTATTTTATTTTTTAATCTAAAAGCAGGGATTAACCTCCATTGGTTGTAATTAGACGGAGCAATCACTGCCACTCCACTACAATGGATTTGTGTACCAGTGGCTCTAACATGCTGGTGCTCCATTTTCACTCTCTGTGATTCATTTGTCTGTGTTTAGCGCTTGCCTTAGACAAAGAGCTCAAGGAGGTAAATGGGCTCTATATGCCAGGGAGTTCAGGATTTGGCACTGATCTGCCATTAGGCCCCTACTCCCCACACACACACACACACACACACACACACACACACACACACACACACCTTCAATCCCTCTTGGGAAAGGCAGCGATATATAATGATGTATGCTGTCACTCCAAATTATTTAGCAAATTACAATTTGATTACATTCAATTAAATGTTCCTTGCAGATAAAAAGCACAATATAAATCAGCCATGAAGGTGGTGATCTACACAAGCTCTGCATGTTCTTATTGTTGTTCCCTTTGATTGAATTTTCCAGTCACTTGTTCTCGTGCTTATGCTGGTGAATGAACCATCAGCCCACAGAGCCTCTGTTTTTCCAGTTTGAGCCTTTTCACAGAGTTTGAGAGAGAAACATCTTTTCGCACGAGCAACTGCAGACCTATTTATTCAACAAAATGTTAAAATGTGGGTGGTGGTTCAGACATCTGGAACCTGGATAGACGAGACTGGCTTGCAGCATGTTGGCCAGCGGGTGCGCCGCTATTCGCTTGCCATGGTTAACTTTCCTGCCACCATCTGCTTTCCTGTTTCTCCTCAAACCCTGTTACATGTTTGCTTGGAAATCATTCCATGAACATATTCATACACCTCTAAAGCAGTGAAGTGTTTTTTTTTATCTGCTCAGCAGCTGCTGTACGAGGCCAAATCAGCAAATCTGCCTTAGAAAGAAAACCACAACCAATGGCTGATGTGTTTTTAGCAACACATCTTATCGCTGGACTCAGACCATGCTGATAACAAAAATCTGGATATCACACTGATAAAAGTCATAACTGTCAGATGTGGCTGCCGTGTAGAGAGTAAAATTAAATAATCATATCCTATCAGTATAGGATATTTATTCTAAATGTATCTTATCTGTCTTTGCACTCCGCTGTGTGTGCACTCTGTATGCACCTTATAAGCAACAGTATATTATTGCTTTCCAGAAATCTGCTACTGAAAGACCCTATAAACTTGTGGTGCTAACCATTACATTTACTATAAGACAAGTCTGAATTCTTTCTTCCTCTTCACCCCCCCACCTCCTTCTTGCTCCTCCTTCATCCTACATCTTCTTCCTTCTTTGTGCTCTCCCTCCTTCCACCTCCATCTTCTTGCTCCTTCCTCCTCATTCTTTGTCTTCCTCTTCCTCCTCCTCCAGATGCTTTAATATCCATTCACTCAACAGCCCACTCTTGTTTAATGGTATGGCATTTAGTGGAATATATGTCTTACAGTTTTAGTTAACTTTTTGGACTTGACACATAAGGGTCAGAGCCAGGGGGACTATAAGGGAAAGAAGAGATTAACCTCCACAGGCTGCAATTATATAGAGCTGCAACTTACACTTCTGTAAATTGGATTTATTTACCAACAGGGTTGCCATGCTCCATGTGCTCCATTCTCTCTGTGAGTCATTTGTCTTTTGTCTGCATTGAGCACTCAGCTTGGACAAAGAGCTCAAGGAGGTGAATTGGTTCTGTATCAGGCAGTTTAGGATTTGGCAGTGATATGTCATTAGACCCCTTCTCCCCGATATGCACACACACATTCATACGGGTTTTTATTTTATTTTATTTTATTTTTTTATCCCATCTTGGAAAGCTAGTAAATCATTATGCACATGACACAACCCTTCATGATAGAGATGGAACAGAACACCATCACCTCTAATTTCCTATGTTGATGACACAACTGGAACACTGTCATGTCTAGTTTTCTTATAAATTGCAGGGTAATTACTTTATCAATGTATATGTTAAATCATTGCAGATTAAATTAGGCTAATGCCACTAGGTGTTTGCTGCACCCAAAAACAATGGGGTGAGGATGGTTTTATTTTTGAATACTTCTCATGGATCCAACAAAGCGTTCCCATATGACAGGCACAAGAGTCAGAATATATAATCTCTCTCTGCAAGGCCAAGGGCTGAACAACACCACCACCACCACTGCGCCAGTCTTATTTTCCAACCAGAGAATAAAAGCAGCCACTAAATGAATCAGCACATCTCCACACCATCAGCCGTTGCAGTAGAAGACAGTAGTAAACAGCATCAAAATCCATAGTTCTAGACAAAAAACCAACATGGAGGATTATCCGTTCAGCAAATTAGGCCAAAGAAAAACAGCTAATGTGTTAAAAATGGGAGAGAAAAGGATGGAAGAAAAATCTTTATGGGTGTAACAAGATACAAACAGGCTGATAATCCACTTTTAACAAGATGAGTGATCATGGCCTTTTGTCAGTGAGCTGAAGCTGCACAATCAATGCAGGTGATTTAGCCCCCTGTGAGCTCCAGGGCCTCCTCTGTAGCAGAAGTCTGGATCTTCATTTATCAGGCACATGTCTTGCACAAGACAGCGCCCTCGCCTGCGGTGCGGCTGATCAGTAGTAGTGGCAGAGGGGTGGAGAGGATGAAGGTGGGGGCAATTAGCACAGACAGGAAAGGAAAGACAAAGAGGACAAGAAGGAGGAGGGAAACACAAGGGATGGAGATTCGAAGGGAGGAGAAGGCGCTGCACTCATCCACTGCCCTGCTGTCAGGTAAATGCCATCTGGGTGTTTTACAGATGAGACTGTAGCTGTTGGCATTTTGAATGCACCTCCTACACTTTATCCTTCTCTTCTCCTCACTTCTTTATTCTCTACACTGTGTCTCATCTTACACAGGCTTCTCTGAGAACATCTGAGATTATCTAAGTCCAGTATACTTTCAGAATTACCAATAAATTAATATTCATGTTGGAAATGTTGTAGTAAAGAAGATGGAGAAGAAAAATCACATTCAGCGGCGTTGCTCACTGAAATTAGCGATATAACTATAACATCAGGAATAGTGTGGTGTAATGCCACTCTTTGCAGTAGGGTTGTGCCTATGTGATACAGCACAAATCTTGATTGTACACCATGTACTGACAGGTTGAAGCCATGTGGATACTTTTCTTTTATGGTTTTCCTGCCTACACTGATGGCATGTGCATGGACAGATCAAAGGAGGCTTCAGCACCTGCCCTTTCGCCTCCTCTTGAGAAAGTGCCCTTTTTCTAGGTTGTTTTTTTTTTTCTTTTAAATAAATAAAAACCTGTTTGTGCAATGCCTGTCTTGACTGCCAATGAATTTAAAAAAAACTAAAAAACTAAACAAAAATCAAAATATCAGGTTGGTGCTCCGGGGTGATGTCATACCCTCTCTCCCTCCCTCCTGGTTTCCTGCCGCAGCAGCGAATCAGTCGGTGTGATGAGTTACTTTGAGGCAGACATCAGGTTATGTGGCCAAACACAGCATAAATACAGTTCAGTTTTGTATTATATTGATGTTTTTTTTAGGAATTTCACACTTTTTAGCAAGTAGGTGTGGTCTATTGTGCTAACTAGCTATCATTAGCCTTGATACCTTTTGCTAGTAATGTGGGAATCAGTGGTAAATGGTCAATTTCTTGTGTCCCATCCACTTGTTCTTAAAAAGAACAGTCCCATCCCACTACAGCAGTTTTAGTGTTTTCTTATTGTCTTGATACCTAACAAAGTTGTTGTTAGCTAGCTAGATAGCTGGCTAACATTGCAGCTAACTAGCTAACATTAGCTCCCACTGTTAAATTGTTCCCATATTGGAACAAGGAGAAAACCCCACTGTGATTTATGAGAGTAATTTGGTTTTGTTTGTGGCAGCTATTGATCATTATTTGAAAATATTGGCTAATTGAGTCCTGTTGCAAGGTTTTGTAAATATTGCATTATCAAATCATTTAACTGCAGGGGATTTACTATAATATGTGGAACTTGTCCATGCAAATGCCCATCTTCCTTCAGAAGCTTTTAACTGCAACTGGATATACTAAGATTTTTTTCCCCCAGGAATAACCATAACATCCACTCTCAGATTTGGACCATGGTGATGACAACAGTGGACTGACTTTATTAGCTATCATTCCCATTTTTTTCCTTCATGTGCA
The DNA here is from genome assembly GCF_021018895.1 of Seriola aureovittata. NCBI lineage: Eukaryota > Metazoa > Chordata > Actinopteri > Carangiformes > Carangidae > Seriola > Seriola aureovittata. Next base: position 20,871,636 of record NC_079368.1, read on the forward strand.
ATTTAGGTTTTATCCTGAGGCCTCCAAAATATTTGTGTCCTACTAAAATGAACACTACCTCTATAGTAGTTTTCTCTGAAGGCCATGAAGCTCATGAAAAATTGATTTTGAAAGCCTTGAAATATTTTTACTCTGCCTCCAAACCTCTCCGCTCATAGAATAACAAAAATAACAATAGATGTATTATTGAGACAGGAAATGCCTGGCAAAAATCCTCCTCCTCCTCCAGTAATATGAATGATTGTCCGGGGAGATTTGGAAGAACTGTGAACATACCCACAGCCGGGGCGTCCTGATAAAATTGCCCTGCTTGCTCTTAATTCCACAATATTCAGTCTGCTGTTATTGTCCGTCTCTGAGAATGTAGGTCAGAGGAAAGCTGTTGACGTTCTGCTGAAAGGTAGATTTATACCGCCGCCCCGCCTGTCACAGCTCCTGACTCTCTGACTGGATGTCGAGTTCACGCCCATCCTCAGAGGTAAAGCCTGAAATTTTATTCCTCCTCTTTATCCTGCTTTCTGTTTGCCCTGTGAGAGCAAGCGCAGGTTAGCTCTTTGCTTCTGCTTCAGCCATTATTATTACATTAGAGATAAGAGGACAGAGTTCCTGTTGCTCATGTTCGTTTGATATCCACTATTCCTAGTGCAGAGTACCACAAAAACATCAATGCACACAGCCCTGTATTAGATATGTTCCAGATACGTTTTTCACCCATCTAACTGATGTCCATCTTATGGAATAGGTATTTGAACACCACCACACGTCTACACGGGTGTTAACTGCTTCTATTTGTTCTCTACCCTCATGCACAGCTACGTGATAATATGGGCATGATGCTTTGGTTGCACAGTCTTGTAGACAAGGTGTTAACTCGGAATAAACAACATTACCCTATTTGACTTGACTCTGCGTTCACATACTTGCTAATGAGAAAAAAGTAGCTTTTTCCACAACATCTCAAATCCTTAAATGCAGATCCAATGATAACATTTTTTAGTGATTCTTTTTGCTTTCTTTCCATCTAACAAGATTGTCGACTACATGATTATATAAAAAGGAAATACTCCTCTTTTTTTCTCTGCTACTTACCTGCTGCTGAGAGCTAAACGCTGATGTGTATCTGCAGTGTCTGGGTGTCAAATGACATACAGGCAGATACAATGCAGATCGTGTTGATGTAACTGTGCTATGACATTGTGGGTGGAAAGCATGCAGAAAACCATGACCGTCTAATATGATCCATGTCAGTTAAACAGTGTGTGGCTTTAATCAGAATTGACCTGGTGTCTCACTGATCAGGGGAGAATTTCAGAGCAAGAGACTAAAGATTTCAAGATGAGATCAAATCCAAAAAATAAAAACCAAAACAAGGAGCTGGTTAATTAGTAGATCAACATAAAAAATAACTGGCAACTAAAGGTTGTAACCGATTAATTATATTCCACTATTTCATGATTTAAGAGAAAACTGTTCTGTTTGAGGCAGATATGCCATGGATATTGAAATATACAGCATTTTGATTCCCTAATACTCTATTTTAATGTGAAGAGTGCTTTTGTAAGTCAGATGAGAAACAGAATACCAGATATACATCATAATCAACTGTAATGCTCCTTGTGCTTCACTGTACAGCCGTCTTACTCACGAGAAGTGGTGAACATTGAACCATATTCTGTGTTTATAACGCTTGGTGTCCTCCATCATGCTGATTATTTGAAAAAAAAAAAAAAAAGAAGACTGTGGCTGTCAAACTTGCACAGCATGAGGAATATTTTAATCTTCCACTATAGATAAACTGATTTAATTTTATTGCTTGAATTAACTCGTGTGGCAAAATCCTCTCAAGAAGGCATCGCTGAAAGATAAAGATTTAAAATTATTGATGAAAAAGCACCGATCCATCACGCCGGCCATACCTTAACTATTTCATTAGCCTGGTTCCATGGCTCTGAAACAGCAGTGATTCAATGAAATGGCCATTCAGTCTGAATATCACACTACTATTCCATTGCTACAGCAGCCAAAATGTCAATGGCTAATTACTAATGGTTGCCTTACTGTGGTTCCCAAGGTCCCAGCTAATTGGCTATTTAGACCCAGGGAAATGGCACTGCCTTAAGGCCAGTCACCCCTGGATAGTGGGGAATGAACAACCCGGCTTTCGTGAGTGGGAGACGGAGGATTAATCAGTCAAGTGCGAGCAGACAATGGGGTAATGGGTCTGAAGACTCGATACAACATCTTTCAAGGTTAGAGTGTAAACCTAATGACCCGTGTAAAATGGTATAAAGGGTTAATGGAGCCCTGTCTTGTGAAATTCAGTGAAATTAGCACAGCGGGTTTATAAGGAAACAACATGGCCCACGCATGTAATTTGAGAGAAGAGCATGGTCAAAGAGGAAGGGTTTACATGGGACTACAAACAGGGTGTAGTCTGAATTTATTCCCAGCATCCCAGCTTCATCTCCCAGTTAATACAAATAAGTCTTTTTTAAGCTTACCCAACCTTAATATCATTACATTAAACCCAATTTAGCCTCATAGTAGTGCCCATGCCCAGTAGTGGCAAAAGAAATAATCCCTAATCTCAGTGAAATTACATTGTTGGCAGAACCTCCCCTTTTATTTTAATATTTGACAGACAATAATAGTATCAGCTTTTCAAGGGCAATACATAATATAACATCAGTTTTGACAGCAAGCAGCATGTGATGTAATCACTTCCTGCTGTATGGCGAGGATTAGGGGTCAGTATCCGGCAAGAAGTGAAGCACTGGCGGATAGATTCACCCACCAGCTGCGATGAGATGAGCAGAACACAGTTCTTTAGTTTCATATCGCTCTGCTGCATGTGTTAAAGTGTGTATGTGAGTACTGTTCTGTAAAATGACACGATTTACTTTAAGAATGCAATGGGGCTACTTTGGAAGGTTTACATGACGACACTGAATCCTCCTTCTCTTGTAATCCCAAATCCTCAGCAGATATGAATGAGTGAGTCAGATATTAAGGCTTAATTTAGATATAAATCTGCAGAAAAGCAGGAAAGGACTGGTACTGAAACTTGCATACATTACTGTGCATGTATCAGAACAATGACATTGACATTTTGTCTTGTTTTCTAAAAACGTAGACCTCTTTGTATGAAGCCTAAATAAGTATATACCAAGAAATAAACCAACACAAACCCTGAAGAACAACCTTTCAGTTTGTTTGATTTATCTAAAGTTAGAACCCTTTCAATATGGTGCTGCCTACGTTAGTCTGTTTGGGTTCAGTGGGTTAACAGTTTTATGACACTGTTGTATTTGTGGTCAAAAATTATACTTATATTTTTTTTTAAAAATCAATTTAAAAAATCAGTTGTTCTTATGCAGAGTTTTTTTATTAGGTATTTTAGGGTTATCAAAATTCTTCATTTCAGAGATCCAAACTAACACGCAAAGGAATTTACAGTTGGGGGGAAAACGGGGCGGGGGGGGGGGGGGGGGGGGGTATCCTGGTGGTTCATCGTCAACATTAGTGGTATAAGACTACAGATAACAGAAGCTGACGCCAGTATACAAAGACAAGATGATCTTAACATAATAATAAGTAATAAAAAGGTTCGGGCTGAGGCTTAAGAAACATTTATTCTGTGTTCTTTTCACCTTGTATCCAGGGAGGGGGGTGAGGGGGGTGGGGGTGTATTATACATCATCTTTTGATCTTCTTTCAGCAATTTTCCTCCCTCACGCTCAAAATGTTCACTTCTGGGAATTACTCAGTCTAAATTAGAGCTGTGGACATGAAAACACTTTAAAATAGATCACAAGTTACAGTAGAACTGGCACTGGGTCTGATTTAAGCGAGGCCTTGCTCAAGGGTGCTTTCACGGTTTAAAAGAAAAAAAGCAAGTGCAAGTTGTGAATAGCAACCACGTGTGATAATCAGCATGCTTTGCCAATCTATAGGCCACTACTGACTGAGCAGCTAAATTTAAGATAGGTCATCTTAAATAGGACACTCAGTGACTGTTTGTGTGAATTATGAATTATCTGATAGCTGCTGTGTAAAGTATCACAAGCCCAGTGGATAACAGATCCCTGTCCTCTGGTGCAGCTATGTTAGATGAAAGAGGTGAGCAGGTTTTAATTCTCCCTTAATGTTTCAGTTTAATATTAAAAACAGGTAATGGAATTAAACAGGGATGTTTATGTTTGTTTTTTTTCCAAATGATGCTCCTGTTTCAAACCATCTGTTGGATGCCTTCATCCCTTTCATGTTGCGTAACTAAATCAACCAGACCAAATAATAGATTAATTATTCATTCCCCTAACTCCAAATATCAGGTGTTTTTTCCCTGTCGCATGAAAAAAAAAAGAAAAAAAAAAAAAAAAGGAGATGGCAGCAGTCAGCACTATGGGCTCTCGCTCTGAGGGCACAGAGCACACAGACAGTTCTATTTCCAGCCACATCCACTCTGCACTCTCCTGAGATGTAGACTAAGTTCTATCCTGGTGCAACAGAATGTCAGCGAAAAAAAAAAAAAAAAAAAAAAGTGTGCATCCTCCTTTGCAACAATGAAAAGGAAATGAAATAGCGAAAACAGCCATTCATACAGGCATATTGTTGTATATTTGTAATTGGAACAATGACCCTCACCTGCCCACTGCAGCTTCCTAAAACAAGAGATTACATACTGCTGAATGGTTAATCAGACTGTTGAATAAATTAATGCTCCACAGCGTAGTGAGTATGTGTGTGTGTGTGTGTGTGTGTGTGTATATGTGTCTGTCTATCTTGTGCTATTGGTTTCGGTACAATGGGGTTTAAAAGCAAACCCCCAAACTATTTGCAGTCTGTACGGAGATGACAAATCTTTCAGACGAATTGTACCAAGGAGAGGTCAGACTGCCGACAAAAGCAATTTCCCCTCAGAAATGCACTCCATACACACACACACACACACACACACACACACACACACACACACACACACACACACACACACACACACACACACACACAACTTGGTGATTCAACAATGAAAATCCATCCACTCTAAGCACATGTATTAATGTGTTTGCGTCGCTCTATGATGTTACCAGATTTGTCTGGTACTTGGTTTTAAAAATGCTTCACTAAAACTGCAAGATTTGAATTCAGCTTTCAGTAACTTAGTTGCAGTAACATAATCCAGACCACAATTATCAAACGATTAGCAGTTACTCTTATTAGTTAAGCAACGTAATGGTTTTCTAGTCTTTGAAGCCACATGAGAGCTCAGGTTGCGTTAAAATTCTGAGATGGATGTGCTTCACACGGAATAAATAATGTATATGTTATCTGTAAATGCCTAAATATGTATGGATATTTATGACATGCAATATTTTCTCAAATATATGTATTAATCTACATTATTTTCCCCTTTAGTACGGAGCTTCTTACACCAGAAGATTAAAAGAAATCACATGACATAGTTTGCCTCAAACCAACCGACAACTTCATCATGTCCCAGACTTGAGTTGCTACAGAGGGTTTTTTTTTTTTTTTTTTTTCCTTTTAAATTGAAGCTAAGTTTTTACTGCAACTACTATATCATGTGTTGGTAACACTCTCTTGAAGTTCTGGAGCCATTTCCATTTCATTCTTAGAGTGAAAAGTTTGGGGATTGAATCTTTAGTTCCACAGTTTAAACCACAGAAAAGAGACGCAATATATGCAGCATGCAAAAAAGTTCAACATTTTAAGGTCTGAACATGAACAACTCCGTGGGGGTGGGGGGGGCGATTCAGCCCCTTAAGTTAATTTGAAACAAAAGAAAAACATTTCACATGTTTCAGTGAGACAGAACCTTCTCCCACCGTTCAAAACCCTTCCAATGGTCTGAGCCTCTTTTACCTCTTACCACTGACGAGTGAATCAGCTGCGCCTGCTTGCAATTTAGCGTTAAGTGAAACCTCCCTGCAGGTTAATCGATCAGCAGCAGCTCCTTTTGGACATGGGACAAAGAAAGAGGAGCCTGCGGAGGGGAAAGGGCAGAGATGAGGTGGAAGGAAGATTGTGTCCAAATTCACTGGGCAGGAGTTTTGCATTTGTAAACCAAATCTGTCACACAGGCTGAGAAGGCCACGCCCCATTTTAAAAGCTTCTGCTTGCAAAGATGCAGCCTACTTTTTCATGGAGCACTCAGGCGACTCTCATCAGCTCTTAAAGTCTGGAAGTATAATGTGATCAAGAGACATAATTCTGCAGATTTGTCAGCTGCACATTCAGGCTGTTCTAACACATCCTACTGGTGTCTGGACTGGATTCAGCTCTGGCGACTGAGGAGCCCACTGAAGTTCACAGAACTCACTAAACTCATTGTCATGTTCATGAAACCAGTTTGAGACGACTTTTGCTTTGTGAAATGATTTGTCGTTCAAACCATGACTGATTGGTACTAAGATAATGAGGAAACATTCCCCACACCATTACAGCACCACCAGCCTGGACTGTTGACACAAGGCAGGTTGGGTTCATAGATTCATGCTGTTGATGCCATTTTATGACACTAGCATTTATGTGCCCCAGTATTGCTGAGCCTGTTTTCCACTGCGGCGTCAGGTTTGTGTTCTCGGCTGACAGGAAATGGAACCTGACATGGTCTCATGCCCGTTCATCTCAAGGTTTGACACGTTGAGATGCTTCCCTGTAAAGAGTGGTTATCGGAGTCACCGTAGCCTTTCTGTCAGCTCCAAGCAGTCTCGTCATTCTCCTCTGACCTCTCTCATCAAACAGGGTGTTTCCGTCCGCAAAAAACTGATGCTCACTGGATGTTTTTCTCGTTTTCTCATTCTGAGTAAAAACTCTTGTGACTGTTGTGGCTGGAAATCGCAGGAGATCAGCAGTTACACACAAACTCCTCCAACAAACGTGCCACAGTCAAATAATAGGAACTCCACTGTTTGCAGTTGCCTGAATAAATCACTTATATGGATATATTCACAGTTAATCTGGTACATTATTTGTTTTGTTTCATGTATTGAAATGTAATGTCACTGCTAATATTGTAAGTATAAATTGTAAGTATAAAGGAAGCCATGTCCTGGTGATAAACTGTGAGAGTATTGCGTGAAAAAAGTTGACAAAGACCCACAGAACACAACATTAGTTACGCTCTAATTTCAGAGGGAAGTGCCGTCTCCGCGGCTCAGCTGGCCTCCAGGTCCTCTGAAGGACCTGGCTTTGTGTACCGAGTCCTTCAGCGGCTCCCTGAACTGGGACACAGTGACACAACTGAACCATCCCCACAGGTATTATACCTTCACATTTAAATGATGAATCCAAAGGTCCATTACCATTTAGAACAGTCAAGTCCAACCTTGGCTTTATGTTGGTATTCAAATTAACAAAAAGGGAAGAAAACACCATGGAGACAGTATTGGATTTTTCAATACAGGACCACTATGAATGTAACAACAGAACTGTGACGAAACACAACTTTATTATCTCTTGTTTAAAATACGGGAATATAGTTATATGGGTCAAGTTCCTTATGTGAACCAGAACTTATTCACATTCTTGTTGACATAAACACTTAAACCTTTAAGTGGAAAGATGATTTGCAACATTTATATTGTTTTCCACTTAAAGGAAAGATACCTTTATTGGTAAATTTGCACTGTGCTGCCATGCTACCCGCTTTAGTCGAAGGTTATGCCTCACTGAAGAATTTTGTTAATGATCCATTTAACAGAATTATGTTGTGAGTTATGTGTAGTTTACTCAGTTCAGTTTAGACTCACACAGTCCCAACTATCGAGCTTTCATTGAGTCACGGGACTGACTCTGACACGCACTATCTATCATGAAGGTCCATTGGAGCATTAACTTTTTACAGACGATGTCAGACATCAATTTCAAATTAATTACAAACAGAAGAGGAGTGTAAACAGGTACAATTGGTTAAAGCTGAAAAGCCAGCAGCTAAATTTTTCCGAGCAAATAATCAGTTCTGATAATAAAAACGAATTAATTATGTTTATGTTTAATGAAATTTGTTGATTACGGGTTTGGTGTGAAATTATGTGATACAGTATGAAAATCTATACTGCATTTACACTCAATTAAGGTCTCATCCTGACCAGACCTCAGTCCTTATTGGTTGTCCCACATCCCCAGGCATGGATCTGCCATCTCATGCTACACCCTGACACCCAGCATGGCGCCAGGGCCAACACGACAGCCCGAGTCGAGAAGGCAGGGGAGATGAGAGAGCTCAGCATTTCAACCGGCTGAGCAGAAGCCGAGCCCTGGAATCTAGTGGAGCCTTGCGCGGGGGAAGAGTGACAATGGATCGATACCTGTGATTAATTAACTTCTAATGAGTTCAACTGAGCGTTGAGAGACACAGAAAGTTGGACACGTCCCATCATCTCCCTCTCTCTCTCTCTCTCTCTGACCTACCCTGTCCCTCACCCTTCCTCCCCTGCTCTTCTGTATCTTATTGATCCGATGTGGAGGCAAATGAAGATCATCTTTTTGTTTTTATTTCTGATGTCACTCTTTGCTCTTTTGGGATCTTTTTTATTGAATAGTTAAATAGAAACATTTGAAATTATAAGGAGTGCAATAACCTGAAATGGATTATTGGTTTCCAATCCACGGTCGATAGCTCTCTCAGGTTGCAGCACATTGCAGGTACCTCATTGTTAACCATTCCTATTATTGTGCATCAATAACACAGCAGAGTGAAGATCGAATGCTATTCAGCTGACTTGATTTCCTGTAGCTACTAAAGTTAGAGCTGCGTAAGTCGCGCTAAAGTCGGTGCAGCGGTGGCAGACACACAGGTTCCCACATGTGATTACCCCAGCAGTCATTAAGAGACTTCAGAGAGTGAGAGTGAAAGCTGGGAGTGCAAAAGCAATGGAGATGAATGGTCATGTGAATAGGGAAGTGGATTGGGGAGCCGAGGCTCCCCTTGTAGCTTGGTCTGCCATTTTCTCTCTCCATTTCTCAGCTCTGAGGGCCCAGCACAGAGTTATTTGTCTTGCGGTGAAATTAGTAATCGCGCCACCATCCATCATTGGCTGACCTGCTATTGATCGCCAGTGCACCCTCTCTTTTCAACTAAATTATATTACGAAAAAAGAATAACAAATGTCTGCACAGTGTGAACGGCCCGCACTTTTGCCTGCCTCAGCAAAAGACTCAGAAAAAGAAAAAGAAAAAATGCAAAGACTTTTGTAACGTTAGTGAGATGTGTCAAGCAAATCTATTCAGAGAGATTAGACACTTTGTTTTGAAGATGACAAGTGCGGAGCGAATTTAAACACAGACTTTGAAACGGGGGAATTTCAGCTAGCACGGTTTGTTATACACCAGTGACACCTCAGTGACAAATGCTGTATGCTGTTCCCTTGTCCTAAACAATATAGAGAGTGGAACATGCTGATACAAGCATCGACTTGTAAATGTTTCGGAGGTGCGGTACATGCCCTCTCCTGTAGAGAGATTTTGCACAACATTCTGTATCTAAATATAAACTTTCAATTTTAACTTCAGCTATCAACATGCACTGCAGTGCACCAAAATGAGGTCAACAGCGGCTTTTTTTTTTTTTGTCTAGACTTTTTCCATTACAGTCAATAAAATAACAAAGACAGCCATTGCGAGCACGATTGGCCTGCTATTGATCACTGATGGCGCGTGACTACCAAAAACACAGTACACAGAGGTCGCTTGTCACTGCCTATTCACTTGTGTCCCTTACAATGGTATGACTACAATAGGATTTGCTGCTGCGAGTTAGATTATGAGCTTAGTGGCTTGCAGTCAGTGTATGATACAAATACTGACATGATACAGACGGACTGTTAGAGGCTGGCGTGTGTGGGAGAGAGCTATACACGGCACCAAATACAGAGAAGGGAGATGTCACTGTGACAGAGAGGCACATTAAAGCAGTATCAATTACATTACAGCTTTCTAATTGCTGAAAGCGAAAGGGATTGTGGGAACATATTGGTAATAGCTGGTCGCGGTTTCCAAAACCTGCAAAAAGGCAGATTACAGAAAGTGAGATTACTGTAAAGTACTGTTTACCGGGAAAGGGGTTAAAACCTAGCGGTGCATGATACACAAGCTCTGCATTAACTCTATGTGTTTGTGTGTGCATGCATGTGTGTGCAAAGTGACAGGATGGGATGGTAAGGTTCATGCACTAAATCCCCTTAGGAGCAGATCAACACCAGGGCAAAGCGCTGAGGTACACGGCCCTCTACACAGAGCCCACTGTTTCGCATCTGACCAACAGGCTTCACTCACATTTTCCCATTTACAAATCCCTAATCCCTAACCCCAGAAGTGGGACACTTTAGTGGAATTCTCCGCCATATAATCACAGTACAGCAAGCTGTAATCCCGCAGGCTCCATGTTCTCTCAAATGTACTGTACATGTTGTGTAAGAAAAATGTTTGTCATACAGCAGAACTGATAAACCTTGATGAAAAGATTCATGCTCACCCTGCCCCCCACCCACTTTTTTTATGCTGGGTCTTGAGTGGGTCTGCTCTCTACCAGAAACATGAACTTTCTTCCTTATCTCCTCCTCTATCCTTATCTCAGTTCTTCCATTCCTCCTCACTGTCCCAACCCCATATCCCTGTGGATTCTTTCACACACATTAGATAGCCTTTCACTCATCAAGCACTGTGTCTTTCTTCAAATGTCTTTGCGCTGTGGACTTTGAACTGTGGATGCCCCAGGCGCCCAGCAGAGACCTGAGAGGGCCTGCGGTTTGGCCTCCAATCTATCATACCTCGCCTGCAGCCATGAAGAGACAGACTCCATCCATCCAGCACAATGTTAGATTCACTGCACACTAACACACATCACAAGTATTGATCCCATCAACAGGCCATTGAAGCTCGGTGCTTCTCAGATTGCTGTCACATTGAGCTTATGTGTGGAAAAAAAGATAATGTGACACCACTTCAAAAAAGTGCGGTTTGGCCACACTGCAAATCTGAGGCAGCAGTTATCAGTGCTGGAACTTGAACAAGACACTGCTGAAACTTCTATGGAGCTCTCTGAATCACAAGTTGAATTTTTTTGTAGTTTAATTCAGCATTTCACTGGGTCACTATAAAAGAATCTAGAGCCGTAAACATTAAAGGGGCTATTTGTAAGTTTTCTCTGTTGCCGAACGTGGTCTCTTGCTGGTGATTGTCGTTTGACAAGAGCCATCATTGCGTTTACAAGACAGGAGGTCACTACATCTTCAGGGCAGACTGTGCTAACTTAGGTAGAAGAAAAGACATGATAGAAACAAGAGTTAACATTGCTGTTGCTTTCCACAGCTGGAGACAGCTCTTGTTGAGTAAAGGAAGGAAGTTTCATACTGAGCTCACAATGTTTCTTCTAGACCGGTACATAAACAGCTGTTCATGCTAACGCTGGCTATGTAGCAATAAGAGGATTGCATAATTTAATATGAAGAAAATCTTGAATTATTTTCTGCGTGAGAGCTGCTTTAGCTCAGAAAGCTGTATTAGCTCAGCTGATTATAAGCAGGTTTGTTAACAGATGTTGTAGGCTTGAATTCAACAACATTACATCTGTGCATTTGTCTCTTACAATTATCAAACCTCTCTCAGCATATTATCTCTCTGCTAATAATGACACTGCTCCCTTTCTTTCAGCAGCACATGGAAAGAAAGAGCCTTTTTGAGATTGAATCATTTCTTTTTTCAAAACTTTGGTGTTGGCAGAATCCCAGCTCTCCCTGAGCAGTGCCAAGTTGACCACTTTACTCGCAATTGTATTAAAATCTCTTTTGCGGGTCTGAAAACAAGTCGTCCTGAACAGACACCATCCTTCCCCCTTTTCCCCCTGCCAGAGGATGGCTTATAAATGGTCTGAAGACCTCCATTAGTATCTGCATGCGTGATTTATTGAGGCTGACGAGACTTCCGCCAAGGTCTAATGTAACAACTGGACAGTCAAGGCTGTATTTAGCCCCAGTATAATGGATAACTACACAGAATAGGAGTCAGAACTCTGCTCAGAAGCCAGAGATTAAAATGCAAAAGAAGAAGACAGTGTTCTCCAGGAGAAACAGCTCCTTCATGTCAAGTACTTTCCTCCAAGACGTATGACTTTTTTTTTTTTTATTCCCAGCCAATAATTGATATTGTTATATAAAAGTGTAATTGCCATATGAACAATGTTTTTAGGTACAAGTGTCACCTTGACATTTTGTGCCCCAATCTATCACCTGCTAATTAACATAATGCTCCAGTTTTATGCCTCTGTGAAGGTTGGCCTGCCCTCATCACAAAGTCCCACAACTCTGCACTACTATTCTGATCATCCATTCTGGGGACAGTGCTGGGCGTTTAAACATCAACTGCCTGTAAACCTTCCTGACAGGAGAATGAAGACATATTTCCCTCGTCTGTCCATGTATCCCTGGTGATTGTCTGGGAGGATGAGAACATCATCAATAACCTAACGTTAGAGAGCGGGTGGGTGGCTGTCGCAACGGCTACACAAGCCTCCCACTGACACCTCCACGGGATGCAGTGAAATTAAATCGAATCAAAAGGAATCACTTTGCCCATGAGGCTGGTGCACACACAGTCTCTCTATCTCACGCGCTCAAACACACACACACACACATACACACAAATAAAGTATTATAATATTGACACACTCGAACGTGTGGGAGACGTCCATCTGCTCCACCTGCTTTTTACTGTCCAGTCCTGTGCCTTAAACATACAGAAACCAAGATGCACCATCCAGTATTCTGAATTCATCAACACAAGAGAGCAGCATCCATCTGTTTCTAGTCTCCATAGGTGGCTCGGTGTACGTTTACCTTTTGAAGGTATCCTCCAAGTCAATGCCGGCAGATTGCAAAGAAAGAGAGAGACAGCAATTGAAGGCTCAAACCATTAATTTCCCTGGAGAAAGTGTGCACTCTGCTTGGAGGGCCAGAGTGACCTTTCACTGACAAGACGGGAGCAGCAGAGACAGGAGCAGTGGACAAATGAGATATTAGAATACAGCAGCAAGAGGGGATGGAGGAGAATACAGACAGGTGGGGATGGATAATTAAAATATGCTATACCATGTTTTTTGTGTTTTGACTTTATCAGTGATTTTGTTTTTTGATTTATAATGTGTTGATTTGTCATTTCATCACATGTACCCACTCTGTATTTTGGTCCGTGTAGAGGGATGAACCTTTGAATAAATATCAGCTAGCAGGTGAAACGCCTTTGATGCTGGTCTTCACTCAAAAGCATCTGATAGAGAACAAAGAAATCTTTATACGCTATCTCTCTGCAAAAATCGAATAACAATCCAAAGCAACTTTCTGTTGTTTGCATCCTAGCGTATATCATGTGTCAATCACAAAGCCACTGAGGGTGCTCAGTCTGCTTTACAGCTTTGAACAGTGCAATTTAAAATAGCAGAAGATTGAGTGTATGCTTGCACTATTTTCTGGTGCAGAGAAAAAAGGTTTTGTAAAAGTCACGTAAAAAAAAAAATGGATCCAGCAGTAATGATGGTTTGTCACTCAGCGTGATGCAGATGAAGTTGAATTTGAATTGTCAGCTCAGGTCTCACTGAACTTATCTGCATTAATAAAACTGCAATTGCTCTGCATCTCAGTGGTGATTCTGTTTCATTATATTATTTTATTAAACTGGTAGCTGTTTTCGAATTTTTGTTAAAACTAATTGTCAGAGGATGACTCGACTGGATGTGTTTTGAAATAAAATTTCCTTTTAAATATAGTATTTGCTTTTTAGAGGAAGAGAATTTATTTTCCAAGCTCCAGAGTTACTCCCTTTTGAGATGAGACACCGACTGAAATGACTGTTTACTGCTCCCCGAGAAATCATGACTATTTTGTCACAGTCCTGGTCAACTATGTTCCAACTCTGCTGCTTTCGCAGCTCTCCAGCGTGTTGAGAATTGAACTTTTATTTATGTGCACATGTGGAAAAAGATAAAACAGAATGAAAAAAGTACCGATTATGCAGAAGAGATAAAAAAAAAAAAAGAACCCGAGGGGGTTATAAAAATTCCACCTCAAAATAAACAAAGACACCCACTGGTTTAAAAAAAGCTTGATGATAAACAAAACTACAGTTAAGTTGGAGTGCAACCCTTGTATGGCTCAAGTTAGAAAAATAATAAAAGTCAAGACAGTAGAATGGAAACCCGAGCTCATAACTTTTTTCCTGCACCATGAGGCAATCGCATTGTGTAGCATATGTCATTTTGATTGACAGGGTCACCCTAAACAGGAGACGAGTCCATTGCAAGTTTCCTTCAGTTTTCTCATGCGAAGCTCTCCTATGAAATTTATGTGCACTGTTTGCTTTGAGACCATACTTACCTTGCAGGGCTGAAGCTGAGAAAAGTAATAAAGGTAAGAGGCAAGGAGCCATTGTGAAAGTTATAACTGAGCTGTGAGCATAGGCAGAGCTGGAGCTCTGGAGGATGTCTCCAAGGTGATGTCTAAGAAGCCTGATTACATTTGGACATTCCTTGATCTCAGTAAATTTTGTAAACAGACTCCTATGCTTGCACAGTAAAGGGAAATTCCACTCATATTTTATACAATCTGGGTTTTATTTTCATACTTTTGGCCATTATTCCTGCTGGCAATAATAACACTGTCCTCAAGATGATTGAACATGCAGACAATCACTGAGGCTTCAAACAAACCCTCGGAGAGCCAAACTAATTTGGAAAAGAAAATGGATAACATTTTTAGTTACAGACTGAATTCCTGGTTCAACTTTGACCTAGTTGTGCATGTGCACAGTTTCTGAGTGCGTTGAGGAGTCCGACGTTAAATTTTTTTTTTTTTTAATCACTGGACACTTTCCCTTCTCCTGACCTCTAAAAATGTTTCCGATTAAACAATCTCCTTGAACAGCGCACAACTCATGTTCACACGAAGGCTGTGGTGGGGGGGGGGGGGGGGGGGGGGGGGGTAATGTTGGATTGTTAACAGCCTGTCTAGTTGTTTGACACCTTGTATTTACAACCCAGTCTGGCTTTACCATGTTCTAATATCTCAGCAATTAATTTGGAGAGAGCGGTGTTATCATAACCAATAGGAACACTGGCCAAAAACTCTGAAAATAAGGCCCAGATGGTAATGATGTAGATTTCTGATTGCTTACAGTACATCTGTCTCTGTTCTCAAAGCCAAACCTCCCCTATTTTGGGATGTATTGCATCAACATACCAATCTGAGTCTGACTAAAATAGTCAGTTTCATCATGATGATGATATTTAAGTATCTGACATATGACATGCTTAAATGCATAGTGAAAGCATGTGCATGACTCACCTTCACTTCTCTTTCACTGTATATTGCTCAATTGTGAATTAAAATGCTGATGGAGGTCCATACCCAAAGCAGAGCCTCTGTAACAACCATAGCACTGACAGTGCACAAAAGCCCACTGCTTCCCTTTAAAGACAGCTAATCACAAAACTTTAGGAGGCTAATCAGACAAAGAACCAACATAATAAAGTGGCCTGTTCAAGGGTACATTAGAGAGTTTTCACGGACTAAAAATCAGCAAGCTTTCAGCCAACCTGCATTAATTATAATTGTGAGGATGTGAGGATCAGTGCAGTAATCTCATAATATACATCCCCAACCCACACAGAGAGAAAATCAACAGCAACCCCAGCAGTGACTAATGACTAACACCCACTTGCTTGGTCTAAAGAACACAGTAGCCACTTCAGTTCAGTGGACAAGGTGCACTAATGCACATTGCTGTCATGGAAATACAGTATATGACAGGCATGGGCAGTGGAAAAATATCTGCAAAGGTACATAGGTCAGTAAGTGTAAGGCTATATAATATAAAAGTCACCTGGGAAGCAAACACACAGCAGTGGTATAAACAGAGTGGAAAATAATGTTTTTGGTCAAACAGGCACAGTAGCTGGCGGTTACCCCAGATTTACCAGCCACTCATGGTTTTTTACCGTTACATTGATTTTGTTTGGCAGATGTTCTTGACCAAAGCACACACAATTACTGGGCGCAATTTAGTGTTCGTTGTCTGAAGGACGCTTCAGCGTGTAGACTGGAGGAGCCAGGCATCCAATCACTGACCTTGTTGAATAATAAAATCTGCCCTGCTCCATTTGAGCGACAGTCACTTCAGTGCAGCTAACACAAATCATTTTTATTTTAGAAATCCTTGGACAGTTGCATCTTTTGTGTCATTACTTATACTGATACACAGTAGTCACAGTAGTAGTTAATGAGGGTTTCCTCAGCAGTGATTTCATCAATGTGAACTATGAGGGAAGGTTCCCTATTATAGGTTAGAGAATTCTGCTTGTGACTTAAAGGTCAATAGTTTGATTCCCAGACGAGCAGACTATGTCTCGGTGGTGTAATCTCGGTGGTGTAATTGCTGAGAGTGTAGTGAAAAAGCAAATGTCTTTTGCCTCAAATCTACTGGCCGCTCATGTTTTTATAATCTTGTCATTACCATCACTGAGGTGCAGTTGAGCAAGAGTCTTAACCTCAGACTGCTCCAGAGGAGCTGCACAGTGGCCAGGAGATTCGACCGTGTTTGTAGTGTAGAGCAGCTTTCAGCTTCCTAGTGTGTTGCCTAGTGCAACTAAGTGTGATCAAGATGTACCTGCAAAAGAGAGCCTGGCTGCTAGTGACACTGCCCCGAGTAAATACATGTTTAAAGAGAGACCTGTGTCTAGAAAGCATTGTTTACAGGTTCCCTACATTCACTGTACATGAAACAATGTTCTAAAAACCATCAAAGCCACAAACCCCCTCTCTTACTCACACATAGAGGAGAAGAAAAGCCAGCTTCTTGAATGAAACTGAAGCCCTTTCACAACTCTCCAGGACTCTCCATGTCGGTAAAGCCAGACCAGTATTGGCTCCATGGTCCGACTGGGAAAGATACTCAGCCTTGGACTTATCCGCTGGGACCAGGTCGCATGAATGACTCTGACGGAGCCGGTAAAGATACTGAGGGAGGCAGTGAAAACTTTATGGATGCGCTAACATGTGCATGTACACGCACTAACAGGCACATACCCCTGTTCTGAATACTAAAACAAAGAACAGAGAATCTCAGATTACAACACACACAGGGGGGGTGCGACTGCATTCTCATCTCCACTATATCTTAAATATCAGTGTTTAAAATCTTGTTTACAGAACCATTTAAAAAATATTAAATAGTACAGAAGCTGTCCTGATGAACTGGAACTGCTTTATAACAATGTTCTCCTGAACTAAAAAAGATAAATTGAAATGTTTTTAACGGCTCTCACCTCCTTAAAATCTATTCTAATATTTCCTCAGCCATTGAATATTTTCTTCATCGGACTAAAAACTACAGTGACATTAAATGGATAAAGTAGTAGTGATTGGAAAGCAGCAACATTCACTGTAAGACAGATTGCATTATCAAAGACTGAGCGGCTGTATGAATGAAAATGTGCACATAAGCATTCACACGTTGTATGTATGTCCGCTGTGTGAAATACTTCTGAGGATGCAATGAAATTACACCTGTGTTGAGCTCAGGAAGGAGCCTGTAATTGATGTAAGTGTATTGACCACTGCCTGTGTTATGGGCGCCCAATACACTGCGGGTATCAGTCAAAGGCGAGAGAACCTGCCCTCCTGCCTACATCCCCAGTTTAGTGTTTCTGCCTTCAGGTCATGGGTGAGTCTGTCTATCATAAGCACAGAGAGGAGTGCAGTGAGTTTCCCTGTGGAGTGAGACCACACGTGTGCAGCCAAGCAGGCTGAATTTCACAGCAATTCCTACACCAGCATTAACCACTGCAGAGGTGCACTTTAATGCAAGTTGTGGCCTAAAGGTTAGATGGGCAGGCTTTTGACTGGATGGTTGCCATTTTTGGAAAAGTGAAAGAGCAGCACTTCAGTCGCCCTCAACAACACCACTGTGGTGCCCCGGAGTAAGGCCCTCTACCCCAACTGCTCAGTGGAGCTGTTCAGTGGCAGGAAGGGTCAGACAGTGGTTGTACTGGGCAGATTCCAGGTGAAGAAGTGTGTAATTGTGAAGTGGATTGGTCCTTTCTTCATATATATATATATATATATATTACATTTACATTTATCTATATTACTTACATTTATCTGACATGCTCTTATGGATTGAATATACAACTGCAAATAGGTTCAACCAATTTATTTTCCAGGTTTAATTCTAAACTAAACTATTCTAAACTGTATTTTGTGCAGGTTAATTGATGAGCAAAGTAACATAATCCATCTGCAGTGTCTTTTGATGTCTCACAAATAATACTAATTCAAAAATGTGTATTCACATTCATCACAATTAATTAATTACAAGAGAAAATGATCCAGTTAAAGACAAAACAAATTCCACCCAAACAAGCTGCTTATGCTGCACAAATTAAATGCAGTGACAGGAATATGATTTACAGTGAATGTAATTTTCTGTGACACTCTATGTGCAAACATTCAAGATGTTGCAGATATACCTGCGAAAATCTCAGCATGTGTTAACATACTTACTTCTTTGATGTCATGGAAATAGATCACAAAACTAGCACTGCTGTGCACTAGCCCTAACAACTCAATGGAGGCGTGCTTCTTCCATGTTTCAAAGAGGATGTAACTTGCCGTTTTGCATAGTATCACAGGAAAAATCCTGCTTACATGAATATAAAGTAAATCCATTATTTTACATTAAAAAATGTATGCATCTAAAATGTACCAAAACATCTCTCGTGAAAAAACTGCCATGACACACTGTCAGTTGTTGCCATGCTCCAGTTAGGTCTGTTTCTGTTTGTGTATTAAAGGTTGCCACTAAAGCATCACGGTGTTATGTCAGATTTTATGTATAGACACATTTAATCCGTGCCTTTCTTTGTTCAGCTGGTACGAATCACGCCTGAAATAACCTGTTTCATTATCACAGCTTAATTGCAGTCAACAACATGGCATGATTAATCAAAGTGTTTTTTCCGAACCAGCTGGAATTGCCTCTCTCTCATTTAGAGGAGGACATCCAATCATGACATCACAGGCACATCACAACAAATTAGACGGGGCAGTTTCCATCTAATGATGTTTATCGCTTGATGTGTAGATATAGGGACTTAATCACATTTCCTTCACTTGGTGTGAAACTAAGTGTTTATCCTTGAGCCAGGCTAACACGTTTGTGTTTAGTGATGCAGTAAGTGCATCATGACTGGAAAGTTATCTACAGAGGACGCTCAATTACATCCTGACAAGAAGGGAGGTTTTTCAAACTCCACGCAAATGCTTTTCTGCTTTAAGCCAATTAAGGGCTTTTGACGAAAACACTTCTTTCATTATTCATCATAAAGCATGTCGGCCTTGTCAAGAAAGACTGCTCTCACCCTGATCTAAGTTCTGTTTAACACAACACCACTGTGAATAGTGAAACTTGTCAGGAACACAAATACAGGCTCCGGGTGTTGCCAGTCAGTTTCCACCAGCCCCTGCCATGGATTTAGTCCTGTGAAGATGGCCTGCCGAGCTGATGGTAATTAAACTCCGCATTTCCATTGATCTCCTTCATCTCTTCCTACATCCTCCCTGCGTCCTCCCTCATTCCCATTCTCGTCCTAAGGAGGGATCCTGAATAAATAATGCCAGTTTCCAAGTGTGGATGTGTTAATGGGCCTGTCTTTATGAGCCTAGAGGGTTCCAGCTGACCTTTCGCAGAGATAGCCAGTAGCCCGGGGCCAGACGCTAGCAGAGAGACAAAGTGAGAACTGTTAGCCATGGGACTGTGCAGAGGCAGCTGCCCAGATTTTCTACACTAGCAGTGTAAAATCAGGCATCTGAGCTCATTACACCAAGCCTAATACGGACTTACCTGTCATCATCCCATGATATCTATGATCAGTCCAAGTCTAATTGGCAGCCAAATTCAATTCTACTAAGCAAACATCAAACAACCAATGATGCAGTAGTTCATATCCGTGCAGTTCTGCACATTCACAACAGGGCTGTATACCACTGAGGAGCATCAGTGTAACATGTTAAAGGGAGGAAGGGCGTTACTCTTAACCTTTCCCACCCACCGTTTCCCCCTTCAAACCACTGAAACCATTAGGCCACCACTGCCCACCAATCATTGTGCGCTACTCCATACAGAATCGACGCCCACTGTAATCAGTCGTCATGTTTATTGGATTAATGCAACAAATTATCAGTAACATCGTTTAAAGCAGACTTGTCTGTCAGGTGCAGAGAGTAGTACCCTTCAGGGTTGAATTTGCTTGAATTTCACACATACTGATGTTCTGTTTCTTCAAAACTTAAATCTTACCACTGATGGATAATCTCTCTCAAATAGCAAGTTTCAAAAGTCAAATCTGTGACTACAGGACACGTGATGGGACACATGTCACATGCCGACATGTGAGCCATCAATCACTTCGAAATATTTCAGAAATATTTTGAATATGGAAAGAAGGAAATAGACTACGAGCTGGAGAACCAGAACATTTGGATTCGTAATTTTCTTTGTGTGTGTTTGTGTGTGTGTGTGTGTGTGTGTGTGTGTATGAGTGTGTGTGTTAAATTGGCACTAGTCTGTCCATACATGCTCCCCTGGTTCCTGTTATGAGTAATGTAATGGATTCAATCCATTGTTCATTAATTTCTGCACTAAGCACTAAGCTCATAAGGGCCTTGTGTTCAGATGATAGAGCACCGTTTCTCCTTTAGATATCATGCTAGCAAGGGTTGGAGTCATTATTTCACTTAGAGTGGATCATGTATTGGTTTTAATGTGATAGCCATATGAGTCTGTGGATGGATGCTTATACCCACTGGGAAAGACATTAGTGCTGCCTGTTGTGAAATGCAAACTAGAGTCACCAGCATTAGTAAGCTTAAACCAAAGCTGAATTTGAAAGAAGACCTTGGATTTAGAATCATCCTGTTTCTTGGATATCGCGGTAGAGAATCCTCAGACTAGACCCCTTGTGATTTTCCATCAATTTCATAGGCAAAGTAAGCAGATGCATCCCGCCTTGCTCAGGGCTACACAGTTTCCTCTTTCACTTCCTGCTCAGGGCTAATTTGAAGCCCCTTGTACATGGGTAAGTTACCCTAAATCAAATGGACTGCTTCATCTGTAATTCATTCGGGCAGAGTACCTGTGAAATGGATAAGGAAGATTTACATAGTATTTCTAGGAAAACGATGTATATTTATGTGTTCTACTAAGAGGCTTTTAGAGTTTTTTTTTTCTTTTGGTAAGCAGAGAAGATTTCTAGGAAATGAATAGTTGTTGTGCAAGCCAGAATGGCAGATTACTGACAATATGAGAAATAAAGCATGTTTTTTTGTTTTTTTTTGTGGTTAATCATTGTGCAAGGGTCATTCTTTTCAGTGGCTGTTGGGCTGCAATCTTGATGCC
Organism: Seriola aureovittata; assembly: GCF_021018895.1. Lineage (NCBI taxonomy): Eukaryota > Metazoa > Chordata > Actinopteri > Carangiformes > Carangidae > Seriola > Seriola aureovittata. The sequence goes on from NC_079368.1 coordinate 20,893,098, forward strand.
CGTGTCTTATCGTCTTTTGTGAGCTTAGAGAAAAAGATTTAGATTCTATGTCAGATTGATTATACATTCACACAGAATCTCAATATCTCGCACGAAACCATATTATTCTGAAAGATTTATCAGAAGACCACATTTGAATTCGAACAGGGACATGCCATCAGACTGTATCAGTCTGGCTCTATCGCTGCGCAGTACATGTATACCACACATTACTGGTGTTGTCCTTATGATACCATCGATATATCTGCGGAGTAAGAAGATCTCATTATGTGATTTCACATCATAAACTCAGTAACTGCGAGCCAGGGACTGCATTTGAATTTTAATATTGAGCTCCAGTGGATTGAAAGATCATCAATTGATAAAGCTCTCTGAAATAACTTTGTGGCATATCATGTAACATTTACTGAAAAGGAATGACTTCAGATGATAATTGTCATGAGGAATACAACAAATCTGATTGTGCTGGGAAAAAGCACTGCATCATTGCACTCCTTGTGATGCTTTTTCCCCGAGACTAATACAATGAGAAAACAGAAAAAAATAGACTAAGCTCATAATCCAATCTGATTCGGAACTACAATGAGATCTGCCTTCACTCAGCTTGTGAACAACACAAGCTCCCCAAAAAAACAGCCTGGAATTTGATGGTAAAGCTTAGACTCCCTGAATAATTTGATAGGTGGAGCTGAGGCCACTGTTGTGTTTCAACCATTTTCCATTTAGTGAGTGTAAGTTCTGTTTTTAAAAGGAGAATTAGCTACTGTGTCTCAATTAACACACTTTGGGCATATCCCCAAACGGTCAGGTTTCAGTTTCTAAATTTGGTAGTAAAGGAAAAAGATCAAGTCAAGTGAGGGAGCGGTTGAATTGAGGTTGGTGGTGGAGATTACACCGAATAAAGTGAGGCAAATTACCTAATTCCATTTAGAGACGGTGTGTAATTGGCTTTATCTGCTGTGGCGATGGAATTAGACCCTTAAATAATCTGGAATGAGATGGACTTAAAAAATAAGGAACTGAGAGAGTGATAGTGTGTCATCTGGTGCTTCTCAGCTCACTTTGTAGATCTTTTAATCTGACCTGCATCGACCTGGAATCCAAGGGAGCGCAATATGGCCCCTTTTATGTAAGACTCCATTGTTCTGGATTGTTTTGTATTCAAGGCAAGTCTAGACAAATTGTTCTGATGTATGGCAGTTACACGAAGCAAACCACATAGGAGACAAGTGTTGGGAGGTTGAGTTGCCTGTTTTTTAAAATGCAGTGACCACAAACTAAAAACCAATAAATCTTTGTCCTTTATGAATAAGTAATGTGCAATTTAAGAGAGCCTTTCAAGTGACAAAGTGCTTAAAGAGTAGCAGAAAGAGATATGTGCAAAATGGAACTGTGGAAAAGGCCCGTACAAACTGGTGTTTAATTATTGCCCTGCTACGAAAAGGGGCCCTAAGGAACCAAAGTTTTGGTTTTGACAATCTTGTCAAAACCAAGACATCTGAATTTTTGAAGTGCCTCCGTTAGGCCATCATTTCAGTTTTGAACTATGCTAGCAGTCTGTTGTTCGGTCAGTCCACCACCTCAGTTTAAACTGAAATATATCAAAAACTATTGGCTGTACAGACATTCATGGTGCAAAGAAAATGAATTGTAATGACTTTTATGATTCCCTGACTTTTCATCTAGCGCCACCATGAGATTGACATTTGTTGTTTTGAGTGTAATGTGTCAAACCTAATTGGATAGATTTCCAATGAATTTGATAGAGACATTCATGATCCCAAGAGGATGAATCTTACTCACTTTCATCATCAGATCACAATTTTAATTTGTCCAATATTTTTATTTATGACAAATAGCATTCCATCAGTCTCAGGTGTGTTTAGTGCTAATTGGCAAATGTTAGCATGCGATGCTAAGATGATTAAAGGTCCCATATTGTATAATTTTCCGGTGTTTAATTTGAAGTTTTGATATCTATAGGAAGATATATTTGTGGTTTTAAGTAACAAAATCGATCTCAATATAGTTTTACATCTCCTCTCTCAGGCTTCTCTCTAGTAACAACAGGTCAGCGAGCCAATCAGAAGAAAGGCTCTGAGCCTGACTGCTTGTCTGAGTGATTGAATAAAAATTGAGCACATTTGAGGTGAAAAACCAAATCCTGCAAGGTTAGATGGTGGGTCTGGGTGGGCAGGGCTTGGGGCATGGCTGAGAAGCGGTGACTGCTTTGTTGTGACATCACAAAGCTACAGAAGTCCTGACGGCTTTTTTAAAGCACAGTTTCTGGATACAGACCGTGTGTATTTCTCTGTGGACTGAGCGCTTTGATACTGTCACAGTATTAATATAGAACCTAGACCTGCTTTATAATCAGAAACAACATGGAAATCTCACTTTATACAATATGAGACCTTTAGTATGATAAACATTAAACCTGCCAAACATCAGCATGTTAGCATTGTACAATGGCATTGTAACATTGTAGACTGCCAAACTACAGCCTCCCAGAGCAGCTGACATGACTATGTCCCGAATACAATAATAATCATAATGGTATACTGTTTTAACAGTTAGTAAGGAAAAAAAAGCCTGATTTACCATTTTATACCAACATGAAATGATGCCAAACACACATTAGACGTCAATCAAACTTTGAAATGCCACAGCTCATTAAAGTCAAGAAATCAAAAACAAAATATCTTTGAGATATGAAGATTTAATACTTCTGGAGATGTCTCATCAATCCATCATTCATTTAAATGTTTTCCCATCTTTGAGCAGCTCTTCCATTTCCCTTGTGCATTGCATTGTGGGAGAATAGTGTCCATTGACAGCATATTCAAAAATCAATTCTTGTTAGTAGACATAGTGCATGGTTTGAATATACCTCATTTTGTCACTTTTCAAGTATGGACACACTCACTACAATTACACTCACTAGGAATTACTATGTAGCTTGCATTTAGACCTTAACCATTAGTCTTGTTCAATTGCACATCCAGTATCTTAAAAAACCACAGCTATGCAACTTACTGAGCACGTTCACGATCCCAAGGGAACAAACTCTGATGCCTTACTGACCCCGTGGCCTCCTCTCCCCTCGAAACCTCAGGGAAAATGTCATATTTTCTGTCCCAAGGCAAGGGAAGATTAGCAAAATCATGAGTGGGTCCTTCCAACCTCCCAACACTTTCACACAAGGTGTAAAGAATGCTGCACCCTCTGGAAGCTGCAAGACCTTAAGCCTTTTTCAAATCTAATACAAATGTAAAAATGTGTAATGCATGTAAAGAAGCCCATAGAAATCAATCCCCACATGTAGACTATTGGGAGATGCTACAATTTACAGATGTTACTTAAACGGCTAGCACGCAGACTATCCCTGTTCCCTGAATGCCTCACATGTAGGCAGATTAGATATGAGCTACAGCACACATCATGAGGGGGTTTCAGGGGTAACAGCAGTGCACTGTATAGTGTCTTTAATGAATTTTTAAGGGGATTTATAGTTAATAAATTAGGTAGTAGTAGTAAAGTAATCGCAGAATGTGCCAGTATGAGGGGCCATCAGGGGCCACTTTCCCCCTGGGGGCCCCAAGCATTTGCCTGGTTTGCTTCTCCTGACGGTGCGCCTCTGTATATAACAGATCTGATGAAATGTTCCTGCATCCAAAGCCTGAACTTGTTGGCTATTAGGTTGTTGAAATTTCTTGTTGGCAGGCAGAAAAGCAAACCTATGGGTAAAATCATCATCTTCTTCCTTCAGATAATGAGAACATCAAACACAAACACATATGTCTCAATCAGCTGAGATTGCGATCATTTCCCTAAAATCTGTTAATTAATTTTGAAGTAAGTTGGGAATTTTGTTAATTGTTGATAAATACTCATTATGAACAGTTACGTTGCTGTGGACTGAAAAATGCAGCAGGAAGAGGTCCTGGCTGACATCTGCTATCTGTACCCCTATCACCCAGTAGACAAGACCAAATCAAATCCACATGAGACAGATGCACAAAGCCTGTGTTCATCCAAGCATCTCTCTCTCTCTCTCTCTCTCTCTCTCTGTCTCTCTCTCTCTCTCTCTCTCTCTCTCTCTCTCTCTGTCTCTCCACTCTGGCTCTCACTTGAAAAGAAAAAGAAGAAGAAAAAAAAAAATCAAGGTCAGGCCACCAAGCACGTGAAATTGCAGGAGAATAAATTTCCACATACTTGTCCTTTCCAACCCACTGACAGTCTCAAGGAATGTAGCCTTGTCAAGCCAGGTAATATATGACTAGTGAAGACGTATGGCATGTTTGCATGTGGCCCTCCATTACCGTCCACCTTCTCCTCTCTCTCCCTCCTTTTGCTCTTCCTCTCACATACGACACTCAGATCCGTATAGGAAGTGATGGGTGGGTGGGCACTTAATTCATGAGTCAAAAGCAAGTCTGAGCGTTTGAGTTGAGGAGAATCTAATTAAAATGGCAAATGGAAAGGGAAGAGAGAGTGAGTGAGAGAGGGAGGAAGTGAGTGAATCAGCATAATTACATCTTAATGCAAACAACTCCACATTGTCTTTATTCCAATGAGTTAATGAGGTTACAGACTGGAAAAAACAATTCCATCACTGCTATTGTCTTCTGCAGGCCACCAAGGAAAATGAGCTGTCACCCGATCTTAATGGCAACAGGGTTTTCACCCGGGCCAGAATTAATATCTGACTCCAAGGCCTAATGAGCAAGAGCAGGAAGAGCAGAGCGAACTCTTTGTCCTGCAACTTTGGAGAGGAAAGGAGAGAAAAAGCAAAAAAATAAATAAATAAATAAAAAATAAAAATAGAAATAAGAAATGGATGGTGCAGAGAGTAATGGCACTTGTGAGGGAATGCATCTCTCTGATTGGATTCTGCTCCTCAAGGGCAATTTCAATTCAAAGCTGCCTTATCAGTGTGACGATCGGAAAATTCACCATATTCTCAAAGTGTTTCACTTAACACCGCAAAGCTATACACAAAGACAGAATTAGGCAGTAGTAATAATAAAGCCAATTACGGCTAATTTCACTGTTGGTGTTCAGCACATTGCCCCTAATATCCCATATCCAGGTGGAATATATACGCTTTAACCCCGTTTTTACTGGATAGTTATCCATGCATACATATATATACACACCAGAACCCTTTACAATACTAGTTCCACTTTAAATATAGTTTATCAGCATGGCTGAGTAGTTAGGTAGTACACACATACAGCATGCTCTGTATACAGTGTGTACATGGCTTTAGGATGGTATCAATAGATAGATGTTTTCTCTCTGCAGCTGGAGATGCGATTTTCCTTTTGTATTCTCACTTACCAGAACATAGACTTGTTCCTCTGGCTTAATTCATTAATTTTTTGTTTTGTTTTGCTTTCAGGAAATTATTATTCCTCAGTTGCCCTTGATTAGCAGCTTCCAATCAGACACACGTATTCCCTCACAAGTGCCACTGCTCTCTGCACCATTAAATATGTCAGTTCTGATGTTTCTGTTTATATATTTTGGGCAGGAGACTAGAAATGCTGCCAGTCTTAAACCTAATGTTCTGGTTGGGGTCCTGGGGTCCTTGTAAAATCTTTAACTGTTCAAAATCATACTAAACATTTTTTTTTCACCTTGACACTACATGATTTTTCTTAATTTTATAATAATCTTTAAATAAACACACTTTATTGTGTTTTATCTGCTGGAGAAAATTACATTTTACATCTGTCTGGGCTCTAAGAGGCTTATAGTGGATATTTATCTGCTGTATTCCTGTGGTACGTGTTGACAGTAGTTTTTATACAGCAATACCCTTTTCAAATAATTAAAAAAAAAACACAATGTAGGATTGTTGGAGTTTTATTAAGAGGTCTAAGAGGAAGTTAGACCTCGCAGGAATCTAAATGACCTCGCATATAACTAAAATCACAAAGATAACATTCTGCATGATTTTCTTGTCCTGTGGATCACCTATTGGCAAAAAACCAAAGTAATCTAATGTTCCGGCATATAAGACAATATTTCAGTCATAAAATCCTGCATATAAATTTGGGTAAAAACAATGTTGTATGATAATTTCTGTATTTTGTCACCTTCATCGAAATAATAATCACTCAGTTCTATTAATTTTGAATAATACATACAATATATACAATAAATACAACGTAATTGCACCACTGTACAAAGATGTTTTTTAATGTGTTTTGTTGTTTTTGTATCTTGTGATGCATTTTAGATACCACACACAATCAAGCAATTTCTTTATTAGATGGTGAGTCACAAGACCAATAAAAATGAGTCTTATTCCAGCAATTTGTGTAAAAAATAAAATAAAATTACAGCACTGCTCTGAACTGGTTTCACCTATCATCACATTCACAAAGCATCCAGCAGGGGATTCTCTCCCTGAGGAGGATTTACGTTTTCTCTCCTTTTCCTTACACTGATTTTTGATTTCTTTTTTTTTTTTTGTTCCTTTTATTAAATTCAAGCATTTTTTTTTTTTTTTTATCCCAGTCACCCCATGCTGCGTGCTTGGCTTGAAAGTTGTGAAATGAGTCGGATTGCGCAGTGTGACAAATGTACTATTCCAGCTCAGTTATGGACTAGCAACGGCCAAATGCAGCAGAGAATGTGTCTGCATCTTTTCTACTATTCATTCCTTAATATTTAGAAATTCTGCGGGACTTTAAAAAAGATGAGGAATGTTCAAGAGGAAAATGAATATGCCAGAGTGATAATGGATTTATGGATGAGTGGCCTGAAGGAACCTGCATGACCTTTAACATGTACAGATACATAACATGAACCCCGAGCATGACACTCCACCTTTTCATTCTATAATCTCAACTAAGCTTTCATTTCATATAGTGTAATTAACACTGGTCCTACTGCAGCTCCTGTGGCAGTAGGACAACTAACTTTCCCATTACCAAAGGAAGTCATTTATGCCCTGGTTCTCCTTTTGATCCGTCAGACTTGTGATGAAAAGAATAGTAGCGCCTCAGCTTGTGGATCTGTTACCTTTGAGACTCAACAGCTTGACTCATTTCATTACTGTCATGAATTAAAGATCCCCAATCTCCTTTTTTTTTTCTCCCCCCCTCCCCCCATTCGCATGGCAATGATCCACCCTTAGTTAATTTACAGTCACTCGTTGTGGAAGGCCTCCAGCTTCCAAGCTCCCATGACAATTTACCTGTGTCCTTTTCACTTGCTGGCGCATATCATTGTGATATACTATAATGGAATGAGTGGAGGACTCAGGAGTGAGTGGGCATGTTGTATAATGAGCTGGGGGAGGTATAGTAATCAACTACAGTATACCCTTCACTTCCTGGCACAGGGAGACGTCTTAACCAGTGAGCCAAATTAGTGTTTTTTTGAGCTGGCGATATATTTAGGCAGGGTTATACTCTGGGAATGCCTTGTTGTGGCAAATTTTTGTAATCATGACAACACTGTACACTGTGACTTAATTAAGATCCTTTTTATATGCAACTCATGCTCTTGTCCGTTTAATGATGGTTCTGTTTTAAGCTTAGTTACTTGCCACATACAAAAGAAAAAAGAAAAAAAAAGAAAAGAGAAAACAGTAATTTCACTGCATGTAAACATGTCTGCAGAACTGGGTTATTGCATAATACATTTTCTCTAGACTGTAATTCTGTACATGATGCAACATGTACATGTATATGCTGTCCCGTGTTATTATTGTTGATAACTGGTCATCATTATTATTTTCTCTTTATAAAATACAGCACAGGAAATGCTACTATGCCTGTTAGCGTACACTCCAGGACACACAAACAAGCAGCATGCATGACAGGATTATACAGACACATGTGTTTTGTCCTCATGGATGCATTCAGATAAAACAGGAGAGGCCGAGACAACTGTGAAAGGTGACAGCATTTCCTTTTTTCTCTCGGGGTGACCTCGTTCTCAGCGGGTTGCTGCGGTGGCTTTGGACTGTGTCTCTACTGGCCATCTGGCCCTGCCCGGCCTTCACCGTGAGCAAACAACCAGCCGAGTGGCTCACTGACACATTGTGATGGTGTGATTCAATATTGGTGGTAGTTGTAAGCTTGGGATTAGCCTGCTGCACATAGCCTGCCTCCATTTCACTCCGCTACACCACCCACCTGGCTGTGGTTTCCATTCACCTGCTCCCTATGGTAATCTCTTGGCTTTTTTTTTTTTCCTGTCTCTGTGTACTGACTACATTGTAATTAATGTAAGCATTTGCTCGTGCGCCAGTCTGCCTCAAAATACACACAAGCTAGTACTGTCTGTATATGTCGCTATTCAGCAGCTAAACTTCCATTTTCTATTCCAAGTGAAAGATTTAGTGGGAAATTTGGAAACTTTCCTATATTTCATTATGAATGTACAAGCAAGCAGATGGAGATATTCCCTTATAGGAAATATAATACATTTATACAACTTAGTCTCCACTGGGATTTTTTCCTGTCTGAGCTTACGAACCCATATGGCCTATACAGTATGATTCCTTGCTTGTCTCTTAGGGCGAGCAGGGAATCATCATCCACAGATGAGGCCTCTCTGTCTCTGTCCATGGTGCTGGAAATCTATTCTCATGTCCGCCGGCAGGGGGCGTGTTGTACCTAAAGATAAAACCATGCGGAGTCTCAGCAAACCCAGCATGGCTGAAAGACCAGATCGACTGTGAATTGGTCCATGGTCCAGTCAGCATTGCATTGACTGCGTCTTTGCTGCTCAATATAGTCTGCTTTTTTTGTTTTGTTGTTTTTAAGCAACCATTTTCTCTGCAAGGACATGCTATGCTTTGCATGTGGAGAGAAGACACAAAGAAATCTACCTGTGTTATATCATAATAATAACAGTAATAACAGTAATAATAATAATAAAAATAATAATTGGGCTAAGTTACGTTGTTTTGATGACGATATCAAGATAGGAGCAAACCCTTATGGTGGGAAATTAAAATGACACCCGCTGATGTAAAGAAAAAAAAAATATCAAGAGAGCATTTTAGTAGCAGTCCCACGACTCGGGTTAGTGTAAGGGTTTGGAAGTGTTATCCTGTCTGCGCTGTTAACCAAGCAGAACTGAGATATGTGTTATTTCTGCCTGTTTTTAACAACTCCGCCTACGACATCAGAGTGGCCAAATTGTCAATTCCCCGGGAGGAAGCGCGGGTCCCACCAGCAGGCCTGGCTCTCCGCCTGTCTTTTTTTTCTGGGGGGAGAGGTGGGCTGGGGTGGGGGCCTTTTTCATATGCATGTGCGTGCCTGGCAGTGTCCGATCCAAATAGATTCGCCTCACGTCACCTTCCTCCCTACCCACCCACCACCACCGCCACCACCACCAGCACCAACCCACCGCCCCTCTGCACATAAAACATTCATTAGAGTGCAGCCCTTCGCTGCAAGAAATGTCTGTCAGGCTAAAACCATTGAGTCTCAGTTTCACTCTTATATCTTCAAAGTCCCATCAGTTATGTAAAATGACAGATTTTTCCCGGCATGTTTTTGTTTGTGTCAGGGATTGTCTATAAATAACCGCAGGTAGCCCGTCGTGAAACCAGGCAGAAAACGCCAGAAAAATAAAAAGAAATACACTTTGCTTTGCCTTGAAAATCCCACTTTGAGATTTGAAAGGAATATTTCTTGCAGCGTGATAGAGAGCCATAAAACATTCATCTCTGAACTCTATCTCTCTCTCTCTCTTTCCGCCAAACGCACCTCGCTGCCCCGCCCTCCCTTTCCACCTCCCCGTGGCAAAAGCACACTGACGCGCACCAGTGCGGCCGACATCCGTGCGCATCCACCACACACTTTTCTCTGTGTACTTGGGAAATATACAGCGGGGGCAAGTGATCGGACTGGATATGTGCTGCGATTTCAAAAGATGGATCAAACCCTGGGTTTTCGCCCGTGTCGTTGAATCTCCACTTTCTGCTTTAACACTTTGAGCTCTTCTCCGGAGCTGTTTGCGCGTCCTATATTTTTGGGGAGGTGTCGACTGGTGTGTCGAGTCTTCTTGATTCCCAATTTGGATGTTTATTGCTGACAGTTTTTTGAATCCCTCGTCCAAATGACTGAGCTCGGGTGCAGCCGGAGACGTGGCTCCCCACTCGGGAAGACCTACGGCTAAAGTTTGAAGGGTGCCGGGGTTGCTGTAGTCTGTCCGTCTCCCACCGTGCACTGGATTTGCAATTACCCACAAATTGCAATAAACAGCGGATATCCTATCTGTCTGCGCGCGCGCTGGGGATTCATTCCACTTGGATTTATACAGCTCCTGGATTTCACCCCCATCAAAATCATGAAGACCGTCATTATTGATGGTGAGTACGCATTAGACGATAGGACATCTTTGTAAAGTTTTCACATAAAGCAGACAGGAGGATTCTGCTGGGTTACTGCGCACTGATAAAAATCCACATCGGGCAGAGTAGCTGCTCTGTGGAGAACAGACACAGCTAAAGATAAATCACATGTCCTAATTGGAGTTACTCTGCCAGCTCCTCCAGGATTTGGTTAAACTGGTACATGACTGACAATATGCGCCAAAAACCTACATCTAATCTGCACAGTAACAAAGTATTCTTTGATTTTTTTTTCTCTTTTGGGAGCGGACTAACAAGCAGAGTCAGGATCAGTTATGGATATTGCGCCTGTAAACGACCTTGACTCAGTGGCTCTTAATTGAGTCATAATTCAGAGCAGATTTTGCGCGTGCCCCCACTATTCTGTCTCTCCTTGTAGGTGCCATTGTGTGTACCGGTGCGCGAGCGTGCCTGTTTGTGTGTTTGTGTGTGTGTGTGTGTGTGTGTGTGTGTGTGTGTGTGTGAGGGAGAGAGAGAGTTAGAGGCCATATAAGTGTTTGTTCTGGTCAATATGCTCTGCATGATATCGCAACTTAACCCGCGCCTCCGCTTCAGCCCAGTCTAGAGGCTGGAAGCGTTTGATGAAGTCTGCAGATGGCCCGCTTGGCGGCCCAATAATACCGATCTACGCTCCAGAACCTTGGCTTATAATTGTTGTTTTTGTGGCATCGTCCCACTCAGGGTGCCGCCGAAGTTACAGGAAAATTGGGGCCTTGTAGCTTTCACCGACTTGACTTGGACTTGCTATTCTAATGAGGACAGGAATGCTCTTCCCATTCCCGCCGGAAAAAAAGGGCTGAAAATTATTTCATTTCTTGGTAGGAGGAGGCTTTGCCTTAGGCTGTGTGTGCGTGTGTTGTATTGTGTGTGCGCGGTGCATGCACGAATTGCTGGCTCGAGGAGGAAGCACCTGGCATGTCAGTGCGCGTGTTCCCTCCCTGCAGGTCTGATCGTACCTTTTCCTGTTTTGTGTTAATGTGTTTAATGCGGAGAGGATATCAGGGACATGGCGTCTTATGCTTGATAAGCAGCACCGTGATTAGATAAGTGCATGTATGCAACATCCAATTTGTTCCATTAAGAGCTGGTGGAAAACCCTCATCTCCACCCTAACCCACCCCTGCACACACCGCCTCAGCACACACTCAAGTTTGTGCAGCCATCCTTGTTAAGACGGTGCATTGTTTTCCATTCATTGTAGCGCCCCCCCCCAACACACACACACACACACACACAGACACACACACACACACTCCCCCCAAACACTACCTCTAACCATTACATGCCTAACCTTATCTCTCGACCTAACCTAACCTAACCTAACCTAACCTCGATTCACACTTTGCCCATGACCTGCCTCATCAGGATCTGGCTTTGGTCCCCATGAGGACTAGAGGTCCCAACAAGGTCAGTGTTTATACTAGAAAAGGTCCCAAAGAGGTGGCAATAACAAGTACGTACACACACACACGCACACACACACAGACACACACACACACACACACACACACACACCCCCTTATGCAACACGCTGCACACATTCCCTTCTTCCTCACGTTGTTCATTACTTGGCTAAAACTGCAGGATTATGGGAAGACAGCCGCAGATTATTGTGGGCCTACAGAGTAACTTTGATTTTCCTGGTTGTGAAATGCAAAAAGGCACATCTACTTGTGCATTCTCTTTGATATGTCACAGGATGATGCAAATTCAAGTGCACACCCCTTCATTGGCACAGAATGGCTCTGGGTCCCACAGACCCTACAGGCAGGTTTTCATCATCCAACTGCTAGTGTGATTTAGCACCAGGCTCCTGACACACACCTATGTCTGATTTTTTTTTTTTCCCTGCTGCAATTATAATTGGTATCCATCTCTCAGGCTCCTGATTTGGCGGAGAAAATATGGCCTGTCGTGTCTTGTGTTTAAAGTGTCAGAGTGAGGTGGGACTTTAATTTACACTCTTTTTCACCCAGTCAGCATATGATCAAATGCCTCTGTGGGAAAGCTGTTGCTCGGGGGTGCCGTTGCTCCCTGTCTACTGCCAAGCAAAGCCAATAAAGCCCAAATGAATGGATAAAACCATTATGGTGGAACTGAAAGCTTTCTCTTCGGGAGTTTTAAACCACTACACAATGAGGGCATTTTTTCAATTAGTTAACTTTGTTATTGTTTTGGCGGTACCCTGCCAAAAAACTCCTGCCCTATTTTCAAAAATAGGTTACAAGATGCAGCATCTGAGGTGGCGAGATAATTGTTTATAACAATATAAAGCCATAAAGAAAAAAGTTGGCACACAAAAAAACGAATAACAATAGCTGATTTGCATAGTGGCATTAGGTGGAATCAAACATCATGCCATAAACTGACAATGAGACATGGCATCTTCCGCATCCTGAAAGGGAATGTGAAATTGATCCATCTTTGTGCCTGTATGGGTGTGTATATATAAGCACAGAGGGAGGGATGCGAGGGATAATGATTGTGTGGGTGTAGTGTTGTGTGAGTATATGGGGAGGTCTGAGGAAGGGGAGAGGCAGTGAAGGGAATGAAAGGAAAGAAAGGAGTGCATGCGAAATGGAGAAGTGTGAAGGTTATGCAACTTATCATGCCTACTGTTTGTCAGACTTGCCACCCATGTGTCCTCCAGTCAGTGTCTTTCATCACATGTCAGGATATCAGCCGCATGAAAGCTGCAGCAAAATGAAAGAGAGAGAGAGAGAGAAAAAGAATTAGCAGCTCTGCATTGAGCGATATTTACATTCCTGTCAGCTCACGTCGAGGTTTGTTTAAGTCAGCAGTGAGACCAGTGAAAGCACAACTCTTCTCTTGAGGTATTCAAGGGGAAATGTGTAGGAATTTAACATCCCTATAGCACAAAATGAAATCATATATCTGTAGCTGGGAAGGTTGCTGATCAATAGAACTGACTCACTGATCAGTCTGCCAGGTGCACAGATTTCTGGCTTTCATTTCTAGTTTTCAGCTTGAATTTCAACACACTCCCAGTCTCCCCGGTCTCATTTAGTAACTTTTTTCCAACTCTTTAACAATTGAGGACGGTGCTATGAGCAAGACCTTTCAACTATGAAGACTAATAAGCCTCATTATCTGTGCCAGAGATCTGTGCAGCTCCGGGAGGAGGAAGATGATAAGTTCTGTTAATGTTGTTGCAATCCCTTCTGGTCACCAACAGAGGTCGATAAAGGTCACAGATGGATTATTGCCCCCTTTTTTTGTGGGGGGTCAACAGGGGTCAGCACTGTCATCATGAGCTCAACATGTGGTTTGTCTGCAGAAGGCAGTTCAGTTGTGCACAGCCACATATCAGCACTGTGTTCTGGGTTGCCACTGGCTTCAGTAGAAAACAAAGGTAAATACAAAAAGGTAGTTTAGTGTAGCTGCACTGAAGTCAAAAGTAGGCATTCAGCCTTGGTTCCACTTTGTCTTTGTAACGCCTGCAAAATACTGCATTTTTTTGTTCCATAACAACAGAATCTGTTTGTTTCTCTCGCAAGTCAATAACATTCCCATCCAATTACACGTTCACCTGTTCACCCTGATTCATCATTAAAGTTTCTTAGCAACAGATAGTGTAATAACTGTGGGGTAATGGTGTTTAAAACTTCCTTCAAAAAATGAGTTTTAATCCTTCTAAATATATCCACAGTGTAACTCCTCATGCAATGCACTACTGGATGTTCTAAGCTCTGCTGTTGTTGAATACAAATATACAAAGTTTTTACCTGTAATTATTAGAAATGTTACGTTTTGCATTACAGCCTGTGTGCTAATGTTGCACATCATCGATATAAAGTAACAGAGTTTCACATTTTATTACAGTCTAATGAGCCATTTTATGGAATTTTGATTACACTTTTTTATATTATAAAATTGTGTAAAATTTGGGTTTCTAATGATGATTTCATTTAGTTAAAGGTCCCATATTTTACACTTTTCCAATGTTTTATTTGAAGTGTTGATCCATAAGATGTTTGTGGTTTTAAGCACCAAAAACCATCTCAAGTAGTTTTACATCTCTTGTCTCAGGCTTCTATCTGGAGCTCTAGTAAAATCAGGTCTGTGAGCCAATCAGAAGAGAGCAGGCTCTCAACCTCTCTTCTGATTGGCCAACTGCCTTCTGAGTGATCTAATAGAAATACAGCAGATTTCAGGTAAACACTCAGAGAAACCAAATATTCCAAGGTTAGATGGTGGGTCAGGCTTGGGTTATGGCTGAGAGCGGTGACTGCTTTGTTGTGACATCACAAAGTTACAGAAGTTGATGGCTCATCTTAAAGCACAGTTTCTGAATACAGGCTGTGTGTATTTCTCTGTGGACTGAGCGCTGTGATACTTTCACAGTATAGAACTAATATAGAACCTAGACCTGCTGTATAATCAAAAAAGACATGAAAATCTCACTTTACACTATATGGGACCTTTGAATTAGGACTATATTTGTATTATCACTCTCAGCAAATACAAGATACAAGAGTTTGTGCAGAAACTGTGCCTCAAACATGAAATGTTTTGGATTCCATACTGTTTAGTGATCCTGTGGGCCCCTGTATTTATATTTGTTATTAAATGCTCAAAGTATTATAGGATGAAGATGTCAATATTTTATGCTACAGAGCTGTGGCGATATTAATGCCTTAGTTACAGTGACAGACTGCAGCAGGCTATCTGAGAGTGGATCTGCTGTGTTCACTGCATCCTGATGAGCACACTCCTTCAGGGGCTTCTTTTAATTGGCCGCGCCCTTCAAGTAGCACTGAATTTGTTTATACAGTACGTGTGCGCACACACACACACACACACACACACACACACACACACACACGCAGATTCCCACTGATACACACACAGGCATGCTGGCCTCAGATATCCTTGGAACCATCCGCTCTAGGTTATCCCAGTCTCCCAGCCCTTCACTGCTAATCAGCAAGACAGAGGAACTAAGTGGATAAACGAGTAAAATTCTATTTGTTTATACAGAGGAAGCTAAGGGGCGAAAAAAAAATATACAGAAAGCAGTAGAAATGGAATACACTATTCCCCCAGATTACCAGTTCTTAATCCTCTTTGTGGGTTATTATTGTACTGTCAGAATATTTGGAGGGACAACGAGCAGAAAACACGGTGTAGATGCTAACCCCCCTTCCCCTCCACTCCTAAAATAAAAAAAAAATTTCAAAGTGTTGGCTCTTGTATTGAGGAGGATACGGGAGAAGAGGGAGGACCAGATGAATTGGCGTTACGCAACTTTAGGGTACAGTGAGGCGGGAGGAGTCTTTATGGGGGGATTTATTTATGTCTTTTTACAAAAATCCCCTGATACTGTATCATAATCTTTTAAAGTTGCCTACACATGACAGAGCAAACCCTCCAATGTGCCTCCAAGCCCAACTCTTGAAAAAATGTTGCACTCAGTATGCGGTTGCATCAGAGGTGCATTCACAAAAGAGTCGTGATACATACCAACCAACTGAGCCAGCAAGCGACACGAAAGCCCCCCCCCACCACCACTCCCAAGGGATTGAATATGCATCTGTTGATTCCTTTAACATGGCAATAACCTTATACGCCTGCAGCTCCTTGCATGCATAAGCAGATCTGGCTAATCTGTCAAACACGCTGCCCATCTCTCTCACTCCACCGCGCAGTGTCATCTTTCAATCTGGAACTCACGATTGCCCGATTCTCTGTCCGGGTATCCGTGAAAGTTGCGTGGTTGTTCTAATCCTGTTGTAGATGCGAAAAGAGTGCAGCGAGCTGCCTGAACACTGATGACGCTGATTACACCACAATGGGGAGGCTGACTGATGGCCTGGTAAATTATTAATTAGACAGAGCAGAAGTCGCTCTTAAATTAGACGCATGAATGGAGCCGTTGTCATCCTTATAAGTCAACCCTATGCTCCGCTCGTCTCCTCGCAGGCTGCAGTGTCACTCAGACAGATAAAGTAGCTGACTGTTCCAAGACGTGAGCATGAGTACAATGTCACTGATCACGGTGTCAGAGGGGGAGGGTTAAACACCAAAACTCATGTGGACAGATGGAGCATAGATAGAACTCAGGTGTCTGCCTTTTATAAATGACTGGGTTTCTATGATACGTCCTACACGTTCCTTTTTATTCATACATACATCACAACAGTCTAAAAACCTTGGCTGCTGTTGGTTTCAACAAAAGCTGCTGATTCAGAGGCTGTGATATAAAAAAAGGCATAGAAGTCATATTTGCGACTGTTGTTTTAATGATTGTATATGTCTATACAGTCTATACACAATACAGTATTACAACAATTCTGTTATGGTAGATCCACAGCAGAGAGGTTGATGATAGCAAAGAGGCAGGTCCATCAATACTTGGCTTCATTTTGATAAAATTAGCCACATTATGCAGACATTATGACCTGATCTGAAGTCTGCACTCAGTCAGTATTGGCTGCTGAGCTTTTAACAGCAGGACGAATGTCAAATGTTTAACTGAATTCTTCAGAGGGACGACATCTGGAATAAGAAGGGGAAGAAGAACCTACATTTTTTTTTTTTTTTCCCTCATGGATGCATGAATATTCTCTGGTATTTTTAGCCACGCCGATCTCATTAGTGTTAGTGACGCAAAATGGACTCCCTATGAATCCCTCTGATCATCCTGTGTGAGTGTGCCCATCGTTGTGATTAGTTTGCAGACTCGACAGATGGGAGTTGGTGTTTTGATGTGGCGTCTTTCTCAATCCCTGGCACGGCCGTCGTTGAGGCACTTAAGCCAAGGGGGGGGGGGGGTCACCTTTCTGTACTGTATGCATTGTTGGATCTTATTCTCGTTGTTATACATCTTCACTGAAGGCAAAGTTCTAAAGGAAAACTTCAGAAGGATCCAGTGACTTGCATAAATAGCTGCTGATATGGGTTTTTTACGTGAAGGACAACTACTATATGCTGAATTCAGAGACTGCATATTTTAGCAAGCTTTCTAAAGGTGGTTCTGCAGTGTGGGATAGACAAAAAAAAACACCTTGAGATGATGGAGTAAGGAACCCATTTAATGACTGAGAGGGTGGGTCACTCAAAGAAAGGCTAGCCAAACCATAAATTAAATAGAATGCTGAATTACCATCCATCTCTCTGGCATCCGAACTCTACTATTACATCCTAAAATCTACTTAAAGGTCCCTTATAGTATAAAGTGAGATTTTTATGTCTTTTTTTATTATAAAGCGGGTCTAGGTGCTGTAGTATAGTGTGTATAAGTATCAAAGCGCTCAGTCCATGTAAAACGCAAACGTATTCAGAACCTGAGCGTAACTTTCTTTGTGATGTCACAACAAAGCATTCACCGCTCTCAGCCGTGCCCCATCATGGCCCACCTGGACCCACCATCCAACATTGCAGGATTTGGTTTCTCTGAGCGTTTATCTGAAATCTGCTATATTTTTATTCGATCAATCAGAAAACAGCCGTAATCAGCCAATCAAAAAAAAGAGGCTCAGAGCACCTCTCTTCTGATTGGCTCACAGATGCGTTGCTGCTAGAGCTCCAGAGAGAAGCCTCAGAGAGGAGATGTAAATAAAGACATAGTTTTTGGTACTTAAAGCCACAAATGTATCTTCTAATGGATCAACAGTGTAAAATATGGGACCTTTAAATAATAAATAAATAAAACAAAAGATCAGCCAAACCAATAGGTTGGTATTATTTGCCAGACACAAATCATGTTGTCTCAAATATGTCTTTAACTCATTGTTTCCTCATTTAGAGATAGATAGATAGATAGATAGATAGATTCCTGAATTTTACATGGTGCCGTTCTTCCATCAAAGACTGAGCTAGAACAAAGCCTTGCACAAAGTCGCTGACAAATTGCACTTTCATACAGTCACATTGCAATACATCCACAACAGTGATGTGTCTCTCTCTGTGAGCTTGGTTGGTAGTTCACAGCTGAAATATGTATGGGGAGCCGTTCAAAGGAAATAGGTCGTCACTCCCCGGCTCAGGGGAAATTGATCTGTTGTAGATGTGAAAGCTCATTCCGTAGGTGCTAAACATATAATATATACCTGTTCTGGTGGCTTTGCACAAGAATTCCACAAATTTTAGGTGGCAGATATAACTTCCTTTCATACACAAATCAATGTCCTCAATTGCAGGTGGGGGTAAAAGGATTTGTCGAGCAGGAAATGCATAATCCTGTAACTGCTGCAGGAGCAAAGTAAGACTTTTCTAAACATACCCACAAGCATGTAAGTGGAATCAATGGCGATCCCACTTGTCGGCTACAATCAGACCGCCACACAACCTTCACTTTGAAATAACTATTGCTTATTTGCATGTAATTGGACGAGGCTGCCCTTATAAGCAAAATACAGTATGAAGGAAAGGCGTCACTCCCCAAGCTAAAATGTAACATCTGTGTTCAGGGACGTCCATATGAATCAGGTTTTGCTCTCAGTCATCTCAGGGGCCCAAAGTAGGTTATTCTTATTAAAATGCAAATCTGACAAGTGTGCTTCATTGGTACTCTCCTTTTGTCCCTGTGGATTGTGTGTGCCTGAATACATATTCCCTGTGATTCTTTACAGTCTTTCCTTCTTGCTTTCTCTTACCCCTATCACAAACGTGTTGGTCGCTCTCTTCTAATTCTATTACCGTTTCACCCACAGACACACACTGTCGCTCATCTTTCTGTCTTCACTCTCAGGTGTAAATGCTGATTATCTTGTGCAGATATCAGACCACGGCAAATTAAATGTGACCGCAGCTACCCTGCCAGGACGTCCATTATAATGATATCTGTAATCTGCTGGCTCAGGGGAAGCAGCAGGGGAAGGGTGGGAAGATGGAGGGAGGGGTGGGGCGGGGGGTTCAGCATGGATCCCGTGGCTACAGCAGGAGAGTGCCCCACAAGGATTTTCCTCCTCTGATGAGGTTCGCATGGAATACTGGACCATATGTCATCCATGGGTTTAAGTTCTCATGAACCAGAATGTCATCCAAAGCCCAGGTCATGAACCTTTGTATGCAGTATGTCGACTTAGTTTTCCCCTTGTTTCTAGCTGGTGGTTTGAAATCTTAATCTTTGTCCTTTCTTTCTTAAAGTATCGTTTCCAGTTGTGTGTAATGATCCTTGTCTGCTCTGCCATATGGTGGCAAACAAGTGATCATGATAACTGCCCCGTTTTTGTCTTTATTCCCATCAATGCTGCTGCTAGCCTCACAAAATGCATCACTCTCTGTTCCCTGGATGATTTTTTTTCCCCAAGAAAGATTCAAAGTGGGTGTTCAGCAAAGCAAATATAGATGTTTTTTTTTTTTCTTCTTTCTAATATGTTACATCAATCAGTGGTAGAGACTCAGAATGGAAATGTACCCATCTGAAAATATTGCAGATGACTATATCTGGGCACTGTGCAGGATTGAAGCAACAGCATGTAGATCCTGCAGTGCAGCATTTCGACACGGCTGTCAGCACATTAGAGCAGGCAGAAGACCTGTGTAAAAAAAAAAAAAAAAAAAAAAAAATTCCCATTGAATCCCTTTGACATTCAGAAAAGATTGTACGGGGGATATGTCGCTGCCGCGGACAACGCCAAACCCTGGCTCGGTTTCCAAAACCTCTAATCGGGGATGGTGCTTGTTTTCACATGCCTGTACGTGTTCCCAGCAAAGCCTGTCATCACAGCAATTATTCCAGTGAGGAAGATGAGCACTGCCAACACTCCATCTCCGAGCTGTAAACAAATTACGCTGAGGAGGTTTTGATGATGTCTGTGTGAGAAACGAAAAATAGTCTGATACAAGTTCTGATGGTCCCGCTGTGCCGACTTTGGGTCCTCAGCCAACAGATACTCATGGGGGTGACAATTTGTGCCACCACCGAAAGGAAGCAGGCGATTACAGCGGTGCCTTCCAGATGCATGGTGTATCTGTGATGTGTTGTTTTTTTTTTTTTTTTTTTGTCTTTCCATCTCCATCTCTCATCGAAAGTACACACCCCGCTCCACTTGCTTGGATAATGAGTTTTGACAGATGAAGCTTTTTCTCTGTTAGCATAAATCAAAGCTGCAAATTTCCACCTGGAACTTTCAAGAATTAATTGAAGATACAATTGCCATATGCTTCTTTAAACGTAATGCAATTCAACTTGATGCCATTAAGTCAGAGGAGGTTAATTGTACTGACATGATTTTCTAATTACTCAAACAACTGGTGGCTTGTGTTTTGATCTATTGCATATTTAAGCTCTTTTGTCTTGTAGAAATTTCTGGTGGTTTTCAATAAATCTTTCAGTGGTTTTGCCGCGGGTAATTGACAGGTTATGTTTTCTCCCCCTCCATCGCTCCCTTGGAAGGCATTAGCATATTGAGTTTCGTGCCTGACTGTGAAGCGATTCCCACCATGCCTTTAAAAGGCATCGCATGAATAGGTGGCACATTACACCGCAGAGAAATATGAGACAGGAGAGAGAAAAAGAGTGTGCGCTCTTCCTCCACTTTTTCATCTCAGCTCATACACACTTCAGCGGGATGAGCTAGACACGCATGCACATACAAACACACACTAACTGCTAGAACCCCCCCCCCCCGCCACCACCACCAGCACCACCATCCTCCCGCTGCTTGCTGACTCACACAAGGTTTAAGAGGCGGACCTGATTTTCAGGAGGGGTGAGTGCATGTAACATCCCCATCTCCCACAGTTAACTCCGGAGAAAAAGCCATGAAATAGGTATACCATCCGCTCCAAGTGAAAGACACCTGAGCCTCTCCAGGTTTTCCTCTTGTTTATCATTGCCTGCTCCAGCATGACGCTGAATTTACGGCTAAAAACTCTGCAGAATCTGATCAGCAGCTCAAAATCACACCGAGGAATTCCACTAGCAAAGACACAGACATCTTTTCCTTCTGGAAAGTCAATAGATCTGATGTCAACAGCCCAGTGTACCATAAAATGCATTTTTGAGACATCTGATGAATGGTCTGTAATCTCATTAAACAACCTTGATTTTCAGGGTTTTCAGTCATAAATTAAAAGTCCCATATTTTACACTTTTCCTGTGTTTAACTCCAAGTGTTGATCCATAAGAAGATATTTGTGGTGTTATGTACCAAAAATCATCTCAATGTAGTTTAACATCTCCTCTCTCTGACTTCTCAATCAAAAGCCTCTCTTCTAATTGGCTGATTGTTTTCTGAGTGGTTGACTAAAAAAATAGCAGATTTCAGGTAAATATTCAGAGAAACCAAATCCTGCAAGGTTGGATGGTGGGTGCAGGTGGGTGGGGCTTGGGGCATGGCTGAGAGCGGTGACTGCTTTGTTGTGACATCACAAAGTTACAGAAGTCCTGACTGCTAGTTTTCAAGCTCTGTTTCTGAATAATGGGCTGTGCGCATTTCTCTGTTTGCTTTGATACTTAACAATATTAATATAGAACCTAGACCTGCTTTATAATCAAAAAAGACATGGCAATCGCACTTTATATAATATTGGACCTTTAACACCAGAATGAAGGAGAACAGTTGTATCTCTAATGCAATCTTTTTACTCATTAAATGTCTTTCTGCAAACATCATCATGTTCAATGTAAAACCATCAGAAACTACCACTATTATACATAGTCAGTCATTGACAGGAGGTGCTTTAAAAATCAATTACACCACAGAGCAATCATCCCATTCATGGGGAAGTATCTCAGACTTTTGGAACTCACTGTATATAAATATAAAGTATAAAGAGGTCAAGAAAGTCCTCTAACAAACATATAGCTACATTAGAGCTATTTCAAGAACCAGCACAAGAACAAAAATTATAAAGTATAAAAATGTACATGCATACACTTTAATAGATTAATAAGAGTACAAGGATGCATCACAATCAATATCATGAATGCAAATCTAATGTGCAAAATGTAAGTTAAATAGTTACAAAGCAGAAACTGTTTGCATGATTATCCTTTATAAATAAATGAAGAAATCAGTTAAAAACTGAGGCTGCATACGTCATGCAGTGGAGATATCTGCTGCTGAGATATTCTTTGTCCATCACAATAAAATAGAGGTTAAGAGAATTTTGGTTTTTTGCTGCTTAAGGTATCCAGCTCTCACAACTGAAAAGCAACATGTCCTTCGGGAAAAAAAAAAAGTCCCTGATACTCGGGTTACGAAGGATGATCCAAAGGCCTTACTATCAATGTTTTTCATTCAGTAGTTTTTAGTTTTTAGTAGTAATTCTGAAGGTTGAAAACGCTGACAGCAAAGACATGTTGCTGTCAATGTTTTAAATTGCTCCATACCTCAAAATATTCTGAAGTATACAACAGAATTATGATTGTTTTTCTTTGTTTTTTTATTTTCATTGTTATCTTTGAAAAATTCTGATTTAATTCAGATTGTTTCCACAATGTGTTTTCAAGAAGCAAGGGGGCGTAGGTTTGGTCTCAACATTGGTGGAGACACAGCAACCCCACCACCACTTCAAAGAGAATGGTTTATTAACATATAAAAGATTTGTATTTACATTTAAATAAAAACTATACCCAAAAACAGGTCAAACACTAAAAGAAAGTACGGTAGGAAATTACTTTAACGGAAAAGAGAAAAAAAAAACTATATTTTTGCATTTTTGCATCCAACATCAACATTTTTATATTCAGTTGTACTACCAGTGTTACACTTCACCGTTTCCCTCTATTTCACATTTAAAACTAGCTCCACCTTGAGCAGATACAACAGTAAAATGCTGTCAATCCAGTGATGCATCAGTGTTGACAATCTAATAATGTGAGAATGGTGACGTTCGCCAGCCAGCAGGTTTTCATCTTAAATCAATGTGGCTGCTGGCTAGTTAGATTGCTTCATATTACTTACACTCTGGATTGTGAAGTAGCTCCTAATGTCCCTTCTAATTTTTGGTGGCATGATATCTACGAAGTACAACATGTGTTACACTGGACAGAATTGAGTTATGTCCCCTGTGCAGATCAGGCAATAGAGGACAGGGAGTCATAAGAAATACTACATTTTCTCCCATGCTTGAGGTGTGGACTGACAGCACTGATAACTTACCGTCAGCACACTGATCCACTCTCGCCTCCTCCGTGTCTGACAGTAAGTGCGATATTTGTACATGATGTGAGCCTCCAGATAGTCCCCGCCCTTTCAGCCAATCAAATGCTAGCATGCCTAAAATCGGTCGTCTTGGAGATATAGCCTCTTGGAGGTCACAAGTTCACTCAAATATTGTAAAGGAAAATTCTGTCCTTCCAAAATATTGGTAGGGATACGTCCCTACCGTCCACATGCAAACCTACGCCCGACTTTTGATAGAATCCCCGTTATATCACGGTCGAAATCAGCTGTTGAAACCCCTTGATTCCTCTTCTTGATTATTGATTGGGGAATTTAGGTGGATACAAACTTTGAGGATTCCTGTCTGGAGCTTCTTAATTGCTTATTGAAACTATAAGCATCTCCTCCAGGTTCGTAAAAGCACTGTTCTATTAACGACCGCTTATTAAACAGATCAAGACAAATACATTAGGAAATTCTAGGAGGTCACTTGCGGTGTCACAGTATTTCCCGTCAGCGGATTCTGTCTGCGCATGCGGTAATAGAGACCTGTTATTTCAAAAGCTATATAGCATCACGCATTAGAAACCATAAACAGCCATTAGCTTCCTCCATGTGTGAGAGCACTGCACCTCACCGATGCCAGGCAAGGCATTACTCAGCAAATGGAGAGACTAGAGACTGGAAACTTTATTGCAGAAGAGCGGATGAAAGCAGATATGGTTTACTGTCACGGACTTTATGGGCCTCTCTTCCTCAAAGTGGCCTCATTTACTGAATCTGCAGGGTTTTTTTTATTTATCTTTCTTATTGGGAAAGCGTTTATTGGGCAAACATTGTCAGCTAAAGCTGAAATAACAATGATGTGTTTGTGTTGGCAGTATCATGTCAGACATCTATTTTGTTCTTGAATGACTAGAGAAAACAGGCTTATTGTAGCATTTGCTGTTATTTTTCCCAGTTTTTCTGTATTTGCTGCATATTTCTTTTCACTCATTCCAAGGATATGTTTACTTTATTATGACAGGAAGATGACTCCCTTTCCATCTGCAGACTGTAGACCCCTGTTGATGTTTCATCTGCTCCGGCGGAAACTTTCTTTTAACATTATGTAACTGACATTGAAACAACTCCCGTATAAGGATTCCTCTGTCGGTGCAGCGGCACTCTAATTATGTCCTTTTCATATCAGAGCAGTGAGTGAGTGCTGCCTGATATAGTTCAGGAGTGTGCAATACCTTCTTTATTACTGAATGGGTTTATCCAGCCCGCCCTCTGTCATTGCTGTGCAAACTATCCTCCTGTGCACCTCCTTCTCAATGAGATAGAGCTGGAGCATATTGGGACTGTATTACAGTATCGAATCCTCATCCACTTAACAGGAGAATCAGCTCTGTTCACGACTAATTAAAGCCATTAAAGGGGACACACGCTAATGCATTTTTGCACAGATAACAGAAACATGGGCGGCAGTGGCAGCCGGGCTCATTTTACCAGCAGGTCAAGATGAGAGTAATTAACTGGGTATTAAAGTTGCAGCGTGACATGTTCGCCAGCTCTCACATAAGACAAAATGGAGGCTTGGGTGCAGAGTGCTGATATGGGTGTCATCAAAACTTGGGCGGATTGCTTCTCATACTTCACACTTTTTAGTTCAAAAGCCGCCCTCGAGGATCGGCAGGAAATAAAAAAAATCCATGTCAGTAATGAAACAAAGAGGTGCAGAAACTGTTTTACGAATGAGAGTAGGTTATTAGAGGAGAGGAATCAACTTCTAAGCACATGACTTCATGCAGTATTTATACTGTAAAAGGTGGAGAAACAGTAGAATTAGGCATTTGAGGAACTGATAGGAAGCTGTACAGATGTAGTATTTGCTGAAACTCTGCTGCACTTTGAGGCAGTCCTCAAGAGAAACTCTTGGGGAAAAAAATTATAGGTTACATCATCAGAATTTACATAAAATAGTCTGGCGATTAACTGAGTTTTTGCACCACAATCCACCAGGTTGTTTCTACTTTATAACATTTTCATTATCTGCAATGCTAATGGTGGATTATGCAGGTTAAATGCATGAAGGACTCGCATAATGGCTGTGACTGCACACACGAAGGCATCATTACTGTGCAGCCACTATTCCAGAAACAGTGGTTGACAACAGCCTGCAGCCCATGAGCAGAGTGTTTTACTTCCCCCTACTTGATATACACACACAGTATACCCACACACACCCATCATCTAAACTGTGGTGGAGGTTAATCTATACCTTTGAAAATCCAGCCAGACAGGTGCAGCCCGTGTCTCTCTGTGGGGAAGGATGTAGGAATAAGCAGAAATCACAAAAGGTAAATATTCAGTGTCCAGATGTAGATTAAAAAAGACAAAACAAAGACTGGTTTCTGCCAAAAGGAGCAAGATGAAAGCAGAGGGCTTTAAGAGTTCTTCCACCTAAGGTAAGCTGTTGCTAAGCTGAGTCTGCAGTTATCTCTTATCCACTGTGCTCAATACAGGAAGAGGGTAAAGGGAAGGGAAAATAAGGGCTAGGCATTCTGTTGCCAGATTGACTCCATCTTCAAAGAGATATTAACATAGCACCAGTTTCCCTTTTTATCTTCCTTTAATTTCAAGGATGCCAGCCCAAATTAAAATGCAATGCGACTGAAATGAACCTAAAATATCAGAGACACAAAGGAAGGAGAGAAGGAAGGAAAAAAGAAAGAGAAAAAAAGGAAGATGGCATGCAGGTTGGAAACACTGATCTGCATGAAAGACAACATCTCTCATCAACTGCAGCATCTCAGGTCATATTTTCCCTCTAATTCACTCTGCTGCTGTCTACATTTGATTGCATTAAACCAAATCATGTGAACCCATAATAAATCCCATTCCCATAGATGTCAAATACTGATAGACTCTTATAAATTCTGGCTGATTATAGAGAAAACAAGTGACACACATTCTTTTTAAAGCGCACAAGCAGTAGTTGCAGGTTTAGCATTTCAGTCACGGTGCTGTCAGGTTTATTAACATTCAGCTGGAATAAGATAAGATGTGCATGAAATTTGAGTCATGCAAAATGGGACACTTTGAGCCATATTGTTATTTTCTTGCTTGTTTAGAGAAATTGTTATTTAAATGTTCGGTGATGGCTACAGGTATTAAACCTAATAACACTCTAATAACACTGAATTTCAATATTTACCAGGGCGAGCAGGTTTTTCTGTAAATTTGCTGGATTCCCAGGTGACAATGCTTTTTTTTCATTGGCACGCAAAATGGGGCTCCACAAACACTTCAAGTAACTGCTTTAATGACTGTTTTCCATGTCGGCAACAAAAATCCAGACATGCAGCTGTTCCCTCGCTCAGTTTGTGTAAAAAAAAAAAATGAGCCTCTGATGAGGCAATGCTGCCTCCCAAATGTGGTGTGGAAATTAGAAAGAGTCAAGCCAAGTGTAGCTCGTTCTGAATACCAAATAGGGGTTTTAAATAAAGTCCATATAAGTCAGTGCGGGCTTCCTATAGACTGTTCAGCAGGGAGATAGAAATACTTTGTTTTGGATTGACTGACACCCCACAACAAAACACACATCTGGTGCTGCGACTGAAAGACAAAACCCTGTCTCTCTCTGTCACCCCAGCTCCGCATATATTTCATCGGCCTTGCGCTTCTTTGAAAGTTTCTTCCTCCTGCTGTGTTTGTATCTCAAAACTTGTAGTAAATTTTAACCGTGTCCCCTCGGCAGCAACGTACATCCTTCTTCCTTCTCCTTGTGGAGCCAGCCGGCAGCACAAATGTTAAGAGATCGAGTGTCACAGCAGCTTCCTCGGCTCCTCAGAAGAAGATTTCAGCTGCTCTTTTCCCCCAGTGCGGCATCACTGTCACTGGCATAGCATGTTTAAGATAAAACAGGGAATGAAGGATCTTGGAAGATGATGTAGCAGGGCTGGTGATGGCACAGAAGATCAAACTGCTGTAGAGAAACTCCAGGAACTGAGATCGACAGAGAAGGAGTGGGGAAGCATGCATACTAATGCTGTTCTGTTCTGTGCATAGGGGGTCTTTACTTCAACTTTAGAATGAACTATCTTCATGTCACGATGCCTCCTATGCAGCATTCCTGTTCCCATATACCGTCCCAACTGAAGTGCAAATGAGGCTGTCAATCTGTCGTCCTGATGCCCGTCCAAATGCCTTGACCTTGGTGTCAGGCTGATAGAGGTGTCTGCACTGCATAGAAGTAATTTACCTATGGTATAATGTGGGTAATAACTGACACAGCATATTGACTGGGCTAATTGACTTGATGATGGCAGCAAGAAGATGAATGGTGGGGAGCCTGTAGTATATTGTGTGTCATTAGCTGCATACTGTAACACAGTGAATACCTGAGGAGACGCTCAGATGAGTTATCTGTCTGCAAAAAAGGTGATGAAAACAGATGAAAGTGACGGATGCTGGCATTCTCCCGGCACGGAGGAGAAGCAGAGATATGAGGGGTGATTTTCAAAGGCCCATATGGCCATACATAACCATGGTCATATGCTGAGATACACCGCAAAGGAAAAATCTGACTTGACTGCAGGAGAAAAAAAAATGCTCAAAATTTCTTGCAAACATCCATCACGGTTTACAGATCAGCTCCCTGGTTCAACTTTGATCCGACTGCTGTATGCATGCACACATCTTTCCGGTGCATTGAGGGGTTATTTATAGAAATTTCCAGTATATGCACACATACAGTATTTATGGTTTTATGACCAAATGAACGGATGGCTTGTTTACTGCCTGTTTGATCAGCTGACCTCTCTTGCCCTGCGAGTCTTTGTTGGAGCAATGTTGCCATGTTCCCAGTAGCTTAGCAGTTAACTATGGTGAGTTGATCAAGTTTGATTCATGGAGGGCTGCACCTGTTAGTTTCATAATCCATTGATCCGCCATTATTTTCTCAATTGACTGATGACTAGTCTGGTGTATAAAACATCAGAAAACAAACAAAATCCCACCAATTTAATAGAGACTTCCGCCCATCACTCGTCTCGTTTTGTCAAAAACCCCAAAATATTTCATTCACATTGGCGACAAGCAAAATCCTAAATATTTCACAAATGTGAATCCGGAAGCATCAAACGTTTGGCATTTTTGTTTAAAAAAAATTACTTCAATGATTACTCAGTTATCAAAAACAGTGTGGATTTATTCTGTGATGATCAAGCTATTGAAGAACCCTGATGACATCATTATGACATCATCAGGGTTATTTTTTCAGACCCCCCACAGAAGACATGAGCTGTGTCCCAATTCAGGGGCCGCATTCCTTCAGATAGGTAGTAAAAAAAAAAAAATTAAGTGGTTTCATCCTAAAAGTTTACTGTTCTTTGACATGTTCTGTAGAAGTCACACTGAGTTCTTCTTGAATCTAGTCATCCTTACATTAATTAATTACAGTAATTATTTCTTCATCTTAAAATCCTTTGGAAAGAATTTGGCACACACCATCAAGAATGTATTTCTACAGTAAATATGTGAGAAAAGAGATTTCACTTGACTTGTGTAAAATGCCGAATGGCAGCGTTTAACTGCTGGGTTTCGATGTTGGACAGAAAATGTCAAAATACGGTTCTGAAAGGGAAAGTAGGCCAGAAGCCGGCATGGGACATCTGTCTGAATACATCCACACCACCAACAAAACACCTCAAAACAACTTCCAGGATTCCCCAGTAATATAAAGGCAGTGCACTTCTAAGTAGCTCACAGACACGTGTTCATATTTCGGGTGACATCCCCAGTCAACAGGTGCCAGCACACAACAGCTGCTGCTGCTGTTACTCGCCTGCTCTGAAGTTGCCCTGGGGAGCCTGTGCCAGAGCTGGTTTGGGTTCAGCACGCATCTCGTTTTGCATTTCTGCAAAAGGTTGTTTTGGCAGAAATGAGAGGTGACAATGAAAAGGCTGAGGAGAAGTAGAAGTTACCTCGGGAGGAGGGATGGGGTGAACTACTCTTTTAATCTCTTCCCTTTATTCAGAAATGTGCATGGCATTTGATTTCTTTCCTGGAGGTATGGGCAAAAAAATGTAGTGAAAAAGCTGGTGAGCTCATTTTGGCGTTCAGAAAGTGTTTAGTTCTCAATCAACACAGCAGCGAAAAGCTCAAAAGTTCTTGAGGGTATAACGACCTCTTGACCTCGCTCCAAGTAAGAAGGATGGAGAAGGTCTCCAGTTGGCTCCTTTGCTGCCTATTTAAGGCGCCGCCAGTCTCCGCGCCCTATTTTATCTGAACCGCAGAGCGGCTATTGGAGTCCACATGATTGATGTGGTCTCATCTCTCCGGCTGTCACGCTCTCCTGATGAGCAGATACTTTATTGACTCCGTTTTGGGGGAGTGTGTCTAGTCTCACTGCTCACAAGAAAAGTATAAGCTCTTTAAGGGAATAGACTCCAAATAGTGACCTCAGTCCTGATCTTCAAAGTGTCGATTTAAGCGCAAGGTCCCATCAGATAAGTTCTCCTGGTAGGATATTAGTCTCCGAGAGAGGGGAAGGAATCAGCAAACTGTTAGTGCTCAGTGCCAGATCCGATTGACAGAACACAAAATACTGGAGTTTAAATAATGGCATTAGCTGAGGTGACACCAGTCCATTGATGTCTGCTTTTGATCTTAAGTCTTTTTTCACCCCCAACTATTGGCTCCTTCCTGCTGCCAATAGTGTCTAGCTGGTCAGGCTGCAGTGAACATCAATCCTGCAAGCTTCTCAGAGACATAAATCCCTTTTGCGTATGCACACATGAAAATGCAGAAGAAGAAACAATTTTAAACACAAACAGGTCTGATAGATCATTTAAAGGTACAAGCGGATTTCTTGCTGTTGTTTGCTTATCCCTGCTTTGTGCTATGATATTCAGTTTAAGAAAAAAAAAAAACATATTAAAAATCTGTAATCCACAAAGTCTCTCTCTTCCTTGCAATAAGGTGATGGCTTTGCATTTTCCCTCCTTAAGCTCTGCTGGCAGTATCAGAGGGCAGCCTTCACAGAGGAGATTGTACAACCTTATGTAATAGGCTACTTTAGTTATAAAGGGCAGGTGCTTATCTTGTCCATATAGGATCCTTCGGTCATACTGAACCGCCATAGAGACATTAGGTCATATAACCCTCATGTCCAGCTCTGCCTTGTATGTACTGAATCCGCTGAATGAGATGCTGCTATTGTGAGAAACATGTCCGTTTCTTCCCGTGACCCTTTCCCCTTTTGTATCTTGCACTGTGTGAGGGAGTCGTGGTTAAAACAACCAATTTGTTCCACTAGGAAGCAGAAATGCTTAGATAATAGGTCTAAATATCAGGGGGTTGTCAGTGTTGTTTTTCTATGCCGTGTTAAATCATAATGAGAAGACAAGAGACAAGACTAAAAGTTAAAAGAGTGAGATAGGAATCAGTCGGCGACTTTTGATTAGGATTTGCTGAAACATGGCCTCTATTACACAACGCACGATACCAAAAGCTGTCTGTTTTATGGTTGTCTTTCACGGCCCTCTCTTTGCATTATGATGCTACTTCTCCAGCAGACTCATTAAGGAATGTCTTTCATTGTGATATTTAACCTATCACGACTTTTAATACCAGAATGTTAATTGTGAAATCGAACAACCAAAAATAAACAGCTTGTTTTTAACAAAGACTCTTGTTGCATGTAGGCGTTTTCTGCCCCACCAGCCCTCTGCACGCAAAGAGGTTTGACTGGGAGCCAGGACTGTAGACAGTGAGGGTTTCCAGTGTTACGATTCCCAGACTGCACAGCAAAGCCTGGGAAAATGAAGAAGAAATAAAAACTCCACAAAGTCACACAGTAATTACAAGGCACCATTCAGGCCCAAATGCATATGTGTTAATGTAGAATAAACATGTAATGGAAATACGAGATTCTGAAACAATTGATGGATGGTGTGCATTGGTTTACTGCTGAAATGATTAGTCAAGTAAGTGATTGGTTTATGGACAGAAAATCAATCATGTTTTTCAAAGAGAAATGCCAAACATCCTCTGTTTCCACCTTCTCAAATGTGAGGATTTGTTCCTCAGACTCATTAATGAATGTCTTTCATTCTGGTATAAAACCTAACATGACTTCGAATGCCAGAATTTTAATTGTGAAATCGAACAACCGAAATAAACAGCTTGTTTTTAATAAAGACTCTTGTTGCGTGTAGGTGTTTCCTGCCCCAACCGAGAATCGTCCCGTGGCACGCAAAGAGGTTTGACTGGGAGCCAGGACTGTAGACAGTCAGGGTTTCCAGTGTTACGATTCCCAGACTGCACAGCAAAGCCTGGGAAAGTGAAGAAGAAATAAAAACACCACAAAGTCACACAGTAATGACAAGGCACCATTCAGGCCCAAATGCATATGTGTTAATGTAGAATAAACATATAATAGAAATACGAGATTCTGAAATGGTGTGCATTGGTTTACTGCTGAAATGATTACTCAAGTAAGTGATTAGTTAATGGACAGAAAATGAATCATGTTTATCAAAGAGAAATGCCAAACATCCACCGGTTCCACCTTCGCAAATGTGAGGATATCCGCAGGATATCTTTGAGTTTTGGTCAAACATAGCAAACCTGTGAGAGGCTTTTTCACTATTTTTGACATTTTGGACATATCGAGGGGGCAGCTTTTAGGGCTCCAGCTCTGGATGTTTAAAGCCCTGAATCTTTTATAAAGTTTACAACACAAC
Organism: Seriola aureovittata; assembly: GCF_021018895.1. Taxonomy (NCBI): domain Eukaryota; kingdom Metazoa; phylum Chordata; class Actinopteri; order Carangiformes; family Carangidae; genus Seriola; species Seriola aureovittata. Next base: position 20,925,299 of record NC_079368.1, read on the forward strand.
TTCAACTTGGTGTCAGTTCCCCTCAGTCTCTCTGACTGGACTGGCAAATCAATGGAGCTCTTTCAGTTGCCGGGGAAATATCGCCATCTATAGGTCGCCTGACAACTAGCGGGGCCTTCAGGGTGGTTTCATATTTGGCCTTTTATGTTTTGACTAAGCCCTGAATATCTGGCTCCGCCCCAGATTTTTACCAATGTGCTTTATCAGTTAAAAAAGAGTAACTAACCATTCGACAGTAATGAAAGTACTTTACTTGCTTCTCTACAATAGTGCATTGCCAGCAAAAAATGTATGTTGATACATTCCCTGCCATTATTGTTTTCCTTATTGTATATCATCATTATTATCTTCTTTTGTTTGATGGTATGAAGCAAAATGGGTAAACTTGCAATATTTCACTTCTTCCTTGACATACTGTACAGTATGTTCACATCACATTTGAAAAACAATTAAAATCCCTGCCATTCCATAGCTTGGCTTACCATTTCAAGTGACCATTTTGTTTTCGAATGGACTATTGATCAGGGTTTTGTCCTTTCATCTGCTAATATAATCACTGAACCAGAGGATAAATCCTTGTTGATTACAGGAATTTACTTTAATTAGGACTATTGACACTGTTCACTGATATTTTTAAAAACACCATTGATAGCCATGTTAAGCTGATAACAGCTAAGCTGCTACACTCACTTTGTTGTGATTTGCCTTTCATACCATCGGCTACTGGGATTTGAGCTGTCAAACTGCGAAGCTTAGCTCAATAAAAAGAGATGCAGGATACAAAAAAAACTAGTTTACAACGTGTCTCTGGTGTACAGCATGGACACAGGGGCAACATTTCCTATGAATATGCCTTTTCACACAGACACACACACACACACATGGAACGGTCACGGTTCAGGCACAAAATCTACTTCCTCAGGTTTAGGAAATGTTGCCTTGATGTCCCTCATGGTTAGAGCAGTGGTTCTCAAAGTGGGGTCCAAGGACTCCCAGGGGTCCTTGATGGGTTCCTGGGACTCTCCCAGCAAAAAGGGGATAATTTATTTTCACTATAATTCCATCCATAAGTAACAGAGAAAGAATGTATGACTATTTTGGTCATGAGGTTCAAACACTTTCTGGAATAAAACATTTAAAAGCAAAACTCTTATAAGATGGGGATCCGGGGTCTAATTTGTGTCAGTTTAGGGGTCATTGACATGAAAAAGTTTGAGAACCACTGGTTTACAGGACCTTTGTCATCATGTTTACAGTAATAAACGAATGAAAAAAAGGAAAAACGGAGTCGTGCATCCATTTAAATCCTTGTCCTTCTTAAGCATAACTGTGGGTTGTAACAAGCTGCTTCCACAGACGACCTGTGTGGTTGTTTGTCCCACGAGCACATTCTCGCTGACATGTTGTGGAATACTAGTTTTTGTTGAATCAAACTTCTGTACTTTCTGTGTAGTGTGTGGGCTGTTTTTCCACAAACTTCATGATTATGGTAGTTGGATCATAGTAATCCCACAGTATCTCCATCCATTTTCATTTTCATTAAGTAACTATGTTAGTTCCTTAGTTCAAGCTTGTTGAATGTAAATGGTTTTTTTGTGTGTTTTCTTCCTTTGGCTTTCCTGGTGCTGGCATTTCACTGTTGAATCATTGCACATTATTAAATCAAATCTGCTGCTGGCAATACAAAATGGAGAATTTCCAGAGCTGAGCAGAAAAAGGTCTAGTTAATGGATCGCATTCTTTTTTATCTTTCAAATAATGAATCTTTCTATTAATGTAGAGCTGACTTTGATGTCGATCCACAGGCGTATAAACCATTAGTCATGAAGCTGTCTACTTTTATTTTGTCTTTTTTTCCTCTATAGGACATGCTTTTTTTTCATGGCCTTTGATGCCAGACTGCTTTATTATTCATCAACATATTTGTAAACCAGTTACAGAAAATACCTATCTATCTATCTGTCTATTTATCTATCTATCTATCTATCTATCTATCTATCTATCTATCTATCTATCTATCTATCTATCTGGCACAATGTATAATCTTGTGCCAAATTACAGTAATTATTGAAATAGGACAAATGCTGTTTTGCCAGATAAGAGATCTGAATATGCAAATTATTCTATCAAAACAGTGAAAACATTATTATACTATTATACTGGCTTCAGAAAACAAGCCCACACAAATTTTAACCCCCCAATGAAGCCTTATAGAGCTGCCATTGCTCCCAATGCAGCTCCTTGTTTAAGAAAATCTCCTGAAACGAGCATCACTGTCTTTAACCATTGGTATAAAAAAAAAAAAGGCAGAAAGCTGCACTAAAATCAGGAACATGACACTTGGCTAAAGAAAAATATTGAAACAGTGTGTGTTGAAAATAGGTCAAATGTTAATACCACCCTACTGGCACACTTTTTTTAATGTGTGCTTGTGTTGAGAAAATGAGATTTGAGGATGTAATAACAGACATAACACCTTGTTAAGATGGAGACTTCTTTGCACTGTGTTGCTCTGATGCCATCAGGGACTGGGATGAACACTAGGGGGCAAGCTTAAGCCTTTCTCTCATGTCCATAGCATATTTAGGCAATTAGATCTTCTTTCTCTTCCCCCCCTCTGCCATCCTTTAGCACTTTACATGGTGTGTACATGTTTTGCTTCCGCAGCGCTACATATACATCTGTAACAGACTGAACTCACACATTGTTGGTATTTGTTTGGGTGTGGCGAGCCTCCCACATTCATCTTAATCCTAAAAATAACGTTCATGAGGCTACTTAGCATTCTGATTAAGGCGAGCCGTGTAGACGCTTTGCATGTTGGATTTAAAATTGGATTGCATCCCCAAATCTCTCCCTCTCTTTCTTTTCCCTCCCTCTCTCCATCTCTCTCTCCCTCTGCCCCCCTTATATACCCTGTCAAGTCTCTTGTTGTTGCTGGCTGTCTCTTTAGATACACTCGCCTTTCTCTCTTTCTCTATTCCACCCTGCTTTTATACTCTTGTGTCGAGGCTCCCTCATTGTATGGCGGCTACGTTCTCTTTCTCTCTCCTTCGTCTCTTTGCCCCCATCCCATCGTCTCTCTTTCCCCTGCTCCCCTCGCTATCGAGTCTCTCTCATCGCACGGCGGCTCCTTTGCAGTGTCTGCCTCAATTTGCATCATTCCTGGGAGAGCAGTGTCAGCTCAGGCCTCCTGATCAAATCCTAGCAGCCGATGACTGCTTTCATCCCACATTTAGCTGCTTTTGCGTCTGGTGTAGCTGCCTCCCTGTTTCCCACAATTCTTTGCTGGTGCAGGAGTGGTGCCTGCCTATGTCTACTGGTCTGTCCGCTTGCGTTGGTTCTGTCTGTTGTTTGTTGCTGGGGATCAGGGAACAGATGGTGCGCTACGTTTCCCCCTGCAGAGGGTGAGCGCTACAAAGTGCAGCATCATGCAAGATGGGTTTTTACTGCACGACTAACAGTAGATCTCTGCTATTGTTATAGTCTTATCAGCACAAATAAATACTACTATATCATGTTCTATGCACAGAGGTCTTTATACGTCCCTGCATACTGTAGCATTTCTCTCTTCTTCTTTGAAAGGTTTATCCTTGCGTGACTTTTTTAAATATTTAATCAAGGATCCTCATAATGCCTCGCTAAAAGTTTTCACACCAAATTAAAGCTGCAAGATTGAAAGGATTGTCCTTGACTGTTTTCAATGGATAACTGGTGAAATATTAAAAGCGTTGTTATGGGACCTTTTTTGTACTATAGTCGTCTGAAATCCACAGTCATTTGACAGTTCTCGAGTTCTGTAGAGATTATGGGCTTCAGCAAAAACTCCCTGGGCATTGCAGCTGTAGCTGGAAATATATTTGTAGGGAACTAGCATCAGTGCAAGCATGAAGGCAAGCACACCGCCTGGGAGGATGAGTGGGCTTAGCATGGATGAAAACTCTCAAGAGGCCCCCTCTTTCTAAAATATTAACAAGGTGGATGAATTCATTTCACTTAAAAAGACTTAATTTAATTTATTGCCAATGGGTGTCGCTTCTGATATTGCTCATGAACGGCAAAAGATTGGCAGATAACGTGACATAAACACCATCAAGTAAGCTCTGAATTGTGCGACTCACAGCAGTGAAGTGCAGTTTTTTTTTTAACTGCTAATGAATCTCTTTGGGCCAGTGCCAGGCACTCAGACGCCAAGATTAAAACTTTGCTCTTGCTGATCATAACAAAAGCCATGGGATTAGTCACTGGAGATAGAGTCAAGGTCCGTGCCCACACAGCTAATTGAGCTCTTATCTTATGCCAGCCGGTAATGCCATTAATCATAAATGGCGTGTCATGTTCACGAGGAAGTGTGGAAGCTCCATAAGCTCCCGGTGAGCTCGGAAAAGTGTATCGTTCTTTGTTTTCCAAAAAGGCGCATGTCTATCTTCGTGGATACAGCATCAAGATTAGCCTGTTAAGAGTTTTCTGTTTGTTAACTCCAACTCGTACAAACATGCTGTGATTTATTGCTCTTCTTTATGGCCAAATATGTGTTCAATTCATTGAGCCACAAGCCTCTTGTCTTACTTTCTGCTGGCTACTGAAACTAATGATAATCTGTGGGAGCATGATTTGTTGCTCAGAGCAGACGCAGACCCTCTATTTTCTTGTTTACTCCACTTTACCGGAGGCGGTTTACCATAGATATAGCCAACAAAAGTGGAAGAGCAAACATGATCTATTGTTAACCACTGCAGTTGTTTCACAGCTGCTATTTCTAGATGCCCTCCAGAAACGCACTGATATACCTGTGAAGCTACATGTAGTTACAGTAGTGCTCCCTGCTTTCTGTATTATCTGCCTCTGAGCTATTTTCCTCTTTGGAAACCATGTGTGTATAACAAAGTACTGTTGTCTTATGACCTTTGATTGAGCCGATTTTCCCCAGGAGAGAGTAAAATTATCGCCTTTTGTGCTCCAGTTTCAAATCATGCATAACTTTAATTGCCAGCCCATGATGGGGGTCTATGAGAAAGCTCTAAAAACCTGAGTGCTCACATCAGTGTGCGCAAGTAAATTAGCATGACAGAGGCGGGTGGCTGCGTTGGGGAGTAAAAGGGGGAGGAGGAGGTGGCGGGGACGGGGTTACGAGCTCAGCAGAATGATTGAAATCCCCGCTGTCAGGTGATGGCTGCTCAGGTGATGCGCCACAACGCTAGCGCCTCTCTAAGCAGAATGCAGATGGGGGGGGGGGGGGGTGACTTTAGATGTTTTCATATGAGAGGGGATCAAGAGGGATTTGGTTCTGTGCTGTCTGTTTCTTTCTTGTTTCTTGTCAGGGCTGCGTGTCAAATGTAGCCTGCAAACATATATACATAATATGAAAAGGCACGTGTACAAACCACCAGCCTCACATGGACAGAGGCGTATACATCCTGCCATACATGTCAACAAAAATAATCAATCAAAAGGTTGCTACATAGAAAAGAGGATTAATTTGACAGGCTTGATGGCTTGGATGTGTCCATGCCAAGTAAGCAATATGTTGGATGTATAAGCAGTGACCGGAATATGAGGACAGCTGAGGCAACAGTGACTGAAAAGCTTTAACAAAGTGGAAGTTGATAAGGAAACCAGAACAAAGAGTACAAAGGTTTCCTCTGACAACTGTCCTATTCATTTCGGGGATCAAAGATCTTCTATGCAGCCAATTAATGATCCCATCTTCCAATAACAAAGTCTCCTCCTTCAGAGCCACAGTTACTTGTTACTTTGCAGATTAAGATTTCATGTTCTAAATATGATTGACTGTTATAGATTAAACTACAGATCAGGGTTTAAAATAGCTCCACCTTAACCCCAATAAAAAAAAATACTGCTTAGACAGTAAGGTATCAGTAAATCCAAGAAATATTTGTAATTCAAATTCAATGATTTTGCTGAGATTAACTGCGCAGGTAAAAAACACTGCAGTTATGGTTATGATTTTTTCTGCACATGCAAAGGAAAACATTACAAAAGGAAACATCACAAATCAAAACACCAGCATCAAAGAAAGGACTGAATTAATAACTTGATACATCCACAATTTTGGCACAAGGGTACATCTTCAGACTTACATGGACTTAACTATAGGACTTTTACAATGTGATGCTGCTACGTTTACTTAAGTAAAGGAATTGAACACATCTTCAACTATCACTTAACCTGCTACAGTGAATTTGTTGAAATCTATACTTTTACTTCTTTTATTTCTTCTAATACTCAGGTGTGAGAAAGCATCTAACCAAAGGTCTTGATTTAAGGATCCAAACAGAAGTGGACAAACCTAACTAATAATAATAGTATTTCCCATTTTTTCAGCATTCAAAACATTTGAGGGTTATAACTTGACAAGACACTAATGTCACCAGTCTTCTGGTCAGAGTCTGAACTCACATGTAAATTGTACTTAGCTGCATTGTGCAGTGCATTAAGTCTTAATCAGCAGGCCATGGATGGACCAGGACTACCATTAAAAGCACTGTAATGCATTTGTATTATTCAGATATATCAGGCCCATTAGCACAAGCACTACAAACTGCGTTCTTACTACAATCCACCAAGAGCTTACAGACTGGAGCTCCGGGGAGAAAGGAACAGCTGAAGGATGCAGTTTAAAAATACCAGATTGTTTTTCTCCAGGGCTGGAATGACTCATTACCCAGGCAGCAAAGCAGGAAGTCTTGTCAGTTGGGTCGTCCCACAGTACAGTGACACGCCAATTGCGCCAGCGCATCACTTACAGTGCTACAGTCGTTTTGGGACTGTGACAACAGCGGCGTAGCACACATACAATTGTAGACAACTTAGCATAAACGCACACACCTGAGCCGGAACTCAGGGAAGTGATTTGTGCAGATTGCAGAAGATTTCTGCTTTCTAGGAGCTAGAGAGGGAAATTCTCAGGTGGCTGCCATATGCTGACGTGTTTATCCCTGCTTCTCATCTTGTGGCTCACTTGTTCAGGAGCGAGGGGTGCTGGGAGATAGCCTGACCAACCTATCGCTCAGATACTGCAGCGCCACCGTGACAACTTGCCACTGTTGGGATCTTTACTCTGGTGTTATCTGATGGTCGCTTCCCCGTGAGGAGTTGTGAAACCGGTGCTCATACGTCACCGGCTTTACTGCTATCTCCCTGGATGCAGCCCAAGGAGGTGTGAGGGTTGTTGAACGGGGTTAGGGGCCATATTGGGGGCAGACTTGCATGGCACTCAGCCTTGGATCATCCCCTCACCTGGGAGATAAAGAGCAGGATTGATGACTCCCCAGCATGAACTGAGCTTTAGGCCAGCGCGCGACCTTTCCAGTAAAAAAGGTGACTGATCCGTGGAGGCCTCTGATGTAAAGAACTGCCCTTATCAGGCCAACGGGGAGGAAGAGGAGCAGATAGCAGACAGGCTGGTGCAAAGAAATTTAACTGATTTTTGGGGTCGACTGGGTGGGGATGTTACTAATGTCTCTCTCTATTCATCCCCTCCTTTTCTGTTTTCTATCCTTTCATCCCTCTATCCTTCTTATCGGAGCTCCTCTGCAGAAAAATCCATTTTCCTGCAGTAGGCCGCTTTGTCTGCGCACGGTGCAGCGGTACTGAGGCAGGTGGTAAATAATGCACCAGTCATTCTCCTTTCATTCTTCCAAAGGAGCGAGCGCTCACTATAAGACGCTCTCTGAAGTGGGCTTATTAAAACAACCAGGCCGCAGCTGTTTCTTCCATCTCTTTTTTTTTTGGGGGGGGTGGGGGGGTGGGGGTGGTGGTGGTGGTGGTGGTGGGGGGGTGACGACAAGACCAAAAAGTGAGAATGTTCCTAAAATCATATCTGCGTGCAAGGGTCCATTATTCCACTCCCTCAACCCTTACCCAGCGAAACTGAAAGAAAAAAAAAATCCACATGGGAGATACACAGAACCCTCAAAGTCACTAAGTGTGCCTTTGCTGTGGTGCACTGCAGACATCCTGCAGTTAGGTTGCGCCTGATCCCTCGCCGAAAGATAAGATGGCCGACTTGCTTGTGGAATCTCTCGCCTTGTAAGTTTCGGTTTATGACATTTACAACAGAAACTATGAAACAGAGGAGCAGATGGCCATCGTCCTCTGGACAGGATTCAAAGCAATGGTTGATGAAATCCAGGTTTGGAAAGCTTGCTCACCTTTCCTGACAAGTAACGCTGTAACCTTTACATGAAAGTGCTATTTTCCGGCATGTGAAGTTTTGGCTTTTTTTTCTAGTGTCATCATGGGTTTTCTTTTACCTTATTTTTTTTTTTGATCAGGTCCAGTTTTTTTTGTTTTCTTCATTTTGCAAAGATAAGTGTTTGTGTTATCCACCTCCTATTTTCACCCAATCCAACTCCAGCGGTGTTTCATTTTCAGTCGAGATACTGCAAGGTTGTCATTTCTCTTTAAAGCATAGCAGTAAGTACAGACCTACTAGTGTGCTTGAAGGTCTCCATTCTGCGCTTTAAAATATACAGTAAATACTGTTTGAGTCAGAGGCTGGGCCAAATTCAGTTTCAGAGCTGCAGTTTTCACATGCTTCGGGTGTAAGTGGAAGGTCTAGGGTAGAGAATGAATCAGATGTATGCGGAGGCAGAGGAAGATATGAGATCCTATACCTCACTAATGTCAGAAAACCACCTACATATGCTCACAGAGAGTATTGCAGCCTCCACAAATATTTACCGGATATTCAATACTTTTTATTGCGCAACAAATCCTAACATATCCTTCCGACAACTATTTTGGAAGACAGAGGCCTGTTAAAAAAAAAACAATGTGATGGTAGAAAAAAAAGCACACTGCTGAGATCACTGCTCTCGTTACAGCAGAGGGAGGCCTCGTGTTACTGGCCCTAATACATTTGCTTGCAGGAACTGACTCAAAAGATGAAAGGAAGGGAGAGGTTTGTCTTTTTCAGGTCATCATGCTCCAAGGCTGCCTACACATCCAAAATAGATGGATCTACAAGAAATCTGGCCAGAATTAGTTAACGCTCGCACAATGATCTGCCTAATTTATTTATTTATCTTATTCTTTTCAGTTTCTGCTAGTGTCAGGACGTCCCTCTTCCCCTGGCGATTTCTTCCAGATGCCTGTGGGCGCGCTGTGTCTCTGCATCCCTTCCTTTGTGCGTCAGACGAGTCATGCACGGGGACCGAAAAAAAAGAAATTACACAGTCATTGTTTGAGATAATGGATGACTAATGGCTACCTTACGAGCTGGCACTTCAGAGCGTATTTGTCATGTGAGATGCCGTAATTGAATGTGCTGCAAATGAGTTGCGAGATTAAGCATGCTGACATTCTGATGTGATGAGATAGAGCATGTAAATGCCACCCCGCAACAAGCAAACAAGCCAGTCAGTCACTACAAACTCTGCAAAACTCTGCGCCACCTGCCCACCTTATCCCAGTTATTTTGCCCCATTCATCTTCTTCCAGCTGATTGACTTCCCTTTCTTGGACAGCAATCCAGTCACTCTCTGCCATTCACACTTCGTTAAAATGTTCCCGTTCTCGCTGGGCTGTGTGTCCCACGTGATTTCCTTTTCATCCCCTCCAAATGAAAGCGACCCTCCCATATGTCACAGTGTAGTTGTGGCTATAGCACCACAGATAACAGCTTGCTGAGCGCTGTGCCGCATGACATGTCATCTCATGGTGAGCTATGTCATTCTGTCTGTCTGAATTTTTAGTGTGAAATATAACTCTGCAGCAACGACTGACTTTGGTAGAGTCTGTGAGAAACACAGTGGTTGAACAGAGAGATGAGGATTCAGCATCCAAGGTGCAGACTACATTAAGTTTTCTTCTAACATAAATCTGCTTTTACTGATATTTACTGATAAAATTAAATGTCCCATATTTTACATTTTACAGTGTTTGATTTTTGATACAAGAAGATGTGTTTGTGGTTTAAAGTATCAAAAACAATCTCAATGTAGTTTTACAGCTCCTCTCTCAGGCTTCTATGGAGCTCTAGTAACAGCAGGTCAGTCAGATTGACTGACTGTTTTCAGAGTGATCAAATAAGAATGTTGCAGATCTCAGGTAAAAACCCAGAGAAACCAAATCTTACATTGCATTGTGGGTCCAGGTGGGCGGGGCTTGGGGCATGGCTTAGAGCTGTGACTGCTTTGTTGTGACATCACAAAATTACAGAAGTCTTGACAGCTCATTTTAAGGCTGTTTCTGAATAGGGGCTGTGTGTGTTTCTCTGTGGACTGAGCGCTTTGATACTTTCAAAGTATCAACCCAGACCTTCTTTATAAATCAAAAAAAACATGAAAATCTTACTTTCACTTTACGAAATATTGGACCTTTAAAAATCTTAGGAAAATCATGCGTGGCTAATTGTACATGTGGGAGTTGCAGTAGGAGAATATATATGCCTAAATTTAACCATATGGATTTGTGTATGTGTGAGATTGTGTGTGTGTGTTTGTGTGCCATGACATATGGGCATAGTAAGCATTGTATCCACTTCAGTGAAGATGAGTTCAGTGATGCTCTTTGAAGCCACACTTGCTGGTTAGAGCATGTCTTTCTGGGCTTGCCCTGGTCTCACTCAGGTCTTTTGGTTTGAGGTGATTGCAGATGACATACTTGCAGCCGCTCTGCATAGTCAGCTGGCCAGTCCAGCAAAGTGCAATTTTGCGAAACTGGAGAAAACTGAGGAAGGTTAGATGACACATTATGACAGTAAAAAAAAAGATTTAAAAAGAGTGTCAGTTATGGTTTGTCATGTGACGTATTCTTAGGCTCCTTTTCACTGCGTCTCACCCTCGGGCTGTAGGTCTACCTGTATCATTCATTCCATCATCACACGAATGATTAAATCTACCTACTCAAAACACATCTTTGTGCTGTACAGTACATTCACCTATGCATAACCTTGGGATGACTAATGTGTGTGCTTGCAGCTGTTTCTATCCTGGGGACAAAAGGCTCTGCAAGGTTAAGTTTGGCGTCCATGTCAAGAACAAAGCAGCAAGCAATTTAGAAATCCTTTTTGGTTTCCCCCTCAGCCACTCTTTGCTCCACAGCAATTCTCCAAACCAACTAAATGGATCACTCACAGAATGACTTTGGTTTAGTCTACCCTGGTCAAAGATTAAGTGCTTGTTTGATGTATTTCTTCCCCTCCCAATTGTAACTCACACAAACACAACACTTCAGCTAGAGCTAGTTTCTCTTCCACAAGCACAACAAGTCCGGAGTCAAAGAGGGCTGCTGCCAAATTTTGCAGTAATGAAGCTGTCAGAAAGATGAGGGCTGGATAATGTTTGCACCAGCTACTTCCAGGTCTGGAAAAACAGAATAGACTGCTCTTTGAAAGCTCAACTACAATGGCATCAACCTAGCATCAAACCGCGTAACTGCCCATTACAGCGTGTTCTCTGCTCTCCGACCACCTCAATGTGTTTTCTCATCTTCACATGCCCAAATCTGCGAGGCTGCCTGTGGGTGCTGTCACTGCTCTCTCCCTCTCCAGCTGACACTTCACATGAGGAGGTGTTTCGCTTTATATGAAGCTATCATCCAATATGTACTGAGGCGGTTATCCTTTTAGATAATGCAGCTGTGATTCATTAGGCCTTCATTCCAGTGCAATGCATTAACTCTGAGGGCTCGCAATCCTCACCCATTTCAAAATTGATGATATGAAATGATTCAGCTTTGGGAGTGGTGAAGCTTTTTTTTGAAAAATTAAATGAAATGTTAGAACCTCAATTAAAATACAATCCACCTATTCGTCTATAAACAAAGTCAAAATTGGAACGTACATCATGGTACAGATACATTTGCATTTGGGAAATATGTGTATTAAATTGATTTCCATATATGGAATGTGTATGAAATAAAAACATAAAAATTGTATTTGAAACCTATTCGAAATTAGGACAATATCATATATTAATAAGAAAAACATACATAAGCATCTTGACGTTTTATATATACACAAGTTAAACTTGCATATGATTAAACATATATGCTTTTATATTTGAACGATATATTGTTAATCTAAAACATCTTTGTGCTGCGAGTGCCTAAACAAGTTTCATGATGCTGTAGTCAGCACATGTGGATACTGGACTGCAAAAGCAGAATTTCTTGGCAGAAAACAAATATGCTGTGACTTGCCAAATTCATCAATAAACAACATATCCTCATTACATTAATAGGAAATGTAATTTGGTCACAATTAAAAAAGGTCATTTTTTTGGAGACGAGGTTACTCTTAAATCAATTTATAACTCAATTTATCTAATGATTACAGTGCAAACAAGACATGCCAGCAAATAATGCAGACTTGCATGTTGCAGAAAATCCAGAATCTTAATAAGTATAGGCAAAACAGGGCTCAGGTGTAGCCTGTAGTTAACCTTCTGTTTACATTACCCAAAGCATGTTGGAGACTGTAGTGACAAAACTCCATGAAACTGAGCCATCTGTACCACCATTCACATGCCAAACAATGTAGCATGAATAGCCTAACCATGTCCTGAAAATACCCACATGTGTGACTTTTACCTAGGATCACATGGTAGATGTGATTATACTATCAGCCTATAAATAAAGGGAGTGAAAACTCAGCAAACACAATCTCAATTACAGCAGTTGGTTCAGATATGTGATATTATATGTGTTCAAGACTGAACTGATTCAATAATACTTCCATATACTTGTGTTTTCATTCAATCCTCTGAAGAGGAGGATGACACGTGCTGTTTTAAACAAAAGTAAAGGATGTCTGCTAAAACGTTGTTGTAACACCTGTGCTACAGTCTGCTTGACAGCTAAGCAACGACTAGACACATGGGGCATGCACTGTATGAGCTACCCTCATTTATTTTCCTATCCAGCCATGTGCAGATAAGATAAAGTCTTATACACTCTGTTAAGCAAAAACACTTGGCTGCACTACTGGCAGCCTGCACAGCACAAAACCCAAGTAGGGCATTCCGAATTTTTGCACTTCTGTGGCTTGAGGAGTACATCTGGACACCCCCACACACTCACGCTTGGTGGATGCCTGCATTATTTTCAGCTTACATTACTTGAATTATGAATTTTACATGGTTTCACATGGGAAAATTGCCCATGTCTGTGACATGTGGAGGCGGGCTCAGAGCTGGATTTCAGCCATTCTGCAAAACCTCACGGGTAGACTTGACTCTCAACGCCTTCCGTGGAACATTTCATAGTGAGCTGTAGCAGCACTGAGGGCAACTTGGTTTGCTGCCAACTATACAATAGAGTTATGAGGAATGTGCCATTTTTGCCCTCTAATCCAGTGGCACTATGCCACCACGCAACAATTAATCCACTGTAGTGGCATTTAAGCATACCTAACTCTCTTTCAGCTCTGTTTAAATGCAACTTAGAGGAAAAAGCATTCCCATTTCAGCAACTAAGTTGATTGATTGTTGACTGTAAATGTGAGCTGCATTTCTGGAAACAGTGTATGAGGTATCTATCCTTTTCTTAAAAAGGCACATTTCACAAATTGTATATATCACAGACTCTTTAATCATCACGAGGAGTCCTATGCAGTCTGTGAAAACAGTTGAATAATATTTTCTGCGACACTGGAGGAGCTCTGTCAAAAGATTCAGGTGACGATGTTTGAGTATCTCAACTTCAGCTTTTAGACCAGAAATTTGTAACACAAATCCTGGAACACAAGCTGGCATGGGGTTTGACAGAGATGGGGAGGAAATGTCTAATAAAGAATAGTTATGGATTTGCAGTAGTTGATGTGGGGATAAATTGTGTGTGGAGCTTGATAGGGACTAAAAGTCTGAATATCTTAACCTTTGCTGCATCGACTTTGACCACTCTGTTAATATATCCTTCTCAGTCTTCCACTGCAAATATGATAAAATTGCACTACTAAATCACAAATGTAATGTTAAGTAAAAGTATCAATACCACAATGTAAAATACTCTATAGTAAGAATCCTGCAACACAAATCTTACTTACATAATAACAGCACCTATCAAAAGTAAAAGGACCCATATAGGGGAAGAATGTAAATGTATTAGTGAAGAATTAATGTGAAAGCAGCATGTTGCAGCCGGTTAATGTGGAACTAAGTTGAACTGTTAGCTTTACTTTAATCTGTGTTATTAGGGAATTTAATCTTTAAAAAAGGGTCTCATATTGTATTAAAGGAGATTTCAATGTCTTTTTTGATTATAAAGCAGGTCCAGGTTCTATATTCATACTGTGAGAGTATCAAAGCGCTCAGTCCACAGAGAATGCACACAGCCTTCAGAAACAGAGCCTTAAAACGAGCCGTCAGGACTTCTGTAATTTTATGATGTGACAACAAAGCAGACCCCGCCATGCCCTCAGCCAGCCCAGGATTTCCTGGATTTAGTTTCTCTGAGTGTTTACCTGAATTGATCACTCAGAAAACAGTCAGCCTATCAGAAGAGAGTCTCAGAGCCTCCCCTCTTCTGATAGACTTCTCTCTGGACTTCTAGTAACAAGGTTAGTGAGCCAGAGAGAGGAAACGTAAAACTACATTGAGATGGTTTTTGGTACTACACATATATCTTCTTATGGATATCAGCACTTCAAATAAAAATATGGGACCTGTAACAATTTATCATCTTCTATAAGCTGATGATATGGTTTGTACGTAAAATACAATAGCTGTCAAAGTAGAGTGAAAAGAACAATATTTGAAGAAGAAAACTAAAGCGACATGAAATAAAAGTCCAATACAAGTACTTGAAATTGTACTTTATAGTACTTGAGCGAATTTATCTCATCATTTTTCTTTTCACCGCTGTATACAGCAACAGCAGTTTACTAAATGTTGAGCACAACACAGCCTTGAATGATAACCCACTGTGTGAGGGTTTGAGCAGCCGGGAGGTCAGTGCATCACTCAGGGGTCGATGGTAATTTGATGGCAGTTGTTGCAAGGGAGAACTCTTCACTTCCACTTTCCCGTCCAATTGCTCACCAGTCGAGCAGGGATTCGATCCGACAGCCCTCTGATTGCGAGCTCATTCTCTCACTGTCAGGATATCGCCAGCCCGCTTGCCTATTGTTACCGCTGTCACTTCTCAGTAGCATGACGTGACAACTATCTGCCTACCGCAGCTATGCCAAACAAGAGTTATTTACTGTATCGGTATTGATTTAATTTTTCCCCCACAAAACAAGAGAAGACGTCTTGTATGTTTGTGCACACAAACACACACACACACACACACACACGCACACACACACACACACACACGCACGCATGTAGGTCTATGAAGACCCGTCTCTTTCCACACGCAGACTGTGTCTTACCTTCTGCCAGCCGACCTCCGGTTCCTTCAGTTATTCATGAGCCATCTGCTTGGGCAAGTGCTGTGTCAGATGTGTGTCAAACAGAACCTCATCTGTGCCCCCCCCCCCCAAACACCCCACCCCGTTCGCCTTCTAATTGTGTCCTCGTCTACATCCTGGAGCCGCCGCTGAACCCTCCATGGTTAGCCCAGGGACTCCTGCTCGACTCGCTGGTCCATCACGTCCTAAATAACCTGTTTGATCTGATGTCTACATCTTTATTTAAGATCATGGCATCTGGTTCATCAATGTTGTAAGGGCAAGCACAACTCTGGCTTTGTTTGCTTGGCTGTGTTTGTCTCATTTTCATCCCGCCTCCCAGAGACAGGCGTGCACACACCAAGAAAACACAGAAATATGAGCAACTTTTTTTCAATAATTACTATTAAACCTACTTATTATTTAAGGTAAAGGTAAAGGAATCACATCATAGTATCAAAGACACCAATAGGAAGTGGAATTACATAGCATCAAGGTTGAAAATGTAAGTGAAGAAGTATTACATGCTCCAGAAATAAGAAAAATTGCGCTGAAATCTGAGCAAAGAGGGAAAGTAGCCCTTTTCAACACCGTACTCACAGTGACAGGGTAAATATGGTTACCATAAAAGGGCCAGTGTGGCTTTCTGATCGCAACCTTTTCCATATGAATATGTCCTACCAACCAATCCCTCTGCAATTCAGTGATGCTCTTGAAAGTGAAGACCATTTCCTCTCTATAATAAAACTTTTTTTCACAGGCTTATGAGTGAAAAGAGGTTCAAAGCAAACTTAAATGGAATATTCTACTGGTCTGCCATGACAGTGTAACTGTAGGCTACTTTGTAATTCTCAGCTTTCAAAAGCTGGACATAAGCGAAAGTAGACAGTGATTTTCAGGATGTGCTCCAAAAAAAAAAAAAAAAAAAAAAAGTTAAAGTACAAGAAAAGGGATTCATCTACGCTAACAAGTGCAACAATTATTTGCTTTACATCCAGGACAGCGTTATTCAAAGCCAACTGAAGCCAAAGGCGAAGGCTCGATGAATCGCTCAGGAGTCGAGGACATGAACCGGTGTCCTTTTCTCCAATTTTCATCTCTGTCGCATTGTACAGTCGACTGTGTGGCTCCCAAAAGAGAGTTCTGGACTGTCTCTGTGACAGTTTCTAATGGATGAAGCCTGAGGAGAAACTGTCATATCATTCTTATCTGAGAAATGCATTGGTGAAGAAATAGTCTGGATTATTTGTCATAAACCAAGAATAATCACCAAGGGAGGACCAGAATTTAGCCCTAGATAAAATTGCTGGTATTCTGTGTGAGTGTGATTGAGGAACATTTTTGCATAACTACCTGCTTTATGCACAATTTAAAAGCATTTCGCTATTAGCACGTAGCTTGATTCACATGTCGTACTTGTTTCTAGCGGAGAATGGTAATGAGCCCCTGATGGCAGAGCAGACGGGAGCAGAACAGTCGGCCGTTGGTGATTGGTTTGAGAGAGAAAACAAATAAACAGAAGCAGCACTATAATAGCTGATTTATAAAAAGGTGGTGGAGTCCAGCAAAAATATACAGTAAATACCACACTGGAAGTCAAAGAGCGGTTCGAAAAATATCTTAAAAACAACATAAAAAGTTGTGCTTTCTAAAGAAAACAAGACATTATCTGTTCTTAGTGCCAGAATGTAATCTTCCCGTTTTCTGTGTTCCTACTTACAACTTTGTGTTTGTGAGTTTTGTGCTGCAGAGTTATTGCCCTTTATTACTCTCAGCTTGCGAAAGCCATTTACAGCTGCATAGGCTGCTCCTCATACAACTGTCATATCCCATACAGTTTCTCCGAGTTATTCATTTCAACATGATATAAAAACAATTTATGTATGCGTGGATGGATTCACACAAGATACATGACCTTACAGAGAGGGATCATGACTATATTAAATGCAGGCCCGCCTCTGAGCAACACAATAATGTATGATTTCAGAAAGAGGCCAGGAGGTCCCTGTGGAGAACTGCTGTGATTCATCTCTGACAGAGACATCACTTCCACTCTGGGCCAAGGGGATAAGACTGTCATGTTAGCCATCCCTGCCCAATCCCCAGCCCTTCAAAGTAAAGCCACCGTGATGAATCGGAGGCCCTCTGAATGTGCTGTCCCGACATGCCCCCTTTGTTCATTGCGGGTTTCGGTGCAGGAGCTAAGTTTTTAAAATGCATGTTGTACTTTCACAATAAGACAAAGCGGCGAGCTCTGAGAGGTTGTTCGGAGTTCTAAACATGCCAGGGACACATGCAAATGAGCAAGGAGTCTGGTTAACAATACACTCACATGATAAGTAAACAAAAGCTGTCTGCACCCACTCATACCACCCTGTGGGCATTTCTTTGTTTTTGCAACTAAATGTAGTGTCCTGTACTACTAGAGCACTGTATTTTTTTTTTTTGGCTGAAGCTGCAGTTAGCTGTTATTATTTGTCTACAACACTGACTTCTTTCATGTCCAAATAGCTTTTTTTTTCTCTCTCTCTAACTATTTAATTCTCCTTTTTGACCATGAGGCAAAATTTTCCTGAAATACTTGGTGATGAAATTCTTTTAGGTGAGTTGTTAACAGGTTTCATTGCAGGTCCCACAGATTGTGTCCCCTTTTGCAGGTGCCAAGACAGTAGAGATATGATTTCATTCAGCCAGCTTCAGGCATGACAGAGAGGCAAATATAGCCAATAGACCAATATCAGCCACATTTAATGCCCTAACCAGACTGTCCTCAGCTACATCACATGACTTTTGGAGAATTTGTTTTGACAGGCAATTTAATTAGTCAAGCAAGGAAGCCGTACCACCAAAGAATAGTGGTCGTCTGCAATTCTCTAACCTGCCATATATTGTCAGGCTCCCATTGTAAATAGAAGTGCTTGTCTTGGAGGAGAGGGAGGAGAGGGAGGAGAGGGAGGGAGGGGGGTTAAATGATGTACTTTACTCAAAGCTGAAGGGGCCACAGTGTCAGTCAGGAGGAAACAAAGAGGCTTGTCTGCTCTTAAACAGAGTGATGATTGCTATTGTACAATAATATAGCTTTCAGAAGAGAGGCCACTGGCAGGGTCTGAAACAGGAAGGCAGTGCTCCGAGCGATGTTTTGACACAGCAGATAGGGGAAGATTAAGCGTTGAAACCGAAGCTGGCAGAAGACGATAAGGAATGGATTTTTTTTCTTCTTCTTCTCTCCACAACCTTGTCGTATTTTTTAAGATATTAAAGTTTAGTGTCAATAACTCAACAAAAGCCATGAGGACAAACAGCCAAAAATTAGTTGGTATAATCTTCGCTGTGATTTTTAGATTTGAAGCTAAGACAACAAAAGTGGTGATGAAAATATAAGTGGATAGAGCAGCGTTGTCGGTCGGCCGATCAATAGTGTGAACACAGCTCTTACACTAGCTGTATATAGATACAGTACAAGTTTCCAGAGTGGAGGATAAGAGGTCTAACTGTGAAGTCATGCCGAGGTTACTCCGAAATGTGATTATGACAGAGTGAAATAGCACAAAAGGTGTCAGGAAGCCGCGGCTCCCAGATTTATGTTGGTAACATATGGTAATGCAATCAGTGCGGTGCAGATGTGAAGATGCTGTTAGTGAGCGAAAAATAATTGGGATGGAGTTGATGACATTGAGGGGCTTATGCTGTCATTCAACAGATGCTAACAAAGACAAGACATATTATGCCAAGAGCTGAGGAAACCAGGCTTTGACACGCAACGCGTGGGTGGAAATAGCCTGTTAATGAATAGACAGCAGACAGCAGAAAAAAAAAGAAGAAAAAAAAAATGAAGACGGCGGAGCAGATACATGAAGCGTGCTGTGCGATAAAATATTGCTATTGTTAGGGAGTGCTGAGGGAAAAGTGCTGCGATGCAGAAAGAGTGGAAAGTCTTGACAGCTTTCCGGTGGCAGTCTGACGGCTGAGCAGGGAGATTGGAGGGAAAGTGCAGCAGAGGGCGGCTGTCAGGCCACACCAGAGCTCCGTTTAACAAGGTCCAGAGATGAGCTGCACCAAAACACATTGCAGGGGGAATGAGAGGAAGGAGAGTGGGGATGGAGGAAGGGCTGAGTAAGGCTCATGCATTTTTCCAAGAGCCTCGCTACCTGTCATGCCTGCGAGACCTGGGATTCCTCACATGTGCATGGGAGCAGAGATTGGAAATCCTCAGCCAGGACAGGAGTCGAATAGGATTCAGAATTTTGGAGGAGTACCTGCTGTTATGGGCTGATACGGAGACATACCTATGACACAATAGATGCACTTCATTTTTTACCACAGTTGTACCTACAACAGTGTAATGTCAGAAGTGATCACTCATGTGGTAATCCAGCCCTTTTCACTTATCATGGTTCTGTGCAGCGAGCTGATCTGAACCATGGCAGCGGACGAGCAGAAATAATTAATGTGAGCAAATGTGGAATATGCCTTACTTTAAACATGGATGCCCTCAGGGCAAACACATACAAGAATCTTACAAGCTTGGCTCTGAGTGCTACCACACCTCTTGTATATCTCATCTTTATGCTGCACTTAGAAAAAAAAAATGCTTCAGTCATGGCTCCACAGTGGAAACTCTAGCAGGGCCATCTTTCCACCTTGGCCCCAGGCATCAATCTCTTACCCTGGCATGAAAGCTTATCTCCCAACGTCAGGCTAAATGTCAACCTCAGGAACGCTGAACACCATTAGTTATGTCCACCCTATTAGAGCAAGCCAATTCCACATAAAAGCCATCCACCCAACTTTAAATGAGTCCGCCTTAGCAGGGCTCACTTCATCTGCTTATGCCTCCACGTCAGCAGAGGCATGCAGGGAGGAAAGGTGACCCCAGATCCAAACAACACCGCTGTTAAAATACCTGCTGGATCACTTTATGCATGAGAGTGGTTTGGATTTTTCAAATTTTGTCTGTTTTGTGATGTGACAGTCTGTGCAGTGTCGCTGGCTTAAATTGTGCAAATTAACTATTACTCATGTCACATAGTAACATGCTGACTGTTTTGAGAACATGATAAAAAATGGCTGAGTGGTTAGGGTGCGTAAGGATTTCCCTGAGCAGTGAGTCCCTGGTTCGACTCCCCTACTCCTATCACTGCATTTCCTGTCAATCTCCACTGTCCTATCAAACAAAAAAAGGCTACAAAAATGCCCCCAAAATAATAACATAATAAAAAGCATAAACAAAACATCTGTTTCATATATAGTTTGCGATACCTGTACCCACTTGCTCAATATCAGTCTAATTCTCAGTACTTTTAAAGGTTTTAATATTTCCATACATTATTTACTAATCAACTGTCTTGTTTTCTGTCTTCTTAGGGGGGCGACTCCTGTTTCTGATGATGTGGCTGAACCTTGTGCCTCAAACTGACAGTTGCCCTGCCATGTGTGTGTGCTACAGTGAGCCCAGGCCCACGGTGGCCTGCCAACAACAAGGACTGTTTTCCATCCCAACTGAGATCCCCTTGCGGAGCCAGCGGATATTCCTCCAGTCCAACAAGCTAACAGTGGTGAGGTCCACCAGCTTCAGCTCTTGCCACAATCTCACCGTCCTCTGGCTTTACTCCAACAACATCAGCTACATCGAGGCGGGAGCCTTCTACGGCTTGGAGAAACTGGAGGAACTGGACATTGGAGACAACAGCAACCTCCGCACCATCAGCCCTACAGCCTTCCGGGGCTTAACTAAGCTGCACACCCTCCACCTGCACAGGTGTGGCCTGTCAGAGCTCCCCATTGGGGTTTTCCGAGGAATGTTCTCTCTACAGTACCTTTACCTGCAGGACAATAACATTCTAACCCTGCATGATGACACTTTTATGGACCTTGCCAACCTCACCTATCTCTACCTGCACAATAACAAGATCAAGATAGTAACAGACAACATGTTTAGAGGCTTAATCAATCTGGACCGGCTACTGCTACATGAGAACCGGGTTATCTATGTCCAACCCAGGGCTTTTAATGATCTTGGTAAGCTGAAATCCCTGTTCTTGTTCTTCAACAATCTTACCGTCTTGTCAGGGGAGACCATGGACCCGCTGGTGTCCCTGCAGTATTTGCGTTTAAATGGTAACCAGTGGATCTGTGACTGCCGGGCTAGGACCTTGTGGGACTGGTTCAAACGTTTCAAAGGTTCCAGCTCTGAATTGGAGTGCAATATTCCTGATTTCCTGGCAGGAAAGGACCTTAAACGTCTCAAAAGCGAAGACTTGGAGGGGTGTGTGGAAACGCCTCAAATCCAGACCAATCTCTTCAGCTCCAAGGCACAATCTGGGAAATTCCCTTCCACCGAAAATCCTCTGGGGGACACCATTCCCAGGTGTTGCCTTGGAGATAATGACAAGTCCTCTATCCTGTCTGGCAAGAGCCGCCAAATCACTAACAACCCTCTTAAGGAAAAGGAGAACATGTCCAAGACTAAATACAAGGAGCCAGAACGAACAAAAAACGAGACCCAGAACAAGCAGAATGATGGACCGCTGGGAACCTTGTCCAACACCCTGGACAAGTCTTTGGAAAATCTAAACCCTGACCTTATAGACAATCTGGAATCATCTACAGCATCAAACAAAAAGAAAAAGAAGTGTTCCAAAAAGCCCAAATCAGACACCCACTGCATCAAAGGCCGGGGTTCTACTTTGCAAGTGCTTCTCTTTCTCTTCATTCCCATGATCTGGATATCTCTAGCCATGTCTTAGGACTCCTGATCTCACTCTGAATACAGGACTCAAGATTGTTGATGCTCATGACAATGATACAGAAGATGCAGCGGCATCTACAACAACAGGCAGTGACTGAAAAGCAAGGAGTCTCATTGACCCATCCTGGGTCAGGAACAAACAATAATGAAGATGTTAGAGCACATTTAACAAAATGGATGCCTTTACAGAACACTACAGATCTAATGTATATAATGAATTGGTGCCCAAAATTGTTTGTTCTCTATGTACTTAACTGTACTGTGTCTAAGCAAGACTTCGGGGACTCCTCCCTTTTTCCCTCCCAAAAAGCTTTTACTGCTTAGACAGACCACTGGACGACTAAAAAAAATAAAAAGACAAAAACAAAACAAAAAAAAAACCCCAAAACAAACGAATAAAACAAATATAGGAAATCCAAGACAGAGCGCACACAAAGAATGTTGGGTCAGTTTAATGATGATAAAAGATCTACCCCCCATTATTTATTCAAAGTGATGCATTTGTTGGGTAATGTTATGTTTTTTTTATGTTTATAAAAACAAATGTTTTACCTTCCCCCCAGTTTCAGTTCTATTTTCATGACAGAAAGGGTATATGGGTGGCATTTACCAAAAGAATGCTATCAGTTTGTTTATGGAGATTGCAAAGGAACCATAGATATGCATTTTATTTTACTTGTGTACAAGTATGAATATATTATGAATAAAAGTTCTTATTTCGTAGATCTTGTTGAAATGGTGTGGTATTTTTCCAAGACAGCAGAACACATGGACTTTAGTTTCTCAAATGTGAAGTTTTGCAGCTTTTTTCTGTTTTATAGATTGTAAATTTAATGTGTTTTTAGGTTTTGACCTGTTGTTTAGAAAAAAAAAAAAAAAAACTTTCCTTTGGGTTATATCAAATTTTAAAAGGGCATTTTCACAATTTTCAGACATTTTACTGACTTAATAATCACAAAAATAATCAATATATTACTGAATGAATGAAAATAATTATAGTGCCTCGAGCAAAACAGTGAAGAGAAACACTGGACTTCTTGCACTTAATACTTGCTGTTCACAAAAATCTATTCTGCTCCGCTGCTTTAATGAGGTGAAGACAAACTAAATTAGAGGGGACTTTGCTTTAAGACTACGTCAGCAAAACTGTTCTAAGTGAGCACCAAAATGCATCTGAATTTTACAAAATGCATTTGAATTTAGCAGTAACAGCAGCTCATATTATGTCCCACTAACCACATTGAGAGCCAAACAACATTCCTCCTCCTAAACAGATGGTGGACCCAGTGTGGCGTGTTCATTGTTTTTCAGAATTGTTGGGAGAGTGATGGCCGACTGTTTGTCAAATCTGGCTTCATCCCAAACCTCAGGCATCCAGATTTTGTTTGTTATCTCCTCAGCCTCTTCAGGACGTTGGCCTCACAGCGCTTGAGGACACTGCAGAGAACGACTCGCATGAGCTCAGCAGAAGTGAAACAAAGAGGAAAATTATATTACCCTTTCACTGATAGGCGTTTTGAACTTTTCACCTCCGCTTTCTCAACCGATGTAGCCACCTGTTTTTAACTCTGATCTTAAATTGGTCAAGGAACCACTGGTCTAAGAATAACCCATAAAGGGAATTAAATTCTCAGGCGTCTGTTTGATCTCCAGTAGTTGCAACCTCTGTTGGCAGCACAATCTCCTAAGGCTTTGTGAAAGATCAAATAAATCAATGATCATGCGATAATATGCAATTTAAAACAAGGTCAACATCGAACATCAACATCCATCCATGCGGAATATTTACAAGGCTTAAGTGACTGCTGCACATGCAGTATGATGATGTTGAATGAAGTGCCCCGGGCGTCTTAACAAAATTCAGCATACGATTAGACCTAGTCATGTATATTACAAACACTGCCAGATTCCTCATAATTTTGAGTGAATTATTAAACAGTGTATGAAAATGCTAAGGGAATATTCAAAAACTGACTATTCACATCACAACCTTGACTTCGAGAGCTTTAAAAGACCCTCAAGGCATCATATTAAGTACTGTTTTGCTTTCTTGACATGAAAAATACAGTAGAACACTCTTGAATTCAAAATAATTTCACTTTTGAGATGTCACCTTGGCACGGGGCAAGTTAGCTATGGTAGGTCCATGTTGCCTATGTGTCCACAGGCCAGGATAATGTAAGACTTATATTCTGCACCAAATTAAGTCAAGATCTTGTCAACAGCCCTCAATTTATCTTACAAAAAGTGAAAGGATTAGAAGGCAGGGTCTCCACAAATCCTCAGAGCTTTTCATTGCTGTTGATTAACCCAGGAAAAGTAAGAGGACTGAAGGGGACCTGAGAAGATATTGATCTGGGGTAGGAATCAACAGGGGAACAACAAGGCCCCTCCAGCGGAGCCCCGCTGCCCTCGGATGATACACAGGCAGCTGCAGGCTGAGAGGATGCCAGAAACTGTATCTGATTCAGTCAAACCTCTTATGTCTATCTGCTCAGGCAATCATCAAATGACACTCCCTATCTGAGCCCCATTCATATGTTAAAATGACTGTCATGTTGGATAAGGACCTGCAGCTCTACAAGTGCAGCACTACTGTAATGTGCGAAAGAGTTCAGCACGTCCGCTGCTACAGTTTTAATTTTTACTCCTCGACATGCGGAGAGATTACAACCACTCTCATCTCAAGTTTGTTTTTCTATGCGTCATGAGAGATGTCTGAGATGTTATTAAGACCTCCAGAAAAGGCTGGTGAGTGAACTTTGAGTTCTAAATTTTATTTTTCATACATGCAGGTACAATATATTGATGAAATTTCCAATGTAATGTATCTCAAATGTATTGTATTATACAAATCAAGCAATACATTTCCTGTATACTGCAGAAAATACCTTTATATTTTACATGTACTTAAAATACAAATGTCATTATCACTTTAGTTCAGTTTGCTTTCTAGTTTGCTATTTAGCAGGACAGCTAAAAATTAAAAAAAATAATTCTCTACTTGAATGAGAAAACTCTACATATATGTAACCCACATATGTCAGGTCTGGATATGAATTCAAAGTAACTTTTCTAATCATTCCCTGTTGTTAAAATAAAATAAAATTTCATCTTCATTTGTTCCAATAAGGCTTATAGAGCGCTTTCATTTTGTGCTATCACAGCTCATGCCATCGTGATATATATAGTATAGATATATATATTTCAAACAAATCACTGCTAGTGTGTTTCATCAAACAGAAATCAGCGTTTATGCTGTTGCAAACATAAAACCTAATGTAGTTCGCTGGAAGGAATCATCATTGTGTTCTGTTATGGATTATTATCAAAAAAAAAAAAGGCACACAAAATGTTACATAGTGTTTCGACCTCTTAAACATTATCGTGGTGGCAAACACAGAGCCTCACGCTGAGAGGAAGCTGGAGTTCCTTCTAGCATGAATAAAATTTGGAACATGGGCAGGGAACAAGGATCCACCCTTACAAGTATCACATCTCATTCACACATCGGAGGCTATATACTTTCCTACTACAGTCACACATACATAATAATTAAAGTTTCATGGTCCCTCTCCACCTCCCCTTTATCTCTGTATTCTCACTGCAGATTCCTGGTTCTCATGCAGCTCTCTGTGGATTTTCCGGGTGATTGCTTTCAAATGTCTTTTATATTCTGAAAACAGAGACGTGGCTTTGTTAATAGGAAGTCTGAATCAAACGTGCAAATAAAATCTATACGTACAGTACATACTGTGTTGAAAATGATGTTAGAAATGTACAGAACTAGCCACTGGTAGTAGACAGTTTATGATATGGTGAGTCTTGACTCTCTAAAATCAAGACATAACATTAATGGAAATTTTTAATTAGAGGATTTCAAGAGGTTATTTGTCATTGTTCAAAGTGGGTTGTATTGGTGAAACTGCACTCTCTCTGGATGGCTCTTATACCCATTAAACTCACTCATCAACTTTACCCACTCAAGTGGAATAAATTCCATCAACTGTATACTCCGACAAACACGTCTGAACACGTCCACCTACGCAGATATCAAATCAGTATAAGCAGAACGTGAAGATCCACCCTCTGTGTTCATGCCCGTTCAGGAGTATACGCAGCACATTAAGGAAAGCCATAGGGAGCCGACAGCCACTTCTTTCCGGCTGATAACCAGTGTGAAACTGTGTTAAGACTGGCGTTCGCACTGTTTCAAAAAAAGAACAAACAGACCACTGAGTTTGCCATGGCAGTGTTATTTTACGCTTTATCTCACAAGATGTAAGCTAAAATGATTTCGGCTGTAATAACTATTCACAGTTATATTTTTATATGGTGCTATTTTTGCTCTGAAAAGAAGGTTCACACTATTCCCCCCTCCAGATCTCTCTCCTCACAGGTACTCGGACCAGCTGTTATGGAATCATTACTACAGTGACATGGATATGATCCCTCACTGGCTTCCCACCAGTAAACACAGCCATTTGTGTTAGTTGGAATCCCCCAACTAACCCAGATGGAGGTCTATATATGTATACCTCCTTATTTCTGGACCTTAAAAGTTGGTAAGTCTTGCTGTCATATACTTTCACACCACATACAGTCCACGCACACACACACACGCACGTACGCACACACACACACGCACGCACGCACACCATGGGATCATTCCAATTTCCTTCCAGCTGGCTGCCCAAGGAGACTAAAAAACCCATCAGCTCTGGCCTCTTTACAAGCCCCTAAAGTTACTGACGGAGGCTGTGAACTCTAACTGCAGTGCCATGCTGGGGCCACAGCTCCATTTAACAGTGCCCAGAAACATGATGACCTGCAGCCTGCAGGCTCCTGCTGGACGTCAAGAACTTTCTCATCAGATGGTGCAACAACTGAAACCCACTGCTCAGTCAGAGTGGATTTTTCCGTCTCAGTAACAGTTTTACCCTCTTTTTGCACTGATGAAGGGGAAATGAAGCTAATTATGGGTGCTCCATCTGCAGCGAGGGTCCGGATGCAACATGGATTAGCATCTTGGCAAGGAATCAAAATAACTACGGGATATGGAAGACACTCTGGTAAAGGAAAGTAATCAGCATAGAAAAATGTTACATTTAGCTGGTATTCTTCGCTCTGCAGCTGTCATCCACGTGAAACACGCTTTCAACATACAAACTAGTCCTATTTATTGTACTTCAGTGGTGTTAAGGTTAGGTCTAAATGTAGTTCTATATCTATAGGTCAACATTTAGAAGTTCTGTTGTGAACATTTTTGGATAAAGGAAACCAGTATTCAGCTTTTCCTCACTTCTTCCATCAGTGTAACTGTTATAAGAGGTCATTTTTTAGAAAATAAATGATGGATCTTGTGACACACTGAAGCTCTTATTGTGTCATGAGAGCTTTAAATCCTAAGCTTTTTTAAGCAGAAGTGAGGCAGGTTTTACTAACTGCCACTACTAAAGGAAGCTGAGTAACTCTGACTGACTGATTTTAAATGGAAAAGTCAAGGATATGTGAACCAGCCAGAGTAGTTGTACGCTTACTGCTGTAATTTTCTCAGAAAACCTACGTATTAGTATTTCCAGAGTACACAGCCCAGCTGCTGAAATTCCAAAATAGCAAATATTAAATGCATAAATAAAACATCATGAAATAATCATATTAATACAAAAAAATCAAGCAATGCATAATGAAATAATTCAATAAATTATTAACACACAGTTCAAATGTTATTTCTTCTGTAGTAGGAAAGGCAAAAAAAAGACAGTGGTGTGTCTCTCTTTGGTTGCTCTAGTTAATATGAGTTTGCTGACAGCTGCTGACAGGCCAGGGCCACGTGATTGGCTGAAGTGCGAGGGTGTGGTGACAAGACACTCATGACAAGTCACATGAAAAAAAAATTTAACTGCCAAAAATGTCACTAAGAAATAACAGTGCACAACCTCAGACCATCTCATATTCAGATGGGTGGTGGGTGGGACTTGTACGTGGCAGCTGGAGTGGGAGGATTAGGGGCATTCTGACGGATCTGCCTGGAGCCGACAGGATTGGGGGGGGGGGGGGGGGGGGGGGGGGGGGACTGGCAATGGCCCAGTTCCCTTCTACAACTAGTCCTCCAAATTTAACCATAAAAAGGCATGTAACAATAAAATAAAATAAGATAAAAAATACTTGAAAGATTTAAAGAAATAATGGTCAATATGATTTTTTTTACAGGTTAGAAGAGAAAGAGATTAACGCTTCATCAGTACTCTACTACTCAGATTTCATGTATCTCTGTATACCCATGTAAACTTTCTTCAAAGGAAGCAAGCTTAAAAGCAGGGAAAACAACGAATCCCCGCCTGTTTCTGGATGTCTCTCTATTCACTGAAAATGACCCGCCTTCAACTCCTAATGCAAATTCTAGCAGACACTCGATGTCTCCACCAGAAAACACCAACCTTTGATCATAAGTAATAAGGCATTTTTTCCTTAGCTTCAGTGAATGTGACTGAAATATTTGAGTTCATGGCTCGAGGCGAAGGCTTATATGAGAAAGTTTAGACCGCTCACTGCAGAGGAATCCCAGACTTCGACAGAGGGGCTAAAAGTGTTTGCCTTCCGTTCTGAATACTAAATGTTCAGACGCTATCACGCTCTCTCTATCAAATCTCACTCCAATTCCCTCTCTATTTATTTCTGTCACTCTCTACCGCTCCCCTTCTTGCTCACCTTTCTCCACTGGCACGCTCATGCTATAATTCATGCTTGGAAAATCTCTTTGAATAATATCTAAAAAGGAGAACACAGTTTTGGCTATGTTAGCTGCTCTTAATCCAGTTATTTAAGTAACTGCTGATTCAGTGCATACAGGAAAAAAAAGCCAAGGTAAACCCGTGCTCGCACTCACTTTTTGATGTTAAAATGTTACCATTTAATATTCAGACTGCACAGCTCACATGGCATACATGAATGGATTTATTCTATTGTCTGATGATTTTCCTCAGACTGCCTGTACAGTTGTTAGCTGTAAGCTTGCTAGCAATTTAAAAGCTAGTTAACAGCACAAGCTAGCAATGTGTGTGTGTGTGTGTGTGTGTGTGTGTGTGTGTGTTTGTGGAGTGTGCCTGTGTACATAGACTGTAGATAAAGATGGACCTAGCCTACCTGACATCACCCATAGGTTTCTGAAGAGCGTTTTGAAGCTCAGAGTGGGCTGCTCTGCTGTCGCCATCTTGGCAGTGCCTCATTCTGCCTAACTCCCAACTAAACCAAAAATGGGCAAAGAGGTGGGGCATGTGTGGAGCCAAGACTTTGGTGCATGATGGTTTATGGCAACATACGCTCGCCCAGAGTTGGTCTTTTTGCACTTATATGCATTTACTTGCATCTTCCCTCTGACTTTGGTCAAATAAAATGTTGGTAATGCAACATACGTATCTCTAAAGATGAACAAGCCAATTTTGGCCAGACAGCCAGAAAAGCACAGGTGTAAATAGCAAACAGCTGCTCTGGTATTGTTCATATTGGGTGACTGACCTTCACTAGTCTCAGTGGTCTCTTGAGCCATCTCCAGAATTGTGACTGTATTGGCTTTAGCCCCCAGGGCCCACTGTAAAGGTCGTATCAGCAAGACCTTCCCCCTGATCCTCTTTTAAACAATGAGGATCATGATTCTATTTTTGCCATTAGTGCCATCATAGCATGAAATGCTGCTAAGGGATAATCTTGAAGCATTTTAGATGGAAGTGAACTGAAATGAGGGTTTCATCATCCAAGGAAGGTCAAAGTCTACGTGGATGTCACAATATTTGAGCCACACTGAAAATGATGAACTGGACATTGTCACACCGTGGTGAGGTTGTCTTGTCTTGAGTTTGTTTTGTCCTGTCATTTCCTGTTTTATTTTGAAAAGTAATTCTCCTCTTGTTTCAGGTCACTTGCCCTTCCTCATGTGTCTCAGTCTGATTGCCCTAAATGTTTCCACCTGTCCCCTATTTCCCTCCATGTGTTTAAATAGTCTGTGTTCCCCTTGTCTTGTGCCAGAGTGTCTTCGTCCTTGTCCTGCACCAGAGCCTTGGTCCATGTCCACAGCCATAGTAATCGCCATAGTAAGCCGTATGTTCCTCGTGACGAGTGATTTTTTGTTTGTAATTTTTTCCTTAGCTAAATTTCATAGCCCTTCGTTTTCCTCGTTAAAGAGTGATTTTTTGTTTGTTAATTCTTACCTTAGCTTAGATTCATAGCCCTTTGTTTATTCCTCGTTAAAGAGTGATTTTTTTGTTTGTTAACTCATATCCTAGCTTAGATTCATAGTTCTTGGTTTTTTCCTCTTTAAGAGTGATTTTTGTTTGTAGCCAAATTATTTTATATAGGCAGGGTTTTCCTCCATACGGAGCGTTTTGTGTTTATTTGTTTCTTTTTATTAGAGTTATTTTTCCCTCCTCTTGGAGTGTTTATTGTTTTCTCTATAGTCAGAGTATAGTGTCTAGTTTTGTTTATAGCCATTTGTTTGTCACTCGGTCCGAGGTCTCCGGTGAATTCAATAAAAGCCTTTTGTTATTTAAAATCTCTGCATCTGAGTCCTGCTTTGAGTCTCGGCCTGACAGACATAATGTTGGAAAATATTCTCTAGATATAAGATTCATCACAGAGTGGAAGAATTATTATTACAGTAGATCGACATCAATACTAAAGACCTTTGCCTGATGGGGCGGCCCTATCTGACTCACCAAGTCTTTATCTAGGCTTGTTTTTCCATGATAAGTCTGTAGGTTATGAAACTATTGGAATTCCTGGCCAGGAAAGAGGTGAGCTGTATAATTCAGAGGGGGATAATCTCATGAACCATTTATGTGGGCTGAGCCGCTCATTATTTCTGAATCACGCCTGGATTTGGGAATGTAGACTGGCAATTTGTTCTCAATCCTAAATCAGTCAAATTAATGCTGCACGTATGTTCGTACCCAGGCCTGCACCGAGGGACACACAGTTCCCACTAAAGCTGCAACTGGAAGCTGCAGAGCTTTTGCAGTAGATTAGGCTGATATCCAATAGGATTTGGTCCCATACCTCATAAAAGCACTGTGTAAATGGGTCCATCTAATGATCCAACTTAATATGATTAAAAAGAATAAAGATACCCATATACACATCTGTCTGTCTCTCTCTCTGTTGGTCTGTTTCTCACACATGCACAAACATACACCCACAAACACACACATGCAGTCCCACATTACCAAAAGTGGACTGTCAGACTAAGTTTGGATCACCAGTATTTCTAGTCATTTTGAAAAATGGAAAAAGAAACACACATTTTTTTTTATTTAAGATCCAGTGCGATTTGACTGGGAGCTTCACCCTGAGCACTTTTCAGTCCTCACTTTGGGTGTTGGACTTTAGAATTCACTGAGGCTCAAGAATCAAACCCACATCCTCAGTCCTCTAACACGGTTATTTGGTCAGAAACACTCGAGCTCTTAACCTTTAATCTTTTATCTGGACATTTGGAGTTCAAAATTCACCAAGGATTAAACCCAGAACCTCAAAACTTCAGTCTTCTCATATGTTGTATCATAGATATAATATTATCATATACCCCATTTATTCATTAAATGCTTGCATGAACATGATGTTCTGGATATACAGTAAATGTGATATTATAGCTAAACTTGCCCATTTCTACTCGTTTCCTCTGTTTTTTGTTTTTTTTTGTCACCACAATACGCTTACCAATGCAGAGACATAACCGTGACATCCACTTCAAACCAGTCTGTTGTTGGTGAGGTACCTGAGGGAGCTATAGTGGACTGTTTGAGCTTTAGATTTTGAATCCTGTGAGGTGCGTTAAGTTTTGAATTTCATTGTCCAAAAGGAGAGAGACAAAATCTCTAAAAACAGAGCTCATATATCTCTGTTCCAATATCTTAGAGTTGTCCTCTAACTCCCTCTCTGGAGGGTTGAGGTCTTGTGTTTGAGCCTTGGAATCTGTAGTGGAAGTAAAAAAGAAAAGTTGAAAGTTTGATTTTTATTCAGTGAACACCCAAAATGAACACTAAAAAGTGATCAGAGAGAGGCTCTGAGTGGAGGGGGCTTGGAGGTGTGGTGGGTTGTTACGACACCAGTCGTGCAGTGTCTGGTTTGAATGCTGCCTGTTGTCAGTACCTGGAGCATCGAAACCAATCCCGCTACAGAGGGTGGGAGACCACAGCTCCCCTCCAGAGAAGCATTTGGGATTATGGCGTGAAAAAAAACAGCTGAAAAACCATTTGCTGCAAAATGGAGGTGGAAGAATTTTAAGCTACATAATAATGCTGTGTGCCCCCCACCACTGCTGTAGGCTTGGGCCTGCGTTGGCCCTGAGCTGCATCTATAATCCCCACTGCTGCTGCAGACTTGGGCCTGCATTGGCCCTGTGTGGTGGACCTCCAAATGTGCTTTGGTGGATCACTGGTCAACTGCTGGTGAGTGTGAAATGAAGGGGAGAACCACTGCAAACACACACACAGCATTACCCAGGGTGCTTCACACTATCCAGTGCGTGCAGTGATCTGTGCTGATGTGTGGTTATCCTCACAAGGCCAACAGCACACACACACACACACAAACACGTCACATAATCTGCTCCAAACTAAACGTCCACAATCCAAGAGCAGGACTCACACCACGCCTACTGAAAAAAAAACATCCAGCAGCGCTCTGAGCGGCTAATCCACTGTGATGTAACACACAAACATAAACCAACACGGATGAATGTAAAGTGATAATCTGCAAATTCATGTACTTGTTTATGAATTTATCATTTTTCTTTTTTATATTCATTTCCTTATGCAGTAGCTTTGGTGTTAAATTGTATTGTTGGGAAGGGTTTCCTTGTATTGAGTGTTGATGCTGGCTCAGTTCCTGGAAGTGGCGTTCCTTTCCTTGTCTGATCAGGGATTAAAAAGGCAAAGTGCAATATATATGTCTGTGATCATACATGCCTCTGCAGCAAGACACACTGAGGATAATCATATCTTACAAAAGAACCAGAATTTGCACCAATTTTCTTATACCTCCAGTCCCATCATTTATCTTTAATTTAAAAACTGCAACATAAAACAACTATTTACATAACCCTCTATCTTTTTCTTCCTCTTAGCATAGCATCCACAAAACAAACCAAAACAGCTGTAAACCAAACCTAAGGAGGGTGGATGGAAGTGCATAGAATATGGCAGGGTTGATAAAGTCACAAAAGCCTCTCTAAATCTTACTAAAGAGGGCAAAAAACCACATGTGCACAGCTGACATTTACAAGGTGACAGAAACAAGAAGTCAATCACTGAAATGGAGGGCCAGTGATTGACATTAACAGACTGCTAATGGGTCATTTCTCTACATATAATGGCCATTGATTTTCCCAGACTTTAGAGTGCGCTGTCACTGCAGTGAAAGCATGCAAACATACATTCTGAGATTCATTTTATTCAGAAAGGAAATAGACACACAGCCTTTTTTTTTTTACCGCATTGGACACTATTACCCAAACAGCTAAACTGTAGGACTGAAGAATGAATAAATCAGGCGCTTATCTGCTTACCCGAGACTTGTGGTTTATAAGTATGATATGAGTGTATGATTGTGTAATCTTGCCTTTCACCCTGTGTGCTGTTAGGCCAGACGTTAGAAAAACAGGGCTATTAGATGTGTCATGCGGGAGTTGAGTTTTGGCAGTTGGTTTGGTGAATGTGCTGGGAAATTCTTGACAAGGGAGAGCCACGTCAAATGACCTTAAGGGGAGTTTACTTATTCTGAACAATATAACCTAATATTTTTCACATGCACTCCAGTTGCTCTGCAGACTGACTCAAGTCTTTATTATTGGCAATAAAGAACTTTATGCTATTTTCAGTTCTTGTCTCGTTTATTTGTGAAACCGCAAACCCCACTTCCCCGCCCTCCTCTAAAAAACGAGCCCCTTGGTCGTCTGTGCAAGCAGGTTATTAAAATGCAGTTACGTTTTTGTTGTTAGGCGACCTCTGGTGGCCATAGTTATTACAACAGGAACAAAGGAGGAAGTCAGGTGACGTAGTATATAGAGAAACAGTTGCTGTTTCTCAAATCAGATACTTCAGTCAGTACACTCACATGTAGGACACTGTGTACACAGAACACTCACTGGGTTAGTGCGCGAATTTTGACACGGTAGTGTTGTCCCAAATCAAACTCCGCCATTGTGCATTCACCAGAAGTGACGAACGCAACATGCGCCTATGATTGTCGCCCCCCCATCGGCTGCTTTGCTCACTCAACTTTAATTGAACTTTTTACCTTCCTGTGTCATGCAACATGGAAGTTATGCCGCCGTTGCTGCTGATGTTGTGTCCTCCTTCCTTGGTGGCTGTTTCACAAGTTCAGTGTCCATCGTTTCACACGCAACCTTTTGGCCGTTTTGAGTGCACCATCTGGGTAGTTGTAGTGCACAGCATGTCACTTACCCAATGTGAACGCACTTATGCGCTCAAAATAGCAAATGTGAGTTTGGTAGTACACAAATTGAGACACAGCAAGTGCCTGTTTAGAGGAAGTTGCGGTGGATGGATGGTCGACAAACCTTCCTCACACTGGAGACCACCATCTTTCACGGGGAAACGGGTTGTGTAAACGTAACCAAATAGGTTTTGTTTCTAAACTGTGACGATTCCACAGCCTTAACTAGTTGTGGAACCCGGATCTTTAGAAAAGCCAAACTCCAGCTTTCATAAACTGTGCATTTAGTTTGAATCACTAAGCATTATCAGTCTCTTTAAATAGGACTACTAGATTGAAACATGTGAGTCTTTTCATTAAGACGAGCCACCATCTAAACCCATGGGTTCCTGGATGAAATATAACCGTAGGCGTCAGCCAGCATGGAGTAACATGTTGCATTAATGTGCTCTCTACTGCAAAGCCATCTTCACGGGCAGAACATGCTCTTTACTGGGAGAGCTTGGTGAGCCAACATTTCTTGATGTACCTCAGGGGCTTAGGGGGACTGATGTCCAATTCTTTACACTTCCATGGCTCCAATTTTCACTCTCTAATGGAGTGAAACATGCTTCAGTACTAAGGAGTTAAAAAAAATAAACTAAAAAAAGCGGGGAGCTTCTGTTCCAGGCACTGCAGGGCTGTAGAGTCACATAACAGTATAAAGATAAATGGATGTATTTTTTTTCTGTTGATTTACTATGAATAATTCTATGAATAAATGACAATGTTCTTTTAAAGCCATTTGACCAGAGCTTTACTTTATTTTTCCTCAGTCTTAAATACTGATGCCATCATTAATATTCATTTATTTCTAGTACATGTAAACAAAGACCTCTTTCTGTCAAAAAAAGGAGTCAGAACATGTTTGAAATTCTATTTTCTTTCCACCTCTCATCAGGATTGGCTATCAATTCTGCTCCTCCACTGCCAATAACCTGCTAGCACCTCGCACCAGGGTGAATCTGTCCTGCTGTTCAATCCTGTAAATATGACCGATTCCTTTTAATCTGCACCATTGTGTACTCATTCATCGCTCCGGTTCTTCTAAATCTCTTCGTTCTTGGGTTTAGACGGAGAAAGAGAAAAAAAAATCAAAGAAAAATAGAGAAAGAGAGAAATGGAGGGAGACAGGCTGGGAGGGAAGCACTGACTTGTGATGCTGTTTATTGCTGGAGTAACTCCAGCCCAACCTATCTCATTAGTCTGTTCGTGATTAAAAACTACTCTCAAGCTGATATCATTAACCTGCCCACACAACCATACACTCTCAATGGGGCCTTGCAAACTATCAAGAAGGAATGAGCCTGCGCCTCGTTTGTGAGCTCTAAATTCACTCACGTTATTCACAGCTACATAATCATGACTTTTTTTTTTTTTTTTTTAAATAAACAGAAAAATAAACAGGCCTGTTTAACAGATATTGAGTCGGGATACACACTGACTGACTAGCCTGTGTTGAGGGGGCAAAAGAGGACAGTCACCATCAATCAGCGATTATGGTGGAATCTATAGCCTTTTCCCCACTGTCACCATTTATAATCCCTTCCTATATTCCCTTATCTGATTGCGACCCCAGTTGCAAGCTTCTCGGTGTGAGATTAAAAACATCTGGCAGGTCATCTACTCTCAAGCTGTTATGATAAACTCGGCAGCAGAGAGGTCTTCTGGACAGCAACGCGGAAATTTAGTGATGGAATATCCGACACAACTGAAAGCCCTAATATAATGCCTCGTCATTGCAATGAGATCCACCACCTAATGCCCTGCTGGTGCGGATATGTGATTAAAAAGCGGAATCTGAGAGGTTTGTATAGACTGATGGGCAGTATATCACTCCACAGCAACGAGTTCCTCTTCGTTTTAGCTGCATTTTTATTTCCTTCAGCGTCTTCCAGTCAAATAGGGTGTCAAATGTTCTAGAAGGCATTAATGAAAAAAAAACAAACAAAAAAAAAACAAGAAAATGACAAATATGTAAAATTGCCACAGGATGTAAAAAGAAAACAATGCAGTTGTGATGAGAGGAAGAATTAGATGCTCCGCCTGAATTCTCTAGTCTATATACAGTCGTCACCATCTTCAGATCAAAAAGGCTGTTGAATCCCGTCCAAAAAACATCTGACACACAGGGTCTGGCAAAAGATCAAACCAAGCACCAAATGGGGAAATGCAGCTTAACGTCTCTTAGAAAGTTCTTGCATGGATGGGCTGTTATTGAAAGTTAAAGAGCATTAGTGGAGTTTACATCGCAGCTTGCACGCTAAACATTAACATTTTAATCTTAATCCTACACCCTGTGACTGGATGTTCACAAAGTCTTTTTAGACATGCTAGGGACATGGTTTTAGGGCTGATAGTGTTGGTGAGTTTGTCAGTCCATCACTGAAATATCTCAACTACTGGATTGTGATCATGTTAGCATTTAGCTCAAAGCCCTGTACAACAGCAGCACTGAGCATGGCTGTAGGCTCTTTGTCTTGTTTCCTCCAATGAGTCAAATAAACATTTCAAGTGTGGAGAATTGATTTATTTCCTTCTGTATTATATGCAGATCACGGTCAGGCTACATGTCCAGCAAAAATAATTTTGCATTGCTCCCAAAATCCAAAGGGATGCAGATTTGCATTACTAATTGTTTATCACTTTAATTAGAGACAATAACAAGGAAGCAGATGTCCAAACAGCAACTGTGGCTTTGAGCAATTAATCACTTCCTGAGTGCTACATCTGATTCTTTTTAGTTTTCCATCTAAGCTGAAAAAAAAAAAGGGCAGATGTGCCATAAACTGAGGTTTTACACCTCGGGCAACACTGTGACTCCAGCCAAGCGAGTGCACTTCAATGAGCACCTGAGATACAAATTATGCAGGTGTGCTCTCAACCCACACTGCTCCATCTCCTTCCTTATAACAACTTCATAGACAGTCAGGAAACAGAATTTCACTAACACCAAATATAACTTGAGTGCGGCAGGAGACTCAGCCGAGGAAGCTTTCAAATTAATCCACCTGCTACGGCACCCTGCAAGGTCTCTATCAAAATTTTACTGTTCCCTCACAGTTAGCACAAGCACTGCAGTGCAGATGCAAAGATTTTTTTTCCAGGAGGAGAGGAGGGGGGGGGGGGGGGGGGGGTGAGAAGGGTAGAGACATTAATAAACAAAGTGTGAATCCTCCATGTCTCTATCATCCAGCCCTTTATTTCGACTATTCTCAGCTGGTGGCAAAAAAAGGGAGAGAGTTTGTTTTGATGTTTGTGCAGAGTTGAGGCAATTTATTGGACAGGGATTTAGCAAATCAGAATTCATTGCAGAAACTTTCTGATCCTGGAGGTTCAAGGGCTCTGGATAAACAAGACTGATTGTTTCAGAGGCATGCATATATTACCCATATTTGTGCCCGAGCTATTACACACAGACAGCTATGGGACTATAAGCCTGACTCATATCAGAGGGATTTTGCAGAAAAACATGGCTAGATCAGTGGATTTCTTTATGCAAGTGAAGCAGGCATTGAAAGAATTTTTTTTTTTGTTCTTGTTTTTTTTTAACAAAACGCTCAAGCCATCGATACATGACAGACGTGACGTTAATGTCTCGAGTCCTGCTAAAAGACAATATGCATGACAGAATAGTTAGTCTGGGGCCAAAACAAAAACAACTGTCACGTTGCCTTCTCGTCATAAATGTTACTGGCAACAGCTGACAGCCAAAAACTGAAAATATTAAGAATGGACTCAAAATATGACAGCCATCATCATCATCATCATCATCAACAACATCATCAACAAGAGTTCAGTGGGGCATCTTTAATAATAGGCCATAGAAGGTGTTGACAGGCTGAATTCACACCACTTCTGAGGACAAGGAACTTAACATTTATGCAGTTCATGTACAGAGCACCCAGTTAGTTCAGCAACTTTTCCGCTAAGGCTAAAGCCTGCATTTGAGATCATTTTCCAGAGAACATAATCTCAGCGAGGTTATTTAATTTGCAAACTTTGTCACCAAAAGTCGCCTTTCGGACAAGTGGGAACTCCTTTAAGTGGCGATAAAAACGATTTTCGCTGCCCTGCTGCACCAAATGTTTGGAACATATGTTGAAGGGGGACACTGTTAATGAGGTTGTTGATCAATACCAACGACTCAGTGATTACCAGGTGCTGAGATAACTGGCCTTCAAAAATTGGAATGAAAAGTCTGTGCCCAGAGGGATTTCAAGGCACTTCCACTCCCACTGCACTGCACTGCACTGCACTCACACACAAACATGCACACACACACACACATGTTTTATCTGCGAGGATTTTAAAGCCTCATTCTTGAGCCTTTTAAAGTTCTGTAGTGCTGCATTTCTTCTTTTTTTGTTACTGTTTTGTTCTGTAGTGACAATGCGAGTTCCCTGTTTAGGTCAATTACCGGGTGACTGTGGAGAATGAGGTGGGTCAGAGACTTGTGTAGGAGGAGATTAGTTGTATTGATATGGTTAATCCCACTGGTTGCCAAATAGCTCAATAAAGAAGGTCTAAGATTACTTAATGCCTGTTTAAGTTCTGCTTTGTGCTACACTCGGTTTATTTTAAAAAGGATCTAGGAGGAAGGAAAAAAGAAAGCAGGCACTGTGAAAAGTTGAACTACCACCTCTGTACACTACACAGCAAAATATGCAGCTCTGTTACCAAACAAACAGAGCAATTACAAACTGGTTACAGAAAACTTAGTCGCACAGGTGCTGCCTAAAGAGTGTTTTCACTGCATCTCATGTAAGTAGATAGACGACCCGGAGCTCCACATGTGGTAACCATAGAAACAGCTGCAGCCACAGCTGCTGCAGGCAAGTGGCTGCAACGATAGCCAGCACACTAATCTTGTTTTCATTTTTTATTTTATGAATGTATTGGAAGAGATAACAAAAGGGCAGCCTATCTTTAACGGCAAACAGACAGTAACAGAAGTGGACTGACAAAATGCACAGGCAGTTCAGTGACTTTTAAAAAATGACTTGACTTCGGGGGGGGGGGGGGGGGTTCCAAAGTTTTGTCAAGACCTCACTGCTGAACATGGCAATCTCTGAGGTGGCCAACTCTGCTAAACAAAAAAAAAAAAAACGGAAAATTGCTGGTGGGTTATATGCTGCCAAATGTCAAACAGGAGCATTTATCAGCCATAAAGGAGCTCCTGCAGTGAACGGACTGATATGAAATTTTTCACAGCAAAATATTAAAACTGCAAAAACTTCCAAAGAGGCGACATGAGCCGTCTCTAAACTGCAGATTAAAAAAAAAAAAAAAAAAAAAAAAAACAACAACGTCCGGATGCATGAGAACAATCAAAGCAGGTCCCACTCATAAAATCATTGATCCATAGCACAAGTCCTCGGCTCACAAGTACGAAAACCTGACCAACAGGGACATGATAGATGTATGAAGGGATTGATGGATGCTGCTAATTAGCACAGAATCTTTAGCCCCCACTTTCGTCAGTCTTTTAAATTATGTTTAAACAACTCTTTCAATTATTTTTCATTAAATCTTTGGGGGTCTGTCCAAGAATATGTACAGCACTTTATTAGTTCTGACTTGATTAGTCAGTGATATATTGGTTCTCGAACTGGGGCTTTTGCTGCTTTTCTATTTAGATTTATATCACTGTAAATTGGATTATCCTCGAATTTTGGGCTGCTGCTGAACAATGAATCTGAAGATACCACCTTGGGTAGTGAGATCTCTGATGGGCATTTTTCATGAAACAACTAGATTAATTGATAATAAAAATAATAATCACTCTTAGTTCTACTGTATTAATACAGCTTATATAGAAATGTCTACAGTATGAGCATTACCTTACGTCAGCAACAACTTCTCTTGTTCTGGTCATAACTTTCCAACAATAGTGCCGTGGGACTATACAGCCTCCACTCATTTCCTCCTCATCTGTGCTGCCAGTTCTATATTGAATCCATGAGTGCATTGTGCAACATAAGCAACTCCTCTCCTCCTCCCATGTCTCACTGAAGTACATCTATTTTCTGTTGTAGCTGCTGATTAATCGGCTTGAGAGCAAAATGTCATCATCAATAGCATCAGGCAGATCTCAACCCCCTGGGGTGAGGGGTACAGTGGGAGTTCCATTAAACCCTGCCAAGCTCCATCTACCAACTCACTAACTACACTGACAGAAACAAACCATGTGGATGCATGCGCAACATCATCGGCATGCATGCCATATCAGATTGGCTCAGTTTTCTTCATGAATGACCTGAGGGAGCGTATATACCTGCAAAAGCCTCCAACAGTGCGTCTGTCAGAGTGTCAGAATCTGGAAAATTCCATTTCATACGCATCTGGGTAAGCCTGCATCCCTGATCCACTGTAAGTCTGGTACGTGTTTGCTACATCCCATATGCTTTGTGTAAAGCTTGGGTGAAACTTATTCTTTCAATGTGCCACACTGCATATGATGCACACTGGAGGAGGCAGAGGAGGTTCATCCTCCTTTTTGAGAGAGGAGAGGGAGATGAAAATAGTATATAACTAAGTAATTGATTGAAATAAACCTTTACCAATACTCAGTATCACTCTATACTTATATTAAATTCTGATTTAAAAAAGGTTTCAAATTTCATCTTCAATTCTTCACCACTGTATTGTAAAGAGAGTGACGAACTGGCGATAAAGGGTAGATAGATTCAAACAGGAGTAGCATTAGCTTATATAATGACTATACATGCAAATTGTAAACTACTGTTAAACACACTAAAAAATAAAAACATTTAGGCCTCGTCTTCACTGCTCTTGATCGACTGGATTCAACAACAGGCCTCAGAGCAGTGATGAAGCTAATCTCCCAACATGATAAAGTGAGTGAAACCCTCCCACAGACAGAAGAACTCATTAAAAACAAAGCAAATGTTAAGTGTTTTATAATTCCAGATTTTCATGGTTTTTGCCCCCCTTTTTTTAAATCAGAAGGTGTTGTATAACTGTAACACATTGGGTGCTGCGTCACCCCTCGTTGTACAGGCCTGAAGTGATTACGCACGAGGTTCATTCCCATCAGAGCCAGCAGTGATCGTTTTTTTTAAGAAATCTTGTCTATTATTTTACCGCTTAATAACCAATTACTGTAAACCAACATGACGACGTGGGTTGGTTTTCCTCCTGTTCGCCGTAATTTTTTGAGTCACACACTGAAGAGACCCTTAAATACCACCTATACTGAACAGGAAAGGAATCAACAATGCACTACTTCAGACAGAAAGCATCATGTTATTGGTCGAGATCCCTTTTAGGTTGTTTTTTTATAAAAACCAAATGGATGATAGCTTGACATGCACAAACAGAACATGACTTTTCTATATTATTGCTCTAAGCACTGTCGCAATACCACAGGTTTATTGTGTTTTTTTTTTCGTGGAGGAACTCATCAGCTGGTGAAGGCCAACCACGAGGCAGCCACCCCACGAGCCTTTCTTGGAATAGAACACATTAAAGAGGGATGAGCCGCCACTCAGGGAGGAGATTTGCTGTTTTCATACTGTAGGCTGAAATATCACCGCATGTCAGCACAATTGTGATTGGTCATCGTTTCACCCAGCTGTGACAAAAGAAAATCGGCTTAACAAGAAAAACCTTGCCTTCCAAAAAAAAAAAAAAAAAAAAAAAACGCTTCCCATCAGTCAGTTAACAATTTAATGTTCAACCACCAAGTAGAAAAAAAAATGTTGCACAACAGCTTTAATTAGGTGGAATTCCTGAACACACCTTGCTGTTTATTCTCTAACAACACTTCTTCCACAGTCTGTTCAGCCTGATGTAATCATTGGTGGTGCCAACTATGGCCTGGACTTATGGGAAATACTCGCAACATAATTCACAACTTCATGAAAATGTGTAAGTGAGTAATGTGATAACTAGGCTGTGTTTTTTTTCCCCCAATTTCCATGTAACATAATTTGGATTATTTGGAATGAGATCATAACCACCCAGGACAACACAGAAAAAAAAAGTTTTGTGCCGCATGGGAAAATTTCCTTTTTTGTGTTGGAACATTCCTCTGGCACATAAAAATGCAGGCTGAAACTGGAAGGCATAAAATGGACTCTGGAATATATGTTAAA
Source organism: Seriola aureovittata (assembly GCF_021018895.1). NCBI lineage: Eukaryota > Metazoa > Chordata > Actinopteri > Carangiformes > Carangidae > Seriola > Seriola aureovittata. Next base: position 20,968,014 of record NC_079368.1, read on the forward strand.
AAACTTTTGCAGGAATAAGACCAAACACAGCCTACAGTACATTTTGTAGCAGAATATGTATTGATATGCATCAGCCGTAGAGAACAATAAAAAATAAAAAAGTTCATGCATTTTTAAAAAAGGCAAAAAAAAAAAAATCTTTTTGCTTCATCAGATCCATCACCACATCACAGAAGGATAAAAGACTTAGGCTGGTTTTCCTTTAGCACTTATATTTCTTCTCTTTTAATTCCTGACTCCTCGTTACCATATCACACAATCTCCCATTTTTGCAATTTCAGCAGCTGCATTCAGCATTTATAATGTATCCCCATTACTGGTACGTTGAGAAGCAGTGTTTTGAAGCCTCCAAATGATTTCTTGTGGGAGCCTGATGAAAGCTCTCTCCTGTAAACTCCCAGTGATGACAAGCAGAATACTGATATCGAACTGTGGCTCAGTGCAGTTAAAACTCATTAGGTGGCTATTGTATTGGAACATTACCCGATGACAAAACTTCATACTTCTTTGTGTCGCGTGCTCGCAGAGAAAGTGTGCGTTTTGTGTGGTAAAAAGCCATTCTTAGTACACAATGTGAAGATTAACATTGTGTTTAACGTCATTTTGTTTTGGCTCATCCAGGATTGCAAGGTGTGTTGCCAGGAACGCCACCTGGAACAGGGAGCCTTGTGTGATTATGGAGAAAGCTGTGAAAGCTGCCAGGTACTGCAGCTACCATCTCCCTCAGCATATTGTTATGATGCCTGATTATGCTATGCCACTTTCAAAAGAAGTGTCTCCAACTTCTTCTGCAGCGCTGTCTCCTTCAGCATAGTGGTTCAAAACTAAGTGTTTTCCTTGCAACAGATTGAAATTAAATTCTTTTAATCAGCATATATGAAAGAAAAAAAAATTTCTGAAAGAAAAAAATAAATAAAATAAGAATGTCAGAATATTGCACATGTTTTTACTGAACCAAGAATAAGGAAATCAAATACCACACTGGAAAACATTTTTCTAAATTTATTAGACAGATTAAAAACTGAATCTGAGATTTTTTGATGTTTTTATATTATCCACTACCACCACGTCCACCTCCTCTGCCATCCACTTATGCGCTAAGTGAAAAAGTCAGCATGCAGTCCTGGTCTGACAACATGACTTAGTGTGATAAAAGTAGTAATATCTATTAATGCAATTTAGACAGAGCATCCATATTCTGCAGTTAAGGTTCAGGTTGTTCATAGAAGCTATACGGGCATAGATCGCACTCCCTAAATCTGTTAAGTAGGAAAAAAACAACCTAGCAGGACGTGGGACAAGCTCTGCTCTTTAACTGTTCTTCAAAAGCCAAAAGCCCTGTGGCGTCGCACTCTGTTCACTTCTGCGCAACCGGCAAAAGGGTGTGTTCACAACACTGTAGTTACTCTCAGCAGTCACAAATTCAGTTCAGATTTCAATCCAGAGAGAAAAGTTGGCCAGTGATGAATGAGTCCACAACAGTATCGACGTTCCTGTGAGGACGACAACAAATGTGGATTTCAGTGAAGTGTCATTTGTCATCTGTATGCGTTCACTGTTAAAACAGCATCAGTGAACAACAGCATTCGCTGCAGGCGAAGGCTAAAGACATCCCTCCTAATACACCTGTCCAGGCAGGATTCTAGTCTGTTTCCACATACAGTACAGTAGGGAGACTTAGTGAGTGGCCCATTCAGGTCGTATTAAACATACAGTAGGAACTAATAAATCTTTAACAAGAAAAGAATGAAGAAGCAGTTTCTTGGTCCAATGCCAAATTTCATTGAATTGTTGGGTTTTTCCAGACATGCTGCTAACTGACAAATAAAAAAACAAACAACAGACCAAACTAAGTAAAAAGGGAACATTCACAGAGGACATACCTCTGGGCTGGACAATCACTTTTCTTCTTTTTTAATAACTTTCAACAGTATCATGCATCAATATAAAAAAAGGAAATCCTTGGATACTTGCCAACATTTTTTCCCCAATTCAAGTGAGTAGTAAAATATTTAAAAATGCCATATGCCTCACTATGTTAACAATCCTGAATCCAGCGCTGAATGTAATCACTTGTTTGCCAGCCCAAGGCCAAGATTTTCACATTACTTTGATGGAAATGTTTCTAGTAGTTTTTGAGATATCCTGACAAAAATCATGAAAAAGGATTTCAAGGTCTGAAACAATGAATGCAGTTGTACAAAATGCAGGGAATAAATACATGTCTCCAGTATCCCACCATTTCTTTCGAAACACATCAGCATAATCATAATGTCCAGACCATTCCTCACCCCCCCCCCCCCTCTTTCCGCTAAGTCTAACAAGAGAAGCTTGGATGAAATGTGTTACCCTGGCTGGTGAGAATGACCGGGGTATTTGATTTTAGCCACAGTAACTGAGGTAATCAGAGGGTGGTGAGGAGTGCACAGCGGCAATTTCCGGAAAGGTCACCTTTCTAATGAGGAGCATTAGCCCACTCACCAGCCACAAAGGAGCTGAGAACCATTTTGTGGCACACAAGCAAGTGGTGGCTGGGAGCCGAGGTGCCTTCAGAGTGAGAGAGAGAGAGGGAGAGAGAGCTTTTCAGGTGATTTCTTCCTGTGGGTTAACCATAGCCTGAGCTATGGAAATAAAATGGATAATGGTGTGTTTCTTTAAAGCTTTAAAGCAGCTGAAGATGTTCTTCAGCCTAATGTCTGCTCTGTTCAAGGTGAATGTTTGACCCCATTCATGGTGGAAACTGTTAACTAGGCTGTTGACTTTATTTGAATATCCCGTCGAGGTCTTTTTCACTTTATAATTGACCCACTTGTGAGAAAAAAATCACTGCACTCGTGTAACAATAAGATGTTAGAAAACTGAAAGACTGCACAGTTAGGTCCAAGTATTTCATGATAAAGTCAAGCTCTGCTCTCCTTCATTTGGGGGAGATGTAACTGATCTACACTGTTGTTTCGTTAATATGCAGAGATCTTGTAGCACATCATCCATATACTGCGTGCACACGTTTTTATATATATATATATATATATATATATATATATATATATATATATAAATAAAAATTTAAAAAAAAAATGTTGTATAAAGTAAGATTTCTAGTCTTTTTTCTATTATAAAGCAGATCTAGGTTTTATATCAACACTGAAAGTATCAAAGTGTTCAGTCCACAGAGAAATGCACACAGTCTGTATTCACCGAACCATCAGGACTTCTATAACTTTGTGATGTCACAACAAAGCAGTCCCCCCCCCTACTCAGCCATGCCAAAAGCCCAACCCAACTGCACCCACCACCCAGCCTTGCAGGATTTGGTTTCTCTGTGTTTACCTGAAATCTGGTATATTTCTATTCAATCACTCACTAGTTGTTGCTAAAGCTCCAGAGAGAAGCCTGAGAGGAGATTACATTGAGATTATTATTATTATTATTATTATTATTATTATTATTTTTTTTTTACTTAAGACTACACATACATATATCTTCTTATGGATATCAAAACTTCAAATAAAACACTGGAAAATTGAAAAAAATCTTAAAAACTTACACTAAAGATAAAAGATACATGCAGTTGTTGGGAGATAGTTTTGGACATCACTCCACAGTTTTGTCATTTTCTGTGGGCTGGCAAGGGTTCACTCAACAGAAGAATAAATAGTCCAAACCTACAAGGTCTCAGTTAGTGGAGATGGGATAGTTCTGTTTGCTGCAGATTTACACTGATAAGACAGAAACATTTCAACAAATCCTGTCCAGCACAGCATCAAATGTTCTTTACAAACACACAAAAAAATGATATGCTTTGTGTCAGAATCAAACACATCATTCAGTGAAGCCACCAAGGGTATGAGGTTCCTTTCAAGAATCTGCGACAATCAATGGAAAGGTGAGCCATTTTGGCTGGTATCATTAATGTCAAGAGACTAGACCGAGAGTCAGCCCCTCAAACTTGAGTGGCAATCGGAGTGTAAACATTGCACCTGTCAGCTCATTACTGGGGCTTCAGTGTGGCAGCAAAGCTGTTTGCAGGATGGACGGCCGTTGCCTTGCAGCCAGGGTAAATACCTTGCCCTTCTGCTGTATTCCCAGGATTCATTATACTGCAAAGCAACACACAAGGAGCTGTCAGGAGTTACCAGTTCCATTACACACTAAATCCTTTAACAGGAGCTTTAACTTGTTGAATGAGACCAATATTGATTTAAGGCGGGTGGTGAGGTTTGGGAGCATTAGATGGGTTGATTCAAACCACTAAAGTTCTTGAAACAGACCTTTGAAAAAAACAGATCTCAGTGAATTATCCACACCTTCTCACTGATAAAGTAATTTCTGCTTTGCTACCATAACCGTAGGAGTTTTTCATCTATTTCTATTAATCCAAATCGCTCCTACTTCAAAGTTTCTTATTAACTGTGTTAAATAATGCGGCCCAATAAAAAGCAAATCCCTTTAATTGCAAGGCAGATAAGCTGCTTACCTCATCAGCAACAGAGCTGAGCTCAACCTGATGCAAGACTTTGTTTTCTTTTATTTACTATCCAGCTAATGAAGTGATTTACCCCAAGAGTGCAGTCACCCCCAGCCAAGACTGAGCTGTGTGTGCGCTTTATTTTAATTTAGTGTTTCTATGCGTTTTGGAAATTCATCATCATTTGATGTGTGCGAAACAGCAGACATTTGACAAACAATGAGGGTGGGGTGTGTTTGACTCGTTTACTGGGTCAGCAGTTGTGGAGTAGGACTGAGTCACATGTCTCTGGGATAACTAACGGCTAAACACAGAGTGGACGCTGAAGCAGAACTCGACACTCAGGAGGTAAAGTAACAGTCTTTACTTTGAAATATATTTGCAACCAAACATGTAGAGGAAAGGGTAGGACTCTAACACAAACAGACAAACAGAATGAAGGGAACACTGAGACTAAATGCACTGGGGCAAGGGAGATAATGACACACAGGTGCAAGACATTAGGGCTGGTGCAAGACATTAGGGCGGGGTCAAGTAATCACACAGGAGGGCAGGATGTATAGGGGCCTGGAATGAGCAGGAGGTGAGTATCAAAATAAAACAGGAAACACGCTTTGAAGCATGAGGGAAGAAGACAAAAGGAACTTAACTGACAAGATGTGTAACATTGTGGGATTTTTTAGAAAAAAGGTAGAGTGCATGTGCTATCCAAATACTTTGTTGTTCCACTGTCAGAATTTTTTTACTTAGATAAACTACCACAGCACCTGTACCAAACTTGTAGCCTACATGCTAGCAAGGGCTGAAACTTTGTGGAGATGGTTATCCACTACTAACAGAGGAGGAATATGCTTTCCAAGTTTCTTATTTGCATGTTGTGTGTTCTAAGCTGGCTTGGTAATGTTAGCCACTGGTAAGCCTACATTCAGGGGTTAACTGGTCTTGGAGGGTGTGTGAACCATAAAGTTTCATTTGGCAGACTTCTGGAACCTGGTGCACAGCTAGCTGAGGCTAACATTAAGCTAGCTGTTGATGGTCAGTGAATAACTCCAAAAATGTTGGCTGGCTGCTTGGTAAACCACTATGTTTTTTTGAGTAACAAAAAAAGTACTACAAGCAATTGCCTTCAAGTAAAAACAAGTAAAGCAGTGCAATTACTTCATCAGTGAGTAATATTTAATGAGGTAGCTAACGTTAGCCACTGTAGCAATACATTCAGGAGGCACCTGGGATTACTGGGAAACCAAACCAAAAGTACGTTTTACATTTGTTTAATGTGTTTTCTGAAAATTCATTGCAGTAGTGACATTTTTGACCTGACATTTCCTTGAAGGCATATACATTTTTAATTTATATATGTAGTTTTGTTTGTTTTGTTTTTTTAAAGAACTTCTGTTTGCTTGGTTTGATTGTCTCAAAGAAGAGCTTGTTTTTTTTTTTTTTCCAATTTAGTCTAATGCAAAAAAAAAAAAAAAAAAAAAATTCTGTGATGATTTTTATGGTGAGCAATAAGTACAGCTGTAGCTGCTCTGTTGACAAACAAGCTACTCCAGTGACAAAGGGCTCCTTAAAACCATAAACCTTTTTTATATATCCATTTATATTCACATAAATGTTATATAAATTCCATTTTCCACTGTGTGTAAGAGTTGTACAGTAGCTGTGTGTTGTTCCTCCTGGAGGCATGTCTTTATATCACTGAAGAGCCATTTTCCCCATTCTAAGAGTGCAACTCTCCCAGGGGAATAAGGGAATCTTTTGTGTGCCTGTGATTTATGATCCTACAATGTCTTGCCTTGAAGGAAAACTGACAAATTTCTGCAATAATTGAGTTAAATGATGGTTTTGTCTCTTTTTTAATTGATCATGTTACCCATAGTTCTTTGAGCGCACAAAGTATATTATGTGAGTGTCAGCAGGATGTGCCACAGGAAGGTGTGTTTATGTGCTTGCTTTGTGTGAATGGGAATTGCTGATGCGTGCAGATAGCCGAGTTTAAATTGTCCGTGGCGACATTATGAAGACCTAAGTGTTATATAAATGCAGTTTAGAATTAGACATGCATTGATTTTGGATATACTTTGCTTTCATTGACAATTATTCGTCAATAAAAAAAACTGCAATAAACAGCAAGATCTAGGACCTTTCAGAACTCGATATTCCCCTCTATATCTTGGGATTTTTTGCAGTTGAGTATCATTCACCCTTGACATCTCTGCAAGCGCTTCAAATTCACCCCGTCTGGCGGCCATAACGGGCACTATTCTGATTAGGAAATGATCAATGCCATAAGAGAAATTCTCCATATGCCACAGATCATTAGTTGACTCTCCCTGTGCGCATAAACGTGCCAGGACATGTCTTTGAATCCATCACTCTCGACGTTCCCAATGATCATGTCTCAGGTCTGTGACGTTCTCCCTCTGGCCTTTGTGAGAGGAAATATACACAGTGGCACAGGGTATGAGATAGCTCATGGGATGCGTTCGATGGCGTCAGTTGATTCACATCTTTGTCAAACCTGCAATTATTGTTTATGTTATTTCTGACAGTAATATCAGGTGCTCGCAGGGTGAGCATGTCAGATTCCTGCCACACACACTTTAGACCACAATACCTTTCTCTGTCAAGCAACTGCATCAAAATGATAAACACGCTTCATCTGTTGCTAACATTCACATAAGATAAATGCTGTGCAGTTATAGCCAGGGGAAGAAATGATTTAAAATTCATAGATACTGCCAGTGTTACACATTTTAAGGGCAAAGCGGCACTTATTCTGTAAATTACGGATGAGGTTTACTGCTAGTTTACAGATGAATAGGGTCATGTTGAGGTCAGGAGGGGGCAAGTAGCCGCTGTGTTGGATTGTTTGAGAACTACAGTACAATAGTGTTGGGAGCAGTGATAAGCACTGACCAGTGAACCCCTAATATTAATTTTCTCAAGATCAACCAGCAGCAGCCACCAGTTACTCCATGGACGTAGCTTAGCATTTTAATCAGTAATCATGCCTTTGGGATGAAGAAAGTGTCCCAGATTCAGAGGGCCTCTGGCTGACAGATCAATTTGACGTTATATTATTAGTGGAGGCCTCACAGGATTTTGAAAGCAGTCTTTAATCCAGTGTGCTACAAGGAGAGAGAGAGAGTGCAATGAGAAGCACAGCAAAAAGGTCTCACACCAGAGAGGATGGGGGCAATCAAGACATTTAAGCCAGTCAGCTGGTCCCCTTTGAGAGAATGAGGTTGTTGTATGATGCTCCGCATAAAATCCCACACACCAAATTGTCCTGAACCAGGAAAGTTAATATTCGAGTTACTGAAGTTGCTTTCTTATGCAAACTACTTCCTTTTGTCATTTTAATTTAACAGATAAGCTTTACAAAGTGCCTTCATTTACAATATAGTTGACTCTTTTATGTTAGACCAAGAATTGCTGTTTGGAACTAATCTATTTTGTACCTTTTTAAAAACGCTATATCATAGAGGAGGGATTAGACCTGTCACGTTGACTATAATGGAAAACCTCTATGTGTTTTTACAAACACCATTATGTCCTTCCATTACAAGGAAGGACAGATATGTGTGTCCTATTTGTGTAAATGCATAGCCTGGCTGCTTTAATTACTTTCTGTCAGTATTTGGTGTGGTGATTGCGGTCAGCCCGTAAGGAGTCATTTGCTCTGTTCTCTTGATTTGCTATTGAGCACACCTGTTAGTGCAAATGAGGGCAATGAAGCACAGCTGTGAGCTACAAAGGAAATCCACATTGACTGAAATCTTTACACCTTTCACCGTTTTGGGGAAACTGCCCTGCAAGTTTAAGATTAAGTTTGACACAATTCATTTTTCATTTACTCATTTGGCAGACACTTTTATCCAAAGGAAATCACTAAAGCTTCACTGTTAATCGGTAGATCCCTCATGTAAAAACACTTTAAAAAAAACACTGAATCCATATTTTAAATAGTAGTTAATTAGTCACTGCTGGCTTAAAGTTGCAGGAATCAATACTTTTAAAATTAACAATGGATCAAATTACTATGTGTAAGATGACACTGAGTGTCACAGAGAATTGTCACCCAACTCTGCAGCACTCTGTGGAGCTGTTTGAGTGTTTTAGCTTTAGGTTTCAGCTTTCTGTTTCAGGCTTCAAACTGCTGCTTTCATCAACCCTCCCAGCTGTTTTTAGTTGAAAGCTCTGATAAACGTACTTACACTACCTGCCCAGTACCAAATATCAGACAAACATGGTGATTAGATAGGCCAAAAATACATTGTTCTCTTATAACACTGTCTACTTTTAACACACTCAACTAAATTTATCTTTCATAAATATAAAATGTTTTATGGTGTGTTGTTTACAACAGTATCTGATATACAAAAGTTTATTTTAATTCTTGTTGATGTTAATGCAGCATTTAACACAGCAGTACTCTGGAATGGTGCACTGGGTTGGCATTTAACGCAGGGCCTTGTACTAAACTGGTTCATCATTTTTTTTTTTTTTTTAACAAGAGCAGTTGCTTATGTGGAAAACACATTATACCCAGCTTGCAGGGTCGTTATACAGTACTTGGGTCCAGTCAGTGTCTTGGACTCTGCCACTGTCAGATGGTGACTCATATTTTTTATGCCCGCAAATAACTTTCTCCAACTGATCTGAATTGGAATTAGCTGTGTGCAGCCCATTAGGAAGTTGTTGATTGGGTGTATTGATGAAACCTTTTAAAGAAAATATTCATAAGTTGAAAAGAACTTTTCCTCTAAGGACATTGGACCACAGCAGCTGATAAATTCTTTTAGAAACACAGATCCCTGCAATTTTCATTAGTTTTCAGATGGCTACACCATGATTTATGATCAGACCATTAAAAAAAGAAGTGCAACGGCTGTGCAGTAAATTAAGCTCAAATTTGCTTCCGCATACACTCTTCAAACCAGGTGAGGATTCTCAGTTATTCAGGTAACGAGGTATAAAGAAGTAGATCATGGAAAGCAGCTAAACCTGGTGGGGATTGATTTTTTTTCACAACATCTTAAAGACCAAGTAGGGTCAAGTATAGTTATAAAAGACATTTTGAAGCAATAAAAACAAATCTAAAGATGCTTTTCATGTTTGCAAATACAAACATAGGGAAAGAGACCAGCTCAGTTTTATATGCAGAGACATCATTGTGGGGCTTTTGGCCACACCCACCTGGCTAAAGAGTTCAATGAAGACACACTCTGTCTCTCATTTACCTTCTTCTGATTGGTCAGTGCTGACTGATTGGTCTCCTTTTTAAGCCACTGAAGGCACATGGTCTGTAAACTGAGCTGGCTTAGAACTGAAACGGTCACGTCATTCCACTTATTCACCTTATGCACATGGAAATACATTCACCTTTTATGTTTATTTGCCTGTTTGCAGTCCCCGTGCACACCGTAAACAGGATTCATAATCATGCGTGTTAGCAGACCGCAGTTTGCCAGTCCAAACAATTTTGTTGTGCTTTGCAAGTTTGTCATCACAAGTTGCTGTTTGGTTTATTTAAAAAGGCTTCCAGTTGGGGAGACCCTGTCATTTTCTCCTCTGCAGTTTATTCACACCTTGATGTCACACGAGTCATTAACCGAGGTTTGATGACTGATGTTGGTATTAACTTGAGGCGGACCGGAAGAAGCTGTATTTGAAATTTAAATCAACATCCAGGCCATCCTCATGCCTGGATCCCTGAACTTCCCGAATATTCCAGTTATAATCTCGAAGAAATTGGTCTCAGATGTCCTGCAGCTGACACAGATTTTTAATTATGATTTTATCTCAGTAATTTTATCAACTGTGGGAGCACAACACACACAACATTAGATCCGCTACTATCTTCAATTTCTTTCATTTCTTTGCTACCTGTTACACTTGCTGATGCCTTTTTTTTTTTTTTTTAAATCTCTCTCTGCTTTAACAAATGAACCAGTTATTTTTAAATAAATGTGTAACAACTCTGTGGCCAAGTAATAAAATAAGTGTTTCTGCTCCAAGTTGATAAAATCTGTAACAGTTGTTGTTTTTAAGCTCTGGCGCTCGCTGCGTCGCATCTTCTTCCAGGGAAAAATTCCCTGGTGCAGAGGGAGTGAAGCGTTTTATATGAATGGCTGCTGCAGAGATGATTGAAGCAATGAACTTAATTAAACTCAGTTGTGACATCGTAAAATTGTCATGTCATATTGTGTAACAATAGACACGGTAATAGGAAAAATATATACTATAAAACAACAAAATGGACCCAGATGTGCAACATGTATTGCAACAGCTGTTTTAAACTGTGATGATAGGTTTTAGGGTGACTCTTTTCTCAAGACTTCTCTCCAGATATAATTTTCTATACACTGCTTAAGGCCATGATGGTTCTGTTTGTTGCTTCACAGTGTCTACAAATAGTATTCATCCCAGCTGGACTTCCTGGTTTGTTCTTTAAAGAGCATGAAGTCACAGCAGCTACCATTAGGTTTTTTTTGGCACTGATCAAGATAAAAAGATGGGTTTTTTTTTCAAGTCAAAGTGAAAACAAAATGATCGAAAATAAGGATAAGCATAAAACAGAAAATGTTTGATTGCTCCAGTATTCACCCCTGTTTTTTTCCCCCATCGTTCTTTCTGAATCTGAGTAGAGTCGTACGGGGACTGTGGGTGAAAAGTCTAGCCAAAAATCTGGATTGTAGTTGCTGTTTTGAAGCCATGGTGTTGTGTTGGTTGTTTTCGGCTTTGCTGGAAAATACAACCTCGCCCAAGCCACACTTGTTTTGCAGACTGCAGCAGGCTCACCAGAATTTTTCTGTATGTTGCTGCATTAATTTTTCAATACACTTTCAACCCTCTTCAAGGGCCTGCACCAGAAAAGCATCCCCTATATTTTCACCACCTCATTTTGTTTTTGGTGTTTGTGTCATTTGCGATCGCCAAACACAGCATTTAATATATAGCCCTACCATTTGGAAAGGTAACTATGATTGAAGGCAAAACAATCTATCATAGTTTAGATGATTTTATATTGCGACATTAAAATCTAACCTCATGAGGTATTTCTTTAATTGGGAGAAAAGTTCAACTTCATGGATAAAATTGTTTGTGGATCTTCCAGCAAATTAAATACCTGACAAATCAAGGTCGTTCATCACATTGATGCAAAAAACATCCTGCGCAATATTTTTGCAATATTGCCCATGGCCGAATACACCCACAGATTTTAAAATGTGTCTCTACTATCTCACATATATTGTCAACCCAAATGACCAAAACACCACATTTTGAGCTTTTATTTTCTCCCAAGACTGGCCATCTCTTTGCTGTTCTGTCTTAAAAGCTGCAACTGGTGAACCATCTTACATAATAGTTGTTGTCTTTACAGTGTGTGCTTTTCTCAGACAAGGAACATTTTGACTTATCATGGTAGGAAGAGCAAGGGTGTTACTAACAGCATTAACCATGGCTCTGTCTTGAATGTCCCAGTGAGCCTTGACAGTGAACCAGCACAACACAACACAGGGATCCTGAAGCTGAAGCAGCTAAATGAAGATGAGTCATCTCTTAATTTTGTTTTGTACATCTGTTCTTTTCTAAACATGTCCATGTCTACTGTGGAAAAAGGCCTATTGCATTTTACAGCAGGAAATTGACCAAAGTACTTGGACCTCTCAGATACAGGTTTGCGCTTTCTGTCTCTTTTTTGATTATAAAGCATGACTAGGTTCTATATTAATACTGTGAGTTTCACACCCCCAGGCCACAGAAAAATGAACACAGCCTGTATTCACAAACTGAGCTTTAAAACAGGCCGTCAGGACTTCCGTAACTTTGTGATGTCACAACAACAGCAGTCGCCACTCTCAGCTATTCCCGCCCACCTGGACCCACAATCCAATCACACGTCACACCTTGATTACACCCAGGTGATCTCTGTTTACAATTAGATGGACAAATTATGATTTAGATACATCCCTTTAACAATGTGAGCCAACTTTCTTATTTTGTTAGACCTATTTTAGTTTTTGCACTGTCATGCAATGAGAGAATCATCTCTCAGTTCAGTGAAAGGGTATGTGCCATTTCCCTTTATGCTATTTTATAGGCTTTAGAAAAAAAAAAAAACTTTTGGGTTTCTACAATATGCTCCAAGGGATAAAGAAGTCATGTTGTCACATTTTCAGCACTCCTTATAAAGTATGACAAACATGTGACAAGCGGAGTCACGCATCATTCCCCCAACACGCTCAAGAGATGTGACAAAAGTACTTTGAAAAGTGCTCTGTTTTATTTAGCTCAGCGTGAACACATTCGGGACTTATTTTGAAAGTTTTGTCGGAATATTCAAACTAAGATGGTAAGCTTGTGATACCTAATGGCTCTGTTCCAAAAAGCAGCGGAGCAATTTCAATAGGAAACCACTAAGCACAAGCATGAAACCTGAAATCCTGTGTTGCTGGTGAAACATACAACTTCATTCATGTATTAAAAAAAAAAATCAGGTGATGCAAAGCAGCTTACTATAGGTTTGTTCAGAGGAGGTTATTATGTCTACTGTGTGCTCCTCTGAAGTGATGCAATGTGGCCACTTAATCACACGTCAACATGTGCACATTTCAGTGACAAAGAACAGCTCCAACACCTTGTTAGCGGTCTCAGGGTGCCCATGCCCACTTGTCATAATTACCACCTCGAGTGCCACTGATTGGAAGCTATTGAAACTGAACTGGATCCCTTTTTTCCCACCCAAGTCTTGTCTGCTGCAGTGGTTACTCACCTCCTAGTTTTTTTTTTTTTTTGTTTGTTTTTTTTTTCATCATCAAAAGAATGGGGAAGGTGCATGCCAGACCTGTGACTGTAGCTAAGCAGCTGTGCTAATCACAAAGCATATGCAATGTGATTAGTGAGTAATGTTTATATTTGTGCACAATGAGTGCCAACCACATCTATGACACAACTCCGAGATGTTGTGAGCTTCCTCCCCAATTTATGAGCCTTTTGAAAAATCAAGTTGGTCCCATACTGTGCCACGCAGAGCTTAAACAAAATTGGTGTAATTTCTTAACATTAGAAGTTGTTGTATAATTGCTAACAGCAAGATTTGTATTACAGATATGAAGGGCTGTGTAACTTTAGGCTTGAAGGACCAAAACAAATTTTACTGTTCTTCCTTGAGCTGAATATTCTTTTCACAAGTACACCAATCTGACAGTGGACAGAAAAGTCACAGTTCGACCATCTGTGTCCTCTTTATATGGCAGACTGGAACTAGGAAAAGAGATCATTATTCTCTCATATTAGCTTCACTGCACTGGCTGTCTGTAAAATCTAGAATAGAATTTTAAAATCTTCCTCCTCATCGCCTACAAAGTCCTTAATGGTCAGGCACTATCATATCTTAAAGAGCTCCTAGTGCCCTGTTACCCCACTAAAACACTGCGCTCTCAGAATGCAAGCTCACCTTTTCTTCCTAGAGTCTCCACTATAAATAGGAGGCGGATGGTTCCTGTGGAAGGCTGCAGTTGAAAAGTCAAAAGAATCTCCATTCCTAACCACTTTTCCTTGACTTCCATTGAAAACGTCATGAGGCAATAAATACTTCTTTCCTAACCAATCATGGAACCCATTGGAACTCATACAATCATTTCCATCAGTTTTGCTTCATGCATGAAACAGTTTCTCTGTTGTTTCTACATTTATGTTGGTCTGGCATGGTAAAACTACAATGGTGCGTCGTTTTACATGTTGCTGCAGTAAGGAACTGTGGGACAGAATTATCTCCTTTCCCTTCTTAAAGGAAGGTCCAGTGTTTCCTATGCTAAAGGAAATAAGATAGGAAGCATTGAATCGCCTTTCCTTATCACTTAGAGAATGGGACCAGCTCTTATCATGGCTGCCACTTAAATACTTCCAGGTCATTTCACTGTTAGGAATCTTCCTAGGCAAAAAAGACTTTTCAACTGCAGCCCTGCACTGATGCACTGAGCTCCACTCAGTTCGGTGTAGTAAGAGGAGCCATATGGCTTCTGAGCAAAACAAGTACATACATGGATTTCATGAATTAATACATCTTAACAGATCTGGGTTCAAATATTTGGAGTTGGTGGCGTGTTGGAAGAGAAGTTGATTTTTAAGCTGCCAATATTTACAACTTTATAATTATCCACAGATCAAGCAACTTTGTTTCTGTTTTTACTTCGATAGGGCAGTTAATAAGTGACAGCTGAGGGACATTTTTATGAAGCTCACAGTTCCCTTACCATTCATCTACCATCATATAACACTATGGCTTTGTTAACCGCCCAATACCCAAGCCACAACACAAAAAAGGATGCTGCATTTAAACAGCTACATATAGAGCTAAAGGTGTCTGTGACCTCCACTCTACATAGCACAGGGATCACTCAGGATGTTGTATGAACCAGAGCTTGTGCTGGTCAGAGTCTGTCATCTTCTATACTTTCACAACATGTTATGAAATGATGGAGCAACATTAAGAGGAGTACATAATGTGTTGGCTCACCGTAGGGCAGAGGCAGCCTCCTCCTCATCCCAGGAGGAAGCAAGAGAGAGAGAGGATGCTTGAAACGGGGTATAAAATTGTGATCTGTTAAGTGTACTGTATATCCTCCCACCATTATTTAATGTACAGTACTGGAAGTCAGCCACTTATGGAGTGATTTCTAGCACATTTCCTGTGCGAGGCCTGATTACTGAAGGGAATCTACACACAGCTGAACACCATTAAGTGAGAGGCTGCGATTAAAATTCACATTAGTTTGTTAGCGAGAGTGGCATTCTTGAAAAACAATTGTGCATGGGGTTACAAAAGGGTGGCAAAGAAAAGTGGCATGATGGACCCATTACTTTTGTAAATTGTCAGTACAACTTATTGGTTATGCAAGTGAAGTCCTATACAGAAATGTAACATATACTGTATGTTCCTATATCAAGAGCAATGTTGCAATATATGTCACGTATAAGGGATATATTATTATCGCATTTATACATCCTGTAGAGGTTTATAACATGACATACTGATTAAATGTAGATATATAAAAAAATATGATTTTTTAAATATGGTATAACAAACAGATGATACTGTATATTTAATTTATGAATGCAAGTTTATTAAAACGACATACACAAAACAATTCTATATGCTTAAGTGTATGTAGATGAGATATGTCTACAATATAAACATACATACATAAAAATATTTGTATGTTAACTCAGGCAACGCATCAACTTTGTTCAAGTTCCACTTTCCCATTTTCATGTCTGTACATTGACTTTTTATCCCAGGTAGCACAGATGGTACCCTTTCTATTTACAATGGTTATGTAACTGTCCGTGGCCCTTACACCCTGTTTCTGTGACCTGTCTGGTCACCCTTGCGAGAAGATGGCTGGATCAATTAAGTTGTCTGAATCAGATGTTATTGAAACCTGTTAAACTCCAGCATATGTCCGTTGTACAGTAAAAATGTACTGACATCAAGGAGCAGAAATGGTAAGGCAGCAAACAGTGTTTGAAAAAGTCACAGTGTGGGCAATGCCCTGCACAGAACCAAAGAAAATGTTTGAAAGGAATAAAAGGACCAAATAGTCACAATCATTTTCAGTCGAGAGGCTTATATGTCACATGTATCCTGCATTTATATGAACATCAATCAAACATTACTGGCTGCTAGATTTGGGGCAGAATTGTTAACTTTTCCAACGTTGCATTGTACATAAACTGACAGCCCTAGAAAATGCACATTTTAAAAGCTTACCACAATGCATCAGTGCAATTCAGTGAGAAGATTGCTTGTTATTAAACCTGTAATGACTTGAATTTTAATTTAAAAATGTGAAATTTTGATTCATCACTTGAAAAGTTTAGAGATAGAATTGGCATTTTGTGACTTATGCACATCTTTGAAGAGGAAAAACTTAGCTGCATTTCAGTCTTTTGTTGAAAGTACTGCATATACATTATAATAGAACTTCCATGCAAAAACTGTGCAGACCTAAAGACCTTCCTACAATGGAGAAAAAAAAAACAGGTGAAAAACCTTTTTTACAAACTTCTATAAAAGTTCAGGTGGTTATATGATAAATCCCTGAACGTTAGTACTTGATGGATCTTTCCCTTTGCTACATTTTCTGTATTACATCAATTTAATTCTTTTGCTTTCAACTGAGAAAAGGTGAACGTAAATAGGGCTGTCATCTGGACATTTAAAAATGATATGTAAAATAAAAAAAAAATCTCCCATGGACCAATTACAAAGCACTGAAAAGGGTACGTTGTCCATTATATTTTACGGGCTAATTTTAAGAAACTGATAATTACTCACTGATTCATACCTAAGACCAAATGTTCCTGTCACTCTTGATGTTCACATTAGCACCTTTGACATACAGCACATGACTTCAGCCTGTCATTTATAAATCATTAGTGCAATTGAGATCAGACTGCAGTTTAACTACCGCTGCAATAGCCACATATGTTGTTCTTAAATTACTGATTACTGAACCTAATTAGTGGCTTGTAATCTAAAGAACAATTGAATACATTTGTTACTGGCAGTTTAACAGCTGTTGTCAGTTATAAAGCCGTCACTGTCAACAGTGTCTGTGGGGAGGCTGACTGACAGCGTGCAGGCTGTAAGGAATGAAGGTCATTTAGCTCACAACTACTTAATATCTTCTTTGTGGCCGTGAGGGCGAGTATCCTGTTATTCTATGGATGACTTTGTGAAGGGTAACCACTTTAGGTATTGTATTTTACCCTGGCTGTTTGCTCTGGAGGTCTTTTTCCACATACAGTACATTGTACCATCAATTTCTCCGTGTTCTCCCTGTGGGATGAAGTATTGATCTTTCTACATTACATTACCAAACTGACGCAAGGTAAACTCACAAGTGAAAGAGAGTGAGAGAGGGGGGGGGGGGGGGGGGGGGGTTACCCTTTTTCAGTAAGTGAGGAGTTATATTATGCTCATTATAATAGTGATTTTTGCCTGAGACTATCAGCACAAGCTCATAAATTGTGTCTACTGTATTCCAGCTCTAAAACTGCTCTCTTTGTTACCTCTCGCATCTGACTGATGCAGGATATATTATTCAAACATACAGTGCCCTTTCATTTTTCCCAACTTTATCCCTAACCAGTGATTATTTTTAATGATAGAGGTGCAGTTTGGTCCCAGGAACCCTGATGACAACATCACATGACTAGAGGTGAGCTCGAGCAAACCTATATAAACGTCCTTCCTGGCAAACACCCATAAAAACCTTCAGTGAGTGCAATTAGATTGAGACTATATATCAACATGTACGGGCCAGATCAATAAAAGTGACATGCATGTATATATAGCTATAGCCAGGCGGGAAGGGTGGCAGCACCTTTTATATTGTGATTCATTAAGCCATTAATGAGGCATTTTACAACATGTCAGCTTGGCGATGATTGACGAGGCTTTATTTATTCAGACCTGTACAGTGTGATTTTTTTTTTTTTTTTTCCCAGATCCTGATTCCCCACTGTGAAATGCCTTTATCATGGCTGGAGGAGAAAGACAAAAGAATCAGTAAGGACTAGCCACTGCATAAAGCACTTAATCACAGCCTATGCTAAAACAGTAAACTATATGGAGGAGACACTGTGGCAGAATCTTGAGAGAGATATTCCACTGTAGCCATCAAAATTAATAACTCTAATCTGTGTGAAATTGGACACATTTATTCAAAGGTATCAGATATAAAGCTTTCCCCCTCAAGTGCTTTTGATTCATCATAAAAGGGCTAAGGCCTTTAATATGCCTTTGTATTCGACTGATAATGAGTATAAAAATAATGTAATAGGGCCTTTTATGCACGATTAAGTCTTTGGAAATGGATTTGTGGTTAAGAGCTATGATTTCAATTCATTTCAGAGCACAGCGTAAAGGTAAGTCAGCAATCACCACACGCAAGACAAAATGAAGGGTAATGAGAGACAGGGCGAAGAGGGGGAACTGTCTTCGTCTTCAGGCACTGAGACAAGCTGCCTGACAGTGCTGACATTCGATCCCCACCGCACCTGATAGGGCAAAATTCATCGAGCAGAGTGAGTGCACCAAATCCAAACTGTATCAAGCAATGGAACCAAGGTAGCTGGGGGTGGGGAGAAGTTGTGGTGGTGGTGGGGATTAGAAACTGGAGACAAGGTAAAATTGATTGTGCATTTGTTGAGACGAGGCAGGGCCCAGGCTTCGGCAAATGCCAAGAAATCTCGAAGCCGCGCACGGGGGGGGGTTAGTGTATCGGTCCATTCGAGCACTGTTCACTTGATGGAGGAAAATGGCATGTCGGTGAATGGAGTTGTGATTATAGCACAGCGGATTGTGACAGGAGTTCTTCATTACACAAATTGCCTCTTGTTATCCAACATTTGGGTCGATACTGCAACACAGCCTCATTCTCAGGAAATATGCCTGCTTTTTTGAATCAAACACTGAGGCTTATATCTTAGGAATTTACACTCTCATAAATAATGCAGTCCTCTGACTTTTCAGCCTACAAGTCGGAGTGTGTCCACACTGTGCTCAAATATAATCATATGTATATTATAATAATAATAAGGGATATTAAAGAATGGGGGCTGTTGCACTCAGGAAAGGTGATAGCAATGATTTATTTGTTGCACGATAAGAAGAAGAACCAGAACCTGGCTTTTCAGGGAAACGCACATTTGAAAACTACAGCGCACAGTCTAACAGTGCTTATATAGCACAGCAACAGCCTTTTTGGCATCATGCATATTATATATGTTGCTTTTATGTTCCCATCAATACATGCATGCATAGAGGCACATTTAGGCATTTCTTGTGCTGTACATATCTGGGTACAACACTTAATATTTCATGCATGGCTTAAGTTACCCAGAGAGACTGCAGGCCCAATCCACAGGGCGCCTTTTTGCAACCGACTTAATACTAGAACTGACAGAGATGTTGTACATTGAGCAGTTTTAAATGGAGAAACTAATTAATATTAAAAAATATTAAAGCCTTACCTAATCTAATTTAATAAAATGTCTATTTCTAACTGGTTGGTTGCAATGTCTGTTTGCCAACTAGTGTTGATCACTGTCTATAAATACTTGAGTCATGTTTATTTGTTTTAAATAATGTCACATATCCATACAGCCCTCGGAGGAGTAGTTATGGACTAAAATCCTCTGCCGCCTGAGATTCAGTAATTTAACCTGTGCCAAAGCTCACTGTATGTAGTACTTCCTGGATTTACTGTAAGCAGAGAAATAATGAAGTCCTATGTTGATTCATTACTTCATTAAACCTTCGAGAAACAAAATGGATGACTGCTAACTATGCATTTACAATTCAGCGGCCTGACACTGAAGTGTAATTGGAAAATGCATGAGCTGTATTAAATGTCTTCAGAATGAATGCAGTGATTTACTGCGAAAACTCTACATAATTCTCCCCGTGTACAGTCTGATCCATGATGTAATTTTGTGAAACATCTATTCACTAAAACAGAATTTTCTGTTTCAAGGAGAATACTTGACTGTATTGATCACAAAGCTCTTACACGACAAGGCTGAAAGATCCAGAGAAGACTGACACTCTGAAGAGTTAGCACAGCGTTTGATCTTGAAGATTTCCAAAATGTGTGAGTACAGTGGTAGCTATTGCAGAAATCCTCCGTGCACTTATCTTCAACAGACCCTGCAATCCTACCGCATATTGTCAATTGTTGGATCTTGAACAACAGAGTGAAATTATTGTCATTATAAGATGAAATAGCTTCTCAGCTGGTAAGTTACTGGCGTTCTATTGTAATTTCAGATGACAGCTCCCTTTTTAATGGACTGCGATGGCAATGACAGTTTAGCAAACACGGAGTGAAAAGTAGCTACTTATGTCATTCTGAACTGGTGCATTAGCTCTCGTAGCATTTGCTCGATTGGTGCATTTCCACCTGAAATCCGTGTAAAACCTTTGTTTAAACCCTGCTACCATCTATTTCAAGCTTCCTGCTTTTAAGTTCTGTGGACACTGTGTAGATATTAGAACGGTGATGATATGGAGCATTAAAGGTACTCTGTGGATTGTGTCTGTCCTTGAGTCTATCTTTCTACACACACACACACACACACACACACTGAATGCATTGCTTTCCTCAAAACATTTGCTTTCCCAGCTTTTCTTGTCATTGGTAAATTTTTCTTTGAAAGTTGCTGGCAGTAACATGCCATCAGTGGAATAGCATTAAACTGAGGGATGTCAAAGCTTCTTTTTTCTTTCATGTTTGTGTGCACTCCGCATTTGCATTACTGGCCTCTGCAGTGGAAAGGAATGTGTATGCTTGTGCATATTAGGATTGGGCTCTGATAGTAATATTCCAGCAACAAATAATATGGGATGCTGCCAATTAACATTAATTCAGTGACAGCTAAAATGAAACTTGTTGTCTGTTAAATGTGCTCTCTGCAAGCCAGTGTCAGCCAAAGATTCTTTGCAACACTACTATGACATTTAGTGCAGTAAGACCAACAGAGTGATGACTCTTCTCTAGAAGTTGATCTAACTGAGCTAAACTTTCAATATCATATCAATATCTTCAGCTTATCAACTTAATGGTACTGCATCGGGATTCAGATCAATCAAAAAATTCAGTATTTGATTCAGATACAGATTCAATAAAATGCTATCAAACCCCAATACATCCTTGTTCGCATGCTAGTAGAGCACAAGATACAGACAAAATGAGGACATGTTCATCAAAACCTTGCTCCATAGTGCCACTTGTGATCAAAAACTGTTGGTGCAATTTGAATTTCAATTAATTTGGAAGAGTACTAAAGTGTCAACAAAGCTGTCAAATAAATACAGTGCATAGAAAATTCAATATTCCTTTTTAAAATATAGAGGAGTAAAATGGAAATACACAAGTAAAATGCAATGCCTTAAAACTGTACTTGGAGGAACTATTTGTAAGTTTTGCTATTGCTACATAGCATTAGCATTAGTGTTAACAGCTGTTTACTTACCAGTCTATAAGAAACGTTGCGAGTTCAGCATCAAACGGGATTCCTTTACTCGCCAAGAGTTGTCTCCAGTGGTGGAAAGCAATACCAATGTTAACTCTCGTTTCTATCATGTCTTGACTTCTACTGAAGTCAGAATGCTAACCAGCCAGCCCTGGTCCATCTTGTCAGTTTATAGTAGTTACTCAATGTTGCCTCCAATCTGCCATGAAGACGTAGCACTGCTAAGAGGGTGTATTATAATCTTTTGTCTTGTAAACGTAACAATGGCTGAAACTCTTTTCAAGTGACAATCGCCACCACCCGCTCTCGACAAGAAACCACACACTACAGATTTTGAGTGAAAGTTTCATTTCATGAGGACTAAACTACAGGATGTGTTTACTGAATCAACATCTTTGTACGTCCTCAGAGTAGATAGAAGGATAGATTAGCAAACAGATGCACGCAGATTTGATTTTCAAAATTTAGCTGTAACAGATTAGCCATTATTGAATGCATGCCTAAGTACTTCCTGATATGGCTCCGTGTGCCAGAGGAAATCATAGATAATACGATGTTTTGATGTTGGAGTGCATCTATTTTGCTCCACATTATAACTTTCAACAATATATTTCCTGCAGCTATAATGCGGAACAGATGCATCATTTCATTCCAACACATCGATCGTTTTACACATTGGCAGAAAACAGGAGGACTAATGCACACTGTTTGATGTCTGAAGTTGGCACTTATCATCATAAGATAGTATTGGGAGTTGTGGCCAAATCACACAGACAGGGTGATCCTCTCTAATCCAAGCAGTCGATACAGAGGATCAGGGCTTCTGTTTGGCCTTTTTTCTCCCTATTTGGCCTTTTGACGGCGTTTGATTGATCAGCCTAGTCTTGCCATTTGCTAAAATGGATGATGAGCAAAAAGAGCTAGAGTCAGGGGTATCAGTTGCCTTTGAGAAGTTGACCTTCAAGGCTGTGAGGTTGCAGGGTGCCAGACAGCTTTGACTCCAGAGAATTACCACGGCATTTTACCCCGAGCAAACGCACACAAGCCTTCACTCGATAGAAATACATTTGTTTGTCATGAAAATTTAATTCAAAATATATAGGCTAAATATTATTGGTTTTCAAATTTTGGCCTAAAACCCTGAGATATTTACAATATTTCATTATTTTTATTAAACAATGTGAAAGGTATTGTGTTTGTGAGGGTCAAAAGTTCATTTTGACCAAATGTTTGTCCCAGTGAGAGTTTGAGAGACTGACTTATGCAACCATGCATGGTTTTAGTCTTTTCTTTGGGATTTGTTGACAGTAAGAAAAACAAAGAATATCCTCAGCTTTATCCATTGAACCGACTTTGTTTCATCTATTTACTATCTACAAAAATTTTCCCAGCAGTGTATATTTGCACAAAACAAACAGTACTGTTGCACAGCCCAGTCGGCCTACATCGAGCTGATGCAACTGTGAAGCCATCAATAGTCTTAACCATATTTTCTGCCTCACCTGATATTTTATTCAAACATTCTATGTGTGTTTCATGGTGACACTTTAGGGCAAACATACAGAATAATTGGTCCTCCAGGGACAGGCGACAGCGTGCCTGGCAGTAAGCAACTCACGCCTTTTCTCGCAGGTCTAAGGTGTATCAGTGATGGGGAAAATTTCCCACAATGCATCAGCTATGTTGAGCTCACAGCTGTGTGATGTATCTGCCCTTTTTCTGTAAGCAGCAGCAGAGAAAATAAATCAATTCCACTCCTATACTCCCTCTTTTTCGTGCTCTATACATTAAGATCTGCGTTTCTGCAAAACGAAAATGCAAGGACACAACCTTAAAGAAGAAGAGTCACTCTTAATAATGACAATATTTGCATCAGAGCAGATGTAGCAGCCTTCCTGTCAGCAAAAACCAACACAATAAGA
Source organism: Seriola aureovittata (assembly GCF_021018895.1). Classification (NCBI taxonomy): domain Eukaryota; kingdom Metazoa; phylum Chordata; class Actinopteri; order Carangiformes; family Carangidae; genus Seriola; species Seriola aureovittata. The sequence goes on from NC_079368.1 coordinate 20,991,456, forward strand.
AATTGTGGGTATTGATATCTAAATGTGAAATCCAGTTATAGTGTAAAGCATCTGAGATGGTGTTCATTTCTTCTCACCTTAAAAATGCAATATACCCAATAGGCCTTAAACATATTTTTGATATTTAATCATTTCTAGAATAAGATATTGAATTTGTTTTGTTCCACGGTTTGCCCCTATAATTGCTTCACTAAGGTTTTTTAACTTGGTCGAAATTTTCTTTCAGGGTGCATCCATGCCTTGAGGTTTAATGGCGAGTGTCTGCTCGATACTCCAGTAACTGAATCCCAGATTGGCCACATTTTTATTAAGGATCTCTTTCTATTTAGCGAGGGGGAAAATAGACCTTAATTGATTCCTCTGCAATTAAACACAAAGACAGCGGTTGTTCTGTAATTGAACTATTAATTACAACTCAATCCAATAATAATGGTGACTCCAATACAGAATGAAGGTTTATCCAACAACGGGGTGCACTTTTTTTAATCAAAGCAACACTGTACCTGTTTGTGCTGCCCAGCAAGACAAGCTGGCAAGTCTCTGAATGTTTCGCAACAGCACTGTAATTTCAATGAATTATCTCTGCGAGAGTAAAACAATAATTAAACTGGCAGTGATGCCTCAAGGCAGGCAGAGCTGGTGGTAGCTCTTGTTGTGATGCATTTTCCATGTCCTATTGGCAACTACACCTGTTGGGTTTCAATTCTAAGTGTCATACAGAACTGTTGCTCAAGGGATGTCAAGCCAACGCCCATGGTTAGTCTACAAGTGTGTTATCGATTGGCTGTGATGGAACACCATGGACGAAAATCTGTTTTGGGACGAAACTTAATGTCAGCCCAACTCAGGCAAGCCTTAATCAACATTCACCTGCAACCTCTGTCACATATTTGTCAAAGCAGCTGGATAAACTCTTGTGTTCAGTCCCCCACTGCAAAGGTGGCTGACAGGTGCAGCTGCCCTTTTCCATTTCGTCAGGGTTTTTTTTTTTTTAAAAGCATGCGATGAGACAGAAGGGGTGCAATCTTTGGAGCATGCTGTGGTGGATGTTTCTACCTCACTCATCCTTCAGGATTAGTGTTTAAACCATGACCCAGTGGCTCAGGCGAGATGAGAACACTGTTCCAATCTGGTTCTCCTCTGAAGGCTCAGCAATCCTTAGACCTCTGGACACAGAAAATAGTGTCCATCAGCGATGCCCCCCCCCCTTCCCTTCCCTCCACCATCTCAAATTAATTTAGACCTCTAAAACCATACATTGGTCTGTTGCCCAGATCCAGAATGATAATCTGAAAATGAACTGAAAATATCACAGTTTCCTGTTCAGACGCGGAGCATTGTAATTCAATAAATGTTACAAAGAGTATAATGAAGATTTAAATCGACTTTACACAGACAAACTGCAGGCTTCGGAGTCTGGCTCTTGGTTTCTCACTTGGATATATATATACCACAATTAGCATAACAAGCCCCAGCCTTGTTATGGGGAGAAGCTCTGCTGTCAGTGGCAGCTAAGCGGGTTACAACTTACTTCAGATTCTCAGCGCTTTTCCCCACACTCTTTTCATGTAAGTATCACAGCTCCTGTCTGTTACTCTGGAGTTCGTCTCATTAAATGTGTAATTATGGCAACCAAACTGGTTTCAGGTGGAGGTTCCTCTGTAGTTTCATATCTTGTGAAATTGGTACTATTAACTTAAACTTAGCATAGCATAGCAAAGCGTGAGTACTGGTAAACCGAGTGGCGCCTCCCTCACTTTGCATAAATGTTGCCTTGAACATGATCCAGGCAGCAAATTGCATTTTGTGACCAAAGATCATATAGTTGACAATTTTACATTTCACAGACATGTAATGCACACATTTCAAAAATTCAGTTTTGCTGTAGGCTTATAAGCTTTACAATGTGATGAAAAGTCATCAGTGGAATCCTAAATATGCTTTATGCCTCCTGGAAATCCATAATGAGGCTGGCTAAATAATTTATAAAGTTATCTCTTTTATCTTCGTAGAAAACATTTTAACAGATCTGTGTGTTAGGTTGCACAATATATTTTTTTGTTTTTGTTTTCTTTGCTTACTTTTTCTCAGTTTTCCCTTGTTATTTAAGTTCTCATGACCCTGAGTACTTTTCATCTGAGACTATTTGTTTTGGTGAAGCTGAAGACCTTGTAAGATGAAATGAATTCAAACAGAGGTGTCTGAGGATAATAAAGGCGGCCATCCTCAGTGCTTGCAGTGCTTTCTCAGTGATTAAAAAATATATAGTTCTACAGGCAACATGCATGTTTATCTGCCAATTCTTGATGAGTATTTAAATGCTCTCACGTCAAGGTTCAGTTTCACTGGGCTGCTTTCCGAAGGCGCTTGAGTATTTCTGTGCTTCAGTTGCTGAACCTAAAAGCATAATATTTTAGTTTTATTTTCTAAGAAAGTCCTTCACATCGAGTTGTGTTACAAATAAGGACTCGAGAAGAGCACTGCACAAGCCAAAAAAAAAGTGCCCTTTCAAACGCTAATTTAAAGTACAAATTATGTCCTCAGCTTCAAGACTAATCCGCCCATGGCTGCAACCTTATTACCCAAAGGAATCCTTTAGACATGGAGCATTGTATGATCTGATCCAAGATTCCAGTGTGGAAAACCTTGATGCTTTGTTGCACATCATGGATAGCATGGCAAGAATGACAGCGGCCCCTGTTAACAAAGACTGGATGTGACCTTTCATGTATAGGATGTTATATTTGTGTGTGTGTGTGTGTGTGTGTGTGTTGGGGGGGGGGGGGGGGGTGAATTGAATGCAGCCTCATTTTTCATGGCCTTGCCTACAAATAACTAATGCAGGTAAAATGAAATGTGCATGTGATTGTCCATATATTTAGCCATAAAGACATACGGAAGCTTCATGTTTAGAGCAGCTCACTATTAGACAACTTTCCATTAATTGCACAAAGTTATTTATTGAGAATTCGACAGCTGTTGTTGTTTATGACTTTATGATGGACCGCATGCTCTTCCCCTTCGCAAAACCCTGAATCTAGACCCCAGTCTTCGCTGCTCTTCTCCTGCCCTTTGTATAACCTTAGCAGGATGGCCTGTTCGGCCCAGCTGGTGATGGTTCAGAGGCACACACAGCTGTGCGGGACTCGGCCTAGAAGGCACTTGTTCAGGGACCTGAATACGATTAGTCCATCACACCAGTGCTTCCTGCTTCAAGGCTACTGTCCAGGGTCCCTGAAATGGGGTGCCAAGGCCACAGAGCTTCCTCTCTAAGCTGCTGCTTCTTTCCATGGTCGTGGAGGGGAATAGGCAAGCTACTGTGCTTATTTTAAACAAGGAGAGAACACTTCAAAGGACCACTGATCCCCTCAGCCCCATTTCCACCACTTGTTTACTGTCTTGACAACTAAAAAGAGTTTAGTCCCTGGGAGCGCTGTTCTGTGTGAGTAATTACTTTTATCTGTTAAATTGTTTCTTTTTTTCTTTTCACTTAATAATGAACATGCCATATTGAAAAGATTGCATTTTGATCACCTTCCTTTTCTCTGAGGTTTAATTCCTTGCATTTGAAATGAACTATTTAGGTCTTAAGGGGAGCACAGATTACTATCTGCAGTTTTAGGCAAACAAAGCTTCATTAAGCAGCTGCTTAATATGTATAAATGTAAGATGATCTGTTCCAAAAAAAGTCCGGATGCAATAAAACAACTCAAACTTTCCTAATGTCGAGGTGAGCTCATTTAGAGTCCAGTGTCTCACTGAGTTTTGTAATCTACTAAGCTCTTTGCAAACAGTGATACCACTCGTTAAACATTCACACTGTTTTCCTTTTTTTAATGACCCACATCAAATAGACAGTTTTTAGAGTTTAAGGATGAATAATTGACATCACTTTAAAAAAGGAAAGCACAAAACTCCATGGAAGTGATTCTTCTAGATAACAAAAAAGACTTATGGCTCTCCTTTGAAACAGGAAGTACTGTCACCTCAGGCGGATTTCAAAAAAACTTTAATTGAATGCTATCAAAAGTGCTGTCAATACTACTCACTGTATATCCTGCAAAGTGGAAGAAATTGCTGTCAGTGTCCAAGAGCCCAGAATAATAATAAAAAAGAGGATATATATATATTCTTCTCATCCAATCTGAGGAGCACACACACTCAGAGGAGGGGACAGGAAGCCGAAGGAGGGGGTGGCTGGCGAGCGGAGGAAGGGGAAGAAGGGGATGGGGAGGCGGGACGAAGCACAGATTCTCCTCTAATGAGTATCTGGTGGGTGTTCTCCTGGAGTCGTGACTTGTTTGTTCTTCTATTATTCCCTGAGTCCTCTATCTCTCCATCCCTCCTGTAAGTAAGGAGTAAGATATTGCTGCAGAGTTAGGCTTGTCATGGCCTCCTGTCAGAAGCAGCTAATTGGATCCAGTTGGATTGACCCCAGATCCTTTCCCTATCTCAACTGTGACCTAATCCCTCTCAGTGGTCCCTTTTGACGTGTATTTAAATGCCATGCTTCCATTTTACACTGAAAATGACTTGTCAAAAAATTCTGGATACCGGTTCCAGATCAGTCTCTGTGACGTTGGGACGAGGATGTCCCTCTAGTTAAGTGTCCACAAAAAAAGACGGCGAGTGAAGAGTCAAGGTTACACGAGCAGTGTTCTATATTAAAAAAGTCATTTTAAAGCCACATTATTAAACTGCTTGGCTGTTCCACCAGCTGCCAACTTTCCATAGGAACTGAGCAGTTGCATTTCTTTTCACTCCATCTTTGATATATAGTCAGCTTACTGTTTTTCTTCTGGTGCTTCTTCCGTTGTGTGACTTTAAACTTAACTCTTTTGAACTCTAAGATAATTCTTCCTGACCCATTTCTCTCCTCACTTACCTGCTCCAAGTGAAAGGCTGGATTCAGGTATTGAAAAGAACAAAAAAAAAAAAAAAAAAAGAAAAGGGAAGAGAACGTGGTGTGAGCCTATAGCATCGTCTCACCTAATTAGCAGGCAGGAGATAAAAGGCTGTCATTCATAATTGAAGCTGGCGGAGGAACCCTATCATCCCTGAATTTGCAAGTGAGAATGTTGAAGCTGCGTGACTCCTGCCCTGCTTTCATCTGCACTAGCACGGGGAAGAAAATCTAAAGGGCTAGATGTGTCAGTTTTTCAGGGTATGAGTGAAAGGAAATTAAGCCATTGTGCTTTATTTAAAATAAATCCTCACCATAGTCCCAAACATGCCATCTCCCTATTTCTTTTGTAAATGTAGCTGTTATTGTATTGTTTTGTTTTCTGTCTTTGTTTTTCAGCCGAGGGGCAGTAAACATGAAGAGTCTCCGATGATTTGGTTTTAGTGCAGAGCAGGTGAAACCAGCTCTGTGGAGTTGTGCGGCGTATCAACACTTTGCAGAAAGATGATCAATATATACTGGTGAAGCCGGGCTGCTTTGCCGCTTCCCGACTCTAAAGTGTTGTAGCAGTTTTTTTGAGATTCTCGGTCTGAGTCACAACGAGACTTCTGAGCTCTTCTTTCTGCAGTAAAATTATCTTCATTCAGTGTGGTCCAAAACAGTGCGTCATAATGAGTTACAGGTCCAATGTTTTACACTTTTTAAGCTTTTTTATTTGAAGTGTTGATATACATAAGATATAACTGTGGTTTTAAGTCCAGAAAAACATTTCTCTCAGGCTTCTCTCTGGAGCTCTAGTAACAGGTCGGTGAGCCAATCAGGAGAGGCTCTGAGCCTCTCTTCTGATTGGCTGATTGTTTTCTGTAAAATATAGCAGATTTCAGGTAAACACTCAAAGAAACCAAATCCTGCAAGGTTGGCTGGTGAGTCCTGGTGGGCGGGGCTTGGGGCATGGCTTAGAAGCGGTGACTGTTTTGATGTGACATCACAAAGTTAAGGAAGTCTTGATGGCTCATTTTAAGGCTCAGTTTCTGAATATAGGCTGTGTGCATTCATCCATGGACTGAGCGCTTTAATACTTTACAGTGTTAATACAGAACCTCGACCTGCTTAACAATCAAAAAACACATGGAAATCTCACTTTATACAATATGGGACCCTTAATGTGACAAACCATTGCTCTATTGACATCCCACACATCTGCACCTGGTCCTGATCCCTCCAGAGACAACAATCACCAGTCAAAATATTGGTCCCAATTGAGGTGTTATGAATGGATGTTCAGATGGATATATGTATTCATATGGCATACACACAATGCTGAGGTATCACCCAACAAAATACATAAAATGGCTGTTTGTGGAACTGTAGTTTCCCCTAAAAAAGAAAATGTGTATGCAGGTATTGTGTATATATAATAGCATGTCATTGATAGCATCTAACCACAAATCATTAGATGTTCCACGGCATAAAAATCCAGTGCAAAAAAGATGTCCAGTATAGGAAGAGGACCACAGAAACTCTGCAGATCTACACGTAGATCTCTCCAATATTTTACTACACGCTCTCTCGCTTTTTGCTTCATGCCTAAAAGAATTATCTCAGAGATTCATGTGCTGCTCTGTATATCCCTTGCAAGGACCCATCAGAAAGTGGTTGGATGAGCTTTATGTTTCAGTATAATAGTGTTCCTCTCCTGTATAACATTCCCGAAACAATTTCCTGCAGCAGTGTAATGCAGTATAAATACAGGATGGCAGAATAAAAGCATGCAGGGCAATCACTGGCTGCTGCTGTATCCTCAAGTTGGCACACTATGTCAATATGATTGTAGTTTGTCCATACATACACACTTCATAGCATGGACATACACTCTACATACACACCACCATCCATGGATGAAAAGCTCAGAGCAGAAGAATAGATAACATAATGCTTCACTCAACTATAATATTGGCTATATTACACTAAATATCAGTTTTACAGCCCTTAAAAACGATCGCGTCTCCAGCTTGAACAAAAGGTATAGAGACAGAAATACTTCAGTCTCTAATGATTGAGCTGCTCGCTGGCTGCAGCTTTGAAATCAGCTTCACAAAGACGTCCTTCCTTTTGCTGCCTCCCTCAGCTCTTTGTGCCTCGCCCTCTGTCATCTCTTTTTAGTGGGTACGATGGCTGTAACAAAATTTTAAAAAAAAGAAGAAATGTGCCCCAGCCAACATAAAGCTTCATTTACAAAGTTACATCAACCTTAGACAGCAACCATGTCCACCAAGATGCCCAAGAAATGTGCAAGAAAGACAGGAAATAAATGAATATAAATAAATAATGAAATCAATTGGTTTGCTTTCAAATTGCTTTACTATCACATTACTAAAACACAGCGTTTTAACACATGCGCCACACAACCGTGCACAATTACAGCCACCATACAATGAACTCTATGCTAATGAACTGATTAATGAGAACCATTTTAGAGCACAAACTGTCATATAACATTAGTTTCAGATAACCCAACCATAACTGGTGAGGAAGTTACTTTCATCATATTTATTTGTGCAACAGAAACGAAGAAGAAGTAGAAAAGTGGAAAAGGCTGAAATTAATTCTGACCTGAAGGAAACGAAAAATGGAAAAAAATAAAGGCTGCCATTTTTCCATATTCCTATTGCCGTCAACCAATCGAATGGAAAAACCAAACCCAGTCAGTCCGTCTCTCATCTCATATTGCCAGCTTGTCCGTAGCACTACCTCCCAGCCTATTGGCTTCTTATGAATATGTCAATCTTTAAATATGGGTAATAAATACGTTCTTTTTTTTAAATGGTCTAAAAAAAAAACTGGGCTCCATAGTTTTTAGCAACCACTTCTCAAAATGACGTGAATAGTTAGTTTCAACTACTTTGTGCAGTGCTGTGATCAGGTGTACCGGACCTTGGTTGTCATGGTTGCAATAAACATGCGGACTGTACTGACAGCATTGTAGCTACCTTTGTCGCCATGGTTACTATAATAACGGACATGGCTTGGTTAGGTTTGGTGAAAGATTGGGATTTGAGTTCAAATAAGTGCTTCGCATTTTTCCCCTTGCACCTGTCATGATTACTACGGCCACTTGATGTCTCCTAACAACAAAACCTGACTATGGGTCTCAATAACCTGCTGCACAAACAACCTATGGGCCCCTTTTTTTTTTTTTTTTTTTTTCACAGAAGGACAGTCTCTCATTTACACCCCCCAGGATGGTGCATGTAGAACTAAAACGACAGTGCCCATGAGGGAACATGTCACCAATTGTAGTGGTGTGGCCTGTTTACTTTTTCAGACAACACTGGAGCTCTGTAGCAGACGGAAATTGGGGTTTAGTTACACAAACAATACTTGTTATCATTTGTCTGGAAAGTCACTTCAGCCAAAGTGGATGAAGGGTCAGAGCCTTTGTTTTCTGCACATACCAGCGTAAAAGCAACCCAAAACCCTGTGACTTATCAGAGAGCTTTCAAAAAGCCCCTCAATACTATATCACCACTGCTCCCCTCTGTGACATCCTCACACTGAACCTACTCTGTCGAGCTCCGTCTCCAGACCGTCTAGCTTTTTACTCATTGTTGCCAGTCCAGGCCAATTCACTCCCATCTAAGTGGTTATCCTGAGTCTGTTTGCTCTGATTGCACTTGAATGGTCCCTGTGGCCAGATGTGGTGAAATGGCTGCCTCCCTGTGGGACAAACAGCCTCACAGGAAAGGAGGAAGGAAAATTACTAATCAATGTGTACAACTCCCCAGTGACACCAAAAGGAGTGGTGTTGAGGCTGTGTCACATTTCACCCTCAAGGCTTTCTGGAGGAATTGGTCTGCCTGAGAGGTTGAGTGGATGGTTGCCTTCTAATGGATTGGCTGTGACTGACCACAAAGGTATTACCAGGGAGTGATGGAGCATACAAATTTTTTTTTTTTTTTTGGCTTGTTTCACACTCTTTTCACATGATGTTGATACAATTCTATCAACTCCTGCCTCTTACTTAGTGGTTATGCTGTTGTTGAAAGCTCTTACTTGTTGTCACTTCCATAAAAATCTCACTAATTAGTTGGCTTGTTGTTCTGTAATGAGTTATAATTGTTGATACCTTCAAATCTTGAATTAATATGTTTTATAACTAAAGACGATCTTGTGACGGGATCCCATCAGCCGCAAAACCCATCATCATGTTTACGTTCCAACCCATGAGCAGTCAGTTCTTATTACTACATTTATTACCAGCTGTGACAGCGTGTGACCGGAATTGTTTTCACCTCACTGGTTTGTGTGTGTGTGTGTGTGTGTGTGTGTGTGTGTGTGTGTGTGTGTGTGTGTGTCTGTCTCTGGGCGGATTTTGTCATCATAATAGAGTCACAACCCTGTAAGATTCAGTCCTTAAACTTGTGTGTAGAAGAGATCAAAATAAAGGCCAAGTTCAACGATGGGTGTAGTCCAACTCATGAGTACTAGGTGCTCATGTAATAATGTAGTATGGCTATGAGTGCGGCTCATGGGTTGGAACATCAACATATTGACAAGCGTCATGATGGTGTGATCCTATGGCAAAATGGCCATGAGTTAAAACAGACAAATGGAAGTAGTTCAAAAACTGAATTTCTGTTTTGGGACTGAAAGGATTAAAAGTTTCAAATTTAAAAAACTGCAATTAAAAACTTCTCACTTAAATTAAATTTGGAAGGCACAGAAATATGGACTGCTGGGTCCCACTGTGAAATGTAATATTGCTTAAAAACTGCGGATTTGGTTCACAATAAAATACAGTCACATGTATGCCACTGTTTTCACTTATACCTGCTGTGCATGAGGAAAAACATTTGACAACAGAACACATCCCTCTTCAAGATAGTGTGGAAGTGCAATCTGTCTGCTCCTGGTTTCTGTCAACCCTTTGATTTTGGCTGTATTACTCCCTCTTGTCAAAAACACAAGGAAACGAACAAATATATTACTAGGTTTATCTACCTCGGTGGGTGAGTGAAGCGTATCGTCTACAGCCGATTACATCAGTCTGTTAGTGCACAGTGACAGGAGGAGCTCCACCTCCTACAGTGCAAAGACAAAACACTGGAACAATCCGATCTGATTCACTTACAGGAGGTGTGCTGCCATCACAATCTAGTGACAACTGCCTTCAGTCAAGCATTTTGCAGAATGACAGAGCTGGAAAAAAAAAACACTCTTTGTGTCGGTCTCCTGAGGTGTTGCCAAGGACAAGATGTTTCGTTTTAGGCTGAGTTAATTTATGAGTAATTTAAAGTTTTGCTATTGCTACGTAGCGAATGTTAGCATTACCAGCTGTTTACTTATCAGTCTAGAAGAAATGTTGCAAGTTCAGCATTAAAAACTTCATTCCTTTACTCACCAACAGCTGTCTCCAGTAGTGGGAAGCATCACCAATGTTAACGCTCGTCTCCATCACAACTTTTCTCCTACTGAAGTTAGCACGCTAACAAGCTAGCCCGGGCCCGTCTCATCAATTTCCAACAGTGACTCACTGTAGCCTCCATCCTACCCTGAAGAAATAGCACTGCTCAGTGGGCGTATAATAACGTCTTTTATTAGGTTAGGGAGACAATGATGGCTGAAGCTCTTCTCATGCGACAATCACCACCACCCGCTCCCGGCAAGAAACAATGTTTGACGGCAGAGTAAACTTACAAATAGCCCCTTAAAAGATGTTAAGACACTCTAGAGATCTGAGGGGAACTGGGTGATTTTCTGTGGGTTTGTCACTACGAGCAACCCCTTTCATATTGCACGTATTTGAACTATAATTATTGAAAAACATATTGATAAGTGCAGCTTTAAAATCAGTAAAACGTCACAATACAGTAGCCTACACAATATCCCAAGTAGTTATTGAAGAATGAGAAGAAGCTCATGAGCAAATAACTGTTGATTAATTAATATATAGCAAAAAGTACTTCCCGAATAACTGAATTTGGGACTGTAACAAATTCATGTCGTATAAGTGGGTCATTCAAAAGTTTAACTCAGTTTGAAAGTTTCAGAGCCCTCTTTTACCACACACATATCATCTCCTATGCAACAGAATACTACAGAACAATCAAAAAACAAAACAAAGCGTATAAATCATCTGTGCTCAGCTGGAACTGTTGGTCAACTGGACAAATATGCCACCAGCCCACTGTACCTGTCAGGCGCTCGCCAAGTCAAACTGGCTGCTGTGCCTGAGCAACCTAAAAGTTTGCTGGCTATCAGCATTCTCAGCAGCAGCCCGAAACTGTGGCTCTCTCTTCTTCTGCAGTGGTCTCTCGCTAATCTATCGGGGAAAAAAAATCTCTGAACATTTTACTGAATTTAAAGTATCCTTGAGGTATTAGTTTCTCATATTTGAGAAGTGCATTGCAGACAGATAAACTGAGTAGTAATGATGCACCTTGGCAGAGCATTCATCTCAACCATAGTGTCCCTGTAGTTCTGCCATCGATGGGTATCTGAACTACACCAAGTATTTTGGAACGTTATAAACATATTGCCACAAATGGAAATGTATTAAGGTTCATAAGTTCATATTCTTGAAATAAAGTTATGTAATTCATTGCCTTGAACTGTCAGCATTAACGTTTGTCACAGTAACATTATTCAGAAATATTTGCAGATCCTAAGTTAGTATTTTAAACCAGTATTTCTTTTAATGCACATTTTCTCCTTGCTCTACATAAGAGTGTCTGAAGAATGCAGTGCAGACTTCTCTCTTCTGTCTGCTTCACAGTAATGCAGACTTGATCTTCACTCTGGTGTATTACACAACTCAAGCAAATTTTACTGGGATTTTTGAATCTTGTTTTTGTTTCATGTTTTTGAGTGTAAATGATTGATGGGGAAAAAAAATCTTTGCAATTGGTCCACTATTGAGCAAGAACCATGTACCCGGCAACTGCTCAAACAGCTGCTGCAATGTAAACAACAGGGCATTTTATCATGTCAAAGTTAAGTCCACTTAAAGTGCTTGTTTTTTCCACTGACAGGTTCAGATTGTTATTTTCTGACAACATTGTGGATAGGTTTAAGCAGAAACAGCCGTTTTATTGCTCTGTTCAAAGCCACCAGACCTCATTGACAAAAACAGTTATTTTACCTCACATAAAACGGGAGTTTCTGGTCTACCACTGACATGATCGGTGAATCATTTACATTACATCTATATTGACTTACAAGTGAAGGACATCACGCAAGCTTCAGTGCATTAGGAAACCTTGGCACAAGTGCTACATCTATTTAATAAGTACTGGTTTTTACACAAATTTTACATACGTTTTTACACCCATAGACATGACATGGAAATATGTGTACAAAAAATGTAAAGTGTTCATAATTTGTAGCTGACGAGCTTAAAACTAGTACGGTCCTTTGTTGACACATGGCCACTTTTATTCAAAAATATAATGTTAATATTTATGTTTTGAGTGTGAATTGATTTCGTAGGTGGGTATTGCAACGTTGTGAAGGTGTTGAGCATCATCTGTGCAGTTCATTCTAGTTTAGGGTTAATTTTTAAACACTAATGTTGAGTAGTAGAACAGTTAATGAGGCATAAATACCACATTTTATGACTTCAGGGTGCTCATGGCAATGAACTTCGTTGAGAGTGTGTACTGGAGGCCACACAGCTCTTCCTCCTTATTTTTCTCTTTCTCTTTCCTTCAGTAAATAAATAGGCCTAATGGCACTCCTCCTATTCTACATGCTACTTCCCAGCAGATGGCAGCTCCATGTGAGGCTTAACTAATCATAAACATGTAAATAATGCAAGGCACTCTGGCTGAGAGGACTTGTTGTAGTCAGACAGAGGGGACTTTGCCAAAAAGGATCAGCTGCAAGCCAGAACATTGCAGAAGTCCTGATACTGCTCCCATGGCAAATTCCTCTATTTAAATGATTTACATATTGAAAGAGGTCATTCTCATGTTGGAGTAATCAAGACCTTATGTTTGCTCATGCTGTTATGAATATTTACCGATGAATTTTGATTAAGAGTTGGGCCTGAGGCTGTGATGACACAGTGCAGGAGGCGTCCAGTGTTATTAATGAGATTCTTCACAGATGAGAGATGTGAGCACTGCTGTAAAGTACTTTTGTTCTTTTATCAGTTTGTGTCTGCCTACCTGATGAGTGAAGTAATTTCCAAGACTGCAGTGAAACAATATGTTCCCCTTGACACAAATCATTATCTTCAGGTGGTCCTTCAAGCTCGTTGACTTTTATCTTCACGTTTTTTCAAGTAATTTGTTCCCCTTCAAGTGAAACCCACTGATAGAAAGGCGTATAACAGAGAGCCATCCAGTGATTGAAGAGATATTAGCTCATTTACCAGGAAATCATCTTGGCAGCACAGAAAGAGGTTAATAATAGGCCAAGGAGTCAGTCTGTCTGTTTTTCCAAATAAACAGTCAGGATAAATGGATAGAGTGTTCAAATCATAAAAAGTGTGTAAAAAAAACCCCACAAAAAATATGTGTTAGCTGTTCTAAATATTCATGTCAATAATATTTAAAAGATTGTTTTGATCATGTTATGTCCTTCATCACCCAGATGTCAGATTTTGGGACTTTGTGAGATACACATACAGTACACTGTAACCTGCTTTTCCCCCTCAACATCTTTTAACAGTGTCTGTATGTGTTAGAGCGGAATCTTGTTATAAATGTTAATGAAATACAGAGGAGTACGAGAAAGAAGGCAATGACCCGTGTAGGTAAACAGCTTTCGAGGGATAATGTTTTGGTTCAAGGACAACACACAGATAGAGGGCAAACAACAACTTCTTTGAAAACTGAAGCACTCTCCTTCACCTTGGAGAAAATACACTGCCGCCTTTCTTAACAGAGTCCTACAGCTGTGCTCCACGATGATGGTCTTGCGCGGCTGCAACGACATGCAATGAAATTCGTAGCGAATGAAGACCTTGTGTAATCATAAGAGACAGGATAGCGAGGCGGTGAGGTGGGGCCGCTTTTATTTGATGAGTTTCTGCTTCAAAACTCTGGTTTCAACGGTGCCCACCGCTGCCAATATTTTGCCTCTGATCAAAGGTACCGAACTGAATTTTTCATGTATCTAAGCCAGCTCCAAGGATAGGTTTTATAAACTAGCTTTTGGAATTCAACAGGAAGAACACACATTCAGTAACTGTTAACAAAATGGACCCAAAAGTTTTTCAGGTACAGAAGCATTAATAATGCATGAATTGTGTAAAACTGAGGGAAACCTGTCTAAAACCCTGAGTCCAGGAGACGTCTCCTCGTCTCTCAGATGTGTGTAGTTTCAGACTGCAGCGCCATATCGCAGCAGACATGCTCAGCATTGCAACACAGAGTGTCTGGAGTGTGGACGGAATATAGGGGATGTTGATTTTTTTTTTTTTTGGCAGTGTACGGGAGTGATGGAACTAGTCCCAGATGAATCCCTGATAGATTTTAAAGAATCTGCATATCTGCTTTTTTTTTTTTTTTTTTTAGGCAGACCTGTCACCACCTGCTGTGAGGGGATGGGCGCGTCCCCATTACATTTTCCTCCCGTGCTCCTGACCTTGTCTGGGACATGTCACTCATTATCAGACATGCTTTATAGTTCAGCGCTCTTATTGAGCTACAATGACTTATCTTTGGCTGTGCACACATCAAAACAAAAACTACAGCCAGAAAATGCGATATGTCTTCTGAAGCGAGCACGTCCAGTTGGCCTTTGGCCCTAGGCAGCATTTTATTTAAAAATCCATATCCATCTTATCAGCCCTGAACATCAAACCTAGGACTACAGAGTCTCCTCCCTCCACTCCGAGACACTATAGATTAGACTATAGATAGAAATGATATTCTGATGTTGGAAAGCACATCTGCACAGGAAAAACCCACTGAAACTGGCCATTTAAAACTTTCTTTTAAGCAGCTGCTCTGAAGAAAAGCTAACCTCAAACATCACAACTTCCCTTCTTCTTAAAGGCCTTCAGTGTCATTTGATATCAAGCAATCTCACATCAGCCACACTGGTAAAATGGAGTGTGTGTGTGTGTGTGTGTGTGTGTGTTGTGCTGTACAGTTTACTGACTTTATGTTACACAAATTTCTGGATATTGAAGTTCAAGCGGTTTTCAGAAACGTATCTCTCTTTTGTCATTTTGAGCGGCCAGCTGTATTAAGTGCAAAGAAATCTGAAGCCACAGTTCACTGTCACTGGCTGATATCATCAACAGGGTACAGAGGATGGTGCAGAAACTCAGATCATAACAATCAGGATATGTCACTTCACTGCGGCTGTGAAGCCGCAGTTGATACTTTCGTTTTTTGAAATGGAGAGCACTTACAGTCCTTACACGATGATGTACAATGAGAACATGCTAACAGCAGTGAAAATAATTCCACTATATTAGATCATAATCAAGATACTTTCAAATGAAGCATGCAGGCCATAAACTGCAGTAAAAACTATGAACTTGTTGTGGTCCTGATTTACCTTTTTTTACTATTTTCCTCCCGTGATCATACACAAACACTGTCTGACATAAACCCACACTCACCACTGTAAGTAAAACCTAAACTATGAGACTCATGTGGTTATTGTGACTCCATTCCTAATAACAAAAGAGGAATTACTGCATATGAGCTAAACTGTATATGTAGCGTTCCAGTTGGTGCAGAGTGATGAAGAAAATAAGATAGTGAATGGATTCACAGTGGCAGCTCGACCACAATATTCTTCAAACAGACTTTTCAACTGGTGTCAGTGAACATAGTGATGAACAAATGAGATTTTTGCCACCAGGTCAATCAAACTGTGTTTAATAATGAAGACAGCTGAGACCGACATGAGGAAAATGAGAAATACACAATAACTTGGAAATTCTGACACCTACTCCCACAAAATCATTTCTGTCATGGAAGTAAAGAGGTTTGGAGCCTTTATTGGAGCTCTGAGTCATGTTCAGACATTCAAATAGATCGCAGTGTGTGTGTGTGTGTGTGCGGGGTGGATTGGCGTGTCTGATGAAAACATTTTCAAAATGGATAGGACATGTTGGTGCACAACATTCACATCATTCAGTTAGATTAGATAATTACTGTAACTGATGAGCATCGCAATAACAAAATAGAGAGGATGGGTTGGAAAGTGCCCAGTTTCTTGTTATCTCAAGAGGGATTGACCCCTCCCCAAGCGGCAACCTTCAGGGCTAAAAGCATAAAGCCTAAATGGAAGTACCAAAAAACTGCAGTTCCTCAAATGACCACTTGAGCGAGTCACAAGGCGAGCAAATGGGCGGGAGTGTGCTTGCCACAAACCAGCATGCACCAAAGTCTCGGCTCCATACGCGGCCCATTTATGGATTAGCCGCGAGGTAGGTGGAGTCAGGCGGAGCAGCTCACTCTGAGCTTCCAATCCGCTCTTCAGAAACCTATGGGTGACATCACAGAGACTGTCTATCTTGATGTACACATGCATCTCTATGCTCCTCCCCCCAAACAGTGATTGTCCAATCATTACTTAGATTTCTCTGCATCTTTAAGCAGAGCGCATGGGGGTCTTTAGTTTTTTGTTGTCTTTCCAAAATCAGAAACATACAGTATGTTTATGTTATCTTAACATGGTCCTGCATGCTATCTAAATATAAGCTAACAGTAGTGGCTCTGTCTTTCTCTTTAAGAGATGTGGGCAAGTTTACACTCAGGTAACCCCAACCAAAGGTACAGACACAGTGTTGCTTTTGACATAATACACTGGTTAGTCATCAACATAAACACCTTTACTCTTGTCGTGTTAAAAGTGAAGACATAGTAGAGTGTGGAAGCTAAGCAGCCCACCAGGGTAGCCTACATTACAATGCCATGCTAGGGACACGCAGGTTTAGCCTCAGTCTTAGCATGATATGGCATATGCAGCCATGAAGTGTTTATTTTAGTCTTCCATTAAGGTTCTCGTTTCAGCTGGAAATATTTAAAAATCACCCAGAGACAGCATTTTCAAACAATACCAGAGCTAATGTTAGCTTAGTTAGCTTGCTGGCAACAACAGATTCAATTTCCCAGTGACAGTTGTCATTTCAGTCAGAGAAAATCAACAGCTTTTGTCTCCCTTTGTCTGAAATTAATCAACCCACTGTTTCAAAAACATATTAAGAATTTTGAATGTTAAATCTGCCACCTATATCGTGGTGAAGAACAGACAGCTTGACGGGTGTGGCAGCACTAACGAAGCTTAGCAAGCGGTCAATCTCATCATTCCTATCCACATACAGACAATTTATGCAAAATCGATTCATTAATTAAAAAGAGCACCACACACATGCTGTCTATCTTTCAAAATCCCTGTGAGGGCTGACTCATGTTGGCCAAAACAAAGCATTCAGTTTAATTAATGGTCAAACTCTGGAACAGAATTTATTAAAACTGTGTATTCCAAATCATTATCCCTGTGTATTTGTGGAAGCATTTGTGTTTTCTTAAACTGGAAAGTGATACAAACAAAGAATATGTTTTCTCTGATGTAAAGTATGTAGAGCTGCGCACTTAAACTTCGAACTAAAACAGGAAAGAGCCATCATAAATTTCATGTATTTATTTTAGCATACTGTATGTCTTGCTTAATTCTCAGGATGTCGTTATGTCTTGATTTTCTTTCAGACCGCAGGTCAGGAGAACTGTCATGGCCATGAGCTATGAAAGATCCCCCCTCCCATCCTCTACAGCCTAAATTCTTGCTTTATGGGGCAAGGGAGGCTTGTTCACTCTTGAACCAATGAATAATATTTAAACTGTGCCATGCTTCACTGCTTTCTTTAGACAGCTGTACAGAGATTTTTATCTACTGATGTGTCCCAGGCTGAAAACAAGGTGATTTTTCAATCTCTTTCAAATATGCTGTGATCATTTTGAGCCATTTTACAGTAAAAACAACAAATGTCCGGATACAGTGAAAAAATTAGAACTTTAAATATTACCTGAAATGTGAAACCTCTTAAGTTGTGGCTGTTCGATAAGCTCATTTTGCATGCTGACCATGTTGAAGCCTGCCCTGGTCACATTTGCATTTCACAGGTGGAAATTGCAGCAACTTCAAGCATGACACATCAATACTTCTTTGTTGCTAAGTGAATAAACCTCTATTCTGCACCGTACTCAGAAACAGGTGGTCTTTCTTGCCTAAAAAGACACAACTGGAAAGGTGTTAGAGGTGTGTAATTATCTTATTTGACGCAACTGAAAAAAAACCAAAAAAAAGGCAGCTGGGTGCTGACTCTGGAATAACATCAAGGACAATTCTACAAACTGACCTGAAATGTGCGAATCTCCTTTTCCTGACATATCCATTGTGGCGTTCACACACTATTTGATTAAGTAATTAGTATAGGTCAAAGATACACTTTGATTAATAAAGAGCGCAATCAAACAAACAATTACGACTATAATGTTGGGACATTTGGTGTTAATGGGTCTTAAATGGAGTAATTGCACAGAGGAGCACAACACACTTACATACTGTGCTGCATCTCCAAGATAATTATCTCAGTCTCATTATCCAACCTGTTTATGATTCTCCTCAGTTCCTTTTGTGTTTTGGGCCCCGGATGTGGCCATGATGCAAGCTGAGAAAAAGCCAGGGCGTCAATGAGCTGTCATGTAATAACCAAAAGAAATATGGCAGCTACTGTATCAGTGCCATTGTCCAACTAATGTCAACTTAGCTGAGACCCATTGAACGAAATCCCTGTTTTGAATCGATTTCTGTGTAAAGAAAAAAGAAAAAAAATGAATGTGAGCCTCAGTAATATTTGGGTAGATGACTTAAACACATCATGGCAAGGTGTTTCATATATTACCATATTAAGAGGATTATCAGCACAGAGAAGATAAACAAGACAAGGCTAGAGGGATGTGGTGAGCTTATCTGCAGCAACGTGAAATGTATTCAATCCATGTACCTGTCTTTTAAAAGCATATTTTCACCTTGGTTATGAAATCGTCTCGTCATTTTTAATTGAAATGCATGGGCTAACCTCTAAAAGGGTAATTGCGCTGGATAGGAATATTGTCCTAGCTGGAAAATGTAATCCCCTCAATTCCTTTAATCTATGGAGGGAACTTGCCCTTCCCTTTTGATGTGCACTCTAATAATGCATGGATAGACTGCAACCAGCAATATACCCCCAATATAGATTTTTGAGGCACACGAGTTAACTTGTGCGCTAAGTCAGGAAGATGTTGTCAGTGAACTGCCCTCGCCATCCACAGGAAGCAACCTCTCGCTGTAGACGTGAATCTCAGGGAACAGCAGGTCCCCCCCCCATCCCCACGCCCCCCCACCCCGTGTCAGCACATCAGATCATCAGATCATCTTTAAATTCACAACACATATTCTGTAATCTTCAGTCAGGATTTCCACTCCTGAGGTATTTCAGTGGAGAACACACAGGATGTACTGGAGTCATCCAGCTCTTTTGACCCTGTTCGAAGCCTGTAGGTCTTTTTTATTTCCAGAGAGGAATTGCTTTAACTTTTGTTGAGGAAGGTCAGTATTTGTGCATTAAGACTGAACATCAGTGCTCATAGAAAATACTGATGTATGATCAGCAATTGATTTCTTCATTTTGCTTAGAATGAAATCACTGGGGAGACGGCAATGTCATCCACCACATGTAATACTGATGTACAGAAATAAGGTGCATTGTCCCAACTAGTTGTGGTAAAAATATGAAGGGTTGATCCTAATGGAACAAGCAGGTATGACCTTTTTAAAGGTTGAGATTTTGACCTGTAACTAGAGTGCCTTTTATCAGTGGCAGTAGCAAGTGTGCATTAATGGCCTTTATTGTATAGCTTCTTTATTCATGTATTTCATCTTGACAGTAACTGTATCAACAGGCATTTTAGCCTTTGTTAGATAGGAGACAGTAGAGAGCTGACAGGAAAAGAAGAAGGCTGTGTGATGGATAGCACTGTGATTACACTGCTGGCATCTTAAACCCTGGCACATCCATTACACCCTCAACCAGCCATTTTAACACGCTGCCCTCGTGAGAGAAAAGACTATTAGCTTTGTATGTAAAGATTCAACACCATTGAATGTGTTTTGCTGCTGTTTTTAATTCAGAACATAATGCCAATAGGTTCATTTTGTTTAGTTATTATTATAGTTATATAGTTATTATTCTTTGATATTGCTTAGTTTCATTTTAGGTTTTATTCATTTCAGTGTCAGTTTTAGTTTTTTTGTAATATGTGGGATTTGTCAGGGGTGAGATTCAAGAAAGGTAAGATGAACAACCATCCACAAAGACAACTATAAAAGATGTGTGTTAGTCAGTGTGTTTCTGTCATTAACTAGAAAAAAATTTAACTGGAGAGACAAAAACAACAATACACAAAAACTGTAATTCTGCCTCTGTGGTGAGATGCAGGTCGAGTCAACATCATCATGGAATTGGATTGCCCAGCACTCGTCGTAGGTGCTGCAGCTGTACAGCTCATCATTGCAGTTAATTAACAATAAAATACTTCACATGTTGTTCTTGACACCATTAAAACAGTGAATGTTTTGGACATTTAAAGTGCACGTGCACTGGTCGTACAGAAAGAGCCAGAAAGCTGGTGAGATACTGCTCCATCTGGTACAGCTAAAAAATTGGAAGACAGATTTCTTATCCAAACAAAAAACTTGGCTCATGTATGAAAAAAATACACAAAAACTATAATTTGAGTTTATTTCAATTGGTTTTGCAAACATACCATACAGTTTCAGTTACCTATTATTTATTTATTTTTTTTTATAAAGCCTCGTTTTTATTTTTATTTCAGGTTAGACTGTCAGAAAATGTTTTTTCAAATACAGTTGGTTCTTTCATTAGTTTTAGTTGACAATAATAACCTTATGCCGTGCATCAGCACTCAGAACAGTGCTATAAGATATTACCATTGTAAAATATCAAGCGCAACAGATAAATAGATAGAAACATCACAATTCAGTTCCCCCCTCTGGTTTCTATATGAGGATGACAACTAGTGATGTAAGTGGGATAATATATGTTGATTTATCAATTGTAGCTTAATCCTATTTAAAAATCTATCACACAATAACTCTATAGTCAGTACAGCATCTTCATATAATCAGTTTTACAGCCCAGTAGTTCAGTTGAACACTTTCCTTCCCTCTGTGGAATTGATTGATATCCAAAGTTAAACAGCAGGGTAAAGTGCACAGCCAATAATCGCAGCATGCACAACCTTTCTCACCTTTCTGCCTCTTTTGGATGCTCTGCGACAGCCATAAAGAAGGCTGTAAAACAACTGCCGTGTCTCCGTGACCTCCTGCCGGAGACAGTTCACAGGGCTGACTCTCTCACCTACTGGGCATGGCTATTTTATCTCCACAGGCAACCTTGACAAATGAATACCAAAACTAAAAGACTGAGGATGAGGAGGGAGGTGGTCGCAAAGAGACAGGGAGAGCGACAGACAGAAGCCGACAGAGAGAATGAAATGGGGAGTGAGAGAGCATAGGAAAGAAAATGACTTGGCAGTCACCCAAGTGGATCATTACCTTCTGCTCCACAAATGTGATGTAGTGGAGAAGGTGAAACTGATAGTTTGGAAATGAGAGGAGCGCGCTGGACTGATACTTAATCATTACCACCACTGCACCATGGCAGATAGCGGCTGTGGGCTTCAAGGTGTTCTCCCCTGATGTTCACTGGAACAGATCGACAAGCTTGTTCTCCACCTCCAAACGGAGGAGTGTGGCATGAAGCGATTAAAAACACACTGACCACTTTGTAACTGTCCACTGCGCGCTCGGGCCCCGCAAGAAAATGTTTGCGCTGTTTCTCTGCGTTAGTTTGATTTATTGATCCCGCGGTGTAAACACCACATGTGGACGCTCCACTGATCTTTTCATATTCGTGTCCAAGTTTCTCCTCTGCTAAATTTAGACTGTACCATTCCAGTGATTCACCGGTCGCATGTTTACATTTACATTGTGCCACCGTCAACGCACAACCACAATGGACATTCATGCGACCGTGTTTGGACTGTCAGAAACAACAATCTAATGAAGCTCGCAGAGAGTAGAGACCTGTAATAAGACGCCACTGTTCAGGAGGCTTACAAAGAAAATACGCATGGATTGATGTGTGTCAACGGCCACAATAGGTGTTACCCTATAGTGAATGGAAGAGTCCAAAAACACCAGAATTCAAGATATTTTGATTCAGTTAAATAGTAGGAATAAACTAATACTGAAATAAACATAAGAATTACTATTGGAATGCATCTAATTTAAAGATCATTTTGTTCTAGCATCAAGGTTTATTCTTGACCTTGGAAACGATATCACTGATGACTTTATTAGGAACACCTGTGCACCTGCTTGTTCATGCAATTATCCAATCAGCCAGTCAGCCAATCATGTGGCAGCGATGCATGTAATCCTGCAGATACAGGTCAGGAGTTTCAGTTATTGTTTACATCAAAAATGACTTTGACTGTGGTATGACTGTTGGTGTCAGACAGGCTGGTCTGAGTGTTTCTGAAAGTGCTGATCTCCTGGGATTTTCACACAACAGTCTCTCGAGTTTTTCCTCTATGTGGTATGGTGCGAAACACACACACACAAAAAAAAACATCCAGTGAGCAGCAGTTCTGTGGATGGAAACATATTGTTGATGAGAGAGGTCAGAGGAGAATGGTCAGACTGGATCAAGCTGAGAGAAAAGCTCAGATAACCCTCTCTTTACTACTGTGGTGAGCAGAATAGCATCTCAGAATGCACAATACATCCAACCTCAAGGCGGATGGGCTACAACAGCAGGAGACCATGTTGGGTTCCACTCCTGTCAGCCAAGAACACAGATCTGAAGCTGCAGTGGGCACAGACTCTCCCACACTGGACAGTTGAAGACCGGAGAAATGGAGCCTGGTCCGATGAATCCGGATTTCTGCTGAGGCAGCAGATGGTTGGGCCAGCAGTATGAATCCATGAACACCAACCTTCCTTGGGTCAACAGTCCAGGCCGGTGGTGATGGTGTAAAGGGGTTGTGGAAGGTTTTCTTCTTCTTGGCCCATTAAATCAAACATGGTTTGAATGCCACAGCTTCTCTGAGTATTGCTGCTGACTTTACAGCCATAATTACCATCTTCTAATGGCTACTTGATAGCATGATCATGTTCCCATGTCACACAGCAAAAGTCATCTCACACTGGCCCCCATGGCCCCTCATATTTGCATATTTTGCAATGACTAACCCCCCTTAAAACTCACAATAAAGGCATTATACGGAGTACCGCTCCTGCCCCAAAGACCCCCTACGTGGTGCCCCTGATCATGTGTGTGTCTCCCCAAGAGATATTGCCAACACAGTATTTCCCATAGACTCTACTTTGGGGCCTGTCCACGTAGATCAGGACCCGCCCAGGTAGAAAAAACTCACTTGCTTTCAACTGAGGTAAATTTTCCATTCAAACACTTAATTTCACTCCTTTAAAACTAACTAATTTTTGGCTACAGGCCTGTCTGAATTGTATGCATTGCTAGCATCAACCAATCTATGTGTGTGTGTGTGTGTGTGTGTGTGTGTGTCTGTGTGTGTGTGTGTGTGTGTGTGTCTGTGTGTGTGTGTGTGTGGTGTGAGGCATTTAAAGGACATCTGTAAATTGTAGCTACAGAAAATTGCACTCCCCCTCTAAATTGCATGAGCTCTCTGGAGGCACATTGGTCACACACCATACCACCAGTAAATTCTCAACCTGTGGGACACACTGTAACATTTCTCTTAGTTATATATTTACATGTTGCTCCTTTGGGATGTGGTAGGACGGGGAATTGGCAGCATGAATGCGCAGCTGACAAATCTGCAGAAATGATGTGATGCAATCATGTCAGCATTTTACATTCCTCAAAGAAATGTTTCCAACATCTTGTGGAATCCATGGCATGAAAAACCGAGGCTGTTTCAAGATCAAAGGGAGGGCCCCACTCAGTATTAGTATGGTGTTCCTAATAAAGTGCTCCGAGAGTGAAGTTTCCCAAAACAATCCCAACTTAGTGTCAGCTCATTAGGGTTTGAAAGCTCCAGAAAGGCTGTCATTGGGGAGAGATTGTTTTGCCTTCTCTGTTGTTGTTGTTGTTTGCTTGTTTTGGATTTGTCTAGGATGAATGACACGGACAAGTGTGTGAATAAACTGAGATGAAAGTACATTAAACAAGTCAAGTGAGTGTTGATAATAGCAAATAGTCAGATTTCCAGAGAGAGAAGAAAAATATTACTGTTTCAACAATAGTGTATTTTTTGTGTTTGTTGTTTTATTCTGTGTATGTGATGTGGAAAGGTAATACGGATCTTCAATGAGCTTTTATTACCAGAAACACACAGATAGACAATAATCAAACAGTAAACATCTCTTTATTCCAGTCAAAACTGAGCTAAATTTGGAATCCAGGAAGTTTTACTCACAAGACCACTTAAGTTTTTCTGTGATTCATCAGCCGAAATAAGACTCCAACTAGATGTCGTCAAATTCGCCAGTCTTGGGTTACTTTCCCGAGAAGATGTCGATGATAAAATGAGAGTAGACACCAGGACTGGTCCCAGTGTGGAGAAACAGATACCACTGGACTGCACCATAATGGGTTTCTCAACTCAGGTCTTCCCCTTGATGCAAGGTTGGCTCAATGTGAATACTAGTCAGATAGCAGCATCAAACTCACTCATCCTACTTGACACGTTGAAACTGGAGCTCAGGTCAATGGAGGGATCATACCTGTTAAAAACAAATGTAGACTTCGGAGAAATGGTTCATGTAATTCTTTAAATTCCAGGCACTACAAAGCTATGTTTTAATATTAAGCACAATTTGTCACATTCAAATGTCATTTTTATGTCTATTTTTGTCTATGTTTTGTTTGAGGCATATGTGCATTATCCACCACATCTGGAAGTCTGTGCAGTGGTTTAGCACTTTGAAATACTTAAGGAACACACTTGAAGTAATGACATTTTAAGACATTTAAAAAAGGCACAGACAAGACTGTTTTGTCACGTTCAGCAGAACAGAACATTTACAGTAAGTTCATGGTGTGATCCAGGATACTGTATGTCACTAAGTCTGAGCCAAAGGAGCTTAGTCAAGTCCGCACTGATTAGTAATGTGTGCATGCGATTTACAGGTTAATGTGCTGTGAATTATGACATTCCTAAGCCTTATCATGCACAATATGACATTCAAATTAAAACATGTAGAAAAATGTCTGAGACACACAGAAGCTTACACAGTTTTAAAGGTCCCATATTTTACACTTTTCCTGTTTTATTTGAAGTGATGATATCCATAAGGAGATATATTTTTAAGTACCAAAAACCATCTCAATGTATTTTTACATCTCCTCTCTCAGGCTTCTCTCTGGGGCTCTAGCAACAACAGGTCAGTGAGCCAATCGGAAGAGAGGCTCTGAGCCTTGGGGTATGGTTGAAGGGGGTAACTCCTTTGTTGTGACATCACAAAGTTACAGACGGCTTGCCCTAAGGCTCAGTTTCTGAATACAGGCTGTGTGCATTTCTCTGTCGACTGAGCGCTTTGATACTTTCACAGTATTAATACAGAACTTAGAACTGCTTTATAATCAAAAAGACATGGAAATCTCACTTTATACAATATGGGACCTTTTAATCAGTATGGTGTAAAATCTCTTGTGATAACTGCAATCTTTACTAGACTCAATTTTTGACACAGTGTCAAAGATAGTGCAGAGTTATCTTCAAATTTCTCCCAATTTATAAAAATATCATGCATGTTTACATTTTGTAAGTTTCATCATCTTCACTTGCAGAAGCTGAGCTGATGATGCAACCTGTGCCATACTAAATCTGCATGCTCAAAGGTTCTGCAGCTGTGGTCATGCAGTGCAAACACTGAACACGCCCCATCCATGGCAGTGCTCACGCCTTACATTCAACATCAAAGCTGTACCATATCAATAAACAATGTAATTCAGTTATACTGCGCATTAACATTACAGATGAACGCACCACTGAGAGAACATAGTGTCTACATAGACTGTTTCCCGAGTCCTTGACAGTGCTTCTCCATTTCAGTGCAAATTCCTTTCATCAGACCTAATCAATGATGTTTCTCTAATGATGACAATAATGATGCCTTAAAGTGCACCAAGGCTGTATTAATGGATGCATGGGCGCCCTCACAAACACTGATCAATACACCATAGACACTTCAGCAAGTGACTTGACCCCGGCCACTCAGGGTGTTGTCACTTCTCCTATTTAACTCTCCTGTACTTATCTGTTTAAGTGGCACAGAAGACAAAGATGCTTCAAAGCTGAGTTGAGATTATTATATGGCTCCTAGGGTTCGACTGGGAACTAGAATTAAACGGCACAAACGAACAATATAACTCCCTTAAAAGTCAACATCCACTGACAGTCAGCTAAAATATTACTGCAGAGATTCTTGAACCTCAACAAACAGCATCTTGAGAAATGGCAGGATTTAAAAAACAAAACAAAAACAAAAGCACAAGGATGAAATAAGTTATTATAATCTGCCAGGAAAAAGAGGCACTTTGCACTTAGATACACTCACCTGCTGTATTTTTACTGCACTCAGTGCCATTTCTTTGCCACCTATTTTCTCTTTTTACATGTCTGCACTCTCAAATGCTGTTTGAAAACAAAATGGCACAAGGCAATCTGAGTCAGTACTGAACCATAGGCTACGTGGCATAACCATTAGGTTGTCACGCAGGAATGGGGAAAAAAATTACAAACTGACATGTTCTGAATGTAAAGTAGTTTTGAATGGAATTATTAGCCATGTAGATTCCCATCCCAGTTCTTTTTTACTAAAAATTGTCACACCTGAAAACTGTCAGTGATTGACAGACTGAAGTCAACCGATCAAGTTTGGATTGGATTACACTGATGAACAATTCTGGCATTTCTCAAAGTTTTAAATGTTATATTTAATAAAAGTTTTGTTTTTTTTAAATGCAGATTAAATTTAGTATTTCTTTTGCATAAAATAACAGCAGGTGCAAACAGTAACAGTAATCAATTATGTGATCTCTAAATTCCCTTTCAAAGACTTTTAGTTTAATTTCAAACCTGGATATCAAGCTATCTAACTACTAGATAGCTTGACTACTATCTATTGACAGCTTACAGAAACTATAGGCAAGGTAAGCGTACTTCATTTGTTATACTTTTTACACAAGACAAAGACAGGAATTAGAACAACATTGAGAATACGATACAAATGGACTAAAAAGAATCATTGAATATTTAACCCTAATCCTGTATTTAATACCCCAAAACCCAGTGCCTTATGTTGTTATGATGTTGCCTACCGTTGCAGTGAATATTGTGTCACTATCAGTGCTACAGTCAGCTCCACTTGCCAGAAGATGATGGATACTACAGACCTTTCCAAAATCTCTACTGGTAACACAGCATGAAAATAGAGAAAAGAATAAACCCTTTAGCTCTCTCTGTGCTGTATAAAACTTTTCTCAACAAGAACAACCTCCATCTTTATTTTATTCCTCCGACCTTTGTCAGAGTGATAGAATTTGTTCAATGTTTTGAAGATGTAGTTTTGAAAGGATGATGCCATGACAAAGCAGCAGCAGCAAAGAATTTGAACACTCTAAACTATTTGATGCACTGAGCTGGCACCAACCTGATATCTCTGGGCAGCCAAAATATGGCTTGTGTGTGTTTTTTTTTTTTTTAAACAACAAAAGCAATTTTATGGTAGAAAGCTTGAGTATGCTTAGGATTTCTACCCACCAGTGGGCACTGGACTTTAGACAAGAAATATCGAAACTATGATGTAATTTCCCTGTTCAGCTGCGAAAACGGGTTTGTGTATATATGGAAAGTGAATAATGTTTCCTAACTACCATTAAAAATGTCCTAGTGCTGCTGTTCACAGCCCTTTGGAGTCAAGCAATTAATGGTGCAGGCAACTGCTGAGAGTGGGAATCTGTTTTTTTTGGTTGTTTTTTTGTGTTAGCAGGGCTGATTTCATATTTGAAAGAACGAATGAATAAACACCTGCAGCCAGTCTGCTTGGAAATGAAGAACGATGTCTCCCTGAGACTGACAGCTGACAGAGTCTACCCCTGACAATTTTCTTACATCACTGTCAGTCGACTTAAAGAAGACAAGGAAACAATCCTCAGGTAATAGTTTCTTTACCTGTTATTCATGTTAACGTCTGGACCGACAAAATCCAATTTAAAAAAAAAAAAAAAAAAAAAATATTGAAACATATCGAAAGCGGCTTTATGTGGGATTGTCCTGAAGGGAGGGAGAAGCGACTATATAGGGTTCATGTTCTGAATATGTCCTCACAGTTTATGTTAAAATTCAGCTTATGGGAAAGAAAACACAATGCTAACACAAAATAAAACCAAAATATTGTCAGTACAGACAGCGAGAGTCTGCATTAACACAACCACTAACACTGTGTCAGACACTGCCAGTTACAAGCTAGCAAACAACATAAACACAAAATAGATGCTAACTATGCTAGCCGTGCTGATACATCTGTGAATTTATTTTGGTCACGACAGACTCCTCCTCAATTTGCCTTTTCACTGGTCACCGAAACCTTGTCAGTACAGAGAGCAAGAGTTTGCATTAGCACAGCCACTAAGCTACTGCTAGTTACAAGCTTCCAAAAACATAAACAAATACCGTTCTGATATGTCTTCCAGTCGCCGGTTTTGGCGCGCATCAAACTCCTCACTCCTCAATAAACTCCTGAGTCTGTGGCTGAGTGTCTCCCATGTTTCCTCCGCTAACCATCTCGATACTCACTGCTCTTTCACTGTCAACCTAGCGCAAGCAGCGGTGGTTGGCAGGGCACAAGGCCTGATCCTTATTTCTTGATGAGGAAGTAAATGTAAATGTTTTTCCAGCCTCAGGTTTTCTTTTTTTACTTTTTAATGTGGGGAAACAATGTCAAACAAAATCTGAATTATAGCAGAGGTTTAAAAACATGTCTGGAAAGGATCAGATCCCTGTAGACTCCAGAGTTACAGTTATCCTTGCCTCAGTTTTATTTCATATTTCACCCATTCATAATTGGATAAGAATTTGAGAAGCAAATGTGACTTTAAGATGTAAAGATGTACTTAAAAACCACAGTGTAGAGTTTTTCTCTTCCCCTGAAATTAAGTAAAATTGCTTCAATTAATCTCCACGATCACACATGCATGAAGACATCTGATGAGGTGCATGAAAGTACTGAGAGATAAAATTGACAGATAAGATGGATGGATATGAGGCCCCCTAATGAAACAGATGTGCACTTTAATTGGTTCAGTGATATTTGTCAGGCATTTGGAGAGTCTGGCTGTTTTAAAAAAAAAAAAAAAAATTAGATTTTGAAACTAATATTGCTTTCGCAGTCTCATCTTGATCATCAGAGTGAAGTGGTCCGGGACGTCAAAGTGTGAGCAATACATGGTGGTATATATGGTGCTCACATCCACAGCAGCACTGCAGTTTTAATCAAGACAGATTATTACACCTGGGAAAAGTTCACCACAGCACTACTTCTCTGCAGGAGTCTGCAGTTATCATAATCACTAATAGAATAAAAGTAGAAATATAATTGATGAACTTTCAAGTCAGAACCTATATTGTTGTTATTTTAGAAAAGGTTGTAACAAAATGTGGTTGTCTACTGTATCTCTGTGACTGATATTTGCATCGTACAAGGTGACTTCAGGCCACTGGTGCAAACTACAGAACTGTGTTCATCCTATACAAATAGTTGCAGACTCTGATGTTTATTTCTACATATATTTTTTTGTGCATGCTGGGTATATTTCGGGTTGGAGATATCAGGTTTATCGCAGTAGCTGAAGGAGATGAATCTAAAAAAGAAAATTACTTTTAGGTTTTACTTACTGCAGCACACTGCCCAAATGTCATTGGTACATGAGGGATAAGAACACAAATGGCAACATTTTTTATTCACGTTGTCTTTAAGTACCACTTACCGTTTAACCGTTAATATTAATTCACTATACATCATCCATGCTAAAACTTTAGAAGGACCCAAGGGGCCCAAAGTTTCCAAATAGAAGCAAAACAGCAAGAGTTTTCTAATGTAATAGAGATCTAATTTTTGTGCATTTGCTCATTTACAATGCAGAAGAAAAGTAATTACAGACCTTTCAGGTAATGCCTTCCTCAGTGTGCAGACTCAGTGAATTGCAAAGTCCAACCTCTTTTAAAGTGGAACAGCTGCAAACAAATATAACAAATCAAGAAATCTTAGAAAGTGGCACATAAAGTAGATTTCAAATGAAAACCTGAGGCAAAAATGATTTGTTGGGCTGAAAACACATCCTTGAAAGTGAGCTAAGCATCTAAAACTGAACAAAATATAATTTTCAATATAAATACAGAGTTATAACCTTTAAGTAAATTATTAACATGCAATTTCTTTAGTGACACAATACACAATTACACAATACTATTATCGTAAACACAGCAAGAAACAAAATTTATCACGTCATAACCTAATCACCTACAGTAATAGAAATGTGTTGACCATTTGCATAAATCATCTTGCCAGATTGCCAAATGAACTCCCAGTCTGCAGGTTATTTGGCTCCAGGTGGTGACAGAGAGCACTAGAAATGACTGTACAATTCAAATCATCTTTCAGACATTTATAGCCCAGTTTTATGGTACAATTTTGCCATAAATATGAAAAGTCATCGCATGACATCACAGTGAGGATTCAAAAAATGACATCGGGTAGTCAAAGGAGAATTAACCTTAAAGCCATGGATATAAAATCATGTTGACATTTTTGCAGCCTCATATCACATTGGAAAGGGTTGGGGGGGTAGAACCCGAGTGTGTATCCCTGGAGATCTGTCTAGCATGCTGTTTGTCTCCTGAAGGCAGCTCCAGGAAGTAGGACAGAAAGGCAGCGTTGCAAATAAATACTTGTTGAGAACATAGACAGTACAGTGTGTGCAGCAGTGTGGAATACAGGTGCGGTTTGGGCAGCATGCTGGGAGGTCACCCTCAGTGTGTGGCTCTGAAGGCTACATCAGATTTGAAGGTTATATGGGGAGATGGAAGATTTATCAGTTACTGTTTCTTAGAAAACTTCCGCTTAAAGTCAAACAAAACACAATGCATGATGGGATCTCTACGTTGTGTCCCCTCTTTATGAATGCATTCGCCCTCTGTGTGTGATTCCCATCATCTCCTCTGGGAATCGATCCCATGTCTCTGTTCCTGCTCCGTGTATTTCCGCAGTGTGCTTGAACATTAGACTATCTGCACTGCTGATGAATATGAACATCCAGAGAGAGAGAAGAATAAGCAGACATGAGGATCTGCAGGAAATTCATCTTAATGAGAAAGAGTCCGCAAGCTCCCCAGCTGCATAAACAGAAATTATAACTAAGTTTCAGTAAAGTTAGAAATTGAAGCATACAGACTAAATATAAAAGTAGATAACGCACCTTATCATATCTTGTCATATAAAAAACAAGAAACCTCCATGTTCTGTGATTCTGAAGGCAACCTGTTATCGTTCTAGACTATATGAAGCGTTAAGCAACGAACTACAGATAACATTTGTTTGTAGTGTGTAATGATACTGTACTGATTCCCCTCTCTCGCACTGCATTTATAGTCTGTAAACATACCTGGTGAAGACTTATGTTAGATGTCTGTTGTGTCTACCTTTCTGGTTTGCTAGAAAATCACAAACCAGCATAGTGTTCAATAGTTAAAATTACCGCGGCCCTGTGAGCTCAACGCACTGCAGCACGGCTCTGTATTTGCTCCTGCTGTGAGTACTTGCGGCGCATTTCTGGATTTGCTCGTGTTTTGTCTATTTTGTCCAGTTGCAGTTCATTGACCTCTGAGGGCCATTGTATAAAATGATAATTTCATACATTACACAAACTATTTTAATTATATTTTTGGTTGAGAATGAGAATGGAGGCAATATTGTTGGAACTACAGTATCAAGATTCATAACGCTGTAGCTATTTTTCTTGCTGTGGAGGAATTTATGGAGTTGTCCTCTATATATGGACTTGAGGTTAATGTAATATTCACTTCCTCAACACTTATGCCCATTCAGTGCTTTCTTGTTTACAGACTGTGATTAAACCTTGTTATAATTGATTAACTCATTAACATGTTTAGACTGTCTTATCTCTAATTTTGCAGCAGTCGTCCTGTGCTGCCTCGTTTCTAATAGCCCTGTTTCATTTGCATTGTTCCACTGCTGTCTGAACAACATTAGGAGTCTTGGGACGAAGCGCAGATGGACAGCTTGCGATGGTTTCTCTCTGCGTGCGGCTTGAATAATTGATGCCCTGATTGCCTGGGTATTCGTGGACACAAAAAGGCTTTTCCTATTCTCTGTCTAACACACTGCTTGAATCTTAAATAGTCCTCCCCTGTGACACAATGCACAGGGAAGCAAGTTATGTGGCTCACAGACAGTACAGTATAGCCAGTGTCCTTCATTGTCTGATTACCTCAAGCTGCTGTTATTAGACATAACAATGTGACAAATTTATTTCATTCAGCGTGAGCGTTTTTACACTGTGGAACCTCACCGCTCTGAAAAATGATTCAAACTTGGCTACATCACATACACTATATGTGCGGGTTTTTTATATAATCACAATAGCAATTTTGCAACTGTATCTCTTCTCCCAGTGAACGATACTCTATACACTTAACTGCCTCTTAGGAGCAAATATTTTTGCTCTGCTTGAGATGCCTGCCATAAGCTGTGCACCTTATCTGCGGTGACCTTGCACACTCTCACGCTTCATGGAAGCATTAACTGGCTGTGTTTGCTTCTGCTCCTCTATAGTTATTTATTCATGTTCGCACTCTGCTGGTGTATAAATCCCATAATTAAAGGGGATTTGTGTACAAAGAGCAGCAATGTGCTGGAGGCTCTTAATGGAGAGAATTAGTGGCGAGGAGTGCCATGCTGCATGAGGCCCTTTACAGCACACAAAGACAGCCAATGCTTTATGTGACCAACAGCTCCGGCGCGATAACAATCTCACCACTCGGTGTCACAGCATAATAGACTGAATTGTCTCTGTGAGATACGAACATGGTAGAGGCCTCATTGACTGACCATTAAACAATTAAACTATCAATCCTCTGTCCTTAAAGGCCAATTACCTAGTCCAACATTACAGAGTCCATTGACGTGTAATGGCTTCCTTTTCAAGCCTCCTCCGGGGTTCAAATGATTCAGTGTGACACTATAAGCCTTTTTGATGTGACAGCTTTGGCACCTCTGTGATCTAATGTATTTAATTATTGCTCAGCAATAGGAACAGTATTTGACATACAGTACACACGTTTAGATTCCACATCTTAGAAAATGGAGATTAAAAGTTCTCAACGCGTGATTTCTGAGCTCCCTCCCTCTCTCCCAGTGGGAGATGTTGATGCTGACTGTCAATTCTTCCGCCTTTTATTTTGTTTTGTTTTGTCTTTTGCTTATTCCTCCTCCTACCCTCTTGCTGAAAATAGTACGGAATACTAACAGTGTTTCTCCCCATCCACAACCACTGACATAGGTCCCAGATTCAACTGTTCCAGTTGTTATAATAAACACAGGACTGTACCTTCATGATAACTGAACTTAAAATCCATACTTGAGTGCTAAATTTAGTAGCTGTTAGAAGACATTCACAATCTTTTGAATTATACCTGTTGGTGAAGGAAACATTACTGAAAAATCTCCTAATGGTAAAGATCATACTATGTTTGGTCCAACGTGTAGAACATGTTTTTTTTATTTTATTTCAATTGTGTAACTATCTAGTCAAATAAAGAAAATGTAAACCATTTTTTAGAAATTTTCATTATTATCTTCATAGTGCCATTGAAGTAGTTCTAAGCTATTCTTCCTGGTGACCACACACTACATAATACAACTTATTGTGTCTGAAAGTGAGCTGAATAAAAAATGATCCAGCTATCAGAAATGTCAAATGGTCAGTCTTGGTGTCTGTCCACTGGAGTTAAACAGCAGAGGGTTAATTCACAGAAGACAAGGTAATGATAGGGCTGTTTATTAGTCTTATTAAGTAGATCCAAGTCAAGGGAGCAAGCCCTGGTCAAGGTCTTCAAAAGTAAATTCCAAGTAAATCTCAAGTCTTTCAGGTCATTAAAATGCCCATTAAAATGTCAGTGAGCCACAATGTCAAATGCTGGGTTCTGATGTCAAACCGATTTTCATTTTCCAACCAAAATTTAACGTTGGTCATTGGAGTCCAATGTCTTTCTGATGTTACATTGATGACTGTGGAAATTTGTTACAGACATTCATATAACCCCGATAATGAAGTCTCACAACAGAGGGGATCCCCTGACTTTCCCTGCAAGTGAAACCAGCAAGTGAAAGTTTTCACATATCCTGTGAAATATTTCAACATGTATTTGATTGATTAGTACCGCAATTTGGACATTCACAGTTCCCAGACAATGTACACTACTGACTTTGGTGATCTTTACTGACATTTCCTCTAATACCACCATCAGGATTTGAGTCAAATGTCTCAACAATTACTGGATGTAATACCATGAACTTGGACTTGGACTTTGGCTTTGGCAAGTCTTTAAAGACCCAAGTTAAGTAAACCTAAGTGTCAAAGTGGACAAAGCTCAAGTCCACAGCTACAGTATGGGCGAAGGCACCAACCCTTGGGCCTTGTTTGACAGCATTCTGGGAAACGCACACCAGTACATGAAGCAAGCTGAAGAAAAGTCAGCATACCAAAATGTAAATTACAATATTTCAACACAAAACAGCTCCGGCATTGCTTTAAATATCAGGGTTGATGTATGATAGAGAAAGTGTCTGAGGCTGGAAGCTTTCCTTAAACTAAAAAGGAAATCTCAGGTGTGATTTAGGGCTTTAGAAAAAAAATGATTGAGGTCATAAATGTGTCTTTGCACGATCTCACTGTATAAACAATCCTTTTCCCAATCAGCGTCTCCAGTTATAGGTAGACAGAGATATGACCACACACAGGAAGGTGTTACTCATCTGGGAAAGGAATGAGGAAGAAAAGTGTGTCTTCGCTCATCAAGCCTTGTTTTGGCCTTGGGGCAACTGTGCCACTGTGACTCTCAAGTCAGCCAGTCAAGGCTAGAAAACCAGGCACACAAACAGATAACTGGTATACAGAGAGAGACAGAGAGGGAAGGGAGGAGAGAAAGTGGGAGGTGGGATGAGAGGAGAGGCTTCATCCCAGGATGAGTCACGTCTCCTCCTCGCATTGTCTGCTGCATGGAGCGAAGGCTGCGGGGAATAGCAGAGCTGGTGAGATGGGAGTTTCCCCCAAGCTTGTTGCATGGCTTAGGACAGATGAAGAAAAATACAGACAGACAGGCGAGCACGCACTCCAAATGTTGATATACACCTACAGATGCTCAGAATTTATCCTCGTTATCGGCACGTGTAAATCCAGTAGAACACTCTATCTACAGTATATCTATTAAAACATCAGATTTTTGCTTAGATTATGCTCAAGCTTCTATTTACAGTTACAGAGAAGGTTACTTGCGGTCGAGGGAGGAAGTACAACAACACACTTGTTCTTTTGTGTGCTGTATGTGGTGTCCCTTCCCTTCCTGTGCCCACTGGTCCCCAAGATGAGTCTCATAACAGAAGGTCTTTCTTGGCTCCTTCAGCTATTATTTTCAGCATCATGACAAAACTATGCAGCGACTCATTTCTAAACTTAGAGCGGATATCTTTGGCATCAACAATTAGCTAGCTGATGCTAAAAAGAAGCAACGACATCGGCAGCCCTAGTTAGCCAAAAGTAACTGGCACACACAAGCTTATTGCGCATTTTCCAGAGCTCATCGGCTCACACACACTTTGCTCTTCACCCATCCACCAGACTACCGTTAAAATGTGTGAGCAGGCGTTAAACGAAAATGGAGGAAGTTACAATGACTGCTGGGTGATGTGCCGACTGCACAGAGATGAGGGATCAGTGCTCAAAAAGTAAACTGTAGATGTTTGATTTGAAAGAGGATAACACTATCTGGAGGCCTAACTGTCTCCCCCTTTAAACCCCCCCATATATTTCATACATGGAAATGCAATATATGTACATATATTACATTTGTGTATGACTTTCAAATTAATGTGATGGGACCATTTTTTGTAACGGATGAAGCACTACATTCATTAAGGGCAGCAGTGTTGCAATAAGGTGGTTGCCGTGGAAGTGCACAGCTGTCACACCAGAGAGCGGGGTTCACATTCACAGTCGTGTCTCTGTGGTTAGGTTTAGGCAAGAGAGGCACTTTGGTTAAGGTTAGTGAAAGATTGATTCATGTACACTAATCAATATATTAAATTTCGTGACTATTTTACAAACTGACGTGACACTGGCCCTGCAAGTGTTTATGACCCCTTTAATGGGCCCCTGTTACTTGTGTGTGTCACTATTGCTGCTAGCAGCACAGGAAAGGAGGACCCGATGGCAGACACGAAGGCAGGCTGATACACTGAAGAAGCTTTAATTAATGAAATAAGGCTTACACTGGCAGACGGAATGACAAGAAATGCAGGGAAGCCGGCACAGGCGACAGGAAAATACATGCAGGTAGCAGGTACACGGGGAAAACACACCGGAACATAACAGGTACATAAGCAGACGTTGTGACACTGATTGGAGACAAACGGCTGGTATAAGTTCTGGCTGAGAAAAACTGGGAACAGGTGTGTGCATGGGCAGGGAGGCTCAGGCGATTTGAGAAAATGGAAAATAGGTGAGCAAGTGCATATGAAGACAGGGAAAAAAAAAAAAGTCCGGGGACATCCAGTGGGAGGATGGAGTATGACAGTTGACTGTACTGGAGGGAACAAGGTAGGAAGGGATGGCAAGTCCAGAGGAGGGAAAAAAGAGAGCCAGCACAAGGACAGCTTTTTACAATGGTTCTTGTATGGAAGGCCAAAGTAAAGGTTGGTATGCGGCTACACCTCAGTGACCTAACATCGCTGTTCATATGTTGGTTTTGCTTTTGTCCCCACAGGCACATTTACACTGTATTGCACATTTGTGGATTACTCTGCATTGCACTACAGTATGTGTGTGTGTCTGTGCGTGCAACTCCCTGCTTAAGTGCCCGAGTGTGTATATTTGTCTATGTGAGGCCAAAACCGGCAGCATCTGCTGGGAGTTATGCACCGCAGATAGCTGCCGAGATGCCTGGTTGCATGTGAGGGAGCTCTTGTGTGGTTAGACTAATGAGGCTCTGCATGCAGGATGGCTGTTGAGTGACAGAGATGATTTACGGCAGTAGGATGGACAGTCAGCTGGGAGGAAGCATTCTTCTTACCACTGAGCCGCTGTCACAGACACGCAGGCGGAGAGCGCACACATGCACGGTCTTAGTCTCGCAATCAACAGTCCTAAGCTATCACCAGAGTTCATGTTGAGAGTCTGAAAGCAAACTGACCACTGTTCAGTGGTTGACTGAGTGTTAAAAGGGGTTTTAGCATAATCATTCTGCATTAGCATTGAGGCCAAAACTACTCTAAGTCTTTATAGCTGGATGCATTGATATTTTACAGACCTTTCCGGCTCAAAGGGAAATTCTAGCTTAAAGCAACACTGGTCTTACATTTGTAGTTTGGGCCATTATTGCTGTTGATAATAAAATGCAGGCCCACACAAACACACACAGACAAACAAGAGTTTTGATATTTCTTTTAATACTACCCTATGGGCAATACAACAGTCTGAAATCACCTTGGACGTTGAAAAAATGAAGTTGAAAACCAGCATCCTATTTACATGTCACATTACACATAGTCATTTGATCCATTGTCATGTAGCATTTTACTGGGTTTTTATTCTGATCATTTTGTACTTGTTTAGGGGCCACCAACTTCTATTGAAGGAAAAATTCAATGGTAGGTTATGTAGTGTATGGCTACAACTCCAATGGATATCGACTTATCTAAGAATGAAATTCAGGAATAAAAAAAAAAACTCAATGCCAACCAAGTCATGTGCAGAAAGTAAGGTAGTCTTTCCGACTGTGAGCTCTGTGGCTGATGGTCTGGAAACCCTTTTGGCCATAACCCCAAATCAGTTGGTGTAGAAATTGGGTAACCTTTTCATGGTGGACTCACGGGTCGCTCTCCCTGAGGCGTCGTGTGGTTTCTAAGGTGACAGGCTCTGCCAGCATCTCTCAGCTGATCCAGCTTTTGGAAGTCTAACAGCAGGCTTTCTTTCTTTGGCACCGCTGTTGATTTCTCAGTAGGCAGTGGGGGGAAGACGGGTTGTCTGCTTGTGTTTGTGTCTCTTGTGGGTTGATGCAAAATAATGCAGTACTTAACTTTTGATTGATGACTTTAGAAGAGATTGGCGTTGGCCAGATGACACAAAAACCATTAAAAAATTCTTCAAAGCAGAACTGTGGTAATGATCAAAAGTAACAGAAATATTCAGAGTTACTTCTGATTCACTTGACTTGACCTGTAAATTAATAAGAATAAAGATTGTGTGTGTAGACAAAGGAAAAGTTAATTTTAAAGCATGTGGTGAAAGAAAGAACAAAAGACAAGGGAACAAAAATGACAGTACAGAAGAGCAAAAAGGGCAAAATGGCAAAAAGCAAGAAGAGAAGAGATCCCACTGGTTTTCTTTGGGGTGGTGCCAGTTTCAACCATTGAAGTGAGTAGGACTAATTCCTCTCTAACTCTAAAAGTATTGAATTTGGACTTTACGGGCAAGAACCACACATCCGTCTTCCAGTATGACCCATTAAAACATTAAATAAAAGATATCTTACTAATATTAATGACTGAAAGAAATAATACCAGTGTGATTTTCATAACAATACATCATTCAAACATTCAACATACTACAATAGTTTGATTGACTAAATATCAAAAGAATCAATCATTTATAACACTATTAATAAATGAATTGAGATTACATAGCAGTCCTTTGATTAATAATAATAAAAACCCCGCTTTGAATGTTTAATTCCTGTCACCTTGTATGAAGGATGCTGGCAGTATGATCACATGGTAGATGTTCTATAGGACAGAAATCTAGGGATTCAACTAAATTGAAGCTATTTGATGTTGATGCAGATACAGTATGTGTTTGAAACTGAGAAATCTCTTGTTACATGGCTTCAAGTGATGAGTACCGTTTTTGTTTTGACTTTGCTTTTCCCTGGAGAAGCAACAGTCAAATATGAAAAAAAATTTTGTTTTATAGTTACAGAATGAGCTCCTTTTCATTCTGTGGAGATTTTGGCTGTTTACTCCCATTTTGCCACGTGTCCATTCAGTTGATCTTCTGAAGCCAGTCATAAATTGTTGTGGCATTTTTAAAAGCTGGTCTGGTTTGTAAGAAAGTGTCTTTTGTCTGTGTTTCCTGTCCATGTGATTAGTTTAATTGTGGGAGAACAGGAAGGGAGAGGTTTTGGTCCATAACAACTGAATATGCTTACCATGACCTATAATATTTTGTATGTAATATTTTATA
Organism: Seriola aureovittata; assembly: GCF_021018895.1. Taxonomy (NCBI): domain Eukaryota; kingdom Metazoa; phylum Chordata; class Actinopteri; order Carangiformes; family Carangidae; genus Seriola; species Seriola aureovittata. The sequence continues at coordinate 21,030,977 of NC_079368.1, forward strand.
TAAAGTTTGTCTTGATTGCAGCAAAAAATAAAGACGCAGACAGCGTCTTCTGCAGAGCAGGGATGAGCCCCCACCACTGCCAAGGGAAGGGTTTCTTATGCAGCACACAGCACAAGCGGGGGGACTGTGGCCTGTCTGTATTGTTGTTGATCCACCCCCTTAGTACCCCCTGTCGTTTCCCTCGACAAATCCCAGTGGGCTGCCTCATCAGTTTTTACCAGCCAAGTTTGTGTCTTAACCCACCATCTCTAGCTGTGTCCCAATTCAGGGGCCACATCCATTGGTGGCTGCATTTGAAGACCGACTGCGTCATCGTGGCACAACTGGGCTCTCCCATTTCAAAAGCTCCTTCAAATGCAGCAGAGAAATGCGGCACTTCTTTTCCTAGGCAATGAAAGATCCACCCATTGGATCTTATCCCATGATTGCGTGCCGCTAATGAAAGTAATAAGCCAGACCATCTCATATCCTTGAGGTCAATGAAGAACCGCCCTTGAATTGGGACACAGCCTCTGTGTGCCTGTCAGTCGGGGTGCGCATGAGAGCACTGTGCGTGCACAACATTTCAACCCATAACGACCTGAGAGGCCACAGGCTCACAGTTTAAAATAAAGTTCTTTAGTTAATCTGGCTAAATCTGTAAATAGCCTGTCTGATTCTTTGACTGACTAACCTCATCAGAGAGCACTGCAGTTTTAATAAGACTTTACCTCTAACTTAATTTTGTCATCACCCACTGTCCTCCACCTGTCTGTCTATTTGCTCATTTCACTCACCTTTTCCATCTTTGCCTCTCTGCCTCTATATTCAGCCTCCTCCACTTCACCACTATATTCTCACTACACCCGCCTCTCTCTCTCTCCGCCTTTGTCTGTCTTATCCTTCTCTCCAGGACAGATGAGGTGAACAGGACTACTCTTCTTTCAGCCCAAGATGGCTTCCTATCCACCAAGGGCATAGTTGTGTGTGAATAATGTCTGAACTGAGGAGTAAATATCTTTTCATGACAAGTTGTTTGGATTGGTGCTCATATGCAATCTGATGCTCTATGTATCACGGCCCAGACTGCCTGGCCGCTAGCCTTGCAGGAGAAGGGTTGCCCTGTCAGTGCCCCTGAAACACTGAGAAGGAAAAAGGGCCTTTCAGGGCAGGCCCAGAAATGCAATGCTGCCCAAAGTGTCACTTTGACTGTGAGTTGTTCTGATGAAGTGCCTCACTGATGTAATACATCTGATATGGTGCAGATTTTAAAAAAAAAAATGTCCATTTAGGCATGAGGATCAATTTTGGTTTTAAATTACTGGGATATTAAAGGCAAGAGATTGGTATCATGTTAATCCTGCAAAATGACATGCTCTGAGTAACGTCTGAGGTCAAACTTTACACTGAAACGTCTTGATATTAGCTTCAATTAATGTCACACACTGACATTACAGGGTACTGCTTCAAAAGTTGTTGGAGAGTTCATCAGGATTATTAAAATCATCCTCTTGGCTTATTCCCATGATTCTTACCATCATAATCCATGCATTGTTTGCCTGGATATGGTGCAGGGTCTGTATTTATCATTCCATTCAGCAGCCTCCCATATTTATCTAACACTAAACCAATCACACCGATCAGCAGAGGTAATCAACAGTGAAATCGCATCACTCACCTCACTGGAATATGGATAAGCATTCATCCATAAAACTATTTGCCGAAGAGGTTTCAGTTAAGGGCATTGGAGAGGGCAATGTGAAACAAGCTCCTCGAAGCTCCTCAGTCTCCCATTGTCATAAACATTCAAACACAGGGCTCAGTTTATAGGAGCTCTGTTTAATGGGAGTCATCCGCCGCTGTAGCCCGTTGTGCCTTTATAAAACAGCATGCATTTAAGGTGTTAGTGGCAGCCACCAGCCACGGCACTTAATTCCATCCTCTGGGTGCAGTCTATTGCTAGTTTAACTGCAGTGGGCTGTGCAGGAAAACACCCACATATAACGCAACTTTTCAAGTGCACAGATTGATTATCTAACATATGATTGTGGGGTTCATCTAAAGAGGGATTTTACTTGGACCTAGAGAATGTGATTCCTGGAGAATTAGTATGTTAAGTGGGTGGGGAGGGTGTGCAGGAGTACCATCCACTATGCTCACATGGTGCATAAAGTGAGCCATCTATGTCACTAAAAGACACAAATGCAAGTATATTTTGCCAGGAAACATAACCTTGATATCAGGAAAAACACTTTAATTTCCACAAATAATCTGCCAACAGGGTGAATAAATCACAAGATCAAACAACTTCTTCAGTATTTCTTAACATCAACTTTTCTCTTTTATGTCTGAATTCAAAGCTTTGCAAGAACTCCCACGTATGTCTGATTCTTAATGTCACCGTTCGCCCTCATGAATTGATGTTCACATCCTGCATCCTCAACAGTAAATCTAACACCTTAAGCTTTGGGATCTTTAATGTTGTCTGTTATTGATCACTAATTAAACCCTCATGTGGGGCAATATTTCATTAGGTAGTCTTTTTTTTCTGTCAGCTGACACCAGACTAGTTAAGCATTTTTACCAGCTGCAACACTGTGGCTTCTACTGTTTCCACCTTGTGTGTGTGTGAATGTGTGTCATCATGGTGAAATGTGGTCCTGGAGACACCTACTGTAACAGGAACTTCCACTTTTGCAGGTTTCTAAATGTCTGTGGAAAGATTTTGTCACCATGATAGCGTCACAACTGTGCAAAATGCAGTCATGAAACTTACCCAGAATGTCAACATGATGACAGGGATCACAGCTGGTTGTGATCCCATCACAAGATGGTCTCTACTTAATGATTTAAAAGTCATCACTTAAGATTTGTGTGACATCTAGACGAGGCAACCTTTCCTTCCAAGAAAGGAAATTTGGTAAAAATTATAACATTAAAGAGTCATTTTGTCATTTAGGATTAAATGCTGTCAATGAGACAGAGGTTCAACATTTCAGATCATACATTGGTTGGTCAATATATAACAGGATTTCTTTAAGTATAGCCTTTACTGAGATGTGACTGTTTTTGGCACAACACAGTTTCTATTCCAATTGAATAAAGATACATTATTTTTACTTGAATGTTTTATTATATCTCTAAGGCCAGGAACGCACTGGTTGTGTGGTGTCTGCGTGGTGGCCGAGGAACATCTTGGTTTTCACTTCAGGGCCCATGTTAACAGGTTAGAGCGGACACACTGCCTGTGTGAGAGGTCTCACCTTGTAGCTGTGTCGTGTGATACATAGTTTCGGCGTCTCGCCTATTTGTGCATGACACACACTGTTCCCACCAAAATTAGACAGCAAAAAGACCTGTTGATAGTCATATTGACATGATACCAGCACCATTATATAAAACTTATTATATATAACACCTTTCACTATAGTTTCAATGTCTAACCTAACCTCAATATGACACAGACATGAAAAAATGAACATTCTTTTTACCATTTTAACAGCTGCATGTGGCATTTTAAAAGTAAAGAAATTAATTTATAATTAAAAAGATACCCAATATTTGAGTAGCCTGCTGATGGCCATCATCCAAGGCAAACTTTATGTACAGCTGGCAGTAGCATTGATGCAACAAACACACAGCCGGTGTGAACACACACACCATTCATCATTCATCATTCGCATGCATCGCAGTCAGTGTGTTCTTGCTGTTGACCTCTTAGGTGGAAAAAACTGCAATTATATATCTTTATGTTTACTTTATATTTTTGTAGAGTGGTGTCATGAGCTAAATTTCAAGATGTTCTCATTCCTTTGGGAATAACTGAATATATAATGTCATATGGTGTTTAAACCAACAACTCATATCATATTGACTGCACTACTTCTTAACAAATTCTTACAGGAGGCTGCTTCCACTCTGAGAAACAAAATCACTGAGGTGAAACCTTTTAAAGATTTCAGCTTAGTGACGGATAACAGAGAACTCTTAAAACTCCCAAAGCTTTCCCGTCAGTGTTTTGTCCTTCCCAGCAAAATTATACTTCCATTCAAGGTCCAGTTAAAGAGCAGGGAAGGGTTACAGATGGTAATCACCTTAGTAGTGTAGCCTGTCTCCGATCCCCCATCTAATATGCAATGTTGATGACTGATAATATATTATTGATGCTCCATCCTGGCTGATCTTGAAAGGCCAGGTTCGACCATGACTATCCATCTCATGGATATTTTAGTACCATTTCTTCCAGAATATGACCACTGCACTTCCAGAGGTTCAAATGATGAACAAATAAAGTGCATTAACTGTTATACTAGCAGTGGAGGGGTCACTGAAACTACAAATTGAAACATTTGTGATATGTTTCACCCATATTAGGATTTTTGCAAATCCTAAATTGTGGTTAAAACTAATTTAGCCACAGATTTCTCATGAATTAATTTTATGAGAACAGAAGTAGAACTAAAATTTAAACCTGCCAACAAAGGCTCAGTGACGCTATCACCACTCACTATATGGAATAAATATTTGTTTTATGATGTAAATATTACACAAAATGAAATGCAAAGAAGCTCAGAAGTGGAGTAGCCTATTCACTGATACAAAAGAATCACACAATATGCTCCTCAAACATGTGACAGCATCATCGAATCATTCAACTGATGTGAAAACTGAGCCAAAGGACAATGAACTATAAGGATTTATATATCTATATTTTTTTCCTTTTTGTCTATTATGTTAATTCAAAAGATATAAAAGTAAGGATTTTAGCTTTTTTTTTCTTTTGATCTGAATCTCTTTACATTTCGTAGACGTCCTTTGTTGCCAGATTCCATTCACTAACTCCATGTCTGGGTTATCTGGTTCAGATCATTTCTCATCTGTCTGTACAACATCCAATATGCGTGTTTTCACACTTGTCCTCGACATGTCCTGGAAGTATCTGATGTCAAAAGCGGCTTGTGAGATGCAAAACCCTTGTCTCGCTTCTGGCAAAAGAAGAATTATGAACATTTGTTTTAACACAGCTTCAACTGTCTGTGCGTGCCACACTAAAATATTTCATGGCTGCAAATCACTTGTAATCCCATTGAAGCACATTACAGTTCTGGTGGATCTGAAATAAATTCCAGACTGTAGACAAGCTGCCGGGAATACTGTCATTGTTCCTCAGTGCGTATAAATTTTCAACAATGCTGGAGTTTAGAGTATTGCGATATACCCACCAGATGCAGTGCATTCAAGATAATCAGGTCAGGGTATGCTGATAGACCCCGATCCTTAAAGTTTCATTACACCAACCATTTTATGAGCACCATCCTTCTCTGCAGCTTTGATCTATTTCATTGTCATGTGGGACGGCTGACTAGCTTTTTTTGTTTCACCACCAGACTCGTGTCCTTGTGTGTTGTTGATTCATTGCATAGAAAATAGCTGATTTTACAGCATGTGATGCTGAATAGAAGTCTGATGTCTGGAGGCTGTATCCAAGTTTGTGTCTGCCCCAGACAGAATATAAAACCATCAGCAGTGCTGCAGCCACACGAAGGTTTTGGTAAGTCGACAGTGTGAGGTGGCCCTGCCATTGATATCAAACAAAAATCCCAGACAGAGAGCGCAGCACTTCTTACATAAGGGATGAGCTTTCTTTTTACAAGAGGGACACTGGTAGACATATTGACATCGACTGCAAATATAAATGTATATATATGGGGAATTATGACCTATATACCATCACACGTGTGTGCAAATGTAGAGTATGTTTATGTAAGTGAGCACGAACAGAGCAATTCTGCTAAAATGCAGCTTATAATTAATTAAAAGGGATCAGTGTGGCTCATGGGCTTATCGAAGTTGCTGATTGTTGTTGTTAGAGGCAGGAATGACCTGACATAGGCTTTTGTGGAGCTGCACAATTGAAATCAGTCTGTAAATGTGCTCATTTGTTCATCCAGAGAAGATTCAGCAAAGCTGTCTGAAGACCCAGAAGAATACACCGCTACACCTCCACCACCTCACTCCCTTTGGTATTGTCCTCTGTCACGTGCATAACCCTCAATCTGTCATTTAGGTGCAGTCACAGCCGGTACTCTTACCTAGAGTACAAGACTCCCATTCTTTTGCTCAAGTTTGTTTTTATTCTTTAGGCAAAATCCAATAAAAGAGGATTCAGTCATGAAAGCGAGGGAGTTTATTTCACCCAGTTGAGTGCTAAAACGCCTCTTCACTTGTACAATTGAGATTTTTCACTTTCAAGTCAAGAATGCCACAAGGCCTAACTTGTAATGAGTTTTGGGAAACGAAGGGAGGGAAATATTTGATTTCCTCCCTATTAAATTAAGCTTATTGATAATTTAACCATTTTATCAATCTAAGACACGCACCACATCCTGTGTTCTCACTCTCAAAAGCTTCCGAGGCAAACTTCCAGCAACATCAGTCAATCCACTTCTGCTGTTTACCGCCAGTGTCTGTAGAACATCCTCCTCTTATCAACTTCTTTGTCTGCTCGCTGACCCAGTCATTTCCTGTCCTTATCTTTAGCATGCTAATTGTCTGCCTTATTTATTATACATTACACAGACACTACAGTTGCGCAATTCATCGAGAAAGTATGGCGCTCCGCTTGGTCAAGTCTATCCTCAGCATCGCTCCGTGAACAAGCCGTTTACCTTTTCCAGGCCAAACAAGGGCTGTGTAACTCATCTGTAACAAAAAGTTGTTAGTGCCCAATTGAGTAATTGCACTTGTGTTTTTGTTTTTTCACTTCCTCTGTTCATCTACTGCTGATTTAATGTAATTCCACCCCTTCTGTGAAGCATCATTGCTCAGCTTTTGCAGTTGATGTTGATCCCTCTCTCTCTCTTTCTCTCTCTGTCTTTTTTTTTGTTTCCAATAATGTTTTATTTTTTTTTCTGCAGCATGACTGGGCTATCTGTTTTTTAATGATGGCCCCCTACTTGTTTCATTGTGCATAATAGATTTGATAAGGTTCCTGGAGCCACCCCTTTGGCTCAGACCATCACAGTGCTCATCAGGATAATTTATGAGCAGCGGTGAAAGATTCCTTCAACTGCTGTCGACCTTTTAGGACTACAGATGTGCTTCACCGCTGCTCCTTGAGCGCAGACACACTCATAAAGTGGTGTCACCCACATCTTCATTTCTGATTAATTCCCACATATAAAAGTCCCATTATGCATGCAGCGTATCCTGACCTGACTTCTCCGTTGACCTTGTAGTTGATTACGTGTCACATGCTCCGAAGCCTGCAAAGGAAGAGTGAATAATTGCACGGGGTTAGTGTTATTAATCTTGCATAACATTAGGTCTTTATTAATCAGATATTTACATTGTTTACCCTGAATATAGCCATGTATCCACACAAATTACAGTTTAAAATATGATGCTGCTGTATTCAGAAGCCATTATCTAGCTTAATGGTCTCCATTGCTCACCATTTTCCTTTTTCTACCAAAACAAATCTGTAGCTTCAGCTAATTGTTTTCTAAGCTAAAGAAACAGCTGGATATTTTGGGAAATTTGCTTTCTTGTTAAATGTTAGATAAGAAGATCCAATCCTCAATCCAATACTACTCATGTCAGCAGCCAGGTAGACTAAATTAGCACTAGCCTGGCTCTGTCCTGTCTTGGTTTGGGTACTGGCCATTGTAGTTGACTGTTTAAACTGAGGGAATGCCCTCAGGGGACACCCCTCCCATTGTCTTGGAGGTTGTCCTTGCCCACATTGGCAGGCAATTGTTTGGCAGGGGAGAGTCATCAGCTGATGCTGTTCACCTGGGCCTTCCAGAGTATAAAAGCTGGCCCATGTGCTCACTTGTCCTCTCCCTTCCATCTGCTGACATCCATTTGTTTTGTTTTTGCACATGCAACACTGCCACAGCATATGTACCACTTATACATGCACAGCTTTCACTAAACTTTCTGATTTCTATACCTCATTGCTTATTTGTTTTATGTTTTAGTTATAATAAATTGTTTGTTTTTTAGTGTAAGATGAGATTTATTCTTGTGAGGACATATTCAACAGATTGCCTTATTTTGCATTGTACATTATTTTGAGTCCACATAATTTAATTATTTGTAACTACATTTATAAATATTGTATTCTGCTGTTTAAGTTTAATCTGGAACTATATAATATGGCGCACTTTAGTGGCAGGTAATGTGAGTTATGATTAGGAGTGGCGGAGTGATATGTAAGAGGGGAGATGTCACTTTGGTAGTCAGTGTTCGGTCTTCCTAGGTGGGGTTCTCCGGGAAATAATAAAGATGGATTGACCTGTACAGAGAAGTTGTCCCCGTGCTCTTGCTTTACCCACAGCCCTTCGATAGTTTAATTAAGCAATATGTAAGGCAATAGTTAAGACATCCAAAAACATGTCTTACATTAGTATAACCTTGCGTGATCTCCCTTATTGTCACATTCATTGAGCCAGTTTGTGACAGTGTCAAAACGATCAATCCACAGGGAGATGCACACAGCTCATATTCAGAAACTGTGCCTTAAAACAAGCCGTCAGGATTTGTGTAACTTTGTGATGTCACAGATATACAGTCATTGCCCTCAGCTATAACACCAGCATGGCCCACCCGGACCCATCGTCCATTGTTTTTGTGTTGTTTTGATTTTATCAACATCACAACACCAAGCGGTCAATCTGTCACTTAGCTAGCAAGCTACAAAACAAGAAAATGAAACGCTGCACAATCATTAGATGTCAGGAAGCCAATATACCATTGCACAGCCTTCCCAAGGAAAGTAATATTGAGACTTGGCTAGTTAGTTAAAGTTGATTTTTTTCTGAGATACTGTAGGATCTTAGTCCAAATTTGACAAAGCTACAGTAGTAGGCAACAATCACCACAACAACCACAGTCACCTGCCCATCAGAAAAAAGGCTCAGACTGATACAAAACGCCTTGTTCTTGGTAAAGCTCCAGAGAGATAAATAAAAACATCAATATACTGGTTCCAGTGTTGCAATATCCCCCACTGTCCTCTTGAAAAGCAAAGGGTCTCACACCTGATTATATCCCTTTACAGAACTGCTGTAATTGCTTCCTCACAAACCTGCTGCACAGTGGCTGTGACAGGACAGCCTATATGGACACTGGAACCCACTTTACTGGGCCCTCATGACATAAGTCTCAAACTGACAGTGGCTGTTGTTTCAGGGTTCCTGTTTGGAGACTTGGTATTGATTTCCTCCCCGTTCTCCTTCCCCAAGTAATATACAGCTTTAATCTAATTGGTGTGCGGAAACTTTGGGGGAGTGATGTCTACTGAGACATGTGTTATGTTTTATTGCTACCTTCATACTCTGATTCACACTGACCTGGTGTCAGCTGTCTACACTGCTGACAAAGCACCTTTGATCACAAGGGAATAATGTCACAGAGGCTCAGAAAAACGGTAAAGGAAAGAAAAAAAAAACATTATATCATTCAAATAAGGCTGGAAAGTTACATTTGCACTTGCAGCTCTGTTTTACTGTATGTGTCTGTACATCAGCAGGCATACGGATTACTGTATGTGGTAAAATATCATGATTTATCATGTAAAATCATGTAAAATATCTTCCAGATGAAGCCTTTGCAGCACGATAAGCCTGTTCAAGCTGTTTCCTTCTTGCATGTTGCTATGTTGGTGCAGGAGAAAACACCCTGTATAGTTCCACATACCCTGCAGATGGAGTAAGTTCCTGGGCTTTGAAGATAAAAACTCTTCTACAACCTCATGTAGAAAACTCCTGATGGCATTTCACAGTATTTCACATGCTGCTTGCTCCACAGACTGTACATCAAAAAAACTGCTTCTGAAACTTGTTTCACTAATGTACTTGAGACTCTAATTTGTCTTGAGAAGCCTTTAAACCAAAATGAAATCCCTCAATGTGAAGGTACAGTATTTTCCAGAGGAAAACCAACACACATACACACACATATACACACACACACACACACACACACACAGTAAAAGACCAGCACTCTGACAGAGCACTGACCAAGAAACAGGCCGCCTTTATTGTGTATTCAGCCCTGGGACCAGACAAATTGCATCAAATGCCAGGTTCACCCAGGGGCCACTGTCTGCCAGACAGATATTCTTCATCCAAGGGCAGTGTGACAGCAGCTATGTCCTGTTTGGCTATTTACATCTTCTTAGCCATGGGTTTTTTAAAAACTATATAAAATGTGGCTCATTCAAAGGGCAGCATAGCTTCATATGGTGAGATGCCAGACAAGTTCAGTGCACATTTCCCCTAAGAATAGAGGCATTTTGATGTAGCCGCCTCCCCGTGGCATTAGTAAAAAGTCAACTTTGATAAAAGGCAAACATCTTCCAGATTTATTTGGGCCTTGCCTCCAGATACCTTCAGTCGGTGTCTTTACCATTTCCAATCTCACGCTCTTGTACCCCTTGAATCCGGAGCGTGTTCCTCGATGTAAGTGGGAGACATATTGAGAGATGCTGAGATTTCCATTTTGTGTAGCTTAATGCACTTCACAATGCAGCCAAGCCTGTAATCATCTCCCAGTGAAACAGTGGCTTCACTATATGGTAACATTTCTTTAAGGGCTTGTTGAAGCTCTCTCCAGCTGCCCTCAGATGCTTGGCTCAGTCAGACCACGATCTGCTGTATTTTTGACATTTTGAGTCAGCTCCTTACTGTCCATTCAAGCATGTGCTGTATTGTAGCAGCGGCTTGTCTGCTTGTGAAATGTTATCACTAGGCCTTGGTCTTCATCAGACTGAATGAGGCCAGAAGGATCAATGCACTTATACTGGATCGCTTTACCCTGCCGTGTGCATAATGGCTTCGTAGGTGGTTTCATAGAGCTCTCAGCCTGTGCGAGTGTCCTGTGTGAGAGAGAGAGAGAGAGAGAGAGAGAAAGAGAGAGAGACGCTGTGTATGTTTGCGTGTGTGCTAAAGATGAGAGCTGCATGGATGCATGAGTACATGAATGTTTATATGTATGGGATAAACACCATCACTTAAAATCAATACCACAATACCCCAAGGTTAGCAAGCACTTACCTTTAGCACTATAAAACATGGCCGCATTAAGATTCTCATTAAATTATGTTTGGCCACATAATTTAAAAGATTTTAATCCAAATTTGCTCCTTGTGTTTGGAGCACATCCTAATACTCATTAAGTCATATAAGCAGCAGACCTCCTCCAGTCAATTAAAATATAGCCTAAGCCTTTAAACCAACATATAGATTCACATCATGGATTCAGAGACACACAGCAAAGGGAATAGGACCCCTCTCAGAGAGGACAGTATTTACTGTGGTGTCTGTGCCACATCCCTCTTTAATTAACCCCAGGAAGCAGCACAGAGAGGTGGCAGGGGTGCTGGCAGGTAGGTGGGTGTTTTTCCTTTTTTTTTTTTTTCGTTTTGTTTTTTTGGCACTTGATACAAAATCAGAATCAGCACAGGGGTCTGCGCAGTCAACAAAAGGACACGCCAAAGGTCTTCTCGAAAGCTCAGTGAACCCGACCTCGCTCCCACCCCTAGGCCACCACCCATCTGGGCAAAGCAGCAGGAGCAGAATCAAGAGCCTGGCAGCAGAGTGGCGTCAGGCCAGAGTTAGCAGCCGCAGCATTCAGCCTTTTTTCCTCCACCACCCAACATGAGCCAGGAACACGTGAGAGAGAGAGAGAGAGAGAGACAGAGAGAGAAAGCTCTGTGTCTCTGTGGGGGAGGGAGGAAGGAAGCGTAAAAATGGAGATGGAGAAAGAGATAGGAAGATAAGTGGCGTAGATAAAAATGAAGAAAAAATTAAGATATGAAAAAAAAAAGTGTTTGCAATGGAAATCTCTTAGAGAAGCGGTGCACCTTCAAGAGGACACGCTCGGTAAACTTGACTGGAAATTTAAGAGAGACCACCTCGGTGTCACTGTCTGTCTCTTAAAAGGATTCCACAGAAATACCCATGACAGGCTTTTTTTCTTCTTTTGTTTTTGAAAGATGTTAAAAAGGGGTCTGTAGTCACAAGAGGATGCCCACCACCGCTGCCACTGCTCCCACCATCTCAGCTCCGCCACCCCTTGCTTGTTAGTGTGATCACTGTCCCTTTGGTGCTTTGGTCTGCACATAATATATGTTCTCGCTGCAATTAACTGCTGCAGGGCCTGTGTAGGAACTTAGAGGGATGTCCCCTCCGCGGAGCTGGCACCCCTGGGGAGTTGATGTAGGAGAGAGATGGAAAGGAAATAAGAGAGAAAAGAGAGAGAGAAAGCAGGAATGCACCGTGCCAAAGCTTCCCACCCACCGCTTGTGTCTGTAATCTCCCGGGGAAGGGCTGGATCTCACGGAAAGAGTTGTTGTGTTGTGAGGAGTGCTGACAGCTTCGTCTCTTCTGCCCCCTACTGCAAAGGAAGTGTTGATGGAAGAAGATTTCAGAGAGAAGGGGAAAAAGAGAGGTGTGGATGTCTAAATGAGCTAATCAGAGCTTCACACTTTGCCATTGTCATATCAGAGTGTGTAAATCTGTGGAGTAGGAGGGGAATTTTACTGCTCAGTAACACAGATTGACCAAAATATATCATCAACAAATGGCCACTGATGAAAACGGAAGTGTCTCTGAAATATGTTGTGTTGCTGCTCGCTTGCTCATTGCAAAGGTTGTTGTCAAGCCAAAAAAGTCTGACTATCGCGTATTACCATTATTATTATTATTATTATTATTATTATTATTATTATTATTATTATTATTATTATTATCATTATTATTATTATTAAAAATTTTAATGAGCTTGGTGTTGGATCTCTGCTCTCTCTGACTTTGTTGTTCATGTCTGTTTCTTTGTATGGTTGTTTCTTTCTGTCTACATTGTAAAGCACTCTGGATCTTCTGTGTTGGCTTTAAAGGCACTAAAAGCATATTTTTTATAACTATAAATTATTATGAGTGAATGGATCTTACCTTAGACTGCATATAAAGATGGACGTAGCCTCTGTGACGTTATCTAGATTTCTGAAGAGCTGTTTTGAAGCTCAGAGTGAGCTGCTAAACCGGCGCCATCTTGGCAGTGCCTGACTCCGCCTAACTACCGGCTAATCCAGAGGTGGGGTGTGTTTGGAGCCAAGACTTTGGTGCATGCTGTTATGTGGGGAGCATATGCTCACCCACCTGTCATTCAAAGTGGTACGCTCTCAATTAAACATTATAAACTTTAAACCTTAATAAAATTTAAACGCACAGTTGACAGTTTTTTGTACCAGGCTGAAACATGTTAATTTTTGCTGTAAAGTTGAACATTTTAACATGGGAGTCTATGGGGATTGACTCACTTCTGGAACCAGCCTCAAGTGGTCATTTGAGGAACTGCAATTTTTGGCACTTCCATGTTGGCTTAATTTTTCAGCCCCACAGGTTGCCGCTTAGATTTTACATTACACAAAAAACGTCTGTGTTGGTCTTTCTGTTTTGGCTCTTCTCTCTGGCATGAGGTGTATGGAGCTCATTCAGAAAAAGTCACATCCACCAATCAGGATTTAGCAACATCTCAGTCAGGATCTTGGTGGGTTGTTTGGTCTCTATTAATCAAATGTAGTGGGCGATCAAGCCACACCCACACAGTTCTGCTAAAGCTGATAAATTGGGTTTTTGGCAGTTCATCTCAAGATGTTTCTTTTTAAGTTTGATTGTTGCTTATTAAGTCATGGATATCCAATGCCATGAAGATACTTGATTAGAAAAATTGATGGATGATAATTGCCTTATAATTGTCTTATATATAATTTATCAACAAGACTCTAAATACAAATAGCAGAGATTCTGAGTTTTAAAAGAGCATCTGGAGTTAATACAGCAGTTAATATGTTTCAATACAACCATTGTAGGAGTTACTTTTCATTTAGCGCTTGTGTTTAAAGAATCAGACTCCAGCTTCCACAGTTGAGAAAACTAATAAAGGTAAATGAGATCAAGAGTATTTGCTAACAAAGCGTTGATGTGTTCCAACAGGGGCTGGTTTGATTAGAGGATTAACAAGTGTGTTGACAGTATTAAGAACTTAATATACATGCTATCCTCAAACTCAGACCTCAAAGGGTATTCTTTTCTGACATATGCCTCACACCAGCTGTTTCTCCATCTCCTGGGCTGCATGTCCTGACAATTAAACTCCCATTTGTCTCATAATTGCTGCCACAAAATGATCTATTTTAATATCTTCATTTACCCTCCATATTCCTCTGTACATCCTTCCTTGTTCTAGCTTTACAGTCTTACATAATGTATGCAGAACCATCCATTACAGGAAGTCACTGTGGAATACATGTTTGCAAATTGGAACAATATAGCAGCAGTGTGCTAATCCACATGGGATGATTTAACAATAATTCAACACGACTTTGTGAAGGTTAAAATACAACCCCCGCCCCTCTTCCCTCCACCCCATGCTTCACCAGACTATGGTGAACATTCATAGTAGTGTGCGTGTGGGGGGGGGGAACCACACCGATCCTGCCTTTCAGTCCTGCAGAATATTGGCTGTCAAGAAACAGACATGCAATCAATCACGAGCAAAGTCACAGCCAATGTGAAGGATACCAGTCCTGCTTAGGCCTCGTGGCTGTGACAAGGCGGCAGTTGCATAACGCTTGACATCGCAGTGCTGTAGGTTGAGATTAATGGACACGGAGTATATGTACTTTAAAGGGCAATAGATAAAAAAAAAAGTGTCTGCCCTCCTAAGGGGGAAAACAGATTTCAGTGGGTACGTGTGCAGAAAAAAGGGGGGCCTTGATCACCCGTACCTCTGGAAGAGATTAACAGTGGAGATACTGTAGCACAAAATCAAGTGCTGAGACAGGACGCCTTGCTGAGTTCTGCTTAATGGGCTCTGCTTCTTGGCATGTAGTCAGGATCATGCCTCACATTTTATCTCTGTCTCGTTTCCCTCTTGAGAATTTGGCATTGTCCAAAGTATAACATGAAAAATAGCAACTGCTGCTTGTGGATTCCTTTGTGTGTGTTTGTTCTCTGCGCTGGAGTCTACATACAAACTCTTGCACGGATTCCTTTGGAGTCGTCTTCTTTCTCTCGCGACTTTGACAAACCAATTCTCTTATTTGAAATTCCCTTAAAGTCGGAGAAAAGGATCTGAAGCCTTGATGTCTGAGTCTTTGCAGCACTCTCATTTCTCCAGCTGAGACAGTCACTTGATGCTGTTTTGCTTTGGGACATTTCAGCTATAAAATAACAGCTCAGACATAGTAGTTCAGGAACTCACTGTAGCAAGAAACACCCAACTATGTTAGCATCTTGAAATTCAAGCGTTTATGTCAGTAAGCCTGCCATTTAATCTCCCAGTCATGTTGTTCAAATGTCCAGCTAAAATACATTTAAACGTATCACTCCCCCCATTTCAAATCCTATCCCGACCGTGTGATGACTGTTACCTCATGTTTTTTCACTGTTTCAAGGGGTTCCAGGACGCCCACGTATTTTGCTTTGATCCTTGCCGGGACTAGCGATAGATTGCTCTGGATTTAGATGTGATCGGATACTTAGAGGATTTATCAAGCTTTCGCAAGCTGCTCTCTACAAACACAGCCATGGTTCAAATCATGGCTCTGTGTTTGCAGCCCTGAAAAAGAACATCATGTAATTCACATCTTTGCCAAATCCATGGACATTGTCAGTTGGCACATTTTGCGCACTAAACTCTAATCCCTGCCAAAAGCCAGTCAGTATTTTGAGAGTCAACACAGTGAAAGTTGTTCACCAAAACATCCTGATTATAGTTCAAGACTGGAGTGATAGAAAAGGCTCAGAGAGGCTAAAAAGTGATGTGTATTGTGAGCTCAGAGGTTATTTGATTACTTTAAAAATAACTGTATGTGGCCTGATCATGAATAATGGGGCCGACTGCGCTCAATGGAGAACAGCATTAATTCTGTCATTTTGAATAATTTAACACATTCACGATGACAACATCAGTGATAATATCTCCCACTTAATGTACTTTATCAACAACAGCAGTGGAACCAATAAGGAAGCAGATATGAACAACCTTTCCTGAAACACTTTACCTATCAAAAGCTCGAAAACAATTACAGTAGACAGACTGTATATCTCCTGCAGATAATTCAACCTAATGAGCTTATGACATTCGACATCTGTAGGCGGCAGCAGTGACTTGTTTCTGAATGAATAAAGAAAATAGAAATACACCAAAAATAAATACAAGTGTATTTTTACCTTACAGTAAAGAATGAGTTCACTGGGAAACTTACATGCTTGAATAAAATATACTTCTACAAACATTCTTACATGTGCTCAAAATAAATTTTTCAGAGGATAATCATGAACTCACTCACTCCAGTGTGCAGCCTGCACACCAAGACACACACACCAGGAAGTCAACACAGTCCTCTATCTCCCCTCTAAATTAAGCAGAAGCGTAACAAAATGCACACAGCTTACTGAGGTAGTCGGCATACACAACTGAGAGGATTCTATCCATCAGTCTTACTCTAACACCACTAACACTGCCCTGCTGTTCAGGGTTGCCCTCAGCGTGGTGCAGATATCAAACACCTAACACGTTTTACTGTTCCGCGAGAATCTGCAGGAATACAAATTCATCATTCATCAACATTAAGCTACATTCACACTTTTTTAAAATGCATCTCTTTTGCTAGTTTCACTTCTGGTGAACAAACTACTACAGACCTTTAGTCTAGATTGGGGAAAATGGAGACCTTTGGACATGATGATGTAAACACCCACATTCGCTTTCTGACTGAGTCTTATCAGCCTCAACTACCAGTGAATGCAACATGGTGTCCGAATTACAAGCATTACTGACCTTGTTGTCTTTGCTAGCAGCTGTTGCTGTTCCTCGTTCGTAGTATTTTCTGTAACTAACCAACGGCAGAGTAGAGTCTTAGTCTGCTAGCTTAATTATACTTTTGTCTTTGGCCACCATTTTTGTAATTTATCAGCATTTTTAAGGATATTTATCTTACACATAGGCAGCTCCTGCAGCTCTCTCCTCACAAGATCATGCATACGCACACCACAAGCAACACAGCTGCAACTGTTAGAAGAAGGATAAACTATTAGCAATATCCAACATAGCAACTCATTGTAATCATGGTAAATCTACCTACACCTACTATATATATATATATATATATATATATATATATATATATATAGTTTATTATCAGTGTCTATTCAAATTCTTCTTTGGTTAAGTCCTGTTAAGTTAAGGCAACTAAAACTATATTACCTTCATGGTTAAAATAATTAGTAGGAGATGGGACACAACTGCAATCTCTGGTATCAAAGTTTCCTGCTTTACACTCCACAGATGTCCACTTGCACCTCCTCCCTTAAAGTTTTTATAGCAGTGTAACAATGTCACGCTCCTTCTGCCTTTGCTGCCGAGACAGGAAAGTCATAATTTGCATGACCACATGAGATCACTCACCAGGAAAACATAAAACATGGCTTATCTTAAGCACTTGAACAAATGACCACCGCTGTTGTTTTATTAGCGAGGACAGGCTCTTCATCTTTGCATCTTCGTGTGCCAACGTGACCCTGCATATTTCCACTGTTCACTCTTCTTAATTCAAACACCGTGCGAGGACAACAGGGCAGCGTCAGTGGCATTCTTCTCCCACTGTTAATTAACAGCCCGAACTTGTGGCTAATAAACAGAGCTCCCACTAATTGAACTGCCAGCTGCATTGTTCCTGGTTGTTTGTAAGGAATGGATGCCATGTTGGCGCTCCTCAGTGTAATTACTAGTGTCTGCCCCACTGGGAGAAGGGATCAATCTCAGGTGACATCAGTGGTGGATACCACCTCTTGTATCCTTGGGTATTGGTTCTCCGTGGCAGCGAAAGTTTGTCATCATGGATAGAGAGCCTCCGCCATGACTACAGGCCGTACTGCAGCTTGCCTTGTCCATTTGTAACACAACAACAGCTTCTCCGGATCACAGTCATTACTTCTGCCACTCAGATTGCAAAGAAAACAGAGTGAATTACAAATTTATGAACACTGCCCTCTAAACACTATGTCATTTGATGGACTCCTAAACGGTTGAGGGAATTCAATTAGGGAAGGAATAGAGTTTTGAAAATGTGGCACTATGCCTGCCAGTTACTCAAGGGATGTGATTGATGTCTGTGAGTGGCATTTAGCACAGCTGACCCTCATTCAGATTACCATCTCATTAGCATCAATAGACGGAGACACACAAAAGAGAGCAGCGCCGTTGCCTGAAAACCGTTCCGAGGGACCAGCCTGAGGGAATTTCTAGCTACAAAATACTTTAATTCCATAGTTTTAGTGTGACATTAGGGGAGTGGGAGTGCAGCTGCATACAAATCAGATACAAAATCCCTACAATGTCAAGAATTATGCCCTGAGCCCCAGATTTCCACGCTAATGTGAAATATGTTTTCGATAGCGGGGCTGCCATGAATGTTTTTGTTGCTTCTAATTATGACAGTGAGTCCCAAGTGGGATGTGAAATTTTGTCTTTGTGGAACATAAGGCCTTTAAATGAAAGTGTTAATCAACATAATGCATGAAAGCAAGTTATTTGTGCATCAATAACTGTGTAATATGCATGAAATGTTGTTTACATGTTCTCCTTAATGCATCACAGCAACCAATAAAACCCCCAGACTGCAGCTCGTCAAAACAGTGTCAGCTGTTTGAGCTGCCTGAGAAGTTTTTTTTCTTTTTTTTTTTTCTTGTTTTGCAATTGACGGAACAGCAACAAAAACTGTAGATCTAATTCAATCAATACTTGCCTTTGTTCATTAAAGCAAACATATTTTGTGAGTTTGAGACAATTCAGGACTGAATATAAAAAGGCTGGTCTCTGTACATTCTTATATCATTGATGTGTTTTTGTCGAGACAGCATGTTATATGAAAACAGAGTATTTTTCTTGTTTCATTTGAGGAGTTGCTGCAGGCCCAAATATGGCCTACTTTTACCTTTTCCTCTTCCCCCTAGTGGCGCAGATGTTATAAGACGAAGTTTAAATATAGTCTGTACAGATGTTTGTGAGTGATGCCGTGCGATGTAGGTGTGGATTTTGAATCATCCGTGATTCAATCAAGGTGGTAAAATAAATATGGGAAGTGAAACTTGGAAGAAAAAAAAAGGAGTGTGCAGAGGAGTGAAGATGAAGGGAGGAGGGAGACAGATGAAGAGAGGTGAGAAGCAAGAGGGGAAGTAAAGAGAATAAGAGACAAACGGAGAGTGCAAATGTGCGTGTTCGTATGAATCCAAGCTCTACAGAGAAGTGTGTGTGTGTGTGTGTGTGTGTGTGTGTGTGTGTGTGTGTGTGAAAGACAAAAGTGTGTAAAGACCTGGAATATAAGAGGAGCAAGTAAAAGAGTGGGTGGAATAGACAGAAAGAGGGAAAGAATGAACACAGGTCTTGATTGTATTCAGTACCGTCTCCTGTCTGTGTCTGATCAATAGCTGCTGTCGCTCAGTGCTGGCTCAGACTCCTCCTGCTCACAACCACAAATGTAACCCCAGCCAGCCTCGCCAGGAGCTTTATTATTCATGTGGACCAAATACAAGACCAGAAAACGGGATGAGCACAAGCAGCAAGCTGGACTCAATGTCATGCCCGCCCTGACTGTGCAAGCCGCAGGAAACCACTGCTGGGACAAATACCCTACGGCGTCTGAATTGTCAAAAAGCCACTGTTCCCTGTGTCAGAGTGAATGCTACGGCGGTGATAGAAAAAGAATCGTATTCTAAAATTTAAAGAGAGTGGGTGTTTTTGAGTCCTCCTGGTATTATTTGGCAGAGTTATTTGTGCTATTGCAGGGGAAAGAAAAAACCTCCCCCTTAATCTTCAAAAACTCCAGTGTTAGAATCCGGTGAACATTGCACCCGCCAAGTTTACACATGAAATGTATGTATTCACAATAGGCGCAAAGCAAGGCGCAAGCAAGGCCAACTTTCAGAGGCCTCATTAGAATACACAGAAGTGGGAGCTGTGAGTTGAGTGTGAGCTGCGGAGTGTTACACCAACCTGCCTCAAAGATGGTGTCAGCCGGGCGATTCGTGTGTTAGACTACAGGGATACACAGAAGGCCACCCAGCATGAGAATGTACAACAAACACTCATTTCCCAAGTAGACTCTGTGTTTATTTTTTGTAGGTAGCTGCTCCTTTATTAAAAGGTAAAATTGAACTTCATCTAAATTTTTAAATCAAAAAAGGAACAAGGTTGTCCCGAGGGAAATATCTCATTATATATTTTAATTATACCACGGAGCAGGAGAGAAATTAATGCACTTGTTGTCTTCCATCAACATCAGATGAGAAGCACTCCATGCAAATAAATGTTTGATTTGCCCCTAATGCTTGAGTACTTTTGCACTAAACACTTATTACTGTTAATCAACATGACGTGTGACAGTGCATAACCATCTCATAAGGAGACACGGTTATTTGCAAAAGGAAAAGAAAAAAGTCAAATTACTAGCGACTATCTAAGCAAGCAAGTATATTTTGCTGTGCATCTGTTTGTTCCCGTTTCTTCTAATGTTATCCGCTGAACCATGTACTGCACTGATATGGCTTCTCTCTCGGCTTGTGGACTGTTAATTCACTTTAAACCTCCTCCAACCTTTACTCAGGCAAGAGTACATCTGCGGGCGGATCAGGGGAGGTCATGTGTGCATTGCTGCTTCTGTAGTATGGCAGGCAGGCACATCCTGGCATACTTCTTATTCCTTTTGGCTGCTCTTGTGATTGTCCTACTGCTGCATGCACCTCCCATTAAACATGTGAATGTTTTGAACAAAAGCCACAGGCCAACTTGTGCATGTACCATTAAATGAGAGTCATGCCTCGCTGTTATGTCGGAGGACATGGTCCTGTCGATGGCCTCACGTTTATTCAACGTGCTGCTTGGAATCATGAATATGTCTTTTTTATTGCTCTGCCAAACTGCCAAAAGCAACTGAAGAGGCAATTCACAAACTGTCAGTTTCATCTCCAACCGCAAACCATCAAAATGTTATTTTGAATAGTCATCCATAACCCCCATGAGGGGGGAGATTCATGTCTAAGATCTTGGATTTTCTAGTAGAAGGCTCCTCGAAGGACTGACTCACCATCTTCCCAGGAGGAAACAGGAAATGACAAAAGAGCATGGCAGTCTGGAGGAGACAGGAAGGAAACAGCTGTCCAGGGACTCTGAACCCCATCTATAATTCAAAGGAGGTATAATAAGATAAGTTTTCCCTTTTGTCATTTGCTGTAAGTGTGATGAAATCCAGCCCAAACGAAGAGGCTGGCTCCAGTGCAATAATAATGAAGACATATTTTTCCCTCATCAGTAGAGAAAGGCTGGGTGCTTGATTAAATATTGACTTGCGATTGTCTGTGTTCTTGTCTCTGTGTAATCAATAATTCATACAAGGTAAAAGAGATTGTTGGAATCGTCTCAGATGTTATATGTTTTGCCCAACATCTGCTCTGTTTGTTTTCATGCACAAAAGTGAGCAGAGCGGCGCCAGCTCACTGCGAATGATCCCTCCTTAGTAGGTTAGCAGCAGTGACACTCTATCAACACGTTTAACATCACTTCACCAGAGTCAGGTAAATTTGTTTAGCATTCAGAGAGCAGAATCCCTCGCAGAATTGGCTCTATTATACTCCATTTGTATACTCCGTTTGAAGTCTATCATACCATCATTAAATTAACATGGAAATGTAATATTCTCAACCTGCAGTCATTCCCCATTAAATTCAAAGTCAATAATGAATCAGCGCTGACAGTAATAATTGATAAATCAATGTCTAGACAATTTATGTGAACAATATGAGGGTTTGAAGCTTCATGATTGTCAGGGGAAATTCTTTAAACCAATCATTGATGAACACTTGTTACGTATAAGAGGGGAGACTAAACTGACTGTTATCTACTCAATTTTGGACGTATATAAACACGTAGGTTTCAAGCATCCACTGTAAACCTACTCTCTTACTACACTATTATTTGTATTATTCAGGCCACCGTTTGCCTCTCGGTGGTTGCTCATCTGCAACTCTGACTCCTGTTGCGTTGCCACAGCAAAACAAGCAGTGTCATGAATCTTTTATAAGAGTGTGAAAAGGTTGATGATGAGTACAGTCCCTGAAGCCTGTTTCATAATGTAGTCCCTATAGATTGGGAATAACATCTACAGCATGCCAATGCACGCCGCCCCCGAACTGCAAGAAAGCCATTGTCAATAATCACTCATGGGAGTACTGGCATATATACAGAACGCTTGTATGGTGGACCATTATGTTCTCACTCATACGCTCAAAAAATACACAAAACATATGCAGTATCCATGAAAACAAATTTGTGTATGATATAGATTTAAAGGTAGGTGAGGAAAAGGACGAATAGGGCTATTTCAAAGCACAGCCACTGGACCTCCCACAGTGATATTCATCCAGAGGATACAATATTTTCACCTTTTACTAGCATATGTCAAATGCATATCCCTGGCGAGCGTCCAGGAGGCTTCTGCACAACAGGGTTCCTACACACCGACTGACTATCCTTAACAGAGATACTGACAGCTCGGCTTATTCTCCACTTTCCCTTGATGTCGGGACTTATTTCTGGCTGGCCTCTGACACACACATATTGGATTTTACAATCATGGAAGATGCCTTCTTATTGACACATGGGGATTTTGTGGCCAAGTTACACCTTGACCTAAAGGGATAAAGTGAAGGGGACACATTTAGGTCCTGTTGTTTTAGGTAGAGGTTCATGAGACAGGAGAGGACACGCTGGATATAAAGCTTTAGTCTGTTTTGATCAAAAATACAATGGTCTAAAAACCGATAGCATAGAGTGGGCAGATTGCAGAAATTAATGAGTGCATGGGCGGAGAAATTACTGTGTGTTTGTGGCCTGATACTTTTAACTACAATTATTTTACAGTATGTAATTTTACTAATGTTGTTGTACATCACCATATTTAAATAGAATCAATTAGTATGAATTTGTATAATGCATTAGAAATAGCATTTATTCAATATTTAAAACAAGAATACTGGTTAAAACCATTTAAATAAATGTCTGAACTCATTACAGCTTGAGTTTGATAAGCAATTGCATTTGGAAGAGGGATTTCTTTGGAAGAATCTAGGCTTTAGCGTAATAGATTTTGCATCAATTTATAAGGAAACAATATGTAACACGCAATTGAAACAGACGTTCATGCTTCATCTCACTACAGCCATAAGTACAAAACATACCTGTGCCTATTACACGCAGTATTTTTATTCGCTCTGTATCTTATGTGGGCAGCTGTGCACTTCCACTGCGCCTACAGCAACAATTTTTGGGAAGATTAAGTGAAAGACTGAGGTGGATGATGCAAGAGGGAGAATTAATGGGTTGGTAGAGATGGTTAAGGCAATGATGGAGCTGGTGAATGAGGGAAATGATGAATAGGTTAGAGAAGGTCACTGAATGTTATCAGATTCAAAACAGCTACTCAGCTCTTCCGCTTTATTTCCCATTTTGATTAGTAAATCTAAAATCATTGAGTGCAGTGGGGCAGGGAGGAGGCATGAACTGCACAGAAACCACCATATAACCCCATCATGAGTCGTAAAGCTAACTGATTTTCTTTTTGAAATAAAATAAAACAGCTTACTTTGAACCCTCTACCCCATAGTCTTCCTGAACTGGATTTGACCGTCTTAAACTTTGCTGCAATAACCATGTTGTGAGGTCAAGCTTTGTTGAAACCCACAGAGCTTGATTTTAGTAAGAGCACAACATTTTTAGAGAAACAATGCAGAATATTTCCATTTGATGCAATAGTTTATCCATTAAAATTGCTTGGATTTAGATATTCAAGATAAGCATCATGTAGCTTCAATAAAGAGCAGAAACAACCGCATTTGTATATGTTTTATATTTTTACAAGCCTAACAAAAAATTATGGGAAAAATGAACAATTTTGAAAGATGGTTTATGTTTGCTTCTTAGTGAACTTTAAAGGGCAATTTAACAACCCCTAAAGAGCTTGTTTTTGTTGACCTCCGGTGGTTTGACTTCTCACCTTGCTGCAGTTGTCAGTACACTTTGACATCACTGTGTGCTTACAGGTGCAACAAAGCACCAAGAAATGGGAATTGATATAAATGTCATTATCAATTCTGCTTATCATGCTGATTCCCTTAACAATTCATGATGAATTTTCTATTTGAAAAACAGTAGGCCTACACAGTTTGTGCCACACAGTCACACCTGACGGTTTATACAATGTAAACATAAGCCAATAGGCTATGGCTGTAGCTTTATTGTTATATCTTACACGACTGAGTTCGTTACCCTTTAAATTATATTTTTTTGCTGGTAACGTGACTTTTACTTGAGTAATTATATATATTTTTTAAAAGTAGAGGTACCGCCACATGTTTACTATATTCTTTCAACCCTGAAACGAGTCTTTTATGTTGATGATGCTCTGCTTTCCTTTAAAGACTTAGCTGACTGAATTGTCTGGTGAACACAGTAGGATAATGGAAGCTGTGTAGATACAGGGCTTTAGTTTTGCTTCAACAAAGTCAAACAACAGCTCTCACTTATCACACCAAGCAAGATGTCCTCAGAGCCTGAAAATCATTAAGCCCCACTATTCATGCTTGAAGTTAATTCTCTCTCTATTTTGCTAAATTTGCCAAGCTACGGGGATTTACTACTCTTTTCAAAAGGCTACCCCTGGGACTCCCATCTGATGCATCTCTAGTCCACAGGCACAGCTTCACGCTCATACACTTTTCATGCCACTGTGATCAAACTTTATATTTGCCTCACACATAATGGGACTGAAAGAAGCATCTCATGAACGACTATTTGTGAAAAAAAATAAAAAAATAAATAAAAAATTAGATATCTAACAAAAGTAGGCTAATCATATTATCCTGACTTCAGCGGTAACGGCTTCAGAGGAAGCTGGTCAGCCATAACACTGCAGTCCGCCCTAATGGTGCAGGAGGGAACCAGGAAATGGATGAGTGCTTTCCCAGGAGCATCGCAGCTGTGGACTAATTAGGGAGCATGGCTCTGAATGGTATAAACCGGTGAGGCACTGTTACCTGCTGTGCCCCAGCCTCCCCTGCTTATCTCCTCTGAGGAGAAAATAACCTTCACCTGGAGGAGACAGAGTGCTCGCAGGCTGCAGTCTCAATGCCAAACATCCCACAAACTGTCACTTTCATTTAGCATGTTTGACAACTCACATAACTTCTGTGGAGGTGTTTGAAGTTGACTGAATCTACAACAGCATAAATCATTTTTAAAAAGATTAAAGATTTAAAAAAACTGTGAAGTGGCAGTTTTTGGGTTTTTTTGAGTAACTAAACAAATCTATACTTTGACAGGTGCATGTTGTAAATTGATCGAATAATTATCTGAATTAATGTAATTAAGCTGTTATTTGAAACAAAGAAACCCTCAAACCTTTAAATATATTTATGCAGTGTTTTGTTGATTTTATAACATTTTCCTTTCTCTCCAGTAAAATTACAAAGAAAATATACAGGGGAAAACTGTGATTTTAATGTAATTAATTTTTGAATTATGAATAGGGACTTAGTATTTTTACTGTACTTTTGCTTTTTTTTTTTCAATGCAGAATCTACAAAAGCATATACAGTATGATGTAACTGATTGTAGCTCTTATGCCTGAATGTGAAATAAATCAATTAACAATAAGAAATGTCATGTTCAGAAACTGATATTTGCTCATTTGCAATTATTGTTTTTTTTTGTTTGTTTGTTTGTCTGTTTGTTTTGTTTCTTTTTTTTCTTTTAGTGGATCAGAAGTTGAAAACTGCTCAAAAATTATTTTCCAGGAAGCTGTCTCCTGAAAGCGTTTGGTTTGTACACACAATTGATTTCTAAATATATCACAACTCACACTGGGTGGGCCATAATGTACAAATAAAAAAAACACTGTCTGGATTCACTTGTCTATGGATCTAATACTCTTGGCATATTTCAGCATTCAGAACAATTGACCTCAGTGCAAGTCCATTCACTGGAAATGTCAGGGCACACAAAACATTTCATAAAGACTTCTGCACTGCTCTTTGATCTTGTCTTGTTTTCATTTGAGGCACCAGCAATGCAAAAGAATGAAAAAGAAAATATGACTTTGCCAGGTGAATAATTGTCTTTTGTCATGTGCAGTCACAGAAGTGACGTAGACATTAAATATTTTTTGTGCAATCTGAATAAAGTTAAACTGACACTCCACCAAAAATCTATTTATCTCAGTCCCTGCTGACTTTAAAGTTGGCTATAAAAAGTCCTTCATGAAAATACAGCAATTGATATCAGCTTGAAGTCATTTTGATTACAATGGATGCCAGTGGGAATTAGTTTGCATGGTGGGAAAAAGGATCAAAACTTTAATTGAAACTTCTGGAACCCCTCATGCCATGTAATTAACCTGTCAACTGTTCATTTATATGCCGACTACATTATAAACACTTGTCATTTCACCGTAATGTGGCTTATCACGCTGCCTGAGCTCCAAGAAGGACAATAACGCAGCACAGAAGCAATGTTTTTACCATGAACATGGCAACAAGTCCCCCACAGTGAAATCTACAAACTCTCAAACCTACAGTGGATAAGTGACACTAATGCAGTGGTCCTCAAAGTGGGGTCTGGGGACCCCCAGGGGTCCTTGAGGGGGTTGATAGAGGTCCCTGGCAAAAAAGGGAATAATTTAGTTCCACTATAATTTGATCCATAAGTAACAAATGAATAACCTTCTGTAATAAAACATCTAAAAGCAAAAATGTTATCAGAGGGGGGACCCTGGGTCAAAAGTCTTATCACATGGGGGTCCATGTCCATTTAGGGGCCTTTGATGTGAAAAAGTTTGATAACCACTGCTCTAAAAACTGTAGGTGAGGTATCACTTTCAGTGGTTCCCAACGTGGGGTGCAGAACCAGAAAAAGGGGGTCACAAGATAATTAACAATTTTACTAAAAAGTTTATGTTTTTCTGGCTTTTTTCAAATCTTTGCTTTTTTCCCTTATGAAATACTGTGGAGTTTCACCTCAGGCCTCTGGAAACTATTTGATGAAACAATCTGAGAAGGCAACATCACTCTATTGGACTGCTCACAGCTCGGTCAGGAGTATATTTGCTACAAAGAGCCACAAGCCAAAGGTAGAGGAAAAACTACATCCACACCGGTTTCCTGGTTATAATTTTTTTTTCTTTATCTAGTTATGTCTTGTGCATGCATATCCCAATTTCAAAAACTGGATAAGCCTTTGTCCTGGTTTTGAGAAACATGGATATACAATATAAAACTGGAGGACTCATCCAGGTGTCTGGTTAATTTCTGCCATGGTGCATCATCAACTCAAGCTCTAACAAAGAAACATGATGATGAATGATGTAATGTAATGTAAAACAAAGATACTAGTGTGCATGCAGATGTATCCACTGATTTAAATGATAAGCTTAAGCTGAAACAAGCAGGTCTTATTTTCTGTTCTTCACTTTGCTCCAGTCATTTTTGCAACCATGTTACAAGAGGAAGAGGCTTTACATAATGTGTCAGAATAACAGGCCTAATGTTATATGAAATAAACATATTGTGCAACACAATACTGGAGGAAACTTAATCACCAGCTTGACTGCATTGAAATCATAACAACAGAGCCCCTGCACAAACACCATATGACTCCTGAACCTAATCTAAAAACAAATCAGGGAGTATCTGATTATGATGAAGGTCTGGCTTTGCATTTCAATTATGGGAGCACAAGTGATGAGGCTGCTGTGAAGGGGAAGTACAGAAGTGAAGCTCTTTTCTTTTTTTTTTTTTTTTTGCCAAAAGCTGACTTGTGAAGCGAGGACATGGATGTGCAGCAGTATATAAATAGGCATGAATATTATGAGCTTCTTTGAGCTGACTACTGTACCATTCCGTCAGATTCATTTAGGATTCTATTTAACAGGGCCACTTGAGCTGTATCTAAATGGGTCAACTGGTGCCAAAGGTTCCCCAAAGTGTAACTGTATGAGCATCAGCATCTTTTCATCTGTTTTTTTTCTTCATTCATGTTCAGTTAGTACCGGTGTCTAGCCTATGTTTACCAGAAGAAATAATTGAATAGAATAAAAATAGAAGAAAGTGAGGAGTGATGGTGCGTGACATGAAAATAAATCAAAGTATAACAAAGGCAGACACAAAACTGAACATTTCTGCAAGACAAACTGCATGTGAGCAGCACAGCCACAGAAAAACACACTATAGCTGTGTCCCAATTCAGGGGGCTGCATTTAAAGACCGATTGCGTCACAGCGACTAGGGTGTCCCAATTCGACACGGCCCGCTTATTCCTGGATGACGAAGGATCTGGCCTGACCTATCCCAAGATTCATTGCGCTGGTAATGAAAATAAAATGGCAGCAAAATATGCTGACAGAGAGCCAGAGGATTACACTTTTAATTGCAAGCTCAGTTCAACAGCTAACGGTACAGCTGTTAAAACCGACGGCCTTAAAACTTCACGTGTTGTCAAGGTTACTAGGCGACAGTAGCGGTGCTTTGTGACGCAGCGGTAAGTGCGGCCACAGCTAGTGATTCAAAGTGAAAATTCGAAGGCCAGACTGTGTCGCTTCGGTTCGGTCTTCACGGTCTATGAAGGTTCCAAAGAACCACACCTTTGCGAACACAGTTTATACATATATACTGTCTCTCAGGTGGAGAGAAGCCAAATTTTCTCTAATCAATTTTTGTTTTTGGCTATGCATACTTTAACAAATTACATTAACCTGAGATGTTGAGTGTATAACAATCTCTTTTTTTTCCTGTCTTTCAAACAAAAACCCTTCATAAGCATGTAGTTTACACAAACTTGCTGCCACAAAGTTGTCATGGCGTGAAATTACCTCCTGTAGCTCTAAATTCATTCACAAGATCAAACTTTCGATGTGGAGTTTCTGTAATTTTTGAGGCAGATATGTGCACATGTGTATCTGTCTGAGCCCTGCAGTCACGGAGGCATGAATCATATTGTATCAGCAGATTTGCAAGTTGTTGTGAAAATTTTCAAAATGAAAAATAGCTACATTCACACATGCACTGTGGAGTGGAAACATGTGACTCAGAGAGCGGCAGGTACAGTGAATGCAAAGTTTATTGTATGAGCTGTTATTCAAAGTGGAGTTCGTCATTAGAATAACAGTTGAAATGGCAAAGCAGGCAGGTAAAAAGTGGTTATAACACACTTTAGGCTTTAGGGCACAACAGACCATAGAAGATATGACGTCAAAATGGCTGATCCATAAAAAGGTCTTTATTAGTTAGGCGAGAAATGTTACGTACCAGTTGTACGTAAGACCTGCTGAACCTTTTGAAATACAGCAAACAATGTGATGTTGTTTGCTTTATGTCTGCATCTCAACAGCTGAGTTTGCCATAGAAAATACAACTAAAGCACCTTAATATTTACTGCAACGGACGACCTTAGATTATAATTTTTATTATTTGTTTCTTTGTTATTTTTCAAACAAAATTGAAATGACATCTTTGAAATGTTATCTGGGAAAATGTAAATGTATTCAAATGATCAGTAATAATGTAAAGTAAATGGCTTAAATCACCACTGTGCTCCTTTGTCTCTGCAAGTGCTAAAATACACAAGGCCTGTGTTTCTGTAAGTCCAATCAAACATTTAACACTCCCCTGTGCACAAGCCAGATCTTAAAAAGTGCATTAATGTAAAAGAGATGCATTGTTGTTACATCATTTTTGCATTCGTAAGTGTATGGAATTAATCTTCTACCCAGAGCACTAATCTGTTGAAGCCGCATTGTCAAGACCAAGAATGTTGAAGTAATAAAGGCTTTTTGCTGAAAAATGGAAAATATGAATTTCAGTGTTATCAAAGATGTTTGTTTTTTTTTTTCTCTCACAGAAGCTTAATTTCTGGTATGTAGAAACTTGCAATAACCAAAGAGAAATCCAGAACACATGCAACAAACACACCTTGCATAATGGGTCTCTGATGCATTTCAACAGGCATACAGTAATAATATCAGTTACACTAAGCCCCATCTTTCATACACACACACACACACACAACCAACAGGCTAGTAGAAAATCCCTCCTACATGAAAAGATGATGCTGATGACTTGTGGGACCTGGCCGCTGCCTTGGTAATGGCTCCAAAGAGCAACCAATGTTGTGAGTCCAACATCTTTGACATAAATCACACAAAGTTCTTATCAGCTTAAATCAGCTTGTATGGATTTTTACTGCATATTACTCAATACCTCTGAGGATGTTATGCAAGACATATCCTAATCTGCTGTAATACCGAGCATAAGTCAAATCAAGATCCATGCGCAGGCTTTTCCACTGCCTCATCTCCGTGTTTGCTCTATAGCTTGCCATCATTCCATCTCTCCCGTTGGCCAAGTCGGCGCTGGGACTTTCCCGGTGAATATGATCAGTCCATAAACCGATGCATCCATCTCTCGGTGGGAATCCAACTGAGAACTGTCACCAAAGAATGCATTATGAATCTGGGTTTCATAAATAATTGGTGAGAAAACACTGTGAGGCAATCCACAGGAGGAATGGAAACGGATAGTGCCAGACAACCGAGGGAGAAATCCTAAACACAAAGACTAAATATTGTGGTGAAATTGCTTTTCAAGAATATAACTAATTCAAAACATATTCAGCAGCTATTTTGAATGAGACGATGCCAGCCAGTCACACTCATTTGGAGTAATTGTTTATTGATGACAACAGATTCTTGCATGTGAAACTGTAAGCAAAACGCTGCACATAAATTAACAGCTAATCCTGGCAGATCCCAGATTGCAAACGTCTCCCCGAAGTGTAACACCAACCGGTGTCACCCAGCCGCCTTCTCATAAACAACGTCATGATGCATACCCCGGCCATATGCTCGCAGAGCTGATGGCTGCACCCGTGAGGGAAGGGTAATAAATGTGACAGACAGAGGTGGAGCAGAGATTCAGGTCAGGGTGTCTGTCTACAGGCACATCAGGGCCAGCTCCTCGGAGCATCTCTCCTCACAGCCGTGGTGGAATATATTAGCTTAATGAAATAGCAAGGCATACACTGGCACCGACTGTAAATTTACCGGCGGTGCCCACCAGCCCCGCGCGTGCTGCACAGTGATAAAGTGGCATCTCGCCGGCTGTACGAGGGTCACATAAAAGGGCCTCAGTTTGTGTAATCGACATCATATATCCAATCTCACACTTCTAGGACACAGGCCTTAAATTACTCAGTGGAGGGTTTCTTTTCCTTTTTTTTTTTCTTCTTGTTCCCACAAAAGATAATCATGACAGGGTAAAGCACTTATCCACCAAAGTTGATTCCCTTATTCTAAAGCATTTTGTGCTAATAGTGGAACATACTGAAAGAGCCTTGGGTAAATGGTTATAAAATGTTTAGTAAGTGGTTTAAACTGTCTGCAATTTGGCTTCGCAAGGAATCCAGAGGAAAAAGACGGTTATACTTTCCTTGAACTTTATCATTGCCTCTTACTTATGTCAGATGCCTGCCAAAAGAGGCAGTCTTCCGATTTTTACAACCTCTCTGTAATGTACATAAAGAGTAATGAAACTTTGACAATACTATAAAAAAGCGGCAATATTTTTGGGCCATGTTACACAATGCACCTTTTTAATGGAGTCTATTTTTTTAGTGTCCAGAGAAATGATTAAGTGTCATTGGTGTCTGAAAACTTCCATTTCTCCCACAGTAA
This sequence comes from Seriola aureovittata, assembly GCF_021018895.1. Classification (NCBI taxonomy): domain Eukaryota; kingdom Metazoa; phylum Chordata; class Actinopteri; order Carangiformes; family Carangidae; genus Seriola; species Seriola aureovittata. The sequence continues at coordinate 21,062,802 of NC_079368.1, forward strand.
TCCTTTCAGCAAAAAAAAAGTGTGACATTTATATATTTCAAACTCACAGCTTTGAGGGAAAGCGACAGTATAATGCATTGCTTGGCCAATACAGCTTGACATTGCAATCCCCTTGCCATCCAGTCCTAAATTCACCCGACTAAGTTTTTTCCCAAACCGAAAAGTAGAGTGGTTTTTATTAGACAGCACGTCTGCACTTTGATCCTCGAAACTTACAGGGTTCAAAAGCCGCATAAAAAAGGGGGTTGAGTTCCCTTTGAAGTGGCATCTATTTTTAGGAAACATTTGACATTTGAAAAACGTATCCACTGTCCGGTTTCAACGGCAAAGTCATTTCAATCAGGAGAGGCTTCATTCTGAGTCAACCAATAAACGTTTATTGCCATGTGCAAAACGAAAAAGGAAAAGGGAGAGATGTGAGAGTCTTTGGCAATTAGACAGTTTTTGTGATGTCATCATATTTGAAAGGGGGTGAGGCGGTGCGAAGTATAGGAAACCCCACAGGTGGTGTTGGTGGAAGAGAATGCTGGAGATCTGGATGTGACGAGGAGTCGACTCAATCTGCTGCTGGATATGAAGATTGGAGGCGGATGGTGCGGACGAGGGTCGCAGCAATTCACAGTGAAACGAGAGCAGAAGAGAGGAGAACAGAGTTGAAAGTTAGACAGCGACGACGTGATTGGCTGGCTGAGATTGTGGCGAAATCTGATCGGTTACCGAAAAACACCTGAAGTCAGCCGATCTGAAAGGAATCGGGGTGAGAGAGAAATGTGAAGGACTGAGGCATAAAGCTTGTCTTCCTGGTTGAACATGCTTTGCTTCATTTAGCTGAGGGAATTTTTGATGATCACGTTTTGTGTGTTTAAGAATGTACCTCATTCTCAAAGTTTACTCATCTGAAGGTGCAAAAAAAGAAGAAGAATTCGTGGAGATAAAGAGATATTTGGATTGTGAGGTGTCAGAAAGTCACTGGAGAGCTGCACAATCTCGTACTTGTAAATGAATGTTCTCGTTCATGTGACTAAGCTTTACAGAACGTATCAAATAAATCCAATCTCTCGCCAAACAGAAGAAGCTGGGGAACTGTCATACACCCCTAAGTGCTCCGAGTAAATATGTCTAATTTCCTTGCCGACATTGTCCTTGAATGTTGCAGTGTCTGCCACAAAGAGGAGAGGGCTGGGGAACAATAGTCCTGCAGTTTCGTGCTGTTTACTGAATGCTTGCCTTGGTGCTGGTTAATTTTCTTTAATGAGCATCAGAATTACTCATTCCAGTGCTCATTAAGAAAAGCATCCTCACAATTAACCCCTTAAATCCCACAGAGGTCATCAAAAGAAAAATTAAATCATCTACATATCGTGACTGTGTTTGTTGAAGAATACAAACCGGGCTGGTTTGATAAGAACCGCGGGCCTTTGCCGCTCTGCTGAAACGTCGTGTAAATCACATTACGATGAAGAAAGAGGCGTCGAGCTGGAAAGCTGAAATCTGTTTCCAGCTTCTGACTAACACCTGCAAAGGATCTCATAAAACAGCCGACCTGCATGAAAGTTGTGAACGCGAATAAAAATTACATCTGTGCCGTACAGCAGATTTTAACTGCTGTACAAAAAGGAATGCTTAGGGGAGCACAAACCAGGACATGAGGGCAACTGTCACCCCGGCAACATATCGCTGCTGTCAGTTAAAGACCTTTCAAAAATGATGGATGAACTCAAACAGAAAAGTGAGATGGCCGAGTTAAAAACCGAGTCTTTTTCGTTGATCCTGATAAATTGGCACTTTGCAGAGAGACAGAGTTTTCACACAGCAGCAGCGGGTGTCAGTTTAAGATTTTGTCTCGAGCAGTATTGACGTTCTTGTTTATTTGACGCTGAAAATAACAACTTAAGATGGCCGCCGATGATCGGTGGCAAGATATCTGTTCTTATGTAGAACTGATGTTATTCCTCTGGATCTCCCTTCGGTTTGATCAGGGATTTCTCTTATTCAGCAGGGAGCATGTCCTTCACCGAGCAGCCAGTCTCTAATGATCTCTCAGTGGAGCTGGCAGTCACACTTCTCATTATGAAATAGCAGCGCATACCGCTTCCACACTTTAAACACGTATGGTAGTGAATACTTTTCCTCGAGCTCTTATCTGTAACACCTGAATGCAGGGAGAGTAAACACAGTCCTGAAGGTTTTATATATATATATATATATATATATATATATATATATATATACTGCAGGAGTGGACACGCTGAAGTTAAAGCGACACTACATAATGTGTGTTTTCAACAATGAGAGGGCAATGAGGAGCGGTACAGGCGTATGGTGAAGGACTTCAGTTTGCACAAGTCCAAATAAACACAACAAAATACAGTTTTTCCTCCAGAATAAAACGTACAGCAAATAGGTATTTTGGAATCTGATGCTACTATTGACAGGAAAGCATCTTTTGACAGTGCCTTCCAAAACTGTTTCATAACCTGACACTGCTTGGCTTAAGGTTTGATTAGGTTTAGGCAAAAAAAAAAGATTACTTTGTTGTAAGGATTGTTACAATAAAAACATGCGGTTAAGGAATGGACTGTGAAAGGAAATGGGGGGTTATACAGTGGTCTCCTGTGTTAAAGTGTGACCTTCACCCCAGCTTCTGTTTAGAGACATTAGTGTCAAAATTTTACACAAAACGATCTATTAACCTGAAACACATACAACAGTTTCAATGTAAAAACCATGGATTTGTGCTATAAATGCTAAACCACCTGTTTTACTCTTAATTTCTTGGTTATTTTCCTTTAAACACAGTGTGTGTAATATCACATAATATAATAATATATAAATGTTTGAAGTACCTATACATCTAATTTGTTCATGTTACATATCTATTAACCCTCTGAGACCAACAATAAAACTTTTTTGTTTTTTAATACCTTTGTGTTTCTCCTTTTAAAATTGTCATTTTTAACTGTTTCACCAAACGGTACACATATTTAGAATCGGCATAACCTCAGCTAATAATAAATGTCACTCAATAAAGACTTCAGTACAGTATAATACGCTATTATACATCAAAGACCTGAAATACTGCTGCAGCACATTTATAAAATCTATAAAAATCAATTTATCATGGAAGCCTCTTTGCAGCAGAATGTTGTCTCTAAATTTCTTTTATTTAATTTTTTTTGCGTATTCATTGAGGCCAGTTAGCCTTGACAGGCATTTGAAACACTAAAGGAGAGCGGAGCTGCAGGTTTGCTGTGAACAGCATCCCTGAGCAAAACAACTTAATGGTCTATTCACAAGCTGATGCATGACCTTGTCCTCTGTGTCCTCAGAAATTCCAAATACATTTGGAATCACCTCTAAAAGCCAAACGGATTGCTTTTCCATTAAAAGTGGAGTGACACCGGTTTTATGCTTTTTCTCTCTCCTTTTGTTGCAAACCCTACAAGGGCACGGTGTTTTTTTCCAGAGTGGTTCATGAATGTTACAAGTGGATTTTAAAAAGATCTTTTTTGTGAGCACTTCCCACACATCTGTATGAGTCACTGTGTTGTTCCACACTGGAACTGGCTTTTGATTTCAATCCTGCAAGTGGGTTAAGTTTTGATTCAAGAATTTGGTTTTCGAAACCCTCCGTGACTCCCTCTCCGCTTTGATTTGTGATCTAAATTTCTGTTGTTGTGACATTTCGTGATCCTGCACAGTCTTTCGCATCTCCCAGCAGACAAGTCACTGTAATATCTACAGCATTTTATTTGGTCATGTTTATCACTGTAAGTAATTGGTCCATAATGTCATTTCTGCCCACACACTAATCTTAATGTAACATGTGGCATTAATGCGGGACAATAAAAGAAAAGATGTCACATGCCAAACCCACGTCCTCCATCTGTATCTCCTGCCTCACCCGCAGCTCAACAGTTTATACGTGCAATTGAGTGATGCTCCCTAGAGACAAACACACTCCTAAGATGCTCACTCACTTATCACGATCTATCTCCACATTCATACACACACACACTAGCTGGGCTTCTCATGTGGGTATTTACTGCAGTAATATGCCTGCATGTGGAAATGCCAGAGCGTACTGTGGCTCATTATAATGAGCAAAAATACCTGGGGAAAGAGATGGAGATACTCTATAAGAAGCAGCAGCAGGTGCTCGGGCTGGAACAGTATCTGACATGTTCAAAGCCAGAAAAAAAAAAAAAACAGACTGAAGAGGATACAGGTGTGTGTGATGTTAAATGAACGAAACAATATAGAACTTCCAAAAGTATCTGGACATTGAAACTTTTATTTCAGGGAACTCTGCAGGGTTGCACCTCATCAATCTCTGCAGCGCCGTGTTCAGAAGAAATATTGTGATTAATTGTTGTAATTTACTTTCCAGGTACACTCGCTTTCTGCTTTGTCTACTTCTTCCTTATTTCTTACAATTCCCACAGCGACTTTTGACAACCTCCAGGGAGCAGACCTGAACTTGTTGCATTAAGTTGTGGGTTGCAGAAATACAGTAGGTGAGAAGAACACAGAGGAATCAAAGAAACAAAGTGTCCCTATCACAGCATATTGAGTGGCACTGCATTCTGTTCTTCTGAGAGAGGAGAAATTACTATTTCTGACTTTTATACAAAAGGTTTTTTTCCTGATTGTTGAAAAAATTGGTGTGATGTGGCGAGCGCAGAAAAGTGGCCCATGCCTTTTGAAAAGGTTTCTGCCATCAGACTGCGTTTAAGCTGCGCTGCAGTTACACCAACATGACATCATGTCATACATTTGGCTAGACATCCACAGTAAAAAGAAAAAGTACTCTGCAAAACAACAGCAGGCCAAAGAAATGTGAGGTATGAGGCCAAAATATGTCTTAGAGGCTTTCAAATGTCTTAAGCCCATTTGACAAACTAAACAATAAAAATGTTGTAGAGATTAGACTCTTTATCCTTGAGATGAGTCAGTCATTATTTATGTGAAATGAATTTGTAGCATTTTAGAAATTAAATTTTTAAGCGAGGAGGAAACGTTGTGAGGTAGTTGGGAATGAGCTGTTACACCTTTGCTGTACAGTATAGTGACAATTAGAAAACTATGTCGACAATTCAGTCAAAATGAGTTGAAATTCAGTTGCCGACAGAACAATGTTGATGTCACACTGCCGGCTCTGCTCTGCCAGGTCACTGTAGTGCAGAATAGCAATGATTATTGATAATAATCATTTTGTTCATTTCTAATTTAGCCAATTATACATTTATAAAACTAATACTGACTGTCAGGCGTGCAATGGAACAAAATCCAAATTCCAAACACACTCATACAGACTGCATTATCATATGTTCTAATGTTGACACTGTTTTTTTTAACCTAACCCTGTGTGACGTTACTCTGAAAGAAGTAAGACTGCATATAAAGCTGAATGAATGATTAGTTGGAGTTGAGAACATTTTGGAGTTAAAAGTAAAAAAAAAATTGCAGATATATTTATTGTATCATTACATTTATATATGTTTGAGCTATAGTTATATACATGCATATTATATATACGCGTGAAAAGAAAAACCAACATTAAGTGTCTTAGTAAGGTGTTGTGCTACCACGTGCCACAAGAACTATTGTGAGTGTCTGAATTCTACTGGAGGGATAAACCCCATTTTTTCCCAAACACATTCCCTCCTTTGGTGCTTTGATGATGGTGGTGGAGAGCTCTGTCTCGGTCCACAATCTCCCACAGGTGTTCAATTGGGTTGAAATCTGGGGACTGTGAGGGCCATAGCATATAATTCACATCACTCTCATACTCGTCAAACCGTTCAGTGACCCCTCGTGCCCAATGGATGGTTGGATAGGGGCATTGTCATCCTGTTTCTATGCACCTGCTATGTATTCGCAGATGTATCTCATTTTATTATAGCCAGCACGGGTTTCATGTCCTTGGCAAACTGTTCCCTGTGTCCTTAAAGTTGTTTTTCCCATCCTGCCTTCACACACCTGATCCAAAGCGATCAGGATTAAGTCTTTAACTGAATCAGCTGAGAGTAGAAGTGGAACACAAACTTGCAGAGTTGGAAATTTGGAAAAGAGAGCAATAAAAACATCATCAAAATTAGACTTGACCTTTTCTCTGAAGGTAATATGATGATGCGAGTGAAACGACTGAATGAACTGAAACTAAAAGAAAGTGACTGTGGCCTCTTCAAGTTGACACGTTAAAAAAAAACTAAAAAAAACAAAGATATTATTGTAGACTAGTTGTAATATGTGCTTAGTCTGATGGTAATAACCAAGAAGTAAAGAGACGGCAGCAGGTAAAACAGGATGTCAGATGCAGGAGGCAGTGGAGGTTACTCTGTCAGGAACCTAATTGTAATAGACAATGTAAAGGTCAAAAGTCAGTGGAGGTAGAGCAGCTGGGATTATAATACCATTGCTATCTGCGCAAATTGTTTAAATTACCCACTTAACTTGAGTGTGATCCCAGTTAGGAGGGAACACACCCCTACTATTAGCCTCCATTTAACAAATTACAGCTTTGGCACTTTCCACCAATATATTAATTTGAGTCTCGGAGTCGAGGCAGGGATTTGTTTCAAAAGCAAGTGTTTGTGAAAAGACGAGCGAGGCCACCATGTACCACAAGACGTAATGCGACCAAACCGAAGTCATTAATAATAAGGAATATCTGTCAGGCTGAGGTGGACTGAAATCCTCACTATAGCTGTTGAATTTCAGGTCCCATTTTGCCACCTCACAGCGAGGTTTTGCCGCCACATTCAATTCTACCTCCAAGTGCAATAAACCAATTAAGGCAATCCAATTAAAACCCAATTCCAGCTGAGACCAGCATGCCTTGTGCCTAATGGTTATGCTGTAATTAGCTCCAGAGAGATAGGCCTCGGGGATACACTTCTCTGGATTGTTACTCGCACATAAACACACATATTTCATCATTTACACTGGGCATATGCTATTACAACTCGAAAGGTATTGATCTGGATAAAAAAAAGTTTTGAGCAAACAATGGCTCCTTTTTTTTTTTTTTTTTTTGCAATGTCTTGGTGGAAAAGCTGTCATAGTGTCAGAGCTGTAACACTGTAATTGGCTCTCTCATATACACCCACATCCTTTTAAGACACAAGAATGTCTGTATATACTGTGTACACACACAAGCAAACACACAGACACACACACACACACACACACACACACACACACACACACCTTCAGTCACTATTCTACTGGAGAAATCGAGATAGAGATCAAAAGAAAGCAGACCTTCATATTTACAGCATTCTCAAAGGGCCGTGACTTTTTATGAGGACAGATGACTTTAATGGCCACACTGTATGTGCTCTCGCCACACTTAAGGATGTTAGACGGCTGCAGCCAAATGGAGGTGAAAATTACATTTTCACCTTTCACATATGTGTTCCAAAAAATGATGAATATTGATCTGACGGTCCATGCACAGCACTACCTGCACCGTGTGCATGATAATAAATTCCCCTTGGGGCCATCACCATAATATTACTCTGGTATTCGCCCCTGACCTCGTGTAAGGGTCAGGTTTGAACGAGCGGGGATCATAATTAAGATAATTTGCAGTCAAATGCAGGCAAAAACAAACAGCACATGCATCACGCTGCTTAGGTGCAGACTGATTGCCAGAATTCATCGTGCTGCAGCGTGTGCCACATGATCGGTTATGATTTATTGATTGCCTTGCTTGTAATGCGTATAATGCAATTGCGTTTTATTGCTTTACATAGACCAGGGCAAATAAAACATCCTGACAGTCCATGTGAAAAGGTCTGCGAAAGTGCTGTGAGATAAAGAAGTCAGGAAGAGTGTGTGAGCTCAGACAGACAGAGGGAACTGGATTGCACTGATTGTTGATTGAGATTCATATTGAAAACTGTTTCTCATTCAACATTTGAAGAAAATGGCCTTGATCTTCAACAAATTTATTTCTTGATTCATTTTGTTTAAATGGCAAATTAAAAATATATCTGCCCTGTCGTGCACAAGTTGAATATCTGCAAATTTATACTTGCTTTTTACTTAAATGTGGTGCAAAAGCTTTAGCTGATACAGATATTTATGACTGCTGCATGGGACATCAAAAAACATTGCATTCATATACCACCCTGCAGTAAATGTTGGATGGACCTCCTCCCTATATTAAGTTATTTTTACACTTAATAAAGTCCAGCCACACTTCTGAAACAGTAAAGTGAAGTTGTATTTGCTAAATACACTGTGCTCTATGTATTTGTGTGTTATGTGAACTTTACTAGTCAAAGGCTGTTTTTCATGGTTCAGGCCCCTTAGACCCAATTACTTCCCAGTGACAGGAAGCCTTAATGGGGGACTCCACTGATTTAGCATTGCACTCCTATAACATCGCCAGACAAAACGACAAACAAACAAACAAACCACAATTTAATTGGAAAAGTAGATAAATGGACGCAGCAGAACTAGAGATATTGTCTTTTTTCTTCTGTGCATTCATCTTTTTGTCAAAATCTGGCACCTGCAACTCAGCAACAGTTTTTTCAGAGATGTGTCAGATCTGTGTTATGCTAGAAGTGGCTAATGTTTTTAAAGCCATACACATTTTAGAACTTCTTTCGCCCCCTACTGCGACTCCAGGCCTCTTAGATCAGAGCAGTTGTTTTTAACGGCTCCACGATCGAGGCCAGTGGGTCAGGGAGATTGTGCCTCTGTGGTGGCAGCTCCAAAGCTTTGGAATAACGTTCCCCTTTTTTCCCTCTCCACTGACACTTTTAAGGCAAAAGGAAGATATTTTTGATGGCCTTTGGTTGCTCTTAGTGAGCTATATATGTTTGTATTTTATATTTCTCTTTTTTATAAATTGACGTTATTCTGTATTCTGTTTTACATTTTTGCCTTGTAGTTTATCATTGCCATTCGTTGTTGTCATTCATGCCTTCTCTATTATTTGTGCCTTTACTACTCATGTCATTCGACTGTTGTTTGACCTGTAACTAAAATTTGTACAGCGCTTTTGTCAACTTCAGTTCATAAACTTGATTTGATTCTTGATTTTGATTTTAAACACAATCTCTCATAATCTTAACCGTACTGCAGCTGCTGTTGTAGACAGCAATCATTTTTAAAATGTTGACAGTGAATGTTGATGTTGAAGAAATGTCAATAAACATGAACTTTTCTATAATCCTCATTCCGTTCTTCCGCTATGATTTCACATATAGTTACACAAATCTGATTTCTATGTCACACAGTGAGTCCTGAGCAACTGCTCTTTACTCTGTCTCAAGCATGAAACATTCCCTTTGTTTATGTATGCTACTTGATGCACACTATAAAAATAGAAGCAAATTGATTCCTAAGTAAAAAGGTGACATTGACACACATTTGTTTTCAGCGGACAAGGTTTTGGTAAATTGACATTCAGCAAACTTAGACTGCCGAGGCAAAATTTGATTCCCACTGTAACACGATTAGCTGGTTTGTTGCTTGTTTACTACGAATCAGAATTTAACCTCGTCTTGACTCCCAGTGGCTCATTTTTGACATTTCATTCTTCAAGAGATGAGGAGCTGTCATGTTTCCTGTGGCAGTATTTGAAGGGGGCTGAGGCCTGCAGGTTGAGATGGTGTCATTGTGGTTATTTGATGCTCAGTCAGGTTGAAATAAGGTTGTTTTGAGCTGCTCAAACGACTGGAACTAAAGGAGCTTTAAGTTGAAATAAACTGTTCATGCTTGTTGGGAACACACTAGGAAATTCCACACAGAGAACAAAAGGAAAGGTTTCCTGGTTTTGGCTCGCTGATGGTCCCTCTGGTTCCCCCTTTTTTATTTCTTAAAAATGCTAATGCGTCCTGTCTGATTGTATAGAAGATCAAGAGGAGGATGAGGAGGCGGATAAGGAGCAGGAGAGTGATGAATGCGTCGGTATAGGCTCCTTTCATTTCTCAGGGAGACGACACAGGAGACACACAGCCGTCAGGCTTGGGAAGTTGAGCTTGGGAAAGGCTTGACAGCAGAGCCCTGGGCAACTGAGAGGAGTGTATTCTCTGCTACAGCGCCATGAGAGAGACAGAAGAGTGTGAGCACTGATAGAGGAGTGAGAAGAGATAAAAAAGAAAAAAGAAAAGATGAAGTGTTGGTGGGGTGGGGGGTGGGGGGGTAAAAAGAACTGTGGTGCAAGTTGTGGAGGGAAGGAGGGAGAAATGAAGGGAGAGAGAGGGGACTGTGTTCTGCAGCCATCTGGCCCGTTCACTGATCCAGAACGTTGACACTGGCAGCTGAAGAAGAGGAGAGGAAGGGGAGTAGGGGAGCAGAGGAGTCCTCAGTTCTGTGTCTGAAGAGAGAAGTCTGTTTGTATTACTTTAATCTTATTCACAGTGGTACACACACTCTCTCTCACACACACACACAAAGGCACGTATAGTGCACTGTAATAATATTAGCTGGCTTTTTTAATCTTATCCAAAGCTGTGAAAGTACATCCAGGGATAGAGTCAGCCAGACTGACATGTGATACCTCCCCCATCATAATGACAACAAGCTGATCTGTTTTCACAGCTTGCAATAACTTCACCAAACAGGTGAAGATAATGCCTCGGGCTGAAGCATAAACTCATCTTTTGTGTGAGTTTGAATTAATTCAAATAATGATGCAGTGTGATGAGGCTGAATTGAAAAGATAGCTTAACCGGAGTCTTTTAATACGTTATTTAAATGTTTTAGTCATCATGTTGCACACCGAGAGCCTATTGCACTTTTTATACGGTATATATAAAAGTTAAAGGGGGGTGTTGGGATTGGGATGGGGGAGGGGGGAGGGGGGAGGGGTACCTGTTCATTACATTTTCATTGGGCTTAACTCAAATAATATGTTATTTTATGGAATCTATCTTTGGGGCCGATCTTATTCCACTTTTTTGTATTAGTTCTGATTGAAAGGATTAAAGAAGCTGTTTGTAACTTTTGCTATTGCTCCTTAGCTAACGTTAGCATTAACAGCTGTTCACTGGTCTAGTAGAAACATTGTGAGTTCAGCATCAAACTTCATTCTTTTACTCATCAACAGCTGTCTCCAGCGATGGAAAGCAACATTAAACGCCAATGTTAACTCTTGTTTCTATCCCTTTTTAATCTTTCCTAATAAACTGGTTCCCAAAAATATTTTCTGGTTTCAATGGTTCTTTTAAGTCAAAATATTCTTGGAGGTTTTCTCAGGGGACATTGACACTGGACATGAAAATAAAAACTGTGTTTAATTCACAACTTGTTCCCCACATCCTCTCCAGCAGCTAGTCTCCGCTAACAGGTAACATTTCCCATACTTATAAGGTGTAATAAAATATCTCATGCTCACTTTCCAAGCAAATCCCCTCCAGTATTTTCATTGTGATGTATTAAAGTTTCCACTTAGTGAGTCTTTCCATCTCCTGTCGGAAAGTTATTTTCTATTTCTTACTCCCATTTCTCTTTTACTTTATTATCTACAGTGCTGATCTTTTGCAGCATTTGATAGAAATTTGAAATTTTCTTTTAGCCTTGTTTCAATTTTGGTTCATCATGAATTGTATTAGATCATTTTTCGATTTGTGCTCTCCTAAATGCTTCATGAGACGACTTCTCATTTGTACATGCTTAAATGTTTTTGGTCTAACTCAGAACTTGCAGAGCATGTGTACTGTATATACCACAGCACAGCAGGAGCTACAGTTGTATTAAAGAGAAAGAAAAAGCAAAACATACTTTTACCTCATAGTTTAGCAAATCAGATGCAATAACACAAGTTATTGTTCTTTGTGCGTGCCTGGCGACAAGTTGAATATTCATGATTCGTGATTTATAATCCATTAATGGTCAATTAGGATTTATCCTCCGCTTGACTTTTTGAAATGAGATAAGACTGGCAATTAGGATTTTGTTTGGGTAGATAGCCCCAGCCGTCCGCATCAGACAGCGCTGAGCCGAGGCTGCGTTGAGGGTTGATCACACACAGGATCGAGAAAAGGTGGCATATCTAGCCCAAACAGATGGCATGTGTATGCCTGCATGAATGAACACACACAAGTGCATACAGTAAACGCCCCCCCCAATACACACACACACACACACACACACACACACACACACACACACACACAGATAAACAAGGTGTATTATCCAAAACCAATCTAAGACTATGTATATGCAGCCGATTGTGAACAGAAAGATGAAAAGAAAGAAACAGAAAAACAGTGTTAAGCAAATCATTTAAATGCAGTCTCCACCAACATTTATTTGGAATTCAATATAAGAGAGAAAACTGAATGAATAAGATGCCACAAGATATTACATTGAGATTAATACACAGAATATAACCAGTGCTAAATAATGACAGACATAAAGAGAGTACTCAGCTGTGAGCAAAACCATCACTACAGTCAACCTCTAATTGGAAATTCTGCCAGGGCTAATTGTTGAATTATTTCTTGATAGTGCAGAGTGATGATCAGATATATGGATGGTTGCTAATCTCATCACACCTGTATTTTTGGGGGGTTTGTTTGGTTTTTTTTTTTGCTTTTTTTTTATCTTATTTCACGGCTCAGCTCAAATGCAAAATGAGCCCTCTCACTCTTTTCCCTCTACCTGGATTTATGCAGTATGTTAAGCAGAGAAATGGATCCAGTCCCATCTTGATCACAATGATGCCAAATCTAATTGCTCCTATGATTTAAAATTATTTTAAGAATAATTTCTATGGGAGCAATTACCTACTGTCAGACACACGTTGTATTGGTGGCTGAAGCTCAAAGGAATTCAACTCAATTTTATTTGTATTTGTATAGTGCCAAATCATCGTACTTGCACTTGAGCAAGAGCAAGCTAACCAGAGTAGCTAATGATGTTGTTTCCATGGTGAGGAGCCACATTTCCAATTCACTGAGCCTCACCTCCATGTCTACAAATAAACTACATTTATCACACATAGGCCTATCGTTATCACTAAAGGCGACAGAGTAGTAACTAAACATGAGCCACACTGAGAGAGAGAGCAGGAGAGTGAGAGGGAGAGACAGAAGCCATCGCTAGCTGCAAAGCTAAAGTAACAAACACATTTGAATAGCGTGTACTGTGAATTAGCGAGAAAGTCACTAAAAGAAGGAGAAACCTGTGAGTGCTTGAACAGTACTAGTGTACATTTAAATATACACATCGAAATTAGCCACTGAAAAAAATTTCTATATTACTTAAATTGAGACAGAGCAGTAACACGCTAACACCAACACCAGCAACCGGAAGTGACACAATGTGCTTATGTGGCAGCACGAGAGCAAGCTGACCCTCAATGCGAAAAGAAGAATTTCAATGTATTTGAAGCTTGTGATACAAACTGAGCAAACTAGTCTTTAGCATGCAAAACCATCCCTGAAGGTCTCATTGGTGTTTATGAAGTTCAAAATCTGAAGAGTTGCAAAACATTTAATTGACAATGTTCACTCATTAATAAGCTGCAGTGTCCTTCAACTTCCTTGAGAATTAGCATGACTAAAACTCATAACCATATCCTTGGAAGTTAACAGCTCATGTTTTCTGTGTATGAGGTGTCTGAATCAAACGATCATGCTCAGTGTCTACTGTAACCTGGAAAGATCCAGTGCAGGGATACAAAGATGTCTATATTCTCATTAACAGCCCGTGGCTAAATAACAACTTATGGGATCCTGAGGAATAGGCTATGTTCTCTGAAGAAACTCTTGGGGCAAAGCCAAAAGAGAATCCACAAAAAAAAATTTCAGACTACAACTACTAAGCACAAGTTAAAGTCAAAGCAGCAACTGTGATTAAAGATTTGAAGTTTTCCTCCCTGTGCTCTAAGTGTGAAGTCTTTTATATGGATGAGGAGTGGTTTGGTTCGGAGATGTGCTAACAATGTTTGCCACTTTGTACATGATGTGGGGGGATGTTAAAAAGCAAAGGCTTACCATTCATAAGACAGTGATCAACACAATTTAAGCTTTTACAGTTAAATTAGTGGTGATTAAACATCAAATAACAACCAAAATGATATATTTATGTCAGCTTTTGATGCACTGTAGAGACACACTAAAAAACACAACAACAACAACAAAGGGATCATTTGCATTTAGCTTTAACAGTTCTTCTTGAAGTGTCCTATTTTGGAGCCACATCTGCTTTGCATAACGACTACACAACTAGACCTACACCGCTCATGTGACCTTTCAGTTCTGACATGCTGCTGTACTACACTGTCACTAGCACTGCTCTGCTTTTCCTCTCATTTTTTGTCTCTTCTGCTCATGTGGGATCACTATGTCTTTGTGCATGCAGGCTGGCAGCTCTCAGCCATGTTCACCACCCCTGAAGGAGAAGCAAGCCTGTCCCAAAGTCGCTGAGGCGGATTAGTCCATCCTCTCTCACTCTCTCTCTGTATCTTTCTCTCTCTCTCTCTCTCTCTCTCTCTCTCCCTATTTAAACATTTTGGAGAGGCTAGGGCTGTGGAACACCAACAAGCTTATAGGGTTGCCAAAAGTTTATGCATTTGTTGAGGTGACTTATTTGTCTTTCATAACAAATAAAGAATTTCAAATATTTACACAGGTTTGGATTCTTGATCTTTTCTGCTAATACACTAATAAGACACATTTATTAATGTATCTGAAGGAAACACTACTTGGCCGCGCTTGGTGGCCTAACTGCGCGTTAGGACCGAAAGTGACGAGAATGTCAAAGTGGCCAAAAGTCTCTTGGCGGTGAGCGGTGTGGGTGTCAGGAAAAATTGAAGTCCAGGCAATTTTACTTCTCCAGGTGCAAAGGTATGGTAAATTCCTGGTAAATATGCAATTACAGATAGCATTTGTAGCTCACATAGGACATAATGGCTATTTATTATTATTTTGATAATAAGTAATGAAAGCTATACTTATCAGAAGGGACCAAAAGCTATGAAATTATTCAAATAAAGATGTTGCTGTATGGCTATTTTTTTAACTGCATCATAGTATAAGATATAACCACGAAAAAGGTGGGAAATATATGGATCTTATACACCCACAGCTGCTACCCCTGGACTTGGAGAATGACCTGAACACTTGAAACTGACAAGCAAAGACAGGTGAAACTCCTTACTCATCTACTTCTTGATGCTGAGCAAAGATTGGGGATTATTTAAGTCACACGAGGCAGGTCTCGGTGGAAACTTAAGACACAAGCATCCGTCTTGTATTCCTTCACATCTCTCCCTGGTGCAAAGCAGACACTCAGACAGAGAGAAAAAAAATCATGTTGGGTTGTATCTTCAACACCCCTTTTACAGCAGGTGATCAACAAAAAAGGATTAAAGCTCACAGCCAGACAGAGTTTCTTTCTCGGATCTGCTTGCTAGTAAGAGCAGCGGGGAGGTCGCCAAAAGTAGCTGAGTCTAACACACCGGTCTGGCTGAAAACTAAAAAAAAGCAGGAGCCTCTCGCTGTTGGAACTTTTAGAAAGGAGGAGATCTGCCTCTCCTGTACTGCTGTCATGGGAGCCAGTGATGGACAGCAAGCAGAACAGAAACCATGTTCAAAAATGTAGCTCTTTTTGAGGCAGCCACAGTCATGGGAGACACATGATTCTGCTGTTTTCTGTAGAAAGTTTGCTCTTTTGTGACAGGCTGCCACTATTGTCCCGTTGTCCCTGAGGAGAGGGGCAGAGGGCTGGCCTTTGGAGGAACTTTGCTCTCTGTAGTCCCAGAGAGGCAGGGGGACCATCACTTCACTGCCCTCTCTTGGGACACGGGCAGACAGTCAGCAGCAGACATAACACTCCTTACAACCTTTGAGTCAAGACTCGCTGACAAGAGGGGTGGGATTGAGGAAGCTGAAGAGATGACAAAGCATCCTAATCACCACCGAGCAGCATGTCTTCCATGTCATCCTTCCTCGTGGCACTGGGCAGTAGGCTGAGCAGGTCCTTAGTGGCCATCAAGCTGGAAACAGGGAGTTAGAGGATAATGTCATTACTGAAACAATGTAGATCAGGAGTACGCTGGATTAATTGGATGAGTACATACCTACTGTAAATGTCACTGCACAAACTGACGATGAAGAATGCAACGTAAAACGTCTGTGAGAAACAGACTGAGCAGAAATATAAGAAATACTAAAACCGTTTAATTATCTTTGCCAGAAAATTTATATTCTGACCACCGACCTGTCTGTGAGTGTCAGTTATAGAGACCATTTATAAAACAACTCAGCTCTGCTACAATGAGCTAAATGCTGTAACACAGTTTGTATTTAGGGTCACACTAATTGTGCTTTTTCCCATTAACTGGCACAGCAAGAAACAGCACAGCAAGACTGTGTGTCATCATACACTTTGCATTTTCAATCACAGCCACCACTTACCTTAGCTGCTCTTTGGTGGAGCCAGATAAATGAACATCCAACACTGAAGTAGGATTTGGAATGGATTACTTTTTAATCTCTGTCATTCCTATGAAGTAAGAGGTAGCTATGAGGTTGAAGGTAGAGCGGGGTGTGCGCTAATCAAAAGGTCGGTGGTTCGCTCTTCTAGTCCACGTATCACAGTGTCTTTGGGCAAGATACTGAACCCCAAATTTCCCCTGATGGCTGTTCCATCAGTGTGTGGGTGGGATTTGTGAATATGGGTGAATGTGGCATGTTTTGTAAAGCACTTTGAGTGATCTCTGAGCTGCATAAGTCTATTTACTCCACTGATTGATTTCTTTAGCCGTCTTCAGTGTCAAATCAAGCAGAAACCAGTGCGAATCTTAATAAAAACACCTTTGCTTGTGAGACTTTCCAAACTTTTAATCAAAGGCCAAGTAAAAGGTCGTGCTGGATTGCAAAGTTGTCAGGTAACGCAGGCAGTCTGTCTTAGTTTAGCAATCTGTTCAAATTGCTCTAAGGTAGGGTTGAACTGAGGTCTTCTGAATGCCTCTTTTCCTGTTTCCGTCTGATGGGGTAAAGATTGTTTGTTTGTTTTTTGGTCACAGATTCAGCTGTTATTTATATTTTATAAATCAATTAATTCTTATTTCCTGTCAAAGCAAAAAAGTAACCTGTAATTTATATTTTAAAAAAATCAAACACAAAAGTAAATAAAAATACATGCTTAAATGTTGCAAATGCTATTCCCTGCTTCAAAAATATAGGACTCTACCACACACACCAGTTGCTGGATAAATATTACATTGCTCTATTAGCCTAACTTCATGCCTGTGAGCCTGTCCTCGAGTTAGTGATCTGAATGCAAATGTGGACAAGCAGAGCTCAATATTGTGACCTCAGTTGTCATTATCTCAGCTCTGGTCAGTCGGACATGGTGTGGCATCACTAGCAAGTGTATCCATAATTAACGACAGGGCCACTATGCAAGAGCACACGGAGCCAATCAGCTGTGTTTTTTCCAGACAGCCCATCTAATGAAGACACTAAGTCGAGTTGTCTGTGTACATAGCCTCCCAAAGTGGTAGTTAGTTATTCCTATGCATGTCCTCAATTTGATTTAATTCACAAGTCTCATTTGAAGGAGATGAGTGGTGCCCCGAAACCCATCTCTCCTCTAACACATCATTTGGCTTGCCACCAATCACATAAATTGGTCAGCAAAAAGTTTCATTTTGTCCTTGTGAAGTTAATCAACTCATTGGAGCACCCATAACCCGGGAAGCAGCCCATTCATTGTCTCCGGAAGGGATATTTTTCTTTCCACTGGCCTCCATGGCAAATAGGCGGAATCGCACATTAGTTTTCTCCCTGGGTGGACTGCCTGTTTCGTTGTGGGCTGGAGCCTGGAGTGATTGAATAGCTCCCTGAGGAAGAAGCAATTTCACAATGCGAGCTTCTCACCACCAAGAAAACGACTGTACAAGGAGGGTTGGGAGCAGTAGTGTCAGTGTGACAGGTGCTGTGTGGTTGCGTGTGTGTGTGTGTGTGTGTGTGTGTGTGTGTGTAGTTTAGTGTTTATGGTGGGGGCGCTATGTGACTGGATAAGCCTCGGCCCCCAATGTGAAAATGGAGTTGTAAGCCTCCCTTGAGGATTAGGGAGTGAGCTGTTCTGGGGGTGCCCTGAATTAGGAGGAGTGTCAGGTGGCGTATGTTCATCTGTGTGTGTTTGTTGTCGGTTTTAGTTTTTGTTCGTGCTTTTCTTTTCTCCATTTTTCCATGTACCACTCGTTTCAATCAAAACAAGCAGACGGTTGTGGGGTTGTTTGCTCCTGTCGTCAGTATTGTCAGTCAAATCTGATCAAACCAAACCCACACAGTTCTAATGGAGCAGATTAGCTTCAGAAACCATTTATAAATATTAACAGGAAATTGTTTTCTGAATGTTAACTTCAATTGTTGCTCATTGAAATAAAGTTTTCACTGATTACCTAATTGGTGTGGGAGCACAAAGACAGGAACAAAGTGACTGCTGGAGCCATGCTGTGCAAAACGCTTGACTGGCAAAGACAGAGAAAAGACAGTGCCCTGCAGCCACACAATGTGAGAGGAACTGAAGTGGACCCTGGAAGTGTACACCCAGTGTAGCAATGCTGACGCAATGCTGTAACGAACACCTAGAATTGTGGAGGGTTGAATCCAAATTTCCATTTGTTAAATATTGTTTTCTTCATTTGTAGGCTCTTCCATTAACGGTCAACACCCAGTCTCCTTTTAAATATACCTCTCCAACTGCTTCCACTGGAGCTTACATAACTGTTTTGTGGCACTGTTGAGGATAGACTTGGGGTGTTGACTCTACTAATATTTATTGTTGCTTCTGTACCTCCCAGTGGGACCCCATTGGAAATCCTTCCCTCAATGCCCAAGCCTGCCATTGCATGCAGATATTGAAACAACCTATTTTAATTGGGTCGCATTTCATTTAAATAGTGTGCAATATTTTCCTTTTTTTCTGTACCCAATAAATCAATTTTAAAGAGGTGTTTTCCATCACCCTGGTTGATTAGATCTCTAGTGAGGTGGAAGTTGTGGCAGGGCTATGTACTAATAAAAAATAATAACAGTTGTATTTGTCCTGCACCAATAGGTCCAACAAAACTAACGGAAGGTGAGGGAGATGTCAGTCCAGCAGAGTTTTTACATGCGCGTACAGTCCTGTGCAGAAGTCTAATCATACAATATTAAAGGTCCCACATTGTATAAAGTGAAATTTCCATGTCTTTTAATTATAAAGCAGGGCTAGGTTCTATGTTAATACTGTGAAAATATAACAGTGAGAAATGCGCACAGCCTGTATTAAGAAACTAAGCCTTAAAGCAAGCTGTCAGGACTTCTGTAACTTGGTGATGTCACAACAAAGCAGTCAGGGCTCTCAGCCATGCCCCAAGCCCAGCCCACCTCGACCCACCGTCCAACCATACAGGATTTGGTTTCTATGAGTGTTTACCTGAAATCTGTTATATTCTTATTTGATCGTGATGACAAAACAATCAACGATCAGAAGAGAGGCTCTTAGACTCGTTCTCTTCTGATTGGCTCACCGACCTGTTGTTGCTAGAGCTCCAAATAGAAGCCTGAGAGAGGAGATGTAAAACTACATTGAGATGGTTTTTGGTGCTTTAAACCATAAGTATATCTTCTTATAGATAAGATGATAACCCTAACCCAACACTTCAAATAAAACACAAGAAAAGTCTAAAATATGGGACCTTTCAGTTAAATCCCCTTTTTGGGGGAGCTGTTGGTGCATATAGGGGCTTTAAGTGTTTTTCATATGAGTGTTCATGTTGTTCAGACCAGAATGCTTCCATTTCTGGAAACCCCACTTCACACCTCAACTGTGGCCAAACAAGTTGAAACAGGGCAAAAAGAAATCCTGAGTCTAAACTCTTGGTACAAATTGTACACTAGCACTGTTATAGAGTTGTCAGTGCCTTCCTGCATAAAAGGGAGACTTGAAAGAAAGATTTTTTTTCCCTCCTGACCCTGTCCACAACTCTGACACCTCTGGAATTCAGGATGTTGTGCCTTTTATATGAAATATACCTTTTTATTTTGAAAGGCATAAATGGTAAGTTATATTGCCTCTGGCTTCTTCTGAGAGGAATGGAAACATGCTGTGCTGTAGTTGCTTTCTTTGCCCTCTGCACTGACACCTGTTTCCTTTCACAAACCAACCTGTGGTATTTTATCATATACAAAACATGAAGTTTTAACAGGTCTGACCGTAATAAACACAGATCATAGGGTGTACACAATTACTAAGAAAAGAGTCTAAAACAATAAAGCACACGATGAAACATCTGTGCCATTATAAATGTGTGAAGCTGGAGATCACCACTGCAATATCTGAAGATATCTCGGTACTTCAACTGCTTTCATGCCAGTGTTATGACAGATCTTTAATTGTGTCAACTCCTCAGGGCACGTAATGCCAGCACATTCAGCCTCTAGTTTGAAACAAACTCATTTTGACCTTTTTGTTTGGCAACCTCCGACTTTTGTTCTCTCTTCCACCTCATCCTGTAGCTCAGTGACAAATGCGCAGATGTGGGTAGACAGCTCTTTTTGCATCGTAGTTTTTATTCCCTGGAGGTGCAGGAAACAGAAAAACACAGCTCTCAACAAGATTTGGTGTCCTTTTAAATGGCCTTGGTGACACAGTGAAGTGCTTTGTGCTGAGGAACTCAAGTTTCTAAATGGGGAACATTTTAGGCTGTGGGACTGCACTGGATCCACAGGGGTTTTAACTGAAATAACTTTCCAGGCATAAAAACTTTCTGAGGAGAACCATAAATTTCTGTCCAGTTTTGCCACTGTCAGGATTTTTTAGTAATAAGCTAAAAGGGTGTTATGTAATTTATATCCTTAATGGGGCTCTTTTGGCAACTCACACTAGCACTGACAGGACTGATCACCTCCTAAGTTATAGTTTCCTGTAATGACATGAACATTAAAGTCGCATTTCCTGAATAGATATGATTATGCAACTGCAACAAATAAGCAAGCTAATTAGAGTGGAAACCCAACAAAGAAGGCTAATGAAGGGATAATGTAGCATACTTCAAAATGATCCATGATAAAGCTGCTTTTCTCTTTTCCATTATTAAGTTCTCAGAAAGGGGTGCATGAGTAGGAAGGTTTGGAGTGACCAAAAAATATTTTGGAAAGGGAAGTGATTGTGAGTTCTGGAGCATAGTAAACATTAACTCATGGCCACTGATCAACAACCCCATCAAACCCCTGCAGATATAATATTGTCATTGTGTGCTATGGGGCAATAAAAATCAACAAAAGCCTGTTTTTGGATGACAAACTGGGTCTTTCATTGCATTATGGTCAGGGAGAGATAAGCAAGGGGTCAACACAGGACACTTTATTGCCCTACAAGTACCACAGTGGTGTGCAAATGTCACTCTCCATGCTTGGGGGATTGTTTACAAGGCTCATAGTTCAAATATGAAACTCAAAGCTGTTACAGTTCCCCTCACCTCTTTTTACCTCTGTTCCCCTGCTGAGAGCAGGAGTAGTTTCAGAGAATGGTTCAATGGCAAGTAAAAGCTCACAACTTCATGCCGCTGCTGTGCTTTAACACTAACTCAGCCTCTGTGGAATCTGAAAGGCTCAGGCAGAGAATACAAAGCTGCACCTGAGCTGCTCTGAAAACAGACAATGATGCAACTGATCCAAACTTTTTTCAGATCTGCGTAGAGATTTGCATCGGAACAACACTGAACCGAGGAGCTATGAATTTCAGGGGTGAATATTTATCAAGTACACACAATGTCTGTTTGCCTTCCTGACAAAGAAGATAAGATAGATGAAGACAAAAGAAATGTTTACGTGATAAGATATGATACGTGCGTAATCTGAAACTGAATTTTCCAGCAGGGAAAGAGCATATTTGCAGGAGGTTTTCATTTTAATTTTGCCTTATAAAAGCACAAATTGGCATTACCCAGACCAGAATCTCTCACTGTTTAAAGGGAAATCCTGGAAATCCTCTTTGATGTCGCTGACAACTTAGGAGTAATAAGGAGATTGCTTTTCTCAGCGAAGCATGGCAAATCAAGTAATCAGGGGTCAGTTTCTATCCTCAATCAGCAGTCACTTTTCTGAGTGCCTGCAGTGGACACCAGCTGCCACCGGCTGAATTCCAATGATTTGCAGGCCAGTTAATCATTCTTCAAGAGGACAATGAATGGCAAAACAAAAGAATACAACCCTCAACAGACCATAGAGCACGTTTCTCTTGAATGAAAGGACGAAAATAACATTCACAAGACTTACTTCATGAATTGATTTGAATGTATTACATTAATATTGTTTTCGAAAACTTCAATATTAACTTTAAAGCTCCAATAATTGATTTTGTTTTGGCCATGTGGGGGCAGTGGAACAACTAGTAGGGTTGTGCATGAACACACAAATATTTTGGTGAATGGTGAACTGAACAAATCAGTTTGAAACTAATGAACATGTATGCACCAGAAGACGGTGGTAAGGCACCAAAAAGGTGTTCGCCCGCCGCCAAAAAAAACATCAGATGAAGAAGAACTGTGTTTTACTTAGCGGTGTCTAGTGCTGACAATTCAAACACTGCAGCTGCTGGTGCTGCTGAAGCCAGTTTGTATGAACATTTGAAGGACTTTTATCAGTACAAATTCCAATGGAAAAAAATTTCACATTTTTATGGGTATGAAAAAACAAGTCCGAACATTAGCTAAATCGTCAATATATTTGAAACACCGAGCTGAAGCATCCGATCAGTCTCAAAGAAAGAGTGAACGATGATCACAAGAAATCATTCAGGAAAATGTGAGACCATGTGCCAACATGCACAAAGTTCCTCCACACTCACAGCATATACATATAAAACATATACTCACATTTGTTTTTCTTGGCTTTTAGAAATGATCTCTGACTGTTACTCTATAGTAGTTGCTTATACAATAATTCATTTAGTTTGGGACGTGGCAGTGATTAGAGGCTGGGGATGGATGAGTAGAATACACTCAGAATAGCTGATTTAGGGACTGTGAGCTTAGTTCAAAATTTGCACATGTACAAATTCATTTTAATCTGTGTGAACTGAACTTTTAGCTAGCTCTTTTAAAGTGTGGACACTGATAACAAGAATATTTACGTATTACATATCACCTGATAAATTTGTAATGGCAAATATATTCGGAAACAATCGCCTATTTACATATCAGACAGAGATCTAACGTTAGCATTCATTGGATGTTAGTTCATAAATTCTCGTTCCTTTTAGCTCTGTTTTGGCCTACACCAAATCGTGAGGGAAATATCTGGTGTTTTAGCGTGCAAGATGCTCCACACAGCTGTCTGAGAACTTTACCTGTCTGCCATCTGGTACTGGACAGAGGGTTTATCTAAGCTTTTTCACACAGAACAGCTGCCTGCTACAGCTGGAAACGTGGCTGATAAGAATTTTAAAGCTCTTCATTTTGAATTCAGGCCAGAAAACAATGATAAAAAAAAAATTAAAAAAATAGACTAAACAGACTCCAGCAGGGCAGAAGGGAAATGTAGAGTCAGTGATAATTCTGTGTGAATTCACCACTAAGGGCAAAGCCTTTCACAATAGGCATATTAATTTGATATATTGTTAATATGAAAAAAATGAGGGATGCAGCTTTAAGAAATTTTGGACTATTTAAAATCTGTATTTAAACTTCACAGATCTGCCATAGTGGTATTTGAGGGAACTCTTGACTATGTTATTTTGCATCCTAAGGACTGATACTCATCCCATGTATCTCTTAGGCAAATCAGACTTGATAAAATTGATTCTAAATGGTTGACCAAATGACTTTAAAATACTTAACCTCGAACAAAATGTTTCTTAATGCCAATCAGCAAGGCTATTGAAATGAAAATTGTACATTTAGGTGAATTAGCCTCCTAGATCAAGTGGAATATGATGACAGCCGTCGCTGAGAGCCTCCGGCTTGGAACACGGTATCCATTTTTAACAGATGTATAATAGCGGATTATTCTCAGTAAGAGAGTACAGCAAAAGAGGGCACAAGAGAATGCTTGCCATTTACTTGAGGTTAGTTAACAGAACAACATTCTGGTTAGTCAACAGACCAGAAAAACCCAAGCACCCTTCATGCAGCAGAGTTTCTTTATCACAAACCCCCAGCAGCTTGTGGAAGAAACTTAGCACAGCATTAGCATACTGCAGAGCAAGAGTCAATACAAAGTATGAAGAATAAGAGAGTGGAATTACTAGGCTGAGGAACCAGTCATTTACATTGTAAAGTAGAAAAAAACAAGCATAGTGTATGAAGTGCTTGTTCTATTGCTGCAATATCACTTCAACTACAATACTTCAACAAAGCCAATACACACTGACTTTGTGCTTGCACAGGCCCTGTGTTACTAATAATATAAAAGTTGAATAATAACGAGGTCATTATTAACTGTATCACATTACCCTCTGACTTTGTGCACGGCATTTATCCTCCTGTGCTACAGTGCAATAAAACACAAATGTCATTCACTCACACTTTGATTCATAGTTTCAATTAGCTGCTGCTCTTATACATCCCAAGATCGTGTTACTTTGTTGCCTTTGTAAACACCAACAGTATTTTCAAAATTTGCTTTAAAAAGGCTCATGATAGGAGTTAATTTACATTTAAATTGAAACAACAATGGCCAGAGGAGAGGGATTTCAAACACCGTGAATTCTACAAAGAATAGAGCACAGAGTCAACCAGGCTTAAGTTTTGTTAATGTGCCACATAAATACCCAAAATTCTTCTGTTTGCAAAGCGAAAAAAAAAGTCAGTACAGGGTTGCTTATAAACAACCTTCACATGTTACACGAACAAGCACTGTCCAAGGCAGAATCAAGCCAACTTGCTTTTTTTTTTTTTTTTTAAGGCTGCACAGGTCAATTTTTTTAAATTAAAGGTCTCATATTGTATAAAGTGAGATTTCCACGTATTTTTTGATTATGAAGCAGGTCTAGGTTCTATAGAGATAAAGTGAAAGTATCAAAACTAAAACTGTGATTGGTCTGTTCAGCCAATCAGAAGAGAGGCTCAGACACAAAATACTCTTCTTATAGAGCTCCAGAGAGTAGCATGTCAGGAGATGTTAAACCATAGTGAGATGTTTTTTGGTACAGTACTTAAAACCACAAATATATCGTCTTCTGGTTATCAACACTTCAACTCAAAAAAGTGTAAAATATATGTGACCATTAACAACGGAACATTTGACTGTGTGTCTCCGGTTCCCCTCATCTCTAAACAGCTTTACAGCATTTTCAGTTAATTATTTTGGTTTTACTGATTTGGTTCACTCACCACTTCATCAGCTTAATTTTCAGCTGCAGCAGGCAGCTGTTTTCAGCGGAAAGCTCTGATAAAACCCACTGTACACTACCTGCTCAGCACCAAAGATAGTCAAAGCTGGCAACATGGTGGAGCATTTAGCGGCTAAACTGACAGATATTTTCCTCAGGAGTTAATAAGGACAACAACAGAGCTAAGAGAGATAATATTACTTACATTCAGCAGATGGACAGAACTGTAAGTGAAAGCTAATGTTGCTCCATATACTGGTTGTGTAAATAAGCAACTCTTTGCTGACCGTTTGCCATGTTAACTTAATAGGTGACAGAATGTCAGTTTTATGTTGCCTCAAAGTCATCAAAAAAAAAAATCAGTTACGCAGGTTTTTAGCACAATAATTCTTTTTCCCTTTTCAAAACATCTACGAACTGTTAGCTTTGTACATCACCTCGTGGTAGATGTGTAACCTCACCCTTTGTAGGAGAGCACATTCACGGAGCTCTAAGGACCACTGTGAAAGATTCAGTGTCCTGAACTTCTTGCTGAATGCAGATATGTAGAAAAATTTGTAAGCTGTAGATTTTTTTATTTTTGAATAATGCTGGTGTCCCAGTGCCAACGTGTATTTGTGTACCTTTGTGGGTTGTTACGAGATGTTTTTATGCCCGAGAGTCAATGGGAGAAACACCCTCACATTCATTGCACTCTGTGAATTACTTTGCTCTGATTCAAGACTCCAAACTCAAATATTTCCTGAGCCCCCAATTCTTTTTAAATAGCTTCAACTGACCTGTCAGGTAACAATTTATCAGTCAGTTCCTGTGCACAATGCACATTTGTTAATAATGTCAAGAACTCAATCCCTTCTTTCTCTAGGTACTGCACATACTCAAAGGGGAAATCAATGCTCTGTGGTTTAATAACTCACACAGAGGGATTGGCTTAGAAGAATAAAATCTCAGTGCCCCAATTTCTTCTATATTTTCCGATGCGCAAAATGCTTGTAAACCCTTTAATAAATTATAAGGTGCAGTGTTTATGTAGACAAACAGATCTGAACTATATTTAGCTGATTCATTGCTGTGAGATCAGTTGTCAGTCCTGTTTTCACTCGCTGGTCAACATGTCCTCTGTAATTAAAACGATAAATAGAGCCTCATATAAAAACATCTAAATGTGTAAGGATTTAATCGCATGTTCATTTTTGAATATTTCAGCCCTTTGATACCAACAAATCTCACTGTGACAGAAGAAGTTAGCAATCTACTGCCAATCATAAAGTGCTATCAGTTATTAATAGTTACAGGATAATAAAAAAAAATGTCTCAGGTGAAAATCTCAACTGATCCAGTTTTGATTAAACCTGGGAACTATGCATCTTGGTATTGCATCAAAATGCACTATTCAATATGACTTAAAGAGCAAATGTCTAATTTTCTAACTCCAAAAACGAATCTACTTACTAAAAAAAAGAAATTACAGCAGACCAGGCCAACCTGCAGCATAAAGCTGAACTCGGCAACCGTTGATTATTTATTTATTCATTTAGGCTACATCTACATATACATCCAAGTTTGAAAAACCTAAGTTACAGTTAATGTATGAACTTGTCAATATATACCACTGCCCTATTTTTTATCATTGAGGTACATCAATTCTCCAAAGAAACAGCAGTTTCATCACAATCACTCCCTGGAATGATACATCCCAGCTACTGTGCCTTCACTTCTTCCATCTGCACCGTGCATCAACATATCAGTTCACATGTCAGATGATGCAACACCATGTGACGCTGATGATTTGTGCTGCATTCGCGGCCCCTTTCTTGCTGCAGACAATTAGCCATACTTTAAAAAATCATAAGTGGTTGAATAACATGAGTCAAGTGATTTTGATTCATCTTTTGATGCACTCTGTTACAACTCTAAAAAGCTGCAGCTGATGGAAGAGACAGTTGTTGCCAGAAAAATAACACTGGCTGCTCGCTCAAACAGATATGAGTGACCTTTTGAAGACTCTAACTAACTAACAGGTTGTTATGGCTCTGCATAAAATCTTGTGTAAGAAAAGTTTAATCTTCCTGCCTCTAAACTTAATCAAGTAGTTTTACTCACCTAAACTTAACCAACACTTAACCATATGGGCAGCAGATGAGAAAACGAAAGCACTAACATGTAGGTGTGGTTGGCAACTGGACTCCACAGGGTGCTTACATCATATGTGTGGGTTGATGCTATGTTTGCTTGTTACTTGTGAAGCAACTTTCCAGAGAAAGTTTCAATGCCCGTAATTTCAGTGGTGCTCCAAGCTCAGTGATCTGTAAATGGTAGCGTGAAGTGACTCTCTCCAGCTGGTGGCAGCTTAGTTGTCATCTCTTTTGGAGTTTTGTAATAATTTCTTATAATGAAGAAAAGTGGTTTGAGAGGAGGGAGAAATGAACTGGAACGCGAAGAACATAGTTAATGAGAGGATACAGAGGGGGAGTAAACGATGCCTGAAGTCGTAGAAGACATTTATTTAAGCAATTGTAGGCACTCAACCACACTTGATCAACAGCGTGGTTCAAACCCGAATACTCCTACCACTTTAGATTGCCCAAAACCATCAAATCTGTGATTGCAGAGAAAGGACCGGCAGACTTGTTTGCACCTGATGATTGAATGACCCCTGTTGGTGTCTCTCTGTTGATCTGAAGCAAAATGTTGAATGCCAGTTAGGGAGCCAGCGGAAGAGGGAGCGTGCAAATGTGTGAAAGGTGGAAAAAGGTAATACTTTCCTGATAATAAAGAATCTGACTCATGACACCTCCATTCATTTATGAGCGTGATGTTTCATGGGATTTGATGTGATGTGACTCATCTCACTGGAGCCGCAGACAGCTGGGTGGGAATGAAAAGTCGATGTGCCACGCTATTAGGACCAGAGAGAGGATTCGTGGGAGATTAGCTATGATTGTGTCTCTGTTGGTGGGCAGACACTTTTTTTTTTTTAAATAATAATTTGTTGTAGCTCAGTTCTCGGCTTTAAACTCTTATGTAGCATCAAGTGTAACAATCCTGCATTTAGTTTTTCTTTTGTTTTGTTTTTTTTATGGCTTATATGGACGATTGACTCTTTATTTTGAAATCTCTGTATGTGGGGTCATCGTAAAGCAGTAGAAGAAGAAACAACAGAGGCACATGTGACAGCTTCATTAAAATGCTTTGATGACTAAATGTTTTGCATGCTGGGTTGCTTACTTTTATTTGTCCAGAAATCAAACCAATTAAATTAACTATTTAACTGAAACTACATTCTCAGTATTAATCAATAACCTTATTCATTCATGTGAAAACAGGCACAAACAACTTTTATTGAGATAATTGACTTAAACTTTCACGGTCATTCACGTGACCAAACTGAACTGACAACCCACAAAGAATATTGATGGATAATAAT
The DNA here is from genome assembly GCF_021018895.1 of Seriola aureovittata. Lineage (NCBI taxonomy): Eukaryota > Metazoa > Chordata > Actinopteri > Carangiformes > Carangidae > Seriola > Seriola aureovittata. Next base: position 21,091,528 of record NC_079368.1, read on the forward strand.
GAATATAATTATAGCCATAATTGTTTATCAGCACTTTATCATTTCACACATTTGTCATGTCACAGCTATTAATTTCTCATTTAGCATTCTCCTCTTTTGCATTCTGTTAACCTTATTACACTACACTTACATTTAACCCTGTAACTGGCTGCTGTGGAATGTACTGTACTGACAAGGTTTCAGGTTTATTTTTGCCTCGCCCTCCGTCCCTGCAAGTTAACGGGATTGGTTCTTTAGTTTTATGTGACATATGAATCTCTGACTGTCTGAATCTGTTTTTATGAGACTCACTGCAGGTCCAAGGTGTAAATACACAGTCATGGAGGGCGTCTGTAATGATTATATCTATATGGACTGAACACGAAGGAAAGTTCATGACCCTCATTAGACCCTGGATTGAGGAATTTACGCATGATGTTGTTGTTATAAAATGCTACAGTACACTACATTACAACCAACAACACATTTTTTTTCTGAAATATTTATTTAATATCTTGATCACCTGATAACACTCTCCTTATCTTTCTTCTACAACATATGCCAGTTATTAAGTATTAAATTTAAATTTGATTAGAATTAGTGGTATCAGTGATACTCATATTTTGATTCACTGAGAGTCCAGCACACACCTAAAATGCAAAAACAAAGATGTTCTCAAAATATTTTCAAATATGCACACCATATTCATGAAATCCTTTTTGTCCTTTGAAATCTGGTGTGCCATTGTGGTGACACACAGCAAGAGATTTTACACAGCAGCAACACATTGCAGGTAACATCAGGCAGTGAGCAGAAATTGTTCTTGCACACCTTTTTTTGTGGACAAAATACAAACACCATAATATACAGTGGAAATGCAATTTAATGTCATACCTGCTGTGTTCAGAATAAGTATCCCATGTGGTTTGAAACATACTGAAATGACCTTGGGATACTTCATGAAAATCACTAGCCTAGTAAACAGTGCGCATTCATGTTGTTGTTTTTTTTACTTCTGTATCTGTGATTTTTCAAAACATTTATCAAGCCATAATCCAACAGCCAATCCATTATAAGATTATCTTTGGAACATATTCCGCAGTCAATTTATTTTACATGGTAAATTAGCTCCTGAAGACACTTTTAGATCTGTTATTTAAAATGGTAATGATGTCCATCCAATAGCCAACCCTGTTTAACTGTCCTGTGTCCATTAGTCCTGTTATAACATTGATTATGGCTTCAGAATACTTCTTTTTTTTCCTGTATATTCAGGTAAAATAACATCCTTGATGTGTTTGTGCATTAACTAGGCTTTGTACCAGACTGTCTCCTCTGAAACCTTTCAGCACAACAGATCTGTGGTTGTCTTCAATTAAACCACATTTTTCTGTTTTTTAATGTCTTTTGAAAATTGCTTGTGATGACAGGACTAATAAATAAATGAACTTGAACTTGAACTTAAATGACGGATGCCTCAATACACAGCTCCTTAATGTATAACTATAGATTTTTTTTTTAACTCTAGCTGTTTACTTTTTCCACTTCACTGGCAACAGGTCTCTTGCTTTATTAAAACTGATCATTGAAGATATGAAGGTGAAAGACCCATCTGAAGGCAGACATTAAGAGGCTCTATTTGCACTCAAAAAGCCAGTCTTAGTAGCTGACGCCCTACTTCCTTCACTCAGCAGGTTTGTGTCATTTGAGTGAGATTAGAAGGCGTTTTGTGCCAGTCAGCATCCGCTATTGGGACAGTGTTGCTTGTGATTTTTCTAGAGACAGACAACAACAGTTATTTGCAAAACATTATGTGGAAAACACGATATCACGGCCACCTGTCTAATCTAATGCAAGCCAGCACAACGGCTCTGTGACAAATGGTACCTTTTATGAATTTTGTAATGTTCGATTTTTGTAGACGGAATGCTGATGCAACATTGTGGTTATTTCTGACGCCAGTGTTTGTGGTGTTGTTTTCCTGCACTGCGCTCTGTAAGGTGTTAATGTGCTATGCTTCCTGTGAAAGGAAGAAAACAGGACGATCTGTCTTGCTACTGGTTTTGGGCATGTTACCTGGAAAATATAATTCCTTATTAACAAAACTAAAGGGTCTGAATTGAAGATATTGGAGATTTACACTCATCACTCATTTCTGGTGAAGAGATGTGTAAAAGAACTGACAAAATGGCTGTAAGGCCATCATTATTTGCAGTTACATGTAAATAAACTTCAATATTAACACTAATACAAGTAATCCTGGCAAATTTGAAAAGCAGTTTTTTTGTATCTGGTTTCAATTGTTACCGAAACCAGTCCAAGCATGTAACACAGCAGCTAAGCTAACACAGCAGCTAATTCAGGCTATTTAAATTATGTGACTACAACACCTGCAGTGGGGATAACCATGTTACAATAGTGTGTGAGCATGGAATCAGAATTTTCCTGTTCTTCGTATTCTAAGGACATTGCATGAATGCAAAATTTGACAATGTTAACATGCCAATGTTTAGAAGGCATTACGTGTTCACAATCTTAGATTTGCATGTAATATTTGCATGTAAGCACTAACACAAAACACAGCTGACAAGAAAGTCATTAGCTTGCAAATATTTTTACATAAATGCTGCAGGGAATCAATTAAGTCAGAGCGCTTAATCCCCTGGCGACCACAAATATCTCTGAAATATTACATGGCAGTCCATACAATAATTGTAGAAATATTTCAGCCTGTACCAAAGTAGTGGACCGACAGACCAACCGATTTGCAGAGACCCATAGCTAACATGGCTAAAAACATAACATGTAAATATAAAACTGAAGATGTAAATATGAAAAAGGCATACTCTGCTGCTTTTACCATTTACCATTAACTGACAATGACACTCCAGTGACAATGCAGAATCTTTTATTTTCCTGCCTCGATATTCTGTCACCATCTTGTCAAATTTACTGACCTTGCGCAGAGAACCCTCAACTTCAATATGGTTCTAATTAATGTGTACTTTTAGCTTTAACTAGAACTCCTAGATCAACCAGACCACTACCCAAAAAATGTTGAATTAATGATTGAAGTAACTTCTATAAGTAAAACTTTACAAATGTAAAAGTCAAAGTCACTGTGCTGCAAACTGAAGCTGACTTTAGAGGAGTCAGGTGCTGCAAGTAGGCCTAGTGAACCATGAGGTGGATTGAGATTGGATAAGGCCAGTGATATATTTGTAACTTTGTCTCCAGAGATGTACAGGTGACCCGTATAGATATGCTGAAGTGTCATTATTGGCCTCATTAGCATACTCCAGGAGACTGCCGCTGACACTTGCAATGACCAAAGAAAAGTGAGTCTCTCAGTGAATGAATTACATTTGACTCTTTGACCAACAGAGGCTCAGAATCCCCCTAAAGGATTTAAGCTGATTTCCTGAACCTTTTTTTTTTTTTTTTTTAACTTTCTAACCCGCCCTCTCATTTCCAAGGACTGTGCACTCTTTCAGCAGTCTGATGAAGCATCAGCATCTGTCTGAAGTGATATAACTGTCAAAGTTTGGTCACTAGAACCTTATCCATTCATTTTATTAGATGCAGCTGTGTTTTCCATGCTTTGACACCTCTGTGAAAAGGCAGCATGAGTCCTCTGAAAACAAATGTAGTTTCTGTATGGTGTATGCTGTATACTCTTTTGTTGTTTATGTGACATCATTACCACTTTGCCTTAGAACTGTGTTGCAGGTCATTGACTCATCAGTGTCCCAATCTTCAATGAAACAGGAACCTAATTAGTTTCAAGAATCCAATTCAGCATAGACTGATTCATTACCTACTGAACACAGGGATTCAGGTAAAACACACACTCAGTTTGTGTGTATTTGTTTACCTTGGCAGCAGCATGCCTTCAATGGATGTTTTACACTAAACTATCATTCCGATCAGACACCAGCAACTGGTATTGACCCAGCGTTACAGTTGATTTTTCTTCTTTTAAATGTAAACTTTTTTTTTTTCTTTTTTTTTTGTGCGCCTGGAAAAGTAAATAGAATGGAAGGAATATTTTAAATAGCCTGATATTGTAATACATCAAAGGACTGAACTTTGGCTTCATACTGACAGTGAGTATGCACACACACATGTACTGCACTGGTATTAAATGGAATGTTTGCTTAATCTGTGTCCTTCGTAACCAAATGTTGGGCTGCTGGTCACTGTGATGCAAATAACGATTTTTTTTTTTATCCCATTATTAAGCTCAGATCTCCCGCATGAAATCAATCCCATTACTTACTTTCAACACTCTATTTTCCACTACTTAAAGGTCACACTACTTTTTGCATTGGCGCAGTTGGACATAAATCATGAGGTGCAAAATTGCCAAATATGAACATGATTCTTAGAGAAACTGCTGTGAGCCATGCAAATATTTGTTTGTAAGTAAGTTTTGTTCCAACTCAATATCGTGTAGATGAAATGAATTTTATTTGCGTGTCTACAGCAGTAAAAGAAAAAAAAATTACATTTAAAATATTCAGTAGGATCATCTCTTTCGAAACACTGTTCCCTTAAAACTGTACCCACTGTAAGCTATTTCAATGAGCACTACTTCTTCAGCACAAAGTAGTGAAACTTGTTCTCTTGAACCTGGGTGTATAAAATATTCTTGACTAACTGACTCTTAAATCTGTTCATAGTTGCACAAGAGGAGTAGTTTTGTAAGTCATTAAAACTCGAGGCAACTCAACTTAGGAGTGGCCCTGTAGAATTGTCTCTTCAGGTCGATAGCAGAGAGTGGGCAGGTAGGACTATCCTGCAAAGCCCACAAAGGTTTCGCTGTGTCCATGGTGTGTGTGTGTGTGTGTGTGTGTGTGTGTGTGTGTGTGTGTGTGTGTGTGTGTGTGTGTGTGTGTGTGTGTGTGTGTGTGTTGCTGTATCTCGGAGCATGGGGGAGCTGTGACAACTGTGCTGTTCATTACATCTGTGGTGACTGCCAGGTTCTCTGGGGTCACAGTGGAAACAACAATCAATAATCAGACTATCATGTGTCACCGGTGGGATGCATGCGCACACACATGTATGAATGCACACATTTTTTTCCCACGTATATCATGCATGACCTGGTATCTTCCTCCTCCGTCTGTTTCTGCCCCATCCCCGTTCCCTGTCTTTTTTTCCCCTTTCTCTTGCACAACACATTATTTCCTCTCACATGACCATCCTGCTCTGAGCCCTTATTACTAGCTTATTGATTGCCCTCATTGCTCTTCTTCCTCTTCCTCGTCCTCCCACCTGCTCTGTCACAGTGGTGTCTGTATACGATAGTGACCGTCGATACCATCCCTTTTCATTTAGAAACATGATGTGCAGGTACTGCTATTTCCTTAGTAATAAAAAAAATGCATAAAAAAACTACAGCAAAAAAGAGAATCAAGGTAGGACAGGGTGTGTATGTGTGTGTGTGTGTTGTGTGTGTGTGTGTGTGTGTGTGTGTGTGTGTGCGTGCGTGCGTGCGTGCGTGCGTGCGTGCGTGCATGCGTGTGTGCATGCATTTGTGTGTGAGTGTGTGGGCGCGTGTGTGCGTGTGTGTGTTTTGGCTGTTTGGATGCATCGAGGAAACAGTTGGCGATACCACAGATAAACAGATGAAATACAAACAAAGACAATATTCATCCATCAAAAAGCAGAGAGGAGATGCTGTCAGGTCTCATCACATCTTGCTCTGTTGTTTGCTTGTTTGCTCACGACCGAACCTCAAATCCTTGTCACTCCGTTGCCATTTCTCCACATCACTAAAACTCAGGTGTGTGTGCAGTTGATTTACCTTTACCACAGGAAAACAATGGCATTACGGGGAGGGTGTGTGGGCGGTTGGGTGAGGTGGTGTGGTTGGGGTGACAAAAAGAGAAACAAGGATCAAAACCCCATCCCCCCTATCCCCTTCCCAGTTTATTCCAACCACCCCAAGCTGAAGTGGAATGCAGTGTCGTCTCAAAATATGACAGGGATAGTGATCCACAAAGGACCTAAGCCTCTCATTCCATCCATGACAGAGAGCACTGGGGAGGTGGGCGGCGGAGAGGGGGTTTTGTGAATACCTGATGAGTTCATCCAAGGAAGTTCAATCAGGCCTGGGAGAGAAGGAGAGGATTGAGTGGTGGGGGGCAATGCCGTTTCATCCTGAAAGGTTTCCTCCCTCCTACCTCTCCTATTTCTCTCTCTGTATATCTCTTTTCCTCCATCCTGCCTTCCCCTTTTTGCTCATTTATCTGTCTTTCTCCGTCTTTTACAACCTCGCATTCCTCTCGCTCGGCTTCCCTCTCCGAATTTCTCTGTCGCTCCATCACTCGCTGTCTCCTCATCCCCTGTTTGCCGCAGTCCCAAGAGGGCCACTTTAGCTAAACATGGATTTGAAGATCAGAGGCCAATCTGCTGTGAGGAGTAAACACAGGAGACTTCTGCTGTCCTTAGAATAGACGCAGCCACTGAGGATGAAGGTATTGACTGGGCATATTCAGTCAGTTTCATGTTAAAGGGATTACTGCTGATATGAGTCATTGACAGCTCTTAATTGAAAACCAGCATGAGGGAAAATGACTGGGCAAAGGCAGCATGTGAATTCACAGCTCTGTGCTTCCATTATTAGATCAGGTACTAAATGTACCTGTTTCTCAGAGAGGCATACAAAAGCAAATAGCCACTCACAGGGTCTGTCTTTTGTGGTCCGAGCAACTGAAATTACAGTGAAATTACACATGAATTAGTTGTCTGCTGTCAGCTGTCTGCTCCAGCGGTTCCAATACATGCTATCATATGAAACTGCAACATGCTGTTACAGTTTTTATCTATACCCACTCAGTTCAGCCACTATATGATCTGTGTGATTGCCAAAGCACTGGTCTGTATGTGTTAGGGAGTGGAGTCAATAGGTGGCTGCCAATTGACTCCCTCAAGACTTTATACGGGTGATAAAAGGGTGATAAAATTTGTCTTGCTTGTAATTTATTAATAAGATTCATCTGTGTGTGAGTTTGTGTTAACTTTTGGATAGCTGTTAGCTAGCTAAACTGTTACTGCTGTTAAGCTGCATATTCTTTTTCTAGCATTTTTGGCAACTTCACATGCATTACCACGACCCTCTGAGTTGGAGTCGGGCCAACCCTTAATTGAATGTAGCCTGACCCCTCATGCAGACACATGTGGCTAATTCTAAATTAAAGGAGCTATTTGTAAGTTTTGCTATTGCTACATGGCCAACATTAACATTAACAGCTGTTTCCTTACTGGTCTTGCCAAAAGCTTCAGCCATTGTTGTGTTTACAATACAAAAGGTTATAATATGTTGGAATTGTCCAAGATGGCCTCCATCATGCATGCAATGTAAGATGGAGGCCATCTTGGACAATACCAACCATCCTCTCCCGACATTCTAGCAGGAAAGAGAAGCAGCTACAGCAGCAAACATCTCGTCTCACTGGGCTGCAGAACAGAGAGGTTCAGGAAATCCTTTGTTCCCACTGCCATCAGGCTATACAACACCTCAGCCAAAGTTAGTGGACTCATGTAATCATTATTGTTTATTTATTATTAACTGTTTTTATTATTATCTATCTATCTATCTATCTATCTATCTATCTATCTATCTATCTATCTATCTATCTATCTATCTATCTATCTATCTATCTTTCTGAGCAGCATTACTTTTTCAGGGCAGCCTGGACACTACAGTGACTCGGTATTGGAAAGTGACGAGACAGGATGACCCGGTCAGAGCTAGCTGGTTAGCATGCTAAGTTCAGTAGAAGAAAATAAGTGATAGAAATAGATGAAAAACAAAAGAGTTGCTTTCCACTGCTGGAGACAGCTCTGGGCGATTAAAGGAATTAAGTTTGATGTTGAACTCACATTTATCCCAGACTAGTAAATAAACAGCTGTTTATGCTGTTAGCTAAGCAGCACTAGCAACACTTAAAAATAGTTCCTTTCAAGTGTATTTAATCACATCAAGATTTTATTAAAATACAAGACACTTGAAATGACAAGTGTAAATCAGCGCTCAGAGTAAAGACTTGTTTGCAAAGTTGGTAAACTGAACTTGTATGAGATTGTTTGGTCAAACTAATCAATTAATCACTTAATTTATTGTTGGTTTGACAAAACCAGGAATTTGAAGACACTACATTGTAGAAATTGGACAATGACATTTTTCTCTATTTCCTGACATTTGAGAAGCTAAAAGATTAATTGAGCAATCGAAAAAATAATGGACGAATTAATCATTCATGTAAATAATCATTAGTTCCAGGTCTAGTTGTTCTAGTAATATGACCTTGACATTGGTCACATTAAATATTGAAAATATTGAATATAACATTCATAAAACATTGTTGTGCTACGTGTAAACTTCCAAAAATGTATTGTGTGCCGAACAAATGTGAGAGTCAGTTGTTTGCAGATTAAAAACCAAAGACCAACAAAACCGCATTTTCTGCCGCTTCATTAAGGAGATCTGCCTTGACATTCTCAGTGATCCAAGATAACAAAAGGAGCACAAAGCCCTTTTGTTGCAGTTACATAAGACTGCTCTACTGTAAAAGGTTTGCCGTCAGTAAAGGAACTGCAGCCGCCAATGTGCCGCTGCCACTGTGTCGTGGCGGAGCACATGAGAGGCAACGTGATGCAAATGTTGCCTTATGTAGGTGCGCCACATGCATCACATACTGAAAGTTGACAGTTCACCTGAGGCTCATTCATAGAAGAAAATGCTGTCTGTGTATTTGATTTGAGACTTTTTTTTGTCAAAGAAGATAAGCTGTGGCTGCAATAAGTGAATGTAAAACTCATTTTTTTATAAAGCATACTAATGGGGTGAATCCAGCAAAACACCGCCCTGTATTGATTTCCCTTTTGTAAAGACAGAGTTTGATGTAAAGAGAAGCAGATGGTTTTGAGAAAGATGTTTAATCTTTGAGAAAATGTGGATGGATTAAAAAAAAAGGCTGCAGCTAAGCATCAGGGATATACATTGAATGGACTGCATTTATATAGCACTTTTCCACTCAAAGTGCTTTACAGTCACATTGACATACATTCATACATCATCATATCTGCTACATCATATACACACACACACACACACACACACACACACGGAGTTCAGTATCATACCCAAGGACACTTCAACATGATGAGGCAGGAGTAGCCGGGAATCAAACCATCGACCTTCTGACTAGTGGACAACCACTTTACCTCCTGAACCACAGCCACCTCATTTACTATGTCTCACAAGAGCTGCATATTGTGAACAGTCTAAGTCAGCGGCCTCCAACATTTTTTACTCTGAGAGCTACTTTGACAAAATAAAAGGAGCTGAGAGCTACTCATGTCTTATATTACTGATTACATTTATTCAAATATCGTTTCAGAAACATACAAACTGACCTCCAAACAAAATCAGATGAATAATAGATATATAATAATTCAACGTCATCCAATATCAATATCCAAAACTCAGAAAAGCATCTGAAACTCACATCAGTGTAATTGTTTGTGTCAAATATCTAAGTCATGATTCAGCAAACCTGAACACACAGACCTCAACAATGAGCTGATGGATACATGAATTTCCCCAAGATGATAAATAATATTATCTATCTATCCATCTATCTATCTATCTATCTATCTATCTATCTATCTATCTATCTATCTATCTATCTATCTATCTATCTATCTATCTATCTATGATAACACTATGATACATGCTGCTTAGTAAGTAGTCGAGTCATAGTTATAGGTACATAACACGCAGGAATTTAAAATAGGTAATTCGGTACACTTAATTTTCCATGATGTAAACAAACATCAGCAAAAAAAGGAGTTGAAGCCACAGCTTAACACACTTACTGTAATCCATGGCAACATATTTCCAGTTTCCTGGAAAAGTTTAGTTTATATCTTTTCTTTTATCTGGAAGAGTTGCTATCACTGCATGTCGCCTACGGCATATCTGATGTAAACAAACCTGACAGCGTAACTCATTTGACTGACAAATAATTATTTTGTGTTGAAGAAGGTGGGTATGTCTGTGCATTTGATTTAGTCGCATTTGGAGTAGATTTACTGAGTGAAGTTGTGTTGCTTAAAGTCTGACTTCTGCATCCATGGTTCGTACAAATTATCTTCTCAGGACCTTTGGGTGAGCTGCTCTAAAACTGTTGGAGAGCCCCGGTTTAAGTAGGGATTTAACAGCGATAGCTAGAAAAAACAGGCGCCATAGAGAATAAATTTATTAATCAAAGATGATCACTGAAATAAACACTGAGGAATAGATCCCACCCTGCAAAAGTCTCAGTTCACCCCTCTGTATTCATTCTTAGGCCCCATGTGAACCCATAATGCACCGCAGCACACTTTCCTCCCACACTTACCCCAAATCCACTGAGATACCAGAACTCTCCAGCTGTGAATCGGCAGAAATGGAAGAGGTGTTGGCAAGTTGCAGATGAGGCATGGAGACGGAACGGAAGATGTGAGAGCGTGACACTGATAAAGGCGGTGAACCATCAGAGTAGGTGTTAATTGGATACATCTGTGTACTGTTTTTCCACCCTCTTATTACTGCTGCAGGAGGAGCAGTGGCGATGTGATGGCTGTGGACCGCAGCGGGGCATTGATTATGCATCGTCTGATCCTGGGGGAGACGGCGGCTGCAGCAAGAAGAGGCTGTGTTTAAAGAAATGCTTTAAGTGCAGTCCCAACCCATTTCATGTGTGTGTGCTTTGTTGCGTGTGTGCGTTCACACTTTTCCTCTAACCGTGGAGGGGATCAGCCTCAGGACTGAACTGCAGTTTTGGAAAAGACTCATTATTATTGTGCTCGTGAGGTGCACTCTCTGCGTCTGCACCGACGTCTGCTATACGAGTCCCTCAGCTACTAATTTTTATCAGTTACCTGTCCAGATCTCCATCCTTTCTGTTCAGTGAGTAAACACAGCAGCAACCCGCACTTCTTTCCCATAGCAACCATTATTCCTGTTTGACAACAGCACTTTCTTCCTGGATAGTTACAGCATTGTCTGCTGTGCTGTAAGAAAAAATAATCAAAGTCACGACAACGGCAAGGATGAAATCGATACTCCTCGCTCACTTGCATGCAGAGGATTGGGATTCGAGCATTCATTTTGCTCTGTTAATCAGTGGGAGTTTGTGTGACAGACAAGGCAACAACCAAAACCCCATCAGAGGTCCCAGTTGCCACATGTCATCCTTCAGGCTGTAGGAAATGGATGTGCTTCATTTCACCGCCCATAATATCTGCAGGGGTAACCACTCGACTCCCCAGAGGGCATGAACTGCTGTATTAAAACTGTCCATCGTCTTGGCGGTCATGTCTCTTGCCTTTTTCGGACGACCTACCAGGGGCCCGGGAGCCAAGGGAGTTTAAGGTTCACGCTGAGAAGCCTGCCGTGTCTCTCAGCTCGAATATTGCTTTCCTGCACGGCAACAGCGGCTGTTTGAGTCAGTCGCCTGCCGGATAAAGTCACTGGCAATGACGAGGCATGGGATTGAAGTCAAAGTGTTTTAGAATAAGATGCGAGAATTAGTTGATTTTCTTAAGAGAAATGGTGTTTGTTTTTTTCCCCCTACTCCCAGTGGCTTTTGGATTTTATTGAAGCTCATGTTTTAGCATTAATATTACACTGATTGCTATGCCACAGCTCTGTATTGGTTACAGTTGATTTGCTGCAAACAACTGAGAACATGAGACTGTTTTGACCAGCCTAGGTCTGCGGCATAGAAAATGTTAATCTGTGTAGCTCACATATGTCAAAACATTTTTTGTCAAAAAGTTTATTTGGCAAAAATATCCAGCGATTATTACAGCCATGAGCAGGTCACTCGGCATAACTAATACACATTAAAAAAAAAAAGAAAAAAAAGAAAATAGGTCTCATATCCCTGAGTCATAAACTAATAACACGGGTGGAAGCACATTATCAGTTTACATGTTACACAGAGGCGAAAGCTGCAAAGGAGGTTAGGCACTGAGGAGTTTCGAGGGTGAAAGAGCATGCAGCACACAAACAAGACAGCCTGCCTGGCTCTGCATCCATTTTCAACTTTTAACAGCAGGGGTGCAGCAAAATGTTTGCTCGTTCACCTCTGCTGTTTATTCATGCAAAGGCAGCGCGGCTCGCCAAAAAGAATGGGGGGCCATAAAAAAAAAAAAAAAACAAGATTAAGAAAGGAAAAAGAAACATCTTGCGGTGCCTTAACATTCAGTGGTGAGTGTGTGTTTCAAAAATGGGCTCTAATTTTATTAACAAAGCAGCACCCCGGGAGCAAGTTGTTTGTATTCAATATTTTTGTTATGATCCTGGATTAAATCTCTCCTTTGATTTTTTTCTCCCTTTTATTTGTACATTGTCCTTTGTTGTTGTGGTTTTTTTTTTTTGTTTCATCAATTTTTTTTTCCCAGGGAGTAATGGATAACATCTGATACTCATCTATAACTCTCACAGCTGCCCTAAAAATGTCATCGCGGCACCACCACATCTCCCTGAGGGCCAGTATCCTTCCCCACGCTGCACCAGCGAGAGCTTCGTCTACGCTTTGCCTCCTTTCTCATCTCTTCCTTGCCTTTCCCCACTCTTTCAACTGCTGGGAGCTGAGGCCCTCTAACGCTTTTCTCCTTCTTTTTTTTTCCAAGCAAAAAAAAAAAAAAAAAGGTGCAGCACAAATGATCAGACTGGTTTTTAAACAAAGGCTTCAAAATGATGTAACTTAGTTCTTTGACTCGATGTCATCTTTGTTGTTGATGTGGATGCCACAGCTCTGTGTTTCTTGTTAGTGATGTATCATACTCTGAGAAAAGGAGGGTAGAAGTTGCGATCAGGATTTTAGCAGCAGGGAAGCAACTTTGGGGCGCGCCCACAAAGATCGCAAATGACATCTGAACTGAGATCATTTTTTTTAATACAAATGTTGTTACAGTCGCCTAGGAGCAGCAGTATTTTTTTTTTCATTTTTTTTTTTTTTATGAGGCTTGTCCATACTGCCTGTCTTTCAAAATGACCCGATCATATCAGTCGAGATCACTAACCTCTTGCTAACAGTGTCTTCCCACTTATTGTTTGCTTGCAGCCTCCCTGTTCCTGCGCCACCAGCTTCTGCTCTGATCACTGACAACTGCGGCACATCATCCTCTGCAGTGGGAGAGGACACCTTGGAGTGAACCATCTAATTTCTTGCGGTGGCGTCAGGATAAATTAACTGGTGGGAGTTTACCCATCATCAGCTGCACCTCTATGACACATTTGCACCATTTTTAATTTCTATGAAGTAAATGCACCACATACACGATTCCCTGAGGTGATGATGTGTATTTTTAACAGCAACTATGCCTAACCATTGTTCCCAGAATAGGTTTGTGATGGACATACCCTAACGAGATACCGGCCTAGTTTTAAGGTTGTGTGTTTTTTCGCCGAACAGTGTGTGAGCTGGTCTCCAGTGTAGACCCAGTAGGATTCCAATTTATCCAGCACAGCTTGATGTCATTGTTCGATCAGCTCCGTGAGGAATGTGCCAGGGCTGACTGATTTTGCCCTTCATCAAGATATGCAGGAATAAAGTTGCAGCACACCCGGGGTTCTTGGTATGTCATGAATAGTGATTCTGTAAATAAACAAGCAAGTTCTGTTAATTCCAGTCACAGACTGTGGCTGGAATATAGCACACTGGATGTCCACAGCTAGAGGAGAGATGGCAGAATAGGGGAGGGTGTAGAGGGAAGGAGTGCAGCTGCAAAATCACCTCTGTGGCCCTGATTTGTCTTCCAACCCATCTCTGTGGCTCCCTCAGGAGAAGCTTGTGCTGCAGTCTCTACCCCGGTGTTTGCTTTGTTCTCTTCCTCCTTTTCTCTGACTCTTTCTTTACCTTTTTTTAGCTCCTTTTACACATTTACTCCTCCCTCAGTCTGCCTTTCTTCCTATACCTCTCAAGTTTCATTTGCACCCTATACAATTCATACATGTTGAAAATTTGAGCTTTTAGGGCATGTGTGCCTCTTAATCAAGCATATATTGCCAGAAGGAGCCTGTATCGCCTCTCTCGGATCATTCCCAGTGTCAGGCTCCCACATCAGAGAAGATAGCATGTTGTAAAAAAAAAAAAAAAAACAGCCAAGAAAGAGTGAGAGTGAGAGCTGTTGTTTCAGGCAAACATACTTGTTCAATCACTCAAACAAAAGCTTTGCTAATTAAATTTTGAGAAAGAGGCAAGAGAAAGTACTGATTTCCAATTACTTCCAATATGAATCATTAGTCATCTAATTTTCTGATATTGGATTAGGTGGTAGCATAATGCTCTAATGAAGAATGAATACCTCCAGAGTTTTCCCCTCAAAGGGCATTCACATTCAGCTATGTGCTTTCTTTTTCCATAGAGAGGGCCTATGGTGAATTTCAGGGGTGAGTGGAAACTTGAAGAGAGCATCTACTGATTTGAAAGTGAAAAAGATAAACTAGATCAGTGGGTTACTTCCTTTGTTCAGTTATTGCTGATTTAAACAAGAATGCATATAGGCTGCGAGACTCATAGTGCCCTGTTGTTGGCTGTGTGCAACACACATGACAAATTTCCTCTGAGATGTATAAAGAGCAGATTAAACTTATCAATGTGACCCAGATAGATGGACAACAAGTGTTGCAGAGGTTGGTCTTGTATAATTTCACTGAGTCATGGCCGTGAAAGAAAAATGCAGGCATTATAAAGAGATACATCAGCCTCACAAGACTTCTGGCTCCCCTGAGAATTCACAGATAGCTGAGGAGAATCCTGTTAAGATCCTGGCAAATTACAGTTTCGGCTAGCCTCGAGGAATGCGCTGCTCCAAAAATAAGAAACGCCTTTCCTAGCACTCATCAAGGATACATGATTCAGTGGTGATACAGCATAATGACTCTCACTCAAGGAGACTAAAAAATGCTTAGACTATGATGCTAACCTGCCTTAATAGATATTGTTGTGAGGAGCCTCTTGAAGCATGCAACTGAGATGAATGGAGTTTAGTGCAAACTTTGCTTAAGGGAAGTAACACGCCGGAGTCGGGTATGTTGTGCTGTCGCCTCAGTTTAGTGTTATGTGAAGTTAACAGAGCTCTCTTTTGAGGAAAGAGTTCTTTTTTGTTTAACTCACAGGGAAATAACCTCTGACACTAATGATGGATGGTATTACTCAAACACTGCAAAAGAAATGGTGCAAGCCCAGACTCCTCATTTAAGTGCCCAAACTCCTTCTATTTGATCATAACCCTGACTCAATATTACATACCAGCTATTGAACTCTGACTGGTTATTAACTATACTGGTTTATAAACTATTTAGCACACCAGTCTGTGTCAGGCAAACTCCAAACAGAAGCAAACTGACTCACACTCAACGTGAAATTTCTATTTTCAAATCATTTTAAATCATTGTTTGTTTGCTTTTTTTATTCATTTTTTATTTTCAAGTATTGCATTGTAAACACACAACAAATGAGAATTTTACCAGACTTGAAACCTGTGAACCTTTAAAGGACCAGTGTGTAGGATTTAGTGGCATCTAACAGTGAGGTTGCAGATTGCAACCAACTCACTGATCAGTTTTCAAGTGTGTAGGAAACTTAAAAACACGAAAGGCTCTCTCTAGAGCCAGTGTTTGGTCTGTCCATTATGGGCTGCTGTAGAAACATGGTGGTCCAACATGGAGGGTTCAATGGTAGGGTACCCACTCCTGTAGATATGAAGGGCTCAAGCTAACAGAAACACAACAAATCTTAGTTTCGGGTGAGTATACACTGATGAAAACATAATAATGAATATTATATTCCATTTCCCCTAAATCCTATACACACTGGTCCTTTAACTCTGGTTTAAAGTTTAAGAAGGGCCATTGTGATTGTTGAGATCATTCAATACTAGTGGAAAGTAGAGTTAAGTTCTGCACCGAAGTACATTTTTGAAGCATCTTTACAAAATAATATCCATTTCATGAGACTTTATTCTTCTACTACTACATTTCATTGTGCTTATTGTACTTTTTGCTCCACTACATTTATTTGATAGCTACAGCTACTGCTTAGTAACTTAATCAAACCAGCTAGTTTTAAAGCCATTCCACATCATTTCGATTTTTTAACACATGCACACACACACACACACACACACACACAATACTATACTTGCTTGTATTTATGCTATGCTTGTCCTCCATTTGAAAAAAACAGCTGGCTTCCTCTGCTGGAGATTAGGTTAATGACAACAATTAGCCTGAATGAAAATAGTATAGTTGTGGCCCATAAACCTGCAGTGCAGAACTTTTGTCTCCCCCTTCTGGCACTGAGCATAGTTACATAAACACTGTCTGAGTATTTCTTTATCTGAAGCACCAGAAATTTCTTGAGCACTTCCTAGGTTTTTCCGGCATAGGCTCTGCCATATAGTCCGTCTCCATCGCTACAGTTTCTTTAGCTTAGCTTGCAAAGCAATAATTGCTGGTTGACTTAAAACACTCGCTGCTGGTGCACCACCGTGGGAATGTTGTCATAGGCACCAGATTTAAAACTCTGGTATATGGTGAAAGAGAGAGATTTACCCGGCACTGATAGGCCTAATCAGCAGTGTGCGAGCTTGTTTTGGCAATGGTTTGAATGTAACAAACATTTATATATATGTGAAAGTCCCGCAACCCAGCTTTAAGGATGCTAAAGTCAGCACTTCATAAAGATGAGAGGAACTGCAGACTCAGGTGATAATTTTCTGGGGTTCATCTCTAAGAATGACAAATTACACATAACACAAAGTCAAATTCCATTGTCAATATAAAAATATTCAGCAGCTAAAATACATTCTCCTGATGGAACTTTTGTATTTTTACTTAAATGTAGATTTATTTTGCATTTCAGTCTAACTGTTTCCACCACTGGTCAACACATCATCAAATTGTCAGTCTGATAAATCTCAACAAATCTTCAGCACCCTAAATCCTAAAACCTTTAAACAGCCAAAGTGTGATCCACACACAGAATGACCCCCACAGGAGCGATGACAGATGATGTGGCACAGTGCATTATACTCTCTGATTAGGTTAGACCACAGACTACAGGAGGCAGTTAATTTTCAGCAGAGCTGCAGCATCATCTGCCTCTGCTGCACATTTATTTGAATAAGCCAACACCACTGAGCAGCACGTAATGCTCACTAGCAAACACCAGCGATAGAGGTGCGATAATGAAAGTAAAACAGTGGCGGATAATTCCTGTAAATTGTGCCTGATCCAACCAGTGCCTCCTCCACCGAAGCTCCCTACTCCCTCGCTCATCAACACTAATGTAATGTACCAAGCAGAGAGGAACACAACCTGTCTCAGGATTGTTTTCTGCAAAACGGGTAAATATCTCATGCCAGTTCTCAGAAGAAACTTGAGAGGTTTGAGCTGCACTACTCTGGTGCCAGAATAGATGCGAACAACATAGGCAAAATGTTCCACCTCTGTGTCACAAGCTGCTGGAGAGCAAAGTAGTTATTTAAAGCACCATTAAGTCTCCACTAGCTGTATGAAAGTGTTTTCGGATAATCAGTATTTTATTTAATCCAACATGGGGGTTAAAGGATATCATTGCCAATTCATCATTGTTTCAAATGTGTGATTAACGTGCAATAAAAGTGACAGGTGTGTGCATTTACAACAGTATAAGATATTGCTTAAAGCCAGCTAATATGATTTCTAGCAAACAGCTGGTTCAACATCAGAGTTACATTTAGCGTAGCCTCACGAAGCCAGACCTATCTCCACAGTGCAGTGTCAGCACTGGAGAGCGGTCTGGCTGCATACATTATCATTCTGCTATTAGGGAGAAAAACACTCTGGCTTGTTTGCATTACTTTAAACCTATCATAATTGTTTTGGGCGACGCTGAGCCTAGGATGCAGCGACGGTGCCCCTGCAAAATAGTGTCGGCAACTTTTGGTCGAAGACGTGGGGAGGTGAGAACTGTCATTATAGACAGCCTCCGATTAAAATTGTTTCTAACATTGTTCATGTGTTCATATGGTGTTTTATTTCTTACATAGGCTAATACAAGACATATCGTGAGCAAAATAAGCAGCAACACTATGACTGCAAATCTCTATGATAGTCTCGGAAAAACAGATTCAGACAGCCAGGGTTTCATACGTCTCATACCTAAGGAACCAATCCCATCAACTTGCGGGGAAGGGCACAATAAATCTGAAA
The DNA here is from genome assembly GCF_021018895.1 of Seriola aureovittata. Taxonomy (NCBI): domain Eukaryota; kingdom Metazoa; phylum Chordata; class Actinopteri; order Carangiformes; family Carangidae; genus Seriola; species Seriola aureovittata. The sequence goes on from NC_079368.1 coordinate 21,109,769, forward strand.
CCTTGTCAGTACAGAGAGCAAGAGTTTGCATTAGTACAGCGATGAACACTGTGTCAGCCACCGCCAGTTACAAGCTAACAAAAAACATAAACAGATGAAAGATGCAAACTACTCTAGCCATTCTGGTACGTTTGCTAGTCGCTGATTTTAGAGCACAACAAACTCCTCACTCCTCGAAATCCTGAGTCTGGGTCTGACTGAGGCTCAAACAGGTGGCTGAGTCTCTCAGATGTTTCCTCTAACACTAACCATCTTGATATGCACTTGCTCTTTCACTAGCCAACCGGTGACTGGCAGGGCACAAGGCCTGATCCAGTATAAGTACATAGTAGTAAATCAGTACATAGTCCCTGAAAAGAAAATGCCACAATAAACAGCAAAAGACATATGTCGACTGTGTGTTTTCAGCATGTAGGTTGCTAGCTTGGCGATTGTAGTTGTTTCCTGTAGCAAAGGGGATATTGACAATGGTAACAGTCGGGTGAAGCGGAAAGGCCCAGGGGCAGGCTTCATACCCACAGCCTACATCCGGTGAGTCAGACTACATTTTGTGTCACAAATGTCTTGTTCAAATAAAGTAGGCCCAATTAGCAGACGGGTCATCAAAGGATTTCAATAATAACATGAGCAACAACAGAAAAACTATTTTTGTGTCTCCTAAGTCTTTGGAACGGTATGATTCATTAATTAATGTGAAAATAACATTTCACAGTCTGCATCAACTAACTTGTCAACACATTTTACTGTCATACAACCTTGTAACATGTGACGTCTCACTGGCAGCAAATTAATTGCACGTCGCTTTTTTCAGACAGCAGACTGTGTGTGCTGATTTGTGAAGGAACTGGTAATATTTAAAGACAGTGCCATTCATGTTCAGCTGAAAACATATCATTCTCTTTCTCCACTGCTGTGATCTAAGATGTGTAACTTGCAATTTGAAACAAAACTGAGCGCATAGTCAGGCATCTCTTTTATCTGCTTTTGTACATTTTTAAGTTGAAGATCTAATGTTTGATATGATACGCCACGCAGTATTTGATTTTCTTGATTTTGGTGACAACTGTGGTGCTCAACAGTAATGTCTGATGATGATGAAGTGATGTTTATTCACTTCTCACTCTCAGTGTTATATCCTGTACATGTTGGTACATAGTGCTGCAAAAAAAAACTCCTGCTGCCGCTGCAGGAAACATTTCGGATGCACTGAAGAATTTATGTCAGGGAGAATCTCCTCAGCACTAATGTTTGAAACAAAGTGGCTTTATTGAACTATATTGTGTTAAAGCAACTGAGAAATGAGTGTTATTATTCACATGAAAATATTGTAAATTATTGCTGTGAATTGTTCAAATTGCTATAAATTCCCCAAAGCTCAAACTGGCAAATAACAAAGCTACACAAAGGAAGCACAGAGCTTAATTTGGGTTACCTCTGTGGGCTTCTAGCGTACTGTAACACTACTGGTTTCCTGCTACCTTGCAAAAGTGACGTTGCCTGTCTGACAGCAATTATCAGATACAGTGGTGTTGCATCTGAAAGTTGCACTGGCTCAACACCCAGGGGTGTCCTAGTTGGAGAGTTAGACTCTCCAGTTTTTAGGTTTTACACAGGTTCTGTCACATGGGAGTAGACATAGTAGTTGACAATATCAGGAAAGATAAAGAAAGACTGTAGAAACACTGGTGTATTCTTAATGATTTTATTCATAATAAGCCTTTCTTATTATTACGAATAAGAAAGGCTTAGACATTGGTCTCAATAATGGTCGTGGAGAAGTTGCATGTGGCCAAAGTGTGTGTGTGTGTGTGTGTGTGTGTGTGTGTGTGTGTGTGTGTGTGTGTGTGTGTGTGTGTGTGTGCATGTGTGTGTGCGTGTGTGTGTGTGTGTGTGTGTGTGGTAGAGAGAAATCACAGGTGTGGACGCAGGGAATGAAAAGGATCTGGTCTGATAATGGGTTGAGAATGACACCTCGACTCCCCAGAGAGCCTGTCACAATGGCCGTTTTATAGTCAGACCTCGACACACACAGACACACACACACACACACACACACACACACACACACACACACTCACACTGTCAACCTCGGTCACTGCCAATATATTGGCCACTGGAAGGAAGTCATTAAAACGACAATCAGTGTTTCTTAATTACTCAGCATTGCAAGATATTTGGTCTGGGGGGGGGCAAGGGACAATTCTTAAACATCCAGCTCCTTTCCAGTCAATTATGTGGGCAGAGTGTTAAAGACTTGCTCCTCCATTTCCATTCTGTCCAAAAACAGACTTAATGAAAAAGCCTGGCTATTCGAAAGCCTGGTGCTTGTTAGTCAAAATACAATCAACAATAGACCCCAACTTTAAATTGTGTCAGGCCTTGCTTTAATCGCCTCTCACAAAATTGCCATCAACAATAGCCCACCTCTATAGACAAGTCTAAGCACTACTCTGGGCCAGCTTGGAAATGAACTAGCTATAAACGCAGGTAAATACTTTTGAAGTTTCACAAATTAAAGATACTCCAATTTAATGCATGCAATAAACTCTGCGTTCTTGCAGAAGAGAAGAAGAGAAACAAGTCTCGAGTTCAGTTGCAACCTCAACGGTCCAGTTTGATTGAACATGGCCCGAGAGATAGCTGCATAATTAGCAGACATGGGGTCCGCAGTTTCCATCTCTGATTCACTCCTCACAGCTACTGATAAACAGAAGGTTTCTCTTCACATGGCCACAAAGAAGCCTATATGGGGTCAGCATTCACAGACAGTCAAGGACACGTTCGCATGGAAACTGTGTTTGTGTCTCTATATCGCATTCTCACATTCGGTCTGCATCCACAGGCACAGCAGGAAGCGTGCCCATCCACACAGTGCTTGTGTCCTGATTAGTGGTGGCAGTTTCTGTGAGTGCCAGAGAAGACAGCTTGGAGGGCTTGTTTGGAATAAATGCTTCTCTCCAGGACCAGGGGTTAAAAACCCATTCAGATCGTCACAAATATTCTCAGAGTGAGTGTGATCTTCAGTGACAGAAGAGATTTAGAGCACCACTTCCTCCAGCCTCAAGGACATGGCAGGCCAGGGTGACCTCACTGGTGTCAGAATCACCATTTTAAGAGGCAATCAGGAAAATCAAAAGCAGTTACTCGTGTATTTAGTGTATCTTTGGTAGCAAGCCAGATGCCTTACAACTGTGACTCCCACCAGTGATGCCCAGTTGTTCATTTAATTAATTCCTAAAGTTGATCCTTTTTAACAGTATCAATTATATGGAAGTGGATATTTTTACAAATGTTTTTTTATACAATTGAACGATCAATGTTTAGGTCAGTTTGGTCAAGTTTTCCACAGAGCTAATACGTTTGGTACAACCCTGCAGTTTGGTTGTATGGAAATGTAATTTCAAGGCTTGCTCGAACACTCAATGATACACAATCAAAGCTAGATGTCAGTATACAGGAGCATTAGATCACAAGGCAACAATATGAAAGTATCCATCACATAGTGGGGAGTTTGGGATGCCCGTTTCTTACACTTGTATGAATGTTTTTTTTAATTATTATTATTGTTAATGTTTTTTTGGGGGGGGGGTATTTTCACCTTTATTTGGTAGTTGACAGTCTAAAGAGAGATAGGACACAAGGGTACAGAGAAAGAAGGGTATGATATGCATACCTTTAACCCTCAGGCCACCATAATCTTTTTGGTGGCAAACATAATCATAGATAGATAGAGAGAGAGAGAGAGAGAGAGAGAGAGAGAGAGAGAGAGAGGGAGAGAGAGAGAGAGAGATAGATAGAGAGAGAGAGAGAGAGAGAGATACATAGATAGATAGATAGATAGCAGCTTTGTACTTCTCAGTTCAGCCTCTTGGTTTATCCTCTGCTGCCTGTTGTGCTTTGAGTGGTGTTGTTAGATGAAGCCCTCGTCTCATTGGGCTGTTTCTGTCAGCTTGTTTACTCTCTTTTTAGTTGCCTCAGATTACAATGAGCACCTGGCCAGCCCCTGTCTGTTTGCAGCATGAAGTCGTTTTCACAAAAATCTCAGCATCTCAGCATCTTCACTCCTCTGGAGATGAATACATGAATGTCCAAACACCCTTCTCCAAAAAAAAAAAAAAAAAAAGAAAATGCTGGGAGTCAGCTCTGTTTTCTTGCACATCAGGCAAGGTCAAGGTGTAGTCTCATGAGAGGGGAGGTGGGGGAGGGGGGGGGGGGTAAATCCCAAAACTTCATGAAACTCAACAATAGCGCTAATAATGCTAGCGCTCACCCAAGCAGACTGTGGGGTGGGGTGAGTGGTGGCCTCTTGAAAAATCTGATAAACGCCCGTCAAGAAGTTGCTGAATTATTTATCACCTCTGCTCTGCTGTCAATTTGTTCCTGCCATTTGGTTTTGCTGTAAATGAAATCTGTTTGAGCCGCAGATGGAATTCAGACGAATGGCCCACAATATAAGAAGATGGGGATTATGCCTTTCTTTTGTTTGATTGGGACTTTTGTGCAACATTACCAAAGCCCCTCGGCAAATGGAATCATCTCCCAATGAGCAATTGGCAAACAGCATAGGCTTTACAAGATTTAATTATGCCTAATTGTGTCTGTTTCAGTGTGGTCCCATCAATCAGTCTGAGCTGTTTTCCATCTCTTATGCATATTTAAATAAATGGAATCCTGATTCTTTGATAATGATGAGAGAATGAGAGGAGAAAGAAAAGAATTTACGCTTATATAAGATGTTGCAGCTTCTATGCTACACATCAAGGCAGTCCTAGCTTTGGGTTGAATACCCCATTGATGTTGTTGTGTTTGATCACTCGCTGCCATTGCTAGGATTGTGTATGATGCAACCGGTGAGAAAGCACATGGCGTTCCAGCCTGGGGCTTAAAGAGTGGCATATCACCAACAACAAATGTCATGGCATCTGACCTCCAGACTGTTATCTGCAAACCTGTCTCACAGCCTTTACTCCCCATGCACCGCTGTGCCATCTGTGTCTGCCTGTGAATGATGTCCCCCTGGGCTAAGCCCCCCCTCTGACCACAGGATTGGTTCCACGTCCTCTTACCCCTTCAAGTATTCCTCTAAAGGGCTTGATCTGCTTTAATTCAATTCACTTCAATTCAAAAGCTTTATTGGCATGAATGTCAGGTGAACAGTATTGCCAAAGCGCCAAGGATAATACAATTCAACCTCCCCTGTGTTTACAATATACCAGTATATATGTGTGGTAGTTTGGGGTTTGACAACCCCATCAGTGCTTGTTATTAAATTCTGCAGGCGTTCATTTCAAGAAGCTCCAGCATATTGTCATCTTTGATGATGGATCAACAACAAATGGCTGCTAAAGTGGCACTAATAAATGTAAGATCCGTGACAAAAAAGACTTTTATTCTGCATGATTCTGCTGTTCTCCAGAGGCTGGACATGCTGCTTTTAACTGAGACTAATACTTTTTACTTGGCTCAAGCCTAGAGAGAGCAGTCTGCTGGCTGAACTGTGCGGGGAAAAAAACTCGGACCCCACTCGCAGCAAGAACTGTGTGAGGGGTAACTTTTTTAATTCTATGGCTTGGGAGCTGAGGTATGACTCTTGGCAGTACAGCTGAGGCTTGACCCGAACATCATTAGTTTAAAGGTATTTGGTCATAACCGAAAGTGTTAGAGAAATGAAAAAACTTGACCTGATGATGGTGCTAGATGAAGAGCTAAGGGAGTCAGAGGATCACCAGAGGTGTTACCAATTCATCCTGAGGGGCACATGAATGACTGTATCAAATTTCATGGCAATCCATCCAATATTTGTTGAGCTATTTGACTCAGAACCATAAATGGTACATAGTGCGCCTACAGAAAATATCAGGGGATGACCAAAGTCATTAGGATACATCATCTGGTAACCATGAATATGTGTAGCAAATTGTATTGTAATCCGTCATATAGATGTTGAAATATTTACCAAAACATATCTGACATTTTGGTTAAATTACAATTTTACAACAACCAGCAAAACCTTTTTTTTTGCAATTTTAACAAAATTCCACTTCCTATTGCATTTACTGTATATGCTATTGATTATGACATTTTTTTCATGGCGACGTATTTGCTTCCTCATTTATTTTACCATGGATGAAAAGTATTTGAATCGTATAGTTTTTTTGCTTAATCAGTTTAAACATTAAATATTTCTTCATAACTTTTGTTGTGAAAAAGTGTGAAATCTTTACTCATGGTTTGTTTTGCCCCCCTGCGAGCACGTCTCACTTTATTACACCCTCTGTAAACCAACAAACAATTACAGACATGTAGGCAGCTCAGCTCCCCATCAAATCCATGTAACTGTACTCAACAGAGTGTGTGTGAAAATGAAATGAATTGTCATTTCTTACTTCTTCCTCTAAATGAAATGTGGTCTCTCACAGCATTGTTTAAACTCCAATCTCCTGCATATTAGATGCTCTGCCATCACATGTCAGCCTGTGTCATGTGGAGGTGGTATGTGGAATGTACTACTTCTATTACTACAGCTGCAGTACTTGTCATTGGACCTCTGAGCAGCTCCCTCATTCTAATGATACTGGCATACTGTCCTGTCATATTTCAAGTTACTGGCATTACAAAAAGAGACGGCTGAGTATTTTCTAAGACGACTTATGCAGCCATTACTTTCATGTTTCATATGTAGGGTGGGGGGAAATGATCTGCTACAGAAACTGATGGCCATCGTGATATTTCAAAAGGTTACGCTGCATCTTGCTCAGCGATTGTTTTCCACAGATTTATATTTGTTTAAAGGGGGGTTGTGGTTGTCAGCGATAACAAATGTACTGACAAATAACTGGGCAGTGTGCCATTTGGAATTCATTTAGCAAGACAAGGTAGAGATAAAGGCGCTACCCTGACTGTCTGCAAGCGACACTTCGTAAATCAAGGAACAGCATGGATAAATTACACTGGTGAGAAAGTCTCTCTTCTGAAGGACAACAGCAGTGTGTCTATTTACAAGCAGCTGGCCTACAGCATAGGTCAGCACTCGCTCCTCCTCTCTCTCTGTCCTTTTGAAAATGTTACATGAGGCCAAGTTGCAGAGAGCGATGAAAGACAGAATACCACAATACCACTGCTTGAAGACCATTGTTAAGGCAGTAGTTCAGTGGCTTTGCCTATGTCTTATCATTTATTGCTGTCCTGTGATCAAATCTCTTCAATTAGATAGGCCATAAACTTGGAGAGGTTTGCTCAACAGTATATCTCTTAGTGATGGATACCAGAAATCAAATCAAGATTTATAAGGTACAACTAGAGATATTGTTGCTTCATGTGGTAAAAGTGAACTGCAGTATTTATATTGAACTAATCCATTGTGGTATTGTTTTACAACAGTAACTCTCAATGGATCTATCCTATATCCATTCAAACAATCCTATTAAGGGATAAGACATATTCAAATTTATTTATCTGAAATTGTGGACCTATTTTTCAAGATAGAGAATATGGAAAGATAAAAGACAAAAGGTTGTATTTTTTACCATTCATACATAGGAGAAAATAAACAGCTCTTTTTTGACATGAGCTCAATGTTTTTCATAAGTCACACTGCAGCTTTGGTTTTCCATTGAATACAAAATGTGTTTAAAAGCCTTTTCATAACATAATTTCCCATGAATGATACAAGCCACTGTGTGCAAATTGAAATATATCAGGGGCCATGCAAAAGCTCATCAAGTAGAGTATATTGTACACAGATACAATGCGGACTCATCTGCACACTGAATAATTTTGATCATGATTGGAGAAAGCCTTGCAGAGATGCAGCAAACGTCCTCTTTCTGTGTGCGGGGACCAACTTTGTCCAAACCAAATGATCTATAATGAACAACATGATTTCAATTAACTTTGTTGATCCAAAAGAAAAAAATTATGTTGGACCTTGGTGGCTGAAATTGACCGCACAAGATTTGATTAAAGTTATCTCGACCTGCAGAACTGGGTGGTAATCTGTCAAAATGTTAAAGGCCAAAAAGTGACTTGTGCTTTATGGTCATTATCTCAACCTCGGTGGCTCACATACTGAGTGTCCTGTAGAGTAACCAACTTTAGCTCAGTGCAATGTCACTGTTTTCTAGTGTGGTCATCAAACACTTATGAGAGAAAAATCCATGGGCATAGACTGGCTTTTTAATGCCGTAAACAGAACTAACATATAAGGTCTGAGTTTACATTCAGGAATAGCCAAACACAAATTTAATATATGTACATGTGTTGAATTTCCATATATGAAAATATGAAGTAAGATCATGTATGTAATTAAAGTATAGCCTATATATGTAAGAGTTGAATATAAAATTTGAGAAAGAATAAATGTAGTCAGTGCCACCAGCCCCGCAATAAGGAAACTGGTCACAGTCAGTATTATGGACACATATACTGTCCCCAAAAAGCCAACATGCCAGTTGATCAGTGGATGGAGAAGATGCGGAAGAAAAGGGCAGATAAAAAATAGATTTGTGACATTCTTTGTCTCGATTCTCTGTTCCAATACACACTCATTATAAAAACACCAACTTCTCTCATGAAATACTCAGTCGATGAATTTTTTCCGGAACTCATTACTGTGTGATGGGCTAAATTCACACTTCTTGTTCAGTGTTCTGGTGGTCCATCTGAAAATAATCACCAAATTAATTAAATGTTAGGCCTTAAAAACAGGTATTTTTGGGGGCGTGGCTGTTTGATTGATATACCTGGTCTGCAATGATTGATCAGATGACGCGGCAGGCCGGGAGGTCGATCACCGGAGGATCAGTCACCGGAGGAGAGCTTGGGTCGTGAGCGTTTCGTATTGAATCAGTTGTGTTGAATATTATTTTTCTCAATATTTGTCCGTGGAAGAATAATTTAGCACTGACAGTTTTGCTGTTAGTTATTTAGTTTGAATGAGTTTTCGGTTCACAGTAATTAAGGCTCATTCTTCGTCACTAACAAACTGGAGAGATGATGATATACAGCTTTTTTCGGTAAGTAAATGTTTATTTCCTGAACGTCCTACAGTTTTAATGTGTATGATGCTAGTAAAAAAAAACTAGTTCGTTTTTTCCCTACGTGCTTTGACTGGAGAACAGGAGACAGTTAACACTTTGCTAACCTAGCTAGCTAGCGGGTAACTTAGTGTTTGTTATGCTAACCGTACCTGGTCCCAAACATGTAAACATTTGCAGGACAAGGATAATTATAGTTTAACTTATCACACTCTCATGTTATTAGAAAAAGTCAGTCGCTGATAGAACTTTCCTGCATGCAGCAAAACATTCAGGTTTATCTCATAAACTTATTTTCTGTCTCCTCTTATCGCTGGTATCGTATTGAGTACAATACACAACGTATACTAGAACATTATCTTGTGGGGGTTTGTCATTTAATACTGTAAATTCATACACAGGAGTCCTCACCTGGTTTTATATTGCTTCTCTTTTCCCCTGGCTGGATCATAACCTAAAGACTGGGAAGACGTTGTGCCATGACTACTTTTATATGCGGACGCTGTGAACTGAAACCTGGCTCTGTGGGCAACCAGTAAGTGAAATACTCTGTAAGTAAAATTTCCCGGGCTGTTTTATCTCCTTTCTTGCAGAAATCAACTGTCTGATACCGGATGTAAGTCCCACAGTGTCTGAGGTTTTCCTTTCTCAGCAAAGTGGTTCTACAAAGGGTTTATATCTTGATGCTTCATGTGAATAGTGCCACATCTACTGGCCTGAATGCAAAATGGGCAAAATACAAATGCTTGTACATCACAAATTGAATGTAGTAGTATCAAAGTATAAGGGAAAAGGATGATTGTATTTTATATTCCAAGCATAGATTTATATACTGTCAAAGCAAATCAAAATGTTTTGTATGCATCAAATGTGTCAATATCAGTCTAGTTAAGCTCAATGTCTTTGTTTTAACTTAAGTGTCAAAACTAAGTTAGTTTGCAATGTGGGCAAAGAACATGTAGCTTTACTTTTAAATGTCATCTGTGGTGGTTGTGCTGTAAAGGTGCACTATAAGATCTGGCCAGAACATTAGTTTAAAAAGTTAAAAAAAATGAATTAACACTATCAACAGTGTGTGAAGCAGCCACAGTGACGATGTGATGATCAAGACCTCCATCTGTTCTTTTTCAGTTATCTACTGAAATGAGCATGCTCACCAGCCAGCACTGACCTTTCCTGTATTGTACAACCACTTTGTGACACTAGAGGCTGTGTGAGTCAGTGGCGCGTCAAGTCTGCCCTCAGTCCCACGAAGAACAACTTCCGGCAGAGCTTGAAGTTAGCATCACAGAAACGCAGGAATGGCTGAACCTCCTAAAAGGTAATATCCATCTGTATCCCGCAGGACCGCTCCCGACAAGAAACCACGTTTAACAGCAAAGAAAAGAAGCAACACGAGTAAATCTCGGTGTGGCTTTCCACCGCTGGAGACGGCTCCTGAGAGTAAAGAGATGCGGTTTGATGCTGAGCTCGCAACTTTCCTGTTAGCCAGGTGAGTAGCATCAAGGTTGGCTCTTTAGCTAAAAGTATAATCAATGCAACGACTGACAAACCGTACCGACAAACATTTCAGCTGGTGATATTGACGTTATCGACAGACGTTTTAGCGGTTACTAGCGGTTGTAACTGATGACTGAAGAAATTGTCCTTTCGCATGTTTGTCTGTATCAGGACCAGAAGTCCAGTCTAATCACCAATGATGGACCAGCACCTGCCTTTTCTTCTGCATCTGGCCTCATCAATCAACACCATTACATCAACACCTTGAGGTATTATCCCTGCACATGACAGATGGCTAGACCTGGTTGTCAAGCTTGACATCTACCACTTCATGCGGCGACTGGCATCTGGATGTACAAAGGATGCATATCCTCTGTACCCTGTCTTTATGGCCAAACTGTCCAGCTGTATTTTTGAGTGGGACAGAGGAGATCTTGCCTTGCTGCAGCAAGCCAAGTGAGAGCAGCTGTGACAGGAAGGTGTCCCTGGCATCACTGAAAATCTAGTTGACCCGCAGATCATCAAGGAGGAACTGGCCCTGCACTGTAGAAGGCAGACAAGAGGAGAGCAGCAGACCATTGTCATGATTGCACAGCTTCTTAACGAGTTGATCGGGGTCAAGGGCAGAGATTTTCTTGGTGTCCCTATTTTGGACAAGGAGAGGATGCAGCACATCTGGCAAGTCCAGCAGAGGCATGTTAAGTGCATTCAGGACGAACCAGGTGTGCTCCTCTACAGAGAGACTGGGACTACCACCAAGGCAGGCATTGTCCTACCGAACTACAGGTGTGCCAGAGGTTCCACATCTCTTGAGTCTTTTCACTTATATGTGAACAGGTTCATTCCAGGTCAGTATGAATCATTATTCATCAGCCAGATTAAATATTTACAGTTCAACATTTTATTTTATTGTTATCATTACCAGTATCCTGGAAACAGTGACACAATTAATGTTTTCAAATGACAAAAACAACAAAATAACATGTAGTTGTGCTCTCATTTGTACTACTTTAAGGAACAAGTGCCAACAGCTTGAATTTCCAGCTGTACCTCCTGGAAGGACTCAATAGATGGAACCAGGATGGTGAAGCTGCATCCCTGGCAGTCAACCCTCCCTCCCTGCTCAGCTACTCAGGAGACCTTGTTCACTGCGTGAACGCACACAGTGTCAGGGTGCTTGGAAGGGAGCTTGTCCCCTCTTTTCAGCCACCTGCTGTTTACACTGGTTAGTTTTAGCTTTCAATCATGATGAAGCTATTTGTTATATCCATTAAATAGAATAATCTTTTTTATTAATTTTCCGAAAGCTTATTTTCCTCTCTATTATTGTCTTGTCTGTCCCAGGGGATATACGTATAGATTACCTATTCCGTCAGACTGGAAAGGCCTTGCAGGATGTACATCCTGACTCAGAGGAGACTGATCAGATGCTGGAGGATGCACCGAGGAGGAGCTGGAAGATGAGGGCTTTGAAGATACTGGTTTAGACCCAACCGTTGAAGTACTGGACCTGTCCTCTGAACCTTCATCTGTCACCACCAGCTCAGCCCACAGGCCAACTCCCATCTCTCTTCAGGCCTCTGCTGGTCCTGCATCTGCTATTGCTCCAGCATCACCTGAGCAACAACTGGTAATAATTCTTCTAATGTTTTTATTGTACTATATCTGTATTTGCATATGATTTTTGATTTTATTGTATGATAATATTAAACTATTTGTATAGCACTTTTCATAAACAAGTTAACAAAGTGCTTCACAGAAATACATAGAAAAACTACATAACGCCATCAAGAAATAGAAATGTAGATGAAAGGCAATGATAAAACTCTAGTTAAATGCAGTTTTATAAGAATTCGTTTTTAAAAGAGTATTAAATTTTACAGATGTGCATGATAGTCACTCTGGCCCATCGGCCCTCCCTACCGGCTCTGCACCTGTCCTCCCAACTACCACCGGCCTTCCAGCTACCACGCCCGCTGCAACTGCTTGTCCCTTTTCTTCACCACCCATCACGCTTGCCCCACCTCAACAACAGCTGGTAAGTGTTTTATTATGTGACATATCATCTGTTTTACTTGTGGTATAGTGTGAATTTTTATTTCAATTGTATTGTTTGTTTCAGGCTTTCAATTTGCTGACCAAGAAGTCCTCAACCACCAGCTCAGCCTCTGTCTCTCCTCTCCCCACCACCCTCACAACCACTTTCTCTGCTGCTACAGCTACTGCTGGGTCACAAACCATCACCGCAGCCGCACCTGAGCAACAGCCTGTAAGTCTTTTTGTGAAATGTTGCATCAAAAAAGTGTCAATGGTGTTCTTGTTTTGCTTGTCGTCATATTATTTTGATGTTTATTTTATTACATTTAACAGATTTTGTATGAGCGCGACACCACATCCTCTGGCCCAAGAGCTGTCATCCCCAGCACAGTCTCTGCCCCTCCCTACATCACCATCCTGCCAGCTACTCTCACCACTCAAACTGCTGGTCCCTCTGGGGAACCTGCCATGACCCCAGCAGAACCTGAGCAACAGCTGGTAAGTCATTTCATGACAAGTTAGACTGTGACAGATGTGTTACTTTTCTGTCTGTGATCTTGATTTTGATGTACTCTTATATTTTCCAGGCTGTTGATGAGTGCAGTATCCCAGGGATGGACTGAGTGGACAGCCTGGCAGAGTACTTGGTGGGGCTGAGGAGTGAAACTGGCCAAAGACTCAGCAACCAACAGGCCAGTACAATTAAAGCCCTGTGGCAGAACCCTCTGCAATATGACCAGCAGCGAGCGGTGTATGCTGCGCGGCACCAGGTCCGCCTTACCACAGGACGCTTCAGGTGTGCCAAAAAGAGACCTGAATTTACACCAGGTGTGGAAAGCATAACACGTTGTTCCTTGGCATCTTCAGGATCCCCAGCCCAGTGGCCAGGCTGTAGTCGACTGGTAGAGTCCATCCGTGTCGAGCTGTGTAACATTCACAAGAGCCCCAAAAAACAGGGCATTTACGCACTGACAAGATGGACTCTGATCGTCACGGACTACAGGAAAATCCGGCAGCTGGTCCTGGGTAATGCAGAGAGCACTACTCTGCAGTTGTTTGAGATCAGTCAAACAACACTGGTTCAATGGAACAACAAGAGACTGAAGAGGCAGGGCAGTAGTATTCTGCTTCAAGGGGTCAAACAGTTGCTTCTGCGCCTCTCCCACCTGTACAGTTGCGCCCCGCAGCTGCATCCCCACGCCCTGGCCCCCAGCATCAGTACCACTTGCCCCACAGTACAGTAGGACAAGCAGTGGTCAAGAGGAAGTCTGCAGAGGCAGTTGTTCCCTCAGCCGGCACCTCCACCTACATCTGCCACATTTCCTGTTGTCACCAACCCCAGCCCTGTCATCGCTCCATTTATATTTCTAACCCCACAAGTACCTGGAGCCCAACAGATCGCTCATTCTGGCCTGCTTCCCTCCCCACCACCTGCCCGCAGGGCTTACACCCGGACAGTTGAAAAAAATAAATGTAGTCAGTGCCACCAGCCCCCCCAATAAGGAAACTGGTCACAGTCAGTATTATGGACACATATACTGTCCCCAAAAAGCCAACATGCCAGTTGATCAGTGGATGAAGGAGATGCGGAAAAAAAATTGAAAAAAATTGATTTGTGACATTCTGTCTCTGTGTACATAATGTAAGTAGTTTTAAAAGAAAAAAAAAAGTCTTGTTATATTTTAGTCTTATTCTAATAGTTTCCTAGCCTTATTTATCTTCTATTTTTAGTTCATATTTTATTCATTTTATTACACTTCAATTATTTCTTAGTATGTGTGCTATAATTATAGGTGTGTGTGTATGAGAGGGAGAATTAAGGTGTGAAATTTGTAATTTGCTATATTTCTACAGAAGTATCTTTCACTTATTCAAACACGAGCATATAATGAATTACATTGTTGCAGTACTTTCAATACTTATTGTATTCATTGGTCAGAAATGTAAAAATATCAAATATATTCTAGCCAAAAGTAAATGCAAATGTATTTGTCTAGGTGTGGTGATTTTTACAAATATTTCTTACATTGCTATATAAAGTTTATTATTATTTCATTATTAATAATAAAATTTTGACATTATGTAAACACTAAACAACACAATGAACTGCTATTTGGCTGTATGGTATTCACAAGAAGTCCCCATTCAATTTGTATCGCTTAAGTGATATTTGATAGATTTACAATGCTTGGTAATTTTGGGTAGCAACATGTTCCAGTCAGGAACCGAACCGGGGACCTTTGGATCTGCAGCTTCCTATGCAATACTCAAGTTAAGTGTCATGTTTGGTCATATTTCTCAAACTAATGGAGCGTAAACTGTGTCCAATAATTTGTAATGGGCAGCAGAGACACTAATGATCAGTTCACTTAATTTCTCTCAATTTCTGTTCATTTTTCTCCTTCCCCCTTCTCTCCCCCTCTCTCCCCCCCCCTTGCCATAATCAAGGTAGCTTAAAGTGTAAAACGTCACCAAACATCGTAGTATAGTGAGGCATACACATTTCAAGTCATAGTATAGTAAGGCATGAATATGTCAAAAACCGACACAGGATATTGTGACAAAAAATGGCATATTGCACAAAAAAACAACATATTATGGCATAAAAGGTCATAAAGACGTCATAGTATGGTCAGGCATCAAAAAATATAGTATAGTAAGGCATAAAAATTCCCAAAAAAGTCAATGTACTACGGCAGAAAAATGCCAAAAAATGAACATCATAACCTGGCAGGCAATGAGACAAAATAACATAATTAGGCAAAAAAATGCCAAAAAGGTCATAGTATATTAAGACATAAAATGCCAAAAAATGTCAAAGTATAGTATGGTGTAAAAATGCCAAAAAACGTCATAGTATATTATGGCATAAAACGTCAAAAAAACATCATTCAAGATGGCCTCTCTATCTCAGCTCTCCTGAAACGCTGGTGCCTTTCAGGAACCCAACTTGATTTTGCTTGGTTGTATATTGTCTTTTGTTAAGGCTTCAGTTCTTGTACGTGTATTTTAAGTTGGCTTTCATTATCCTAGCACCCAACACCTACATTACACTACTGACTTCACATTTTCTACTTTTCTTATATTAAATTGAATTATCTTTAATAAATGTGGTTTCTTCGAGTGGTTGCTGTGTGGACCTCCCATCTTGGTTATGCTCCTAAATTTGCCGGACAAAAAAGTATAGTAAGGCATAAAAGGTCAAAAAACATCATAGTATAGTAAGGAATAAAAATGCCAAAAAACGTCAAAATATAGTATGGCAGAAAAATGCCAAAAAACGTCATAGTATAGTACGGTATAAAAGGTTAAAAAAACATCATAGCGTATTAAGGCATAAAAGGTCATAAGAATATCGTAGTATGGCAAGGCATGAGACGAAATAATATAATTAGGCATAAAAATGCCAAAAAGCGTCATAGTATAGTATGGTATAAAAGGTTAAAAAAACATCATAGCATATCAAGGCATAAAAGGTAATAAGAATATTGTAGTATGGCAAGGCATGAGACGAAATAATATAAATAGGCATAAAAATGCTGAAAAACATCTACGTATGATATGGCATGAAAGGTCATAAAGACGTCATAGTATTGTCGGGCATCAAATAACATAGTACAGTAAGGCATAAAAATGCCAAAAAACATCAAACTATAGTATGGCAGAAAAATGCCAAAAAACGTCATAGTATAGTATGGCATAAAACGTCAAAAAAACCATCATTGTATATTAAGGCAGAAAAGGTCATATGAACATCATAACATGGCAAGGCATGAGACCAAATAATATAAATAAGCATAAAAATGCTGAAAAATGTCATAGTATGGTCAGGCATCAAATAATATAATATAGTAAGACATAAAAATGCCAAAAAATAGTAAGACATTAATTAGACAGTTGCAAGGACTGGGAATCAAACCCATGACCCTCAACTTGTAAAGTAAGCGCTCCAACCATTGGCCCACCAATCCACTTGTTATGATTGTGGTAGAATGAAGTCTAAAACGTAAAAAAAAACGTCATAGTATAGTATGGCATAAAAGGTCATAAAAAAGTCATAGTATGGTCAGGCATTAAAGAAAGTAAAGTATACTAAGGCATAAATATTCCAAAAAATATCAAAGTATAGTATGGCGGAAAAATGCCAAAAAACGTCATAGTATAGTATGGCATAAAACGTCAAAAAAACATCATAGTATATTAAGGCATAAAAGGTCATAAAGACATCATAGTATTGTCAGGCATCAAATAACATAGTACAGTAAGGCATAAAAATGCCAAAAAACATCAAACTATAGTATGGTAGAAAAATGCCAAAAAACGTCATAGTATAGTATGGCATAAAACGTCAAAAAAACATCATAGTATATTAAGGCATAAAAGGTCATAAAGACTTCATAGTATTGTCAGGCATCAAATAACATAGTACAGTAAGGCATAAAAATGCCAAAAACCATCAAAGTATAGTATGCAAAAAAATGCCAAAAAACGTCATAGTATAGTAAGGCATAAAACGTCAATAAAACATCATAGTATATTAAGGCAGAAAAGGTCATATGAACATCATAACATGGCAAGGCATGAGACCAAATAATATAAATAGGCATAAAAATGCTGAAAAATGCCAAAAAACGACATGTTATAGTATGGCATAAAACGTCAGAAAAACATCATAGTATATTAAAGCATAAACGGTCGTAAAAACATCATATTATGGTCAGGCTTCAAAAAATAAGGTATAGTAAGGAATGAAAATGCCAAAAAACATCAAAGTTTAGTGTGGCAGAAAAACGCCAAAAAACGTCATAGTATAGTGTGGCAGAAAAAGGCGAAAAAATCTCATAGTATAGTATGGCATAAAACGTCAAAAAAACATCATTGTATATTAAGACATAAAAGGTCATATGGACATCATGACATGGCAAGGCATGCGACGAAATAATATAAAAAGGCATAAAAATGCTGAAAAATGTCATAGTATGGTCAGGCATCAAATAATATAATATAGTAAGGCATAAAAATGCCAAAAAATGTCAAAATATAGTAGGGCATTAATTAGACAGTTGCAAGGCCTGGGAATCAAACCTATGACCTTCAACTTGTAAAGCAAGCGCTCCAACCATTGGCCCACCGTTCTACTTGTTATAATTGTGGTAGCATGAACTCTAAAACGTCAAAAAAACCATCATAGACTATTAAGGCAGAAAGGGTCATATGAACATCATAACATGACAAGGCATGAGACCAAACAATATAATTAGGCATAAAAATGTCAAAAAGCGTCATAGTACAGTATGGCATAAAAGGTTAAAAAAACATTGTAGCATATTAAGGCATAAAAGGTCATAAATACGTCAAAGTATTGTCAGGCATCAACTAACATAGTACAGTAAGGCATAAAAATGCCAAAAAACGTCGTAGTATAGTATGGCATAAAACGTCAAAAAAACATCATAGTATATTAAGGCATAAAAGGTCATAAAGACGTCATAGTATTGTCAGGCATCAAATAACATAGTACAGTGAGGCATAAAAATGCCAAAAACCATCAAAGTATAGTATGCAAAAAAATGCCAAAAAACGTCATAGTATAGTAAGGCATAAAACGTCAAAAAAACATCATAGTATATTAAGGCAGAAAAGGTCATATGAACATCATAACATGGCAAGGCATGAGACCAAATAATATAAATAGGCATAAAAATGCTGAAAAATGCCAAAAAACGACATGTTATAGTATGGCATAAAACGTCAGAAAAACATCATAGTATATTAAAGCATAAACGGTCGTAAAAACATCATATTATGGTCAGGCTTCAAAAAATAAGGTATAGTAAGGAATGAAAATGCCAAAAAACATCAAAGTTTAGCGTGGCAGAAAAACGCCAAAAAATGTTATAGTATAGTATGGCATAAAACATCCAAAAACCATCATTGTATATTAAGACATAAAAGGTCATATGGACATCATGACA
Source organism: Seriola aureovittata (assembly GCF_021018895.1). Lineage (NCBI taxonomy): Eukaryota > Metazoa > Chordata > Actinopteri > Carangiformes > Carangidae > Seriola > Seriola aureovittata. Next base: position 21,128,316 of record NC_079368.1, read on the forward strand.
TGGCAAGGCATGCGACGAAATAATATAATTAGGCATAAAAATGCCAAAAAAGGGTCATGTTATAGTGTGGCATTAAACGTCAGAAAAACATCGTAGTATATTAAAGCATAAAAGGTCATAAAAATATCATATTATAGTCAGGCATCAAAAAATAGAGTATAGTAAGGAATGAAAATGCCAAAAAACATCAAAGTTTAGTGTGGCAGAAAAATGCCAAAAAACATCATAGTATGGCATAAAACGTCAAAAAAACATCATGGTATATTGAGGCATAACAGGTCATAAAGACGTCATAGTATTGTCAGGCATCAAATAACATAGTACGGCAAGGCATAAAAATGCCAAAAAACATCAAACTATAGTATGGCAGAAAAATGCCAAAAAACGTCATAGTATAGTATGGCATAAAACGTCAAAAAAACCATCATTGTATATTAAGGCAGAAAAGGTCATATGAACATCATAACATGGCAAGGCATGAGACCAAATAATATAAATAGGCATAAAAATGCTGAAAAATGTCATAGTATGGTCAGGCATCAAATAATATAATATAGTAAGACATAAAAATGCCAAAAAATAGTAAGACATTAATTAGACAGTTGCAAGGACTGGGAATCAAACCCATGACCCTCAACTTGTAAAGTAAGCGCTCCAACCATTGGCCCACCAATCCACTTGTTATGATTGTGGTAGAATGAAGTCTAAAACGTAAAAAAAAACGTCATAGTATAGTATGGCATAAAAGGTCATAAAAAAGTCATAGTATGGTCAGGCATTAAAGAAAGTAAAGTATACTAAGGCATAAATATTCCAAAAAATATCAAAGTATAGTATGGCAGAAAAATGCCAAAAAACGTCATAGTATAGTATGGCATAAAACGTCAAAAAAACATCTTAGTATATTAAGGCATAAAAGGTCATAAAGACATCATAGTATGGTCAGGCATCAAATAATATAATATAGTAAGGCATAAAAATGCCAAAAAATGTCAAAATATAGTAGTGCATTAATTAGACAGTTGCAAGGCCTGGGAATCAAACCTATGACCTTCAACTTGTAAAGCAAGCGCTCCAACCATTGGCCCACCGTTCTACTTGTTATAATTGTGGTAGCATGAACTCTAAAACGTCAAAAAAACCATCATAGACTATTAAGGCAGAAAGGGTCATATGAACATCATAACATGACAAGGCATGAGACCAAACAATATAATTAGGCATAAAAATGTCAAAAAGCGTCATAGTACAGTATGGCATAAAAGGTTAAAAAAACATTGTAGCATATTAAGGCATAAAAGGTCATAAATACGTCAAAGTATTGTCAGGCATCAACTAACATAGTACAGTAAGGCATAAAAATGCCAAAAAACGTCGTAGTATAGTATGGCATAAAACGTCAAAAAAACATCATAGTATATTAAGGCATAAAAGGTCATAAAGACGTCATAGTATTGTCAGGCATCAAATAACATAGTACAGTGAGGCATAAAAATGCCAAAAACCATCAAAGTATAGTATGCAAAAAAATGCCAAAAAACGTCATAGTATAGTAAGGCATAAAACGTCAAAAAAACATCATAGTATATTAAGGCATAAAAGGTCATATGAACATCATAACATGGCAAGGCATGAGACCAAATAATATAAATAGGCATAAAAATGCTGAAAAATGCCAAAAAACGACATGTTATAGTATGGCATAAAACGTCAAAAAAACATCATAGTATATTAAAGCATAAACGGTCGTAAAAACATCATATTATGGTCAGGCTTCAAAAAATAAGGTATAGTAAGGAATGAAAATGCCAAAAAACATCAAAGTTTAGCGTGGCAGAAAAACGCCAAAAAATGTTATAGTATAGTATGGCATAAAACATCAAAAAAACGATCATAGACTATTAAGGCAGAAAGGGTCATATGAACATCATAACATGAGAAGGCATGAGACCAAACAATATAATTAGGCATAAAAATGTCAAAAAGCATCATAGTATAGTATGGCATAAAACGTCAAAAAAACATCATAGTATATTAAGGCATAAAAGGTCATAAAGACTTCATAGTATTGTCAGGCATCAAATAACATAGTACAGTAAGGCATAAAAATGCCAAAAAACATCAAACTATAGTATGCAAAAAAATGCCAAAAAACGTCATAGTATAGTAAGGCATAAAACGTCAAAAAAACATCATAGTATATTAAGGCAGAAAAGGTCACATGAACATCATAACATGGCAAGGCATGAGACCAAATAATATAAATAGGCATAAAAATGCTGAAAAATGCCAAAAAACGACATGTTATAGTATGGCATAAAACGTCAGAAAAACATCATAGTATATTAAAGCATAAACGGTCGTAAAAACATCATATTATGGTCAGGCTTCAAAAAATAAGGTATAGTAAGGAATGAAAATGCCAAAAAACATCAAAGTTTAGTGTGGCAGAAAAACGCCAAAAAACGTCATAGTATAGTATGGCAGAAAAAGGCCAAAAAATGTCATAGTATAGTATGGCATAAAACGTCAAAAAAACATCATTGTATATTAAGACATAAAAGGTCATATGGACATCATGACATGGCAAGGCATGCGACGAAATAATATAAAAAGGCATAAAAATGCTGAAAAATGTCATAGTATGGTCAGGCATCAAATAATATAATATAGTAAGGCATAAAAATGCCAAAAAATGTCAAAATATAGTAGGGCATTAATTAGACAGTTGCAAGGCCTGGGAATCAAACCTATGACCTTCAACTTGTAAAGCAAGCGCTCCAACCATTGGCCCACAGTTCTACTTGTTATAATTGTGGTAGCATGAAGTCTAAAACGTCAAAAAAACCATCATAGACTATTAAGGCAGAAAGGGTCATATGAACATCATAACATGACAAGGCATGAGACCAAACAATATAATTAGGCATAAAAATGTCAAAAAGCGTCATAATACAGTATGGCATAAAAGGTTAAAAAAACATTGTAGCATATTAAGGCATAAAAGGTCATAAATACGTCAAAGTATTGTCAGGCATCAACTAACATAGTACAGTAAGGCATAAAAATGCCAAAAAACGTCATAGTATAGTATGGCATAAAACGTCAAAAAAACATCATAGTATATTAAGGCATAAAAGATCATAAAGACGTCATAGTATTGTCAGGCATCAAATAACATAGTACATTGAGGCATAAAAATGCCAAAAAACATCAAACTATAGTATGGCAGAAAAATGCCAAAAAACGTCATAGTATAGTATGGCATAAAATGTCAAAAAAAACATCATAGTATATTAAGGCAGAAAAGGTCATATGAACATCATAACATGGCAAGGCATGAGACCAAATAATATAAATAGGCATAAAAATGCTGAAAAATGCCAAAAAACGACATGTTATAGTATGGCATAAAACGTCAGAAAAACATCATAGTATATTAAAGCATAAACGGTCGTAAAAACATCATATTATGGTCAGGCTTCAAAAAATAAGGTATAGTAAGGAATGAAAATGCCAAAAAACATCAAAGTTTAGCGTGGCAGAAAAACGCCAAAAAATGTCATAGTATAGTATGGCATAAAACATCAAAAAACCATCATTGTATATTAAGACATAAAAGGTCATATGGACATCATGACATGGCAAGGCATGCGACGAAATAATATAATTAGGCATAAAAATGCCAAAAAAGGGTCATGTTATAGTGTGGCATTAAACGTCAGAAAAACATCGTAGTATATTAAAGCATAAAAGGTCATAAAAATATCATATTATAGTCAGGCATCAAAAAATAGAGTATAGTAAGGGATGAAAATGCCAAAAAACATCAAAGTTTAGTGTGGCAGAAAAATGCCAAAAAACGTCATAGTATGGCATAAAACGTCAAAAAAACATCATAGTATATTGAGGCATAAAAGGTCATAAAGACGTCATAGTATTGTCAGGCATCAAATAACATAGTACGGCAAGGCATAAAAATGCCAAAAAACATCAAACTATAGTATGGCAGAAAAATGCCAAAAAACGTCATAGTATAGTATGGCATAAAACGTCAAAAAAACATCATAGTATATTAAGGCAGAAAAGGTCATATGAACATCATAACATGGCAAGGCATGAGACCAAATAATATAAATAGGCATAAAAATGCTGAAAAATGTCATAGTATGGTCAGGCATCAAATAATATAATATAGTAAGACATAAAAATGCCAAAAAATGTCAAAATATAGTAAGACATTAATTAGACAGTTGCAAGGACTGGGAATCAAACCCATGACCCTCAACTTGTAAAGTAAGCGCTCCATCCATTGGCCCACCAATCCACTTGTTATGATTGTGGTAGAATGAAGTCTAAAACGTAAAAAAAAACGTCATAGTATAGTATGGCATAAAAGGTCATAAAAAAGTCATAGTATGGTCAGGCATTAAAGAAAGTAAAGTATACTAAGGCATAAATATTCCAAAAAATATCAAAGTATAGTATGGCAGAAAAATGCCAAAAAACGTCATAGTATAGTATGGCATAAAACGTCAAAAAAACATCATAGTATATTAAGGCATAAAAGGTCATAAAGACATCATAGTATTGTCAGGCATCAAATAACATAGTACAGTAAGGCATAAAAATGCCAAAAAACATCAAACTATAGTATGGTAGAAAAATGCCAAAAAACGTCATAGTATAGTATGGCATAAAACGTCAAAAAAACATCATAGTATATTAAGGCATAAAAGGTCATAAAGACTTCATAGTATTGTCAGGCATCAAATAACATAGTACAGTAAGGCATAAAAATGCCAAAAACCATCAAAGTATAGTATGCAAAAAAATGCCAAAAAACGTCATAGTATAGTAAGGCATAAAACGTCAATAAAACATCATAGTATATTAAGGCAGAAAAGGTCATATGAACATCATAACATGGCAAGGCATGAGACCAAATAATATAAATAGGCATAAAAATGCTGAAAAATGCCAAAAAACGACATGTTATAGTATGGCATAAAACGTCAGAAAAACATCATAGTATATTAAAGCATAAACGGTCGTAAAAACATCATATTATGGTCAGGCTTCAAAAAATAAGGTATAGTAAGGAATGAAAATGCCAAAAAACATCAAAGTTTAGTGTGGCAGAAAAACGCCAAAAAACGTCATAGTATAGTGTGGCAGAAAAAGGCGAAAAAATCTCATAGTATAGTATGGCATAAAACGTCAAAAAAACATCATTGTATATTAAGACATAAAAGGTCATATGGACATCATGACATGGCAAGGCATGCGACGAAATAATATAAAAAGGCATAAAAATGCTGAAAAATGTCATAGTATGGTCAGGCATCAAATAATATAATATAGTAAGGCATAAAAATGCCAAAAAATGTCAAAATATAGTAGGGCATTAATTAGACAGTTGCAAGGCCTGGGAATCAAACCTATGACCTTCAACTTGTAAAGCAAGCGCTCCAACCATTGGCCCACCGTTCTACTTGTTATAATTGTGGTAGCATGAACTCTAAAACGTCAAAAAAACCATCATAGACTATTAAGGCAGAAAGGGTCATATGAACATCATAACATGACAAGGCATGAGACCAAACAATATAATTAGGCATAAAAATGTCAAAAAGCGTCATAGTACAGTATGGCATAAAAGGTTAAAAAAACATTGTAGCATATTAAGGCATAAAAGGTCATAAATACGTCAAAGTATTGTCAGGCATCAACTAACATAGTACAGTAAGGCATAAAAATGCCAAAAAACGTCGTAGTATAGTATGGCATAAAACGTCAAAAAAACATCATAGTATATTAAGGCATAAAAGGTCATAAAGACGTCATAGTATTGTCAGGCATCAAATAACATAGTACAGTGAGGCATAAAAATGCCAAAAACCATCAAAGTATAGTATGCAAAAAAATGCCAAAAAACGTCATAGTATATTAAGGCAGAAAAGGTCATATGAACATCATAACATGGCAAGGCATGAGACCAAATAATATAAATAGGCATAAAAATGCTGAAAAATGCCAAAAAACGACATGTTATAGTATGGCATAAAACGTCAGAAAAACATCATAGTATATTAAAGCATAAACGGTCGTAAAAACATCATATTATGGTCAGGCTTCAAAAAATAAGGTATAGTAAGGAATGAAAATGCCAAAAAACATCAAAGTTTAGCGTGGCAGAAAAACGCCAAAAAATGTTATAGTATAGTATGGCATAAAACATCCAAAAACCATCATTGTATATTAAGACATAAAAGGTCATATGGACATCATGACATGGCAAGGCATGCGACGAAATAATATAATTAGGCATAAAAATGCCAAAAAAGGGTCATGTTATAGTGTGGCATTAAACGTCAGAAAAATATCGTAGTATATTAAAGCATAAACGGTCGTAAAAACATCATATTATGGTCAGGCTTCAAAAAATAAGGTATAGTAAGGAATGAAAATGCCAAAAAACATCAAAGTTTAGTGTGGCAGAAAAACGCCAAAAAATGTCATAGTATGGCATAAAACGTCAAAAAAACATCATGGTATATTGAGGCATAACAGGTCATAAAGACGTCATAGTATTGTCAGGCATCAAATAACATAGTACGGCAAGGCATAAAAATGCCAAAAAACATCAAACTATAGTATGGCAGAAAAATGCCAAAAAACGTCATAGTATAGTATGGCATAAAACGTCAAAAAAACCATCATTGTATATTAAGGCAGAAAAGGTCATATGAACATCATAACATGGCAAGGCATGAGACCAAATAATATAAATAAGCATAAAAATGCTGAAAAATGTCATAGTATGGTCAGGCATCAAATAATATAATATAGTAAGACATAAAAATGCCAAAAAATAGTAAGACATTAATTAGACAGTTGCAAGGACTGGGAATCAAACCCATGACCCTCAACTTGTAAAGTAAGCGCTCCAACCATTGGCCCACCAATCCACTTGTTATGATTGTGGTAGAATGAAGTCTAAAACGTAAAAAAAAACGTCATAGTATAGTATGGCATAAAAGGTCATAAAAAAGTCATAGTATGGTCAGGCATTAAAGAAAGTAAAGTATACTAAGGCATAAATATTCCAAAAAATATCAAAGTATAGTATGGCAGAAAAATGCCAAAAAACGTCATAGTATAGTATGGCATAAAACGTCAAAAAAACATCATAGTATATTAAGGCATAAAAGGTCATAAAGACATCATAGTATTGTCAGGCATCAAATAACATAGTACAGTAAGGCATAAAAATGCCAAAAAACATCAAACTATAGTATGGTAGAAAAATGCCAAAAAACGTCATAGTATAGTATGGCATAAAACGTCAAAAAAACATCATAGTATATTAAGGCATAAAAGGTCATAAAGACTTCATAGTATTGTCAGGCATCAAATAACATAGTACAGTAAGGCATAAAAATGCCAAAAACCATCAAAGTATAGTATGCAAAAAAATGCCAAAAAACGTCATAGTATAGTAAGGCATAAAACGTCAAAAAAACATCATAGTATATTAAGGCAGAAAAGGTCATATGAACATCATAACATGGCAAGGCATGAGACCAAATAATATAAATAGGCATAAAAATGCTGAAAAATGCCAAAAAACGACATGTTATAGTATGGCATAAAACGTCAGAAAAACATCATAGTATATTAAAGCATAAACGGTCGTAAAAACATCATATTATGGTCAGGCTTCAAAAAATAAGGTATAGTAAGGAATGAAAATGCCAAAAAACATCAAAGTTTAGTGTGGCAGAAAAACGCCAAAAAACGTCATAGTATAGTATGGCAGAAAAAGGCCAAAAAATGTCATAGTATAGTATGGCATAAAACGTCAAAAAAACATCATTGTATATTAAGACATAAAAGGTCATATGGACATCATGACATGGCAAGGCATGCGACGAAATAATATAAAAAGGCATAAAAATGCTGAAAAATGTCATAGTATGGTCAGGCATCAAATAATATAATATAGTAAGGCATAAAAATGCCAAAAAATGTCAAAATATAGTAGGGCATTAATTAGACAGTTGCAAGGCCTGGGAATCAAACCTATGACCTTCAACTTGTAAAGCAAGCGCTCCAACCATTGGCCCACAGTTCTACTTGTTATAATTGTGGTAGCATGAAGTCTAAAACGTCAAAAAAACCATCATAGACTATTAAGGCAGAAAGGGTCATATGAACATCATAACATGACAAGGCATGAGACCAAACAATATAATTAGGCATAAAAATGTCAAAAAGCGTCATAATACAGTATGGCATAAAAGGTAAAAAAAACATTGTAGCATATTAAGGCATAAAAGGTCATAAATACGTCAAAGTATTGTCAGGCATCAACTAACATAGTACAGTAAGGCATAAAAATGCCAAAAAACGTCATAGTATAGTATGGCATAAAACGTCAAAAAAACATCATAGTATATTAAGGCATAAAAGGTCATAAAGACGTCATAGTATTGTCAGGCATCAAATAACATAGTACATTGAGGCATAAAAATGCCAAAAAACATCAAACTATAGTATGGCAGAAAAATGCCAAAAAACGTCATAGTATAGTATGGCATAAAATGTCAAAAAAAACATCATAGTATATTAAGGCAGAAAAGGTCATATGAATATCATAACATGGCAAGGCATGAGACCAAATAATATAAATAGGCATAAAAATGCTGAAAAATGCCAAAAAACGACATGTTATAGTATGGCATAAAACGTCAGAAAAACATCATAGTATATTAAAGCATAAACGGTCGTAAAAACATCATATTATGGTCAGGCTTCAAAAAATAAGGTATAGTAAGGAATGAAAATGCCAAAAAACATCAAAGTTTAGCGTGGCAGAAAAACGCCAAAAAATGTCATTGTATAGTATGGCATAAAACATCAAAAAACCATCATTGTATATTAAGACATAAAAGGTCATATGGACATCATGACATGGCAAGGCATGCGACGAAATAATATAATTAGGCATAAAAATGCCAAAAAAGGGTCATGTTATAGTGTGGCATTAAACGTCAGAAAAACATCGTAGTATATTAAAGCATAAAAGGTCATAAAAATATCATATTATAGTCAGGCATCAAAAAATAGAGTATAGTAAGGAATGAAAATGCCAAAAAACATCAAAGTTTAGTGTGGCAGAAAAATACCAAAAAACGTCATAGTATGGCATAAAACGTCAAAAAAACATCATAGTATATTGAGGCATAAAAGGTCATAAAGACGTCATAGTATTGTCAGGCATCAAATAACATAGTACGGCAAGGCATAAAAATACCAAAAAACATCAAACTATAGTATGGCAGAAAAATGCCAAAAAACGTCATAGTATAGTATGGCATAAAACGTCAAAAAAAACATCATTGTATATTAAGGCAGAAAAGGTCATATGAACATCATAACATGGCAAGGCATGAGACCAAATAATATAAATAGGCATAAAAATGCTGAAAAATGTCATAGTATGGTCAGGCATCAAATAATATAATATAGTAAGACATAAAAATGCCAAAAAATGTCAAAATATAGTAAGACATTAATTAGACAGTTGCAAGGACTGGGAATCAAACCCATGACCCTCAACTTGTAAAGTAAGCGCTCCATCCATTGGCCCACCAATCCACTTGTTATGATTGTGGTAGAATGAAGTCTAAAACGTAAAAAAAAACGTCATAGTATAGTATGGCATAAAAGGTCATAAAAAAGTCATAGTATGGTCAGGCATTAAAGAAAGTAAAGTATACTAAGGCATAAATATTCCAAAAAATATCAAAGTATAGTATGGCAGAAAAATGCCAAAAAACGTCATAGTATAGTATGGCATAAAACGTCAAAAAAACATCATAGTATATTAAGGCATAAAAGGTCATAAAGACATCATAGTATTGTCAGGCATCAAATAACATAGTACAGTAAGGCATAAAAATGCCAAAAAACATCAAACTATAGTATGGTAGAAAAATGCCAAAAAACGTCATAGTATAGTATGGCATAAAACGTCAAAAAAACATCATAGTATATTAAGGCATAAAAGGTCATAAAGACTTCATAGTATTGTCAGGCATCAAATAACATAGTACAGTAAGGCATAAAAATGCCAAAAACCATCAAAGTATAGTATGCAAAAAAATGCCAAAAAACGTCATAGTATAGTAAGGCATAAAACGTCAAAAAAACATCATAGTATATTAAGGCATAAAAGGTCATAAAGACTTCATAGTATTGTCAGGCATCAAATAACATAGTACAGTAAGGCATAAAAATGCCAAAAACCATCAAAGTATAGTATGCAAAAAAATGCCAAAAAACGTCATAGTATAGTAAGGCATAAAACGTCAAAAAAACATCATAGTATATTAAGGCAGAAAAGGTCATATGAACATCATAACATGGCAAGGCATGAGACCAAATAATATAAATAGGCATAAAAATGCTGAAAAATGTCATAGTATGGTCAGGCATCAAATAATATAATATAGTAAGGCATAAAAATGTCAATATATAGTAGGGCATTAATTAGACGGTTGCAAGGACTGGGAATCAAACCTATGACCTTCCACTTGTAAAGCAAGCTCTCCAACCATTGGCCCACCGTTCTAGTTGTTATGATTGTGGTAGCATGAAGTCTAAAACGTCAAAAAAACGTCATAGTATAGTATGGCATTAAAGGTCATAAAAAAGTCATAGTATGGTCAGGCATTAAAGAAAGTAAAGTATACTAAGGCATAAATATTCCAAAAAATATCAAAGTATAGTATGGCAGAAAAATGCCAAAAAACGTCATAGTATAGTATGGCATAAAACGTCAAAAAAACATCATAGTATATTAAGGCATAAAAGGTCATAAAGACATCATAGTATTGTCAGGCATCAAATAACATAGTACAGTAAGGCATAAAAATGCCAAAAACCATCAAAGTATAGTATGCAAAAAAATGCCAAAAAACGTCATAGTATAGTAAGGCATAAAACGTCAAAAAAACATCATAGTATATTAAGACATAAAAGGTCATATGGACATCATGACATGGCAAGGCATGCGACGAAATAATATAATTAGGCATAAAAATGCCAAAAAAGGGTCATGTTATAGTGTGGCATTAAACGTCAGAAAAACATCGTAGTATATTAAAGCATAAAAGGTCATAAAAATATCATATTATGGTCAGGCATCAAAAAATAGAGTATAGTAAGGAATGAAAATGCCAAAAAACATCAAAGTTTAGTGTGGCAGAAAAATGCCAAAAAACATCATAGTATGGCATAAAACGTCAAAAAAACATCATAGTATATTGAGGCATAAAAGGTCATAAAGACGTCATAGTATTGTCAGGCATCAAATAACATAGTACGGCAAGGCATAAAAATGCCAAAAAACATCAAACTATAGTATGGCAGAAAAATGCCAAAAAACGTCATAGTATAGTATGGCATAAAACGTCAAAAAAACATCATTGTATATTAAGGCAGAAAAGGTCATATGAACATCATAACATGGCAAGGCATGAGACCAAATAATATAAATAGGCATAAAAATGCTGAAAAATGTCATAGTATGGTCAGGCATCAAATAATATAATATAGTAAGACATAAAAATGCCAAAAAATAGTAAGACATTAATTAGACAGTTGCAAGGACTGGGAATCAAACCTATGACCTTCAACTTGTAAAGCAAGCGCTCCAACCATTGGCCCACCAATCCACTTGTTATGATTGTGGTAGAATGAAGTCTAAAACGTAAAAAAAAACGTCATAGTATAGTAAGGCATAAAAGGTCATAAAGACATCATAGTATGGTCAGGCATTAAAGAAAGTAAAGTATACTAAGGCATAAAAATGCCAAAAAACATCAAACTATAGTATGGCAGAAAAATGCCAAAAAACGTCATAGTATAGTATGGCATAAAACGTCAAAAAAACATCATAGTATATTAAGGCATAAAAGGTCATAAAGACATCATAGTATTGTCAGGCATCAAATAACATAGTACAGTAAGGCATAAAAATGCCAAAAAACATCAAACTATAGTATGGTAGAAAAATGCCAAAAAACGTCATAGTATAGTATGGCATAAAACGTCAAAAAAACATCATAGTATATTAAGGCATAAAAGGTCATAAAGACTTCATAGTATTGTCAGGCATCAAATAACATAGTACAGTAAGGCATAAAAATGCCAAAAAACATCAAAGTATAGTATGCAAAAAAATGCCAAAAAACGTCATAGTATAGTAAGGCATAAAACGTCAAAAAAACATCATAGTATATTAAGGCAGAAAAGGTCATATGAACATCATAACATGGCAAGGCATGAGACCAAATAATATAAATAGGCATAAAAATGCTGAAAAATGCCAAAAAACGACATGTTATAGTATGGCATAAAACGTCAGAAAAACATCATAGTATATTAAAGCATAAACGGTCGTAAAAACATCATATTATGGTCAGGCTTCAAAAAATAAGGTATAGTAAGGAATGAAAATGCCAAAAAACATCAAAGTTTAGTGTGGCAGAAAAACGCCAAAAAACGTCATAGTATAGTATGGCAGAAAAAGGCCAAAAAATGTCATAGTATAGTATGGCATAAAACGTCAAAAAAACATCATTGTATATTAAGACATAAAAGGTCATATGGACATCATGACATGGCAAGGCATGCGACGAAATAATATAAAAAGGCATAAAAATGCTGAAAAATGTCATAGTATGGTCAGGCATCAAATAATATAATATAGTAAGGCATAAAAATGCCAAAAAATGTCAAAATATAGTAGGGCATTAATTAGACAGTTGCAAGGCCTGGGAATCAAACCTATGACCTTCAACTTGTAAAGCAAGCGCTCCAACCATTGGCCCACAGTTCTACTTGTTATAATTGTGGTAGCATGAAGTCTAAAACGTCAAAAAAACCATCATAGACTATTAAGGCAGAAAGGGTCATATGAACATCATAACATGACAAGGCATGAGACCAAACAATATAATTAGGCATAAAAATGTCAAAAAGCGTCATAATACAGTATGGCATAAAAGGTTAAAAAAACATTGTAGCATATTAAGGCATAAAAGGTCATAAATACGTCAAAGTATTGTCAGGCATCAACTAACATAGTACAGTAAGGCATAAAAATGCCAAAAAACGTCATAGTATAGTATGGCATAAAAGGTTAAAAAAACATCGTAGCATATTAAGGCATAAAAGGTCATAAATACGTCAAAGTATTGTCAGGCATCAAATAACATAGTACAGTAAGGCATAAAAATGCCAAAAAACATCAAACTATAGTATGGCAGAAAAATGCCAAAAAACGTCATAGTATAGTATGGCATAAAATGTCAAAAAAACATCATAGTATATTAAGGCAGAAAAGGTCATATGACCATCATAACATGGCAAGGCATGAGACCAAATAATATAAATAGGCATAAAAATGCTGAAAAATGCCAAAAAACGACATGTTATAGTATGGCATAAAACGTCAGAAAAACATCATAGTATATTAAAGCATAAACGGTCGTAAAAACATCATATTATGGTCAGGCTTCAAAAAATAAGGTATAGTAAGGAATGAAAATGCCAAAAAACATCAAAGTTTAGCGTGGCAGAAAAACGCCAAAAAATGTCATAGTATAGTATGGCATAAAACATCAAAAAACCATCATTGTATATTAAGACATAAAAGGTCATATGGACATCATGACATGGCAAGGCATGCGACGAAATAATATAATTAGGCATAAAAATGCCAAAAAAGGGTCATGTTATAGTGTGGCATTAAACGTCAGAAAAACATCGTAGTATATTAAAGCATAAAAGGTCATAAAAATATCATATTATAGTCAGGCATCAAAAAATAGAGTATAGTAAGGAATGAAAATGCCAAAAAACATCAAAGTTTAGTGTGGCAGAAAAATGCCAAAAAACGTCATAGTATGGCATAAAACGTCAAAAAAACATCATAGTATATTAAGGCATAAAAGGTCATAAAGACGTCATAGTATTGTCAGGCATCAAATAACATAGTACGGCAAGGCATAAAAATGCCAAAAAACATCAAACTATAGTATGGCAGAAAAATGCCAAAAAACGTCATAGTATAGTATGGCATAAAACGTCAAAAAAACATCATTGTATATTAAGGCAGAAAAGGTCATATGAACATCATAACATGGCAAGGCATGAGACCAAATAATATAAATAGGCATAAAAATGCTGAAAAATGTCATAGTATGGTCAGGCATCAAATAATATAATATAGTAAGGCATAAAAATGCCAAAAAATTTCAAAATATAGTAAGACATTAATTAGACAGTTGCAAGGACTGGGAATCAAACACATGACCTTCAACTTGTAAAGCAAGCGCTCCAACCATTGGCCCACCAATCCACTTGTTATGATGGTGGTAGAATGAAGTCTAAAACGTAAAAAAAACGTCATAGTATAGTATGGCATAAGAGGTCATAAAAAAGTCATAGTATGGTCAGACATTAAAGAAAGTAAAGTATACTAAGGCATAAATATTCCAAAAAATATCAAAGTATAGTATGGCAGAAAAATGCCAAAAAACGTCATAGTATAGTATGGCATAAAACGTCAAAAAAACATCATAGTATATTAAGGCATAAAAGGTCATAAAGACATCATAGTATTGTCAGGCATCAAATAACATAGTACAGTAAGGCATAAAAATGCCAAAAAACATCAAAGTATAGTATGGTATAAAAGGTTAAAAAAAACATCATACCATACTAAGGCAGAAAAGGTCATATGAACATCATAACATGGCAAGGCATGAGACCAAATAATATAAATAGGCATAAAAATGCTGAAAAACATCTACGTATAGTATGGCATAAAAGGTCATAAAGACGTCATAGTATTGTCAGGCATCAAATAACATAGTACAGTAAGGCATAAAAATGCCAAAAAACATCAAAGTATAGTATGGCAGAAAAATGCCAAAAAACATCATAGTATAGTATGGCATAAAAATGCCAAAAAACATCAAAGTATAGTATGGCAGAAAAATGCCAAAAAACGTCATAGTATAGTATGGCATAAAACGTCAAAAAAACATCATAGTATATTAAGGCATAAAAGGTCATAAAAATATCATATTATGGACAGGCATGATACGAAATAATATAATTAGGCATAAAAATGCCAAAAAACGTCATAGTATAGTATGGCATAAAAATGCCAAAAAACGTCATAGTATAGTATGGCATAAATCGTCAAAAAAACATCATAGTATATTAAGGCATAAAAGGTCATAAAAACGTCATAGTAAGGTTAGGCATCAAATGAGATGGTAAAGCAAGGCATAAAAATACCAAAAAACATCAAACTATAGTATGGCAGAAAAATGCCAAAAAACGTCATAGTATAGTATGGCATAAAACGTCAAAAAAACATCATAGTATAATAAGGCAGAAAAGGTCATATGAACATCATAACATGGCAAGGCATGAGACCAAATAATATAAATAGGCATAAAAATGCTGAAAAATGTCATAGTATGGTCAGGCATCAAATAATATAATATAGTAAGGCATAAAAATGTCAATATATAGTAGGGCATTAATTAGACAGTTGCAAGGCCTGGGAATCAAACCTATGACCTTCAACTTGTAAAGCAAGCTCTCCAACCATTGGCCCACCAATCTACTTGTTATGAATGTGGTAGCATGAAGTCTAAAACGTCAAAAAAACATCATAGTATAGTAAGGCATAAAAATGTCAAAAAAACGTCATAGTATATTAAGACATAAAAATGTCAAAATATAGTAGGGCATTAATTAGACGGTTGCAAGGACTGGGAATCAAACCTATGACCTTCCACTTGTAAAGCAAGCGCTCCAACCATTGGCCCACCAATCTACTTGTTATGATTGTGGTAGCATGAAGGCTAAAACGTCAAAAAAACGTCATAGTATAGTATGGCATAAAAGGTCATAAAAAAGTCATAGTATGGTCAGGCATTAAAGAAAGTAAAGTATACTAAGGCATAAATATTCCAAAAAATATCAAAGTATAGTATGCAAAAAAATGCCAAAAAACGTCATAGTATAGTATGGCATAAAACGTCAAAAAAACATCATAGTATATTAAGGCATAAAAGGTCATAAAGACATCATAGTATTGTCAGGCATCAAATAACATAGTACAGTAAGGCATAAAAATGCCAAAAACCATCAAAGTATAGTATGCAAAAAAATGCCAAAAAACGTCATAGTATAGTAAGGCATAAAACGTCAAAAAAACATCATAGTATATTAAGGCATAAAAGGTCATATGAACATCATAACATGGCAAGGCATGCGACGAAATAATATAATTAGGCATAAAAATGCCAAAAAAGGGTCATGTTATAGTGTGGCATTAAACGTCAGAAAAACATCGTAGTATATTAAAGCATAAAAGGTCATAAAAATATCATATTATGGTCAGGCATCAAAAAATAGAGTATAGTAAGAAATGAAAATGCCAAAAAACATCAAACTATAGTATGGCAGAAAAATGCCAAAAAACGTCATAGTATAGTATGGCCTAAAACGTCAAAAAAACATCATAGTATATTAAGGCAGAAAAGGTCATATGAACATCATAGCATGGCAAGGCATGAGACCAAATAATATAAATAGGCATAAAAATGCTGAAAAATGTCATAGTATGGTCAGGCATCAAATAATATAATATAGTAAGGCATAAAAATGCCAAAAAATGTCAAAATATAGTAGGGCATTAATTAGACAGTTGCAAGGCCTGGGAATCAAACCTATGACCTTCAACTTGTAAAGCAAGCGCTCCAACCATTGGCCCACCAATCTACTTGTTGTGAATGTGGTAGCATGAAGTCTAAAACGTCAAAAAAACGTCATAGTATAGTATGGCATAAAAGGTCATAAAAAAGTCATAGTATGGTCAGGCATTAAAGAAAGTAAAGTATACTAAGGCATAAATATTCCAAAAAATATCAAAGTATAGTATGGCATAAAACGTCAAAAAAACATCATAGTATATTAAGGCATAAAAGGTCATAAAGACTTCATAGTATTGTCAGGCATCAAATAAAATAGTACAGTAAGGCATAAAAATGCCAAAAACCATCAAAGTATAGTATGCAAAAAAATGCCAAAAAACGTCATAGTATAGTAAGGCATAAAACGTCAAAAAAACATCATAGTATATTAAGGCAGAAAAGGTCATATGAACATCATAACATGGCAAGGCATGAGACCAAATAATATAAATAGGCATAAAAATGCTGAAAAATGTCATAGTATGGTCAGGCATCAAATAATATAATATAGTAAGGCATAAAAATGCCAAAAAATGTCAATATATAGTAGGGCATTAATTAGACGGTTGCAAGGCCTGGGAATCAAACCTATGACCTTCAACTTGTAAAGCAAGCTCTCCAACCATTGGCCCACCGTTCTACTTGTTATGAATGTGGTAGCATGAACTCTAAAACGTCAAAAAAACCATCATAGACTATTAAGGCAGAAAGGGTCATATGAACATCATAACATGGCAAGGCATGGGACCAAATAATATAATTAGGCATAAAAATGCAAAAAAGCATCATAATATAGTATGGCATAAAAGGTTAAAAAAAACATCATAGCATATTAAAGCATAAAAGGTCATAAAAATATCATATTATGGTCAGGCATCAAAAAATAGAGTATAGTAAGGAATGAAAATGCCAAAAAACATCAAAGTATAGTATGGCAGAAAAATGCCAAAAAACGTCATAGTATAGTATGGCCTAAAACGTCAAAAAAACATCATAGTATATTAAGGCAGAAAAGGTCATATGAACATCATAGCATGGCAAGGCATGAGACCAAATAATATAAATAGGCATAAAAATGCTGAAAAATGTCATAGTATGGTCAGGCATCAAATAATATAATATAGTAAGGCATAAAAATGCCAAAAAATGTCAAAATATAGTAGGGCATTAATTAGACAGTTGCAAGGCCTGGGAATCAAACCTATGACCTTCAACTTGTAAAGCAAGCGCTCCAACCATTGGCCCACCAATCTACTTGTTATGAATGTGGTAGCATGAAGTCTAAAACGTCAAAAAAACGTCATAGTATAGTATGGCATAAAAGGTCATAAAAAAGTCATAGTATGGTCAGGCATTAAAGAAAGTAAAGTATACTAAGGCATAAATATTCCAAAAAATATCAAAGTATAGTATGGCATAAAACGTCAAAAAAACATCATAGTATATTAAGGCATAAAAGGTCATAAAGACTTCATAGTATTGTCAGGCATCAAATAAAATAGTACAGTAAGGCATAAAAATGCCAAAAACCATCAAAGTATAGTATGCAAAAAAATGCCAAAAAACGTCATAGTATAGTAAGGCGTAAAACGTCAAAAAAACATCATAGTATATTAAGGCAGAAAAGGTCATATGAAAGTCATAACATGGCAAGGCATGAGACCAAATAATATAAATAGGCATAAAAATGCTGAAAAATGTCATAGTATGGTCAGGCATCAAATAATATAATATAGTAAGGCATAAAAATGCCAAAAAATGTCAATATATAGTAGGGCATTAATTAGACGGTTGCAAGGCCTGGGAATCAAACCTATGACCTTCAACTTGTAAAGCAAGCTCTCCAACCATTGGCCCACCGTTCTACTTGTTATGATTGTGGTAGCATGAACTCTAAAACGTCAAAAAAACCATCATAGACTATTAAGGCAGAAAGGGTCATATGAACATCATAACATGGCAAGGCATGGGACCAAATAATATAATTAGGCATAAAAATGCAAAAAAGCATCATAATATAGTATGGCATAAAAGGTTAAAAAAAACATCATAGCATATTAAAGCATAAAAGTCCACAAAAACGTCATAGTATGGCAAGGCATGAGACCAAATAATATAATTAGGCACAAAAATACCATAAAATGTCATAGTATAGTATGGCATAAAACGTCAAAAAAACATCATAGTATAATAAGGCAGAAAAGGTCATATGAACATCATAACATGGCAAGGCATGAGACAAAATAATATAATTAAGCATAAAAATGCCAAAAAGCGTCATAGTATAGTATGGTATAAAAGGTTAAAAAAAACATCATACCATACTAAGGCAGAAAAGGTCATATGAACATCATAACATGGCAAGGCATGAGACCAAATAATATAAATAGGCATAAAAATGCTGAAAAACATCTACGTATAGTATGGCATAAAAGGTCATAAAGACGTCATAGTATTGTCAGGCATCAAATAACATAGTACAGTAAGGCATAAAAATGCCAAAAAACATCAAAGTATAGTATGGCAGAAAAATGCCAAAAAACGTCATAGTATATTAAGGCAGAAAAGGTCATTAAAATATCATAGTATGGCAAGGCATGAGACAAAATAATATAATTAGGCATAAAATTGCCAAAAAACGTCATAGTATAGTATGGCTCAAAACGTCAAAAAAACATCAGAGTATATTAAGGCATAAAACGTCATTAAAATATCATAGTATGGCAAGGCATGAGACGAAATAATATAATAAGGCATAAAAATGCCAAAAAACATCAAAGTATATTATGGCAGAAAAATTGTAAAAATACAACAGCATAGTATAGTATGACATAAAAAATCATAAAACATCATGGTATAATAACGCAGACAAATATCAACAAAAAATCATAGTATAGTATGGCATAGAAATATCACAGTACAGTAAGGCAAAAAAAACCCCATCAAAACAACATAGTATATAGTAAGGCATAAAAAGTAGGTAAAACGTCATAGTATAATAAGGCATAAAAAATCATAAAAACGTCATAGTATCGTAAGGTATAAAAAACGTCATTGTATACTAAGGCATAAAAATGTTGTATTATAATAAAAAGAAAAGAAAAATGTCAAAAAAACGTCTTATTATTCTAAGGCATAAAAATTTTAAAAATGTCACAATATAGTGTGGTATAAAAATGTCAAAACGCCATAGTGAGTTAAAAAAAAACTCAAAAAACATAATGACACAAACATTTCAAAACACATGGTAGTATCTTTGGAGCACACAGTTCACAGGCAGTATATACAAAGTCCACCGAGAAAGCCGCAAGGCATGGTATTCAAACCCTTGACCTTCAACTTCTCAGGCAACAGCTCTAATCATTGGTCCTCCAAGCTACTTTATCAATGAGTCAAGGTAGTGAGAGTCTTAAAAGCATCACAAAACATCATAGTTTAGTGAGACATACAAATGTCAAAAAAAGGTTACAGTATAGTAAGACATAAAAATGTCAAAAATGTCATAGTATACTAAGGCATAAATATGTCGAAAACTGTCACAGTCATAGTGTAATCAGGCATAAAAAAATCATAAAAAACAAAATAGTATAGTAAGGCATAAAAAGTCATAAAGAACTCTTATGTTCTGGGTTCAAATCCCATGACTGGGAACTTTGGGTGTGGAGTTTACATGTTCTCATTCTAACACCCAAAGTTCCCAGTCATGGGATTCGAACCCAGAATTTTCTCATAGTGAGGCAAGAGTTCTACCCACTGCTTCACCGTGCCAACCCATAAATAAGTTATTGTACAGTAAGACATAAAAAATCATAGTATATTAAAGGCATAAAAGAAGTCACAGTATTCATGATGTCATTTTCATGGGATTTTTCAACTCATACTTCGATATAGCCACTATTTTATGTTTACTCCTGCTAGCAACCTGACTGCTAGCCTACAGAAGACAGAAGCCTTGGAAGGTTAGATTGCTATTTAACACGGCTAAATAACATCAGTTGACATTTTTCTGGTGACGTTAGGCACATGACATGAGCCTTCAGATAGCCACCGCCCTTTCAGTCATTCAGATGCTAGAAGGCCTAAATCGGTTGTCGCGTTGAGACGCAGCCTCTTTGAAGGCACATTGGAATGATCTAATATGACTTCACTGCAAACATAGTGTGAACAAATTCACTGATATATTGGTAGGGACAATTCTGTCCTCCCTAAATATTGGAAGGGACATTTTCCCTACCGTCCATATGCAAACCTACGCCCTTGGAAAAAATATGTTATGTAAATGAGTATAAATTAAAACCACTATGTGTAGAATTTTTATATGATGGCATTTTTCAAATTATTCAATTATTAAATGAGACAATCCTATGTCTTGCTTTCAAACCCTGGATCAAATCCAGTGAGGAAGTGAATCAGAGGAGAATGCAGTGTCTTTTTGATGTTAACACAAGGGGCACCAAAGCAGAAAATTTTAAAATCCTATAGTCAGCCTAATAATCAGACTCAGCTGCAATTTTGTTTAACTTCATTCACTTAGCATGGTATCATTTTCAGCTTAGCTGACATATATATCTATATTTAGAGGATTTATTTTGTTTTGCTATTGACATAAAAAGCTGTGGTAGGGGTTTATAGACACAGTTAACTGAGTATACTTCATGAGTATGACATCCCCACTCTTCATCCTGCCATCAGGGGCAATCATTGGGGCACAACATCAATCCAAATTGAGGTACACCTACAAGCAGTGATTCAGAGGTCTGGATCCAGACTTAAAAAAGAATCTAGATTCACCAAATTGTCAATTTGTTGAGCTTTCACTGTGCAATATGTGTATATGTGTATGTGAATATGATGAAAAATGCTGAGTAAGCATCAGTCTACCTCTACCTGTTTGGGCAAATGATGTGTCCATCTGCACCAGATTTCTTTCACTTTAAAGACATGCTAAACACACATTATTGCACGTTAAAGCAGTTTTTGTCCCTAATGAAAAACACAATCAGAAACTAAAAAAACTAAATATAGCAAATTAATGAAATCTGTGAGTTATTTACATGCTTGGTCTATGATCATACAATATTTGATTGTATTTTTACAACATTATTGTAGCCACACAACACATAATATACTCTGTTGTGAAAATAAAATGCTTATATTACACTAAACATGTCACGTGACAGGAAAATATTTGTCCTGCACTATTCAATCTTGAAAGTTAGTCAGATGTATTTACTCCTGTCATGCTGATTGGTGTCCTGGCATTGATTTGGGCTGCTAGTTTGAAGAGTAGAACCTCAGATAGAATATGTAGATTATCATTCTCAGTGGTATTCAGTTCCATAGGCAGACAATCTGTCAGGTGAAAAGCAGTGAAAGAATACAGACATGACTGATCCATATTCCTCTCCACTGTGTGTCTATATTATGCATGCAGAGTCCAATATTTAACCATCCCAGAAAAAAGCTGAAATGTGCTGAGATATGCAAAAACTGCAGTGCAGCTTGTAATATTTGTGGTATGATTTATTTCAATAGATATCTTTAGAGGAGAGACACGAGGGGGGAAGAAACTGCAGTTTTTATGCAAAGAAAAATGGCAGCATAGAGGAGATTTTCTTATCTCTCATCATTATGCCGCCACTTCTTAGCCATCCGTAGTGCTGTTAGTGGACCGAGCATGTTATGATGTATTATTCAAAGTCACCTTACATTTTGCTGTTTATAGAAGCTGATTCAGTTTGACACAGTTGTGCTATCGGTGACACAACTTTGTCAATACATCACTGGAAAGTCGGCAGCAAATGATTTAGTCTCAAGAGATGTTTCCTGGTCCTTTTTTTCTACTGTTGATAATTTCTGGCAAGTTCCCAGACATGAAGTGTTCAATTTGCTCAGGAGAAACCTTGTAATTTATGTTAGAACAGAGAAAATCTTTAATTTTATCCAATAAAAGGATCAATCGAGGTCAGCAAGTACTTGGCAAAGACTGCCAACTGAAAAAACATTATTTGGCAGTAAGCTCTTGAAGGATAAGGCTGACATTATTGTGTATTTTTCATTCATGTCTCACAAATAGCATGAAAAGACCAAAGCCAATAATGTGTTAGCCAACTCTCAATACCTTTTGACTTCTCTGCCATGTCTGTTCCCCAACTCCAATGGGTTCTGCTGTAGAAGAGCCTCATATATATAGTTTCGTCTCTGAAAAGGGAAAAGTAATTTCCTAAAATAGCTGGGCACTGTAGTTTTTTTAGCAAATGTTACTTTCCAGAGAGAAGATGGCACTTGTTGGGGACTATATTCACCTGTGGATTAATATACATTTGGTATACGTGTGAGTTTTCAGGAGTGTGTGGGACTGAAAAACTGCAGGGACCCTGTTCATCACAATGGAGAAACATGTCAGTCATTGCAACAGTGTGTCTTACAGTCAGAATTTTGTCTGTGTTTTTTATGTTTTATTTAACCCTTAAAGTGCATTCCTCTAAATGTATGTACCCCTCATAGGTCATGGAGCGATAAACTAGTTTTATGGTGTTTAGATGCTCATGAATCTGAGTTCCTATGTGGATGTATCTATCTTATACTATCTTTCTGTGAGAGAGTTAAGGGTTTCCAGATGTTTCTGCCATGTCTAGAATTATAACTACTTTGAGAATGTATGTGTACTAAGACTTCTTACCAAAGCTATAAAAGCTTTGAGGTTTCATTGTTCTTGGTCAGTTTCTGTGAATGCATGGTTGTGAAGTCGTTGAGCCAAGCCTGTATTAAAGTTCCTCAACTGAGAGCTATTGTCTCCCGTCTCTGGTTGATTCTGCCTGATCTGAGAAACTTCATCTTCATCATCTCCTACAAGATTTTTGCCTAACACTTACTTATGTGTTATTAATAGTTTTTGGACACAGATGGAGAAGAATAAGTTTTATCAGACTTTAACTTCACAGTCAGTATTGTCTGAGTGGGTAAAATTCAGTCTTGGTTTTTGGTCTTTTCACTGCATTTGCTATCAATAATTAAAACATGGAATATCACCAGCTTTATCCTTTAAGGCATCAGCTGTCATTGAGTGGCCGTCCCCAACACATGAAAACAAAGGCATGAAACAGGAAATTGTCAATTTATAATGCAACATATGCGTAAGACAAAGGAAATGTAGCTGAACGAGGAAAAAAAACACCAGTTTTCCATTCATGGCAAGGATCTAGTGTACATGTATCAGGATCTTTGGAATGAGGTCAATCATGAAGTCAGTTTATATCAACAGACTCTTTGAAGGTTACCCTGAGTATTTCATGTAGGGCAGGGAAAGTGCCCGGCTTTATTTCCTGAGCTGAGTGGCAGATACAGTACAATGCTTCATTGCGCTCAAAGCACTTTACTCTGGGCCCAAGCATGTGGCCTTGATTTAGGTGAATGATCACATCCCATTTATATTCAAGCAATCAGCCTTCGCTCACAGAGACACATGCGCACACACAATCGTCCTGACTCTCTCACTCTTTCTCTCTCCTCTGCTCGCTCAGCCAGCAATGCTCATTACACAGCTGAGACGAGTGAGAGAAAGGAAAGCAGAGACAGAGAGACCCCAGACACAGGGGAGATCTACTCCCACACCAGGCTGTTCACTCCACGCCAGCAGTCAGAGAGTCAGTGATCCTGGCAGCAGCTGCACGGTGCTGGCTCACCCTGCTCCCTCGCCACTCTGCCAGGGAGGTCTGGAATGAGAGGCCTCCAGGCTCCAGACCTTAGGGTCCCCCCCAGCCTCGTGCTCATGCAGTGCACTCGTTTGACGTCAAAACCCAACATCGACTAATTGACATTGTGACGTTTAGCAGATGTTGGGTTTTGCTCACAACTAGACTGTTTGTATTTTATGTGTAACAACACAACTTAAAACCAACAAAATATCAATATCAGCTGTCATCAGTATTCTATGTCAAATTAACTTTGGCATTAGACATAGTCTTGACATTGAATTTTGGTCTCCTGATGTCACAACCTAAATTCAACCAAATATCAACATCTAACGACACTGGTGGCCAGCTGTGTGTATGCAGGTATAGTAATGAAGCCACAGAGAATCATCACTTGACTCTGCTCTTCCCCTCAGCTCCACAAAGAAAATACAACACATATTGTGCAACAGGTACACTACCTATTGTACGCAGACCGGTTGTACTGGCTAAGAAGTCTAAGACCAAAACACAAGTAAAATTGAATTCATCCGGTGGACACAAACATGACTGAATGAATGCTAATGTTGGTCCTTGTACAACTGTTTGATACCATCACTATTGCACCCATGACACGGCATTAGCTTTGAGCACAAAAGTTCAGTCTTGACCTTGGAACAGTTGTTTCTCAGTTGACCTTGACTTCATTCTTTTACATGAAAATTAACGTTCATTTTGGAATTATGTTTCTGGCCACTGTTTGAATTCAATGTCCAATATTGCCTCAATCAAAACAACGAGCTAAAAGAGGCTAAAAAGCTCAGTAGTGCTGCAGAGGTAGGGGAGCAGTCTCATGTGATTCAGCACTACAATAGTCTTTTGATATATCATACAGACAATAATAATTTAGTGGAGCTTAGTAAGAAAATGGTGGTGCTATTTTCTCCCCTGTACACACATACAGCAGGAGGCACAGGAAAGAGATAATACAGTATAGTGAAATCCATCATAACAGTCTCTTGTACTTATCAACACTTAAACTAAAATAGTCTCAACAAAGAAAAAACAGTGAGCTTCACAGAGACAGGGTTCATAGCAGGACATCTGTATTGAATTGTATTACACTGTGCAGATGTTCATGACAGAGATCGTAGGTAGGTGCAGATGTTAGAGTCACATGGTTTTACATTACAGATGTTGAAAAACATGGACATGATGCAGCTTTTGGACAGCGTCTAGTTTTAACACGGGTAAGGAGGGCAGGCACAATGTCAGAACAGCTCTGTTGGAAAACCACAGGAATTAAAAGCTTCTGTGCTTCTGCAGAGTCGGTGCTGTAATTATTACTTCTTCTTTTTTTGATAGCAGCAGGATCACAACCCTTTTTTTTTTTGTTTCTCTTCTTTTGGCAAAACTTGCTCCAGTTCCTGCAGCTGTCTCTCAAGATACACACTTCACTCACATACACAGGGTTATTATAGGGAGCTGTAAGCATGGAGGATTATGTGAACATCTTAATTAGACTATTGCTTTGCTTGCAGTGTTGATAATAGCCATTATTATGTGTATGTAATTGTAGCCAGTGATCAATTAAATAATGCATCACACAACATAGAATTACACATAACATTCTGCATTTATTTGGAAATTGTGATTATTCAAATCATAGGTTTGTTACACTGATATCATTTACATCACATCAGATAGGATTATGGCTGCAACACATGATGCACAACGTTTTCAACTATTGCACAAATTAAAGCCAGAGGGATGACGGAGGGGGGGAGTGACAGGTTGGGATGGAGGGATGGGCTGAGATGAGATGACAAGACTTGCAAGGGAGGCTTCATATTGCCTCGGGGTCTTAACCAACCATCAATCTGTGCTTGTCCACACTGACATACAAACACAAACATAACAGCCCATACCTGAAAACAGAAGCCGTGGTGTTAATAATAAATGACGTACTAAATGAACAATGACTCAATGTATCAATGTGTGATATGGCTCTCTCTGTGAGCAAAACATTTCTTTCTCTTATAGAAATTGTGATTCTACCTCTTATAACATTATGCTCCATTCATGTCATGTAAGAAGAGGACGAAGAAGAGCATCTTGTTGATGCAGCTACAGAGGGGTTTAGCCATTTAATTTAACACTCAACGTGGAGACGGTTAAGGTCATTTGTTGTTGACAAACTAGATTAAAATCAGCTGCGAGAGATAGCAGTCAGTTTCAATGAGCGGACGTGATTGCATTAACTGATTATTTTGATTCTTATTGCCTTGGATGGCTGTTGTCAATGAGACACGGAATGACCCCCATCTGCAAAATTGTAAGTGCACGTATACAAATGAAGAATAAAGACAGATAAGCACGGGTTGAGTGTGCTGCAGAGAGACAGATATTTTGCACAAGCACAACTGGAGCTTTTGTGTTCATCTGTGAAAACACTCCATTTCACATGGGTAATGTTAAATCCATCATGCTGTGAGAAAAAACACCAAACATATATAGGGAATATATATCTTCCACACATTTTGGCTCCTGCAGTGTTCCCACTGTGGCTCATACAGGCATGCTAGAGATGCCAGGACCCCCACAGAGGATAGATGGGAGAAAATGACATCTCCTGTCAACACTGTAACTCATGTCACAGTGTCAGTAAAGGATGTCAACAGCGATACTACAGTCTCAGGGCAGACACTGATGAGTGTAACTGAAATTGCAAAATATTGTAAAGTGTTTTCTCACTCTCTGCAATCCCTAACAACCAGCAGCGCTGTTACTTTTGCACACCCAGATAAAGCTATAAAGAGTCATTTTTTTCACTCCTATGCAGGAGCCCTCTTAAATGGAAATAAGACTCATTTTGAGAATTTATGTGTGTTATTCTTTTGGCCCTGGAAAGTTCATGTGGGGTTTTGGAAAAACTTTCCTCCAAAGCTTCAAAACCAGAGTGCTGAAACTCTAATCTGCATTGTCACATCGATGTACAGCCTGGAGCTGCTCCATTAACTATGATAACAGGGAGGAACTAACTCTTTTCTCTTGTTTCTGTCTATGGCAGACAGCATTCACTGTTCACTAATACAGGCTGAACTCTCCTAGGGCAACAAGATGACATATTTCAAACCTCAATGCAGTGGTTCTTTTCTTTGTATTTCCACCACCTCCAAGGCTTTCACACTTTTGCAATGGAATTTTTTTATTTTTAAGCACAAGGCTGAGATTTCCAGGAAAAAAAAAAAAAAAGAAAGAAATTTCTTGTTCACGCTTGAATTTTTTGAGCGTGATTTTTTAATGAGTATGATTCAAAGTAAACTTTTCCTACCCAGTGAGCCTCGCTGGGAGCTTCCACAAGAAAATCTGGTATCTAATCTTTATTGAAATTTTCTGTCCCAATGACTCATTAGAGAGAATGACTCAGCAGTGGCAACCTTTATCTCAACTCTCTCTTATGGCAACCATCAGTCCATAGGCACGAGGCATGAGTCAAAACTAGCTATTAATTTTCCAGGGAGAATTTATGTTTTAATATTAATTGCAAGGGAAACCAAAAATCCTCTGTCTTCAATCAGAGCAGCCAGTTTAAACATACTCTATGTGTCTGGCATCTTTCTCCAGCCCGACACTTCCATCCCTTCTGCTTTATCTCCTCTTCCCCCTAAATCTATCTCTCCTGGCTTAATATGCTGTTTCCTCTCTCTTTCCCTCCTCCTGTCTCTTTTTCTTATCTTCCTCTGTCTCTTCCCCCTTTTTCCCTTTACCTCTGCCTCTCCAGTCTATCTCTCCCTCAATCCCTCCCTCTTTTAGTCTTAAGCAAAAATCCTTGCTCCCATCTTATCTCCAGCCTCCATGTAGCGACGCCAACCATGACCAAAAAACAGTAAGGACTTACATGTCCTTGGCTGGTTGCCATCTTCTCTGCCTCTCTCCTTCCCCATGGCTTCAACAGGGTCATGTATCTGCCTGCCAGCATGCAGAGAGGGAGGGAGGAAAACAGGCCAACGGTCTGCTTTACTTTGCCTTGAGTTGGCAGATTAGCACCTTCAGAACCTTATCTCTACAGGAGTAGACTTAGCTATCACTATGTATGTGTCTGTATACAGTGTGTGAAGATTAGTATAGAAAAAGACAACTCAAATTTTTGAGTGACTTGAGTACAGATTCCAAGAAAAAGTATTTTAAGTATTCTTTAAAATGACATTAAAACTTTATAAGAAAGACACTGAGAGCGACTTTACCTCAGAATAGGTTTGAATTCAAAGCTAAGAGAATAGGCAGGGCTTTGCAGTGCTTTGAGATAAATAAGGCCTACTAATGGGAGCTTATTTCAGGGCTGCAGCTCACTCTTTCATCCCTGAGCGCAGTGTAGCTGTGGTGTTTCTGGTTTAATGGCAGCGTGCTGGGCAGGTGATGTCTACTGTTTACTGTTTACACTGTGTGTGCTCTGAAAGACGTCACAGCATGGAAAAGGGATAAAGCCGGAGACAATTAATACGTGCATGTACCTTCTTCCATTGCCAACAAAAGCGCAATGTATTGGGTCTTAGTGGGTTTTCTGATCAGTGGAAAAGGAGCTATACTAACGTTTACTGATTAGCCAAGTACAGCTGAGGGCTGATGAGAATGTCATTCGTTTTAAGAGTATTTGGTCATAAACCAAACGATTTGACAGTTTTTTTTTGACCCGATGATGGTGTTAGATAAAAAGTCAGTAGGAATTCATCCCCAAATTTCATGGCAATCTGTTCAATAGCTACTGAGATATTTCACTCAAAAATACACATTTCAACCTCATGGTAGTGGAAGAGAAAAAGTAAGGGGGTCACCAGAGTCTGTAGGATTCATCCTCTGAGGACCATGAATGTCTACACAATTTCAAGGCAAGCCATTGAGTAGTACCAAAATTTCCATCCTTAAAGCCTAAACTCACCCAAATGGTTAAAACTGAAAGTAAATTGAAAGAAATAAATTAAAAACAACAGCCAACCTTTTGTAAGCCTGTATGTTTTAATTTACTGGTGGTTTAGATGACAACATTACCTTAACTTACAAGTAATTGGCTGGCAGAAGCCAGGCTTAGAACAGTTTGTGCTTCGATCAAAGTCATTTAATGGTCACATATTTTACACTTCTCTGGTGTTTTGATTTCCACAAGGAGATATGTTTGTAGCTTTAAGCAGCAAAGACCATCTCAATATTGTTTTACCACAGGTAATAGATTGTAGCCTACAATTGTAGCTTGGTAAAACTCAAGGGTTCATGCAAATGACGATGGTCAGTCAGTACTGAAATTAGCCAAACAGATGGTCAAATTCGGACTAAAATGCTCTGCTATTTCAGAAAAAAATTTACTTTAGACACTGGCTTTTCATATCACTATCCTTGGGACGGCTGTGTTATTATATATTGGCCTCCTGACATCCAACAACTATGCAACATTTCCTCAACATTTTTTGCACTTTATAGTCAGTGACGGAATGACTGCATGGTGTGTTGTGGTTAATAAAGTTAAAACAACATAGGTGTGTCGAGGTAGGGAAGTGCTGGGGTCATGGCTAAGGGCGGTGACTATATAGTTGTGACATCACAAAATTTCAAAAGTCCTGACAGCTCATTTTAAGGCAAGATTTCTGAATACATACTGTGTGAATATTTTGATACTTTCACAGAATTTATATAGCATCTAGATTTATGTAGCACTTGGACCTAGACCCAAATCTCACTTTCTACAACATGTGACCTTTTTTCACTGCCCTGAAAGATGGAGCTAGATGTGGTGAATTTGAATTAGTCACAAACCAAAAACTTGGTTCTCATTAGAATTGACATACTTCTTATTTTAGGATTTTCTTCCAAATCAGCCAGTTAGAAGCTACTGTAAGCTTTTAAGAATTTCACCTTAAAAATAAGATTAAATCCGAGCAGGACTAAAAGCTAACACAAAGCCTCTTAGCTCTGACGATGTTCTCCTAAGGTAGAAAACTTGTTAATAGAGAGGAGGATTCTTACGGAGCTTTAGAGTTTTTTAAGCAAATGCCTTCGGGAAAGAAGAGATGGCAGAAAGTAGTCCCAACTCTTAACAACAGGGAGTTAGAAATGTCATTTGAGATTTGTTTGGGTTGCTTATTCACTGTAGTATTCCTATCTTGTCATGAATGTTTTTTCAGCCTCAGTATCACCTGATGTGTGCAAATTGCAGGCGAACAAATCCGTATTAATGGATACAAGGTGCAGCGCAGCTGTTGTGTTGTGCGGGTCACTGATGGGACACATTTGCATCATTGCTAGTCTGCGTTTTACTTAACAACCCTGTGTATGCAGCCTTTTCACTATGCGTGTGAGCCATGTTCACTATGTTACATACTGTTTATATATTTAATCATTCTAAATTTTTGATAAAGAAGGATTTTCATTAGTAAAAGAGTCACAAAACCACAATTCAATACAGGCTAAATTGTGTTATAATGGATTCCTGTGAGC
Organism: Seriola aureovittata; assembly: GCF_021018895.1. Lineage (NCBI taxonomy): Eukaryota > Metazoa > Chordata > Actinopteri > Carangiformes > Carangidae > Seriola > Seriola aureovittata. The sequence goes on from NC_079368.1 coordinate 21,159,328, forward strand.
ATTTTTGAATGACTGAAGGAGGCACGCTGTGATTTCTTGATCAGTCAACAACAGAGTCTGAAAAAGAACAAAATACCTCCTCCCTTAGATAAAGGTTTTTGCCTCTACCTCGCTCCATGAGTCGCTCTTAGATCTCTCCTAAATCACTCCTATGCTGAGCCTACCTTGTTTCAAGCAAGTTTTCTCACATAGTGTTTATGGAAATCGCCCCAAAAATCCTAAACATATTCATAATAGTGAGAAACATTCCTCACGTTGTGTGTGCAAGGCGTCATAAATCACTGCATATGCCCTGAAGATCCATGCCGAGCCATGATGATCGATAAATGTATTTACCATGGATGCTGAGTGACTCATGAATTTAACATAGATATAAAGTCTCTTTCCAAAGTCAATATGTCATCATGAATAATTCTTTGCATGTGAAATCTCTCTCACAAGAAAAAAAAAATGAATGGAGAGAGAAAACTGAATCATTATCACGTTGGACTCTGGGAACATACTGGATTATATATTGACAGATATCCATTCCAGTCGAGAGACAGATATAGTGTTAGAGAATCATGTCTGTCAGTTATTGGTGAAATAATGCAGTCTGCAGACGCTGCCTATCAGTGCTGAGACGCAAGGCAAACAAATGTGTCTGACTCGGCAGCACTGGGTACTGCAACACACGGCCAATACCTTTTTCCTGTGTGTTTGTATCAGAACATAATTATGACACCCACGCTGTGACATTATTGCAACCCGGCTTTCTATTCTACCCAAACATTGTGCGCCTCAGCATAATAAATAATAAACAAAACTGGGAGGAAAAAAAGAGAGAGAGAGAGACATAGAAAAGCCAAACCATATTTGCACTGGAAATGATGAATAATTGAATCTGGGAGGCATACACACAGATGCAGACACAGACGTGCTTGCATGTGCACACATTCACATGCTACACAGACACACACATATGCACACATGGGGGGGGTAGTCCACTGGGTCTCCAGTGCCATCTAGAGTTGCTTTGTGGAAACGTGCATAAAAAATGCTAATATTAGGATTGTGATTTAAGAAGTTTTTGTAGTCATGGTGGCTCAAAGCTAGAGAGAAGGAGTTTGGATGTCAGCATGCACTGAGTTCATGTTTTTTCCTGCCACTGTTCAAAGATGCTATTGCCATTAAGCGACAAGCACTCACATGATGAATATGAGTGATTGTTAGTCATCTCTTCCAGCCTTCCAATCAATGACACTGCAGCTCTTTATGACCCTGAAAAGAAAGAGGCAGATGCAGAAAAGTAAACGGTTGAATATCTCTTTTGCGTTAGATGTGATTAGAGTGAGCGCTCAAGCCTTTTTGCTCACACTCTGCTGTGGCCCTGCAAGCAGCAAAGGGTGAGCTGAGGGCCACCATGTTCCGGCCCCTGTTTCTGGCAGCTGTGTGGGCTCCCATATGTTCTCCGTAATAATGAGTAGATATGTCATTCTTCCGGCCGGCTGCTCCTCACAAAGCGAGAAGCCATGCATGAAGTTTTATCAGCTTGTCAACACCAGCAGTGTGATTATCCCTCAGTGCATTGCTGTTGTTACATGGATTGACTTTTTCCGCATTTTGAGGATTTTAATAGCTTCCACTATAGAATCGGTTGACGCTGACTGTACTGGGGTTCTCTAGTCTTTCTCACTCTACTTGTCAGCACAGTAACATTTCTCTTTCTCCTGAATCTGTTTGTCTAATCAAAAGAGGTTTTGTCTGGCAGTTCCATGCCCAGGTTTCTATCATGCTGTATTTATTTTCCAATGCTATTTCAGTATAAATTAACTGATCACATCACATTCTTTTAACAAACTATTTAATTGTCTATAACTGTAAAATAAAAACTTGTAATGCGTTTTAAGTGACTACATTTTCAATACATTTGCTGAAGTACTCAATTTGACCTATTCTTATTCCAATACATTTCAAAGGGAAATATTCTCCATTACATTTATTTAAGTTGTGCAAGATTTTAAAAATACAAAACATATGATCATCTGATAAAAATTTAGATTTTTTGTGGATTGAACTACCCAGCCATATAGAAATTAGCTAACATTGTCTGTAGCTCAACATGAAAATGCTACTTACATTTGCAATTCTGTTGTAGTGAAAGGCCAATTATACAGATTTCATAATATGCAAATGTTAAAGGAGCTAGTTGTAAGTTTTGCTATGGCTAGATATCCAGTGTTAGCACTCAAAGCTGTTTACTTACCGGTCTAGAAGAAACATTGCAAGTTCAGCATCAAACTTCATTCCTTTACTAACCAAGTGCTGTTTCCAGCGGTGGAAAGCAACGCCAATGTTAACTCTTGTCTCTATCAGATCTTTTTTTCCACTCAAGTTAGCATGCTAACAAGCTAGCCCCAGCCCATCCAGTCATTTTCCATTAGCGACTCACTGTAGCCTCCAATATCCCATGAAGACATAGCGCTGCTCAGAGGGCGTATTATAACCTCTTGTATTATAAAGACAATGATGGCTGAAGCTCTTGTCAAGTGTCAATCCCCACCGCCCGCTCCCAGCAAGAAACCACGTTCAGCAGCAGAGAAAACTTACAAATCTTCCCTTTAAAAGTGCTGCTCTGCATAATGACCACTTTTACTTGATGCTTGACTATATTAAAACATATTTTTGAAAGCAATTCTTTTGTGTGGCGGAGTACCTACAGTATCTGTTGCTGTTTGAACAGTTTTATTCTTACACCACCAAGTCAATAGGTGCATGAAGGGAGCACACACAAGCACATAAATTCCAGCAACTTTCAAAAGCACACATCATATCTGACAACCTTTTTTCCCTATGGGCGCTGGCACAGGAACACACAACATAAGCAGCTGTTGTTTTTTCCACTGCTATAGACGTTAATGTTGTGTTTCCCATTGGCAGCACTTCAGATGCCACTGGCACAACCTGTGCTCTCAACATGGCACCGCTCCAGAAGTTTTCCATCCGCTCGCTATATAGTGTCTCTGCACTCCCAGGTCGGGGTCATTTTTCCCCTCACAGGAGATCGACTACACTGGGTAACAGTAGAAAAAGGTACAGCAAGATAATTTAAGTTAGTTTTTTTTTTTTAATCACTGATGCTGTGCTTTGGACGTCCTCGTCTATCTTTTGATGCTTTTTCTTGCACAGTGGAGTTGAAACAGAAAACGAACAGCCAATACTGAGAGGCAAAGAGGTGTATGGGAAACTTTTAATTGGCAACACAGAGCAAAGCTATGTTTTGTTGTCAAACCCCCCCGCCCCCCAAATTCCATTTGTCAGAAAGTGCAGAGCACTGTAATAGGGAGGCAGCACCTGAAACTAATACTTACAGTAAATACTGGTGGCAGGATTTACAGAAGAGCGGTCACCTTCCAGAGTCACCCATCCGAGTTCCCATGTCAGCCACTAACCAACACAATACTAGAGCAGTTATTCAAATTGTAAGCTATCATATTTGCGCAAAATGACAGCAACTACTGAATGTTTGAAGGAGGCTGCGTCTGACCCAAAATATCTGCAGAGGCAGCGATCCAGTGTAACACTCACTTTGATATGTTTTATTCATTCTCCTTGACTCCAGAGAAGGGAGGAGGGGAGGCAGTGTTGGGAACCAGACCGTGTTTCCAATCAGCGTCAGCCTTGACTCATTTCACTAATCATTATTCAAATGAGATTGATTTGCTTCCCCACCCCTGTGCCTAGTTTGAGTGTAAACTGGTTCACAACGGAGCTGACAGTCTCCAAGAGGAGACTGTATCATACCACCCCCCCCTGCTGAATTGCATCTGAATGGTCCCCAAGTTCCTAACAATAAGCTCATGAATACTGAAGTAGTATTTTATTTTTTTCTGCCTGGCTTGATTCTATTCACTGTCATAAAAGAAATGAAATCCACTTGAAAAGGGGGCCTTTTAGATCATTTGCATGCAAGCTCAGCCCAGTAATGGAATGAAATATGACACAGCAATTTAATTACTGCTTCAGAATTGTCTCGCCTCACAGTATAAATATTGATTCAGGCTTTTCCCTCCTCAGATTCCCTTCCACTATCCCCTTTCAACTTTTTCCTCTGCTGCTTCTGTCTTTCTCATCTACCATTCCAATCTCTTCTCTTTCCAAAGCACTCCCTCTCTTTCTCTGTGTAGTGTTGTTGCCTCCTCTTCAATTTTTTCCTTCTCGCTCCATCCAGCTCTCATCTCCCTTCACCAGCTGCCCAGTCCGTCCATTCCTTATTCTGCTAGCATCAGGTGATGCATGTCGTGTTGTAGGGGCAAAGACTGGCAAAGGAGCAACGAATATGAGATTCTGCCCTGGGTGCTCCTCTGCTCCAGTGTGATGATAGTGGTGCTCTATATGCATGCCTGCACTCTCACCGTTAACAGCCCCTGAAATTACACACAATTTCCATAGCAATAGGCTTTATAGAAGGCAAATGGGTCCCTGAGGGGACACCAGCCACGCCTTTACAGTGCAGGACAGCGCGGGGAGAGGGAAGATAGGCAGCGCGTACAAAAGCACAGAGGAGGAGCAGGAGGGGTAATTTCCCCGCAGGCATCTCCCATGTGGACTTCTATAAACTCTTTGGCCCCGCCGCTTCTCAAGTGTGTGAGGGGTCAGCCTCATGGTGCCACTGGGAGGGATACCAGCCCAGAGATGTGGCCCTGACTGTGAATTCGGTGGCTGTTCAGTGTTGTGGCTGTGTCTGTCTGGCCAGCCATTGCCATAAGCAGGAGCAAGAAGAAGAAATAACTGGTAAAGTCAAACACAAAGGGGGACTATAATGAATAAAACACATTGAGATATAGATGCCCTTTTAAGTATTTAAATGGAGAAGATCAGAGAGCGGTACTCTTAGCTCCTTGGACCTTTTTTTCCCCAAAGCTTTTCTGAGTCAAAGGGAAAAAAACATGAGCATCCTTAAAAGCCCAGGCGTTTTGTAAACAACAGCTCCTTCCTCACAAGGACTAAGTGTTTCTCATGTTTTCACAGAGCTCTTAACAGGCTGAATGCCTAACAGGGGTGTCTAAACAAGACATGGAGAATTGAATCCTTGTCGGAGGGTTCATCCATGAAAAGTGAAGCATCGACACCCTCCACCCTAACAGCTCTTGTTGTCTTATCCGTGTTGAATAGATTCCATTTTTACAAGTCACACTAAAGACATGAACTTTTTAATGAGTCAGGCTCAAATACAAGGCTAAAGACAATTAAGAAGACGGATCAGTCAGAGTGCTTGTGCACCATATCTGCCTCGCACACATAAAGAGGGTATATGGGCTATTAGGGCGCCTGCCTTTTAGAAAGCCTGCACTTTCAACCCACTCGCTCTGCTCCTCACAGGGTTAGGAAAACATCCATTTCCTAATGGCTCACTCATGTGAATCATCGCAACATAGCCTAAAGAAATGGTGACAAAGCTTCCCGGGCTGACGCATCATTAACACTGTGTAGCTGGAGCAAAAGGGAAGGCAGAGGCTTGACCTGCCAGCAGATTAATCCACCAAACAATGAAGTTAAGGTCAGCACTGCAGCCATGGACACCAGCGCAATACAGCTGTAATCACCAATGCTGAGAGGCAGGCAAACTAATATGACTAAACCTTGTGGGTATGTGAGACGTGTTAGGGATGGAAGAAGTGTTGAAAAACAAGAGAGAAAGCAGATGTTTTGTAGCTGTGATTAATCGTCTCAATCTGCAGAGCTATGCAATGATTATGCAGCAACTGCAGTCTCTGGCTTTTGTCTTAATGACATCTTACAAGGTCTCATGTTGAAATACTGCAGTTGATCTTTGAATTAGCTTTTGCAGACCTGTTTGTGTCAGTCACATAACAGGAATTGAAGAATCAGATTTTTAGGAGGCAAATCTGAGTCCTTCCAATTAAAAACACTTACAATATATACAAGTACAGGAAGTAGCACCATTTACAACTCACTGTGCAAAAATGTGGCCTATTGTTTCCCAAATAGCCCTTCCACAATGTATTCATGTCATCCATGTGAAGTTGAGACTTTTGGATGGACGGAAAAGATTTCTGGCGCACAACAAAACAAGACTGACTCATTAGGAGACCCCCAACTATCCCTTTAAGGGGGCAATAAGTATGTTTTTTACTGCCCCATAGGACAAAACGACCATAATATATCTGCAGAGGGTTGATAGGGTTATGCTTTAAAAACTCATTTTCTACCTCAGACTCTGTTTTAGAGCAAAAACTTTGAACTCCCAAATGTCTACTAGCATTTTAAGGCACAAACATCCCAAGGTTTATTATTCTCAAGGCAAAACTGTCAATGACAAAGCACTATTTATATTAGCCATTGACGCAGTCTTTATTAGTATATATATTAATTTCTCTTGTGATGTTTCTGTGGGATTTCTGTTTTAACTCCCTAACTTACGTATCTCTAATGGGAAAATCTGACTTAATTGTTTCAGTCTATTCCAGGCGCCTGTCCCTGGAGGCAGATATTTGTCAGTGATGTAGTTGCCACTGCTCGTCTCCAGAGGTGCACCTTTAGGTTCTTTAAGCAGCTTTTGGGGTCTGATAAAAGTCATGTTTAGAACATAGAAGGGGGGGCTGCAACTGTGTTAGTGACAATAGTTTTGCATGTGCAAATTGTTGTTGTCCCATCAATTTCTGTGTGTAAAATTCAATAGATTGTGTAACAAATCTTATGTGACTCCACTCTTAACGTGGTTTATATGAACGTGTGAAATGGAACAAAATTGAGGGGTTTCCGAACCCAGCCTTGAAAAGAAATTAAAAAATGTTTGTGCCTTCCACACGTGAAAATCCAGTGGGATGAAATTAATAAGGACGTATTTGATCGTGTAAATTTTAATAGAGCGTAGGTGGGAGTTTGCATCATTTTGCTCACACTCCCAGAAGAACTGAAAGAGCAGAGTGCAAGTATTTTGAGTCCATAAACTGGAACAAATTTAATTCTCGAGCATTCTCACATTGAGACATCGGGCCCCCTTAACCTTGATGAATATTAAAATTTTCTTTTCAGATATACTGGTGAACTTGTTGCACTACAGCTTAACACAGAAAATAAATGAAATAAGCAGACCTTACGGGTTATGGGTTGGGATGTTTTTTATCAATATTTCAACATGCGTACTGATTATTATGCAAAACTGGACAACATGCAGGTGGAATAAATAAGTTATTTGGGCATTTGTAGTAAATTTCATACACGTTGGAAATACATCTTGCAGTATGTGGAATATCAGGTCAGTTTATTTCTTATCATGAGACCTGCTCAGAATATTTCACAGAGCAGGATCTCTTGCTGCTGGAATAAATAAAGACAGAATGGCCACTTGGACAGCTCATCCTCAACCTGATGGAGAGTATATGTCAGTCATACTCTCAACATAAAGAGCAGCCCTGAGACCTGCCAGCTAGTATTAAATAGTTGATGAGATGTCACCGAGTTGACTTTGTGGCTTATTTCTCAGTTGGGTAACATGTAGCGTGTATCATTCATCTTCAAATTCTCACAAGCATCCCAACATCCCTTGTTTGACATTTGAAGAAAAGTTTTCTTCACAGTCCAAGTTACCAAAGCTTCAGTTTATTTGCATCCCTGTTAGATGCAGTTGACATCTGGTTTTCCTGAGGTCAACCCAGGTAGTTACATTTTGCAGGTCTAGCAGGTTTTCACACCTGGACAAACCAGCTCTCTATCTCCATCCCTTAAAATACACGTGGGCAGAAGGCAGAAAATATACTTTGGCTAGCAAGTCAGAAAGCTTGTCTGGGACATAATGAAGCAGGCAACATCCTTAAGCCTCCAAGTTACCAGTGCAGAGCATTTCTCTCTATCTGAGCAGCATGTTGTCCCATGCAGGCTAATGTCAACTCAGCTGTTACATCTGCCCAGGCTCTCCAAATCTCCTCCTTAATTCCTCCAGCAGGCAGCTGGAATCAGCAGAGGGGACATGCCAGAGATGGAGAAGCAGGTGGCAGCCTTGCAGCCATTCAGAACACTTTTTATATTTTCCACAGTCACTAGAGTGAAAGTAAAAGCTTTTCTTTTTTTGTTTTGCTTCCGTTTTGTTTTTTGTTTCTTGTTTTTTTGTTTTTTTTTGGGGGGGGGGCAATTCCATTTTTGTAACATTGTTCTCAGTTCAGAGCAGTGATGTATCACAGGTCGCTATCAGTGACTTCAATGCTTATTGCATATTTATGTAAAATATGTGAAGGATATGCTTGCATATGCCCTGCCAGGGGAGTAGCCAGTGTGAGAAAGCACATCGGTGAGTGCAGCATTTAAGAGATTTCAGAGAGCTGTAAAGACAGGGCAATGGCTGTAATCGTACACTAATCCAATTACAGCTACTCCATTACATTAAATTATAAAATTTCACTTTAATACGGTATTACTATGGGAGGGGTTACGGTGTGGCAGGGTTTCCATGGCTACAGTCAGAAAATCATAGATTAATGAAATATAGAGTGGAATACAACACCCACGCACAACACTACACAGCTTCAAGACATAATATTTCCCCCCATCAACTGGCAAGTATTTGTCAGGCAGAGAAAACAAATGGAGTCACACTACTCAAAGCCACAGCATGAGTTCATATCGTTGATGGATAGGTCCAAGATGGTATTTGTCTATACAGGCGGGCAGTAAATGAACAGGTAAGATAAAAGAAATGAGCTTACATTTTATTGAGATGTTCTGGTGGAGCGAGGACTGCAGGAGGAGAGGTGGATGGAAAGGAGCAGGGAAAGATCCAGACTGAGGTAGGGAGGGGGGAGAAACTCTGATAAGCCAGATGAGACCATCTGCTGAGAAAATTTATATTTCCCATGACCTACACTGTCAAAGATGCTACTAAGATCTCACTTAGGACCCAGAGGAAACACACTAAAATAAAAAAAGTCAGATATGGCTGGCTTCATTATTTGTTAACCCGAGTCCAGCTTTATTTTCCTCGTTCTGTGCAACACGAATGACTTGCATTCAACAGCAAGTGTGTGTCCAGTTCCAAAACAACCCCACCACATTGCTCTTTGAGACCAATTAAATTAGACAGTTTGCAAACATTGAGCTTAATACATTATTAATTTTGACAGGTGGCGTAAAGAGAGTTTTAAAAAAATAATAATTTATATGTATCCTCATGTTTTTTTTTTGTTTGTTTTTTTTTGTTTTTTTGGGGGGGGGGGGGTCTGTGAAACAAGGTAGAGTTGTGACCGTTCAGAATAACAATTAAATATAGTAATGATAGCAATGCTTCATCTTGACAAATGGCAGAATTAAAATGATAACACCAGTGATTCCCAAATTAAGATTCCAGTGTTTCTCACTAATAGATTCAACTGTGTGGAAGATAACAGTCATTAATTTCCATTTAGCCCAGTGAAAATGTGCTGTGTGGAAATCTGTGCCAAAGACAGTATCCAGGAAAGTAGTTGCATTGCGAGCTGTCAAATGAAAAAGAATAAGATATCCTAAGAGTGTTGTTTACCTCTCAGGCAAGCCCCTCGGGAGGCCTTGAAGTAAACTTCAAGTTTGTCCAAAAAACAAATCAAGGTGGGGGGTTGAGTTGGCAGATTTGACAAAATATTTGAGGTCTTTCTCTTCCTGACTCACCTTTTTTTGGATGCACGTCAGAATGAACTTTGTTAGCTTGAGATGTATCAGCAGTTTTGCTTAAGCAGCATGACTGAAGCTGATCTGAGGACACAGTGAGCCAGCGGTGGTATACAATCCTCAGCGCTGCTCCATAACTAGTCTGAAATCAACCTGCAACTTCCTGACAACACAGTGAGTGGATGCAACAAATATCCACACCCACGCTGACACGCCTGAGAGGACGGGGTCCACACTCAATGATTCATATATATCATCAAATTTAGGAGTATGCCATTTATCTGTATTGTTTTTTTTTTTACACAAGCATAATCACTGTAAAGTTTGAGGGCCACGGAATTACAGGATACAAGCATCATCAATCTGTCACTGTCTCTGAACTCCTGCTCTCCTGGCAGAGATTCAGGCAGTGAATTAATCAAAGGAACCGTTATTGCCAAATTACTGACATGGGTTCAAAGATAAATGTCTCCTGGCTGACGCCAACTGACAGCCCCGAGAGTGATTAATTTCACTCCACTCTGGTGATTGGCAAGAGACTCAAACTGAGGATGGTGCGTCACCATCATCATCTTCTTCATGCCACACATCATCACATGTTGCTTTTTATCAGAATCTGGATTAAAAGCATCAATCCTTATTACTGCAAAGCAGTGGTGAGGTATTCCTATATGTTTTTAGCCGAAGAGGAGCTGAGCAAAGCCCGAAGTTCAGCCACACAGCACTCTCTCACAGGCCTCAATTTGAGCTGCTGACAGGATTGAGTTATGTGGTCACTGTCCTGTCAAATGCAATAAGGAAAGCAAGGCAGAGAAAAGCCAAGGTTGTCTTCTTTGCGACCAGAGCTTCAATAACACATAGATCCAATACCTGCTGCAGGCAATAATGCAGCTGTTTTCATAACATGAAAAGACAGGTCTGCATCCTTTTCCCTAGAAATACATTCACCTGGATAATAGCATGTGGTCGACTTCGTACACGACCTCCCTGCAAAAAGCCATGTCATAAAGCACATCCAGTATGACACTTTAAGAAATCCAGTCATAATCCTAACACGCTGATCAGAAACCTTCAACTGCTGCTGCAAAAAAATGTGTAAATGGAGCAAAAACATTATCACCTTTTGATCTTTTCCTGTTAGCCTAAACACCCCTATCAATCTTGATATCAGTCCCGTGGAGAGGAGCGAGATCAATCAAATCCATTATCTGGTTTTTGTGTTTATCACGCTTTAAAGTTGCAGCAGGGGCTTGCGTTGTCATAGAAACAGCTGCAGTAGAAAAAAGGTTAGCTTGTTGTTGAACTTGGTAGGATGCATGGAGTAACGAGAGTCATCATTATGTGAGATATCAGCAGCACAAACAGAGAGGGGGGACTGTTGCTTCTTTTGTTTGCTTGAAAAGCAAGACCTTACAAATTAATGTGCACGGTTGACTGCAAATTCTCTTCCCCCCCTGAATGAAGATGCAGGGGAATATGGTGAGACTCACGGACAATATCGAGTCAAGGCAATATACTGCCACAGGTGTAGGGATTTGGCTGAATTCCTGCATAGTAATGAAGCTCAATGATAGAATTTTGTTTTCAGTGCTCAGAATTGGTCTGCACCACAATGCAATCATCTTGTCTTGCCCTCCTTCAGAAATGGATCTTGCGGCCCACCTGCAGTAAAGCTGAGTCATGGCGTGACATCTCTTTACTTTAGGATTGAACATTAGCATTCACACCAACCGGTGAGCTGCTTACAGTCTCTAAGACATTAGGCTGCTTGTTACAAGTGTTTGCGCCTCGACTCAATTTAACACAGACGTGACAGCAAGAGATCCTGCGAAGTGCAAAGCCATTCTAACTCACAGAAACTACGATTGCCTGGTGTGATTATCCAGGTAACGGAGTACATATCGTATTTGATCCAAAATTAATCTCCAAGTCTTATTTTCACTTGTAGTAAAGAAAAAAAAAACGCCCTGATTCTGTGGTTCCCTTTACGTTTCTTTCAGATTATTGTTTTTTGTAATACAGCCTGTAATTTCACTGGTTTCCTTCACTCTCATCATTCCTTTCTCTACATTGTCATTTTCAGCCAAAGCAGGAAACTGATTTCTGCTCTAAAAACCACAGAGCGCTACACAACTAGCACCGCACAGCAGCAGTCAGTCAGTTACTGTCATGGTTTGCTATGGCAGACACTTTTTGTTAGTTTTGTTTTGGAGTTTTTGCACTTCCTGTTTTATTTTGTATTTGTTTCCTTGAGTGTCTGTGTGTTGCTTCTTGTCATGGTCCTGTTTCTGTGTAGTGATTGTCTGCCCCGCCCTAATGTGTTTCACCTGTGTTCAATCATCCTTGCCTCCCTTGTTTATATAGTCCTTGTGCTCCCCTTTGTCTGTGTCGGTTCGTCCCTTTTCAGTTCCGGGTTTGTTCACGTCTGTTCGCGTCTGTTCATGTCACGTTCATGCCATGTTCATGTTTGGATTTTGGATTTTTGTTTAATAAACCTGCCTGCACCGTCTCCCATGTGTTAGCTGCATTTGGGTCCTACTTACCTCGCAAAAACCCTGACAGAACGAACCGACCAGAAATGGACCCAGCAGTCTACGCCAGCCTCATGGCTTTTTTGAGTGTGCATCCATCCTGTAAGCAAGCGCCCTCGTCGGTCATCAGATCTCTGTTCAAGCTGCCTGTCCCCTTCTCGGACTTGGACCTGGAGGACTCTGATCGGGAGGACCCTGACGAGTCCCCTTTCAGGGGAACTCGCCTGGCAATTTTCAGGGGATCTCGTGGAGGCCAAAGAAGGCCAGGTAATCACGGCTCCCGTCGCCATGGGGAGGCTCGGCCCCAGCCCCAGCCCCAGGTTTCTCGCTTCCAGCCCAAGCCAAAGACCAAAGTCCACCGCTTCCAGCCCAAGCCCCAGCTACCCCAGTGTCCAGAGCCTCTAATCCCCTGTGGGCAGGAGCCTTCACCAACCACCCTGGCTGACGCATCAGCTGTTCCAGCGTCGGGGGTTCCAGTTGGCGTTTCGTCGGCTCCTGCCCCACCTCCTGGGTCGATCATCCCGGCCGGCGCATCAGCTGTCTCAGCGTCGGGGGTCCCGGTCGATTCCTCCCTAGCCCCTGAATTGGGTGGGCTGGACAAAGTCTCCCCTGCTCCTCCTGTCCTGTCGCCGGTCCAGCTGACTCCAGACTCTTGTTCCCAGTCAGTGGTCCGGCCGATCCCTGCTCCTCGTTCCCTGCCGTTGGTCCGGCCGAATCCTGTCCCTCATGTCCAGTCGGCACTCCAGCTGACTACTGACTCTGGTTCCTGGTCAGTGGTCCGGCCGATCCCTGCTCCTCGTTTCCTGTCGGCGGTCGCTGCTCCGTGTTCCCCGGCGGCGTCGACGACTGTTCCTGTCCCTCCTATGGTGTCGGCGGCCGCTGCTCCATGTTCCCCGGCGGCTTCGACGACTGTTCCTGACTTTCCTGTGGTGTCTACGGCCGCTGCTTCGTGTTCTCAAGCGGCGTCTACGACTACTCCTGTCCCTCCTATGGTGTCGGCGGTCGCTGCTCCGTGTTCTCCAGCGGCGTCGACGACTGTTCCTGTCTTTCCTGTGGTGTCTACGGCCGCTGCTCCGTGTTCCCCGGCGGCGTCGACGACTGTTCCCGTCTTTCCTGAGGTGTTGGTGGCCGCGGCTCCGTATTCTCCAGCGGCGTCGATGACGGCTACTGGTGTGACGTCACCACCTCTCCTGGTTCCTGATGTGACGTCACTGCTTCTCATGGCTCCTGATGTGAGGTCACCACCTCTCCTGGCTCCAGCCATGACATCACCCCCGCTCGTGGTTCCTGCCAGGGCACCACCCCCATTGATTCTTGCCCTGACTCAGCCCATGTGGCTCCTGGTGTCCTTGACTCCTGCCAGGGCGCCACCTCCAGTGGTCCCTGACTCTGCGCCGCCTCCGGTGGCCCCTGACTCTGCGCCGCCCCCGGTGGCCCCTGACTATGTGCCGCCCCCGGTGGCCCCTGACTCTGCGCCGCCCCCGGTGGCCCCTGACTATGTGCCGCCCCCGGTGGCCCCTAACTCTGCGCCGCCTCCGGTGGCCCCTGACTCTGCGCCGCCTCCGGTGGCCCCTGACTCTGCGCCGCCTCCGGTGGCCCCTGACTCTGCGCCGCCCCCGGTGGCCCCTGACTATGTGCCGCCCCCGGTGGCCCCTGACTCTGCGCCGCCCCCGGTGGCCCCTGACTATGTGCCGCCCCCGGTGGTCCCTGACTATGTGCTGCCCCCGGTGGTCCCTGACTCTGTGCCGCCCCCGGTGGTCCGGCCGATCTCTGTTCCTCGTGTCCTGACGGTGGTCCAGCTGACTACTGTCGCTGGAACCAAGTCAGCTCCTGTTCGCCTTCCAGAGTGGCGACGCCATCCTCCGGAGAGACCACGTCTTCGTCGCCGTCCTCCTGTTCGCCTTCCAGAGTGGCGACGCCATCCTCCGGCTCGACCACGTCTTCGTCGCCGTCCTCCTGCTCGACCTCCGGAGAAACCCTGTCTTCACCGCCGGCCTCCAGAACGGCTCCGTCCGTTTGCCCGACCTCCGGGTCGCCCCACTGAACTGCAAAGCCTGTCCATAAGGCCTCCGCCTCGTCCCCCTGAGTTGCCATGTGTTGCCCCTGAGCATCGGAAGATGCTGTCCACTGGCCCCTGGATCCCTCCTCCCGCCCGAGTTTATGTTTTTGTTTAGGGTCGTCTGGGATTCGACCCTTAAGGGGGGGATTCTGTCATGGTTTGCTATGGCAGACACTTTTTGTTAGTTTTGTTTTGGAGTTTTTGCACTTCCTGTTTTATTTTGTATTTGTTTCCTTGAGTGTCTGTGTGTTGCTTCTTGTCATGGTCCTGTTTCTGTGTAGTGATTGTCTGCCCCGCCCTAATGTGTTTCACCTGTGTTCAATCATCCTTGCCTCCCTTGTTTATATAGTCCTTGTGCTCCCCTTTGTCTGTGTCGGTTCGTCCCTTTTCAGTTCCGGGTTTGTTCACGTCTGTTCGCGTCTGTTCATGTCACGTTCATGCCATGTTCATGTTTGGATTTTGGATTTTTGTTTAATAAACCTGCCTGCACCGTCTCCCATGTGTTAGCTGCATTTGGGTCCTACTTACCTCGCAAAAACCCTGACAGTTACAAAGTTAGCAGCTAGCCGGTGTAGCTACATTTCACCAGATATTTCTCTCAGGAGTTACTGGAGACCAAAGCAGAGAGCGAACATTGGACTTACATTTGCGAGGTGGCTGGTTGCTCTGTATCTGCTACTATTAGCACTGTATGCTATCATGTTGTCAACTTTATAAGGTAATGATATGTATTTACAGATTTTTTCTTTTTTTTTTGTCATTTAATGCTGGTTCATGCGGGAAAGTGGCTCATTTGCAGCTAATCCATTTCAATCAGTCAGAAAGGGTTTATCTGTATAGCACCTTTCATACAGGTGACAGCAGGTCAAAGTGTTTTACAGGCGACTAAGAAACCAATAAAACTATTAAGACAGCAAACTGATTTCATATGAAAAATGCTGAAAGGGTAGTGAAAAGATAAAAGACAATAACAGCGAAAAACACTTGAACACTTCACAGTGACATTACTCATACATCTATATAACCATAAAACATTCAAAAAATTACATGCTGTAGGCAGCATGATGAAAACCTCCTGTCTCTTTCTTCTGTCAGAGTCACAGTTTGCACTCAGTGTTGACGGCTTTATTACGACTCTTACTGAGACAAGAAGACGCACTAAGAAGAGCAGAAGGTAGTACCTGAGTTAGTTTTCAGAGATTCGTGAAAGTTTTCGCCCTAAGCCATCCGACAGCCATGATGTCAGAGTGGAATCCAGAGCTCGATTAGGCACTGAAACACAATGCTGTGCAAGGTATTCACATGAGAAGAGACACAAACCAGGCCAGATCTGAACCGTGGACAATGTGATTGCTGTGAGATAGGCAGCGGGGAGGATCTGCAGCATAGCAGAGGAGATAAGGTGAAGAGAGCGATCTCACCAGAGGCGAGTGGTTTGCATTCAACTCAGCTGAAAGTGAATGGCTGATCTGTGTTTCCGCACGCGTACACCTTGTTTAAAGCCCCTGGTTCTTTGCCTTCAAAGGCTTTCCAAACTCAAGAACCACAAAGGAGCCTTTTGAGGCAATATCTCCTGGTGTTTCAATGGGACAGCCAAGCGCCAAAAAAAAAAAAAAATCCCTCTTAATGTGCAGATCCACCCGCAGCCTGCTGCTTTACAGATGTTTAATTAAGACTGTACCCTGCTTTCTCTTTTGGGATTATACTCTTCAGAACTCAAGAAATGCTGTAAACATGTCAGATTTGATATCTGTTTTTATGGGATTATACCTCGTTGTACTGTAGATGCAAACAACATATCAATTTGCTTTCCCTGGCTCTCCTATTTTTTCATGACCACACCTCCAGCTGTAAGTAATTGGAAAAAAAATGGGTATCAAGACCCTGCTCAGTTTGAAATAAGTTTCCTGAACAAGCTCTGAAATAGAAAGTTTGGTTTGTTTGAACACCTTTCATTTACTAACTTCTTGGAGCTTCAGTTGTGAAAGTTTGACTTGAGTTATAGAGTAGTGACTCAATTATTAGGAAATCGTGTCATACGTTTACATCTGGTTATTGCATGACTAGATCATAACTAACTAAGCACCTGTGGCACACTAACCATATCCGACTGGTCTGAATTATGAAGACAGCAATTACTTTATAAAAATCCTGGAGTAAACAGTAATATTCCGATGCAGGCTACAACACACAACAGCAAAAGTATTTGATTGGTGCAGTGTACCAGATCAAATCCAATATCATTTGGAGGAATACATGCGACAAGAGGTTCTAGGGAAGGCGTTCGATAAGGGGATTACTTGACAACTGCTTTTTGGCAGGCCGAAAGAAGTCAGAGGGATTTGAAGATACGACATGGCTCTTGATTCTGGTCTTCACAAACACATACAGCCGCGCGCACACAAACACACAAACATGCCTCGTCTAAATGCACAGGCCTTTGCCTCATATTGCTGAGGAGAGCAGAGATTCCCCCAGAAATCTCTCAGCAGGGCCTATATCAAAAGCTTAGAGGAGCGGCTCGCCTGCCACAGCAACGCTCACACCTCTGGGAATTCTCCCTCACAAACGTGTGGCGGTAGAAGAGAGGGGTTTATTGTCAAAGTGTGTTTCGATTAGGCCTATAATTGCATTCAGGGAGGAAAAATAGAAAGCAGTCTGGAGTGCTTGAGATATCACATCCATAGTTTTAATGAACTGATTCCCCATTAAAGTTGAACATCAGATGCAGATGATGAGCAGAAAATGGAGACAGTCTTTGAGAAAATGGATGAATGTTCAACACGTTTAAAAAGCAGAGAGTGGTAGTGCCTCCCTTCTACTCCCCAGTATGTTCGTTGTATCACATCACATTAGTATTCATAATGGACATGCCAGGTGTTGTGTTGTTGTCACCAGTGTGAATAGCACACCACTACTGTGTTGTTCGGTTTTTATTCAGATTGTCACATTCTTGTGTAGAAGATTGTCTACAGGGAATACACTGTATAAGTGTGAGTGAGTGGAGTCAGGCTGAAAAGCGATATTGAAATATATAGAAGGAAAACAGAACAAAGAAAAGGCAGGAGTCAAAAATTCAGAAAGCCTATTTATAGGGTAACAGGTTTCAAAGTAGGCTATAGTTTGGGAGCTTTGTGGGGAGGCAAAGACACGGCTTGGTAAAGAGATGAGGCAAACAACATAAAAACACGGATTAAGGGCGGGAAGAAAGCCTAATAGTGGTAGATTATAATGGCATTACTACCTGGTGAGACACGAGTACACACAGCGGGCTCGAGGTGTCTGTGGGATGATGGGACTGACACTCAGCAGCTGAGTCACACAGAGGCTGAGCAGAGGGGCGAGGATCATAACGACTGCTGCTCGGCTGCGAGGAGGAAAGAGCTCAGCTGCAGTGAGTCATCTTGTGGTTTTAACCTCTGTCAATCAGACCTTTCACTGGCCACTGACTGCATCTATAGTTATAGGTCTCTATGGAATTCTGTAGTTGTTTGCACTTCCTCATTACAAGCCAGGAGTCTGTAATGAGACATTTTTTCTATCAGGTTTCTGTCAAGAACACTGCAATTGTTTCTTCAGTGGCCCACCAACATTTCAGTTTTAATGGGATTATGAGAACATTATGATTAAGACGTAGGTCATAAAAACACATTAATCTTATATTTATTTTAAGGCCATATGGAGATGATTAATACTGCAATTACGACATGCATTATTAGTCACGTTGTTATAGGTTTATTTAGACACCTTAATCCAGGTAAAATTGTTCTCCAGTGATTTTTCAAATTGCAACACTTGCCCAATATGCTTACAATAATTACATTTTCCACAAGCACTACACACGGAGATCTTAAATCCAATAAAATTAGTCATTTGGGTTGCAAGAAAACAACATCTATAACACAGAGGGAGGATTTTGTTTTTTAGTAAATATGGTTCCGCTTTCTTGCAGTTAGACAAGATTGATACCTCTCTGTGTGTCCTCTAAATGTGAAGCTCCAGCCAGCAGCTGGTTTTAGTTTGCAGACAGTCTTCATGCAAGGCTAACCTAAACTAACCAGCTGCTGGCTGTAGTTCATATTTAGTAGACAGATATGAGAGTGGATATCGATCTCTTAATCTAACTCTCAACAAGAAATTGAATAAGCCTTTTCCCATAATACCAAACTACTGCAGCAACTAACATAACAAAGAGGAATTCTGTTTACTGGGTCATGTAGACCTGTGCAAGATATCTGAATTAACCCAGGGCACCATGGCCAGCAGATCCAAGTAAGCACTCAAATAGCGGCAGTAAATTGTGTAGTTTGTCTGATGGTGACCTAACTCATTCCAGAAGCTGCATGGTGGTCACATGTACCTAGTTCATTTTGCCAAGCTTCCCCATCCAAGTCAATTTCACAGCCCGGCTGTAGTGAGTTTTTTTTCCTTTTTGTGTCTTTCAAACTCAATTTCAAAAAGAGTTCTGGGAGACAGCAGCGGCTTCAGTGTTGGTCGATCACATTTTCTAATTAATTTAAAGGCGCTGTAGATGCCTTTCGATTACGACATGAATAATAAATAGGCCTGTTAGTCTCCTTGTGGTGGGAGTGGTCCTGTTTAATTCAATGTCTATCTATGTGTATTAAGGAAACTGCTTCTCCACAGTAGAAAAAATAAAAGCTGAAAACAGCCTCAGACACATGACATCGTTGTTCCAGACTTAATAAACAACCCGTCAGGATGTGTTATACAGAGGGATGTGCCGGTGGACTGAGCTGCACAGAGAAAAACAGTGTCAGTGTAAATCCACTATTACACGCAAAACAGTTTAGGTTGTGATGCTGGTGTGTCTCAAATAACATTTCTCATATGATATGTGATCTGATGGTTCACTTTCTGCTATGAGATTAAGTGACAGCCCTCCATATTTCAGTGTGATTACAACTGTATCACTTTCTCGGATCAAAAGCTTTGATGCGAGTTGAGCTCCAATTTGCAAAGTAATTACAGATTATAACAGTTTTTCTCTATGGTGTTGAAAAAAAAAAGAAAAAAAAAATCCTTTCCAAAATTAAATCAGAGGGAAGGTGGATGAATTTACATTCTGATGCACAGCCACTGTGCTGCAGGCATAGGTGCACAGGGTCAATGTGCATCAATTTGTGAGCAAGACATTAAACAGATCACAGATCTTTGGCTCATCAAGTCATCGTCATTCAGCGGGGTCTTCCTCATTATCATAGCATTAATGCTACATATGAAACCACCATTAACAATGCAATAGGTTGTCTACCTCAATAAAGCACTTCCTCCTGGTCTCACATCCAGTTTGTACAACATGTACTTTTATTCTGCATGATGATTGTTAAGGTGTTATGTCTCCACCTAAAGGTAGCGTGGAGAACTGTGTTTGTGTGTGTGAGCCCCACATGACAAAATGCTGAACTGATAGGCAGGATAATCACATAAACACTCTGAGCAGCATTTTAATCAGAACCAATTATAGATCTCTGTCATCTTTAATGATACATTAGGTACAAGCAGATATGATTAGGCTTGTGAAATTAGTGAAATTCAAGGGTGATACTATATGCATCCAATTACACCCTCACATCTGTACAGTTTTTAATCAAAAATATCGGATTAAGTACAAATCACCATTAATTCAGCTGTGTATTACGCATAACAAGTTTTATTATTCAACTTGAACAATAATTTTACATAATTCTAGACAAATTTCTGTGCATCTGTACAAAATTGGATAGAAATATTAAATGTGAATAGGGGGAAAAAAACTACATGAATTGAGAAAGTTTTTCTTTCACTTTCTCTTCGATGTTTGCATGGTATTTCATTTGGGCAAGCAGTGCTTTGGCAGTTTGAAAGTCCCCTGATAATAAAAAAAAAAAGAAGAAAAAACAGTGAGAGTGCAAAAGGAAGTTCAATCAATGACTCACTCAGAGACTTAAAGGTAAGCTTCAGCATAGATTAGAAAAACAAACAAAAGGGATGAGTGGGAGGAACAGAAAATATTTCAGTGCAACATCTGAATACCTTTACGGAGGGCAGTGTCTGTTCGCTCCGTCAAGTCTGCCAGTTTCCCTGCAAGTGAAGGAGGAGACAAGTTCCAGCTCTGCACATGTTAACAAGACTTCATCAACAAGACTTTATCACTCGTAGAAATGCAAAAGCACACTCGCCTCTCAAGAGTTACTGCTTGATTTGCAGTGAAAAAACACAAAAACATTGGAAAAATCAAAGAGAAATATTGTGTTAACAAAGTTTGACGTGTGTGTCATCCAGCAGTTGAGTTTAATCAATTATACTCTACAGACAAATATAGACAAGGATACTTTAGATCTGTCATGTATGCATCACTGATTACTGTTAGATTTTTAACCTTCAGCGCAATGTACATCAAAAGGTAATTATTCCCAAAAAGTATGCTATTTACGGTCTATTATGTTCCGCATTAGCCATTCGATGTTTAAGTTCTGCATTTTAATTCTGTATTTACCTTTCTAGCAGTTTTATTGTTAGTGGTAGGTTTGTTTGGTTGTACTGTAAACACATTCATCACTTGCTCTTCTGTTGCATTTCTGACAAAGTAGCTGCTCAAGGAGCGTTGTTGTCTGTACTGTAGCTGTTACCATGGTAACCACAGGTATCACCAAATAAACCAGAACTGCAATCTTTACAACTTTAACCCCTAAATTAAAGCATGTCTACTCCGCATGCTCATGGTTATATAAGCATGTATTGTTAATATTGTTTCATACATAATACAAAATATGAAATAGCTGATGTGTACGCACCAATTAACCGGGGACTTGTTCTTTTCCACCTGTCTGAAATTATCCTCATTAATTAGCTTCAACTTACTCAAGAAGACTTTGACTACATAATTTGAAAAGACATTCGTTTACCTTTGGTGTCTTGGGCGATCTTATTGGTTTCTTCTGGGGTCTGTGCTTCATCAAGTGCTTCATTGATCTCCATCAGCTCCATTAGAAACTCCGCATCAGCCCCGGAGTCGGTGCCTTCTTCTATACTCATCCCCTCCAGCTCCAGCTGAAACATAGGACGGTAGTTCATCAAACTCCACTGCTCCTTTAAAAGCATGTCACTACTCCTGAACGTCAGATGGTAAAGATGTCTGTCTTGAACAGGAGAGATCAGACAGACAGAGCTTGAAGTTATGAAAATAAACTGTTCATTAGAAGCAGAGACTTCACACTCACCATGTAAAGGCCGCGACTCAAAGGCTTATGCAGCGTCTTGTATGCTTTGTTCACAAGAGACGACTGGCTTTCTGAATACTCCTGTTCTTTCTGCAAAAGAAGGTTCTGTTGAGTTTTGCTTCTAATTATGACAAGTTCAGTCTGTATTCATTCCTTAAAAAAAAAGAAAAAAAAAAAAGGGGGGGGGGGAGAAAATCTGTACAATGGTGATTTTTGACTAAAATGCTTTGCATTTTGAATAACAAATATTCCACATTATCCAGAATTAGACATCAAAAGGCAATAAAATCTGAGGTATTTTTACACTTTACCATCCCAGTCTATACCACTGTCAATTTTCTAAACACCAAGTCGTTGGCGCTACTGTCAATTAGGTGTATGACATACAGCTTCTCTTTTGTAGTCGAGCAGTTTGGGACCCTTCAAGGGATGCAGGTGGAAGTTTGACACGACAGATGTGTTGAAACAAGACGGGAAGGAAAATATCTTGGAAATGGTTGGCAGATCTGAGTACATTTTGCAGCTATCAGGTCTGTCAGCGCTCGAGAAAATCAATAGTCTCGAGCTCTGGCCCATGGGCCCATCATGTGGAGCTGTTTCTCTAATAACAACCAGTGCAGTAGGTGGCTGCCTTGTAGCCTTGTATAAGTAATGAGTTTTCTATATATGATGAAGACCCCTGAGGCTGGAGGATGTCTAATTAAGAAAAAATGGCCAGAGGTGCTGATAAATAAAACACAGTAAGTACAATATTGGACAGGTTGTGTGTGAGGAAACAATTTAGGCAAGCTCTCCTCTCTCACACTCTGCTGAATATGAGTTTAGCTTTCATATCATATCCTGACAACATTGTGCATTGTGCTTTTCCACCCGAGTGTACAGAATTAATTACATGTGAAACAAAAGACCTCTGCTCCTCCTTGTATCCATAATACTTATTTTTCTTAAATACAGTTTCTTAAAATGATTCTTGATGGGGAAACTGGATGATGTGAAACTTTTGTCCACTGTTTACTACTTTGTAAAATAACCTATAAACACATTAAACTTTAAGCTGCAATAGATGCATCGTCTTATTTCTAAGTCTTATTTTTTTCTGTGACATTTTTAAAGCTGATCTAGTCAAGAATTTTATGTAAAATATTATCCTATTTTTCTCATCACCCTAACTGGACTTTCGGCTGAGTGCAATTTATCAAGTACCTCAAATCAAATTTTCTATTTTTCTGCACAAAATTCAGGTTTTAGAGCGCTACACTTGTCTGCTTATAAAAATAGACAAATCAAAGTGAAGAGGAAGAGAGGAGCACATTTATTTCCTCAATCACAATGAGTTTCCTTTGCATTTTATTAATGATATTCTATGTCATTTCTTAAAGCAGCAGAGGCGGAAATATCCGCACTAGTATGGGTCAAGCTCCCAAAACACTGCATCCTACATTTCCCATAATGCATCTTAATAGCACATATCATTATGCCTTATTTGGTAGCAATTAGAAATTTCTACTACCCAGTCTGTAACACAGGCTTCTGTACTCTCATAGTCCAAGCTGAAATAACCCTGATGACATCACTATGACATAATCATAGCTCCTCCATTGCCACATTAGACATTATGCAACTGTTTTCACTGCACTCTTCACAATGTGAAACTGACCTTTACGCATAAAATTAGACCCCTTTAAAGACACAGTTCACTTTATATTCCCCCTTTTTCTGCAAGCTGGAGTGACGTACAAGCAAAGCTGCTTTCTGCAGCTTTAAGACATTTCATTTTATGTTTACATAAAAGGGCTGAGGTAAGTGCAGTTCACGGTTATCCACCATATATTTGATGGGATCTGAAGTAATTCATTAATTAATCGATTAGTTGATCAACAGGAAAATTGATCGGCAACTATTTCAGTTGTTTTTCAAGCAAAATAGCCAAACATTCATGGTTTTGGCTTCTAAACTGATGAGAATTTTAAGTGGTTTGTTCATGGTAGTAAATTAACTATCTTTGGGTTTTGGGCTGTTGGCCATGTAAAACAAGCAATTTGAATACGTTTCCTTGGGCACTGGGAAATAACGGGCATTTTTTCCCACTTTCTGAACTTTTATAAACAAAATAATTAACTGATTAATCAAGAAAATAATTGGTATATGAATTAATAATGAAAGTAGTCATTAGCTGCTTCACTATAATTAACTTTGCTGGGTGGTTTGGGGTAGAATTTCTACTGCTTTCTTTTCCTCCTCTGCCCAAGTATGTTTTTAAGTCAAACGTTGGATTTCAGTTTTAACTGCACAGTTTCTTTGGGACATGCGAGTCATAATTTCTCCCTGCACAACAGATCGATTGTAGCAAAAGTTATGAAATTTATTGATAGATGGAGGATGGAAAGGTCTCCATATGTCAAACTTTAATTTTCTCTTGCTTAACCTTTACTGTTAAAATAAAAAGTTACAACATACAGTATTTTGTAATAGACCTTTTTCACAGTAGACAAGTAAAGATGTCAAGTATAATTAATAACATTAATAATGGTTTAGGGAAACCAGTTCCAGGGTCCTGCCATTGGTGCCTGCTGGCTTACAAGAAATTCCTACTGGGATAGTTATTAGAAATGAGCCACCATTGATGGCATTAAATAATCCTGTCAAAATATCGATCATACTATAAAATTTAAAACTATGCTATACTACTGTTTGTAGTCAGTCACTCTATTTCCATTTTTTCTCATATAGGCAATAGCCTTTCATCTTCTCAGTGGTTTAGTTTTGATTCCTTAACCTTGTTTGCTTGATTGCATAATTTAGGATAAATTGCTCTGTGGGGGAAACACTTGACAACGTACTTTAACAAAGCCATCTTTCAATTTTGCACAGAATCATTTTCTTGGCCAAGACACAATGAATTATACTAAGAACACAAAAATGCACAGTCAAGTGGCCTAATAGGGACAAAGGGTCAGACTCAGTTTCCTGTGTCCCACTGCTGCTAATAGATAGGAAAGCTTCCGCTGACTCATAAATCATCTCACTCAGCTGATTTCTGGTCAGATTCCCCTTTACACCCCTCTCCCCCTGCCTACCACAGATTTCTGGCTGAAGTTGTCAGGATGCAGAGACCTCTGGAGCTGCAAGTATCTTTTCTGCAGCTTTTTTGTGTCCAGTGCGAATGTGCAGTCACTGAAAAGAGGCAACACATGATAACATGAAATGTGTAGGTCACAGATTGAATGTATAAAATGTTTATGTGGATAACACAGTGGGTAATAATTAGGGAGACAAGACACTCACCAATCCATGATCTTGAAGTAAGATGCCCCTTCTTCAGGGGGCTGGACTGCATTACATGACACGCAGAAGAATGCTTGTGCTTTGTCAAAAGATTGTTTACAGTTCCAGCAGTTCTGTTTGATTTGGCCCGTACAATAACTCCTTGGTGAGTTGGCTTGTTTAGTTGAGTAAGTTAAACCTCTATCCTTCACTGGTGCTCTGCTGTTCACGTCGCAGTGCCATGTGTCCTTGTTGGGGAAGCTGGTAGACGTCCAGTGTGTTGAACATGTAACAGCTTTAAAAACAGAAACTCGGTTCGTCATCAGCCAGTTCGGGTGCAGTGCAGCCCGGGACGAGCACAGAATCCGCAAAGAGTTCAATGACAACATTTCTTGAATTAAAACACAATATCTAGTGCTGTTAAGCAGATAATCAAAATTTCGGATCCTCCTGTCAAAACATCAACATCTCTCTCCTTCTCTCTCTCTGTCCCAATGAAAGATACAGGAAGAAGAGTCTACTACTTGTGTTAAAAGCGCCACACTGCCACCCCTCGGCTGGGCGGTGTAAGCGGAGAACTGGGACCGTCTCGGAGGTGCTGGAAATAAAAACAACAGCTAGCAAGCTGAGCTGCTAGCAACAGCAAACACAGTTTGTTAGCAACTACTGATATAAATTAACGTTGGATTTGATCGCAGCACAACAAACATAGTAAGTTGAACACCTTAGCAGTTTTTAAAAAGCATGTTAGCCGTGTACCACCGTCATATAAACATCAGCTTTTGCTAGGATTTAAACTTTCGATGACAGAAAGAGCCGGTGGTCAGTATGTGTAGTCAGGCTAGCATACTAGCTAATAGCAGCCAAGCGTCGTTTGCTAACGTGTTTTTAACAGCAATATTTGTTCTTGTTTGTGGTCATTGCTGATAGGTAGCTTGCTGGCAGATACCAGTGCACTTCCACCAAGACAGTGTTTACAATTGTTTAACAATATAAAAGAGAAAACCACTCAGGTTTAACTTTCAGTTGAGAAGCTTGCTGAGCTACCTAGCTAGACGACAAAGACACACCACGCTAGTGTGACGAGCAGTGACTGATGGATAAAGGGTACCTCCATTTACATGGAAATTAACATAAGTATTTGACAACACAATATATCTAACAGCAATATATCACACACCCCTTAATAAAACACATATCGTTTATCATAGGGTATTGTTTACACATAACTCGTTTCACTTTATACGCATGCAGGTGACATTTCCATCTCTCAATGTATTTTTTTCAGATCTTCTATTGAACCCCATGGCGATGAGTCGGGCAATGGTCCATGAAGAGTTTTGTATACACAAAGAGTGGCTGGTCCACCAGGGACATCACCGGGCACTGGAACACAGATAACACCTCCAAACTGGTGAGTAATGTATTGAGTGTGCTACAAAATCTACCTAATCCAGGCTTTTGCATTGGAATCTATGTACAGTCCATGATTAAAGTAGCTGTGTACAAAAGTTTCTTTGAACCGTGGCCAGTCTAAAAGTATTCTTATTTGGCCAAGGGTCAAACTAGGCGTCTTGACTCCTCGCTTTAACAGTTTCCTAACAAAGTACAAGCTGTGATGAATGCCAGCTCTTGATTCTTGTTTGTGTATATGTAGGTGTGTGTTCACGGGGCGGTGGTGGGGTGCAAAAGGTGACGGTAGATTATTCCAGAGAGACACTGGTTGGAGACAGCAGCTCCTATAAGATAAACAGGATCTCCTCCTGAAGGTCGAGGGAGGTGCTTCTCAAGGCCCCCACAGACAATACTCTGGGTATTATTAACGGAAATGGCTAAGAATAGAGAGCAGGGGAGCAAGGTGGCTCCTCTGGCGGTCGTGTTGTTTGGGTTAAACGAGCCAAAACGGAACATCATCTGTAGAAGAGTGACTTTCTTAAGCTTACATGCTGGGTGTGTCGCACTCGCACAAGGCTAAAGGGTTGATTTGGAGGGTTTTATCTGGCTCTAATGTACAGCAGCGGTAACAGAGTAGTTGTGGCTCACTCTTGACTGGTTATGTATGGAGTTATTTCATTTTACATTTTGGATTTGTAAGTAGAACCATTTTTCTATGTGCATTAACAGCATTTCTGTCTGTCCTTACACATAAAATATGTTGTTCAGGTGTGCTTTTTCTTAATTAAGTATATTTCCTACCAATAGTGGAGTAATAACTACTTGCTTACTGTGTGCCAGGTTTAGATTTGAGGTTACGTGGATACGTACGATTTCCTCCTAATTAAGGTCAGATGATATGGATAAAATCCTCAATCACAGTGTATAGAATTTTATTTCACAATATCATGCTGGAACATCTGGAACGTAAATTAAAGTCTTAATGAATTAAATGATCACACAGGAAAGTTTGGTTTGGGCTAATTAAGGTAATACCTGACAAATCAAGGCAATTTATTCCATTGATACAAAATTTATATAAAAATTCTATTTTTCCATGAAGCAAGCCAATCTTGTTCTGTTAATTCACTCGGACACGAAGACATGACACATGTACGCAGGCTGTAAACATAATAAATTATTTACAGCCTGCGTACATGTGTCAGGTCTTCGTGAGCACAACTCATTAATTTTATAGCTAGATCTAGTAGGGATTCAATTAAAATGCAGATATATTGACTTTATATCATCAGTGGCTGGTTTGCCACTTGGCTACAACATTTGAAATGCTATGTCCAGTATGACACCCCTTTGAAAGCAAGATTAATTGTGCCAGTTTAGCAGTGGGTAAATCAGTAACACGGTAGCCCTCCCAGTGAAGTCAATCAAGTAGTTATTTGTCACAACAATTAGGAATCTCTATTTCATTACTCCTGGCAGCCTTCAGACTAACTGTCTGGAATGATCTGATGTATGACCTTGTTAGTTATCATTGTAGTATTGATTTGTCAGCTTGGTGTTGTGTTGTGGCTGTTCAGGCATTGATGGGAAGGAGCATTTTGATTTCAACAACACTGTATATCACACCACTCTATTATGAGTATTTCCTCAAATCCTCTCTTTTTTCCTTTTTTATTTTTTAATAAACAGATAAACCATGATCCCCATCACCGAGCTGCGATACTTTGTGGACACACAGCCAGCATACCGCATCCTGAAACCATGGTGGGATGTGTTCACCGACTACATCTCCATTGTTATGCTCATGATTTCTGTGTTTGGAGGGACACTACAGGTCACCCAGGACAAGATGATTTGCCTGCCCTGTAAATGGGTGGTCAATGAGACCTGCAAGAAGAACTTCAATTCCACCTTCTCCACATCATTGTTTTTGGAGCCCAAAGGGATTCAGTATGATCTCGACCGTCACCAGTACAACTATGTGGATGCTGTGTGCTATGAGAATAGATTGCACTGGTTTGCCAAGTATTTCCCCTACCTAGTGTTACTTCATACTCTTATTTTCCTAGCTTGCAGCAACTTTTGGTTTAAGTTTCCACGGACTAGTTCCAAACTAGAGCACTTTGTATCCATCTTGCTGAAATGCTTCGACTCTCCATGGACAACTAGGGCGCTGTCAGAGACCGTGGTCGAAGAGAGTGACCCAAAACCAATGAAAATGAACGGTTCAATGGACCACAAGGAGTCCGTTATCAGTGAGGATGTTGAAGCAAGTGTTCCTATGCTCCAAAGGACAAAGACGCGCTTTGAGCAGGGCATTGTAGATAGAACAGAGACTGGGGTTTTGGACAAAAAAGAGGGCGAACAGGCAAAAGCGCTGTTTGAGAAGGTGAAGAAATTCCGTATACATGTAGAAGAAGGAGACATCGTGTACAGACTGTACATCCGTCAGACTATTATCAAAGTCATAAAGTTTATTTTGATAATATGCTACACAGGGTATTACGTGCACGATATTAAATTCAGTGTTGATTGTTCAGTCAATATAGAGAGTCTGACGGGCTACAGCGTGTACCGCTGTGCTCATCCGTTGGCTACACTTTTTAAAATCTTAGCCTGTTTTTACATTAGCTTGGTGGTGGTGTATGGTTTGATCTGCATGTACACACTTTGCTGGATGCTTCGGCGATCTTTAAAGAAATACTCCTTTGAGTCGATACGGGAAGAGAGCAGTTACAGTGACATACCTGATGTGAAGAATGACTTTGCATTCATGTTGCACATGATCGATCAGTATGACCCTCTGTACTCCAAACGCTTTGCTGTGTTTCTCTCAGAAGTGAGCGAGAACAAGCTGAGGCAGCTGAACCTCAACAATGAGTGGACACTGGACAAGCTCAGGCAGAGAATAACTAAGAACTCTCAGGAGAAGTTGGAGTTGCACCTTTTCATGCTAAGTGGCATTCCAGACACAGTGTTTGACCTGATGGAGCTGGAGGTGCTTAAACTGGAGCTCATCTCAGATGTCACCATCCCACCGATCATCGCCCAGCTGGTCAACCTGCGAGAGATGTGGCTGTATCACACACCAGCTAAAATCGAAGCTCCGGCGTTGGCTTTTTTGCGTGAAAACTTGAAGTCTCTGCACATCAAGTTCACCGACATCAAAGAAATTCCCCTATGGATCTACAGTTTGAAGAATCTGAGTGAGCTTCATCTGACAGGGAATCTCAGCGCTGAGAACAACCGTTACATCGTCATCGACGGGCTCCGAGAGCTCAAGAGGCTCAAAGTTCTTCGTCTGAAGAGCAATCTCACCAAGCTACCTCAGGTGGTGACTGATGTGGGCATGCACCTCCAGAAGCTTTCCATCAATAATGAAGGCACCAAGCTGATGGTGCTCAACAGCCTGAAGAAGATGGTGAACCTGACGGAACTGGAGCTCATTCGCTGTGATCTAGAGCGAATACCGCACTCAATCTTCAGTTTGCACAACTTGCAGGAGATTGACCTGAAGGACAACAACCTGAAGACCATTGAGGAGATCATTAGCTTCCAGCACCTTCATCGGCTGGTCTGCCTTAAGCTCTGGTACAACCAGATTGCCTACATTCCCATTCAGATTGGCACACTGACTAACCTGGAGAAGCTCTACCTGAACAGAAACAAGATTGAGAAGATCCCCAGCCAATTGTTTTATTGCCGCAAGCTGCGCTTCCTGGACCTGAGCCATAACAACCTGACCTATATCCCAACAGACATTGGCTTCCTCCAGAATCTTCAGTACCTGGCAGTGACAGCCAACAGGGTGAGTACTGTAATATCACAGTTTTATAACCATTTCAATCTTTGTTGATTGTTTTTATCCATTGTGGTTTGTTTGCAACGTGTCTGCTAATGAAAATGTTAAATTATAATCCCTCTCCTTTTCTCTCCCTACACAATACCTGCCTTGAAATAAAGATTGAAAGTCTGCCTAATGAGCTGTTCCAGTGCAAGAAGCTTCGCACTTTGAACTTGGGGAACAATTGCCTGCAGTCTTTGCCGTCTCGCTTTGGAGAGCTAACTGGGTTGACACAGCTAGAGCTGAGAGGAAACCGTCTGGAATGTCTGCCCGTGGAGCTGGGCGAGTGCCGGCAGCTAAAGAGAACCGGTCTCGTGGTGGAGGAGGACCTCTTCAACACGCTGCCCACAGAGGTTAAGGAACAGTTGTGGAAAGTTGACAAAGAACAAGCTTAAACAGGTTTGTGAGTGAAAACAGATACTCACGAACTGTGCCCTGACACGGGAGGAATGCCCATACTTGCTGAAGCAGGCAGTAGATCTGCTGCAGTGTACTGCCAGTAAGGTTGGGTATCAAGAACCAGTGCCAGTTTGACAGAACCCAAATACTAATTCTGGTAGCTTTTGGTTGTTCTCATAGCTAACTGTCCGGTTAATTTTGTTTATTCCCCCATGAACAGTTCCTTAGGTCTTTCCACTGTAACACAGTAATGATGCTTTTTAGCAATAATTAAGCACTGCCATTGTGATTGGAAGTGTGTGTTTACACACGATGTAGCAAGGTGGTCTCTAAGACCTTTCTCTCCTGATTGCTGAGTATAGATAATAGTCAAACAGTTGCATCATAACATGCAAAGGAAAAAAAAATCATGAAATCTGGAAGGTCGAGAGGCCGAAACTCTGTCTTTTATTTTGTTTGGAAAAGATTTAAGCTGATGTTCACTTAAAATATTTTACAAGTCATCTGATTATGTCACCAAATACCAATACCAATCACAAGCAAACTACACGGTCAAGCAATCCTTTAAGTTTTAGTCAGAAGAGTGGCTGTGGCCATGAAGGCTTTTAGCTCTTTACCTATTGTTCAGAACTGACCTGACACAAATTTGAACTGTGTTTCAGAGGGATGACAATGGCCTTCAAATACCGTCATGTGTGCTTTGTTTGAAAATGTTAAGAAAATCATGAGTGTATGACACGAAATCCAAAATCAGGGAGAACTAATGATGAATCATGTCAAGACAGGTTGTAGATTTTGAGATCCTCATGTCTGAGTAGGTGTTGTATAAGGTTAGAAGAAAAGGGTCATTGAGGACACTGTAAGAAATGCAAGTGCTGTAGAGAAGGAGAACCAGTTGTCTTTGGCTGGCCGGAGCTTTACATTTGCAGGGTAGGGATGTCACGAGGGCCGTTGATGCCAAAATTCTGATGTCACATGCCTTGGAGATGCGATTCTTCCGGGACTGACAAGAGTAGTATAACCCTACGAGAGTGCAAGACTGTCAAACTCGAAGAGGAGGGCAGGGTAAACAATAAAAACAACGCATGGAATGACAGCAGCATCTGTTTTACCAACACTACAAACATTAGCTCGTTAAGGCTAACGTAGCAACAGCTCATAAGGTGAGCTAAGTGCTCACAACATTAGTGTGCTACTGTCATTACTGTTCAAATACAACTCTGACTTTTAGACAAAACTGCTGCTTGCACTTTGACTCTATAGAGGTGTGTACATGTGTGTTAGCAAACTGTGTGAGCAGCCCCCGTTTTTTCTGATTTTTTTGCTGTGGTATCGACTTTTGTGGAATTTCATTGGTATTGGTACAGACTTCCAAATTTCTGGTATCAAGACATCCCTATGGCAGGATGAAGGGATTGATGGTCTCTTTCTGAGGAAAGATGTGTGCTGTGTTTGAGGAAGGGCAGTTACTGTACTGAATGCTACCCAGTGGACTAGCATAACAAAGCAACAACTCCCACACAGTTACATTATTGAGGCATCTTATCAGGAAGCGGATACCCAACCCTTACTGTCAGTAAACTAAGCAGTGGGAATTGAGCAAATCGTTTTCATAGTCATGCTGCATTCACAGTATTTGTTTGCAATGAATTGCACAAAACAAAATGAACAAATGTGGGGAAAATGCTGAAAAGGTTTTGAATGAGATGAGTCTTGTCTGCTTCATAAGAATTCAAATGAAGTCTGAGGATAACAGTGATGTTGAAATGTGTTTCAAATGTGGACAATATGTCTGACACTAACACAGACGCTTACCTGAAACACTAGATTGATTAATTACCCTTGCAACCACTGGTCTACATGTATGCCCTGATAGTTGAGTGTTACTGTCTGCAAACAACTTAAAGACCAGACATGCCCTCAAATCTGGGTCTGGGTGCCTGGCCTTGTGTTCTTTTCAGTTTATCATAACATTGTAATATGATGTTTCTACTTAATAGGGAAGCTATTCTGTTATTTTAATATAACTGAACTGCATTACTCAAATATTGTGCAATGTTCAGTGTAGATGTTCAGCCGTGCACAAGTTTACAGCCACCTTTGATGTGAGCTATCTTAATTGCTACATAATGCATACATAATTCATTAAGGTGAGTTGAAGAATAATTTAGAAATTTAATCAGTTTATATATATATATGTGTGTGTGTGTGTGTGTGTGTAAAAAATTTGAAAGAACAATGCAATAAGGTCCAAAATGGCCACTAATGAAACATCATTAAATCTAAAATTTTAGGCTTTTGCTTCAAAAAGCTCAAAGCTTTTAATAAACAAGCCACGTTCCACTTAATCAAAAGAAGAAATTAAATTAAGTCATTTCAGTGGCAAGAAAGGATACATTTTTGAAAAGAACCATGGATTTCAGGTCACTTGCCTTAACCTTAATTTACTCATTTTGTATTATGTCCTATTTCTGTTATTTTCGTTGTAGCATCTTTCATTCAAAACAAATGATCGTACTCTTGACTATGTTTTAATGCAGATAATTGTCTTTAAAGCACTAAGCTATCCAGGTCAAGATGGTAATGGACAGTTTTGCTGGTTTATATTTTGCTTTAATTGCTTTGTTTCATCACTTCCTGTGGACACTCAGTAAGTGATGATACTTGAAACCTATAATCAATTTGGGCAAATATTCATATAGTGTCTCAAATGGGATTAATGATTCTTTTCTGTTATAGCCTCACCTTGTCATTGGCTGTGCTAATTTTATTTTTACATAAAGGGTCTCCCCTAGTGCAGCTTTAACTTTCTTAACCAGTTTTGTTGTGCACTGCTGACATCTACCACAGAGAGTAAAAGTCTGAAGGAAATGAACATTATGATTGAAATTATCCAGTAAAAAATCTATCATTGTTATTTTGTAAAAGTGATTTGAGTTTAAAGATTAATTACTGAAGTGGCAAGCTCATTTTGGGAATGAAAGTGGATTGTTTTTTTAATTGTGTGATGGATTGGTTTTTTTGTGTGTTTGTTTTTGTGGCAGATACACTCATCTCATATGTTAACCTATCCCTGCCAGGGAAATAAAAACAGACACAATGCTAAAAATGATTCTCAAAGATTACAAAGTAATATCTTTTTATTTTGACTTACTGAATTAGATCAGTGAGATAGATAAAACTTTTGACTTGCCACCTTACAGCAAGCAGGTCCTGGGTTCATAGATTTTATCTTAGTTTCTCACAATTTTGACTTGCTGTCATATTTTGTCACAGCTTGATACATTTCTCATAGTTGTAGGAGATATTTTGAGAAGTTTTATTTATTTCTTCTTTTTTTGTTGGGTCTTGTCATGAATGGGCTTCCATACTTTTCAGGTCATCTAATTGTTTTCGTTTATTTCTCTGGCTTCAAAGTGTGATCATTTGTAGAGAAAAGTTGAATACTTTTTTGCCTTAGAGAGTCTTTTCTGCACTTGCATTTTGCCACAGTAAACAGCATGATGCTAAAAATGTGGAATTTAAGATCAATGCACAGCTCTGACACAGCACAACACACAACAGGGGTTCCTGTGTTTACTCTGAGATAAAATATCAGTTTATGTTTTAATAAACCTAACTGCAAGAAAAGTTGGACCGTAGCAATATACAGTACAATAACTGGGTTGAAAAGCATAGGAATAGTTGTGTACATTTATTTCAAGAACATGGTTAACTATCCTATATTGTGCAATATTGCCTTTATTTAAGCTATGTAAAAGTTAGTAGTGATGTAGTTTTCTAATGTGCATGGGCATTCTTTTTGTCACATACATTTTACCAACGTGATGGTGAGAATTTCAAGTTAAGTAGATTAGAGGAGATTTTTGATTCTAGAGAATGCTTTTGCACTACGGCACCTCTCCCACAAGTTACATTTAGGTAAATGCAAGTAATGGTATACAACTTCAGTGTCTACAATGCATGTTTTCTGGTATAGGAAAGGTTCAAGTGAATGACTGCCAGCCATGAGATTAAAATGGTATTTGATTACTATTTTAAGTATTTAAGGAACTACACATAGAAAAAACAAATTCTCCTCATCCTTACCTTTAAGTCCCAACTGGAGCATTAAATGATATCCAGAATGCCTCAGCAATACACCACAGATTAAGACAATCAACCATCGTAATTAAAAGGTGACATCACAAATGTCAAATTTGAAGTCCTATAGTGAGCACTGCAAGTAAATGATCAGTACATTTAAAACTACTTTGTGTAGATTGCTGATAAAGTGGTATCAGTAAATAGATTAGATTTTTGTCTCACAGTCATGGTTAATCTTTTTTTTTTCTGTATCTTCCTTTCTTTTTTTTTCTTTTAATAAATTTGACTCATTTTATTTCATTTTCATTTTGACAGCTATTAGTATTATGATAGTACAACTAAATTTCTCAGGAAACCAGCTAGCACTCACATTCTTTTTTGAGTTGATTGCCTATTTTTTTATTACACCTGGTATTTTTATTTATTTAAACAGTTGTGATAACATTTTTATATGCATTTCTATAAATTCTTTTCTAGTTTGGTGTATTTAATATTGACTGCTGGTTTAAAACAAAATATGTTTGTGATTTTAAAGAAACCACTTGGTTTAACCTTGATTCTGTGTTTTTGTCAATGACCATGTATTAATTGAGTTGTGTCATGTCAGAATTGTTTAATTGTCATTGTGATTAGCACAGATGAGGTGTGTATGAGTGTGTGTATGTAGGTTTGCATAGTGGGACTGTCACCCCTTGGTGTCCTCTTAAAATGATTATTTTTGGGTACAAAATTGTTTTCAATGTTCCCTAACCCAGTTCCAGTCATCATAGGTGATGTTCAAATTTGGTTTTGTGTGGTATTTTCTTTTTTTTCTTTGCCAAAAGTTTTTCATTAAAAAGGAACTCATCAATGCAACAGTATTGATATGAATGATGTGGCAATAAGTGACTATTCTGTTTGAACATGTCTCATCCTCTCTTGTACACCATCCATTAGGGTAAAATGAAATAAAGTTTGTTGACCAAATTAGTATTGGTTTCCATTCAGCTTCTGCTTGGATGTTGTGAAACAGTTCTCTTAAATGATCATCTGCCCCGGTACCATGCAAGATACTGATCATTGAGATAGTCATTATGTTAATTCAGAAGATTTTAAGAAGTAACTTGTAAGTGCTCAGTCGTTTTGCTGAGGAGCATCGTACAGGGGACATGCCATTCGATGAACACTTTATGAATACAAAATTGTGTTATGTCTTGACAGTTTATTTGGGAATATGCACCATTAAGGCGCAGTCTCAGCTGATGTGATAAGGGCCTTATGGAGCATCATCCTTTACCACCTAATGTTGAGGCCCTATCTTTAAGTCGGCCCCTAAATCCAGTTGTAAGACCTGCATTATAAGTTTTGTGCTTATAATAATCAAATTAATCTAAAGCAAATCTGGTATTATTCTATCATGGAGGGTTTTGAAAAACGCATTTGTACATTAAATGCTCAAAAAGGAGGCTCAATCTAATTTGTAAGGTTTAAGGTTTGTCCTAACACCTCACCCATGTACTGTTCACTGCAAAGACTGTGAGGCTCACCATGCAGTTGCTCTGTCAAACCCTATATCTGCCCGTTTCCATTGAGCTGTAACTATTCATTAAAGCCACAGGTCCACGATATATGTAAGTAGTTCACAGATTTACGCAGCACAATGTCAATAAAATTTGAAAATAAAAATCGGTTTTATTTTACCGCTTTGTGCCCATTCGAAATGACGGGAAATTCCTTGCGGAACCCTTCAACGCCGGGTAACTGGCCACAGACGGACATATTTCTCCGACACACTTGTTCGCAGACGCAGGGTTTGAAATGGTAAATTTCATTGTAGAAGTTTTCAGAAGATTGTTGTTAATACACAATTAAATAAAAAGTTCGATTTGTTATTAACTATTATTGTGGTTTAATACAGTTAATCCAGCTAGGAGCCGGTTAGCTAACTATGCTAATTTAGCGTCATAAGTTGTTTATGTTTGCTATCTGGGCAACAGGCTAAGCTAGACAGCCAACATTACTGAATGGCTATAAATTACTTTGCCTGTTAAAAGTGAACGTTTTAAGGATTTCATGGTGTTTTTTTCTCCTCTTGTAAATTTTCCAGGCTGTTACCCTTCACACAGATCTAGGAGAAATCAAAATTGAATTGTTCTGTGAGCGCACACCGAGAACATGCGAGGTGAGTTACATGTTTCATTTAATGTAAACCACATGGCTACACTTCACATTACTGTCGACTGTTTTACAATACAGAAGAACGTTCAATTGTTTGCACATTCAGTGAAGTTTGTATTTAAATGCAAGAAGCCTCCATATCACCCTCGCAACATCCATATCCTTCTGGGTTTGAACTACTAATAGTTTGGTGCTGTTTGGGAGAGTTTCAGAACTCAGGAGTTAATGTCTTTAAATTATTGCACTCTGGTTAAGGTGCCTTGTGATATAATTCACCAGTGCATGCATAGAGATCCAATATTATATTTTAACTAATGTAATTTTAATTTAATTAATAAAAACCGTGTTTTAAGAGTGGCCCTGTAATTTTAAAAGGTCTAAACAAATTCTGGTGTATTTTCCTCGATGAAGTCATAGTGCATCATGGTATGTCCCTTGTGATGATGTTTTACAGAACTTCCTTGCTTTGTGTGCCAGTGGGTTCTACAATGGTTGCAACTTCCACAGAAATATTAAAGGCTTCATGGTTCAAACTGGAGATCCTACGGGTAAAAGACTGCTCTTGTGTCTGATCAATACCTAAAATGTCAGAATTCACATTCTCACTGTTTGGATTTACTGTATTACAATTCAATTCTGCAGGCACAGGCAAAGGAGGAACAAGCATATGGGGCCGCAAATTTGAAGATGAGTTCAGTGAGCACTTAAAAGTGAGTATCTGACTAGTACCTCTGACTAGTTTTTACCTAAATAGTTTTAATTCAGGGGACGATAGTTTAATATTGTAACTTTTGTGTTGGTCTTTTGTCTGATTTCAGCACAATGTGAGAGGAGTGGTCTCAATGGCTAATAATGGCCCTAACACGAATGGCTCCCAGTTTTTCTTCACATATGCCAAACAGCCTCATCTGGACATGAAGTACACAGCATTTGGAAAGTACGTAACCTGTATACCAATAAGTGACTGTATGGTTATTTGAGATCAAAATAGTGGTAGGGATGTAAAATAGAGTGATGCAGTGAAAATAGTTTGGATTCTGACATAATAGTTATTAACTGATAAAAATTTGATTTACATAATACATCATATATAACTGAAGGGAATCCACAGGCCTTTTTGTATATGCATCTGCATTACTGATGTTCATTTCAGCTCACATTTCACTTTCTTCAACATGTAGGATTATTGATGGCCTGGAAACACTGGATGAACTGGAGAAACTGCCTGTCAATGAAAAGACGTTTCGACCACTGACTGAAACCCGGATAAAGGATG
This sequence comes from Seriola aureovittata, assembly GCF_021018895.1. Classification (NCBI taxonomy): domain Eukaryota; kingdom Metazoa; phylum Chordata; class Actinopteri; order Carangiformes; family Carangidae; genus Seriola; species Seriola aureovittata. The sequence continues at coordinate 21,197,201 of NC_079368.1, forward strand.
TCACCATTCATGCTAACCCTTTTGCTGGATAGCCGACTTGGCCTTTAAAATAGCCATTACTCTGATTTTTTTTTTTCCCAACAAGCAAAGTGATACAATGTATGGTACTTTGCCAAAGTTAAAATAAGTAAATTGATGAGAAAGCCCCCAGACATCAACAATTGACAGGACACTGACAAACCCTGCGAAATGCTAAGTTGAATAAACAAGATTAAGTTTTTACACCACACTTTTCCGATAGATATGACCTAGAGTTTAGATGTCATTTTAGGTTGTTATTGTTTTGATAACCAAACACCTTAATCACTGATTTCACAATTATATGCAAAAGCCAGTGGTCTGATTTCAACAGTTTGTCGCAACATCTATGTTGACTTAATTTTAAGAAATGTTTTTTCTCCTTTAAAAGCATGTTGATATGTCACAGTCTTTTTAATGAAGAAGTGCAACTTAATTTTAACTCATTCCTTTTCATGTTTTCACAATTGACACCATAAAAGGAAAAGACCTTTGTGGATGTTTTTTTTCTTAATAGACTGTAAATAAATTGCCAATGTTTTATAATAAATAAAGCTTTTGTAACTAACATTCATGTATAGTATGATTCAAAACATTAAGTACTTGCACAAAAAAAATGCAACAGAAAAGGTTGGAAGACGCGGTCATGGAGTGTCTAATACAGGAGTTGTTATATAAACTATAAAGTGATTACCTGACTCGTCAAATTACGTCATCAGTAGTGGACGAGGCAAAGTGTCACTGGCACAAGCAAGTTCATGCAAACTGCATACAAACCCCTCAGAAATGGCCTCAGACGATGCATATAAAGTGAGTTTACAGTCTTGCATGTGGTTTACCGTTTTTTCCGTGTATTTATTTCATCATTACTTCGAGTATGAACTGAATTACAGCTCATTAATTCATGGTGAGCTACTGTGTAGACACCTGATAGACATTTGCCGTTTCTATATGTATTTTAGGTGCACTCTCTGAAGGGGAAAGTGACCCTGATAACGGGAGCCAGCTCAGGTATTGGGGCAGGTACGAGCGTCCTCTTCGCCAAACTCGGAGCTCTGCTGGCTCTCAACGGCCGCGACGTGGAAAACCTCAGTAAAATAGCCAAACAATGCACCGACTGTGGAGCTGCCGAGGTACTGACTCATGCAACGTTAACGCTTAACTTGTGTTCATCAACGTTGACACTGTGCCAAGGTTTCGTTGACTGTAGTTCTTGGTGGAGCAGGAGAAGTCTCAATATACAAATAATACAGTTTGTCGTGACACCAGCCTCCAGTTGGAGACTTTTAAATCACCAGAACCTGATATATTAAGCTGATAAACTGGGGATATAGGTCAAATGTGGCATAAATAGGCCTGCAATCAACGTCAACGAGCCCCAATGCATTGTGGGACGAGTACAAAGCATATTTTAAACCCGTATTTGTGAACAGTGAATAACAGTAAATTGGTTTATTGTCAAATTGGCCTATGCAGCATGGATGGAAAATAAATGAATACATATAGATGATATAAAATGGCAATTTGATGCTGTCATATATTTTAAAAAGATGTGTGGGTGTGCATTTACTGTGCAGCCTTTGCTTGTTCCCGGAGACCTGACTGATGAGGAAACGGTAAAGAAGTCAGTGGAGCAGACTGTCGCTCACTTCGGCCGGCTGGACGTCCTGGTTAACAGCGCAGGTATCCTGGCCATGGGCAGCATCGAGACGACAAACCTGGCCCAGTATGACAAGGTCATGAATATCAATGTGAGGTAGGACATCATAACATCATGGAGACACATTAGTGCTGAGTGTACAGTGGCAGGGATGTGTCGGATGATAATTAAGCAACGTTTGCCGTTTTGTATCCGTAGGATTTGTGTATATTGTTGACTGAATCTAGATATGACTACTTTCCTTTTGAAGTGGAAGTTTTTAGTAGATATAATTGCATTTATCACAGAGTTATATTCAGTTGTGCTGTAAACAAAGCAGAGCATTCAAAGCAAATTCCAGTTTAGGAGTAAAAAAAGCGTGTTGAGCCCACCTGCAGATCTTCTATAGAGCACATCAGGCCAAGCTGTCATAAATCCTAAGGAACGTCAGAACAGTGGCACCATTCACCAGCTACATGATCTAAATAGAACAGTATCAATGTGGGTGTAGTTGTGATATTGCTGCTATTGTACTTGTGAAGATCCATCACAGATCTTAGGATGTAATTGTCACTTACAGTCTCAAGAGATATATAGTACACAGCATAAATGAGTACACCCCCTCTGAACATAATGGCATTTTTTTTCCTAAATGATCAACATTCCAATTCATAAGGTGAATATATATATATATATATATATATATATATATATATATAAAAAAAAATAGAAAGATATGTCATCCATTTCTAATAAATAAATAAATAAATAAATAAGGCAGCTTTGCTTAAATGTAGGGTTGCAAAGAGGAGTACACCCTTGTATTATTTTAGAGCTTAGTATGTCCTCCCTTACTTGTAAGAACTGCACCGACCCTTCTTGGTGTCGAGTGTACAAGTTCACAGCATATTGTCCTGTCTATCCCGTTCCACTCCTGGAGGATGCCTTTATGTTTGAGGGGGGAGTGCTGCTCCACTTGTCTCCTCAAAATTCCCCACAGTGGTTCAGTAGGGTTGAGGTCTGGTGACATTTGGCTACTGCAGCACTTTCACCTTGTTCTTCCTCAAGAATGCATCAGTGGCCTTGGAAGAAGGTTTAGGGGCATCGTCATGTTGGAAAAAGTGCCCATCGAGCGCGGAGAGAGGGTCGCATCTTCTCTTTCAGGATTTTGCAGTAAATCTGTGAATTCATGATGCCATCAATGAAGTACAACTCCCCAACACCTTCAGCACTCACATATCCCCCATATAAGAACTTTACCACCGCCATACTTCACTGTTGGAACCATGCACTTCTCTCTGTACTCCTCCCCTTTTGCGAGGCCATACATTTCGGATGCCATCACATCCCAAAAGATTGACTTTGGTCTCATCAGACCAGAGTATAGATTCCCAAAAGTCTCCACCTTTGTCAATATGGGCCTTGGCAAAGGCTAAACAGGCTTTCTTGTACTTTGGCTTCAGCAGTGGCTTCCTGCGTGCATGACGGTCTGGCACTTTTGTGTGGGGTGCGTCTTACTGTGTGAGATGAAAGTAACGTTCACAGTCATTTAGCTTACCATAGCTTTTGCCAGGTCTGAGGCACTTGCTTGCCGATTCTCTTGCACTTTTCTCAACAAAACTCGCTCATCCTGAGGTGAAAGCTTACAATGACAGCCAGGACGTTTCCATCCTTTTTGAATTTCTGTATCACTTTTGCAACTGTGTTCTGACTTAATAACAATAATTTGTTAATCCTCTTGAACCCTAACCCTTTTCTGTGCAATGAAATAATTCTGTTTCTCAAGTCTCCAGACAATTCTCTCATGTGGTGCCATTGTTGTCGGCATTAAGTCTGAGAGCAATTCAGTGGGTTAGGTGCTGCTTTAATTGTCAACTAGTTACACCTGTTTGAGTGGGTTGATTCAGCAGACTCACCTGCTGAGTCTGGTGCCCTTAACAAGCACCATAAAACATCCTATTAAGTTTTATTTTGTAACTTTCAGGAGGGTGTACTAATTTTTGCAACATATATCATTGGTAACTGATGTATTGAATTATGCACTACTGTAGGAAGTATGTTCCTTAACCTTTGTTTCATATTCCAGATCTGTGTACCATCTGACTCAACTTTGTGTGCCCCACTTGATCAAGACCAAAGGCTGTGTCGTCAATGTGTCCAGTGTCAATGGACAGAGATCAGTAAGTTTTATGCAGCTGGACAACAGTTTCCAACAGGACCGTCCACATCTTTATTTATCATGAAGCATCTTTGAGAACTGTGATTTTCCTCTCTGTAGTTCCCCGGTGTGCTGGCCTATTGCATGTCCAAGTCTGCCATTGACCAGTTCACACGCTGTATAGCACTTGGTGAGTTGGGCCATTTTCGCCTTGTTTGTTCGGCATTGTAAAAGTTCACAGTGACACATGAGCACAGGTGACCACGTGACTGCTTTTAATTTCAGAGCTGGCAGAAAAGCAAGTCAGAGTGAACTCAGTCTGGTACGTGCAATGATCGTTTTAAGTTCACTTTCAGATTCTTGCCTATTCTCATTTTATTTCACATGCCATTTCTTATGCAGATTGTCTGAAATTGAATTTAAAATTTAGCATTTCTGTTTTACTGGATTTTACATTTGTGCTTTTATCTCCTCAGCCCGGGTGTGATCATCACAGATGTCCACAAGAGAGCAGGACTGGATGAGGAGCAGTACGCTCAGGTAACACATCATGACATGACATTACTGCATCTTGCCCATTCAACTTAATTATACTGTCCTAATTATACTGTGAAGTCATCCAAAACTTAGCCCTGATGTTATGTTGCGAGCAAATAAATGTGAACATACCAAAGAATTAAACTTTTATCTGCAGAAAATGATAAAAACGAATTATATGTATCCCCCATCCTTGTGTCGTCTTTTTCACCACCAGTTCCTTGCAAAGTGTAAGACGACCCACGCCCTCGGTCGACCAGGTGAGGTGGAGGAAGTGGCCCACAGCATCGCCTTCCTGGCATCCGACGCTGCCAGCTTCATTACTGGAGTCAACCTACCTATTGATGGAGGTCGCCATGCCATGTGCCCAAGATAAGACCGTGTATTTTAATATACAGCAGTCTGTTAATATAGTGCTTTCAAACTCTATAAAGTCTGTCCGTGTTTTTGTGCAGTCGACTGAATTGCCCTATTTCCACAAAACTTAGACAGAGGAGAAAAGTTTTGTAGAAAAAAGAAAACATTGCTTCAAGGACACAATTTTTCTCCATGTTGTTTACAATGGTAGTAACTGTCAGGACTTGACGGTTTCCAGGTGTGAAATGAAGAGAAGGAAGCTAAAATGGCACTGTCACAAGTAGGCAGTTTAAATGCATTTTATTATCTCGCTTTGCTATGAAGTTTTCTTTGATGAATAAACAAAACAAATTGAAAGCTGCTTATCAACAAAGGTTTCACACATTTATTGAATTACCTGTTAAGTCATTAGACTTCATTCACACAGCATAAAATGTCTGTACAGACCAAACACTGCAAGCTCATGTACTGTGGTAGTTTAATGTTCTGTATTGTAAGAAATCCTCTGAGTTTATAGATTGGTGGGACCAACCATTATCGCTGCACAATTTAGTGACAAATGCATAAACAGTAAATAAAAAGGCTGGTAATGTCCTGATTGTCCAGGACAGTTTAATTATAAAACCTCATACAGACTGTAGATTCGTTAAAGCTCCAAATGACCAAAAATGTGCTAAAACATGACTTTGATGCCTGGTTTTGAACTGGAAAGCTAATCAGAATTTAAATAATATTTAAATAGAATCCACCGTTGATAATAAAAGTTGCATAATTATACATTTTAACAAATAAAAAAACTTAACTTATAGTGTCAGACTCGTACAAAGAATATTGAAAATGTTAAAATACTACCTTGAAAATATAATTTAATGAATTTGGCCTGCGTGTTTACAATCTTCCCTTTTTTCGTAAAGCACAGACGTCGCTTTGCCGAGTGCTGACGAGAGTTTATCAACTGTTGTGTCAACTGTTGCAGCACCAGGTGTCACCTCTGTGTCATCCCAGATTAGATCAGGTTACGAATTGTTTGCTGTGAGATGAGAGGTGCAGTACGAGGTAGCATCTGGACACACTTTTTTCTCGGTTCACACTATGGAAACCTTGGCTCCACCTTAACATGGAAAGTACCACACAGCAGTTGTTTGTGTGAAGATATCTGTAGAAATGTGGGGTCCCTCAGCACTGGACAGTTAGAGGCTCAAGAAGACTTACCTGGCGGCAGCATGCCTGTGTGTCTGAGGCACACTATATACCTGAATGAGTGATATGATGTTGATACTGTATATGCCTAAAGGCTGTGGAACAATAACTATTGCACTTTATATTACAATATACAGTACATATACATGTATAAATAATACTTTAACATTAAAATAGGAATTATTGCATTTGCAGGTGTAACTGTTCCATATTTCTGTACAGATCTCTTGAAAAACTTTTTAGGTTCTTGCAAAATCGGGTATCAGACCGTGAAGAAAATATGATACAACATGGTCCGAGAGATGACAGAAATGAGACGTTGATATTACTTCCAAAAGGGGCGTTCAGATCTTGTATCACACAAACAAGTCTCTGAAAAAGGAGCTTATTATTGTTTTCCATAGGCTGATTAGTGCCAGAAGTCTTATCTCTGCATTTCCAATGGGCCGTCTTTCTCTGGTGCCCCCTCCGGTTTCTGCAGTCCAAGCATATTTTGTAGAGAGAAAATTGGGGGGGGTCCTGAAGGACCAGTCTCCCCCATCCACCTTCCCCCAATGCAGTCACTCCTTTAAGGAGTATTCCTGGCCCCCTCCACAGGGCCCTATAAGAAGCACACGGGTCCCACCTCGAGGTGAAAGCGTGCGCCAGGTGCTGTTGTTGGTAGGTTGTACACATCCACTATGGGGAGTAAGTTCGGGTCCTGGGACTGGAAGATGAAGTGGGTCTGATGCCATCGGCCATCTTTGATCTGAAAGTGAAGGGTGCATTATGTCACATGTTGTGATGATGAGGAAGACAAAATGTCAAAGAGTCAGTTCTCTCACTTTGCTCAAGTGGCATCTATCTGTAAAGATAGTTCTGATCTTTGGGGCAGTTTTTCTGCCGCCACCCCAGTGCAATAGAGGTGAATGGAATTTTAATTGTGCTGCACAAAGCATTGAAAATTTACACTTAATTTAACAGCAACCTGCCATTCCACAAATGATGCCCCAGTTATTCTTGATAATCCAAAGACTTCAGTGGGAAAAATTTTCAACAAAAAAAACAGTCTCTCAAAAAAATCATTAGCAATGAGGTCTGTGGCTGATGGCTGATGCTACTGACTTTTTACTGCTCTGACAACCTCAAACAAAATTCAACTCACCTCCACCGTATGTGGTTGGGGGCAGAATCTGTACAAATCAAACCTGAACTATCTGCATGGCTAGCCACCACAAGAGGTAAGTGAGGAAACATGTTTTGTTTTGGGTTTTGTGGAGCTAGGACTAGGAGGCAATTAGCTTATCTTTGCATAAAGACTGGAAGCAGAAAAAATGTAGCAGCTAGCCAGAATCACTCCAAAATCAGTCTACCAGCAAACTCTTATTTAATCAGTGCATTACTGTTTATGTCATAATAGTAGCCGTGCATACCCAGCAGTCATCCCTGTGTATGATCGGCTCCAGGAGGTCTCCTGCTCGGATCATCTCGCCGTTCCAGGCCTTGAAGCTCACAGCGCTGGGTGAAGGCTGTAGGGAGGGTCCTGCTGCCCACACAGGTGTGTTGAGACAGTGAATGGTGATGTGCTGCACGGCCTCAGTGCTCAAAAGGTGGATGAAGTTCATCTGGATACGACCCACTCCTGTCTCCAACTGGAAGGCAAGTGGATTTTTGTTACTTTTAATTTGGACATATTTGTAGCATGAATGTGAGGTTTATTATTTATGGTCAAAATCTGGAAGATGTAACACTGACCAAGATACTTAAGTCTACTTGGTTCCTATTTCACCAGTTTGTTAGAAAATGACTACCACAATATGACTCCATATAGAGCTTACTTTAGATACATTAGATTAGATACATTTGTGTAGACTAAAAAATGTGTTTCTCAAATAATCCTAACATAGAAAATAGTCTCATCTTAATGACAGATTGTTCACAAACATGCCTGATGTACTGGACTTACTGTGCGGGTCTCTGTAATAGAAGAACTTAAGCACAATCAATTTGGGAATTGATAACAGGCTGCAATTCTGATATAAATTAGACCGAGTTACATCTGGATCACAGATTGTGCCTTTAAGTATGATTGCCTGTCCCCATTATTTTATTTACAGTTAATCCAGGAATTGAGTCTGGCCGTGATGTATTGCTGCATTGTAGGGTTGAAATATAAATCCAAAACAAAGGAATGAAAGGATGAAGGACATTTTAAGATTCTTGAGCTTTACTTGCCAGCTGAGTGCGCCTTTGACGATGACTTGGCCAAGTCTAAAGAGTAAATGGGACGGCTTAAGATTCACTGCATGAATTATCCATCCAAATAGTGCTAGTGTTTATTCTATAGAGGCAGAAGATGAACAGCTGTGCTCCTTTATTTATCACATGAATGGCATACACACACACACACACAAACAGCCCATCTTAAACTCTAAACCTCTCTACTTCTTGAGAAATTCTGTCTTAAGACAACATGAAGAAAACATTCTCCACAAGGACACGATCATTCATCGATTTGATATTCATCCACTGTCTGCACAGTGTTCTCCAGAAGTGATCTTGTCTCTATCTAGGTGATGTGTGTTTAAATTCTATAGGGCGTATGTCTCACTGAAGCAAATGACTAAATATAGAAGCGATCCTCACCTTGGACACCGTAATAGGTTTCAGGCACGTTTGTCCTCCAGCAGTGAAGTTACATGTCACCTCAATAGTGTCGGTGGAGCAGCCGAGGTTCGGGTCGATCCAGTAAGTGCCTTTCAAAGAGGAGCAGCAGAGGAGGGAACGGCACTTATCAATCAAAACACTGTGAAATTGTGCAGAGAAACGATGGAACAGTTTAAACGTCTCCTCACCATCGTACATCCTGTGTTCACAGTTGTAAAGGTCTCGGCAGATTCTGGCAGGATTGTCACGGGTTCCCAGAGGGTTCTTTAAACTCTGGATCAGAGTGCTGAGATGCTGCAGGGTCTTGAAAATCTCTGTGCCCTGGTCTAACATGGGCAGGTCCATGCTCTGATAATTCTGCTTTGGACATAATTAAAAAAAAAAAAAAAAAAAAGTCATGATATTTATCATACTATTATCCTGTTCTACAAAAAAAAAAAAAAAAAAAAAAGGTTTTACCAACTCACTCTAATATTTCATGAATCTGTAATGGCACAAACATTCTCTGACACACCACAGAACCAACCAAGAATCAACAGTGACTCTTTGCAATGAGCATTGTTTCCCTCCAAACTGACCTCTTGCCTCAGTGCAGCATGGGAATCAATGATGACTTGAAAGGCAGCGCCAAGAGCCTCATTTCTCTAACAAAGAAGACAGTGAGACAATGAGTTAACCACAACCGTGATCATTTGTACTGCTCTGTTTGTACTACAACATGTCTTCATTCCCCTAAACGCCCACAACTAACAATAGAGAAAAACATACTTACAAGTGAAAGGGCAGAACTGTGACGACCCTAGAGACAAACGGGAGAAACCAGTATTATAATGGGCATTTTTGTATCAACAGCAACTCGATGTATTTGTGTTCATGGAGTAATTCTACAAATCCTGATCTACACTGTCAGTGGTAGATTATTCATATATGCAACAAAATTATTATGAATGCACAGGAAATGAGGCATAAACAAAAAGGAAATAAAGCATTTCAGACGCAGTGAAATGGAGCCGATGGCAAACAGCTGTTTGAATTAGACCACAGTGGAAAATAAGCCGTTCTATAACTAGTTCGATTTTCTTATAAATAACACACTTGATGTGCTCACAGTCTAACCAGAGTGCAGACGTACATTTGAGTTTTTCCTCTTCAAATGATTTTCTAGCAGACTGCTACAGCCACAGCTCATTTTGCATGTTTCATTTTAAATTGAACAGTGGGATATGAATTATGAAAAACAGTTATGTTCCCATTACAGGTGTCATCAGATCCAATAAAAGAGACTAGGCATCACTAGTGTTCACAGTTCACAAGACCCATTTAATCCAAGATATTCTTTTCTTGGTTTAGTGGCAGGATCTAGTGGAACGATCTGACCTGCGCCTAAATACAGTTACTTAACACTACCGTCTACATATTGTCTTTTACATTTGTACATTTTGATGCTTATGAAGACGCAGAGTCGAAAAACTTGTCTGTCTGCACTATTAAAGACAGAAAATCAATTACTGTCCCGTCTCTCCCTCTGTAATATACTGTCCTTGATCTGGAAAGCAGCTAATTCAGCTTCAGACGTTCAAAGAGCGTCTTTTCACAAAGAAAAACTTTCATTGGAGATTTCTTTTACTTGTTAAAAGCAAAACACTCAATCACAATTCATTGTTTTTGATCTAAAAAAAAAAAAGAAAAAAAAGAGGAACTTACTGGTAGTCCTGGTGGTCCACGAGGACCAGGAGATCCCTGGAAAAAAATCACATGACCACATTAGGCTTCACCTTATTTCTAACTTGGACTTTACAAAAGATGATGCAGAAGTTAATTCATTAATTCTTATCATGCATGAGTAGACCACAGGCCGGAGCAGAGAACAATGATTAAGCTATAAGAGTTGAATAATTACTCACCCTTGGTCCTTGCAAACCCTGATTGAAATAAAAGAAAAAGAAATCAATATTCCAACAATATTAGAATGAGCAGACCAGATATTACACTATCATGTACAGTACAATGCCATCTTTGTTCTACTAATTCAATTCTTTATCTACCTACTGTCGTATTGCTATTGAGTTGCCCTCTCGCTTCTTTGCAAGCCTACACTCTGAAATCTTATTCTCACACAGCAAATCCTATTTTCACACAGGAAACCTATACATGAGTGTTGGCGTTTTCAAAGTGCGCTTGTGAATTGTGCCTGTGTATGAGCACTCAACAAACCTCTTGAAAAAGCTTGAGATGAGCATGCAGCCAACATTTATCACCCTGACAGGAATTCCACAGCAGCTAAGTGTTACTGTGAATGTAACAACAAACAGTGGAGTACAATAGGAAATGAAAAGTGCTGAGGGCAAAGTGGGCCGAGTGGCGTGCTGTCTCCATACTAAGTATCCTATTCTGTGCCCACAGTACAGACAGAAAAGATTCATCAAAACAGCGCCACGCACCGTCTCCCCCCGACTTCCTTTGTCACCCTGGGGTCCCTGATGGAGAGAAAGGAGACAGAGGATCACTCCATCACTGCCAGAAAGCAGAGAGAAGTCACATAAAGCTTGGCAGATAGGATGAGATATGAGATACATACAGGATGACCGCTGGGGCCAATGATGCCAACGGGGCCCAAAGCTCCCTCCGTACCCTGGGAAGCAGAGGCATGTTAGTGACTGAAGACACGTATGATGGAGCATCTGACGAAGCAGTGCTTATTTTTCACGGCAAGTGTGCGGTTTTTGAGAGCTGAGCACCCTGGCATTGGCTGAAGTACTCCACTGAGTTACCAAAGTACTATTAATCTTCATCGTACCATCAAACCACGTGGTCCTCTCGGCCCCTGTATCCCTGCTGGGCCAGTATCTCCAGGTGGTCCCTAGAAACACACAAACAATTGTTTTGTATGACTGGATGAGGTGAGTCAGAGGTTAAACCAGTATTAAGTAATCAATGACCTTTGTTGACCTCTGTTGGCAACAGGTAGGATTTAATACACTGACAAATTTCTCTGCGGTTTGCAAATGGCAACAAACATTGTTAAATGCTTTAGTAGTTGAAATATCTTAAGCTACAGTTCCTCTAACTAGGTGGTGAAATTAAGAAAATACACTGTGCCCCCAGTCCCATACCCACACATTAACTCCATATACTGTTACAGTATGCTATTAGTACACTGAATCTCAAAGCCAATCCTAGATGACATTGGGTGGGGGGGCAGGGTACACCCTGGACAGGTTGCCAGTCTATCACAGGGTTAACATATAGAGACAAACAACCATTCACACACACCTACAGGCAATTTAGAGTTGCCAATTAACCTAACCTGCATGTCTTGGGACTGTGGGAGGAAGCCGGATCTACCGGAGGAAACCCGCGCAGGCATGAGAATGTACTCCACACAGAAAAGCTGAGAGGTTCAAACTCAGAACCTGCTGTAATACTCCTGTATTAAGGCTTAAAAAGAGGTGCATTTGGGTCAGTATTTGCTTCACTGCCACCCAGGTTCCCATGCGCTTTGAGACCCAAACATAAGCTTCAAAATGCCGATTCAGAAACGTGTAGGTGTGCCACAGATGTTTTTCTATGGTCTACGGTTCCTATATACGTCTTATATATACAAAACAGCTCTGTTCATTATAGAAACAAATGTTCTGGCCTGGTAAGGCCAAGATGTAATATTTTCATACACCGCTTTCAACTGCTTATCCAACTGCTTAACAGCACATATGTTACCAGTTTTGATCATAACCAAATATAGCTGTAAAAATAAAGGGCTGGCAGCTGTGTTTTTGTTACATTTCTGCCATAATAGTACCATAATAAAAAAACAGCTTATGTTTCATTAATGTAGTAATTCTGAGGAAGTGGAAAACCTTTGTAAGAAACAAGTGTAAACAGCTTAATCTCTCCTCTTATTTAGAATAAGGTCAATACTGTTGCCATTACAGCCATTACGAATCACTCCAACAGGATGTTAAAGCAGTTTGTTACAGAGCCTTTACTTTTGCAACTTCATCTGATTTTACTGACTTTAATTATCCTTACTCATTGCTCCTGAGTTAGAACAACTGTTATAAACTCTACTAAACACTAACACAAAGCTCATCTGCTTCACGCTCCTGTTCAACTCCCACAGTGGGAAAATATCCAACGCCTCTCTCAGGGTTTTAAATGAAACTCTTGTAAAGCCTGCTCTGTTTCTTCAGCTGGCAATAATCTATAGTGCAGTAAGTAAAGCAGACTTATGGTGTAGCAGATGTTATCCTGGGGCATGTTACAGTAATACCTAACAGCTTTCATAGCAATTATTACTGAAGATAATGTAATGTACCTCAAGACAATTTTAGGCGTTTAAACTTCACAAAAGTGACTTTTTGGATCATTCTAAAGTCTTAGCGCCATATGATAGCTCTGACCAAAAGGGTAAGAACTTAGTTCAGACTGGAAAATTAAACTTTATAGGTCTGACTGACCCAAGGTCATCATTTCAGTTGTGAGTAGAGCTTGGTGGGAGCATACCTTTGGCCCAAACAGACCCGACACCCCTGGAAATCCTTGTCCACCAGTATCCCCCTGATACACAAAGAGAAAGAAAAGTGTGGTCATCTTCTTCACAGCACACTGTCACATAAAAGAACTGCAGTTAGTTATTTTTTTGGCAAGTCGGTGCTCACTGGTTGCCCTTTAGTTCCCTGGTCTCCTTGTTTTCCTGGCAATCCCATCCCACCAATAGAGCCTCTTTTTCCTGATGGACCGGTTTGGCCTGGAAGACCCCTCTCACCCTGGAGAAAACACACAAACATAAACACACATAAAAACAAGCACATCCTCCTCACATCCCACCCGACAACCTCTGCATCAGACACAGCTGTAGAAGCCACGATGCAGCAACAAGCTCATGATCGTTCACTGGTTTCCCACCAATGGACACAGCTAACTGCATTTAGTGGGGCCCCTGACCAATTAGGAAGCACCGCCAAGAACTGAACCTGGACATGAGCAGCGCTCGGCTGGTGCCTTTCCCCCTACATCACCCTGGTGCCCCCCAATATACTTTTTAAAGTTTCATTATCACAGGAAGCAGAGGAACCAAACTACAGTTTACCTCATAACAAACTGTCCAGCTTCAATAAATGTCTGCATGTTAATCACCAATACAAGGCCAAATCATAACTTTATGCCCAAACCACAGGCAGTGAGGTCAAAATTGCCTAATACCACAGGTCCAATAAATAAAGCCTCTCTGTGTTTGTCACAGTCATGCATATGTAAATTTTATGTAACATTGGCAGGGCCATGCAAATCGATACTCTGCCAACTCATTAATATTTTGCAACAGTAATTTCCTGAAATTATTGCAGTGAATATGAGGTCTTTTGAGAGAAGTCTTTGTGCAGACTTTGGCCTTTGAGATCAGAAAATGCTCCAAATATAAAGGCAGCTTTATAGTGTCGAGGGAAGCGGCCCTGACATATGAAAGCTGAGTTGGCAGTTTGCATTTGATACTGGCAATAAATTTGCCTGCATTGTAATCTATAAAATATGCTTTAAAATCAAGTTCTTTGTGAATACGATCAAAACTTTTTTAGCACAAGCAATTAAAGTGGTGCAAATCGTTCTTACCTTCTGTCCAAAGTAGCCTTGACTTCCAGGAAGCCCTGTCACACCCGTTTTACCCTGCTGCCCAGGTTTTCCGGGGAACCCCACCTCTCCGTCTTCTCCTTGCTCCCCCTAAAGACAAAATAGTGATCATGATCAGAGCGAATATTAATTTAATTTAGCAACAAATAAGCAAACTGCACTGTCCGCACCTTGACTCCTTTACTCCCATCTTTACCAAGAAGTCCATCCATTCCATGCGGCCCCTCAAGTCCCTCCCTGCCCACAACCCCCCGTGGGCCAGGAGGACCCTCTGGACCCTTATGAAAGACAATGAGTGACATTAATATGAAAGCTTGAATTGATTTTAAATAGTAACATGTAGTTTGACTGTGAGTTCAAGTCAAATCAAATTTTATTTATATAGCCCAATATCACAAATTTGCCTCAAGGGTCTTAACAATCAGTTATGTCTGATTATAATTTAGACAAAAGAAAAGCATCAAACTCACTGGTGGTCCTTTGGTCCCAGATGTTCCTGTTGCCCCCGATTTTCCTTTCTGACCCTGGAGCATAAAGAATTCATGTTGCACAGTTGTGACATGGTTGCATGACTGACAATACAGTCGATTAATGCTTCAGTTTTCTCATACAACAAAATCATGCCTCTATTATTTATGTCCTTACTTGATCACCTTTGGATCCTTTCAGCCCTGGTCGTCCCTTTGGCCCAAGATGTCCCTAAAATGATCATTACTGTTTGATTTGAATTACACTGATTGAGTTTGCGCAGTCTGACACAGTGTCGATGTATTTTACATTTCAAGAGGAATACATGGGATACTTACAGGAAGCCCTGAGGCACCAGCTTCACCTCTCTTTCCATCAAAACCCATTTGACCCTGGAAAATGTAAATTTCTGCAGTTCAATGTATAGAACATAACTTAACCCTGATCGACACTATTCTTGAAGACAAAAGCAAACAACGTATCAGTTTTTTTTTTTTATTTCACTCACAATGTGTCCGGGGTCACCTGGCTCTCCTCTCTCTCCTCTGTCTCCAGGAGGACCCTGGATTCATGTAGAAACAAATTAATTAAAGAATCCCGAACACCACAAACAAACAATACCGAAAAAAAAAAAAAAAAAAAATGGTACATGTAAGAAACTCACTCTGTCACCTTGGGGACCAGGAGGACCTTCAGCCTTGCTGTCATCTCCCTGTTCACCCTAAACAAGCAGTGCAGAAATAGACAAACAACCGCAATCAATAGCATTTCCCTAAAACCCAATGGTCTGTGCAAAATCAATGCAGCGCTTGTTTGAAAGTGTATAACAATGGAAACACATTGCCTGCTCTCTTTACATGAATGGCAAATCATTACATTCGCTATTATCCACAATGATCCCATTTCACATAAATGGTGCCAATGTCTGTTCCAGGGTCTTTATGGAATTCATTAACCAATAACCACAGGTGTGTGTATGATTTTAATAGTCATGTGTTGTGCGTATGTCAAATTAAATAAATAAAAGAGGAGCGCAGCAGGCATCGGAAAGTAGGGGGATAATTGGTGATGCCCAGGGGCCGAACAAAAGTGACACTTACATGGATAAAAAGCAATATATTGTAGCATTAGAGCTTTTAACATAACTGTGATTGGGATAAGTATTTATCTGCAGCATGCTTTAGTGCCAGTGTTACCTGGCTCTCTCAATTGAGAATCATAAATTTTGCAATGACCCGTGTGATAGCATGATATTGATTTTAATTATAGAGCAAGCACAACCATTATTTCGAGGATATTGGCAAAGAGAAAATAACAGATATCCACATCCACATGGCTCCTGCCCAGGGACAAAAAAAACTGCAAATTAGCTTCTCACTAAACTCTGGTACAGTATGCTCTATTGTGTGCTGCTCCTGTCAAATAAACACAAATTATGGAGCTAATATCCCCTAAAATCATGAGCAGAAGAGTCCTGGTGCTTGGTAAATTATATACATTTGACAGAACTTAGATAATTGGATGTGTCCTGGTTCAAATCATCGATCACATTAGGGACGAGTAGAGTAATATACGACAGACAGAAAAGGCACTAATTAGGGACACAACTAAAGTCCTGATGCATTAATTAAACTGACCATGCACTCAAAGACAATGTGCTGCATGATGGTTTTACCTTGTTAAATAACGCAACCATATCAGGCCCCCCAGAGCTCATCAGACACGATTAAAGTTCAGATAGCTATTAGGAACAGCAAATAATTTATATAAACAGAATGTACCTTTTCACCTTTTGGCCCAGGAGGTCCCAGTGGGCCCTGTGGTCCCATGTGACCCTATGACAAGACAAAGAGTTTGTGATTGCATCTCATTTCAGGGCTGTAACCTCACAGCCGTCCGCTCAGCTGTTACTTTAACACATGGAATCAAGCTACAGACAGAGGAGGACAAAACTTCTGAAACAGTATCATCAATCATCACTTCATCTTCTGGTGCTGTAAAGAACGCAATTTTGTGATTCATCTGTCAAGACAATTTGATTCTGCTTTAGTTTTAAGTCTGCAATAATCAGTTTCTCACCTCCATCTTACCCTGAATTTATTATGTGTATACACAGGTTCAGACCAGCAACGTTGCTGTTTTTATCTCCTTTGTACACGAAATAAGAGAAAGCTTGTCAAACGCCGATCCAAACCAAAGATTCTCTGTCATTCCCATATTTTAACTGGCAAATATGAAGCACCTTCTTCATTGGTACGGATAAATAGAAGGGAGGTACATATTTTTAGTGTGGTTTATACATTTAAAATAGCAAAGAATCAAGAGAAATCACAGTTAAATAATAGGCTGAAGACTCTGACAGAGCAGTGCTTTCACCTGCACTACATAAAAAATAACATTAACCAAAACAACACAAAGGGTTGTTGACACATCCAAGTGTTAGAGAGGAGGATTCCCCCAACTGTGAAATGAAGAGGAAGCACAAAACACCAGCCTGCGATTAATCAACAAGCAAAGTGTCTCACAAATCATCAGTGTCATTCACATATTTGGTATGAAATGTAAACCTGGATGAGATACATTTCTAAAAACTGTCCAGGCTTTTTAAAACACACATTGGTTAGAGGAAAAAGATGTAAGTAATATCAAGACAAAGGGGCCCCACGCTCAAAAAAAGAAGATTTACTGAATGCATTGCACATTTCGACATTACTTCATCATTAGGTAAGCGCCTGCCAACGACGTACCCTCCTTGCTTTCGCCCTTTGACACACACATCCGATATTATGTCATGCAAACTACTACTATGAAGCCAAACCATAAAAATAAAAGTTCTTCTTTCCATAGAATATATTATATAGAAACAGGGAAAGAAGGATTCCTTTATTTTAGAGGTTTAAGAAGGTTGTCACAGTTTTTAACCTTTCTAAACTGACTGCAGTGTAGAGTTTTTGAAGTGCACTCACTTTCATAACATCCTGCAACGGAGTGTATTATCCCATCACTGTTTATGTAGAAGTGCTTACCTCGTAACCTGATATGCCTGGATTTCCTTGTTGGCCCATTCTCCCTGGAGCACCCTGGGGAAATATGTATATTTAGCCCACATCCACCAACAACCAATTAAGTCCCTCAATCTATCTCTAAAGAACTCACCACTGGCCCGATGGTTCCTCTCGTGCCCTTCTGTCCCACAAATCCCATTTCTCCCCGCTCACCGATTGGCCCGGTCTCTCCCAGGTGACCTTGGTGACCTTTGCTCCCCTGGAGAGAAACCATCAATGAGCAGGTATGCAGCGAGTGTGCAAATGTCCCTGAACTGCTGTGTGGGTTGTTTGACAATTCAAACATTTAATACTGAAAGTCTACTTGACAAGCACCTCCACCTGACCTCACTGTTTACTACTACAGCAGAGAACTATTCAACTCTTTGTGCGAGAGAACAAATTGACAAGCATCCAAAAGCGAATGCTGCATTTCATCCCTGAGCAGGTGAACTGACAAACCTTTTCTCCTCGTTTTCCTCTTTCACCAATTTTGCCAGGCTTCCCCTCCTGACCCTTGTAGAGAAAATTGAACAGGGTTGTAAGTTGACAAAAACATCTGTCTTTTCATGGGAATTGAATGAAAATCGGAGCTGGCTGCTGAAACACTCACCCGTACACCCAGCAGTCCAGGAGGCCCGGGAGGTCCTTCGTTTCCTTTCAGGCCGATTTCACCCCTGTCTCCTTTAGCGCCCTCTGGACCAGCATCCCCCTTTTCACCCTGAGAAGAGCGTTACAAGTCTTATAAAGAACATGATCACAATCTGACTTACAATATACTGGTTTATTTAGATGTAATCACAGGCAATAACAGCCAGGATTTTGGCCTGTTTGAATACCTAAATAAAATATTCAGACTGAAAGAAAATGATCATTTTCACAAGGCAAGCGTAAATAATAAATACATGAAAGATCTGTCTGTAGTTACAGGTTTTCATATGATACTCCACATCATCACCTGACAAAATGTCAGCAGAAAGACTACTGCAGAACCTGGGGGGTCCACAACAACAAGAGCCTGGTCGCCCATATCTTTGAGTTTTGCCAGAAGAACAGTCACTTCCACCTGATCTGCAGAATAGTGCCTGTCAAGCTCTGGGTTAAGAGTCTACAGATCTGAGCAAGAGCGTGATTTTGAAGAGCGTGTCAGGTTATAAATAAAATCTTTCATTCTATCCAGTATTCACAGGCCACCGATGACACGAAGCCAGGACAGGAGAGATGTGAGCTCTGCAGCTGGCTCGACATGAAAGTCTTGCTGCAGCGCTCTGAGCTAGCGGCGGTTTCTGCAGTGACAGCTCAGGCATGTAAACAGAGAGTTACAGTAGTTTAGCCAGAATGACACAAAAGCATGACTAATTTATTGGTGAGACACAACAGGCTGTAATTTGGAGATATTTCGAAAGATGGAAAAAAAAAAAAAGAAAGAAAGAAGAATGTCACAGTGATTTGACGTGTTCAAGGTGCATGTGCTCCCAATCGTCACCACAAAGTGAGCAGAGGCTCAGCTGCAGTTTTGATGCTAAACTAACAGAGCATGAATGCTGCAATTTTACTGAAAGAAACTATTGGCTGTCTGCTGTTGGCCACCTGCTTAATAATTTAAAAAACAGTTATAGCAAGGCCTGGCTGAATAAGAGAATGAGAAACACCATAGGAAAAGAGAGGCAGTGAGCCTATCTTGTAGATCTAGTAGAGAGAGAACAGCACTCTTATCTGCACAGGTTAAAATATCACTTGAGACCTTAAACACAAGAGGGTGTGTTGTTTGGACATTTTCCTGTTTCATAATGCTGTCATACCCCTCTCTCCCAGCATTCCCCATATCAACTGACTGAAATATACAAAAAGACATTCATTTCAAAGGCATGTGTACAGATGATATTTCTTATAGCTTCACCTACTTGGTAAGCAGATCAACAGCCCCAGTCTTAGTTTTGTTGTTTTTTTTCCAAATAGAGGATCATGTTTCACTCTAACTGTGTGGTGCTTTATTTAAATATAAATATTGGTTCTCTCAAGAGCAGCTGATATTGCAGATATACAAAAGCCCATGGCTCTTTGGCAAACACTGAATATTCTCACAACCTAGAAACAAGAATTACATGTATAACTTAAAGAATGGAGCAAGGAAACAGTTAAAAGTATATATACAGTGACAGAGTTGATTTACATCTTACAGAATTCAATGTTCATTTCACCATGTCTTTATCATCTGAAAATCATTCAAATGCTGATAACAAACACTGACATCGAGTCCATGGGCTGTCACGTAATGTCACATAATCACTCACACGTTTTGCAGGATGTAATGATTTTGTGTACGTATGTATTTGTTGAATTTCAAACTCAAAATTCACCGGTTAATACGCCAATGAACCGTGACAATGGACTGATTTTCATTGTCGTAACAGTTAACAGTCAAAGCTGCAAATCCCTCTTGAGCTGCTGTTTTCCATCCAGGAGCTGCACTCTGGCCAAGAACTGCTCAAAGTAGTTTACTCCCCTGACTAACAGAAAACGTCCTGTACAGCACAGAGCTGAACAGAGTCTCAGGTTGACTCTATTCTAATCCTCTGTGTTCTCTGTGCTCACATTTTACCACCTTCTCTAAGCCAAAGGCTGTTTGTGGGTCTGTCAGCCATACTTGCAGCAGTTTGGCTCTGCTGAATAGGCAGGCTTTTGTACTTTTTGTGTTTTGTTGTTTTTTTTTTCGATCACAACACTTGCCAGACAGTAGAGCTCTTAAAATAGCCACTCTATCTGTTTTCACTAAAGTGTCAACACAACACAGCTCCGACTGTACAAAGGGCAATATCTTACTAACAATACTCATCTTGCTCTAATTACAGTGAGCTGCTGCAGTGAACGGGGAAGTTCAATGGGTTCACAGATATGCAGCTTCAGGACAGAAAAAAATTATGTTAAAATCAGTGACAACAATGTGACAATTACAATTACAATCTGAAGTTTTGAAAAAACATTTCTTTCTTTTAACTGTGGGCAATTAAAAACACTGTTGTTTTTTTTTTTCAAGTGATGCATATCTCAGATTTGGCCTTTTATTTTCATACTTGCCTTAGCTCCATCAGGTCCACTTGGTCCAGCCTCCCCATCGATGCCTGGCTCACCCTGATAAATAATCATAAAAAAATATGTCTGCAACATGTTTCAGTGTCACAAAACACTAATCACAGGAAACAAAAACAGATGTGAAGCAAGCACATAATAAAACTGCTTTTTTTAAAATTTGTAAAACAAATTTACCACTTGGTTTACGCTGTGTCGCAAGTGACTTGCCCACTTCTCAATATACTGGAGGGTTTGCCAACGTAAATTCAGTTCACTTGAACTCATTAAGACTTAACTGAATGAAAAACAGGGGCTACTCACTCTCTCGCCAATCAGACCCTGCTCCCCGATGCTGCCAGGTAGACCGATGGCACCCTGCCAGGGGAAGAAACATGATACTGGTGATGTGTTGTATCTTTTTGATTTTGTTTCAACCACGGTTGATTGAGAGTTAATTACTCAGTAAAGGAGACTAGTATGGCATTATATTTGCACTCCAAATCCTGAGCTTGCAAGTCGGCATTTGTGTTTTCTAGGCACATAATATGTATTTTGTTGAAACCTTAAGTGCTCAATAACCTCACTTTTACTATGCCACAACCTCAGCTAGTTGGAAAACTCAAGTACGTGATTTCTGATTTGCTGTTTTGTTTCCAATACAGTGGATAGTGCGATTACTAGTACCTATACTAGTACCTATTATTAGATAGGTACTGTGGGCAAAGCAGATTCACATGCAACTAGTTTATACAGTTTAGGTCACACACCTTGTTTTAATTTGCTCAAATTGAATCCTGTTTTAAATGATAATAATTTCTCAATAAAATTATAATTTATGTGCTTATAAAAATCTTGTCCCATCTGGCTCCCAGGACTGAGGCACAAATACGGTTCCATGTAGCAGAAGGTCCCCCACTCGCCTCGCAATAACCATTTACTGTGGCAAAGGTTGTTGTGATGTAATCATCCCATACCAATTTTCATGATGTAAGACATTAACATAAGTACACATCCACCAGTCCAATATCTCAACAATCTATAACAATTTCAACAGCTTTTATCATCATCATCATCTTCACCTTCTCTCCAGTTTCACCAGGCAGTCCTCTCTCTCCAGCCTTCCCTGGCAGACCCTGTCACAAGCAGCAACAGCCTTTAGCATTCAGCGCTAACATTAAAGTCAGTAGGAGGTCTTGCACCAGCTGTGTGATCAAACTCACCGACAGTCCCATCTCCCCCAGTGGTCCAATCGTTCCCAGGGGCCCTGCTGGTCCCTGCGGTGCCAAAGCAGAGGCATCAATAAAAAGGTTAAGAGTGTTTTCTAATCTTGGACAAACACCCCTGAAAGTGACAGTAAAGGAGGAAAAATGTGAAAAGAAATAAGAACCAGGCAGAAAGTGTGGATTTGTGGAGATAAGTTAATCTGTAGGGCTAAGAGCCTTGAAAATACTGAGCCAAAGCTTCTGCAAGTGATGGAAACAGGCCTGCTGTTATAGACACATTCAGGCTACAATACAGCTGCCTCTCCAGGAAGGAGACGGTGTAAATCAAATTGTCTCAGACTCACTACCTCTCTGCTGGTGTCTTTGAGACTTGGACAGAATAAGAGAAAGAGGATTAGGTTGTTCACGGATTTTAGACAGGCTGTGAGTTTCTAGGATGCACCAAATAAAAAGGTGTCAAAGCAGAAATTCAGAGTTTATGTGTAAGGGCGAGAAGGAGTTTGCACAGTAGGTGCTGGAGAGCCGCAGATCATTATAGATAATGAGACACTATGGTTTCTGCCTATATCTTCAAAATTTTACATATCTGAACCAGATGGCGTAAGAAAGAAAAAACAGTGAAAAAGCATTACCATCCAGTAGCTCTTTGATAATGAGGTTTATTTTCAATTATGGAACCAAAATAGGGTTCAATCATGGAGGCAAATAAACTCACAGGCTCTCCTGCAATTCCTTTGGCTCCTGGAGGTCCCGAGGGTCCCTGAACACCCTGAAAATAATACAGTCGTTTATAACAAACACACACACACACACAAACACTACTGGTATTCATAAACATGTCGAAATGCCACAACACTCACTAGAGAAACAGCGTGCCACGCAAGTCTCTCTTATCCACTACTGTTCCCCAAAATGTCGCCACCCCAAAAATCAAGACTGACCTAAAAGAGACCTCTGTTAGCCCCAAACACTTACTGGAAATCCCTTAGGCCCGGCTTCAGCTGCCTCGCCAAGCTTTCCCTGCAGCAAAACAACAACACCAAAAAAATAAATACAGTCAGACAGGTTTTAACACTATATCATAGTGAGGCATAGTCAGCATGAGACTAGTGCTCGGCTCTGAGCAGAGAAGAGAAGCAAAAACCTCACATTTCTTAAGCTAGAACCAGTGAAGAATGGAAAATCATATAATAAACTGCTTTGTACTAATTAGATATCCCTTGAAGTTCACAGGCCAGCTGTGGATGCACGTACTGAACATCTGGCAGTCAAAAACAATGAAAACATGTCAACACGAAGCTTTTGTTGTGTTCACAATTTAGTAGATTTAATAGATTTGAGTAGACATGTATCCTACTTGACCATGTACTGTATGTAACAAAAAGCACACATAATACACACACTTATATAAACTGCGAGACTGTCCCTCTGCCCCTGCTGTAATGAGAAGTCTCTCTCCAAAAGAGCCCAGGCAATTCTTCTTCATTAGGACAAAAGTATCAACATCTCTCTCTATTTATCCTAGATACTTATTCTGCAACCTTGAGAGGGCACATGAGCAAATGTACTCTAACCAGGATTGTTGCTAATGCTGCTAATAATGTCATTACTGTGACGAGAGGAAAGCGAAGAAGCCTGATTTTACCGTCTCTCCAGGGAAGCCCGGTTTTCCTGGTGGGCCGTCAGGGCCCTGCAAAGAAAACATCCAACTCAGTTAACTCAGCTTTTTAAAATCCCCCAGAGTTAAAATGTTCCCGGCTGCCAAGCACTTCCAGCACCATCAATATTTTAGGGCGCTTTGATTTAAGGTTCTGTTGTTAGATTTGTAGTGAGAGTGTCCTCTGAAGATTCTTCAGATGTTAAAAATAGTTAATAATTACAGTCTGCTGAACAAAGCTGCTACGAAAGCTCTCATGACTTTTTCCCCTCCGCTCAGAGACTTGAGTCATTTTGTTTACCCTTAATTTCCATGGGATAGATTTGATGTGTGCAATTAGGACGCTTAAAGCCAGACATTGCTCTAAGGCAGTTTGGTATGTAAAGTAACATTATCAGCAATTCACCACGAACTTGAACTCAACAAGAGGCTCTGAAGATGTTTTATTAACCAGGGTCAACTTTGACTTTTTGAGCATGTGCTCACCTTCATTCCTGTAGACCCTTTCTCCCCCACTGGGCCATCGGGACCTCTTGGACCCTGCACAAAGAAATGTAAGTTGTCAGTTATTAATAGCTTTGAAAAACTTGCCCTTCAACAGACCTGAGGCACATGTTATTTAATACATTAAGTCAATGAATTTAGC
Source organism: Seriola aureovittata (assembly GCF_021018895.1). Classification (NCBI taxonomy): domain Eukaryota; kingdom Metazoa; phylum Chordata; class Actinopteri; order Carangiformes; family Carangidae; genus Seriola; species Seriola aureovittata. The sequence continues at coordinate 21,221,491 of NC_079368.1, forward strand.
CAGTCAATCTCCATTTTTGTCATCCCCGTTTATTGGAGCCTGGGAGGCAATTCTCTTGGTTTTATAGTGTACTATTTTTTAGCCCTCACTGGAGAGACACGATCAAAGATTGTGGCTATTTTGCAAATACTTGCCGTCTGAGAATTAGCTCCACAGTGTGCCCAATCCACACTGTGTAGACTTTGTCCCCATCTTTCCACGATCACACACAGTGGTACTGTCTGCACACTGCCGTTATTGTAAAGAAGCCTTGGGAAAAGGTCACGAATCCTGTAGCTGATTCATTCTTGCCTTTTAAATTGAACCAAACTATAAACTATCAGAAAACATTAAAGGACTGACTGTGTGTTTTGCTTTTTCTATCTCACATAAAAGTTACTTAAAAGGAGCCACAGCAAAATACAGCTCCTGCCTATACGTCTTGACATTTTAATGGCTGAATGGTAATAAGACACAAACAAGGAAAACAGTTATACCAGAATTGTGAAACGTGTGTTAAACAGAATATGAATTAAACATAATAAGCTTTCTGATCACCCAAAAAGGTAAATTATTACGTAAATGAAGCTGACCTTTTCACATGCTGCCTGTTTTTGAATCATCTGTGTTGTTATATAGACACATTAAACCTAAAAAAAAGTCATTTCTAGTTTATTTAAAACTTGTTTTGTCTATTAATGAATGACATTTGGACATGAGGGAATAATTTTACTTTTTTCCGGTGCAGTTTTTTCCAGTTCAGACGTTATTGTCACGTGAAAAAGCAGATGATTACAGCTGATCTCAATTCACTGGATTCACTTTTAGAGGGGAAATCAAGATTGACAATATAACTTATTAAGATCAAGATGTTTTATAGCGCAGACATTTACTATCCATCTCTCCATCCATAAACAGTCTAAACTGTTTTTTCCATTCAACTTGAAGAGGCACAGGAAACAGCTGAGATAAAATGATTGAAAAGTTGCTTAAATTCAGAGGAGTGAGATTGGATGAGGACATAGGAGACTCTGAATGACACAGTGATATGATGGTGATGTATGACTGAGGTATAACTAAACCCTCCAGAAGTGAAATTTAAAAAAATAATAAAAGGCAAGAGAAAACAAAAAGCAAGGGAGGAGAAGTAATAAAACATATTGCTTTTACCCCTACACGAGGATCACATTTTTTAAATGTGTGTCCTGTGGAATAAAGCCATTGTCTTCTTTTTCTTTTTCTCCTTTTTTCCTTTTGAACATAATATCACAACTTTAAATACAAAACTTTGGGCACAGGAAGGAGTTATTACTATTTTTTCCCCATTCCTTTTAATTGGGAATTATTTTGGACACTGCAATAGGGAGAATGGTTTTTAATCATAGAGGTCTTAATTCTATTTTCCAAAGCCTTGATGTAATTTTCAGTTATTATAGTTATTAAATATTACATTTGTGACTGCTTGTGATATTAGGGGAGCCGTGTAAAACCAATCCAGAGAATGAAACGCTTTAATTATACCACTTACTCATGTAAGATCAATTATTCATTCAGTCCAGTCATACTGCTGTGAAACCAAGGGCTATTTTCACAAAACAGAAAACTCAATTATGGAAAAGCCAGCGAACACTGGAATTATCCTGAGCTCATAGCAGGCACAGCAACGAACACACGTTTCCATGTTCAGAAACTCCAGGGTATTGTATAGTATGAAGCAAGATGTTGGGACAAGCTGCTTAGCATATTAGAATTAATGTGCTTTAGCAATACATGCTCTGATTCTACTTGTTGTTTCTATGTAGAAATATACTGTTCTTTATGTTCCCTGAAGGCTTTTTCTTCCTAAGCAAGACTTAGTCTGGTCTTTGTGCACTGTTCTTCGATGAGATTTAAATATCTGTGCACGGCTGTATTCATGTGCTCTTACAGGGTTACACACTTCTTCCAGTTATTTCAGATAAAATGTTGTTGTTGCTGCAGGGGTTTAAAACACATGCTCTCCTATACAATAAACTTGTTTTTTTTCCATCGAGAACAACAACGAGCAAATATGAAACAAGACTATAACAATCTACAGCTATGCTGGTGGCTCTGTGTGGTAATACTTTAATGCTAAAGCTGGAATGGCAACACATTCATGATGACAATGTTAACAAGCTTATGTTTGGCTGGTGCAAAGTTCACCATGTTCACCACCTTAGTTTAGGATGTTAGCATGCTAACATTTGCAAATTAGCACTGAACAGCTAAGTACAGCTGAAGCTGATGCGACTATGTTTAGTTTTGCAGGTATTTGGCAGAGTATTGGACAAATTAACATTTTCTGGGGACCATGACTGCACAGAATATCATGGCACCTCATCTGATAGCTGTTGAGATATTTCAGTTTATACCAGAGTGTTGGACCACCAGCATGGGCTCAAACTAGGATCAAAAAGTTTTTGAGTTTGTAAAATGATCTTTACAAATAATTCCAAAGTTTGTAGTTGTTAATCAACCTTTGTAAACCTGTAAAATAAATCTGCATGAGAAATACACAAGTCTGAACATGTGTAGACAATATTTGTATTTGTAGAAAAGAAAAAGAGACTGATTAACATCTGTGAACAAAAGTTATGTGTGGTGAGGTTACACAAAGACACTGTGAAAGAGGACGGGCTTTTGTGAAGAACTGTGTACAGATCTAAAGAAGAAAAGTGCATGTAGAACTCAGCGTTCCCACACTGGGTGGGAGGCTGAAGTTACAGGTACAAATCTTGACCCTGTTTTTAAACCTGAATGAGACTGAACAATGACCATTCAATGACAAAGCAGAGTTCAGTCAGAGGGCAGGTGGTTCTGTTGCCTCGAGTGTGGAAGATTTCACTCTTCAACGACCCAAGTGGGTTTAATTATATTTGATGATGCTGCAGAAAATAATGGTAAATATTTAATGTGCATTGTATGTATTCAAACACACCTGGGACATGGAAGAGCCCTTCCTACTACATCTCCCTACTACACCTTTCAGGACCTGCGGTGGAGGTCGGTGGGGGTTTTTGATTGAATACAAATCATGGACTCGTTTGTTAACATCACTTTACAAGCTCAAAATCTTTTTGAGACCCATGATGCTAATTCCATGAACTGGTTGTAGACTGAATTGTTGTGTCATATAATTTGTTAACAGAGAGTATTCACATGTCATTTAATGGTTATATAAACTTATCGCGCAGATTTCTGTTACTTACCCTGATGCCTTTCGGTCCTCTGATGCCGATGGATCCCCGTGAACCGAGAGGCCCCTGAATGTGTGAGAAGAAATCGTCTTTGAGTTTGACTGTATCAAACTATGGAAACTAAGATACAATAGACAACTGTCTAAGTCTCAGTCTTGTCTTTATTGTAGATAAGGAACAATTGAACAATGGAACAATGTAAAGTTGAATGCAGGTACATAGAAACTGTTGGAAATATCCTTTTTCTGTCCAACCTATATTACCAGTGCTCAGCAACTGAGCTTTTTAATATGATGTTAACTGTCAAAAGGCCTTTAGTGCCTTTACAGAGGTTCGGGTCATTTATTGAGCTAATAATGGATTTTTCATTTTTTCAACAGTAACTTAACACTATCTGAAAATCTTATTTTAGTTGAACTCCAGTAGTTTAATGACCAGCTGTTTGATCTCAGAACTATTTCTTAAAATGTGATGTCTCCACATCGGAAGTTAAATACAAATGTGAAAGAGAGGAGGGAGGCGCAAGGCGATTTAAAAACAGGGGTAACAGTGTATATTTTCAGACAGTCAATCCAGGGAAAACCTTCATAGTGTTGCACATGGTTGTACTTGGGGCAACGCTATCCAATCATTAGATTTCATAAAGTTCATAAAGGGTATAAATCCAGCTTCTCACTTTGCTGCAGTGATGTAACTGCGACATCACTGCAGAATGTGGTAAGTAATGCAACACAGTACACCTACCTCTGATACTCGGTGTGGTCAGAAGTGCAACAGATTTTGTGACTATCAAAGAGAGTGCACTGAAACACTGCTTCCCGACCTGGTATTCAGTATCACACAAGGTCCGGCCGCACCGCTGCCCCGTGTAGTCTCTGGTTTACCTTCATTGCACATAAGTCTATGACAATGATAACAGTAAACTTACTGGGATCCCTTGCATTCCAGGTAGCCCCGTTTCTCCAGGTATTCCAGTGTGACCCTGATGGATACAACATCACTTAAATCTATATTATTCATCAAAGAAATCATGAATTAGCTCCTAGATTTCTGACAAAACTGAATGGCCTTATATTATCTCTCTATTAGACGATTATTGTTTAATCGCTTAAATTAGTCTCTCCAAACATATCACACCCCCATCCCTTACGTATGTAGAATTGAATGCCCCATGGTACGAGAGACGGGGTCCAGACTTACTCCTTACCATCGGCCCCGGTTCACCTGGCGGCCCAGGGGCACCCGTTTTCCCTCGGTCCCCCTGAGGAACCACAAGCAACAGTTAGGGAAACATCTCACATAAGGATGTATTGCATGATTACTTACATTATCGATTAATCTGTCCGTCTGATACTTATGTAAATTAATTGATTAAGGCTTTTTAACAAAATATTTGAAAATGACTGCTAATCGCAAAATTCAGAGCCCAAATTGCTGGTTTTGTCTGACCAACAGTCCAAAACTCAAAGATATTTATTCGCGAAAAGTAGCAAATAAATGAGAAGTTGGAATCTTTTGCTTGATAAATGACAAACGGTTGATTATCCAATTTGCTGTAATTGCTTATTGTTTCAGCACTAATCACAAATTCCAGCAGAACCCAATACAACAGATTAAACTGGATGTCGGACAACACCAGATGTGATGCTAGCAAAGTGTGACAAATTGAGACCAAGCTAACCTTTTCTCCGGCGATGCCCATCTCTCCAAAGGGCCCAATAAAACCAGGCAGTCCCTGAAGAAGAGAAAACATTCTGTCATAACCGTTTCTTATTCCTCTTAGTTCTACTGAAGCTAAATTTCTCATTATAGGCTGCTCAGCTTTGGGGCTCTAACAAAACAGACACACACAGACACACAGTGAGCATCAAACAGAAATCAGCAGTAAGAGGGAGAAAAGCCTTTACCCTCTCGCCAAGCTTTCCGACCTCGCCAGTTATCCCGGTCTCGCCCTACAGCAAAGCAGCCAATTAGCATATCACAAACTTATTCATGCCTTTCGTTTTTAGTTCAAATCAGTCGAAATGTGCTTGGAGGCCTGTTCCCCTGTCGTAACGGAGAATTAACATCTCATTTACACATATTCAGATGATACATTATCATAAAAGAGGACCAGGGAGAGAATGTTCAGTTAAGGATGACAGTGGTTCGGCGGTGGATGAGTGACTATTAGGTCTGACCTTCGGTCCGTCTGGGCCTGTCAATCCAGGGAATCCCTGCCTCCCAGGCCTGCCCTGAACAGAAAGCAAAAATGACACATAGAAGTGTACCGCAGCTCCACACAACAAAACAATAAAGTCTCTGTATCTCCTGTAAAAGGTGCAGTCTGTGAGTCGACTGTCCCCCGAGAGGCCGCGGCACAAAAAAAGACCAACAATTGATTCCAAAACAACAACATCCCTTTAAGAAACTTAATGATCCAGAAAACAAAAGAGCCATTTTCAGCATCAAAGCTTCTTCTTACTCACAAAAGTCATTGGGTCGTTTGTGTTTGTCTGCAGTGATCACTTGTGGGTTACACATTAGGGAAATGGCAGACTGGAGTCAACCATTTTCACTGGAAAAGCCTCCTCTATTGTTTAGCCCGGGATGACAAACACTTTTTTGGATCGAAATAGTCACTGTGGACTTTACTTATACTGCAAAACAGTTCAAAACCATCCTTTCTGTCACTCACTAAATCAAAAGTTTGGCTTTCATGGCCTCTTTATCCACTATGATCTATGTTCAGATACTGAAAACAGAATATAAATCTACATATGGTGGAGATATTTTAAAAACAAACAAGTTACTTTTCATAACCTTTAATAGATTTTACTGCACATTTGACTTCCCTTCACACTAATAATTCATTGTTGTCAGCATTTAGCATTTTATGAAACATTCATCACTCTGACAAACAGCTATACATTCGATTTGAAACTGAAAGATAGTTGCTTTGATTTGTGTGTATTTGTGTGTGTGTGTGTGTGTGTGTGTGTGTGTGTGTGTGTGTGTGTGTGTGTGTGTGTGTGTGTGTGTGTGTGTGTGAGAGAGATTTTTTTATGATAGGAAAAGAGAATAACAATTTGCTGACCAATCTGGTAATATGAGTTTACAGTGTCCAATAGGAAATCTTTCAAAACACCTTAAGAACAATAGAGAGAACAGTCAGCCAACGACCTTGCTGTCTATAACAGACCATAGATTGCAAATTAGGCAAAAGCTAAGTTTAGACAGAGACACACAGTGCTTTGTGTTGAATGTATTGTGGTCTGGTGTGTATAGTAGATCCTACATGATTACGGTGTTATGGTGTCTGGAGTTGCACGGATCATCCAATCAGCACTCACCTCGAGTCCAGCGGGTCCAGCTGGCCCAACTGGTCCCTCATCACCCTGACAAGAAAATTGCCGCAAAAGGTCAGAGGAAGAAAAATGTCTTTATCTTTTGTTCATTTTCAAAATATCAACACACCAAAGTCAAACCCACCTGAAGTCCAGGTGTTCCTCTTGGACCGGGCAAACCTCTTGTCCCTTGCTTTCCCTATCGATAACAAGACTGAAAGTTGAGTGTCATTGTATTTCTCAAGTTCCACAATTCCTGTCTGAATAGTCAAATTCACTGGACTAACCTTGGGTCCTTCAGGGCCGTTTTGACCTGGTGGGCCAATGTCACCTGGAAAGCCCTGTGAAAATGATAGAAAACCTTCTGCAACCTGCTTTGTATTAACATTTTAAATACACTGATGGAGCAACATGAATATGCTAGTCAAGATATAATACTTAGTAAATATAATCCGTCCTACCTCTGGGCCAAGAGGGCCAGGTAAACCATCAGGACCCTTTTCACCAGGTTTGCCCTGAGAAATGTCACAAATGATCTCATGACAACCTCAAAATAACTTTAACCAAATTTACAATACCACATCAAAGCAATCTAATATAACCCTGAAAATGAGCTACATGGAGATCTCATTTTCTTAACGCAACAGTATTCACCACATCAAATCAGCCAAATTACTGGAGCGCAGGTTAAGATCCTGATAGGAGGGACGAGAGGAATGAGGCTGCTCAGAACTGCTGCTATCACTGCTGCACCACGCAGACATCAGACAGCAGGTCAAGCAAGCAAGACAGTGGGTTTTCCCAGGAATCTCAAATCAGAATCAGAGAGCACTCAAGACATTAAGGACACTTAAGAGCACATGAGTGCCAAGTGGTGGATTAGTCTTAATGCTCAGGGAGCATTTGCAGTGGGAATTTGCCCATGGCCCTGCTCTTTGAGGGGTTGTTTGTGCTTGATTAGCTTAAATTTCTTGGACTAAAATTCTCCCACAGACTGAGATTTGCTTTTGTATACACTGGAAGATTTCCACAGAATTTTACTCAAAAGCACCAGTGACTTACTGTATCCATCTGAGCACATCACTGTGCTTTTAGATTCAAAATTCTTAGTAGAAATAGCATTCACAACTAAATTTTTAGAGAAGCTATGTCCACTCACAGCCTTCTATCACCAATCATTTATTGATCACTCAGGAAAAACAGCACAGGGCTTTACGAACTCAGGAGATACACAACCAAAAGCAGTTACACATGAAAAGAAATTCCTTCATAAAAAAATAAGTATGATCTCTATACAAATACTGCAGAGATAAACTCTGCTATCACTAATCACAGTTTAACTATGCAGTCTAATCAAAGAGATCCCCAGCTCTCTGCACTGGTGCTGGGAGCTCCCCTTAACTAAATGTAGCTTTATTTATGCTGTTATATCTTGTTCTCTGCTGGTGCTCAGTGTTTGAAAAGGGGGATAGAAAATACCTGTGGTCCAGGTTTTCCACGAGGACCCGGCAACCCAGGTGAGCCACGCATACCCTGTCACATGAAAGGCAGCACATTGTAAACAAAGCAAGACAAAAAAAGTGGGTCAAAAAACCTGCTTCGATACAGAAACACACTAAATACATTTCTACAAAATAAAAAATAAATGGTAACTCCTAACTAACCCATGTACACAAACACAACAGTGGTGGTAGAGATCCCACTCGTCCAATCACTGGAGGCAAAATGGAGTTCAGTGTCTTGCTCAAGGACACTTTGACATGCAGATAGTAGAAGCCAGTCATCAAACTACCCATCCTACTGTCTATAAGACCTGCTCTGCCGCCTGAGCTCACCCCAACACACACATACCTTGTCCCCTTGGAATCCACACTCCCCCGGCTCTCCTGGCAAGCCAACGTCCCCCTGAGAAAACACAGAGCACAATGAAACAATAACCAGAATGTCAGCAGAAAATTATTCAGTCAACCTGTATTGATGTATTACAGCTTTGTGTGTGCTTGCGGAGAGACACTCCTGTGACATGCTGTCCAGCTTTCATGGATTTAGAAGGTTAGTGGTCTAAGAAAGACATATGCAGATCACCTTATCACCTTTCAGTCCTGGTTCCCCTAGGTTGCCTGGTACTCCCTTGGAAGCAAAAAAAAAGAAAGAAACATTAACATCTTTTTTCCATGTTAACAAGGGTTTACACTGTCAGGCTGTTTGAAGGTGTGACCATGCTGTGGAAGAGTACACAACGTTCACACAAACTTCATCCCCAAACCAGCAAAGTGTTTGACAAAGTGTCTGTGAGCAACTCACTGATACTTGGAGACATACTGGTTAAGAACAACAACTAATGAGCCAAGCCGTAGTTTTTCTGATGATCACATCAAATATCCAAACCACAGACACACACGACATATCCACATCGTTTACCTTGAGTCCCGGTGGTCCTGCGAAGCCCATAATGCCAACAGGGCCCATGTCTCCCTGTCACCAAAAACACACACACAAAACAGCTACTTACAAAACTCAATAAGCAAATAAAACTATAAAACCTAAATACATTCACATGCTCACTGTCACAGGTTCAATCACCCATAACTAGATCTGGGTATTATATAACTTGTTATATACTTGTGCCGATTGAATACCTGAGTTTCAGTGCTGAGACAATGAAGTGTATAAACATGTTTTATATGTTTTTATACACAACCCTGTTTTTTGTTTGACAAAAGAAGCCGAATGTTTCATATGTTAAACGTTTTAGTACAAGATTGTAATAAAAAATGATCTGATCAGAGATTATTTAGATGGCCTGACATTCAATCTCAGCTTTCGGCTCTTTACAGTTTTTGATACTCAGTGATATGGGCGCATTTCAGTCTCAGATGAATTTTTAGAGCTGAATGTCCATAAAGATGACAAAAGAAACTAGTAAGAATAACAAGTGAGGAATCTCTTTTTTATATATATAGCAGTTTTCAAAAACAGCAGCTACTGCTCAATCCTATTGCTTTCCAAAAGGAAGAAAAAGATACGGACTTAAGGAGAAACAAGAGAAACAAGGACACTAAATACAAACTATAAATCACAAAATATAAAGCTATACAAGCAGTGAGAAGAATACAACACTCACAATAAGACCAGGGACTCCACATGGGCCAGGAGCTCCCAGTTCACCCTAAGAAGGAGGGAGAGGAGGAAGAAGAGATGCATAAGAGATGCAACATGGATGGAGACGGATAAATATGTAGAGCTGCAGCAGACAGAAGGAAGACGCATGTCAGTGTACAGCATTTTTTCGATATTTTGTTTGTTTATTAGTTTGTTCCTCCATTGATAGGCTTAATGTGTTTCTCCACTCAGCTTAGCATAGTGAATGAGCACTTGGCACTTGACACACAGAGGCTTGTTGTCCAAACGATCTACCCCGCAGCCACACCACATGCCATGACTACATCCTCTCCAAGCTGCGCATCCAATGGAGAGATGGATGACACACAGCCCAGTGTGGCCTTCCTGTCGCCTCCTCCTTGTTTGCTATGAATGAAAGGAGATGAATCCAGCCAAATGGAACACCCCCCCTTCCCTTCCCTCTGAAGGGAGAGGAAATGAGGCCTGGAGGAGGCTCTCGGAGGTCAGCCAATCACAATGTAACACTGACCCTGTCAATCACAAGCAGTGTGGGTCAAAGTCAAGAAAAAGAGGCGAGCGAAACTGCTGATGCTGCCCTCATATATCAGTACGGATTATGATGGTGAGTTACTAAGTGACTGCACAGATTTGCCTCACAGTCCGGCTTGTGCAACAGTAAAATCTTCCTTCTGGGAAACAAAAGTTCCAAGTAAACTTCAACTCTGTCACTTTTCAAACATAGTGCACCGGTCTGAATGGACCTGGCTTTTGTCGTCACAAGTGTATTTTTATATGAAAGCTGCTAAATAAAGTGTGGAATCTGGTGAAATCTGTCAGGTGTAATGTTGAGGACAGACATGATGAAGTTCACTGTGCCATGTGTGAGTAAAGGGTGCATGTATCTACATCGTTTCACTTACTGGGTTCCCATCAGGCCCTGGAGGTCCCCTCTCTCCAAAGTCACCAGGAAAACCCTGAACACACAAACAAACAGGACAGTCACGTAACCACAGGGGGAACTGAATTTCTATCATGACCATTTGGTCGAAACAGCCATATTAAAATGTTGAATTTATTTATATATCACATGGTTTGTCAGTGAAGTTATCACACCAAACTCAGGGGATCAACAAAGTGTTTCCCAAAACAGAAATTTGCAGAGTAAAGCCAAGCAAATCCTATCAAATGTGATCCCAGCACTTCATTCCTGGGAGACCGGCAGGAAATTCCATGGCTGAGTGTTTCTGAGCGGCCGAGTGTCTGTGTGCGTGTGTGTGTGTGTGTGTGTGTAAGAAAGTGTGTGTGTGTGTGTGTGTGTGTGTGTGTGTGTGTGTGTGTGTGTGTGTGCGCTCGCGCTGGCAGGGATTGCTCAGCAGCCCGCGAACCAAACCCCCAGGACTTGCCTAAATGGCTGAATAAAGCTGCTTGGCCCAGGAACTGCTGACTGCGTCTATTTTTTTGCTTGGTGCTCGTAATTCCATTATAGAGGCAGAACAAGAGGCGTGATGCAGCCGTGAGGCCACACGCTCAACATGTGCTTGTCAGTGTGCCAAGGTCAACATGGAACCCACTGCAACATCAAGGCTCAGCACTCGCCTACAGAAGGCGAGTGTTATAGTTAGAAAGATGACAACTTGCAGAACAGAGCAGAGATCTCTTATTCTCTGTCTGCAGACGGAAAGGAAAAGAACTAATTAAAAAATATGACGACCTCAAGAGATGGCAGAGATAGAATCTGTGTGGCAGACTTCTTATTTCGAACATTAGGCAAATGTGGATAAAGTAATAAGAGGTAATTGGTGCAACATGAACCCCACAGGAAATGTGGAAAAATTTGCTTCTCTCCAGAAATGTCAATAACTGAGCGGGTTTATCAGAAACACATGCAAGTCTTTCTTCTCATGTCGACAACAACTTTCAGTGAGGTTGGCAAGACCCCTGTCATTAGGAGATCTATCCAGTGGAGGTCCAGCCATTCACTAGGTAGATACAGACAGAATGCTACGTTTCTACTTTCCAACTATAACGCTGACACAGATGGCGGGAAGCTGTCAGATGCCATGAAATGGAAAAAAGTCTCAGAACTTGCTTTTTTGTGGTTCAAACTGTTTTAGTCTTTATGACGTGAATCATATTGTGGGATCTCTTGTTTGTCTCTGTTATTCTGCTTTTCTGCTGACTCAGCACAGAAAAAAAAAAAAAAAAACTTCTTACACAAAGTGACTGACCTCACTTTTCACCACAGAGGAAGAGAAAAGGCTTGCTCATGACTTGGCTATTACAAGCATACTTTTGGACCTCAGTCATGGTCACTGACCATTACTTCATAATAATACATAAAAAATAAAAAAAACCATGTACAACCAGACTGAGCCTGGGAAAATCTGATTTACACAAGCGGTTATGTGCAGTATTAATGTTTTCCATGTAAGCCTGGAAGGATGGGAAATTTACTTCCAGGCGCCAATGACGATAGACTTCCCTGGTCTGTGGGTAGAGACTCCAGATAGCCAAACCCACAACTGACACATCACATTATGATATCAGTCTAATTCAAAACAAGCCCGGTAATAAGCACACTGTATAACATACTGTATGATGTTTCCTAATCAACTTCGGGCAGAGAAAATTAGTCATACAAGATTTATAAATGAGCAGGCGCTGACTTTAATATGAGGCCAGTATCTTCTGATTTTAAAAAAAGGGAATATATTAAATATAATCTGCTGACACGTGTTTTCCCACTAGATTCAGTTACACTGTATAGGGTGAATATTCCTCTCGTTACAACAATCCCTAAAATAATCCCCTAGCATCATTGTGCCAGTGTGGAGGTTACCACAGCTTTTCTTCACAGATTTACGACTAAGGTCAGGAGGGGCTTCACAGAGAACGAGAGTCCCTGTCAGAGTAATGGTCATTTAATACCCTTTAAAAGTAGCACTGCAATACAGTAAGAGTCCATAGATCAAGACACAACATCCTCACTTTCATAAGGCTGCATTAACAATGTTGTCTGAGAAGTATGTTGAGAGAAAACTTTACCGGCCTACCCATCTTGCCCTTCTTCCCATGAACGCCAGGAATTCCCTGGAAACAGGAAAGAAAACAGAGTTGGGGAGACAGACAGAGAAAAATGGATAAGGAACTAAAGGAGAGCTAGAAATGCATGATGTAAAAACATAAAAATGATTAGATGATAAGACTGAATGGCTTCAGCCAGACTAGCAGCCGTGTGGAGCCGTGGTGCTCTGCAAACAATGGAGAAACAACTTTTCTGTTCTTACCACTAGTGGGGCAAAAGTGTACATATAGAACATGTACAGACGTTTCAGACGCGTCAGGTTCAAGTTCTTCATTGTGGCTCGGTTTTCATCAGATTAAAGTGTATTGAGGCTACACTAGCATGCTAATTGGCATACAACAGTCAATATGAAACCTTAGCCTGTTAGCTCCAAAGCATTATTCTCAAAGCACCGCTGGTGTAGACAGAATTTGTTTATTGATGAATATTCTGTCATAGTGGACATTTTGTTTTTATTGGCACTAGATGAAAAGTCAATTCCTTGACTTGGAACATGGGATTCATGCTCTAAGGACCATGCTCCAAATCCATCCCAATGTTCATGACATGTTTTAGTGTTGGATCAGCTGAGCAGACTGACTGACGCACTGAAAGGCCAACAGGACCGTAATGCCACTTGGCTAGGGCGACCGACTAAAAACGAAAAACAGATTCCAAATTACTTCCCAGGAGATTTGGTGCCAATTATTTCATCCACTGCCCTGGAGGGTCATATTGAGCCCTGGCTGAGTTTAAGTACATTTAAATCCACCTCCTACATTATAACCTTATCCAGGACAGTGGAGAGGTTGGGGTGCAGGTTTCCGTTTGATCCGATACTGTATAAGGCAGCTTGCTTTGAGCTTCTGAAAGTGATTTGATGATGTGTGTCTGGAGTACTTGAAGGAATTAAATCTATTTCTATTTCATGATTTTGGCCCGTGGACAGTCATATAATGCAACCCAGTAGGCATTTGCTCCCAAAGCCACGAATACTCACTCTTTCGCCATCAGGACCAGGGAGGCCAAAAAGCCCAGGGATGCCAATGTGTCCCTGGGGAGATGAATAAAAGATGGGAGCGGAGGAACAGATGCAAAGATAGACAGAGAAGCAAAAGAAGGTGGACAAGAGGTCACAATGAGACTGAGCAGAGAAGATGGAGATGGACAGTAGAACTGTTCGATGTCAACAACACCAACACGTGTCTAAAAATATCTACAAAGAATTGAGCTGCGAGGCTTTGATGTGTTACAGCACCGAAGGCTCTTTTTTTTTTTTTGCTACAGTGGAGAGTGGTCTAGAAGAGCCAAGCCTTGAGGCAAGTGTATATGCCCATGGACTGCATGGTGCTGGCTTCCACGATGTAGTCCAAGGGCACATACCCTCACATCAGGGATCTCTGAAGATCTCTCTGCCGTACCTGCTCAGAAGAAGAAGAGGAGAGAACTGGCGAAAAGGGCAGCGGGAGGAATTACAGAGACATGACATGAGCACCAGCATTGTGGCTGCACTCGGCAGCAGAGCAATAGTTTTATGATATTTGCCCAACGTTAACGAGAACAGCAAGTTTGGAGAGGATTTAAAGATGGCCACAGTTAATTATTCCTACAGTAGTTTAAATCTGCACCAACATAACCATCTGTCACGGTCATCACGGCGTTAACAGGGGCAGACGAGTGGTGTTTATGACATTGGTCTCTTTATAAACCCGCACTGGTTAGGTAATTCAATGAGCACGCTTTTCACAGTTCATTTCAAACGTTCAACACATCTGCTGTAGTGAGAAGAAACATGATTCTCATCACATCTGTATTTTTCCAGCATTTACTTACCCTGACTCCCTTTGGCCCCATTTTCCCTATAGGCCCAGGAAAACCCTGCATGTAACAGACGACAAAACACATTTCAAACAGTGGCAGAACTTCAGTCTAACCGGGTTAAACATTCTCACATCTTGATGATAAGCATCAGCTTTATCCGGACTTTTGCATCCTTTTTAAAAATCCTAATTCACATCTTGGCTGACATTTACAGTGTTAATATTTCAGCAGTGTTCACATCAATTTCTCAGAGACACTGCCAGCAAATCCACCAGTGCAGAAAATATCTCCCTTTCAACTATAAAGATCAACTCACAGCTCAGGAGCTCTCCCCACAGCAAAATGCAGCATCTTGACATAGACCTACAGCCCCCAATGATTCACAGCGTACAGATGGTAGGGGGTGCTAAAGCCTAATCCATCACACGCCACTAAGTGTCTATAGGGATCGGAGTCCTGACATAGTAAGTGCGCTGCAGCGCCGAGGCAAACGCAGAGACCCGTGCCTGAACTTGACGTTATCATAAACATTCAGACAGCGCAAGTGAGTAAGCAGTTGTCCAGCTGTTTTTGAAGTTCAAATTTGCTTAAAGCTAGGAGGAAACAGATTCTAAATGCAGAGAAACCCCTAATGTTTCCCAGCTTTGACTTCTTAGAGTTAAACACTATTCCTCGAAGTGAGGCAAGGGCTGACGCTGACAGCTAGGACGGAGAGAGGAGGTTTATTTGTACCCGGGGAGCTGTGGCATTAGTCACACTTTTATTACCCTTTCTTTCTTCGGGGTATTGCTTCCTATGGAACCTTTTTGACATTTTATTTCCTCGCTGGACCAGGGGGGCAGACAGCCGTGGCTGAAATTCCACCACGGGTGCTTCTATAGTTTAGAGCTGTTGTCGCTCTTTCTGGGGCATTTTTCCTTTCATTCAGCTGCTATAAACTTTTTATTTGGATTTACCAAATTAGGTTTTTGGAGGCTGATGCTGAGACGCCGATGGCTGAGAATTTTTTTTTCTTTCGCCAGCATCCAATATCTTTAAATGTGATTATTTTCTAGCTACAGAAAACACACAAGGATTCAGTGTTTCCCCTATAATTCCCTTTTCATTCATCAACCTGACAGTAAGCAAACATTACTAGCTCAAATTTGATTTATTAAAGAGGTCAAAATCACCCCAATTTTCAAAAAGCTCAATTCACAATAGAGGTGATATCCTAGCCTCCAGTTATTGTTTTTTCCTTTTTGTGTGTGTGTGTGTTTCTAAGTGTGTGTATGTGTGTGGCCCTGTTCAACCAGCACCGCAACACTAGATTTACTGCACCTGCCTGCCAGGATAGCCTTTGGCCCCAGGGCTTCCATCATCTCCCCGTTCACCCTGTGGAAAGAGGGACAGAACAGAGATCAGCTCTGGAGGACGGCAAGAGACTAAAAGAGGGAAAAAGGATGGAAGAAAGGACTGGAATGATGGATGGAAGGAAGGACGCAGAACTCTTCTTTTCATGCACACGTGGTTTCTGTTGGAGCCTCACTGATTGCAATGATACATAGTTAAGAAAGATGGTAGTAAAATGAGAGTAAGCTCTGTATTTATGAAGTGATAAACAACGGTCGGTTGGTCCTATGGAAGAATTTAAATCTCTCAGCTTCTCAATAAAGACCTTTTGTTTAGTCGAGTCGGTGTTCCCCATGTTGCCAGAAAGCGCTATTATGATGTGGTCAAGCCACACGCTGTTAAGATGACTGCGAGTACAGTTTCGCCTTAATATGTTTATCCTCATCAACGCACAGTATAACTCATGAGTCACTTCTTCCTTGGGGTAAGACCAAACCAAATGCATCTCATCGAGAGGAATGTTTCATTCTACATGTATGGGAAGAGTGAAACAGGATTAGCTAGTGAAGGCATGCAAGAAATTACAGGCTTTTCATAGAATATATTTAAAGCCTACCACGTTCATTATACACTGGCAATTGTTATGTTTCTGCATATATAGTTTCCAGAAAACACAGATCAGACCAACATGTTGTGTGTATTATTAAAAGTGATATGAGAATTCTTGTAAATGGCCACAAAGACATAGTCGTCACAGTAGCAGCTGTAGTGTTTGTAGAGGTAATAGAAGCAGTAGGTATTATGACAGTATACACTTTGTGCTTTATTAGGTCGACCTGTATAATCTAATGCAGTCCAATACAACAGGCTCTGCAATATCATCCATCTTTACCAAGCTCGTAATGTTTTTTTTTGTTTGACAGGGATGTGTAAATTCAATTATAAGTTTATTATCTAGGCCATGGTTAAAGGTGGTGTTGGACTGGTCGGCATTATATTGAGAGTTGTTTCTATTCGGCCTATTTATACGCATGCACAATATTAGAAAACGCCTCTCAACACAATCCAATCCATTACCTAACTTTATCAAATGGCACGTTTAATTATTTGACCCGGGACTGGGACTCCTTTAAAGGTACCCTGTGGAGTTTTTAAATCACTGGGCATCATGTTCAATGTCCCTGTTTACTGCCACAAGGAGGCACACAAGCATACAGGTGACGCTACACGCATTCCTGGTGACTGCAGAGGACAATATTTCAAATATGTAGTCCATGCAAGCCACGCTATCCCACTGATCAACAGTTGGTGGCAGTAACACATTAATAAACGTAGCATGCGCCAGCAAAAGGCAGGATAGAAGACTGCTAGCCAATGTAAAAATGGATGTTTCGGTATAATGTAAGGAAGGAAATGCAATTAACCCGTTTGTTAGGCCTCATTTTGGTAGGAATCACTGAAACTAAGCCTAGTGTCTGTTTACAAATAATCTTCACAGGATGCCTTTAACTAATGCACAAGTTCCACCAAATTAATAATTAATCAGGAGTGTCTATAGCAACATAGTAAAATCACTCTGGCACAAGATGTCGCCAGTTATCTTCATTGGTCTAGAAAACAACCAAATCAACTGCACTAACAAAAGTAACAGACCTCGAGGTCAACAGGTCTACGTGTTAAACCATGTGCTATTGTAATAATTTTCCAAAGAAATGAGTGCATGATTTCAAGAGAATACCGGAGGAGACATGAAAGCCTTTTTTTTCCTTCCTTGTGACACAGCACAGTCTTTTCAAAGACAGTACACAGGATTTGAACCAGGAAGGAGGGAAAGGAGGAGGAGGAGGAGGAGGAGGAGGAGGAGGAGGAGGAGGAGGAGGAGGAGGAGGAGGAGGAGGAGGAGGAGGAGGAGGAATGACCTAGGGTGTCCAAACTATTTAGCCCACTTGCATCTCTGCCAAAAATCTCTCACTCCCTTTTCCCGCCAAGAGTCCCGAACGACTAATGTGTAATGTCTCTACTCTCTAGCCGTAATCCCCTCCCACCCATCACCCCTCTTTTTGAAAGTCCTGATGTCTCTGTGTTAATATTCTCTCTCTCTGTCATTCCCTCCCTTTCTTCTCTTTTGTAACTATAAATGGAAAGACATGCTGGAGTCGTATGGGATCTGTCTCTGCAGACTCCTAGCTCTTCCCTTCAATGAGTAAACATACATTGACATGCAGCCTAACACACTGCAGCCATCAGACACACAAACAGCATGCGGTGGGTTTAGACAGCACGATAAGACTTCAAAGAGACGGGGGAGGGATTGTGTCAAAAGAACCAAAGTAATCACATTTCAGTTGTTTTCAGTTGGCACGTTTAGAAAATCCTCTTTGGTTGCCTCATGATTGTTTTTAATCCCTATGATAAAATTCACACTCAGACCTCAGACACTGTTGATCAAATGTTTAAAAAGGGAGAAATGGTGCATCACGCCTCAGAGTCTACTGTTTGTTTTTTTCAAAATGGTATGAACTGCATTCTAGTAATCTCCCTGTTGCACTCATTGACCTAAGGGGACGCTACTATTACAGACATTAGAGTGACATTACACCTTGACAGTAGACTTGTGAAGATATGGAGAAAGAAATTCTACATTTTTTTTATGTTATCAATGAGAGACAATCTGTGATATACATCAAACTGAATCTGTGAATACAGAGGAATAAATTACTCACAGGTTCACCTGGGAGACCAGAGGGACCAGGATGCCCTTTTTGTCCCTGTTGATAGAAAAACAATGAGTTAGAGATTTGCACATCCAACAATAAGACCAACTGAAAATACTATGGCATCTTATCGCATTTAAATTCTGATCACAAACCCACAGGGAAGTACAATGCTAAATGATGCACTGTGGAGAAAGAGATTATGTCAGTCTTGGGGAGAAAATATTAAGTCAACGGTCAAATTTAATCTAATTTTTGTTGTTTATCACCTTGTGCTCAAGAGCATCTCAGTTAACACCACAGGGACTGGATTTATGTGGAAGGATTTTCTGCTTTAGAGAGGACTTGACTTTGTTTCCATATAAAAAGTTCAATAAAATAACTTATTTTCACCCAGAAGGTTTAGTTTAAAAGGCTCCACAGCAAAGACAACCTTAAAGCTGTGAAACTAAACGACCACTCCTCAGCTATTTAACATTTAACCCTGAAGAAAATGCCTCTTTATGATTTCTAAACAAGCCCAATGCAGTTTTCATATATTGCCGTAGCACAGCCGCTTTGCTATGAGTTTGTCTAATAACTGCCACCACTAAACTGATAAAACTATTCAGAATAATCTTGCATTAATTAAACCAGTAAACCAATTAGACAGTAACAAGTAAAACCCAAAAGGGTAATTAATAGTCACCTTCATGCCCTGTGGTCTCAAATGAGCATGCCAGCCGGTTGCAAAATGTATTAATCTTCTTCCAATCAAAGCCTACAGTAGATAGAGTCATGTGAAGTTATCTCTGAGGGAAGAACACGTCTATCCCTTCAAGTGTGAAGTCATTAGTCACCAGCTGTGTCAGCCTCTCGGCAGCAGGACAAGTAAACCACAGGGAGCCAGAGGCTGATGTAAAAAAAACGGTATCACTGTAAACAAACAATTCACCATCAAGAGAGCCATACAAAGCACTCTCAAGCCTGCCGCCAGAGTGTGTACATGAGGATTAAAATCTCCTTCTGCAAACGTCTTGTGAGATATTTGGTAGTAGTGATATAAAGCAGGGCTCAACTTTAATGGCTGGTTCACTGAGTTTATGCAGTGTGTGATGTATGATGCTCACAAGGAAGGGGAATAGCACTAAATTTAAGAATTTTTATCATGATCAGGCTGATTTCTGCACTAAGATCGGCCTCTTTTTGTGCTGCTATTCAGGTTGCTGAGATTAGATTAAATTCATGTGAAAAATAAACCAAGAATGACCAGTTTTTTCATAAATGGCACAATGTTAAATCTGTGAAACATCATTCACAATGCAAGGTGATTCTACCACATGCGAATAAAATCTCTTAAAATTGGACCACAGCCAATTAATCTTTTATTTTCAACTTTAAATGTGTACTTATCCACTTTCTTTCTCATATCTGTCTGTTAAATATGACAGGAGACGTTAAGCTTAGTTTAGCTTAGCTTATCTTAGCTTAGCACAAAGACTAGAAACAGAGAAAACAGCTAGCATGGTTCTTCCAAAGTTTTACAACTTCACCTACCAAGATCATTTTTAGAAGTTAGCACTTTATATCTGGTTTGATTCAACACATATAAAAATAAAAGTAAAAAGAAGTAAAAATAACAATTTATGTTTTTACTGGGAACTGTGTGCAGGACTATCATTTAGTCAATGCAGTGACTTCCAGTTTCCCCTGTTTGCTATATGCTAAACAGGGGATGTATGCTACCCTAAGGTGATCGTCTCCTGGCTGTATCTTCATATTCACTGCACAAAGATAAGAATGATATCCACTTAATGTTCTGCAAGGAAGCAAATAAATGTATGTGGAAGTATTCCTTTAAACATTCACTGGTGCTCTTTAATCTGTTAAAGCCACATTTTTCTCCCCATTTAACACTTCATTTAGACTTTCTGGTGCTTACAGTCAATAAAATATTAAAACCTAAGACACTATGTTCTTCAAATGAGAATTTTCTATAGCAGACGTGTATGTCTTGTGAATCATTTAGCACACATTTTGCAGGAATGGAGCCTGACATGACTGTTGTCTTTGGAAACTTTGGATACTTGATTAGAATTTAAAATGAGGTTTTGTGGGTTTGAAAACCATTTTGGCTGCACAACAGGAGTTAACATTGATGGACCCACTGGTGGGTCAAGCAGGGCTGAGGGGCTGAGGCAGAGTGAAACTGGCATGCCTGAAACTGTTAAGTAAAATCATGCTGGCAGCCTGACATCCCATGTTGATCAAAAGGCTGATATCAGTCCAGCACATCATCCTAACTCCGGAAAGTAGATTAATAACACGCCATTGGAACAGTTCAAGTGAATATATCACAGTTATCCCGCAGCTACAAACCAATCAACTGAGACTCACGTCTGTGACATCATCATGATGGGAAACCTGATCCTTAAATCATCAGCACAAAGCTACATTTGAGCATCCACCGAAGTATGTAACAGAGATGAAAAACACCCATTGATGTTTTACAAATGCTCAGAGCTCGGGGCTGAGTTCAATAAAAAAGTGCTTACAAAGAAAGAAAGAAATAAACACACTCTAAAGGCAACTATTTTTTTTCTGATTCAAATTTTCAGTCACATCCCCTGCAGCTTTTGGACACGGAGCGAAGCCAGATGCTGCTCCATTGGCCGGCGCAATTCTATCAGACACTGTTGTACTGTTCTGTCAAACTCCTGATTATTTGTCTATTTATCTGCAGAAAGACAGTTCGCTTCAAGTATGAAATATCTGACAGGATTTTTTGGGAGTAGATGAGTGTCCTGCAGGAGCCAAAGTGCTGCAGCCACGAAGGGACAAAAGAATGTGTCTGGGCCTTGCAGCAAAGCCAGTACAGCTGACTACAGTAAAAGAAAAGGAGAAGAGGTATGTCCCTGAAGTGCGTTATCATATATGGGCTCAAAAACAGCTTTCACAGTTCTGTAAATCCATTGTGTGACACAAAGTTGGCAAAGGATCACATTCTCCATTAGTTCTCCCTCTCTATGAAGAGCAAACAGTTTTAATTAGTGTAACTAACACCAGATCAACCCTGCAGCCAACAGGACAAAGTCCAGCAGCAGCAGCAGCAGCAGCGATGGTGTCTCCCCTACAGAATAAGTAACAGACTTTACTTGGCAGACAAAAAAAAAAACCTTTTTTCTTTCCATAGATTTTCATTTTTATTATAACACAAAATCTTATTCCCACCTGGCAAGCCTCACACTTCTTTCTTGGACAAATCAGACTCAGCAAATAAAGGTATGAGAATGTTATTATACACAGTTGAGGAGCAGGAGGGGAAAAATCTTGAGGGCTGCACAGCTAATAAAAAGTTGAGCGTTATTCCAGTGTGCCATGATCAGAGCTGGCCATGTAAAAGGCACACTCGTCCAGGGCTGGTAATACTCTCAATGGTGTTTCGGCTTGACACACACATACATGAATCCCTTCTCACTTTGCAGTGCAGACTGACTCCCAGGCAACGTTCCCATTACATCTTTACACATTTCCCACAGTGAGAAAGGCTTTCTCTGGCAGCCGGCCAGGGACTGAGCAGAAAACTCAGCGAAGAGGGTCCATAAAGCTGCAGCAGGTCATAGCTTTATTGGCTGGTTGGACGAGAGCAGACAAGAGAACGAACCTCGAGCTTCAACTGTGGCAGATGATGGAATTTCGGTGTAATTTGAATACAAAAGTGCGCTGTAAGGAGTTTTGGCTTTAAGTCCCAGAGTATGATCAGAAAAAAAAAAAAAGAGAGTTAAGCACAGCTGCAAGCAATGAGGTGTCTGGTGGCTTTCAGCAGAGCCAAGCTGACTGCCTTGATTTCATTAGCTGGATACGAACTGCATTTTAATACTTTGTATGGCTGTCAGCAGTTACTTGTGTGGACGTGTGTGTTTTTAAGGTTAACATAGGATTGATTGGAGGGGGGGGGGGCACCAGAAATCCCACCTGAGCTGATCATCAGAACAGCAAAAGGGATCTGTTACAACCACTTATTCACGATTACCATAAATCAGCAGGAAGAAGATCAGCTTTTTCCCATGACTCTACGTTCTATGACTCATGAGGCGAGGAGAGGTCTTCCTTTTTCAAGTTGGAGTCCTCCCCACTACTACACTGAATGGAGGAACCTTGAGCCCACCAGATGGTTTTTCACAGTCAGCTCTGTCCGATTGCATAACAGATTGCTGGAGATCCCGCCAAGGCATTATTGCACTCATACTATTGTGTCCCAAATGAGGACAGGGGTGTGTGTGTGTGCATGTGTGTGTGTGTGTTTGCGCGTGTGTCACTGAGAAAGGAAGTTGCTTACAAAGGATTTCTCATGTTGTGTGACAGTTGTTTTCTTAATTAGCATTCTTCTGTAATCCTCGTCCTGACCTCACTGTGACCTTTACTGTACTGATGCACAGTTTTTGTTTCTGTTCCGACAGAACAAATGCTCTTGCAACACGCTATCATGTAACTCAGCAGCGGCTCTCTTTCTCATTCTCATTTCAACCAGAATAAAAACTGTCTGTAACCCACAATAAAATTTAAATCTATTTCATGGCACTAAATAAGTAGGGTGGCTCCTTCTTCATTAAAAGCTAATAATCCTTTATATATTTGGGTTGTGGGGAGAGTTTTTGTGTCCTACAATGGTTCAAGTGATGTTTCTATGGTTTTTCCCCTGCTAATGAGATAAATCTGGAGGAAATGCTGATTTTTGACATGGAAATTAACTATGTTTTTGTCTTCTCCAGTGATGGGTGGCAACTGAAAGCAAAGAGTTGTTGTGGAAGGTTTTGTGAGACTGTCTGTTTATTGCAATCAGCCGTTGCTTCAGACACCTAGTAAACATCTACTAGACATGTGATTCCGATTTTAGCAGTGAAACTACAAACATCCTGTGAAACTTTTCTTCCTGTTCACTATTCTGAACTGATAATCAACATTTTTCACAGCACAGACTCTAACCACAATCTAACCATGGTTAAAGTGCTACAACAGTATTGCCTGTTCAAAGCCTGATACAGCTTATTTATCTGAGTTACGGAGCTCCATTGTTGCCCAAAAACCTATCCACATTATTCCTAACCTCATGATACACTGCATGAATTATGGGCACAACTTTCAGTTATTCATCACTGATGCTGGGTCTTCAGGTCGTCCTCCCATCCCTTGGTAGCAGAAGTCAAAGGTTTGATTACATTATCCTGTTTAAGTTGCTTTAAGAAAGGAAGACACCTTCAGCAGGTGACATGTCTCTTTATTACAATGAACATGGGTGCTCTAGATCATTTTGAGTCAGTCCCACTGGCACCCTGCTGCTGTAAATACTCACAAGAGTCCGACATTTGTATTAATCCACAGCTGAAAGTAGTCCAGAAACAAATGCAGAAACAGAAACTTCTGTTTGAATAATGTTAGCTATAACTAGAGTGTCCAGCTGTTTTAAGAACACTAACCTTTTTTCAAATGAAACTACATATCTGTGGCTCTTTTTTAAGATTTTCATCTTCATAACAAAAATATAAACTATCACCAACTTTATTCTTTCATGATAGCCGGAATTATGTTTTATGATACTCCATCATCCCGAGAAGTTAATCAGTAATATTTTGATTTAAAAAATTTCAATCATCAAACTAACAAATATTCATATGTGGGGAAAAATTACTAACGCAAAAATATTGTCTTAAATTCTATGCAAAAAGAATCAGGTCACTACAGAGTACTATGTTGTTTGCCCCTCATGCATAGTAGGAAATCCAACAGGCTCTGGTCCACTTGAGATGTGTAATTACTGTGAGAAGGCTTTGAGCAAAGGCCAAGGATAAAATGCACGAAGCCATGGAGAAAACGCTCTGCTGCTAACCATCACTCTCTGTCAGGGTAACCCAGCACAGCGGCGTGTAAAGAAGTGGAATCATGCAGACGAACAATCCTGAACAGGAGCTGATCGCAGAACTAACCAACATAATATAACTTGCCTTTCTTTTCAGGGAAAACAGCTCTCCAAAGTATGAATGACATAACATGGATTTACAACATGAGCTTCACCCAGTAAACTTCTGGTTTCCTCGGCTTTCTTCCTCATTTTGGAGGCCTGTGATACTGATGATGTAACAGCCCAGCTATTCAAACCTTTAGTATTGCAACCCACAGGGGAGCCGGAGCACAGGTGTGCTCCTTGACGCCTGCATTATGTTAGGCTGCTTTCCAAACAAGAGCTCAAACATCCATGTTTGGCTGAAGCCTCTAAACATTGCAATTTCACAGACTTCCCTGCTCAGAATCAGGTCAGAGAGGGCCAGGGTTGAGAGCGTACATTTGACTTAGTGATCCTTGATATACATAACTCCACTCATTCAGTCACTCACTCATTTTGTGTCTGATTTATGTCTGGAAACATTCTGAGGGCAGAAAAAGAGCAGATACACACCTAGAATATAAACTTTCACACATCTGGGACAGAGCCAGTAAACTCTGATGGATATCAGTTACTTCTTTGTGTATTTGCACACACAAATAAACACACAGTTTGAGAGGGTTTGTGAGCCCAAACGGTTTTTCTACCTTTCGTCCATCTTGGCCAGGCAGTCCAGGGGGGCCCACGACACCGGGCTCTCCCTAAAAAAGAAAAAAAAAAAAAAAGACAAATTAGGTCACATTCAATACGCCAGCATATTTACATGATCGTGTCTGCAAATAATCAAGTGGTTTTAAAGAAGGGAAGGTACTTTTTGTCCTTTTGGAGCTTGACCAGGGGACAGTCCGGGATCTCCTTTTTGTCCCTAGAACATAAAAAGAGAACAGTTTCTTTTTCATACTTTTAGAGGCACTTTCTCACAGTAGGCACAAGATACTAGCCTGCACCAGCATTCACCGCATATTTTCTGCATTGCCACAGCCTTCCACTTCTCAAGGCGCAGAAGAGCTTGCAGTGTGCATTTACACTATCTTAGAGTAATGACTTCACCCTACTTATTGGTGGTTGTATTTACACAGACGTGCAGTCCATTTATGCCCTCTCCAGCAAGAAGTGATGGGGAGTGAACATGTACATTCTTCTCCCTTTTCGGGCAGTGGGAATCCTGTCAGTGCATTCTGGGTCAGCATTTGATGTCCAGTTGTGCCGGTGAACAAGCTGCCCAGTAATCTACGCAATTATAATGTCAGAGGTCCATGGAGAAATAGATAATGTCCTGTGTTAGTGCTTATCATATAAAGAAACAAGTATATGAGAGAAAGAATTTGCAGCACTGTGTTGGTTGGATTGTAATCAAACGACAGCTGTTATCAGCTCATTACAAAATGCTCTGACACAATTCATTCAACAAATTGAAGTCTGGGTGTGGAAATAAATCCTGCATTGTGACTCACTTCATCCTGTGGCTAAGACCTCTTTTTAAAAAAGGAGTATGGGGGCCATTTTTCCCCAAACCTCTTAGGGCAAAATGCAGCAGCACACTACAGTTCAGTCTTAGATGGAAAGACGTGCACTGCTTCAAAAGAATATATTTTATTGACTGAGTTACTGATGAAAGTAAGATCAAATTTCCCATCTACAGTATATTGGCCCATTTAAACCTACATGTTCGTGTCAGATACAACTTGGCATTGAACAGTCTGTGGGAATTTTCTCCAGAATGATTTCTAAACAGGGCCTTGAGTTCTGCTCCAGCCAAGAACAATATACATACACGAACACTGTGTCTTTTCACCTCAACTAGATTATCCAAAGAGTTTAAGATCAAAGCAGAGCTAAATCAGGTAATTTCTTCGGAAAGCTCAAGACCTTAATAAGCACTTGTGCTTTCCACTGATTATATGTGTATTCTATGCCTTCATTCATTTCATTTTTAAGTCTAATGGTAGGCTACTTACAGTAGTAGGTGACTGAACATGAGCTTGTCTCAATTTCTCATCATTAAATTCAGACAAAGTGACATATTCAAAACAAAATTCAGCTAACACACAATCTGTTTTCATTTTCTTAAAACAGAGAGCTGTGCCAGACCAGACAGTCTGCTGTTTGAGGTTTGTGTGCAAATGAGTCAAACTGAGCCAGCCCAGGTTTGGTTAGGTTCCAGTTGACACATATGTACGATATAAGAGATATGGTTTTTCCCCTGGTTAAAGTAGGCCAAAGAATGGTACCAATTATGTTTTTTAAATGCCCGAATACTGTGGAAAATGTTGAAATTCAATGCATTTCAATGGATTAGGTACAGGCTTGAAATACGAACAATTTTCCATTTCATTCCAGCAAAGTCTAACATGCAGACTCCTTTGTGATATCAGACTGACATTTTATGGAGCTAAGCAACCTTCTCTGTTGACAGTTCAAACCAGCTGGAACACAGACTGATGTCAAGTACTTGCAAATTAGTGAGTCAGAAAGACTTGAAACTGCTGTTCTCTCCTGAGCAGAAACAAATGGCTTCGTAAGAGGGTAGAAGAGGGTTGTGCTAAGAGGATCTGAACTCAGACACGCAAACCAAGTTAAATCACAAACAAACACTGAATGACAAAGTAAAACCACAAGAAATACTAGATCTTCATATTTACAGTGTTTTTTAAATGACCTTGTCACATCAGTTAGATATGGAGCATTAAGAAATATTACATCTACACAGATCAGCCACAACATTAAAACATTATCAGGTTTAATGGTGTGGCTGATGTGGCTCAATTATTTCATTGTTTTTTTTTGTGATGTTATCTTAACATTTCTTCCTGATTAGAACTACTTGCATCCCTGAGGGTTATGATTTAGAGACATGATCCCATATCCCATATAAGTATATGTAAGTATAAACAGAAGTAAATAGTGCATTTGTTGGGGACTATTTTCAGCCACAGATTAAAACACATTTGATGTTTGATGTATGTTGGATCGATTCTAAATACTGCCCGTGTTCATCGTGATGAAGAAACGCGACACCCAGTGCTACAATGCGGTTCACTGAACACTGAAGGTATCCAGCACAGAGAAATAAGATATACACTCACCGAGCACTTTGTTAGGAATGCCAAATTAGTATTGGGTAGAGCCTCCCTTTGCTCTTAAAACAGCCCCAGTTTGTTGTAGCATTGATTCCATAAGATGTTGGAAACATTCCTTTGAAATTCTGCTCCATGTTGCCTTGATTGTATCACATCGTGTCGTCCCCTGCTCCACAACATCCTAAAAGTGTTCTACTCGATTCAGATCAGGTGACTGGGGAGGCCGCTGAACTTCACTGAACTCATTGTCATCTTTGTGAAACCAGTTTGAGACGACTTTTGCTTTGCGACATGGAGCATTATCAAGCTGGGAGTAGCCATTAAAAAGATGACCACTGTGACCATGAAGCAACAATACTCTGACAGGCTGTGGCATTCACACAGATTGATTGGTATTAATGGGCCCTAAGTGTGCCAGTAAAACATTCCCCACACCATTAAATTACCAACACAAGCCTGGACGGTTGACACATGGCAGGTTGGGTCTATGGATTCATGCTGTTGACACCATATTCTGACCCAAACATCTGCTGCCTCAGCAGAAATCCAGATTCATCAGACCAGATTTAATTTCTCCGGTCTTCAACTGTCCAGTGTTGGAGAGTCTGTGCCCAATGCAGCCTCAGATTTGTGTTCTTGGCTGACAGGAGTGGAACCCAACATGGTCTCCGGCTGCTGTAGCCAATCTACCTATGGTTTGATGTGTTGTGCATTCTGAGATGCTATTCTGCTCACCACAGTTGTTAACAGCGGTTATATGAGTGACCGCCATTCTCCTCTGCCCTTTCCCATCAACAAGGCGTTTCCATCCACAGAACTGCTGCTCACTGCATGTTTACTTTTTTATAAAGCAGGATCTAGGTTCAATATTAATACTGTGAAAGTATCAAAGCGCTCAGTCCACAGAGAAATGCATGAAGCCTGTAGTCAGAAACTGAGCTTTAAAATGAGCAGTTAGGATTTTTGTAACTTGGTGATGTCACAACAAAGCAGTCACCGCTCTCAGCCATGCCTCAAGCCCCCGCCCACCATCCAACCTTGCAGGATTTGGTTTCTCTGAGTGTTTATCTGAAATCTGCTATATTTTTATTTGATCACTCAGAAAACAGTCAGCCAATCAGCAAAGAGGCTCAGAGCCTCCTCTCTGATTGGCTGACTAACCTGTTGGTACTAGAGCTCCAGAGAGAAGTCTGAGAGAGGAGATGTAAAACTACATTGCGATGGTTTATGGTGCTTAAAACCACAAATATATCTTCTTCAAATACAACATCAGAAAAGTAAAATATGGGAAATCTAATGATTTGAATGAAGTAGTTGCTTTCTAGTGTTAGACAAATCAATAGGAAAGGGAGAGTGGACTACAATAACATTTTCATTTTGGTTGTGGGATCTGGGATCATGGAGTGTTCCTTTAAGTCTCTGGCTTACAAAATGAAGACCTTATTATTGGATTCACTGAATATGGTGCATACAGGTGTATTTTCCTTCCTCCAAAAAGAAAAATACCATTTGAGATAACATTATTGAATCATTGATGCTGTACCTTCACTCCAGGAGGTCCAGGACGACCAGGGTTTCCATGTGGGCCAGGGGGACCCTGGAAACAGAGACACACATGATTAAGGAAGACACAGAGTAAAGGTGATGATCGGGGTCATTGAGCAGGCCTCCAATTCAGCAGCAAAGAGGGGGAGTTAGCGCTATATGTGAGGTATTTACAGCTGTATGCACACATTGTTCCCTTTCCACTGCCTGTGTTATGGGACAGGTCAGCAGTGCCCCAAGGTCCCTCTGTGTTTGTGTATAGGTGCTCTGTGAGACATACTGTGTCTCCTGCCTGCCTTGCCTGTCTGCCTACCCGTCCAAGTTATGACATATGGATGTGATTTTCCTCACCCCTACACTTTTCCACTGGTTTTCTGGGGTCCCACAAAGTGAAGGCCACTCATCCATCACACCATATTCCCCAATCGCTTTGTGGCACAAGTTAGGTATCTGTGTTACATAACATGCATAGATATTATTCATGGAGCTATCTGCACCAGTTGTTTTTATCAAAATGGACTATCTCCTGCAAGTCAGGCCGAGTGGGTAGGATGTACAGGAGCAGAGAATGAGAAGACAAAATCAATTTTTTCTGGTTGAAGGGAAGATAAATTCAAGCAAGCTGCAAAGAGGGATTGTTTGGAAAAAATAAAGCCACAACTTCCTGAGGCATCCCACTGAAGAGTCCTCCGTTCAACTGCGCACTTGTGTGGAGCGGGGTTGAAATGCTGAGCATGGAAAATTCTTCCCCAGCAAAACTGAAAGCATTGAAACATGTTCAGATGGCTCGAACAGGAAGCTACTGTATCTTCATCCCGTTATTTGAGTTGTTCAGACTTTCCATGGGTTGTGAAGAGCGACCTTTTCCCCCGAGCTGGAGGTGAAAGTGAGGGATAAAATTACTCTTGAGTAAAACAGACGGAGGAGGCCAAGAGGTGTAAGTGTATGGTTGGGTGATCCAGCCGGTCTCTGTCTCTGTTATTTATCTGTGCTCTATTATCAAGCTGTGGAGACGAGTCAAACAGCCCAGGCCCGTTCCCCTCCCCTCGAACTGGCCAGACCTCTCCCCTTGCGGGCGCTCGCTGTTGGACATATGGAGACACTTAACAGAAGCTCATCTACAGATTTCCTCCTCTTTCTCCTCCTCCTCCTCCTCCTCCTCCTCTATTCAGAGCATTCCCTCTTTCACTCACTCGATATTAAAGCGTATGGAAATCATTATCTCCAGATAGGAAGCAAAGGGAGGAGGAGACATAGAGAAATAGGGAGGTCGAGAGAGAATATTACAAATTGCATTCTCACAGTACATAAGGTGAAGAGCCACGGTGCTGATGACAAGGTGGGCGGGTGTTGTCCCACTGGAGACAGAGATACTGGGGAGAATGAGTCACTTTGTCCATCTATCTTCGCATGGGAGAGAAGTGGAATAAACATCCTCTTTGCTTAATTATTGAAAAGAGCTCATGACAAGAAACCGTTTACACACCACCAGGTAAACAAACATACATAATGAGCGCTAACGTAAACCCAAGTCAGCACATATGGAAGCACACACACATTCTCACACCTGAGGCCTGCGGATGAGGGGCACCTGTATGCCAGAGTCGTGACCAGGTTTACGACGTGAGCCAATGACTTTTACAGGGATGACGCGTGAGGAGTGCTACTGTTTTTATAGGCTATTAACCCAGAGCAGGCCTGCTAACACCTCCTGTGGACTGCACGGGAGGAAACACTGAGTCTTTAGCCTGATGATTATAAGTGCTAACTGCTTCTCTAACATCATGGATCGTGGATGAGAGAGAATCAGTGTAGTCAGTAGTGTGACTGGGGTTGCAACTAGCCATTATTTTGTAATAATTAATCTGCCAATACTTTTTTTCAATCAATTCATTTTGGTCAACTGACAAATCGTTTCAGTACAGAAAATTATCTGAAGTGCACGCGCCTTGTCCTTGGGTTTTCTGTTGGTTAATCATATTCATGTCTCTGAATGGCGGTACTCTTTTATTCTATGCATTTATTTAAAACAAACTACTGTTGCTGCAGCTGGAAACATAAAATGCATCACTTCCTTTGCACCAGAGGTGGTATCTGATAGGTAGACCTACCACATACTGATACATTTCATCTACTAGGTACTGCTTAAATGACTCATGTGTTACAATACCTTAACCAATGGAAAAATCTTTAAATTAAAAGGTCTAAACAATATATATTGTTACTGTCAATGATCAGGAACAATTCAGTGATGAACAACTGTCTGACTGACTGTTGCTGGCGTCTTGTGTGAACCCCCTGCCACTTAACTTCAATGTGCTCCCGATTATCTTAAGTACAAGCAACAGTGGAAAAAGTCTGTGTGACTAATAATGACAGAGAAAACCCTAATAAAGCCTCGAGAGACTGCTCATTCGTCCCTACACGTGTAATTCATTTCAGAAGAATCTAAATTTTACAGCATACGTAAATCTGCTCAGTTTTCTGCACCGATCGACCAGTGGCAGAAACAGTGCTGAGTCTCCATAGACTCCCTAAGTCATGTCATAGAGTGTCAACCATTACTTTAGCAATTATGCAAATACAATTTCACAGAAACCCAGCATCACATACTGACTGCACACTGGCAGGTCCTTTTCTCTGCACAAAGCCCTCTTTGATCCACTCTCAAGCCTGCCCTTCAGGGCCGCGTGAACTCCGGCGCTCTGCCGGGCTTATGGCTGTGTCAAGGAACGTGGACGCTCTCACGTGTGAGAGATGCTGCTCATTGGTAGCAGTGGTGAGACTGTCTGCTCAGTCAGACATGACACCTTGCTGTCAGAGAGGTATAAGCCCTAATGGTGCTGTGTCATTCCAACTGCTGTAAAGATTTTGTGGTGCGTAAGAGAGTGCCAACTCTTTCCCCAGAAAGACCACACAGTTTCTGCAATAGGAACAGTTTGTTCCACATCATATCTCCCAAGGACTTTTTCTATATCTGACGTGAAATGAGATAAGGA
This sequence comes from Seriola aureovittata, assembly GCF_021018895.1. Taxonomy (NCBI): domain Eukaryota; kingdom Metazoa; phylum Chordata; class Actinopteri; order Carangiformes; family Carangidae; genus Seriola; species Seriola aureovittata. The sequence continues at coordinate 21,253,612 of NC_079368.1, forward strand.
CCCTCCAAAGATTAGAGTTACTCACAGCAAATCAGACAATGCTGAGGAGAATAAATTTATCATACATGCCCTCAATTTCTTGAGGCCTTTTAACTTCACATATCAAACGGTGTCTCACTCATTTAGATTTGGTGCATTTCAATGCTTGTGTGCAACCATCAGCCACCAGCAGTATCAAAGAACTGCAGTCCTTACATTTACCCTTTACTATGTTAGCTTTGTTTCTACAGGTGTTTCTGTTGATCGTGTGTGTGGCTATGAGGTTCTTCTTTCTAATCACATGAATTATCCAGGAAAATTCTGATGGTTCAAGAAAACAATCAGGTTTTTTCTGAGTCAGCGTGGCCTGTAGTTGAGTCTCAAGAGCTTGATGATGAATGAACTCTATAGAGGTTGGTGCACTACTGGATAGAGCTGCTGAGCTCCAGACAGGGTCTTAAATGCCTTTAATAAGATGGGGACAAAGCCCTCTTTCTTCCTTGTTTAAAGAGATTGGGTTCCCACAGCCCACCCCTCTGAGGCCCGACCACAGGGCGCAGTCTCACGGGTTGTGGCAGGTAGCTCACGCACGCACACACACGCACACACACACACACACACACACACACACACACACACACACACACACCTTGGTAACACAAGTGCTCTGCAGGAGCACTTCAGCAGGAGCTCTATAAAACAACCAAATTGCTATCTATCAATTTTTTCACTGCCTTAAGTTTTAGCATATTTATTTAATCTTAGTGCTCACTGTAAGACTCAACTTCTGCCTTATCCATTTTCATATAAGGGAGGTGAAAAGGCAGCTACAAGGGCAGCAACTACATACACAACTATCAGTAATAGGGCCTTAGAAAGAAATCAAAATAACAAAACCGTCACTTGGGACAAATCATCTTCCAATGTTTTCCCTCTTCTTAAATGTCTTCTGAAAACATGAGCTTAAAATAACATCTGCATTCACTCTATTTGGTTCCACCAGGAGCTCACAGTTGTGCACTGACACTGAGCCCCAGAATGAGAGACATGGCACCAGAGGACTGAGTCCAATACACTAGAAGCATTTACGAATGTTAACATAGGACGTATGCCTAATTTGAGAACCGGTGCTGTTAATGAATGGGATAGAAAGCACTTGTTCTGAAAGTATGTATATACATAAGCTCTCATAAGTTACCTTATTTTTTTCATGTCCATCTAATACCTACTGTATGTGTTCAATTAATTTTAAATTGGCATCCGACAGATTTGTGGCTTATGGCTGTTTGCTCTCGAGCTTTACAAATGGACTTTGGCAGCAGAGAAGCACAGCTTGATCAAAGCCAGAGCCAAAGCAAACTAATGTCTGGCTGAATAATGCTCTGTAATCCAAAGATGTCACTGAGTGCTTGATCAAAATGCTCAAAGATCTTCCATGTCAGTGCACTTCAAATGGTGTTATCTCACTGTAATGCAGGATCAGGCATGATTAAGGCATCATTAAGATGGTGAAAGAAGTGTGGTGCATATGGAAGATTTTGGAGGGGAATTGAAAAGAGAAACTGTAGGAAGGTAAATGGGAAACTTGTCACTGGCTGGGAGACACTCACCCTTGGGCCCCTCTTCCCTGGCTTTCCAGGCAACCCTGGAAGTCCTTGAAGGCCCTAAAAGGAAAAGATAAAAGATGTCAAGGATAGAGTGAGGCAAGGCCTATAAATACAAAGCAGGAAATAACAGTTGCCGCTTTTTGTCGTATCATTTCAAGAAAGCCTTGAACATTTTTGAATAGAAAAATCAGATAAAAGTCACTCAAGCTAGATATTAACTCAATACATCTTGAGCTTTTTTTGTGAAGAAGTGAAGTTAGCTGAAAGTAGCAAAGCACTCAGACACTGAGATGCTGGCAGGCATGAGGATGTCTTGTTAGAGGCTAGAGCAGCCCTATTCCTTCTGTAGCCAATATTATTTCAGTGCAAAACCACTACAGTGCTCTGACTGTAAATCTGAGTCATTGTACTGGCAGGGAGGTCGGCACCGATTCCAACCAGAGCCAATCACATTAATTATGGGCATCAGCTAGCTTTAAAACGATTTCATACATGGATTAGCAAAGCTCTAAAAGGTCAAATCTAATGAGGGGTCAATCTGAGGAACCTCAGTTTACTTGAGATGTTGGGATTGTTACTTATTTTCCCATGGCTCCAGAAGTTTAAAGTGGTCAAGGAAAATGGTCCTAAAAACGGCTCAAGGCTGGACTACTGTAATAATGTCAGATGTATAGACGCTTTTTGTCTGACTTGGACAGGATCAATATTATGCTCTTTCAGCTAGCTTACACTTTGAAAAGCCAAAGGGCTTTCAGAGACCTAAAGACTCTTTAGGCTGCAACCATCAGGCTGTCCACACATGATAAGCAGTTTGAGCTGCAGTCGCTGCCGGGGTGGGCGCCAAGGCAGAGCTAGATCTCACATCTTTATAGAATTTATACAGTTTATAAACAATAATTATTCATGACTTGAAACTCTGAGTCATAATTTCTATATCCATGACTGAGTGACTGAGTGACTGAGTGAATGATGAAGTTACGCCATTGGTCGGACAGTCGAATGTCTTGACTTTTTCCTTTGGCCGTTGCGCTTTCAAAATGATGTGGTGCAAACAGTTTCTATTACATCATCAGGCGGTGTTTACAGTGGATCCACAACAGTTTTCAGCACCTGTATCTCCTGAAATGACCAGGGCATTTATTTACCTCAGCTGCAGAAGGTAACAGGCCTTTATGTGAGGCAGGCCCTTAGTTCCCTATATTTCCCTTTGCTTGATATGTATATTTGGCCATACTGGTATTTTAGTATGATGCCTCATTTTGGTCCGCTCCCGTTTGCCCATTTACTGCATCAGACGTGAATACAAACTCAACACTTCCTGTAACTGTTTGCTATTGAAAGCCCTGTAACGTTTCAGCACAGCTGTGCTGACATGCTACAGTACAGTCGTCTCTGATTTTTTGACTGGCCCACAGATTAAATATTGAAGTGTTTTTGGCACACCTGGCCAAGTGATGTTTGGGACTGAAAGGGGGACTTAAATCTGGCATGTTAAATAAGCATTTTTCTCACAAATTGCACCCCATGCACTCCCATACACGGTCCAGCCACATACTAGGTTTATACCTAGTCTTGTTGTAAAGTAACATGGTGGTCTGGGATTGATGTGCACTAAAAAGAGTAGTCAGTGGCTAGCCTGACTGAAAGTAACTGAAATACTGAATTTAACAATGACATTCGCATTGTCAGTTTCATACATAATAGGCATCCAATATTCCATAGCCCTCAAGTGGAGACTTTACTTGATTATCAAGTCATTAATTTTGATCCTCCTTCTTCAGAGCTCAGGTCAGTTGAAGAGTTCATCAGATCTTATGTATCAGATCTAGCTCTGCTGTCTTAAGAAAGTGCAGAAGACTCCTACCTTTAAAGGCAATCCTGTTATTGTTTACAGTTGAAACATAAGCCTCAAGTCATAATGAAATGACTCACAAGACAATATGGTAACCATATTTCACATCCTGTACCTGACTCAGCAATCTGTTCAGACTACAATGTTAGTAAGCAATACAAATGGTGAACGTCCTCAGGAAAGTAACCTTTACCACACATCGGAGATTAATATTGATATCATTTACTCCTCTCTTATAAAAATGGTCAGAGCGGCTTCAAGGGCATGCAGAGCTCTGGTTTCCCTCACTGCCAGAGCAGGAAATCTTTACTTAAAACATTCTTTTTGGTCAAACATGACCTAATACAAGACAGAGAAGTCCTTTTAACAATGGAAAATGTGGGTAACCATTTTGTGTTCAACAGAGGAACAGTGACAGGGCCACATGGTCAATATGAATGTACACAGTCTACAGTTCAACACTGGTTGATAAATGTCAAGATAAAATACTTTGACTGTGTTCATCACTAACGCTTTGTTCTGAACTTAGAAAGGTCAGTCTTGCTCTGCAGTCTCAAGTCATCAGTAGATTTTTAATTTTAGCATTTTATCACTGAAACATGTTGTTGTTGTATTCTTAACAAATTATGCATTTGATTTAACTTTTTATTTTTTTAAAAAACCTGTCAAGGCTGTAAAGACAATTTTCCATTTCCTACAGTTCCTGCTCTCAAGAACGTCCACTGTGCTTCAAATGGGAAAAATAGCACAGTTCTGATAATGGGGATGATGCATTGCATTTATATTGTATAGACCTTTATATTCCTGTTCTGTATAGTTAATTGAGCGCAAGAGCTTTATCCTTACTTACTTTAGACCCTACTTTAAAAGTATGCATTCTCAGAGCAGGCACACTCTCTCTCAGAGGAATCTAACACCTCACCGCCAGCCTTGCACTCAGACAAACACTAACTGGCATGAACCTGACTATTTCTACCACTGCTGCTAAAAAGGAAATCACACAGTAATCAGCACCAATTTGAGGAGGATAGAAAATTTCTAACACCAAGTCAGAAAACAAATTGAGGATATGGAATGAAGCGATTCAAAAATCACAGTCATTAACACACGCAACACTTCTATTGACAAATTAGCAAACATTTTAGAGATGTAGTGCTCGTTGAGCACCAGATTTGGAAAACCACACAACCAAGAGACATGTCAGCATCTACGTCAGCTCCAAACATCAAAGAAAGGCCAACCAACATTGAAACAACAAGCTGTCACACTTGTGTATCATTGTGATCCAAAGATGTATTAGGAAACTAGCCCAAAGCATAGAAGAATGGCAGCCAAGAATTAAAAACATGCATCTGTTACAGTCCAATTGCTCTAATTCATAAGACATTCATTCATAAAATAAACACTAAAACACTATACTGTAAACAAATCAAGAGATAAACAAATATTACTGTAGTGCAAGCACAAATATGCGCTCATTGTGGCTCAAAGGGTTGATATTCATGCTTTTATTCAGGGGCATGTTTGTGTTGTGTTTGTTTAGAGCTCACACACTCACCGGCGGTCCTGGTTCTCCCTTTAGTCCAGGTGGTCCAGCCAGCAGTGAGAAGTAAGTCGGTTCCAGGTCAAATGTTTGGAAGCCATCTGTTGCAGCTGGAGTGACTGGAATAAGCGAGGTGGGTTTGACATCCTGCACACCGGTCACTTTTGGCTCAGGTTTCTTAGGAGCTACTGTGCTCAACTGCTTTTTATGGGGAAGGTAGGCGTTTGAAGGAGACCCCTGTGTAGAAGCAGCTGTGGTCTGGAGGTTTGGCCTCATCTCTGATGGTCTGGTGGAAGCAGGTAAATCCATAGTATTCCCAAAAGGTTTCAGGGCATTAGTATTTCCTTGCTTTGTGGTCTTTCCAGTATGTAAAGTTGGGCTTGGTGGTGTCACGCTGATCCTAAGAGATGTAGCAACTGTTTGAGTTGGAAATTTTAACGGGCTTTCCAACCCTGGATGAACTGGTGGAGAAAGAGACACAGCACCAGGTTGTGGAGTGCTCAAAGTCTGATGCACAGATGTTTTGTTCTGCATCAGCAAGCGGTCAGTTGGAACAAGAATAGTAGTCCTGGTGTTTTCCTCAATCAAGGCCAGAGCAGGTCTCAGCCCCTTTTTGGAAAGCTCTGTCAATGACAGTGGAGTTAGATGAGTGACAGTAATATTTGGGTCTGTGGAAAATAGAGGTAGCAGGGGTGGAAACACAGGCCGATACGTGTCGGCTTCTCTGCAATGTTTCTTAATGTAATCACAATAGTTATGAGCTGCCTTAGCAGAGGGATAAATGTCAAACTGACAGATGGCACCTTCAAACGGCACCGAGTTGTGGTTCATTTTGCCCAGCAGGAAAGAGCCCTCTGGATCCAGGGCCTCAACTTTTTTAGAACGCAAATCTGTATGTACGCTTTTCTTCCCACAAGAAGTGTGTAAGAACACCTGATGGCCTTGGACATCCAAGGCCAGACTATGCCACCGGCCATCGTGGACATCATAGTCGAAACTCACAAAGCTCCTCTGCCCCACATGTACCAGGACCTTCCCCGGAACAAACTGCACTGCGAGCTGCACTTTCCTTTTCTTAGACAGAACTGAGAAAAGAAAAGCGCTGTTGACTCGATGAACAGACAAACTGAGGATCAGGGAGAGATTGGTGGAGCTGTAGTTAGCGGGGATGACAGTTCGCACAGGCACCTGGATACGTGCCCTCGGGGTGAGGATAATTCCAGACTTGAAGGGGATGATGCCATTAGGGATGGTTCGAGCGCCTGAAGATGATGACCCGCCTGCTCTTCGCCCAGAAAGCCCGAGCTGCTGCAGAACATCCACATCTTCAGAAAAAAAAAAGACAGTGAAGTCAGTGAGTCTTAGCTCAGGAGACATTAAACATCTACAGATATTTAACAAGACCCTTTTCACAATATCATGATTTCTAAGCTTATAACAAAATAGAAGACTTTCTTCTTTCCAAACCCTCTAAAAGTAAAAGCTTTAACATAACACTTTGGTGACCGCCTACAAAAAGCCTTATAGGAGGGCATAAAAGGAAAACTATTACCATACATAAATGTTCAAATTAAAAAGGTTAATCGCATTAAACATTTCACTTTATATGTGCCCCTAATAAGCAATTTAAAAGAAGATACCATAATAATTTGTGCAAGACACCTATTAGCAACATCCCACTCTCACTCAAGAGCACTGATCTGCATCAAAGTACAAACACAAGTGCAGCAGTATAAGTGACAATTTAATATGTTGTGATGCCAAGCAGGGAGTTCACAAGTTTAAAGTTAGACTAATGGAAATGCTGCAGCAAAAGCAATTTAAAAAGGATGCATAAAATTTTCAATAGGGCCAAACATCGACATCGAGCTTTGGAGATTGCCACAAATTATGTAATCATTACATCAGTCTTAATTAGAACAATCTCAGGAAGCGGAGACTGAACGCTTCCCTGGAGAGGACGGGGGGGTGAGGAGGGTGTTAGGAGGTATACTAGTGCAGAGACAGAAAAGTCATCTCACTTTATCCGGTAATGTCTGCTGATTAAAGATGATCGCTCTGACAGGGGCCTGAGCTCATGACAACATACTGCAGGGTTTTCTGCAGGTTTTAATTGCTACTTGCTTCTCATGGGAGGAAAATGTGGGTAATTTTTGCACATTACAGTGTTGTATATACTGTACACTGCTCCTAATTGGATCCACACCTTTGTTCAGTGTAATTAAATCCACAATTCACTGTAGCAGGAAACAGCCTTTATTTCCAAAGTATTCTTTACAATAAACGCACAGTGCTGAGCAGCTGGTGACCACCCATTATCGCTTGCACTGAAAAAGGTTGTGTTACTGAATTGACACTATTTAGTATTTCACAAGAAGTTAAGCTAGAATAAGAGGAAAAACTGTTTAACCTCTAAATCACCTCACAAACCCAGAAAATTATGTACTTGGTGACCTCCAAACCCAACCCCATGGTCCAAAACTGACAACCACTGAGAAAACAGCACCACGGTTATTTAAATCTAGATATTATTTTCACAAGTATAACATTCAGTGCTTTTAGAAAGTCAAATCTGTTTTTGGTTCCAACATCAAAACAGATTGGAAATGTTCCCATTGTCATACTATTGTCTATTGTTAGCCACCGGTGCAAGTCATCAGCAATGTCAAACAAAGGCTTTTTGTTTAGTTTAGCAAGGTTTCGAAAATAAAGAATTGATCATCCCCAGCCAATCAACATACCCTGAATACAGTGCATTAATCCTCTCAGTACATGCAATGTAGAAACTAAAAGCTTATATATGGATCTCAAATATCCATCTTTTTCCAGACTAACGCAAAACAAATGTAGGCAATGCTGAAATGAACTGCTAAATGATGAATTACAGCTCACCAGAGGAGACACAAGTACAGACACTATATATGTTAGGAGGGAAACCCTGCTCAGTGTGTGCAGGCAGCAGGAGGTCAGCTCGATACCAAAGAGAAGAAACATAAAACACAGAAACTGAACCCAGAACAAAGACTTTCTTCAGTTAAATTACCCACACAGCACTGATTTTAAATGTTAATATGGTATGAGGACAGCAAAACTATTCTTTCACTTTGATTTGCGATCTACTTTCACGGCTTTCGCTGCATACCTAAATCTAAGCGGATAGGAAGGCCGCCTAAGGCTTTTTGTGACCTCCTGATGAGCTGGAGAAAAGAAAAAAAAGGAAAACCGAGGATAAAACATCCCAGAGACAAAGAACAAGTGCGGCAAACAACACAACTTTTCTCAGACAGCTGGCACGTGCACAAACAAATGTTTTTCCACTATTTATATGCTGTCAATGCACACTCAAGGTTTCCTGCAGCTGCTTCACACTAAAAATCTTCTAGTGGAGAAGAAAAATAGAAATAGATTTTTAAAAAAAAATGTAACACTTAATTTGTTCATTCAGGAAAAGTGTTGGCATTAAGAAACACAACTGGTTGTTAACATTTAAAACAACCACATAAATCACAATTTCAAGAATTCTGCATCCAAAGATGTTTCTAGGTTACACTCTCTCTAGAAAAAGGGAGTAGTTTGTTGGCCTCTGACTCACACATGAATGCAACTAATGGCCATCAGGTATTAGCAAAGGTCTGAATGCTCAGTCAAAATCTCTCCTATTCCACATTAAAATGGATGATATATGTCTTTACCTTGTTATATATAAATTATTTACAATCATCATTATTATTCAGACAATTTGCTTTCTGCCTGTAAGGCCTCCAAGAGGTGTTGGGTCAACCAGTGACCCCAGGGCTGCAGGTATAATTCCTGGCACTGACAGGTGAGCCATCATCTGGAAGATAGTTGCTATTACATCTGCAGTGACATATTGAGCCCCCAAATCTGCTCCAGGGATGCTGCACTGTGGCTGACCTCCATCAGGCCCTGAGCCTGATGGAGGAGAAATGTGTTGGCTGTTAATCTATGTGTAACCATGGTAACTGTGCAAAAAGGACTAAACTTAAATTGACAGCTAAGTTTCGATCTGGTGTCTGAGGTGAAAACGTGGTAGACCTCTGATGTCTGCTTGGGAAAGGCGACACTACGCCAATCCTTGATTGGGTATTTAATACGCCGCAGTACAGCCAGCACCATGGAAACACATTAGTCTGTCATTTTCCATGTGCAATATTTCCACTGTAATCCACCTCCTTAATAATAACATAACATAGACATTGTCTTTCAAATGATCCAACCTGCAGGTTTTTACAGTGCACCAGCAGGACCGTTTTTCCAGTGCAGCCATGCGCAAATTCATAGTCTCATTAGGAACTGAGAGTTTGCAAATTAACACATCCTTACAAGTGAGCAGGGACAACATCAGGATGCAGGACTGATGAATCAGCTAAACTTTATTAAGACCTTAGGAAGGGTGTGAGGTTTTCTTAGGCTTAGAGACATAAGAACTGAAGGTTTGTAAATTCATCAGGTTGTGTCCAATTAAATTAAAAACCTTTCCAACAAAATACATTTCTGAAACATTTCTGAATGCTCATATTTTAAAACCTATTCTTTTTCACAATTTAGGTATATACAATGAGTGCAGTGCTTTCAGCAAAATTGCTAAGATGTCAGTGTTTCAAAAGGCTTCAACTTACAAAATGGGATGTAGCAAAAGGAGAAAATGAGGCTCTAATTCCACCATCCTCCAACAGAAAAACAATGCCATGAAATAGAAGCTATATTCTGGAGTGTCCTACTAATCCAGTTCAAGTGTTCAGCACACAACAACCACTAAAAACGGAAAAATGTTCTGAGAAGAGCGGCTCATCTCCTACAAACACTTTCCAGAGACAACATCCTAAAAATATTGAATCAGATGTGCAGCTGCCCAAGCTGGGGGAAGTGTAGATGGCAGTCATAGATAATCCATAGATAACTTGGACAAATGTGTACAACAAGGGGCCCCTGTTAAGGTAACAACTTATTTACTCATTCATTCTGTGATCCACAGCTATTTAACTGCATATACTCATGACATTACCTAGTTAATGATCTGAATATTTCTCACAGTGGTGTAGTGCACAGGACACACCTGAAAGTGTCACTGTAACCTCCCATAAATCCATTTTAATTTCCTCTTCACTCACACTGTAACGCCACCAGTTCAATACGGCGCTTGCATCAGTAAAGTCTCATAAGACAACAACATACACCCACGTCTTTCCTAAACGCACTTACCTTGTGCTTGTGCGAGCCTTAGAGAACAGGTGCAAGAGAGTATAGTCCAAAGAATCAGAACTCTCCTAAAGAGAAAGAAAACAGTTTGAGAACATTACAGCTGACAGTCAAGGTACAGATAATCTTAAAGACTATTTCATTACAATTCATTAATCTTTCAAATATGAGTTAAAAGTTAAAAGCAATGATAAATTCCCATCAAAGGTAAACAGAGCGATAAACTTTATCCCTTCATTTTCTTACTTAGTCTGATCAACAGCAACACAATGATTCATTCATTTATTTAGAATAATAATTCTTTAGAATGACAAACAAGGAAAACAAGGAAAAATAAGATATTTTTTTTGTAGCTTTAACGAGCACATGGGACTGATGAGATTAATCAACTAATTGTTTAAGCTCGTAATTAATCTCTAACTCATCTAATTAAAAGTCACAATGTTGAATCAGAAGTTGCAGAGCATAGTACAAGCCTAAGTTGTGACATGTAAAGATGAAACTGATGCACTAAAAGTCTTGATGCTTATTTGGCCATGAACTCTGATCTTACTGTGACCGACCACAGTGATCAGACCTGCTGCAGAATGAGTGAAAGCGTCAGCAGCAGCTCTGCTTTGTTCAAGGAGTCTAACGTCTGCTTCAAAAATAACAAGCTTTGTCTTATCTTCCTGCCTGACCAGATAAGATACTGCTCAACAGTTAGGCGAGTGCTCGCACTGGACCACCTCTGACAACCCTACGCCACACCTCATCGCTTTAAGACCTATAATTTCAAGTTAAAGATATAGACATTCGTAACCAATTTCATTTATCAGTGTTGTATTTTATTCCTTACATTTGAACTTTTCAGTAACTGAGAGAAACCGCCTCGATTATAGCCTGTGCACTTTCTGATGGCAGGTTTCAAAAGGATTTCATGGATTTAAAATGGTGCAGACTTTTCTCAACCCACAAAAGACTATGTAATCCTTCCAATTGGAATTAGATCAACCCCATTTTCACATGACAACAGTGACATTTATCACCTCACATCAGGCAATGCACAGCAAATTTCCCTCCATTGATTTCTCAGTGACATTTATAAAAGACAAGTGTTAAAAGGAGTGTTGACTGCTCACATGTAGAGCTGATGTGGCTCTAAAAGGTACACTATTAGCACTGAACAGTGTAAACTTGTATTATCGCAGAGATAATGTTGGTTTTTACATTCCTTGAGCTGTGATTTCATTGTGTGCACCCACATAAAACTGGATGCTTGTTGAGCAAGGGATGTTTTAGAAGTGGTACAGGAACAGTGACAAGTGCCATTATGAAAGCAGTTAGAGGAAATCTTTTACATTTGTGGTTTTCCAGAGAGCCACAGAGAGCCAATGGTCAACCACTGCCACACTGACTGCCAGTTGAAGCGCTTAAAAGTTTTCCTCCCTCTTTTTAATGTCCCACTGCTCTCACACTATACTGACATTAGCAACAGAAACAAAAAAGGAGGGGGGTGTGCAGTTCGTTACCAAGTCTGTCATATGTCCAGCAGGGTTATATGATGCAACATATTTTACTTTTATTTCCCCTCCCATTGGGACAGACAGCCAACCAGCTGAGTGAGATGCAGTGCAGGGAGGAGAGAAAAAGAGGAGGAGGAAGGGAAGGAGAAGACTTTCTCCTCCTCTCATACATCTCCCTCAAATCAGTCCCAGATCGTCTGGCGGCTCATTCTGATACAAGCTGCAAAGACACAACCTCAAAAACAGTCCAGCAGACAACACTGGCGTCCACTAAACCGTGTCAAGAGCAGAGAAAAAATTGTCTCCATAAGCTCACCTGCAGCATATTAAAGCGCACCACCTGTTCCAATTTATAACTAATTGTTTCAAGTATTAACTCTGATATTTTCTGCAATTTCTCAGAATAACTGTCAGCAAATTCTGCAGCAAGTTTTTCAGACCACTTGTGGAAAATATTACAACTTAAATCAACACTACTAGCAACAAAACACGGAATATCACTGTCAAATGTACATGGTGCCCTTAAATCCGACACAGGTGATGTTCATGAGCATATGAATGACTTCCTCTCGAACCTGATAACCCGTAAAAAGAGAGAGAGGAAAGCATCCATTTAGTTTGAACTTTAAAATGTATCGACTCACCCCCCGACTCCAGTGGTTTTGAGTTTGGAGTACGGGGCATTGTCCGGCTCCATAGCGGTTACTTCATTCTTTCTTGGGAGTTTTTACTACAGTCCAGACGAGCCAGATAAAGTTTTTCCATTCCAGGTGTTCCTTGAGGGGCCGCGCGAGGAGTGAACGAGCCAGAAAACAAAAACAAAACAACACATCCAAAAACTGGGATTAACCGGCAGTGAAAAGGCAGCTTTCTGTCATTGCATTGTCTTGTCCCTTTTTTTTAATATCCCTGTAGTCTCCTTCCAGCAGATGATAGCAAATTTACAAAAAGACGCTCCGGAGAGCTCCACCTGTGCGCTTCCTATGTTTTTTCCGTCTTCCTTTCGCGCGTTTTGCAAAGTACAACGAACGTCAAGTCAAGTCCAGTACAGCTTTCCCGGGAAACAGATGCAGGACAAGATGACGACCGCCGTTGTGTGTGTATGTGTGTGTGTGTTATGTGTGTGCCGACTTCCCAAAATGAAAGTTTATTGTGGACGGAGGGAAATCTTGAGAACCGGGGAGGGGGAACACCTCCCTCTGTCGCCCTCAGCTGACATCGAGGGAAACAAAATTGGAGCTGTACGACCGTGCAGTTCCTCCAGCTGAAGGTGTGTCTTTTCAGAAAGCAGGGTCCTCTCAGATTGTAAGTAACATATATGTTGTGTGTGTTAGTGGGTCAGTCAGTGGCAGAAATGCTGTAGGGTTATTAATGACCGAACACATACATCTTCTAGTCTCAAGCTGCTTGATGCAGCTGGAGCATGTTCAGGGCCACACACAGGATTTTAGAAATACAGAGCCCATGAGTCCGGGCCCCCTTAACCACCCCCAACACAGACCTGCAGGAAACCTTCAACAGACACCAAAAACCCTCTGTAAATTATTTTTAAGTTTCACAATTAATGACCAACGTTAAAAATTAAATTGCAAATTTTTCAGAAAAGACATTTTTAGTGAGAAAAGTACAGGTGTAAATAATAAAATAATGACTGGTTGAATTACATCTAGCTGCGTCAGCTTCAGGGTCCGTGTGTTGTGTAAAGGCCGAACTGAAATGAGACGGTCTGTCCTACGGAGGAGGAGAGTGCGGGTCCTGTCGCCTAGCAACTTTGACAACATGTGACTTTTTTAGGTTTTGGTTGGTTTGTGGTTTTTTATTAGTTGTACAGTTTGTTGTTGAACTGAGCTGAAACCTCAAACTTACATTTAAAAGTGCAATCCTCGGGATCTCTCAGTGTTGTTTGCTGCCATATTATTTTCATTACCGGCGTGCAGCTGAATCTTGGGATAGGTTTGGCCAATGACGTACCAAACCGTTGGAGCCTTCATTGCCCAGGAAAAGTAGGCTACATTTCTCAGCTGCATTTGAAGGAGCATTCAGCCTAGTCGTGTCGCTTTGACACAATCAGTCTACCCTCTACTGTCATGGCTCAAAAAGAGCAAAGCCATCATTAAGGTTATTAGCAACGCCTGTGCTTTTTTTGTTTTCAAAGTCAAAATTCTCTGCTGTGAGAATGCTGTTTTTGTTGAGAACACTTGGTGAATACAACATGGTGTACAGAGGAAGTGACTGATTACCTACAGCAATTGAGCAAAATCTAGCCGCTAATGAAGACTATGCGAGACCTTCAACAGCTCCACAAAAAGCATGTAAGTGGACCTTGAGGTGAGATTGTCATTGTCGTGTTGTCATTACACAACTGTGTAATCGCAGCGCTGTTTCTAAATTGCACAGGCAGGTCTTTGGCATTTATATGTATACATCTGTGTTAAGCTATAATAAAGCCGCTCGATTTATTGGTCAGTTTTTATTTAGATATTTACATGAGGTGTACTATTTTAGTATTGATTACAGAGACCCAACAATTCCCACCATGAGCAAGCATACTTGGCAACATGCAAAAGCCTGAAATTTTTGGGACACACAAACTGTTGGAACCAAAACCATAAGACATGATGTTGGGATCCAGAGCTTTTTACTTCCTTGTATGAAAGTGTACAGTTCAGGTGAGGCCCAATCACATTTAAAAACCTTCATGAATCACCTTACCAATAAATGGCCATCTTTTTGAAATATATTTTATTTGATGTGAGAGGGGTGGTATAACCTCTTCCACCAAGCTTAAGAAGATACAAGGAACCAATAGACCAGCTTTTAGTGACAGCCTTCCTTCACCAACATCCACTTCCGTTCTCACCACAGTAACATGGATCTGGGTTGCAGGGCTTCACTGGTTCCAGTTTGTGTGTGTGTGTGTGTGTGTCTGTGTGCATGTCTGCACTGTCGTGTGCTGTGAAATTCCTCTGCCAAAGAAAGTCCTCATTGACCCGCCTTCAGCAAACACGCTATGACAGTGTCCAGGGGAGACCCAACAGAGCACCGATTCAGCTGCCTGCAACTGGATCCCTCCTGCTCACACAGAGCCCCCTCACAGTTCGTCCTCTCAGGGCCAGGAAGGAAGGGAGCGCACCGCTTTGAAAGAGAACTTCCCATGTACCTGTCTGAGCTATGTCGGATGTGAGCTTTTGTTACCGCAAGTTTTAGTTCACAGACAAGAAGGGCAATGTCCTCGCGGCCTGTGGAGGAGTGCAGAGGAAGATCTCCAATCGGGGGTGTACAGTTTCATGGGGTTTGTAATGACTATTGTAGCAGCTTATGGAGGTGGCTCTCAAACTGAGAACCAGGGATGCCAAGTGTTCTTGAAGGCATGCCAACGGAGGCCAAGTAAGAAGAGGAGTAGTTTAAAGGAATAGTCCAACATTTTATGAAATACTCTATTTAATTTATTGCCAAGAGTAAACATGAAGCTACAGCTAGCAGGTAGTTAGCTTAGCTTAGCATAGCATAAAGTCTGTAATCAGGGGGAAACAGCTCTGTCCAAAGGTTACACATTGGCCTAAACTATTACTCCTTTAGAAAACAATTATTTTTTTCAAAATTCTTTCATTTTGAGGAGAAGGCTGGCAAAACTCAGTATTTTCTTTTTTAAGAATTTTTTGGGCTTTTTGTGCCTTATAATGGACAGGACAGTAGAGAGACAGGAAATGGGGAGGCAGAGAGAGGGGAATGACACGCAGGAAAGGGCCGTCCGATGCGTGAGTCGAACCGGGGGCCAGCTGCAGTGAGGACTGTAGCCTCTATATATGGGGCGCCTGCGTAACCCACTGCGCTACATGACGCCCCAAAATTCAGTATTTTCATTAATACTAAAAACCAAAACCAACAATTCATTTGTCAGTCTCTGAGTACTTTGACTTCCCACCAGTTTATAGCACTCAGAACCAAGTCCATTCATTCTTACTGAAGATGTGTATCTTTAAAAAAAAACAGGTCACAAATACATAGATTCATTTTTTAATAAGGCTAAATAATTTCCTAAAACAGCGGGGTACTGTAGCTTACAACAAATATCACTCAAGCTGAGTAACACTGGCGGATTAATACACATTTAGTGTGTTAGCAAGTGTTTACAGCAGCAGACCATGGTGTATATGGGCTAAGTCGAAATTAACTACAGTTCCAATATTCATAGTTGTGGCTTAGTGATGTGCTTTTAATAGTTTTTGGGCACGAATTGAGCTCTATGGCACAGCGGAATAAGCTACATTAGGCTATGGCTACAAAGACACATGGGATTTGTTGACAACGAGACAAATGGAAAGGATATCCTTTAATGCACATTGATAGAAGAAAGGGGGTGAGTAATAGCTGTCAGCATCCATCCTTTCCCATGCAACGTAGGGTGTAAGTTATGTAATTGTTCTGTAAAGTCTTTCCAGATATATTTTCTTGGGAAGCATCGGGGATTTGTGGTCTGATACCTATGCTGGTGGTCCTTAACATGTAAAGGCTTGAGAACCCATTTCAAGTTGGCCTATGGGACGGAGCGACTGAAGGCAAGAGCACCGTAATTTTATAACAGATTTCCTACCTGACAGCAGTTCAACACGCACCTCCTTCCAATCCAAGCAAAGACCTTCCATTCTGTATTCAGGCCAAGAGCCTGTTTCATGGAAACCCTGAATGAGCTCTGGTGGAAAGAGAAATTAAAGAGTAGATGTTTTTTTTTTGTTTTGTTTTTTAATAAAACAATCCAAGTTTTTCTATTAGTGTTTTATGAGTCGATTTTCTTCCACTCATCACATGTGACTGCCATCCTGGACCTCATCTATAACCATTGACAGGTGTGGATAGACACTGTGACTGTTTTTACTCCAGACCAGTGGTGGGTAATAGAAGTCAGCTGGCCGGTATACCCCAACATTACAATGGATATTAGAAGTTCAGCGTCTACAGGAAATTGGAGGATTTTCCTGCAGACAGACGGTGTCAATGTAACTAGCGACCCTATAGCTTATCGCTATTAATCATCTTTAGCTAATAGAGCAGTTACATCATTTATGAGCAACATTTGGTTTTTGTGCATAGTCCAAGAATTATGGTGATTTATTCCATTGACTGTGGCTGTAATTTCTGAGATTAGTAAAAACATCAAAAGACCTGAAGGGATTATGATCATTCTTGGTTTTCCTTCTCCCCTATCTATTTTTATAACAGGCCTCAAAATACGAACGTATGAAATAGCACATGTATCCTTTCATGTCACGCTCTAGTGATGGAAACTCTTGTCTGATAAACACAGAGTCTTTTGTTTTACTCCCATGTCTTGGGGAATTGGGGCCAGCTGAATGCGGCAACCTCTGTCGAGGCCCAGCTGGATCCAATAAGAGCATGCCCTGGTGCTCTGTTTACCCATTCCATACATACAACAGGAAATTTAGAGAAACGTTCTATTCATTCATGTTGGGTTAGTCCAAATTGAGAGTGATGTAATAGTATCTCTATTTCTAATAATTTGCCGCCATGGGATAAAGTATGTAGCTTCTTGTGAATAGGTTTTGAACAGGTTTAATAGTTACATAACAGTTCTTTCTCTGCAATAATCTCAATGGATTAACCATGAGCACAAATTAGACCTGAAACAATAGTTACTTACTAGTTACTTAGAATACTAAGACTAAATAAATAAAAACTTTGGGAATCTGACTGAACAGGTTGAAGTCATGTTCATACAAGTAATGAGTAATGAAATATCAGGACATTTAGGTTTTTTTATGAATGGCAGGACTGTAGACCCGTTCATTACCAACATGTTTTGGGGTCAAGCTGCATGTTAAGTAAATGCATTTGATATTTTCTTTGCAGCCGCAGGTCTGTTACATGCATTAGTCACTCGAGACACCATGCTATGCTGCAGCAGTTCAGCAGCATTAGGCTTCTCTTTACAACTTATTTAGGAAAAAATCATAAGTCAGGACTCGGTGCACAGTATTGCAGTGATGCAGTAAGCCAAGATTCTCATTTCTTTCCTTACTTCTCAATAAAATGGTAATGATAATAATATGAAAAGCAAAAGCGCTTGAACACAAAGTCTAAATCTTTCTGAAGGCCACATTAGATGTGGTAATTATTGCCAATTCCTTACCCCGCAGAGCTGCAGAAAGACAGACGCTGCTGCCAAGTCAGAGGCATTGTTGTGGTGACATTTGAGTGGAGGATCAAACCGCTGATGAATAATCCATATTGAAAAGCTGCTCTTTCTGCCAAATGTCAAACAGCAGCAGGAGCCATTGTTCAAGGAGCGGGTTCTAAAACTTTTCTTTCACCATCATCAAAATGCTGTG
Source organism: Seriola aureovittata (assembly GCF_021018895.1). NCBI lineage: Eukaryota > Metazoa > Chordata > Actinopteri > Carangiformes > Carangidae > Seriola > Seriola aureovittata. The sequence continues at coordinate 21,271,665 of NC_079368.1, forward strand.
TCACATAGTGTAGTGAACATGGCAATGGAGAGTGCACTGAGCGTAAAGCTGTTTGAATTCTGGAGATTTTAAGGAGTGTTGTTAGTGTCACATATTGCTAGTCATGTAATCCACAGACCTTGCTCACTGACTGCACTACAGTTATAATGCAGTGACATAGCCCACACAAGGAATTTCATTATTTCATTTTTATTCAAAATTTTTCTTTCATGATTCTGCATTTAGGTGATTTTTCTGTCTCACAATGGGCTGAATGAGATGTTTGCCTTTTATTGTATGCACTTAAAATGAACAAAACAAGTGTGTGACCCCCCCTTGTCATCCTTTTGATACAGTATATATTAACCTACAAAGGCTCTTACCATCTACTTCAAAAATCCTGTTTTTCGTAAGAAAATACCTCTGTTTTTTAGTCATTTTGTGACCTTTAAATTCATCAGACATATTTTCTCGGTTGCTTCACCCTAGATTGGGGCCAGTGGTTTAAATGCTGTTGCCTCCATCACCAATATGACAGTAAAATACTAAGAGGAAATACTGAATACTTTACTGGAAATTTGGAATGATAGTGATCAAACTTAAGGAATCAATCCAAAAATACTGCTGCTGGCATGGATCTTCAGGATGCTAACGCAGTCAAACCACATGGGACAGATTTGTTTAGCCTGCAAGATCCAATAAAATTCATTTCACAGATAATCTAAGTCTGGTGCTGGATGGGGGAATTCATCTTGACAGGAAACACATTTTATGTCAGTGTACAAAATTTACATTCGACTGTATTCCACTTGAACTTCAAGTCAGATTTTTGACTGATCTGTCACAGCAATAAAAACAATTTGCTTTCCTGTAACTGTAGCTCTGCGTGCGTCATTATCCCAACAGTATCCTGTCTATAAATGGCCGTCCTATTCTTGACGATAAAGGAGATCTGTTATGGAGAGGTCTCACTGCAGCGCTACATCTCACAAATCTAGAAACGTTCACTCTCATCCTCAGCCAGGCCTTTCCACATTCATCCTCTGCTACAGCGTGTGCAGCTACTTTGAGCCAAGGTCAACTTCCTGCTCCCTTCTTACAGTCTACTGCAACAGCTGAGAAGATGAAGACAAAGATCTTCATGCTGCTGTTAATCAAGAACACATCATAGTTTTCTGTGGGCGCTGTAACTCACCTGATTAACTTGTCACCATCATAAACTGGCAAACAGGGTGATTCTAATTAGCCCTCCACAAGGCCAGGCAATGTCTCCAGTCCACTTGAAAAAATGTTTTTGAATGAACAACAAATGGCCTCCAATTGGTCAAGCTGAAGAAATAACATCTGATCCTGACAAACGATACAAAACAAATTAGTGTGTGCCTGCGGTCAGTACAGAACGGACTTACATGGACACAACAGAGGGTTTGCTGTTCTGACAGACGTCCACCGCCCCCAGGCTTCCGTAAACACAAACACACCACCTGGGTTTCTAAATGTAGGCTGAAAACTGGTCCACTGTACACAAACATACACCCCTGCCCATCTAATCCCTCATGTTATACACTGACTCAGACTGTTCTCATGGCAGAAATCTACAAAGTGGATACAGCACACTTTGGTGTGGTGGTAGAAATTATGCAGAATTGAACGCTCAAGGTAAAGGCAAAGGCCAAAGGCAATACCAAAGTTATTACACAAAGGACATGATACTTGTGCTATTTCACTAAAAATCATGTCCTCATATAGTGTTACTGGAAAAAATAGTCAGGGGATTGTCAAACCATAGAAACCATGGAGCAGCTGTGGCACAGGAAGTAGAGTGGGCCGTCACTTTGCACCAAAATGATGATGTGTCATCGTTGTATGAATGTGTTTGTGTGGTAGAGAAACGCTAAATATGAATGTGTGTGAAAAGGAATGAATGTGGCTGCCATTGTAAAGGGTCGATAAGATAAACCAATCCATCTACTATTTGTGGAGACATTTCATTTTCAATGAACAGAGTGATAGGCTGACATTGCCATCACTGTATCCATGTCACTTTCATGGCTATCATGTCTAAGTTGCAAAACTTGTACCTACCTGTGTGTATCCAGAATTATACAGTTACACAGTTAGAAAGACATAAGATGTTAATGGCCCTGTGAACAGACACTGACCCTTTATATGGTGTAAGTGGAAATACATTTCATTACCATGCCCAGGAAACTTAAAGGAAGTCTGAATCACTGAACTTCCCATGAATGTAAGTAACCATTGTTCACTTCATTAGTTTGGTTTTTGCCTTAAGTCGCAGTCAAGAAATTGAATTCCCAAGGCTTTCCACAGCACCAGTTGTCTGAAACTTAACCCCTCACTGTATCAGATGTATGCTGGCTACTTTTCACCTATGAAAAAAAAAGAATAATTCCTTGTTTTACAAAGATTCAGGTGAGTAAATGTTCATCTGTTCACCTGGATGAATGATGTATTTAACCTGATTATTTCTGGGCTGTACGACAGTGGATATTGCAGCACTAGCGAGGTTTCATGTGACTACAAAGGCCTGAAAGGGGAAACTGTTTCTCGAGTAAACCTTTAAATTCCTAACAGACTGAGCTTCTATGATTTAAGGCCATGTTTTTGGAAGATCAGTTGAAAGAAGCTTGCAACACTGCAGGATTTGTTTCAGGCCAAGTACAGATAACATTAGCAGAAGGACAATGGGGTCACTGATCTAAGTTTTACATGTAACAGAGAAGCACGAAGACCTTATCGAAGGAGTGGGCGAATTACAGAGCAGCTCTTGTTTGCAGGCTTATGGTCAGCCAGGCATGGTGGTGTACCACTTAGTTCTGTATTCAATCTACTACAAATGTGACTTTTGAGATCTTAGAAGATCAACAATCAAAAAGAAAAGAAGCTCCGAGTCTTTTTAGCGCTGATAACAGAATCTTAACTGTCTCATCTGCAAGACTTTAGATGCTTAGAAAATACGACACCATAAACTAGACACCTTCTCTTCGCTGTGCGGAGTTTAAAATGTTCCACAACACCACAAACACAACCTTATTCAGAGTCGGATAACTTCTGCAGATGCAATCTTCAGGTGCACCAGTCTCATTCATCTGTCATCATCCCGGGGCTTCGCAGAGCATCTTTATCTGACTTCCACAGACAGGAATTCGCAAAGACTGCAGATGAAATATGAAGAGATTGGTTTCAGCAGAATCGCTACTGGCAGCTCTGCTAGGAGGAGATAATTACCACTCTGACAAGCTTTGATCACAGGTACAGTTATTCTCAGAATGTCGGTGTTGATAGAACAATGAGACGACGGCCTCGAAATTCAGATGCATTTGCCACAGTCCCCCACCGCCCCCATGCATTGATTCTGAATAGGAGTACTGTCTAGCTCATGAAGAGAACGACAAAATGGGGGTAGTTGACGAGGTATGGTTCAGCTGTCCATAACTCTTTTGATTTGTAGAAGCGGAGAAAGGGGATCTAATGATGGCTACTGGAATGTTCCGGGGGGGAGGAGAAAAAAAAAAAAAAAGAAATTGTGGATTAGTCATCCATGACCTGTAAATACTGTGGGTGGAATGAATCACTGTGGTTTCTTTTTTGTCAGGAGGCAGAAAATTATTCAATAAAATGACAGAGGGATCAGTGAGCTCTGTGCTGGAGTCAGTTTTAGCAAAGTAGGAGGTGCGGAGTCATGAGGGGTATCACTGGTGGGAAGAAGAATAAGAGAATCAAGGTGAGGATGTAACCTCACCACAAAGAAGAAAGGTTCAGTTCATTGAGATCGCTTTGAAAATGCAACCAGACCACAGCGCAACCCTAAAGCAAACATGCCTCCTACACCACCTGCCTGGGCTAAACTAAGACGCAGCATTTGTTAGCAGGGCCACCCAGTTATAGGAAGGAAGAGATCCGTGTGTGTGTGTGTGTGTGTGTGTCTGAACAAATCAAACAAGTCAAATGAGTCAGGTTTTTTCCTTTGTGACCTCAAAATGTAAACAAAGAGTTCTCAAGTCAGAGCTTTGTTTATTATGGTACATAGCATACCATTCTCATGGTTTTTAAGTGTACTCCTCCACTCCTGCAGAATTCAGTTATATTTTACCTCCTCCTGTATCCTACTCATTAGTCCTGCACTGATGTTGTTCTCCTGAAGGCTCAGATGCCTCAGGCGAAGCTGCGTCCTGAAAAGCAGTGCCCCCATGATGTCGTTTCCTCCTACGTCACTGATGCCGTTCCTGTCCAGATCCACTTGCCGCAGACTCGTGTTCTCTTTCAGCATGTCGGCCAGCAGCCTGACCCCCGGGTCTCCCAAGTTGTTCTCGTCTAGGATGATCTGAGTCAGCGAGCTGTTTAACTTTAGGCTGTCGAAAAGTTCCTTCCATGCCGACAGATCGGCGCTGCTGGTCTGTGCCAGACCCAAGTACTGAAGATAGGAGCGGTGCCTCATATATGATGCTAATACCTTTACCCCGTCGCTGCTCAAGCCGTTTCCCCCAATATCCAGTTCTAAAAGTGCAAAACTCCTGAAAGAGCTCCACCCAGTGGGCAGCTGCAGAAGCTTGTTTTGGTCCGATGGGAAAAGCATCGCCTGCTGGATGGCAGCAGCAGCTCTCGCTGTTTGCTCCTGCAGCTCAGCTATTCCATTCAACAGAGTCAGCACTCCATGGTCACACAGTTTGTTTCCAAACAAGCTGCAGAGAGAGAAGAAAAAGTGGTAACCCCAGAGACGCTGATTCCTCACTTCAAAGTGTAGCCTCTTGCACCCTGACATTAACTTTTCCCGTATGTGATATGTAAGTTATAAGCTACAAGAAGCATTTTTCTTCACAATGTCACATATACGTTTTGTATCTGCTTGTTCTGCAGCTTCGAGACTTCATTCAAATACAGATCTAAGGATTTGAACAATTACACAACAAGTGTTTGAGCTAATGCATCCAAGGGTATCACTGAGATTTATAAAAGGCGTTTTCTTTCATTGTTTTGTCAATACTTTCAACTATTACAGGGGCACGTTGGATCTGCTGTGCACATTAGAGACATAGTGTGACATTTCGGGTAATACGCTTATTTGCTTACTTGCAGAGGTAGATGAAAAGATCAATACCACCATGTCTGTCTGTTAAATATAAGGCTACAGCCAGCAGCTGGTTCACTGAGCTCAGCATAAAAACTGGAAACAAATGTTACATCTAGTTTGTTTAAGCCATACAAAAAAAAAACCCCCCACAGTGTAAAATCACAATTTGCCATTTTATTATGTGCTGTACTTTTTCTTGGCTGAGGCCAGTAACTTCCTGGAGCCTCGGCTGGTTTCCTGGCAGCTACTCAGACCAGTTGTGCTAAGCTAAGTTAACCAGCTGTTGGCTGTAGCCTTGTATTTGATGGACAGATTACATTTTTCTCACCAAAATCTGCCAGAACTTAAATGTATTTTCCAAAATTTTAAACTATTCCATTAAGCACCGCAGGGTCCTTTGTCCAGTATGTGATGTCCAGCTGTGCTTGTTGTGCTGTGTCTCACACTCTAAGTTTCTAAATCTGTCAATATTTCTCTGCCACAAACTCAAGCTCTCGCACATTTACTGTAGTTAGCTATCAAAAGGAAACGACTCAGAAAGGTAGGGCACTGGGGGAATTTCTTGTTCGCATAAAAGCGATGGATTGTGTAATACAAGAGCTGAAAGCTAAGATTTTTTACTGCAGTGAGGGGGCCATCCTTGGATTTGCTGTGTTATATTATTCTCTTTTATAGGCATATTAGAGTATTTAGGCTGATGTTCCTGGATCTGCTTGTTATTCAGTGTGCTTTCAGAATTCAGGCGGTCAGATTTTGATGTTACGTGGATCAGTGGAGCCTGGGACTTACTGTAAGCCTTTGACCTGAGGCTTCACTCTCAGAACGTCCAGCAGGATGTGAGCACCATATGGGCCAATGAGGTTGAGGTTGAGGTTGAGCAATGTGACCTCGGACAAGCTGCTTTTCAGGGCTCTCGCCAGGCTCAGCAGAAGGTCGTCCGTCAGGTCGGTGTTCCTCAGAACCAGCTGCTCCACCTCATCAGACGTGCTCAGCACCATCATCATGGCATCGAGCTACAGCCACAAACCAAGAAAACGTCATGGAAGAATTTGAACTCTGGTGTTGTTTTTGGATTTGGTTTGGCTTGGTGCAGGATATCAGTCCCAAAAGTTAAGACATATCTCCAAAAGGCCCCCCCACCCACCCACCTAAAAAAGAAAAAAATATTGGTATGCTATTGGTGTGGTAGTTTATCCACTGGGTTTTGGAAAGATTTCTTAAGGCCAATGGCTGTAGAACTATAAAAAATGTTATTGGAGTTGGAAACATTTTGCAACAAGACCAATATATTTATATTTATTTATTTATCTTATTTCTAATGCCTGTTTCCATTTTGTAATCCTGGTGGGAAATAGTCTCCCACATGAGGATAGACGACTGCAAAAAAAAGTGATACAAACCAGATATCTCATCTAACTTCTAGTTCACCTCAAAATCGCCAGACAGCACGGTCTTATAAAATACAGAAATCCCATTTTGTAGCACAGACAGATTATTTTTCTTCCTGACAGAAATAAATTTTACATCACGGCCCTGAGACTCGAGTATTGTGAACGTCAAGTATTTACTGTTCGGGTGTGAGAGCAGCATCGCTCCAAAATGTGTTGTTGGCCGGGAGATGTGAGCGGGACAGGTCCTGGAGATTTGCTAAACACAGACACGGGGTGAGAGTCCAGAGAGACATATGGTCTGGCTGTCGTCCACGTCCACTGTGCCACTTTGCTAGACCTTGAGGAATTTTTCAGGCACGGTTTGAAGCTTTTTCATCAGGATGGGTACGAACCAAGCCAAACGCCTGACTGTCCCAGATAAAACTCAGTGACCATTTGTTACAACTGTTTGTGCATTAACCTCCTAAATAATGGAATAATCCTTTAGGTCAGGATGAATTTGTAGTCAATTAATCCACTTTTTAGCAGTTCAATAGATGTTTCACACCAATGACATAAAGCCATTTACTGTTATTGTAGTAGATTTTTTTTGTCTTGAGTTTTCTATCTAATTTTGTGAGGTGTTAATAATAAAACACAGTGGCACTGAAATATATTAATTTCTTTTAATTTGCATCAACTCTCATATTGTATAAAGTGAGATTTCCATTTTTTTTTTTTTAAGTAGAAGGCAGGTCTAGATTCTATATTAATACTGTGAAAGTATTAAAGCTCTCAGTCCACATAGAAATGTATACACCCATACTCAGAAACTGAGCCTTCAAACGAGCCGTTAGGACTTCTGTAACTTTGTGATGTCACAACAAAGTAGTCACCGCTCTCAGAAATGCCCCAAGCCCAGCCCATCCGGATCCACCATCCAGCCTTGCAGGATTTGGTTTCACTGAGTGTTCACCTGGAGTCTCCTGTATTTTTATTCGATCACTCAGGAAACGGTAAGCCAATCAGAGGAAAGAGCCTCTCGTCTGATTGGCTCACCTACCTGTTATTACTACAGCTCCAGAGAGAAGCCTGAGAGAGGAGATGTAAAACTACACTGGGATGTCTTTTTGTTAATTAAGTTAGTTACTTAATCCTTATCTGTGAACAGTTGACATCGGCACCTTCAACTTTCACTTTTTATTTTAATTGCCATGTCATTTCTGCTGCATCATTGTGGAAAATTTGTATTATAACTGAGGCTGAAAACTAAATAATGAATTAGTCATCATGCAAACAGGACAACAATGTCTGAATATGGCATGTGGCTACTACAGTGATTGTGTTGTGCACACACCTGTGCCTGCAGGTCTTGTTCTATACCAGGCTTGTCTGCACCAGTGCTCTGGCTGGCCATGTCCTCTTCTTCCTCCGGATCTCCATCAGGCTGCTGCGAGACAGTGTCACTCTCTGCACTGAGCTCCACATCTGAGCCTGGAGCTTTGGGACAAGTTGACAGCTTCTTCTGGAGACGGCACCTCTCCAGGACTTTGGACAGAGGAAAAAAAAAAAGCTCAGGCCTAATACAACTGTCTCTCCTAAAGCCAAGTGCACACAGTGATATTGATACCCACTGTTGATGCAAGAATGTAAAAGATTAAAATTCAGTTTGAGCATTCTTGTTCAATAGAGAAAACAGATCTGCTGCAGTAAGGTTTATGCGTGTGTGTGCGCCTGTGTGAACAAAGTCTGAATAACCGTCCATCTTCCTTCAAAAAGACATTGTTCAATGCATCACTTTCTTGCAAATGCAACCCTTTCTGCTAAAGTGTATTATGTAAATCTGTTACAGCACTCCAGGGGGATTCCAGTTCATTCCTACTGTGCTGCGGTTTCTTTACTCACTGTTTGCCTTGAACCAGTTGTGTTTGTTTGGGCCATGCTCCAACGCAGCACTCATTTCTACACATTCTTCATAGAAGTCCTTCAGTCTTTCCCCATCTCTGTTTTTCCAATTTGAGTCCAGTCCCTTCTGTTTCTCTCCATTCTGCTTAGTCAGTGCTTCCTCATCCTGCGCTGAACCTTTAAGAAGGAAAAAATTGTTGTTCTTTCCTATTTTTTTCCCACAAAGAATATTAAATTGAAATACCACATGCAGATGGGCTGAAGGTCATCCACATCTCCACATATTTTTCCATCTGTTCTTACAGGAGTGAAACCAGATAAAATGAGTCAAACACTGCTCACCGAGAACTTTGCTTGTCTTGTTCAGTCGCAGCTGCTTCGTCTGCTGCGCTGTGACATTGCTGGCTGTTTTCTGCTGTTTCTGCTCTTGCCTGGCCGACGATGCTTGGTCTTCACATTTTTCTTTTACCGCTGACCTCTGCGAGACCTCTGTGCCCTGGCTTTCTTGTCCCTCTTCTCCTCTGTTATTTCCAGCTGTCTTGCCTTTGCTCTCTTTCTGATTAGCTTGACCCTTGAGTCGTTTCTTCTTGGAGGTCTCTTTAATCCCAGCTACAGCATGGTCCTCGCTGTCTGTTGATCCTCCACCGCCTTCCTTGACGTGTTTTCTTGTCCTTCTCACTGATTTCTTCTCTGGTTTGGCCGGGATAAATAGAGGGGATGATGGACGTGACTCAATTGTGCCTGCATTGGAGACTTAAGAGACAGAATAAAAGAAAAAAATATTTGTGGGACATTTTGTCATTAAACTAGTCCACTGAAATCATGGACTGGGCCTACGGTCAAAAATATGTTGATGAATAAGCTTTAGGAAATAAGGGAAAATTGAGACACTCATTTCCAGGCTTTGTACCGTTGCCAGGGCTCTGCTCTGGAGGGAGAATTAGGTTCTCCTTTGTGCCGTTGTTCAGCTGCTGGCAGGAGCTGTATTTGTTTCGGAGACTTGTGCATCTAAAAAAGAAAAAGCTTTTTTCATGACTCACATTTCCTCCCCTGTACCACCACCAACATCAGTCCCTCATGTCATGCAATATGCATCCTTTTCCCTCCTCTGTCAACACACAATACATTATATCTGCAGAGCAATGTTTCCCCGATCGGTTTTGACTGGTACTAATTTCTAATTTTCTGCCAATGTTATGCCGTCTGTCTCCCAGAGGTTGAAATCTAACCTGTAACAGGGTATCCCACCAGCCAGCCAAGCAAGTCGGAAGCAGCTCTTCCTGCCCTGCTGGAAGCCGGGAGCGTAGCGGTACTCACAGCAGGAACTGATCCTGGCCGCCATGATACCATTAACGTACAAGGTAGCACTGAAGGGATAACCTCTGTGTCTCTGAGAGACAAACTGGAACTGCTCTGAAAGATGCAAAGGGAAAATATTATGAAATGCTGGAACATTGAAGATGACCATGTTTGATCTTTCTGGTTCAAAATGGTTCTGTCTTATGTTTCGTGAAGATCATCAGGTCCTGTGATGGTTTTCCTTGTGTTCTATGTTCACAGTACTGTGAGACACTTGGGATGGCAGTGTCCAGAAAATAGCATACAGCAGTGGTTCCTAATATCATGCAATGCCCACTTGCAACCCCTCGTCACAAGGTGCAAATCAAAGGTGAAAATTACAAATTACTTTTCAAATGGTTGGGCTCAGCTTACTGCAAAGATTTCCAATAGAACTATTCCTAATATGTAGTTCAGCCTTTTATTCAGATCTAAGCCAATACATCAGCATTCAGGCTGTTGCTGTTACATTCAGTTCAGTGCCAAACTAGGCCCACAAAAGCACTGTTTATAAAGGTGAATAACTCGGTCTGTAGCAATGTCTGCAGCAGAGTTATCACATTAAGACTTTCTGTGGTTTTCATTGTCTTTAAACAACTTTAAACCCAGCTTTTTAACATGTAGCCGAGTTGACAAAAGCACAGTGAGTGTGCAGGGACTCCAATGCAAAAAGCTAGTGATCGGTCAGCAACAATGATTATACAGTATAGGCAGTTCAGTTTGAGGGTTTGGTGTTAAGAATTTGTTCATACATGTGTTAAAAATCTGTGTTTATGAGCTGTGAGAAGTTCAAGAGTTATGTACCCTTCTCAGATTGTTGCGTTTCAAAAGTTTTTTAGAGGCCTGAGGACGTAAAATAGCAGAAAATGGTTTCTTTTATATTATTTCCTGACTCATTAATCATCTTATCTATTGTGACCATGCAAACTGGATTTGTGATTCCTTGGGGGGGGGTCCTGAACCCCTGGTTGGGAACTGCTTGCATACAGTATATCACATTATTTTACAAAGGAAATCAAATCAAGACCAAATCAGACTCTCAGCTCATTTTTATGTAGTCCAAAATCACAAGAGATAATGTGAGGGATAGTTTATTCAGTTGAAAGTAATTCTATTGAAAACTGTTCACAGTGAGGTCTGTGAATAAAACCAAAACTATCTGAATCACTAAGTGTCATTAGAGTTGAGTGAGAAAATGTTTTTTCTGTAATTTGGGTTAACCGACCCGTGGCTGCCTTCATTTTCCAGGTACAGAGTCAAAATTTTGTTGATTCTAACAAAAAATGTTAAAATATAGTTTGAGCCCAGCACCACTCACTACACCATACTGTGCAAGCTACATGGTGTAAAATCAAATGTGCAAAAAAAAGGTCAAACCACAAAAGAAAAGACAGCAACTACTATGATTTAGTAAAAGTAAAAAGTCATAAACCCTACACATGCTGCTTGGAATGTGGTTCTATGTGCACCTGTCTCCACCTTTGTTTTATTTCTTTAGCTTATACACGGTCTGTGCATGAAGGATAATTCTTCTGCAGTTGTTCACGTTGTATAATGAAAAATGCCAGCTTAAGGGGTATTGCCTAATTTCAGTGTCATATTTGTGCTAAGTGCAAATGTATGTTGACATTGTGAGCCCTTTCTTCATTAGACGATGCTGTCTAAATGCTGTTAACGCTTTGCGTGTGTTATTGTCCCACAGAATGAAGACGTGCAATTCAATTCAGCGCACCAAAGCGTCAGTTTGTTCCATTACCCAACTTGTAACATGAACATTGAACATGGAAGTCGAGAGCCGGAAACAGAGACAGCTCGTCTTCAAAGTAAAGGTTACGCGATTTGAACAAACGTGCCAGCTGCAGAGGTCAATTAAGGAGAGCTAAGCTAAATAAACAAACTGTGTAAATAATGAACATAATTCATAACTGTTATAGGGTTTGCCGCTAGCCCACAACTGACCGGGAATAATTTCCAAGGAACACTTAATTATTATAAAATCTTACAATTCGTGTATAGCAATTTATCTATTTATTAATTTGAGTAAGGTTACTTTATCTGTTATTTTGGGTGAACATTAAAGGCTATATATGTATATGTGTCACTCACTGAATTTCTCTCTCACACACACACACACACACAAACGCTTGCCGTGTGTTACCATTCATTCTTATTTATAAAGGTGGTGGGGAGAGGTGAAAGGTTCGGTTCGATATATGGTTGGAACATAAAAGGTTTAGGGGTTGTTGCAAAGCTTAACCCAACAAAAATGACTGAGGAACAGTCTTGGGTCCGTGAATGATGTGGCAGCCTAATAAATGAAGACTAAAGTAAAACATCTCAGTGTTGTATAATAAACCAGACAGTTGACAAATTAAAGAAAAAACCAAGATAAAGTGTAGTAGTAAGGTGCTGAGCCAAAACAGCTTCAGTAATTTCTAAACTGGGTTGAGAACTGGTGACTGAAGGCCACAGCATATGATTCACATCATTTCCATCCTCATCAAACCATTCAGGTCACCAGGGGTGACCGGTGTGACCTCATTTTAGTAAAACTATTTGAAATCCTATGCTTAAAAACACTGAAGAGTTTGTCCTATGAAATATTGAGATCAATCAAGGAAACCTTGTAAATTTCAGACCAATGGTATCAAGGAGATGCTACTATACTATACCGAATCTAATAAAACATTGATGACGTTAAATGTTCAAAAAATATAGACTTCAGATCATTTATCATCACTGATGAACTTGACAAAGAAGATTATATCATTCTCCACCAGGACTTTGCCTTAAAAATCATTACCTTAAATATGGTAGTGTTCCCTTTAGCTGTGTGCAGTCCCGAGAGGTGCATGAAATTCTCAGCGGGCAGGCAGAATTCGGTATAACACCGGTCGGTAAAACCCCTAAACGATGGACAAAACTTGCCGAAGACTACAATGGCTGATGTCGACACAATCGCCGAAATGTTTTCATTAACATCAAGTTCTAAACTTGTTGTAGAGTGACTCATTAAATAATTTTGTCCATCGTTTAGGTGTTTTACCGACTGGCCGAAGGCACCGAAGGTAACCGGATGTAAACACCCACGGTGTTTGACTACTTCCGCTTTCGTGACGCACAGCGTGAAAGAGCGTTTAAGTGGCGGAAAGATACATTTCACAACTTCCGGCCAGGGCCACAGTAAAATCAGAGCGGAAACAGAATGCAGATATTGATTGGGGATCGTGGATTGTGACTACCCAAAAAATATTATCATATGATAATTTTGCCAGATGACCCACCCCTATGTTCACACCACATTTCTCAGTGTGAAACAGGCTGTGTTAAACCTTATGTAACCAAGCGTCTTATCTTATCTCCACACTTTAGTTCTGTACTCCACGTTTGACCAGAAAACAGTTTCCAGTTTCCAACAACAACCAAGCCCTACGTAATTCACGGGGGAGATACTTCTGGAAGCATAACACATAGCACACACAGGAAAGTCTGGTACGCACATGGATGTATTCTGTGATTGTATCATGAGAGAAAATGTCCACAAATCCCCAGTGTGCAATGCAAAACCAGCACAAATACCAAAAATACAGTGTAACTAAACAAAGTCAGTAAATTGACTATTCTCCCACCTTAATGAGGAATTAGCTTATCAGAAATGCAACACAAACAGGTTTTCAACTGGACACATTACAGTCAGAGCCAATATAAAACAGGCACATAACAACAACCAACACTTCATGGCAGTCCTACGGTAATTCCCAGGGGACACACCTCAAAAAGCATAACACGTAGCAAACACAACAGAGTCTGTTACACTTACATTACTTGATTGTGGTTTAAGTGGTATTTACTGGTGCCAATGAAAAAGAGAGCCTATTTCACACTATGCCCAATTCTGACTGACACTGTTTAGTGCCAAATACGACCTCATTAAAATAGTTAATTTAGTAGTAGTATCCAGTCCAATCTCAAACCAGATTTCAATTAGGGGAAAGGTGGTTCTGTTGCTTTCATCTGCAGATCCTCGGTCCCTGTACATTCAGAAAAACGAACTGCCTGAACGTACACTGACCAGCAACAACAAAAATTTTGTTCAATTTATTCAGTGTCTCAACTTTGTGCTGAGTAAAGCTCTTTTCAAACAATCAATGTTTCAGTTCCATTCAATTCAATGTTTTAACCTGTGCTTTTACCAAACAAGTCAGCCACATTCCCAATCAAATAGGGTCTCTGATAGTTTGAACTCTAAAACTCTCGATGCTGTCGGACTTATCTCTGGTACTGGGCAGTTGATTTCTCCTGCAAACAAGATGTTAGAGGACGAGGGTTCCAGGAGACCGGTGTGATGAAGAGGAGATCTGAGTATTTTACTTACTGACCATGGACTTCACACTGAGCCACGAGTGGTTCACTGATGCCATCATGTTGTTTGTCGTCCGTATTTAAATCCGAGATGGCGCCAACACTGTCCAATCACAGAAAGAGCGCAGTGTATAACAGTGAAGAGTTCCCCTCTGCTCGGTCCTCCCCTCCCCTTCCTGCTCAACCTTATGTGGCAAGTGTTTGTTTGTTCCCCACCATGGTTGTATTATAGTGACACTCTACAGTTAAGTCTGTATTATCTGTCTTAAAGCTAGAAATCATAGAATATCATCATCATATCATCCATAGACAACACAAGGGCACTGACTTTGTTCTGTGTCAACAGTTGTGTATTCCATTAATGTATTGATTAAATGTCATAAGTGACAAAAGAAAATGCTGAATGCAATTTTTAATTGAACCCCCACATTAAGAGCAAGTTGGTGTAAATGATGAACTAATACAACAGAAAAAGAATAGGCTTGTTTTCATCAGTCAGGCTACTGAAGCTATAAAGCTGAAATTACTTTGAGCCACTGTGAGAAATGTGTTACCTCACTAACCCCATAATATACAGTAGCTGTGAAGTGTACTTCTAACAGGTCTAACTTTAGAGGAGAGTGCAGCATGTTCACAAATATTCACCAATCTGTTCTGGGGCACAGGAATAAGAAATGTCAATTCATAAAACCCCCCCAAAAAAAATCCAACCGGTCAAGGCAGATGTCCACCCACTCTGAGCCTGGTTCTGCTCGAGGTTTCTTCCTGTTAAAAGGGAGTTTTTCCTCCCCCCTGTCGCCAAGTGCTCGCTCTTTGTGGGAATTGTTGGGTTTCTCTGTATAATAAAGTAAGGTCTTGACCTTACCCTGTAAAGTGCCGTGAGATAATATATATTATGATTTGGCACTATACAAATAAAATTGAATTGAATAAAAAGGGTTGGATTCTCCTTTAATTGCACAATCCATGGTCATAATATAGTGCTCCATCCTCAAAGCACCTGGTGCAGAAAAATAACATATACATATTAAAACATGCAAACTTTACTTTGAAGATGATCTGTTTCTGTTTCCGGCTCTCGACTTCCTTGTTCAATTTCTATTGTATAAGTTGGATAATGGAACAAACTGACGCTTTGGTGCACTGAATTGAATTGCACGTCTTCATTCAGTGGGACAATAACACATGCAAAGCAGTGACAGTGTTTAGGCAGCATTGGCTAATGAAGAACGAGCTCACAAATGACAACATACATTTGCACTTAGCATAAGTAGGACACTGAAATTAGGCAATACCCCCTAAACTGGCATTTTTCATTATACGACGTGAACAACTGCAGAAGAATTATACTTTATGCACGGACCATACAGCTACAGAGGACTTTGTAAACAGATCACATACAAAGTTTCAAGCAAAAATCCATAACCTCTATCTTGTACATCTGCCTGGCACTGTGATTCCCTCCCTAGAGTGAGTGGGTACAGTGTGTATCAACATGTAGCACCTGCAAAGACGAAATAACTTGTCCAGTCTTCTGACTTTTTTTTTTTTTTTTGATGCTAGTCTATCAAGTCACACATCAGCTTTCATTTCTTGTTAAGCTCAACACTGCCTCAGGCCAGCTTCCTCATCATCGCTTTTTACAATGTTGCTTTGAGGGCTGATGAGTAATTAATGGGGAGGAGCTTTTAACACATCTAATTGCACTCACCTATTACCCTATACCTGATTAATGTGGGAAAAAAATTTACTTTTTTATGTAGGAGATTTTCAAAATTGATGCTACCAACAAAGGCATTTAAAGAATCGATAGGATTATATCTTTAATGCTCTCTTGTGCACATTCTTGTCTATTCTAGCAAAGCAGCTTTACATTTCACAGCTCCTACCTCCTGTAGTCACCAGGTCCTTGAAGACACAGATATTTTCCCCTCCGTTGACTTGCTGGAGTACCTTCAGTTCATCCTGCCTGGACCCCAACCCTGACCCCACATGACCTTGTCCTAGATAGGTCATTGTCACAGTGACGTTGGATTTCTTTGCTTCTCTTTGTGACTTTAGGTTAAACTGATATGATGAGAAAAGGAGGAAAAAGCAAAAAGGTTTGGATTTTAAAACACCTTTTGATCCATGCTTCGTGGAAATGAAACAGATGTCAAGTTACCTGTTTTTTAGTGTGACCTCCTGTTCTCTGAGAGGCTGTTGAAGAGAAAGATCCTCTTCGCTTGTCATACAGGTAAGAGCAGGACTGACTCAGAGCCCCTCTGATTGAGTTCAGACTGGAAGCCTTAGTTGTGATGGCTGGGAGGTAAACGTCATCTTTAACAGCTCTAGTAGAACGAGCTGTTGGCTGATTCAGCTATAGGGTACATGTGTGACAAGTTAATAATACACTAATAATAATACACTAATGGTCTCTTTACAAGTTTAACAAGAAAGTGAATCCATGGTCTGTAATAAGATTAAAATTCTGTGATAAAGTTAAATAGATGTGGGTGTTCCTGAGAAACAATCCATAAGATGTGTTTACAAAATGTTTAATAACAGCAGACTCATGTTGAAAAGGGTTAAATGCTAAATAGTCTCTGATACTGTCCATATTGTTTAAGCTATAAGAGCATTCTTGGTTATACTTAATCTGCTAGCCTGAGATCGATTACTTTTGTCTCCACACGCACACCTTGGGGAAATCCAGTGGAAATCTCGTGGTGTTTTCCTCATTTGAGTAAAGGCTCTCACTGAGTAAGTGTCACCCCGTGACTTTGTTGGGTGCCAAATGTAAAAATTCGTTTACAATTTTTTAGCTGATATATTTTCAATATGTTATATGTTACACGTCTGCAACAGACCAGTTAATCATGCATTTGTGAAGAAAAGATAAGGCCAGCCATTACATCATATTTCACCTTTGCAATAGAAAAGTACTGTCAACCCAATTATTTAATAAACGGAAACATCATCTAACAGTAAACAGTGCCCGGACATCGATCCATTCTTGAAGCGCGTCAGACCAAGGTCTTCTCCCGCACCCTGCCGGATGGCCAAAATCAGGTCAGAATAGTCGCCACAGGTACCGTCCACACTATTAACGGTAAGGTAAGTAGTAGAGCTAACCTGACCAGCGAGCTAGCGTTTGTTAGTGTCACTTGAATGCTAGCTGAGGTAAGCAAAGGTTTTTACCTTGAGTTATGGAGACCTGGATCAAGAGCCAGCATTTTAAATGTCAGATATGTATCTAGCTAGGTATATAGCAGGCGATCAAGCTGATGTTAGCTATGTGGGAAAGATACACATAGCAACAGCATATGCTTCTTAAAGTGGTTTGTTACCCCGGTAACCACGAACGGTTACCTTTCCAAAACATAGCTACAGAAAATCCTTTCAATGGATCACAAAACCTTAGCTAGCATCCGGGTGATACTAATAAACTATTGCTAGCTGGTCAGGTTAGCTAACAAGATTTAAGATACTAAATAAATAAATATAACATGACGTTTTACATGAATTCCTGCCTCAAATGAGAGGAGAATGAGTTGAATGTGAGGAAAGTGAGCTAAATATTCAAAATATATCCGCGAAAAAATTGGAACCGAATGTAACCCATATGACTTTCGTATTGATTCTCCCCGTTTCTCAGGTATGTTGTCGGTATTTCATACTGCTAAAGTTGTCGCAAAAATTTTCTTATACAAGTTAGAGTGTTGAGAGGATGTACATGTAGCCTAATATTTTGAGAAAGGTTGAGGAAAGTTTTGCAGAAAAGTGTAGTGTGTGTGTGTGTGTGGGTGCAGCCCCAGTTTGTTAGCTGAGTGCTTCTACCACTTTGTACACAAATGTGAATATGTTTAATACCATTATTTAAATGTATATTGTTATTTAGTAATTTTTTAAAAAGTTTTGTGAGAGTTGCTTAGCTGTGTCTACATGTTAACGAGTAATGGTAGTGAAAATGAGAAGTATGTCTCAGAGACATACTCTATGCTCTGATAACGAAAATGAGGATATGTACTCTACTGAGAGCAACCTGTTGTGCAGATGTGTGTGTTTGTAAATTATGTACAGATTTGATTATTCATTCGAGTTTTGAACGCACTCAATGAGGAAACATCACCTTATCAGTTGTGATTATTTCCCCCCTTTTCTCAGGGACATAACACATTATGCAACAATTAAAGAGATTCATCTTAAATCACATAATGTTTGGTTTGGGATCTTAGAGGCCCAGGCCCCTTTTATCAGCTCCAAAATCATATCAACTTTGTTTTATTGGCTGGATGCTATGTGATTTCATCTAATTTGTGAGAATTGCTCATGAATATGATTTTGGAAAGATGAAAGGTTTGAGACATCTGCTACAGAAAATAACATTGCTTCTGAGATCCCTGCTGTAAAATATGGTTAAATACAATGAGTGCTCATATGCTGTTTATCTGTGATTGGCATTGACAGCACTTTTTACTCAACATTGGATTTCTGTTTTACAGTGAGTTATATAGCAATTTGTTCATATAAAATGTAATGAGGAGTTAGATCACTATGAGGCCTAATTTACCAAACACATAAGCAACATCTCTGTAAGATAACATATCTCTTTGTCTGAGGGATATTTTGGCAAACAAATAACCCATAGTACATATAAAATCCTCATTTTGTGTAATGACAATATTTTATTGACTATTTTTGTCATCCTGATCCAATCTGCAAGCTCAATTTGTGGTAGTGGGAGGGGTTACCACTTCAATACCTTCTCCATTTTGAGATTTAATGAGGTGACAAAAAAAGTGTCTTAGCAGTTTTTTTTTTTTTTTTTACACATTTACATATATGGCAGTGGAGACTGTAAAGCTGGTCTCAGCAAAGCACAAGCATCAAAACCGTATATTGCTCCTATTATCTTATAGAAAGAGAAAGTTTTGTGGTGTGGAGCCCTTTTCTGAGTAACTGATCGTAACCATGACTATTATTTCATTTTTTTAGCTCATTACTTTCTCCATATTCAATTGCTTATTTATTCGTTGTTTTAGTGGTATTTCAATATTTATGAAATATTTTTGTTATATGTATTTCTATTACTAAATCATCACACACAAATGTCTTGGTTTGTTATTTATGTGTTAGCATGTGTTATGTGTATGAGTATAGGTTATATGCATATTTATGTCAGTCAGGAAAAATATAACTCTTACACAATTTTATTTGTTCTGTTTTTCATTTGCATTTCATAAAAACAACTGTGAATTTGCAGAGTATTTCTGTCATGAATATTTAATACATTGCAAAATATGGAGGAAAAGCTATTCAAAAAAGCATTAAAAGATTCTACTAAAGAGTTGATTTTGCTTTATTCTAGATGTTAAAAGTCTGCTCCACCACCCTTTTAAATATTGCAGCACTGCAACAGATTCAGTTAGAGCTCTCAACCTTTAGCAGAACTGAAGCTGAAAATCAAATGCATCTCTCACTGTAATAGTAGTAATATACTGTTCTACCACTGTTTTACCACTCACCTTGTAGATCTCCACAGTATCAGGGCTCTCGAGCAAGAGGAGTTGGCTCTTTGCCCTGATCAGACTCGCAATTGAATGGATCATTTTAGCATCTCTACCAGGCTGAGCTGGGATCTGTAAAAAAAAAAAAAAAAGTGTTCAGATGTTTCAACTAATAATATTCACAGCGATGATAACCTTAAAAACTAGCCATTAAGTGTTTTTAAAAGCAATTAGACAACCACTAATGAAAATGTGAAGCTGACAGTTAGACATGGATGAGGACCTCCCTAATGAGACACTTACAGGAGTGTCTCTGTCTCCTCCACGGAGTCCCCTGTAAAAGAGATCCTGAAGGAGAGTCTTGCTGTTTCTCCTGATTCTTCCCATTGATTTCCTCTGATGTGACTCCATTCTGACTCATGAGCACAGACAGAAACAGCAGTATATGTATTTGAACATACAGTCTGTAAAGTAGTTTTTACATTTACAATTTTAGTTAATACTTTTATATTAATTTACCTGAGTGTAAAATATTAGTTACAGCATATTAGAATTATACTAATTACAGAGGTCATAACCAGGTAATAGTTAGCCTAGCTTAGCATAAAGACCGGAAGCGGAAGGAAACAGACTCACTCTGTTTGTTTAATCTGTACACAAACAATAAAAGTCACTTTGTGGTTTTAGAGGACGTTGGGTGTGTGTGTAATTATTTAGGCTAGGCTAGCTGATACACCCCATTTCCAGTCTTTATGCTAAGCTAGGCAAATCACCGCCTGGCTCTACAGCTTTGTTCTTAATGGACAGTCATGAGAATGGTATCAGGCTTCTCATCTTACTGTCAACAAGAAAGCCAATATGAGAGAAGAAACACCAGGCTATTCTCATATCAGACTGGATATTCAGGATTTTATATCTATATTTACTAAGATGTTACCTTGATGATGTTACCTTGATAATTAAGTGAAATCTGAGGGGTAGGTGTGGGTGGTGAGTCAGAGATTTGGTACCAGGTTATTAATAACCCATCATAACTTTATTAATGAGCTGTAATGTGAAGTGTTGTATAGTGATGTAACAGTTAAAGTTGGAGGGAGAAATGAAACAGATTTTTTTATGAGTATCAGAGGATGTGGGATATAATTCAGTTTGGCGAGGACGATATAAAAAGTCCTGAGATGAGAGTTTACAGATGAAAATGGATTGAGACTCCCTCTTCTCATTTGACTTGTAAGGTCACTGTGGTTCTGCAACTCAATGAATAGTCAGGCATAAAAGCTGCATTGGTTGGGGGTTCAGTTTACACTGCTACCTCTACATGTTAAAGAAAAGTCTGCCAGGGGAAAACTAAATTAAGATGACGTCAATCTTTGGTTTTTCCACTGTACCCTAACAAGCCTCCATTGTTTCCTTCACAGGCTGTCAGTGAATTGTAGTATCTGTAATCTAATCGCGATGTCTGCGGCCATGTCATCTGTTGGGCTAGCACTTCTGGGAGAGGAGGCAGCAGGCGGCCATCTCTTGAGATTAGTAGCCTATGTATGCATGAGCGCACCTCAGCCTCAGATGGTAAATAGCAGGAAAAATAGGACATGTGCTTTGAGAAGTATATGCTTCTTTATTGTCAGTCCAGCTTATTCTCTTGAAAGTTGTCGTAATTGCCCCAGATTTTTGCATGAAATATAGAAAAGAAGCAGTAAAATGAGACTAATATCATCGGTAATGGCTGCATGTGTAAGACATGAAGCCCTGTGCTGTGCTTATTCTCTCTTCTTAAGTTTCTTAATCATCTTTAAACCCCCCAAAGAAGTAATTGTTATTCCTAACTGTCTATCACCAAGATATACCTTACATTCATTTCCACTGGTGTGAGAAATATTCTTTACATAAGTACTAAAACCTCACTGTAACAATGTGATTCGTAATAAATCTACAATTAAAATTTTATGGAAGTAAAAGTATAGAAGTGTTAAAAGCACATGATGCATAATATCAAATGTATAGCCTCAGTACTCAGTGTAGCAGCATTCAGAGTCCTGTAATATTATTAAATAATTGGATTATTATTATTACAGATGCTGTAATGTTTATGCAGCATTTTTAATGTTGTGTCTAGAGCTAGTTTTACCTCCATTATATCCTGGGTAGTTTTGCATTAGACTTCATGTTTTGTTAATTTACAGTTACTATAGATGTCAAATAAATGTAGTGGAGTAAAATGGGAAATATTCTACAATGTAAAATGTAGAATATTTCCCTGTGAAATGAAGTAGAAAAGCAGCAGAAAACTGACAAAAAAAGGCTAATTTCAAGTACAAGTTTTCTAAAATTGTACTCAACCACAGTTCTAAGTAAATGCACTTAGTTACTTTACACCACTGTGACTGTCTTAGTAATCTTTAGCTATCCCAGTAACTTAACTATTCAATTACCTTATACATTTTTTTTTAACACACTTCACAATGTACTTATTAGTTTTTAGTAATTCTTTCTAATTCATTCATTTCCCATCACACACACACACAGGATAGAGATCTTACCTGTTGACTTGTCCAGGTACGGAGCTGAATGTGTCTTTCCACCAGGTGATCTGATACATCCACAGCTGTTGATCTCCTGTTCTCTGTTCCCTCTCTATACAGCCAGCCAGTGACACCTGAGCAGCTGTCACCTTTGGCACCCGGCCCCCGCCGCCCGACACTGGTTCCTCATTCATCTTTAATTGTCCCTGACCTTCACTCTATCCACTCTGGCCACATGTGCTGTTTTTTATGAGGATTTTCCCCCTGACTTTTATCAGGTATCTTTTCCATGCAATGTGTCATGAAGCTTAAAATTGTTCTTTGTCCTGTCTGTAGCTTTTGTTGTAGCTTTGCCCTTACATAAGATTTAAACTTTTCTTTCATAAAAACCTCTGACACAGTATTATGACAACCATGGGACACCTAAACTTAACCATACAGTCTTTTGTTTAACCGCTTCAATGCCAAAAACTTGAAGTATGAAGCGTTTACTTCACGGTCCACCGCTATATTAAGAAGGAAAGTGTGAGATATATTGCTGCAATTAAACAAATAATTTGCAAAGAATGAAAGAAAAAATAACAGTCTTCAAAAATGAATTGTTAGGCACTCGTATGAATAATGAAATAGGTTTTGCCTGTTTGATCTGAGACAAAATCCACACTTCCTGCTCTGTGCAAAAATACATCCCAAACTTTATCCTTCCTTTTTATCACAAAAGTCCACAGACAGTGTTTCTGTGCTAAGCTACACCAACACAAAGAGGGAATCTGGTACTACAAAAACTGTTGCTTTAGAAGATACCCACTTGATTTTTGCTGAAGCCTCAAATTAACTTCGGATAGATTTTGGAATTTGTTTTTGCACAGAACGAGGACTGTGGATCGTGTAACCTATCACCTCCAGTGGAAACACATTGGAAATACATGTTTCCCCACTGCCAGTATAAATGGGGGGAAGCAAAACCTGTTTAAATGCTCATACAGGCACCTGACTATTATTTTAAGACTTGACCTTTCCTTTAATGGAGATACATATCTTGTTGTCCATATATCTTGGCAGACTTGCATATGGGTCCTATCCTTGTACTGAATGTTGACATAATTAGTGCCATGGAAGTTTTGACTGTACACAGCTTGTTGCCAGACACACTGAAGAAATATAAAAGGAATCATCTCATTTATCTTGGGGATTAAGAAAATCCAGACATGTGATCATCATCACGATATTTCCACTAGTGGATACAAAACATATGAAAATGACTCAAATTTTCATCTGATGAATAGAGACTAACATGCATCTCTCTTGAGGCCGTACAGGCCTTGCCATCATATGGTGTTATTGTTATATAACCGACATTTTCCTGCCATTCCGCCATAAAGACCTGCTCATTCTCTCTTCATCTCTCCTCTGTGAGCAATCTGAATGGTCGCACTGTGCGCACACCTCGGCTCTCTCAAATAACCCCGACCCGCCAAGTACACATTGGCTCCATGCAGTTTTGTTATGTGCCGTGGCACATCCAAAGGGCCCCTGGAGGCCAACAGGCTCCGTCTGCCTGCTGGATCCATTACATCCAAAAGCCTGATAGGGGGTCTGAGTGTATTTGGCTTGGCAGTCCGGCATTTGCTTCCTGCCTTGTTCACTGAAGCAATGTGTCAGTTTATTATGGGCTCGCCACACACCTCCGCCCTCCTGCGTCCAAGATTTGACGCATGATGTGAGCGGCGCTTTCCAGGAGGGCTGTTTTGTCATTTTCCTCTGCTCAGCATCTATTGAGGCTGAGATTTGTCCTCAATGTCATCAATGATCAGCACTGCAGTGAATATTTGGAATTGAGGCCACATTGATTGTTGATGTTGGACTTCATAAGCTGTGATAAAGCCATCTATTACTGAGTTTTATTGACTGCTTATGTAATATCCTGCTCTCAGGGGACAGTTTAGATTTCTGACCCTTCATCCTGCTTCTCATTGTGAAAAGAAAAGAAGCAGAATAGATTTCATTTCCTCTTATTCTTCCCATTGTATAATTTATAACCAATATAAAGCAGCAGTGCCTTAAAGCAGTGATGAATCAAATGAGCTTGAGTACCCCTTTATGCCACCCCTTCGATAGATGGAATGGCCTTCATAGAATTTCAACAGAAATTCAAGGCAAGTAAACACAGTGGCTGTGTGTTTACTTGGGATGGCAGTTTCACAGCATTTCAACCATTTATCTGTCGTTTAGCTAACAATTTAGATTTCTCTGCTACATTGCTGACTAGTTTTTCTTCAGCCTAACTTACACTTTACTGAGTTACCAGGTACAGCCTGATAACTGCAGAAGTAAATTCCTCGGGTTGGGACTTACTGGCCCGAAGATTAGAAAGAAAAAAAAAGATTGCGACGGGAAAGTTGACAGTTCATTTTCTTGACGAGCAGGACAAATCTAGGTGGCTAAAGTGAAAGAGCAATGCTTCCTCTGCCTCATTACCACCACTGAGGTGCCCTTCAATGAGCACATTAACCCCATGGGGAGTGAGTGGAGCTGCTCGGTGGCCAATAGTTTCGCTGGGCAGCTTCCAAGTATTAAAGTGTGCAACTGTGTCAGAGTGAACACAACTTTCAAAAACTATTAAATTTAAATGTGTAGAGATGGGGAAAGAACAGCATAAATATCACATATGTATACGAAACAACGGTTTACTCGGAGGAAAACAGAGCTGTGTGATTTTGGAGAGGGTGGAAAGTGAGTCCCATCTTCTTCTTCTTCTTCTTTCTGTACATCATATGATGACTGAAGAGAGTTCTTTATCCATCAAATGACTTGACTTGAAATATTCTGGTGTGCAGATAATCAAAAAATAGAATGGTTTAATTTTGATGTGGTTAAAGTTGGACTACTCCTCTGATTCCTCCAGTTTTATATAATAAATGTTTCTGCCTGTGATTTTTTGTTGCTGACAATGAAGGTCTGAGGATTTGATTTTGAAAATTGATGGAGTTGGTCTCCTGTATTTTTGAACTTTTTTTTAGTGTTGTAATGAGAGCTCTTTATATCTGGCTTATATGAAGCTATGCTGTCTTGTAAGCCAATGTGGACTGTTTCATTCATCATGATTTTCTAGTGACACGCAAGCCTCTTCTGTGAAGAACACATCGCAGTGCAAGAATTCTGTGATAAAACAGCAACATTATGAGCTATTAATCATAATTAATAAATCAATCAGTGGTTGTTTATGGAGCAGCTTCAGGTCATTCATCTTGATAACTCGGGCTTATAGTCATTGATCTCAAATTTCTTTCTTCCTCGTGCCATGTGGTGTTTGACATTTCATTTATTTTCCTAAGGTTGATTTCCATGTGTTATTTTATATGGTGGGAATATCACAAAATACAAAATGTATAGTAAATGAACAGCAGAGCACATACTGCTCATTGTCATAATGAGCAAACATCAGTTACCATGTCTTCTCTTGCATCCTGTCATGTCAACGTTTCACCACTTGAGGGTGCAAGAAGACCAACCAGCCCATCATATCATCCTACTTTGTCATATTACTTCAGAGCATACAGGAGAGAAGTCTGGAAGCTCTTCTTGAAACTCTCACAGTGGTGTGTTGATCCACTGTGGTTAATTACCTCCCTGTTTCTGAAGTGCTGTATCATCTGTTCTTGCTGTCAGAAACTCTAAGTCACGCTGCTTATTGTGGCCACTCAAACTTCTAATTGGCAGATATAGTGGAGTTTCCACAAAATACTGGACCTGCTGCACACACTGCTGCGGTCGC
Source organism: Seriola aureovittata (assembly GCF_021018895.1). NCBI lineage: Eukaryota > Metazoa > Chordata > Actinopteri > Carangiformes > Carangidae > Seriola > Seriola aureovittata. The sequence continues at coordinate 21,297,497 of NC_079368.1, forward strand.
CAGGCTGTCTGGGATGCAGCCATTTGGTGCCTGGTTTCAACACTCCATCAAATTTCATGTTATGGTAAAATTAATTTAATACCAAAAAGCAAGAGTACATCACACAGGGGATTTATATTTTCTAAAAACTGGGAATTGGCAGATGGAAGAGGCAGTGCTTATTGCACACTGATTTCACACATTAGGAATTAATAATGCAACCACACACACACACACACACATACACACACACACACACACACACACACACACACACAAATATCCTGTTCTCCACAACTATTTGCAGTGATGCAGTTTGTCAGGTTTAATTTTTTCACATTAGGAATCATTTACATTGGCGCCCTTTACCCGGCTGCTGCAGCCTTCTACTCTCCTGGGAGGACAGGGGTCTAATAACAGGGGGACCAAAATCGTATCAATGCATGAATTAACAACTGGACAAACTGATAAGCTTAAAATGACTTTACTGGACTGTGACTGCTTTAGTATTCTGACCAGGCAAAGCAGCTTTACCCAGATGCATTTTAACCACTAGATTATTTAGCACCACAGCTTAAGGACTTGTAAAATGTTTCAAACACTTTATATTTTGGTTTAAATCAAAAAATCTAAATCACCAAATTTGGAAATACAATTAATACAAATAGTATGCATTGTTGGTGCATTGTTGTTCCACTTAAAACAAGTATTTATTTTACCTGCATTATTTAGCTATTTTAGTATCTTTCTGCTTATAACAGTAGTGTTTGGACGTACCATACATTAGGTTTAACAATATGACGCTATGATACCATCCATCTAGGATCTTAAGTTAACACAACATCCATGTACTATGTCAGAGGATTGCATGAGTGACCTGTCCCATCTGTGCAGAGCAGCAGGGGTGCCGGAGCTGGTCCCAGCTGGAGACTGGTAGAGCCATGTGGCACGCTGGCACCCTTTTGACGGGACATGGAGCAGGCTGCATGTGAGGGCCCAGCTAAAAAAAAAGGAAATATTGTCTGAGCCCCAGAATTATGTTCCATTAATCATCAGACCTGAGCAATGGCTTGCTGCAAGTATGAGAAGCTGCTGCATTAGAATTTAATGGTAATGGATTATAAAACTATAAGACCACCCAGTGGTGTTTATGTTCCAACTTGTTGCTTGTAATGACACAGTGTTCACGGATTTGTTTTCACAGAAAGCCTTGATCACCCACCGCCACACGGTACATATAGCATCATGTAGTGTAGCGCTGTGTTAACACTGTAGCCTTAAGAGGGTGCTGGCTTTGAAAATGATTGTGTGGGTTGAATTTGCATGTGCTTACTCCTGCAGTCCAGACATGCAGTTCAGATGACCTGAAATTCTCCTACATGTGAATTTGTTTATCTGTCCATGTTAGCCTTGTTAGGGTTAAGGAACCCATCCACCGTGTGTGTGTGCTGTATATAAATTAGTGTGATCTCATTAGCTGTGACCTCAGGAGGAACTGTATAATTGGTTGAATGGGGTGTAGTGGTTCAATCCCCCAACTCTTCCACATGTCAGCGAGTTCTCGACTCTGAACCCCAGTTGCTTGAGTTGGCCAGGTCAGTGTTATTATGTGCCTGCAATGCAATAACATTGAAACACACGTTTCAATCTCTACAGAGGATGTTAATTTGAGTTTCATTCACGTTGTAGAGAATCATCCTAACTCTGACCACAGTCACTGCAGGTATCCCTCAAAAAGCTCTTTGAAACTCTGAGGACTGGCCAAAGCGACCTCACAGTCATGGTCAGTTAACTCTTAGCCTTTTAACTCAGGTAGCTCCAAGGTAAATCAACACAGTGTATTTGCTTGTACTTGTGTGTGTGTATGTTGATGTGTGATTGTTTGCGTTTGAAGGTTAAGCTTTGGCAGGTCCTACCACCACGCGCACACATACATTGACGGACACACAAACACCGTCTCCACTTTATGACCGCAGTTTTGGACGCATGGTATTGCAGATCAACTTCTGTTAGGGCATGTGCATGTGTGTATACATGTACCATTGCTATAGTTGAGGGGACAAACTTAGGTTTGAAACCATGACTGTGAGGTCGCTTTGGCCAGTCCTCAGAGTTTCAAAGAGCTTTTTGAGGGATACCTGCAGTGACTGAGATCAGAGTTAGGATAATTCTCTGCAACATTTATGAAACTCAAAGTAATGTCCTCTGTAGAGATTGAAATGTGTGTGATGGATACGCACCAAGCAGCAGGCACATTCAAAATTTCTTCATTTTCATTACATAACTTGTCTTTTGAATGCATTTTCATATCTGCACTGTGTCTTATTATCCCCAATCCTGTCTGCAGGGCTCTACATTTATTATATTTGACTTTATTCGACTGGGTTTGTAACTTTATACTTTACAGTACTATTGTCCAGTAGTGAGTGGTTGACGTATTACGCAAGTAGAGAGAGGTGATAATGTTACTACTGTGCATTTGAGCTTAGTTTCCAAGACACCTGAGAAACCGCCATGGTAGCAGTGTGTCTTACCAGGCACGGGCCTATTAGAGAGCAGGATAATGACAATAAGAGCACTCATTACAAACATAATGGTAATCAGCTTTCAGGTCATTATCTATCATACTGCTTGCAGTGAATTTTGGGCAACGAATTCAATGATATGCGGCATTTGTCTATATAAATTCCCTTTTTTGGAATCTGTCACTATAAAAATAAAGAGTCACCCTCATTAGATTCTCCCCCTCGCTGTGATCAAGATTCAAATCCTCACATATCAGCAACAAAATCCAAAATAAGATGGAAAAAGTGGCGTATAAGTCATAAGAGAGGTAAAACCAGGACAGGCACCTTTTGAACTGTTTTCAGCTCAGATGGCAGAAGGTGAAGCGGAGTCATCACTGAATCCCTGCTGGAGTGTTACAGACAGGAGATTGGCGCATCTGACATGAATTTGTGCCTCTGCAGCTGCATATCTCCACTTATCACATAGTGGCGTCTTTGCTGAACAACTATCTTCCTTCTTTTTTCAAATACGCTGAGTGGCAGAGAGACAGATCCTGCTATCAGGGACACAAGAAAAATCTACTCTAAAAATGAAATGCTATCTTGCATTCTAAGGGCTATTTCGCTCTTTGGTGCTGGTTCTCATAAACACTTTATTCAATCTTCTTCAATAATGACACTTGAGTGTTATAATATACATGTTGCTACTGAGTATTAACACTAACTCAGTTGGGAATTCACACAATTATCAATAGTATGTTGAGTATTAAAACTGTACAGTCTATTTGATTTATTTCTTTGTTAGTATTTCTATTCTTTTACGATAGTTAAGTGGTCAAATGGTATTATTGATGCCTATTTTGAAATATTTCCAGTATTGCAATTAAAGTAGTATTGGACCATTTAGCAGCTTAAGATATGAGCATAATGTGCATAATGATTGTGGCTTTGCAAGTGTTGCAGGTCTCTTATTTTTATTCAACTGTTTTGCGCATTTTTTTTATTTTCTAATTTTCAGCCTATGGTAATGTTTTTTGTTGAACAGGAACCCTTCCCTTTTGTTTATTTGCGTGCGCTCTCTTCCACTTTTTCAGTTAGTAGTACTCTATCCATCTACCTAACTCATTTCCACCAGCAAAGAGAGTGAAATTAGAGGTGTTGAGATATCTTAGAAAAAATGTAAAAGCTATGCAAGGAATTAATATTGGTTTGATCGCAATCACGAGTTGTGGCTAAACACTTGCTAATTGATCATCGCTCACTAATTTAGGGAAGGTGATGTGATGGACAGTCTATAAGATTGTTATTTAGGGCTATTCAAATATCTTGAAGTTTTGTACTTGTAATAATACATCTTTATGCTATTACAAACCATGACAAAATATTATCAGAATTAAAAATGTTATGTCAGCTTATTGCCTGTTCACCTGCTTATTTGCTTGATCACTGGTTGTAATCTGTGTTTCTGAAATATTTCTTTTAGATATAATGAATAGAAAGACTGTGTCCAGCTCCACCTTAACACGGAGGACCCGTGTAGATGTAGATAAACGACTTCAACAAATTAAGGATGACTGCACAAACAGAGAGGGACCTTGAAGATATCAGTGGAGGGTTTTTTGAAGAAAGTCGAAATTGTACAGATAATCTGACATGTTCAGACATTGCAACTGGAGTAGTGTTTAGTGAGGAGGAAGGTGTCGATCCGTTCCAGAGCCTATGATACCTCCAGGACAGATCCAGTGCGGGGTCAATTTGCTATCAGGGAGGTAAGATAGGTAATAAAAGTTCGATCTTAGAAGCTATCGTCTATATGGGGATATAGCGGTATAGCTTTATTGCAGATCAACTTCTGTAAGGGCAAGTACATGTGTGTATACATGTCTTGCTGTGGTTGTGGGGACACATTTGTTCTTTAAGAACACGCACCAAGCAGCAAGCACATTCAAAATTTCTCCAGGAACTTTCTAGTTATAGTATATAATTCCACTAATCTCTCATTGTAGCCCTGTGTAATGTCAGCTAAAGGTAACACTTGCACAGAGCCTTGTGCAGATTTATAGTGTGTGGGCTGGATATAAGGCTCTTCTGAGACCTGTCTGGGAAGCCAGTAAAGATTTGAATCTGATTACTAAGCCCCCTGTGTTTCAGGTATATACTAATGGACTCCTGCTTCTGGTTTGCTGTGCAGCATTAGAGCTGCCCACACTCGGCTCTGAACAGTGTTTTCTGTAATGGTTTTTGTTGATGGCTGTTTGTTGATGGATTAGCAATGATGTGATTATAACCATATTAATTCCTCATTGTTAAAAATAGAAATCCTTATGCACAGGCAAAAAACAGAATTCAGGGCATTTGTTATATTTTAATGGGAAGGTTAGATAAGGGAGGTTGTTGGGTGAAACAGGTCGGGCGTTGCAGTGATATTTGCTTTGAAAATATGCTGTGTTTCATTGCTATGCTTAATTTGCACACGCCCAGGAGGATGGTAATCATGACCCGCTCTCAGTTGTTTACTAGTTGCATGCTAGCTGAGACACTGATTTGGCCTTGCACTGCTATAACTGTCGGGCTCATGATGGACAGTTTAATGAAAAGGATTCAAATGGATGCAGCACAGCCAGAGATATATCACCTGTTTTTATTCGATGCATTCTTCGTCCTTGTCAAAACCTGGTGCCTACATTACCCACAATGCAACTCACAATTTGGTCGGAGATTTGATTGTTTTATGCTAGTAGTGGCTAATGTAGCCTTGACTGTCAGAGAAAGACAGGTCTGCTAAACTCACTGCTGACTCATCACCCGGTCTTTAATTTCACTGTAGCCTGCAGACCCAAGTGACATCACTTGAGGCAGTTAATCAGAGAACTTTGTTCCACATAAGCAGTAGTACTGCTCATGACCTGTAATCAGACTTTGATGTGGAAAATTTCTGAAATCGCCCCTTAGAGGAAAAACTGCAGCCATCCTGTCTCACCTGCTAATTTTCCAGTTATGATAGTCTTAGTTTTCAAGAATGCCTTTACACAATCCTCAGCTTTCAATCAAATGTGGGCAAATGCACTAGTTTGTTTGCCTGTTGTCAGCTGGGATTGGCTCTAGCTGGATGAAATACAGCCAATTATCTACAAGGATTTTTTTAAATGATGGCAGAAGTGCAATGTTAATGTTGTCAGCCGTTTTTAAGAGTTAGGGTATTGGGGTACTGCCCCACTTCTTACTGGCCAACACAGCATGATTTTTATTCTCTATGTTGTGTTTAACCTTTTAGATTGAGGTCAGAAAGCAGACAATAATAGAATGCATGAGGCTGTTGAAATATTTAGGCCTGTGAAAACGGTCTTGACCTGACTATGAAGATCTTCTATTTTCTCTACACTCACAGGCCTCCATGCCTCAAAATCACCTGTCAAAAGTGTCACCACATGAGACTGCACAGCCGTTAACTTTATAGTGTCCGGGATCCTCTTCCTGATGTCCATCCCATGACTTCTATATCACTTTCCCCTCAACTGGATTTTTGTGTCAACTGCAGCACTTTTTTTTTTTTTTTTAACAACTGCAAGAAACGTGACATTTCCACAACCTTTAAAGATCATATTTGACATGCAGGGTTAGCATGCCAAAGGTCGCCCCACAACTGGCAGCAAGAACCTAAAAATATGTACTGCATATGATGACAAAACAGTGGCACTGCAGAACAGTTTTTAGTTTTCCTCCCCAACCACTTTAGATTTGAGGTTACATCAAGGAAGATATTTTTAGTGCCAAAACACATCCTTTATCTTAGTCAACACTTACCCTACTTTTTAAAATGTACAGAGCATGGTGTGAGGTAATCTAAGGCTGCGACAGAATTTATACTGGAGCTGGGATGTGTATTTCACTAAGACGTCATTAACTGGATGAAAATAGCACAGAAAGGAATGAACATTTAAAAGATAATAAATTACTAACCATCTTAAACTGAATTTCCAGGATACGAGATCCAGTTGTCTCATAAAAAAGATATTTATGTAAAATGTTGTTAATAGTGATGTTGCTGCCATTGTTTTGACATTTTATAAGGTAATTAAGTTCGTATTTGTTTATGTTTGATAATAATTCTCAGGATTCACGATTAATTCAGGATTTACACAAACGGAAAAAAAACAATATAAAAGAGGAGATGTGCAAATCAAAGAACACATAAACACACAAAACATAAAACATAAATTAAAGCATGGCAGAGGAGTAAAAATCATTTAAAGCTTATCTCTGTGATAGTCATTCCCTGCCCGAAATCAGAACAAAAACAATTTGTGGCCATGCTGCTTTATACATGGACTCATCTCAACATTTTCCATTTAATAAAAAGTATATATAAATGTTACATTTCTTTGCATTCTGTCCTGTTTTCTCTTCCCTTCTGCCTTTTCTATTAAACATCTTGATTAGGAAACATTTCTGTTTACATACCAAGAGTATATCTTCTCTTACCGTCAGGGGGGATGACGTGTTAAGGCTGAGGATCACTTACATGGGAGCTGCGCAGCATGCCTCATTGTTGTGACATGTGTTCGGCAGGAAGTCCCCAGAGACAGCTGCAGGCGGCTTAGTGTGTCATTGGCTGGCTGGGTGGTAGACCGGCTCCCTGGCATGTGAGAGGACTGACAGCTCAGGAGAGTTATCTGCCTTACCTTCCCTCTCACATGACCACCATACTGTACTGTAAACTACGTCACCCATCCCTTTCCGAAATGATGGGTGATTGATGATGATTCCTAGTTTATATTAGGAATCTGTTTTACACACCTTTTCTGAACTTTTCTTAGCGCTCGTCTTTCAAACAAAAAACTAATGATGAGGACATACTGTATGTTGCATTAACAAAAAAGGTCCCAGGCTTATGATTAAATGGCAGGTCTTTCATTTATACGTATGCAATGTCAAACTCCAGTACATTCCAGGATGTGTTAGAAACAAGTCATTCAAGAGTCGCCTGGCTTTTGTACAGATTTATTAGCGTGAGTACAGGAATGCTGAAATGCTGTATGCATTCACTAGACCCAGCTGTTGGTTAAGAAATAGATCCACTGCATATTATACATAACTTCTTTAAAATAACATAATCTGTTTCTACATGGCAAATACACAAGAGACAAATGAAACAGACAGTTATTAGGTTGGTGGAAGATATATTTTAGTGATGATTGAGGATGACTGGTTCCTCTTGTATCCAGGCTTTAGATGAAATTGATATGGGCTGTTTTTGTTGGGACCCTCTATACTTTGTCACTTTTGATGTATTGCTTTTAGAATAATTACTTTTCTCTCTTTTACTTCTTTTCCTACACGGTTCCTCATTTCAAATGCTATCTGCATCTCAAATTATGCCAGATTCATGACAGCTCCCATTACTTACTTGAGTTTCTGAGTCAAGAAATGGTAGTAGTATTCCATATTACAGTTATTAAATTAGAAAGATTTTAGACTTTGATTAGCTGTCAACTATTTAGAGCAATCCACCGCAGACCACAGACCAATGTAACATAAATACCCACCCATATTTTCCACTTTTTATTCTTCTTGTTGACGCAAATCAAGAAAGAAATGCAAACTCTTTACACAAAAGACCTGTTTACGGTCCAGGAGATAGCCTGTCAGCAGTTTTTTTTTTCTATCCTCACAGGCTTCACTAAACCCTTGACCTCCTGAAAATTTTGGATTTTACAGCTGAATGACTCAGGTGGCCCCAGGCGGGCGGGTGCAGCCGAGCTGCCAGGGTCATAAAGTGGCCAAATGAGAGCTGCTAGCCAAGTGTTTGGGTCTCTCTGTTGATTCTGCGAGGGTATGTCCAGGACATTTCAGAGGATGAAACTATAATCATCACAGTCGGACCTTAAGGTAAGTCTCAGCTACTCTTATCTGGATAGTTAGACGATCTATTTTCTGTCTACCTCAAGACCTCAGAGTCCTCTCTTAGTGGATTAACTCTGAGGGCCTTATCGGAGGGGAGCGCAGCAGCTGCTTCACCTGGTCTGTCTGTCTGTGTCTCTCTGTCTGTCTGTCCGTCCATCTATCTATCTATCTAGACAGATCTATCTGGACAGAGATATAGATATAGATATTCTGTAGCATCATGAAAATTTCAGAGACAGGAAAGAAGTGATGGAATGGGTGAGAGGGAGCTGACAGGGTCAGGACAGACAGTAATGGATATTTGGACCCCTCTGGTGAAAATGTGAAATGGTGAAGACGAATGAATGTAGCTGCCAACACTTACAGGGTGCCCTCAGTATAACAGAGAGGAAACCCCTTTACCTACAGAGTAACAGAGAATCACTCACACAGTCAATAACAGGGCTGAGTGATGTGTCCGAAATCATTGTCACAAGGTGAAAGTTCGTTATTGACCTTAGAAATAGTTTGACAAAAAGGCCCTAACTTTAAACATATGACTTGGTCTTCATCACAAGCATCCATCTACTGATGAAAACCGAGAAGCTGAGATGTGCTGTAGTTGATAGCTGCAGAAGCTCAAAGTAAAATATGATACGTAATAGTAAGTTGTTTCACTCTTATGCAGTTGATCAGACAACAAATTTGTAAAACATAATGTGCAATAATCCTATTGAATTATCACCCATCCAGTCAATGATTATTTATAAGGATGTTTTAAATGATGATCATTCACTATTCTCTAAAAGTAAAAAATCACTGGACATTTGCAGAGATCAAATCTAGAAAAGAAAATATTTGCAGAATGCTGAAAAGTTGATATTTGGCCTTTACAACCTATTTAATTCATTTGTAGATACTGTAATTATAACTTGCACCCACACATATGAAAGTCTCGTCCAGCCTGGCCTATCAGCTTGCAGTAAATGAATATGTGCAGAGAAATGCACAGAACATACACAAAAACGTAAATCCTTCAACTGAAGCTCATCAACATGAAGGGAAGGAAGGTGAGACTCGACATACTCTTGAGCCACCAGGACACATGGTTGCCTGCTCATGGTCTAAACTCACACCAGTGACACAGTAACTTAGAGGCCACTGATAGAGTCTCGTCTCAACCTCAAATTGAAACCAACAGTTTCCTTTGGCACCACAGTTTGTCAAATGGAAGCAAAGGTGTGTGAGGGGAGTCTTGCATTTCAGGCTGAAGAGATAGTGGGATGAATCACTCGGGTGGGTGGGGGTTTTGTCACTAAGGGGAGGAGGTTTAACTCCATGGAGCAGTCAAGTACAATGTCGTTCAGAGCAGAAAGCGGTGACAGCCAGTAGTTTAAGGGCAGCCTGCGGGGAACAGAGCGGTGTGTACTGATAAAGCAGAGGAGGCACAGACACCTGGCACGAAGTTGCTGCACTGAGGCAGAAGCACAAATCTTGGCTAAGGAGATAAAAGATGGGAGTGTACAATGAACAAGGGTAAGGCTATTGATCCTAATTTAGAGACTCTGTGCAGGTGCAGTACATTGAAGAGATGTGAGTGAACTTTGAGGCTGGTTTTGCATAATTTAGATTAATTTGACATCTTTTGTGTAATTTCTGTACTATAATTTTCACTTTGGGAAAACTGTGAGGTGATATATTTCTGAATTAATCAATAAAATAAGTAGTGTAAATCCTTCATAGTTAATTCTAAATAAGACATGCATATTATGTTACTTGTGAAAAATGATAGGAACCTAAAACATTTTTAAATATTTGTCTCTAATTTGCTTGATGATGATGTTTGCTTTAGTTAGCCGGTCCCTTAAAAGAAAGTCATAACTTCAAAATTTGTCCACATCTATTTAATTTTATTTTGTGACCGTATGTCACAGAGCAGCCGTGGAGGAACCAGAGGCCCGCCATATGCTGATCCAAAAGAGCAAAGGAGGGTCCCCCCGCCATCGCCCCGTGTCAACCCGCCTCCCCCTCCGCACACGGCTCAGCAAACGTCCCGCCAGAGACTTCTCCACTGACATGATGTTTGTGGGTCAGTTCCCGTGTTCGTGTAGATCTGCCAGGGAGAGTTTCTCATTTTAAAGGCAGAACTTTTACTTTCAAGACCAGTTTTTTTATTATGAAGAGTAATAAGAGACATTAGAAATAAAAGCAGGAACCATATATATATATATACACATACATACATGTATGTATGTATGTATGTATGTATGTATGTATGTATGTATGTATGTATATATATATACATACATACATATATGAAATTATTTTAAAGGGGCACTCTACTCAGCCTCTGAAAATAGTTCCTAAATTAGTTCCTCTGTGGCTCTGTGGCTTTCTGCAGTCTGGGAAAATGAGTCTGATGATGTCATCAGGTTTTTTCTCTGCTTGAACTTTCCATTTCATGTGTTTCTTATTACAAATTTTGTGGAAGTCCACCACAATGGTCAAACGTAAATATAAAATAAGTCGATTGTGACCTTTTTCTTAGCAGATATTTTGACTTAGTCACAGTATGAAAAGGGCAGGCGTTACTAATAACATTACTAATAACATTAATGATGACGCTGTTCTTCCCGAGTGTCCCAGTAAGGCATGTCAGTGTGAAGTGAGTCAGCATGTGCAATGTGGTTTCTGTATGGATACCTAAATGTCTAGAGACTGCTGTGCTCATCTCTTACTGTAAAGGCTCCAGTATCTATCACATGCTCCAGTAGCATGTGATAGAGAAGATCTGCTGTTAATATCTAATGTTTAGTTCGTTAGATAACATATAATTCTTGCACAGCTTCTGTCTCCTGACGAGGTTCTTAATTATTATTTACAACACAGTTAATAATGAGAATTATTATCGGTACCACCGTTAACAATGCTCAGCCAGTCCTGACAAGACAGAGAATGATTCCATAGAGCTTCTATGTAAACAAATCTTCATCTAGTGTCCAATCAACTGTACATCCCCTCCTAATCTGCCTTCAGGTGCAAGACTGTGAGCTCAAATAGCTTCTATGCAAAGACAGGATAACATATTGCTACTCCAAGGTGTCTCTGGAGCCTGTTTATCAAACAAAAGGGAGCTTGTATGGCTACTAATGAAAAGGCTAAACAGAGGTGGAACTCTCAGTCTTGAGGCAGAGATACATTAAAACATACAGATGCCTTCATACAGGGCACAAGCAGACACTGAAAAAGAATGAGAGATTTTGGACCAACTTGTTAGACAGCCCTCTCTACCACCATCATCACAACACAAAGTGAGTGAATACAGTTTAGGAAGAAAAGTGCTGAGCTCCAGAGGCCTGTTACTTCTCTGCCAAGGAGCATTGAAGCTGCTCAACACCAGACGGTTAATGTTGTTTTTTCCTTTAATTCGTCTTCCATCTGTGGATTTGCTGCCGAATAAATTAATCATCATTTTCAGTCCACTTTCATCACTCCTCTTTCTGCCAAGGATGGCCATGGAAACCAGTCAAAACAGCCCAGTACTATTGGATCCATGCCTAAATGTGCTTTGTTTACTGCTTTTACAGAAAGATTTTTTTTTTTAAGTGAGAAAAGAAGCCTGAAGAGAAACATTTTCATTTTCATCCAAATGTATAATCATTTTTTGATTATACATTTGACACTAAAATTTCTTTTTGCAGTTGTGGCAGCACCATAAAGATAGGCCTAATAAAATAACGAGTGCCCTGCTCTGTTTTGGTAGTCGGGGGATGGACCCAGGACGACCCATCCTGCTTGGTAGAGCAGTTCTGTCCTGAGTACAACGAGTGGAGAACAGCGGCACGCATGGTCAACAACCGTGGCAGTGTGGCTGTGGGCAATCTGGATGGCAAGATCTATACAGTGGGTGGAGAAGATAACGTCCGATGTTACAGCAGTGTGGAGAGGTGAGAGACAGTGCAGTTTCAAAACGTCTTCCATTAAAATTTGTGCATAGTTATCTTACGGCTAATTTGGCAATTATGTTCATCTCCAAAGAACAATGTCAAATTTTCTCCCACGGTTTTATCACTTGAAGCTGTTTAAAGCAAAGGATTTTTTGCTGTAAGAACCTCACATGCTCCTTTGAATCTCATCTTCCAGTTATTATTACAAACATCAAACTGCAGTGGTTGTAATTGAAATTGTTTATTTTGGTTTATTTTTGATTTTCTGGAATAAGCTGGGTGCAGCTCTGATGAACCATTTCATTACCTCACACTGGTTATCAAAGTGGGTAAATGTGCAAGTAAGCATGTTGGAGGCGGGGTGACAGTTTCAAATGCCAGTCGTCTCACAACAAGTAAGAGCTGCTTTTGTAGGGCAAGGGCTGAACAAAGCGGTCCACACCAGGAAGCTATTGGACATGGAAAGACCTCTGGCCTTTTTCTTGTATAACTTATTACAAAGCTTCAATGAGATTACAGTACAAACATTTGTTTTACATTGTCATTTACATTTTTTGTTCAGTTTCCTGACCAAGATAGCAGTAACACAAGAGAATACAGAAAATAAAGGGCAAAAACAGGCATGGTGGAGCAGTGGTTAGTACTATTGCCTCACAGAAGTAATGTGCTGGGTTTGAACCTGCCGTTAGAGTAGGTTAATTGGCAACTCTGAATTCCCCGTATTGTGGGAATGGATGTTTGTCTCTATGTGTCCTGTATATGGCCTGTGATAGCTTGAAAATCTGTCCAGGGTGTACCCTGCCCTCACATAATGTCAGCTGGGATTGGCTCCAGCGCCCCTAAAAGTATGAATGAATGAAAAGGGCACAAAAGATTTATATGTCCAAAAAGACTTGGCTGTGACACTGTAAAATCAACCCTGGATATAAAGCAATAACCCAGTTTTGGGCAATGAAAAACTACAGCACACACAGAGGAAAACATAATGTGGGAGGCACATCATTTAACCCACTGACGGCCTCTTTAAAATAGTTGTGCTTTATCACTACATTTGTTAGAGGAAAGAAAAATGTATTTCTACGAGTTGTTGTTGTTTACATCACTGAACAATAGAGGTCAGCATTAAGGCAGAAATCAGATGTAGAGCTTTTGACATTACTGTAAACCCAAATTGTAACCCTGAGCCATTTTTATTAATGAGCAGTGGACCACCCAGAATCCCCTTTTTTTTCAGGATTTCCCTCATCTGCTCGTGTTGCCTGGGTATTTATTCCTCATAGGCATAGGAAAGTCAAAAATAAACACACATATACCCTGCTCTCCTGTAGCACATTTTATCCCACTTGCTCTCCTCCTACTATATCAGATGTCTCGAGAGGAGCTGGCTCAGTTCCCAATTCCCACAGTCACTCCTTAAATGAATGCTAGTCAGCTCACCCCATAATGATCATCCCCCAGCTGGCTGCAGACCAGTAGGGGAAAGACCTGCTCCAGACTGATCTGCTGTTAATGGTCTGAGTCAGCTAGCTCTCATTTTGGTTACCGGAGTGCACCCAGTCTCTGAGGGGTGGTAACAGCGCTGTTGTGACATTTCTGACGTCACTCAAGCAAAAACTTTGCCAATTAAAGGAAAGTGTTGTTTTGTGGGATCTGGGTTTTCTTCTAATGGCCTTGAACGCAGAGGAAACGATTTTTGATGGCCTCCCAGTGGAGAGGAAACATTCTGGCTGATGTTTACACAAACACTCGCACAATTAAAAATGCTCTCTCTCGGTGTGAATGTGTGTTTATGGGTGTTCCTCAAAAGCACACAGTGGCAAGCGTACAAAACAAAACACTTAAAAAATATATGTTATCTGTGAAAGCTTTCGTCTGTGTCAGTTCTAGTCAAGTTTTTATCACCAGCAGCTGATTTTACCCACCACCAACACTTTGACACCCCTCGCTCGTTGACCTCCATCATGCCAGGTACAGCCCAGACAAAGACAGCTGGAGTACAGATGTAGCACCCTTGAGCAGCCCCCGCAGCGGCGTGTGTCTGGTGGCGATGGACGGATACCTATTTGCTATTGGAGGACACGATGGCATCACTGCTATGAATACTGTGGAGAGGTAACTGTAGCTTGAGTGCTATTAAAGATCATTATCTTCTAGAATTAATTGTGAGTCCTCTTTTATAATCAATGGAAACAGATGAGATGATGTTCAAGACATCTGATTCACTTTTAACCCTTGTATTTATTATTTTCTCCATCAAATCCTGCAGTCAAAAGGTTTCTCTTTGGTTTTTGTAAAGAAGATGAACATGTTTAACACAGATTTTCATTTTTCTTTCATTCTTAACATCATCTGCTACTTTTTCCTTATTTGCTCCATAAGCAAAAACTTACCTTTTTTTAAAAAAATGAAGATAAAATGAACGTGGAATGAGTAGACTGTGTCTTATATCCAGAATGAAAGCAATAACGATCTTAATTACCTGACATTTCACATCACTTTGAAAGCAATCTGAAGTGGCTGACTCAGAGGAAGGAACAAAGAAATGATTCATTTGAGTTATGCAAAAATGTGAATGATTGACGCAATATTTGTTAAGTTGGTCCCACTAACCTTCAGGTCATTGTTCTAGGTACGATCCAAAAATGAACATGTGGAGCAAACAGGCAGCGATGCTGACCAGACGCACCAGAGCAGTGGCTGCTGTGCTGGGGGGTCACCTGTATGTGATCGGAGGGAATGACGGTGACATGGCTCTGCGCTCAGGTGAGACATGTGACTACGGATTAAGGAACAGTTTATCTGACGTTAAACCTCAGGCACTCACATATTCAGTCAGTGCCTCCATTAATCTGTCAATCAGTTCTCCAATTAATCAATATACTGTTGAGTCTAGTGAAATTGCACATCATGGATTTCCAGAGCCCAAAGTGAGGTCTTCAAATTGCTTTTTTTAACAGCTCAAATCCAGAGTTATAGTTGGAAAATGTTAAAGATTGATTATATACGCACGTTTAAAAGGCCCCATATTGTATAGTGAGATATCCATGTGTTTTTTGATTATAAAGCAAGTCTAGGTTCTATATTAATACTGTGAAAGTATCAAAGCCTCAGTCCACAGAGAAGTGAACACAGCCTGTATTCAGAAACTGAGCCTTAAAACGAGCCGTCAGGCTGTAACTTTGTGATGTCACAACAAAGCATGCCATGCCCCAATCCCAGCCCAACTGGAGCCTCCATTCAGCCTTGCGGGATTTGGTTTCTCTGATGGTTTACCTGAAATCTGCTATATTTTTATTTGATCACTGAGAAAACAGTCTCTTCTGATTGGCTCACCGACTGAGATCTGAGCTCCAGAGAGAAGCCTGAGGGGGGGGGGTGTAAAACTACATTGAGATGGTTTTTGGTACTTAAAACCACAAATATATCTTATGGATATCAACACTTCAAATAAAACACTGGAAGAGTAAAAAATATGGGACCCTTTAATAGTCAGTTCTTGTTGAGTTCCTATGTGTTAATGTGACTTTGTACAACTGGCACAAATTATACAAAGTAACAAAGAATACAGGAATGCCACTCAGCAAATAGTTAACTGTTATTTTGTGAATTGACTTGTTCCCACCACTATTTTAAATAATCCCAGCTTTCTTTGACAGCTCTTTGAGGTCTGGCAGGACTGAAGTCAGACGTAGTGACAATGTAGTTTCTGCCTGTATCCCACATTCTCACACACACACACACACGAACACACGAACACACTCACGCACACACACACACACACACACACACACATACATACACACACACACACACACACACACACACACAAACACACACACACACACACACACACATTCTTAAACCCCTTGACCTTGCCAAAGATAAATGGGGGTTATGTTGTGCTGCCACTTGTCTGTTGACTATTTCAGTCTCTGTGAGAATTGTACGTCACTAAATTTCCCACAACGTTTTTTTAGGTTCCCATCAAGTGCTTTCGAAAAAACAGTTCAAAATTACAATATTTGTGGATCATTTTAGAGAGACTTTTATGTAAAAATAGACATTATATTCATATCATCAGGATCCTGCTTTCTGACAAACACTCTAAAATTGTAATAGATCAATATAACCTGGCCATTTTTCCAATATAAATATAAACACTGGCTGTCTGTAAGCTACCATTACTCATACAGAGTGTGTAGTCGTGTATTATATGGTATATATGGCCTCTGACATCTGCTGTCCTCTATATGTTCTCCAGTTGAGCGCTACAGCCCTGTAGATGGTACCTGGTCGATATGCGCTCACATGCTGAGTCCCAGGGAGAACGCCGGCTGCACCGTGTACCTGGGACGCATCTATGTGGCCGGGGGCAAAGACGAGCTCAACCTGGAGCTCTGCGCTGCTGAGAGGTTTGACCCCGACACCATGAGGTGGTCGCCCGTGAAACGCATGAGGAACAAGAGGAACAACGTGAGTAATGGATGACCATGACAGATCACATGTAAGGGCTCCACTCTGATTTCACGTTCAGGGTATATTTACATACAAATGATAAAAACAGGAAAGACGGAGACGAGATACGAGTGAGGAAAGGACATAATTTTCTTTATACAGATTATCTAAGATATTTAAGTAGATGTTTAGGGTCTCATTACCATCTTTGGATCCCACAGTCTAAATGTTTTGTATTGTATTTAAGGTTTTTGACCTGATGATTGTTATTACAAAGCTATTACAATAGAGGGAAAAAATAGTCAAATCTATTCTATTCAAACTTATTTGTTTTCTTTATAAAATAAAACACTTACTCTTGTGTTTTGTGCCTCAGACGTCCCTTGTAGTTTTCAATGGTGCCTTGCTGGCTGTGGGAGGCTCTGATGGTGTCACCAACCTGAAAACAATAGAAGTTTACAGCCATGAAACCAACACATGGAGGTAAGAGGAAACCTAATGCTGCCACATCCTCAATGCTGCTTAGTGCTCATTGCTGTGGTGTTTTTTTTTTGTTGTTGTTTTTTTTGCTGGAATTCCCCAAAAATCACTCATCATTCAAATAACACCCAAAGAAACAAACATACATTTGTTTCTATTCCATTTTATTGTTATTTGCAGGAAACATAAAAGCCATAATTATGCTTTAAGAAACAGGCCGAAATGATTCATAATCAGTTAGCAGTGGCAAGCCATAATGTGCAAATGTATTTACATGGAAACAAGAAGTACAAAAGATACAATATATTTGTATCTAAACCCACAATCAGTATTTTAGCAATAGGGGTAGCATCTACACCAGGGGCCTCCACCTTTTTTTACTCTGAGAGCTACTTTGACTAAATAAAATGGACTGAGAGCTCCTTGTGTCTTATAATACTGATTACATTTATTCACACATTGTATCAAAACATTCAAACGTATCTCCAAATCAAAACAGATGAATAAGATAATTTAACAAGTCATCAGACATCAATATCAAAAATTCACATTTTGTACCAAAAACAGCTGAAACTCACATCAGTGGGTTTCAAAAATCCGAGCTATCATTCAGCCAAACCTGAGCACACTGACATGATGACAACATTGCAAATAAATGTTCATAAATCTGCTTAGAAATCAGAGAAAAAGAAGCTCTTTAGTAAGTAATACAGTGATAGTTGTCAGCACATTCAATGCTACATAACAAACAGGAACAAATAGCTAATTCGGTACACTTAAAACGTGGGCTTAACTCACTTACTGTAATGCATGTCAACATATTTCCAGTTTCCTGGAAAAGTAGATTTACTGAGTGAAGCTGTGTTGCTTAAAGTTCGTGCTATGCATCCATGGTTTGTACAGACTATATTCTCAGCATCTTTGGGTGAGCCGCCTGTTGGAGACCCCTGGGGCCGGTTTCACAAAGGTGTCTTAGGCTGGTCTGTAGTGTTGGGTCTTCCTTTTGCTCATAGATTAGTCTAATGCAAGTAACTTTAGGCCCCAAATATTAGACCCTTTACCCCAGGCTACCTCAGGTCTAAGACCAATGTAAAGAGAAGAGCGTTATCACCCAATGTAATTGCTCCAATTAATTAAAATATAAATGTAACGTTTAATGTAATTAATGTTACAGATTACTGTCTATCTTTCCATTGTGATAGAGTTGTCAAATAAACTTCAAGCTCAGTACAAAAAATACTTTACATCAATACAGTCTGCTGCTTACAGTCAGACAAATAGAGCCACTTTGTGATTCATGCACCAGGCTTTATGCAGCCTATGTACAGCTTCTATATATTATATATGCCTTCAGGCTGCTCACTGAATCTGAGTGCTTCGCTGTCTGAGTCTCACTGTTTCCCTCTCCATCTGTTTTTAGACACTTTGGAAGCATGAAGAGCAAGCATCCGGGAGGGAGAGTGGCTCTGCTGTGCTGAGACTAGACAATGTTCATATTATATGAACATGAAGGAAAAAAAAAAAAGGTGTTAGAGAGAAATAGCCCTAATGGATGTACGCCGGGCTCCAGGACACATTGTGATATGGTTTAAGTAAGGCAGCATAATGACTGAATAATTAAGGAGTTCACTCCAAAACGAGACATGCCTGCATTAGTTGAAGCTGGCAACCGCTGTTACAAAACGACTGTGAGCATTACAGCACATTATAGGCTACCAGGTTACCATTAAATTTACTGGTCTTTTTTATGTCTCTACCTTACAAAGCAGAAATATTCTATTCAGATTAATCAGTGGCAAATACATTTCAGGTTGCCTATGAGCAGATCAAGTTTTGGATTGACAGCCTTCAAATACAGAATGAATTTGGCACTGACCTTATATTTGCACAAAGATAATCAGAATGTGAAACAGGACAAAGTGATCTAGTGTTTTAAGGGATAGTACATAAGTACCACTTGTAAATATTGAGATGTGATACTCAGTCATCATTGTACTGATTAATGTGGCGCAACAGGCATGAGGCAAAGACATGAAATGAATGTTAACGTGGATTTAATGCAGGTAATTAGTTTAAGAAGGTTCAGGATTTGGATGTGAAAGAAATACTTATACAGTAGCTAGGATGACTGCATGAAAGTAGTCATTTTAGCCTTTATATATTGTACGATGCTTTGAAGGTGAAAAACTCAGGTGGCTGTTGGAAGTGTAAAAGGTGTACTGAATGTTAAACCGACCACGGATCCTTTAAATAGGGATATTGAAGAAAAAAATATGTTGTACGGGAACCTTCTTTAATCGCTTCAGTCAGTTTGAGACATAATTTTAGTCTTTCTTAATTCATTTCTTAATTTCTTTCTTTTTTTCTTTTCTTTCTATGTAGATGTAAATCATATGACACATTATGTGTGTGCCTCAGCTCCTGTGAAATTCTGTGTTGCCGTTGCACTGCAAATGACCCACAGCAGTAGAGTGTAAACAAATTTCATCATAATTCATCGTTTAGCTTGTGTAAACATGACGAAATGGGATGGAAAAATAACCAAATCAGCTGGATCAAGTTATGGAGAAGAAATCTCGTTGGGACTAAAGATCCTGGGTGAAATAAGCCAATGAGTGAAATCTGACTGCTGGCATGGGAAAGCATAAGTAGCTGTGTGGGCTTTAAAATGATGACGCTCAGAGCTCTTTCCCCTGGAGAATAATAGGCTGAAATGTGGAGAGGCTGAGCACAAGGAACGCACGTAGAGCAACACGGATTTTCCGGAGAGACACACAGCAGCCAGCTCCGTCTCTCCCACCAGTCCCTCTGCGCACATAAAAATGAATATCTTTTTCAATTTGAGAGGAACAGTTGTGAGGCAAATAGCAGAAGACAGAGCTCTTCCAGGTATGTTTTAACAGAAAAATAATATGTGTTGCCTATTGTGATATTGTGAAGAAGACTTTGCATGTTGTGTTGATTCCATCACTGCTGTTGGATTTTGTGAAGTTATGAGAAATTGAATAAATAATAATCTGGGGACTGATTCCAGTGCAGGTTTTTTTTTTAGGTAAATGTATATACTGGTCATTTAAATCCTTGGTCTGTAAGATTATGTTTTAGTGACTAGTATGGTTGATTTCTTCATTCACATGTAGCCTACACATACAGTAGACTAACAAAGTTGCACTTTCTACCTCTTACCACCAGATGACTCTGACAGATGAGGATATTGTGCATACACGTGATTGACAGAAGTATTTAACCCCATATGACATTTCTTATAAAGCAGAAGGAGTCTTTGTTTGTCTAGACATAAACCCGCTGTCTTACAACTTTAAATTCAAAGACAAGCGTGATTTTATTTGGCAAATGGTGTGGACAAAACCATGACAACGCAGAATTACAGCATCTACAGTCAGGTGTATTCGTTTCACACACACACACACACGAAAAAAGGATTTTTGTGAGAAGTTTCGTGACAACTTCAAACGCATCAGCTCCCTCTATAGAGACAGAATCATTTCAAGCTTCTCCGACAGATGGCGAGGCACCCGTGGGTGACTTCAGGTTGAGAAACGGGCGCCCTCCTCCTGCTCTTTCCTGGGGAGGAAAAGGATGCTGATGCTGACAGGAAAGCGTGGAAACCAACCGACAGCCAGCACAGCGCGCTTTCGTGATGTCCTTATTTTAACTCCGCTCGCCAATGTCAGAAGACATCAACGGGGAAAGCCTTAAGAAGCGCGGCTCAAGGTGGTTTTAGACCGGGCGTTGTGATTTGTGATCAGCTTAAAACAGTTACGGATTGCGAGCTAATTTAAAAAAGAACAGACGGCAAGTGGAAAATCAAGTTGATAATCCACAACATAACAGTTCATCAGTTCTTCCGCCGAGCTATGTAGTTCGTCAACAGTAGCAAACAAAGTTGTTGCTAAGCGACAATGAAGTCCGTCCGTATCGGTGGCGTTTTTTTGCGGTCTCGCGCATTGATATTTAAATTAACCGTCAGGTGTGCGATAATTTACAACGGTTTCGAAGGCACGTCAGCCAATCAAAGCTGAGGGCCGGAACTAATTTTTCCTCATAAACGTAAATAACCCAACTAGCCAGCACCTAGACAGCTGTTTAGTACTGGGAGTAAGCTAGCTTGTTCATGACCCGTCTTTCCGTCATCGAAAGGCTCCACGAGGATTAGTTTTGATTTACCTGAAAGCTTAAGCTAACTCCGTTGGACTCTTGTTTGCCACCTGACCACTCGAGTCGATTTCCCTCCCCCTTGTAATTGCCATTTTCCAATGATGACAGAGCTGTCGCAGGGACACGTTGATGGCAAACATCCTCTGTCACTCAGGCAGTACTGTATGGACAGTCTTTGGAGGTCTACTAAACCAAACCTATGTTTATGATGATGGGACCTTGGACAGAAGCGGGAACACAGCCAGGTAAACGAATTTAGCAAGAGGTCAAACCGTGTAGCCTATGTTTCTTCAGGGAGCCTGACTTTATGGTGCTCATTTCTGAGTCTAGCTACTTACCTTGTAGAATAAGTAAATAATGTCTGTTGGTCATAACATTGCCATTCATGCTGAAGGGAATTTGTAGGGAAACTTCAATTATACCATTAAGCTTGTGGTTCAATTTTGTTGCATTTTCTATATTTTAAACATTGTTATACGTTAATGCTTAGTTTTGCAATCGTGCTCATATGGGAGTTTATTGTGACCTTCCTATCCATTTGCAGACTTTTTAGCTAGTGTGCCTCTAAGATTTATAGTGGATTTAATTGCAGATGTTTTGGTTGATCAATGGTACATGATGAAACTCATGACCAAAAGTGACAAGGTTCTGAAGAATGACTATAGTAAGTAAATGTGAGTGTGCACACTGTGCAGCCTGTTTTAGCATGGAAGCTTTTCAAGGCTTTGTGCTGTAATTAACAAACTTTTTTAAATATGATGATGTGTTTCTGAGATAAACACTTGTCCAAATGACAGTTTTATTTTTGCCTAACCACACTCTTACAATACACTGTCAGTGTCCATAAGACTGCATATTATTTTCACATGTCTTATTAGTCAGTTTTGATTCAGTTTTTTTTTTTTTTTTTTTAATTCTTCCCACCCTGGGCCTTCTTATTTATTTAGAGACCCATTTTATCCCTGCCTTGCATCTACTTTTTTCGCTTGATCTGTTCTTTGGTCTGAATCTTTGGTATTCTCTCCATTAAGTGGAGACGGTCTGTTACCGGGAGCAACTCTGTTCGCTATTATTGTGGTCACTTTGCCTCATCCATTATGTCAGCTCTCAAAGGTTGCAGACTCTGTATTTTCACAGGGGACAAGGTTTATTTTACTCCAATGGCAGACTTTTCTTTTCTTTTTTTCCTTATTTTATCTTTTCACTTGGTTCTTTACTCTTCCGCATTCACCCTCTTTATTTCCTCTTCTCCTCTCCTCTCCTCTTCTCTCCAACACACTCATTTGTCATGACCCCACTCTCTTTCCTCTGTCTGTGCATCTGAGGCTCTTTGCTTTCACTGTTAATCAGGCAGAGCATGTCTCTGGGTGCTATTAGCGCACTCAAGGCTGCCCACACTGTACTATGATGACCGCACACACAAATACACAGCTCTGTATTACCCACTTATTGCTCCCTCTGTAGCACTTTAGAGGGAAATTGAAGCAATCTTAACACTAGATACGACTAAATCATGTGATTTAAACATGTAAAAACCATTTGTTAAATTAGCTGAACATGGATTCACTCAAGCAGAAACACACACATTAATGACAGTATATACATTCTAACACATTCATACAGTGTACAGAGGTGTGGTAGAAATGTCACTGTCCTGTTTCTCCCTGTTTTGCTTCATGGGCAGAAAATGGGTTTAACACCTCCTTGATAAGGGGATCCCTGCTAGCCATGGCTGCACAAAATAAAACCTATACCGTAGGGTGCCTCCAGTAAACACATAACAGGAGGCAAGTAATAGATGATTGACCCTCCCTGAAATGCTACTTTCCACTTTATCAGAATATATACTATAAATAATAAAACAGCATCAATTGGGCATGTGTGAGACAGTGAACACATTAATATTAAACTGCACCGTTGCATTAAAGTGTGTCTCTGTAATCCCACTCTGTTTAAAGAGTGGCACATTTCAGAGGGCTTGCTCAACTTGGAGCAGAGTTAAGCTGCGACACAGGCAGTGAATGTAATCATGTTACATCCTCCCCAAGTCTTAACGAGGTGAATTTTTAATAAGTGTATTTAAACTCTCATCCCTCTCTTTCTCTCCCTCTGGTTTGTCAATCAAACCCCCTCCACAAGAGGCAGCCATGAGCCCTCCACGCCGACCATCGAGTTCCCATGGTGACAGGTAATTTCCTTAAGCACTTCATTCCCCTACATGTGACACTGAGTGACATTGTAGAAACACATATACATACACACACAAATATGTAGCCAGTACTGTATGCAGTAGACACACACAATGGCATGCACACATACTATTGTAAGTAGGTGGATGGCATTTTCATTTTTGTTTCTGTAATAACCTGACACTGTCCACTTTGACGGGGGCAAAATGTTAGTGTTTCTTTTATGAATAATGTATACGATTGTATATGTTGATTTGATTTTGTTTGTTAAAACGTGATGCATATGAAATAGGACAGTTTGCATACATAATCTGCATCAGTTCAGACTTTCATGCATGACTTGCTTTGACTCCGAAAATGATGTCCCCGTTTAGCAAATCAAATCATCTAAGTTGTTTTTCTCAGCTGTGTTTGACATTGCAGATGGAAAAGCTTAGGAGTTAGACGAGCTTCTTCATTCAAGTGTTTGCATTATTCAGATGAGGCCCAATGAAAATATTATCAGTTGTTTTTATTAAGTCATCCTCAATAATTGCAACTTAAGCCATATTCCCTGTTATAGACCATAGTCTGAACATTGATTGTTTTGATTGAAAAGTCCGCTCTTGCATATCATACAGCCCTTTAACTGCCCTCACACTTCCCAGAGCATTGAATCTTCCCACCAGTAATGGACTTTTCATTCATTGCCTTGAATTCCCTGCATTAACAAATTATCTTAGGCGCCTTATTGTTCTGTCTGTTAACTTGTAAATTGAGCTGTAATATGAATCATTGTAATGTAACAGGCTCTCTTAGCAGACCAGTGCAAAAGCTGGAATACTGACGTGCAGATACTGCTCTTCTCATACAGCAGGCCCTCCACTGAGACCCTGCAGAAGAATAACAGCAGCAACTCAGGTGTTATTCTGGACATCTCGGCTCTCAAGATGGCAGATGTGGATTCAGAGGTGCCTCCTCTTCCGCCTCGCTACCGCTTCAGGGACTTACTGCTGGGGGACCAGACATTTCAGAATGATGACAGGTAACATGACGAACACTATTACTGTACAGTATGTAGAATATGAGAGGCTGCCCAGGGCTTTTCTTGGAGAGGGCGCTTTGTGTTTGTGTGTATGTGTGCATGCATACATCTACTCTATGTTAAATCTCCCGTGATACTTGAAACACTGTTGTCAGTGGTTAATGATAGTCCACACATTCCAGAAGTTACATATATGTTGTGTGTTACAGACTACATTGCTTTCCCCCAAGCTGCCTCATCTACTTCTACTTCAGTTACTGTTTTTCTGCATTGCCCAGAGTGGCTTTTCACAACAGCCCCCTAGAGAATGTGGCAGGACTTAGCTGTTGGTTTGATGTGTAGGTGGATATTGCAATGGAAATAGAAACAGTGGAGCAAGAGGTTTTCTAGAGAAAAAGTAAGAGTCTTGCTCCTCATGCAGACTTTATGGCTGTATTGCGCTTGTTGACTATATGAACTACTGCCAACAGGGAAATGGGTATCCCTGCCTCTTCAATGATGACTGTGTCTTACTACTCTAAGTGTCACATTGGTTCAAAGTCACTTTAAAAACAAGTCTTTCCTCTCTGATTCAAAGTTATTGACACAAAGATGGACAGTTATCCACAGAAACAAGAAAAACACACTGAAATTAGCATAGAAAAGCAAAGTACATCAAGTAGTGTTGAAGTAAATTTGAGATTGCATTTTCCTCTTGCTTTGAGCTAAGCATGAAATAGCCCCTCCCTTGGCCCTTGACTGTTGTAACAGTCATTAAAATGCTTGAGTGTTTGGGAGTCTCTGAAGAGCTCAGTTGTTGTTGCGGTTGCAGAAGCAGACCAATGGATGCTGTTTGCTGCCCAAGACGGGAAGAAGTAACTGAGAGTCAGCCACAGCTGAATACTGTGGAGCTCTCCATGGTGCTGAAATGCAGCTCTCTCTCTCTCTCTCTCTCTCTCTCTCTCTCTCTCTCTCTCTCTCTCTCTCTCTCTCTCTCTCTCTCTCTCTCTCTCTCAGGCTAGCAGCATTGGCACATGGAGAGTACTGTTTTATAGTCCTCCCATTGCTTTATCAGTAACTTTAAATTTCAAAGTTACCATGAGACTCATTACTTGAACTTTATTACACTGTTAAATCCAGTTTGCTGTTTGTTAAAGGATCTTCTTAAGACTGCTGTAAACCGTTGTAGTCCATTAATATTGGCAGCTGCCTGTGGCCTGAGGGTGTTTGACATATCAGAGATGGTTGATTTAAAATCAGGCAAGTACCTTGCCTTAAGGAGAGAGGTTAGCTTAGTTCTTATTAAAGAAGCTGGAAAAAGAGAGGGCAGAGGTCTCATCTCCACTGAACGGGCCATTTCATGCAAGAAATTTGAGATACCTTGTTTTATCTTGCTGTGCAGATACTGTAGTTGCTGTTTGATTTTTCTGAGGTTTTGAGATATCCAAAATGGAACCTCTGCTTCATTTTAGAGCCCTCATTTTGTCGATGTGTAAATTCTGATTCTTATATCATCATCGATGCACCATTACCAAGAGGCTGTCTTTTTTGTCTTGTAGATTTGCACACCTGGTTGTGCCTGTAACAATACCACTGATTTATAATTTTATCAATAGTTGAATCTGACTGTGAGCACACTGTGTATGTTATCTCTCAAACCCAGGCTGCTGGTTGTCAGCAGCAGCTATGCTTCATGCAAAGAGTCGATAACCTTAATTGGATGCCTTTTTTGTGTGTCGTGATTAGCTCATTGATCTGTATCGTATGAATAAAAAATGAATATCATCATAGGTGAAAAGTTACCTTAAACCAAAAATGACAAAATATGAAATAAATATGAGAATCTGTTTTGCCACCATAGACTCTCCCTCTTTTTTTTTTTCTTCTGTTAACTCTCCTCCGTCTCCCTGGCTCCCTGCAGTACAATGCTGTCAGTATGTTTTATATCAATGTGAGGCCTTTTGTCCACACATAACATTTACAGTGGTCCAGTATTTGACCATTTCTCTCCACACATTGGTCTCTGTGTGCCTTCCCAACGTATGTAGTGATTTTTCGGTATTCAACTACAGATGCTTTGGCTTTGTTTTTTTGGCTACATGCCTGTTTTGTCAGCACTGTTGACATAAAGGATAACAAATGGTTTGAGCCAAAGAGATTTTAAGTAACACTCGTTCGTGGTAAAGATTACACTACATATTAATTACATGCAAATACAGTCAACGTACAGTAGCATTAGGCTTATCTTTTAATAGACAATGACATGTAGGCTTTGTCATGACGACCTTGAGATGCTGAAGTATGGCATTCAGGCTTGATCTGGATCTTGGATGCGTAGATCATGTATGTGTGTAAGAGTAAGTGTATGTTTTGTGTGCCTGTTTCATCCAGTGGGTCTCCTGTGAATAGTTTTCTTGATCACTATTCAATTGCAAAGGGTAATTAGGGCTTGTTGCTGGGTTACCAACACGTGTGTGTGTGTGTGTGTGTGTGTGTGTGTGTGTCCGTCCGTCCGCATGCTAGGTCTTGTAACAGAGCTAGATAATTCCCAGACCCTGCCATAACAAACACAGACTGTAAATACTGTAAATAGCAGCTTTTCACACACACACACTCATACACACATCTGTACAGTGTGTATGTTAGGAAATGACTAAATAAGAAGAAAACACCACTGTTGACAGTGTCTTCTGTCACTGGACAGAAATTGCTAGTTTCTGAGCTCTGGAGTGGAGATGGAAGCAGACGGTGTCACTGGGCTTTGGGGACACTCTATTTCGTGGTTGATGACTTTCTGCATGCTCATGGTTGTGATGTTGATTATTTCCTGTGCTGATGCTTTGTCGAGTGTAAACCCTCAAAACAAATTAACCCCTAGAGGGAGAGCCAGAACAAACCCCCCCCCCCCCCCCCCCCCCCCGCCCTGATAATTCACTAAACGTAATACATTGATAGAGGGGTGTGGCAACAACAGCATTCAGATGCACAAACATCTTGTTACAAAGATGGTTTAACCTAGTGACCAGTATCGTTACTGCTGTCCACTGCATTAGAAAAATGTGTCTGTGCACAAACAAGACAGGTACACAATGCCACATTTGAATCAGGAAGTAGCTCTGCAAAAAACATATGTTTATGGCTGCCCAACTAACTCACATCTTTGTGTTTTCACTATCAAAAATGAATAGGTGGTGCCTCAACGTATGTATATTTAGTATACTGTCATATTGTGAATTCAATGGGAAATCACTTTTGGAGCTGTTGATAGTGTAAATAACCAGACAGTGATGTTGTAATCTAGCAAAAGAAATCCTACTTTATGAAATTAATGTAAAAATCCCATATCACCATAAAGTTGTCCCACTCATTGATTTGCAGCATTGCCCAAAAAGGTCTAATACAGTTCTTCCCAACAGTTTCTTGCTTGTGACGGCCAAGTAGAGATTTTTGGAACAATGTGCTTGAAGGGTAATGTTCCAAATTCCTGCCAGCTGACAAATTTATAGTCTACCAGTAATTGTCATTGTAAGCCAGTTTTGATTAGATAATATTGTTGAACTGGGCGTTTTGTTTATAATTTGTCTGTTCAGTTGTGTTTCTTAACCCTACTTGGCTCTAGTGACGTCATAATGTTCCGAAATCTGGCATGTCAGTGTGGATTAATTGGTTTGTTTTTATGTCTGTGGGCAAATGCAAGGTTTTCAATGTGTGTCACTCCAACGGTGTCAAGGCAGGGCAATAAGCCCTTTTGTGATGTTTGTATGTGTGTCCTTGTGTATCAGTTCATCTCTTTGTGGATGTGGGCGTACAGTGTGCTTGTGAGGAGAGCAGGAGGGGGTGGGGGGGTGGGGGTTTCTTCCTGGACTGTCATTATCTCCAGGGTTGGGTGTCAGAGGTATGTAATGACAGCTTGGCTGTGTGGGAGCTGAAGAGGAACAATCACGCTGAAGTCATGGGTCTGACAAGGGTGTGTGTGTGTGTGTGTGTGTGTGTGTTTGTGTGTGTGAGTGTGTGAGAGAGAGAGTATTGTCTCTGCAGGTGTTCGTGTATGTTTTCTCAGTGTGGACACTCTGGTGTGTGTGTGCCTGTGAGTGTCTGATTATACATCCGAGTGTGTGTACGTGGGTTTGCTTCTCAGTTTGTCAGCCAGCAGAGGGGGGCCAGCCTCAGTCAACGTCAGAAATAGAAACAAGCCACAAAAACACTTTTGTACATGCCGACAGGGTTGAAAACAGAAAGAGCAGCAGGGAGAAAATTGGTTCCATCCATCGTCTCTGTGCGTGTCTAATCTTGTTTCCTGGGCCTTTTTTTCTCCTCTAATCAAGGCAGCATGCTGATGGGAGTAATGTTGACTGAGATGTTAATTGGTCACTAAATCAACTCTTAGCACTTCCTTGTGAGTCAAATAATGACACTTGGAGTGGTGACCCAGCACTGATGCATGTTCCGATGTCGAGCAACAGCTAGGCGCAGTCATGGATCATTCAGTCATCTTGCTGTGAAAATCCATTATGACAGCTTGATGTATAAACTTCTGAGTTGATCAACATTGATTCTGATATGTTTCATAACCCAAGTTGTTGAATTTTCCTGGGATCCTCTGTCAATATATTTTATGGTAAATCAGAAAATGTGATGTTTTCATATGAAGAGAGGGGTTTCATCTCTTGGAGACCTCTTATAGATAGATAGATAGATAGATAGATATTACAGGACCAAGCTCCAAAGGGAATAAAGTGTCAGAAGACAGTAAATGTGCACTGATGCTGGCAGCAGCTGTTTGTTTGCACTGATTCTGTGGCAGAAGTGACTGCTGGGATTTGATGCCTGGATGATTTCTATCTGAGCGAGTTCAGGAGGCTGATAATAAGATAGGGAACAAAGACAAAGCGGGAGGTGACGAGCAGAAGGAACTCAGAAACCCAGAGGGAGGGAATGAGGAAGATGAAATAGATGACAGATAGGAGGGAAGAAGGAGGGGAAAGGACCAGAGAGAAAAGAGGCTGATGATGTGAAGATGATGAGGACGATTAGGTTTAATAAGTCATGAAGGACTAACAGTTGAGTGCTCTCATGCTTTGTTCACACTTCAGGCTCAATTCCAAATTCCCGCTCATTTCAGATTTAGAATGGCAGTTCTCATTTATCTGATCAATGCAGTAATGCTGAGCAGTGTCAACAAGACACATACATTTTTTTATATAACAACAACTAAAGATATTTAGGTGTTGTGTGTGTGTGTGTGTGTATAAGTGGAAATGTATCATGATGATGAAGTTTATGGTATGGTCCTACAAATTTCTGTTAATGTCAACACACGATAATGTTGCTGGCAGACATTAGCTCCATGCTTTGGTTGAAAACGCTGTCTACAGATGACTTGTTTTAAAACAACAATCCTTTTAAAAGTAGCCGTAAATATGCACCTGATGTCTACATCATTTTTTTTGTGCCAAAAGTCTGAGGCTCTAAAGTTACATAGTCCCGGGCAAAAAGTCAACATCCTCACTAGCTGATGACTTATGTTATGCTACATGAAGAATGAGCATTGCTCATACACATTGCAGTGTAGAGCTAGTCCTAGAATTATGGGTACACTAAGGAGAAAATTATACATGTCAGTATCTTTTCACTTTTAGCCTTATGAGAAAAGGTGAGTTTTTCAGTGAGTTTGGCAAATGTATACCTGTAACAGTGGCTGGGGTTTCTTGAGTGTAAACTTCCTCAAATACAATAAAGAGCAGGACAGGTGACAGGTTTTTTTAATGTCATCTATAAACCCTCAAACTAATGTAGTTGACTAATGATGTGCTCCTTTCCTTTGGAGGTAACGCTTGATTATTATTGTAGGCGGTATGCTAGTTAGCAAGCTTGCTTTGCCCAGCTATGGTTGATAAGATAAAACTGGACATTGGCTGTTCTGGGAAAGGATTTAGTGCATCTTTAGTTGCATGGAGGTTGACATGCACAAAGACCTGTTTCTGGACCACAATTCCATGAAGTGAAAATCATTAAATTTAGTAATGATAACAGTTCTTCACATCTCAAGTTGTGACCACAAAGTTTCCCGACATCATCTCTCCTAAACATCTTATGTGCTTGAAAGTACGAGTGTTGTTACCGGTTCCACTTAGCAACCAGAGTTTGCAATTTAGACCATAGGTGACATTAGTCACCACCATCAGCAGAGTGAGTGGGCGACACTTGAGGGCTGCTAGACTTGTTCTCATCAGCAACAGAGTGACTGTGTGTCTCTGACGTGCTGTCAGTTTAAGGATTACTCTTAGTGTCACAATGAGGCCCCAAACATGTTATCCACATTCTGTCTATTTTATCATAATCTATGGAGGCAAGTTTGTCCAAAGGATTTGTGCAGCCAGTGAGCAGAACCTGGAATGTGACCATGTAAACAGTGAAAGTGTGAGAGAGAGAGAGAGAGAGAGAGAGAAAAATGACATGCGACAGGCATTGCATTCCTGAAAAGCTCAATTTGAACAGGGCTCCATTTCAGCAATTTCTGCTCAGATTTATTTCCCTTTAACACAGCGGAGGTATTATTGAAAGTGGCACACATGCTTAAGATGAAAAAAATGAAAGCGCACAGCTTTGCTAAAGGGCTTTTATTGGTCTTCATATGAAATCATTACAGTGGCTGAGCACACATTCTCACAGGGATATCTCAATTGGGAAAGACGATTAGAGGTAGACTGCAAAGAGAAAATGATCGGGGGGGGCGGGTGGTTCCTGAGAGAAAAACAGGATTTCCTTCACCCCTCAGAATGTCTTCCTCTTCTGGGCCATTGCATCTTTATGCCTGGAAATCTCTGACGCATTTGCTGTTTAGCTCCCGTGGTTTGTCTTGCCAACTTAATTAGCATCGGTGCAGTTCGCTCGTCAGACTTTAATAAACAGCTGTGATGATGGAGACAATTTGATGAGGATGTCAGCCCTGTAGAGGGGTTTCCGGTGTTGTGGGTGTGTGTGAGACATGCAGCATCACATAGAGGATTATCCAGGAATCACAGAACACAAGTAGCCTACTTCCACTAGTTCAAAGAGATTCAATCAAATGCATGAGGGCCAAATCTCAAAGCTACATTAGAGTCAAAGTATGTGCTTGGTTTTGTAAACAGTTTGCACAGTTTTTGCCTTGACTAGAATAATCTGAAATACTAATCAATTATGGCTCATGAATGTCTCATACTGGTTTTTATGTAGAATAAATTATGAGGAGATTTAATCTTTGGTGCTGTACTTATTTGCCTGCTTGATTTTTGCCTGGTCAAGACAATCAGGAAAACGTTTCATAATCAATATTGCTGTTATGGTTCACTGATCACGGATTTGCAGCATTATTTTAGTAATGAGCCCAGAGAAAATGACTCGACTGCCTGCCGCTCTAGTGATGTTTTTTGTTTTTTTTCTCTCACCTACTGCCTGTTTACTTAGACACCATCTAGCAATTATCTCTCTGTTCTTTTAAATAGAATCTTTGTCATTCCTGCTTTCCACGAATAATGAAAAATGGCTAATTTCTAAATGCTTGCTGTCTGTGTATACCTTTTTGTATATGTTTGGAAAAGACATACAGTTTGCATAGTACACTCCACTCGTATCAGCTGCAAGTGTTGCTGGCTCTTGGCTCTTGTCCCTGAGGCTGTGAAATTCCTTAAAAGTAGAACTGGGCTGTGTGTGTTTTTGTGTGTTTGTGTGTGTTTGTGTGTGTGTTTGTGTGTGTGTGTGTGTGTGTGTATATGTATATATATATATATATATATATATATATAATATAGTATACTGCAGTGATATAATATCAGTGTGTTGATATAGTGTAACTTTGTGTATTCCTGGTCTTAAAAGATGCATGACATCCCAGGGACATACATTTTATTACTTGGTCATATAACCACATATCTTATGACTTTGAGTTTAAAAATAACATTGAAATTCATTAGTCTGATATACATGTATGTTTGTACTGTGAGTCAAATGATAAAATATATAGTGGCAAAAAAACACTGAAATTGATCCAAGTGAGTCTCCCTGATTTATGACAGAAAACTATATCTCAACTTTTTGGGAGATGGCAAGTGAGGAGGCCATCACTCAAACAGTTCCCCATACAAGGATCAATACAGACTAGGCTGTGAGTTATTACTGAAGAAGATGAAAAGTTTCTGCTACTATCACTTATGAATTTTTTTGCAGTTGTTCACCTACTTTAAAATAAGAAAAATAAATTTCTAGTTACATCCACAAACACATGAGCTGATTCTCCCATTTCATGCAAATGAGAACAGCATCATCGCTGCTTTTTGGCGCACCATCATGCTGGGAGCATTTGTTTTATTCATGAAACTGTTGAACATGGCCTATTTGTTAGTAATGTGGCCTAATAAAAGTGCCTGCATATTTTCAGAGGTTTAAATTGGAAATTGTAGCTGTATGTCGAAAAAGAAAACAAACAAAATAGCAGGCATAGAGGGTGAGTAAATGCTGCACATATATCTGCACAAGCTGAGGTAGTATTTGTTTCTTCTTCAACAGGGAGTCTGATCTTTTCACATTTAAGATATAAAAAGACATAATTTAATAATCTCTTTTTTTTTTTTTTTCCAAATGAACCATTGGCTCTGGCACACTCAATTTTACACAAGTGAACCTTCCCAGACATCTTCGTTTTTGGAAGAGCACATAAGGTTATGACCAATAAATGGGTAGTTGAACCTCTTTGCACGAAAAAGCCTTTGGCAAACCAGCAGTCGGCGAGCAAAAGCTTCCCTCTGAATGCGGTGCTCCAGTGCATGCGTACACTCCTGTGTGTGAGCCTGCCAGTGGCACTGGCTAGACTTCTTCCCCCTCTCTGGCTATGCTGTGCACAGGCAGACAGCTCGCCCACAGCAGCACTAGCTCACTGCCTTAATATGTTTTGACAGTGGAAGTATTATTACAGCTCTCAACACCCATCTGCAGCATGGAGCCGAAGCGCACCAAATGATTTTGATGCTTTAGACAGAGGCCTGGTCGCTCACTAAAAATGTATTACTAAACTATCTGGTCCATCATCGCCTTTGGTATTCTGCACAGGCAGAATGTGGCCTACAAATTCAAGTCATGATAATAAGGAAATCTGTCATTTTTTTTATGCAGCTCTCAAATCAAACCTGGCAGCTGGAAGAAATCTTATTAATTACTGCTGTTTTTTTTTTTGTTTGTTTTTTTTTAATCCGACATCATGAACAAATGAGTAATCCCTTATTGCTCCCATTTCTTTTCTGCAACTGTACAACTTAAAATGTGACACCTGTGTCACCATGGTAGAACATGGTGTGGCATTTATCAGCTCTGTCCCCAAAACTCAGTTTCCTTTTTTTCTGCTCTTTTTCATCTCAGTGGCAGGAAGTAACTCATCCTGCAGAATCTGATTCCTCTTCCATTTAAATAGGCTTCACCGCTCTCTTTATGTTTGTTACATCAGGGATATGCTACCATAACTTGGGTCTGACATCATGTATGTGAATATTCTGTGTGAATCTGAGGCCATTAGGTGGGCTAATAGTCATTTCAGAACTCTCTCTGGCACCTATATTAAATGTAGTTTTCTGCTTGCTTCATTTGAGCATAATGGATCCTATGCTCCTCTGGTTGGGTTGCAGGTTCTACCAGCTTCTGCGATGCACCTGAAGCCTGTGAAGAGTTTGAGCAGCTTGTTCAAGGATACTGCAGTACGACCTCACGAGAGATAAACCCTGGAGCTATACTGCCATCTGTGTCATTAGATATAAAATAAATTTAGCCAGCACTGCCTGATGCCTGCTCCTTGTACAGTATGTTTTTACAGTATTGCTGTTGGCACGACTCACACTGTGCAGTTCTCTACTTCACCACATAGTGTCTCTGTGCTCACATCTGTCCTTCTGCTCCTGTTCCTGCTGCTGAAGAACGTGTCTCCATCTCCTACCCCCTCTCTTCTCATTCTCTGGCACATCTTGATATTTTTCCTCAATCCATTCATTTCTTTCTGTTTTTCATGACTTTGACTCTTTCCTTGGAATCAATCGAAACCAGTCCACCCACCGACAGGCACTTAGAGCACAGACACAGTCTCCATTTGTTTGCTGTCATGATTAAATAATACCACAATGCTCATCTAGCAGCATACTTTCATAAATACATTACAGCTTTAATTGCTGGATAATGTTGTTTGGCAATTAGGATAGGAGTGGAGGTGGAATATGCAGAGGAAGTTGACTTGGTACTTGTATGTAACACATAACATTAATATCAATGTTGTATACTAAATACCGTCGTTGCACACACTGACATCTCAAGGCTAATCAGACCTAATCAGGCAGTCCATTTTATACTAGGCACCACAAAGCCTCTTCACAGGAACAGAATCATGATTAAGTGGCTTGCTCACATGTATGTTTATATCAGCTGTTAAGGAAAAAGAAGAGATTTTTTTTTTCTTTCACCTCCCAGTTTTTCCTATCTAGCTGTGGATTAAACACTCTATCTAGCCTCTATCCACGGCCCCACCCCTCTCTCTCTAATCCCAAGGTTACTATCGACAGATAATTTAATGCGTTTCCTGAAGGCTGAACCTAAAATGCCATGTGAAATGAATGTGGAGTGCATTATGTGTTTCCTAAATTCATTACAAGCGAGGCTTCAGCTCATGTGGCTCCTCTGGCTACATTAGAGATGAACAGCATCGTATGAACACATGACTGTAAACAGGGCATTAAGATCATGATGATGATCCAGAGATGAGAAGATGTTCTGAATCCATGTCGGGCACAAAACTACGCCAACCTAATCTTTAGAAAATCTTAATCTTTAGAAAATTAGATGTAAATTTGAATCATTGTTAAAAGTGTGAAAGTCATATGTTTGTCAATCAAGTATTTGGTGTCTGCTTGTGATGGGATCACCTGAGATGGATGTTAATGCCAAGTCTGAACAAGGTCACAGGGAAAACTCCATTCATCGTCTCCTGCCTTGTGTACCTGAACGGCTGTACAATCAGCGTCCAGGCTGATAATTTGAAAATCACCTGCTAGGCTAGTAACACGCCCCTCCCCCACCTCAGGTTACAATTCAGTAATTATCATAAAGTTCTTAAATGCTTGTGAACTTCTGACTTCTTGGTGTTACAGCAAATGTGGGAGGCACAGTGGCTCAGTAGTTTCACGCTCTTCCCTCACACAGGGAGGTGTTGTTCACGATTCCGCCTCTGTGATGTTCATGTTTCATTAAGGTGCTCCAGTTTATTCTACGTTTCAGTCCAAGCACATGTAAGTCGGATAGATGAGAAAACAAATGGACCATGGATAATGAATATCACTGAAAGTCTAACTGACTCTGATGTGTTAGTGCTGTGGCAGTCTGGTCCCATGTGCAGGACCTTTCCCTGCTCTTTGTCTAATGTGTGCTGTGGTAAGCTCAATTCTCCATGACAATGAATAAGTCAAAGTGAAGGACACTTTGTCACAGTGTGGCTGTCCTTTAAATCTAGACAACATCTTGTGTTTGCTTTGTGGGTCTGCGAGCTCTGAAACAAACTCCTCAAAGTCACAAACTAGATCAACTCAAAACACATGTTTATATGTTGAATTTTATACAATTGTCTGCATGTGTCAGTGTGTATCTCTGCTTTGACTTGTTGCAAATTGACTCAGATTTTTAAATGTGCACTATCTCCTCAGTAAAGGAGCTTTGTTATTATATGACTGAATGATACATAATTAATTTTCATTATCAGTGTATTGTTGTAACAACACATGACTACCCATTAAAGAAAACCCAACTTGTAATGAGATAAAAAGTCTAAAAAGCAGAACTTTCTGGCCTTTTGAAATGAACTGACACTCTAATATTATTTCTCATGTAAGGTGTACTCCAGGTGTGTGTGTTTCCATGCGAACCGGACTGATTGTGGAGTGTTTGTCTAGGCCACCTGCTCATTTATCTGTGGTTTGCCATTATTCTTTGCCCTTTGTCCGCAGTCAAAACTAACAACAGCTGAAAGAAGCTGAATAATGAAGATCTCTAGATAGTGAGGAGTTTGATTGGCATGGTTCCATCTTCCATTCAGCAGCCTTTCAATTACTAAGATCAATAAGCTTTAATGAGAATAAAATTTGGGATTTCAGAAGCATCTAAATCTTCAGAAACCATCTTCTAGAAATGAAGATCAGAGGATGCACTGATGGACATGATGAAGGTGAATGATTGGCACGTTTCTGTGATCAAAGGGAAAGAGGATAATTTTATTTGACCACGTTAGTTATGTAAGATGGTTTGGGAGCCCGTTGGGTTGGCCAAGCCATTGACGTTACATCGTGACGACGTGTGAATCTTACAGACGCAAGGGAACATCACATTTCCATCAGGGATGGAGGAGCGCTCCATAACCAGGAGACAAGCCGATGCTGCCCTCAGTGTGTCTGAGGAGCCCGTGATGCGGCAGAGAGGGAGACGCTCTCCCTCCGCCTTCGTGCAGCACCAGTGAAACGGGGATGCGGTTTTCCGGCGGCGTCGGTCGCTGACTGAGCCTGTGCTGACGCCAGGAGTAGGAAACATATTGGCCGCTCTCTGCTGGAGGTAACTCTAGGGAGGCAGGAGAACCATGGCAGGTGCAAAGCTGACGCCCTCGCCCTCGGAGATCGACCCAGACGTCAAGACCGATGTACAGAAAACCCCAGAGCCCACCTGGGTCAACCCCGCCAGCCCTCTCCGGACCATGGGCTCTTTTGGGAGCGATGCCGGCCAAAGGTAGCTGCCGCAGATCGGCACCAAAGTGGCATGTTTCTGAATGCAGCTCGCTTGCACACATGCAGCATCTGCGTTATAACATGATGCTGCGAGCGCATGGTGCATAAAGTCTTCCTAGTAGGTTAACTTGGCTCGTAATTATCCTTACGCAAAAGTTACGCCGCGATCAATATCCCATTACCATTAAATCTATTCATCCGTACCATGATATTTCCCATGGAAATTTATAGGAATGTGAGTGACATAATCGTTACGCACCGGATGCTATATTCTCCCTATTGGGGTTGAACATTAACGCGACCAGTGCGTCTATTTATGAGTCAGTTTCATGACAGATACTGTAGCTGAATGAATGCAAACGCTTCTGCCGTCAATCATTTCTCTCTCAGCATCACAGAGATTCATTTTATGGCTGCAGTGTATAGTGATTACATAATTCAGTGCATGCTGCATTCCCATTACAGTTTTATGAATCCTGATGTTTTTATAAGGTAGGAAGAAATCCCATAACACTGCTTTGAAAGGGTGAAGTTATTTTTGATACGATACAACCAGATTGATGGACAGAAATAAAATGCAAACCATGAGGGATTATGTTGACTTACTTCCATATTTTGATAAACCTACATGTTATATTTCAGCACATGTCTGCACCTCTCTACATAAGCCTCCACTGTGAGGACACTCACTCCTGCCATTTGGTAGACAAATTAGATTGTGGTTTGTGTGAAATGGGCTGAACCTGTAACAACTGAGGGAGACATGTTTTTTTTTCATAGAGAGACAATAGAACTTGAGAGCTTCAGATTGGCACTCTCATCTGCAGGTTATATGGGGTTGGTTTGGCAGTGTTTCAGATACAACTGCACAGCCAATGTTCTGGTGGTGCAGTGTGTTCTGTCTCTACAATATTTACAGCACATATTTCTCCTGGATGTTGATATTAACTTGAGGGCATTGACAGTTCTGGGTATGTTTGTGATCAGAAATCTGCAATCTGTTTACTGAAATATGGAAAATCTGCAATAACATTTATTGTGTAATACTTCTGTGATTTTTATTTTTTACATTTGATAACCCAACAAACAACATTGAAACAGAAACACATATATTCCATAAAGAATGTTAGTGTTGTCAAAAATGGTAAAGATCATTATATGTGATGCAAAAATTGCAGTATAATACTCTTTGGAACATCACTCAAGCCAGAACCATGAAGTTTCGACTGTATGAAATCTCTTCAAATATTAATAAAACTCTAGCCATCCCTCCTTCACTAGAAACTATAATTTCCCATCAATAATAAAGACCAACTGAGAAATGTTCAGTGATACAAGTCCACCAGTACTTCAGTACTTTTGAATGTTTTTCAGTCGACTGAAACAACTCCAGTAAACTCAATACATACTCTGGAGAGCTTTCCCTCGGAGCGAAAATGTCTCTAGCTCAGCTGCTGCATTTTGCATGACAGACCTGGAAGGATGTCATGGTGTGTTACGGAGTTGGCAGTGTTATCCCAGGTCCAAAGAATGCATGTGGATTGGGCTTAAAGATGGGTCAGGAATTCTTTGCACAGGGTTTGAAGCTTGAGATGACATTAACTCAGGAAGACATATTTCCATTTGTTTTTTCTTGTTGTTTTATAATTACCCCCTCAAGGAAATGCATTGTGTTTATTTCTGCACTTTTTGCTAATGAATGTGAACTTTGCAGTGCCAGTGGTTTGCCGGGTTCACCCATTTTGAACTATGTCTTTCATCTCCAGCACCTATTAAGTTTGCACTTCTCAAATGTTGTTGTTCTTCCTGCTAAACCTTCTGATGTTTTTGATTATAATGATCTTTGTTTGGAAATGACAGCTTAGCTCGGAGCGATGTGCTCACTCTTTTCATTACGCAAACAAGAATTGCAAACACTGAAGCTGTTCAGCTAAGGATGCAAGAAATGATGATGACTCCAGTAAAGATGATATTGAGTTATCTATACTCAACTGCTGACTTTGATCTTCATGTCAGTTCTAAAGAGGAATTAGATTTAAGCTTTTCATGACCGAACAATATGGTTTCTGTCAACCAGTAGGATCTATGGATGGATGTGCAGGGTGTATATGGTGAGCATGATTTATAGAGCAAATAACAAAACACTAAATTCTACTAATAATGATAAATGTAATCACAGCGATGATGGAGAGAGGTTTAAAGGTTGACATGGATGGGGCAGCTGATTGTCACTGCTATCAAAAAAAACGAATGGTAACAGTTACAATGTCTGTCCATGGTTCAGTTCTAGCCAAGGACTTGTGTTGCATGTCATCCCCCTCTCACCCCATGTTTCCCATCTTCTTCTCCAATGTCGACTGTCTGATAATGGCAAAATGTATAAAAAAAAAATAATGCTTCAAAAATTCAAGTCAATTTTTATTTGTATAGAGCCAATTCACAACATAAGTTATCTCAAGGCACTTTCCAAATAGAGCAGGTTTAGACCTTCTCTTTATAATATTATTTACAAAGACCCAACAATTCCCACCAAGAGAAAGCGCTAGGCAACAGTGGCGGTCCTTTTTAAGAGGCAGAAACCTCAAGCAGAATCGGACTTGGGGTGGGTGGCCATCTGCCTCGACCAGTTGGGTTGGGGGAGAGAGAGAGAGAAAGAGAGCAAGAGAGAGCACAGAGGAAAAGAACAAGAACGTGCAATGATAGCAATATTAATAATAGTGATAGTAGTGGCAGTAACAGCAATAGTAATGTAATGGCAACTGTAGTGCTCCTACTGATAAAAGTAGTAATGCCAGCAAATTGTATTGATAAATATCATTAATAATCATAATTATAGTAAATTTTAGCACACAATCTGCACAAATTCAAACAGTGGCTATGAAAACAGGGTATAGGGATGATGCTGACATTAGATTAAATGATGATAAAAGGGGCAAAGACAGCAGTGACATGGCTGCAGCTGCAATGATATTAAATATTAGTGACACTGACAGTGAATAATGAGCATGAGCTATGACGTGCGATGGTGGAGATGATGAAGCTCGTGGTGTTGCTGGGTGTACTCCAGGTGGTTGTAGTGATGACTTCAGAACTCTTAGAGCGACCAAAATCTTAGACTTAAAAAAGCTGGCAAACTGATCTGAACAGGCTGGAGGAAGAGAATATAGACTTCCAATCAGTTTTGAGAAATTTAACAATATCGACTGTGGCTTTATTGAAGTGCCTGTTTGTATTGGGATCAAATACACAATATCTGCGAATGGCTGAAGCTGTGAAACCTAATGCATCAGTTGGCCAGTTGCCCTGGGTAACCAGACTAGGACCACCATCCACCATTTGCCACCCTCGAGAAGAAGCTCTTATATCTAAAAATGAATGAGTAAATGTTTGCCTTCGATTGTCCTCCTGTCCCATTACTTTCTATCAGGAAGGACAAAACTTGATATTTTATATCTTAAGTCTACACAGCCCCTGAATGTCTCCTGCAGGACGACAGGATGTAGTCAGGAGTCAGAGAGCTTTGTAGGGTGTAAGATGCGATCAACGTGGGATTTGTGTCGAGCATTTGAGTTGAGAATGAGAGGATGTGGAGGGAGGAGCGAGAGAATCAATAATCTGGCCCATTGTAGCTACAACACAGCCTCTGAAGAATATATTTCTGCATAATTTAAAGCATCTGGGGATCCCCTTTAATGTTTGTGCATATAGGATTCTCTTCACAGTATTGACATCCCAATACAGTGAAGACACTAAATGGGACTTGGAGGATCTTCAGGAACAGAGGGGTGGACCATCTTTTAAACACGGGATATGGTCAAAACAGATAAATTCATGCTGATTTATTTTGGCACCCTGCAGCCTCGCCACCACATTGCCTCTCTGTGAAAAAATCTGCTTGGAAAATGGGCATTAGGTTTGGCCCGTTGGTGTGCTATAAATCAGAATTTTTCGAGCCAAGTGGGAGCTGTATACCATATTCTCGTTAAGGCTACATTAGTATATTACATAGAATGATTTTTTTTCGGGATATAGGCCAACAGAGCAACTTGAGAAAAAGCAGAACATTAGATTGACTGATATACAGCATAAACTTTTTACCGCATACTGATTCTAAATCACTAATGCATTCTATTGTTTCTGTTGGCATTTCCTCCTCAAAATCAAAGCTACTCACTTAGATACTGGTTGTGTACGTTGTCCACAGTTTGACCGATGCTTTGACTTTTTTGCGTTTTTCCTTTAATTGACATTTAAATTGATTGATAATGACGGGGGCGTTAGGGAAATAGCAGGAAAGTAATGGGCATGTACACTGTTTCAATTAATACTAGATTAGTGTCGATATATATATATATAATAAAAGAAGCAGCTCAATAAAGTCAACTAACAGGATGTTATTTTCCAAACCTCCTCTCTGCTCTCTCATGCTGCCCTTATTCTTCTTTCTCTTGCATCTTTTTCTCATGCACATTAGTACGTTCTCACAATGCATGCCAGTTGGAAAGAATATTTTTGACAATTATTTGTTTCTCAGTTTCCTATCAGATTACTTTACATTTTTTTCAAATTCATTGCTGCTCAATTGAACTATGATTGTAAATGACGGTAGAAACATTTGTCCTCCCTTTTTTCTTACTGTTTATTTATAGCACCCTGCTTTCACAGAACAATTACGCTTTCATTTAAATTTGAGCACCCGAGGTTTAATGAAGGGTTTTAATGTGGTCCTTGGGGTAAATCACATGTTGTCCATCATTATCGTTCATTAAACCAGGAAGAGGAAATCTCTCAGCAGTTGACTTGAGAGTTGAAGCTCGAAAATAACGAGTTCCCTGGTTGCTGTGCGCTCACCTAAACAAAATTAACTTTTGATAAGACCTTGGATATCAGGAGGATACATCTGAAAGCATGCCAGTGGCCTTTAATTAAGTCTCTACAACACTGTCTGAGATACTCTGTGTGTTTGGCTGTGTGTTGTACATAACAAGCGTGTATGTACATACATGCATAGGCCAAATCATCGATCCAGCTTCTTAAGAGCATCAGTTAGCAGAGAATCAATTAGAAGGCTCGAAGAACATGAGGATGTGGGACAATTTGAGCAAAGGTAACTCATACAAACAGCTTTCAGTGTCTACTGAACTGAATCGGAGTCGTGCTCCAGAAAAAGCTCACTGCTTTCGGCTACGCAGAGTGCAGCAGAGTAGCACTATCACAGACCTTCGAAAGCTGATTGCAATGGAAGGGAGGACAACAATCTGATAATATGTCTGGTAGAGAGCTCTTTAGAGTGCTGTTAACACTGAGACCATAATTTTATTGATGAATCTCTTGTACTGTACTCACCAACAATCAGTTGCCTTCACGTGCTTACAGCATCAACACAACACCGTGAGCCTCTTTTCTATCAATATGTATCATGATATAGTCATTTTTCTGGAAATTCTATTGAGAGACTGTTAAAATAATCACATATAAAATGGAACTGTTAAGTGCAGAGTAGATTCCTTCATTTGTGCCACAGAGTGCCAAGTATCTGTAAAGTTGAATAAACACATATCATCCAAGCAAAATTTATATGAGAAAAGCTATAGTAATATCTGTTGCAGGGCCATTCCAGTACATAGATATAAGCACTAATACATGATGAGGTGTCCGGATCCTGATATATGAAAATAATGGATGGTGAGGAAGTCCATTATTTTCTCTAGCACTTGTACCACAGCCAGAGTTTTTTTTTAAATCATGATCTATATTTTTCCACTTGTTTTTTTTCCTTACTTGTATTTATTTTAACACCTGGTTGGGTGTAGAGTTTCTGTAACTGGTGATGTAGCACGAAGCAGAGGTACTGTTGCTCCGAGGTGATCTATGACAAGATTTTATAGGACACCTGCCAGCCAGTCAGAAATGGGTATTTTTTGTGAAGATAGTATATAACAATAAGTGCATAGGTGTTGATGAGTTTGTCTCCTCCACCTGTATGTACAGATCAGTACTTTAGCATGTAGTTTATGGTCAGAATAATTAAGCTAAAGCGTAATCTTGTTATTTTGTTGTGGGAAAACTGGTTAGACTTTCTTTTTAACCAGGTGTTAAGTTACTATGCTAGAGCCAACTTAGTCATATTTTTGGACAGGGGAACTTGAGCTGCCTCTTGTGAGGGAAAAGTTTGGGAATCGTAGTATACAGGGAAATGTTGACAAGCTTTTGGGGGCAGGTACATGGACTGAAAACTACAAATCCCGTTTGCCCTTGAAATTGGTGCAGAGATAGTGTATGTGTCTGAGGCCCTCCCACTTCGTATCAGTCAGTCAGTGCTTGAGGCAGTTCTCAGGGAATGTAACTGAAAGCATACTGGGAAAGTGCTGGTCATTTTGCACTTGTTCTCTTAGTGGATCGGCTCATGCTTGTGATCCCGGAGGTGAGATTCAATTTTCTTCTTTGTTGTATGTATCATAATTAGTGTAAGACTTCAAG
The DNA here is from genome assembly GCF_021018895.1 of Seriola aureovittata. Lineage (NCBI taxonomy): Eukaryota > Metazoa > Chordata > Actinopteri > Carangiformes > Carangidae > Seriola > Seriola aureovittata. Next base: position 21,341,378 of record NC_079368.1, read on the forward strand.
GGCATCACAATGCTGACTTGCATGACCATCGGGATACAATTTCTTAGATTTATATTAAAAAAGACAGAGGAAGGGAGAGACGGAGTGCTATAGTGTATGAGTTGTAAGCTAATGGAGGCTAAGGGAGTTTCTGTTTATCAGCCTCTACACTGCTAAAGCTCTTAGAAGCCGGATAATAACTTTATTGCTCAATAAAGTGTTGTCAAATAGCCACCAAATGTACAGTGAGACAACAACAGAGGAGATGAGCTTGATGTTGTTGTGCACAGTGTACCTGATAGGCAGACTAATCATTTCATTTTACTTACAAACTAAATTTTATTAGGGCCAGTTGACACCAAGTGAATCAAACTGCATCAGTCTGTTGTGTATCTGTCAAAACAGTTCAACTTTACTATTATTAGAACATTTTTTCACCGTTTTTATCTCTCTTTTTATATGCACTACAACATGTCCAAACTAAAATGAAATTAAGTGAATATTGAATTGATTCTGAGTTTTAAAGATGTGAAACTCTTTCATGCAATGTGATTGGTGATTGTTCTGGTAACATTACTAGAAGGTTACAACAGAATGCCACAACTTTCTTGTAATGATTACAGATGAAAGGGTATTGATTAATTACTAGAAAGGTGTAGCTCGTGTCTTGTGAGCTAACTACTTCCTGGGTTTAATGGACACTCCATTGGTCCATTTGCAAGACATAAGAGGGGTGATGATGTTCCTTGTTGTTGTCAATCTTTTGAGCTATACAGCCTGTATTGTCAAATAATGACCTTTTTAGTCATATTCCTTCAGCTTTACTTATTTTTGCACTTTTGACCAATAGACAGGCTTTGATCCTTTATAACGATCAAAGAGATATCAACCTAATTTATATTTTTATCCATCCACTTATGCTGAAATATTTTTAGATGTGCTTTGGGCCTGACCTTGAAGGTTACTCACTAGACTTAGTAGCATAATAGTATAGCAAAACACATTTCTGAATTGTAAGAACAGTACAAAAAAACTACAGACATCATACTGAATTAATTAATAATTCAGTTCTCAATCTTTTTCAGCATATCTTGTGTTGTATATGTTGCTTGACATTGAAAGGCGAGGATCTCAGTGTGCCATGTGATATCTTTTTACCATGACTGCAGATAATATATATGAAATGGAAATGAAGCAAAACTTCTTAAACAATCAAAACTGGATTAAAACTAATTGGCAAGTGTATTTGGGACATCATTATATATGGTCTTGCTTATCAAGTAAATTCAGGATTTTTCAAAATAAAGTATACGTTCATTCTACTGTTCAATCAGAGCGTGTCTTGCTGGTATTGTTGTCCTTGAGTTTAATGGCAACTAATTCTAAAACCCTGTTGAGGGTATTAACATTTTCAAACTTGAGTATATCATTAAAATGAAACCAAACCAACCACAGATTTTTAATTGTATAAGAATCATTTGCAATTGAATGGACTATTAACATCAACATCAATCAAAATCAGTAACCTTTACTGTATCAGAACTAAATTTGTTGAGTACAGAATAAGGTAGCAGCTATTTTCTGGAGGATAGTAAACAAAATGAACTGTTGATACAAAAGCTCTGAGGTCTATTCTGCTCATGCATCTTATTTATTACTTTCTAGACTTTCTTTTCTGTCAGGGGATAAATTAAATTTTTCTTTTTGTTGTGTTCTGTTGACCTTTTTTTAAAGCTTATTTGACTTGCCATTGCAGAAAAGGATAAACTTGTATCTAATAACACTAATTATTGCTCAATTTTATCGGTGTGTCTCGGTAAACAATACCAGAGAGTAAACATGCTCAATACCAGGATCCTTGAACTGAAGTACCTAAAGGGAAGGAAGCCATAATTAATGTTACTGTGGCTTTGTAGACTTCTGACTTAGCCAAGAGGTCCACTTTGTGCTGTGTTACCTGTGCCTCTGTAATTACTGGGTTGGTGTTAATTAGCAATTTTATATATATTTGGAATGAACATGTGTAAAAATAGAAAAAGTAGAAAGAGAGAAATTTAAAAGAAAGACATATTGTTATTGATTCTCTGTCACAGTCTGAATTTACATGATGTAGAGTACAAAAAAATATTATAAGCCTCAGTCAATGGTTTCCCAAGGAGGTCATAGCCATAATGTGCACAAATCCGTTTTTTCTGCATCAAATCAGGCTGTGTTTTTAACCTTTGACCACTAACCAATCAGAATTGTCCATTTGTCATTAAAGTCAATATCTGAGTATGTCTTTCTGTCTGTCTTTGTCCTTCAGTGTTACACACTTCCCTTTTCTCCCTGGTCATCTCAATATAACGACCTCTGAGACTGACCAAGAGGGTGTGTCCACTGATCCCCTGTGGTTTGCATTAAGTGTCCCATCTGTTCTTAAGTCAGCTGAAGCATTTAAAAAAAAAAGTTAATGTATAGTCTTCACCTTGCATGTGCCCTGTGTATTCCAAGCTCTGAAATACATTTTGTATTTCCTTTCAAGCTCAAATACTGTCAATTTCATCTGTAAATGTTTCTATTTACTTGCATTTGGAGTTTGAAGGTGACTCAGTGAAACCTTGGTGGAAAAGTCTTGACAGTAGGCCATGACTGTGCAGTAAGAAGCAGCTGCTCAAATACAGGATATGATGCAATTTTCTGAGACAATCACAATGGATTTAACCAATGTATAGAGTATCCAAGAGAAGTTGAGTTAAGGGAAACTGGACTTGGTTGTTTATACTTGGTACTTGATAATTTTGGATGAGAGGTGAAACACCTGTCTAGTTGCCCTTAAGTCAACTTTTCTTGGATGACAGTGACCTGGATAACGGAGAATCTTGGTTCTAGGTTTGAGTGATACTCCAAATGAAATGTGAACTAGCTAACATGGTATGAGGTAGCAGCTTGGGCCTTCTTGCTGCACAAACTGTTCTGACTCTCCCACAAGGTTATAGAATGGTTGCGTTCTGACTCAAGATGCAAGTGAATGCAAATAAACTGCGGTGGTATCCTGAGTGGCTCAACCTTTCCTTCCCTTTCCTGTGGTCTCAACCACACTCTTTCCTAATCTGTGCCTATCTGTGTCCATGTGTGCTGCGTCCAGGTATCAGGAGGAGTACAGTATGGACTCAACCAATGCCCAGTAAGTCCCTGGCAGCATCATGCTTGCATGGCATGGATTGTGTCTGCAATGGTTAACTGTACACAGGACTGATTGGGGAAATTTCTGTGAGCACCAAAGCACTGTTCACTTTGAATTTCACATAGACTTTATGTGGACATAGATGTAATGCCTTGTTTGTGTTTAGAGGTCGTATTTCCATTATCATTAGAATGGACAATGATTGTTGTGGTAATGATCTGATATCTGGGAATAACATCCATTTGTGGCTACCTTTTCAACAGTTGTTGTGGCAAAGAGGAATTAGCCCATCCTAGATTTTTGTCACATTAAATCATACCACAATAAATGGTGAAAAGGCAGCGTTTGCGTGTGTTTTTATCAACTTATTCCTGGTGTATTATCTGTCGTTTTGACTGAATGTTCACACTGGTCTTCACTCTGTCAGTGTGTGAGATCAGGGCTTGACACAATAATCATGTGAGCAGAGGTGAAAGAATTTCCAGACAACATCTAAAGCTAATATTGGTGAAATGGCTGCTGAAAACACCAACATGTCAAATGATGTAACTGTGCATGCCGCTGAGTCACTGATCATGAGAAGGTTTATACCACAGTGTCACCCGGTGTGATAGTTTGAGTGTCAGGATTTTACTGCATTCACTTTGGCGGACAGTGAGAATCTTTAGTGATGCCGAAGCTGCTGAGATGTGGTGATTCAAAAAGGTGTGAGGCGGAAGCAACAGGAAGTATCAGGTCATATCAGTAATTTATGGTAAAAAATATGTTTTCATTTTAAAATTTGTGGAAATGACTATTGGTGTTTTATTATTGCTCATTTTGCTTTTTGTTGTCTTTTGACTGAAATGTTTTACTTTGCTAACAGGTGGTGTATTTAGTGCATCAAATAAATCTGTGTTGCTTGGTATGTTTTTAAAAAAAAAACAAAAAAAAAAAACAACAACAGGCACCATGAAACTAACATTATTCCAGGAGCTATTTTGCTTCCATTTATAAAAGCATGGGTCTCAAATTGATTAATAGCAGAATTTGGAAATTCTGTGTGCTCTGAACTTGATAAGAATGAGCCTGTGAAGCCCATGAGTCTGCAAGCGCAAGAAAAGTCAGCACCTTTTGGAGTGAGACATCAAGTGGATAAAAACGAGAGGTGGGAAAAGCAGACAGCAACCTCCATGACTGACTTTGATAGGCTTGGACATCTATCAAACAAGCAAACATGCCACAGAACATACTTCCCCTGAGGCTGTAATGTCTCATTGATAGAACAGTGTCTTCCAGAACTGCCCCCAAGTAATACATTTAAAAAAAAAAAAAAAAAAAAAAAAAGTGAAATTAACTATCAACATTATATTTTCAGAGAGATGTTGGAACCTTTTTTTTTTTTTTCTTTTTTTTTTTAAATAGCCTTATATACAGTCCATGATTTTCTTTTTAAATCAACATGTAGCCAATAGCAGAACTGCAGATGGCTTCACCGTTCAGCTTTGGGGGGTTGCCAATTAAATGTAGTGTTTGTTGGGGGCTGTGCTACTGTTGGAAAATGGATTGTGATCCTTGGGGATGTGCTAAGTGGTGAGCTATAAGCATGTGTTGACTTGCGAGTGTTTCCCCGCACCACTGTTATCATCTTATGTGGTTATTCTCCAAGTATAAATTCAGGCTGATATTATATATATTACATATATTACATTTTGTGTTCTGTACGATATCTTGTACAACAAAAAAAGGCTCCCTCTTTATTTCACTGCGTGAGGCTCAAGGCACTGAGGGAATGAGTATCATAAACATTGTAACACATATTGTGGTGATGGAGCTTGTTTTCCTGGCGCAGTCATTTCTATTTAGTTTCCTTTTTAAAAATTACAGTACCCAAACATAAAATACCATGAGGTATTTCCTGTGGTAGTGCAGAAAGATCAATTTGTTATGTAACATCACAGGAAATGTCACATTTTGGTTTCAGGTCATCAAAGAGCACACTCAGGAAACCACAACTTTTGGTTTCAGTCAATGACTGTGTGTATATAGAGCATAAAACGAGCATCTTTGCACGCTAATTAACATAAGCAACAACATGTTGTCAAACTGATCATTTAGTCTTGGTGAAGGGTGCTCAAGATGCCTTCTTAGCTGGTGCTCATACCATCGCTGCTAGTTCTTCTCAATATGGAGGAGCATGATACAGAGGAGTCCCTGAGTAGCTTCACTAGGTAGGTAGCAGGTTTTATAATGAAATAACAGAGGGATGTATATTGTACAATAGTGAAAGTACCTAAAGATTTATGTTTTTTCCCTCCAATGCAATGTGAGAGAGTTTTTTCTGATGTGTCAAAATAACAAAACATCTGCTGTATTCATCTGTTTTTTGTCTTTCTAGGTTTTTTTTCTGTTTTTATAGGAATTGAACAGCTTTGCTTGACTTTTACATTGAAAGTTTTAGCATAAGATGCTGGTAGGTTCTGCCACAGTCAAAATATGCCTGCAATATAGCTTTTTTTTGTTCTATTTCAGTTTGTTAATGAAACATTTCAATTATCATTTACTGTACCTTCATTTGGTTATGAAACAAATTCAGATTTACCAGGTGAGAATCACCCCATGCTCCATTCACTCAGCATAACAAAAAGACTGTAGGAGAGGGAGCGGTGAATTTCAAAGGCATCTTTCAACATCAATGATATTACCTCAAGTTCCCTCTAGATGTCCTTGTTCATTTAAGGATTTTTCTTGCACACAAGTGCTGCACATTAAGATCAGGTCCATGTGTTGGAACACTGCAGCTTTCATTTGACACTGGCAGGTGACAGAAAATTACTTCTTTGGCTTTCAAAAATTTCTGTCTTGGGTACTTTTTTTTTTTTACTCAGCCGAATGCCCCATTTCTCTCACAGAGTAACTTCATGTGCCATTTTCTGAGCTTTACTATTAATAGTCTAATGCTGGTGGACTATTGCTAAGTAAGTAGATCTTGTGCAAAACCCTTTGTGGCCTTTTTCTTTACTTTTTGACAGCTTTGCACTTTCAGGTCTTCTTCAAGTTCTGAGGTCTAAGTGCTTTTTTTTTTTTACTGTGCTGAGCCTTAACCCCGAGGGGATGTGATGTGTAAAACAGCTTCTCATAGAAATTCAGATTCTTCCGCAGAATAAGATCTTATCTAATCTTTCCAACAGTTCAGAAAGGAGTTGGTCTGATTTACCCCCTTCTTCTTACCACTCAGCCAGCTGGTCTAGTGGTATGAAGCAGTAAATCATGCGCAAAGACCCTGATCCTGAAATGAATTTCCCAGTTGTGGGATTAATAAAGTTAATCTAATCTAATCCGTGCCTCCCATGCATGTATACAGCAGCCTAAATAGTATAAGATTGCCTCAGAGGACCAAAAATGACGATACCTGCTCCTTCATGTTGATCTTGTCAATCCACCAGTCAGGTAATTCCCATAAAGTTGATGATCTTCCCCTCCCTCCCAGCTGATTATAACACAACCTCTCATGGTTTCCTCTTGAGGTTTCTGGCTTCTATATCCATTTGACAAAGTACTTTAACAGTTGCCACAGCCCATGTCTGGCCTTCAGCCCATTCAACTATTTTTGCACTGTAATGAGGCTATTGGACAGGAGGTACCTTCACCACTCGAGGTTTTAGATGCAACTCTGTGAAAAAGAAGCAGAGAATAACAAAGATGCCACAGCTTTTGAATATTAATGTCTGAGTGTAATATTTTTAGAATCCCTGCAGCTTTCATATCAGGCACACTTCTGAGGGTGGTGCATGGGAAATTTTCTATTTTCAACTGCTTGCTTTATCAAAGGGGGGACAGAGCAAACCTGAGATCACAAAACAATAAGGATAATAAACTGTATTCAGGCTGTAATGGGAAAGACTGTTGCCTTACTGTTTATCAGGCAAGATGCAGTATGCAGTTGGTCTGTGTGCCGACGCACGTGTATCACAAGCTATGATACATGTTTCACTCAAATGCACGCAACCTGATAGATCACAGATAATCAGGTTGATAATTTACACATTTGTTGCCATGTCAACACTAGTGGTAACATTAGTTATCTAGAAATCGTTACTTTATGTTGACTTTGGTTGCTGCCAAATGTGCATTATATAAAGCCTTCTACAAGACTGGATATTAGATGATTGTACGGGAAATGTTTTCAGTCTCTGTTCTGCAGAAGCATCCATGCACCGTTTCAGGACTGATGCGTGTTGTTACTTCCTCCCACGGTTCCTATGATCCTTTTATCCCAAGGTGATATTCCACCAGGCTAACAGATACTATTGTTCACCTATGCTTGTTGTATGAGTTGCAAGGCAACACTCATACAACATATTCCGTATGGCACAGAGCATCTGGTGGCTGACAATATTTTTTTTTTTTTTCTTCCAGCACTAGAATGAACACAGGCGTTTGAACAGCTCTGCTCTGTCAGATAGATTATCCCCAAGTCAACAAGCTGTTTGATGTTTATTTACAGAGTCTACAAAGCAGTTGTAGTCGCTCAGTGTTTTAGGCAAGGGTGCATAAAATTGTAATCCTATCACTGGCAATGGTCATGGTTTACTCTGTGTGAGTGTGTGTGTGTGTGTGTGAGTTTGTGCCACTTTAGCAATTCAAAACTTGATATCAGGTCCTTTCCACCAGACCTAGTTTTTCTCTCAAGTTACACTTTTACTCATCGTTACTTTCATCATGATCATGAACTCGTTATGGACTCTTTGTCACATACTCTGAATGGCTGCAATATATACAAAAAGCTCTAAATACCATGTGGACATGTTAGTTTAAGGATATAAGGTCATATGATCCATCTATTGTGACTGTGTGCAAACATTCCTGGCCTATGCCTTGCCTACCATCTTTAAACTTAAGGGAGGCAAAAGAAGCATCTCTTCCTAAGGTTGATAAGTTCCAGCCTGTTGTAGCTGCTGTCTTGCATCTTGGACGTTCAAACTGCTTGTGTTTATAGTTGACAGTTTGGCTAATGTCCATAGCTTAGCAGTGATGGTTTGCAGTGACAGAGCTGCCAAAGAAAAGATCGTAAGTACTTAAAAGGTATTGCTGTGGGTCTGCAGCTGCTGGGAATCGTCAAGTGTGGAAGAAGTGCTGTTTGGAGCCTCGTCTTCGGAGCTAGTTAGACACATGATAGAAGGTGCAGTGTCTGACAGATTTTTTATCATCATTTTTATTCTAGTGCCTGTTCATTTTGTGAACATAAATCAAAGTAATTGTGGCGCAGTAGGGGCTCAACTTTGCGGTTGATGCAAACGTTTGACACTGACACTGCCACTGTGATGATATAGTGCAGGATGCAGGATGTTTGAAAGTGCAACTGTTGACTCTATGAACATATAGGAACTGTAGTTATTTTTTGGACAATAATCTTAAACAAATGGCAAAAACGAAACTAGGAGCTAATACAAGGTTTTTCTTCAGGGTCAACAGAGGAATGTTTTCAAATCAGCAAACAAATACTATATATGTGATGAATTTATTTAAACTTTTAATTTGTACCATTGTGGCTGAATGTGAGTAACTGCTGGATTACTGTTAAACTGGCTACTGTTAAGGATTGTAACTTTGACATAGAAATTGTAGCTTCTTAGTGCCTGAGATGTTGTTATTGCAAACAAATTGTTCTCACTGGAAATTGTTATTCTTTCGAACTAATCCTTGTTATAGTTTGGTATGAAAGGCTGGTGGGGGAAGCAATAGTTCAGCAGTTTCAGTAATGTTTCTCATGTGTTATCTGTTTCCTAGGCCCAGAATGAATACATTAGTTTTAGTCAACGGAGACTGACCAGAGAGTCTGTGTTGTTTATTCGTCAACTACGCATATTTGTTCCCTCAAATTCAGGGACTATACAGTTCAAGAGTATAAGAGTCTACAGCCATGCTAGTGGCTCTGTGTGGATCTTCTTGAATGAATACATGTCTGTAGTTCATAGAAATACATCCAGTAGTTGTTGAGACATTTCAGTCAAAGTGGTGGAGTGATCGACAGACAGACCATCATTCAGTGTTGCCAACTATTTCAAATGGGAAGTTGCTAACGCCCTGATGGCTTGAGCTTGATGACATTAGATTATGTCTTGTAAACTTTGTTTGAGAATAAAAAATAGTTTAAATGAGTAATTTAGAGTAAGAACACAAAAAGTCATTACATGGGTTTTAATAGTCACCAAAAATATAGTTAGAAAGTCACTAAGTTGGCAACAGTGCACACTACACAGTTCACTCAATATGGATGAAAACACTCTTAAACTGACCACATAGTTATTTTTTCTCTTAAAATATAATGTGATGGAGTACAGAGCCAACATTACAAAACATGTTATATGTAATATACTTACAGACTGCACTGCAGCTGTCTCGTCTTGCATCCAGGGAAGCAGGGAAGACTCACATTAGAATATTATGAAAAGGGGGGGACATGTTATTACATGGTTATCAGCACCCTCCACCCACACACCGACAAAATCGCACTCAGCTCTGTCACTTTTTCGCAGTGTTGTTGGGCCAGTGCCAATGCAGAGTTTATTTTGTAGTCACATTTTAAGGTTTTGCTGTGTTCACTTCTGTCTGTTCTGATGGCTGTAACTATGGAGGCAGTCTGTATGCATTACAGATCACCCGATTTGCCACCGTTAGTCTTTATTTACGGTCACTTGGTTTACATACAGCTGTATGTTTGGGTAAAGTGGGATGTTAGTGTGTGGTTGGTTCCTATAGGCATAAGCTATAAGAATATGTCATTGTGTGTGTGTGTGTGTGTGTGTGTGTGTGTGTGTGTAGCTTCGCCTAATTCCTCATAATGGAAATGCAAAGCACACAGTGAACATTTCCTGCCTTGGAAGCTGTCTCCATGACGATGAGGCCGGAAGAAGGGGAGAGGGGAATAGCTGGAAGACGGTGCATATTTCATGTTCTTTCTTCCACCTACACTCTTTATCTACACATATATACAGTACATCCCTCAGGAGTCGGCTGCTCTAATTGCCCTCCTGCTCTCCTTCCTCTCCTCCCCTGTCTTTTTGCTCCCTGTATTCATCTTGTCACACGAGGTAGAAGGATCCAAGGCGCCATTATTACTACCCTTTCATGTTCATTACCGACAACAAGCTCTCTACATTACAGATGCTGTTAATAGACCTGTCTCAGTACCTGCATTCGTCTAACTGACCTACAGTGTCTATATCATCATTTGTGCTTAAGTTCTCATCTGGTCAAGCCCCCCAGCCTATTAAAGTCCATTACATCTGCTCGAAACTTTAATAGCTTTGGATTCGTCAAAGTACGTGTCACTGGTGAGAAAACATAGCTGTTAGATTTGAAGCACTGTAGTTTTTAATAGATGATTGTTAATTAATAATGGATCATTTTGTGTTAGTACTCACTGTACCATGAACCAGGCTGTCCTCATGTTCTCACTTACTTATGGAAATAGTCTAGACCCAAGTGCTGCAAACTCTAAACAATATTTCAGATTATGTGTCTGGTTAGTAAATGTTTATATAGAATATAAAAATAGAAATTGCTAAACTCCCCCACGGAGGGGGATCATATGTATTCATGGCTGATACTGTTGCATTGTGAAGGCAAACTATACATAATGACTGATGGTAAATGGAGGGTTAACAGCTTTAGTCAGAAGAGTGAAAAGCAAAGCTTTAACTGACCTGGATTTCCATAAAGCTCATGCTTGTTGTCCTTTTTTACCTTCACCAAACACAGTTATGGCATTTGCACAATTAACATTAACAACAATCTTTTTTTTTTCTCTTTTCTTTTTTTTGTTGCTAGAATGCAAATTAGCCGGGTACATAACTTCTTGTGCACTGACTGAAATGTTTCTTTAGCATCAAGTGTCAAACTGTATTGTACAATTAAGTTTAGTTTTTTTATTATTTGATAAGCATTGGGAGTATAGGCATACTTTGTTTGAATAAAGATTTATTAGAAAAACTCAGGTATTATATTATTATATAAGGTAGAATCAGAAATGATACCCAGCTTGAATGCAAACATAGTATGACTGTGTACATGTGTAACATTTACTGTGACTGATGCTGAATTCAACACATCTATGTAAGCGCTAATACACTTCTTTGTCTTACACCTGATTATATATCACCATTATATGCTTGACATTGTTTGGTCAAATGTAATTTGCTATCTCTCTTGATAATCCATCCATCCATCCATTATCTATACCGCTTATCCTTGTAGGGTCGCAGGGGGTTGGAGCCAATCCCAGCTGACAATTTGAATTCTGCTGTGCATGTGTTGGTAGGGGGGATCATTGAAGTGTTTCTGCGCAACCACCTGTAAACGTTTAGACTGACACTTTGTCACTGTTCCCCCACAGGGTGCAGGTGGAGTTCTACGTGAACGAAAACACCTTTAAGGAGAGGCTGAAGCTTTTCTTCATCAAAAACCAAAGGTCAAGTAAGTACAGCCCACAGGGAGCGTCGCACCACTCTCCTCTCCTGGTGCCACGAGATACGTATGCTCAGAGCTAAATGAAGAAATAAAAAGCATAATGTAGGAAATTGCAGTCAGTGATGACGCATGTCCAATTTCTGTCTCAGATGGGGTTTTTCATTATTACATTAACTGCCTCATTTTAAATGACTGTAGTTTAGTGTGTGTGCACACTGTGGCCCAGCATGGACAAAAGAGCATGGGTCATTTGTTGCGAGACGAGGCAGTGCTGCAGTGTTTTTCTAATTAGGAGATAAGACTGGCTATGCCACAACATCTCTGAAAGAGACGCTGGTGCAGCTCAGTGGTTTGGTGCATTGTGTCTGAAAGCCATTCATTTGTATCTGGTTGTAAAAAATGGACACTATGGGAACTCTCTGTCTTTGTTAAAGCGTGTCGTTAACATGTCCTCGACACTGATGAGGCTCTGCTGTGCTTCCCTTAATTTGTCATTGTCACTAAGCCTCCACAGTCTTTGACATAAAACAACAGAGTCTAATGAAAATGTCACTCTCAGCTGCAGGGGTATGTTGCTCTATTGCACTGCAACATTGTTTGTGTGAGTCCACTTTTCAAATCATTTTAACATTGATGCTGGCTTCATGTGAAGAGGTCGCGTCACTGGAGATTAGGCAGCTGCTGAGACTGATTGGATGTGGGTAGTACAGCTAGCACCATCCTCTGGCTAGCAAGCGTGTTGCATGCACACCAAGTTTCTGCTCTGCATATTTGCAAGTCTTGTGTGCATATCAGTCTATGCCTGCACTTACTTGAGAAGGGGATTGTGATTCTACCAACATTATCCCACTGTGCTATTTCTGTGTAATCCCACCAGTTATTTATCTCGCTGTGCGTTGTCCTGCGTCATATTCTAATAAATAAATAAATGTGCTGGTGTTACTTTGTGTTATTCTTAGAGGATTTGAAAGTTACGTGTCAGGGAAATCAGTTGTGACAGGGTGCCAGAGCAACACAGACCTGCATTAGTCATGCTTCAGGGCTTCAACAGATATAGTGACTTTATGTCTTTCACTAAAGGCATTTTAGGCACCTAAAGAAATGGTGTTCAAGCAGTGTCAGTGTCCTAATGAGGAGAGATCTGTCAGCTTCTGTTGTCAGCAGAAAACTTACAATCGCAGAGGTGGTCATAACCCCTCAGGGATTGAACTCTAAACAACAGACAAGTGTGGAACCAGTTTTTGATTCACATGTCCGATGTTGCTGTGTTTGTTGCTCCACAGGCCTGAGAATCCGCCTGTTCAACTTCTCATTGAAGATTCTCACTTGTGTCCTGTACATAGTGAGAGTCAGCCTGGATGACCCCAAGGATTTAAATGGCAACCCATGGTGAGAGTCACATTCAATAGAAGCTTCCCATTCATCAGTTATTCCCTGCGCCTGATGTGTCCATATTCTTTTGGATAGTTGCTTTTTAATATGTGATTTGTTGTTTTTGATTTTGATGCTTATTAAAAGTAATGTGACAGAAAAAAAGCTACTGTGAAGAGACTGTTTTTGTAGACACAGCTCTTTTCTCTTTTGTTTTATCACTTTTAATACCATCTGTCTTTTTCGTCTTCTATTAATGCTGAACCAACCAGATAACTTGCTGTATGTGGATTTTTTTAGTGGAAAAAACAATTCCTATTGGCATAATCATAAAAACAGAAAATGCGAAAGATATAAAACAACATTTACCCATATGGAAATATTTTGGATTTTTACTTTCAGCACATGGAAGATCTCTAAGGGCTTCTTCCGAGGATTATACCTAAAACTGAAAACCTAACTCAGCATTTAAGTCAGTGACATTGTGTGATTTGGTGACAAAACATTAACATTGTCTAGGAATGAATTTCTTTGTCTTGAAGTGGTCACATAATTTTATTAATTTTCTGTGTTTAAAACTTAAAGTAAGTGAGAATCCTCCTGTACAGTCATGAGGAAGTTGTAGATGGTCTGTATTGTGCCAACTGCCCACAGCTTTTAGAGACACGTTCGGGTTTGTTTATTTATGCAAGCGTGTTAACTGATGGAAATGTTTCCCAGTGGGTATGTTTCCACTCATGCACACACATTCACACGCACTTTCATGCCCCTTGTGTGTTTCTCTTGTTGCTGTGTTTTTGTTTTTCAGCAGTTCAATGTGCCAGAACAACAGTTTGACAAACACAGCAGAGTCATCAGAAATCAAGTGGTACGTTTCTGTCAAAATGGCATTTAATCGTAACTTTAAAGTGAAATTCTATGGTGATGCAATGGAGTGTGAAGAAAAGCTTCTGATGGTTTTTGACAGGGACCTGATTTTCTGGGTGAACAGAAGGGAGTCGGTGTGGGCGATACAGGTGAGAATAATAACACGCCGATGAAAGTGCACATAAATCTGCCTTCCACTGCATGAAGTGAATCTCAGTGCATTATTCAGTCCAAACACACTAGCACCCATTTATTTGATAAAAGATTCGCAGGGCACAGTAGTTCCTCAGTGAAGGTTGAGTATCTAGAAGTGATGAGTTTGCAGTTGCTCGGTTCATTTAACTCCCTATCCCCCTCTGCTCCAGGTGTCGGTGGCCTTAATCAGTTTCTTGGAGACCATGCTTATCACATATCTCAGCTACAAGGTAAGAGACGGACTCGCAGTGCACAATTTCTCTCTTTAATCCATGCTGATGTCTTGCAGCTGTCTGACCAAAGTCCAGCACTGCCTGTTTATTTCTTCTCGTGGGCCGACAGCTCTCTGTTCCAGTGCCAGGGCACCTCTAAAAGACATGGGAGCCAGGAGTCTCTTTGCCTAGTTTTAGACTCAGACATCACACTCTGTTGCAGATACAGGTTATGTGAAAGGGCTCATAGAGCAGGAAGTGCACGCTTTGGTTTTCATCTTCAAGGTGAATTTGTGTCCTTGGTTCATATGCATTTAAAGGGCGCATCATGTGAATAGTGAGAAGAGATATTGTCATTATGTATTCTGTGAAAATAACTCGTGTTCACACAAATAGCAAGGGTCAGCCAAAGTGTGAGATTCCTCCACTGATAATGAGCATGCACATGAACCTGATCTTTGCCCCTTACTATACAGTAATACGCCGTATGTAAATTAGGTGGTCAACATCTTCCAATTTCAAGCACTTCAGTGTCAGCAGTTATTATAAATTTCAAGTTTCACAAAAGTACAGTGCAGGTAATTAAATGGCTTTGGGATGGACTGCGTTACATACAGGTGTTTCTGTTTCTGTGGTTGCTTTAGTTAGACATTGAAGAAAAGCTCAGTTTAGATTTAAATGTCTTAAATGTAGTAAGGCTGAATGACCTTGGGATTTAATGATATGGGGATCAAACATAAAGACGACACCTGTCCTGTTATCGCCACCCACAGCTTATGAAGATTAAGTCTGAATCCTGCCAAAGCCGAAGTCCTCAGAAGTATTATCGGTCTCAAAAAAAGTTGCTTTGCATGGAAATCTTAACCTTTATATTTGCTGCTCTGAGACCCATAGTGTTTCTTAGACATGTTGCTCTACAGATTTCAGCTCCTTCCCCCGTGGTGATCTCTAAAATTTGGTTGGGGGTTTTATTAAATGCAATCTTTTTTTTTTATCTTTTCATGTCTCGCCATGTCTTTTTATCTTTCCTCAGAGGGTCATGAGGGGACCCATACTGCATTTATTTCACAGGGACCAAATGCCTGAATTTTATTTTTCTCAGATGGTGGCGACTTGTAACCTTGTAAAATGTTTTGGTCTCACAAAGTTTTATTTTCTTTATTGATGTTTTTGACAGCTCCATCATAGACACAATCCACATCAGAGCTGCACCTTTTCAACTCAGCTGTGCTCTCAATATGCAGTTAGCTGCAACCACTCTTTTCTTTATGTAAATACTGCATCATCTGGCCTTTTGAAGATAGTCTACATTTGGCAGTGGCCACAGGATACTGTCGGTCTTCAAATAAACTAGTGTTTTTTTTTTTTGTTTGGAAATATCTTAATATGATGCACATAATAATAAACTAAGCATTTACATATCCTGTGTAAAAGCAGGAGCAGAGAATGCAGCTTACAGAAGGTTAAAAAGTAAACTCTTCAAAAATTCATAAAACCAGGAAGAATTTTGTTGAACAGAGATTTAATTAAAAACATTTCTGTATATAAACTCTTAAACAGTAGTTAAGCATCAGTAACATGCCCCACAAACAAGGCACATGCTTTGAATGCTTTAATAATAAAAACAGGTCAGAGAGGAGTTGTTTCTTGACCCAGCATTAATTACTGCTCCATTCCAACTGTTTATACCAAAGAAAAAAGCTTGTTTGATTTTATTTTACTCACCCATTAGAGTGTAACATGGACATACTGACAAAACTGTAGTTATCTGGCCTTTTATACGGTTTTCTTGTGACAGCTGACTTCTTAGAAAGGTCATTATTACTGGAATAACACTTCTCTCTAAAACAATCTGACCTGTCACTGGTTCATTGACATATTTCACATCAATTTCCTTTCCAGGGTAACATTTGGGAGCAGATCTTCCAGATATCCTTCATATTGGAGATGATCAATTCAGTGCCATTTATAATCACAGTGAGTAATTAGCTTAATCAGTTGATCGATCATTCTGTTCCCCAAAATTGTATTAGCACAGCTGCTTCATTTATGCTTGAGGTCATTTTGTTATTGGATTGTTCTGTACAATCCAGTGAGCTAATGTTAATGCCTCCATACAATTTCTACTTCATCCAAGCTTTAACATTTACCATCCAAATACCCTTTATGAGAAATTGCCAATTTTTGTTTCTTTCTTTCTCTTATATTCTCACTTCCTTGGTTCCTTCCTGTCCTGCTTAAGATCTTCTGGCCTCCATTGAGAAACATATTCGTCCCTGTATTTCTTAACTGCTGGCTTGCCAAAGGTGCCCTGGAGAACATGATTGTAAGTATTTTTATGTACATATTGTAATGTACCAATTGTAGATGTATAGCATAAACAAAGTTTCCGGCACACACGCGGAGCTGCATGGGTTTTAGTTCTGCGGGAAGGAGCATTATTCACCCGGTGGCAGCCATGTTGGAAGTCTCCGTAGTTCATGAGTAAGACTGACTGAATGGGTTTATACAAATTAGCAGTCTGGACAGAATTCAGTTGAGCAAGGGAAGTTCTTTCTTCCTCGTTAGCTGACACTGCCTTTTTGTGAACACATCTAATTTGTGCACTAGCCAATGCCATACTTCTGTGTGACATTGTTAGCATTAATGCTGGTTACTCTGATAAATTAGCCTCCTGGCTAATTAGTTGGCCAGCAAAGCTAACACCAACCATTTGTTTGGATTAACTGAGCTGACTGCCATTATGAGAAAAGATAAGAGAGGCAAGGGATAGAGACGTGCTTTTTTTTTTTTTTTTTTTTTTTTTTTTACAATTGCTTAAAAATGAAATGAGTCCAATTCAGGCTATTTACTGAATACTTACATCCATATTACAGCAATCTTTGTATCTTTGTCAGGTATTTATATAGTATCTTCTCTGCATGGTTACGCACAGAACTAGATTGATTCAAGTCAATTGATCTTCATTATCCCACCTGCTGCAGCTGCTGGGGTGTAGTGATGAAACTGCAAAGCGTGCAAACACTTAAACTAGAGACTTACGCTGAGGTTAATGATGAATTACATTTATTGGGGGACTACAGCATTATCAAAGAAGTAGACCCAAGGCAAGGCAAGCCAAAACAAAAAGAGGCAAGTGGCAAGTGCAGGCAAAACA
This sequence comes from Seriola aureovittata, assembly GCF_021018895.1. NCBI lineage: Eukaryota > Metazoa > Chordata > Actinopteri > Carangiformes > Carangidae > Seriola > Seriola aureovittata. Next base: position 21,358,776 of record NC_079368.1, read on the forward strand.
AAACAGGACAAAACACTGCGCTGTAACACAGAAGTAAAGGAAGGATAAAAACGCCTGGTGTGCAGAATTCTAGTTTCAGTGTTGTGTGGGATTTGCCATGGGTGCAAAGTCACAGAGTACATGGAATTCAAAGCAATTAGATGATATCCAACCGTGGTAGTGCATGCTCTTGCAGTGATGCAGATGAGACCACGACAGAGCAAGAGCCTCATGCCAAGGCGGTAGATGGGCAGATGGTAGAATCTGGGGCCAAGTAGACCAGAACATGGAGAGAAAGCAATGGCAGGTTGGAGAGGCGGTGGCAGGCGGAACATGCTAACAAGGTGCGAATGGAAATGAGTCGTGAGCTGCATATATTTCAGGATGGACAGTATGCTAATGTGGGGGAAAGCATAATATGGATTTAGTTGAAACATGCACTAATAAAAGGGAGAGAACAGTGGAATTTTATTCAGACCATCCTTGTTATATCCTAACACAGAAAGAATCTCTCCAGGTCAAGGCAAAGTTATTAAATATGAAGACAGTAACTGACTTTTCTTGTTATACACATGTCTTTGATGTAGTTTTTATTGAGAATTTAAAGATGTTGTAATTGGTAATCCAGAACGGAAAATGTAATTCAATTCCCAGTCAGTGGTATGGATATGACAGTTAATGTGTCTCTCTCCCTCTGTCCAGAATGATTTCCACCGTGCCATCCAGAGGACCCACTCTGCCATGTTCAACCAGGTGTTCATCCTTATCTGCACCTTACTGTGTCTGGTGTTCACTGGGTGAGTGAACATCTTTCTTGCTATTCATCACTGAAATGTATCTCTTACCACAGAGGCTTTCATGTAATCATCCTGTTTACTGACCCTCAATGCAAAATCTGGTCCCTGAACCTGAACCTTCCCAGAAAACATCATATGCACGTGTTGCAAATGTTAATTGCAGAATAATTCATGAAACTACACGTGTCGTGAAAGCAGAGATTGAAATTTGGTATTTTGAAAGTAGGCATGGTTTGCTCTTGGCTCAGTGTTGGAGTCAGATGTGCACAGTTTGCATGGCAAAATAAAATTAAACTGAAAGTAAGAAAGCAACAAAATGTAAAATGTCAGAGCTATTTAACATTATGAAGTCAGTTTGCTTCTTTAACTTGCAAAAGCAAAGGGTAAATGTCATAAAATGTAAAAACACAAATAATACTTTGACCTTCATTATGTTGATGTTTGAACTATTTTGTGATCAAAAATGGTGTTGAGCAGCAAGGAAACGTGCAGAAACACTTGTTGGATATCAGGTCACATGAGAGACCAACAAAAAGAAAATTCGGCAAGAACAAGTGACATTAAGGGAAAAAACCTTGTGAAGGTTTTTGGCATAAATGGCCAATTCTTATTCACTTGTCTTTCATTTCTTATATCTCATTCATTTCCACTCTTATAACACCAGTTTATCCAGTTTCTCCATCAGAGCTGTCACTTCTCAGACCTTCGCTCCCTTGGCAACTCTCATGAGCCTTGGCCACCACCCAGCACCTACCTCATCCACTCCACCCCGTCCAGTTAGACATTCCCATCCCCCACTCTGCCTCAGGGTTTCATTAAATCTTCAACTTATCAATGGAAAAAAACCCACAAACGAATAAGCACAAGCAGCGAGGTGGAACTGACAGAGCAATCAGTGGTGTCACTTCAAATGACATACTGCAGAGCCTTAGCGGTATTGACTTTGGTGCCCTTTGATCCTGGTAAAATTGAATTTTGATATGCACTCCACCAGGCTAAAGCATAATACTGAAGCAGAATCCCTAATTAAAATATCTCCTCGTGTCTCTTATTTGAATTATCTTTATTCGTAGGAGATGTATCTGATGTCACTGTGTAATTCATCGTTGTTCTGCAGAGCTTGTGGGATCCAGCACCTAGAGAGAGCAGGGAAGCACCTGACCTTGTTTGACTCGTTCTATTTCTGCATCGTCACATTCTCCACTGTGGGCTATGGGGACGTAACACCACAGATCTGGCCCTCGCAGCTGCTGGTGGTCATTCTCATCTGTGTTGCCCTGGTGGTCCTCCCACTGCAGGTACTAACTATAGCTTAAACTAACGTAGTGTTTTCTTCCCCTAAGTGCAGTGAGCGGTTCCATTCTTGACTTATCATAGTTAGTTTGATGTTGTGCATCTAGTAATGACCCTCATGGGGCTATCATCCAACATTAAATTACATTTTGTTGTAACTTTCACAGGCTGGCAGCAAATAACAATCTACTAAAATGCTTCTTTCGCTGACATATTTTCCTGCAGAGGAAGTCTTCAAATCTTATTCACAATTCAGGCCAAGTCATGCCAGCCCCCGTTTGCTATATCCACCTGTTCATTGTGTTATTTATTTTTTAATATCCCTAACATGTTCATCACATCAAGTGTTCTTAGATGTTTACTGTCCCTGCTGAGCAAATTGGGTGAGAAATAGAAATGAACTCCTGCTGCTTGCAAACCGCTGCATCAGCAGTTTTTATTCGAGCGCTCCAACTCCCCATCTGTGTCCAGACAGCAAATCTATCTCTCTCCCATTATTTAGTCGACTCTTGTTGCTTGTGACATCACATCGATGATGTTGTCGTTGTCGTTGTGTCAGTTTGAAGAACTAGCGTACCTGTGGATGGAGAGCCAGAAGTTAGGAGGAAACTACAGTCGTCATCGCGCACAGACAGAGAAGCATGTGGTGTTGTGTGTCAGCTCACTGAAGATCGACCTGCTGATGGATTTCCTCAACGAGTTCTACGCTCATCCCAGACTGCAGGTACAGTGAAAAGACCAAATGGCCATAACGCTTTAACTTTCTTCTGAGACCTGCTCATTCCAAGTGAGAGGAGACGAAACCACACAGTAACTTTGAGTGTTGCTTATTCAATCAGGAATATTTAATGTTATACAGAAAAAAAAATTAGATAAAAAAATCTTTTCAGGCCATTTAGCTAAAGGCACTTGTGTTTGTCTTTGTCGCGCAGGACTATTACGTGGTGATTCTGTGCCCGACAGAGATAGACATTCAGGTTCGCCGTATCCTCCAGATCCCTCTGTGGTCTCAGCGGGTTATCTACCTGCAAGGATCTGCCCTTAAAGACCAGGACCTGATGAGGGCCAAGTGAGTGAAAGCATAGCATGGATTCTCACGTTTACGCAAACACATAAAAAACAGACTGAAACATGCACATAGTTATGTCCCAACTGTGTTTTTAGCAGACATCTGAAAGGTTGCTGACATGTCTGATTAATTCAGTATGATTATTTGCCCATCACTGATGGACATAAAAACAGGTGTTAATGCTAAGTTCTTTTCTTCTTACAGTCTTTGAACATTCATGTTATCTTCTTGAAAGTTTGTGGTTTCCGTCCTGCACTTCATCTTTGTTTTATTCCATTTTCTGTATAAGAGTATTTTAAATGTAAATATAAAGTATAAGCCCTCCAGTGGCAATGCAAAGCCACTGAAGTGCAGCTGGTGTGAAATACTTTCAAGTCCATTTGGCTGCCCTCTGCTTGCACATCAGTGTAATGGGATTCACTCTGCATTTATCATCTGCTCACATCAAAGGCCACATGCATAGACTGCAATAAAAAACTGTGATAGATCATGTTGGAATATGTTGGACCTGCCAGTCTTGGCTCAGTTGATGCAGAATGTTGCGGCACCAGCGTCGACAGCGTGCCTCTCATGGCTTTATGGTTGCTTCAGGGGAGCTTACTGCCAAATGCTGTTTTGCCGCTTTATACTGCCTGTTGTGCTGTGATGCGATACCAGTGAAATGGGGTCTAACTTCTCACGAGCTCATGATGGTGTAAAATCAAAGCCATAAATTTGTCCAGCAGACCCCCCCACACACATCTCCAAGAGTCCCTTCTTCAACGTGCAAAGCGTGCAGTGGATTAGATGCTATGGCAATTTCACACACTGATATGTAATAGATAAGATCACCAAGCCAGGTAAGCCTCATAGACACATCAGCTCTGCTTTGCTATACGATTTTCTTGTAATCATTTGTTCACATTGTAGTTTTCAGTCACAAATAAACAATCTGTACCGTTCATGATAGCAAACACTGCAGTCTAATGTCAACCAGCAGCAGATTGCTTTCATGCAAGAATGTAGCTGTTAACCTTTTCAGCCATTGTCACAGAGCATCAGCACTCATCCAAGTTTTTCTTTAAATCATTGATTTCCTTAAATTTTCTGTTTGCTTGAATTACCTCTTCGCAGTCACCAGCCCGTGACCCTTCCTGTCTGTGCTTCTTTCTTTTTCTGTTCGTCTCTCTGTTGATCTTCAGGATGGATGACGCCGAGGCCTGCTTCATCCTGAGCAGCAGGAACGAAGTTGATCGAACTGCTGCTGTGAGTCACGTCAACAGGAATTTGTCGAAACAGTTGGAGACCCTGTTTCATTTCCAGTATAAACCCTCTCATGATGAGAGTAATTTCAATAGCACAATTTCTCTTCAGTCTTTTTTCCTTTTTATAATTAACTTGAGAGATTGGATATTGAGATCATGTTGAGTATTGAGCACACACTGAGTATCGCTGAGTCATTGGATGCATACAACAGCACAATCTTTGTTCCACAGGACCACCAGACTATTTTGAGGGCCTGGGCTGCGAAGGACTTTGCTCCAAACTGTCCCCTCTACGTCCAGATTCTCAAACCAGAAAATAAATTTCATGTTAAGTTTGCTGGTAAGTGCAGGAAGGCCACATACCCACTGAAACAGTCATTTTCTCTGTATGATAGATTTTAGACATCTCTAAATCTAACCTGTTACTCTAATTTTTCCATTTCAATCAGATCATGTAGTGTGTGAAGAGGAGTTCAAGTATGCCATGCTGGCACTCAATTGTGTGTGTCCAGCCACGTCCACCTTAGTCACGCTCTTGGTTCACACCTCCAGAGGACAGTGAGTACACATCACTGTTTTCATTTATTTTACGCTGTACTATTCATATCAGCATTCATTTACAATGATATGGGCTGTCCACTGTCAGGATCTTCTTTTATTACCCCGTGAGTTGTTATGGTCCTGCACTGTTCTCACCAAATCATATTCAGATGTGGCCAAAAGCGTTGGTACTGTTACACCTCACTAAATTAAACAAGTCTCCATTCTTCTTGAAACATGTTGAAATGAAAAGCCACAGAATAAAACAGCTGTGAAAAGAGCTGAATTTTGACATACTCTTCTAAAAGAGCTACCAATCATTCAGTCTGGGCCATTTTACAGGGGGGTAATAAATAAGTGGATGTATCGATATTTTAAGCAGACTATTGTTTTTGATTAGTATCAGATTGTGGCAGTGTATTCAATCTTATAATCAGTCATTAGGCCTATTTAATGAAATGGCTGTTTGGTATCATTGTGTGCACCTCACTGAACACGGACAAGATTAAGATGAAGAAGAGCTGTCTGAGGAGATAAGGAAGAAAAACATTTGTCGTGCATGGTCAAGTTAAAGGCCATCTCCAAGCAGCTGGATGTTCCTGTGATGAACTGTGTCACTAATATTATTAACAAGCCAATCCCCCTGGATGTGGGCATTAGAGGAAAATTAACGGAGAGGAGGAGAGTTTGAATGGTGGAGACGGAGCCAAGGAAAACTATGAAACGGATACAAATTGACCTCCAAGATCAAGGTACAGCAGTGTCTAGTCACTTTTAAAAGTGAAACATAATACGCCTGATTGGGGTTTGCTGAAATGCAAACAAACAAAGTGTCCTTTGGAGAGATGAAACAAAGTTGGAGCTTTTTGCTAAGTCCCTATGTTCACAGAAGAAAGGCCTTTAAAGCTAAGAACCCTATCACCACTATGAAACATGGAGGAGGCTCAGTTATGTCATGGGGTAGCATTGCTGTGTTTGGCACAGGCTGCTTTGAATCTGTGCAGGGCACAATGAAATCAGCCGATTATTAAGGCGCTCTGGAGAGAACATACTGCCCAGTATCAGAGAGCTCTGTCTCAGCGGCAGGTCAAGGCTCCTCCAACAGGTTAATGATCCGAAACATACATCTAATAGCAGCTGAAAATGATTGAGAAGAAAAGATTGGACCATCCTGAAGTGAAGTGGCCTGCCATGAGTCCTAATCTGAATCCCCTTGAACATCTATGGAAAGAGCTGAAACTCGCAGATGGGAAAAAGGCACCCATCAAACCTGAGAGAACTGGAGCAGTTTGATCAAGGAGATAGGGCTGAGAATTATAGGAGTCTCATTATAAGCTACTAAAAATGAAACGAGTAGCCTAGCTCTGTCCAATTTCCACCACAAAGCAGGTTTTTGAACAGATTAAAAGAACAAGATGTAGCGTGTTGATGAGTCTTAGTGATGCTGGTAGGTGGATTTTTATTACTTTTTGAAGACGTTTGAAGTCAGTGATCTGGCAAACGTAACAGAGCTGAACCTTTTTCAGTGGACCCCACCTTTACATTACTTATCAAAAACTGATGTTGAGATTTAACGCGACCAATGATATTATTTCTTCCTCCAGAGCATCTCAACCCCTATGAAACAATTTTATTCAGCAAACCTTCAGTCTTCCTAGCTTTGAGTGCTCTGTTAATGTTTTAGTTTTAGTTTAGTATTTGAGAAAAATGATACCGATATCCCTGCAGCAGAGTTTTTACAGTTATAAAGACTGGACCTGGCTTTTCTCTCTCTCTCCGCAGAGCTGACTACTGCACTGTCACCACTGCAGAAACTTGTCACTGTCAAGTCAGTAAACATTACACTTGTTCCTTCTTAGGCTGAAACACTGGCTGTGTTTTTCACATTCTGTGCAAGGTGACTACTGCTATCCTCACTGCTATCCACAGCAGAGCGCAGCACATCCATTTTAACTTCCATTATGGGAACTTGTACTGGCTTGGGGCTGTGAAGGTGACAGGAATGGGAATAGAGTGCTCTATGGCAGGCGTTGAATTAGGCGTTAATTGCGAAATTGATTAAGTTATGAAGTACATGAACTGCCCAAATAAAACGACCTCATAGGCTTTTCTCTTTAGTTCATTATTGCGACTAGAATGCAGGAGTACAGGGTCAGGGAAGGTCATGAAAGGTCAGATAGATTTATAAGTCTATGAGGAAATTTGAGCTGTTGACTTGCAAATAAAGGCACATTTGATTTAAGCTTCTTTCTTTTGACTTGAAATGCCTCTTGAGCCATACTTGAAATAAGAACTGAGAAATTGATGCTAGCCTAGTTATGATCTGACATCTAATTCAAGCATAAACCACATTTTTCTTTTAAAGCAGAGCTGCTTTTTGCCCAAAGTCCATGGTAGAAGTCTGATTCTTCATGTTACTGTAATTCAGGTTGTAAATATTCTGATAATACTTTTCCAGGGAGGGACAGCTGTCACCAGAACACTGGCAGAAGATGTATGGCCGCTGCTCGGGAAACGAGGTCTACCATATCCGCTTGTGTGACAGCAAGTTTTTTGGGGAGTACGATGGAAAAAGCTTCACCTACGCTTCCTTCCATGCACATAAGAAGTTAGTAAGACTTTCTCCAGCTCATACTGGGCGCACTATGATAATGTGTTATCTCATTACTATTAGTGTTGAAGTCTTTTGGAGCAAGAACGTTGCCTACCTCCCTTTCCTCGCAGGTATGGTGTGTGTTTGATCGGGGTGAAGAGGGAGGACAACAAGAGCATCCTCCTGAACCCCGGCCCCCGCCATATCATGGCTGCCGCTGACACCTGCTACTACATCAACATCACCAAGGAGGAGAACTCAGCCTTCATCTTCAAACAGGAGGAGAAGCACAGCAAAGGTCTGGCTGTCTCCGGCCTCTACGACGCCCCCTCCAGGCTGCCTGTGCACAGCATCATCGCCAGCATGGGTGAGAGAAAAAGTAGAGAAGCTAGCGAAGGGAGGAAGATGGAAGATAATGTTGGTAGTTGCTTCAAGTTTCAAGGTTGCGGACATTTGATTGGTTGAAAGGGTTTCCTTGTAAGCAGAGAAAATGGATGCTTTGCTGTTAATGTTTTACTCTAAATTGCACTCGAGCTGAGTGTTTCTGAACAGCGCCTGCCTTGGTGATGCTGTACGCTTTCTCTGACTGTTATGCATGAATTTTTTTTTTCTTACATGCTTTTTTAATTTGTCGGCTGACATTATTGTGTTGTGCTTTTTCTTTGACCTGTGAAAGTTGATCAGGCCACTTCATATGGTAAGTTTGTGCATGGCGCATCACTTTTTTTACACTTATTTGCTGCTTCTAAAAAATGTTCACAGTCTATAGTGTTTTATACAGTGTACACGGCACTGATATTTCATTATTGTTAAACTAACGATTTTAAATGATAAATCACATTTTTATATCATTGTATATTTATATCACGTATCTGACATATGTACTGTGCATATATCATGTATCTGATATGATATATGTATTGTATATATATTATACATCATATTACAAACTGCTAATATGATGTTTGAAGTCATGATGTATGAAGTTGACACACACACACACACAATGTCAATACTGTTTGCATGACCTTTGTGGTAGCTTGATATTATAATTACATGATTCAGAAAGCAATACATTTTCTCCTCAAGGTTAAACAGCTCAAGAAGGTGAATGAGGGTGGCTAAGATGCTGAACAAGCTAAACGTGGGCTTTATTACATCCAATATGAAAAGGCATTTTCCAGCAAAGACTTTTGTCTGAGATAAAACGGTTAAGGGTGTGCAAATATTCACTGTTGGCTTAACAACACATGACAGTAAAAGTGTGCTGTGCATGCTATTTCTAAATTGCCTTCCAGTTTCAGGCTCAGTTGTATACACAAAATAATGTCCTGTTATTTTCAGGCACTGTAGCCATAGATCTCCAGAACCCCGATCCCCCCGAGGAGAGCGGCAAACTGACCTTGCCGACGGAAAACGGCGCTGGGAGCCGCAGACCGAGCATTGCACCTGTCCTGGAGATCGCCGACTCCTCTGCCATCCTGCCATGCGACCTGCTCAGCGATCAATCAGAGGATGAGACCAACCAGTCAGATGAGGAGGGCTCTGTAGGGTCAGAGTAAGTGACGTAGCTGTGGATAAAGTGTAAGCTTAGACCTTATTGAGCCATAGAGATTTGGTGTATTGTACAGTATGTCTTGTCATGCGGCAGTAAACAAGTGAAATGTCCTCTTAGTGCAAGTGTCCTGTGCTCTATACGTGATTGATCTCACCTGCCCTCCTCTTCTTCTCAACGCCTCAGTGGTTGTAGGAGGACAGATGGATGGGTTTGGGATAAGCGTGTAATTTGTGTGTCATGCTGTAAGGTTTCAGAGGTGGCAGTGATGGTGTATATGTCATCACAGGGACAGGGTCAGCAATTTTACTCTGGAGGGAGGGTCATGTTGTGTGTCCTTACATAAATCCTCACCCCTCAGAGAGTCAGAGGATTCAGTTTATCTCAGCACTGCGTTCTTCTCTTTTCTCTCTCTCTCTCTGTGGTTTCATTAGACTGAGATAAGTTCCAGATAGATTGGGTGCTTGTGCCTCATAGTTTGTACTCCAGCACATCCAAGTCCATCAGAATAGCAGCTGTTACACCCAGACATCAATGGGTCTCATAATGTTGGACATAACACACTTATTACTGCAACCCATGGCTCTTGGCCAGTTTTTCTTATTGAGGAGTTTTCAGAAGGAGTGATTGGAAAACAACTAAAACCCAAGGTCCCACACTGCCATCGTGTGGTGATCAGGTTGTAGTTGCATCAGTAAACAAAGTCAGAGTCTGTTTTATTGGCAAACTAAAGGGCACTGTGAAACCGATAAGGATAATTGCAGCTGACACGTTACAAATCAGGGGACACACATCCAAATTGACACCCAAAATGAGACACAATTAAAATTAAACTGACTGAAAAAACCTTGGAATTGTTGATGTAGTGATCAGGAATTATACACATCAGCAATTTGAGCAAAACAGCTTCAGCAAAGTGAAAAGAAGAATAATCGTTGCAGTATAATAAAATGATGAGGACAATGTTCCATTCAATATTTCAACATGTGAAAGCTTTTACTTCATTGTGTGTCAGTATGTTTGAAGTTTTGTGGAGAGGTTGGAAACTCTGGTGGATATTTGATACTAAAGTCGATATCTGTGCAATATGTCAGAAGGTTTTTACTCCAGCTCCTTGACTTTGCTTAATCACAATGTTGTTAAAGTTTGATAGGACTTGTTCTCAGATGCATTTCTTGCTTCTTTTCCATCAGTTTTGTGAAGGGATACCCTCCCAACTCGCCCTACATCGGCAGCTCTCCAACCCTGTGCCACCTCCTACCACAGAAAGCTCCATTCTGCTGCCTTCGCCTCGACAAGGTGAGTTCTGCAGGAAAAGACAGAAGAAGAAGAATTTCACCTTTCTGGAAATGTCTCAGCATTTAACAGTTAAAAACCAAAATTGTTAGGAAACATGAAATTAAGCATTACCAGCATTTGGCATGAACTAACCTGTCATGTTCTCTGATGTGTCTGCGAAGAACCTGGCTGACTTCCGGTTGAATTGTGTCTCCATCCAGGGCTGCACACATAACAGCTTTGAGGATGCCAAGGCATACGGCTTCAAGAATAAGCTCATTATAGTGTCTGCAGAGACCGCAGGAAACGGTCTCTACAACTTCATCGTACCTCTGCGCGCTTACTATCGGCCCAGGAAGGAGCTCAACCCCATAGTGCTGCTGCTGGACTACCCGTAAGACTGTTCAACCCTCCCTGCTTGTTGGTTTGTTTTCATCATATGGCAATGTACTGCAAAAGCACCAAAGTATTAATTATCACATCAAAAACTCGAGGAATAGTCTCTTTTATGTAGAAGCTTCTAACGCATACGCTACCTCCACCTATAATCATGTGCATACAATACAATAAAGATGAAACAGCATGCTAATTCGCTACGTGGTTAGCATATTGATTGGCTTAACAACTAATAAAGTCGGCCTTTCTTTGGCCCTTCTTTGCTACATGGATGCCAACATCACTGTACATTAATGTCAACATACATGTAGGTTTTAACAGTAATAGAACCTTTACAATTGTCTCATATTATTTCATTATTTCAGACTTTGATAAAAAATCATCTGGTACTTGAATATGAGGACATGAGCCAGAAGTGGTTGCAGTAGAGTTGGTAATTACAGCTTGAAGAACATACAAGTTAACTTTTGGCCGTGATACAGGATAAAACATTTTTTGCATGATTAATAGAAAGCAGTTCTCCAAGCAGAAAACTGAAAAGAAGTTCAAAAGATGTTTTTTTTTGGGGGGGGGGGGGTCTCTGCTTGGCTGTTTTATGTTGGTGTATATCTGCATTTGTTTGTGGACGTATGTGGATTTCAGAAATTGCTTTCAGTAGAAAATTGGAACTATAGCTTAGGTTTTCTTCTAAGATAAAGAAAAAATTGCTTTTGCATTATTCATAAACAAAAGTTTTCTCTGCATAAAAGCGTATTTGTGTTAGGGCATATATACGCATAGTGTGTGTGTGTGCGTGTGTGTGTTGCAGCAATCCACACTCTTTTGTTGCTCTAATTCACTGTGGGTTTCATTAACCTCAGCCAGATCTCTGCGGTTGCTGAAAAAGATAAACTACAAAGACAGAGAGCCAAGAAAGTGACACCCTCAGGAGTTTCCATAGCAACCACTTAAATCCTCCCATTGCATTGAAGTATTGAGCTTATGTTTACCTCTTGTTGCCTGTAAGCCATCAATTGATCCAATTCAAACAAATCCCTCTGCCCTCATCAACCAAGAAACAAAGAGATTTCAGGAAATTACATCAGCAATATCATAATGTTTCACTGGGGTTTTACAAACATAATTAGTGTGGGATGCTCATTCATGATGTTTCCTGTTTCCTGCAGGCCAGACAACCACTTCTTAGAGGCAATTTGCTGCTTTCCAATGGTGTACTTCATGGCTGGCACTATTGATAAGTATGTATTTGGATTATAAAAACTTCTTCATTTGATTAACTAATTCAAGGATCGTGTTCATCTCAGTGTATATTTTTTTAAAAGCAATAGCTACCAGCAATAGAGATTACTGAACAGCTATGTTAAATTGTAGGACTTTGATTGCAGAATATATTTAATTTCAATTAATCAATAAATGATGTATTTGGTGTTAGAGGATGATAAAGATAAGGCTGCTTTTTAGAATGAAGTTTTGCAGTGATGTTCAAAAATCTCACAATGCAATTCACATTCTTCTAAAATGCATGTCTATGTCTTTTTGTAATGGCTTTCATGTTAAGTGCACACCCAGGACTGGTTTGCACCAGGTTAAGTTTTTTAAGTATCATTTTGCACCCTTAAAATGTAGGAAAGCTTTGCTAGTAAGGACTTCAGTAATGTGTAAATTGGTTGCTAGGAAGCACTGGTTTTGCCATTAAATCATAAAAGTTCAACATAAGTGCCAGAAATAACAGTTTTCGTTGCTTATTATGTAATAAAGTTATTCATATGTACATGAACTTTGTAAATGTAAATGCAACTTTATTTTATTTGTATCTGCATTCATGAAGAAATGGGTTTTATAGTTGGTATTGATGCAGTTTAGATTGAGTGGATAATATAGTAGGATTATGCTAAACTCAAAGATGCTATTTGGTCCTGTAGTCTGGCAGTATTAGCTTATCCAGTTTACATCAATTTTAAACAGCATTTTTGATCAAGTGTCAGGACGTACACATATATTAGCAAACTAGTGTTAGTGTCGCCAGTTATCAGCTACACAACAGTTACACCTGCCAGTTTGCAGATGGAAATAGTTAGTAATATAAGTCTCAATGTTAGTACTACTTTTTGTGGTGCAACCTGTGACCTACTGAGGTTGTTCAGAGTCATTCTAGGAAAGTAGTAGGAAGGTACAAACGTAAACTTAAATAGTTAATGGAATACGTTGAACATAACAGATTGATCTTCTGCCATTCTTATGAAGAGGAGATATTTCCTGACGTGTCATGAAGTAATAACCACTGTTGTTTTCTGAATGGACCAGCCTGGACAACCTGCTGCAGTGTGGTATAATCTACGCAGACAACTTGGTCGTGGTGGACAAAGAGAGCACCATGAGCGCTGAGGAGGACTACATGGCAGACGCCAAGACCATTGTCAACGTCCAGACTATGTTCAGGTAACGGAGATAGAGTTTTACTGTATAGAAATATACAGTAAACAACTAATACTGTCATTGGATGTTTTTTTATGAGCTGGACCTTCAGGTTTTGGATAAAATTTGCACCAGATTCCACTTGATTAACTTCTTCATCTAAGATGTCGGAGAGTAAATGCTTGTTTTTTGGACTTTGCCAGAATGGAGAATGAGCTCATCTCAAAACAAACAAACTGCAGTTGCCAAAGCTCTGAACCTACTCTTTTATTTAACAGCTAAAATGAAAAGCGTTTATCACTGCCACACCAGGTTTTCCCCTCAGCACAGAGCATTTCATTTCTCCTGTGACATCCCTCTCTCTCTGTATCTCCACCCCTCTCAGGTTGTTCCCCAGCCTCAGCATCATCACTGAGCTCACACACCCATCCAACATGAGGTTCATGCAGTTCAGAGCCAAGGACTGCTACTCACTCGCTCTCTCCAAACTGGAGAAGGTAAGTGGTTAAAAGGGGGGTGGGTCTCAAAAGACTAATCAGAGCTGGATTATAGAGGATTATCTGCAGCAGTGAAAATAGAGTCAGCTCAACCTTTCTGTGTCTGAATGGAGAGAATAAAACACAAAAAGAGACACGAGAGAATCTGGTCAAGATGATCAGTAATATCTTGACTTGAATTATGGCCAGGAAGTTACAGTATTCAAACCAACCATAAAAACCTTTTTGAACATGGAGCAAAAGAGCAATAGTTAATCAAACATAAAGAAAAAAGTGATATTTTAACATCTTGTTGCTCTGTTTCTCAAATCCTTTTTGTATTCATTTATTTTTCCAGATAGAGCGTGACAAGGGCTCCAACCTGGCCTTCATGTTCCGGCTGCCGTTTGCTGCAGGCAGGGTGTTCAGTATCAGCATGTTGGATACGCTGCTTTACCAGGTGGGATAACAGACTTCTGGGGTTCACTCTGCAAGAGGTCAAGATAAACATAGACTGAGGGGAATGCACACGTCAGTCAAGTCGTAGAATTTTGTGCTGCTACATTACAGTAGCCCAAAGGCAAGAGCTGAAAAGTCTATAATTGGTTTGTTAACAGCTTCTGGAAATGGATGCTCCATAAAAGGGAAATTGTTGTCATGAAGTGATTCCAGGCGTGCAATGAACAATGCATATTTCTTTAATCGAAATAAGACTTGATTTGCTCAGTATGTGGGGTAGTATACTGTATATACAGTACATAGATGTCTAAAACTAATAGCTGTACAGCTTGTTTTCCGCTGGGTTGGGGTTACTGTAGTTGAAAACATATTCATCGCGGTCACTCTCTCTGTGTTGACAGTCCTTCGTTAAGGACTACATGATCGCTATTGCGAGGCTTCTCCTTGGTCTGGACACCACGCCTGGCTCTGGGTACCTGTGTGTTGTAAGTACAAATGCTCCTGCGTCTAAGCATAGGGATTCGTCAGTTTGAGTAAGTGTGTGTGTTTGATGTGCATCGACTGGGTTTTTGTTGTCTCTCCTCAGATGAAGGTCACAGAGGAGGATCTGTGGATCAGGACTTATGGCAGACTCTTTCAGAAACTTTGTTCCTCCAGCGCTGAGATCCCCATAGGGATCTACCGCACCGAGTCACACATGTTCTCAAGCTCAGAGGCAAGTTCAGTTTGATCATATACTAAAATCCGATACCTGCCTTTGGCCTTGGCCCCGCTGCATCTTTGTTTTCCCTCCATTATTCTTCCTTTAAGGTTTTCTTCTCCTTTCTCACCTACTGCTTATACCTCCATTTCTTTCATTTCCATGTAATTTCCTTCTTCTCCTAAAATGCCTTTCTGTCTTCCTTTCAATTTTTTTCCATTTTGCCTTTATTTATTCCTTCTAATCTTGGCCCTCCTGTTATTCTCCTTCTTTCTGCCAAACTTTTACTGTCCATTCTTTATAGATCTTCTGTTTGCTTCTGTTAAGAATTTGTTTTCACTTTTTATGTCATTTATATGTCAACAGGGAAGGAAATTAACATTTTTGCTTGGATACCACAGTTTTGGTGCTTTTTAGCCAGAGTGATTATCGAAATAGAAATCAGCCTCTCAATAATATTTGGCAGAAATGTGCCTGTGGTGGCTAGTGTTAATTTCCCACTGTTTCTTGGCAATAAAATAGGAAATCCACCATATTTACTATGTCATGTGCCGACATTTGAGGCTTTTAATTTTGTTTGCTTTGGATGCCCCCCATCTTTCATTGCATCTCTTTGTTTGGATGTCTGTCTGTCCTTCTCTTGTTTCAGTGCAAGGGCAGTTATGTACAGGTAAGATCCAAACGTGCTTGTTTTTAATTTGGATATTTCAATCAGCTGTCATCTTTTTCTTAAAGCAGGCAAAGATGAAAAATGCCTTTCTGGCATTTTTCTGGCATTTATCAATATCCAAAGTTCACAACCATCATTATTTGATAATACCGGCTTCTGAAAGTAGCAGCTAAAGAGTCATTAGAGATAGATGTTTGCTTTTAATGTAATACAGACAGGTATCTCTTTAAAAAATGGAACAGAATTAATAGGATCAAGCCTACACAAACATCCAGCATTAACACTGTCACCCTGTTCTCCCAGTCTCAGGTGTCCATCAACGTGGAGCAGGGCGAGGAGCATCGTGAGCGTGGAGAGTCCTGGAAGGAGAAGACGGCCCACAGAAACTCCACCACGAGCAACCAATCGGAGCACCCGCTGCTGAGGAAGAAGAGCATGCAGTGGGCGCGGCGTCTGAGCAGGAAGAGCAACAAACCGTCAAGTCGAGCCGAGCGCATCTCGCAGCAGAGACTCAACCTGTACCGACGCTCCGAGCGACAGGAGCTGTCTGAGCTGGTCAAGAATCGCATGAAGCACCTGGGCCTGCCCACCGTGGGATATGGTGAGTAGAACAGCTGATGGCGTTGTGTTTGCTTTGTTTTGTAGAAGTTGACTTGTGAAGGTTAATTCAATGTAGTAGTTTATGATATATAACTTTATTGTATAACAAGACTAAATACAGTAGAGGTGACTGCTAGTAATTGTTTAATTTTGGATATTTTTCTGTTTTTATTCCATTTATAATTACTTGATGTTAATAAGTCATAATATACCTGAAAATGAATAATAATGCAAATTATGTTTGTTGCAGATTGGAGTCTCTGTTCATTAAACGTTTCTGTAAGGTCACAGCAGGTCTGGTGGCAGAAATAATGTAGTTAGCTGAGGTAAAGCTCAGTGGGTGAAGTCTAACAATCTCAGTTTTAAGAAGAGAAAACCTTGCAAATGTTGGCGGCTCTTTGCATGTTCATGATCATAGCCAGGGAAGGCGCAAGCTGCAAGGTGAGCAGACCAGTAGCTGTAAGCTTGTATGGTTAGGTTGAACTTCCGTTTAGGTCAGTTCTTTATACCTTACTGAGACTACACGCTCTTTTTTTATGTTTTTGTTTTTGCAAATCACTTTGTGATCTCTTGTTTTATTATTGTTATTAGTAGTAATAGTATTATTAGTATTATTACATTAGTATAAAGCTGATACCATCATGCAGCAAAAACTATGAAAATCCCATGTGGCATATACAGTAGAGTTGAGGTTAACTAATCAATTACTTGACGGACAGAAAATTAATTGCAACCATTTTGATAATTAATTATTTGTTTAAGTTACTAAAGCAGAAAACTGGTTCCAGCTTCTCAGTGTGAATACTTGCTGGTTTCTACAGTGTTTTATCATTGTAAATTGAATCTGTTTGAGTTTTAGACTATTGCTATATGTTTTAAAAGGGTGACAGTTATTTCTCTGGAATTTCACAGACTGAACTATTAACTATTAATTGAGGAAATTATTTCCACATGAATAATGACTAGTGAATTAATAATGGAAATAGTTGGTGGCAGCCCTATGATAAGATCTCACTGACAACAGTGGTTATGCAAACCTAAAACTGGCTAGTAGAGCATGTTGAAATGAGTTTACTTCCCCCAGGATGAAGAACAATGTGACTGATTTCAGGCCGCAGGGCTTAGCTTGTTTCAACTGAGGAACATTTGGATCATACCAAAAACCTCTATGATCTTGGAAAGACATCATTAGTATCTGGAGTTGCAGTTAGTAAAACAAGCACCTGAGTTAGCCACTCTTATACTACTTGTCCTTTTTCCTGGGCTCAATTCCACCTTTAGAAAGCCCACTTGGATAATGGGTTATTCTGGGCTTCTATGTGTGCAGTGAACTTTAAATTGTTTAGATTGAGTATACATCTTAGCTCTGATTAGGTTGCTAATCATTGCATTACCTGTATAGGCCTGTATGCCTGACTGTAGTCTGTCTACTTTAAACTTGATAGAGAAGCGTGGAGTGATTCTTTAGCTCCACCCACTGAGGCGTTTCCCGGCCCATTACATTATTTCTGCCATGGGAACAGCGTGTTCAAGAAGTTTATTTAAAACTCCAATCTGTGTCCTAGTCATTCTGTGTTATCATCTCATTTACTATTAAGACATGGTGCTGTGGGTCTTGATAGGACAGATCATTAACACCCCACGTCATCTTCATTAACCTTCAGAGAGCCTCATTTTTCTCACATTACTTTCACACTCATCAAACTCTTCTTCTGTGTGCCATAAATCATACACACCATTCCATAGTCATGATCATACCAACATGTAGATGTGAACACATCATGCATGAAGATGCAGGAGCATTGTTCTCAATTGCATTTGATCAGAGACTGCAATTGCCTGCATTCTTATCTGCTCACTTCTGGACTTTTGTTTCTTTAGTTCTTCTCTCCTCCCAGCTTCATGCGTTAAATAAAAGCAGAATCATGCTCCAGATGTGTTGCACTTGCTAAATATTATGTAACATGTCAATTAAATACGTTTCAGGAAGAACCTCAAAAGCTCAAGATCTTCCTAAGAACCATGAAAGTCAGTGAGGATTTCTGCAACATGTGGCAGATGAATAATTTGGAAGTGATTCTGTGCACACACTAATGCATGGCTTCTTTGCATCGCTCTCACCTTTTCAAGAGTTCTTTTTGAAACTGCAAATGCATTCGCTGCCTGCCTGATCTTTGTTTTCCCTTTTTTCTTGTTTTCCCCCCTTCTTCCTTATGTTCCTCTTCCTCCTTTCTCTCTCTGACTCTTCTATCTTCCCTCCTTTTGGCTTGTAGAGGATGTTTCTAATCTCACTGCGAGCGATGTCATGAATCGAGTAAATCTAGGATATTTGCAAGGTAATTTGTGTGCCGTTTATAACTCATTTACAACATGTGAGTGGTTACGTCCATCCTGTGGAGAAAGAGATTTTGTATTTTCACCAGCATCCATTGAAGAATAGTGCACTGAATTTTTCTGCAGAACTAGAAATACTCACTTGTAGAAAACATTTGTTTCCTTCACACTTTGCCTTATATGTTATGGATACTATACATTTTCTAGTTAATTATAAATGAACACATAAGGACATTGAAGTTAACAGTGAATGCCATTGCTTAGAGTTGCAGGACATTTCAGAGCATCCGTATACAGAGGGAACCAGGCTGTCAGGTTAGCTGGTTGATCACGGTACTGCAACTTTACTGCATGAGTGTGTGCGTGTGTGTGCGTGTATGTACAGTATGTGTGTGTGTGTGTGTGTGTGTGTGTGTGTGTCCTGCCAGACTGAATGGTAGATCAGCAGCCAATCTATCTCGCTCTACTATCTCTCTCTCTCTCTATCTGGTCTTTGCTGCATTGTGTTTCCGTGAGGTGACGTCCCAATTGGCTAGAGTACTGCAGGGCACAAGAGTATGGCTTAAAGAGTGGAGCAGAACGCGTTATGTCTGTGGATGGAAGGTTAGGTGTAGTCTATGAATATAGACCTCAAATATAAAGAATAATGTGTATCTGAGGTGTCCTGAGGTAGAAAATAAAGAACTGAGAGGAGGAAAAGCCACTTTGATTCTTTCACCTCCACCTTGCCTGTTATTTTCATCCATCAGGACTCCTCAGAACGTGTTATCACTTTATACAATGGCCACTTAGCCACAGGCAAAAAGAAGAAGCAGTGTTTACATTGTCATACATTTCTGAAAGTTTGTTGTAGTTTGGTCTGTTTTGCTAGTTCGATTTCACTAGTGTTGCTATGGTTACCTGCAGCTTAATACAGTTTGTGCACTGATTTACAGTGGCAAGCAGAAGTAGGTGAACCCTTTGTTAATAGCTTAAACACATTGTCATTTTATGACAAATTAATGCAGAAACCCAGGTCATTTCAGTCTTTCATATCTTTATTGAGCAAACCCATTAAACATTCACAGTGCTGGTGGAGAAAGTAAGTGAACCCTTGGATTTAGTAACTTGCCGAACCTCCTTTGGACCATTCTTCCCACAGAACTGCTTCAGCTCAGCCATATTCTCGGTATGACTGACTCCAACAGGTGGATTTTCTTTATTTAAAGTCATTCTTTAGTAGATTTACTTTGATGTTTAGGGTCATTGTCCTGCTGCATTATCCAACTTGTGTGGAGCTTCAGCCACCCGATCATTATCCTGTAAGATACCTGAATAAACTTGGGAATTCATTTTACCCTTGACTATGAGGAGCTGTCTAGGTCTACGGGACGCAAAGCAGCCCCAGATCATTGTAAGTCTAATCATTTACTTTTGAAAGTCAAAGTAGCTCTAACCTACACCTCCAATCTAGTTTCATTGATTGGACTCCAGGTTTGATAATTAGCTGAGGGGGTTTACATACTTTTCCAGCATACATTGTTAATGTTTGAATGATGTCTTCAGTATGGACAAGAACAATGCATTGTTAGACCTGACCATATTTTAAGACAAATTTAAACATACTGTAAATGCGGGAAATTCCATAGGGTTCACTTACTTTTTTTGTCACCATAGAGTGGTGGTTATCCTGTCAGCAAGTATTAGGACAGGAAAACACTTTTCATTGTGATGGCTTTGTGCTCCAGCACACTGGATTTTAAATGAAACATAACCATGATGTCACAGTGCCAACTTTCATCTTTAATCTATAAAAAAAGAAAAAAAACTAAAACCTAAATCATCTAAGAATCTTGTTATTGTTGACTTCCATTGGTTTAACTTCTCACCTTGCTACACACACACACACACACACACACACACACACAAATTTGTTAATTGAAGTGATGCTGATATTTATTGTCGCAATAACCAAAAAGCTATCAGTTACAATAGACTGACTGCACCTACTGCGATTGATAATGTCTTAAAATGAGCTATTACGCAGAAAGTCTAAATGGGTCATGAAAAGTACTTGGTGAATGAAATGCAAACCTGACCAAACTTAGAGACCAACCTCATCATCGACAAATCCAAAATCACCCTGTCTAGTATGAAAAAAAGCATTACAACATTCCTGTTTATATCTTTTTTTTTAAGTGTTACCGGTAATTACCATCAAGTTAAACATAATATTCAAATCAACACATTTGGAACAAGACTAGGACATTAAACAGTCTCTCATAAGGGTGCTTGCATCCACACTAGATTCTTTAGTAATTGTTGATCTTCAAATATTATGGGACAGAAGTAAATGGCTGTCTGAAGGGGCTTTAAACGAAGTCCTTGTTTGATGTCTATGTCTGATGTCCTGGTTTACAGAGCCACAACAATGAAATCACTGCGGTAACACTCTTCGACTGCATTGTATGTGTGTGGTTTCTTTTTTCTCCCATTTCAGCAAACTACTACCTACTAATTAGAAATGAGTATTTTCTGTGGCCATGGTATAATCCATATTCAATACACTGTAGTCTACAGAAGCAAAGTGTGGATAAGAAGGGGAAACAAATTGGTACAGTCCTTAACATCAGTCATAAATCCTGCAAGCATCTCTTCTCTTCACATACAAAGGGCCCTCTTCAGCGTTATTGAATAAATGTAACTTCCAGGTGATGATCCAGCAGCAGGTCAACCTCTTCCACTCTCACACTCCCAATGTGTTCTGCTTCACTCTCAGTTTGGTTTGAGTCGCTCTGCGTTTGGTCCAGTCTGACGGATGCTGGAGCATGTCCCCTGTGTCTGTGGGTGTGTCACATGTCACTCAGGGCGGGGTGTGGGGGGGGGGGGGCTGAGTGTCGTCCATTGGCATGGCAACCTGCCGCCTTACCAGCCTGTTGGTCCAGTGTGGAATGCGCAGGACGATAAAGGAATGCGATGGAGACCGCGTGGCCGCGGACGCTGTCTGCATGTTGGCTCCGTTCTGAAGCTGCGCATGAGGTCCTGTATGAGTCAGCAGGCAGCATGGGTCTCCCCTTGTTCCACCCAGTGCCCTGTCAGTAACGGTTAGCCCTTCTCTCTCTTCCACCCCGCCTGGCTTTATAAAGGGCCACAAGCAGGTGGGTTGTCATGGAGACACATATGCCCTCCTTTGCCTTCCTCTGTCCATCACGCAACGCAAGTAGGAGCCGCTGCCACAGAGCTCTCAACACCCATACATGCAGACATAAATAACACAAACACTGACACACACACACTCACACACACAGTAATATCAGTCATCTGGGGAATTAATGTTAAGTCAGTTTCCTCTAATTGATTAAGAATCACTTAAAAATGTGCAAAATAGTTTCCATGGTTAATTTAGTTACACTATGGATGCAATGAAATAATATTGTTACAACTGTTAATGCATAAACAATTTACAGCTATCTGTATATTTGTAAGTTTTGCTATAGTTACATGACTAGCGTTAGCATTAACAGCTGTTTCCTTACTAGTCTTGGCAAGGGCTTTAGCTGTTGTTGCAGTTAGAATATGAGAGGGTATAATACTTCGTCTGAGCTGTGTTACTTCTTCAGGGCAGCCTGGAAGCTACAGTGGGTCGGTATAAGTCAAGATAGGTCAAGTGGGCTGGGGCTAGCTGGCTAGTATGCTAACCAGAAAATCAACTTGGCAGTATAGTTTTTAATAATAGAACAACTGACTCTGACTTATTGTTAAATTTGCACTTTGAATTACAAATTTGTTTACTATGTCCTCTGCCTTTTACCAACTCTGTGGACTGGATTCGTTGTAGCAGAATAGTTTGAAGGTTGTGGATGTGCATTATATTCAGTTGATATCAGTGATGGTGCATATTACAAACCACAGCCTAACACATACATATGTTAAGTCAAATCATTTGTACATCAAAATTAGAGCTAGACCAATAAATCTGCCAGGCAGAAATATCAGCTGATATCAGCTTCTTACAGATATATCAGTGTTAGTGTTTATGAAGGCAAAAACAACAAATTTCAGTACAGAAATGCCAAACTAGGTTTGAGGTCATTTATAAACAATGTCGCTATCACACTATTTGTTCACCAGAGAGCGTTGACACGTTTATATTTCAACTGTAAAATGTCCTGCCCTGTTTCATCTTGATAACAATTTTCCACAAAAAACAAAAACTGTGTCTGCCAATATATTATCAAATTATTTAAACTCCCAAATACTGATATCAGTAATCAAACTACTGTAAATCCTGCTGTGTATTTTACTTCAAAAACTGTATTGTCAGCTTGATTTATCAATTCATCTATTGATGCAGGTCACTGCTCTTTTCAAAATTGTTGTAGTTAACGGTTGTAACAAGCATTTCTTCACTTTACAGCCAGTCTAGGAAAAGAGCATCCCCACAACTAATTGTCTCAGATTTTCATACCACTTGGTCTTATACTCTATGTGGGTTACTTTGCCTTTGTACTCACTGAAAGGTTGAAAGTGGTTAGAGGGCTCATTTCCTGGCTGATGTACTGTATAATGGAGGAGGACGAGGGAGGGCTCCAGAGCAGCTCTGAAGGTCTTTTCTGTCTCTTTTTACAGACGAGATGAACGACCACCAGAACACGCTGTCCTACGTCCTCATCAATCCTCCTCCTGACACCATGCTGGAGCTCAATGACATTGTGTAAGAACCAGAAGAAAGGATATATTACTCTCTCTTCTTTTTTTTTTTTTTTTTTTACAATTATCCAGTAGACTTTAGACTTACTTCGCTGTAAGTGTCAGTTCCCAACCCCATAACCAGAATCAATTGCCATTTCATATCACAATTTAAGTCACTATTTGAATCAGATGTGTGCAACGATACAGACGTTTGGAACCAGATGGAAGCAGTCTGGGGAGAAACAGGTCATATACCATGACTTTTTGACATTTTAATGCCTTACTACACTATGACATTTTTTGGCATTTTTCTGCCATACTATGCTATGACGTTTTTTGGCATTTTTATGCCTTACTATACTATATTTTTTGATGCCTGACCATACTATGACGTTTTTATGACCTTCCATGCTTTAATATACAATGATATTTTTCTGACGTTTTATGCCATACTATACAATGACGCTTTTTGGCATTTTTATGCCTAATTACATTATTTTGTCTCATACCTTGCTATGTTATGATGTTCATAGGACCTTTTATGCCTTAATATAGAATGATGTTTTTTTGACGTTTTATGCCTTACTATACTATGACATTTTATTCCTTACTATACTATGACGTTTTATGACATTTTACAGCCTTATTATCCCATGACATTTTTTGACTTCTTTATGCCTCAATATGCTATGACTTTTTATGCCTTCCTACACTATGAATTTTTATGCCTCATTTCACTATGACGTGTTATGCCTTACTATGCTGTGACATTTTTTAACATTTTTGTGACTTACTATACTGTGACTTTTTTTATGCCTTACTATAACTGACGTTTTATGCTTTAGTATACTATGACATTTTTTTACATTTTTTTGTGTTTTTATACCTTACTATACTGTGACATTTTTTTACATTTTTATGACTTACTATACTATGACATTTTATGCCTTGCTATTCTAAGACGTTTTTTGACATGTTTATGCTTTGATGTTTTTATGACCTTTTATGCTTTAATATGCTATAATGTTTTTTTGACGTTTTACGCCATACTATACTACTATACTATACATTTTTTTGGCATTTTTATGCCTAATTA
Organism: Seriola aureovittata; assembly: GCF_021018895.1. NCBI lineage: Eukaryota > Metazoa > Chordata > Actinopteri > Carangiformes > Carangidae > Seriola > Seriola aureovittata. Next base: position 21,382,941 of record NC_079368.1, read on the forward strand.
TACTATTTTGTCTCATGCCTTGCTATACTATGATATTCTTATGACCTTTTATGCCTTAATATACTATGATGCTTTTTTGGCATTTTTATGCCTTACTATACTATGTTATTTGATGCCCGACCACACTAAGACGTTTTTATGACCTCTTATGCCTTAATATACTATGATGTTTTTTTGACGTTTTATGCCATATGACATTTTTTGGCATTTTTATGCCATACTATACTTTGATGTTTTTTGGCATTTTTATGCCTAATTATACTATTTCGTCTCATGCCTTGCCATACTATGATATTTTCAGACCTTTTATGCCTTAATATACTATGATGTTTTTTTGACTTTTTATGCCATACTATACAATGACATTTTTTGGCATTTTTCTGCCATACTATACTTTGATGTTTTTTGGCATTTTTTGGCCTAATTATATTATTCAGTCTCATGCCTTGCCATACTATGATATTCTTATGACCTTTTATGCCTTAATATACTATGATATTTTTTTGATGTTTTATGCCATACTATACTATGACGTTTTTTGGCATTTTTCTGCCATGTTATATTTTGACGTTTTTTGGCATTTTTATGCCATACTATACTATGATGTTTTTTTGACGTTTTATGCCATACTATACTATAACGCTTTTTGGCATTTTCCTGCCATACTATACTTTGATGTTTTTTGGCATTTTTATGCCTAATTATATTATTTAGTCTCATGCCTTGCCATGTTATGATGTTCATATGACCTTTTATGCCTTAATATACTATGAGGTTTTTTTGACGTTTTATGCCATACTATACTATGACGTTTTTTGGCATTTTTATGCCATGTTATACTTTGACGTTTTTTGGCATTTTTATGCCTTACTATACTATATTTTTTGAGGCCTGACCATATCATGACGTTTTTATGACCTTCTATGCTTTAATATACAATGATATTTTTTTGATGTTTTATGCCATACTATACTATGACGCTTTTTGGCATTTTTCTGCCATACTATACTTTGATGTTTTCTGGCATTTTTATGCCTAATTATACTATTTCGTCTCATGCCTTGCCATACAATGATATTCTTATGACCTTTTATGCCTTAATATACTATGATGCTTTTTTAGCATTTTTATGCCTTACTATACTATGTTATTTGATGCCCGACCACACTAAGACGTTTTTATGACCTCTTATGCCTTAATATACTATGATGTTTTTTTGACGTTTTATGCCATATGACATTTTTTGGCATTTTTATGCCATACTATACTTTGATGTTTTTTGGCATTTTTATGCCTAATTATATTATTTCGTCTCATGCCTTGCCATACTATGATATTCTTTTGACCTTTTATGCTTTAATATGCTATGTTGTTTTTTTGACGTTTTATGCCATACTATACTATGACATTTTTTGGCATTTTTCTGCCATACTATGCTATGACGTTTTTTGGCATTTTTATGCCTTACTATACTATATTTTTTGATGCCCGACCATACTATGACGTTTTTATGACCTTCTATGCTTTAATATACAATGATATTTTTCTGACGTTTAATGCCATACTATACTATGACATTTTTTTGCATTTTTATGCCTTACTATACTATGATGTTTTTTTACCTTTTATGCCTTACTATACTTTTTTGTCCGGCACATTTAGGAGCATCACCAAGATGGGAGGTCCACACAGCAACCATTCGAAGAAACCAAATTTATTAAACATAATTCAATTTAATATAAGCAAAGTAGAAAATGTGAAGTCAGTAGTGTAATGCGGGTGTTGGGTGCTAGAATAATGAAAGCCAACTTAAAATACACGTAAAACAACTGAAGCCTTAACAAAAGACAATATACAACCAAGCAAAATAAAGTTGGGTCCCTGAAAGGCACCAGCGTTTCAGAAGAGCTGAGACAGAGAGGCCATCTTGAATCTCCCGGCTTAAATAGGCCACACTCAGGTGAAGTCAGTCAGTTGATCAGGAAGTACCTAACAAAAAAACACAGGAACCAGAAACAGGCCTAAACAAAATAGGGTCATACAGCCCAGGGCCATCTCAGTACTGTTACATTTTTATGATGTTTTATGATTTACTATAATTTTTTGACATTTTTATGCCTTACTATACTATGACGTTTTTTATGACATACTATACTATGACAATTTTTCACATTTTTATGCCTTACTATACTGTGACAATTTTTCACATTTTTATGCCTTAATATACTATGATGTTTTTTTGACGTTTTATGCCATATGACATTTTTGGCATTTTTATGCCATACTATACTTTTATGTTTTTTGGCATTTTTATGCCTAATTATATTATTTCGTCTCATGCCTTGCCATACTATGATATTCTTATGACCTTTTATGCCTTAATATACTATGATATTTTTTTGATGTTTTATGCCATACTATACTATGACGTTTTTTGGCATTTTTCTGCCATACTATACTTTGATGTTTTTTGGCATTTTTTGGCCTAATTATATTATTCAGTCTCATGCCTTGCCATACTATGATATTCTTATGACCTTTTATGCCTTAATATACTATGATATTTTTTTGATGTTTTATGCCATACTATACTATGACGTTTTTTGGCATTTTTCTGCCATGTTATATTTTGACGTTTTTTGGCATTTTTATGCCTAATTATATTATTTAGTCTCATGCCTTGCCATGTTATGATGTTCATATGACCTTTTATGCCTTACTATACTATATTTTTTGATGCCTGACCATACTATGACATTTTTATGACCTTCTATGCTTTAATATATATGTTTTTCTGACGTTTTATGCCATACTATACTTTTTTGTCCGGCACATTTAGGAGCATAACCAAGATGGGCGGTCCACACAGCAACCATTCGAAGAAACCAAATTTATTAAAGATAATTCAATTTAATATAAGCAAAGTAGAAAATGTGAAGTCAGTAGTGTAATGTAGGTGTTGGGTGCTAGAATAATGAAAGCCAACTTAAAATACACATACAACAACTGAAGCCTTAACAAAAGACAATATACAACCAATCAAAATAAAGTTGGGTCCCTGAAAGGGACCAGCGTTTCAGGAGAGCTGAGATAGAGAGGCCATCTTGAATCTCCCAGCTTAAATAGGCCACACTCAGGTGAAGTCAGTCAGTTGATCAGGAAGTACCTAAAAAAAAACACAGGAACCAGAAATAGGCCTAAACAAAATAGGGTCATACAGCCCAGGGCCATCTCAATACTGTTACATTTTTATGATGTTTTATGACTTACTATACTTTTTTGACATTTTTATTCCTTACTATACTATGACATTTTTTGGCATTTTTCTGCTTAATTATATTATTTCGTCTCATGCCTTGCCATGTTATGATGTTTTCATGACCTTTTATGCCTTAATATACTATGAAGTTTTTTTTGACGTTTTATGCCTTACTATACTATGACCTTTTTTGTCATTTTTCTGCCATGTTATACTTTGACATTTTTTGGCATTTTTATGCCTTACTATACTATATTTTTTGATGCCTGACCATACTATGACCTTTTTATGACCTTCTATGCTTTAAAATACAATGATATTTTTCTGACGTTTTATGCCATACTATACAATGACGCTTTTTGGCATTTTTATGCCTTAATATACTATGATGTTTTTATGCCATACTATACTTTGATGTTTTTTGGCATTTTTATGCCTAATTATATTATTTCGTCTCATGCCTTGCCATACTATGATATTCTTTTGACCTTTTATGCTTTAATATGCTATGATGTTTTTTTGACGTTTTATGCCATACTATACTATGACATTTTTTGGCATTTTTCTGCCATTCTATGCTATGACGTTTTTTGGCATTTTTATGCCTTACTATACTATATTTTTTGATGCCTGACCATACGATGATGTTTTTATGACCTTCCATGCTTTAATATACAATGATATTTTTCTGACATTTTATGCCATACTATACAATGACGCTTTTTGGCATTTTTATGCCTAATTACATTATTTTGTCTCGTACCTTGCCATGTTATGATGTTCATAGGACCTTTTATGCCTTAATATAGAATGATGTTTTTTTGACGTTTTATGTCATACTATACTATGACGCTTCTTGGCATTTTTCTGCCATAATATACTTTGATGTTTTTTGGCATTTTTATGCCTAATTATACTATTTCGTCTCATGCCTTGCCATACTATGATATTCTTATGACCTTTTATGCCTTAATATACTATGATATTTTTTTGATGTTTTATGCCATACTATACTATGACGCTTTTTGGCATTTTCCTGCCATACTATACTTTGATGTTTTTTGGCATTTTTATGCCTAATTATACTATTTCGTCTCATGCCTTGCCATACTATGATATTCTTATGACCTTTTATGCCTTAATATACTATGATGTTTTTTTGACGTTTTATGCCATACTATACTATGACATTTTTTGGCATTTTCCTGCCATACTATACTATGACCTTTTTTGTCATTTTTCTGCCATGTTATACTTTGACGTTTTTTGGCATTTTTATGCCATACTATACTGTATTTTTTGATGCCTGACTATACTGTGACGTTTTTTGGCATTTTTATGCCTTACTATACTATATTTTTTGATGCCTGACCATACTATGACCTTTTTATGACCTTCTATGCTTTAAAATACAATGATATTTTTCTGACGTTTTATGCCATACTATACAATGACGCTTTTTGGCATTTTTATGCCTTAATATACTATGATGTTTTTATGCCATACTATACTTTGATGTTTTTTGGCATTTTTATGCCTAATTATATTATTTCGTCTCATGCCTTGCCATACTATGATATTCTTTTGACCTTTTATGCTTTAATATGCTATGATGTTTTTTTGACGTTTTATGCCATACTATACTATGACATTTTTTGGCATTTTTCTGCCATTCTATGCTATGACGTTTTTTGGCATTTTTATGCCTTACTATACTATATTTTTTGATGCCTGACCATACGATGATGTTTTTATGACCTTCCATGCTTTAATATACAATGATATTTTTCTGACATTTTATGCCATACTATACAATGACGCTTTTTGGCATTTTTATGCCTAATTACATTATTTTGTCTCGTACCTTGCCATGTTATGATGTTCATAGGACCTTTTATGCCTTAATATAGAATGATGTTTTTTTGACGTTTTATGCCATACTATACTATGACGCTTTTTGGCATTTTTCTGCCATAATATACTTTGATGTTTTTTGGCATTTTTATGCCTAATTATACTATTTCGTCTCATGCCTTGCCATACTATGATACTCTTATGACCTTTTATGCCTTAATATACTATGATATTTTTTTGATGTTTTATGCCATACTATACTATGACGCTTTTTAGCATTTTCCTGCCATACTATACTTTGATGTTTTTTGGCATTTTTATGCCTAATTATACTATTTCGTCTCATGCCTTGCCATACTATGATATTCTTATGACCTTTTATGCCTTAATATACTATGATGTTTTTTTGACGTTTTATGCCATACTATACTATGACATTTTTTGGCATTTTCCTGCCATACTATACTTTGACAATTTTTGGCATTTTTCTGCCATACTATACTGTGACGTTTTTTGGCATTTTTATGCCTTACTATACTATATTTTTTGATGCCTGACCATACTATGACGTTTTTATGACCTTCCATGCTTTAATATACAATGATATTTTTCTGACATTTTATGCCATACTATACAATGACGCCTTTTGGCATTTTTATGCCTAATTACATTATTTTGTCTCATACCTTGGCATGTTATGATGTTCATAGGACCTTTTATGCCTTAATATAGAATGATGTTTTTTTGACGTTTTATGCCTTACTATACTATGATATTTTTTTGATGTTTTATGCCATACTATACTATGACGCTTTTTGGCATTTTCCTGCCATACTATACTTTGATGTTTTTTGGCATTTTTATGCCTAATTATACTATTTCGTCTCATGCCTTGCCATACTATGATATTCTTATGACCTTTTATGCCTTAATATACTATGATATTTTTTTGATGTTTTATGCCATACTATACTATGACGCTTTTTGGCATTTTCCTGCCATACTATACTTTGATGTTTTTTGGCATTTTTATGCCTAATTATACTATTTCGTCTCATGCCTTGCCATACTATGATATTCTTATGACCTTTTATGCCTTAATATACTATGATGTTTTTTTGACGTTTTATGCCATACTATACTGTGACATTTTTTGGCATTTTTCTGCCATACTATACTGTGACGTTTTTTGGCATTTTTATGCCTTACTATACTATATTTTTTGATGCCTGACCATACTATGACGTTTTTATGACCTTCTATGCTTTAATATACAATGATATTTTTATGACATTTTATGCCATACTATACAATGACGCTTTTTGGCATTTTTATGCCTTAATATACTATGATGTTTTTATGCCATACTATACTTTGATGTTTTTTGGCATTTTTATGCCTAATTATATTATTTCGTCTCATGCCTTGCCATACTATGATATTCTTTTGACCTTTTATGCTTTAATATGCTATGATGTTTTTTTGACGTTTTATGCCATACTATACTATGACATTTTTTGGCATTTTTCTGCCATTCTATGCTATGACGTTTTTTGGCATTTTTATGCCTTACTATACTATATTTTTTGATGCCTGACCATACGATGATGTTTTTATGACCTTCCATGCTTTAATATACAATGATATTTTTCTGACATTTTATGCCATACTATACAATGACGCTTTTTGGCATTTTTATGCCTAATTACATTATTTTGTCTCGTACCTTGCCATGTTATGATGTTCATAGGACCTTTTATGCCTTAATATAGAATGATGTTTTTTTGACGTTTTATGCCATACTATACTGTGACATTTTTTGGCATTTTTCTGCCATAATATACTTTGATGTTTTTTGGCATTTTTATGCCTAATTATACTATTTCGTCTCATGCCTTGCCATACTATGATATTCTTATGACCTTTTATGCCTTAATATACTATGATATTTTTTTGATGTTTTATGCCATACTATACTATGACGCTTTTTGGCATTTTCCTGCCATACTATACTTTGATGTTTTTTGGCATTTTTATGCCTAATTATACTATTTCGTCTCATGCCTTGCCATACTATGATATTCTTATGACCTTTTATGCCTTAATATACTATGATGTTTTTTTGACGTTTTATGCCATACTATACTATGACATTTTTTGGCATTTTCCTGCCATACTATACTTTGACAATTTTTGGCATTTTTCTGCCATACTATACTGTGACGTTTTTTGGCATTTTTATGCCTTACTATACTATATTTTTTGATGCCTGACCATACTATGACGTTTTTATGACCTTCCATGCTTTAATATACAATGATATTTTTCTGACATTTTATGCCATACTATACAATGACGCCTTTTGGCATTTTTATGCCTAATTACATTATTTTGTCTCATACCTTGGCATGTTATGATGTTCATAGGACCTTTTATGCCTTAATATAGAATGATGTTTTTTTGACGTTTTATGCCTTACTATACTATGATATTTTTTTGATGTTTTATGCCATACTATACTATGACGCTTTTTGGCATTTTCCTGCCATACTATACTTTGATGTTTTTTGGCATTTTTATGCCTAATTATACTATTTCGTCTCATGCCTTGCCATACTATGATATTCTTATGACCTTTTATGCCTTAATATACTATGATATTTTTTTGATGTTTTATGCCATACTATACTATGACGCTTTTTGGCATTTTCCTGCCATACTATACTTTGATGTTTTTTGGCATTTTTATGCCTAATTATACTATTTCGTCTCATGCCTTGCCATACTATGATATTCTTATGACCTTTTATGCCTTAATATACTATGATGTTTTTTTGACGTTTTATGCCATACTATACTATGACATTTTTTGGCATTTTTCTGCCATACTATACTGTGACGTTTTTTGGCATTTTTATGCCTTACTATACTATATTTTTTGATGCCTGACCATACTATGACGTTTTTATGACCTTCCATGCTTTAATATACAATGATATTTTTCTGACATTTTATGCCATACTATACAATGACGCTTTTTGGCATTTTTATGCCTAATTACATTATTTTGTCTCATACCTTGCCATGTTATGATGTTCATAGGACCTTTTATGCCTTAATATAGAATGATGTTTTTTTGACGTTTTATGCCATACTATACTATGACGCTTTTTGGCATTTTTCTGCCATACTATACTTTGATGTTTTTTGGCATTTTTATGCCTAATTATACTATTTCGTCTCATGCCTTGCCATACTATGATATTCTTATGACCTTTTATGCCTTAATATACTATGATATTTTTTTGATGTTTTATGCCATACTATACTATGACGCTTTTTGGCATTTTCCTGCCATACTATACTATGACGTTTTTTGGCATTTTTATGCCTAATTATATTATTTAGTCTCATGCCTTGCCATGTTATGATGTTCATATGACCTTTTATGCCTTAATATACTATGAAGTTTTTATGACGTTTTATGCCATACTATACTATGACATTTTTTGGCTTTTTTCTGCCATACTATACTGTGACGTTTTTTGGCATTTTTATGCCTTACTATACTATATTTTTTGATGCCCGACCATACTATGACGTTTTTATGACCTTCTATGCTTTAATATACAATGATATTTTTCTGACGTTTAATGCCATACTATACTATGACATTTTTTTGCATTTTTATGCCTTACTATACTATGATGTTTTTTGACCTTTTATGCCTTACTATACTTTTTTGTCCGGCACATTTAGGAGCATAACCAAGATGGGAGGTCCACACAGCAACCATTCGAAGAAACCAAATTTATTAAAGATAATTCAATTTAATATAAGCAAAGTAGAAAATGTGAAGTCAGTAGTGTAATGTGGGTGTTGGGTGCTAGAATAATGAAAGCCAACTTAAAATACACATACAACAACTGAAGCCTTAACAAAAGACAATATACAACCAATCAAAATAAAGTTGGGTCCCTGAAAGGGACCAGCGTTTCAGGAGAGCTGAGATAGAGAGGCCATCTTGAATCTCCCAGCTTAAATAGGCCACACTCAGGTGAAGTCAGTCAGTTGATCAGGAAGTACCTAAAAAAAAACACAGGAACCAGAAATAGGCCTAAACAAAATAGGGTCATACAGCCCAGGGCCATCTCAATACTGTTACATTTTTATGATGTTTTATGACTTACTATACTTTTTTGACATTTTTATTCCTTACTATACTATGACATTTTTTGGCATTTTTCTGCTTAATTATATTATTTCGTCTCATGCCTTGCCATGTTATGATGTTTTCATGACCTTTTATGCCTTAATATACTATGAAGTTTTTTTTGACGTTTTATGCCTTACTATACTATGACATTTTTTGGCATTTTTCTGCCATAATATACTTTGATGTTTTTTGGCATTTTTATGCCTAATTATACTATTTCGTCTCATGCCTTGCCATACTATGATATTCTTATGACCTTTTATGCCTTAATATACTATGATGTTTTTTTCACGTTTTATGCCATACTATACTATGACCTTTTTTGTCATTTTTCTGCCATGTTATACTTTGACGTTTTTTGGCATTTTTATGCCATACTATATATACTATGACGTTTTTTGGCATTTTTATGCCATGTTATACTTTGACGTTTTTTGGCATTTTTATGCCATACTATACTGTGACGTTTTTTGGCATTTTTATGCCTTACTATACTATATTTTTTGATGCCTGACCATACTATGACCTTTTTATGACCTTCTATGCTTTAAAATACAATGATATTTTTCTGACGTTTTATGCCATACTATACAATGACGCTTTTTGGCATTTTTATGCCTTAATATACTATGATGTTTTTATGCCTTACTATACTATGATATTTTTTAACATTTTTATGCATCACTATACTATTTCGTCTCATGCCTTGCCATACTATGATATTCTTATGACCTTTTATGCTTTAATATACTATGATGTTTTTTTGACCTTTTATGCCATACTATACTTTGACATTTTTTGGCATTTTTCTGCCATACTATAGTGTGACGTTTTTTGGCATTTTTATGCTTTACTATACTATATTTTTTGATGCCTGACCATACTATGACGTTTTTATGACCTTCTATGCTTTAATATATATGTTTTTCTGACGTTTTATGCCATACTATACTTTTTTGTCCGGCAAATTTAGGAGCATAACCAAGATGGGAGGTCCACACAGCAACCATTCGAAGAAACCAAATTTATTAAAGATAATTCAATTTAATATAAGCAAAGTAGAAAATGTGAAGTCAGTAGTATAATGTAGGTGTTGGGTGCTAGAATAATGAAAGCCAACTTAAAATACACGTACAAGAACTGAAGCCTTAACAAAAGACAATATACAACCAAGCAAAATCAAGTTGGTTCCCTGAAAGGCACCAGCGTTTCAGGAGAGCTGAGATAGAGAGGCCATCTTGAATCTCCCAGCTTAAATAGGCCACACTCAGGTGAAGTCAGTCAGATGATCAGGAAGTACCTGAAAAAAACACAGGAACCAGAAATAGGCCTAAACAAAATAGGGTCATACAGCCCAGGGCCATCTCAATACTGTTACATTTGTATAATGTTTTATGCCTGACTATACTATGACGTTTTTTAACATTTTTATACCTTTCTATACTATGACATTTTATGCTTTACTATACTATATTTTTTAACATTTTTATGCATCACTATACTATGACGTTTTTTGAAATATTTTTGCCTTACTATATTATGACGTTCTTATGCTTTACTATACCATGACAATTTTTGACATATTTATGCCTTACTATACTATGCCATTTTTATGCCCTTTTATACAATGATATTTTTTGACATTTTTATGCCTTACTATATTATGACGTATTTTTTAAATATTTATGCCTTACTATACTATGACACTTTTATGCCTTCGTATACGATGACATTTTTTAACATTTTTATACCTTTCTATACTATGACATTTTATGACATTTTTATGCCTTACTATACTATGACATTTTATGCCTTACTATACCATGACATTTTTTAACATTTTTATCTCTTACTATACTATGACGTTTTAGACAATTTATGCTAGAGATCAGATCTTATATGTTAATAAACTGTTTGGATGACAGCATTAAATAGCAAATGTCTTTGTTTTGACGGGCAGGCGGAATTGTTGTGTCCCTACCAATGTTGAGACCAAACCTACACCTTTGATTTTAATGCTCAAGTTTTAATCCAAATTTTCACTCTCTTGTACAGTTACTGCTCCATACTGCCAGATAATGTTGATTTTCTCTCTTCAGGTACATTATCCGGTCTGACCCACTGGCACACATGCCAGAGGACGCACAGGTGGGGCAGGCACGCAGCACAAGGAACCAGCAGGACTTTGGCACAGAGACAAGAGACGAGACTCATCTCTGAAACAGAAGAAAAAAACAGCTGTCTATTGTGAATGTGCATTATGTGTCTCTCAGGCTCAGACCAGAAACAATCAGACAGCGCTGAGAGACCTGTTGTTTCCCACTGAGCTGCTACAGGAGGATGCATGAAGAGTGCCTCGTCATCCACCCCAACTCCATTCACATGCCTCTACTAACTGTACTAATACACATCGCCCTCGCTAAACAGTCTGGACCTGAGAACAAGGCACTGGAAATGACTCCCTCATCCCCACTAACCAAAGGTCTGAGAGGTTTGATTGCTGTTGTGAGAGGTCTTTGGACAGTCAGAGGATTTTTTTTTGTGCACATATAGGATATTAAACCATTCTTTCGCCCAACAATGTTTTGCTCAGGGGTGAAGTTGCCCTCACACCGTGACTCAGACCGACTTCCTCTACACCTGTTTCTACCTAAACTCACAAAAGAACTGAATCTCGGGGCAACTACACCCTCCTCCACACCGTCACCATCATGTTTTTTAAAGAGAACGGTAAATGCTTTGAATTTCTAGCTCTTCAAGCATTTACCATGAAATTACAATACATGTGCACTTTTCCTTAATTTATTACAGATGTTTTAGTTTCTATTGACTGTTTGTATGCTCTTTATCAGACAGGATTTTCATTTTCTTTATGAGCACAAACTTTTTTACAACAAACTGTCCCCTGGCATTTTTAATCAGCCATATAAAAAAATATTTTCTGTTATGTTTTTGGAAACTAATTTTTGTTGTAGTTATTGTTGAAAAGTGAATATTGTTAATTTATTTCACTATTTTAAACAGTCTCAGATTATGTCTGCTCTACTATATGTGCCATTTTGTTTAAGATATTTATATGTTTAAATTTGTACATCAGTGCCATTCCGCATCTATTTTTATGATATCAGTGTTAGTGTTTTTTATTTTAGAACCTGGCCAATACATAAATCATACACCTGCAGTATAGAAATACCAAAAGAATACCGGTAAATGAGGGATATATTCATACAAAATATGAATTACTCATTTGTATCAGCTATTTCAACAATCATAAATTAAGTTAATGTTAATAATACAGGCTTGCCCACACCCTGCACTACTGAATTTACTAGAAATCAGTATAGGTTATTGTAATTCTATAAGCTACTTTTTTAATTTATATTTCTTATTTTCGTAGTTAAATTTAAGAATGTACTTGTTTAATTTGTTTTGTTTATAGTTGTTATTTATAGCTGTAGTGTAATTTTTTCAGCTGTAAAATGTCTCTCTACATTTCATGTTCACAAATGTTTAATAACCAAATTTAAAGGAATAGGTTAACATTTTGTGACGTGCTTATTTGCTCATTGGAGATTTAGATGAGTAGCTTGACACCGCTCTCATATCTGTATGATAAATATAAAAGTAGAGAAAGCGGGAGATTAGCTTAGCTTAGCATAAAGACTAAGCTAAAGGAAGCAGCGGGAAACGTCAAGTACCACTTTTAAAGCTTGCTACCGTAACATGTCATATCTTGTTTGTTTAAAACATATGTGAGGATTAAACAAAATATAACATATACATTTGTGAGCTTAAGACGTGCCAGTAGGCAGATTTTGCTAGCTGCTTCCAGTGTTTATGCTAAGCTAAGACAACCATCTGGCTGTTTTTTGATTAGTCATGAGAGTGGTGTCAATCTTCTCATCTAACTCTCAGCAGGATAGTGAATAAGCGTGTATTCCAAATTTCCAAAGTGACATTAAGATTTCCTTATCAGAAAAAACAATTGTCAGATATATCATTATCAAATTGTTTTCAACTCAAATATCAATCCAGTATCGGTCAGATTCTAGTGTTCTTATTCTTTTACCTTGAATTCATTTGATGTTGATGGTAAATCCTCCAGTATCAGAACTCTTTAATGAGTTGCAGGAGGACTGGCAGCAGAAGAGTTTTGCACTGATAGGGTTATGGTTAGTGATCTATCTGTAATCTATTTCCAAATATATTTGGATATATAGCTGAAAATGAAGTGCTCTCTCTTCCAAATTGTACAGGCCACACGTGTGTAAAGAGTGTCACGGTGCAGTATTTGAATCTTTTCATTTGATCATTTCTCAGATGTATGTTTGGTTTGATCACTGTAAATAGTAACTATTTATTCACCGTTTTGCCATTTATTTTTCCTTTGTTTTGTTTCAATCTCTTCTGTGTGATTTTAAGAAATGAAAGAGGACTTGAACTATTTTTGCACTAAGCTCTGCGGGGATGTCTAGAGCAAATCAGCATGACCCTTTAAGCTGAATCTGTACAACACAGCGGACAGTATTCAACCATTCCTGTGAAGCAAAGACAGTCAGATGTGCAGTATTGTGCACATGCACACCTTGCAGATGTTTGCAAAGCTTACTTTATGTGCCATTTTTATTTTTCATGTCAAAGATCAAGTGATAGTTATGATGAAGTAATCTAAAATGTATTGTTTTCTCTTTGAAATCTGCCTTTTTTTTGTGGAGGAATCAGCATAAGCTTTTTTTCCAATTTATATATTTTGCAAAGAGTCCAATTGAGATGAACTGTTGATCTTTGCTCAGTAGCCCCCCCCCCCCTCCCCAGAATGGTCAGTTTACAGGGCAGGAGAGCTGAGGAGTGAAAGCATGATGGAGGATACGATCTGTGTGCTGATCCATTCATTTAACGTCTTCCTGGGTCCTCACTTCACACAACTCCACAAAGAAATCAATTCAGATCTCCTACTGTCCATACTTACAATACCACAAGGGGCATGTAAACACACAAAAAAAAGCATGTTTTGATATACAAGCTTGCCAAGAACAATACATTTTGTACATTTAGCAGGACATTTAGTGTGATGTCCCGTCGCTAGAGAAACCCATAATCAAGTCAACTGCTTGCAAGTTGGATCCATTATTTGATACTGTGTATTTATATGAATGGAACATGCATGTCGTCTCGGTGTTATCAAAAGCCTCCGTATCATGTTTACCTCCACTTTGTTTTTAGGTCAAGTGTCAAAAAGGGGTTGATCCATTTTGTACTATTTCTTATGAGAAGCGAGTGTCCTTCTACGTATATAAAATATGAACAAATAAATGCTGCATGCAGCCAGATCTAATGAATGAAATTGTGTTTTTATTTCTTCTCAGAGCTTCAGGTGACAGTGTGAGGAGTAATCACATGTTTTTACATTTAAACAGGGTGCCATTATTTACTCACAGCTAAAGGAATAGTTCAACATTTTGGGAAACGTCCTTATTCGCTGAGTTACATGCCAATAATTGATACCACTCTCTTGACTACTGATACAGTATCTAGTTAGCTTAGCATAAAGTCAGGGAACAGTTAGTGATACCTCTAAAGCTCACTAATGACCAAGTTACGCCTTGTTTAATCTGCTCACAAACCAAAGAGTAAAAACGAGAAGTTTTGGCCTCATAGTGACGACAAGACGGTGTAACACCATATCAGTGACCGCTGTAAAGTGTGACCGCATTTGTCATTCATAATTTAAAACAGGTGAAAGTAACTGTCCAGAACTTATCAGGTACTTGGCATTTTTCTCACCTTCTTAAAAGACTGAATAACACCTGAAGTATCCATCACATCCATCACAGGTCGACAGGAGCACAGCAGAGTGAAGGTCCTGAAACAGGTCATCAGAAACTGTGACTCTGCTGTTCCTGGAGATTCAATAAAACCGCAGTATCTAAATATTGTCAGGTACTTCTTCTTTCTTTCACCTGTTTTAAAGATTGAACCCCCCCCTCATGGGCACACTTCATGATGGTCACAGAATATGGTGTAACACAGATCAGGAAACAATCAGCTGCTGCTAAGTGGATTTTATTTCCTCTGGACAGATCCAGGCGAGCGGCTTGTGGCTGATAAATGACAACGAATGATATATGACATTAATAGATTATTAATACTCATGCATCAGTGTATACAGAGCATCATATCCAAAGCATCATAAGATTAAACAAGATTCTGCTACAGGTCATGAGCTTGTATCATTTTTTTTGTAACATGTTGCATTATGGGAAATGTAGGATCAAGTGTTTCTGGAGCTTCACCCAAAATAAAGACAAAAAAGTCAGGATATATCGTCCTCTGCTGCTTCAATGTGCGTCTTATTATTTTAATCCGTCTCATGTCAGTCCCCCTAACTGTATGGGAACGTGATACAAACTTCAGATACCTTGAGGGTCCCTTGATTGGACGATTTCATGAGAGTGATATTGATTTCCTCATTTTCACCAAGAAAGCAAATAAGGGAATTTCCCATAATGTTGAACTGTTCCTTTAAGTGCTGATTGCCAGAATAAAACTACTAAATATTATGTGTACAAAACATTTTAGTGAATCACAAATCCTTGTGTACCTCCGTCCTAACGCCGCTGCTTGTTGACATTCATCTGCTTCCACCTCTCTCGGGTCCAGCGGCCGTTGTTCTGCACGACCTCATGCAGCAGGTCCATGAAGGCGTACTCGTTGCCGTACAGCAGCGTTTCATCATCCGGTGAGGCACCGTCAGAGCGAGTCTTTGAGCCGGTGCTTCTGTTCTCCGCCCTCTGTCTGTTCGTCACAGCTCGCTTCGCCTCGTCTCTCTGCTGGGCCTTGCTGCTGCTCTTGTGTGTAGAGTTTTCTGCAGGTTTGAGGTCTTGGTTGTGACTGAGTTTTTCCTGATTCAGACTTTGGGTTTTATTTCCTGTATGTGTCACTGTGGCTGGTTCCTCTTGCTTGGTGTCCGTGTGGGCTTGAACCTCACTGAATTTCAATTTCATGCCAGCTACGTTCATTTTTAGTTTGTTTGGAGAAGTTATTAAACCCTCCATATGATTTTCCTCCTTTTCTTTTTCCTTTGTATCCCGGTCACAAACAGAGGGACGCTCCTCTCTGTTTACTGTTTTCTTCGCTTCACCTGGGTGCTTCTCAGTTTCACTCGCCTCCTCCATCACTTTACATCTTTCCTGCCACTGAATTGCAGTGGGAGGCCAGGTGGAGATCCTCCCCATGACTTTTCCCATCTGTGATCTTTGACCCAAACTGTCATTGAGCTGTTTGCTGAGATTATCAGGGTTTGGTTTGTTCTGGTTGTTGCCGATGCTGAGATACGCTACAGTGTCAGTGCTGACAGAAACACGGTGGGAGTTGTCATCTCGACTGCTGCCGGCATCAGTTTGTCCCTCAGTCGTGTCGGGAGTGTTTGTGATATTTTCTGTCTGAAATCCTCCTGCTTCATTTTCCGGTTTCTGCTCTCCTTCTGCTCCTTCTGTGTCTTTTGATTGAGCCTCTGTCTCATGCTGCACAGTCACTTGATCTTTCTCAGACACACAGAAAGGAGATATAAAGAGAATAGCGTTAGCCGACTTAGCTCTGACTCCACTAAAAGGCCTCCTCTGAGCCGTCTCTGCGTCTCTGTTCTCAGAGTGTCCTGGAGACTGATCAGGGTTCGAGCTCCTGTCGTCTTCCAACTCCTCCTTCTCTTCTTTCGAACGTCCAGGCATCACAGTTTTGTTGTTGCGTTTCCTCCTCTGCTGCACCACCAGGAAACACACCACAAGCAGCAGCACACAGAGGACCACTGCAGAGGAGCAAGCCGTTATTATTTAATCATCCGATTATATTTTTCAGTACAATCAAGCTGAAATTTGCAAAAAAATGAAAAATAAAATAAAGGTACCTATCACAACAACGAGTGTGCAGACAGTGTTTGTATCTGGTTTTGAGGTCACACAAGTCTCTAGAAGGAACAACGTGAATATGAAGAACACATTATTTGTGTGAGGGGTGAGGCAATTCTCTGATTCTTTTATTTCTGACATTCAAATATCAAACGCACCGGTCACTCCAGTGTGTGGAGGGGTGAAGGTTTCTGCCTCTGATGGTGGTGAAGTCACATGTGTTGCTACAGGGAACAACAGAAATGCTAAACAACTAGAAAGACACACCTCCAAGGCTCCAGAGTCATTTCATAACAGAAAATGATTATAGATTTTGAATCAGCATCAAAACATATGAAGACAGAAAAAATGCTGTCAGCAAAAATCAGGGATTTTTATTCTACAAAAGAATGAATTCTACAAAATTTCAAAGGAGTCAGAGCCATGACCACTGAGATAGTTAATTTATCATGTTGCTATGGCGCCATCTGCAGGTGAAATACCATTAAACATTTCAGGAGGATTCAGAGTAGGTGTTTCTGTCTCTTAAATAAACCTGGAGTCTTGCAATGTGTGTAGTTGTGGTAACGGTTTATCGAATATGTCAGGTCTTCCGTTTTCCCTGTAACAGAACTATATAATTACTCTCTCATTATTCTGATTCTGTTTAAATTAATATTAAAGATGAAGAAAACTGGGACCAGAAGAAGTAAATGTACCAGTTTGTGTTCTATGTTCATCAGTGGATGTTGCGCGGACAGATGTTTCTGTTGTTGGTCGTGCTGGAGCTGTTGCTGCAGAGAACAACAGAGACACAAACTGAATAAAACTGTGCTGAAGAATTTCAAACATCAAACACAAACTGGGACAAGAAGAAGAAGCAGCACAGGTACCAGTGTGAGGGGAGATTGTTGTGGGTGCATCAGTGGGTTTGGTTTGGACAGAGGTTTCTTGTGATGCAGCTGTACCAACGTTTGCTAAGGGGAACAACAAAAGCACTAATTACCCAACGTGGGGAGAGGGCAGCATTCAAAAGCGAATTGTGGGGATTTTAGGTAACACTTTATTTTATTGGTCCCATATTTTCAAGTGAATCTCCTGGAAACCTTCCTGATAAATTTATAAAAATTAGCTGGTATTAAGCTTCTAATTACTGGGACATTTCCAAGACAGACCTGAACAACTTATGAAGGAAACAGAGAAAGATTTATATGCTACAGTTCTTTAGTTAAAAAAAAAAAAGGAAAAAAGAAAAGAAAAACTACTAATTTCCAAGTTTTTTCTTAAAACAAAACAAAAAAAATGGAAAATGATGTTGTAGGTAAGTGAAATGGTTCATAAATAAAAAACTAACAAAAATTAATAATTTGTGTTTTTTGAGCTGCCATACATTATGGATCTGCTTAGCAGTGGTCAGTAAATACATGTTTACCTGTAGTTCTGAGCTGCATTGGGATTTCCTTAGTTTTGTCTTTCACGCTGCTGATGATCATCAATAATACTCACTCCATGCTATAAAACTTCACCGATTCAGCAGCTACATTTACAAACATATTTCTACCTAATTTCCACACGTCAGAGCTGGGACTCAATGTGGCACATTTTCTGTTTAATCAAGAATTAGACATATTTTTTTTGTTCGTCTTTCTAGGAAACTGATGGATATTGACATCAACTATTTTTCACTTACCTAGGACTTTCTGGGAAATATTCTAGTCATTAACAGTAAAGTTTACATCAAATTAGCAGGTGAATCTGGGACCTGTGAAATAAAGGACGAACCAGATGTACCAGAGGATGCAGGGACTGTTGTGAGTGCATCAGTGGGTCTGAGCTGGACCGTTGGTGATGCCGACGGTGGTCCTGGCGTAGGTGACGTCACGCACACCGACACGTCCCACACAGGTCGACCCCTCAGAGATGGAGGACTCTCACAGGTCACCGCCGTCTGTCTGTCTAGTAGAGATCTGCTCTGAAGGTCTGAGAGGAGAAGCAGTTTTAGGGTTCGAAGTCTTCTTTAAACACACACAGGTCTTGTCGTTATTTGTCTCAGATTTCACAAACCTTTTAGGAAGACAACAAAGTCCTCAGCTCCACAGGAACAGTCCCAGGGGTTCCCATCTAGTCTGATCCTGGTGGACCTGAGAGACCTGAAGACCTGCGGTGAGACCCGAGTCATCCTGTTTTCTGACAGGTCCAGCTCGGCCAAGTCGGTCTGTGACTGAAAACTGTTTGTCTCAATGGTTCTGATTCTGTTCTTATTCAGACTGAGCTTCGTGAGGTTGATGAGCCCGGTCAGCATGGACTCGTTCACAGCTTCGATCTGGTTTTCTGCGAGGCTGAGCTCACTGAGGACGGCAGGCCGGCCGAACCACTTAGGGTTCATCTGTGTCAGCGCGTTCCTCCTTAAACTGATACCTCTGAGGTTCTGGAAAGAACCGAAGGCTCCTTCAGCGATTCCTGTGACACCGGCGTTGTCGATCCTGAGCGTGGTTACAGAGGTGAGGTTGCTGCTGTGAAACACAGTGGAGTTGATCTCCCCGACGCCATTCAGGTACATCACCAGGGTCAAATAACCAGGGCTGAAATCTAAAAGAATTAATGCGTGGGAGAATGTGATGAAAGAAGGTATGATGAAGTTGTTTTTCTGTCACATTCAGTGCAAGTTTTCAGACCAGTTGCTCCAGGGAAGATACAAGGACTGGTGTGGTGATCACGCCCATTTTTCTTTTTTAAGTTAACACTTCATTGGTCATGACTGGAAAAGCTTTTTTAACAATTTGGTTTTCTTTTCAGTGAGCATTACATATTACTCTGTGGAGGAAGGAATCTAATCATATCAATATTCAAATAAACACCAATATCAGCCCAATGTACATGAAAGTGCACTCACACAGCCGATCAAACACTGAATCAAACCATGAGCTCTTACATGGAGGCAGGTTCGGGCAGATCAGAACTTGTTCTACTTCGTCACATGAATGGCTGAACGGCACATTCACCAGCAACAAAGTGAGAGCAGCAACGCCTGTGGAGATACGGAGGAATCACATCAGTTCTGACATCACTTCATCATTTTCTACACAAAGTACGAGGATGAAATAAGTGCACTCACCGATCATGGTGATCAATCTCATCAATGCAGGATGCAGAGTCTACAGCTTGGACTCTACCTGGTGGGACGGTTTACAAAGTGTGATGGGCTTGTGATCACCTGAACTACCAGGTGTGAAAAAGAAACACAGTTGCTATGGCAGATCAGAGTTTGCCATGGTTATGAGCACTGGCGTTAAGGAATTATAAAAGCCGCTGTTCCAGTTGGTTGGTGGAGTGCGAGGCACCAAGGGAGACCTGAGGAGGTTTTTTTCTATTTAAGATGCTTAAATTAGAAACCCTGTGTCATGATGTGTGATACATTTTCGTCTTCTTTGCTTTAAGAAGATTCACACAACCCTGAGAGATCAGTTTTAAAGGCCCCATATTGTATAAAGTGAGATTTCCATGTCTTTTTTGTTTATAAAGCAGGTCTAGGTTCTATATTAATACTGAGAAAGTATCAAAGCGCTCGGTCCACAGAGAAATGCACACAGCCTGTATTCAGAAACCTCCTCTCTCCTGATTGGCTCAACCAACCTGTTGTTACTAGAGCTCCAGAGAGAAGCATGAGAGAGGAAATGTACAACTACACAGAGAGGGTTTTTGGTGCTTAAAGCAACAAACCACAAATATATCTTCTTGGCAATATCAAAACATCGAATAAAACACTGTAAAATTGTTAAATACAGGACATAACTCAGCAAAATAAACATTCCAGTGAAAGGATGTAGCCAGATGCTCCATGTAGCTTCTTGTTTAAAAAATAAATAAATTAAGTGAATAAACAAAAACTACTTTTGTGATATTGGTGAGCTGTCGTGTAAAGATTAAAGTCCGTGTGGTGTTTAAAACTAGCAAAAGAAAATAAACAGTGAGTCTCACAAATGAACAAATGAACCCATGAGGAAAGAATAAAAATGAAAAATGTGACTTTTATTCACTTGAAAATTTATTCCGTTTCAGTGCTTCCATTTTAAAATAAATAGATGGCATGGGATCAAAGATAAAATCAACAAGGATGAAAAGTACACTAGTGTAACAAAAATGGTGACCAAATGCCAATACAATCTTTTAGTTAACATAAAAATACACTCACATACAGTTAAGGATCTACCACCTCCCCCACCCAAACCCCCCCCAAAAACTCCAAAATGCAGCAAATGACAAATCAAGTATTCTGTAGTTTTTGGAGACAGCAGTAGTATCATATCAGCGGAGGCCTTTCAGATTCATGTGTCAGTATTAAATCTTAGCGTTTGGTTTAGTTCTCACACTTTTTTCGGAGCGCACAACAGCAGTATTACTAATTAGTTCTTAGTTTTTATATCCATTCAAAAAGGTAAAATTCCCAAACAAACAGAAAGTAAAGTGCTTGTGCAACACTTCTGGTTGTTCTCGAGGCCAACAAACGGTTTAAAAAAAAAAAAAAAAAAGAAAAAGAAAAGGAAAAAAAGCAAAGCACTTTGATTATTCTTAAAGACAGAGAGAAGAGAGAGAGAGACGACGTGGCAGTGTTTGTCAACACCTTGGAGGAATGTTCTTTAATGTTGGTACATAACTGAACCACAGTTCCCCCCCGCCAACCCGCCCACACAGAAACCCCCTTTGTGAATATATCAAATACTGTCATTCGAACCAGTTACAGAGCAGCACGAAAAACACTCTTCACAACAAGAGTGTGTGTGTGTGTGTGTGCGCCACTCTTGTGGTTAAAGATGGGACAGGCCGACAAAAACACTCGAGGGGGGGAGGGGGGAGGAGGGAGGGGGGGTTACATTGCATGAAAGAAGCCGTCGACAAGTGTTCATGAGTGCACCTTTACACAGGACAATTCAAGAGTGCCCAGTGGAGAGAGAAAACACAACTAAGCTCTAAACATCAGAGAATTCCCGTTATGATGAAAACACATAACATCAGCTCAAACTTTATACCACATTGCTTCAATAATAATAATTAAAAACAGAAAAAAAGAAAAGCTAAAACAAAAAAAAAAGAAGAAAAAAAGCATCATTTCTGTACCAAAGCCTATCATTCACCCTCTTTTGCCACCCTCAAGAAAAAGGATGTTCCAACAATAGTATTTAAAATGACCGTCGTTAACTTTTTTTTTTTTTTTTCCCCTCGTTTTACACATATCCAGTGCTACACGATCAGCGTCTAGTTTAAAAAGCGGTTGAATAAATAGACGATAGTACCACGATGCGTGAAAGGCCAACGGATGTCTGAGGGAGACCTGAGGAGCTCCCCACGCGACAAAAGAAGAAGACAGTTCAGAGCAGCAGGTTTTTGGAGATCCCTGGTGAGGCAAAATCGGTAATGCCAGCCTGATTCGACAGATTCGACAGTCCACGCAGGAAGAGATTGTTGTTTTTGTTTTTTTGTTGGGACAGCAGAGCAGCCCAACAGTCCTAAAGGGGTATTACAAAGGTCCCTTGCTTCGGATTTTCTGAAAAGAGCGACAGAAATCTCCCGATGTCCCCTCCTTTTGTCCAAATTAGTCCAAAGGAGAGGCGCTTCCGGAGGGAAGGAAGGATTTTAGTGCTGCAGCTGAGCTCCTGACCATGACAGTGCTGAACTAATAAATACTTCATGTAAAAATGAACATCCACCACATACTAGAGAGACAGAGAAAAAAATGCCACATGCTTGAGTCGTGGTTGTCGTAGAAAAACAGAGCCGGACCAAAAGAAACCTGAACAGATCGCACTGAGATCACAGGGAGAAGAAGCAGATTCAGCCGGCATTCCTCTTTTCGTTGCAAGCACCAGTTCCTCAGACCACCTGTGTGACACACACACACACACACACAGACACACAGAGACACACAGACACGCACGCACACACACATACCTTTTCCCTTGTTTCTGTCTTGGTCCACCTACACATGACCACAAGCTCATAGATGTGGCCTCTCCTGAGTAGGTTTCCAGACCGAGCATGGCGGAGAGCTTGGCTGTGAGCATCAATGCAGTCTATTCAGGACACAAGCAAGATGGGCATAAGATGATTTGGATGATAGAGGGTTAAAAATCGGGTCTGCTATTTTACACTTTTCTTTGGCACAGCACTTCTCTTGGCCTGCCACAGGTGGTTGTGGATGGTCAGGGCGTCCACGCTGACTGACACAGTCTTGGCAGGAATGACGGTGAACTGCTTTCGGTCTGAGCTGTACTTGTACAGCTTGTCAATCATCTTCTTGCTGATGCTCTTGGGTCCGGTGCCCGTCAGCTTCTGTATCTCCTCGGTGTCGGGGAAGTAAGAGTAGAGCGCCCTGAACTGACAGCCGCCATCACGAAACAGGATCATCAGGTGGTTGGACTCACACTTCTCCAACTCCTGGTAAAGAAGGAGTCAGAAAACAGTCGTTAATATGGCATATGGTCATATGACACAGGTATGTTTAAATAGCAGGCTCAAATCTTAAAAAGGCAGGAAAAACCGAGTGAGACATCTCATTTTTAAAGCAGATCTAATTAGAATATGTATCTGCTCTTTTGTTGTGTTTAATGTAAAAAACCCCCCCCCCCCAAAAAAACCTAAATATTCAGTTAGGAATGATACATGACAAATATGGACTAATCAATCAATTACAGAAGCCTTGAGAGGCCATTTCTTTGTGTTTGTTTTTTTGTAATACTCACTTCAGCCACAAGAAGCTTTAGAAAAAATAAATCACCTTCCAAAGCCCTGAGAGCTTCTTGAAAAGAGGATTTTGTCAGGATTTTTTAAGTGCTTTTCTAATGCCGAAGAGGCTGAAGTGCACCACTACCCCAGTCTAAATGGGACTAAAAGCATTCATGTTTTTTTTCCAGGTGATTTGTAATT
Source organism: Seriola aureovittata (assembly GCF_021018895.1). Lineage (NCBI taxonomy): Eukaryota > Metazoa > Chordata > Actinopteri > Carangiformes > Carangidae > Seriola > Seriola aureovittata. The sequence continues at coordinate 21,407,074 of NC_079368.1, forward strand.
TCTCCATGTACTCCAAACACAAGGTTAGCATAATGTGTGTTAGCGTGTTGTGTAACATTACTGTCGTGTCTTTCTCTGGGCAACAAACGTATGAAAAAGTTTCACTCGCCCTTTATTATGGGCTTCCATAATCAATGGACTAATCCTTTCTCAGTTCTAAGAAATCACACCAACATACTTGTACTAAGGGCATGAAAATGTTGGGGTAAGTATTCAGAGAGGTAAAATCAGAAAAATTATTTCCAAGTTGTTTTGACTACAGTGACTTTACATAAACAGGTAAGCCAAACAACCTGCTGACATTTCAAACATTAAGTACCTCTAGGATCTGGTTCTTCTGGGGCTCGTTGACTTTGCCAGCCAGGCAGCAGTGAGAGATTGCATTGTGGATGATTGGCTTGTTTGACTTGGCGCTGGGCTCCTTGAATAGTTTGGGACCTGAAGGAGGAAAGCCGGTTAAACAACACATGTATTGTGTAAGAAAATAATGACTCAGATGATTATAAATTAACCACGAGTCTACATCATGCAACAGTCAGTTCAGGTCACAGTCAGGTAACTGTTATCCATTTATTGTGTTCGGAAAAGTATGACGAGCAGAACAGTGAAACTGACTGGTGTTTTTGTGTCATGCTGAAAGCAGGCTGGACGTGATCTTTTCATCACTGATAAATGATTAACTGAAAAAACACAACCACAGGGCTGCTGTCACTGAATTATATCTGATGATAGCTGAGAAAAAAAACAAAAAACATAATGATATCTGCTCACTTACCAGTATATTCAGCCATGGAGGTGATGGAAGATGCAGTGGAGCCGTTGTCCCAGTCTCTTTCTGCAGTTCGACTGTTACGACTGCCTGGAAACGACTCCACAGAGTCACAGCTGCGGGACATAATGGAATGAATGATTATATATTATACTCATTTGAGTTTACAGAAAATGTCATCATATAAATACTGCAAATCTTAAAAGTAAACGATGTAGAGAGTAGTCTTAAGCACAAGCTCACGAGTAAACAGAAAACACTGCGCTGCTTACCGCTGAGAACCGGCTCCTCCAGAGTTGACGCTGTCGGCCTCGTTGGTTGCGGCCGAGGCGAGAGACAGACTGGAGCCTGACTGGGCGTTGCTCAGGTTGTCAGCTATAAGAAACAGACACAATTTAAAACATTTTGTACTCAAGTGTTTACAACATTTAGAGGCATCTGCTAAAAACAAAGTAAAGACTTTTAGTTTTTTTTTTTTTTTTTATCATCAAGAGAGAATATCAACTTCATAGTATTTGTACTGAACATACTCAACATGAGATGCTCGAAAAAATGAATAATGTAATCAAATATCAAATCTCTTGCATGTCAAGTGCACCATCATTTCACTCACTTCAGTGTTTTAAGTGAAGGTATGGAAAGATTCAATGCAACTTCTAAAATATCTACAGGGATGATTAAAAACAAGGTTTCTCCATGTAAATAAACTAGATTGTAAAATCAGAAAAATCTACAACAACCACCCTCATCTCAGTCCTGTTCAATATTAATGTGCTACTAATAACTGAAGGACATATAATTATTGTAGTAAAAGAAAATAACTGGCCCTCAACCAACATGTCCCACGACACCAAACCAAAGTGCACTACCATGTTGAGACACGTAAAGAAGAAAATGCAGCTTCAGCTAAATGTCAAACTCGTTATGTAACAATCTTACGTGTGGAAGAGCACTTAGATAAATTGTCACTGGAGGATTCCTCTCTGAAGACAGACTTGGGTCTGTGTTTCTGCTTCGGTTTGGGGGTTTTGGGCTTCACCAGGCCTTGCTCCTCAAACATCTCCTGCTGCTTCCTCCGCAGATACTCCTGCTTGATCAGCTCCCGCCGCGTCTTCTCCTCTTCTTTACGCAGCCGGTCCTCCTCTGCCTTCCGCCTGGCATTGAAATCAAACACCTGGTCGTGACCATCTTCGTGGTAGAACAATATGAATCCTAATATTAGTGTCGGTAAAAAGGAGTTACCTTGCTTCATCTCGTTTCAGCTCAGATTCTGCTTCTAGTTGTTGTTTGCGGAGTCGAGCCTCCTCAGCTTTCTTCTGCTGCTTCAGCAAGAACGCTGCTCTTTTCTTGGCAAGCTCATCCTCTGCCTTCTGCTCGTCCTAGAACACGAGATAATCAATGTTATATTTAAGGATTTAATTAGTATTCCATTTAGTTCTCAAGTAGCCAATATTAAGGAATAATAATGAATTAATAATCAATTTTTTGGCTTAAATAATTTTTATTTTAATTCATTACACAGACCCTGGTGAACTGAAATGGAAATTTTCAGATATCAAGTCATGATGTCATCATCGTCACTAAATAAATCACATAAACAAATAAATATTTTCATTTTCATGCAAAGGGAATTACCTTGAAGAAGAAGCCCATGACTGATTTCTGCTCTCCTTCACCTTCTTCTGTCGTTCTTTCCTCGGCGCTCTCCTCTTCCGCTTTCAGCTCCGACAGATCGACTTCAATCAGGTGGGATTTGTTGCGCTGCACCTCCTCTGATGGTATGTTCTCTTTCCCTGAACTGTCTGAAGAATTGAGCTCAGACTCTCCAGTGGTGCTGGACAGGCACTCGTCGAAGGACACTTCAGGGGCAGTCACTGCCGACAGGTCCACTCGGGTCGGCAGGCGCAGGTTCGAGTCGTCATGAAGCCGGAAGGTGGCGCTCCGAATGTGGCCGGCGCCTGGCCTGTCGATTGTCTCTCCTGATGTTGGCTTTTTTGGGCTGTCGGGCTGCTCCACCCTGGGGGACCTGCCCCCACCTAACTGCCTTGGATGTGGTAATGTCTCTGACCCACTCTGGGTAGGATTGAGGGTCCTGGAGGCCTGCCGGCCTTGCTCCTTGGCTATTTTTAGTTCTGATGGTTTGGACCTGGAGCCCCGGCCTGAGCTCAGCTTGGGGGGTTTCCTGGTGGGGGCAGTGCCAGTGCCAGTGCCAGTGCCAGGGAGGTGCTCCACATAATGAAAGCTTGTGCCCGCCTTAGAGTCACTGTTTTTGTCACTGGTGACAGGAGGAGGCGGAGTTGCACCTGGGGAGGACTGTACATTCTGTTTCATCAACATGTCCTGCTGCAGTGACAGCTGCATCATCTGCTGCTGGATGCTGCCGATGGCTTCGTTCAGCAGCTCGATGGAGCGGCTGCACTCGTTCAGGTCCAACTCTTCTTCTAGATAGAAGCTTCCACTGTTTCCTTTCTTGTCTGTGTCTAAGGCACCTGGTGGGGTGGTTCCCTCCACCTCTTTGTCTCCCCTCAGGGCATCAACACACATATCATCTTTACTTGATGGTCCTTTTCCCCCATTGAGCTCGTCTTTTGAGATGTCAGCTTTAAGTGGGTTGGGTAATGTGTCGCTCTTGCCTCCACCTTTCTTTACTATGTGCAGGAAAGCTGCCTTTCCCAGCTTCTGCCTCTGCCTCGCCGACAGCAATTCCATCTTCTTCTTCTGGTGCTCAATGGCACGTCGCTTCTCCTCCAGCTGCATATGAAGCTGGACAATTTCAGAAGCCAGCACATTCGTACCACCATCCACTGTACGATTGCATCCTCCCATGGGTGAGGAGGGACTCTGGTCTCTTTTAAGCCTCCAGGAGGACGCCAGGGGCCCGCTGCTCTCTGATCCATCTGGGGTGGTCCTTTGGGAGCTGGAGGCACTGGAGCGTAGGTCATGGTTGCTGCCGAAGCGCTGCTGCTGGGCTTTGCGCTCTGCGAAGGAGGTCATGCGCACACTGCCACTGGCCATGCTGCTGGCCTGGGAGTGAGCGCTGAGACAGGGGCTGGAACGACCACTGCCACCATTCGTATCTTTGTCCTCATGCTCTTTCACATTCATATCCTCTTGGAGTTTGGCTGATTCCTCCTCCTCTTCATCTTCCTCATTGAAGGCTTTCCTGGACCAGTTGGGGTCTTTAGTGGTAACTGCTTCGTCCAAATCCTCTTCCTCCTCATCCAGGTCTTCCAGCTCAGCCTCCACGGCCTGGCCAGACTTTGGTTCTTCAGAATCTGAATGCAGGTAGAAACCCCCGGCTGGCTCTCTGGTTGAGGGATCCACACTGCTAGTGACAGTGGGCCTGAAACCAGCTTGACCCTGGGGAGGTTCCTCTGACAAGTCTGCCTCCTCACCTGGAGGGGTAAAAGTTTGGTTTAGGCTGCAGGGTGCTTTCCTACGAACAGCTGATGTAGATCCATCTCCTCGGCGTAAAGAGCCCCTTCCTGAGGAGCGGGGCCCCTCACCACTCTCCTCCTCCTTGTTTAGGCATACAGACTTCTCTTTAGCCGTTCTGAGCACGGCAGGCATCAGTGGTTCTAGGTAAAAGCTATCTGGTGCAGGTTTGGAGTCACTGGAAGGTTTGGATCCCACAGTGGCAGTTGCTTGTGTCCCATCTACCCGTTTGGGGGTAGGGGGAACATCAGTCCTTGCGACTGCCATCGGAGTTTCTTCCTCACCTTCAGCGCTGACATTGGCGAGCATGCCGTGGCCGTTGACTCTGCGCATCGCAGCCTGTGAGGGCTGGTGGGCAGAAGTCTGGTGCTTGGGTGTGACGTTGATGACGTTGGACGCCAGGCTGTCCTTACTTATGGAGCGAGCCAGACTCACACTGTCACCAGAGGCCATGTCTACATCACTGTCTGTGGCTGAATGCAACATGTAGGGGCTCAGTGTGGACAGTGGTCTGCAGAGAGAGAGCATGGAAAAAATTTACAATAGGTTACAATATACAGAGTTCATATACATGTATTTACATTTGCAGACTGTAGACCAACGCTTTCCAGTATTTAACAACTCGTCTAGATAAAGATCCTATCCCATATTCCATCACTTCTTGAACTGCATATATAAAATACATGAGCATTTGTGCTATTATACTATTTTCATACCTCTGCCTCTTGTCGGGCCATGCAACAACAGAGCCTCGGGGTTGTCCGTCCATCTGAGTCAGAGAGTTTGAACGGTTTCTCAGACCTAAGCAGAAACACATGAGTAGTCAGGAGGTATGAAACAAGCTGCTCATGAGTACAATAGCATGACAATTTGAATGTTAAGCTGTATCCTATGCTGGCTTATATGTAGGATCTGAAGATGTGTGTGTGTGTGTGTGTGTGTGTGTGTGTGTGTGTGTGTGTGTGTGTGTGTGTGTGTTTCCTTACCTGCACCTTCCTCTCCTTGCTGCTTCTGCTGTCTCTGTCGCAGGGGCAGAAGTGGGTGGGAAGGACTGAAGGTTGGACCCCCTTTACTAAAAGCCAAAAACAATAGAAAAACAAAATTTTAACACTCCGTCAAAGCAGTGAGTCCAGTTTAATTTTTCTAGTAGCAAATTTTTTTTTTTTAACAGTTATGCACAATTACTGAAACTGTCATCAGAATTGTACCAGCAGAACAGCTTGGCAAAAATACTTCCTGGATCAGCCCAGGTCACACCCAAGACAAAGAGACACATTTTCTGCCAACCAAATACCATCTACACACACACACAGACACAGACACACAGACACACACACACTTCAATGGAACCTTTTCAGATAGCTAACCTAAGCTTCAATCTCACACACAAGCACTAACAACCACACACAGACAGAGACAATACAAAAATCACATTTACTTAGTGCACATTATTGGTGCAGTAGCTAAAAGGGTTAGAGGTGAAGGGCACATGACAATGAAAGTCAGACACCGCTGCATATCTACCCATCCTTGTAGGGTTACTGTAACTGGTTAGCAGACAGGATCATGATGAGGTGGAATGAGAAGGAAAGCGAGAGAAGACTTACAGGGGGTCAGAGTCTTCAGGGTGCAGGAAGTACCTGTTACAGACTTCAGGGCTGCTCTGGTTATCGGCCACGCCAGGGCTGGCCAGGAAGCTGCGCTTGGTGGCGTTGGAGATGGGCACTGATGGACGGGCACTCTTGGGCTGAGCTATGGCTCGAGCTGAGGGAAGGAGAAGGACAGAGGTATTAATCATTGGCTGAGGTTCGCCGTCACTGGAAAGGGTCAACTGAGAGTGACTGGAATTTATTTCTCATTGTGACCCAAATAGCAGAAACAACAGAATGCTGCTTGAAAAATTACTGAAACGATTGACTATCATAGCTGTTGGTGATTGCCGATTCATTTTCTGTTGATCAGCTAATCGATCAGTTGATTAATTATTTCAGCTTCGGTGACCTAAACAAGACACTTTAATCAAAAATCTGATTTAAAATTTAAAAAAAAGAAAATATATATAGGTAAGTTCTTAATTAAAGATATGACTAATAAGTACAGTAAGACGTGAAGTCATTTCTAACCCCAAAGTGTGTTATTAACGTATCTTGAAGGTCTGGTACAGATGGACACGAACTCCGCTGCACTGCCGTTAGGTGAAAACTGTTAAATCTAAAACTTAAATTTTCACGTCTTACTTGAAATGTCTGGTGAATTTATGTTTTTAACTAAAACTAAAACTAAAACCATGGCCACGCTTTCATTATGAGACAACCTGTGTAACCTTCAAAGCTGCAAAGCGATATCTTCCATCGTGTATGAGTAGTAGTCACACTGTGATGCTTACCATCTTTAAACTCTTGCAGATCTCTGGGCTGGACAAACTCTGGCTTGACAGTCTCAAACCACCAGAAGAGTTCAGCAATGAACACCATCACATTGTGCTACGTGGAGAGCAAAAGAAACATGGTGAAAAGACTTGAATACAGGCTTTTGACTCCAGGTTAAAAGTCAATTTTACTGCAAATGTTCATGATAAACACAGTATGTGAGTTTTTGTACCTTGAGCACAAGCGGCGAGTAGAGCATGTCCTCTGTTGTCAGATAGAAACTTTTGTTCAGATACTCGTTGGCAAACTCTCTGAGCAGCTGGATGTTGTACAGGCTGTCAGCGATGGAGGGAACTTCCTTCAGGCAAATATCTGATCAGGCGGGCAAAGAGCAAGTCAGATCAGGACACCACTCAATGACCTTATGTCTATAAATGTCACACTGACTGGACTGGAACAGTAAGCCATGTGCAAGTGCCAGAAATAGTATCACACATAGATATTAAATTCAATGTTAGCAGAGAAAGCTTGATGCTCTTTAAATTATTTTAGGGCAACTGATAATTGGCATGATGCAGCTATTGAACGAGAGCGTGTTTTGTGAGAACGTGTGAGAGTGAATGCACGCAAGCACAGCATACCCTCCAGTTTCATGAGGTCTGGGCAGTAGTAGTTGACCACAGTGAGCAGTGCAGCTCCGTCACAAACGTCCCTCATCAGGTCTTCCAGCAGTGGGAAGAAGGGCAACTGGCGGCCTGAAGCATGCTCCCGACGATACCGCACCTAACCACCAGGGGGAGAGGATGACGGCTGTATGAGAAGAAAAGCCTCAGCAACAACACACCCCACCATGGTACTACCAACGAATGACAGTTAATGCTCGGGCCAATTCATTTTAAGCATCAGATCAAAGTTCTCCCCAGGAGTTTCAGAGCAAAAAGGTATTTAGTTTTATTAATATAAGTTGAAACTCCTCTTCAACTGAACCAACAGCAGGTTTAATGTGATCATCCAGTTTAGGGAGAACCCTGAAGACCAGGTTAACTGGGAGGAGATGGAGGTGAAGGTGTTAGAGCAGTGATATGAGTAACACAGAGTAGATGGTCAGCTTTCCTCCGGCTCTAATGGGAAGGCAGCCAGCAGTGGAACCCAGTCAACCCAGGCAACGTGAAGCAGCTGACTGGGACAGAAACTGGGGTAATCACTGGCCCACTTATGGGAAATGAGTGTGTGGCTGGTCCAGAAACTCACTCACCCCAGATGCATTAGTTTTGGACACATGCTCTATACAGCTGGTATTTTCAGTATTTATTTCAGCTTCATTGAAGCACAAGCACAAACTTGTTACATATAACAGAATCGGATGACACAGACTAAACACTGTTACACAGGCATGTACATGTGATGCAGAAACTAAAAATGGAGATCACTTACAGATCTACATATGATTCGGAGCAATATATATATATATAGACCGCCCAGGATGCCAAAGCAGTCTGTACCGACTGGTCCTACTGCTTGTAATGTCAAATGCTTCTGCACGACTTGTAAGTCTTCACCTTATACTGAGAACACCGCTCCCTACGTAATGACCAATCAATCTGACATTTTTGGTGGCACTAATAAAAGAGGCATGAAGGGAATTAATCAAAGTTATTAAGAAATACAGACGGGATTAGCCTTGCGCTGGAATGGAAAAGATCTTTGTATCACATGATGCATAATTGGGAACGAATCCAACAAGATTAAGAAACCTATCAAGAGCCCAACAAATACTCAGCAGCCACTTTATTAGGTACACCTGTAAAATATAATGCAATCAAATACAATAGCTCAGCCTTTACAGAGATAAAAATGTTGAATTAGGGCTGACAATATCTATGAGGTGTCACTTTAGCTATATGTTTATTAATGGAGTTTGCAGTTTGTAAAGGCAGAAAATGTGGCAGGGCTTTTGTACTGGACTGCATTAGATTGTATACCTGCACCTAATAATGTGGCCAGGGACCCTTTAATAAAAGAGAATAAAGGACAAGTTTAAACATCCAGTTTTAGTCCTCAAAAGACTGACAAAGCATGCCACTCCCTCGTACAAGTCTGGACAAACTACACTATTTAAACAGAACACGTACAGCACAAAAAAGCTGAGCAGCAAGAAAATATACTGATCTAAACATACAACATTACTTAATCTATTTGGAGGCTATTCCTCAAAACTATAGCAACGGTAGTCAAGCAGGTGAAACTAAACCAAACAAGCTTTATTACTAAACAAGCTCTACATAAGTGAGTCTTGTCCTGACTAGGATGAAACACTGTACCGCTTCAGAGAGCTCCTCTGGCTCCAGCATGCAGTGGGCCAGCTCGTGCACGACGTCAGGCTGACACACACACACACACACACACAGAGAGCAGAGATACTGTCAGAGGAGACCGTGAGCACAGAGGAAACAGTGTGTGAGAGCAGAAGAGAGAGACTGGTGGGGGAATGACAAAGCAGATCAGTGAGGGGAGGTGGCCAGGGATGGGACTGCAAAGCAAAGGAAGAGGTGTAAGCATGGGTTTGCTTTTATTCTCACTGGCCAAGCAAATACCACACACATACACACACACACACACACATATATATATATATATATATATACACAGGGCCTATTTGAGCTTGAAATGAAATAGCAAACAAAGCATAGCTAAAGGAATATCTTTTGAACAACTGACAAAGGTTATAATAACCTTACACCTGTGTGACGTATTTGCCACAAGGGGAAAAATAAAAAAAAATTAAAAAATAACTGTCAGCTTTCTCCCCCTTGCTGACGCACTGGCTACAAGCAGCACAGAATGAGCTTGAATGAGCCATGGTGGAGTGTGCTCGCACATCAACACAGAACTATGCGTGCAAGAGGGAGAGGGAAGAAAATGGGGTTATGGGGGAGGGCGGGGGGGAACTGGCATCCAACTTACAGGGACTAGTTTCCAATACCATTTGGAGGGAGACTATCCAGTTTGCAGGGATAAGAGAGGGGAGGGGGGGACAGATGAGGAACAGGAGCAGAAAGATTAACAGGTCAGAGGTCACAGACAAAAGGATTTGATCTGCTTCCGGTTTACATAGAGAAAAAGAGAGCAGGGTCAAAACAACTGCAAATGCCATTAGGGAAGAAACATTCCTGTTGTCTTGAACCATGTTTCCATTTGATAAACATTTTTGTGGCGATGACGCCCACTTGATAAAGACTTAATAAGGAAAATGTTTCTGATAAAAGGAATTTCTTCTATAAGTCAATTAAATGCCAGAAATATGGAGCTACTGGAAGAAGAGTGTTGGCCATTTTGGGTCTGTTATTTTAGGTAAAAGAAACAACTGGAAGACTCTGAGTGGCTTTACCTTTTGGTGGCTCGGGGACTCCAGCGGGTGGTGCTTGACTTTGTGCTCCCTTTCTGTAATCTCCCTCATCTTCATGTTCAACTGCAAAAGAAGTAATGACATATTCAGTACGTTTACATGCACTGAAGAAACGAGGTCACGCAGAGAAACCAGGTTATGCAGATAATCGAAGTACCCTTTTACATGTTCTGTAGTAACCTGATTACTATAAATCTGTGTACACATGTGGCGGGTCAGCAATCAGATTTCTCTCTTACACTCGACCTTAAACTTGGATTGGCTTACTTGTTTTAAATCGTTTTGCTTTGTTTTTTTTTCCTTCTTTGGTTTATGTGCCTGTTTTATTTACTGAATGCTAATTTCTAATCTGTGCACAAAAAAAACAGAGTGGAAACTCTCAAATAAGACAAATAATACACTTGCCTGAGGTGGAAAAGTTGCTGTATTGATAATAGTAAATGTCATGAAGGGCAATGGAAACCGGCTTAGTGAATAAATCATGATGTACAAGAAGCGCATTTGGGTTTCTGCTCCAATGGAAACATGAAAAACAGCTTAAGATGAAACTCTCATCTGTGTGGAGCCATGAGAAGATTGTAATGTTTCTCAGATTAATACATGAAAGATAATTAACGCTGCCAGCTGTTTATATCAATGTACCAACGACTAGCATTCACGTAACAGCAGTGGGTGGAAACGCACATGAATTTGCATTTTGTTCAGCTGATTTTCTAAATACCTGGTTCAAATCTGTGCTACACTTAGACACGGACACGTCTTGCATGTCCATGTAAAGAGCAGAGTCAGACTCAGAGCTCAGGGAGGGGACAGACAGACAGACAGCTCTTTCTCACCGCACAAATGCCTTTTCACAAATAGTCAGCTATTCAGTGGTCGTTCTGGAGGCTAGTTTGTGTTAGTTGCAGTTTTACACTGAGTTTGGAGGGAATTATTTTACCTAATTTCATTTCCCCACTCCACTGCATACTTGTAAAAAGCCAATTACAAAACTTGTTGCTCGTAAACATGGCAGAGAAATCACCACCTCCAGGGGAAATCAGATTTCTCTAATCTCTGCTAACAAGGTTTTTTAGTTAACAGGATATTTAAAAAATGAATTTACTGGAGAATTTCTCATTTCCTTCTAATTTTCTAGTTACAAGTGCATGTAAACAAAGTGACAGAAAATGTATCAATAACAAGTTTGATAACTGATTAGTTTTAGTAATTTACCAAACAAAATTGTGAGGATTTGCCGATTTTGTGGGTTCATCTCGAACAAAACAAGCCTTCTGAAACTTTAACCTTGGGCTCTGAAAAATTGTGATGGATAATTTATAACATTTTATAGGACAAACAATCCATAGATTAATCAACACTATTAAAAAAATACATGTATTGACAGATTAACCAGGAAGAAATGTCACCGCTTGTGAGCCTTCCATTAAAAACAGACACTTTCCTTTCCACAGACAATAATGGTGTCGCACATCATGATGATTCATGGACACACTGCGTCATGGCTTTCGCTGCCTCAGGACTTCAACTCATTGAAAGATGAGTGCAACATGAGCCACAGCCTCTTGTGTGTGCACCAGATCCACACTCATATCTGTTATCCTGTCTCTGAGCACCAATGACGTACAAGTCTCAAGAAGACAAGTGGACTACTGTTACTTAGACTGTCAATGTGAAACAGGTCATTCATCCCACACTGTGCTGAGTGATAAATATGTGGCAGCCCATGACCTAAACCAGCTGGACTTTAGACAATAAAAAGGTAAAACCCTGTGGAAGATGTTTGGAATCTTGTTATTTTAGTAAACTGTAGTGAAAAGTCAGTGTGCTGTGGTGCTTCTTATATCTGGGTTGAGCGTCTGTGTGTCCCAACCTTGTTGATCCAGAAGACCATGGCGTCCTCCAGGTCAAAGGGCAGCTCCTTGGAGGCACTGAAGGTAGAGAAGCGCTTGACAGAAGCCACCACTTTCTCGATGCTGATCATCTCCACTGTGTAGGCCATCATCAGGGCATCGATCATCGGCATGTGAGCACTCTGGGTGAGAGAGAAAGAGAGGACGGTTCAATTTCATTGGATTTTCTCCCAGTTTCCAATATGTTCCAATAAGAAAAAGGCTGGAGGCAAATAAAACGAGAACATGTACTAACACAAGTATTTAGTTTGAAATTCTTAAATGCAACGAAGACTATGCTAAGATAGTTTAAGTGTATTGTATTTAGTGTGTTTTTAAGTATACCCTTCCTGATAAATCTTGTACCCTGTGATAAATGAGCTGTGTTTCCAGATGAGCAAAGGATGCAGGACTTGAGACTGTCAAGCTTTCTTTTTTGATTCTTTAAAATAACTTCCATCACTTTCTGTATGTACAAATGAGTGCGACACCCTAAATGCCTTCATACAGAGACTGACCAAAGATACTACTACTATCACGTCTTGGCATTTCGCCCTGTATTCTAGTACTCATTACCCATGTAGCACTGCAGTCCAATAACATTGCTGGACACATGATGGACAGTTAAAAATATTCCAGGCACTATTCTTCTTTGTCAAAACCTGCTCCTAATTAGCCCACAATGCAACTTGACCACAGACCGTTCAGTTGGAGATTCAGGTGCCTTATGCTAATTGCAGCTCATGTAGCATCAAGCCACTAGCCTCAAGCGGATATGAGGAAAAGGCCACAGAGGTCTGGCAAACTAACTTCTTTCAAAGTCTTCAGCCCCAACTGAAGCCAGATCGAGTGATATCACTTGAGGCAATTCATCATATTTCACACATTTCCCTTGTGAAGCCAAAAAACTCTTTCACATATACAATAGCACGCCCCAAAACCGGGGAACAGACCAGTGATATTTATAAGTAAGTGTGGCTTTTCTGAACAGTCTTAAAACATGTTCAGATGACACTGTAGTTTGTTTCAAGAATATCCCACCTATTACTTTGGCAGGTAATCTTTTGATCTCATCATCACCATATTTTGTTATAAAAACTAATTAGTGACCAGTGGATTCTGGTACATAACAGCCACTATGGGGTGTGGATAAATGGATGAGATTAATGGATAAGGGCACTGTCTAATTCAGGGCTCCAGTGGGAGGTTCCTAAACAATTGTGCAGCTTTAAATAACCACCAAGTCTTAATCAAAGGTGATTCAGCATGGGTGTCCAACTTTAAACCCACTTTCTACATCCTAATGCAATCAAGAGCCCCAGCAGGGGCATCCTTATTGCAAGTGGCCTAACACCTGGTGCCTACCGGTCAAAATATTGATCCCTCAACAGCCAGGGTGGGAATTAACACAGACCAAATACTAATAAACATTTGTCCCCAGCTTGCAAAACCCAATTTTGGTAGTCAAACGCAATTGCAAAATCTCATTCTACATAAAAGTCGGTTATTAAGGGTTTAGTCCAAAAAAAATCACAGCCAACAATGGAGCACCTGAATCCATTACAGAACAAAATATATACATGCCATTGTTTCAGTCAGCGCTTTGTGTAACACACTGCTAGGCTAATCCAATTGGTGATGGAAGTGCACAGAGATTATGCTGGTTAACATAACAAATGAGAGCTATTCAGAGCTTTCTCCACAGCACGACCTACATGGACACAGACAACAACAGTGAAGATCTACTTCCAGACAAACCTTGACTGTAATATTGAAGACAGGGGAATGTTTATGCATATTGATAAAGAAAGGATGAAGACTGTGTGTAAAGGAAACCAGGAGCAGCTCAAGTTCTGCACTTACACAGCAGCTACTGTTGTGACTGCTACTGTACTGAGCTGATTTGTTTTGTGTTTGCAAAGACGATTTAAGCATTAAGGCCATTTCAGATAAATATTTGTTCCTCTTAAACTGGCAGACCTCTGATCCGTTTCTCTGCCTTCATTTAAAGGATATCTAGGGTTTACTGAAATTGATCTTATTAAGAAAATTCACACCATCATTTCTACCACTGTCACTGTACTCACTATCCGACAAAACGTTCCCAGATCCCTGAAACTGGTGCATACCGACATGTCATATTGAGATGCTGTACTTAACCGATAAAAAGGGAAAAAGATTGGTTTAAACATGCAGTACAGTACAACATAATGCATTTGCGACATAATGCAGCAGCGTAAAATCTGAAACGTCTCATCTTAAAAAAGATGCATTTAACACTTAAGTGTCATTACGTGGTGCTCAATAAATACACAAAAGGGCAAATCAAACAGCACAATGTGCTGTTCGATCTTTTGTTCTCCTCCAACATTTACTCTGCCCTTCATCAGCACAGCATAAAGCCCCATGGGGAGCAGAGGGCTGCTGTTGCCCCGAGCTGTGGGTGTGCACGTTGACAGACAGACAGCGTGCACGCACACACACACATATACAAAAGTTTAAGTGGACTCCAGAGTATGGCCAGTTTCCTGAGGCTTTACAAGCCCCAGCTGTTGCCCCAACAAGAGTACACAAGGTGCAGAGGAGCTGTCTGCAGGTATGGGATCTCTTTCATTCACAGAGACACAGACACACAGACAAAGTCGGAAAATGTAAGTTGCTATGGAAACGCCTTGTCAAGTCAGCAAACTGGGAGGGGGTTCCAACAGTCTATCAAAGATAAGCGGTGTCCTGCTCAGGATTTTCCATCCCCTCACCAGGCTTTGTGTCTGGCTGCTTACACACAGGCCTGCGTGGATTATTTTGTCAGGCCGCTCACAGGAAAAGCAGACACATCCCTGACTAGTGAGCCTGCAGAGAGGAGGCCTGCTCAACACTGTTGCCGGTTTCCATGGTAACAAAGGGGTCGGAAGATGGCTGAGAGCAACTGAGCTCATTGGTGTTAATTCTATCCTGTGTGAACTGCTCTTGGTGAAATCTCATTGCCACGAGGTGGGGGGGGCTTTCTGTTCCTGATTCACTATACTGTGACATGCTGCTATTGATTCAGGTGATGAACTAGAGGATGTAGGATACAAACAAAGGACCTTACATCTGTTTAAGAGCTGATCTGTGAAAATATTATGAGTATTACACTCATATGATGACTACAGAGAAGATCAGTAGAGCCAGGCCACCAGTTTCCTGCATGAAGATATACGACCTCTTTGTCTACAGATCCACATTTTCCTCAGAATCAAACTAATGCATCAACTAGGGAGCATGGTTGTGTGAAAGGCATTTAAACTGAGCTCTGGGGGACTAAAGGTGAAGATTTCCAAGTGCCAACATTCAGCAAATGCGCTTAACAGATTGACAAAAATGTAGGTGAGAAAAATATCACAGACAATAAAATCAATTCTTAGAAGTATTAGCGCAAGAGTAACCCTCTTAACACTGATGCCCCTGATTAAACTGCCTGTTCTGAGAGGGAACAGGCCTCAATTATTATGAGGATTTGTAGGTTTTTTCTTTCATGAACTAGAAAGAAAGAATAGGAAGTGATATTTTTGACAAAGTAATTAAATGAATGAGTCGGTTAGTTCCACATGTGAAAGCTGCAGCAGAGAGGATGCTTATTAAAGCTATGTCCTCGGATTAAAACATGGTATTTTGAACACGAGGTAATCACAACAATACAGCTGTATGTTATAGAAAAAATGAATACCACGATAATCATAAGAAATGAACTTAACAAATGTTAAGACTATGCAAAATCCTATTTCAAAACTCAGGTTTCCTATAACTGTAAACTAAACTCTTTGTGGTTTGGATTGTTCTGACAATTTACAAACCATTAATCAATATAGTTTATATTTATATTTAGTTTAATATTTGTTGCATCCCTAAAGGAAACGTAATAATCAGTTATTAAGAACTGCAGACTTCACAACTTCACTGATGATGAGACACTGTCTTTTAACTTAAGTTTGAATTGTTCCCTGCAAGACTAACCAGATTTGTTATAAAAAAATATTTTTGGCTATGGACATAAGAAAGAGCAAATGTGGAAAAATATCAAGGGTGTATTATAGAGTAAAAATGAGTCGCTAAATTCCACCCCTGAGAGACTAGATACAGCATTGCCATGGTGCAATAACACATCACAAATCCTAATCTCAGCCTTATCGTGCATGGAAGTCCTCACACAACTAATTTGAATAAAAATGATAAGGGTACACCCAAATCATCCGGAAACTGTTCTCTGTACTATTTCAAGCAGCGAAACATGTCTAACACTCACTTATACACAGTGTGCAATGCAAAACAAATAACCAAATGCCTATCCACAAGATTTTAAAGTTACTCTACACAATAGATAGAGGTTTCTTAGTAGTTCAAATGCCTGTGGCTAAGATTTATTGCACCGCTGGACGAGGATACAAGCACTGACTACTTCCACTGATTTCACTGTGGTAAGATAATACATCAGAAGCAGGAAGAGCTGGGGATGTTACAGGTAATGTGCAAAGTTGTTTTAGCTGGTGGCCTGGTTTCCTTCTTCTCTGACAGGCAATCTGTGCTACAACTTACAAATTGTAAAAGCTACTGCAGCATCATGGCCTGCCTGATACTGAAGGGTGTCTTATGAACAATAAGAGTATAAATACTTCAATATTATTGGCTTTTAATTTCACCCAGAGGAGAAGCTTAAGCTGAAAATGGTCAATCAGTGATCGGTGAAATTGAAAATGGTAATTCACAACTCAGCCATCAATGAGGACTCCTGCTCGGTTTTTAGGGAACGAGCAACATGTCCATACCGACGTTCAATGCGTCCACTCACCATTTTGATAGGCACACAGGCCAGGTCTCCCTCTGTGACGGGCGTATCGTCACTCTCCACGACATAAATGCCCTTCCTGGACAGAGCCTGGATGACAGACAGGTGGGACTGAAGAGAAGCTGCCTGCTCCGTCTTGAGGATGAGGGTGCAGACACGGCAGTAGAGCTCACAGGACAGCAGCAGGCGGATGACAGGTGGCTTTATGTGTTCCTGGTCATACTGGTCCGTGTAGAACGGGTCCCTTAAATCCTCTGGAATATGGTCTGCAATGGAGAGAGTGGGTAGGTGAATCATGTGGTATTTCCATTTGCTCCCCAAGTAGTTTGTGAAGTTTAGCTTTCAATTTGTGACATAAATTGAAGACGGATACGAGTTAAATCTTAAAACATTATATGATGAAGGAGGAAAATGACAGTGCCTGTCAAGCCCCTTTAACACTGACATCTCTGTCTGCCTCAGCCTACATCTATCAAACTTCGACAATGTCAACTCAGTAGAGGAATGCAACAAAGCAAAGCGCTTTCTGTGTAATATTTGTTCTATGCCAGCTTCAGTTTACTTAGCGCAAACATGGCCATCTGTAATTGTAAGTCACAGCTTACTGCCCTTAAGAGTACATTGAGAAATAGATCCTTACTAAGCCGAGTCTGCAGTGAGAGCAGGCTTCTCAGGTGACACGGTTGGCTTGGCCAGTGCTAATTTAACAATACTGGAGGCAGAAGTACGATAAGAAAACTATGACCTACACAAGAGATTCTGTTGCTCTGGATGTGAAGTCATTCTCACCAAACACCAAAGCCATATAAGGACATGGGATGGAGGAGCACTTTACTTGAGGCATGCACTAATCCAAATTTAAACTGCAAGGTAAACCTCACATACAAGTTTAAAATAGGTCTAACAAAGTGTCCAAAATCTCACTTTTCAACAAAATGGTGCAGTGATAGAAATAACCCCGCTCCATTAAATCTGTTTTGAACTCTGCCTGAGCTCCAGTAACACAGCATAAGCTGTATGCTAGTATGTGATGTGTTCTCAGTGTTCTGACAGACAGGATAAAGGGAGCCACTCGTCAGCAATATCCTGCTCACAAAAACAGAAATGCAGCTTCTTCCAGCTGCTTTTGTGATAACATACCAAGGACAAAAGCTGAACTGCACAAGTAACAAGGCAACAAACTAGGCTTTGAGGAGTGTCTAAAATATGGTGGAAAAGAATAATTAGATATAAAACCATGACCTCACAGAGACATATCAAAATCTCACATTTACAGCAGCCCAGTTGGGGAGAGATGAGAAAAAAAATATAGGGTATGTAATTCACATTGTAGACGTTGCTATAGTCAGGTGCAAGGGATTATAAATTTGTGGTGTTGCCATGCAGTGCTGCAACTATCACTAAAAACAGTGCTTAAAATTGACCATCATCATGTTTTAATCCAAAAATACTACAGAGCATGAGAACATTTCAACCAGAACCACAGCTAGATACGTTTACTTACAGATGGGGTTTCCTAGTTTGCAGCACATTTTTTCAGTTTTGTTCTTGTGGTCCATCCAAAACTAAGTGTTGCTATTCTACTTTTGTTTTTGTCTCTTTCACATTTGATTTTGTCTCTGCCGCCCTCCCCTCTTGTCATTTGCTGACTCAACTTGGGAAGCAATTAGGAGCGTTTGCTTTGCTCCATCAAATCCTCCTGCTAATGCATACTGTATATGAAGACTTTTGTGAGAATGAAATTGCAAATATGAATTGAAATGGCAATTTTAATATGATTAATATGATTAGCCCTTATTTCAGTAGCTGCTAATGCTCAGATCACATTGATCCTGTATACTGTATTTGCCATGAATTATGACAATGCAGGCCTCACAGCTATGCTGTCTGCCATCATAGACATGGTGCAAATAAGAATGTCATCCTATTATGCGAAACACCACCCAGCAGTGTAGGTCATTCCTGGAGAGATGCGTCTGAGTATTTAAACACATTAGAACAGTGGGAGTAATTGTGTATGAAAACAAAGGGGTCTGGCCGGGGCGAGTCTTCACGTTTGACTTCATTCCACAGACACTGATGTCGTCTGGCAGCTGCCCCCCACCCTCCTGCCACCAGGAGCCAGCTTGAAAAATTTACAAACTGGGATGGGGTTGAGAATGAGGATAGGGTCTGTAAACAAGAACCAGGATGTGCTACGGCACGATCAGCCAACCAGGATCATCAAAATACCACAATCAGCACAGGCAGGCCAGTGCAACAACCAGCGATGTGCCTGCAATCATGACAGGTGCTGACTCTTGCCGGCGATGTGTCTGGCTGTCTGTTGCTCAGGCTGGGAGCAGCTGTGGCACATGCAGAGGGCAGCAGGACAGGAGAGCATGTACATAAACATAGATATGCACGATCAAAGACTCAACAGGGAACCCACACTGATGAGTACACACCAGATGCACCTGATTCCCTGACAACCCCCACATCATGAGAATCCTACACTCTGTCAGCCATTGCACAAGCAAAGTAAACAACTGGATGGCATTAGCACTGTAACAGACACCATATGATCCATAGGGTGAAATTCAAATGGGGCTAATATATTCAGTTCCCAAGAGAGGAGGATAATTGTGGCTGCACCTGAGAGTTGTCTCCCTCTGGGCTGCCAAAGCTTTGGGGCAACTGTATGCTTTGTATTGTAACTGAACAGGATCTCCACCCAAGTTCATCTGTGATACATCATCTTTTGTACAGAAATGTTGTTATGCTCCATCTTTAGGCTTGCATCATTAGCCAGGGCCTATAATGACAGACATTGAAGTGAGCAGGCAAATGCCTACAAGCCTTAGTATGAACTCTGAGAAAATATGAACCTACATAATGGATCTCAGAGCAAAACGGGTTTAGAGTAAAACTGCAGGACGTCCATAACCCGGATTACCATTAAAACCATAACTTACTGTCATTTGTTTAGTATGAATGCTTCAGTGACATTAGAAAATCTGTGTAATGACCACAGATATGGGAGAAACCACAGAATACAAAGGAAAGCTTGTATGAGCCTCTGAAATACTGACAGATGATTTGACCCGAAACTACATTGATACCACAGACATGCAAAGCAGTGAATGATGGGACCTGAGCATCAGATAGCTGAGGCTAACACTGACTAAGCTTAACTGCCATGATAAGAAGACACCCCACAGCACATCAAAAAGGTAACAAGCAGCTCCACAGTGAAATAATGATGATATGCTGCGATGTTAATCCTTCAATATTTGTGAAGGCCGATGATTAAACATCTCCCAAACAGTCAGGATGTTCCTCGCTGACATGTCTGAGCTTAGAGGTTAAAAATGTATTATGCGAGTGAAGGCGATCAGAGAAAAATTCTCACATGTGGATATTTCTCCTCAAGCTGGACTACAGGCCTATGATAATTCATATTCAACTAGAAATTCAGTCAGCTAGAATTTTGGAGCTCCTAATGATGGCTGGTTACATGCAAGTAGAACAAGGAAACTTGCACGCAAGAGACAGAAAGACCATCTATAACTGACAGTTAATTGCTGTTAACTTCCAGCTGCTGATAAGAGATGTAAGGTTTTCAGCACACGCACTGGCTAGATCATAACAGCCAACCACAGCTAGTTCCAACCGCTACGAGCCCAACAAGATACAGCAAGCTGCACTAGCTGTATTTGTAAAATATTTTATTTTACACACTAATTTTCCAGTATTAGGCAACTGACTCTTATTTTCAAAAGGTGTTTTCTCAAAGGTGGTCCACCCCATTCATAACACAGAGACTACTGCATATTAGAAACACCTCTCAATTCATCGTAATACAATTCCACCAGCGCCTCACATTAAAGCTTCCAAAAATAAAATAGTGTTGAATGAATGCAAAAAAAAAACATATCGACCTTAATGAAGGTGTGATTTATTACAATGGTGCTATATTAGTCTAAAATAATAGGTTCACAATTTTTCCAAGGGAATTTTACACTAAAGCGCTATATAATGACTGCACTGACTCACTGCAGATGCCTCCAATAAGCATCAGATAAACTTCTGAATACATTTTCTCTTTGGTAAGAGATCTTTTAATTATGAACAGTAAAATACATTACAGCAAACAATACCTTCAATGTCCATATGGGCACCTGACTGACTGTTGATTTAACACACAATTGAGCTTATCCTTTAATTAGTTTTAGCTTAATGTACTTAATAAAAATAATAATAAACTGGAAAGTGAGTGGACATGCCTTCAATTATTCGCCAAACTTCACATCTACAGTAAATTAATCCACACATAATGAAAAATGTTTAGAAAAATCTGGTGGATTGCTGTCTTTGTTGTGCACTTTACAAGCTTTACCCAGTGAAAAAACTACTACATAACAGAAGGTAAGCAGTGACAGTGCTGGAGTTTTTAAGGCTGTTAGTTTTATGGCCACAACAAAACACATCCTTAAAAGGCTGTGCTGAATTTCACATATCTCATTCCTGAAACTTATGCAATTCTTGACTGTTGCAACTACAGAAAATCTGCCTCAAAGGCCCAGTTGCTAATGTTGATGCCACCTTAACAGGGAGTGTGAGTGACTGGCAGTACAGATCAGTATTTTCCATGCTCTGAGTACAGTCTAACAAATATAGCCTAATCCTCAGTGCCTGTCACTCAGCCCGATTTGGGTTCAATCTCACTGGCCACCCAACAAGAATGGAAGGATCTGGTGAGTCAGTGAGGAAGGCTTCAGTTGCCAAGTGTCAACTGGGAATTAGTGTTGGCCTGAGTGCACACATACACAAATATTTCTTTCTCTTGGGCTTTTGCTGTCAATGTTTCACCGCTGAAGCTCTACACAATCTGCTGACTGTCAGTATGTTGAGAAGAGTAAACATATTGTTCCAACAACAACATCTGAATCTTTAAAAAATAACTATGAGAATATGAGGAAAATATGCTGCAAATTTCCAGGCACTATCTTAGGATCCATGAAACTCTCTGTGTTCTGTAATAGTAGACATTTAGATATTACAGGCAAGTCATATAGATGACTGTGAATCTAAAAAAAGGAAAACCTACTTGCTATTTGTGTAGCTTGTAGTAATTGTATTTGTATTTGTATTTAATTTACATTACTTACCAATGCCGTAGGCTTTAGCAAACAGCCACCGCAGGTTGGCAGCTATTTTTGCTCTGGCAGAGTCATACATCTCCAATGGTACAACATCCATCGTGCCTTCTGCAACCCCAGTCAAATCCACCTTTCTCCTGGTACTGTCCCCACCAGCACAAAAATCAACATCCATCCTTAAAAAATAAAAATAAACATAATGTTAGAGAGTCACAATTATACTGAACATACTGCAAAGTAGAGACACAGCCAAATAACAGCACATTAGCCATCCACAATCTGCTATGATACAAAGCCCCTTGGCATTGCTTGTGAGTAGCTGGATGCTCCATTAGAGTAATTCTTCTATGAAGAAGGCATAAATAAAGGTGTTTGTTGATTATTAGGAAATTGTTGTTTTGAGTACTGCTCTTAATCTTCATTTCAATGCTCAATTAGAGCTTGCATCTAGTGGTTGAGACATAACTACAAAAGTAGCAACCTTGCAGGCATGATCACAGTCATTATGTCAAATGTTTGATGACAGAGTGGAGACTGTCTTTGCACTATCTGGTACTGAAGTGAACCTACAGTGAGGCCATGGTGACCTAAAACAGTCTTGAGAACAAGGATGAAACTTTCTGGACAGTATGTACATTATGACAAGCATAATGTATTATGTACTGTACTAGTCCACAACTGAAGAAGAAAATATATGCGAAGTTGTTCTAACTTTTGTGATTATATTAGGTCCATCAACCAAAATCACTTACAGATAGCACATTTTGGCCATAAACAATCTTACTGACTGTTGATAAAGCAAACTACTCACACTTTCACATTGATAGACAATCTCAGATTGTGCAACAAAACTCTGACAGTGGTTGCCCTGTCAAGATTCGCAACGAAAGATAACTGTATTTGGTGTCACAGTCCACAAACTCTGGGAAAGCCATGCATTGTTACATCAGTGACTGTGTTTAAATCTGTCTGTGCCCTGTCTCTTTTTATTAATTTGGGTCATCTTTTTTTTGTTTTTGGTCTGTTCTTCTTAGAAGAACTCTAATATTTCGTTTCAAAAAGTGCTAAGCAATGAAAGATTGTTATTATCATTATTATTATTATCAAAATCATTATTATCAAAGAGAGTGAGTCCGGAACACTAATGTTTCTAATCAGTGACTACATCAAAATCAGAGCATTTTCACTTTCAATCCCCCCTTCAGGATGACGTGTTGGCTAATCATTGTTTCCACCTCACTTCTACTTTGTTTTGTGAGACTTATGTTTGTCTTACTCACATTTACAATTACCCAAACAATAAGAATATAGCCAAGGTATCATTCCTTATCCCCATTATGATGGGATGAAGATAAGGAAAAACAAGCATAAACACATAGTATCACACTAAGGACCCGAATACTTTTATTTTGCCAGAAAAGTTAACCTTGGTTAAGCTATTGTTAAATTACCTGTAGCCTTAACTCAGCGTTACCTCATCGTTATGTTACCATTAACGGCCCAATGCTGGTTTGTTGGACAAGCTAGGTAATTGCTGATTATCTAGATTAGCCTTAATTCTAACGTTAGTGGGTTGGTGCTATAACATCATTAATGATGGAACTACTACTTAGGTGACAAAGTGCACATTTGCCTAACGTGAGGTTAGCTAAGCGGCCATGCATGCAAATGTAAATCAGCTAACTAACCAGCTAACCGCTAGCTTGGAGCAGCACTGCATTCATCGGCCCCATGAATGACGTTAGCTAGCTGGCAACACATTACCTTGAAAGGTGTGGTGTATATCCACGTCGCCCTTCAGTTCCGTCGGGGTAAACAATCAACCAAGGACCTGCCTCGCTGTACAGTGGCCTGCTGTGTAGAAAATACACCAGCAGCAGCGACGCATCATAGCCAGCTAATAATGCTAGCAGGGAGTCTGAATGGTCTCCTCCCAGCAACAAGACCCGATCCGCGGCCTGTGTGACAACCGCTCCACGGCGAGACTTCCACACCCGCCAGGCAGAGAAAAGGGAGGGCTTTCCTGTGAAGAAGAACGACGTACAGAGACTCTTCTGTGTAAAAAAATTATCTTTGTATTAGATGCCTCATGTTAGATACGACACACACAGGTCTTTGAGGCTCAGGCAATGCAGCAAGAACCAGCGGTGTGTTCGCGCTCTGCCCATAGACATGTAATTATCATCCCAGCCTTCGTGAGGGCTGCGACTGCGCATGCGTGATTACCTTCCAGACTGTAAACCAGCAATACTGGTAATAACTGACAACAAAATACCAGCACTTACTGACTCTCTTATTTATGCTTCATTTTCTTTTCTTTACGCTAAAAATGCTACCTCCAGGTAACTTCTATGTCCACTTCTTAAATTATTTTGGCAACAGTTTTATTTTATGGGTGTGTAATTTCCTCATAAACTCCTACAAAGTTTCCCAAAGACAGTTATGTAATTTAGTAGCCTATTAATTATAGCCAAACTGGTTTAACTGGTATAATTGAAGCTAATCAATTCCAATTAGTCAATTCTAATTCATTGTTTGGGTAACAATGCACAGCATGTCAGCTGAACCTACAAAAATGCAAAATTTCATAAGTTCAAGTTCATAACCTTACATAGAGATAATTAATGAAATGTAGGTCTTTCAAGAAAATACCTCTGCAAATCAATAACTTAACACTATCTAAAATTACTGAAATAACAGGAGTTTGTCTCTATTTTCCCAGTAATCAGTTCTTTCCAGGAAATCTCCAAGGAAATTATTAGGTTATAATGGACCTGTAAAATAAAGTCAAAGGAATACAATGATAACTAAGAGCTTCCACAATCTATAGTCAAAGACATAAAACTAAATATAAAATAATTAGATGATACTGAAAATAAATATACCTTACAAAAAATGTAAAAAACAATCCAAAGAAACACCACTAGTACCCTGTGTAAAAGAAAAAAACAATTAAGTGCAGTTTTACTGAAGATAAAGTACATTTGTGCAAGTGTCTCTGATATTGTAGAGATCTTCACAA
The DNA here is from genome assembly GCF_021018895.1 of Seriola aureovittata. Lineage (NCBI taxonomy): Eukaryota > Metazoa > Chordata > Actinopteri > Carangiformes > Carangidae > Seriola > Seriola aureovittata. The sequence goes on from NC_079368.1 coordinate 21,431,930, forward strand.
TATATGTACACGTTTTATTAGTATAGTCCTGTGTTGTCCTTGTGACTTTGACCAATGATGTCATCTAGTGGTGAAATCTGGTGCAACATTGGAGCGGTTTTGTAAAGCGATTTTTGTGCCATCACTCAATTTGTATAAAGTCAAAATAATATCTGTTGGTACTAGTAGAAAAGGAAAGAATACTTTTTCTTCTTTTGGAATTTGGGTGAACTGACTGACTGGATTGACTTACAGTGTAATGTAGAATTTGAGGATATGTTAGTTTGTTTCTAAAAAGCCAGATTGTATCCCAGTTACATTCAAGACAAATTATCAATAAGGCAAAGGTCCTTTTTTAAGATAAGAAAATGGACAGAGATAAATCAGGGGGTCTTTTCTCTCTGCAGGCCCTGGGCTCTCTGTGGCTCCCAAGGAAACCTCCCTCTGAGAACATCTCAAGATACTGTAAAAGAGATTCGAGAGTACAGCTAAACTCCTTTCTGTGAGGTAACAGATAAGACTCGCACACATCAAAACTGTAAGAAATCCAAAAGAAACAGTTGAAATTTGTTTCAAACCCACCTGAATCTTCATTGTCTTGACAAGAGCATGCTAGTGATTCTTCAGTTTGTTCAATAATGTTTTGCAAAAATTAACATTTAAGTAGAAAATATACATTCCGTATGTATACTAAAACGTTACAAAAAAAATACCTCTTACACAAAAAATGATTTGCTCTTAATGAATTAAAAACAGCTGCATTCTTTAAACCAGCTGAGAAAGAAGCAAATATATGTGCATTCATAAAATGATGACAAAAAAGAAATAATAGAGCTTGATAAGATGAATTGTGCCAAAATCAATGCATTGAAAGACCAACCCTTGAAAAAGACAATGAAATTCAATCCCTGCATTTCAATATTCAAACTCTTCAAAGTGATATTGAAACCAAGGACAACACTGTTTCCTCGCTGCAGTCGAAAGTTAACCAGTGGGACTATGAGGCTGCTGTCTCTCGGCAGCAGAAGGAAGCAGAGGAACTGGACCATCTGACTCATGAGAACCACCAACCAGCTTCCGAGAATAAAAAGCTACACGGTGAACTTGAGGATGACCTAAATGGGAGACACCTTGCTCAAAAGCAGCTCAAGGAAGACAGAGAAGTGTGCAGCAGACAGAATATGACAGAATATCACACATCTTCACACAATAAATTCCCCCATTCACCAAACAAACTGATCAATTCCATCCTAAACTCATCTGCTACACATGCGATCAGTCTACCAGTGGATTTCAGTCACTTAAAAACAACAGACTCCAAAGAATACAGCCACAAAAATAACTTTAATGCAATAGTGATTTAGATGCCAGTTGCCATGAGGCTGTTTGAATGAACAGACTGTGAGAGTATATTGCATAGGTTGTTGATCTGGGACAGTCCTGCATGAAAGCTGAGTGAAAACAATAACCTGTGACTCCAACAATTCTTCAGTGTCCCTAAGCAATACAGTTCATTTTGTTCTTTTCTGTTCCTGTTGACCATGTTGAAAAGAAATCAGCATTTTCTGACGACTGTTTTCCTCAAAACGTACAATCCCCCAATGTTTGTTTCAAGATATTATGGGAGAGAGATGGTTTGTATGCATGCCAATGCCAAGTGTGGAGTTGGTGGTGAGACAGCTGATCACTGTGGCCATAATAAAGGTCCACTGCAGTGCGAAAAGTGTGCAGAGAGGCTTCCAGATGCGTAGAAATCCTCCTCAATTCAAACAAGTTGCACTACTTCAAATTACACTGTGACCTACCGGTCCATAAGCACATTATAATGGTTTGTAAAAACAACATTTGAATCATTTAATTTTTTTTCACATTTGTAGATTAGCTTCGAGGTTTGCTAAAAATGTTATAAATAAAAAAAAGTTACTAGTTTGGCTTTGATATAAATAATGCAATATACATAGTTCAAACAAACACTTCTCTCTAAAAACATTTAAATATTTTCAAATATTGCATTTACGAAACCATGTCTTGTGGTGCTCTTATTCATAAGCAAAGTTCTAGACAGATTAGTTAAAGCCATTTTCAAATGCCAAACTAGAACGGGGTGAGCAGAGGTTTGCCATAACGACAGGTTTAGAAAAACAATCTCAGCCTCCCTGAGCAGAAAGTCACATCAATACCACATTTTAAATATTGAATAAAAACACTCAAAACCTTGGCAAAACACACCACCCTCCATATTGTTTTTAACCCTCAGTACAACTAGGGGAGGCGGAGCTCACCTTGTTGTAGCTGGAGATTTTAAGTACTCAATGCAAAGGCTAATATTGTATAACACACTACCCATTGCGGTTCACACATCTCTAACACTCAAATCAAATATATTTCTTTACAGGTCAACACAAGTCCTTGCTATTGCACAGAAATACAGGGTATTTTCAAAGGATACATCTAATGACAAGGCAGGTTATATAGTGACATTTTGGTTTAGTGTGACAGCATAAATGTTCGTTGCTCTCAAAAGAAAAAAGTAAACCAAAAGACCAACACTGGTTGCGTCTCAAATTCCATTAGTATTTCTTTGCGTGTATAAAGATGGTTGCATCTCTGTAGTGTGAAGTGAGCATGCATCTTCATCATTCAAATTAAAGGTTAAAAAGGCAAAACCCTTTTTGATTAGGCTCAGCTTCAGTTAACATCCCACTATAGCCTTTTTTAGACAAAACACGAACCCTTCTTTTAACTTCCTTGGTGCTGCAGTGAGCAATATTCATAGAAGTGAACGAGTGCTAAATGAATGCGACATGATAATATGACATTCAAGAGCACAGTAACAATAAACACACAGGCCTAATACAGTATATTGTTTTCTTGTAAAAACATGACTAAGACACGAACAGTTTAGTGTACAGCTTTCCTCTAAAAGGCAAGAAAGTCAAATAAATATTCTCAAAGAAGCTCAAGGACAAATGTATTCCTCTTTAAACTGAGAGGTGGTTGACTTACAGTGACCTCACAGCCATGAATGGAGAGAGAGGTAATGTGTCTGAAAGCCCATTTTCAATGAGCCTCACAAACACCGAACTTTGACCACCAGCCTCTCAAGTGTAAGCAGTTACTGTGATGAAAACAAGACAAATGGGGAGAAGGAAAAACACGATACTGACAGAAGTCTTCCACACATTCACCACAAATGAAATGTAACAATTTAAAGAGACAGACAAAACTGTATTTGATATTTAAATATTGCAAAACATACAAAAACTGTTGTCTTTGAGCTGTAAACATTAAATTGATGTTTGATGTCATTTTTGCACATGGAGAAATTATATAAAATAAATCATGTCTGTCATAACTATAAATTGTTCTCATTAGAATGTAAAAACAACATACTAAATTTCATTTTTTTAATAATTACTGTAATAATAATGTTTATGTTAAGATTTGTTTTGTATAAGTGTTTTTACTGTACTGTTATAAATAGTTATATGTATAACATCTTAATTCATACTTTGACTCCTCGAGCTTTGTCTTTACAAGGCAAAAAGAATACTTGTGTCTCTGCCATACTCTGATACCCACACATTCTCATACACATACACACCCCAATATGGTCAAACACACACACACACACACACACACAACCACACACACACACACACACACACAAGCTGCCACAGTCACACGGGGGGGGTCACCAGGAGGCTCTATGTGCGATTGAGGGTCTGGAAGATTCTGGATATTTGGAGCATGACAGGGCCAGTCTCGGGGTCGTTCATCCACTGGGTGCTGTTCAGAGGATTCTCCAGCATGTCTTCAAATGCTGCACACAAACACAAAATACACTGGTAAGAAATATATTTAACAAAACCAGCAGCCTGTTTATGTATATTTAAGAACCTAGTCTAATAAAAAATAAATAAATAAATTAAAACTCTCCGGGTGTTTCACACCTAACCGGTTCAAACAAACTCTGGTCCAGGTTTCTTGGGTCTGTGTAAAAGCTTTCAATCAGACTCTGGTGTGATTCTTTTGTTGTATGACAGCAAAACAGACCAACAAGATTTTGTGACGACAAACTGAGTTTAGCCTCCATTCAAAAGCTAAACTACTATTGAATCCATCCACTGATTATGAACCATTAAGAGGGCTTGGTAACTTGGTAACCATGGTAATACACATGCACATTTGATAATGGTTTGGTAATGAGGACTTCAAAAAAGATCAGCTCCCCAATAAAAAAAGTGAGGGAAATATTTTTCTTGTCTAGTTTCTATGCAGTTCTAGTCTCCACCAATAATGGTCACAATGAGCTATTTCTTTAAGAGCTTCTTTGTGAGACCAGAGAACATAAATCAAAGCAGACAGAGTTAAGTGCTGCATATATAACCTGACAGCAGTCTGCGAAATCTGACTCCCCCATGTGGGTCCATTCGGCCGTGCTGGATGACAGTCGCTAAAATTGACTCGTCAGTCTACATGACTTCATGTTTACAGGTCCTGGTTCATATGTAATTAGATAGTGTGAACAAAAACCAGACTAGAGCTAAGATGCAACAATATTTTTTTCCTTGGTCCAGACCAAATGAACTGTACTACAGTTATGAAAAGGACTTGAGACATCACACTGTTTGTAAGATTTGTAAAGTTCACAGCATTTACTAATTTAGTTGCCTCGGCTCGGTCTGCTCTAGCTGGTGATTTCTAAAAAAGTTTCCTTTAGGACATGATTTCTCTGATTTTCTCTATTTACAAAATTTGGCTAGACTGTACCTAGCAGAGTCTTGGGATTGGTTAGACCAAGCTGGACCACTGGATTCTCCAGGATGGCTTGGAACAGCGGGCTGTTGGTGTCGATGCCTTTATCCAGATCCTCTGGAGAAGGTTTCCTATCTCCCAACAGCCACTCACACTGCAGGAAGGGAAAAACAAAGTGAAGAGACCAAGTTCCCTTTCAGATTTTGAAAGTACATTGATGTCTTCATGGAGGTCCGAGTGCAGAATCAGCCACAAAACAGTGTCCAAATTTGATTTTCATACAATGACACTGCAGATTATTTGGATTATTACTCTTCAACTAATGCATACTCCTTAAAAATTGATACAGAAATTACAGCATTGCCGAGTTTTTAATAAAGACAATGGGTCATGTAGGAGCCAATTAAGACATCTACTATAAGTAGGAACTAACCTGTGTAGGTTCAGGTGCCACCCGGAAAGGGAAACAGATTTTTGACCACACCCGCATTCACACACACACACACTCACCGAACCTACTCTGTATTCACCTGGTGACATGAAACTCAAGGCAGAGGAGCTGCAGTTGAGTTGTGAATTTGTGAACTGTTGTTGGACTATTAATGTTTGAATGGAAAAGAAATACTACATGGAATAAATGGACAATTTAAAACCGGCAAGTACTGAATGGACAATATTTCATTTAATCGGAAGGTGAAAATGTGCGTCAATTAACTAATCCGTGGTGGAGCACCTCAGTGGCCTAAAGCGTGGGCTTGGCCACTATAGGTCAAATGTGGCCTGAATAAAATCTGTAGCTTGCCATCTAATCAAAAAAAGAAAAGAAAGTGAAATCCTTAAATCAGTCAATCTGATTTACATAGCTCAAAATCACAAATGTGATTTTACACTGTATTTTTACACACATATTTTAAGCCTCATCCATCTGCTTGCAAGTCGGATAAGCTGGGAGTTGCATCACAAACAGCACACAGAGGTATTTCTCAAGTCTCAACCATCATGTATGGGTACACATACCGCAGCGTCCTGCTGGTTGTTATTGACTCTCAGAGCATCAATCACCTCCTTTTCATCAAAGCCCATCTCCATCAATGCGATGACAGCCTGCAGAAAAAAAGAAAAGATTGGGTGGTCAGTCTAATTACAACAAAATACGCAGTCGCAGTTCTATGGAGTCCAGCAAGCGTCTTGGGGACAAAAAAATAATTTGTGCACAGCAGCAAAAGCACTGAAATAGTGTTACAACCACTCATGTGGCAGCTATGTTAAATACGTAACGTATATGGTTGGAGATGGGGCTTTAATCACTTTTCTATTTTTGGAGATACTCTTGAGCTCCACAATTACTGAAGTGAGAGGACTGTGAACACAACATTTTATATAAAAACGTTATAACCACCAAGTAGCCATGAGGTTACCAGTGCTTTATATTGATGAATACATGTTTCAATAATCTGTACTACTTTCTATTGTATATTAGCTGATGCAATCGCAGGCTGCAAGCAACTTTAGTTATCAGACTTGTATACAGGGGTAAAAAACCTTTTCTGTCTTGCATCTGCCCTGTTTGTAGGATTTGTGGAAATACTACATAAGAGTAATGGAAAGCACACCGGTTTATCTTACACACGTCAATGTTGGGAATTGGCAAAACAGTCCAAATCGTCAGAGACCAGTTACGGTTAATGTTAGTAAAAACAGCTGTCTTCAGCTTCCCAGGTGTGAGCTCTGAGATCGAATTTTAGAAAAGTAAGTCATAGTCAAAGCACTGTATGAAATCTCCAACCTGATAATGCCACCCACCCTTGAGTCCGGTCTGAACTCCCGTTTCCTGCGGATCCTCTTGAAGATCTCTGTGAGCTCGTCCTGCCTGCTGCTCTCGTCTGTGCTCGACTGGCTGGAGAGACTACGGAGAAGGTTAGGACCGGAAGCTGAGGCTGAGGCTGACGCCGAGGCAGACGCTGAGGCAGAGGGGCCTGGTGTGGCAGCTGCCGTGGCTCCTGCTGCCCCAGAAGAGTCCTGGCCTGGTAGTGGCGTGTCTACAGAGGGGTCGTCTACATGTTCAATCAGCCACTCCATGGCCTGAGTCACTGACATGCTGCAGAGAGAAAGGAGTAGGTGAGAAAAGTCTGGTGTACGCAAGCTATCCAGAACCAAAACCTATTCCACTATTTAGTGGAAGCCTGGTATGAATGTACATCAAAGTCAATCATTTGGGTTTTTATTCTGAGATGTGAATGTTTAGCTAACAAGTACAGACTTACTGATTCAATCGGAGAGCTTTGATAGCCCTGCTCTCGGGGAAACCCATCTCAGTGAGCTGTTGAAGGGCTGTTTCATCCACCCGATCCTCTTCATCTTCATCTAACATCGCTGCAAGACACAGAAACACCAACAGGTTAGAGGACTGAAACTAAGGCTAGGCAATGTGTGTGAACTGTCAGGATCTGTTTTTACAGCAACAATACATCAACATTTTACATATCAGAACTAATCAAAACATGTCTCTCATATGTAAAACAGATACTCTAAATGTGGTTCACTGCACTGGGCTTGATAGTGGAGTGGAACGTGCCAAGTTTTCATGTTATATCCATATCTGTGTTGGTAAACTCTGGGTGCTCAGGTTGCTGCTCAAATATCAATTGGAAACCTTATGCTGTCCTCAGATGTGAATGTGAATGTGTTTGTAAGTGCTGGCCCCGTAATACACTGGTGACTTGTGCTGGGTGTACCTCGCCTCTTGCCCAATGTGCACTGAGACTGGCAACAGCCCTGCACAATATTTCATTGCATATGAGGTCTGGCGCATTCATAGATGGATGTATTATTGAATTTCTGCTGTATGTCTGGTACATATCAAGCTAAATAGTCTATCATCTTAGTTTTCCTGATGTTGGGATTATTGATATTGACTTGGAAATTGTTTTTTTTAGTGATTGTATGATTCACCATTGGCCTTTTTGAAGAGTTCAACAGCATCAGGGTTCAAGGCAAGAAGCTTCTGAGCAACTTCAATGAGAGAAACCAGGATTTTTCTGAGCTCCGTCTGAAACTGGAACAACACGAACACAACAAAAACAACAAATCAAAAATCAATACCATCTTTAACACTATAATGTTAACTTCTTATGAACAGAATCTACATTTTTTGTTATATATCTGTGTGTTAATGTACACATTGTCAGCTAAAGCCATGATTCTGAGATCCTCACATCTCTGATATTGTGCTGGGTAACAGTGCGGTCAGTGTGGCGTGTGGACAGGTTGGCGGTGGCTTTCAGGATAGCATCTTTGTCTGGAGCTTTGTTATCTTGTTTCTTCTGTGAAAACCATAAACAACAAAGAGTTAATAAGAAGCTGGCAACAGGTAAGTTGTGCAGACTTTGAAAACATGACAAAGGAAATTTCATTTCTTTACAAAAAGTTTAATAAACTTACCTTTTCATCTGAAGTAACATCTGCCATCTTTGGAGGGGTCGGTGGCGGTCTTTTCTTTATGAGCAGCAAAACGTCTACAGCACATATGAAACATGCTCAGTTCATGAAAAACAGTGTCAATTCTTTCTCATAATCCCAAAAATGTATTAATTAAAGGGTTACGTACCTTTATCTTTAAGATTTTCATCAGCGACTGTTTTAGTGTCAGTGAGGACTCTTTCTGTAGCAGCGTGTATAAGTTTATGGTGGGTAAGTGTTTTGGGGTCTTCTAGACTTCCATGTACATACTACAAAACAAGCACAATATAAACCAGCTCAGAAAACAATAAGCGAACAGACCTGCACGTTTTAATTATTTTCATTATCATATAATTGGCCAAATATTTTCTGGGGTAATCATTTAGTATAAAAAAATGTCACAATTTCTGAGGCCAACTGACATCCTGTCTGCAACCTGACAGTATTCAATTTACGATAATATAAAAGTGACAAGCAGCAAATTCTCAAATTAAATAAACAACACAATATATCTGGCACTTTTGCTTAATAATTCATTCTTATCATCGATCAAACAAGAAATGCATATTCAAAGTGAAAATGGTGTGTTTTTAAATTACATAGGGCTGCATCTAACAATTATTTCTTATCATGGATTCATCTGATGCTTATTTTGTCAATCTCCCATGAAATTTTTGTTCTGTAAAATGTCAAAGAATTGTGAAATATATCCATCCCAGTTTCTGTAAATCCAAGGTGAAGGCTTCAAAGGTTTTGTCCAACCAGCAGGCAAAGATAAAAGTATTCAATAACAGTAATACATAACAAACACAAGCAGAGATTCTTCATATTTGAGAGGATGAAAACAGCCATGTTTTGACAATTTTGCTTGAATAACTTTCATGATTAATCCATCATCAAAATAGTTATTCTCCTCACGTTTGACTCCTCAGTTAATTGACAAGTCATTGCATCTCTGGAATAATGAAATAGGTTATTCAGTCTGTGCATTTTCCCATGTTTTCATGAGAAGCAAACATTAAACCAAGACTTGGAGTTTATACTATAGACCTTAGAAGGAGAGGAGAAATGAGCTGTGTAATAATAGACAAGCTGAAAATCAGCATGCCTCTGTGGGAGCAGAAAAGGGGCAGAGTCGGGCTGTTAGCTCTAGCTAGCCTGAGAGGGGCAGCCAACCTGCTAAATTATAAATAGCAAAGTCTACCCAGTTACTATAAATACAAAGCTAGTGACACCGACACTGACAGTTTACACAGAGGGCATGGTAGACGGCAAACACCCCAGGCAGAGGAATGACAGGACAAAAAAAGCAACAGGGGAGACACAAACAACCCCAAAACCTACATGTTTCAAGCACTTCTCCTTCAGTTTCTCCACAGTGGTGTCTTCCGTGACCTCCTCCAACCACTCCGTGCCGTCCATGGTGCAGATGTGTATTTTCAACACTTTCCCGGCGAATATCTTCTCCTCCTGGACGAACATAGCTACAGTCTTGAGAGTAAAGAGTACCAGTCCAGTGACGTTAGCTAGCAGCAGTTGCTATGTGCTCCTGGCAAGCTAGCGTGCTAACGTTAGCACCCAGCTAGCCGTCGTTCTGTAAATCCGCCGACAACAGAGCAAGAACGGGCGCTGATTAGCTGAGGACCATTTTCGGTTTCCTCTGCCGGTTTTCGGTGCTGTGGCAACCGATTCGTGTGTTCAGCGCTCGCCAAGTTGTTTATTTCCCCCTGTTAACACACAAGCAGCCAGCCAGCGAGAGCCCTATTTTCACTGTAATGTTTGAACTTTGAACTTCAACTGTGCTGCTACCGCGGCATCATGGGAATCGTAGTTATTTTATCAACTCAAACTACAAGAAAAAATCAGCCTGGAAACCAAACCAGATCAGCAAGCTCACGGTTACTCGCTCTCACAGATTCCTAAATGCGAATAGGTCCAACAATGCCAGGCTACACTGTAAATCACTAAAAATATAACTGATCCATAGTTTTTCTAAAAAAATTTCAAATGTCAATGAATAAGATAATGTGTCAGTGTGGTTTCTGAGCTTGTCTCTACATGATGTAGCTTAGCCTATAAATAAAGTTATCTAGAGCTGCAATGATTAATCGGTTGAAATAAAATTAATTGGCAACTATTTTGGTAATGGATTCATGTTGGAGTCATTTCTAAAAATTAAAATGCAAAATAAGGGCTTAAAGTTGGATTCTGCTTTATTTTCTGACTTTAGAATCTATCTTTAAGAGTGTGTGTGTCAAAACATCATTCACAGACCTTGATTATTTCAGTTTTATGCTGACATATTGCATATCTTTCATTATTAAATTACCATGCAGCAAACTAGCATTAAGTCATGCAACAATCTGTTTTTATTTCTATCAACAACATGCACTAGTTGCATTGATGTTGCAGCTGGACCATGAGCTGGACCTTACTTTTAAGTAAATGAAATGTGATATTTAGACATAATAATTTGCACCACTAGATGGAGACATACCAATTAAAATGATGCTTCAGCATGTAAAGACTGAATGAAGTGCTGTATTGTATGAAGAGAAAGGTCACATGGAATCTAATGACACATTCAGTTTTGCCTCGTCAGAGGCAGATGCTTATACTGTGACTATTGTACCAGATCTTTAATTGTTCAGCTAATCCTTAGTTTTCTTCAAAGTTAACAGAATCTATCCAGAAGATTAGAAATATTATCTTAAAGAAAAAAGAAGACAGTTCTCTTAAGTTTAAGACACACAAGTGCCCTTTATTATAACAAGAAACATTTTTTACAGGTTGAATTTGAAAAGGGAAAATACATTTCTTGCAAATTATAACTTTATAAGAGGAAGAAAACATTTTACAGATATTACAATTTTGCTACAACCTAATTTTTTAAAAATTATAACAATTTGCAAACTATACCAGGGAGCTTCTCACAAAACACTGAGGTGGACACAACTGAGAACTTAGCCAAGTTTTTTTTTTTTATTATTTTACTGAAGTGTAGCAAAAACATTTCATAACACACACACGGTTGCCTCAGTGGATTTTTATGTTACAGAACAGTAAATAAATATCAATTTATAAAACCTCAATATTTATGTTTTTTCTTTTTTGTGAGAAAAATGTTGCCTAACAATATATTGTATCTATTTGTATATAGTTCAAATTTATTTATGCATAAGGGACAGTAACATACAAAATATATATATTCTGTTCTGTTTGATATTTTAGAGGCGGTTGACTGGTGCGAGACCCATCAAAATTGCATGCTTAAGACATCAGATTTCTTAAACAAAATCTTGCTTACAAGGGAAATGCATAACATATTTACAAAAGGATGTACACAGCCATAGGCTCAAACTAATAGGAGGGACAGGGGAAATGAAGTTTCCTTTTCCCTCTGGACAACATATACTGTGGCCGACGGGCCAGTTCTCCAACACCACAGGACTAACAGATACTCAAGCCTGTCTTAACCGCCAATCTCCAAGATGGCTGTATACTGTACACCATAATCACATCTCCACCACATCTCAAATCTAGAGGTACAAAACAATGCTGTTCCATTGATTCAAGAAATGTACACAACTCTAGGGGGTGTAACTAAGAATCACGTGATATTTAAAAAGGGAAAATGACCTGTGCATGAAAAACAAGACATGTTCTGCAACTTGCTTATAGACCGACTGGAATATTTTCCACACTTACAACAAAATGAAATAACACTGAAACTTAAAATGTGTTCTATAAAATGCCCCTTAATCACGATTTTCTTTATAAACAAGATTATACAAAAAATAACATAATATAAACAAAGACTGAGAAATCATATGAAAAAAGGCAAAGACTAAAAGTCCTCAAAGAAATAAATACCCAGTGTGTATGCTGCGACTTCACTGCAGAAAAAAGTACTAAAAGAAGTGACTCGCTAAAAGACTCTGTCTCTGTCCTGCGTACAACCCAACACCATGGATCCCCGAAATTTCTGTAAGCAGGCAATGCGCATAAATAAGACATTAATAAATAAAAAGAATGGATGAAAAACAGGTGTTGCTGTTAGTATAAAAGCATATAAAAAGTCCTATTAAATCTTGTTTACAGCTTTGCCCTTTTTCTCTTTTTTTTTTCACAGAGTGCCTTTTTTTTTTTTTATAAAAAACATATATATCTATATAGATATATATAGATATATATGTAAAGCAGCTCATCTGGGCATAAAGATACACGTTTTATTTGAACTGTTCAGGTATATGTCCAATCTGAGACTGCATGCTTGTCGGTGGACTTGAAATGCCCTCTGACCAGTCGGACATGTTGGAATGAGGAGATGAACTGGACCACTGATCAGGGGAGCCAGGGGAGGGGGTCAGAAAGGGGTGGTCAGGCACCTGGACCTGATGGTTTGGGGTGTTGTCCATGGGGCCTGAATAACTGTGCTGGGAGGGTGGGGTGAGGAACTGGGTGCTGGGCATTGACTGGTTGATGGAGGAGGGCATGATCTGGGTCTCCTGTGGCAGGATGGTGTGGATGGGAATGCTGGAGTTGCCTGTGCCCTGCTGGAGCTCCGGGGAACTGAGCTCACCGCTGATGAAGTTCTGACTGTTGGTGTTGTTTGAGTTTTGGTGCTGCAGCTGGATGCTCTGCTGCTGCTGCTGCTGCTGTTGGAGCTGCTGGAGGTTCTGCATCTGCTGCATCTGTTGAGCCTGCTGCTGCATGATGTGGGGCTGTGGACCCAGTCTGGTGCTCTGGATCCCCTGGTAGGTCATCATCTGAGACAGACTGGTGGTGGGGTGGCTGTTGTGGAGGGAGGCCATCATCCCGTGCTGGCCTCCCTGGTGCAGACCTCCCTGACCACCAGGGCCTCCTCTCATTGGATTGAACTGGCCTGGCTGGCTCATGTTGCCGTGCATCCTGGACAGCCAATCACACTGGCCATTCATGGCGCCCTGGCCACCGGAGCCAGACACGGGCAGATGGGTAAGACGGGGAGGCAGCGGGTCAAACTGCATGCGGGCCAGCTCCTGCTTGTTTGGCATCACCATGTGGTTCACAGCCAGGTGTGGGTCAGACATACCCTGCAGATGGTTCAGGGATACAGATGGCGACTGCTGGAAAGGTGAGGTCATCATGGGCGGCGAGGCCACATCAGAGACATAGCCATGTGGGGACTCCAACGAGTCGACTGGTGACAGAACAGCTGAGCTGTCCAGGAGGTTCCCAGACTTCCCATCTTGGGAATTCTTCTTCTTCAACTTCATGTCTTTGCCGTCCTTGCAGCCGATGCCCTTTGTGCTGGGCTTGCGTGCCTTTTTGCCCTGGCCTTGGCCTTGAGGCTGGGGCTGCTTCATGCTGCCCAGGTAGCCATTGGGCGAGCAAAGAGGGGGCGATAACGTGGTGCTGAGTGACCCTCCATGCATGGGAGGACTTCGTACCAGGTTGTACTCGTCCATCAGCCGCACAATGTCGTGATGCATTCTCTCCTGTGCAATGTCTCTGGGCAGCCGGTCCATGTGGTCGGTTATTTCTCTGTTGGCGAAGTGATCCAGTAAGACCTTGGCAGTCTCGTAGCTTCCTTCCCTGGCAGCCAAGAAAAGAGGTGTTTCCTCCTGAGGCAGAGAGAAAGGAGACATCATGTTAAGAGATGCACAGATGCTCAAGGAATGCTGTTTAAGAAATATGTTTCCCTATTGTTTTACAGTACAGTGTGGAAGAAGAGGCAGATTATTTTTATACCTTGTTGTTTTGCATATCCTTGTTGGCACCGTTCTTGAGGAGCACAATAGCAGCTTCCACATTATTTACTGCTGCAGCCCAGTGTAGGGCTGATTTACCTGAACAAGGAAAAACAGAGTTGTTAGTGATGCTCACCAACATTTGACTGCATTCAGTATAAATATAAAAATGAAATATAAAGATGATTTTTAGGCATAAAACAGAGACACTTTACCAAAGTCATCGATTGCATTGACGTCAGCATGACAGTTAATGAGCTCCTCCACCATGCCCTCTACCGCCAGCCTGGCAGCCAAGATCAGGGGTGTAGTGCCATCGTGCATACGGGCATCCAAGTCTGTGGCGCGGTTCCTTATCAGAATCTATAGAGACGTACAATAAGTCATTCCTTTTGAGCTAAACATGAGTCACTTTAATAAATGTACAATTTACCCTGTGAGTAATTTGAAGTGCTTCTAACTTTTGGTAATTCTGGTCTGTGGTAATTTACAGATTATTTGACGACTATACTTTTTAGGGCTGTAACTAATGATTGATTGTGAAATGACAAATTTATTGTTTAGCCCATAAAATGCCAGAAAATACTAAGAAATGACCATCACCGCTTCCCCGAACCCTTACTTGTTTTGTCTAAAACAAAGAAAAGCAGCAAATCCAAAGACAATCAAACGACTTGACAGACACTTGTGACTGACTGATAAATTGACTTTTTAGATTTCAGTACAAGTACTACTAACTTTATCACCTAGGAATTAATTTGTAAATCAATTTGGCCCATGAGAACCCACCTGGAACACCCCCTGGGCATCAGCTGCCACAGCAGCATGCAGAGGCGTCCTGCCCATATTGTCCTGGATGTTGGCGTCAGCGCTGGCCTCCAGCAGGCGCTTGGCGGCGTCAGAACGAGCGTAGCGGGCAGCCAGGTGAAGAGCGGTTTCGCCCGTGCGGTCAGTCTGGTTGTGAAGGTTGGCACCCTGGTAGATGAAGTCGTTGATCACATTGGCAGAGGCATCCTCCTCTTCCTCGCTGTTGCCCGTTTCTAAACCTCCCCCACTGCACGACGCGATCATCAGGGGAGTGAATCCATCTGGACAGAGAGGGGAGAAAGAGGGGAGGGGTATGTATGAAGGGAAGGCGCTTGTAGGTAACGGACTGCATGGTCAGCACAGGCCCAGTAAACTGCCACAGAAAGACAAGAGCCTGCACTTCAAAGAGTCGGGCAGATCAAAACAAAGCAACAAACAAATCGAATGTGGATTTGACACTTTTGCCTGGGTTGAATCATCACAGCTCTCGCTTTCCAATAATGGATTCTGATCAAGGCCTCGGCGCAGGAGAAGCTTCAGAAGGAAAGTGAAGCTAGGGGGATAGAGGCCAGGGCTTGCTAAAGCTAGGCTGCTGCAAAAACGAAGCATTAATATCTAACTGTGAGAGGCAGCGCAGTCAGTCGACTTGGATAGGTTTTCTCCTCTTCAAAAGGATAGCAAGCCCCAGATCTCGCAGATTTGGTCGATTCAAGTGCATCGATCCGCGACGGGGAAAAAAGTGTGCTCTCAAGTTGTTAACCCTGGTACTTTGATTTTTCATAGCTTTTCTTCAGGGAATTTGCCACTTATTACAAAACTGTGTTTTTACATTTGATTCCTTCATTGGTTTTTGTAATGTGGAATAGAAAAAAAAAAAAAACAGAGGCCCATTACTGGTCAAATGATTAATCTGATCAGGAATCAGTGTTTTCCCCCAGGCGCCTGGCTTCCAGCCGGCTGCTTTGAAGAAGATCCTTTACCCTGAGGACATGGGGCTTTAGCAACTCCTACATGCGCGATTACACACACACACACCCACACACACACACACACACACACACACACACACCCACACACACAGACACGCACAAGAAATGTGAAATGTTCCCTCAGAAAAGGCATGAATCAATCCAAGCACACACACACACACACACACACACACACATTTATGCACACACGCATATGCACACTAGAAAGGTGATATGTTTGCTCAGAAAATGTGTGAATCAACCCAAATACACACACACGCACAAAATGTTCACTCAAAACTTCATTTTTTGCTTGTGACCCTATAAAATATATATAAATAAATATAATTTTTCTTTTTCACATCATTTCACTACAATTCAATGAATTCACTTGATTGTTTCAGTTGAATTTTTAGAGGTATGAAGAGAGGACACTATTAAGTGATTCACAAACCAAGCAAGAATTAAAAGGAAAGAGAAAAATAAAAAAATAAAGCTAATTTTATGTAACAGAAATGTGTTTTTCTTTCTTATACCTATATATTTTATACCTATACTATCA
Organism: Seriola aureovittata; assembly: GCF_021018895.1. Classification (NCBI taxonomy): domain Eukaryota; kingdom Metazoa; phylum Chordata; class Actinopteri; order Carangiformes; family Carangidae; genus Seriola; species Seriola aureovittata. The sequence goes on from NC_079368.1 coordinate 21,448,195, forward strand.
TTTTGAATATGTATGATTCCATATATTCAGCATCTTCACATAAAGTTAGAGCTTTGCTGACAGATTAAAATTATATTTGATTATTCTTTGTAAACTCTTGCAATATCTGCTGTTGTTTATGAGGATGACCAAAAGCATCCAGAGTATAACATGAACCAACATTAGGTGCACATCCACCAGCAGAGAAGTCCCTTTAATGTCCCAGACATGTATGTGATATGTTAGTGATCAGTAACCCACCTGGTCCCCGGACGTTGACATCCATGCAGTCATTCTCAATCTCTCCCTGAGGGGGTGTGGGAGCGATGGAGGGGATGCGCAGGTCAGCGGCATCCAGGTGCTGCTGCGTCCACTGGCGGTGGTCCGTCTGGTCGTCCGCCTCCAGTATAGCCTGCTCGTCAAACTGCTGGGACAGGGACAGCGAGAGGTCAGACAGCTGAATCTGAGCACGAGAGGCTGAGGTTAAATCGAATCAAATCAAAAGATCATTAAACTTCATTATAAATGGATGATTAAATTATTTTTCAGCAGTATTCAGAAAAAATTAAAATGCAAATTAGAGTAATTATAGACAATTTTAAAATTCCAGAGTAGTTTTTTTTTTTTTTTTTTTTTTTTTTTTAGGAAAATGCTCCTAAAGTTGTAAAAAAAAAAAAAAAAATCCTAAATCCTTAGAAGCTAAGTTGTGTCCGTTTCCTTACCCTGAAGCGCTTTGCATCCGAAGGCTCGTCGTCTCCCCACTCATTCTGGGTGTCATCCATGAGTGAAATGTCTGAGGTGTTTTTCAATGGCCTGCGATGAAGCAGAAAACCCAGTAAAAATCCTTGTACTCTACTGCCTCCATCTCATCTGAGCCACTCACCATTAATGGTGCAGCAATGCCGAAAAACAAAAGCATTGATTAAATCCATACCCCACCCCTCTGCCCCAACAAGTCAATTAATGCGGACCTAAACCTGCTATATCATTATCATTAATGATCCAGGCAAAACCCTCCTTTCCCAAATTTGACTGATCACCAGTTACACCCATTTTGTCCTTCAGAACTAGCCCTTCACCTGACCCGTGAGGAAACAGGTACCCGATGACACTGAGCGCCACTGGTGAATAAACGGAAACTTACTTTAATCCCACTGAATCCTCTCCGACAGGCTCACGTCTCTTCTTCTTGCTGGTCTCTGTGGTCTTGAAGCCCTCGGGGAGCCAGAGGCGCCCGTGCTCATGGCGGCGCTTTCGGGCAGCCACCATCCCCACTCCGAGGAAGGCCAGTATCGCCACGCCGCCCAGTACCAAGTAGATTGGGTAGAGGGTCGGTGAAATATTTTTGTTCACATCGCCTGGTAGGAAAAGGGACAACATGGTCACGACGGGGGCGAGGGAACAGACGTGGACAGGCGGGATGATAGACCAGGACACCCAGGATAGACCCTGAGTGTCGGAGCAGAGCTAGTCCGGCTCTTCTTCGCCCCGCGGTTCCCGCTCCAAAACACACCGCAACCAGCAGCAAGCCCAAGGAACTGACTGCCGATCCTCACCGTTTGTAAAGCTAGCTTCTACTACCTATTCAGTAATAATCAGAATTGCTAACCACTTTTCATCAAAAAAGAAAAAAAAAAAAGGGGATGGGGCGTGATAAAAAAAAAAAGAAAAAGAAAAAGGGGAAAAAAAAAGAACATCACCACCTCCTCTCTCCCTTTTTCAACCTAGGGTACCAGGAGACAACTTTACCATTTCTTCTTTAAGAGAAAAAAAGGAGGGGGATTAATGAACTTCAAATTACTGCACGCGCTTTAAGCTGTAAAGACGAAGGATTTATTAGGATTTTCGAGATAACAAAGACTCCCAACTTCTAGCACACTCCCGATCAATTTTTCTCCTTCTCTTTTTTTTTTTTCCACTAACGATTTTGAAATGATAAACTCCCCCAACCTAAACCCTTAGAGATGCATTAAGTCCTGGTATTACATTCAGCGAGGTGAAGGTTGCAGCAGCCCCTCACACTGTGGGATGAAGTGTGTGTACGTGCATGTGTGTGCGTGCATGTGTGAGTGTCTTATCTGTGGACGTATATGTGTACATGTCTGAGAAAGAGAGAGAGAGAGAGAGAGAGAGAGAGAGAGACAGAGATAGAGTGTTATAGTGTGTGAGTAGGGGATTGGATGAGTTGATTTGCAGCAATTAACCATTTTGGAGCCTGAAGCCAGTGGATTTACACAACCAGGGAAGGATTGATTGTTTAGGCCATGAGATTCACAATTGCATTTGTTCACGGCTGCATAACAAATACACAATCAAAGAGCAGCAGGGTTAGGACCCGACCAGAGGGCGCTGCAGCTACTTTCGGTTTGAGTGCGAGCGTGAAAAGAGCACGTGTCTTATCCGCTTGTGTACGAGTATGTATGTGTAGCCACTAAAAACGAGGCCTTAAAGAACCATGAGAGCGGTTTTTGCATGTTCACAGCAAATCACATCTATTTTACATCAAAACGAATCACAAAGCAATTGTTTTAGATTTTTTTCCACAATTACAGGCAGCCTTTGGTTTGCACTCAAATGAAAATCAATCACCAGACTTTTTGAACTTATTTGAGCTGCATGACCCAGAGAACATCACATCTGCATCAAAGTTAAATTATTGGTTTGTGGTAATACTGAGTGAGCCTATGATATTCTAACCTTTTGTTATTTAAAAAGAACAAAACCAACAATATGTTAGTCCTTCTCGCAGCAGCCACAGACAAGGAAGTGAAGTCACACACAGCCCCAAGTCCATTTGTTCCTTGAACAGTTGGGCACTGTAGTTCGTTTGCTTGGGACTTTTTTCTGTAGCACATTGATACACATTTTGTGCTCTAGGCAGCAACACTGAGTCAAAATAAAATATGCTGCGGGCTCATCGTGATGAAGGAACATGGCACCAAGTGCAACACCTTGATTGCACAGAAGAATAAGCTTCATCAGGCTGTGGCAATGCAGACAATAATTGTTGATCAATTCATTGTTGGTTTTCATCTTTTAGGAATGATTAACAAGTGAAAAAAAAAAAGGATATCACTTAACTTATCCTTTAAGTGCAGGATAATTTGAAAGTCTGCACTGGATTACCACATCCAGACTTGACGTTCACTTTGATGAATTACACAACTAAAGCAATTTTAAGGAGTCTGCGAATTGATTTTCAGAGATGAGTAGAAAACAACGGGTGACTCTGAAAGTAGGGAAGATATATCCAAAAATCAGTTCAGCAATACTGTAATCTATACTCACTATAAACAGCTTTGATTTCGTAAGGAACGTCCAGTTTTCCGCTGGAGGCCAAAGCCCCGAGGAAGGCTGCAGCATCGTTGGTGCTCTGGAAACACTCAGTGGACTGCTGGAAGCACTGACGGTTGTCCACCTCCAAGTGGACGATTGAACTAAAGCGGGGCAAAGACAGAGCACATCCAGGGGTCATCGTAAGTCAAAGAGTAAGGAAAAGAAGAAGTCGATGCAGGAAACATTTTGAAAATTATTCCTCACCCTTTGATCTGCAGGTGGTCCAGCTCCCTCCTCACCCTCCTGCTCCCTCCTGTCACATCGTAGAGGCTCCTCTTCACCACGTTCAGCACCTTGCCAGGAACCTCAGACCACATGTCCACTGAGCGCTTGACGTTGTACTTCTTCAGCTCGTGTTCGCTCCCGTAGTATGGATATACCATCATCTCACCCTTGCCGTTCTTCCTGAATATCACATTGGTTCGAAGGACGCGGCTCAGCTCGCGCAGGAAGGTGGAGGAGTTGCTGAGGAGCTGCTTGGGCATGATGAAGACCACCACGACCAACTGGCCCACCGCGAGCTTCTCCGGCATGTTATTGGCGCAGTCCAAACCGTCCCACTCACACTCAGCGTTGTTGCAGCCCTGGTCACAGTGGCCATCGGCGTAGTGGTCCTTGCAGTACTGGTCATACAGAGGGCTGAAGAAAAAAAAGAAAAAGTATTGTAATTTGGACGTGAAGTTCATTATGTGAAGTGTTTCCTTGTTGCATGAAGCACTTTTATTTGGCCTGAAATCTAATAAAGATAAAAACTGTTTAGGTGTCCAAGAAATAAACACCAAAATTCAAATATAAGCTTAACAACAGTCACAAATAAACAAAATTTCAATGGTGTCCTGATTCTGTGAGGAAACGGGGAGGGACGTATCAATAAATATTATAGTTAAAAAGTTAAGATACAAATAATGATCAATCAAAGAAAAACACAACACTGACACCTCAGGAAAAAAAAGGTGTCGAGGGGTGAACACCCTAAAATGTCGAGCAGAGAGTTCCATCATTTTTTCCATCTTTATTAAAAACCAAAAAATATTTTTAAGGTCTGTTTTTATCTGCTATTCAGTAGACTTCCTGTGGTATCTAGATGTCCTTCTTAGTGCCTTCTAATCAGCAGCCGGCCAACCAAATTAACCAGTTTGACGCTTGTTAAATTTAGACAGAAGAGCCACTTACTTGCACTGCACTTCCAGATTCTGACAGTCGAACCCGTCGTAGAGGCAGCCGGCATTGTTACACTGGGAATCACACTTTCCATCGTTGAAGTATCGCCAGCACTGCAGCGAGTTCGAGCAGTTCTTCCACGGATCATTGAAGTTCAGCGAACAGTCGCCGTTGTCCCAGCCGCACGCGTGGTTGTTGCAGACCACGTCGCAGAACTTGTTTTGCTTGAGGTGCTCGCACTCTGGGATCTGGCAGGTGACCTCCGCCTCCGTCGGTGGTGTAAGACCGTCGCCCTGATCCAGGATGTGGCAACGAAGACCAATGAAGTTTGCGGGGCAGACGCAGTGGTAGTACGGCGCCTCTGAGGTATATTCACACGTGCCGCTGTTGTAGCAGGGGTTTGAATTACAGGGGCTCTCGGCGGGATACTGGCACTCGGGCCCGGTGAACGATGGGGTGCACAGGCACTTGGGACTCTTGGGGCCAGAGATGCAGGTGCCTCCATTGCGACAGTGAAGGTTGCCGCAGGCCTGGGCGTCATATTCACATGTGGAGCCAGTAAAGCCCTGGGAGAAGCAGATAAAAGCATTAGGAAAACACCTGATTTAGGATGAATTCAAAATCATTGAAGCAAATAGTGTAAGGCTCTTTCTTTTTTTTTAAATTGAACAATAATAATGATAATAACAATGAGGACAATGGTTATCGACTGGTTGTGTGTTTTCATTCTGTGCATTATATACAGGCCAAGTGTGTGTGTGTGTGTGTGTGTGTGTGTGTGTGTGTGTGTGTGTCTCTGAATGTATTTGTATGGATTAGGAGAAAATCTGCACACACTCTTGCATTGTAGAGCCCCCCCCCCCAAAAAAAAAAAGCAAGTCCCAACAAGGTTAAGCTTTTATTTGAGGAAATGGTTGGGGGGAAATTTGGGGTTAGGTATGTAGCAGTTACAGTTAAAGCGTGGATAATCCCCTGGGCAATGAATAAGATTTATTACAATCTCTGTGTGTGTGTGTGTGTGTGTGTGTGTGTGTGTGTGTGTGTGTGTGTGTGTGTGTGTGTGTGTGTGTGTGTGTGTACTCACCGGGGGACATTTGCAGATGAAGCCGTGTGGCGTGTTACTGGCTACAGCACAGGTCCCCCCATTACGACAAGGTTTACCCTTACAGCCATCGAACACTGTGTCACAGCGTTGACCTAAAGAGGGGTCACATACAAAAACAGGTTAAACAAAGTATTTATAGTTTAAAACATATCCTCACATTTCCCACAATTCACATCAAGTTTAGTTTTATAGCCAATAGCACATACAATGACTAATACTAGCTAATTGCAGGTATAATTTAAGGCAGCAGTGTAAGGTATAGGTAATCACAGGTCTATATGGTGGCTGCTAAGTGACGAGAAATGTCAATACAGACATGATTAAGATAAGTTTGAGGTCATTTAAAGTATCTCTAATGCAAGCTGCCAACCAGGACGCACTAGCCAGTTTATTTTTGAACTGCAGAATTGAATAAATAAATACATTTTTAAAAAATTAAGGGACTCACATGTTTACATATTTCCCCCTCTTTCTATAACTCCGACCTCAAGCTGTTTACCTGTGTATCCGGTGCGACACTCGCAGCGGTAGTTGTTGGTGAGCTGGATGCAGCTGTGCGTGCCCCGCGGGTCACAAGGGTTGGACAGACACTCGTTGACGTCTCCCTCGCAGCGCTCCCCTACGTATCCCGCAGGGCAGATGCAGTGGTAGCCTCCGACTCGATCCACACACTTGCCTTTGTTGAAGCACTTTGGCTCATTGGTGACTGGGTCGGTGAAGGGGTTGCAGTCGTCGATGTTAATCTCGCAGTGCACTCCTGAGGGTGGCACGGCGGGGGGGGGGGGGGGGGGGGGGGGGGGGGGGCAACGACAGGGAATGTCACTTTAGTTGGTTCAAAGCCTGTGATGTTTGTTGCATTACAGGAGCTCCAGTGTGATGATGTGAAATCATCTATTTCATTGGTATAAAAATTTTTTCTCTCTCTGCTTCGGTAAGTTGTAAGTTATTTCCTACATTTCTGAGAGTGACATTCAACAGCCCTCTTACAACAACTTCTTATATCATGAGGGAAATATCAATTGAAAAAATTCACATATCTGCCCCCTGTCCCTGTATAACTGATCTGTCTCTGTATAACTGATCTGTCTCTGTCTAACTGATCTGTCTCTGTATAACTGATCTGTCCCTGTATAACTGATCTGTCTCTGTATAAATGCAGACTGATGGTTCAAAATGGTAAGGGCTCATGTTTTGCTTTTTAAAACATTAGTGTACATTACATTTTAATACATCTACAATACAAGAAACCAGCAAAAAAAAATCTGAAAATCAAAAAAGTGAACTGATATGTTTATGTTTTTAAAAAATATTCATATTTATGGTGGATTTTCTTTTAACTTTATGTGACTTTTTTTTGTGTGTTTTGATCAAAATTTCTCAAACAACATGGTGTTTTTTTTTTTTTGGGATACACCCAACTCCACTGACACTTCAGGCTGACCTACAACGCACACTCCCTTCATGTCTGAGAGAAAAATCGATGGCGTATTTGACAAGTAGAGGAAGGGATGGAGGAAAGACGGGAGGAGGAGTTTTTCAGACATGCCCTGGGTGCTGTTAAGCCCTAATTAATGAAGCGTGGAGAGGAGGAGGAGAGGATGGATGGGCAGAGTGGTGTGGAGGTGTGTGCGTGGGGTCTGCTGACCTTGGGTTCCCCGGGGACAGGAGCATTTGTAGGTATTGATCAGGTCAATGCAGGTGCCCCCATTCTGGCACGGCTGGGAGAAGCATTCATTGATCTCGTCCGAGCAGTTGGTCCCCACGTAGCCTGGCATGCACTGAGAGACAGAGGGAACGAGAGAGAGAGAAGAAGAAGAAGAAGAAGAAGAAGAAGAAGAAGAAGAAGCAGCCAAGAAAAAGGAAGACAGAGGGAGAAGAGAAGGGGGAAATTTAATCAATGTCTGACATGAAACAAAGATGGTTTTTGTTTACCTGGCTGTTTTCTGGCCTCCATCCTGCCAAGGCCAGCAGATCCTTTATTCCAGGGGAGATTAACAAAACCAAGCTTCTATTTATAAACACGCCTCTTCATTAAGACTACACAGTGTTGTTTCAGCTGAAAGGATTCCCGCTGTACACTGAGGAATTTTAACAAATTCATAAAACAAAACCGAGGTTTGAGACTTTAAAAGATGGTCTGCATGTTTAATAAAAATTTGTTAAATGAGAGAGACCTTTGAAATGCCAAGTAGGGTGGCATTTAAGACTCAATTTGCAATTAAAATGAAAATTAAATAAGCTTAAACTGATTTGGCAGACTATTATGTTTGCACGTTAAGGTGCCACATGGACTGGATACACAAATAATACGACACAAAAATAGCAAGAGCACAGCTTGCACTTCCATATACACATAATTTCAAAACAACTGGGTGCAGGTTTCTTTCAGTTTGTTACCTTGCAGGTGTATCCGCCTAAGAAGTCGGTGCAAGTGGCTCCGTTCTGGCAGGGGTTGGGGGTGCATTCATCCACCTGGTCCTCACAGTAGCTCCCGGTGTATCCAACCTGGCAGTGGCAGTAGTGAACGTTTCCTGCGTCCAGACACTGACCAGAGTTATGACACAGATCCGCGACGACGACTCCTGCACAGAGAGCGTGAGACAGAAGGTTCTGTTGTTAGTGCTGTTTTCGAAAATCTTTATTCGCTTCTCATCTTTAAAGCCGACTGACATGCACACACAAAGAAACACACACTACTTTGAAAACCCCCTGTACCATCCATCTTACCTCTCTGTTTGGCCGCCACCTCACAGGAAACACTGGGGACGTCACAGTAAAGGCCCGTCCAGCCGGTCTCACACTCGCAGCTATAGGTGGTGCCCCTCTGCCAGCAGGTTCCCCCGTTCTTACAGGGCGACGAGTCGCACCAACGAACCAAGTTCTGAAAGGTGTGTATCAGATGTAGCAATGATAGACTGACTGGGTGCTGTTTGAACACACAGTATCAATCTGATATTTATTTCTAACAATTTAAATATTGCAGTAAGCTTTGATTTGGTTGATTTAAGAGCATTTAAATGACAGATATACAGTAAGTATATCATATAAAAAACATTCACTTTTCAACTAAATTTATTGCAGGTTTTACATAGACATCTGGGATAATACAAGTGAGTAAAGCGATACAGACTAACTCGACCTCAAGCCCCTCTCCCTCCTCCTACCTGACAGTTGAGTCCCGTGTAGCCATGAAGGCAGGTACACTTGTAGGTGCCGTAGCTGTCCTGGCAGGTGCCGCCGTTCAGACAGGGTTTGGAGTCGCACTCGTTGATGTCATGCTGACAGTAGCTCCCAGTGAAGCCGGCTGGACATAAACATGTGAAGGTGTTGATGCCGTCCACGCAGGTGCCGCCATTGAAACAGGAGCTGCGGGGAAAATAAGATTATGAAATCCACCAAAATGAGCTGTGAAGTAGAGACATGGCAATGCCCTACTTCATATTCAAACTTTGTTTCCCACACAGGAGCTCCACAGATGATGTAGAGGGACACTAGTTACAATCTAATTCAATGTACAGGCAATTCATCTTATATTGTTTATATATATTGGGACAGCCTCAAATAGGAGAAGATGAAGTTGGTGGTAAATCGGTACTCCACCAGAGAGGGCAGTAGTGGACAAGAAAATGGGGTCTAAATTAACAAGAGGGTGAAAGTGAACCTGCTGTTCTGAACAAATGCCCTTACCCACCAACCCTTGCAAATACACACACAATGACCAGTGTTCCCCTGTCTGTCTTGTGTCTTAAAATAAAGGCTCTGGAGTTTGAATGGGATACTTTTAGCTCTTGATCCTTTGCTCCGTACCTCTCCGTGCAGTCAGGAGTGTTATTTTCACAGTGGATTCCACTGAAGCCTGGCGGGCAGGTACAGGTGTAGCTGTTGACACAGTCGGTGCAGTTGGCTCCGTTCTTACACGGGTTGCTCTCACACTCGTTGATGTCCTCCTCGCACTTTGTTCCCCTAAAGCCGGGCAGGCAGGTACACAGGAAGCCGTTCACCTCGTCCTTGCAGAGGCCTCCGTTGCTGCAGGGGTCTGGAGGGAAAGCATTTGACTCAGCTCTAGTGAACGTGTTTCTGAGCGGCTTGGATTCCCAGGTCCCAGAGAAAAGACATAAAAGGAGAAGAAGTGGAAAACTCACTGGGCTTGCAGTCATCAACGTTGGTTTCACAGTTGCGTCCAGTGAAGCCCGGTTTGCAGCCGCAGCGATAACTGCCCAAAGTGTTCTGGCAGGTCGCTCCATTGCGACAGGGATTCTTCACACACTCTTTGATGTCCACCTCACAGGTTTGGCCTTAGAGGAGAGGAGAGCAGAAGGGAATTTTTCACCTTCTCTTTAAATGAAGGTGTGTTTGGATAACAGGATTTGGGATATAACAGGGTATTAAGTTACACTTTATTGAGCCGCAGGAGGGAAAATCAGCACATAGTAGTTCTAAGCGTAAGTAAGAAACTAAGGAAGTAAATGGTTCTAGTTGTTACTTACTTAACACAGATGTCTGAAGTTTCTCGTTTTGGATGTTAATACACATATCAGATGTTTTAATCCAAATCTAATGATTCCTCACACCAAAGCACGCTTTACTCTCTTGACAAAACTGTATGAACTTTCTACCGACAGTAAGAAAAGAACAGCTGCAGTAGGAGACGCAGGTACGCAGACATTAAAGTTTACCTTGCCATCCTTCAGGACAGACACAAGAGAAGCTCTGATAGTCGTCAGACTCTTGACACACTCCTCCATGTTTGCAGGGTTTGGAGCTGCAGGGGGCCATCAAGGTTTCACAGTTCTCTCCTATAACACATGAACACAAAATCACTCATATTACAGCATGCCTTGAATTACAATAATTCATAAACTATGCCTAACTGTCAGCCGTGTGTTATCATGCAGGAGTCATGAACTTGGAGATAACCCAACCCAAACGGACACAGAATCATCTTTCAGTCAGTGCTATCAGAAGATTTTAGCCAGGTTCTGTCAGTGTTAGAGGCCTGCAGAGACATTTCCCTATCTGTTTCCACAACACATGGCTCGTACAGGAAGCCAGCTCCGGTTTCCGGCCATTGTGAAGCCATTTGCTGTTCTGTGAGACAGGAAGCAGGCAAACAGGAAATGTGTCAAGCACCCCGTTCCCACCCCGGCACAAGCAAAAGCCTTTTATTATTCAAAGTCCTGTGGATTTTTCCAAAAAGACAACTCAACAAATACAAGAAATTTGCCCTCAGCCTTTCCATTATTATCTGTTCTGTCAAATAATAAATGAGATGACATGAAAACATTTTCCAGCTCTCTTTTCAGGGATGCTCTTGTAGCGCAGAGGAGCAGAGTGAGTCAGAGGTTTGGTGTCTTTGAGCCCTGAGGAAGTCTTGCTGCTGAACTTTACTCGACAGTCAATTCATCCGATGCTCTTTCCCCAGTAACTTAAAGTACACAGGCTGTGGAAACTGCACCCCCACCCAACCCCACCCCACCCCACCCCACCCCCAGAGTGAGGAAATGCCTGAACACCAGGCCTGCACATGGGCGTATCAAATATTTTTAATAATATTTTCATACCCGTGTAAGGCAGGACACAGTTGCACTTGTAGCCCGCAACGTCGTCGATGCACGTCCCCTGGTTGAGGCAGGGGTTGGAGGCGCACTCGTTGATGTTGGTCTGGCAGTTCGGTCCTGTCAGTGCGGGGGAATACATTACAAACACTTCAGTTTAAGTTGAAGGTCAACAGTCAAGCGGTGTGGAGGGAAGTGTGGTTTGGATGACGAACACGGACGCTACACAAGCCAAAACACTGACACGAGTTCATCCAGCCGCACACAGATACTGACCGGTGAAGCCCATGCGACAGGTGCAAACATATCCGCTGGTCATATCCTTGCAGGTGCCTCCATTCATGCATGGGTTGGATTCGCACTCATTGTTGTTGATGTCACAGTTTTTACCGCTCCAGCCAGAATCACACAGGCATTTATAGCTGACGAGGAGAAAATGTTGGGAAATTCTCAGTGATGAAGTTATATAATCCTTCCACTTGAAGTCTACCATCTGATACATAACTGTAAAACCAAAATGTATAGTACTGACAGCTGGCACTGAAAGTGTAAAAGATTCTTGATGAAGAAGATTCTTGAAAGCTAAGCTAACCGGCTGCTGGCTGCAGCTTCATTATTTAGTTTGTAGGCTGCCTCACCCGTTGATCTTGTCCTCACAGTGACCGTGGATGCAGGGGTTGCTGAGACACTCGTTGACCTGGGAGAAGCAGGTGGCGTCGTGGTAACCTTCCGGACACACGCAGGTGAAGCTGTTGATGCCATCGATGCAGGTGCCGCCGTTGTGGCAGGGGTTGATGGCGCACTCGTCGATGTTGATGTTACACATGGTACCTGCGGGAAAGGAGAGGATGGTTTGCTTTACAGTATGTGATCAAATCCAATAATTTCTTTATCGATGTATAAACAGTGAACTCACAGGCTTCGACAATACTACAATAACTTCTGAAACACTATAATTTTTCACCCTTTTTGAAGTATTTTCCAAAAAATACACAACACCAACTCATACAACGACAGACAAAGCAGCCACTACAATGAAGTCTATATCTCCGAGCAGTGACTGTATCAATTTCCAGAAACATGAGGGGTTTTAAGTCGCCCTTTGTCGGCCACTTGAGGCATTGACGCCATTCAGCCCGGTGCCACGCATAACATAAAGGCAGCCCATTTAGCTTTAAAGCAGGGACCGGCTTCCAAGCTTTTAAAAGCTCATCTTTCAGGAATCTTTCAGGGAATCTTTTCTCCCGCTCAAATCCCCGGTGACTGTGTGTGCCAGAGTGTGTGTGTGTGTATGTGTCCCCTCTTTGTGTGGAAGGGCAGCTTGCGTGTCCTAACAGCAGCAGGTTGGGGACAGGGTGGAGCTGGAAAGTGACACCGGTCGAGCCTCAGAGGAGCGTGCTCACTCGCTCGCCATCTGTCACCCTCCCCATCAGGACCACGCTCCTCTGTCCATACCTCCGATCCTCAAACCCCGTAACTTAAACACTCATTTTGTCTATCGGTCACCTGAGACGGGAGCCATGTTAACCCTGGCTTAAATTAACTATAAGGTCAAACAGCCTTTCTGCAGACTGAAGTATCTATGTTCAAGTTGCTTACCAGTGTAACCCGGTTCACAGGCGCACTCATAGCCATTGATCTTGTCGATGCAGGTCCCATAGTCGCAGGGATTGCTCTTGCAGTCGTCAATGTTGATCTCACAGTTGATTCCTGGAAGAAGTTTGCACTCAGTGACCTCAAATTTCAGATAGAAGTTACACTTGTACCTCTTTTTTTTTTTTTTCTAATGTGTGTGTGTGATCCTTACCTGTGGTTCCCTTGGGGCAGCTGCAGATGTAGCCGTTCTCTCGGTCCTGGCAGGTGCCTCCGTTCCTGCACGGCTGGCTCAGACACTCGTTGATGTTGGTTTCACAAAGCCGGCCGGTGTATCCAGGGTGGCAGTGGCAGCTGAAGGAGGCCAGGCCGTCGATGCAGGTACCGTAGTGGCAGGGGTCAGAGTAACACTCGTCGATGTCCGTCTCACAGTGCCTCCCAGAGTAACCTGGAAAAAGAGGTGTTTCGTTTTGAACTGATGCATTAACTTTGTCTTTTTTGAGTTTTAGTATATTTCTTTTTTAAATACTTGAAAAAGTTTCCAATCGTTTTGATCTGCTCAATTTGCCTCTGAAAGTTTTTAATTCTATAATTTCAGGTTTTGTTGGACCCTCTTTAGCTTTTGTTAAAACATGCGTACCTTCAGTGCACTCGCAGGTGTACTTGTTGGGCCCGTCTGTGCACTTGGCGCCATTTTTGCACGGCGTGCTGGCACACTCGTCGATGTCTATCTGGCAGAGGTTCCCAGTGAAGCCTGGAAAAACAACAAGTGGGGGGGGGGGTTATTGTGTGCATGTGTGTGAAGGAGTGTGTGTGTGTGTGTGTGTACACACATGACTACTGTGTTCTCACCATTTCAAACCAATCCCGCTCATAATCCCGAGCCCATACTATAAGAGCTCTCAACGAATCAGAAATCTGCATGTTAATTAACGAGTGTGAAACACTACAAGCTCTCTATTTTCCCTTTCACTTCTTTTCAGCACGACTCCAAAAGGAGAAGGGAGAGCGGGGGAACCAACTCGTTGAACGCGGGAGGGGGGAGAGAGGGAAAGAAATTAGGAAAGAATGAAAGTTGCGAGGCCTCCTGACCAAGGGGCGAGAGACAAAGGAGGGCCTGTCTGCTCAACGCCTCATCTGAGCCAAACTGAGCCTGTTGCCTCCTTTGTCCCCCAAAACTTTTCCATCACAATGTGCATTCTCCTGTCTTGCTTTCACCCCTACTCCACTACCCCCTCCACTCCCCGCCCGCCTCTAAAAAGAGTGAGCTTGACCTTTGACCCTGCACTATTCAAACTCCTTGTCATTCAAAATCAACCAGCAGGCTTTCTCCTTCTTCCTCGTCTCAGATACTTTCTTCTCGTTTCCCCTCTGCGGTACGATGGTACAGTCCGAGGACTAGTAGGATGTTGTCAGATGAAGCGATAAAAGTTCCTCTTCCCCTCCCCACCTCTCTGCAGGAACACACAGGTGGTTTAAGCTAAAAAAACGGATGGACGAGGAAGTATTTGTGTGGCTGGCGGCGAGCTGATTTCTCCCAGTGGAACCATTCACCGTGTTTTGACTTGGCTGTGAGCGTACACATGACGTGAGGACTGCAACGTAGACACAGATGAGACATGCACCTGTGCTGTTCGTTACACAAACTTTGATTAGAAAATATCAGGGGTTCAGAAAAACATTTAATTCTTAAAAAATGCTAAAAAAAATTTGGTACCACTTCTAATAAGGCACAAACAGGTCTACAAGCCATAACATAACTTAATAGTTAGTAAAAAATCTATTAATTAATTTTCCACTGTTTTAAAAGGATTTATAAGTTAATAAATAACTCAAGGGAATAAATAATTTATCATTGCTTTTATACTAGATCTTCCTGCAGCTCTTCTCTACAAGGTAAAGAATCTACTGTACAGTCAAAGATATTTTTCACAGCTTGGCAAGAATTTGTGAATTATTTAACCAGTGATAAAGGCATTAGTTACAACCTATACACATTTTACAATGGGTGTCTTGTTAGGAAGTGGTACTAAGAATGTTATTTTGTCAGTGGTCATCAGTCTGCTGTCAGCAGGAGCCTCCATAGATGATTTGTGTGAGCTGTTGGCTCACTATTAAGTATGTCGCCTGAGGCTTAAACTAACCACACATAACTACCAAATCAACAATAAACATAACAGCCAATATAAAGAGGAAACTTCTATATTCAAAAAGTGTATCATCAGCTGTTTGCAGACGGAGAGAGGAAAACAACACCAGAGTCTTGTGTTAGTAGCGCTGCCAGTTTCCAGCAGTGGGAAAAGAGCTGGAACGAACCTCAGCTCTATGAATTGACTGTTTATTTCCCAGGATGCCATGCAAATGTTAAGTTTCTGAGCAGTTCGGTTACAGTGGCCCAAGATGCTCCTGACTGAAATCAAAAAGACTAAAATAAAAAGCTCCATGAATGAATTTCTTACCCAGATGCACACATATGCATACACACACAAAAGGTGAAGCAGAAAATGCAAGCATGCACAGGAGCGCGGGCGCACACACACACACACACACACACACACACACACACACACACACACACACACACACACACACACACACACACACACACACACACACACACACACACACACACGATGCACCTCAGTAGCCAAAGAGGGATTTATCCCCAGACTGCTGGAATCAGACATTTCAATGGCTCTCAGTGGGGTTTCCATGGCTATTCCATGTACAGAAATGAAAAGAGGGGACCCTCGCCTCGGGACTGGCTCGCAACAGGGACAAATTTACATCTCAAGCAGGGCGGTTAAAACCCCTCCCCCTTCTTTAGCCCTCCCTTCCTGCTTCAGTATAACGGTCTGTGCGTCTCATATACACCCCCCCCAAAAAAAAACACTTTCACCACCACCACTTTGTGCCGCTTCCTCACACAACCCTCTCTCACTGTCACAGAGTTTTCATAGGCGTTAAGCTCTTGTGTTCACTCTTGTACCCCCTCTCTTAATTCTAAAGCTTCCTTGTTGGGATGTCTTTCTTTCTTTGTTT
The DNA here is from genome assembly GCF_021018895.1 of Seriola aureovittata. Classification (NCBI taxonomy): domain Eukaryota; kingdom Metazoa; phylum Chordata; class Actinopteri; order Carangiformes; family Carangidae; genus Seriola; species Seriola aureovittata. Next base: position 21,463,966 of record NC_079368.1, read on the forward strand.
CTCTCTTTCTTGCTTTCCTATCCTTCTTTTCTTTCCTCTCTTTCTTTCTCTCTCAACAGGAGGAATCCTGCCTCTCTCCACCCAGGCTACCTTTGATCCACCCGACTCAGAGCTTCGTTATTTTCCTCCCAGAAAAGAAAGAACGAGAAAGAAAAAGAAAAAGAAAAAAAAAAAAATTACTTCCACCTCAATGATCCCACTGAAAGAATGCAAAACAAAAAAACACATTTGGGGAGTTTGAAGAACCTTCCCTTCTTTTCTTCCTTTCTCTTTTTCCCACTATCCAAGATTCAATAGTTGCATTCCTTCACCCCTGAATAAAACATCAATACCTCTTGTCCAAATAGTGTAACTCCAATGGCATGTTTGGAAAAAATAAAAGCCGCAGCAAAACAACTACCTGCCCTCAAAATAGACCAAACGTCTGCCTCATTTTGCCACCGCAACACAGAAAATGTTATTTTGTGAAGCATTGTTATATTAGTCCTGCCTGCTATTATTAGCTCTTCCTTGTTCCCAGTCACAATCAAAAGTCTTGTTTAGATCCACAAGTTTCTGCTCACTCATCAGACTTTGTACAAAAGATAAGAAACTTGTTTAAAAAGTTCAAACTTCCTCAAGCCTTTCCCTATAGATTGTTTTTTTTTTTTCCTCTCCTCCTCGACTGCCGCGTTCATTCTGGGCTACCCGGGCCTGCGTAAGCCTGCCTCAGGGCTGGGATTAGTGCCCGTCCAGAGAGGTCTTTGTGTGTGTGTGTGTGTGTGTGTGTGTGTGTGTGTGTGTCTGTGCATGTGTGTGTCTGTGCATGTGTGTGTGTTTAAGAGAGAGAGAGAGAGAGAGAGAGCCTCCTCCCGCTGCCTTCCTCCTACTCCCCCCCCCTCCCCCCTCTGTTGCAGCAGTATACGGCAGCCTCACCTGTGGGGCACTGGCAGTGGAAGGAGTTGATCTTGTCGATACACTTGCCGTTGTTCAGGCAGGGGCTGTTGGCGCACTCGTCCGTATCGATCTCGCAGAACTCCCCCTCGTAGCCTGGCCAATTAACAAGGGAGGACCGGGAGGGGGATGGATCGGTTAGACAGAGACACACAGTGAGAAGCGTTCTCGTACTCTTGTAATATAGCGCTGTAATGGATTTAAATCATACACAGTGGCTAAATGAATAGGAGTAGGACTGCTACTAACTTTTATTTTCAACTTATCAAGTGAAAAGTTTAGAGTGATGTCGTCAAATTCCTTGTTTTGTCTGACCCGCAGCGCAAAACCTGAAGATATTCACTTCACTATCATGTATGGTATTTCTGTTAAAAGGTTTAATCAAGTATGAAATTGCAGGTCATTTTTCCACTGATTGACTAATTCATTAATGGATTCAGCTGTATTTTTAGGTTGAACTGATTCGGTTGAACAGAGTCATAGTTATAAAACTGTGACCAAGCTGATGTTTTAAAATAGCCCAAAACTCAAAGATAATTCAATTTGCAACAAGATGAAAGAGAAAAACAGCAGCTCTTCACATTTGAGAAGCTGTAAAAAGTATTTTTTCTTTTTATAATAACAACAAATATATTGAAAAATCAATAAAAGATGAGCCAGGTCTCAAAAGTGTTGCGTTAAAATTGAAATAATGGACTCAGTAGGACCGTTCCTCTGGTCCACAGAGGAGTTCATGTTCATTAGCTGGAGGTTTTGTGGTCGAGCGTCTCACCTGGCATGCAGATGCAGTGGAAGTCTCCTATCTGGTCCAGGCAGGTGGCCTCGTTCATACACGGGTTCGACATGCACTCGTTGACGTCCAGCTCGCATCGCGCCCCCACGTAACCCCGCTGGCACTTACACTGGAACGAACCCTTGGTGTTTATGCACTTTCCCGCGTGCTCACATGGGTTGGAACCTGTTTAACCAAATTAATAATTTAAGTTTATTTTTGAAAGTCCGTTGTGTGTGTACAAGACCTAACAAGGAGCAATTTAAATGTAAAGACATGACAATGAGATGATTTGGGCAGTTTAGTATTGTTTGAGGAAGCCAAAACCAAAGCCTAAACTGTGTGTGATTACAGAAATAATACCCCTGAGGGTGTTATTACGGGTCCAATTATGGGCACCACAGTACCCATAATAACAGGAAAGAATGAGCTCGTATTTGGCTTGTATAAAAGTTACTAAAGCATGTGCAATGATTGAAAGTTTCTTGACAGTAATATAGCAAAACTATGACTATCTGCGTTATAATGAACTCATCAGCACAGATGAAATGTGTCCTCAGTCAGTCAGATTTAAAGGCTGAAACTAGACAACAGAAAAGAGAGTTGGCAGGTCAAGTAGTGTGAGCTTTACCCAGTGCGCACTCGTCAACATCCTGATCGCAGGAAGCGCCAAAGTATCCCGAGGGGCAGGTACAAAAATGGTTTCCGGTGACGGGGCTGGTGTCACAGTTGGAGCCCTTTTGACACGGGTTGCTGATGCAGGCGTCGTCCAGCTGGCACAGCAGACCTGGAACAGAGTGCATAAGGTGGACTCCGTTACTCTAACCTTAAAGTGCAATCCCTGAATCCCGTGCACCACTGACTTTAAACCTACAAAAATGTACCAGGCACTTTTAAACTTGCTGCTCTTTTTCACTCACTGAAAGTTTGATGTGAGCTCAAGACATTTACCGCAGGAAACATATTTTAATGTGGAATGATAAGATAAGCTGACACTTTAACCGACTGTTCAGCATGTTTAAGCGGTATATAAACATCTAACAAATGGTTTTTAACACTATATTGCAGTTATAAGTATTTATTAATGTATTAGTCAACACAAGTGGAGGCTGGTTAAATAAACAGATAATTAATGACGTTAAAGTAAAACACAGTAAAAATATGAAATATCCCTTGATGGGAGAAATTATAACGGTTAGGACAAGTGCTGTACATTAATTAAAAATTTAAAAATGTTGTTATATTTGTTTGCGACGACATTACAGTGTGTTATATCCCATTTATTAAATGTTTATATGCTGCTTATAGAGTTGCTGATGAAGTACAGAACAGTGTATTTGGTGAAGAAAAACAGGTTCCTCCACTAAAATAAACTAGTGGCAGTGAGAAGTTATCTCCTGTTCAACATTCAGAGCTACATAAACATGTAGGTACCCGTGCGGCCATGAGGGCATTCGCAGAAGAAAGAAGCTACGCGGTCATGACAGGTGGAGCCGGAGTGGCACGCGGCACTGGCGCAGTCATCGATGTTCTCACTGCAGTCGTCCCCGGTCCAGCCGTTCACACACACGCACTGGTAGCTGCCGAAGGTGTTGTGGCACGTGCCGCCATTCTGGCAGGCGTTGGGCATCAGCTGGCACTCGTCGACGTCCTCTGTGCAGATCTGACCTGTGGGTTCGGAGGATTAAAGTTTAATTGGTTTATATCCCGAAGGTTATTTAAATATATGTGCTGGAACATACAGACCTGTAAACTCTGGTCTACACTGGCAGTTGTAGGTGTTGACTCCATCTACACATGTTCCTCCGTTATGGCACTCATGGCCGGGACAGTCGTCAATGTTGTGGTTGCAGTTTTTTCCAGTAAAACCTGAAACAAAAGAGGGAATATACAGTCAGGGAATGTGTGACAGCGTATTGTTTCTTCACTTTCACGGAGTGATTTTCTACTAGTGGCGGCTTCAGATTTTCAGTAAGACATTTCTCCTGGTTTGAAAACGACATTCTCCCCTTCACGACAAAAGGGAGTGAAACTTCTCTACAGTTAAATGTGGTCAACTGTCTTTTTCCTCCCAAGAAAGAAGGCAGCTGTACCCTCCTGAGGTCTGTGGCAACCTCGCCGTGTAATAAAATCCACTCCGTTATACGGTTACACAAGAGGCAACCACTGGATTGTACAAGCGGCATGTTGGGAACTATAAAGTGAAAACCAAAACCAGTACAAGTCCAATGCCACTGCCAGGAGCCTGTTTGGTCTTTTAAAGAGAATCTTTATGGTCTTTCCTAAACAGTTGCTTGTTTACTTTGGATTTAAGTGACGTTCAGATATCTCTGCAGGATAACATGTGGAACGGTGATTTCAAATAATGCACCTTCACAGGAATTTATTAAAGAGTATTTCATAACTCATCCAGCAGCAGTAACCATTACATCATTCATTGCTACTTCACAACTAAGACAGATTTTGTGTATTTTTTTTAATCCATGGTATAAGCCCAGGTGACAAAGGGATGTTGCGATTATTGTCTTAAATTTGGGGGTTTTCAGGTGTAGGTGAGTCATTTCATGGTTGGTCTGCGGGAGAGGAAGCAAAAACATTTACCTACTGAGAACAGTTTACAACTATGAAACCATTAAGAACGCTTTCTTCATCATCAACATTATATGTAAAAATACAAGTAGGCCTGAAATGCCTGATTCCTTCCCCATAAAGCATTTGCAAAAAAAATAAAAATTGAAACCTGCATTGCTCTCATCCATGTTTGCTAGCTTGTAGTCTTTCCTTAGGCGTCTTACAACCACCTGCTGATCAGTGGAATAGTGTGAAACCATTGGTAGCCTGTCACCCACGCGCTTGGGTGCATGCATGCGAGTCCTCACTCATAAAAATGCTACTCCGATGGATAACTTTGGGAAGTAAGAGCGTCAGCGAGCAGCCTGATGTGTTTAGAAACAGCTTGTTATGGCTAACAGACGGCATCAATGAGATGGGATGGAAAGCTGTAACACATTCCACACATTACATGAATTTCAGTACTCAGACAAAAACAAGGCAAAGTCGGTCTGTGTGGAGGTGATGAGCTGCTGGGCGGGAATACATTCCCAACAAGCTTTGCTTTACTCCGCTACGTGGAGAGGATGTTGTCCTTTGACCATTTCCTTATGATAAGCCCTGATGCCTTCCTGCCCTGCCTTGTTCACACACTGCGCACACCGAGGCAGAAACACACACAAATCTACGCAAACACACAGGACACAACATAAGCAGGAACAGCCCAGCCTTAAATGACATCATCTCTTAACCAGCGACCCGCTGACATTTAAATTCACCTTGAGAGACTTCATTGTATTTAGGAGTGAATAACTCCACCTCAACTCAAAAGGATCTGTGATTCATGTCAGCTTACAAATGACAGATCCGACTGATTTCATCAATATTTTCACCTTTGCAGTTTTTATAAAACCAGAGGCTTTTCTTCTTCTCTTCTTCGTTACAAAAGGCCTGAGAAAAATTCACATGGATTTAATTGCTGGTGTAACCCGGCCGTAAAGCAATGGAGTGGCAGATCATCACATCATCAAATATTTTCTACCTGGCACGCAGGAGCATTCATAGTTGGTTTCTCCCTTTTGGATGCAGGTGCCTCCATTATGGCAGGGTGACGGGACGCAGGGCATGTAGCGGCTCTCGCAGTGCTTGCCCGTGTACTCCTGTGGGCACTGGCATCGGTACCCGCCAACCTCATTGATGCACACCCCGCCGTTCTTGCAGGGCGATGGGGTTGTATCGCACTCGTTGACGTCCTGTTTGCAGGTCTGTCCGGTGAAGAATGGCGTGCAGGTGCAGATGTATTGGAAGTCAATGCTTGAGCACTGGCCGCCATTAGCACATGGGTTTGAGGCACAGGGGTTGGCTAGTTGGCACTGGTTACCTAAGGACACAGAGAAATTACTGGATGCTGGAAGTATTTTAAGTTGTTCTCTGCATGAATTTCTTTACTTCTTTAATAATCTGAAGAACAAAAAGAAATGTCGAGTTATGATTGTGAGAAGTCATTAACTGTTGTGTGTTACCTGACCATCCAGGTGGGCAGCGGCACTTGAACGTCTGGAGACTCTCAAGCTCACATGTTCCTCCGTTGCGACACGGTGAGCTCATGCAGGCGTTGTTGATGGGCGTCACGCAGTGGCGGTCGGTGTAACCCAGTCTGCAGGTGCAGCTGAAGTCCACCTTGTTCCCCCTGATCGTGGCTTGACACGTGCCACCGTTCACGCATGGCGAGCTGGTGCACGGGTCATGAAGCTGGCAACGGCTTCCTAAGTATCCTTCCCGGCATCTGGGAAAAGACAGAGTGGGATGGTCAGGATCTTTTTTTTTTTTTTTTTTTTACAGCTGTGAGGAGTAAGACAGTTGCAGTGATGAGGAGGATAAATGACTTCTGCAGACTGTGATATGCGTCTTTATCTCACCTTCATCCCTCATTTACTGATACGGTTCTGTTTCATTGTAAGAGATTTTAAGTCTTTAGGAATGTTTCCTCCAGAAGTTTCACACAAAGAAATACTGCGCTATGACTAGTTAAAAACTGGACGTCTGCACTGGACACTGGGCTGACTGGTTGGCTTAACATCTGGTTATATCATCAGCTGTGATGACAGTAAATTCAGATCAGAAATAGAATCACATTGCCAGTAATCTGATGAACTCAATTCATTGTCCGGCCCTACTTTGACTGGGTGGTAAAAATATTAAGCTTCTCAGAAAATCTAGTTCCCCCTTTTTAGTAATTTATTACCACACGAAAGACCATGAATAACCACCATTATATCATGAACAGGAACATTTTATGATTTAATGAAAATATGGTTGGTCTGTGATAAATGTCCGTTCTTTATTTATTTTTCTCATGTTAAATCAGCATTACAAAGAGTGGGAACAGTCACAGGGAGTTTCCCAAAGACGTATATTTTCACCCATCCAATCTGTTGCAGCTCAGCACTGACTGAGTTCACAAGGGTAAGACAGCACTTCAGAGAAGCGAGGGTCATCCCTTTGTGCACCACTGTGCTTACAAATCAACTGCTCGGGGTAATAGCCTTTACCAACAGGACTAACTATCCATTTCCCTTAAGAGATGCTCCTGCCCTGCCGTTTTTACAGCACGGCAACACAGCCATGAGAAACTATGCATTAAATGGGACATTCATCTTTCTACCGTGACCCCCCGTAAACAATGTGTTTGAGGCTGTAAACCAGAGTAGTCTGAACAGAGGGAGGAGGGGGACAAACTCCTGTGATGTTTCTCACAGGTTGTGACTGAGTCATAAACGTCTGCTCGGACCCCAGCGAACAAGTTCCCAGAGAGAGAGAGAGAGAGAGAGAGAGACAGAGAGAGAGAGAGAGAGAGACAGAGAGAGAGAGAGACACAGAGAGAGAGAGACAGAGCTGCTGGAGATCACAGGGACACATTCACACATTTACAATTACAATGAGCGGAGCTGAAGAGTGTCCCCTGAGGATACACGCGGCTCAACAAAGGGGCCACACACACACACACACACACACACACACACACACACTCATACCTACACAGTGTGCAGTCTTTCACACTCACACACACACACACACACACACAGGAAGACTACATTAATGTTCACAAATGCCTGCACATCCACACATGATACTGTAGCTGATCGAGTCAAAAATCTGCAGACTAGAGCCGAAATATTGAATGTATCGTTGATGGTATGTTGATTTCCTCAGTTTATATGATTGTAAATTCTAATTAAATCTGTGGTAATAGTCCAAAAACAGTACATTTTCAACTCAGGTTCTGTATCAATATCAAAATGACAGAATCTTTATTTTACCAGTATCGTCTCAAAACAACCAGTCATACCCTCAGCCAGGCGTCACTCAGGCTTTCCTCAGTGTCGGGCCAATCTGCCATAAAATTACATGTGGATGTGCAGATTTCCTCTGTTCTGCTCACTGTTATATAGGGCTGAACAATTAATCAGAATATTATCAAAACTGCAGTATGTGTCACAACATCAATATAGATAAATGAAGCCCCGGCCTACGAATCATCTTCTTTTTCTCAGTGACAATGAAATGCAAAAATGACCATTCCAACTGAAATCGTGGAATATGAACATCTTTGGATTTTGGTGTGTTGTTTGTTTTGTAGACATCAGCTTCGAGTATTTTTTCTTTGCCTTGACATGAATGATCTGGCGATAACCCAAGAAAAGATTGACAATGCAATTACAAATAAAAGCAAAGATTTTTATTATGTAAATATAATTTCTGTCATCATCTAAAAAGTCCAATACCAAGCCATCACTGCAGTTCTATTCAACACAAAACCATCCACCTCAGACTTGGTACATTAGACCCTGGCTACCGCCACATTCCCATTTTCATCGCCCTCAGAGATTGAATGCTGTTGTCAACAACGCCGGGTGGCCAGAGAAGCTCAGGCATTACAAAAACAAAGCATCTACTGAATAGCATCGAAACGAGAACACAAAAAAATCTGCGGTATTTGGACTTCTTGTTCCTAATCCGTCCTCTCCAAAAGTCGAGAGACAAGAAAAGCGGCCATCATGGCACCCTTCAGCAGCTCTCAGGGCTGAAATGTGCTCGCTTCGACCCTTTTGTCAGCACTCATTCATCCTGAGGACAAGGCAGCATCTATGCCACAGTGTTTGAGCTGCAAGCCAACATTATGGCAACTTCAAAGCACCGTGCCACCACCTCAATGCTCGTTATTCTTCCCTACCCAGAGAGGATTTGCTGCAGCATCAGACAAGAAATGGGAAGAGGAGGATGAAACGGAAGAGACTGTGGTGCAACTTCTGTCAAGAAACATGAAAGATTTCGGAAAGTGAAGGAAAATTACACAGGGAATGTCTAGAAATCTAAAATTTCTTAGGTTTTGTTGTTGTTCTTTCAAGGCATAGACTTGACAAAGAACCGTTCTCTTTGAGTATTGTTGGATTTTATTCTCACGCAGGAACAATATTGTGCATAAAACATCCTGCCGACATCAAAGCGGACTTCCCACGACATTAAAACCCGCTGTCACTCTCAAATACCTGACCAGAGCCAACAAGTCTGTTAGCCCTGAGGGGCTGGCAGGACCATGTCCCCAAACATTCCCAGGGGGTCCAGCCAGTGTGTGTGTGTGTGTGTGTGTGTGTGTGTGGATGGGGGCCAAAACGTGGCCCCTCTGTAGGGACAGGCGTGTGTTTAGACAGCGTCTCCCTCTCAGGGGATTAGGCAGCCTTAGGACCCTGGCAAGGAAAAGAAAACATCACATGCTAGGCTGCCCGCTGCATAAACAGTAGTAGTGAGTGGTGGCATGTCACCGCGTCGAGAGCAGAGAGTCGGTACCTTGGCTGAGTGTCATTTTGCCTGGGATCACTGTTCCAACAAGCAGTGATGTCAGGAGCTAAAATGTCAAATGATTTAGGAGCAAATAAAAAATCTCAGGCTTGTTTTCTGTACAAATTTACAGTCAAGTCAGTCACAGATTTTACAACCGAGACGTCGTTTGACAAAATCACCAAACACATGAGTTAAAGACAAACGCGGTGCTGCGATTACAGATATATTTACTTGTAAAATTATCACTCAGAGACAAAGTTAGAAGCTCATTCATGTCAGCTGCCGTGCGGTCAGAACAGAGCTGTGCCAGCGGAGCGAAACCCCAACCTCGCACTCGAGGAGCAAAACTGGCGACACTCTTCCACAGAGACTAGCTAAGGTTTGTCCAACAGGTCGCTTAGTTTTGTCGCTAGGCTCTTTTTTGAAAAGGCCTGAAAAGTGAAATTTGGCGACAAAGGTGCTTAGCTGGCAACACTGCCTGTTAATGCCCCCGATGATGTAATAGAAACTGTTGGCGCCAAGTCATTTTGTAGGAGCAAACGGCCGATGGGGAAATTCCAACACTCTGCCGACCGACTATCAGCTCTCAAGTTTTCAAGTTTTTCCAAACCGTCACATATCATATCATGTCTTCTAATGCGTACAGTCCGGACTTGATCGTGACAACAAAACATGGCTGATCAACATTAAACACAGTTTTTTCATCACTGTTGTTCTAAAAGTTACATTCACTCAGTCGCCGTGGGATGCCAACTCAGTTTTGAGCACCACATAATAAGATAACTCCTTGAGCAGGATAATATTGTGTTATTCATCCTGAAGAGTTTCACACAGAGAGGCAGCTGTAACGCAGACTTTAAAGTTGGGAATTGAAAACAAAAGCATCAGATCGGTACTCAGTATTGATATATACCATGACCTCAGTAAACTGCACATTTTACGCTCTTGTTGACCGACCCGGTTGACCTGCGACGATTTCTAAAGAAACCTTAAAAAGACATAATGGAAATCTTGATATGATATGATTCAACATCTCGTGGCTATGTAGGAGTCATCTACAACAACATCCAATGTGTTTTTCAAACATGGTTCTGAAGTGCGTCAGACTTCCTCTCTTTTTTTACTCTCTGATAAAACAGAAGTATCTTAAGATTAAAACTTGTGATGTAGCTGCTGGAATTCTTCTACATAATTTCTGAGCATCTGTATCCAGACCCTCAGACAGTAGCAGTGTGTGTGGTGAAGAGAGGTGGGGTAGGGGTTGAAGAGGGGGAGATTGGGGGGGGGGGTCTGGCTGCTAGAAGGCCAGTCTAGTTAAGCCCCAGTGGTGGCGGGTGCTGAGGTCGTGAGGCGCCACACGAGCTCGCTGGAAAAAGGCCGCGGGGAGCAGGTGCGCATGTTAATGAGGAGACAGCAGCTGCTGCCCCGGCCATTCACCCCCTCCTCCCCAACACCTCCCATACCCCCTTATCCCACCACTCTGCCTCCTTCCTCTCCATGGCACCCCATCCTATTACTGTCCTAAAGCCCGGAGAGCGGCAAGAGTACTGCAAAAAAAAAAAAAAAAAAAGCTTGTTCATTTATGAATTAGTCTGATTTATACGAGTTGGAAAAAAGTTCTGAAAAAAAATCTAAGAAACGAGTCAGAAAAGAGGATCTAAGAACATTTAATAAAAACATAAAATCCACTTAAAATCTAATTAAAATGTGTGAATGTATTTGAAGACTCGAGCTGACTGCTCAGATCTTATACTTTAAACGCAATGATACTTTAAATGACATCTAGAGTTGGCCATTTTTTTTTTTACAGTGTTGGTATCTGAATGGCAGCCCCCCCCCTTCCTCAAATGGCTTAGCAAATGAGAAATGAGGAGCGAGAGAGGAAGAGAAACGAGAGGGAGAGAGAGCGAAGGATGAGTGGGCCCATTGTTTTTCCTCCCCATTCAGAGCTGACCACAGGCCGGGCGTATTCAGCTGTTACACCTCCTCTTTCCTCTCCTTCCCCTCCTCTCTCTCTCTCTCTCTCTCTCTGTATCCAAAAAATCTTTCTCTGAATCTTCTTTCATTATATGTGGCTCATCCCTGTATTTCCCCCCCCTTTTTTCTCCTCATTATTGGTTTCACTTCCTCTGTTCAAAGGCGTATTGGTTGCTGGCATCCGCTCGCTCCCCTCTGTGCACCTTCTTTCCCTCCAAACCCTCTCACCCCCACTTCTCCTACACCCCCCTTTTATAAGACACCACATTAAGATTTATAAATCTCAAATGACTACTGCTCTCTCCCCCAAAAACTTTCTCCAAGCTGCTCTGCAACTTTTTAGTGGTCTGCGATGTTTGAGGCCAAGCGTAAGGCAGAAGAAAAACTCAAAATCCAAAACGCACACACAAGCAGCGGGACAAACAAAGGAATCAGAAAGAAAGGAAATTGGAACTGGTTTGGTTGGGTTTTGGAGGGGGAGAAAGACAGAGAGGGGTTGCCAGTTCAGCAGGAATTTTGGTGTTTACTCTAAAGAGTCTGCTGTCCTGATTCTTAACCCGAGAAAACCTCAATAGGGGCTTGCTGGCAGCCGCACTTTATGGTTCCTTGAAAAAAGTCACACCAGCTTTGAAACCGGCATCTGCCCTCGCAAAACAGCCCAGCGTCTCACACCAAGGCCTAAAAGACAAACCGCCCCCCCCCCCCCCCCCCCCCCCCACTCCTCACCCTTACCTCGGTGCACTTGGACCCACTATCCAAACACACTCTGGCTGAGGTGCAAGTAGTAAGTCAACTGTAGCACACGCTAGGCAAAGAATGCTAACAGTTTGCTCTTTAACTTGGCGAGAGCCCGTCAAATACACACTCAGCACAAAATGGCTTTCACAGGCATCCCGCTTAACTGTCTCAATGTGAGCTCAAACGTATAAAAAAAAAAGAGGGGGGGGTAAGACAAAAGATATTCAACGACTCTTTTATGGAGTCTTGGTTGTGTTCAAAACAAACAGAGCAAAGCAGCTGCTTCAACAAGAGAAATCTGCAGGCCTGGCGAGTGGGATAATCTCAACAGCAGCAGGTAAACTGGGCTGCTGGAAAGGTAAATAAAGAAGACATGAAAAGAGGGGCACAAATCAGAAGCTGAGCAAATATCAGGTGTTTGGGAGGTATCGTATAACTGCAGGACAGCAGTGGAATTATCTCTGTGGTGAGGCCGATACTGTTATTATCTTTTCTGTCATCCCTGCCCAGTAGCCCTCATTGTTCTCCTCTGCTCTCACTTCTCGGCCGTCTCTTCTTCAATCGCTGCCTCAGTAGCCCGTGGCAACAGGTCCGCGACACTGATGGGATGCATAACAGGGCCGGGGCGGCGGCTCGAGCCTCCAGCAGATGTTGTGGTGACATCTGACCCTCGGCCAGGCGTCACTCTAAAAAAAAGGGGCTTTCCTCAGTGTCGGGCCAATCTGCCATCTGCCATCTTTGTGAGGTCACACACAGATGGGGACGGAGGCTTTGAAAGTAATATGTGGGCTACACATGTGCACTGTATACAAATAAAAACCTAGAATGAGGGTACAGGTTTTGGCAGCTTTACGGGCCCCTCTCTCTATGGCTTCTAAGAAGCTTACTGAATTAGGTTGTACATTTATTCAATTACTGTGGCGCATAAAGCTCTGTGGGAGACAGAGTCAGTGTCCGGATTCATTACTGTAAATTACATCATTAGGAATATTTTAGATTAATTCTCTTTTTTTTTTTTTAGGTTAAAGCAAAACATAACCAAAGATGATCCATGTTTATACTGTTAGTTAAAAGAAATATTACAGTTTATTAAAACTTGCGTCTCATTTTCTTTCCTCCGATTGTAAACACAAGTGATCAGGAGATCGAGACGGTTGTAAACAAACTAGATTCTCTGCACCACTTCATTCGTAGATACAATAAGAAGTAAGGGCCCCTAAAATGCTGATGATAATCCTCTGTTGCACAGGAACATTAATGTTTCTGGACAGGAAATACAGGGCAAGAATGTGAGAACAAATGTCCCCGGCCACACTCAAACCACCAACACTGCAGTTTATGTGACACAAGTCAACCTGAGTGATTATTTTAACACTCACTTTTGTTCTCTCTTCCGAATAACGTTTGACTTACCTGAGATTCTGTTTAAAACTGGTCTGGCTTGTGTTTCTTGCCTCATGAGACTTTATTTTCATAATGTTGTCAGGGAGGGCTGAAAACATTTAAATAAGATTATAGAAAAATGTAATTATTATTTAATAAACTAGTGGTTTTATGTCATGCCTCTCTCTCTCTCTCTCTCTGTGTCAGGTGTCTTCTTCAGTGACAAAGAGCTTTCAGCCCTGAGTCAAACTGTGTTAGTGGAGCATGTTTGTACCTCTGCTCCCCCTCCCCTCATCCCTCCTGTCTCCCCACCACCCGTTCTCATTTCCTGGCTGTTTGGTTCTCTGCCTGGACTAAGTCCCCTTTAGTCTTGTCAGATCTGTTTTACAAGCATTGCCCAGGGGGGGCTTCTCTGTCTGCTTTCCTCTACACTTTCCTCTGTCTTTTTTTTTTTTTTGTCCTCTCTTGTGTTTTCCCAGCAGCATATAGATACTAACCACGCTGACAACTCTGCCACCACCAGTGGAGAAAATCAGCACTAAAACACAAACTTAAAATTCAGCTTCAATCGCACAAATTGAGTCGACTGAAATAAAAATAGCTCTAGGGCTAAAACCAAAGCTGGCACAAAAACGACGTTGTTGTTTGTTGTGGAACCGAAACCAAAGTTACCACCAAATCCCCACTGGCTACAGAAATTACAGGGGAGGCGCTGCCCCTTGTTCCCTCTCCTTACATCCATCCTTCTTTTCCTTCCTCTCTAATAGTACAGGAGAGCTGACCTGACCGGCCCACATCTGGCAGCCTTCATTAGAGACCCTGTTTATTTGGGAGCACTATGGCCACAGCCCATGAGAAAGAGCCAGCTCCCCCAGGGATCAACACTCAGTGTGTGTGTGTGTGTGTGTGTGTGTGTGTGTGTGTGTGTGTGTGTGTGTGTGTGTGTGTGTGTGTCTTGATAGTCATCACAGCTCTAATGACTTCTGCCACTGCTTTGCTTTACGAGGCTGGGAACCACTTAAAGGCTTTACGGATGTCTGAAGGTGTAGCTGCTGACAGTGCAACCGGACCCTCAGGTTGTTACTGTACACTGCAGCCTCAGGGGTTGGAGGCAGAGCATGCCAAGATGTCCCATCACCTCATCCTGCCCGCGCCCAGTCGCCCTCCATAAATCAAAGCTGGTTTTAGATTTTATTCGTTTTAAACAGCATTTATTTTGTGAGTCAGCCAAAGTATAAAATGCACTGTTAAATAGTAACTAGTAAACATGCGTCACAAACCAGTGTCCGTACGCTCGGCCGGAGATGTTATTAGAGGGTGAAGTGCCACTTTATTTTGTTTAAACAGCTGTCATTTTGAAATTTAAAAAGTTACACAGGAGTTTTTCGCTATTCAGAAAGACCAAGAGTGATAAGTTGAACGAACCCGGTATGTTGCAACTACACAGCAGTCAAGTTCAAACTGACAGCTAATGCTAGCAGATAATTTAAGATAATCTAACATCTAACAAAAACTGTCATTTTGTTGGCGCAGGGGTTTTCAAAGATTGACACTGTTCCCACCCTCCACATACACAAGACAAACAACTACACCCTCCAGGCTGTAGAGTAGCTATGAACTACAGCTTTTTAAGCCTCTATTTGTTTAAAACTAGCACCATTAAAAGTATGCTGAATTAGCTATTAGCAATGTATCCGTGGATGTACAGAGAGCTTTCAGTGAATTACCTAAATACTGAAGAGAAACTTTAAAAATCGATGATTCTCAGGCAAGTTCCTGGAGTTATTAGGACCATCTGTTTCCTGTGACTTCTAAGAGGATTTATGGACGGATTTGTATCCTGGATAAATGTAAGTCACACTAAATCTAAAAATGTTAACGTCTTATGTCTGCGTATTAAGATTGGGAAGGACCTAGACTTTTGACTCAAGTTCATCTCATGCAGTACAAGCCTCAAGTCGCTCCCTCAACGCCTCGATGTAATCTGAAAACAATACTAGCTGTACGTGTAAAATGATTAATCTAATATCAGTTCTTATGTTAACTTTTATTTGGAGCACTTTTCACAGTCTTGTTAACTATCCCTCTTAAATGGAGCAGTGACCTTCTACAGAGGTATTAGTGGGGTCCTTTTGACCCGTCCCAGACACTCCTGGCTTCAACACTACAACTTGTCATGTGTGGATGTGTGTGCTGAGCTTATAATCCTTAAGGAGACTGTCATTTTTTCCCCTCTGTGTAACGGATACGTCGCCTGGTATCAGTCTTACGGTCTGCATTGCTGCTCAGCTGAACAAACTGCTGTACTTCACTACAAAGGGCATCACGCTCCATTCTCCTAAATATCCTGTGGCTGAGTGTGTGTCAGGCAAGCGAGAGTGACTGAAAGCTAAAGGCACACCTGGCAGACAAAGTCGATCTGTGTCTGTGTGGAGCTGAATGGGCAAAACCACAAGTAATCATGGGTATTATGGAGCATGCTGCTGTGTGGGCGAGTGCACGTCCCTCTTAGCTGTTATACTATAACCCACAGACAGGTGGTCTGGCCGAAAGAAAAAAAAAAAGAAAAAAAAGCAATGAGGAAGTGTGGTTTGGAGAATGCCAAGTGGCTTTGTCTCACACACACACACACACACGCTGACTGTCAGTCCTCTTAGCCTGCGATCAAAGTTTATGTGATTTGTCTTGGCATATGCCAACCAGGGAGGCTCAAATATCACTAATCCCCGACGCTGAGGTTCCCCACCACCAAGTCGCTTCATTCAGCCAGAACACTCTGCCGATCAGCGCTCTCACCAGCCGGGCTCTTGCCAAAGGGAACCCGACACTGGCGGCGGCGGCCATATAAAAGCCTCGCGCTGTGTGTTTCTCGTTGTGTGATGATATGATCAGATACAGCACCTCTTCTTCCCTCAGGCCACTCTGAGGCTGTTTCCTGACTCTGAATGGAGGTGTAGGGTGGAGGGAGGGAGGGAGGGGGGGTTAAGATAGACTCATCTGACCGGAGAAAACAGAGGTGCCATTGAAAAATCCCCAGAACCGGAGAGACAAGGGCTCACTTTCATTGAAGTGGATGTATATTGTAGCAGTCGCAGCACATACCAGCAAGGAATTAATGACTGTTTGTTATCTGACGCTGTGTTCACTGAAACAGACAAATCTGAAAATCCTAACGACAGGATTAAAGTTCTCACATTTTCAGATCCTAAGTGCTTCTCATTCACACTGAAATCTAAAACATTTTTCAAATATTTCAAACTGAGTGGTCCCAGAAAATGTCAGGAGCATTGGAAAGGCTTCAATTTTCTGAACGGGATCTGTTCCTATAGCTCTTATGATTTTATCCATTGCACTTTTAGGAGTTCTTGTTCCGTTCTGTGTTAGCTTCAAAGCGAAGCATGAAACGTAATTCCTGACATTGGCAATAGTAATTTAACACATCAATCCCATCTCAAGATCTAGTAACATCAACAGATGTAACTCCATAACAACTGAGCGAGCTCCATTTGCTGATGAAGATCATCTGATACAGCTGAAAGCTCGGGGGGGGGGGGGCAGCTAGAAAGTGGACCTAGAGGAGGGACTGTTTTGACAAGCTACTATTTCCAACGTCAAGAATATGTTACATGCTTTTACATGCCGCTAAAAATCATTATCAAGTCCCAGTAACTCAGAATAAACTGCACAAACTTCTGGTGCGTGTGTTTGCATCTTACAAGTCTGACCTCATTCATACAAACTCCGGCACTGAAAGAACCTAAGCCTCAGCATGTGACTCCCTGCCATCACCAGGCTGTCAGAAACCTGTTGTATTTTTTCATCACACTTACTAACCGGTGATGAATGTATGTGATCTCTGAGCAGCGTCCTTCCTCGCTCCGACATCTCTCATCTCTCTGGGCAGAGAGAAACTCTGCTGCGAGCTCTTTTCATTCTGGCCATTGTGCCACTGGAATTTGGGAGTTATTTTTCCTGGTCTGGATTGGCTCGGCTCTGTCACTGCTCCCTCCTGCCGCTGCCAAGCCTCTACAGTAAATGAGAGGCCTCCTCGAAGCCCTTTGGAGATAAACTTCAGTCAGGACCTCACTGGGCCAGGCAGGCCAGATATGAGGAGGAGATGGTATTTATGTTATGGCATGTCAAGTAGGCATCTCTGTCAGACTATATAAAACCAATGCCACTTACTTGACCTCCACATAACACTTCAGTTCAAGAGCGGCGGCTTTTTGATTGAGGTGAAACCAACTCATAATTCTGCCACGAATGAAGCAAGGCTCAGGGGAAAAAACAACTGAAAAAAAAATCCTTCACAAGGCCAAGCAGGATCTCACAGTTAAACGATCGACAATATATCAATTAACCCTCTCCTGCTGTAGTCAAGCAATACACTTGACACTGTAAGACCTTTAACGCCTTTGTTTGATGAGATAACTTCACCTCACGCTAAGCTTCAAACAGGATCCACCTGGTTGCAATTATTTCTTGCTGTTCATGTTCCTGACACTGCCAGCTGCGCTGCTGTTCAAGAGTTACAGCGTGAATGCATTCGCTGTGGAAGCCATCGATCTCGCAGAACACTCGCAGGAAGTTCATGGAAAAGCAGTGACGTCAGTGAACCTTGCTCTGGGTTTTGGAGCTGGAGAGAGAAAGCTAGAGGCTCCAGCAGTTTGTGAACATCTGCAACCGGTTCACTTAGCAGATCAGTTCACTGGTGAATTAACCTGAGCTGAGTGCTCAGGTTGTGAAATAACGGTCGTGTAATATCTTTGGAGGATCTTTGACAAGTGTGAGAAATTGATGATCATATCATCTAGATTGTTTCGGCTTACGTTTGAGAAAAGTGACTGATCTTAACTAATGCTAGGAAGTAAAAGTCAGAGTATCAAAGAGGTTTTGTTAACAATATTAGTCTCAAGTTGGAAAACAACACTAATTTCCACACTTAATGCATCTTAAAGAAACATCCTGACTTGAACTTGGGAATGAATAAATCCTCCTTAACAAGCAGCAGCTGGTTGAATCCTCACTCTCAGTTGCTGACAAGCTATACATTGTTTGAAAGCAGAAAGCCTGATAATTCCTTCTGAGTAATTAGTTACCTTATATCACGGTGACAGAACACTAAAATAATTAGAATAGTCAAGAAACATTAGATTTTTTGCAAGTATCACCCAGATAGCTCCCTTACAGAAGATATCAGGTCCATAACTGTCATCAACATGGATCAGGAACACTCACTGTTTTATTTGGGGTATGTTGGTTTTGGGCTTGTGCAGAAGGAAGGTGGTCTACAGCAAAATACACGATGAAAAATGTGACGCTTCCACTTCAACTAAGTCTAAAATCCTCAATGAGTTTCACTGTTAATTAATCTGGTAATTATTTTTCAGATTAATCAATTAAACTGTGAAAAATTCGCCATCTCATCTTCCCACAGCCCAAAGTAATGTCTTCAAATTAGATTACATGAATATACGACACATTAAAGCAGCAATAGAACAGAATACTTTACAAAATGAAAAGATTTTATCAAAATATTTTTTCCATTTCTCTGTCAATCAACTTATCATTTCAACTCTAAATTTTTGATGCCCAAACTTCATCACCCTAAACCTTTTCTCAAGAGTTCCCAGGCCTCTGGTAGCACAGTGACAACTAACACAATAAGAAAGCAATGTTATGAACACACACACACACACACACACACACACACACACACACACACACACACACACACACACACACACCAAGCCTTGTGCGCTCACTCAAACCTTTTCAAAACTGCGAGTATGCCCATCTCCATGTTTAATTGGAGAAGTCTGAGGAGGAGGACAGTGCAGGGACACAATGCTGGCTTTGTGGCCCAGTGAGGAGGTGAGGTGGGGGTGTGTGTGTGTGTGTGTGTGTGTGTGTGTGTGTATGTGTGTGTGTGTGTGTGTGTGTGTATGTGTGTGTGTGTGTGTGTGTGTGTGTGTGTGTGTGTGTGTGTGTGTGATTGAGGGGTGAATAACACAACCAGACCAAATTAAGATGTGGCGCGGGGCCAAGATAGCTGCCTGGGTCTCACAGCAGTCCCAAAGCTGTGACCCGGCCGACCCAATCATCCGCCGGTCAGCGGCAGTAAGATGACACTGGACACTGGGTGGTGCTGCCAAGTGTAAAGAGGGCTATTGTTGTAATAAAAAATAAAAATAAAAAAAAGACTTCTGGGCAGAGCGGGAGCTTATTGGTTTACATGTGAACTGAAGACATCTCCAAATACTAAACTCTGAAGACAGAGTGTAGAACTTTTCTCCAATTTTTCAGGTTAGAAAACTTTTACCATCTGCCATCTGTCCAGGGGAATGAGGGAGAGGGAGAGAGAGGGAGAGAGAGGGAGAGAGAGAGAGAGAGTGAGAGAGAGAGAGAGAGTGAGAGAGAGAGAGCACTGAGGGCCATTGAGGAGGGGACAAAATCCCAGGAGAGAGGGGGGGCGGTGGAGAGAGTGTGTAGGAGGACAGGGTCTGAGGGTCTCTCTGGGAAGCCTCACCCAGATTAGTCACACAGAATTAATCGTAGCAGAGAACAATGGTCGCCGAGCTTCTGGCAACCCCAGCTGTCGCTCCGTGAAAGAAAAGAAAAACAAGATTTAGGGCTGCAAGAGTTTGGCTGCAGAGGGGAGAGTGTGGTGGCACTGACACACACACACACACACACACACACACACAGTGACCCCTGTCCTCATCAATGTCCACTCATTTCTGTCTCTCCTCTCTGACCATTTGCCTCCCAGAAATAGCAACACTGGTATGAGCGCTCCACCTTTACAGCCCTCACATGTCAACCAAAAATCTGAGTCATCCCCGATTCCACAATCACACATTTTCAAATCCTCTTTGTAGGTTTTCACTTCGTTGTTTACTTGTTAAAAAAGAAAAATGCAGATGTCAAACTTACTTGCACTCTCCATTCCCATCTGGAGTTGCTTCACATCTCCCCTGGTTCAAACACGCCTCCGCGAGCGTGGAGCATCTCAGGCCTGCGAAAGGAAAGTTTTAATACACCTGCACTTTGCTAAAACTCTTTAAAAAAATAATCAGTGGAACATCCCTGAAGCTTTTTTTTTTTTTTTTTTTACAATGGCACAGGTAAAACTCCATCAATGTGAAGCCTAGGTGTGACTCTTGGCCACCTCAAAGTGCAGTTTTTGTGGTGAACAGGGACTTGACACCAGTCTGGCAGCAGCATGCTCCTCTCTGCAGCTGTACCATAAAGAATGTGCCATTTGGGGAGTAACACAGCTTTGCAATAATAATTAAAAAAAAAAAAAAAAAAAAAAAAGGACACCCACACACATACTGCTCTGACTCCAACCTGCAAAGGCATGCGTTTACATACTAGTGAGAAAAAGTTGAATGTTTGCTGGGCAAGTGAGCAACAGCTGCCGGGGCAAAGTAAAAAAAAATAAAAAGAGCATACATTGACTTTGCCGGTGAAAACGTGACATGTTTAGGATAAAGCCGACAGATGAATTAAACCATAGAAGTAAACTTAATGAATGTAAATTAAACAGTAAACGGAAACCTGCAGGATAAGTTTAAAAAAAAAAAAGTTGGGGGGAAATTGCTTTACTTGAGCTACGGTCAATCACCCAACAAACGAAAGTGAATGTGTCAAGTTACTAAAACTTTAGTTTACGATAAAGAGTGAATGAACAGTAAAAGTATATTTTCTTATCTTGCTGAAAAATACATCATAAGTCCCAGAAAGTGAGAATCCCCCCGCCACTCACCTCGTGTTAGTCCTATTAGCGACAACAAGAAAGTTAGTTTGACAAAGAAAATATGCATTCCTTCTGGTTTAAAACGGTTGTACAAATCCACGTGGGTTTTTTCATAGATCCGATATTGTGTCTTCCCCTCCGACAGGTGAAAAAAAAAAAAAACACACAAACAACTTTCAGTTCATCCTTCGGTAGATCCACAGAGAAAGTAAAGCGCGTCTGTGAACTCCGAGTATGAGATGTTCTCACTTCAGTTCATGAGCTGTAAATGACCTGAGGGACGCACCTCTCCTCTTGCTGCTGCGCACTGAGGGGCGTTATTCTTCAGTGGACACACACACACACGCGCGCGCGCACACACACGCACCACACACTAGCACAAGCTTTACAACTTGATGAAGAGATTAGTAAGGAAGTTTGTTTTCTTTTACTTTCCCGGGCGTTTTTTTTTTTTTTCCACAGAGTGATTGGTTAATTAACAAGTCTGAAGCATTAGTGCAGCAACTAGTCTGTGACAGCGATTTCATCACTCACTCACGCCCTATAAATAAAGTTTGCTTTGGTGTAAATAAGCTATTAAATATGTCATCAGAGCACACAAGTTAAGCTCTTAACCTGAGGGAGCACGTGCAATAAAACAAACAAACACACTTCACACTGTAAATAAAACAGTTTGGTTTGACTTTAGTTGCATTTTTTGCTAATCTTAAATGTTTTAGCACAACTTGTGAAATGGGTTTGCAACAGTTTGTTCAGACTTAGCTGTACTTTTAAAGAAATACAGTAAATTCACAGTTGCAATATGAAACAGCAGCAGTTGCAAGTTCAGCATCAAACTTTATTCCTTTTTCTCACCAACAGCCGTCTCCAGTGGTGAAAACCAACCCTCTTGTTCTGCCTCTATATCACTTCTTTTCCTATACTGAAGGTAGCATGCTAACCAGCTAGCTCCAACCAAGTTTGACTGTTTCATTACTTTTTCCGAAACCGAGTCACTGTAGCGTCCAGGCTGCCCTGAAGAAGTAGCGCTGCTCAGAGATCATATTATGACCTCTTGTCATGTAAACACAACAATGGCTCTTGGCAAGACTGATAAGTAAACAGCTGTTAATGCTAATGTTGGCTTTGTAGCAATCACAAAACTTACAAATAGCTAGCTCCTTTAAAGCTGGTTATGCTACATTTATACAAAAAAAATTGGCTACCAGAGAGATTTCAAGAAGAAAAAAAAAAAGGAAAAAAGTCAGCTGACAATTACCAATACACTTTATTAACCTCAAAAGAGAGTGCATGAACCCCAGTTAAGAAACAATGTGAAACCATTTTAAGTAAGCAAAAAGAAGAGGAAGTGAGACGTAAAAAGGTTTTATTCCAGTAAATAATGTTCCAGTTTTCTAATGTTCCAGTCAATATACTGTATCTTCAAATTTTGTGAGGGACCACACCTCTGCTGCACTGGAGTAAAACATTGTATCCTCAGTTATTTCATATTTGAATTTGCATAATTAAATGTTTAATTATCACTCAAACTCCAACAACCAATAACCATAGTCATTTCTGTCAATACTGATACTGGTGTTTGTCATTTCATGCAGTTCCACCATGAAAATGATATGCACCAGTTTGACATCTGAAATACTGTATCACATTATCTTCAGTTGTCAACCAACAACTTAAACATAACTGTAGGAAACTTAAAACATTTATTTTGGCGACCACACTTGTATTTTTTGTTCTGTAAAGCATTTAAAAGATGCACCAAACAGACATCTAATCAATGTATCTTTGTAATTTGCTAAAAGCACGAAAGCAGTCACAAACAGGAGAGAGAAGCCAAAATGGTAAACTGCCACTTGGCTCTGCAAACAATGGTCTAATAGCTCGTGTTTAAAAGCCCACATCAGTCAAAGCCTGTCCTGCGCTCCTTCATCAGGGCATCACAACCTGACAAAGCATGGGAACCAGCCTGTTAGCAGTTAGGATCTTCTACACTGATAAATAATTGCTGAGAGCGACTCACGCAAACTTTCACTCAGCCAGCCTGCAGAGTCAGCAGAAGCAGGGGTGGATTCCCATCAGGTGGATTGTGAGAGGAGTGCGGATAGCTTCACACAGGTGACTGCTGTCATGGTAGACATGAAAGACTGATAACACGTGTGTTTGTGTGATTTTACATTCTCCAACTGGAGTCAGTGGTTGAGTGTTTAGATAGAGTTTACCCTTGTCCTCACCTGGGAATGACAAGGAGGTAATAGTGACAAGTTTCTTTCAAAATAAGATTTTCTATCATTTGGAGAAATGAAATAACACTCCTGATAAATATATTGAGACTACATGAAGCACAGCTCAAAATAATACATTAACAGGACTGTGTAAATGATGCATTTCCCAAACAGCTTTTGCTAAGAAAGAATTCAAAATGAATAAATAACACTCCTAGATAATATTTGCTGCCACAAACATATGAAATACTTAATTTATATAGCAGCTTTAACAGACAATGCAGCACAAAGTTACAAATTGATACTATCAAAGATATTCCTCATCTCAAAAACTTATATTATATTATATTATATTATAAAAGTTTAGAAAATTCCCTCCTATACCTTACCTTTTCCTGTCTGATTTCCTGGTGCAGAGCTTAAACGCAGGTAAAATATATAGCCAGATCAAATTCTCTAAACAACTATTTTGGACAGGGCATACAGGTAAGCCCATCCAGTAATCCACCCATGCCAAAAGGGATGAATGCTTTTTGTAGGCACTGTATTTATGGGGGTACAGTAGACAGTAAAAAAGGTATCAGACCGCTGCAGGACTAACTGGGCTGCACTGAAACCCCCTCCTCATAAATTACTCTTAGATTTGTCTCGGATAACTGACAAATAAATCAAACCTTCCTGACGCGGTCGTAAGGACTGTTAACCATGTGTAGGCAGTAACTGTCTCTTTCAACACCATCAGGCCCTCACTTGTTTATAATAAACCACAGAGTGACACATAGAGACTCAACGTTATGGACGTTACAGGTAAAACAGCTGCCAAAAGGGGGTGGGGGGAACATCAAGCAGACGTTTAAACCTGAGGGCAGACAGAGAAAATGTTAGACAAGAAGGTGGCAGTCACAATGAGAGGCTGGTCTAACTGTGTGTAACCTAAATTGAAATCTGCCTGTTTACATACACACTGTAATCAGATTAAGGAAATATTAGATATGGCTATTCTCATGCAAATGTCTCAGTCTGGTTATCTTTATCGTACTAAGCTCATAATCATCTTTAGCTGTTTGGCTATTAACACGGCTATAGATTTTAGCACAATCATTAAATCAATTTAAGCACTTAAAAGGATAGCCTGATTACATTCGGTGTTTTGAATTTACCACTGAACCCGAAAGCCCTGACCTGTTTCCATGTTTAAGAACGAATCAATTAATTTTCAATGAATTTTCAGTCTGTGACTCTTCACTTCTGGTTACCTACTTCGATCTAGGAACAGACAGGTGACCCCTGCCAGAGGGACCTCATTTTGTTTTACACCTCTTAAGTGGAGAAAGCAGAACGCTACTTTTGAGCACCAAAGATGAGGTCAAATAGCACCCAGATTTCTAGCAACGGGTAGAGTTCGGTGAGCCAAATATAACGATTTAAGATTTGCTGTAATTGAACAGTAGAACATTGTTGAACATCCAACAGTAATCTCATTGAGGCAGTTTATAAGGTTTGTGTTGTCAGCAGGTACAGGTACATACAGCTGGGTGTCATCTGCTTAAAAAAGGAAGTCATTTTATATTAAAAAAATTATGTCCCCACATGGAAGACTGAAATAATAATGGACCTAAAACTAAGTCTTGCGGCACACCACAGGTGAGACGGGCAGTGGAGGATGAGACATTAATGTTCTAAGGTTGAGATGTGATTCTAACCAGCAAAGGGCAAAATCAGAGATGCCGACCCACTTGTCAAGATGCTCAACCGTTGTCGACCATGTTAAATGCGGCACTAAGGTACAATAGTATCATCCATGACCTTTAGGTTA
The DNA here is from genome assembly GCF_021018895.1 of Seriola aureovittata. NCBI lineage: Eukaryota > Metazoa > Chordata > Actinopteri > Carangiformes > Carangidae > Seriola > Seriola aureovittata. Next base: position 21,488,961 of record NC_079368.1, read on the forward strand.
AAAAGATGTGCACAGAAACTGGTGTTTGTCATGCTGTCTGTCATAGGTTTAAACAGCCCAGATGTATGGTTTGTAGGAGTCAGTCTAGACACCTGCACCAAAACCCTCTGTTTATATTAATAGTATTTTATATTTCCAAACAGGGAGATGTAGTTGCATCATTACATTAAGATAATAAGCGACATTATCTGGGAGAGAACTGACTTGTTGAAGCAGGAAAAAAGCCACCAGGACATGATCTGGACGTTTACATTCTGTGTTTAATGAAGTTGTTGATGAGAGGATGTTCCCAACACTGCTTCTATCTTTGTGTACGTTTTTTGGCTTGTTACACCCCCCTTCACCTGTAAACACCAACTTTCTATTGACAAGTTAAACACTGGCCTTCACACTGACTAGGTCACAGTTTGACCTGTGTCTCAACCCAACTCTGTATCGGGGTCATTCGGCGGTATGAGTTTACACTGATTGACTACTTCACAGTGACGGTCATCTCCCCGGGGAGTAGGACTCAAGTGCTGCTGCACCACAGCAATATCACAGTTACAGTGGCAGAATAACAAATCCTTCATCCCTCCTGCAAGTTTTAAGATATTTTCAGACATATACCTATAAAAGCTGCATTTCGTTTAAATAACTCCCTATTGTGCTGATGTTCATTGTGGCAAAGGGGAAATGTGTTTAATGTATTACATTGTGAGGTGGAGAGTAAACAGGATTTGTGTTGATTTCCTTCTCATTGTGTTGACCTGGGGGTTGGGGTTTGTCCCCACGACTGGCGCAGCACAGATGGAGCGACCTGTTCTACTTTATAAGCCTCATAAAACACAGACAGCAACAGCTGCTCAGGGTTGGATCGAATCTGTCGGCTACAGTGGCCCTCATCTTTTAAGTGATGCATGGATACGTTTATTTGGACGTGGTGGTTTAAAGCCCTGATTGTTTTATTGTAGCCATGAAATGAGGTAATACAATATACCTAAAATGCAAAGTGAACGTCAGTCTGACAGATCTGCACTCGTTGCTGGTCGTCATGTGACCAGATCGGATTAGTTCAGGATTTTTTAATAAGGGAGAAAGTAAATGTGCTTTATAAAAGAAAACATATTAGACAAATTACTCAAAGTGTTTTTATGTCTTAAAACTTATTCAAATTAAACACTAGTGTCAAAGTGATGGATTAATCAATAATTAATCATTTCACGAAAAATATCAATAGACAACTGTTTTAATAATCAATTCACCAGTTTAGTAATTTTTCAAGCAAAAAGTACCAAAATTTGCTTTCTGTTTTATTTCATTGCAAACTGAATAATTTCAAAGTTCTGGACAGTTGATCAAACAAAACAAGAACGTTTTACCTTGAGTTTTAACTGGGAAGCTAATGAATGAATCGAGCCCTAACTAAAGGTTTAAAGAAATGTACAGGTCATGGCAGGTCGACATGCACAGTTGACTAGGTGAAGCTTCAGTGTCAACAGAAAGGCATTATGTGTGCAATCAAACCTGTGTTAAACCTGTTCAATGTGCAATATTGGTTGTTAACCTGGTTTTACTTTAGTGTAGTTGTACTTTATTTGTCAAGGATGATTCTTATAATGAAGACAAAAGAATACAATATTTAGTATGGAGCTGGAGATAAAATACAAGGCTAAAATCTGTCTGTAGTCCTTGGTCAAATGTTAAAAAAGGTGCCATAAAAGTATAATTTAAATGATAATTTTACACATTTGGATGTTTTGTTCAGTTATTCTGTAATCAGAAAACCATGTCTCACTACCCATCCTGTACCTTTTTGTGTTTTTATATCTTTTATCTCCACGTATGAAATACATATGTAGAATAACAACTTTTATAATTTAGCAATTACTCACGCTCTTTTCTATTTTATGATAAATTAAGTGCTCACAGGAATATATGATCAAGCATGTATCCATTGTCGTGACCACTTAACTCCTGACTTTTGGCTGCTTGTTATGCTGGTGATGTAATGTAAACTTGTTCAACGGCTGCGCTCACTGTATCTCATGAATGAGCTTTCTGCGAGGAATGTGCAATGTTAATATCACTTTGCATAAAAGATCTTGTGTGTGTGGGTGGGCGTCGAGCAGCCTGCAGCAGCAGATGTGGTGTGTACTGGACAAGTCAGGACATGTTGATGTAACTCACTATCATCTAAAGTACAAGTCAACTTGGCTTCTATCTTTGCATCTACTGTGACAGAACTGCTGTAGGGATGCTTAGGACAACTGTAATCTAAAGATGGCTGTCAGATACTCTGTCACTAATTCATGGGGACTAATACAGAAAATGAGAGAAAGTCTAGAGAGGAGAGATGCTGAAGGAAACTAAATTATCCCCTTGGGCACTGAGTAACTGTCAAACAGCTTGTGCTGTACAATGTATTAATGATGAATGTTTTCATAAAGCTATATTTACTTCTGGTGTAGCCAGTGTGTCTTACTTTAGTAAGTAGGTTTCCAACATTTCCCAGAACCTGTTAACACTCATCAAACAGTGGATGCATCCAGCTGTAATGACTGAATCAGATATGGGAGTAATAAGAGCCAGAGGAAACGTTTATCCACTTGAGAAAAGAAGTCACATTTCTTTTTCTCTTATTCTATGTTTTTTTTTTCTTTTTTGTTAACAAAAGACCAAAACCAACAATGTGTTAGATGTTTTTCATTTTTGAAAACATTTTGGCATGGCATGATGTCCACTTAGTGTGGCCAGGAAAAATAAAAATGAAAAATAAAAACAACTAAAATGAACTAATGAGGTAGATCTCTATAAGCTGTTTTTAAGAGTTTTTCCGACGATAAAGAGGATTGAAAACAATCTCTAAGTGTCCATTTCTGTTGAACACACTCCTGAGGATTATCAAGTACAAGTGACTCGAGCACATCGTACAGCAGAAATGTAAACAGCGGTCGGCCTTTTTGTCTCTGTCCTCTTCACAGTCATACTTGACATTGCCTCTTCCTATATTCATGTAATCACACAATGTGCTCATTATCTATACACACTCACGCTAAATGACCCCTGAAAAATGAGCTGCTCTAACCCCCCCGACCCATCAACACGCCAGCTTCCTGTTTAGCCTCTGAGTGCTGACTACTTCACTGCAACTGCTGCGATGACGGTTCCCCTCTCTCTTTGTCGCTCCACTCCTCTGATGTCGGTGTGTGGGCCTAAATGATTTGTTGTTTCGTTGTCTGGATCTGAAGATGATCCTACAGTCATTTTAATATTAACCCTAATAGATTGGTACAAAAATTCCACCAAGTGGCGACAACCTCAGAAGATGACTTCCAGATGTCTGAATCAAAATCTCCCACACTCAGCTCTTTCCAATTGTGTTCAAAGGTCCCCTGAAGGATCCCAGCATCCCTCAACAAGTGCGCTTCTTCAGAACCCTGTGGTTTTGTTTCGTTTCCAGAGAACTACTACAACCAAGCCACTTTTAATTATACGGTCTTGTTTACTACTTACACATTCACAGGCCTGTAACAAGCTTTGTTGATGTGGAAAGAGTTGACCTTCCTACCCTCACATCCCCCGAGGGGCTCCCATTAGTTGGACAAGATTACTTATGTCCAGTTGTGCAAAAGGTCTGTAAAAGACAAGGAACTGTGTGGGCTGCAGTATGCAATCAAATTTATGTCTTTTATGTTTATTTTATTGGCTGTTCCTCCCTTATCATCCTTTCACTGCTGCACATATCCATCTTTTTTTTATTTTTTTATTGTGCATTACAAATCTTGGTAATTTCCTTTTTATTCCTAAAAGGATTACTGAAAAGAACCACGTTATCATCATTATAGGGACAATAGAGACAGAAGAGAATCTTTAAGTCAAGACAAAACAGGTCAGCTGAACATGTTTGCTGAGAAGTATATAGTTCAATATGTAGGGGGATTCTGGATTTGTTTCTAAAAAAGGAAACGTTGCAGAGGTGTAATTAAATCTTTGTCTCAAAATATTTCTCAAGCCACATGTTTGCTGGTCATCATTTTATCAAGCTTTTTTTTTTTTTTTTTAAATCCTGTTATTGATAAAGTGTCAAATATAAAATATGTCCAGATATTACACTTGACAATGTGAAATATGAATTATTTTTCCCAGAGGCCACAGTGTGTGAATCATTTTATCCATTCTCTTCCTCCTATTTCTTATTTCTAAGAGAATGACAGTATTAGACAAGAATCATACACAAAAGCTTGGTCAGCTCTTTTGTCTGTTTCCTTTTCCCAGTAAACAAAACTGGTTTGTTCAGGGCCATACCTTTAACACCAGGCCTTTGATTTATTGTGAAAATCTGCATTGAGTCAACCACCGAGACAGTTCTTACAAGCGTGATGTCCTTTAAGAAAAGCATACCTGAGGGAAGGAAAATGGGCTATTGTATTGCAGTCGTATTATTTCCTTAGTGTTTCAAACTCGGATTAATGTATCCTGGTGTTGCTGTATTGTTCTTATCAGGGAGGAGGGTTTACCGACTTTATTGTTGAATCATAGATTATGTTGCCCAAAGTGAGGAAATGCAGGCGAGGGTCTTTGGCTCCTGCTTTCCTGCAGTTGTGAGGTTAAGGGAAGGAGGTGGCTGCTGAGAATCATTGTGGCAAATGTATTGTTAAGAGTAGAGTCTTAACTTCTGGAAAAGTCACGTAGAACAGTAGGTGTAAAAGTAAAAATTAGAACCAATAAAACAATTTCCAGGTCATTCTTGACCTTGGGAATTTGACAAATTAATGTTAAACAGCAGTAGCTTTTCTATGATGGCCAGCTTTACAACCCACTGGTGGACATGGTTAGACAGCACGTCCTATTGAACATTTCTTTTCTTGCTAACTTGCCTTGCTATATTGCATCATTGGAGTTAGTTATAAATTGCATTCACATCGAGATCCAAGTCGTATTTAAGGCTTGGAGAATTCTGTTATATCTGACTTGGCACTTAATGATATAAAGTGCATGGAAGCAAAATAAATATAGATGCCTCATGTCAGCTAAAATCCATCATCCAGTGTAATTAAACCCAGATTTACTGGATATACTGTTACATTGTCGCTGAACAGTATTTTAACCCTCACAAGACTCACTCTGTGATCATACAACCATCTTGATTGGACTTAAGACTGGACTGCTTACAAGTCATCAAGAACGTTTCCCATTTCTAAAGAAAGAGTGTGACACTCTGATATATAAACACTTGGAGTTATGAGTGTGCAGCTCTCCCATTCTTTTTAATGTCTGCTTGTGAAGCAGCTCCTCAGTCGAACAGGTGTGCACTTTTTCCTCAGTCTTTTAATCTTTTCTCTACCATCCATTGCATCATTATGTGACCTAATGACCATCTCTGTGACACCTATGCAAACTTCATGCACTGACGTAGACCATGAAATGCAGTTATTTCACAACCTAGAACTGGATAAATCTTAAGTTTTGGCTACTGTTGGAAAAGAAATACAATCACTCGCCCAATTCCAGCTAATGGGAATACAGTTAACCTGTCAAAACTACTGACCCAGAAAGTTAAAATGCCATTAGGACAGTTTCCTGTGCTGCTACCCATTACACTAATTGCACTAATGATAGCTGGTGTGTTGCATGGCATTAACAACATACATTTGTCACTTTTATGTCTGCTGCAGCTGCTTCCCAGTATTGTGGCGCCTCAGCTACGTAAGCACAATGTGCGGACAGCCAGACGCAGCGGGTCAGTGGTTCTCCAGCCCTGAGTGAAACAGAGTCGTGGGAGGTCCAGAGACCCTGGTTCTGTTTTTGGACATATAATCACAAACAGGAAGTCCCTGCAAGCCAGCTACACAGGGCCACTTCCTCCTTTTGTTTACTGGGGGGGTTGAATTAAACTCCCAAAGACAAACTGGTACCGATGTTTGCAGCCCCAGCATCCACTCTGCCCCCTGTTACACTGGCTCTATCTGTTTCTCAGTCTGGTGAAGTCAACCTACCTTTGCTGTGTTTTATGACGCTGTTTATTAACGTGAACTGTCTCCTTTTAAAGAAACAATAGATAACAAATAAAGCTAGTGTGGTAACTCATATTTCATACTTCAAACACCTACACAGATCTTAACTGTCAATGGTTAAAACAGATGAAAGTTGTTAACAATTGGAACAATGGTTTGACTAAAGACGAGAAGTCCTGAAGGTGCGATGACAAAAACAGCTCCTGAGCTCACATGTCAAAAGCTCCATTACAACTTAGCATCTGCTGATGAAGGCTGTGTGATACGGTTGAGAGCTACTACACATTGCACACGGTGATGATCTATTGTAGTGGACAGTTGTGAGAATGTGGAGATTCCTCCATTCTCCTCCGTAGCATAGTTGCTGTCATCGTAGCTTCCACCTCTGTTCAAAGGCGTAACGACATTGTATGAGTCAGTCCTCCCAAGAAAAATGACAGCAACAGTAATTTCAGCAAATCCCCGAAAATGACATATTTTTACTTCAACTCCTCTAGTGTTTGTTCTAACCATGACTCTTCGGAAACGATACGATATGATGCGATATGATGCAATACGATACGATACGATACGATACGATACGATACGATATGATGCGATACGATACGATACAATACGATACCTTACGATACGATACGATAAAGCCACAAAGTTCACAGAGTGAAAATTCAGTTGGGTCAACAATACATCAGACTTAAATGAGGCAGATTGATGTTTGTTTCCACTTTACTACGGGCAGAATATTTGAACCCAACCCTGTCTCTCAGAAATCACATTTATATGCTGAAACAGACCTTTTGAAAAAAAAAATTAAATGTCAAACAGATTACATTTTCATATGTTGTTAAATGTGGCAAGTCGCAAAGATGGTGGTACCAAACATGTTACTAAAATCTTCACAGACAACGTATTTGTTTTCCACCAAAATATCTAGTCTTGTGCATAAAAACAGGTGGATAGGACTCCACCTAACTCATGTTGAGGACAGTATATGTGTGGTGAAAGTTCAGTTTATTCAGCACCTGACTAAAACTAACAAGCTGCTTTTACAGGTGCAATAAAGCTTGCATTCATTGTAAAGTTTTTTTTTTAATACTGCATGATAAAATATGACTCACCCACTCCAGAAACTGCAGAAACATAATGTTAAACAATGCAGTTCATTTGTGAACAGCTACCACAGTGCAGATTTCTCTTTCAAAGGAATGCATTTAGCCTGTTGTGGCTTAAGACGTAGTGTGACACACCTCTGAGCCACTGTTCCCAGGCACAATTCCTTTGTTCCTTAAATATTTGATAATTACCACAGAGAGAGCTCTCACCCCCTCTGCATACCACCACACGTTACCTTTGTGTGCTCTGTCTACTGTGAAAAATCTCCCACTCCTTGTGTCGTGTGAAGTCTCAGCCGTTATGCAAAAAAAAAAAAAAAGGCTATTTTTGCCAGAACAAGTAGTTTGATGGAAAAAGTAATATCAGAGGCTGTGTTGTGAGGATGCAAAGGCTTGTCGAGGGGATTATGTGTTACCTTAAATGTTAGCTTCCCAGTGTAGCACTGAGACTATTTGCCTGAGGTGCAGCCAGGAAAGAAACGCTGTGTTTGTGTGAGTTTGGGAACTATGCAGCCTTTCCCTTATTAGGATTTCCCGTGGGACTCTGTTATTCCACTTCTCCTACATCCATCCATCGCTCGTTCCATCTTTCAAACTAGGCTTCTTCTTCTTCTCACTTATAATCCAGTTTTACGTTTGTTTTTCTGCCTCTACTATCTTGATGTCAGTCACTCTCCTTTGTTTTACTCTTTCATTCTCTGTTTTCTTTTTCCGCATTTCAGCTGCCAGCCAGGAGTATTTCACTCCCACACACACACACAGTGGTGTTGCTTGTGTCAGAGGTCCAGGCTTGTTTAACTCCCAGGAGTGAGTTTAGCAACTTTAATTCACCCCCCACCCCCCAGTTCAAAACTTCTAGTGAAGTATAAAAAAAGGGTTATTTCACAATCCATGAAATTTTGTTGCATAAAAAAAATTCCCAATCAAGAGCTATGATGTACGGTCACACATCTAACTCCTAGATCATCAACACAGATATATTCATCATCAACAAGATAGTCTTGATCACTGATGTTGTAGCTTTGGTCGTTTTCCAAAACAAAGAGCCTAGAAATAAACTAAATTTGTCAAACAAAAAACACATTCAATGATGCCAAATTTTACATGATGATGTCACCGAAGGGCACCATATTCTCCCATGTTGAATCACTTCCTGTAGAATGAAGGCCACCACCTAACATTATAGTTAGGTACGTCACCTTTTCCCAGTCACAGCCCATTTTGCTCCAATTCTGGCATTCTCACTTTTCTTTTCATGCAGTTACAGAGACAGGCCTCTCTTGTGCGCACATTTTTGAGACATTAGACTGACAGGAAATGAAGCAAAGAGACGTAAAAGTAGAGCTGCCAGTGAAACCTGTCTGTTCGAAAGTAAGGGTGTGGTTCTTTTCTGTAACTTGAGAACGAAAATCCAAATATAATTAACTGTAATAACTAAAAATCCAAGGGGGTCAAGGGGTCACAGTTAGTGCAGACATGTTTGTTGTGACAGTAGGACAGAGAGGACTAAACACTGTAGAAGTTGTTAAACTTCAGAGATCATAGCTGAAAATGACTGCATGGCAGTGAATAGAATTTGGAAAGTAAAAACTCCAGGAAATGCTTCACTTTTTTTCATGAAGACTAATGAAAGAAATGCTGACTGACAGATTGCATTGAGTAACTGAAGCTACTGGAACAGGGGCAGGACTGGACATGACATCATGACTTTGGATGGAATAAGAGGAAAACCATATTTTGACTTGAGAGTGTTCACACATTATTCCAAGACGGTGGTTACCCCTCTGTTAGCGTTCGTATTCACACCAATCAAATTAAAGCTACTTTGCTCTGTTCCATACTTTAGACCAATTAATTAACAAGTGAAACCGGACACAAAACAAACTGTCTATAGCTGCTCATAATTAGTTGAACTGACTATATCACTGTTAATATGGGATTTTATTTACTACTAATGATAGAGGCGTTGCAGTCATGCAGCCACCACTTATTCTTGCTATCAGAAATTCCTTGTATCTCTGACTTGGCTGATGTGAATGTTTGTTTTTTTTGACTCTATCATTAATAACAGTCTAAAGCTGGAGTTATGCTTACATGTTTACGTGAATGTTTCATTCATACTTTCACAGATTGTGGGTATGTGCGTGTCCACTAGGAAGAAATCAGGAAATGGAAATCAGTTTCATCCCTACATCCATGAAACAAACAAAATAATTTGGATTTATCAATATAATGTGTATGGACTCCTGTCCAATCACAAGATAGATAGACGATTTTCAGTGTTTTTAAGAGGAATTTAGTTCCTTGTCGTCCACTCATTGAAAGATGTCTAATGTGATATCTGTCCACCTCCGATGAAGCACTGATGAGAGAGATATGATTTGAGAGGATGAAGTATCACTGTGCAGTTGGGACAGACTGGCTCCATGACCCTGTGGGATTGTGGGTAAATATCTGCAGCGCAGTCATGGGAATGAAATAGCTCCATGTCAAGTCTGTGACTGCACGGGGTTACTGATATGGACTTAACCGGTGCAAGGTCACCGCTCAGACCGAGAGGGACTTTCTGTCTTTCTCTCATTAGGGACTTTGTCTCTCATGTAACTATTTCCCCTCCTGTTTCTTTTTCTGTCTCTGCAAAATACACACACTTTTTTCCCACTGTATATCTTTATAAGAAAAATATTTGCTGGAAAATAACTGTTTACCCAAGGCTTTGATGCTCTGCGGTTTATTATTCTAAGATTTAATGTCTCCTCAAGTCCTCAGTTTGGACAATATAACTGCAAGCCCCAGTAATGTGTGTGTGTGTGTGTGTGTGTGTGTGCGAGCTGCTTGTTTGTGAGTGCAATCTCATAATTGTAGTTTAGGCGAGGGAAGGAAGGGTGAGGATTAGCGCTCCTCTGTGTGTCGCTGTGTAATGTCTGCCTGAGAACAGTTGTGGCAGCTCGGGACACGGTGCCACACAAAGAGCGAGGAAACCAGGAGTTTTGTTGGACAATGAAGCACCTGAGGGTTCAGCCCGACACCCAACACTACGGAGGAAGTGACGGAAAGAAACAATTCACACACCTCTCGTGTAGTTATAACAATGAGGTTTACTTTTTAGATAGGTGGGGGACCTTCTTGTTGCATTTCGGTAAAACATATTTTAATGGGGTTTTTTTGTGAGATTTGACCTCGTTTAATTCAAATGCACGTGTGACGGCAAATATGAAGTGTAAGACTTATCCTTATTTCCTTTCTTGACCTATCATGACTTCTTCATTCAAAAGTGATGGGGATCACATTTACTCCAATACTGTACTTAAATACAAATTTGAAGTACTTGTACTTAACCTTACAGTATTTCAATTTAATGCTACTTCATATTTATACTCAACTACATTTCAGAGGGAAATATCCTACTTTTTACAACACTGTTGATGCTCGTTAATACAGGTGGTCATTAGCAGGTGGTTTGAACCACCATGTTCAGCCGCTCATTGCTAACTGTGTTTGTCTGCTGTTTGGTGCTGAGCAGGTCGTGCACGGCGGGCCGCAGCAGGCAGATGTTTCAGTGAATGAGAGCTATGCTGTGAGAGCGGTGAGGCTGAATCAAAGCAGTAAATTTACAGCCACGATGACTAAACAATGAACTTAAACTCGCTCTAAGTAAAACAGAGGCGAGCTGCCGATTCAGGTGATAGGCGATAATTCTTTAAGAGTTCATCAATATGGATGATCCTTTTCATATCTGCGACATTGTCATTGGATACACTGTCACTGTAAAATAGTGAAATATTTTTACTTATTACACATGGTCTGATATGGAGTATATGTATTCTGTATCGGCTCTCCATTTAAACTACGATGTTTGATGATGATCCATTTCCCAAACAGCTGATATATTTCTTATTGTTGGTAAATTTGGGATTGTCCACTGTAAAATTTTTAATAGAAGTTCTGTGGGTTTGAGGAAAGTTTGGCAGCTTGGCATGAATTTGTATATACAATATACATCTATATTATATATATCTATGTTTGTATATCATTGTAGGAAAAGCACAGACGTTACTAAAAATAATGACAATGGTTTTGTCCCAGTGAGTCATGACAGTGCATGAACATCACCAGGACCCTGAGACTGAAACAGCTGAGTGGAATTTGTCCATCATCATTTTGATTTACACCCGATCTTCTCCTGCTTTGACAGATCAACGTGCGCTCTGTGAAAAATGAATATTTCTATAAATGATAGTCTGCATTCCCGGAGGAAGCTACAAACTTTCTTTTCCAAAAATACACAACACAGATTAATGAACCCTGCTACATAAAATTGGGAAAATAAAATACGCACAGCGCAGTGTCCTGTGTGGACTAATGGAGACCTGGACACAGCATGAGAACGTGAAATCACAACAATGGCTCCTGTGACAAAAAGGACGATAAGCAGCAACAACGTGCACAAACATGGAGTGCATACTTCCTCCTCAGTGGTTCTGAGCCGACAGAGTCACCTACTGCACTGCTTTTCCCAACAGCACTTACATGGTTCAGAGGAAGTAAATGTTTTGTTTTCTGCAATTAAGCTCCTGAGCCACTTTTTTTTAAAAAAGCCTCTCTGTTCCAGGTCTCACGTTCAGGTCTGTGGGATCAAACATAGATCTGACTTTTGTTTTGAATTCTCCTTTCACCTCCAGAAATTTCGAAAAACTTACATAAATTATAGACCTGGTAACTGTTTGCTCATATACTTAATCCTGTTCTTAAATGAAAACATCCATTTGAGGCTCCGGCTCCCATGCAGTTCACAGGGTACTTGAATATCCGCTCTGTCTAAGCAGAGACAAATACAGTAGTCTGCATATATAGACCTGATTGTCCCGGGCTGGCTCTCATGACCAGACAATCTTACAACGGTGGGAAATTTATTTTGCAGCTTGACTACATCATTTAGTGGCTTTAATCCCTAAACAGCAGCTGTGGGAAAGTTCTGGAGGAATAGAAGGTTTATTACACCTTTTCACTGCTATTAACTGCAGTTTGCTGATCACTTTCCAGCAAACAGGGACGTCTGAAAAACAAAACAATGCATCTTTGAAAAGGAGTAAGTATTTTCCCAACACCTATTCAAAGATGCTTTTGTTGACTGACAGGTGTTCAGATTGACCTTTTTCACCTTTCTCATTCCCTGAGATGTTTGTTGCTTTATTTTCCCGCAGTAGAGAGACTGTGATGCCGGTATCCAGACCTCAGGAAGGCCAGAGTGCGGTTAAGGGCCATAACACAGAACGCTAAAGCAAGGTTTTTGAGAAATATGACTCAGCTGTTCCTTGAACATGTGCTGAGATTTTCTGGTGTTCAGAGCTCATCTCACGGTCAGTACAGAGAATAACCACCTGGCATCACATTTCATTTCACTTGTTCACACCGAGAAGAGCAATCATGTGGGCAGCTCCTTATTCTTTCAATAGGCCCCAAAATGCCTATTACTCTACTTGGTGTTCATGTAACATCATTGTGCTGCCATTTTCACCCACATATGGAAAATACGATTACAGTATTTGGCATGGTGAAAGTTTTAAATTAGTATAACATATTTAAAATGTCCTGGTTGTCGTCTGTTGAGTTCTATCTAACTGGAAAAATCCAAAAACCTCTTCTCATGCGAGAGATATTTTTCATTCAAAACTAAAGAAAACTGTTTTTGCCATAAGAGGAAAATCTGATTGAGGAAAATATCAATAACTTTTATATCTTATTTTCCATCATCAGGAGAAAGAAATTGAACAAAAAAAGCTCCGTATGTTCTGGTGTTTAAGGTCCAGTGAAGGAGTTGCATCAATATATTTGTTTTTATGCATGTATGGTAAATGGACAGCATGTATCTAGAGCTATGCTAGTTTTATTCTACAAGGCACATTAACACAGTGCTTTTCCCTCCCTTCTGGGGAGGGAGGGACGTATTGGGTACTACACTGAGTATTTCTTTTCCATGTGTATATGTATATATATATATATATATATATATATATATATATATATATATATATATATATATATATGTATATATATATACTGGGATACTTCTCTTGGAAAATTCAAGAAAGAGAAAGAGATACTGATAAAGACCAACAAAGCCATAGATTAGGATTCAGTCATTCTCTTCTCTGTAACCCAGATCCACAATGATCTTTACAATATTCTCATGGGAAAAAGAAAACACAGGACTGATAGTGACTAAAATAGCTGTGATGTATCTCCTGTTTTGCTACTGAGCACACTGCAAAGAAACCAATCAATCAAATGACCAGTGACATCTTTATTCTCTCATGAGAATATTTTCTCCCTCTTTTACAACTTATGCACTCGCTGGTCTTCATTAAGTGGCTTTAATCATGTCGGCCATGCACGAACACGTATTGCCTCGAGTCCCTGGTTGATTTGGTTCACATCGCTGTCCAACATCTGCATGAGGCTGGACGTGGAAACCATGTGTCTGGAGTGAGCTGCACGACAGGAAATGGCCTGTTATTCCCAGCACTGAGCAGTGATCAGTGCAGCGCAACGCAGCAGCGTAGAGAGAGATCCGTTTTAGAGATTTAGTGCAAAATTAGATTTTTTTTTTTTTTTTTCAAATGCTAACAACTACATGTTTTTGAGGATATATTCGTCAGATAGATGCAAAACTTATGCAAAGCAATTCAAAGTGTCTTGAAAGAGTGTTAATGTTGGTGACAAACTAACTAGGAATATTAATGGTTGCTATATGAAAGCTAACTGCTGTTTTCTAACATCAAAAGCTTCAACTTCCAGGTCCCGGAAAAGGCGATCGTGAGATTGACAATTACAGCAGCCTCACAAACTCTTATCAAGCTTTTCATCAGTTTCCCACACTGCATCTGCTGCACATGACTCTCTGTTGGTGATTGTTTTTTAAATGCTGAGGCAGCAGGATGGAGGTTTTTTTTTTATTTTTCATATCTCTTTACTTTCCTTTGGCCCAGGTACGTTGCTGCCACCCAGTATCTCTGTGACCATCGGCCGTTTTGTTCATCTGACACCTGTCATCCTGTTTCATCTCTGTTGATGGTTTGTTTCCCCTCTCCATTCCTGCAGCACAATGGGAAAAAAATAAGCCTCAGGGTTACTGGCTATTGTTTACCAACCAACCCTGTATCTCTTTCTCTCACTGTGCACAATCATTGGTGAGATTTTGTTTTTTCAAACAGGAACAAAATTCCTTTGGAGCCTGGGAAAAACTCCTAAGTGAGGAAATGATATTGACGTTTACTGTGGTTTCCTTGCTACCTGAAAGAGGTTTGTGTTACACTGTTCTCTGCCAAAAAATACATCAGCATTTTTATATTATGCATGACACAAAAGCAGATATTTAGCAGTCATGCAAGTAAAGTGTTGACGTGGTTCACAGCTGGTTGCGTTTGATGGTGGCAAGACAAAAAGAGACTGTTTACAATCTCATTCAGCAGCTGGTATCATTTTTGCATGAACATGTTTACCCTCTAAACTGCTAACAGAGCAACCAGTGAGAGATTTTGCATCACAGAATTTCATCAAACTATTTCGATGTGTAAATATTTTGGTTATTGTGTGTCTGTAGAAACAGAAAAAAACTGTCTACTTGTCTGATTTACTGTTGGTTAGCCCTTTAATTAAGACATTCATCAACAATGACGGCTATTTTTACTTGTAATGGGCCACTGCCGACCGTCCTCGCAGCCCCTGTCCCTCCATTCAGAGTCACTGAGGCGGAGCTGGAAGGTCCACCAGGTACAGATCGTCCCTCCAGCCCCCACAGGTCAACAGATATACAGCTGATGGTTGATAGCAGTTGTCACATTTAGCCACAATTTCTGTAAATGTAAACGTTACAAATATAACAGAAGAATATGGCTCATTAATGGCTCAAATCAACAGCTTTGGATGATTTAGCCTATTCATTAATGATATACTGTACACAATACATTAGAGAGCAAAACCATTGTGTTTGCTCTGTGGTCATCTCTAATGTTTAGTGTACAGAGTTTTCTCGGCTGCTGGGAATGGGTGGAGGTGACTGTCACTTGGCAAGAGCTTCAGCCATCATTGTCTCTATAATAAAGAGGTTATAATACGTCCTCTGAGCAGCGCCGAGATTGGAGGCTACAGTGAGTCGCTATCAGAAAGTGAGGGGACTGGCTGGAACGGGCCGGGGCTCGCTAGTTAGCCTGCTAGCTTCAGAAGATTGTTGCTTTCCACCACTGGGGACAGCTCTTGACGAGCAAAGGAATGAAGTTTGATGCTGAACTCGCAACATTTCTTCAAGACTGGTAAGGAAACTGCTGTTAATGCTAATGTTGGCTATGTAGCAATAGCAAAACTTACAAATAGCTCCTTCACAACAGCAATAATTGACTTTTGGCCACTTGGGGGAAGCACAGCCTGTAAACACATTATTACAATGTACAATATCATCCCATTATAAAGTTAATATGGTGAATGTTCTAGGAAATAATAACCTAGTTCCACATCCAGCAGACCTGGATTAACATTAACATTCATTTGGAGCCGTGTTTCTGGTCATCTGACTAATGTAAGGCCAGTGTTCACTCTCTTTTAGCTCTCCTGGTAACTCCTAAGGGTGCTGAATGCTCCACTGTGTGAACCAGCTGGTCGCTAACTGTGTCTGTCTGCTGTTTGGTGCTGAGCAGGTATAGTGTACAATGGGTTTTTATAGCTTTTTTAATTAAAACAGGTGCCTGTTATGAATGAAAATGACATGAGAGCAGTGAGATTGAACCCAAAGAGTAAATTTTAGGACCTAAACAATGAGCTGAAACTCACTTTAAAGCTCCATAAAGCTGATAGGAGCTGCAGATTCAGGTAATTCTGTGTGGCTTCTTTGTTTATCTAAAAACATCGATAGTAGCTGCTTTAGAGGCTGATGTTCAACAGCCAGCTATCATGTCTTAGGTTTCATGCTTTTCTTGAAGCACTTGAGTGCACAATCATGAGACCTGCACAAACATTCATGCATCAACATCTCTGTTAAAGCAATCTATAAACTTGTGTTTTTCATTATCATCTGATGAAGACGCATTTTGCATTGAGACGTATTGGTCATGCTTTGCTGACGCCACTCCTCTACTCTCCACTCCAGTGCCCAGTATCAAACACAAGCCTAAATAATTGTGCAGACTTCAGTAGGGCAGGCCTCTTCTGTGTCGGGGTCCACTGGTCGTCGCCTCTCTCTATCTGGTCTCCTCTGGGAACAAAAGCTCTCACTGTGTGGAGATGGACAATTTTGAGAACAACGAGGCGTCTGGCTCTGACACAGTCAAGCCGACGGCGAGGCGGGCCACACAGGCTCTCGTCCTTTCATCACAATTATATTTGGTCCTTCTCCTAATTGCGGAGAGCTGGCTGGAGCGAGGCAAGCGGAGGCTGGAGGTTCGGACTGAGGGCTTTATTGAACGGTGGATGGAGGGAGGAAGAGAGAGACGAGGCAGGGTCAGGGAGATGGTCACTCATTAGGGACTGAAGAGCTGCCAATCTTCCAGCTGCCTCTGCTCAACACATGGATTAGCTACTGAGGAGACAGAAACAATGTGCATCACTGTGGTTCACTTTCTCTACCAGTTTTACCTTTTTATATTCATTGCCTTCTATTCTTTCATGCAGTTTCCGTTTTTCTCTGAATTTCTGTGACTCTCTTTCACTGTTTCTCTTGATTTTTCCAGCTTTTGATGCCCCCTGTTGTGTTTTTTATCCCTTTTATCAATTAGCATCACCCTTCCTCCTGTGTGTGGGCAAAGAGCGGGAGAGAGCACTCCTGCATCATTCATCACTGATATCAGCAGGAGGCCCATCTGCAGCATCATGCCAATTTAACAGGCTGCATCTTTAAAGGGGGTGTTCGGTCAATTTTCATCTCCCAGTGGTCGTCGCTGAGTCCCAGCGGGTTTGACTGGGTAGCATGGGGAATGTTGTCCAGCTGCTGTGTCTCTCATTAAAGCCCAGGAAAGTACCAGACTTTAACAAGGTGTTGTGTATATTTCGTGACAAATGAGAGGTTTATTGACGCTTATGCGGTGAGTTAATAAAAGCCACAAATTCCCAGAGGACATGCAATGACAGATGGAGAGAAACAGAGGTTATTAAGGAGGTTTGAGGATTTTCTGCTACAGTCAGACCAGCACAGGCCTTCTCCATGTTACATTACCTGAATATTGATCATTGATAATGCTGAATTATGTAAAGCATCTACTGTTGCACTCATTTAAAGGCATGCTAGAGGAGACTGTCAACAAGTGGACTACAATGTGAAATGTTCTTTTTTTCTATTTCATGATTTCTATGTAAGACCAGTTACTAATTAATAATTTTGTATGTGCATATGTGTGTGTTGTAAAAAAACCCCAATAACATTCTACTATTAATTTGCAACAACAGGTTTATAAATAGATGAAATGTCAGTAAGATAATGAGGAAATGTATTTAATGAATGTTATAAAATAGTTCCTTCTGCTGAATGTTAATTTACAATGTATTGATTTGGCAATGCAATAGCTGCTTGTAGCAACAAAACATGAAAGTTTTTCATGGTTATGTTGAGGCAAAAGATTACGTGAAGTATAGGGCATGCCGTGTTAACTTTATTAAAATTGAACAGAAACCATCTTTCCTCTAAAGGACTTTTTGTTGCCTGAACCTAACCACAGTGGGGGAGTCCTTAGCAAACCTCGGTGTCTGGTCTAACAGCTTTGTTGGTTTGCAGGCTGAACATCCACCCTGACTACCTCCGAACAAATTCTGTGCAGCACAAATATGTACCACTTAATCACTCCTAAAATTTTGCCACTAAAATAAAGGCAACAATTAAGTAACCGACAAAACAAAATTGACAACCCCTTTGGAGGCAGAAAGAAACTTCATGTTATATGAGACGTTTTTCAGTAGCAGACAAGTGTGTGTTCATAGTGTTATATGTGGGGATCCAACGGCCTCATGGTTACAACCAGGTTCACCGTTTATTTCACGGTTAAGACCTGGTTTTGGGATTAAAGTCACAGTAAGAGTTAGGGTCATGCATCAATGTAAACCTCCAAGGAATTAATATAAGTCAATACAAGTACAGATTTGTGTGTGTGTGTGTGTGTGTGTCTGTGTGTGTGTGTGCCTGCTTATTGTTGCTGGACCAGTTCCTTGTACTGTATGTCGGGGACCTGAATGAGGACATTGTTCCTGTAGTGATAAGGTGTAATTCAGGCTTGATTGTGTACGAGAGTAAGAATCTCCGGAAAGTGTATAGTTTGTTCCCTCCATTCAGTTCCCGCCTGTCAGGAGGAAGCCAAAGTTGATTTCACTGCACAACAGTGGTCGACAAAGAAATAACACAGGGGGCAAACGGCTACGGTTGAAGTGTCTGCATAAGGTTGCTTTCATGTGAAGTTGTGAGTTGTTTTCCTCTGTGATTTACTGTAGAAGTAAATGGGAATGAGGTAAGATTACATAATATTTAGGCATTTACACAGAGCTATAGCTGACCACAGACGGGAGTCTCTCTGCGGTCATTTTGCATCCCTGTGATCATTTTTTGTTTCTTTGGGGTCATTTTGAGTCTCTTTAAAGTTGTTTCGTTGACTTGTTAAATGTTAACAGTCATTTTAAACAGAGGCTCTGGTGCAGCGGGCCCATGATCCGCTGGGCCGGAGTCCATCGAGCCCGTTCAGTAATCCTGCAAATGTCTGGTGTAGCATGACTCTTCATTCACTCAGAAAAAAAAAAACATTGCCTGTGAACATTATCTATCAGGCAATAACATTTGTCAGCACAATGTAACAAGGAAAACAAGTTAGTAGTCTACCAAATAAACAGATTTCTTTGAGATGGGATTGGACCTGTCCTCAGTGGTGGCTCTGGCGCTGGATCTACATACTATAGTACTATGGTTTGTCAAACACCAACCCTTGATAACTGATGTCAGGTCAGATGTGTCAGATCCGTCAAGAGTGTTAAGACTCGGCTTAATATCTCTGTCAACACATCATCTGTCTGTCTCTGACTGAATGCCATGGATGGCTGCCATGACATACATGAAAGGGACCAGAGACCACATGTCTGTCCTGACAGACAGACGCTGGTCCCCTGCTTTTATCTCACCTTTTACATTTGTCAGTCAAACATCTCGGCGCTCTGCTTCGAGGTATTGGCTTGGCTGAGCTACATGTATTGAATGAAAAACTTGAATGTGAACTTAAATGTGACGTCAGACATTTCAGGTCCGAGAGAGAAGACACCTTTGGCATTATAATATCTTACAGAAGTCAAACAAATTTAAAGCGATAGGTCCAAGTGTAACTCAGTTCAAACAGATGTCATTTGAAAATACTTGGGGGAAGCATTATTTCTGATTTCATCTGTGATTACAGAAGGAAATAATTAATGATAATTAAAGTCTATTAAAACCAGTTGTGTCACATTTCCATGCTGGGTGTTTTGCATGATTGTTTTTTTTACATTACTGTCTACCAGTAAAGATCCATCTCACAGCTACAGTTGAAAGCTTCAGAACAGCTACTAAATGGACCTTGCTGTTGTACCACACTCAGGCACGTGTTAACTGATGGTGACAAACCACGCTCCGGCATGTGAGGCACTGGTTTTTTATTCCCTTGACTGCCAGGCAGACGTGCTTTGTGAAACCCAAGTGGAGACAACTATGTGTCATATGTTTGATGTTAAATTTGTTGTGCGCCCAAGAAGAAACATTATACTCTGATGAAATATCAACTGCTGCCAAGCTAGCAGTGCAGTGCAGTGCAGTGCAGTGCAGTGCAGTGCAGTGCAGTGCAGTGCAGTGCAGCGGACTGTAATGCAACTTTGACCAGGCCTCCACAGAGACGTGACATTAGCATGGAGAAGCCGTTTATTGAATATTCTGTTGCTGACAGCACAGAATATTCACAGGGTGTTTTTATTAAAATGACAACTACAGTCTGTAAAACAGGAGAAGCAGGGCTTCCCTCGGCCTACGGGAGAAAACGCCACTGCTTCAAACCTCTTTTTCTCAAATTGACCTTTTCTGTAGTTCTGCTCTCTGCCTTCGTAGGGCAGTGTACAGTTCAAACGCCGCACAGAAAGCTAATTTTCCATCACAAATGCTCAGAAAGTTAAAAGATAAAGAATACAAATCCAGCCCATATTATATTCAGAGATATTTTTGGCTCAAGTGTTGTGAAGTCTGGAACATATAATATTGACACGGTCTAAAAGAATGGCAGCAGTTAGCCGTAAACGCGTGAAGGTGGCCGCGGTGCTATGAGCTTTGGGAACAGCCGGCTGCTGTGTTTCAGCCACTGGCTGCAAGACATCCATGCTGCCGGCAGCTGCTGCACACACATGTGCACACACACTCACACACAGCATGCCATTGTTAACAGCTGGCAGGGGTTTAACTGCTGTATTACTCTAGACACGCAAAGGGAGAGGAGATAATGTGGCATAACCTGCACTGTCAAAACTGGGAGGAAAATGCAACAATTTGAGATAAATTTAGGTTTGGTTTTAGTTTAGTTTTTTCTGGCTAGAATCTGAAAATGCAAGTCACTGTCTGTCTGTCTGAAAAAAGTCCAGCAGGTTTAGCTGCTGGTTGTTCACATGTTTCCTGTGTTTTAAATCTATCATTCCTAATTAAAGTTACAGAAACTCTAACAGGACTTTTTCTAACTTTCCTCTACCACCTTACTCCTCTATCTTTCAGGAAGTCAGGTTTAATCTAGAACGTGAGCTGCTTAAGATGTGATTTTTGTCTTTGAAATTAGTGATAATTTACTGCAAATAAGCAACTTAACCAAATGTCAAAAATAAAACAAAGCAAGAAAAAACTTTTCCACTGTGGTTTGGAGCTAAGAACTGACATATAATCAGCCAACCAAAAAAGAGCATATGTCACCAAAAAGCATTGGTATGGGTCTATGAGTTATGAGTTTTTATAATAGTTTCACAATGAACAATGAACACAGTACTTGCTCGCAGGATAAGTTCCAAGTCTTCTTGGTTTTCTTCAGCGTATTTGTTTTGTTTTTGTTTTTTTTTTTAAAGTGAATGGCTACGATTTCCTCATGATTCACTGCATGTGGAAGTAAGAACCTTAAAATAAAAATGTACGTATCACTATTTTTATATTCAAACAAACTCAGACAAAATCAGTCTGTTCTTATAAATCACTTCTGAAAACATATTTTTATGGAAGTTTTGCTTTTTCTCTTTTATACTGCTTCTAGAGGTTTTACTGTAAGCTTTTTTATAACCTTATTCAAGTATTTATGAGTGTATGCAGGTTGGTTTATTGTATAAAATTCACAACATGCCCATCATCAAAAGACAGACAACATTAGTGACCTATAGGGGTGACAGTAGTGAAGCATATAATGAGCCAGATATTTTGTGGAGACCAAAAAGAGGAGTGAATACTAGATTTATATTTGTCTGGTGGCCAGAGACAGGACTACAAATAAATCCTAATGTTCCTCCATGTTTGTTGTCTGCGTGACTTGTTAACTCATTTGCCATATCAACAATTTGTGCTGATGAAATGTCACTGTTGTGTTTTTAATTTAGTAAAGCGGGAAAAAAGGGGGATGGTGAGTGGTTGATAGGACTGAGGGAGGTAGAGACACATAGAGAAAGAGACAAAAATTATATAAATATAAAAAGCAGAAATAGAAGTGTAACAGTGTGGAGGGAAACGAGTGGGAGATGTGGGGTCCCAGCCAGGCAGAGCAGGTCTCAGGCCGGTGGAGGGACCGGTCGGCATGGAGGAAGAAGGGGGGGGGGGGGTGCTGGGTGGAGATGAGCGAGGTTCCCATGCCCTGGAGGCCCCTGGGGAGTAGTAGTAGCAGATGTGACGTCTGGGGCCTGGCCTCCCTCCCTCTCTCCCTTCATCTCTGCTTCCCTTCCTCCCTGGTCTGGTCGGCTGGACGTCCTGCTCTCGGTGTCCTGGTTTGTCTGCTGCTTGTCTGCTGAGGAGGGAAGACTCCAATCCATCACTCTGCCTTCTCTACTCTATAAATACAAACACAACAGAGACAACACTGACTCTGATTGGCCGGGAGCACCTACTACCCTTGTTAGTATAGTCCAGTCAGAAAACAGATTTTTGCTCCTTGTCTCTGAGGAATTTAAATGCATGTATTTGACCCATCGTTAATATAGAAATATTGAGCCACTTAAAAGTTTAATTTACTCTAATTTATTTAAAATGAGGGTGTTTTAAAGGGTTTAGTATTCAAGAATCTCTTGTACAAAATATATCTTAGTAAGATTAAAATAATTTCTATCAGGTTCATTGAATTTAAGATGTTAAGTTGAATTAACAACGGTTCAGCAACACTTACAAATGTTAAACACAGATATACTTTCCATTTACCTTGTCTTAGTTTGGAGAGTTAGTTTTCCATTTGACATGAAGATCTTTCAGCTGTAGCTGCTCTTGTTGGAGAGTCGGTACAAAGACAAATACGAGGCTGCTCTTCAGTTATAAGTTCAGTTCAGTTATGAGTTTAAGGTGGTATGAACTGAATTCAATTCTAGCCATCACCCTGGTTCATATCATTTTCATCATCATGAGAAGAAACAACCATGACTTCATTTAACATGTATTAAAGACAAGGCAAATTTCCATCATGAATATTTTCTGCAAACTACAAAACAGGGGAGAATCTGAAGCGATTTAACTCTCAAACAATGCATGTTGGGAAGTCTGTTTATATGCTGATGACGTTTCTTTTGAAACTTTTAGCAGCTCACTCATTCAGCTCATTTCAAGTCAAATAACTTCAAGTCAGAAGATCGCATGTAGTTTTGAAGTTGACTGAAAATAAAAATTAAGACTAAAACTAAATAAATAAAACTTGATTGATAGGTTCCTGTAAATTCCTGTATAATGTTTTAGTGTGACATGGCTGCACACCACAATTTATATTGTGCTATATAGTTCTTGGTATGTTTTAAGGGTGTTTTAGGGATTCTTGTTTCACAGTGTTTGGCAATTCGTGTGTCTGAGAAAAACTGGGAGACTGAGGCTGAGGATTTGCAGTGAAGTGCATAGTGTTATGAACCAGAACCATGAGGAGACCTTATCATAACAATGATAAAAGGGATTTGTGGGTGAAAAGAAGGCCAAGCTCAAGGGTTTGAAAGGAAGTGTGAGGCTGCAAAGAAAGAAACCTGTGGAAGAGATACAGCAGTAGTGGAGGAAAGGATCCTCCCAGATCCACCCAGAGCCAGTTTTTCCAAGAGTCTGTCAGCATGAGACAGCTGTGAGGAGAGGCCTTTATCTCGCTAATGCACTGTATTACAACGGGCCTCTTGGAAAAAGCCCTGTCTCTGTGCGGCTGGATGAAAAAGATCCGGATTGGATCCCCCCTCCTCTGAACAGATTAGGACCCTGTGAGCAGTCACACATCTGCAGCCGCCTCATTTCTCTTTGAAGCCCTGCGAGTGGCTGTCGACACCCATCAAACATGGCAACAGGAGCACGGCCTCCGACGCCGCACCCAGGGACCAAATCTCTGGGTTTGAAGACCAGCAAGAGGCTTTCTTTGAGGCCTCTTCCCGAGCTCCCTGATGATCTGTAAATAAACATGTTTAAAGTCCCTGACTGATAAGTGCTCGCTCGCTTTGTGCATGGTTTTCATTGGGAATTGGAAAAAAGGAGAGGGGGTGATGGAGGCATAACAAATTAAGAAAAGACTTCCTGGATGGTTGGAAAAGAACTGCTGGGCCATTCAGGATGATAGCATCAGGAATAACAAACAGGAAATGACCTCAGATCCTCTGTGAAAAATGCCAGAGGAGTTACTGTAAAACGGATGCTTTCAGGTCCCGAGAGAGACGTCCTCCTTCTAGGACATGGATGTATTTTGGGGAATTTTTAACAATAGGAAAAAAATCAACTCTATTACTTAACCTTGGATTGGTCACTGACCAGTAAAACCTTCACTTCCCTCTTTGTTTTCTGACAACAATTATGGATTTCAACACTATTTGCAGTAACGGTCAAGGGAATGAATCCAGAGATAACAGTTTTAACAGTATTAAGGACTTCTGCTATTGATCAAGACCTTTTGAGGTCTTCATCAGGTCAAAATGAACTGCCAAGCTGAACTCTGAAGCCCACATGGAGAATTCCTACAAGTACATGACACCCATCAAATCATTGATGAGGAGATTTGTTGTAAATGAAGATTTAAGAATCTAAACTTTGACCAACCAGCAGACAATTAATGATTAACTCTGGGATAAATACATCAAATTAAGTCACTCAGCGTTTGATATTGGTTACCAGACTTTTGACCTTGAGGAAAAAGCGAAAGCCAATTCTGCCAGTACTAATTTGTTTGATGTATAAAGTTAAGAATCAGGAAATCATTGTACTTATATTCACAGATAATTTGAAACGGTGATGTGACTGAGAAAAGACCAAATAACGAGGGATTTGTTTGACAAATCAAATAAAAAACATTCAGTGTGAGGTTTTGTAATATGGTTTCAATTACTTTCATTAATGATTATTATTTTGATTATTCAGTTTTTTAGTCTAAATGTCAATGACAATAACTGGAGGCTGTAATATGTGCTGTTTGTCGTTTTTGCTTGATAAATAACAGTACTACTAAATTGACCTTTTTCCATCCCAGATACTCAAGATAACTCTTACTATGATTGAAGACTGAAATCTTGTTAATAAATTGGGAATGTGCTGGACAGTTTGTGTGATTCTTTGTTTTTTTTTCAGTCAAAATCGAGAGCTTCTCATCCCACACATGCGTTAGTTTGTCTTTATCGTGTGCAAGAACTTTACTGAAACTGTCATTTGATTGATAAATTAATAAATCACCATGAAAATTCGTTTTCTACCAATGGCTGGATCAATCCATTAATGTTTCTGCACTATTTCATAAAAATAAACATAGAAAGACTTGACAACAGTGTGTAGGTTTGCATCTCCATTTGCAGGTTTTCAGGCATTTATCTATTTTTTGCTGCATACTCTGTATTGTCATGAAGCATCCTCTCTCAGGCTTTCTATTCACAGACATGTAAACTGTGCACCATACAGAGAAGGCTCTTCCCTTATTGGTCCTTGGGGGAGTCCTGTCCCTGCAGCACCTGTTTCACTTTACCAAGAGGATGTCCTCTCACCTACCAGCCCCCCGACCTACACACAACAATACAGAAAACTCTACACTCCTCTGAAACACAACACAGGGATACACAGCGTTAAATATAGATCTCTGAACACTTGTCCCTGTGGAGCGCCCATCTGATACCATTGTCCCTGGTACATTAACACCCACACAAAGCTGCATCTTTGAACGCGGCTTGAGTACAAGTAAAGGGGCTAGACAAAGGGTAGTTCCTGCACCATGGTGCCTTCCTCCCTCCCTATCTGCCTACAGGGCAGGGCTTCCCTGTCACTGAAACTATGATACCAGAGCAAAGAGAAAGATCCCACAGCATCTCAGATCTGTGGTCGACAAAGGTGCAGAGTTTGGCTTCCTTGTCAGGTTTTGTTTCAGATGTTTGGCTTTGTGAAAGAGATCCAGTGACTGTGCTCTGAAGAGTTGAGGAGTCCCACTTTAGACCAACTTCAGCGAAGATGCTGGAGACAGTAATAGAATCACTGCCCCCTTCTGGCCATGGCAGGTACTGAATTGACCAGGGGATATTTCCATCTGCAGTAGTGCAGTGGAGTTGAAGTACAAAGTCACAAAAAAAAAAAAAGAAATACTCAAGTTAAGTACAAGTACAAATGCAAGTACCTTAAAGTTGTACTTAAGTATGGTAATTGAGTGAATAATTTGCACATTGGAAACAATATGGTAAAAAGTTGTTATGTTCGAGGTCTACCAAAATGTCCTTTTTACCCATCATAAAGTCTCTGACATTTTCCTTTTCAGGTCAAAGAAAGTCAAAAAGAACATTTCCCAGACTGGTTTCACACATGAGGTGGGAGACGATCTTTCCAGTCTTTGTATTTTCGTGAAGCTGCTGGGCTGGCAGGCAGCACCGAGGTGCATCCTGGACACGTTAGTTTAAACCCAGTTTGCAGCTGTGTCAACAACATGGCCCATGCCACTGGCTCCACAGATACTGATAATCCGTCAGTGTAACCCTGAGGGCAGAGATAAAGTAGTAAACATGTTTTTAATGGGCACAACTCTGACCACAAACTGCTTGTTGAGCTGTATCTGTCGTCAGTGAGTTATATGTTATTAAATTTACATCCTAATATTTGCAATATTAAAAAAGCCACAGTTTGATCCCTCCATCCCACATGATGACTGTGTTTTAACACTGAATGAAAGAGGCTCTCAGTCCTCAACCAAGCTTCAAAGAAAGAAAAGACATTTTTACCAAATTACACATGAACTCTATAACTTACGTACAGTTAATAACTCCTTTGATCATCATCATCCTCATAAGGTTTGGTATGTTCCACTGGTCTCGGGGCGTAGGGGGAGTTATAATTGAATTACTCTAAAGTGGCCTCTGCCAGGCTTTCCTCTCTAAATCACCGTATGGAACTGATCTTCTGAAGTTATATTAAAGAGCCTGGGCTCAGGACAGAGGTCAAAGGTCACTGTGGGTCATCTGGGCCTCATCAGTGTCTTCGCACTACAACTGCCTGAGGTCAAATCAGCAGCCTCAGACATAGAGCTTGGCTGTAGATTTACTGGTTAAGGAGGACCTTTTCAAATAGAGTTAAAAGCCTGACCACACTCAAACTACTATTGTTAAATGTATCCCTAAAAGCTAACTTGAGTGGTTATTAATTTCTTAAAACGAGTATAAGGATACTTAAAAGACTTAACTCCTTAATATGAGCTCACTTTTATGGAAAACTTGCAGTATTAATGGAAAACAAAGAAAATGACTTGTTCCACTGTGGATAAATTACTTCGAAATAAAGACACTTTATCAGCAAGTGAACTCAGCTACTGTGTTCAATGTGTTTACCTTCTTAACTTGCTAAGGAGCTAATGTGACAAAGGGCAGAGGTTAATCCAATGAAGCAGACTCCCAGGTCACGAAGAGTTCCCTCAAGCACTTCAGTTCCTTATTTGGAGAAAGCTGAGTAAACACTTAAAGATCCGAGACAAAAGGTGATAAAGTTCACTAATAGAGAAGCAATTAACAGTGCAAAAATCAATGTCCAAAACTGTCCCAATAGAAAAAACAAAACAAATGTTTTCAAATGTTCAAGATTTTAAACTGAATCTCTCATCAGTGTTTGTTTTCAGATGCAGAAGGCAGCTGTTTTTGCTGGAATAGCTCTAACAACCCACTGTACACTACACCTGCTCAGCACCACACAGCAGGCAGACACAGTTAGCAACTAGCTGGCGAACACAGTGAAGCATTTAGCAGCTAAAGAGACAGATATGTCACTCAGAAGTTGGTGGAGACCGAAACAGGGCTAAAAAACCAAAAAAGAAGGAGAGTGAATACTGGAGTTACATTCATCAGGTGGCCAGAAACACAACTCATAACTATTGCAATTGTTGTTCTGTGTCAGCTGAATGTGTAAATGCAGGGAACAGTTTGCTAACCAGTTTGCCCTATTAGCTAAAAAGTGAGTTAGTTCCTAGTTGATGAGATATTTTACTCTGGACCACAGTGGTACACCGACTGACACTGCAACAAGTCCTCCAACCTAAACAACTACCTTAATTACTACAGCCACTTTTTTTCATCCATAGAGCCATGCTACTAATGCTAAAAGCCATCTGAACAAAGAACCTGTTTCATCCATACGAAATCCTGCCCTCCAGAAACTGAATTCATCATCTTGAGTGACAGACGCTCAACTCTCTTTCCAAACCTTTTTTCATGTTTTGTCAAAGCTGATAGTGTTACCCATGTTGGTGCTGATTACCACACTCAGCCGACCACTCCATTATAAAGGTCAGAGGCCAGAGGTCAATGTCTGACCCCCCCGCTGCTGACCAGAGCATGCTGCGTATGTGTGTGTAGGGAGGGAGGGATAGTATACACAGGGGGACACAATAGTCGTTGCTCTCTCCCATTACTCCCACATCCACTCCCCATTCACCACTTCCTGAGTATCTGGTGTTATGAGCAGACTGGATTCCAGTGTTTGTTTCTTTCCCAAGGCTTCCAACTGCAACAAAAACTCAGGGAAGAAGCCAGCGAGTACAAACACATGGAGGGAAACGCACAATGCCAGAGCCAACATTCCTCCCACAGAGTTATTATCAGTGATGATGGAAATAGAAGTCAAAAACTGATAAGTGCAAATTTACAGAAAACTTTGGATTAACCGGAGCAGAGCTACAAGATCAGGCTGAGATCAAATCCGAGAAAGGGGGAAAAATTAGCCAAACTGCAGCGATCGAAAGTACTGGCAAATGTACTTAATTTGAGCATTTTCATTTAATGCAACTTTATACTTCTACTCCACTGAATCATAGTGGAGTAGAAGTAATTTTATTATATGTAGTGCAATCGTTAAACACTCCGAGATTGTTATTTTTAATACCTTCAATACATAAGTACCTTTTGCAGTTAGTATTTCTTTACTTTTATTTTAAAAAAGTACATTTTGAATGCAAGAGGTTTTCTTCTAATTGCAGCACTGCTACCTTTTAAATAAGTAAAGAATCAGAGTACTTCACCTCTGCCAAACTCTCATCTGTTTGTGTTCGTAAAGTGAAGCACTGTGTAGTAAGTAAATGTAGAAATAAACAAATAACAAAAGGAAGCCACCTGATATTCTCCTTTTTATTTATGATTACACTTGTACTAATCCGTATGTGTTTTGTTGTGTGTGCTTGATGTGGTTACGGCTGGTTGCAGTCATTCATCCAGCCTTGCGCTCCACTGCCTGAGGCCTGTAACGTGCGCCTGCTGACTGTTGGCTGGAGATGCTATCATGTGTGATTAGTGTACAGCGTGTTTGTTAGCACATGTTCTCGCTCTGTCTGATAACAGTTACAGCCGTCACAGCTGTGAGCTGCCCTGAGGTTGAAAACCCCTGCACCTGCCTCTGTTTCTGCCCAGTGTAAACAGGTGGGAAAAAAAAAAAAATCAGCATCTGTGTGTGTGTGTGTGTGTGTGTGTGTGTGAGCAGGGGGGAAATGTGGGATGTAAATGCAGTCCTTTGCACGGATGAGATCAACTTGTCGGGACATGTTGAGGCCATCATACCTGCAGAGAAAAATGATGCTGCCCTTATTAGACATCTAAGATCAGTGGGGTCGTTGGGACGGGACCTAGAGGATCAGTGATGCAAATACATGTGAAATGAGGCGGGAGATTAGATTACATCCAGCATGTTGGAGCAAAACATCACCTCTGAGGAGCATTGAGTCTCTGTGACTCTCTGTTTCACTCCTTAAACTGTTGGTAAATGTTGGTCCAGTGCAGTGGTTTAAATAAGGAACAAGGTATTGAGCAATTCATGTTGTGAATAATGTGATATCAGAAGTATCTGAACCTTTTTTTTTTTGACAGAAATGCAGCTTTGTTTGGAAGCTGGGAACACCCTCATGAACAAGATATTCTCAAAACAATTATGCAAAAACATCAAGATTTCAAGTTTCATACATTTAGGATTTGGTTTGGTTGAATTGTTGATATAAAACATAGTTGCATAAAGTGTCACCTTACAACACTGGAAGAGTCTACAGCCCCGCTAGCAGATGCTGTACTCGGGCACAATGATGCTTTGAGCCAAATAAAAACTAAGTACCACATCTATTTGATAAGTTGTTGAGACATTTCACTCTAAAAAAAAAAAAAAAAACTCAAATGTGAACTTTTGTATCACTAAAGATCCAGTTGGTCCAGAAGCAGAGATGAGTTGAGAGTGAAGAAGCCCAGGTGGTTGCCAGCAGGAGACGAGAGGACAAGCGTGTCAGGACAGAGCACACCAGCAGACCAGGAAACATCAAGGTGTGTGAGAATGGACCTGAGGCAGACGGAGAGTCGAGTTATGATAGGAAACAATCACACAAGAGGCAAAAACAACCAGATCTCTAAGGGGGCAAGTTGTGGCACTACTGAAGTAGCTGGAACAACAACCTGTCAGTGAACAGTGAGTAGATCTGGGGTTATATACAGAATGGCTTGATTGGTGATGACCGGCAGGTGGGTTGAACGGCAGGTGCATGGAATGATGTAATCAGGGTAGAGTCAACAGAGTGCAGGGAAACCAGGTCTACCACACATGCTCTGTCACACAATCACACACACACACACACACACACACACAGACACACACACACACACACACACACATAGACAAACAAGGGGCGGAGAGGGAAACTGGCTGAACCGTGACAGTCATCTGGATTTAACCTCTGGGAACTAAGAATGTCTAAAGCAAATTTTACAGCAACTCATTCAGAATTCGCTGCCAAACCCTGGAGCCACATCACTAGAGTGGCTAAAAAAAAATTTCAAAAAACGTGGGAAAATTCTCTTGATGCTGAAGTTGTCATTGTATGTGAAAACAACTTTCCTCCAGGATTTATCAAAACTTCTTTTATAGAACTACAAAAGAACCCTTATCTATTTTGCAGCATTAAAAATCAACTCCACTCTTCACAACAAGAAAATGCCATGGGTGCATCATTGGAGAAATCATTTAGTTTTTTTCATCTCAAGATTTGCTCTTACTGTGTAGAGTGATTTTATGGGTCTCCACAGGCTGAGATCGGGGAGGAAAAATGGAAAGCTGCCAAAAAGGGAGCTCTGATTTTGAGAATCTTGCCTGGGGTTAAAAGACAATGAACTATAGCAGGCTTTGATCTGCGTTCATATCCAGGCAGAATAATGATGGCTACTTTGACCAGAGCTAATGATGTCTGTGGTATGTAAGCATACTGCAGAGGGGGATTTGTAGGCACACGGGCACCTTTAATGAGTTTTATTTGTTTTGTTTTATCCCCCTCCACCTCCTACTCACCTCAGAACACGGAGTAATGAAGAGGGAGGGGTAGTGTGGGTTAAGAATCAGTCTTCTCTACACCTTCATGGGGCTAATTATCCAACCCTCACGAGGATCATCTCGCTGCTTCACCTAAAGGAAAAGAGATTTCTCCTCCTCTCTCGACACATAATTCTATATTAACCTCCTTTGTTAGTCGACATTGGAGCGTGTCTGTCTGTCTATCTGTTTGCTATTGTTGTGGATGAGGCTAATTTCACTTGGCTTTTTTTTTCTTTTTTTTTACCAACTATTCCCCTCCATGTGTCTCATTTCAACATGCTGATTTACGGATGGATATGGAAGAACGCAAGGTGGAAGCTCATGAAGTGAAGGGACCATGAGCAAATATCTTTAAATTATTTGTCCAATTAACAGTCAAATGGACAGGTGTTTTGTTTGGCTTTCCTTATAGTTAAATTCAATATTACGTGTAATCGGGTTGTCTCATTGAGGCCTAACAACAAGAAACATTCATACGCACCAGAACAACACATACAAAGCAGATGATCAACAATCAAGCAACAACAAAATAATAAAATAAAATACAAGAATGTCAGATCAGATCAGATATTTAAGTTTTAAAATCCTCCTGGGGAGTGAAAGAAGCTTGATTGCAGGTTGGTTCACCAGCTCTTGAGGATAGAAATATTCTCTGTTTGGTTCGCTATTTATTTACATCTACTCAAGAACCCACTGCAGCTTTTCTCGGCATTGGACGTGGAGCGCCCATGCAGCAGTTTTTTTTTTTTTATGCGGGGCTTGGTGAGAGCTGGAGGGATTTAAATGAACCACAGTGGTTGAACAAGCAGCTGACAGCTACCCAGACCTGACTGAGCTGTTGGTTCTGCAGGAAGAGCTACACTTTACTAAAGCAAGTCATTTGAATTAAATTGAACATTAAAATGATCAAAAGGTATTGCTTCATCAGGCTATAAGTACTGAATATAATAATACTATAATACTGAATTATACGGGGCTGTTTGTTAGGTCTACCTCCTAAAGGTTGATGACTTGAGTCAGTTACCAAAGTATATTACACACATACTGTAGTCCACCCACACAGTTTTCACTTATCTTGCCTGATAAGACCTCTATAGATAAGACCTGGTAGGACAGTGTGTGATTGTATACTTTTGATCTCTCATTTCCTCTTAGCTTAGTTGCACCTGTTAGGAACGGGATATTTTACACTGTTGATATCCTGTAATTTGCAAAATTGTTTCACGGCCTGAGTGGAGATCTAATTAGTCAGTGTAATTGAAAGCACCGGTGTGCTTAAGGCTTTATTTCTAGAATTTGAAAATTCACATGTGGTACCACAAAAAAAAAAACACAAATTAAAACCAAACGATTGATTGTTTAAACAAAATCAAATTAATCCATAATGAAAATAATCATGAGCTGCAGCCCTGTACAAAACATTTAAGAGTTAAATGCTGAGTAATGCATGCATGCATGAGTAATTTAAGATATAACACTCACAGGTAATTTCTCTCCGTTAAGTACTTTTATTTTTGATACTTTAAGCATATTTGCCTGATGATACTTACATACCTTAATTGAAGTAAAGGAACTGAATACTTCCTCCAACAGTGGTGATAACTGTCAAGCACCCGGTGGTAGGTATCTTACAGTAGCTCAGAAGGTAGAAATGTTTATGACAAGAAGGCTGATGAATCCCTGGACCATCGAGGATGTACTGTAAGAATACTTTCAGAAAATATACTTGAAAATACTTTTGTTTAACTGGGCTAAAACTTTACCAACTTTTCTGTTAATGCTGCACAAAACTAAAACACAGCCGCAGAACCTCTCCAGGGCTCAGCATTAAACTTTAATCCATCTGTCCCACTTCAGAGCAATTTTCACTCTCTCAGAAGTCATAATCACTGACACAGACGATGCCTGGAAAGTGTGTCCTTTAACAGTATCTGTCGCAGCACAATACACTCCCTATCTCTCTGTCGGACTGCAGGTCCCAGGCCATCCCCTCCTCATTAAGCATATGTCTCACTTTCCATTTCAGACAGGAGATAGCATAGAAGTGCACACAAAAGCACTATTTTCAGGCCCTTCTGCTCATCTCGTCTGAAAGTCTAATGAGAGCGGATCAAATATAACTGACACCGAGGGGAGACAAAGGGAGACGTAGCCCTCGGTGAGAGATGAGGCGAGGCAGAACAATGGACCAGAATGTGCCGTCAGTGCGGCGGTATGGAGGCAGGACCAGTGAATGTAGATGATTCTGTAATGAGGGATTAAGTGGTGGATTATGGGTCTTTATTAAGATGTTTCTGATCCTCATTAGGCTGAATCTCGTATCAGGGCATCGATTCCCCCGCTCGCTCGCTGGATTGGCCGCTCTCTGGAGGAAGAAGAGAGAGGAAAGAGAAAGAAAGAGTGAGAGAGAATGATAGAGAGACATGTGCCTTTAATATGCTCCTCTGAGTCATGTAACAAAAAACTATATGTATATGTATCTGTCTTGTTGGAGATATAAGCATAAGTGAAGTGCTGCTGGAGCGACTTTTCTCCCAAGTAAGGAAATAGAATATTCTTAATTCACACAAAGCATTTGAAATTCATATATTTCAAGTACTTGAAGATCCAATTATCAGTAAAGCATATGCCA
The DNA here is from genome assembly GCF_021018895.1 of Seriola aureovittata. NCBI lineage: Eukaryota > Metazoa > Chordata > Actinopteri > Carangiformes > Carangidae > Seriola > Seriola aureovittata. The sequence continues at coordinate 21,522,705 of NC_079368.1, forward strand.
TGCAAGAGAGCCAATAAAAAAACAAACTGAATGGTGAAAGTTGTCATATTGATATTTAAGGTGTGTTGATTGATTCACAGCATCAACAACATCACAACAGCAAGAAACACACTACACCTTAAAAGTCGCTGGTTGCTGCTGGTAACCTTTGAAATGAGACACCACTGCAGTGTTTGTGAAGTATCTGCTCAATAATGAGAAGTGTTCAATAATTTTCTTTTCTTTTCTTTTCTTTTCTTTTCTTTTCTTTTCTTTTCTTTTCTTTTCTTTTCTTTTCTTTCCTGTTGTGTTTTGTTTTTGTAATAACTGCCAACAAGTTCAAAGTACTTGGCAGAGAATGAGTGAAACTGGACTAGTGTAAATACTGGGGGACTAATGACGGAATTGGGAACATGTGAGTAGGAGGATACGGGGAATCGGGTGACTAGGAATGGCAGAGAGGGCTGGGGTTACTGCAGGGCATTTGGGAGTGGCAGGATCTGGAAGGACTGAGTGAACTTGCGAAAGAGGCGACCATGATAGAATTGTGAAAGTGCAAAGCTGTGACATTTTGCAGGTGTTTGTTCATAAATCAAAGTGCTGGACAAATTTTCTTGATGGAGCTAAATGAAAAGTCAGGGAATCATCAGAGTTATTACAATTCATCCTGATGGGGACGTGAAGGTTTGAACCAGATTTCTAGGCCATTCAGCCAATAGTTGTTGAGACATTTCACTCACGCAGGAAAAGCCAGTCGATCCAACCAGTAAATGTTGACCTCATTATTGTCAAGAGGAAAGGTCACAGGTTCACCAAAGTCAGTAGGATTCATCCTCTGGGGACCGTGAACATCTGCACAAAATCTCATGGTAATCTATCCTTTAGTTGTTGACATATTTCAATCTTGGTCAGAATGGTGAAAAAAACACAAATGTAACCCTAACACGTTTTTCATTTCAACATTTACATATTGTTACCATGTTTATGTAATATGTAATTTCATTGTTGTGTGCTTACCTGTGTGACTGCTCTGTTGTTGTGCTCCTAATGAGAGCAGGACTGAGGGAAACACGCAGTCAAACTGAAACAAACCCAGATGGTGCAAAGACAATATTTACATCTCATACACCCTCTGAGCGAGTCCGCAGCCCAATTGGAGCAGTGTTAATATTATCAGAGAATCTCAGCTATTCCAGTATTTATATGACAATGTCCAAGTTTACTATGTAAGACTCTAGACACAATGGTTTAAATTCCACTCCAATCCAGACTAAACTTCCTCCACCTCAGTTCAACGACTTCAGCTGACACAGGTTTTTATTTATAACGAGAAAGCAGCAGTTCGTGCTGTGCATATCACTGGCTCTCCAGCTGTAAGTCAAAAGGCTTCGCAGATGGTGAACAGACCCATCACACAGAGCACATGGAAATTTCCCCTCTCACTTCTGACTCTTGATCTAACTGTTCTTATTAACTGACTGTTCAGAAAAAAGGTGATGTTTGGCAAATTTTGCAACAACTATAATTATAAGGGAAATGGATAAAGTTCTAGTTGCTACAGGAAGCCTATTATGTACCTGCTTGTTATATTTGGGTCTTAAGAAAAAAACAAAACAAACATCTGCGTTTCCTAGAAAGACAAACAAAAACTTTTAATTTTGATTATTCATGACTTCGAGCTGCCGTACATTACAGATTCGTTTAGGTAAATTGGCAAATATTTATTTAATTGACTTCTATGCTGCATATTGATTGAAAAGCCTGAATGACCTCCTGTTTGTCTACAGCTGAAACTCCTGTGAGTTAGAATTTTACATTGACCAGCTCTGAGCTGTGTGGATGTGAGGAAAGACCATTAGTGCTCAGGATAAACTTAAACACACCAGCAGTTTAGTTTATGACAGTTTTATTTAGTGCAAAGAGTCTAATAGCAGGAGTCGGTGATGCGCCTCATGCTCATGAACCTCACTCCACTCTGGCCCATGTTCATGAAGTTCCTGTACTCGCCAGGCCTCATGTACATCATCCTGCCTCTGTACTGGGGCTGCTCGTACATCAGCCAGTGGCCCTCCATCACGTTGCAGGACATGCAGTTGGACATGCGGTAACGGTCCATGATGTTCTCACAGTCGTCCATCAGCTCAGACATCTGACCTCCGAAGTTCTCCTTCTCGTAGATCTTCATCCTGAAGGATCCCCTGTGCTGTGGAGCAGAAGAGAAGTGGGTTTAACTCTTAACTTGTTATTGAAAGAATAATTGTATTTTAAGGGGTCCAGGGATGATCATCTACAGTAAATCTAGTCGGGTGTGAGATCTTACCATGGGGATCATACGGCAGGACCTAACGCAGTCGCTCATGCCCATCATGCTCATGTAGTCGGTGTACTCGCCCCTCCTCAGGAAGTACTGGTTGCCCATGTAGTTAGTGCGGTCGTACACCATGAAACAGCCTCTCTCCACCCTGCAGGACTGACACCTGCTCAGGTAGGAGGACATGTCGGGGCAGTCGCTCATGCACTCATAGGAACGGCCCTGGAAGTTCCTGTCCTCGTAGAAGATGATCTGAAGGGGGGGAGAGGGAAAGGCACAGGTGTCATATGTTCAAGTTTAAAACTGGATGTAGCGTTGTCCAGAAAAAAGTTTGGATTTTACTCTTAAGATTAAGCGCCTCTTTAAACCTGCAATAACTGATCTTTGCCACATGGGGGAGTGGAACCAAGCTGTAAACACAACACTGACAATTTTATTTAACTTGTTAGCAAGCAGCTGCCCATTTTCACATCCAGCAGATATGGAGCAACTTCATTAAACATTTGGAGTTGTGCTTCAGGCCATCTATAAGTCAAATATACACTCTCCTTGTAGCTCTGTTTTTGTTCTCCTCCAGCTTTCAAGTTTATACTGTGTTACAGTCTGCCTGCTAACTTGAGAAGGGGGGGGGGGTTGTTGTCAAACAAACTTGTTTTCAGGCCAGCATTTCACTGAATCATTTCCTGCTCTATACCTTCAGGTGTTTGTCACTTAGGATGAGACAGCTTTATCCACCTGACCAGAGCTGGTCTCAGACATGACGAGAGGATGACTGAAAATGGAGAGGACAGCAGCATCCATCAGTACTATGAGGCTCCTGACAAAGGAGATTCAGTTGTCAATGACAGCAGGCCACTCAAGACCTCCTTAGTAGATGTCAAACCCTGCAAGGAACACAATGATGCCCTTGAACTTGCTGCTAGAAACAGAGAGGGAGAGATCAGTCCATACCAACCTCGGCCACCCTCACTACCCAGGCAGTCGAAGCCCAGTAAAAGTGGCTCAGCTGCGGAGACGGTGAGAAACAGGAGGCTGAGAAACAGCCAGGAGAGTCTGAGTGACCCGGCTGAGACTGGCTCCTCCACAGACTCACTTAAAGAGGACCAAACTGTTCCACCTCCAGGTGGGTTTGTCGTAAGTAGCGCTGCCCCCATCAGGAACCAGGACTCCAGTGCGAGACCCCACTCTGCTGTTACGACAGGATCTCCAGTCTTCCGGGAGAGAGGGAGCAGTCTCTCAGAGTATGACAGGAGGCCTCACAGCCAGCAGAGCGACCCCACAGACCACCGGATGCGGTCCGCCAAGATGCGTCTGTCTCCGGTGCAACCCACAGGGCCACTGCCCACTCTAGAGAAGAGCTTTGTGTCAGCCACTTTGAGGGCAGCTAATCGGATTGACAGGGATTGTTTGGATTATGCCGCACTGGCCAAAGAGAACCTCGGGGAGAGACTCCACAGGAATCTGAGCGACAGCCGGCTTCTGGAAAACATGGGGTCGGATAGTGCCTCTGTCAACTCCATGAGGTCCACCTATAGCGTGCTTAGCCCCATCAGACCTCAGGATGTGAGGAACAGGTACAGTAGGCTTTGGATACCATGTAGCAGATGTAGCTGGAGTCTTCTTCACACTGGGTGTGAGGGTCTTTAGTAAGGCTTACTCTTTGTGGTGTCAGAAGGCTATTAAGGTAACTAAGCTTGTAACTTACACATAGGCCAGTGACAACATGAAATCAGCCAAACTTGGAATTGGATCTGTGTGTTTTTATCCTTTGCATCATTAATAGTCATTTATTTGCACATGTAGCTTCCTTTGTCAGTAGAGTGTCAGTCTGAGCTTGGTCCAGGTTTCAACTACTTTATCCTTATGTTCAACAAAAAAAGCCTTTCTGTGCAGCTGTTACTGGTACACGAACAGTATCTACTACAAGGTTTTTAGTGTTGATCGTCCTTTTTGCTTGGAGCTGATAAGTGTATCACATCTGGACCTCGGTTCACTATCAGGACTGAGTGTTGAAGCAACACCAACAGACTGTTAATTTTGTCGTGAAACTAGGGCTCCAGACATTTACTCTTTGTGCGTGTGCAGTGCTCACATCTTTAAGAGAAAAGGAGAACATAATAGTGTGGAGGGGGATTAACACAGGATCAGAGGAGATGCTTGTTCAGCACAGTTTTTGACAGGAGGAGGAGCAAAAAAAATCTTGATACACAGTCAGAGCCCAGTAGGGAAATTATTGACTGAACATCTAAGACCATAGTGTGGCTTCCTGTTATAGGGAATATTAAGATTTAGTTGTAATCAGCTGAGTTAAAGGAGCCCTAAACCAACCACTGTGCAAACCAATAGAAGTGCTAATTTTCCTTTCCAACGTGTATTTTCTAGGAGCTTTCTGGAGGGCAGCGTGCTGGGCAGCGGTGCCCTGCTTGGGGCTGAGGAGCTGGACCGCTACTTCCCTGACAGGAGAGTGGGCCTCTACATCGCCACATGGAACATGCAGGGAGAGAGGGTACGAGGAAATCATGGCTCTGTAGCGTCTCAAGTCTTAACACTTCCTGCACAAGTTCAGGCACCAGTTGAGTAGTAACCAAGTTTCTATCATTTTCAGGGGCTACCGACCAACTTAGATGATCTTCTCCTTCCGACAGACTCTGAAATTTGTGCTAAATGCTCCACTGTGCAGCTTGATGCTAACTTTGCATGCTGTTTGTTCATGGTCAGTTAGTATTTTTCAGAGCTTCTATTGGCTTGATAACCAAAAGGTTGAGCTGAAAGACACTCTGAAGCTGAGAGCAACAGCAGAGGTGGTTTATAACTCTGTGGGTTCGTCACTATGAACAAAAGCTTTCATGTTTGGCAGTACTCTTGTCAAATACAGAGTGTGTTTAAGGCCATAAGGGCAATTTTCAATTTATCCTGTTTAGGATTCCGGTGTAGTAGGAGCCTCAGCGCAGTCATACCAAAATGAAAACTCACCCTGCTCATCATGTTCATGCCAGTGGAAGTCATTTTGTTGGTCAGTGGACGGGTGCTGCTGCTGCTGCTGGTGGAACTGCTGCTGCTGGTCTTGCTCTTGCACCAAACTGTACCATGCCTGGTTTAACCCTTTTCTTTTATACCTGCCCCACAGACTGGCCCTTTGTCTAAACCCCCTGAGCCAGCAATGATGCCATAGAAATGGACAGAATATGGAGGGATTGTCCACATTTCCAGGGGCCAATTCGGGTACGGCACGGGGGTCACAGAAATGGTGAAAAGGTTAACAATTGGAGGTCACACCTTGACATTGTTTTGACATTGTGTGCCATACACTGTTTCGTCAGCAGCAAAATTTTTTCTGTTGGTTTTTTTTTTTTTTTGTTCCTGACACAGTGCATTATTTGTAAAAGTCACTGACATTAGTATGTTGTAGTAGATAGAGTACAGATAGTTTATATGTAAAAGAGTATTACATAATAAACAGCAAAACCTGCATATGAAAAATATGGTTTTCACTGCACAAAGAAACACTGAGTAAGTGATTATGAGGTTGACTGCATTACATCCAGTGAAAGAAGGTAGATAAAACAGAAGAAGGTGGTATTTACATATAAAAACACAACTTGAAATGTATCAATTATAGCAGGTAATTGTTTCAGATGTATTTATCATGCTGCTTACATAACTTTTAAATAATAGAAAGATTTTTTTTCAAAAAGTCTAAACTTTTGTCACCTTATGATACGATTTATCATTTTGAAACACTAAAATATATTAATTAAAAAAAGGGGTTATTTGATACAACAATTTAAGTGTGATGATGATGAGGAGGATGAATACGTTTTTTGTAAATTTTAAGATTATTGATACATCGTATAAAATATTCCTGATTTATTTAGAAATTGTAATTGTAATAAGTATTTATCCATCACAAACCACAATGCTGAAAGATGGTTTATTCTTTGTCGTTTTTCAGTGAATGACTGTTTATGTGTATTGGATGTTATACTGTAGATGATGTGTTAGAAACCTCAGTCCTCTGGATAATAGCATAGGTGTAATGTATAAAGACTATGGATGTATTTCCTTTCAGCATCATTGCTTTCCTGTGACCCAGGAGAGTAACTGGGAGGGACACAGCTAGTTGGTCTCTCTCTGGTAAAACGGTTAGAGGCTTATGTGGATGAGATTGTCAAAAATCATTCAAATGTGAAAAAAAGAGTAAATTAAGTACAAATACTTATTTGACATAAACCTATATGTTATGTCAGACAAAGGGTATGACATAATAAATCATATGTTTAAATCTTATTATAACCACACAGAGTAAGAGGACTTATATCCAGTTCAACTGACAATGATTTATTGGATGTTGCCACAACATTAGGAACTTTATATAGTGACACAATGAGTCATGATTTACATTGTAACATAATGCGTGATTAGGGTTTATTGATATAACTGGAACATACAGTAGCCTTCATAAAATGTTTTTCTTTTTTTTTTTATAAAAAAGGGACATGGGAATGTATAGCATGAACAAACAAATCAGATGCTGTACAATGTCTCTAAAAAATAAAAACAATTGGCATGTATTTACAAGTTATAAGAAAATGGTCTACAGCTGTCAAGTAGAAGGTAACTCTTTAGTGGGATACATACAATGCCCACATGAAAATAGTGAAGGTTCATGGATTAACCACCAAGGGGCCCCTGGTCAAAGATTTGACCCCTATTGACCTCCACTGTACATGTCAGTTTCATTATTGAACCAAGTACCCAGAAATTAGCCAGTACTATAGAGGTGAAATGATCAGTTGATTAATTGATTAGTTAACAGACAGAAAATTAATTGTCAACAATTTAGCAAACTCAACATATTTGAGTTTTTGAATGTGGGCTTCAGGGAATAGTGACTTTTTTCCACTATCTTCTGACATTTTATCCACTGAACAGGCAATGGATTATTAAAGAAAATAGAGCAAAGGGAGGTCCTACCCACTATTAGTATGGTGTTCCTAATAAAGTGCTCAGTGAGTATGTTGGGGTCACAGGTTACATTACAGTAACTTGGGGCGCAATGGTTGCTTGTAGTTCCACTTGTCAGCACAGAATGGCGCTGTGACACACGTTGCACTCGCTGTGTGATTCTCTTGTCTTGGAAACAAAATCTGTGTTGTCAAACGTTGCTAAGGAAGTCACGGAGCTACTTTTTTAAATTAGCCACTCTGAGACCAAAGAGCAGTGTACGAGAGGTAACTTCACTTCAGCGTAGTAACACGTAAATGACTACACAAGACGGAAATTACCAACATCACCCATTTATTAGTACGATCTCATAAAGGTCCGCTTTAAACGTTAGCTCATTTAGCACGTATACCGCTACTGTTTTGCTAACATTTGCTAACTAGTTACTGTATGGTTATTAGCTCACTAAGTCAACCTAGAAGGTAAACTAAATGTTAGCGCTGTATATCTAAACATGTCCCGTTGCCTGGATGATTGCTTAGTTAGCAGAAATCACAGTGCTATTGTCAGGCGATGGAATTGGACAACAATAGGATTATTGGTCCAGTCACTTGGCTAAGGTTAGCATTTATTAGCTCCCGCTGCTAGCTTGCTTTTAACGCTAACTAACTAACTCTAGCTATTAGAGGTTACTAGACTGTTCCTACGAATGTACAATCAACACAGCCAGGTTTGTACGACCAACTGATTAACTGCAGTGCTAAAATAAAAGGGAGGTAAACTTTACCTAACCTCAGCTAATCTGTCGTGATGGGAAAATGCACCTCGCAGTCTCTATCTCAAAAAACAGTCCCGAATAAAAGACTATCTTAACTTCATGGTCTTTATTATAAAACAGTGTTTGTAATATAACACAGAATAACCAAACTGAACGACGCTGAAGTAAGGTTCAGATTCGTAGCCAACGATGTGGTAGTTAAGGGAAACCTAACACTGAATAGAAGAAGAAAAGCCTCACAAATCTATGTATTAAACAGTCTTTACACTCAATCTGTTTAATCTGACCCACATTTACAGATAATTATTTTCAATTAAGATTTCATGTTTTTCCACAGAAGTCAAATGAAAGCGGTTTATACTGTGTTACAGTCTGCCTGCTAACTTGAGAAGGGGGGGGGGGTTGTTGTCAAACAAACTTGTTTTCAGGCCAGCATTTCACTGAATCATTTCCTGCTCTATACCTTCAGGTGTTTGTCACTTAGGATGAGACAGCTTTATCCACCTGACCAGAGCTGGTCTCAGACATGACGAGAGGATGACTGAAAATGGAGAGGACAGCAGCATCCATCAGTACTATGAGGCTCCTGACAAAGGAGATTCAGTTGTCAATGACAGCAGGCCACTCAAGACCTCCTTAGTAGATGTCAAACCCTGCAAGGAACACAATGATGCCCTTGAACTTGCTGCTAGAAACAGAGAGGGAGAGATCAGTCCATACCAACCTCGGCCACCCTCACTACCCAGGCAGTCGAAGCCCAGTAAAAGTGGCTCAGCTGCGGAGACGGTGAGAAACAGGAGGCTGAGAAACAGCCAGGAGAGTCTGAGTGACCCGGCTGAGACTGGCTCCTCCACAGACTCACTTAAAGAGGACCAAACTGTTCCACCTCCAGGTGGGTTTGTCGTAAGTAGCGCTGCCCCCATCAGGAACCAGGACTCCAGTGCGAGACCCCACTCTGCTGTTACGACAGGATCTCCAGTCTTCCGGGAGAGAGGGAGCAGTCTCTCAGAGTATGACAGGAGGCCTCACAGCCAGCAGAGCGACCCCACAGACCACCGGATGCGGTCCGCCAAGATGCGTCTGTCTCCGGTGCAACCCACAGGGCCACTGCCCACTCTAGAGAAGAGCTTTGTGTCAGCCACTTTGAGGGCAGCTAATCGGATTGACAGGGATTGTTTGGATTATGCCGCACTGGCCAAAGAGAACCTCGGGGAGAGACTCCACAGGAATCTGAGCGACAGCCGGCTTCTGGAAAACATGGGGTCGGATAGTGCCTCTGTCAACTCCATGAGGTCCACCTATAGCGTGCTTAGCCCCATCAGACCTCAGGATGTGAGGAACAGGTACAGTAGGCTTTGGATACCATGTAGCAGATGTAGCTGGAGTCTTCTTCACACTGGGTGTGAGGGTCTTTAGTAAGGCTTACTCTTTGTGGTGTCAGAAGGCTATTAAGGTAACTAAGCTTGTAACTTACACATAGGCCAGTGACAACATGAAATCAGCCAAACTTGGAATTGGATCTGTGTGTTTTTATCCTTTGCATCATTAATAGTCATTTATTTGCACATGTAGCTTCCTTTGTCAGTAGAGTGTCAGTCTGAGCTTGGTCCAGGTTTCAACTACTTTATCCTTATGTTCAACAAAAAAAGCCTTTCTGTGCAGCTGTTACTGGTACACGAACAGTATCTACTACAAGGTTTTTAGTGTTGATCGTCCTTTTTGCTTGGAGCTGATAAGTGTATCACATCTGGACCTCGGTTCACTATCAGGACTGAGTGTTGAAGCAACACCAACAGACTGTTAATTTTGTCGTGAAACTAGGGCTCCAGACATTTACTCTTTGTGCGTGTGCAGTGCTCACATCTTTAAGAGAAAAGGAGAACATAATAGTGTGGAGGGGGATTAACACAGGATCAGAGGAGATGCTTGTTCAGCACAGTTTTTGACAGGAGGAGGAGCAAAAAAAATCTTGATACACAGTCAGAGCCCAGTAGGGAAATTATTGACTGAACATCTAAGACCATAGTGTGGCTTCCTGTTATAGGGAATATTAAGATTTAGTTGTAATCAGCTGAGTTAAAGGAGCCCTAAACCAACCACTGTGCAAACCAATAGAAGTGCTAATTTTCCTTTCCAACGTGTATTTTCTAGGAGCTTTCTGGAGGGCAGCGTGCTGGGCAGCGGTGCCCTGCTTGGGGCTGAGGAGCTGGACCGCTACTTCCCTGACAGGAGAGTGGGCCTCTACATCGCCACATGGAACATGCAGGGAGAGAGGGTACGAGGAAATCATGGCTCTGTAGCGTCTCAAGTCTTAACACTTCCTGCACAAGTTCAGGCACCAGTTGAGTAGTAACCAAGTTTCTATCATTTTCAGGGGCTACCGACCAACTTAGATGATCTTCTCCTTCCGACAGACTCTGAATTTGCACAAGACTTTTATATTATTGGGGTCCAGGAGGGCTGTCCTGACAGGTATGATGTACCTTGTTTGTTTGTTAGTTATGATAACTGAATAAAAGTGAGTTATTATGATTGTTTACTTGATCAGGGCTGTAAAGTTATACTGATGTGTGTGCAGGAGGGAGTGGGAGACGCGTCTTCAGGAGACTCTTGGCCCTTATTACGTCATGCTGTATGCAGCATCACATGGTGTTTTGTATCTCACTGTATTTGTCAGAAGAGACCTCATCTGGTTCTGCTCAGGTCAGTCCCACTTCACACAATACAGGAAATAGACATCAGTTCACGAGTGAATGAACTCCACTAGAGCTGAAACAGTCGATTAATCAAATAGTCGATTGACAGAAATAATTGGCAACTCATTTATAATAATGATAATCGTCAATATGCTTCAAATTTCTTAATCTTAATATTTTGATTTGATAGTTACACAGATGTGTGATGACATGTTGTCTTACATAATGACATAATGTCAGAATCAGATGCTAGATCATCATTACCGGCCAAAGGAGGATTTTGATGTGGTGACATGTTTCTTCTTTGTACACTGGCACATGCACAGGGTTTTGCGTTTGAATCTGTTTGATCTGACGCCAACCACAACATTTGTTCTGTTTTACCCAAACAGAAGTGGAGCATGCCACAGTCACAACAAGGATCATCTCGCAGATCAAGACCAAAGGAGCTGTGGGAATTGCCTTTACCTTTTTTGGCACTTCCTTCCTTTTCATCACATCCCATTTTACCTGTGAGTACAAGGTTTTGCAGGTTAGTGAGGCTGCAGACTGAAGCAGTGACAACTGGCTTTTATCGGAGGGGCTGTAGATAGGATGGGTTGGAAATTTGTTCTGAAGTTAAGGAGGGATGTGGCAACTCAAAGAAAAAGTGTCAACAAAATGGAAATTGGCTTGAGAAGAAACATCATTTTTACTTCTTCAGCACACTGGCATGTCTATTGTAAATAATACAATATTACAAGATAATTCAATGAGAGGTGTCCATCGTATTACTTGCATTTAAACTTTGCAACATTGAAAGCTCACGATTCTAATTTCTTATTCTGTTCTTCCTCCAGCTGGAGACGCCAAGGTTTACGAGAGAATACTCGATTACAACAAGATCGTCGAGGCTCTAGCTCTTCCAAAAGGCCTTCCAGACACCAACCCTTACCGCTCCACACCGTGTAAGAATATTTTAACTCACCCTTTGTGAAAGATGTGATAAACCAAAAGAATTAGGTGGTGTTAGGATGGTGGTGTCTCTGCACCGAGTTGAAAATAATCGGTCAGATTTTAACAGCCACTGTGGTAAGCCTCATATTCCATGTTAAAACGTCATCATTCTCAAATGGGATACACGATATTTATGTAGTAATTTTCAAAAGACAAATATGTCTTAAAACAATGTAGTCCTTCACTGGATCCATGGCTGTAATGTGTAATGCTTAAGCCTCTCTCCAGTCACACCTTATTGTCCCAGCTTTAGTCCTGCTACTGAGAGCTGAATATAATTTATACTTACTTGATGTTGAAAACTTGCCTTCAATCTTTGAAAATCAAAGAATGTAATTTTTGATTGTAGCTGACGTCACCACAAGATTCGACCAGGTCTTCTGGTTTGGAGACTTTAACTTCCGGCTGAGTAAGGACCGCGTTGATGTGGAGACCCTCATGAACCACACAGGAGCCGGCAACATGGACACCCTGTTGGAGCATGACCAGCTCTCCAAGGAGATGAAGGATGGTATGTTTGCATGTAGGAGGCTAAATCTCAGTGAACACTTTTAGAACATTTTTTATAGAAGAAGCATGATGTGTTCGATTTAAGTCACCGTGAGAATGTGCTTCTGTTTCTCCAGGTTCGATCTTTAAAGGCTTTCAAGAGGCGACGATACACTTCCTCCCCACATACAAATTCGACATCGGCTGCGACATCTACGACACTACTTCTAAACAGAGAACGCCTTCATACACAGTAAGACAAAAAAAAGAAAACCAAACTACACATGACTAAAGATAATCACATGCTCTGTTAATTGCCAAAAGAAGCCAAACTTTTGGCAGAAGAAACTTTTTATTACTCTTATTAAGCTGCTGTAATCGAAGTCTTAACTGGCCAGAGCAGGGCTCAACGTCTCTGTTGGTGTTCACAGGACAGGATCCTGTTCAGGAACAGGCAAGCCGATGACATAAAAGTGGTCAAGTACACCAGCTGCTCCAGCATCAAGACCTCAGACCATCGGCCCGTCATCGGCGTCTTCCAGGTCAAACTGAGACCAGGCAGAGACAAGTGAGTCACAGATAGTTTTAGTGGCATCATGAATTAATTCATTCAATCCCTTTCAACTTGACTCTTAATTGCTGTTTTTTAAGGGCGTAAGTGTGGTCTCACCTTTGGTAGGGACACAACAACCCGACCACCTCTCCAAATTAAGAGGACTTTTTAATGATGTCAACCAAATGGTTTATTTACATACAAGATCTGAAGTTACATTGAGAAATGTATTGATATTTAAAAAAAAAACCTATGCAGTATCAGATCAAAGACTAAAACTTCTCATGTGTTTTATAATAAGTTAATATCAGAATAGGCATTACATTAAATATAAGTTAGTATTTTACAATTAATTCAGAAAAGTGTATATTTAATCACACTTCATCATCATTTTAAAACCTCACCTAAAACCCTGAAGCTGCACCTGTTTCCTCACCAGCCTGCTCTACTTCTCTGGTCTGCTGCTCTTCATGAAGGAGGATTTACTGCAGGACTCTTGTATTAGACTAAGTTTTATCTATATGTTCCTAAAAAACTGACAACTGAATGTATATTAGTAATAATCAGTTGTATGCACAGACTGAAAAGTCCCTGACTGAAGTTAGTTGGTTGATTTCAGTGCAGAACTGATACCCATGGTAAACTAAAGGTGCTCTTTATTTTAATAATCATATATTATCACCATAACATGTTTTACCCTTCCCCTTTTAAAATGTAACACGTTTAATCAGAGGCATTTTAACTGACTCACTTTGTACTTTTATTTCAGAACATTTTTAGTGATTTTACTTCCACTGCAGCAAAACTTCTGTTCAGTAACGGTAGAAACTGACCGTTGACGTGCTGACGTCACCATAGTGTCTCATCTACAGTCGTTGGAGTTTCTCTTACTGGTAGCTTTCATTGCTGCTCTATCTAAACAGTTAATGTTGCTGTTTTCTTCATCAAAGTGACTAACTACATGCTGTACATCTAAACTTACACTAGGTCTGCTCCAGCACCCAGAGCTCTCTGCTTCCTTTTAGCGACTTTCACTAATTCAACAGTTGTTTGCATGCTGTTCAGATGTGCTAGTTACTTTAGCTTAGCAGTTAGCGCTAGCTTCTCTCTCTCGCTCTCTCGATGTGTCTTGAACAGATGAACTTGTTCATCAGAGTGTGGTGTTGTTGTAACTTCAGTGTAGAGGATTGTGATGTTTATTAAAACTTCAGTGATGTCTGCTGTCTTACCTTTGACACAGCTCCACTGTTAACCGCGGGTGCTCTCATCTGTGTCCGTCTGTGTACACAGTAGGTCTCAGTGTGATTGGCTATTGCTCGTGATGTCTAACCAATCAGATCGTGCTGTGGGCGGGACTTTTCTCCAGACAACAGAGTGCTGATTACTGACCTACGGACCAGAAATAGGCGGCTGCATCGTAGCCGAAGTTGACTTTTTTTATATCAATTTAATCAAGAAAATAACGATAGCAATAATCGGAAAATGCCGAATATCCTTACCTTTATTTTTCCCTACTTTTTATTTTCTTTAATTTTGGCATGAAGCGGGACAGTTTGGTGGGGCAGACGGAGCATTTGGGGAATTGTCCACTCATTATTGGTAGGGACAATTCTGTCCTCCCAAAACATTGGTAGAGACATGTCCCTACCGTCCACATGCAAACATATGCCCTTGCTGTTTTTTGTTTGTTTGTTTTTAAATGAAAACGTTTTATTTTCTGTGTTGTGACCTCATATCTGCTGTACTCTATTTGCTTGTGTGTTGGTCAGTATTCCTCTCGGTGCGGGACAGTTTGACCGAGGCTTGTACTTGGAGGGCATCAGGAGGAGGATCACCAGAGAGCTGAAGAGGAGGGAAGCCATGAAGAACCAAGGTAGCAGCACCATCTGTGCCATCTCGTAGACCCTTAAAGTGGACTCTCCAGACCGGACTGGACCGGCCCAGACCAGACCAGACCAGACCAGACCAGGCTGGACTGGATTCAAACTGTGCCAGAAACAGGCAGATGGAAAGGACCATAAGGAAACCAGAGTTGACTCAGACCGCAGTGCTGGTTGTGGTAACTGAGCAGAGTGCGCCCTGTATTGGGCAGTGTTGGGAACTGTGCGTGAGTGTGTGTCCTTCTGGTCATCACAAGTGACTGGCTGTACTTGAGGGCAGGGACCTTGAGGTCAGACAGACACAGCAGCAGTCTGGCCTTTATTTATTCAGCCCCCCCTACTCAAACATGACTGGGACGGAGGGGGCTGCCGTCGTGGCTTAATGTTCAGTCTCAAGCTGAAATGTGAACTGATCTAACCTTGCAGCCTCTGTGTAACTGCATTTCATTTACTAATTCATTCTTAAGCATCCAGAACCTCAGTGTTATGTTTTTTTTTAATTTTCTGAACGCTACATCATTGTTCAAATGCCTTGTGAATTTCTCATCAAATCGCACCAAACACAACTGCAGTAAACATTTAGGTTCTTCTTAAACGTCATTTAGGTGTCTGCCATTGGTCGATTTCTAACTTGAACTTTGTTAAGAAAGGAGAGACTGAAGAGGAGCTGTCGTTACATTATTTCTGTCATGAAGTCAAATAAATGATTTCAAGAGAATGACATTAATCAACACTACAGTCATGAGGTTGTTACATGCTACTGTTGAATTTCAGGGAGATCAAATGTATTTGACAGCTAATATTAAACTTTTTTTTTTTTTTTTTTAAGGAATTCACTTGCTATAGATGGAGCATTTTATTCATACTGTTAACGCCTCACATATTTTTTCTCTTATTAGGCCAAGTGACCCTTTGGAACAGATTGTAACTTATTGCCTTATCTCTCATCTCACTGCTGTGTAACCTTATATATACTACAAACTATCCATGTACTGTATGTTATGTACCACATTAATGAACTTGCATCCACAGCATGAAGAGCGGTCTGCTCCAAAAAAAAAAAAAAGTGCCTATGGGTCTTGTTTTCATTTCCTCAGGACCTCTTATCTTTTTCTATGTCAGCTATGATGTAACACCCCTTAATAAACATTTTAAAAACACTTGTTCGTTGAATTGTTGTACATTACACTGCAACGCAAGACATTTAAAATATATAATTTTATTGATGGAAGTAATAACATTTATTTACCAGTTGGTGCACAGATGTTAACAGAGGTCACATATAACATAACTGTAGTCAGAAGCCACTGAGATAATGGTAAAATACACTTTGGTGTTTTTGGATGCAGATCAATATAATGTTTTTATTTTTAATGTTTTACCTGGCAATTGTAAACCTCTAACTTTGCAAAGATGAGGCAGAAGAGACTCAGAAAGTAATAGTTAAACATTTTGATATGTATTTATTTGCTTTCTGGTGGGAAGCTAGACAAGAACATCGAGACCAACTCTGTCAGTTTCAGTGCGATACCAAGCAATACCAGGGCCAGGATCATGATATAAATACTGAGATGCTTTTATTGTTAAAAGCAGCTCATGTACTATCATGTAAGGCAGAGAATACATCATAATTGCAATGCACCTCTGAATATGTATTTAATTTCCCAAACATGAGGCATTTCTTTGCTATTCTGTTAAGTACTTAATCATGTGCATGTTAAAACACAAGACAGTATTCATAATGTTAATTCTCTGAACTTATTGACCCTAGTACTAATACTCAAAACAAGACTTTGTATCAGGAGTATCAACACTGGATTGATCCGCCCTTCCACATCTCATCTAACTGTGCGCCAGAAAGTGAATCATTTACCAAATGTCAAACTATGCTTTTAATTTATCCCCTTAAGTTGATTTGAAATTTACACGGGCACCGACAACCAAAAACAATTATAAAAAGAAACAGGTTTTACTTTAGATTTCAGTCTCTCTACAGGGCATCTGAGACAACGGTGACAGAAAACACGATTTCAGTCTGACTACAGTTGTAAAGTTGGCAACAATGATCCAAAAATTTCGAGCAGCAGCATTATTAATTATTAAGTTAACTTTTGCTGTGTGTTGTGTCCCATGTGCCTCTGAAGAGAGATCATTAAGTGCTGTTTATATATTTTCTCTGGAGAAAGGTCTGAGGTGGAGCTCTGTGAATTTTAAAGAGCTGATGGTCTGAAAAGTGAGGAACGTAACGGCTCAAGAAGAAGTATAGACGTTGACACTGTGGGAGATGTTAGCCACCTCCTTCTCTTGCCTCTGTGCAGAAATAGTTTGCAGATCATTTCACAGTGTAAAAACATAACAGGTTGTTACTGAGGTTTTTTTAAATGGGAAACTGACACTTTAAATTTTGGCTTTGGGGTGAACTGTCCCTTTAAAACCAAACTCCTGCAAACCATCAGTAAAATAATGACGTATGGCTTCTTGCCCACAAACAATAAATACATATACTCCAACCATATGTCGACTACTTAAGAGTAAAATGTAAATTTTCTTTAAAATCCCCAGTCTCAGAGTTTCAGTTGAGAGCCCGGGGATTAGCCCCCTCCCTGAGTGAGTTGTGCCAAGTTCTGTGTTGGGAGGGAACACTAGTGTAATCTTCCAGTCCAGTTTATTTACAGTGATGTTTGCCGGTTCAGACTGGCTGAATGGCGATTGGGGACGATGGGGGTGGGGTCTATCGGAAGAGACGGTACATGCGGGGCAGACGTCCGTCCTTGCTGGACAGGGCGGCCTGGATGTGTTCATATGAGGGCAGCTCCGTCAGGTCTCCCAGAGCTGCTACTGCGGGCTTACTGCGCAGCATCTTAGTGGTCACTCTTTTAATATCACTGGCTGTCACATTGCCTGGAAATTATTTTATGACAAGTCAAAAGAAACAAATTAGCAGGGTGAAATGAGACTATTTCTACTATTCTTTTTGTAAATTCTATGACACTTTAAGGCCATTCTGTCACGAGTTTAAATGAATGACTAAGAACCACCACTACATTTTGTTCAGTACTCACATATTAGATCACACAGTTCATGCGGCAGCTTTCTCTTTCCTGTGGAGAGAACCTGGCGACCAACATCCTCAAAAATAACCGGCCGTGACTCAAGGTTCATCATCAACATCGACTTCAGCTGAGTCTTGGCCCTCTCTAACTCCATCTGGATATAGAGGGAAAAAATAAAATGTTTACTTTTCATGTAAGAATAATCAATATTACAAAAGCTGTGGAGAAGTTTCCCTGCAGTGATCGTTACCTCTCCAGCATTTCCAGCCATTTGAATGAACTCTCTGGTTATTATTTCCACCATTTCCCGCACCTGGAGATGAATGTATATAATGGTAAGACCTCATAAACTGCATTAACAATACTTTTCACAAATACACCACATTCAAATGAAGAAGAAACAATGTAACTGAAGCTACAAATTACAATTAATACCAATAATGCAAAATTTCAGTTTTAGATGGACATTCAACAAAATTGAATCTTCCTCCTTTCCTTCCTGTGAAACTGTGATCGGCTAAAAATCTTTATTTGGATGCAAAGGTGCAACATGATATTCTGCAAGGTAAATATAAAAGCTGTTTCACAGTTATTCCAGCCAAAGTCTGCACAATTTAGCCTGGAATTATATATTATTACAGTATATCACATTTTTTCAGAGCTTGCCAGTAGTACATAATCATTTCTGGGCTACCATAGCTAGCAGCAAACCTTTTTTTTTAGGAACTAAATTCTTTGCTTTTTAAGACTTTAAAGACCCTGCTGCTGTCCTGGGCCTGTACCAACCTGTCTGGGGTCTGCACTGGCATGGATACACAGCAGACCGCTGTCCTCATAGCTGTGATGGTAGGAAGTGGCGTTGTACATCCAATGATGCCTAACACAGACAAGGAAAGTAAAATCAATGACAAGTAATAAAACCGGTTGCTAGAGCTGTATTAGTCAAACTTATTAGTGAAACTCGAGGCGCTCACCTGTTGAGCACGTTCAGGTACAGGCGGGTGAACATGCCTTTCCCGGGCCCTCCTGCAGAGAAGGAGCCTCCTCCACCCATCATCATGTTGAGCACTGCGAACGGGATGAAGTCGTCCTCCTGTAAAGGGAAAACAAATTTTTTTAAATTTGAGAGCTTGTTGCTAACAGGTATCACACACCTGAATGGAGCCAGGCATCAGAAAACACCCACCAGGAAGGAGCAGCTCTCCAGACCGATCATGATGTGGGTGAGCTCTGGGATCGGGGTGGGGCCAAGGCTCACATCTGACATATCCTTCTCCATCTAACAGATTTAAAATGAAAAAAGTTATAATCATGCCTCCTAAGAAAGACAAGTCTAAAAACAATGTTAATTTTGCTCAATAACTCCACAGCTCCACATTTCTAGTGGATGTGTGACTAAACAACTTGTCAATGCTGTGTTAAAAAGAAAAGTGGCCAATAATACAGAAAACTTGTAAACAACGAAACCAGTGAATCACCTTGACAATGCCACCAGTGTACTGTGCTACAGACTGGTCCACGTTGGCCACGGTGCTCGTTCCCCACACTGGCTTCACACCCAGCAGGTATTTCCTGGCACATTCAACCAGCTGCTCGTGCTCGATGCCCACTCCAGCCAGCACCATCCGCTCAGGACAGTAGTAGTTACGCAGGTAGCTGTGAAGCACTTTCCTGTCGATCTTATCCACGTTATCTGCAGGACAAAAGCGAGGCAGTCCCACCGTGTTGCCTCGATATGCAGCCTGGAAGCAGACCATGAAGTTGTGACTTTATTATCAATGAATCCACTACTCTAATAATTTCACCACTATCTGACACCTAAAATAGGGCAGATATAATATCAATTAATATTTAATCTACAGGTTCAGATTTAAATAAAACGTGTGGTAAATTCTCAAAAGTAGAAGAATTTTTGACATGCTACAATTCAGAAAAAAAGCTGCAGCAAACATATAAATCAATGACTTTCTGGAAGCTAAAACACATCGATAGTGTCACTTTAAAAACCAGCGATGTGTAACTCACAGCGTGGATCATCTCGGTGAGTAAAGGCTCAGGGTCCGGCCTCATGTTTAGGTCTTCTAACTCAAAGCGCACCACCATTTTGGTCATCTCGATCTCGTCCTCTGCATGTGAACCAACATATTTCGCTTTACCATGACACCGGTGGAGACACCTCGCACAGTTCTCAAGGACTGATCTGTCATTTCAAGTAAAATGACTTGACATACCGAGCAGGCGAGGCTGTAGTACAGCGTCAGAGAGAAGACTAACCACTGTGTCCAGACCCTTCACTTCAGCAGACACTGCATACATGGTGGTATCCCTGCACAGTAAAATGAAAGAAGCTGTATTACTCAATACACAGGAAAGGACACATTTCTATTGAAAAGGTAGAAATACACAAATGTAAAATTTTATAACACAGAGACAGACATCGTGCTTAAAGATTCAGATTCAGAAAGACCTTATACCTTGATGTTTGGCAGTCACATATCCCTCCGTGCTTTTCCAGCGTAAGCAGGATTTCATCTTTACTCCCGTATTGAGCTGTGGACTTGAAAGATAAAAACAACACTGATCATTATCAACATCAGTTGACAACGTAAGATAACCACCTTTAATTTCGTGCTGTTTCCTTTTCTGTTATGTTTTGCAGCACCTCCAATGCACCAAGAGATTTACTGAGAACTTTGAAAGCCTAGTCTTTCCAGTTAATTTGACTGTCAGCATTAATAATCAGTTTGGACTGGACAATGTAATAGTGTGTGAATGAGTGAGCCGACAAAAACCTGTCAAGTCTCAAAAGCAGAAGTACTTACAGAAAAGGCAAGTTTCTCTACGAAATGAGCTATTCCACTTGGGTATTTTGCTTCATATCGGGAGCCAGAGTTTACTAAAACTAAGAAAAAGAAAGAAAACATCCACATTTTACCCACTTCAGTTTGATCCTGAACAAAAGTTGATACCATGTAATTTCCATTTCACTCCTTCATCTTACTTCCAACGGTGCAGAATTGACCGAACTTGTTTTGGGAAGCAACTTTGAGGCCATTTTCTAGAGTAGTGATCTTGGTCTCATATTTTTCCTGACCATCCACAGATGCAAACACTGGCTTGGGGATCCCAGGCAGCGGTGCGGAGAGGGAGATATTTGGGTATCTGCCGCCACTGCTGTACTTTCTGTAAGCTGCGATCCCAAACCTTAGAGAAGAACAAAGCAATGCCTCTTCAAAATCCTCTCCGCAGTTGTAGAAACAGTATAGAGTTACCACGATTAGTTGATTGACAGAAAAATAATCAACAGCTATTTTGATAATCAATCAAATCATTTTTTAAGAAAATATGTCAATATGTTGAATTCTCAACTTGAGCAAAAGTAGCTATACCACAAAGTATACAATAGTTTCCTAAAGAAATTGTTAAGTTGAGTTGCCACAGTCACCCCCCCACTCAACACACACACACACACACACACACACACACACACACACACACACACACACACACACACACCAACAAGCAGTAGCATGTCAGTGATTACCAGTCATTGCATCAGTCATTACAAACTCATGCTCTGTAGGCAACTTTATTTTACAAAATATGTCAGGCTGAACTTTGAGTAAATGTGTGTAAAATTTTGCACAACAAATCTAGAATATTTAAAGAACTTAAACTTAGTGAGGAGCTGCACGCTAATTGTATTAATGTTGCACCTTAAATAATTTCTATTGATACATTGTAGCCCTGTAGTCCATGGATAATCATTATTTACTCTGCCAAAAAACTTTTTTAGGTCAGTAACTTATAAATTGATTGTTCTTTCTTTTCTGGTAATTTTTTATTTCTTTTTGTGACAAGAGACACTCGCGTGTACTTGTGTTTAAATGGGTATTTGTATTGGATGTTTTGCATCTACTATTACTGACTGTTGTCTTTAAGTCTGTGAGACACAAAATTTACTCTACTGTAAGTCACCAACTTTAATCTGCCGACTAGATAAAGCCGCTGCTCAGTAGACACAAAATTAAATAACTTTAAACTTAACTCTTTATGACATTTAAACTATACACAATAAGCTAGCTATCAAAGCTTAGCAAATGTCTGACAAAGCTCAGTAAATCAGAAGTACTCAAAAATATACCTTCTTCATCTCTACTGCTATCCAACTATGTAAAACACTCCTATCGTCAAAGCGACTGGTGTTTTTCTACTTTTTTTAATATATTAACTCGTGAAGCAACATTAGCCCAGGCTGTTAGCATCGCGCTAACTGACTGAGCTAATCTCATATGCTGATGACGTAGAGCCTTGTGACGGAAGACATCGAATATACTGATAGTATTGTGTTTCTGTGTCTAAGTCGAATCTGGCGACAGTTTTAGAACGTTTATTT
The DNA here is from genome assembly GCF_021018895.1 of Seriola aureovittata. NCBI lineage: Eukaryota > Metazoa > Chordata > Actinopteri > Carangiformes > Carangidae > Seriola > Seriola aureovittata. The sequence continues at coordinate 21,544,780 of NC_079368.1, forward strand.
TAAACATGTTATTACCTCTGAACACGACTCCAGGTTCTACACCTCGACATGTGAGTCGCCATCTTCGATCCTCTGTGACCGGAAATCAACCCGGAAGAAGATGAAAGCGTGTCAAGCACTTCCGCCGCAGACTGAATTTTTTGCTGAAGGGTAAAAGAAAGATCAATGTTTTTTTGTTTGTTTTTTTTTGTTGTTGTTCTTAGATTTTTGCCTTTTCAAAAATGTATTTATTCATTTATTTAGTTAATTATTTATTTATTGAAAGAGATAATAAATAGAGACAGGAAAGGCGGGGAGACAGTGGCAGGCAGTGGGGACAACATGCAGCAAAGGGCCCAGGACCCAGCCCAATCATGCAGTACGTGCTTTGTGATATATAGTTGTATAGTAAGTTGTACAACTTGCTCATGAATCTGGAGCAAATAGTGTACTCACTTTCAGGGACGAAGATGTATTAACTCCAAACCAATTTATCTGCATCTCTCTAATTTGGGCTCTGGGAAAATAAAACAGAACAATTGATCCTTTAGAGTTGTCAGCGGGCCAAGAGCATTTTTAGCTTCCATTTAGCTTCCCATTACTGAATCAATTTTGACACAGAGGTAGAACTAGCACTTGAATAACATTAACAGTTTCACTTGAGTTTGAAACATCGTGGAGATTTGACTGGACTGTGACCAGCAGCAGCAGCAGCAGCAGATGATTTGATGAACTGTGTGAATCCTCATCCACTCATACATCTTCAGTTGCTGCTACAATGTTCTCTATCATGCAGGTTACAGCAGTGTTTTGGTTGATTTCTCTGTTCTTGCACTGCAGCTCAGCCTATGAGCTCCAGGACACCATCCACACTCTGAAAGAAGAAAACCTCCACCTGCAGCACAGACTGGAGAACCTCACACGGGCTCTCAGAGATTTAAAACACCTGCTGACAGAGCACTCCAAAAGTAAGAGCAGTTATCTTGTTATGGATTATAAATGAAGGAATCTTCAGCAGAGGTGGAACATAGCACTTAATGACTGACATAAAGATAAAAAGATATTTTCTTGTCACTTCTACTCCACTACATTGCAGAGGAAAATGTACTTTTTATTCATTTATTTTACAGCTTCAAGTACAAGTTACTTTACAGGTTAATTTAATTTCCATGCCAAGAAGAAGATTTCCTGTTTTCCATTTCAATCATTTTGATAATTTATTTATAATACATTTGAGGTTTGGACTCTTGGTTGGACTAAACAATGCAAGCATTGTGAGAATGAGCTCTGAGTAACTGCAATGTGCATTTCAGAATTTTTAACAACAAAAAAATTGGTAATTTAAGATAGAAAATAATCCTCATATTAATCCATGATGAAAATTATAATTAGTTGTGCTAAAATTAGCTCCACCTCAACAAACTACAAAAGTAAAATGCTGCTTATACATGAATGCAATAGTAATAAATCCAATGACATAATTACATAATAAAGTAACAGTGACGCAGGCCATTTCTCTGCATTGAGTGCTTTTTGTTTTAATACTTTTATTTTCCTGATTGTTCCGTCTAACTTTTACTTGTAATGGAGTATTTTTGAAGTGTGGTATTATTATTTTTACTTAAGTAAAGGATCTGAATACTACTTCCACCACTGAGCTTCAGAGTGGAAGTTCACAGCTATATATTTCACATTTTGACACAGTTTCTGGGAGGGAACATGACACTGAATACCTGCACGCCTGGAGGGAGTGGTCCCAGCATGGTAAGGTCTCAAAATGAGGTTTAACATCATAAAAAAAGACATACATAGATGGTTATGTCTCAACTACAGTTGTATGTTTTCCAGGCATTAGTACTGAGACTCATCAAATGTTGCAGCAGGCCTTCTGTTTAACTGAGCTCCATGGTGCTGCCCGCCCCAGCTTCATCACCCCGAGCTTCCTCCTCCTCCTCTCACCTCTTCTGATTCTCACACTGCTGTCATGACTCAGCTCCAAAAGACCAACAACATCCAGCTTATAAAAAATTCACCTAGATAATATAGGCTAGTTCCTGTGACTGCAGTGTTAGGACACCATTGTAATTATTATCGTACCTTGATTCAGAAGCAGGTACATAGCCAGGATTTAAAAAAAATGATGGGTTCAAAGTGCTCCTGGACTTTTTGCACCTTACCTCCATCACTTAAGGACGGCTGCAGTAACTTACAGTCAACCTGTCAGACTGTTGCACTATCCTCACTTAGCTATGAAGTATTATTTTTACATTTCTACTATAATTTATACTTGCTACTAAGTAAGATTTAACCACCTCTCTTTATTATGCAAACTTTTATTTTTAATTTGTCAGTTAGTTGATTCTAAATTGCACACATTATTTAATTCATCCATTTATTACATTCTTTTGTACACCTCTCCAGTGGTGTAAATTGTTGAAATGAATGCAGTTTTAATGTGAAATAAAGTTTTTTATGAAGCTTTGCTTTGTTGATGGTTTTTATGGAGCATGTCTGGTATGAATTTTAACAGCAGCAGCACTCACAGTATAGAAATCACACAACACATTGAAGTTTTTCCTGAATTTGTAATTAATCAAGACTTTCTCTGTTGGCTTTAATCAACAACAAAAATGATAGAAATGTTTAAATGTGGCTGTCCTTCAACAGTGACAATTACATTACAATCATTGTTATTTTCACAATTATTATTTTGCTATTATTGTCATTATTATTATAAATAATCACAAACAAAATGTCACTTTATATACATTTTGTCTATTGTGCTTCATGGTTAAAATGTCTTCTGTGTCACCTTCTGTCTGTCCGTTTGTCACCAATAAAGAAAAGAAAATGCTAATGCTAGCTATCCCCCACCTGTTATTTAGCGTTCTTATGAAATCGTTAAATTCATGCAAGCTAGCTGCTAATGCTAGCAAGCAGCCAGGAGAAGTAGAGCAGGCTGATGAGGAAACAGGTGCATCTGCAGGGTTTTAGGTGAGGTTTTAAAATGATAGCGTGAAATATACACTATTATGCATTAAATGTAAATTACTAAATTACATTTAACGTAACCATAGTCCACCTATTTTGAAATTAACTTGTAAGTTATTGTAAATCAGACGAGAATTTCCTAAAGTTTAAGTCTTTGATCTGATACTACATAGTTTTATTTAAATGTCAATACATTTCTGAATGTAACTTCAGATCTTATATGTAAATAAACCATTTGGTTGACAGCATTAAAAAGTCCTCTTTGTTTTGGAGGAGAGGCGGGGTTGTTGCGTCCCTACCAAAGTTGAGACCAAACTTACGCCCTTGCATCCACAGTATTTTCTGTCACAATCATTTAAATGGTTTTTAGCAGTATTATCTTTGTCATGGAAAAACATTTTCATGATTAAAGTGAAAATACATAATTAATATTTGTAGTCAAATGCAATGGACATGCTGATAAACTTTTGCTTAAAGACTGGTGTGAAAAATAAAATCTGTAAAGGAAGAAAAAGAAAGGATAAATATATATAAAGAAAATAAAATTACATACAGAAAGTTACAAGAGCAAATGGGGAATAAGACATAAAATAATTGATATATTTTGATATATGACAGATAATTCTATACTGTACCATTTGTCACCAGTGATAAAAGTCAGTGGGTCTTTACCACAAAGAAACCCCTTTCAGTATCTACACTGCACCGTGGTCTCACACAGATTGTTTGAGAGAACTGGGATGCTACACGTCCTTTGGTGGATTTGTGTGTTTGATGTTGTCCTGAATCCAACAATGTTACATTACGCCTGCTAAACCAGTCTTTGTCTGCTTAATTAAAATGACCCTTCCTGCATAGATTATAAATCGGTGCATTTGTACTTTAATTTCCATTTGATTATGCTGAATGGATTGCCAATTTACATTTGCAAGGACTTCATCTGGCCCCAGTAGACATGTGGCAAGTCTACAGTACAGTATGTAAGCCACAGCCATGCACATGAGTAAGGGAGACAGTAGCCACTGCATGGACGGCTGTGTACGTTTGCGTACTGTTCTCCCCTTTTAACATGCAAAGAGGTCAGTTTATGGTTGAACCAAGATCAAGAATCTACAGCCAGTGGCTCTGTGAGGTTGCCTTTAGGTACGGTGGTGCTTTTAGCTGAATGCTAACATGCTCACAATGACAATACAAGCATGCTAATATCTTGAAGGTATAATGTGTATAATTTGTTTAGTGTCTCAGATTTACAGTAGTTACCAACAAACTAAGGTTGATGGGAATATCATTTGTATTTGCAGGTGCTAGTTGAAAGGTTAAGGGATCACCAAGGTTACGACAGTTCATCCTGAGGGAAACATGAATGTCTGTACCTAATTTCAATCCATCCAATAGTATTAGAGATATTTTACATGAAACCTCAAGGTGGCACTAGTGGTAAAGTCAGGGGATCATCAAAGTCTTAAGGATTCATTAGCAACCATGATCCTCTTTACAAAAGTATGTGAAATTTTGTGTTTAAACTGTCGATGAGCTCCTTGGACCTTGTCTTCTTACAGCTGTATTTTCTTTACAGTCAGCCTTTTTAATACAAGCAAATGATCTCGCCTCGTGGCAATTTCTTCACTTACTTCATGAAAATGATGATAATGTTTCATACAATGTTTAATGACCTGTTAGGATAGACATTCTTTACAGATGCTGAAGAGACACTAGATGCTAAATGCTTGTCCTCAAATGCTCTACATTGATTGACTGTTGCTGTGATGGTCGTTATCACCCCTCATTAACCTACATTTAACAGGACACAGTTCAATCTGCTGAAGGTGTAGATCACTGTGTGCTGACATGGCAGTGCTTCAGTCACAAACAATCTTTATTCAGTGTCACTGTGATGTTAGCTTCTGCAGTATTGCGCTCATAATGTGGGAAGTAGTTTGAGACTGACCCACAAGCACAAGAGTGAGGGGTTAATTAAATGTATATCTGAGAAAGACTGACTGATGTTACTTCAGAAGAAAGAAGTCGAATAGTTTAAGGATCAATGTAAGACAGACCCATCGCTCAGCAGCCTTTAGTGTGATGTACTGTTTCACAGTGTCTTAACCTCACCACTGATTTAATTTGTTCAGTTTTTATTCACACAGGCTTGTTTTTATTTTCTGTTCATTTTTTTTCCTTTATCAGTTGACACTAAGAAATGTTAAAGAATAAAAAATGTCATAAATGAGATCTGAACAAAACATATTTCTGTGTGTTCATTATTTTGAAAAAATACACTCTGAAAAGGTTAGCAGCAATATGACTTGAATATATAGTTTAATCTGACATAATTACGTGCCAGGCCACTAGTGACCCATTAAATAATCATTTGTGGTGTACTGTGATAAACTCAGATTGTGCCATGGGAAATATCCCCTCCATATTAAACAATATCCACAATTTCTATAATCCGATTTCTCAATTGTCTGAATTTTGGCAGTTTCCCTGCAGCAGATTGTAGGGCAATACAGAAACACCATTTGCCTTCCAGTGATATAAAGCCCTTGAAAGTTTTATGGCTTCACATTTTCTAATGTCATGCTTCTTCAGTCACTACAATCAGTGGACACTTGGCTTCACATCTGAATTTATTGTTTTGTGTTTGTGTGGAGAGTGTAGTGTGTGGCTCGTATTTGCTTCTGTATACAGTCTAAATAATGGCTACACAATTAAGGGTTTTGTGCTTCATTACAGCTGTTAGCTTTGAATGAGAATGCACAGTGCGCACGTGTGTGTGTGTGTGTGTGTGTGTGTGTGTGTGTGTGTGTGTGTGTGTGTGAAGTGGTGGTGGTCAGGTCGGGTGGGGTGGGGTGGGGTGTCCAGTACATGGGACCGGCTGTTGCTTGTTGTTCTCTCCCAGCTGGTCTCTGCAAATGCATCAGGAGAACAGAGGATCTGTTCAGACTACAGACAGACAGAAACGGACTGAAGACTAATGGGCTGATGAACCGAACCAGAAACCCTCCTTGGACCCGAGTAGAGTAAGTATCAATACTCTCAGTGATCTTTTAATGAAATGGATATAGATTCTTTGCATTGCGAGTATCTTAGAGAACTTGCATCCGTTTTGTCTTGTATGTAGCTCTGTAAATCCAAGTGGCTTTTTCAGACCTTTTCATTGGGACACTTTGAGGTGTAGTGTGCTGTGTTTTTTTTTAAGCTGTTGATATTTTCCATTTTCAATCATATGCAAATTCAAATCAGTCGCACCATACAGCATCCACTAAATAGAAACTGGATAGGCACTCAATTTGTATTTCTCTACATCTCGTGTGTATCTGTTGAATGCATGAAAACAGTTAACAGTGCTAAATTATTTTTTGGTCCTGAGCTTAGTAATATTAGTGTGGATGTTCATCAGGATGATGAGGGGAGATGGAGAGACTGCAAAACATCAGAAAGTGCACTCTTTCCAAATGTTGTTCAAGTCAGCTAAAAGACAAATAATTACCAGATTAAGTAAAGAGGCAATAAAAGACCTACCAATTCAAATTCTAGCTTTTGTTGTATGAACAAATAACAGTATAAATAACCAAAATATTGCTGCTTTTAAAGAATTCATTGGAAGAATTTCAGCTGGTTGCAATTCACTAACTTTCATGTTCAATCCTTTAATCACGCACAAACATAAACTATAACTCCAGATTACTGGCCTCTTGATCTGAAGTGATATTCAGCTTGTTCACTGGAGCTATAGTAGATCTTGGTCACTGCCAGAGACTTACGTTGACTGAACAGGAACATTTCACATTATTTGGCATAATTTCCACCTTGACTACAACAACATTTGGAGGTATTTAATGCTGAGCATTAAGTTTTGTCCCATGTAAAGATAAATGTTGTTGATGATTGAAACTCAGTATGTCCACTCATTGTTTTATTTAATTTAGACACTAAGTAAAAAAAAAAACAAAACACTGAATATTAAGCTTTTGACAATCCGCATTGAGAGAAAGTGTGTGGGCTAAAAACAAATTAATGACATGCTAAACAGTGTAAATGATCTGTTGTGAGTCAAACAAATACACACCCCCGGGCTCTTAGCATTATGTTAGTACAACCAGCCACTAGCCCCACTGAGCCAATCAAGCAATTCACTGATGCATTTAGTTCAACAGTGATGACTAATCTACTAATGTTTTAAATCAAGGGGTTTTTGTTTGTTTGTTTGTTTAGTATGTCATTACTTGTGGGAGATTGTTTTCACTATTTCTATCTATTCATGCATTTTCTCTTTCAATTTTTTGATCACTTTTGTCTTTTCAAAGTATACCGCTCATATGAGTCGGGCCACAGTGACAATTATATAAAAACATTTTTTTAAAAAGATGATGTATTGACAACATGATGGTATTTTGGGTAGTGCAAGTAATCTGAATCAATGATATGAATCTAATCTAATTCATGGGTAGATGAGAACAAATCACATTTTATGTTGTTTACTCTGATATTTTGAAAAAAATTGGAAAATTGTAACAGCAAACTGTATCTAAGTATTTTTTATAAAACAAAAATATAACATTTTAGTTTAGCGTGACACATAATTACTTTATTTACATCCTCCTGCTTGTTTGTCCAATTTAAGTGCTGGAGTGGAAATTTGAAAAAAGTCCAAATCTAGTCTAAGTCTGGGCTGTATGTGCTCAGTGTGCGAAATTTAGGATGTAGCTGTAAATTGTTGTGGCGCCGCCGTAGACAATTACTTTGAATGGAAAGTAGCTAACGCCTGCGGGAAATGCTGCTAAATGTGCTAAATGTGTCAATTAGCATATTCATGACGTCATAGCGTCAGACAGCGGAACAAATTTGAAATAGTGACTGACACGTGGCCCATTAAGACTAAAACATTCCTCAAATGACGACATAGAAAAACATCATGTTCTTTACTTCAGTCCATTACACCATGTTGTTGCACCCTCTTCTTCTGCAGTTATTTAATGCACCGGAGTACGGGATGGACTGGAGTATTAGCACCACCTGTTGTTTATCTCAGTGTGCCCCAACTCCTAATAATCACATAACAGTAGTGGATGGAAACACACAAGCATTTTCTTTTGCTGATTTGTAACATGCGCTGACTAATGTCCAGTCTTGTTTTCATAGTGTAGTTTTTCCTAAAAATCTGCTAAACTGATAAATCTGATAGAAAACTTTTCTTTAGGTTTCTCTCCGTTCTCTGTGTGATGTTCACATTCCTGCAAAACACACAGGTCTTTTCATCACTGCACATTCAGTTTATACCCTTTAATTATAAATCTCTTGGGATCAAATCTATGTCTCTGGCATGTTTTTCTTCAACATCCCCTAATATTTACTTGTGCAAATTCAGCGATGAATAAGCAAAAATGTGTAGCACATCTAAACAATAAAGGATCAGGCCTTATATGGCCATATTGAGGATCATGAAAGCCTATATGATCAGACGGGTAGCTGTCCTTGCAGGGTCCACTAACTGATCTTCACAGTACAAAGCTCCGCAGCCTCTTTTCATGTCACTTTCATTGAGTGGAGGGTCACAGTGCGAGCTCTATAAAGTGGCTGGGCCCATTCAAGGGACTAAAGAGGACAAAGCTGAGCTCGCTGCGGTGCCACAGACTCACAACCAAAATAGGAATGAAGCAAAAGGAAAAGGGAGGGGAGGGCATTAAGAGCAAGAGAGACACAGAGAGAATAATGTTAAATTCATCTGCTGAATACATTTGCTGGAAACTGATCAAAAGTGAATCTATGCAAACGGCAGGTTCAGTGTTGGTGTGTAGAAATGACAGCTGTGGTATAGGATGTGGTAATGGTGCAGCCAGTGCTTGTGAGAGAGACCAAAGATGAAGTCATGTCATTGAAGAATATCTGTGAAACATTTTCCCATCTTTTCCCATCATGCTCCACACTTAAAGTCACTGGGCACTGAGTTAAAATTTGGGTAAATGATGTACAGCACCAGCACAATAATGGATTAACTTGACCCAGCACACAGTTAGTGTTAGTGTTAGTGGTGTTGTTTTTCTCTGCCGGGTTATTTAAACAAACTGTGATATTATATGGATGTGAACTGTTGTAATCTACTATTTTTAAATGTATATGTCACTATTAGTTACTGATTGTTAACTGGTTGTTATTAATATGTGTGTTGTAATATGTATGTTATTTGTTTTGAATCCTGATTAATATTTGGGTATCTAAGTTATTATTAGATTACAAAATTGTTCTTAACCACATGCTGGAAACAGGAGTCATGCAAATGAGCTGAGCCACAGTTCGTCCGACAGAGCAGAGTCCAGAACAGTTTTAAACACGCTGACACTTTAGTATATGATGGTGTATGAACCGATCAAACCGCTGCAGCTGGAGACTGTAAAGAATCAATTCACCCAAATTACAAAAAGATATTTCCACTTAACCACTGGTGGTCTCTCTCCATGCAGTGTGTTTTATTTGTTTTAGATTTAGATTTTTTTCAAAAACATGTCATGTCATTTCTAAACTTGTTAATTTGCTGATAAGACACACTGAAGAGCTGTCAGAAAGGAAGCAGTCTGCGTCGCTGCTCATGACAGTAAGTAAAGTGAAATAACAGCTGAAGTTGACATTTCCTGTTTAAACTCTGCCTGTCTTTTATGTGGGCACACTCTCCCAGCTGACACCATGGATGAAGCTGTATGGTGGTTTCCTAATGCCTCCCAGGGAGCTCTGCAGTAGGATGCACGTCGGTATCTCCATCTGGATGCTCCCACAGATGACGTCCCGCCTCTGCTTACTCATCCTGTCATCCTTGGCAGTCTCATCCCAACTGGGTGAGTCCATGTGCCTCTTACTGTGAGTTAGTCCAGCCTCTAGATGAATCCATCTCTAGTTTCTCTAAGTACCTTTCTGTATATACAGTAGATATACCCAATGAAATATATATGTTGTCTCAAATGTCTATTTCTTATTTAAACTGTGTTCCAGGTTTGGAGGATGTTTTCTTCAGTCCCCAGGACCAAACAGTCAGGGAAGGAGAGGGAGTTTTCTTCCAGTGTGTGTCCGGGGAAAGTTCACCTCCTGCGAGCATCAGCTGGCTCAAAGATAGAAAGGTGGTCACAAGGGGTCGACGGATTCAGGTAAACACTAATTCACTTAACAGACTTGATCTGCTCTCTACAGGGTTTCTGCAGTGTTCACCAAATTAGATTTATGACGTTTCAAGAACTTTTTTTATACCACATCAAATGCAATTTCAAACATTTTCATGGTCGCACCTGTCAAAGAATGACAGAAAAACAAATAAATAATTGTTTGCACCTGTCCATGATTTGACATTTTTGTCAGGACTTAAATTAACATGACGTAGACTAATGTGTGGATTAGCAACCACCCTGACCTCCTCAGGCCCCTGGGCCAAAGCCTTTGTATGAAGTGACTTAATATTTCTTGACTGACAGACTGTTACAGAGTTCAGATTTAAAAAAAAAAATAAAATAAAGACAAATAGCAAAACTATCCCAAAGAGACACAAAACCTTTAAAAAACAGTAACACTTTAAAATACAGCCCGCAGTTGACAGTGTAATCAAGTACTAATTACGTCATGAACTGTGTTTTCTGGTTCAGGGAGAGTATGGAGGTGGTCACCAGAATAAAACTTCAGGTACTCTGCATCTTTTCAACGTAACATTAGAGGATGACGGGATATACATTTGTGTCACACACAATCCTTTACTGAACATCAGCAAGAGGAGCAAACCAGCTAAACTAACAGTGCAGGGTGAGTTTATTTCATTCCTACACCTCTTTCTTTTCTCCTTTACATCCGATTTATCTAACAGGTTGAATAAATAAACACCGATATACAGCTGCAACTAACGATTATTATTTTCATCAGAAAAATTAGAAAATACAGTAGTTGGAAGCAAGAGAAATTATCAGATTGATTTTCTTTCTTGTTTCAAGACCCAGAGCTACATTAAATGACTTATTCACATACTTTTTTTGCAGTGGGGTTACTACAGTGACAGTGTTGGCACTCTGAGTGTCCTTCTGTCTTGCAGGGGTTCCCAGACGGCTGCAGATCATCCAGGGCCCTGACAACATCACTGTTGCTATGGGAACAGAGGTCTCCATGCACTGTGCTGTTCGTGGCTTCCCTGTTCCCATGGTGCACTGGTTCAAAAACGGCTGCCTCCTGACAAACTGCTCGGCCTTGTTCAGCCTGCAGAACAATGGACAGCTGCTCACATTCAGGTGGGACAAGAGGAATATTAATTCTTTATTGGGGTTTTTTTGTTTCGTTTTTTTTGCCAATTTGTAATGATGAACCGAGAAGTATGCACTGTAAAAAAGATCTATCAATAGTCAGTGTTTATGATTTGCTACACTGGCCCTAAGGACGAAGCACATATAAGAGTGAGAACACAAACACTAATGGAAACATGCTCCAAATCCAGAAGCGCAACAAATACTAAAACACATAGAAATGGTGAAAATACATACAACAAGAACTGCTAGAACTGCCGGAAGTGCTCCAGCACACAAGGGCGGAGTGATGGGCTCGGTACAGATACTTTTACCTGCCTGTCAAGCTTGTACCCAACTTACGTTTTGAGTTTTTCAGGGGAGAAAGTAAAAGTAAAGTAAAATTTCAGCAGCTTGAAGTCCAACTCTCCTCCCGATGAGAACATCTCGGCTAAAACTTTGATATGTGGCTCTGCCATCCATGGCATTTTGAAATGTGTTAAAATTCCTTATGGAAGATAAAATTTGGTCTCAGAGCTAAAATATAGGCTTGTATTTGTTTCTGCCAGTTTATCTGAAGTTTATAATAATAATACATAAAAACTGCATGTTTTATTGGACATTTTAACAACAGTGCTGCCTCTGTAGACTTTGGGCTTCTTATATGTACAGACACATCACCACATTTATATAAAAATGAATCTACATAGCCAAAAATGAACAGAGGCAGTATGGTCTATATTAAATTTCACTTTCACCAAACAAGTGTGTTTAGAAATATGTCAATCTGTAACTCTTATCCAAATCAAGCCCATCACTTCACCAGTACTGAGCCTTGATTTTAGTTGTGATGGAAGTTGTGATTCACACTGCCTGGAGTTTTGATTCATTAGAAGTGCTTTTATAATGATTTAATAATTTCTGTCTCTGCTCCTCAGGAATGTAACCAAGGATGACGAGGGCTCATATCACTGTGAAGCATCAAACCAGAAAGAGACAATAAAGTCCCGACCAGCCTTCCTACTTCCAGCTGGTACTGTATGCCAACATCTGCCAGAAATATCATTACGTTACATGGCATAGCATAGCAACACACATGTTGTGTTTCCAGAGATGGACTGGAGTTTTGTGCAGCAGCCCATAAACCTGACAGTGAGGAGAGGCGAGAACGTTACAGTCACCTGCAGACCTCCATACAGCAGACCAGCAGCCCAGGTCTCCTGGTTCAAAGACAGCCAGCTCCTCATCCCCACCACTCATGTCACAGTACTGCCGAGTGGAGACCTCTTCTTTGACAGGTGTGTGTGTGTGTTTTATGCAGTGAGCATTATATTTGTATTTTAGGATATGCCCGTGTGTATGCAGGCATGTTTATGTCACAAGTGTGAGTTTTTGTCCACTACAAGCTGCAAACCAAATATGTTCAAGTTTTGTTGAAATTTGTCCTTTCTGCAGTATCCAAGAGTTTGACGGTGGGAGCTACTTCTGCAGGGCCTCCAATATCTACCTTCAAAGATTTCTCACCTCCAGACGAGCTTCACTAACTGTGCTGGGTATGACACTACGATAGAAGTTCTGGTTTATCGTGCCACTCATCATCCAAAGTGCTGCTTTCTGATGGCCACTGTAAACGCCTCTTACTCTTTTCCCTCCCTGGCAGCACCTCCATCACTGAAAGTGTGGCCTCAGCTGCTGACGGTGCCTATGGGTGCTCGGGTGGTGCTTGAGTGTCAGGTGTCAGGTCACCCTTTACCCTCCATCAGCTGGATCAAAAGAGGCCACTCCAAGCAGACTGGAGGCAAGATTGCTTTGGGGTAAGTTAACGTGTTGCAGTAGGGGGAATGTAAGTATGTTGTATGTAATGTCATAATATTAACGAAACCTCATGAGGTATTATGACAGCTTCCTTTATAGCGTATGACTTTTCACATCTTTCTGCAGACTGAGAAACGCCACGCTCTACATCCAGTCAGCCAGGAACTACGATGAAGGAGTGTATGTGTGTGAGGCCTCAAACACACTGGGCCAAAGCCGCAGCACCGCAATGCTGAGAGTCGCCGGTAACTTTTCACACCAAGATACCAATTCCTAATTCCTCAAATGAAGAATATGAGTTGATATTCCTTTGTCTCCTTCCAGTGAGCCCCATCATACTGACCTTCGTAGGTCAGGTGAGCTGCAGGATCGGGGCTTCAGCAGTCCTGCCCTGCAAGGCTGTAGGGATTCTGCCCATCACATATACCTGGAGCCGAGACAGAGGGGAGACACAGTCCCCCGTCAGTCTCACTGCAGACAGGCACGTTGATGGTGAGTATCAGGACTGGAGCCACTGGGAATTATTTTCACCAGCAAACACCAGTCCCTGGAAAAAAATTAAAAACCTCAGTCTAAGTATACCTAAGCTCGATGTGAGCCCATCGCTAATGTCTGCCTGGTTTTACTGCTGTGTAGAAGATGGAGCTCTGCATATTTCGAGTGTGCAGTTGTCTGACAGAGGAGAGTATTACTGTACTGCTGAGAACCGAGCAGGACGACATCAGAGACGTACCGTCCTCACTGTCACAGGTACTCTGACATCAACTCACTGTTTTACTGTCATTTCTTTTTTTCATATTTAGCTGTTGTTGTTCTTAAGATTTAAGAAAAAGCCTAAAAGTGAGGCTGCCTGTAGCACACTGCACAAAAGACTACCCTTAAAGACGACCCCAGTGAACTGAGTCAACGTTTGTCAAAAAATCCTGGATTTTTATTTGATAACAATCTGCATACAGGTCACACACTGCAATGTGCAAGATGCTTCCTTGACCTCATTTGCACGAGTGTCTTTTTCTTGCTGATTCTCTTTCATGCTGTCCTCTGTCCTAAAGCTGAAGATCATCCAGCTGATAGAGGCAAGCAGACAAGGCTGGTTTTGTCTGCTGTGAGTAAAATGATGTTGTGAAAATCTCTGCTATGGCTTGTGTGGTGACACCAGTGGTGGAAAGTTACTCAGTACATTTGTATATTTGTGCGGCAGAACTTAGTTTAAGGAGGCCCCTTAAAGTAGGTAAAACTAGATCTTGAGCCGCTACAACAGTAAGCTGCTTCTTGCACATTGATGCATCAGAATTAACAACTTAATAATGTCATATATAATAATATATCAGTCACAGAGGAAGAACAACTTTTACGTTGATCCTTTAAGTACATCTTACGACTAAATAGGACTTTAAATGCAGGATTTATGATGTATTTGGAAACCGTGATATTGGTACTTTTACTTAAGTAAATCTAATCTAATACTTCTTCCACCACTGGGTGACATTGGTTTGCTCCCAAAACAGTGTGTGGACTCTATATCTGGTTTTCATGTGTGGTCTCAGTCCAGAAGCTATGAGTTATTCTTGATTGTGCATGCTCTAGACAACTTTATTTGTAGTGACTTTCTATTGTCACAGCTCTGATATTTCTGGCCTTTAACCTGCTTATGACTGGTTTAGTGGCTTAGTTCATTTTTACCTCTTTTTCAAACGTTGTCTGTCCTGAAACTAAGAATCTCTGTTTTCATATTTTCTAGCGCATCAACACTAGCAAAGAACTGCCAGTTTCCCAATCCAGAGACTCTATGGGTGATCAATACCTTAAGACAAGACATCATCTACACGTACAGGCACAGCATAAGGAAGCCACATGTATGTACTTTTAAAACTCCAACCATCAGTTCTATAGGTTATGGTAACTTTCAACTCCCCAGGTAATTGCTATGATAGATAAAATAATGAAAAGACAGACTATCAAAACTAGATGACTGACAACTTATGAGGACATTAACATAAGGAGTTGTTTGGATGGACTACAATAGTAATGGGTTGAAAATGTTCATTATCTTAAGAAAGAAACCAATTAGCTCAGAGTGCAGAATTGGCCATTAGCGTCACACATCACGTTGTTACAATGTCAAGTTTTCAGAGAATATATTAAATAAAAAAACATATTAAATCCTGTATTGACACAGTTTCTTTATCAATAGAGCTTAAACTGTATACACTGAAGTGTAACACATCTGCCATTTACAGTAACTAGTGTCTAGTATATTTTGAGGATGTGGCAGGATTTTCATATGCACTTATGTTACAAATATAATATCCAGAATAATGGTTTCTGTGATCTTGTGCAGCAGATATTAGAATATAATTTTAAGACATGCTGCCTGTTGATGGTTTGGGACACACACAGCTCACTGCCTCTATGGGTTGCTGTAGCCTGTGTTAGCATCACTGCTAGCCTCCATTTCTCACTGGAATATGTGTCATGTTAGCTAGCAAGCTGATAATCAAGAGCGGACAAAATGCAAGGATGAGTGCAGCATACAAATTCACTTCTACAAAGCATTTTTGCTGCTAGTTGCTTTATAATACTGAAAATGTCTATATATAAATATATATAAACTATCATGACACTGGGAATGGGTTTTCTGTGTACACATTTTTCAATGTTAAATGCGAAGTTTGTTAATAGAATCAGTGGTTGGAGCAATGAAAATAAAACCCAAGATGTAAGAAAAAAACTTTTCCCATTAAAAAACAAATCACATTGAAATCAAAGAAAATAAGGGATTTCCTTGATTTTTTTTTCTTCTCACTATTTCAGGTTTCTCATCAAACTGTGATGCTACAACAAATGGAGCTGCCACATATTCTACATTTTCAAGGGGAGCAGTGGCTGAGCTGAAGGTGTCACCGCGGTCACTCGGCCGTTTTTCACACCACCACCTGATTCAGCCAACAACCAATCCAAACCAGCCGTTAATCACACAGATGCAACCTCCTATGTTGCCCCCACCTCCGCCTCCACAACTGCCAGTGACCAGTGCTACGCTTTTAATTTCACATAGTGAACCAGCAATAACACACAGCCAGACATCGGTAGTCACCAGTGAAGTTTTGGGTACAACCTTTCAGTATCAGGTCTCTGAACGTCAATCCCATTTGACATTAACATCATCACATACACAATTTCAGCATCAAGCCGGTGATTCTCAGGACTCTAACATCCGTGCTGTGTCTCTAGCTAGTCAAACCACAGAGCTCCTCGCTGAGAGGCCCGTGACCCAACCACCGTCAAAGCTTCCAGTGGGTGGACTGTTTGGCTTTGTCAAGTCGGATTCGTATTCGCCGACTCCAACACAGAGTCTTGTAACCCAAACTACGACAAGTCACTCTGATTCAGTCACCCAGTTGCACCAATCTCAAACCCAGTCACCCCAACTGGTTACAAAAAGTCAACTTTACCCATCCTACCATGAGTCCACCTCAGCCCAGACTTCTCAAACAAACCCTCTACATCAGCAGCCTTCTCCAACCCCCTCACAAATACCTCAAACTCATCCCCAACAAACCTCTACTTTAAGTTTTTTACCCAAGTTCCACCTTGAGCTATCAACGATCCAGCAACATCTGCCTCCCACACAACCTCCACCTTCTTCAATCACCACGCCTCAGCCATCCCAAGTTCACAGTCAGCCTTCAGTAACTAAACCAACTTCAGCCATCACTACACTTCCCCAAACCCACCCTCAGTCATCTCCAACACAGCATCCACAGCCTTCAGTCTCAACCGTCCATCTTCATGATCAGACCTCTGATCTGTCAACATCGGACCCTGAGAATCCCATTGTCCATCAGGTAAACATGTCCGATCAGGTACAACTAAATGTTACTCAGCAAGGTGACCCCGCTCAGTCAGCTAAATCAGCCAACGACACTGAGCTTACAGAGTGGCTGAAGAGGAACACTTCCCAATCACCTATGACCAGTAATGATCCCAGGTAGGTCAAATAAAAAGAAGATGGAACAATTGGTATTTCATGCTACTACAAAGGTTGTACAGCACAGCAAAAGTGACACTTCTGTTTGTCATGTACACTTCAGGGTGACACAGCAGTCTCCATCATGGCTGCCCGTGCTGGAGAAACATGACATCCCCATCGTGGTGGGAGTGGGTGTATCTTTGGCTTTCATCTTCATCACTGTTACCTTCTATTCAGTGGTCCAGAAGAACGAACCTGCACCAACTAGTCGAGCAGGTCGGAAAACCCTAGCTGCTCCAAATGACAGCACACCTATATTAAATTCTGAGTATGTTAAATGTCTAAAAAATTAAAGGTATAGTTTGACATTTTGAGAAATCTACTTATTCACACCCCCATAAATGGCAAAATCTCATTTTAAACTTAGTGTTTAATATATGTTTAAACAAAAAAAGATCGGCTTACTGTTTCCTGTGTTTCTAGGCTTTCTGCTCTGCGAAGATAATCTCATATAACTCTCACTAGAAATGAAGTATATTTAAATGTCAAACTATTCTTTTAAAGCCAAATGACATGTCCTTCACAGCTCAGAGGAATCTGGGCGTACCCATACGACACACTGAGCGACGAGCTGCAGGACGTACATATGAAAACAGGTGAATACGCCATTAGACAATAGAAATTGAAAGCAATAAGGCCTCACAATTGATCTTTTTGCCTCTTGGTAAATTGCACATGAAACCAGAGTGTTGTGTGTCTTGCACAGAGCTTTTGAAGACGATGATTGTGTGGCAGTGATTGAGCAGAGCCCCAACACGTCAGACACCCGAGCCCGACCTCCAGGACCCAGCCTGGTCACGGTGCAGATGGAGCCCACATTTGAGGATCTTCAAGAGGAGACACCACCCTCTCTGAACAACCACTCGGTCACCGTAGAAACTTATCCTGAACCCATTCTTGACACAAAGGTTTGATATCATAGAAAAACATAAATGTGAGAATGTGGAAAATTCACTCAGGGATATTTTTGGGAGGACTTTCAGTCCTCTTGGCATGAACAGATTGAGCTGACAAGTTAGCACTGTGGTAGCAGAGAATAATGGTACAATTGTTTTCCCTACTTTCTGTGAAATAATAAACACAAACATTGTGTCAGCAGATAACAACTTTAACTTATTTTTAAAAAAAGTACATACAATACATAAACAGTAATCTTGGCTGTGGAAATATATTGGAAAACTGCCAAACTAAATGTAATTCTGACTATATCTCAACTATATGTGGATTCTCTAGATTTTAAATCTTTGGTGACCTTGTTGATCAAAGTTCATGCTACTAAAACATGCTAACATGTTACCATAAGTATGTAACATGCATAAAACTAACCCAGGCTGATAGCTGATACTTTTTTGTTTTAACTATCTATTGTGAGTCCAACAATGTAGTAGAAGTGAAATGCTAAATCGCAGGAGCACTCGTTTTACATAACAACTTGGCAGCAACATGTCCTCTAGTGCCACCCTTCGCTTCTATTTCAGATTGATCCCTCTCTGGAGGAGGAGGAGAAGGGCTTCACTTTGTCCCAGCCCAGCATCCAGCTGCAATGCTCTGAGGACTGGACCAGTAACAGAGAAGACAACCACAGCCCATGTCAGGATGCCTTGCCTCCTCCATCATCTTTACCTTCCCGTTCACCTTCCCCCTCTCCACCATCCAGACGTGAGGAGGGCCTGCACTCCTCATTAACCCTGCAATGTGCTGAGCAATGTGTAGCACCAATCCACCACAGCCTCAGCATCTCACATGGCAACCCACCCTTGCTCCTGTCTCACCACGTCTCCTTGGGTCTCACTACGGTTGCTGTGGATGTCCATTTTTACCCAGCGGCCACTGCTTCGATGGCAGTAGACACTACCACTCATATCAATTCAGTCTCTAATTCCACTTCAGTGGCTGGGCCTCTCTTCAGTCCTCCATTAGTTAACAGTCGGGAGAATGACCAATCAGCTGCCAGATGTCATCAGTGTAAGTAGCTACAGTTTAAGGCATCAAGTCATTTGACATCCTCATGTCAACCAACTCCAACTATGACTTCACCACTGTACCCACAATGAGAAACATATTGATATAACATGAGGAATTATATTAAATTAATAGTTCAACATCTTGGGAAGTATGCATATTTGTTTTCTTGATGAAAGATAAATGATTATAAGACAAATTAACTTTAGTTATGTGACATATTTCTGAGTAAAATGAAGAAAAAAGAAAAAAAAAGACACTAAGAAATTGTCATAAACTTGTTTTAACATCTTTGCTTGTGTGCAGCTTAAATGAAAGATATACAACATGATGATTACTGAGCTTTAGAGGTGCTGCTATGGGCCGATTTTTAAACTTTTTAAAATATGATTTTATTTTATTTTTGAAACAGGCTAGCTGTTTCCCCCTGCTTCAAGCCTTTATGCTAAGGTAAGCTAAAATAACCTAAGCTAAGCTAACTGCCTCGTGGCTTCAGCTGCCAAAGGAGCTATTTGAAAGTTTTCCTATTGCTACATAACCAACATTAGCATTAACAGCTGTTTAGAAGAGATGTTGTGAGTTTAGTATCAAACTTCATTCCTTTACTCACCAAGAGCTGTCTGCAGCTTCTTTTCTTGTAGTTGTAGTTAGCATGCTAACCAACTTTCCCTCTCGTCATATAAATTCACTGATGGCTATAGTTTTCAGGAAGATGTAAGGAAACTGCTGTTAATGTTAATGTTTGCCATGTAGCGATAGCAAAACTTAATGCACAGTATGTAGGCAGTTAGCTTATCTTAGCTTAGTTTATCTTGGTGTGGTGTTGCTCTTCTCATCTAACGCTTGGCAGGACAGCGAATAACAATATGTTGAACTATTCCTTTAAAAAAAAAAAACACCTACATTCTGTATTAGCATCCACATCTTTTTGTTAATATGTATTTCATAGATTTAGTACAGCATTTTATGTCTCATGTCATGTTACATGTTTTACTGGCTACTTCTGAATACAATTACAGTTTTACAATGAATAGCCTTGCTTTTTATTGTTTTAATTCTCTATTTTATTAATGGAACATGAAAGAGAAAATGTACACGTGTAGTATTCATTTTATTATTATTTACGTAGGAGACACATTTCACTCTGATTCAAATGATGTAATTGGTTATAGGTTAGTTCAAGTAAAAATGTGTTGTACAGTAGAGACATCTTTAGTGAAACAGCCAAGGATACATTACTTTGTCAGAAAATATTGCAATTTTTGTGACAGAACTTGTTCATTGACCTGCTCGTTCTCTTGATATCAAGCTACTTGACTGTTAAATCTTTTTTTTTTTAAAACCAAAGGAAGATACATTTAGACAAGACAGCCAAAGTCTTTGTTGACATTTTTGTATGTACCTCAGACATGGCCATGTGACCCTTACTCTCAAAATAAAGCATGCTTTCATTTACTGAATACATGCTTTATGATAAAGAAAAATGTTAGTTGCTGCACCTGATTAAAAAGCTCTAACTTTAACCATGTGCCCCAGACCTCATCACTCCAGAGCCTGTGTCAGTGTCTACTGAGTGGTCAGTTCACATGGTACTCACACAGACTAGTGTTTCACATCTTTATAATTGAACCTATAGAAACTGCTCTGCTATGTGTGATTTCATGTAAAACAGAATGAGACATTTCTCCCCTGGCATCAAACAGACACAAATTATTTAACTGGCTATTTCTTAAAGGCTATTACTTTTGGCAGTTGAAAGATATTTTCAGTTCATTGTGTTCTTTGAACACCTATAGGTGTAAGTTTATGCAAATGTCAATGAGGGAAATGTATTTAGCTGTTTAAAATAAGTATCAATAGAATGCAAAAAAATACTTAATTACAAACAAAAGTCCTGCGTTCAAAATTTAATTTAAATCAAAGCACAGGAGTATAATCAGCAAAAAAGTGTAGTATCAAAAGTATGCATTATGAAGAATGGACCCTGTCAATGATCAATACATATTGCTGATTTGTTGGTGGAGCTAATTAGAGCTTTTTAGTTTAATCAGTAATAATGCATCACATTTAATTTTTAAGTCATCAAATGTCACCTAACTATTAAGTGTAGCTCTCAAAATGTAGTGAAGTACATTATTTTCCTCTAAAATGTAGTGAGAGGGAGTATAAAAGAGCAAAAAGTGGAAACTATTCAAGTAATATGGTATTAACAGGTTAGACAACAGGTAGGTGGTCAGCGAAGCAAATAAATCCAAGCACAAACAAGGGACAGGCTGGGGCAGAAAACAGGCGGCCAGGCTGAGAAAAGGGCTGGAATACTTTGGAGAGAAGGGACAGGTGAGCAGATACACTGAGGGGTTAATGGGAAGATGAGAGGCAGGTGTGTAGTCACAAGGTAATCAGACAACAGGGGAGAGGCAGGTGGGCTGGTCAGATGAGGACCGACAGCGCTGGGAAAACATAATGAATGGGATGAATAAATTAACCCAAAGTCCTAAAACTTCATTCCAGCTCATGGTTGTTTTGAAGATCAGCACAGGTCATAGTTTAGTTTCAGGAGATGCTTTTATACTCCTGCCAGACGGAAATAAGTGCCATTTTCTCACCTTGTTCTGTGACAAAAGAGGTTGAGGACTGCTATCACTGTGTAGCCATCAAGAGAGAGACAATCAAGCACCAATTCTTTATAGTCTGTAGAGTCAATAGTTGAATCACTGTTTGAAGAGTAATAGATCCTTTTCACAGCAGACATATTGACTTGTCATGGTAGGAAATGCACAGCTTTTTCTAATATCATTCACAAATGCTCCCATTTGTTTTTGAGTCCTAGTCATAGACTAAGTCATGACAGTGTGAAGGTATGCACTACACTACAAACCTGCAACTCATGCAACTAAATAGGACTCCATGGTCAAATCCTAAAAACGTAAGCTGAAAATCTTGTGTTGTTGCCCTCTAGAAGCTGAAAAGCTCAAACCCTCAAAGTGATGTGCTGCTTCATCACTGCTGAGTGAACAAGTGCAGCGACAACATTCAGCAATGTTAAAATTGAAACCCATAGAGGTCAGTACAACCATACTTTTCTTGTTCTTCATTTACTTAACCTTACTGTGAGAGCTAATCTAGCCCAGACAGTAAACCAAAAATATGTTTTAGGTAGATGTGTCTTTAAAAATGTAGCAACAGTAGTAAAGTCCACTCAAGTATGTTATGTTATGATTTTATCTGTTGTTTGGTACTATACCGGCTGCACAGTATGTCTTCATCATTGCCTCCATGACACAGCAGTTTTGGTTTCATGGTCTACCGAGTGCAGCAACTCAACACTAAACTTGTGTAAATTTATGTATGTAACACCTCTTTACGTTTGGGACAACAACAAAACCACATTAGTGTGTGTGACCACTTAATCATACATAACACCACCCTCTGTTTCCTGTTACTCTGTGTGTGAATTCAGATGCAGCACATTTAGCCATTTTGTACAGAAACTCATGTGACAACTATGATAGTGGCCCCATGAGGCTCTACCTCAGCTAAATGCTGATGTGACCTGCTAACATGCTCATGATGACAATGCTAACATGCTGACGCTAAGCAGATATAATGTTCACCTCATTTTTGCATGGTACCATGCTTGATAAGAAAAGTCAGTACAGTCTGTAGGATTCATCAATTTTGTGCCAATGCATCTGGTAGATATTGAGATATTTTGCAGGATAAGTGAAAACTTTGACTCACTGGTGGCACAAACAGAAAAGTGACAGGAGCCACAAAAGTCAAAGGGATTCATCATCAATCTGTCAACTAAATACTGAAATATTTCAGTCTGCCATCCTCAGAGCCACACTGCTAACATAGCTGAAACTGTACATGAATTTAAAAAGCTATTAAAACCTGTAATGGTTAAAACCTGTAATAAAATGGTGTGTCTGTTTTGGCAGCCACTTCAACCAACTCCCTTGCTTAAGACTTCTTAAGAACATCACCTAACCCCAAAACTTCCCCAGTGGAGCTGCTCATTGCCAAACTATCAACTGCTATTTTAAATTGCAACATTTTCTTTTGTACAGATTATCACAGATACATGGGATGACGGAAAATTGTATGTATTTAAAATTCAGTGAATTCTCTTTCAACGTGTAATTTATTTTGAAAATGAAATAAGACAAAGGAAAAGTAAGATAAAGAACAAATCAATCACTCAGTTATACCATAATCAAATTCAAATTCATTTTATCGGTCCAGAGATTTTGTTAAATGGTAATGTATACATTGATATCAACAGAAAAGAGTGTGTACAATTTTTCAGCTGTATTTTCAGGAGGTATATATATACACTGTACCATTCAATGCAGGCAAGTGCACAATTGCAATCACCCTTTCTTTCCTCCAGTCTGAGTGGGATTATAACAGAATTTACAACACACACATAATAAAAATGACTGTGATTAATGCAGTCACCAGGTGATTATTCATTAAAGTTCAGTAGATGGTTTCCTGGGTTTTGCCTCCTCCTCATTGCGTGGAACATGGAAGTCCACGTACGGACACCACTTGGTGTTGAGACACACCAGTTTCTTCAAAGTGGAAGTTTTGACGATATTGAAGCCTGTCTCTCCCCCGAAGGTGCTGGGCTTCCAATACTCAGGTGAGCAGATGGGGTTTCCCAGCAGGCCTTTCAGGGAGAAGGGAGCACCCATCTCAACCATACTCTCACCAAATATACCATTCGGACGTGCTTTCTCCAGCATGACTCCAGGGTAAAACTCCAAAGCATCAATGTCCCCGTAGAGTTCCTCTAAACCTCTGGCCATTTCTTTGTCATCTGAAAGGAAAAGATAAAACAACTGGTGATTAACTTAATGGTTGTTCGTTGTTGTATCATAGACATCCCTGATAGAGAGCAGCCTCATAGTGCTGCAAACGGGGCTGTAAATTTAGGATTTTTTTCTACTTTTTTTTTTTTAAACTAATATGAAACACTTGCTACGTCTGACTGTATTGTGCTATAATGCCAATTCCCCATAGTGCAGTTTGCAGTTTGGAGGATGTGGCTGAATAAAAGGACATTTGTACCAGCTTGTTTTAGCCAGTATGAGAAGAATTATCAGTAGCAACTTGCAGTTTTTAAGTTTTAGGAACCGTTTAAGAAAAGAATTGACGTATAATACAAAGTAATATCAGTATTCTGCTACAAAATAATGATTTCTTTTCCCAGTGCTGCTCAAATCAGATGCAAAAGGACGTTACAGTTTATTGAATTCTACACATCAGCTCAGGTTGTGACTCTTTTTCACTAATGTAGCTTGTGAGAAAAGTAAGATGTGTTTGTAACAGAAACAGAAACATTCTCTAGAAGGAAACAAGAGTTACCACAGAGCAAAACAACAATTTAATCTCTGCGATGATAATGATATTTTTTCACTTTATACCAAGCTGTGGTCAAGATGTTGCCAACACATCCTGCTCATTCATGCTTCAAGTCAAAAGTGCAAATGCCAAATTTCCCTATCTACACATGAACGAGATAAACAGGCAAGAAACTTTCCGAAGCAAGTTGTTGTTGCAACATTATTCCTGCTTACCAGTAAACTCAGAAAAAGAGGTGTATGGCTTCAGGTTAAACTTCTTCCTGTACTGATTGAAGGGCTGCACACGTGCTGTTCTGGACTCTTTGATGACCATTTCTGCCACTTTGAGAACAGCTTCATGAGAGTTGTGACCTCCACCAATCTGAAAGACAAGGAAAGTTACAATATAATTTTAATCAACTGTTCTGTAACACCTTGAACCAAAGAACAAACAGGGAGAGGTAAACAGTCCCTCCTCTTGCTGCTTAGCTGGCAGAAACACTCCACACTGTGTATCGCGGTCTCAGCAAAAAATATGCATCACTTTGCATGCATATGATGCTGCTGAAAGGCTGTATATGAGTGTTATCTTGAGGAAGTAATTTTGAGAGGAAGTGCACTTTAATGTGGAATTGAAAAAAAAACTTAGTGGTTTAGTGGTTATAAATATGTGTTGAGTGACATGTAACACCATCACTGATCTAAGTGAGAGATCTTTCCTCTATCTTTCACATATTAGTGAGCAGAAAGACTAAATGACAGAGCAGAGGAGTTCTCTTTCTTGCTCTTATATTCTCTTTATTTCTGGGTTCATGGTGTACTCACTATAAGTCCCTTTGTGTTTCCTTTAGGACAAGTTAACTTACTCAAAGTGTTTGCATTCAGAGGGTTGATGGGGTTTGTAATGATCATCATGATACAACATACTGAATATAACATATTCAAGTGAATGGGAAAGTGGTCTCAGACTTTTGAACCCCACTGCATATTATATTATATATTTTTGGGCATTTCTGCTGTTTTATTTATTTCTAACTACGACAGGGAAGGCAGGGGAGTGAGAGAGGCCTCAATCCTGATACATGATACATGCTTAACAAGGTGAGATACTGGCATGCCCATGATGCAACATATTTAAGGCAAGAAAGAGGGACACATGATAAAGAAAAGGTCAACTTCCTCCATGGCATTTCCCGTCATACATATGTATTTTTAATGTGATATATGTCGGCCTAATTTTCATCGACCAGTTACGGCACAGATGTGATTTATCCACTTTGAAGTATTACGTTCAACTGACACCACATACAATCATTGTCTTTTTTCATTAAAAAATAATGACAATGTGTTCTGAGGTTCAGGATAAAACGTATGCTTATGTTTATAACTTATTTCAATTAAACTAAGAAGACTGTAGCTAGTTTTGACCTCTTGTACACCTGTACAGGATGTGAAGCCACTACCTGTCCTGCAGGCTGTCGAGAGAAAGCATCCACCAGTTTCTCCACCCCGTAATGCGTGAGGAGTGAGGTGTTGTACAAAAACTGGGGGTATGTGATTTCATCTCCGTCGATGAGGAAGCTGTCAGGCATCAGAGGGTGCCAGTGGTAGAGCTGGCAGAACTCCAGGGCGATGCGATTGCTGTACTGGAAACGCACATTGAAGAGCAGGGAGGGGTCAAACTTCAGCTTCAGCTGGTAACCACTCAGCTGCTGCACATACTCCTCTATTATAATGTTGATGATTTCCCCTGGGGGTCAAAAAATAAAACCATAACTTGATGTCACACACTGTGTCAAACTTTATCAACATAAAAAACATTTAGAAGAAACACAAGGATGGAAATTTGAACTGTTAATTTGTTAAAAGTGTGTGCAACGATGATTATTTTCATTGTCAAACGTATATACATAGTTAACCTTTTCAGTAGAATGTTTAGGATCCTGTGCCTTAACATTGATGTTGTCATTTTTCTCCCTTTTCTTTCCCTTTTCAAATTGTCACAATCTCCCCTTCTGTTCCTGAGTTATGGCATTGAATAATGGAGATAAGATGTTACAGTGGAGTTGACCTTTGACCTTTTGGATATAAAATGCCATCACTTCATCATTTTATCCTATTATTACTCAAAAATGTGTTTTGTGACCTTTGACCTTTGATCTTTGACGACAAAATCGAATCACTTGTCCTTGAGTCCAAGTGAACATTTGTGCCAAATTCCCTCAAGCTGTTCCTGAGATATCTTGTTCATGAGAATGAGATGGACAGACAACTGACATGGAGTCATAAAAAAACTTCACGTCAAAGCTCAAGGATTTTTTACTGACGTTACTGATACTGATAAATTACTGGTAAATATGGTATTCTCTTTTTAATAACTTCTATTTTTTTTTTGTTGTTTTTGATATTGAATGCTTTCATTGTGAAGCCCTTCACTAAGCAAATGTAATATAATTTACTTTCTTACTTACTATGTGGACTGCACTTAAAAGGAAAATAAATCTGTAAAAGTAAAGGCAAATTTTAAACTTGAGTTCTTTCACAAACCTATTAAGAGTCAAAACTGATTGATATACTGTAGGTTAAAAAATAGCAGGTTTTTTATTATTTGGTGAAAGCAGTACTATAAATTTTTGACAACGCTGACACAAAAATGTGACTTAAACCATATATGCATGTGCTCCTGAGCCCCTCACCAATAATGATGAGTCTGGTGGTCTGGAAAAGCTGCTCATCATCCCAGGTGGGATGTTCAGCCTTAAGGACATCACAGACTCTGTTGTGCTCCCTCAGCCATACGGTGGCGTACATGGTGAGACCCGGCAGGATGCCAAATAACTCCTGACCAGTGACCAGACGATGCTGTGGAGGGTAACCTTCAGGGTACACCATGTGCACAGGGGCCTCAGATACTGTAGGGGGGTACATCTCACCATTTACTAACTGTGGAAAAACAAAGACCATACACCATATGTCAGGGGAAAGTTTGAAAGATGAATCATGTGTCTTATTAGTTACTACGATTCTGAACTAATTAAACTTTCGAATATCCCGTTTTCTTCAACTGGACATATTCTTCGAAGTGTCTGCTTTGTTGTGCTCCAGTGGCTAGATATTAAAACCAAATGTGCTGCATAGCTAATATGTCTTTATCATGAAACAACATCGTCAAGCAATGTGGCTTTCAGATAAGGTTTGAGTCTTATCAAAAGATTTTATCATGACACAGGAAGTGAAAGTTAAGGCTCATTACTCTTGAGATGCACAAAACTACTACTGGGGGGGATTCCAGAGTGACTACCAGTGTAATTATTATTGTGTAATTTCACTGATGTCATGCTGAATTATTAAATTTCTAATTACAAAAATATTATTTTTTACTTTCACAGAGTGGATGGAGCTATGTAGCATTTTTGTCAGCTGAAAATTTACTTATTGCCAAAAAATGTGTAACATTTACCATTGGGGCCTTCTAGGCCTTCGGAGAAGCCCAAACACATTCTCTTCTGATTCTGATTTTAGCCTAATTTTCTATCAAATTTTCCTCAGAAATGTACTGTCCTAAAACTGTGAGAATAGTTATCCAATCAAATTTAACTTTTTTTTCCTATTCGTTTGTTGTCTCTAGCCAGAGAAAAAGTTAGCTGGCTTATTCATTAGTTAGGGGTTTATAACCAGGACAGAAGGCTGGAAGCCCCCACAGCTGCCTGTGTTTGTTTAAAAAGTGGCAGTTGAATTAACCATTCACATTTTTATTTATAGTGGGTGGGGCCGAAAATCATTCCCCAGGCTTTACCAAAGGCTCAAGGCCAGAGGTCAGATTCTCAAATACACGACTGGAAAAAAATCGTATCACACTTGAACTGCGTAATTGCTACAATGGAACTCAGAACATGTGGGGTATAGGGATAAATATATATATATATATTTTTTTTTTTTTTTTTTTTTTTTTACATTTTTGGACTTAGCAGAAGACTATAATACCGTTCAGTAGAATAATTCTGAGCCACACTCCATTTCATAAGGTGGCAGTACTGCACCTAAAAGCTGACAAAAAAACAGCCTAAAACAATGTTGCTGCCATAAGAGACAGTTATACATTTTTAAGTTCATTTAATAATTTGATTTAAAATATAAGGATAAATTACATTTTAAATAGAGGAAAATTTTTGTTGATTAATATAAATAGTTAAAACACAGCTACACAAGAATAAATATTTAAAAAGACCTGTTTGATATTTCATAGGAACCTAAGGTGTTGTTTGAGGTGGGCTTGTTATGGTGTTGCACCCAATGATCAGCAAGTGAGGCAGAGGGAAACTTAAGTTTGATCCCATGAAGACTGGAATTACGTGAAGATTTGTAAAGCGTGGCGTTTCCTTCCTCACCGCCCTTTGAGTCAAGACGGCCAATGAGGTATGAAAGCTATTTTATGTTCTTCTATTATGGTCACAAATTGATTATGCTAATGTTGTTCACGTGATAGCAACAATAGTCCGTTAGCGTTTCAGTGAATGTAGCAAGCCGTTATTAGCCGTTATTTTAACACTGTGTGGCCTTTGATGCTGATGGATTGTGAATTTATATTTTGTCTATATATTATGGTTGTAATACATCTGCTAGGTGGTTATTCTCTATGAAAATGCTCTGTATTATTGTAATGTACACATTTATGATTTATGTATTTTATTTATTCAGCTCTCACGGCATATTTGACGGCATGGATGTGCAAAATAAACCTCTGTAACCCAGAGAAGGCCTTGTGCTCCTGATTCAACTAGCGGGGAGTAACAAAAGACATCAGAAGAAGAAGTTGCCCACTGTCTGCAATGGATTTCACATGACAGTATTCAGAACTTGGAATACTTGAATTGAAAATGAAAAACCCTTTTAAAGCTTTTGATCTGTGGACCCTAATGAACCAAATGAATATAAATACTCGAGGACAATCGGACTTCACCACCTGCAAAGGTAGGGAATTACCACAGTTTTGCTGTCTTGCTGCTTTATAATGCTGATAAATCTAAATTAATTATACTTTTGTACACATGGCTACTGTAAAATGAACCAAACTGTTGAATTGTTGGAAGTACATCTGAACCAAGATGTGAAGCATGTCAATAATGACAAAAGTTCAAGCATTTATATCTTTATGCTTGTTGCTAGGCAGCTTTGCAGGAGCTTTAAACTAGTTGTCAGCGACCTGGTGGATTTCCCCTTAGTTGTATGGCACAATTGTATGGGATGGTTATTAACCCTAGTTAGCTCTAGCTTTGTGTTTTGTCTATGGGCTTTTAAAGATATACAGACATTTTGGAGAATAGCTTATTCACTTCCGTGTCAAGTTAGATTGATTTTGAGGTGGTCTTAGGCAGACTTTGTTACCAGACAGAGCCGGGCTAACTGTTTCCCCCATTCACAGTATTTATGCTAAACTAAGCTAACCAGCTGCTGGCTCCTGTTACAGTACTTCCAGACATGAGAGGAGCTTTTAAAGGAAGGACAGGCATCGCTATTGTTATGCAACTACAAAGAAGAAGTTCCCCAGTAGTTCCCAAAATTTCAAGCTGTTTCTTTACCTGATATTTCAGCTTTCCATCTTTTTGAAGCCGGAGTTGAAGCTGCCGCATGAGGCTATCTCCATAAATATTACTTGCATCTACCTGAATGAGCAAGAGAAAAATACATATATTTAGTAATAAATTTAAAAGTCACATATATGCACAATGAAAGCGATGTCGTTTGTGCTTAATTCTCAAAAGGTTTTATTGTTAGCTGTTTAATAATAATTAAATTCTGGTTGTACCTGACTGCTGACACACCATGTCAGTATGTATCTTACCCCATGTCCTAAAGCCTTGGTGAAGCCAACATGAACCTCATGGTTTGTTTTGAAGAACTGGTGGGTGAAGTGCTGTGCCATGAAGGCAAACATCAGATTGGTTCCCTGGGGGTCTGGCTTAAATTTGGTTCTTTTAAAGAATCGCTCTGCCAACTCTTTGGGATCAGGAAGAACAGGTTTACCTGTAAAGAAAGAAACATTTCAAGATATCCTCAAGCTTTTAATGTGAAAAACTGGAATTAATTCTGTTAAAAAGGAGAAACTCAGAGCAGCAGAGCGAGAATCGCATTATGTGTTGTTCTACTGATGAGTTAGAGCTGTGGAAATGGACATTATACTGAATTCAGCATGTGAGTTGTTGTAATCTGTACGTAATTCCCCTTTTTTCTGTTTTTTCCCTTTTCCGTTTTTATCTGGCCTTCATTATTAACCAGCCTTTATTTGATCATGCTGATCAAACAACAGTGATATATTATTTGGAGCTAAGCCATTATTTGAATAGTGGTTTTATATGAAAATTTACAGTGTTGTAGTCTCACCTTTAGCTCCCATGGGCAAAGGGCAGTCTTTAGGCACAGCAGGGAGGAGGCGGGTGTAGTAGGAGGTGTTGTAGTAGGACTCCCAGTTGAGGTATCCATATTTGGTATTGTATGTCGGAGGGCTTGGAATAAGGTCACTTCTGACTTTGGGGGAGGAAGAAAATATGTGGTTTACTACAAATTTCTTTTTCTTGT
Source organism: Seriola aureovittata (assembly GCF_021018895.1). Classification (NCBI taxonomy): domain Eukaryota; kingdom Metazoa; phylum Chordata; class Actinopteri; order Carangiformes; family Carangidae; genus Seriola; species Seriola aureovittata. Next base: position 21,575,739 of record NC_079368.1, read on the forward strand.
AATTTCCATATTTGCTGGTTCAGAACCTTTCATTGGAATGAATGAACCACCGTGCTTGGACATCTAATTAATTCCCAAATAAGTAGCCTGATATCATTAGATAAAAAATGCTCTTACATATAAGTGGCCTTGAGAGGTCACCTTAAGTTGATTAGTAGATCCTAAATGACTGCAATACATAAAAACAGCAGATTACCCCTCTGTTTTCTGTCTGATCAACCATGTGATCACTTGAGAGTTCCTCATAAAAGGTTCTTTTACACTTTTGCTGTAAGAGGAAGTCACTTGACCTACTATCTTCACACTAAGCGAAAAATGAGAGAGATAGAGCTCCATTGTCGTCCAAAATCTATTCAAATATCAATTTTTTGCTCTGGGCGGCATGTTTCACCACTGTCCTCTTGCTGTAAATACTTAATAGCACACCAAATGTGTATTAATCTGCAGCTGAAAATAGTCCCCCATAAATGCACAAGTGATGTTTGATAAAAAAAACTACAGCGCAAAGCTATTTTTCATCCCTTTTAGATGATTGAAACTATACATTTTTGGCCTGTTTTAAAAACATTTTTAGTTGGAACCAGTGCATTTATGGTTGAGTGAGACTGACACATTTTTCTTTTCATGGGATTTTTTGTCGATAAGAAAAGTATAGACTAACGTCAGACTTAACCTTTGACTATGCTTTCAGTCTGAGTGTTCTTGTAAGGCATGCAGCAGGTCAAAGTGAGAACTTTAACAACATTTAGCAGAGGAAATCACAATGCTTATTTAAACCAGTTCCTCTTGTGGGCTCAAACCAACTTTTGCAGTTACAAATTTGGTCAGGCAAATTTTCTGAACTTGTTCTATATTGAGAGAAAAAATACTCCACATCCAGATGTGATGATTAATTTCTCATTGCAGTCTATACATGAGAATTACACTTGCCTTTCTTTTTTAATGACCTGTGCTTCTCACATTATACAAACATCAAACCCACCATGCCTTATCTAAAACAAGACTTTACAACATAGGAGTTTACCAAGTGATAATTGATAAAGGACTGATGACTAAAACTACTGTGAGTATGACTCCTTGAAATATTATATGTTGTGGTCTCTGATTCTGCTGATTGAGTGCCTTGTTTGGGGGATTTAACCTTATCACCTACCTGTCAGCACTAATCTCATGAAGGTATCTTGCAGGAAAGAGTTGTTGACCAGGTACCAGAACCACTGAAAGTGGGTGAGGATGTAGTGAACCGCTGAAGGGCTGGGCTTCAGCATGAGACGAATTCTGGTCCAGAACTCCGCTATACACAAAGATAAAAAATAAACGCCACTTTTAATAAACCACCCTTTGTAAAGGGTTTGTAAATTGTAACTAACTGGTTACAATCATCACTTTGGCTGGTGGTTATCCTCCTCCAAAATGATGTAATGTTTTTTTGCTCTTTACTTTATAGAGGGTACAGAGATGGTAGGCCGTTTGACCTCTGACCTTCTGAAGAAAAGAAAAGTCCTTGAAAAGTTTCTGAATTTTATTACATTGATCTCAATTGCTGGTGCTTTCATCGCTGTGCACATACAAATAGATAAAAATAAATAGGAAGAGAATTAGAGAGGACAAGGTTCAGATTAGTGCAGTGTTTAAGTTTGGGGTTTATTTGTGCTCAAGTCATGTTAAAATGAAAGTTGAATTTACAAAGGTACTTTTCCTTGGAGGAGACTTAGGCTGTGACTTTGAAATAAACCCAGACCCACACATCAATGCATAGATTTAGGTTGACAAATCAAATTTAGTTTCACTTACGAACAGTGCAGTTTTTTCCATAGAAGCCAGTTCGAGTGCAGTCACATTTGTAGCCGTCTGTACCAAATCTCACACACACTCCTGAGTTCTGACAAGGGTAGTAGCAACAGGGATTCACTGCAAACGAGGAAAACAATATCTTGCTTTGAATGAATGAAGAATTGGTGTGGTGTAGCCACTGCTAAACTAAATGACCAGATGGGTGGCACATGGCCCCCCCTGGAATTTGATTAGCAACCCCTGGCGCCCTGCTCTACCACAGTATGACGGTGATAAATAGTCGGCTTATGAATATCAGAACCTCTCTGTGTTGAGGTGTTACATTTCCTAATCAATGTTAGTCTTTAAAGCTTAAGACAACCCTAGACTTACATGAATTCACATTATCACTACATCAGAAAGGGTAACCAGCTGTGGCCTAAAGGTCATCATCACCACTGATGGGCCTGTATGAGCAAAACTCACTGGAGCTGCCCAGCAGCCAACAGATCACACTGGTTGTACTGGGTAACTTTCCCGGTGTGAATGTGTGTAACTGTGAATACATGGAGGTTAAAAAGCCTTTTCATTATAGCTTTAGATTGCAGTCTCTATCTTCACAGTAACTGTAACTAAACTTCACTGCATCTGAGCAAAATTTTGCTGCTGCTGACCACCCATCATAACCACCACCCCATATCTTTAACATCCTCTGCAGTTATAATACAGCTTCCTGTTCTCCCTTCGAACTTGCAGAGGCTCACTGAGATAATGTGACACTACAACTTCTTCTTCCTCATTAGCTGTGAATGAGACGAGAGATAAGCATGCCCTCTGTACTCAAACAACACATAAATGTAGGTTTCTAAAAGGAGAAGGTGTTTGAATGCATGCACGTTGTTACTGACATGATAATTATATCGAGGCCTCACTCTTCCAGGAAAGCCAAGGAAGCACGTGCATGTTTATAGACAGACTAGGATCCAATCTAAAAAATAAGTAGGTTTAGTTACTTACTGCAGAATGTTTAATATGGGTAAAATGCAAAATTAGCCTGAATTCTGTTTTTTATGCAGTTTAATGAGTGTAATGCAGATCATCACTCATTCACCAAAGTCTACTCGACGGTGGCTTAAATTAAATTGTGAGCCTATCCCAGCATGCACTGGGCAAAATGGAAGCAAGGAAACTCACAGGACCTGCGACATGGCAGTAAATTCAAAAAAAATTTCTAAGGGCGTCAAGTAGCTCAGTTGCATGTGCAGAGGCTACAGTCCTCGCTGCAGATGGCCCGGTTCGAGTCCCGCATCAGACAAGCCCTTAGCTGCTTGTCATTCCCCCTCTCTCTGCCTCCCCATTTCCTGTCTTTCTACTGCACTATCAATAAAGGCCGAAAAAATAAATTTAGAAAAAAAAAAAGATTTCTAGGTAAATTTAAATTTAAAGTTTAATAAATTAGAAATAAGTCAAGCTCTCAATACTTGTTCCACAAGACCTTAACAAGTATTTGAGAAGAGTTTGTTTGATGAACATGAGCACGTTCAGCCTTTTACCAATTAAAACTATCAGTCATTCATTTACACAAGTTCTCTTTCATGTTCCTACTGTTTGTTGATTTGGACCTGATTCACTCAAATGTGATTTAAAATTAAATTTGCATAATTCTCCCTAGGGCCCGACCGATTAATCGGCCGGCCGATTTAATCAGTCGATTATAGCCATTAGAGAATAATCGGTAATCGGCCAAAAGTTGGCCGATTGACGCCGATGTTTGCACTTATTTTTCACTAATAAAATGCAGGTAATATGGTATTTTTCTTAGAAATGATGTCCTTGTGTTACGTATCCAGTAGAGGACGCTCCGACTGCTTTCATGTCACGCTTCACAGTCAAACCGCAGCAGAGTGAATTAGTGAAGACTGAAGAGCCGACAGCGCATTTGCCAGGCCTAAACCGAGCCGTTTGCCTTAATTTAAGAGGGACTCACAGTTGTAGGGGCTTGTGAAAAGAATGTTATTATGTTAATATTGTTCTTATGCCCCACATAACAAAATACCTCAATCTTTGGCAGTTACTTTTTATTGTTTGTTTTCAAAGATGTTTACTAAAAAAGTTGTGCTTTTTGCACTATAGCCACAACTCTGGTACTGAGGGGCATGTGAAAGTAAATGTCTTCATTCATACAGATAGAGGTTTCCTGCCTTTTTGCACATCATATTTTTAGTTTATTTTATGTTCAAATTGTTCATATGCTGCTTGTTCTACACACTTTCTGTAATAAAAGCATTTGGAAATAGTAAAATGTTCTCCCTTCAATTTCTATCTTTGTAACAAGTGTTTGGAACTATATTCAAGCCATCAAAGACAGGTATTTCATCTTTTTTTAAATTGAAAAATGTAAAAATTGAATCGGCTGATATATATCATTTATCAGAATTTTTTATTCCCTAATATCGGAATCGGCATCGGCCCCAAAAAATCCATATCGGTCGGGCCCTAATTCTCACTGAGAAGCAATTTATAATTTTCTTTCCAATTTTTGTCAGTAGTTACACAAATTAGCGTAGTTCCAAGATCTTTAGCTGAGCTTTAACTGTTTGGTTACTAAATCCACACCTTACCACCAATCAGAATCCAGAAGGTTAAGCAATAGATGGTGACTTCAATACAAAATAATGTTGCAAATGTTAAAAGCAGTAACCGCAGCTGTGCTAATTGCCAATTACATGAATATCTGAATATGACAAGCTTTTTATAAAATAAAAAAAAAAAAACAGTTCTCATCACGAAATACACAATTAGTTCATTAATTCTAACCTGATTATCAGTCTAAACTATATATAGTCTAAAACTATGCTAAGTTGTGATGGAAGACAAACCTACTTACCAACACTTGAGTCACCAGCACATGGTGAGCCCTCCAGCAGCAGCAGGTTGACAGACACCCAGATGGAGAAGACGCTAAACTCTATTTTACAAAATAAATAAGGGATTTATATCATAACTGCCTTATAAGAAATCATCTTCAGTGGGCAGATTTTGTACAAAATAAATTTTGAACTCACCTCTCATGACTTCCTTGACTGGCTCAAAGGTCCAAGGATGGGTGAATTTAAAAATTTAATTAAAATTAAAAAAAAATTGCAGTGTTACTCTGTTTCTAGAAAGAATATTTAAAACTCTCTCCAAAAAAACGCTAACTGACATGGTGTAAGTGGCTTTATAACATCAGCTGTCAAGAATGGGCGGTACCACAGTTTCCTCGACTTCCTCCATTTAGTCTTCAAGAGAATTCAACAGAAGCCTACTTCACTTGGCTCCAGATAACTTTTTAAAATCATTTTTAAATCATTTTTAAACCCATCTAGCATGTCGGAGTAAAAATTTGTGTCTTGAGATGATGAAGATTAATGGTTTTCATGTGGCATTCAAATCATTATAGTCAAAGGAAAACTTCACAGCACTCTAACTCCACCTGCTGGCAAATTATAATATCCTCAATGCCTCACTTATGAAACAAGCTCACAGAATTATAAATTAAAACCAATGTGTTTTACAAAAATCAGCAGATAGGTACCCAATAAACACCACATTACCCTTCATTAGAATTTACAAGGTAATGATAGAAAAATCATCAGGTTAATTAGCTACACCTCAACTACAACAGTAAAATGTTGATTACACATGGTAATACTTATATACTTTTTACTTAAGTAACATTGTAAATGGACTTTTACTTATAATACAGTATTTTTCAGTGTGATATTAGTATTTTTTCCTTACTAAAGGATATGGATTCTTCCTCCACCACTGGTGTATGGTATTAAGTTATAATAATCCATGGATGGACTTAAGTACCTTGGATGTTGACACAGCGAGGGCACCTACTGTTGGAAATAGAGAAAAATCATAGAAACCTGTTGTCTTTTCAGATACACATATTTTATAAGGCAGACAGGGTCATTTTCTATTGCCCCCATGTAGAACTGATTAAATACAGAGAAAGTAAACTATCATATGATGGTGGCATGGGATTCATTATGGTGGAAACAAGCTTTAAAGAAAAATATTAACATTGTATTTATATATTTGCCAGATTACAGGATCACAGGGCTCAAAAAATGTCGTTTTGCCTCTATTGACCCCACTATTATGAAAATTTCCCTATTTACCAGGCATCTAGACACCAACCAACACAGATGAATTGGCTGATTAATCAATTGACATTAAATAAATTGTCTACAATTTTTGTAATTGATTCATTGTTTAAGTCAATTTTTTAAGTAAAAATGCCAAAATTTTCTGGTACAAGCTTCTCAAATGTGAATATTTGCCAGTTTTCTATGATAGTGACTGTTTTTGTCTTCACTTCAGAGAATAATGATGGTTATGTTCCCACTGTTTTCTTACATTTTACAAACTGAACAGTGGTGAATTGGTTGTTCGTAGGGATATAAATATATCAACTGTAGGTGTAACACTCTCCACCTTTTGTCCCTGTCCTATGGATTAGTTCTGTTGTCAGCTTCCTCACTGTCTTTCCTCATTCCTGTACATATGATCCGTACATATGATGATGAGAAAGCAGAGAAAACTCCCTGCAGAGGTCAGCAGTCTATCACAAAAAGTAACAGACAAGCAGAACCACTGACACCGGTGGGTAATCAATGTGATTTGGAATAAGGGTGGAAAAGAATAAACATGAAAACTGCTTGTTTGCAGCTGAAGAGGTTCCTTTCAAAAAACAAACCACACAGTGCAGCTGAGTTGCCAGGTTCTGATCTTTGATATCTTCCCACAGAGACATTATCTGAGCCAAACCTTTGTGAGATTTTTGCCTGTTGAAGTAACTCTCCTGAGTAATTTCCTGCATACTGTAGCAATTTTAGGACTAGCTTGTCTACAGTGTCCACATGGAGATAAGTTAAATCTTGACCAAAACATGTTCAGCTAATTATTTTAAACTTTGCAGACCTCAAAGATTGTTGCAATCTCTCTCTGAAGTTTCATATTATGTTACTGAATATGTTTTTGAAGTCAGCGTCAGAAAATAATTAACGTCATTATAAGTCATTTCTTTCCAGTGGCCCTGTAATTTCAGTTAGTTTCCCAATCACATCTTTTCTATAGTCTCATATCCTGAATTTCTTCCTCCTTGTTTCTTTGACATCATCATTTCTGATTAAATGTCAGCAGCTAGTTCATCTTGCCAACCAGAAACCACAACAGCAGTGATAAGGTTTCTTTCCATATCCTGTCATCTTCAAGGAGGGTACAGTATGTGTCGTGCTTCACATGCCAAAACCATATGAGCTCAGCTTCTTGTCACTCTCGGACTAGATTGTACGTTGTGCCAAGTTTGGTCCGTATGTGTTATAGGGTGTGTTTATGTGATTCTGTAAGGCTTTAAGACAGAGACGATGGCTTATAATTTTCCTCCAAATTTAAATATATATAGTGTTAACGAAGCAAAATGTTTTCGATTTTTGATTCTTCAAAGTACCCATTCTTGCTTTGATGACACCTTCGCACACTCTCAAACTGCTTCAAGAGATAGTCACCTGCAGCAGGGCAGTTGTCCAATAGGATTTACATTATATAGGTTTGGTTTTTTTTATCTGAAGTAATGACACTGTTGTGACTTATGATAAACAGCAGACAAAGTATTTTCAGTAGCAAAAAAAATGGAAGTCATTCTTTCTATCATAAAGACAGCACATTGGACAAATCTTTTTGATTGAAAAACCGTCCAGTTTTAACAGCAAGTGGTAAAATACCAGATCTGTGTTACTTATATACACCAGATATTCATATTTTATCATCCCAAACATTTAAGTTTTGGAACCAGTAAGTAAAACCTTTGATCTTTTGAAGGAGTAAATGAGGAGCACTTGAATGCAGCACTAATTTTCACTCCTCCCACTGCTTAAGTTGGGGTTTTCTGGGAACTGTAGGCATGTCTCAAGAGCAAAGACAAAAACCCATCCATCTTGGAAACTGCGTCAGAGCACTCACAGATATTTTCACTCTCTTCACTCTGAATTTTGAAACGTGCTCAGAACTATCGATCCTTGGTGTTTTCTTTCTTTTCAGTGCTTTACGTTTTCCTGGTGTTTATTCTTGAAGTTTCACCGCTGTGGGCATCCACACATCACTCTCCACTGGATGTTCACTACACCAACAGACCAGCCTCTGCAGCTTCAAACAGCAAACTGTATGTGAATTACATTCTGTTTCCTAGACATGATTGATATGAAAAAGAATGGGACACATCAGGAACTAATTATCAAATCATCATTTCCCGCCTTACAAGTGCCTGAAAAGGACTCCCTATCTGCGCGGGGCTCGTAGACATTCTGCTGGTTGCCATGGTGCGGTTGGCGCAGGCTGCAAACCGAGGCTCAATGCTTCCTATGGCATTCCTGGTAATTGAGATCAGATGCTCCTCTGAGTGGAACCTGGACTGGGAGTAACCTGGAAGCATTTATTTTATGGAGAAGATGTTTAGTTAAGCCGTGCTCCCGCTCTAAATGAGCCTCGGTCCGGCTCTGGTGATGAATACGATTGGTGAAAGCACTGAAGGCTGGTTCCTGACTTCTTCCTTCCCCCGGATCAAGTTACAGATTAGCAGACTTCCTGTCCAGTTGTGGAGCAAGCCAATCCAAATGACGGAGAGGCAATGGGCGTGCGGGCGAGGGCATCATGTGTTAGCTCAGTTGGGGTTTCTGACAGAGCCACACAGCGGTGGGTCCTCACACAGCCCACTAGGTATCATTTGTTAAACCTGTTAGAAGCAGCCGATGGTGGAAGAAGACAGACCTCCTCTGGAGTCAGCTGGTGGTCCACCTCTAGGCTATATATACTCAGTTGGCAGTTTATTAGGTACACCTAGTTAAAACTAATGCAGTCTAATATGACAGTCCTGCAATAAATCTGATCTTCGTAATGGTTAAAATGTTCTGTTTTTATTGAAGAGAGGCGTTTCTATTATTTTGTCCACCCTATTTACATCAGTGAGGGTAGGTTATACATTGGGAGCAAAAACTGACCAAAAAGTTGTATCAGCAAAAAAAACTGAACATTATAACTTTCACAACAGGAGGATTTATTGCAGGACTGTTGCATTGGACTATATTAGTTTTAGCTAGGTGTTCCTAATGAACTGCCAGTTGAGTGTAAGCAGTGACAGGGCATCAATTCGTGTTGGCTGACTGTACTTAAAGCTGCACTCACAAACAACGGATTAAATGACTATGTGTAAAAGTGACACAGATAATTATCCCAGCAGGCCACCAACATTGTTAGATGCTGGTATTTGGTTGAATGTAGATTGTGACAGCTGACCAAAATTGTGTGACGAAGATTAAATTGTCTTTGTATGTAACCAAAATCCAACTTCTTCCAAACATCTCACACCAACGCCAAACCTCTGCTTAACGTCACAATGTCAGTTAGCCAGTGTTCGGTTTTGATGTCATTAGAGACCATCGTCTTTCTGACGTTACATTACTGTTCGTTACCTGCTGGGATCATCTGACTCTGCACTGCAGTCATCGGGCTTTTTAACCACTTTTAGCTCATTGTTTTTTGGGTGTTTTTTTCGGCATGAAAACGTGGCTCTAATCTGGCCGCCACAGCAGGTAGCCATTTTCAGCAAAAACTGACTGAATGCTGCCTGTCAAGCAATATGTTTTGATACGTCATTTTAATAATGCTGTTGTTGCTAAATGTGGATATTGTACTGCGCAATCACATGATAAATTAGTTTTGCATGATATCATTGCTTGTTTTACTGAAGTAAAAGCTCTGACCATTTCTACCACTGCATGTACACCACCTGTTTTGATGCTGGCTGAGCTTAATTCACGCACATACTGTAGCTTATCAGTTACTGGGTCCGCATATTGTTCTGTGAGCAGGGTTTAGGAGTTCACAGTCCTCAGACATCTACACTACATGCTGTAAATGATCTGAGGTTCATGGGAGGAGCAAAATTTGGACTCATTCATCAGCTGTCAGGGAGCTGGCACAGTTCACCGTAGAAAAACACAGAGTCCCCTCACTGTAATGTCGTCACTCTGCACACAGACCACATTTTTAGTGTTTCAAGCATCTAGGGTCCAGACCTCAAATGTTAAGGGTGCATGAAATACAGACATTGCATTCGTAGCTGACTATCCGTCAACATGTGACACATTGACCAGAAGCTAACTTGATATTGCTATATTCATAATGTGCCACTAGTGTCTCTGTCCAAAGCATCTCACCCCTTTGCACCCTCTGCTTTATCACACACTCCTGCACAATATGGTGAATGACCAGAGGTATTCTTATCAAAACAAACACTGAGGGAGTCCTGCTTGTGCTCCAGGTTAGAGATCCTTCCCAGTGCTCGTTGCTAAAACACCCCTGTTTCCTGTCCCACCTTCCACACTTCCCCCGGCTGACCGGAGTACGAGCGTGCCCGGCACCAGCCACCTTTCCTTGACACCACTCGACTCTGCTGCTCTACACTCAGAGCTGCTAGGATCAACAGAGCGGCAGGATATTGCAATAGGCATCAAACTAAACACACAGTGCGTCCTGCACAAGTAATCTCCACGTTGAGGCTATTTGATGTGACAGTTTAAACACTTGAACTCAGAGCTGGCCTGTCGGGGGAGGTGGTGTCAGAGGAGGCTGGGTGGGCTGCGGTGCTGCTGACCTAAAGGGTTTTCCGTGATTAGGAGCCCCGTTCACCTCTGATTGCTCTGGGTCAACGCAGGTGAGTGCCAGTGGTCGGAAGGAAGTAATTTTCCTTCTGGAGTTGGTTACCTGATTGAGTAAGTAGCTGATCTCTGACACTGACCCGAGTCCTCGAACATATCAAGAGCTGAGGCAAAGAGCTGGACCCTGATCAGAGACGAGACCGGGGCTAAATTAAATTACACAGAGCTATAACAATATGTTCTGCTCATGAAACTGAACCTTGTACTTATTATTGTCATCTTTTTGCTTTTACTCAGAGTGCTGTGAAATTATTGAGCCAACAGGAAACTGATTGAATTATGTGAAACTTATTTTTAAACTAACTTTCTTCTTCTTTTTCTTCCGTCTTCTGTCAGTGCTTATTTTGTTTCGCAACTAATTGTCAATGAGACACAGATACGAAGATACCATACACTACACCACAAAACTGAGTGCACCCTTGGTCAGTATCACTAAAATGTAAAGTAGTTAATAATCCTCTCCATTTTACTCACCAAGAGCTGTCTCAAACGGTGGAAAGCTGATCTCTATCACGTCTTATCTTCTATTGAAGTTAGCATGCTAACCAGCTAGCCCCAGCCTGTCTTGTCACTTTCAGATAGCGACTCACTGTAGCCTCCAGTCTTCCCTGAAGATATAACTCTGCTCCGAAGGCAGATTATAACAATTGTCTTGTAAATACAACAATGGCTGAAGCTCTTGTCAAGCGACAATCACCACCACCCACACCCGACAGGAAACCACGTTCGGCGGAGGAGAAAACTTACAAAACAGCCCCTTTAAAGAACCAACTGCAACAAAAGTTGATACACCCTTCATTAGTGTTATTTGTTTTTTAATATTTTGTATGTCTGCTTTTGTTTTTGATGACAGACTCGATCCTCCTGGGCAGGGATGATACAAGTGATTTTGGACATACATACTGTGGGATCATTGTCATGTTGGAAAATTCCTCTCCTGCCAAGTTTCTTGAGACTGGGAGTTGTCTTTTAATTCAGTACTTGTGTATACAAACTTGCATTCATAGTGACGTCTATAAATGTCTTTGCGTGTAGCCCCCTATCGGCACACTCCCACCTCCAGGTTTCACGGTCAGCACTGATAGTCCTGACTGGGTCCACATCAAACATGCTGGACTCCATCTGATCCAAACAAAATGTTGGTTTCATTTAACTAAAGAACATGCTGCCAATATTCATCAGGTCTCTTTGGAAAAGTTTAATCTTGCAGTTTTGTGCCATTTTTTTGAGCAATTGTTTCCTTCTTAAATGAGAAGAGTAGAGGTTGACTCAGGCAGTGTCAAAGTCAGAAGCACTTACCCGTCTGTTTTTCACTGCCAAGTTGTGTAAGTAGCAAAATGTGTGAGGTGAAATTTTCTGAGGGTGATCCATGAACCTTCTGTACCTCCTAACCAGTGCTGCAACTGTGTTGTAGCTTCTGTTCAGTGACCTACCAATGCTCTTGGCCAGGCCAGCACTGAGGAAGCTGCTGTGTTCACAGGTTAATTTATAACCGTATGCAATTAGTCTTAATTAGAAATCACAGGTGTACTTGTTGCATCGAGGCTGTACTTCAGGGCCGGAGTTTATCAATGTCATATCTAACCTGTTTGTTTTTAACATCAAATACCGTACACTTCAGTTTGGAGTCATTTAACATTTTAGTGATATTGCACAGGTGTGTTCAGAGAGGACAGAGGAAAACAAACATGTAATGTGCTGCTCAAAGAAACTCTCTTCCGGGAGGTTAGAGGTCAGATTCAGCCACAGATCTGAGATCCTGAAGCTGGTAGAGTTTCAACATTTTCCTAATGGATTGTCCAACTTTTTGCCTGAGCCTTTTTACTCTTTAATTACACAAGAATAAGGTTGTTAATTTTTTCCTCTCAATTGCCCAGTTGTTACTCCCCCTCACTCTGCAGTACTGAGTAACAAAGTGTTTTGTGGAGCCACTTTCATGTAAGGTTGGTCTCCAATAACGATGCATGTTTTTTCATACCCATGCTTCCCATCAGAAGCTAAGATATCCTTAGTTTTAGCCCCTGGCAGTTAAAATCAGAATTGAGACAGCTCTTCCAGAGCCATAGAAAACATTATACAACTGTTTTCACAGGATGATGACTCATGTGAGTAAACTGAAATTCATGCATGTAGTAAATCAGTGTCCCTTTGGGGCTTTCACCAATAGAAACATGAGACAAAGATGACAAGCTGTCACTGAATACAAAAGGCTGAGGGTCACTGACTGAATTCATGAGTATGAGAATTATATGATTCATATATAATGGTCATTACAGTCACCAGATCTGAAGCAAATTGAAGAGATATGGGAGCTTATTCATTATCAATTAATCCGCCGATTATTTTTTCAATTAATCATTTGTCTATAAAATATGAGAAGAAAGGGAAAAATCATTATCATTTTCCACAGCCCACAACAGAGATGTATTCAAACGGCTTGTTTTATGTGGCCAACACTTCAATACCCAGATATTATTTGGTTTATTATCAAGTGTGACTAACACAAGCATCACATTTCAGAAACCAAAACCAGCAAATGTTTGGCATTTTGGCTTGAAAAATTACTTCAACAATGAACCGAATGAATTAAATGAATTTTTTTTGTGGATAATGGATGCATCTACTAATCATTGCAGCTTTGATGTGTAGTTAGACCTAAAACCAGCTTGACACTTCCAGCAAAATAAAATGAAACTTTGAAACTTCTGTATGAATGTTTCCAATGTGGAAATGCTGCCTTTAGTAGTTCGGCTGAAAAGTGTTGATGAATATTAGATGAACATTCATGAATAGAAAAGAAAGAGATAGTTTCTTGATTTGTGTTTGTTTCATTCTTTCTTTGACTTTTGTAACAAGGTATTTTTCTCTTTTGCCTGAAAAAGACCAATTTAGTATTAGTAGTTTATTGCAGTGTCCCTCCACACTAAAGAGAAACCCTGCCTCTTCAGCATGTGTGGTAAATATTTACTTTTCCATCCGATAAATAAATGCACATGAAAATATAAACTAAATAAAAGGTTCAGAGAAGCTGCTGTTTGTGGTAAAATCTGCAGTAGTGATTGACAAGATGTTTTATGGACATACTTTCATGTAAAGTTGCTCTCCAATACCGATGCATGTTTTCTCCAAATTAACAATAAGCATTCCAGACAATTAATTCAGTAGTTTCAGCAGAAACGTATCAGTGTGGGTTTGGGATAATCTTGAAACATCTGTATTTTGCATGTTGTCTCTTTTGATGTGGTAAAACAAGATGCATTTGAGGATACACTTAATTTTGCAGAGCTCACTGGCCAGTTGAGGGGTTTGTACTTTCACCCAGCAGAGGAAAACACATCAGCTCTCTTCCTCCCTCCTTTAGTGGAATTGATCAGCTGCTTCCTGGCTGTAAATAAAGAGGCATACTGTAATCCACTTGATAAATATCAAGCAGAATACGGCAATCAGCTGAAAGCAATTTGCATGTCTGTGCTCAAGCCAGCGGCTCGTGATTTTCTCTCCTGTCATCTATCACAGACCACACGCTTGGGCCAAAATACACAATACCCCCAAATTGCTGTCATATGGAGTGCAAGCCCTGAAAAAAGCCCTTCATTTTTCTTTGTCTGTACTTCAAATAAACTTGTATTTGTTAAATAACTGGAGAGTTTTTTTTCTCTCCAATGCAAGTTTTCAGAGAGAGGGATGGTGTAATGTGCCATTTCCTTTGTTTGTTGAAAGCTTGGCTGCAGGACTGTAATCTAGATGGGTTTGATCTCAGAGTAGATGCAGCCTGTTGAATGTTGGACGGTGCTGGATGGTGAGTCTTCAAACATCAAACTGATTCTCCAACAAGCTCCCATAGGCAAACATTCACTGGCTGGAGCCTGACTCAGTTTTTCTTGTGTTATTCATGTGCTTCTTCACATCCTCAGAAGTGAGTCCCACTGTAAAAGCTCACATTTTTATGGACACATCATGAAGGTTTTAAATAAATATTTGGTGGACACTTGTTTTCGTCTGACCTGCCAGATGAGCTCCAGTACCCCTTCATCAGCACCATATGTTCCAACTGTGTTCTTATAAATGGATTATAAACCGATTATAAAATGTTATTTAATACTATTAATATATAAAAGTGATTATTGTCACAATATTTTTTTCATACAATTGAATTGAAAGTGTTTGTGGTTTGCATGTGTAGTACTGGGGCAGAGGCCTGGGTACTTCAACCATTTAGCCATTTTAAACAATTTCAACTGTTTATACATTACATATGCATTTGAGTAAAATTGTGTATTCATTACTTTTAACAATATAATCTGTTAATTCAATAATTAGCTGACAATTTTAACTGTTTACTCTTGTCTTTTAGCTAACATTATCCACTACTTTTAGTTAGCTATTTTAACTGTGCACACTTTATTTTTTAGCTATTTCTACTGCTCATTACTTTTGGCTGACTATTTCAAGTGTTTATTTTTAATTGCATTGACAAACTTTATCTCAACGTTATCTTATACTTTTAGCTAACTGTTTCAATGTGAATTCATTACTTTCAGCTTACCACTGCTGTTTATCCTTATGTTTAGTTAACAAATGTTTATGTATTATTTTATCATTATGTATTCATTATGTAACTATTTCAACTTTGCTTCTTGCTTGACTAGTTTTAACACACTCTCAAATGTGTTACAGATGATTCAGGTTGATTGGCAGCTACTGGTTGTTATAACCAAAGATTAATTTCACACCAGTTCTGTGTTCGGTTCTTTCTTTTCCTCCTAAACACAAATATATAATAATATGCTCTATTTACTTTTTAAATTAAATCACAATTTTTTATTTCTTGTTGCATTTAGGAGAGATAATTAGTTGGGGTTTCCTCCCCCTGGGGCACCACTGGTTGGTAATCAGTTGGGAATGGAGGTTTACAAAGCAGGTAAATCACAGTTGCAACAATTAGTGTTTTGAGGCCATGTTCTCACATGGACTGACCTCAGATCCATCTTATCTCACACATCTGACAATGTTCGCATGGACTACAGTGGCAGAAGTTCTACAGAAACAAGATAAGGCCTTGCTGTTACGTTTAGGGCTCGCTCCACCCTTCTCCAAACATTTTCTTTCAGCCAACATGCCAAGCAGAGCATCAGTCATCACTGTAACGTGGCTTTGTGCTGGTTCCCTGTAACATGCAACCACTGAAAGAAAGAGGTATGAATCATGCACATTACAGTTTGTCTCCACCTCGCCCAAAAGAATCACAGAAATCCAAGAGTTGGAGAAAATCATGAATTGCAGGCAGTGGATCTCTACAGAAGAGAAGATGTTGCTGTTCATGTTTAACCTCATAATCCCATCATCACAAACGCCTTTATAGATTTATTCGACCAGGAAAATACAGATAAACATTGTTATATAGAAAGAAGCATCGCAAAAAATGTAATATAGCGCAGTGAGCTGAAGCTGAACACAACAGACCATATGCACTGATATGAACAGTGTCTGCAAACATGACCAGTGAATCCATTCAAAACCCGTTCAATGTTCATATCTTTGTTGTTGGTTAAACCATTTTTATGCTTGCTATGAGATCACTATCCCAAATTTTAATTACTTATTATCATGTGTTATTCAAACAAGATTTTTCTAGTCATGAATGTTTTTTTTTTCTCCAGATCACAGTTGATTTTTGTTTGACCATCAAATATGATAAGGTTACAGCTCTAAGTAAAGCCCTGTATAACAAAGTTTGGTTTTAGGTGACAAATGTGCTTTTTCATGGCTTCGTGTGTAACTTACTCTGAAATCGACAATGTCAGGAAGACGAATTGTGTTTGATTTACTAATGCATTAGATTATACTGTACTAAATGGTACAACATAAAATCTGTTATTGTACCAACATAAGCAATGGTTTTGAGAAAAATCATTAATCATGTCATGTTAACAAGCCCACTCAGAAAACCTAGTTCCAAAGCAAAGAACAATCAAAAGTAAAGTTTGAGGTGGGAAAACATGATTAGATTTTATTTATTAAGGTTCAAAACTAAGTTAATCTGCATCATCAGAAAAGTGTGGGTGTGGTTTCATAGGATTTCATGGACACTGACCTGGAAACATAAACAAACAACCACACCACTGCCATCCAGTTCTGGTTGCAAAATCCTAATTGGGGCACAGAAATATGTGACATAAACTTTGTGAGTCACACCCACTTTAAACCAGTGGAAAGACCACAGAAAAAAAAAACCTGTGTAAACAAATTTCTCTCCTGTGAAATAACCAAAATGAGTCTAGGTTTGGCAGAAAATACCACATCAATCAGGGTAAGATGGTGGCTGAGAAAAAAAGGGGGTTTTTTTCAGGGTCTTTAATCATGAGAAAATGAGTGATATTTCAAGATGAGAAGATGATTACTGTGTGATTTCAAGAGACAATTGTAAAATTAACATTTGCGACCACAGCAGCTCTTGGCTGCTATACTCCTCATACAAAACGATGCAGTGGAGTAGTGGAGGTAGAGATTATTGATGGCCAAAGCCAGCACATATTTTGATTAAATGAGTCATAAAACCATAAGAAAGTCCAGTACATTAAATGCATTCAGGCTCATTTTTGAATGAGATTACCTGTTTTTTATTGATTGATTTTTGTCTTTATATATATTTATATCAATACAACAAAAAAGGTTGCTTCTCGCGACTCAAGGCTCAGAAAAATTCCTTATATCATTTGGCTGACAGTTGATGCCTTAAAGCTGCTCAACTACATATGATATTCCAAGTCAATCCACTGACAATTACTGACGGCAGTAGCTTACATTACACTATATTAACACTAAGAATATTAAGTGTATAGGCATGGCTTTAACTCATAACCTTGCTGAGTGGAGGCCAGTGTGTTATACAAGCATTGTTATTCAGTCATGACAAAAGGTCCCCACCTTAATGCCGGTTGTTTTCCACGTTCAGCACTGTAAATAAGATTCTGCCCTCATGTGAACCCCTCTGCACCTCCACAACGTACGTCATACATTGTTGACATACCAGCCATCAAACTGTCCACTGGGGCTCATTGGATGAGTATAATAGCTTTAGCATGTGCTACAGTTTGTTTTTTAATTGTGGCAGTGTGCTGGTCTCTTATTGTTTGTGTGGCTCGCAGACAGCTGTGCGTAAAGGAAGGGCGGGGCTGCAGGACAAAGCGGTCACATACACACGTGCTGTAGCAAAGACTGTGACTTTCACACATCCACAGAGCTTGTGCAGGATGCAACAGGTGACCCATCCTCAGATATTACCATTGTCAGGAGGCTCCTAAGAATTTCACACTGCCAAATCTACAGAGAGGAAACTCTGTAAGGGTGACGTACAGGCAGGGGTAGGTTTAGAAACTGGGGGGGGGGGTTCGTTTTTGTCCCATTGTGGTCATTTTTGTGTCTCTTTGCGGTTATTTTATCTGTTAGATTTCTTATCTCTTTATCTCTTCCAGGTGTTTTTATCTCCTCGTGTGATTAACTTTCCAATCACTTCATAAAGAGGCTCTGATACTAATAATCCAAATATCTATCACCATCTCACTCTGGTAGGGGGAGGGGCCAATCAGAGACCAGAGTTGGCCTGCACCACCTCTGGCTCCGCCTCTGGGTACATGAAACTAGAAAGGAGGCATCAGATATTTAAAAGCCTGCTGCATAATAAATGTTTCTTCTAGATAATAAGGTGCTGTTCGTTTTCTCTCTGCACTGGACAAAAATTGATTCAATGTTTAATTCATTAACTAAATAAACTTTCAGTCTTGACCTTGGAAACAACATTCACTCCAATCAAAGCCCACTTTCTCACTTGTTGTAGAGCTTTTGATCATATCACACAGTCTTCATCAGGTTTCTCAGCCATTATTCAACAATGGTAATAGTTAATGTGGAACAATGGAAAGTTTTAAGATACAGTTATGTGACAAATGAATGAACATCTAATGACATGGTTTGAAATTCCCAGTAAGTGGACATTTCATAGAGATTGTGCTGTCAATATCTATTGATTCTTTTGAATAAGTTAGGGTATTTTGGAGGATTCAGGTGTATTAATTAGCGTTTTATTTAGACATCAGACATATGCAGTAACTTCTATTTACTCTATCTTAAGAAACTCTTATCCTGACATAAAAGATTTGGGTTTTTTATGGTGTATAACCTTCCAGGAAGATGAAAATGTATTTGCTACTTGTCATTTTTACACCAAAAAAGGTCCAAACAGCTTCTTTCCTAATTTATTTCTACCCCGGATTATATCTCAAAAACTCTCTCTGAAGGCCTTGTAGGTTTTAATGTAGAACTAAACCAACTGTACACTGGTGGAAAACCGGTCCAAGAAAATGTGGTCAAAGTGGTCAAAAACCTTCACTCTTGCAAATCATCACTAAAGAGTCATGATAATGGAGGTGAAATAACCCTCTTCCCTCCTTTAAGTCCTGCTGCATCTTGACCGGCCCACTTCCAGTTGACCCTGCTCCATCTGGTAATTACAGTTAATGCACAGAGCTGCTAAAGTGCATTACACTGACAATACAGAGAGGCAGAGACGAGGTAATTCTGCTGTTACAAATGCTTTTTATGTGATCAATATGTAATAAAGTGTCATTG
Source organism: Seriola aureovittata (assembly GCF_021018895.1). Lineage (NCBI taxonomy): Eukaryota > Metazoa > Chordata > Actinopteri > Carangiformes > Carangidae > Seriola > Seriola aureovittata. The sequence goes on from NC_079368.1 coordinate 21,594,908, forward strand.
ATTTCATGGAAACCTTTACTTTAAATCATTTTCTTCCCTCTATGTCGGTCCAGGGTGTTCGTGAAAGAAGTCTAAAGCTGCGGCTTCAGTGTGAGACCTTCTACACAAAGGAAATGATTCCCCAAGTCGTCACTCAGAAATGTCTCTAAAATGTCAACTTATGAAGACAACATAGCCTTGTTCTCTTCAGCTTTAACAAACAAAAAACCAACAATGACTGGGCATTTGAAACATTTGAATTCAGGTTTTGCTCTGCTTATATCCTGAATGTAGTGTATCACGCTCATACAATATCCAGCTAGCATGGACACCAAAAATACACTTGAAGTGGTGACATGTTTGTCACAAAATAAAAATAATATCTTACACATGCTATAATATTACAATACAAATGATTTTGAAAAGTTTTTATTCTGATCCAAACAGAAAAACTCATCAGTCACTAAACGGTATGACCCTTTAAATCATCATATAATCACATGATCATATAAGTTTTTCCAGTCAGATCATGTTATTAAAGAGGTGCTGCAATGAAACTTTCAAGTTATTGCATCCAAAAAAAAATGAATCCTTTGTCTCGTCCTTCAAAAACTAAAAGATTCAGAGATTTATTTTCCGTTTCAGTGCAGTTGATAGGAGTTTTATTTGGTGATCTTAATGTAAAACGAAAACTAAACAGAAACATACTGCACATAACCGCACTGAGACATAAAACAAGTGGGAAAAACATGAATTGACCACAGTCAAACAATAAAACTTTAATGAATCAAAACAAACACTCCCGTACTGTCTTCCAGAGGCAGACAGCACCAAGTATGGAAAACAAAATTGAAGTTTGAAAGCTGAACAACTTAAAAAAAAAAGTCATTTTGGACGATCATAAAGGGCATTGAAACTAGGCTACACATTTCTATGTCAAATGTCGATGTCAAAAAGTGAGATTCTGGTCTTATTTTTGACCAGATTTACATGTTTTGGATGAAGTATAAATATAATTTCTATCACTGTGTAATATACAATTAAAGTGTCTCATGTGTAAAGCAGTTGTTGTTGTTGTCAGTTGTTTTAGAGGTTAGTGACACTAAAAGCCTCCGGATAAATACTGTTACAGAGTCTGGCTGTCCTGTGTTTAATACTGTTCAGTCTTTTTGTGAGCAGGATGAGACGAGTTCTGCAGAGTCCTTTCAGTTTGACTGAGCAGTACTTGACCCGAGAAGTCTTCACTCAGTGAGTTTCATTCATTTACATCAAAGGAAAAGCTGCTGACATTCAATCACGGTTCAATATTGTCTCTCATCTGCTGCCAGTTTGTCCCGATATGACCTGTTCCCGTTATATTCAATTTCCTGTGAATAAAACACACAGGCTGAAAAAATTGTTTGGAGATATGGGGGAAAAAATCCCACATCTTTGGCTTGGATTTCTTAATTGTGAACACAGAAACACTAACATGACAACAAATACACAGGAATCATCAGTCAAGGATAATAAACGTAAAAAAAAAAGAAAAGAGGTTTAAAGCGCCAACCAAGAACCTCAGTGTCTCTGGTTCGAGTCCAGCCGAGGATCTTTGTTGCATATCATTCCTCGTCTCTGTCGTCCTTCGCCCCCCCCCCCACCCCCACCCCCACCCCCCCATCCCCCTGTAAACTCTATCATAAAAGCATAAAGGCCCTAACACATACTTTACAAAGACATTACTATTTCACCTTTTTCTTTAGTTGAAGGAGCCAAACAACACAACACTGTTACATCAGTTCCAGCTGAATGTGGACGTCCCGCCCACTGTTCATGTTATTGGTCGATTTGACCGTCGACCAACGTACAGTATGAATAACCCTGGTCCTTCTGAACAAAATGAACTATCACACTTGGTTTTAACCACGTTGTCACTTTTGGTTGTGTCCCATTCTCCCTGATGGGAGATGAGGCTGTAGAAAGTTCACTGAATAATTCCCTTTTATTTCTTGGTTATTAAGATTTAGGAATCTATTCACATTGAAGATGTCGAGCCTCGACCCCTGAAAAATTAGTGACATTTGTTTGATTTAAATAAAATTAGAGTAAAAGTTATCAGGCTGTCGTGAGCTCATACTTTCTGTCAGATGACACTGGCTAGTTGTATTACTACAGCATCTTCTCAATTATGATATTATTTATTTTATAACGTTTTTCCAAAAGCAAACCTGCTTTAAATGTGTAGATATAATCCATTATAAACCTTGACTGCAGCTATTCATATCTAAGAAATCTTCATTTTCACATTATTCTGAAAAGTAAATGTGCAACACATCCAGATTAAAAACTAATAAGAAACTAACAAGAGAGATTAATAACTGGAAGCAGGAAAAAAATGTGTTTTTGATATAAAAACACAAAATCCCAACACAGACATACAACACAACCTTTTCAGAGCACGTGAGTGTTGTTTAAAGGCAGACTTGTGAAATAACTCCCCGTCTTGAGCCATGTGAATCTGAAATCATCAAAACTGAAGACAAGGAAAAGTGTAAAATGCACAAAAGAATTAAATTCTCTAGATAATTAGCTTTAAATTGTATCATGAGCGTCATAAACGCCTCCATCACTCTGCAATCAGCAGTGCAGTGATTTCAACAACAAACTGGCTCTGGCCTCTGATCTGCAGCCATCCTCCTCAGAACAAAGGAAAGTTTTCAAAGTTCATCGTTTGGTTGTTTTCAAAGTTTTATCATATATTTTTGAATGGTTTCTTGTGAGGCTACAGAACAGGAGGGTAAACCCGGGCCACTGCTGGTCTAGCAGCATCACATCCTGTGTGACCGAACTGGGTGTAAACTTTGAGTGTCGAGGCGGGGAGAAGAAACCACAGCGGACCAACAGTGCGGAGACTGACTGGGAGGGTGGTGCTGGTGCCACTGGTTTGTTTCCCAGTTCCACCAAAGTTAATGAAGTCGGATTATTTTGTAGACAGAGAGAGAGAGAAAGAAGGAGAAGAGTCTTTCTGAGAGGAAAGCCTGCAAAAACAACCATGCCCCACGGAATTATCTGGATATTTTCCCCGTGATGTTCCGCAAAAACTTTCATCGGACGATGTTTTCGCTGCTTTTGGGAGGTTCTCCATGTATGAAGTATATGTTTTTCTTATTCCCATAGGCCCTCTCGTCTTATTTTACAGCCTCCAATATTTATACCCTAGCTGGTAATTAACATATCTTGCATTCCAGTTCATTTCGACGAAATGAAGGACAACACGGACTGCGGATTGCCACCCAAACGCAGATTTCTTGGCAGTTTATGAATGCAGCTGTAATCACCCAGGGGAGCCTCAAGTACTTAAATGGGTCCATCATGAGAAAAAGACAATCAAGCTCCTTTATGCTTCAAGATCAGCTGCAGTTTCTGCGCATTGTCTGTTATGAATAGACTGATCTCCAGTTGAGCCTCTTCACTTTGGAGATTTTTCGATTTTCGATTATACGGCTATTGAAATTAGGATGCGCCGCTCTTTTTTTCTCTCTTGGCTTGGTGGCTCGGTTGCCTTTTCTTGATTGACAGATGAAATTGACACTCGGGTTGCCTCTTATCAAGCGAAGCATTTCAATCCACCGCTAATTGCAGATATAGTGCCATCCTTTCTTTTCACTGCGTTTGATTGCATGGGAATACAGCCTCCTATTGCGCACAAGAGGAATGATCGATCATATATATATTTTTTTTTTCTTCCTTCTAATTGCATCAAAATTTCTTTTGTTGCCAGGGTTTAAATGCAGGAGAAACTGTTATTCGTTGTTTTGGACCGGATATAGTGTGGGTTGGGGCAGAGATGCGTAATGCGCAGAGCAAGCTCCATCTTCTCTCCAAATAGGCAGCGTTCAAGACCCGAAAATGGTGAGTCACAAACATCTGGGCGAGTTTGGTTTGCAACCTTTTGATTTCTTTGTCTTTCGGTCTGTGTAAGGTTTCGTCGATTCCTCTTTCTTGCTCTCTTCCTAAACTTTTTGCATGCGGGGTAACCTCAGGCACAGCAGGCACAGGTTTTCATCAGGAGGAGACCACAGACTGCACCTAGAGATATTTATCATCAGGGAGTCAGTGGTTTAGAGTGAAGCCACCAAAACTCACTTTATCCACATTTAATCTGCGGATCAGAGTTCACACAATGACTCATTTTAAGATTTCTGTTATTTAATTTAAATGAAAGGTAGAATTTTGAATTATCAGAGCACATGCGTGGATATAGCCTACAGTAGGTGCAATTAAAATAATATGAATGTTGCCTATAAATAATAATCACTGGAGAAAAAGCTTCTCTGCAAATCAAATCAGTGCGTTTTTCCAGGGCTGGATCTTCGTGTTTCCACCACATCACTGGATAGCACTGAAATATTTAAGGGAAAATTTTGTTTTTCAGCACTAACTCTTGATTAGAAGTAAAATTTGAATGATGAATCGAGTCTTCTGTTTGGTTTTAACTCGTGTTTTCTGACGCAGTCTAAATCGGAGGTGAAGAAGGAGTCCGGGGAGTCCAGTCCGTCGGAGGCCGCGTGTCTCTGCTCTCCTCCGGCGGCCAAGAACCAGTGCGCCAGCTGCGGCATGGAGATCCATGACCGGTACCTGCTGAAGGTGAGGAACCACGAGCCGCGCAGGAAAAATGACAGATTTTTAGTCTCTCTGAAAGAATAAAATGTGTCCACAAAGCTTCAAGAGATTTGAGCTCCAACTACGTCTCTGAATTTGGTTTGTAGGTTTTCTTGAATTCTTTTATTTTTCACTGCAACACAGACTGAGCTCAAGAAAACAAACGAGAAACATACATGAGATATTTTTTCTAATGCACTGCAATGCAATTTTCCTTTAGTGACATTTTCTCCTCAACTTTCTTTATTTCTGTCTTTCTTTTTTCTTTTTTCTGTCTTTCCTTCTTTCTTTCTTTCTTTCTTTCTTTCTTTCTTCTATAAAAAGCTCTAAATAAATAGATTTTGATTTAACTGTTTAAGCACAATAAGAAGTGTGTCAGGCTGATGAATATCTTGATGAGGGTCGTCGCTGTGATTATCTGTCATGCACACTCAGCCGTGCTTTAGTGTGTGAGTGTGATTATCGTATTGTTTAATCTCCACAGGTCAACAACCTGAATTGGCACTTGGGCTGTTTGGAGTGCTCAGTGTGCAGAGCGTCTCTGCGCCAACACAGCAGCTGCTACGTTAAAAACAAGGAAATCTACTGCAAACTGGATTATTTCAGGTAAGATTTGTTTTGTTCTGGCTCTGATTTTAATGTCGCGAAGCCTCGAGCTGTTTGCTGTTTATTTTATGACGCTGAACAAGCTTGGTTTTATTTTCAGATCAGCAATGGAGTTCATTTTTATCAAATATTTATTTTTAATAAGTCCCACAGTTTAACGCAGTTTAACGCAGTTTAACACAGTTTGGTTATAGAAGCATCGCATTGAAAAATGATTTTATCGTTTTAAAATAAATGTGTTTATTTTTCTAGAATTAGCCTAATAATTAGGCTAATTACCATCTTTATAATTAATGTTCAGTTCAAATCTGTAGATTACCGAAATTAAATTGATTAATTCTGCTATTTAAATGTTTATTTATTTTATTATTATTTTATTTCGATTCTTTTTTTCCCCCGGTCACTTTGTGCCATTTCGTTTACTCCGTTTACTTTCGTTGTCCGTGAAAGCAAACCAGTGTATGGTTTATCATTGAGGTTGGTTTATCGATTTAATTAGAGATGTGTTAAAGTGCAAACAAACAAATTACAGCGAAAAATCAGACAAATGAAAAAATTTGACCAGATAGTTTTTGTAAATATTCCTCTTCCCCCGACGCATAACTGCGTCTGTGGAGCCATAAAACCCGAAGACGTATTTTGTTCTAGTCTCCCAATGAATCCCCTTTTCTGGTAAACGATCCGTTATGAACGAATGAATATGATGCAATATTTAAATCCTTATTGTTGTTATACATAGTCATTTAAAGCCACGCAAACATAAAATAAATTGGCTACCGACTATAAAACTGAAAAAAAAACGAAAATCAGACTTTATCTTTAAATTTGGCTTTAATTTCTAGCTTTAATTTGTAAAACTTGATCTTCAAAACCTGAATGGAAAAGAATGAATTTACAATGAGTGATTGAACAGAGACTTAAAGATTATTTTTGTGATAAATCTTTGGACATAATTAGGTTTATGTTTCTGGGTGTTTTTACAGCTTATTGATCTTTTCTTCCAAAGATCAACTTTGGACTCAACTATAACAAAATCTGTCTTCTCAATTCACTGAGAATTGATTTAGTATTATCAGCTAATTTCCCAACCCTGTCTCATAGTGGGGCCCTGCCATCAAACTCTACAGTTAGGACCTTAGTGTTTTAGATGATATTGTGCTCAAATGGTGCATTTAAAGTTGTGTTCTGTCAAACAAAACAAAAGTTTAGTGTCCACTGATGGATGAACGTTATGTGATGAACATCAGCTGCATATGCTTCAGAGAAAATGACAGATGACACACTGGAAACTTCAATTACAGATAATGCACTAAAGAACAGTCCCCTCTGTAGTGTAAGTGCACATAACATTATCTTTTATGAGTTAATAAATAGCATGATTATGACTTGTGATAAAGGGTTGCAGTTTGATACTGCTTTGTTTTAAAGGGGCACAAGCCAAAAGGTTTGGCAGCCACAGACAAAGGCAGCACTATACAGTATGTTTTCATCTAGAATATAGTAGCCACTGCTGTTTTGGCCAAAACTGACACCAGTATTTTGAGAATCAATTAAATTTGTTAACTTTTTAGACAAACCACCTAAATCAAGATAATTTCTCCAGAATGTGTCACGGTGCTGTGGAATAGTCTCTAAAAACGACCTGCGACCTGTGGCCTGGTTTTTCTACTGAAATTGTCCAATTCAAAGGATTTTCAGAGACTAGATGAGGTAAATTATCCAGTATTTCAAAATAAAAGTGGCAACATTTTTGATATATTTTTCATTTTTATTCCTTTAATCAACTTGTGAGCTCTCAGATTTAGGGATGGGGAACCCTCAGATTGGAAACTACTGGTTTAGACCATTTTAAACACTTAACAAGCTGCAGCTGAATTTCAATATTTAGTTCACTGTAGAGATGAAGAGAGGCTGTCCAAAGCTTTCTGCAAAAATAACACTGGGATATCATATGAAATACCACAGCAAACAATACAAAATATTCATGGGGACCATCAAAGGAAGCCTCAGTTTACAGGCTTTTATTTTCTGCTGCTCTGAATCAAGTTGCTTTATTGATTTTGTTGTACTGAAATTAAATGTAACTGTGTAGCTGTAATATGAATTGATGTGGTATCAATTGTGTGGAAAAGACCAAATTAGCGTTAAATGCAAACAAAACCAAAAGTATGACAATAGAAAATGAATCCACTGTATTCACCACGAAGAAAAGTTCACATTCAAAGTCAAACTGTTGAGAATCAAAATTCAAAACAATCTGGCAGGGATGGCTGGATAAATCTGAAGCTTACCCAAAGATATTCTAAGACTTATATCTCATTGGCTGATATAGCCATATCCTATCAGCTGTGTAGCGTGGGGCAATGCAGCTCACAGAGATATGAACAGATTGCATTAAACAAGGCAGCAACAATGATCTTAAGATGCGGGTTTGAGAGAGGAGAGGAGTGAGTGACCTGCATTTATGTGATGGGATGGCCCACAGCAGGAAAAACATTTGTATTAGTTCAGACACAAACACTAGTTTGTGTTCAGGACAAATTATTTTTGGTACAAGCTAAAACACAAAGTCAATATAAGGTTTAGAGATAAAAATCAGTAGAAACTACCAAGGATTAAAGCAGACATGAGCAGTTGGACCTTTATTTACAGGACAATTTAACAATGGAGCTCAATGCGATAACGTGTTTACAGACTAACACAACTGATGGATCACGGCCAGTCAGGTCGTGTTGTAGCTGTGAACACGAGTGTGTGTATTAGTTTAGATACATACAGATGTGTTTGTGTAAATGAAGTGTGTTTGTGCACACACGGTGTATTTCAACTGAGCTCTAACAGCCAACCTTCACCCGCCCGTTTCCTTCTTCCTCACAGTAGGTTCGGCACGAAGTGCGCCCAGTGTGGCCGGCAGGTGTACGCCAGTGACTGGGTGCGCCGGGCTCGGGGCAGCGTCTACCACCTGGCCTGTTTCGCCTGTTTCTCCTGTAAGAGGCAGCTGTCCACCGGGGAGGAGTTCGGCCTGGTGGAGGGCCGGGTGCTGTGCCGCAGCCACTACGACATCATGCTGGACAACCTCCGCAGGGCTGCCGAAAACGGTAACAGATATTACTCAGAGATGCACCTCTGACGGTCTCTGATGATCCAGTCAGGAAAAATATACAAAAGTCAAGGCCTGATTAACTTTCCAAGGGGCCCCAGGGCAAAAATGTGTTCTTGGGGCCCATTTTGACCCCCACTTTACATGTCACTTTCCCCAGGCAGCCCAAAAAACCAAACATTACTCTACAGCAGAAATGATTAGTTGATTAATTAATTAGTTGTCTCTCTGGTACCAGCTTCTTAAATGTGAATATTTGCTAGTTTTTGTAGTTTTCTATAATAGTTAACTCTGGATCTTTGGGTTTTAACTGTTTTTCAGATTAAAACTGTGATTAGAATTTATACATTTGAGCTTCAGGGAATCATGATGGGCTTTAATGACTATTTTCTGGCATTTTATAGACGAAGCAATCAATCAATTCTTAAAGTAAAACATTTCCATTAATGGGTCTGACAGTGAACTTAGTTGTTGGCTGTAGTTTTACTCCTGTGGTGGAATAATACAACCTTGTCTGAGGTTTTCTCTGTTTTTCAGTTTGATAAAACATAATTTAACCACAAATGACCTTGTTATAAACAAACTGTTAAAAGTCCCTCTTCAAGACCAGAGCCACAACATGGAGGATGCGATGTAGCTGACTATCTACTTCAGTGGTGCAAGTTTCCAACAAATTTGCAATTAATCAAATTGTGTAGACCCAGATGATATGTAGTAAATCTGGGGGTCTGTGCGTCTGCCCACTTTACTCAGTTGGTAATCCAGCCTGGGTCCGGAGCCTCTGTAACAAATGGAACAAAATATTCCAGCAACTTTTGATCACTTGAGCCCTGAAGTTTCCAGTGCTCCCTTTAAGTTTCCTTTCAAGCAGCTGGCTGACAACATCACAGAGTTCAGTGCAGCTCTGTGTGGCAACATCGTCATTACATCAAATATAAAAATCCACATTTTCTCTGTGCTTTATTTTCAACATGAAATACCAATATTTGGTCTTTGTTAACTTCTTGAAATTAAAATAAAGATCTAAACGATGGAACTGCAACAACATCTGTGAGGTTAGGTTAACTGACCCTGTTCAATATGGATCCTAAAATCTATAGTAACCTTGTTATTTCCTGTATTTTTCACACTGATAGTAACTGATCTAGTGGAAGACTATGCTCTCTGCTGTGAGGAACACGTAGGCCATCATGGTGTAAATACTTTGGCGTGTGCGGTTGTTGGCAGGAGAACAATTTAATTGTTTTGCGGCTTGTCTGGACAAATCTTCAGTTTTGTGACACAGACTTTGTGGAGCTGTAACAAGATTAGCCTGTTAACTTTTAACCTTGTGCTGTGTTGCGTTACGTAACCTCACAATATGATGGCTGACTTTTTTTTTTTATTTTGTGGCTGACGTGACATGAGACATAACCTTGTTGTGATTGTCGTCAGGCACAGGACTGACTCTGGAAGGAGCACTGCCCTCTGATCAGGACTGCCAACCAAAACCAGCCAAGAGAGCGCGGACATCATTCACTGCTGAGCAACTGCAGGTAGATTCTGCTCTAACATGTGTATGTGTTTGTGAAATCATATATTATATAGTATAATGGGTTATTATTGCTCATGCATTAATGGTTTAAACAGGATGCAACTCTTGCTGGTTGAGGTGAAGCTTATTTTTAAGGGCTACAGCTGATGATTGTTTGCGCTACGGATTAATCTGTTCATCGATTGATTGTTTGTTTTGGAAAACGTAAGAAGATGGTGAGAAAAGTCCATCACAGTTACCCATGTGCAGGAATTTTCTTACATTAAGTCTATTCTATTTCATTTAGTTCTTATTAATTCTCTTATCCAGTTCTCCAGGAGCTGTCAAAGCTCTGGTAGGGTAGATAGCCAAACAGCCAGCTAACAAACAGCCTGTGTCTCTGTGTCTGATGGTCACTTAGTGTCTCTGTTAGTTGGACAGAGGTTATGTGAGTTAGGTAAGACGTGAGCTCATGTTTTGATTTAGATTTCCATTAATCTTGACACATGTATGAGCAAGTGCCATGTGAGGATTCAGGGTTTAAATGAGCCCTTCCACAGACGACAGCTTCAGAGATTTCAGAGTGGCCTTACTGGTTTGCTTGTTCATCATTTTTCCGCTCGATGCATCAATAAAATGCTTCTGCTTAAGACATCTGAAGTCTCTCGAACCTTCTTCCAGCAGCTCACAAGATTTCCATCGCAACCCAGAGCACACAGTCACACCTTCCAGCCTTTCACCTTCCACAGATGCTGATTCATTTTGTGATAATTTACTAATCAACAAAGCATCATATTTTAAAAGTTCTTCACATGTTGTGTAAAATCTCAATGTTTAAAGTATAAAGTCGTCGAATAAATGTAAAAAATTATAATATTTGCCTGTGAAATGTTGCAGAGTAGAAGAATAAAGTAACATAGAATGGAAATACATTGCTTCAGTAGAGTACTTGAGTGGATGTATGTGGTTTCTTTCCACCACCTGGTGTGGTGCAACATTAAGAGTTGGTTCATACTGTCTGTCCTCGCAGGTGATGCAGACTCAGTTCGCTCAGGACAACAACCCAGACGCTCAAACTTTACAGAAACTGGCAGAAATGACGGGACTCAGCAGACGAGTCATACAGGTAGGCGATGATAAAACATGATATAACAATATGGCAAATGTTTATATTGTATTATACCACATAGAAAATGGGCTGTAACATAATTTTCATGCTCCACGAAGTTCTATTTTGTTTGGACAGTTCAAATGAAACAATTTGAAAATCGCACTTGCAACTTGTGATAAGGGGTTGCATTTCAACACTGCTTTGTTTTAAGGTATTGTAAGCCAAAAAGTCAGACAAAGACAAAGACAGTGCTGCACTTCACCCAGTGTTTTATTGAAGGTCAGGACTGACAGAATTTGTTGAGCTTTTAGACAATAACCACCTAAATACAGATAATTTCCCCCAGAATTCATCATGATGAGTTGGAATAGTCTCTAAAAACTGTTTTAGACCAGTGGTTCCCAATGTTCTTGCTTGTAACCCCTTAAAATGAAAAACTGTCTGTGAAGAGTCTGATTTTCCCTCTGAAACTGACCAGGTGAATCAGGTAAATTATCCAGTATTTCAAAATAAAAGTGTTATTAATAAAAGTGAGTTTTTTATTTTTCTTGAAATTCTTTTAGGGAAACAATTAGCAGTGTCGTACTTTAGAGTAAGACAAGTTTCATTATAGTTTTTACACATTAACACCATTAATACAATGTGTAAAATCTTACCAGTCGGGCAAAGAAAGCCAATTTGTGATTGATCGCATATTTGTTGGAAACTTCACACCTTGAAGAGAGACTCGAGTTTTAAGACCTTAATTGTTTTAGTTCAGTTCATTTGTTGTGCAGTTTTGTTTTGACAGTTTGCCTCTATTTTTTCTGTATTTTAAGTAATTAACACGCAGAAATCATCAAGCGAGGTCGTGTTTTTCCATCATAGCAGAACTGTAATTCTGCAGCCAACGATTATCTTTATCATTAACGGGTCTGACAGTTGTTTTCTTTCATAAACTAGCAAATATTCACAATTGAGGAGCTGTGTTGAGTTACCTGTGATTTTTTTTGGCATCAATTAATTACTTTTTTTTATTACAATTACTTAAATGATCAGTCATTGAAATTGTTGCCCATTAATTTTCTGACATTTAATCAACTTATAATTTCAGCTTTAGTGTACTGGTTGTTTTCTGAGTGTCCGGGGAGCCCAACAACAAATATTTGTCCTGGGGCTCCTCAGGATGTTAAATAATCAAATAAGGTCAACCTAGGTTTCTACAGTGTTGTTACAACACCCCCCTCCCCTCCCCTTCCTTCTGCATGTTCACATTACCTGTAATATTTCCCAGGTTTGGTTTCAGAACTGCCGTGCACGACACAAAAAGCAGCCGCCTCAGAGCAGTTTCTCTCAGAGCGCTCCGCTGTCCAGGATGCCTCCATCGCTGCCAGAAGATATCCACTACTCCACGTTCAGCAGTCCAGACCGACCACATCTACTCGCCCTGCAAGGATACCTGGACAGTGAGTGTTAGCTTCCCATGTTAGTGGCACTTTGTTAGAGAACAAAAGAAGACTATCTCACATGAAAGATGATAATAATGTACACTGCTTTAAATGCTTTAAATATCCCTTTCCTAACATTTTAACTCCATAATCAGCTGGTAATTGAATAGAGATTTAAAGCTTGTATTTGTAGTATCATACAATATGCAGTGATGGAAGTTCTTTTACTCAAGTATTGCACTTTAAGGTGCTTTACTTGAGTATTTCTATTTACTGCTACTATTTTATTCTCCTACAGTTACACAGGGAAATATTGTACTTTTTACTGCACTACATTTGTCTGACAGCTTTACTTACTTTTTCAATTTTTAAAATTCAGATTTTCATGCAAAACATATACAGAGCTTATAAGATATGATGCAGATGCATAGATTAATCTCAGTACTACAGTAGTGTAGTCAGTAGTACCCAATACTATGGACATGCTACTTTATACTTCTATTGGACAAATAAATATTGTACTAGCATTGTACTAAAGTACAGTACTTGAGTAAATGTACTTGTAAATGTAAGCTGGGGGACAGCAATTTTATAGTTTTAGGATATGAAACTCCAATCTTGGAATAACGAGGGACTTTATGGAGCATAGCAACACACTTCAACAGGTTAAAGACTGCATAGGCAATTTAGCCAGCCAGCTCATATTCTTTGGATTGACTACAGTCCAGGAAAAACAAACACTTTTGCCTTTTGCTCATAGCAGTTAGGTTTTACTTTGTAGGTTCTGCAAAACATCACTGTCAACAACACAGTTTTTTTCCCCCCCAAACTTCAAATAATTTATTTCTTCTTTCCTCTTAAATGCCAAGCTGTTACTCCCTTGTTCTCCATCATTTTATTTTCTGCCACTCTTCCTTCATTTTAGGAAGCAGTTAGTATTTCATCGGTTCCTGATTCACACAGTGTAAATTGAGGGTTTTATTATAAAGTTTTACAGTTTTCCTTATCCAAAGCGCAAGGCTAAGAATAGAAGATGTCATATGTTGAACAGATTGTGAAGCCCTTTGAGGCAAATGTTTAATTTATAATTTTGGATGATATAAATAAAAATGGCTGCACTTGAAAGGACATTGTGATAAGTGCTGTAGGCCCAAGTTTAAAAAATATGAATCTGAATCACTTTTCTTACACTGGATGGTTTCTGCAGACTAAAATCTGTCTCTGTGGTTTTTAACTCTTCATTTGGAGGCTTTGAAAGTCTTCATCTCATCGGTAGCATTTTCATCAACTACAGCACTAAACATGCTCACACTGCTTCCCAAACTCATGTTGTTTCTCGTCTCTTCTTCGTGCAGCTCATCCCTTCTCCGTCCTCGCTGCTCCAGGCCACTTGACCCATTCGTCCATGTCTTTACCACAGCTTCCCATAAGCCGCTGACCTCCTGCTTCCACTTTTCCACCACTCCGATGACATTGGGATGAAACAAAAAATCCATTGGGACATACTGTTGGTAATCTGCTCTGTTTGGGAGTCTGATCCTCGGGCAGCAGGACTTCGACAATCTGTTTTCAATCAGTCGGATTTTTCGTTGTGAGACTGCAGAGCTAAACTTGTCTTTTAAATACAGCAGATTCTGGTGATGGGAGAAATGTCCCGCCTCCATGCCAACATGGGAGTTTTTTTTTGTTTTTTTTTTCTATGATGCAGAAAAGAAGACCACTTTTATTTTATTTCTCTTTTTGTGACTGGACACAAAACATTGCATCAGGTCAGGATTTTTTTCCTGTGGTTTACCCAACTCATACAAGGTATTTTAATTATGTTGCTGCAATATGAGCTTTCAAAAAAGGAGAAAAAAGGAAAGTTGTAGCAGTATTACAGTAAAACCTCAGCATTTGTTTTATTATTTTGTGTCTATTATTTTTATTTTGTGAGCACATTTGCAGCTTTACTGTTGTTTGTTGTTGTATTGTCAGAAAATGGAAACTCTTATTTATTCAGAACAAAACTTCACTTTTAAAAAGCACTTTTAAATGTGTCTTGAAATGAAATAATTCAGTGATTGTACATTGTAAATACTGCTATGGTTTAATAAAATGTATCAGATCTGTAATGAAAATTTTAGTGCTTGAATAATTAATCAGGTTGATTTACTCATGCAGAGAAACAAAGAAAGCAAGGGGGTGTTTTTGTGTGTGTGTGTGTGTGTGTGTGTGTGTGTGTGTGTGTGTGTGTGTGTGTGTGTGTGTGTGTGTGTGTGTGTGTGTGTGTGTGTGTATGTAATGATGGAGCATTACAGAGACATGTGAATGCACCCCCACTGGAGGCTCATTACAACAGGGCACTATTTTTACACCCACTGCTATTAAATGTAAAGGTCGATGTTCAGAGGCCAAGTACCTGCACTAACGTGTTATTGAGAGCAATGTCCTGCCACAAACCTACACATCATCTCCAATTTACATGCTGTACTTAACTGGAAATGTGATCAGTCCTACTGTGAAAACGATTCTAGAGATTTTCACTCAAAAGCGCAGCCATTGATCGGGCAGTTTGTTGCCTTTTGTGAGGCCTTTTAATACAGATTATCTACAGTTGTTACATTGACTGACAGCACTTAAGCTGCTGTGATGGGAAGAATGAATGGGATACTTTGAGTTAAAGGATATCGCTAGATCTGGATTTTACAAACTGGATCAATTTGGCTTCTTTTTTTTTTGCACAGGAATATATTTTCTGAGGGTGCTACAAAGAATATGAAAGAAAAAAATGGATTGGTTATCTGCTGATATAACATTTTCACCTAAACACAAACATTTTTGATGGAAGAAAGGATCCTTTTTCTTTCTTTCTTTCTTTTTTTTCAAATTGAGACCATGATATGTAATCAGCAGGACATTTTACAGTTTTAAAAAAAATTACTTATCAGTGATATTTTTTCTTCACACCTTAAAGGGGCGGTCTCCACTATTTCTTTCATTTTCTACTCAGACCACTTGTAGTCTGTCTCTAGTCCAGCGTCTTCAGTTTGAGGTTCAGCTGCTGCATTTTCTGACTCTTCATTTTCCTCACTTGCTACACTGTCTTGTTTCTCTTTTACAACTTTGTTTGATTAGAAATCGATCCATTTTTATTGTTTGCACAATATGTTAGCTAGCATGTTAGCATGTTAGCTAGCAACACTAACAGGCTAACACTACTACACAAATGAGCAGTTTCTTCACTTTCCTTCCTTTTCATTCAGTCAGAATTTACTTTACACTTAAATATACATGAAAATGTTGCATAGTACATCATACCGTATATATGTAATTTTTTTAATCCACCCATTTTATCCTACCACGCACCACAATTTGGGATAGATCCCATGTTTGTTGCCTATACTGCCAACTTGTGTATAAACAGTGTAGCTGTTTTGAGTATTTTAGGAATTATTGGCATTATCATACTTTGATTATTTGCTGCCATGTTAGTCGCTGATTAAAGCTTGGTGAGCCACACAATGACTTAACACCGCTTTAAAGTTGTAATCCTTAAGATTTACACCATATCAAGCCCAGTGTCTGATGCTATTTATGTCTGGCATAAATAGTAAATAAATAGTGGTTTGCATATGTCAGTGGTGTAATTCCAGTGCAACATATGTACAAAGAGAACTGGTCTTGGACATCTGGAAGAGGAAACTGTTTAGTTACTTGTTGTTATTTATAAAGAAGACATGTTAGGGAAAAGAAAACAAGCCTCTGAAAGGCAGGAATCATCAGTATCCGTCCTACCCCCGCTAATGAAAAAAATATTTGTGACCTTTAAAGGTGCTCATGGGTGAATTTTGTCACCCTCAGACAGAGCCAGGCAAATTATTGCTTCACCTTAAATCCAGTCTTAATGCTAAGCTAACTGGCTGCTAGCTACAGCCTAATTTCTATCATATAACCATGAGAGTGGTATCAATCTTCTCATCAACTCTCAGCAGGAATGTGAATAAGCGTATTTCCCCACATGAGGAACTATAACATTATGTCAATTGTTTGTTTAGTTTTGAACAGTTTTTCCCCCTCCGTGGAGTTAAAATTGGTGAACACAAACATCCAATTTGAGTAAAAATGCAGAAAGAGTGGGATCACATCTGCATTAATACAGTTTCAGATGACAGCAGTGTTTCTCCTGTTGCTTGTGGCGGAGCAGGAATGTCAGAAACACGACAGTTTGACCCAGCGCTGCTTCCACATACAGCAGATAAAAACATACACACAATGGTTCCCTTATACAGCTGAGAGATTTAATTAAAGATGCCCAAACGGTGACTGGACCAGGTGTGTGCGATGGCCTGTACCTGCAACACTGTCTGATTTTTAAGTACATGTATGTGTGTGTTTAAAGGAAAACTGCGTGGTGGAGATCACTACTTGTAGGGCATCAGAGGACATAGAAGAGGACTGATTGAGTACTCTTGTTCACTCCTAAACTTTACCATTAAATCAAACTTTATTCTAATCAATCACTTTCAATCAATTCAATCCAGGAGGAAACCTGTTCAGGAAAATGGTGCTGCTCCTTGTGAAATCTTAGAACAAAAGCTTTCTTCATGCTGAGCAGAGAGATGATTATCAGGCTGACACAGTTTGGGCCACCTGCCAGCACTACACTGTAAAAACGCACATTTCTTTCCCATTAAAGTCCCTCTCAGATACGAGGCAGCATTTAGGCATGTCTCTCTCCATGCACAAGCATCCCCGAGCGTTTAAGCCACCCCGTTTTGTCATCCTGTCATGCGTCCGCCTCGGTGATTGGCAGCTTCAAGTGGTTGCAGATGAAAGCGGGCCCCCCATGCTAATGAATAGGCCCCTGATTGCAGAGCTGCTCGCTCGCTGAATTACAGCGTCGCCCGCCTAATGAGCAGATACACTGCAGTGCCCCTCGTCTCTGCGTATTCACATTTCTCTCCTTCATGCTGATGAGCTCTCCCCTGCACAACAGTCAACAAAACCCTCTGTGCAAGATTGCAACGAGAGTCATCTTCATCAGCACCCTCCTCCTCCTCCTCCACCTCCTCTTCCTCAAGTTTATTTAAGATGTTACCATATGCTGGCAGAGTCTTCTATTTTTTGTGGGTTTTTTCCCCCTGCTTCACTTGAGGATATTATTTGACTGAACTGATGATGCCATGCAAAGTAACTGAATGGCTGATGAGTATGATAATGTTTTAGTTTCAGCTCTTAAATAAATGGATGATAGATTTAAAAAAAAAAAATGCTATAAAAATATCTCATGAGATAAACAAATTCTGCTCCTACCACCAAACTGATTATGTGGAGGTAAATATAAGCCAGGAAAAAGGCCTTGTTCGTGTATTGTTTAACTATTTTAGGAGTAAACTAGTCATCAGGAAACACAAAATCAGTTATGCAGATGATACATAATTTTACATTTCATTGTCTCCTGATAAAATACATACTTTAAATTCACTGTTTGGGACTGTGACAAATATTAGTGGAGCAGGGACCTTAGGCTACAGTATGCTTCACTGTCAAAGGTTCATTAAAGTTTTCTTTGAACCTTCCTCTTGAAAAAACTGCGTGCTCTCCACGCTCTGTCAAAATAAGATTAGTTTTTCAATCGTGTACTGTACCCCAGTTTAAAATTATATCTTCATGGAACTTCTAATGTACACCTTGAACACACATTAAAATTATTTAATTATTTAATTAATTACTATTTTGAAACCCATGAATGTATTAAGGAGAAGCGTTTGTGTTATTGTAAACTGCGTATGTGACGGAAAGCTGTTAGACTTAGCAACAGTAACCAAGGGGCGGGGCTTGGCTAACGGTTCAGTTGAGTTCATTCAAAATGGCGACATAGAAGTTTTGCAAATTATCGTTTCAACAATAAATTCAGGACAGATAGAGTTAGGCCCTTGTTCGGTTTAGCTTTTAATAAGCTATAACCATAACTTTTTCTTTTCTCTGCTTTACATGCTTTTTCTAAACCAAACAGATGCGTAAACCGGCTTCAGAGTGCAGGGTGAGTTTTCCTCCACAACAGCTCTTTATTTCTGGAAGCACTTTAAGCATCAGATTTAAATTTCATGTCATCCATCAGCTGTTTGGTGACACATGAGAAAACCAGCAATTTGAGCGTCTCTCAGACTGAGGGTGACTAAATGTGTTGTTCAGAAGTGGACTATTTGAGGCTTCAGAACAGGTCCACGTCAACAAACAAAAGTGGGCGGGTTTACACATGAGTGAACATTTTTAGGTGAAACCGTCCTTTCTTTAGGCAAACTGGACCACAGTTAATTTACTTTGTGGCTTAGGGTGTTTTGTTTAAACGTGGATATTGCACAGGCCTTCCATTTAAGCCAAGTTATGAAAGCTCTACACCAATGTATCCAGTATCAAGTTTCCTAACAAAGACAAAACAAAATGAATTTATCTGACTCTGGACTATGGCTCTGCACTATGGGCATTCTGAGAAATAAACAAAAATTTGATGTGTAAACCATGACTGTTACAGTAGCACACTAGAGCAGGAGGAGGGCTGATGAAAAGCAAGGAAATAGCTGAAACATATGATTCACTTCACCCAGGCTGACGGCCAACTGTGCACTATGCAAAAATAAACACGGGGCTCCACAGCAGGTTCCCAGAATATGTTTATTTTGGGGGGACGACAGCGGCTTTTGAAATATCACAGCACTTCAGTTTGATTTATAAGAAGCTGGAGCAGGATCTAAATTACTCTCCTGAGGCGTGTTGGAGGCAGAAATGCCTGGCTGTCTGCTGCATGTTAGGGACTGATGGTGGCGCTACAGCACACTGGAAGACTGGAAATTCTGGAAATCACTGAAACTAGAATTGTTGTCAAGTTAACATACTGTACAGGTTGTCAGATGGTCAAAGTGGAGGAGGAAAGCCCCTGAAATGAGCCACTTTTCAATTATATTTAGCTTTTATTTCAGCAAGCGTAGCGTAATGTAAATTATCCTACTTATCTTACTAGGAATTCCTCAGTCCCTCATGACTCCAAAGACAAATTCAGGGCAAAAATATCTTACAAATGTGAAGATTTTTTGCACTTAAAGCTCTGAATAATCAAATTGTCCTGTACTGACAGAAAAAACTGCAAAAACAACTTTCCAGACTCTCCAGGACAGTCTTAACTTATCTAGTAAACATCAGCTAATCAGTACCTGTCTAAAATTACACAGGAAGTCAATCTAGTACATCAGTCTGTATTATATTATTATTTTGACTTCTGCCCTCAACTCTTTATTCTACATTTTAGTTCAGAACAGATAGTTGTTATGTGGGAAATGGGGCAATTAGCTACTGCCTGTTTTATATGTTATTATTACGACAAGGTGATCAATTGTCAAGTTACTTAAGTTAACAATGGTCCTAATGGTCGGTTTACTCTCTATTACCCCAGAAACACACTTTTTTTCCACAAAGACAGATGAAAGAAAAATTGAATGACAGATTGTTCAGTTACTGAAGCTAGCAGGGATGTGGCGATATCGGTTGAATTGTATTACGTTATGGGTGATTCTGTTTTGTTCACCTTATTAAAATCAATGAGGGTAGGTAAAATTACAGAAACACCTCTCAATATAATGCAAAGCAGTTCAGCAGCACCACAGAGTATATCCTCCAAAATGATCATACAGTGCTGTTGTACTAAACTGCTTTGGGTTTAGCTGAGTTAGATGATTACTTTATGAGCATAAAACTACAGCTTTCATGAAAAATACTAAAAGCATGGCAGTACAGATAGTTACATTACTGTAATTAGATTTTATGTTGTGTGTTTTAAGACCACTGATCATCAGTGCATAATGTGGGGTGTTTTTTGACCCACAAGGTGGCAGTATATCCATGCTACTTCCTGCTAAGGTTGATTGTGAAAACCGGGGTTACAAATTCCTTCACCAGCATTCATCTGACTCAGTAACAGTAACCCTTCACAGATACAGATTGAGGAAGCATAACATTTGTTATGGGATGTTTTCTGTAATATGTATTCATTAGCATTAAGAGCTGGACAACACAAACAGCTGTACAATCTTACAATACTCCTACCTAGATTTAAGGTATTTATGTTATTGTGTCTGTCTCCTGTAGAAGCCGGACAGGTGATAACTTCTATATTCAGATTACAAATAACACAAAAGGAACTTTCCACACTGAACAGTCCAAAATGTAATCAACCAGCTCGCCACCCCCAAATTACGTCTCCTTTATTTTCTGTTAGTCTCGATTTGATCATGCAGATGAGTTGAACAGCTTGGAGAGCTTTTTTTTTCTGCCTCTCATCCTTTTTTCAGTGGTTTTCGTGACGCTGTGTATGTGAGTGTGCAGGGCAGAGGTGGGTGGGTGGGTGGGTGGGTGGCTTGGGTGGAGTGAGAGACATGTAAGGCACTAAACCAGGTCAGTGTCACTGTGTGATCTGATCCTACAGAGAGAATAATGCTCAGCAGATGAATTTTACAATACAGTAACAGGGGATTACATACTGTATAACAGCTAGAGAGGAGCTTAGAGATAGTTGACACACAAGAAAGGTGTGTGTTTCTGTGTGTGTGTGTGAATATAAGCCAGGTTTCCAGTTCAACCAGACCTACGCCCTGCATTTCTCTCTGCATTTCTCAGGGGTCTTCACTTTCTTTTCATTCTGTCCCTCCATTGTTTCATTGCTTCCTCCCGTTTCTCCCCACCCCGCCGGGCCGTCCTCGGGTGAAGCCAGCTTCTCACATCGCTCTGAATGCATTGTGTGCTCACTCAATGGTATCACTGTGGAGACAGCAGAGACCCTGTCTCCAGCCGACTAGCCACACCGGTTTGTGCTCCAGCTTTCACCAGTCAGGTCAGATGAAGATCAGAGGGGGTAGATGTTACTGTATGAGGCCAAATATAACTCAAATAGACCGTTTGTGTGGCGTAAACAGTGCTGGGCTGTAACAAAGTACATTCACTCAACTACTGTACTTAAGGACAGTTTTGAGGTACTTGTACTTTACTTGAATATTTCCATTTTATTGTACTTTATACTTGCACATAACTACCTTTCAGAGGGATTGATGTACTTTTTACTTCTCTATATTTATTGTTACTTTGCAGATTAAGATGATACATGCAAAACATAGAGTATACCCAATAATATATAGTTTAAATTAGGTCCACCATGACAACATTATTATGTTGCTGGCAAGTTAATGCATCAGCAATATTCAATGGTGTAAAATAACTAAATAAGTACTGTAATTAATTATAAGGATGAAATACATTAGTAGTAGCATTTCTGTTTTCTGCAACTTCGATTACACTACATTTCAAAGAAACTATCAATATATATTAAACTACTCAGCTGTATAAAAAGTAAATAAAATAGCCCCGCCTTTAGCAGCTGCAACATTAAAGTGATGTTGCATAACATTAACATAATATTTTATTAGTTGCAATCAGAGTGATTCAGGAAAAAAAAACTAGAAGAGGTTTAGTTTAGTTTATGTGCACCAAAGTTACTTTTTTCATTCCTCCACAAGGTGTCAAGTTGCATCCTCCTCTTTGTTGCAGTGGGATTGGACACACCGACAGCGGCTCCACCCCAACAAAGAGAGTCATGACTCTGCAGCCAAACTCACCTGTGAAATCTGCTCCAGTAACAACGGTCACTCACACCATCAGGGTCGAGACCTGCCCAAGCAGCAAAAGAGAAGACCTACTGAAGAACTGAGCTCCATGTAAGTACTGTTTTGTTCTTTCTCCGCTGTTCTTCTTACTCATCAAATAACCACTGAATGTCAGTGAATGAGTGATATAAAGTTTTCCACTTCACACAGGAGGAGGCAGATTTAAAGCTCACAGCTATTCTGACACAGAAATAGTCTGTAACAGATGAAAGGATACATCGAAACTTATTGACAAGAACCGAACTATAGTGTTTCATTTTGGAACTTTTATTTTAAACATGACAAACAATCTCACCACGTAGGAGCTGTCCTGAGAGATGGATAAATTACTGCATGAGTGTAACAGGCACAGGGGCCCAAGAGGTCAGGGGGTCCCTGGAACAGAGCCTCTGTCTGAGGTGAGAGTTACCATTTGTCAGTCATACATCTACAATAAGATGCAAAATGACCACAGAGAGACTGTAAATTCTGGTAAAGTGGCACAAAATGACAAGATGCAAAAATGCAAATCAACCACCAAATAACTACAGAGAGACACAGAGCTACAGAAGCAATCACAAAGAGATGCAAAACAAGTACACGGAGACACAAAACAATGTTGTTTCCAAAGGAGATGTCCATGTTAGCTTAAAAGTTGATTGAATGTTCATCCTTGACAAGGCCAAGAGTAAATTCTCAATCCCTTAATTGATTTTGTCTCGTTCATTGACACAAAAGTTGTACTTCCTCTCGTCTCTGTTTATGTAGAGGAGCACGCATGTAGCTTCATAAGAGCACTGATGAAGTAACTTAATCTTCTGCAGTGGACACCATGGCCTCCACCCTCTCTGTGCGCAGCTACTCCATACGCCAACCCTCCTTCTCCAGCATGTCTGTGAGGGACAGTGGACGCAGCATCCGCTCCAAGCCTCCGGTCTCACCTCTGTCCTCTGTCAGCACCCTGTCTCTGTCCCGCTCCGTCTCGGTGGGCAACGGCCTCAACATGCTGGGCTCCGGCCTCTCCTTCAACGGCTTCGGCGTGGGCGCAAGTGAGAAGGAGACCATGCAGTGCCTGAACGACCGGCTGGCCAACTACCTGGACAAGGTGCGCTCGCTGGAGAGGTCCAACGCCGAACTGGAGGTGAAGATCAAACAGCTCATGCTGGAGAGGGCTCCAAAAGGACATGACATCGAGGGGATGATGGCCCAGGCACACGCCATCGGGCAGGAGGTCAGTGTCCAGTAGATCAGGCTCAAGAAGTACGTTTTGCACAGTCAGGAAGCATTTGATTACACCCGAGTGACTGATATGGAATTGATATCTATGTTTTGAGTTGTAAATATTGTTACCTGAGATTATTTTTGTCTTTTCGTCTGTGCACCTAATATCATGTTGGGGTGTGCATACACAACTTTGAAGCACTAAATAAATGAATAAGCTTAGGCTTGTTAAATAAAGAAAAAAATTTTACTTTCTCATTTGATTTGATAGAAACAGAACATATATTGTGTGTTTAAAAACAGCAAAATGACATTTGCACATATTGACACAAGAGATAAAGAAAAAGTAGTTTTAACAGTGTGACATTGTGAGCACAAAGCTCCTGCAGCAACCTTTTTAACAGATCCAGGATCTACAGCCAGATACAATTTCATGCTCACAGTGACATGCTTTAGTAAGAACATGCATTATTTTCTGCCAGCCAGCTGCAGTAAATAAACAAACACACTAACTTTTTTTTTTTTTTTTTAAACATATCATCTGCAGTTCTCCATGCCAGATCTTAACGAACTTTCCATGTTCTCAGGTGAGAAAGAAGACGCTGGAGAATGCTCGTATCATGCTGGAGATTGATAATGCCAAGCTGGCAGCCGATGACTTCAGGGTCAAGTGAGTGTCACACAGAGGTTCCTTTCTTTTACTTGCCTGTGAGTGTTCACATGGGAGTGCCAGACTGCAAAGCAATGTGAATAAATGACCTTTCTGTCAGGCTGCGAAATAAGAGCCCCATTCCCACGGTGCTCAGGCACCTACAGGAGACAAACAACCGCGTCATCAGTTAGCGCAGGATTTGATAGATCGTGCAGGTCAGAGGGACATCGTCTGTTTCTGAAGAGTCCACAGTTGGCAACGTGAAGCTGGAGGAAAGATGGTAGAATCATGATACACCCACCGCTGCTGCTTTTCACAATGTGTTGATGGTATGTTCTGTGGCCTGATGTGAAGGAGTAATACATCAATTGACAGTGATTTATGGTATCAGCAGCAGAGTGCACATGTACCTTACATGCAGATCTTTGCGTGGTATTTTTCACTTGTGTGCACCCATTCTTGTGTCTTCACAAACTCTCCTGCACATTTGGATCAAAGAATATTCAGTCCACTGCATATACTGTATAACTTGCAAGTCTATTTCTAATCCAGAAAGAGGCAGCATGAAGAGATATATATCCTTAACTCAAGGTCCACGTACCTTCATCAGCTGATTAAGTGAGCTGAAAATTAATTTACTGATGAAGGGAGTTACAATTATTTTGCCAAAGTTCTGTATAAGAATCCAATTTGTATTTTTGATTTTTGAGCTAGATGTTCAGCGTGAGTTTTGTAGGACAATTTGCTGTGTAACCAAATTCCTATTTATGTTTAAAAGGCTTTACTGTACCAGTTAGATCTCCATTTAGAGCATAGATATGTTTGGGGATATCTAAGGTATATACACGTTTTATCTCTTTGGAGATTAGAGCAAGTTTTGAATTAAACAGAGAGGTCTGCAGGCCGTCAAAAGCAGGCCTGGTTTCATACAAGATGATATCAGCAGCATATTCAGCATATATACATCAGCATATATAAAATAGGTGTTGCACACATCTACTTATGACCTCCTTTCCTCTTATCTGAATTCTCCACTGTGTTTTTTTCCGCAGATGGGAGGCAGAGGCCACCTTGTGCCAGTCGGTGGAGAGGGACTGTCAGGCGCTGAGGAGAGCAAAGTCTGATCACGACCAGATCATCACCACTCTGCGAGGAGACCTGGACAGCCTGAAGGAGGAGCTCTACTTCCTCAAGAAGAATCACGACGAGGTGAGATCCCCACCGAGGCGAAGGTCACGTCAGACATGATCAATGAGTGTTTAATCATCAAGATAATCACTTTACAAGTTGTCAAGTGGCGTCTTGTTTAAATGTAGGAAGCACAGTGGGTTCTCTGAGCTGCATTAGGTCTATAATCAATATAATCCAGAAACCACAGAGATGTAATACACTCCAGTGTTTGTGTTTTTTTTTTTTTCTATCAGCAACATAACTGAGACAAGTTTACATGAATCAGCTCTGAGGCGGTTTATGTTTGCTCACTCAGAAGGTTTAAGAGTATTCAGTATCTGAAACATGATAATGTTAAGTGTACAGACACACCCTGTGTCTTTGTAGCCATGGACTTTCCAGATAGCAAGATAACACCCATGTACACAACACAGGAGTGTTTGAGCTCATCCAGCCAAAGGGATTGTGTGTGTTTAGACAGTCAGGTGTGGTGTCCAGGATGTGGGCTGAACCTCCCAGGTGCTGCTCTGCTCCCTGCAGACTTGACTGAAAAGAAAGATTTTAATGCTGAGGGGATCAAAAATTAAAGGTTGCCACAAGAGGGACCCATTGTTGGGTTTTGATAATCCCCATGAATTTTAAATAGTAAATATGGCAGTTGGATTGGAAAGCCTGAGAAGATGTAGCAACAGTCACTGAGGGGAAGAGGAGCCAAGCAAAGGGTCAGTTTATCAGAAATCATCTCAGACATTTGGCCTAAATAATAAAAAAAGAGAGAAAGAAAACAGAAAGTTATTTTGTTCTTGGCTAAATTGTATTTTGATGCTTTGGAATCATTGTTTTTGACACTGGCATGCGAATAAAGCACATTTGAATTTGAAAACAGAAAGTAGACCCCTTTAAATCCATGTAGCCGCTGTAGCGAACTACATTGCATAGTGGATCTAATTCCTTGTTACCATAATATGTTTAGACTAAAGGAGAAAGGTTAGATGTCAAAATCAGATGTTAGCAGCCACTGCAGCCTCAGAGCTGTTGCCTTCCAAACCAGCTCTGCGATAAAAAGGCTGTGAGTACTACTCCAGGGTGTGAGGTGGAAATCACAGTGAGATTTTTCACAATTAAATAGTGTTTGTTCTTTGCCCTCTTTAAATTATTGCAGGAGATGAGCTCCCTCAAGGCGCGTCTGGCCAATGAGCAGGTGAATGTGGAGGTGGACGCGGCTCAGGGTCCTGATCTGGGGGCCATACTTGCTGAGCTGAGGGTCCAGTATGAGGGCATCGCTCGCAAAAACAAGGAAGAGGCCGAGGCCTGGTACCTCAAGAAGGTCAGTCACTGCATAAATTTGTCCTTATTTTTCTGGTATTAACACTTGTCTTTTGCTTTTTTTTTGTGGTATTATAGACAAGATCCTGTACATAACATTATGTATCGTTTTGATGTATGTATCCACAGTTAGAAGCAGTGCAGTCGGAGGTCAAAGAAAGCAATGAGGCTTTACGTTGTGCCCAAGGTGAACTCGGTGAGAGACGGCGCTTCCTGCAGGCTCTGGAGGTCGAGCTCGATGGTCTTCGCAAACAGGTATAACACAAAGGAATGGTGCATGGATGCAGTCTGAACACGTGAACCTCCATGAGTAAAGACATATTTCTCTCTTTGAATGATAGACCAAAAGATAGTTCCCAACCCTTTTGCTTGTGAATTTCATGTTGTTGTTTGATAGTTAGATCTTCAGATATTTGATAGATAGTTAATCTACCACTTTGAGAGGCGGAAGCTGGACGTTTCAACCATTTATCGTTTACTTCTAGCTCTTCATTTCTACTTTTCTGTTAGCTTGCTAACTGGTTACCCATACATACATAATGTTTATTGGGAACTGCACCGATTTTATACATCAAAGTCCATTTACAGGTCTTTGTGAGTACAACTGCATGTGTTACAAAAGTTGTGTGAAGCTTTTTGTCGCTCCAGAGAAAGAAGGAAGACAATTTATTGTGAGTTGAGATCACCAGACCTCTGTAGCCTGCTCCTCATCTCTTCTTTAGGCTTGCAATGATGAGGATACATTATCTGCTACCACAGTAGCATAACACATCCAAAGCTTTAACCAAACTGTCGGTAGTCTAGTTGCATTGTGGGTAATGTAGGCACCCGGTTTGACAATGAAGAAGAATACATGGAATAAAAAAGATAATACCTTTGGTTCTGCTCTGTTGCTTTAATACTTATTTTTAACTGTCCATCATGAGCCTGAGCTCAGGAGTATAAAACATTACGACCTTATTGTCCACTAGAGCCGAAAATTGTCTTTGACTCACCAAAACATAAAAGCAGCACAAGACCAGATAACATACACAACATATCGATCAAACTGAGCAAGCTCCTGAACTCCAGAGACAGGTTTGTAGCTACTCTGTCCTCTCACTATGAGGGCAAGCAAAGAGTTTTTCCCTGTGGAGATGGATGCATTTTCACATTGACTACCAGCAACCTACTTTTTTAGAACCTGTCTTCACCTCATCACTTATGCACTCACTCTATGCATATCACAGATGTTGGGCGTAACTATAGATAACAGCTGCTTTCGCTTTGTCAACAAAGAGCTACTATAGCGGTAAAATGCACACAGCAATTTCATTCTGCTCCAATAATCAGTCACTGTGACAAGACATAGACCCAAACGTTTTGTCTGTGTCTCCACTACAAGTCAACACAGATCAAACAGCACATATAGATCACCTTTGGAGGCAAATATAGCTCATGGATGATTGCTCAGCCTGATAGTGAGCACACAGTATTGAATGCAGAGATATTATGGCGATGACAGTCTCTAGTTTCTCTGGTTGAGTGGAGGGGGTCGTGAACGGATGAGCTCAACTGGTAAATATACAAAGAACTGTCGGCTGGTAGAAATCTACATCAAAGGTGTACTGATTGTCCAACAGTGGAGACACTTGTAGACATAGTACACCATGTTCTGTGTGAACAGTCTGAGTTATAGGGGAGTTTTCTTCTAAACAAACAAAGGTTATACACACAAAATGCATTGTGCGTATCATCTAACAGATGTGAGGGCCTTTCTTCCTACATAAAACATTTGCAAAGCCAGTTCTTAAAGGGGTTTACTAGCTTGCAGTACTTTGCAATTGGCTGTAATGTATGAAATTATAGAATAACTTGTTTTCTTCTGTCACTGATCATTACCTGCTACCACGCTCTGTTAACAGGTTGGTGTGTTGGAGGGAAACCTTGGAGAAACAGGGCACAAATACTCTGTGGAAATGGACCGTCTTCAGGCCACGCTGACCCAGCTGGAGGATGAACTGTCTCAGCTGCGTTTGGACATGCAACGCAACAAGACTGACTACGAACAGCTGCTGCGCATCAAGCAGAACCTGGAGATGGAGATCGCCACCTACAGGAGGCTGCTGGAAGGAGAGGAAATGTATGTGAGGGCCTAGAAAGCACTGCCATTACTCAGAACTACATACATTTCAGAAATTCTTTCTTGAAAATGTATTTGTATGTTTTTCTTTAAAGCGACACCAATGTGAAAACAATGTGGTTGTTTGTAGTGATGAACATACAGAGAATTATTGAGCATTTCGCAGCTCAAGACCTTAGCTATATTGATCCTCTAATCTAACTCTCAGCAGCAAAGTATATCTCAGCATCAGCTACTAAGTGAACATGACTTCTACTTTGTACTTTGCTTTCTTGGATGAAGTTTTTATATTCTATTGTCCTACAGGGTGAAAGAAACACCTCCACCTCCTAAAAGTAAGTTGAAGTTATTTTGTGTACTGGATGTTATTAATGACTGAATACAACAAGCCACAACAAAACTGTGTAAAATCCTCGCTTAAAGGATTGCACTTGTAGAAAACCACCTGTCCTCGCATTGTATTTTTAAGTAAATGTTACTTGTCAGTGCTGTTCCAGTGGACAAGAAAGATCGGTGTGATTCAGTATTTATTGTGGCTGAAGTGACTAACCCTGGTTTAACTCTGTTACAGAAGACCCTGACGTCAGGACCAGGAAGATTGTAAAAGTCGTTACTCAGACCATGATCAATGGTAAAGTGGTAGATGAGTCCAGTGAGGTGGAGCAGATTGAAGAACGCAAAAAATAAGCCAAAGTGCGTGCAGTGATGGAGCAGTGATGTCTGTTAACTCCAAAGTGCCTGATGACCGTGGATCATATTTTGCCACAGTGCTCTTGTTTTATATCTTCCTTATTTTGTCTCCAAGTTTAATGCCTTAAGTTTGCCTAAATGATCCGAAGATGAAATTAAAGTTGTGTCAAAATATGTTCATCCTTTTCAGCAACATGATATATATTTCTGTACATATGAACATTAAAATTCAAGACGAAATTCATAATCATGATATAATAGTCTGTTTGATAATAGAAATAAAGGGAATATCTGTAGATTTTGCTGAGACTTGATGAAATGTGTGAAGTGCTGTGGGAAGAATGACAACATCATTCGATCTGACAAAACAATTCTAACTCAAGGTCCACTTTATAGCTTTTTAACTACATCAGTACACAGTCTTCCCCAGCAGATGGACTTTCCTCAGTTGTCATTAAAATGTGAAACATCTGGAAAATGCTAGTATGAGGATTTTTTGCCTTAAGATTTTTTTTTTGTCAAGCTAAGGTTTTCAAGGTCAAGAATGAGCTTTCACAATCAACCACATTTTAATTTAGAAGAATAGTTTGTCATTTTTGGAAATATACAGTTTAGCCTTCTTAGATGAGACGATTGATACCACCCATATGTTTGTATGATAAATATGAGCTTTATGCTAAGCTAAGCTAACCAACTTCCAGCTGTAGCTTCATTTTCAGTGCACAGTCATGAGAGTATTTCCAAAAATGTCAAACTATCTCCTCCAGTACCGACTGAGGAGATTTTTGGAAGGTTACAATAAATGTCATTATTTGAAATTTGTCTTCACAGTAAACAAATGCTTTTTAGAAAATGTCTTGTTTTTGCAACAGTATCTACTGTATTTGCACAATAGTTGTAATGGGAGAATTGTAACCAAGTTTTATGCGAGAAATAAACAAATCAACCAAAGCAGCTGTACAGTGTCAATAAAACACAGTGTTTAAAGTGTTAAAGTGTCCCTGTCATTTTAGATAGATCTTAGCTTAAACAGAAACTTTGAGTGATACTCGGGGAACAAACTGGGAGGAGAAAGAAAGAAACTAATGATTCTGCACTGAGGGGGCAGAAACTACAAAATCCACACACAGTAGTATCAGGTAACAGTTTTTTTGTTTGTGCAAGTCTTGCATTTCGATGTCTTTCTTTGTGAGTTTGTGTGCACATCATAGACTGGCCAAGATTGGTGGCACATTATATATAGTTATTTATTTTCCATTTACTTACAACACAGTAATATAGATAATCTACAGTTTATTATTTCCAAGAACAGGGGCTTTAAACATGACCCTTCACTCATTTTTGCTCATATAAAGTGGTGTTGGCACATAAAGTCAAAACATTTAGTTGTTTAATAGTTAAAGGATTGTGTGTGTGAAGAATTGTGCTGTTGAGATGTACAAACAGCTTGTAAAGAAATATTACCTACACATTAGAACAAACACACAAAAAATGTTTTTTTCCAACTCAATTTTTCAACAAATGAAACACAGAGAAATCTCATGGATGACACCGGAGAGATTAAGTTATTTCCAATGAAAAGGAAATGACTTAATTTACAAAAATGTTTGTTTTTGATCATGGAGCTAAATTTAATTAATTAAAAATACATTTTTAAGTGTGCACAATTTAAATCACTTAGAATCACTCATTCAAAATTTTCCTGAGAAATAAGGTGGAAAAAATGTCTGTGACAGGAGCAAGTTATCATCACACAAGCAAGAATAGTCTGTGTGTTTACTGTTTGGGAGCTTTTCATTAGGGCTTATTAGGTGCAGTTCCTTAAGGTCTTCACTCCAGTGTGAAAAGCTTTTACTATGACGCAGGAAAACCACACATTCCCAGACTCAGACGTCACTGATGATGTCAAAGCTTTAAACTGCCTTTACCATAACATAAATGAATGTCTGTGTACGTTAACAGACGAATATGATGCATTTGTGTGGAGATTTTCAAGAGAAATACGTTTTCAGTGCTTTTTATCATATAAAATATAAGATAAAAAGTTATCAAGTTTTCTTTCCTGTAATTTTTTACTTTTCCGGAGGGGTATATATGATGTATTTATGATATTTCTTGATTGAAGTATTATTGTCTCTGCAGTTTTCATCGTGTACCATACAGTACTTCTTGAAGATCCAAGTGGTATTGAAACATTGTTTGTGTTTTAGAGTCAGTGTCCAGGTTTCACTCTTTTCATCATATAAGCCTTAAACAGCAGAAGCGTCAGCACAGTAGTCTGAATAGTTACAAGTACTATTTTTTGTCACCTTGATGAGAAACTAGTAAAATCCAAACAGATGTTTCTCACAGGGAGTCTACCTCATGAGCTCATCCACAAGATTTACAAGCTTTCAGAGTGGACAACAGTTGTTTTGTGAAACGAATGAAGTGTGACACACTAAAACTCTCCCCACCCACTTCTGCAGAAATAGGACAGCAAAACCTCTTCTTTCTGGCACTCAACAGTAACACCATGTTTGAGTTGCAAAATAACAATTTTAACTGCAATATAACCCATATCTGTAACTTAAAACTTCATCTAAAACCTTTTGTTACTGCCTGATATGATAATTGATGCCATGTGTAGGATTGGAGAGGAACAGATTGACCTGCACATGTTGTCGGCACAGATCCACTAACACATCCTCTGTATCAGTTCTGTAGTGATATTTTGATAGAGTAGTGAATAGTACCTCCCTGTGGTGAAATACATGCAATGTCCCTGCAGAAAAAACAAAAATAAATCAAACATAACATATAAACTAATATGAATGATGTGCTATTGCTTCATGTGTCTTGAATTGTCTGTCTTTACTTGATTAATTTGAGAGAACCTAAATAATGTTTCTACAGCATCTTATATGGGGAAATATGGATATTATCTCACTAATGTGTCAAAGAGTCTACATACATTTATGAATTATGTTAATTATTTAGACAGTTTATTTATTTATTTAGCTTAGCTCTCCTTTAATTGACATCTGCAGCCGGCAGAGTTGTTCAAATCTTTACTTTGAAGAGAAGCTGTCTCTGTTTCCGGCTCTCGATTTCCTTGTTCAATTTTAGATATAAGACGATGAAATTAGGCAATACCCCTTAAACTGGCATTTTTCATTATACAACGTGAACAATTTCAGAAGAATTAAACTTCATGCTGGGACCACGAACCTTTGTCGCTGCATTTTTCTTTACAAAAAATACTTCACAAAATAGTCAAAAACTTCTTCAGGAAGTAACAAGGGTAAATTCATCCTGTTTTGTGTAAGTGTAATTATGACATTTTAATATTTGGGTTTTAACGTTTTGAAGCTCATGCGCATGCGTGAAGCTCAAAGCCCAGAAATGGAACCGTTAATTCATCCTGAATAGACGATCTTTGACATGAATCCATGAATGTCCCGTTAAATAAACCTAAATGAAACTCACGCCGTTATGTAAGTTTGATGCCAACTAACACGGTGCTTTTATTCAAGTTTAAATTGTTTAGTTTGTGCCATTGAAGCTTTAGCAACTTGAGAATATTTTAGTAGTTGAAGGCTTTAGAAAAGAGAGTTAACTAACGTCATAGCGTACTCGGAAGACTTAGCTAACCAAGCTAACAGAAATAGCCACGTACTATTTATTTTGTGATATTTTAACAGTTATTTTAGGAATTGACTTAAATTGATGTATATACGATGACATTAGATATTAATTTTAATATATCTGTTGAAGGATATCGTTAAGATAATGATAAGAAAACAAGAAATATCAAATTAATGTTTCACTAAAATATGTCACTTTTTTTGTGTATGTTCATTTGATGTTTACAGGTCGGAAAACGACAGCTGTTTACCTACTCATATTTTCTCTACTATCAGATATAAAGCTCTGGACTATGTGTTTGAGGTCAGTTTGTGGCTTGCTAATTTTACCTCAGAATATCTCGAGTATAATATCTCAAAGTTGAGGAAAACGGGGAAACTTAAAGGACAATATTAGGAGCCAATTCTCAGTCTTTTTTTGAACCACTTATTGTTGTGAAAGGGTGGCAGGAGCAAACACATTGAAATTAGATAAAGGTTTCACAATTCTAAAAATGGGTTTTAAACAGCTTAAAGGCTTAAACATTGTTAAAACCCTTTCACAACAGTAAGTGGTGCAAAAAACAGCTAATTGGTAGCTTAATATTGTTTTTTAAGTTTTGGTGAGAAAAGAAGCCGCAAACTTAAAGCACCGATCCTGTCTCCCTCTTTCCTTTCTATTTTCTCTGTTTATTTCAGGCGACCACCAGTTTGAAAGTCATGATGAGCTTGCTGGCACTGCCTACGCCTTACTTCACTGGTACCCATGACCTGTACCCCCACAGTGGCAAGCTGCCTGAAGACACCTACAGGACGCCGTGGATCAGAGGTATACAAGCGGCCTAACTAATATGTGGGCAATCAATCTGCGTGTGTGTACTCTGATTTCTGAATGTGTAAGGAAATCTGTAAATGTGTGTGTGGTGATCTGGCTGTTGTGAATGCCCCATTTCCCTGCCTAGTTATCATTTCCACACTACTAATGAGTCTTACGTCTTAGGTACTAAGAGCTTGTTTAGTACAGTGATCAGGGAGTGATCAGTTGTCAATTTATCCAGGCCTTGGTTAAACATTGTCATTATCACACTTTTCCTACTAAGACAGTCACTGCTCCTTGACTTTGAAGGGCAGAGTACTCGCAGAAGTAAGTTGTATCCCTCTTAATACTAGCATTAGTCTTCATCAGTCACATTGTTAGTCTATGTAAAACTTGCAGATGATGTTCATGTTAAGTATGCTCTCCACTTTCTTGCTTTTGATTTTTGATGACCAGCATAATCATTTTTGCTTCTCCATTTATTTCATATATGACAAGTGATTCTCAATGGGAGGGTTTGTTTATATATTCATTTCTTATACACCTGACAGGAAAGGTGATATCTACCTGCAAACTCTTTGTCAGTGGCTCTGTGCTTGACGACTTGGGAGAAAAAAAACGGCTCGCTAATTCACCAGAAAGGTGCTGTCACTCACTCGCTCTGCATCTTCGCTCCTCCCATTGCATTTTATCATTAAGATCAGAATTTCAATATTTTAAGTGTTAAAAAGTTAAAGGGGGATGATTTTTGATTTTAGAAAAAGTTTTGTCATATCTCAGATTTAACGTGACTCTGAGCGAGGGGAAAGAGGATGTGGAGGTTATACCCAGCTCTAATCCTGACTCACTGACGGAGTCAGACCCGGATGAGTATGTTTGCATTTTAAAAGAGTCCCAGGCCGGTGGTCCATGTCAGGAATCTTTTTTCAAGTGGACAACTGACCAGATGAACCCTGGAAATGACAACAAAGGTAACTCAACCTACCATAGCCTACCATAGACAGTAGTTACATTAATTTACTTTTAACTGACATGAGACTGTAGCTAGCAATCTTATCGATTCTTAATGGACAAAACTTCACAAATCAATTATTTATTTTTTAGATGGTTAATCCATCCATCAGTTTTCTGCCTCTTATCTGGGTCCAGGCATAGACAGATTTTACCCTTGGTCATAGACCCCCACCACTCCTATATAGGAACCCCAGACTGAAAGAGACACTTTGCATCTGTTTGTGGTTGTTTGGAGCCTCATGTTTAGTAATCCACGTATGATTCCAGGTCATATTAACTGCTTAATTTTATTACTAGGAATTATTGTTATATACAGCTGGGAAGTACTGACAATGTGTGTGATAAATATCAATAAATGTACATATGTGTAAATAATTGTTTATCTTATTGTTTGTTTGCCATCATTCCTTGATGCATTTTCTGCGATGAATAAAAAAATGTCATTGCATAAACTCTGCATCTAGTATATTAGAAGAATGACTGTTATGACCGTGACACTGATTCTTTTTCTCACCAAAAATATGTTTACATCTGTCAAAGATCTCCTGCCTGAAGAACTCATGGCTGTTGATTACCTGACACAATTTAAGAAACATTTGCCCACGTTGAAAGCCAAACTGTCCAGGCTGAGGACGCTTCCTGTGGCCGACCCTCTGCTGAGCTCAACAGGAGATGCCATCTCTGAGGAGACTATATTCAGGTGAAAACTGCCTCTATATATTCACCCACAAGTGTGTTTCATAATTTTGTAAACATAGTGGTTGTTGCATTTTGAAACTTGCCCATTACTGTGTACTGTGTTCCAGTGTTAGCCATAATTAAAATAATTAAAACCTGTTGTTTTACAACCTTTTCAGACACTGTGCGTCTTATAAAAAACCCCCTGATGTGTGTGACACTCAGATGTGTGAAAGCATAAGTGAGGAGTTTGCTAAAGAACCACTCATGAAGGAAGAGGTAATTTAGAAAAAGTTAAATGCCAAATTATTGTCGTATGTAAGAGATTACTTAATTTCTATAATTTTTCCTCCGTAGTCTCTGCTCCTACCTGTTGTAGTGGACACTTTAAAACTGACCACAGAAAACTGCACCTCCTTTTCAAGTCTTTGTGGTCGTATGAATGTTGCTCCTGAACTGCTGGACGAGCGACTTCCAGTCCTGGATGTGCTTCATCAAGGTGAAGACAAGATAAGAAGGTTTTAAATGAAAAAAAAATACATAACAATATAGAAAAATAAACTAATATAGTTACATTTCTTCCAGCTTCTCTTTCAGATGCATCTCTATCAGTAGACATTTCCCAGTATGATTTTCCAGAGGAGCCCAGTGAAGAATGCAAGATGAATGGAGTTGTGATGGACTCAGATTTCACAGGTACAAGTTAAAGAGAACATACACAAAAAGTGTGACCTGTTAGATGTCCTCTTTCTTATGTAAAAAGAAAACCATTCTACAATGGCTGGTTCAAAAATCTGGCTATTTTACTACTGTAACTGGCTATTTTTGTTATTTTAGTATTCAGATGGTGGTGTCCCCACCCCTGGGCTTAAATGTTTTGTTTCTAAAAGGATGTATGAAGCCTCCAACTGAAATGGAGCTGGACTTGACTCTGACTCCAACTCCGACGAACAGTCACACCCGTCTCCGTCTGTCCACTTCTGAGCTCGAGATGGAAGAGCTGTCACCACTCCGCAGACAGTGAGTGATGATACCAGGTCAAACTGTTGTCAGACTGCTAATACTACACTGATACAAGAATAATGTTCTTCTGTGACATAGTTTGTGTTGTGCACAGTGTAGAAAAGTGCTTGTGACATTAATGATTGTCATGTAGATCTCTGGTGTCAGTGAGAGCTCACAGAGAGATGGAGACGGCACTTTGGAAAGCAGAGAAGCATCCAACCTTTGTGGTGCGCTTTCTGTTGGCAGGTAATTACAAGGTGTAGTTTTGTAGTTTTGCAGTTTTGCACTCCCCCTTTTTTATACACCAAGATCACTTTACTCACTATTAGTTATTGGTATATGATACCGTAGCTCTGTAGCTGATTTCACTTGTTTTAAAACGTTGTGTTGGAGCTTTGTCAGATGATTTGTCAGACATATGTCATAAGTCATGTCAGTTTTCTTCATCTGACAAAAGCGCTGACACAACGTATTGAAATAAGTCCACATACAATCCACTTGGACTTAAGGATGAACAGTTTTTGACCATAACTCACAAATTCATAGACTAATTATGAGACAATTTAACAGAGATGTCTCATAGGATGAAAGTGACGAAGTGATGAAATTTCAAAGGTCCTCTTCACTGTGACATCATCATGTTCTGCAAAAACATTTCCGGCCATTATTCAAAGCTGTAACTCAGGAAGGGGAGATTGTGATCATGTTTTCTGCAACTTGGCTGATTGTTGGTAATTCTATATTTTTAGTTCATTTTATTTGGGTGAATTCTCCAGGAATAATTAAAATGGGAAATTAACAACAATCTACCTCAATAACATGTGCAGGCAATGAAAATACATACATAAATAAAAATAAATAAATTGACAGTCAGATTTATTGTTGTTGTTTGATCGTATGTTTGACAAGAAAAAGGGAAAAGTGGTGTGTGTGATCCTATCAAATGTTCAAATGCAAATAATAGACTAAAAGCAGAAATAAAAGTAAACGATTTTTACTTTTTATCTTTTTTAATTTTACTTTTAGCAGTTTGATAAATATTGGCAGTGGGCTCCGTCTTATGGGCTGCTATAATCTTTGCAAACCACTAGATGTCATAGTGCTTCCTGAGCATAGACTGAGTTCAAAGCCCCAGAGGTACACAAGGCTTCATCCGCCCCTCTGTCCTCACCATTGAAGACTGTTGCATAACTGTTATCTTCT
Source organism: Seriola aureovittata (assembly GCF_021018895.1). Lineage (NCBI taxonomy): Eukaryota > Metazoa > Chordata > Actinopteri > Carangiformes > Carangidae > Seriola > Seriola aureovittata. The sequence continues at coordinate 21,632,459 of NC_079368.1, forward strand.
CCTGTGGCTCTGGAGGGAGCTTAAGTGGACTTCAGAGACTTTTAACAGAAAGCCTGCTTTACAAACCAGGGACAGTGTTTCAAGGACATGGGCATTTACCAGACAAGGAGGCTCAAACAGTTATGGGAGTTGTATGTCACAGCATTTTTGGATGTTGGCAGGACTAAAAGTCAGGAGATCTCTGATTCTGCTGCACTGATTCTGAACATGTGATGGAGTGTATGTATACACACATACATCTGTATAAACTCATTGCTCATGATAATCCTTTGTAGTTTATTTTTGATTTAAGTCATGAAATTAGTCTGCTTGTGTATTAATTATCAGCAAACTATTTTGGAGAAATTAATTGTGATTTTTATCAGTTCAGTCACAAAATTTTGACATTCAAGAGGTGCTGTCGAGTGATTTAATTTGAAACGCATTATAGAACCGTGATTCTGGAAGTCAGTGTTAAATGAACCCCTGATCCTGGCAGTTCAAAGACCTACACTACAAACAAATCTACAAAGAATGTTATTAAAAATCTAATCTGCCCTATTTTCTCACAGAGCCTCAAACATATGAACCAGTAGTTGACTTCAACCCGCTGTCTGAAGCCGTTAAAGTCATTAAATCAGAGACACATAGCTTTATCTGTGCTGGCGGTGAACTGCAATCACAGCTGAGGATGGGAGACCCACAGGTGTATTTGTGCAGCAGCCGTGAGTTCACAGAGAGCATGAGGTCTGAGTTTCCATCCACCAAGGACAAAAAGATGGAGGACTTTGAAAAACTGTCACTTGAACATGTCCCATGTGAGTATAGTTGTTATAGCTTCACAAATTTGACTAGGATGGTAAACTGAATATATTTAGGGTTTGGACTGAAGGTCAGACAAAAGAAGGCGACTTCAGTATGTAAACAATATGGCTGTGGTGAACTGTGATGGAAACTTCACACTATCTCCTGACATTTTATAGACTCAATAATTAGTTGATTAATCAAGAAAATATCTGGCATATTAATCAATAACGAAAAGAATTGTTAGCCCAAATGTAAGTGTATCCAGCCTGTTTCTGTGTATGTATTGCTCCAAACCAGTCTGACATACTTCAATTTGTGTGTCCTTTTCCTCATCTCCTCTGGTTTCAGTCATAGATGGATCCTTCCTCAAGAGTCCCACAAAAGAAACTCGGATGCTTCACCCGAAGAAACATGAAACTTTTCATGCAAAAGCTGCGACAGATGATCCCCTTCTGCAAAAAGAAATTCTCACTGACACGCTGCACACCAGCAACACAAACAATAAGGATGTAAAAAAACCTGCAACTGTATTGTTTTCAAAACCTGCTGCTGCCACCAACACCAAAGATGACATTTCTGTTGTGAGGTTCTCAGAAGTCGCAGATGTGTCTTCTGCTCGTAAGAACCACACCAACACAGTTAGAGACGACTGTAAGACCAAGCAGAGCGCCCACACTCCTGAATGGACTGCGTCCTCCAGGGTGAATATCAGAGATAATCACAGAGGTGTGGTTACCAGACGTCCACCAGAGAAGGACCTCGACCCTCTGTCCACCTTCATGATACTAAGATCCCAGCAGACAGCTCCGCTTACGGGCACATCTCAGAGCTCAGCCAGCTCTCCAGGTATAGACTGTGCAGCTGCTGTGGCTCATTTGGTTGTAATGACGAATTATAGCTTAGTGGTAGGTAGCCTAGGTTTTTTACTTTTTAAAGATTCGTTTTTTGCCATTTTGATTTATTTGATCGTTGACAGTCTAGAGAGAAACAGCAACATGCAACAAAGGTCCTCCTGCAGGGAATCAAAGAGTGGACAGTGCATTCATGTTGTATGCGCCTTAACCATTCAGTCACTGGCTGCCCCAGGTAGCCTAGATTTAGTAGATTCAGTTGAAAAAGACATATTAGTCGAATTGATGTTTTTTTTTTTTTTCACCGATTTTTGGGAGATTTTGATCAATATTTGCTTCTTATGATAAAAGAGATTTTTTGTAATTTAGCTAAAACAGAAATTCAGTGTGCACTGAGTAAGATTAATGAACGTCTTCTCTCTGTAGGATTGAATTTTTTATTTAAAACTATGGCGCCACTTGGTGGTCATAAAAAAAAAAAAATGTGGCCACCAGATCTGGGGACACGGGATAAATCTGCTGCAACCAAAACACAGATTTGATAAATTTAAATTTTTTATTATTTTATAAACAAATCTTATTCCATTTAAATAATTTAAAATATCATCAAAATTGAATCAACATGAATGTACAGCAATATGCAAATGTTTTAGACACTAAAAGTGAAGTGAAGATGCTTTAAAAAATAATAGTTTTTATTTATCAGTTAAATTCATACAAAGTGCAGTAATGATGTTTGCAGTGCTAAACAGACTTGCATGAGTGTATTAATATAGAATTAAAAAATAAAACTCCAAACGTAAACATTTTTTGGGTTCAAGTTCAAGATACTTTGATACTTACTGTGCTCATGGTGTAATGACTTGCTAATGTTACACACTTTAATCTCATCTCCTCCTTTCAATCAGAGCCACAGGTGGAGCAGAAGTCACCACCATCTGAGCTGCAGCTTCTTCCAGAGCAGATACAAAGATCAGACGGGAGGCCAACGTATATGAGTGTTGCTGTGTCCGGAAATGCTACCAGAGAGCAGGAAGCAGCTGGTCAACTCATCAGTCAGTCCAACCCTCAGGAGAGACAGGGCAGCAACGTAATACAGGTCCAAGCTACAGGTACAAGACATTACAACACTACGGGTTAAACCACACTATAAAAACTGGTGCAGTTAAAGTTACTGAAGCACTTCTCACTGACCAGACTGAATTGTTGTACAATGTCTGTGTTGGAGAGAATGATGGATAAGATGTTTCAGGTGGTGTTTTTGGTTTGTTTATTGAGCCTCTCGCTCTGTTGCAGACAGCCAGCAGCGTGCCTACTGTGAGCTGCTGGCCCTCGCTCAGCCTTGTTTGAACTCTGCCAGACAGCTGGGGCTCAACTTCCCGTTGTGGGGAGACTTCAGCTGCCTGGCCCCCGACCAAACACACTTCCTCCTCAAACAGCAGGAGAAGGCCCTCTGCACAATGCATGCGCAGAGCACAGAGCCGATCAGAGGTATGAAATTTGTAACTTTGTAAAACACATTTGTATGAGTTTTATATATGGCTTGTGTTCAACCGCTGAGCACTTTATTAGGAACACCATACTGAGTAGGGCCTCCCCTTGCTCTTAAAACAACCTCAGTTCTTCATGGCACGGATTCAACAAGATGTTGGAAACATTCCTCTGAGATTCTCTGACAGGAGTCTTCAGCAGTTGTAGCCCATCCATTAAGAGTAAACTCCAGAATCTGTGTTTCATGCCACGGTCAAAATCAATAACTGAAGCTCCTGACCTTTATCAGCAGTACTTCATGCATTGCTCTGCTGCCACTTGATTTGCTGATTGGATAATTGCATGAATAACCAGATGTACAGATGTTCCTGATAAAGTGCTTAGTGAGTGTATATTGTAGTATGCAGTTATTAATCCATTAAACCTTTTCAATATTGAAATAGTGAAATCTGTAAACTTCCACTGTGTGTTGCATGCAGATCAGGATCGGCTTTTCAGCCAGGCTGCTCTGATTCACATGCTGGTAACATTCAAGGAGCTGCTGCTGAAGTGTGACCTCAGTACTGCTTTGGGTCAGTTTAAGCCGCCATCACTCCTGCTGTTTGACTTTAAAGCCCCTAAAACCTGGTCAGATCTCTTTCTGACATTAAATCTTCATTAAGAAAAGACAGAGTTTGAAACTCAGCAAAATTTGCTTTAACAGAACTGCTTGGGTCTCGTTTAATCATTGAATCATTTGATTGACAGTGTTAGCATGACACAACTGTGATTACATTTTGATTTAAATGTTGCTCAACACTGCTGGTCTTAAAACGTCTTGAAACGCATTGGATTCAGTTTCCTCCATTTTCTGCTGCTTGTCCAGGTCCAGGTTGTGTTACATCATTTATCATTATAAATTATTGCTGTACACAGCTTGGATGTAAAAAAGTGATATAATGAAGAAATTATTTAGGCTATATTATGCTTCCTGGTTTTCCATCACACGTTCATACTTTGACTGTATGACTGTGAAACAGGTTCTAAATTGCTTTCTCTGTGATATTGAAAAGGTCTTAAGAAGTCTCAAATTTAACTTAATGAACTCTGCAGAAACCCAGAACATATTACTCGCCATACTGTGATATTTATAGCTTTCTTCTTATGCTGTATAGAGTACCTGACTAAGGCAGCTGAGGTGTGTGCAGAGCAGAGTCTGGAGCAGCTGGTGAAGAGGCTGAAAATCATCCTCTTCCTCAGTCACAAGAACCAGGAGTCCAACCTCAAATTGCATGAGCTGCAGCAGCTGCTTGCTGCATGGCTGCACAGCAAGAAAGGACAGAAGAACATGGAGAAAGTCAGTGTTCACAACAAGAACAAAGCTGTACTTTTTTGGCTTGCTTAGGGAATTGTGCACAAATTGTGTCACATATTGCATTTTTGTTACTGAAATGTTGAACTGATGTTTTGTTCCATCCAAAATCTTAATTTTCACTTTATATTCAGTTTGACCAGCAGCCACAATGTTTCTGTGTTTATGATCCCTGTCTTTCTGTAGGTCCTTGTCATAATATCAGTTGACTCTGACGTCAACAGATCTATAATCATCAACAGCTTGAGCCAAGTGGCTGGTGAGCGGCTCTTTTTCTCTTTCGGCCACATCACTCTAGTAGACTCCAGTTCATTTTTATTTTCTCTTATGTAGGTAAAAAACAAACTAAAAGCACCAATAATGAACAAAACCACTGGCAAGCCACAGTATTTTGCAAAAAAACACTATATAAAAACATGATGAGGTAGTGTCGTACAGTTGAGTATGTTCATGTTTTTTATTCTCTCAGGTTCAGCTGTAACTGCAGTTTGTCCTGAGGAGAACAAGACCAAACTGAACGGTGCCAGTGTGGTCAGCAGGTAAAAATATACAGCTGTTAATAAGTCTTTTCGTATTTATTGCAGTTTTTAATAGGACTGCATATATTTACTCAAGTGCAGTACTTAAGTTCAAATTTGACACCTAACTATTTATATTTTATATTACTTCCTACTTCTATGTTGCACCGTTTCAAGGGAAATATTGTGTTTTTACTCCATGAAATTTATCTCGAAGCAGCTTAGACCCAAGGATAATTAGACCCAATACAAAATGTGGGCGACCTGAAGAGAGAGAGAGAGAGCCCACAAACACCAGCAGCAGCATGATGATTAATCAGCTGAATCAATCAGTTAACAAGCAGGAGTATAATAATAATGCCATCAAATGTAAAGTTGTAGAAACTAAAATAATTTGCGTATATGCTTCAAAGACACATTTATATAAATAACTAAAAGCCCTATTTCCACTTCCTGCACCAACAATAAAACATTCTGTAGCCAACTGTGTGATAGATCGACTGAAGACAATCTTCTAACCTGTTTAATATCTGTGAATTAAAATCCCCAAAAACTGTTGCTTCATAGCATAAATCCTGTATGCTACTGATTTTTCTAAAATAACTTCAACTTCCGTTCTCTCGTCAGAACAAAGCTGCTGGATCCATCGGACGGTGTGATTTATTTCCATTTCAAAAATGATATATGACAAGAGTTCAGTATGATGATCTGTGGAATAAGAAGAACTGATCTCTTCAAAACCCTAATTTATAGAACAGCCTCTGCTCAAATCCAAACGTGTGTTTCTTTCCTGAAAATGAAAATATATAACTTATAGTATAAAATATAACTAGACAATAATGAAAGATAGCAAATAGGCACCATTGTATTTCAACACAATTTTCATAAATCACATCTAGATATTTTGGTGGTAAATCTCTATCTTGGCAATATTAAAATACAAACAGCAACTTTTTAGATTTTGCTGTTTAGTGTTCCATTATTTTATGAATACGTAGTAAAAACACATTTGTTTTCACTGTGCTGTGACTTTCATCCCACTATATGAGAAAGTAACAGGAGTGGCTGAAATGACTTAATTGTTTCACTGTGTTGAAGGAAATATTTCAAGCTGCTACGTTATGTTGAACAAAGTATTGTTTTCACACTCCCATCCTGTTCCACCAGTGTGTGTGATAGTGTGTGTGTAGTGGTGTATGAGCAGCATATAGGCCCCGACTTCCCCTGGAACAGTTTTCGTCTGGTGGTGGAGTACGACCATCCAGGCCAGTCTCCGTGGTCCACAGTCTGCGGAGAGAGAGGCATCGGTCACCTCACCTTCAACACCAGCATCTCTGACACTGGTCTGCTGTCACTCAGTATTCACACTACTGCACACTAATGTTTTCCATTTTTATTTTCTAAATGTATGTGTATTTTTGTTTTTACCACTAGAGGAGGAGAAAGCGTCTTGGTGCCTGGAAGACAACGTGCCTCATGTGTTGTTTGTGACGGAGGGGCTTCTTAACTGTCCACTGCTGCTACAGACACTTGAGTCAGGGTAAATTCTCCCATTCGTCCAGCCAAGTCCAATTACATCATATCCAGCTTAGTAAAAGATGTAGATTGAGAAACGTCACAATACCAGAAGTTTTGACCAGAGTTGGTACCAAAACCACTGACTCTCAATGCCAAATTTGAAACCACGAAACACACGCACGCACACACATATTGTGACAGCCTGACCAATAATAACAGTGGCCGACTTATGTTGTGACACCCGGCTCACATTATGAGCTGTCACTATGATAGCGATGTTAGATAACATTGGCCTTTCTGAACGTTGTGTGTGGAGCATACAGCAGATGCCAGCTGCTGCAGTTTACAAACAATAACAGAAACAATGCAGGATATGAATATTTTGATTACATTAATATAAAGTTAACAACTGAAACTCACTCATGCTGAATTCTGTGAACAGAACAAATCTGTGACTATCTGGCTTTTCGTTGTCTGTAACTTTATATGCTGCACTTCTTGTTGTTGTTCACTGTGACTAGACTCAGACTAGACGTCCACAGTCGAAAAATTTCACATATTCATTATTTGTCATATTTTGGCATCGTCTAGTATCAAAGTATTTGTTCACTATTTAAATATGACCATGATAGTTGTACAATCTATATCTTGATAAATTGACAATAAATAAAATGGCTCAAGAATATTTCTTCATCTTTAAAACTTAAAACTGATCGAATCATGGATAAATTTATTAGATGATAAAAACAGGACAAGACAAGCTGTCTGACATAATATTCAAAACTGAGACCAGAATCGGAACATATAGCTGTGTTTTTTTATTTTTTTAATTAAAATAGTGAGAGAAAAAATTCTCAGTCAGCTTTTTAAATAAAATGTTCCTGCCAGTGATGATAACTTATCACAGAAACGCCATATGGTGAGACGTGTGTGTGTGTGTGTGTTGTGGTACAGGTTTAATATAACTGTGCTGGAGAGGAGCCACTGTCCGTCCCTGCAGATGCTCGGAGGGACCCATCACTACGCCGTGATCACAGTGGATGAAAGTAGCGCTATCGTCATTCAGGTACCTGGGACAGAGATGCCTGCTGCATCCCTCAAAAAACACAAACCTGCGATGATGCTGGATTAAATCAGTGTTTTCATCTCCCTCTGCTGAGCTTCCTGAGTATAGCATGGAGATGCTGAAGAATAAAATCTCTGTCCTGACAAAAGCAACTTACCATAAATTTTATATATAATAATATATAGTCATAATATATTTACCTCAGTGGCAGAGAGAAGTGGGCTTTTATTTGAGACAGGCTTTTATTAGAGACTGGCCTTTATTTCTAAATTTCAATGTTTCTCAGTTTTAATGCTAACTGTTTACCTGTTGTCCTGATAAATTCAGTATAACGATCATTCCCACGGCACTACGTCATCAGCACAGCAAGAGTCACATCAGGTGATCCACTTTGCCTTTTTCCCATGTTAAGCTATGAAACTCAACACTCGCTCCTGACATTTCACATTAAAAATGTTGTAGGCTTCCCTTTACAGGTAGGCTTTTAATGTGAAAAAAACAATAAGTGCTGAGTTAGCTCAATAGTCTGATTTAAAAACAACATCAAACAGTTGGAATAAGAGTAGGAAAACATTATTTCTGTTAAAAAAGGGAAAGTCAGGGCATCAGAGTGGTGATTATAAGATGACTGTATAGAGATGGATTTAATCCTCTGGAAATGTACATTATACTAAAATGTGAGCTGTTGTAGTAGCCTAAGGTAGATCCCTGAGTGTGTGTTTTTTTTTTTTTTTTTGTCTTAACCTGGCCTGTATTTGACATAATAAAACTGAAGCATGGACAATCAGGATGACAAAATTAGACTGTAAACATATAAGACCGTGTGTGTGTAGGAGCAGGATGAACTATGTCAGGAACGAGCCAGTGAGAGACTGGTGATGAGGCTGACAGCGCTCTCTCTTCAGTACAGCTGCTGTTGGCTCATCCTGCACTGCCCGGACATCCAGGGAGGAGGGTATGAGTGCACACATGTACACACAAACACACACACATTGTACACAAAGGCTCACTACCACTGCTTCTGTCTGTGTGATGGCAGATTTTCCAGCGAAGCTTTCAGTAACTTGGTGTTGGTTAATTCGTCTCTGGTGCTGTTCGGGATGAAGTCCAAGGATCTGGATGTCAAGGTAGAACACGTATAACCCAAACACAGCTCTTTTTTTTGCCTTTAACTGTTAGTGATTTTCAACAATACTCTTATGTACTTGATGTCAGAGCCATTTAGTTTTCTGTTGATGTGTAGACAAAGGAGCAGCACCCCCTAGTGGCCGTCTTGTCTTTAGTTGCATTAGTGGAGGCGTGTTGTTTCCCGTACTGGACAATGAAGTATGATCCGGCAAGACGAACAGAGCTTCAACTTATTTTTATCATTTATTAATTGAAGGATAATTTCTCAATCAGTCATTTGGTGTATAAAATGTCAGAAAACAGAGAAAAATGCTGATCAAGCAGGTGACAAGGTGACAGCTTAAAGTTGTTTGTTTTGTTGGACCAGCTGTCCTAAACAAAAAGATATATTCCATTTACATTTGTTGAAGAAAATATTAACTTTTGAGAAGCTTAAGTAAAGTATTTTTTGTTTTTGCTTAAAAGTTATTTTAATGCAAAATAACAATAGAAACCAGTGGTGGAGGAAGTGCTCAGTACTCAATGTAGAAATAAACTGTTATATGTTGGCATTTAAAAATTTTCTTAGATGAAAGTTTAAGTATTAGCATTAGAATGTACTTCAAGTGCAAAAGTAAAAGTACCACGTTTGCTAAATGGCTCATTTCAGAACAATATATATTAATGGATTAAAATTATTGATGCATTATGTGTACATCACATTAGTGTTGCAGTTGTTAAAGATTTATATGTATATACTGCTGGAGATAAATAATCTTATCTTAGTCTATAATGATACATCATAATTTATTTGATTATATTATTAATCTGAATCTGCTAAGTAACTAAACTTCATCAAATAATTTTGGTTAAATTAAATGTTCAATACTTGCCTCTGTATTTTAGTGGAGTTAAAGTATAAAAGAGCAGAAAATGGAAATACTCAAGTAAAGTACTTGAGTAAATGTACTAAGTTACCTTAAACACTAACAGAAACCTGTTTCCTACTCTGTCTTTCAGGTGCTGATAGTGTCAGAGGTGTTGGAAATTGCCCAGTGGATCAGTCGGATCTGCTTCCACAGCCTGATGTCCAGTGACATGGATCCTCTCAGCTACCTGAACAGAGACTGGTTGACTGTGATGCCTTCACAGGTGACCACAACATCACCAAACCAAATCTTCACAGACCAAACCATAGAAGGCCCATGTTTTACTGTTTGGATGCTGAACTGTTTGGATTCTGTGTTTTGGCTCCATCCACAAGATGAAGACTTGGTTTCTATCTGTTGTTAATTACATAGATCGGTCTACTGTTTGGTGAAGAGGCCTTTCTTTTAGTTTTATTTAACACTTCAGTTGTACTAATGGAGGATAACTGGATAGTAAATGGCCAAAGAGGGGCCACTCCTGTGCTCTTGCAGTGTCACACAATTAGCAGACACGACATATTGTTTAAAAAGCGCAAAATGGATTAGATCTCAGACCTGCTAGGCCCATCTGCACAAGCTCATAAGAGAGAGCCCAGAAAGTTGGGGTAATCTTATTACTGTCGCTCGTGTCCTGTGTGAAGCAATTTTGTAACTGTGTAGAAAAGTGCAGTACAAATAAGTTATTATTTATGTATTAACATATATTATAGCCCAAACAAATACTGAATGTTTACACCTTAACGCTCTGATCGGCTTTCATTCTACCCTGAAAGTCTTTGACTTTGTGAGGCACTAGCAGTGCTTAAACATTTTTTTCTTTCCCTGCAGGAGGAAAAGTGTCTGCTGCAGTTCCCATGTATTAACCCTCTGGTTAGTCAGCTCATGCTGAGGAGAATGCCATCCTTCCAGTGGCTCCTGAGGGCCTCTTTGTCTCAGCTGAAGGAGCTCCTCCCTGAGGTGCCACATAAAGTCCTCAAGGTGATCCAGGGCACGTCGCTACACTTGAATATGCCAGAAATATACTGTATGTTTCTTTTTTGTTCTTTTTATGAGTAGAGTACCTTGAATACTTTTTTTCAAAGAGGACATATGGACATGTCACAGTTGTCAAAGCACTTAAAAAAAAAAATGACTGGTTAAGTTCCATTTAGCTGCTTCAGATTCAGGGTCTTCGTATTGTTCATGCAGACTCACTGTCATGACTTACTGGGACACTTGAATGTTTCCTTTTCTACTATAACAAGTCAAACTGTTGGCTGTTGACAAACCAGTTGAGATGTTGAGTACTCACAGCTTCTGCTATTTTCCTAAGATTATTCAAACGCCCTTAAAACAGAAAATACATTTAGGTTCTACAGGGGAGCTGTCACAGGCTGAACACATTAGAAACAATGTCTGTTGTGAAGTGTCTCTATGTTCCCATTTAAATTTTTTCTATACAGGATATCCGACCTTCACAACTCTATTGTGAGGGACTCTTATAACATGTGACAATAAAAGAACATCTATGACTGCCTGAACTACACCCAGGCTCCATTACTGTGTCATAATTTTAACATTTCCCAAATTTCTCTGCTGAGTGAATAATAAATAATATTAAGAATCTTCTCGGTGGCAGTTCAGCATTTATCAGCTTCTTTTCTTTTCTTGGTTTTAGCTGTTCAGTGAAACCACATCCCTGTACACAGACTCCAACCAGCCAGAGTCTCAAAAAGTCGTCACTGGGACAAACCAACAAACCTCCCCCTATCCGCAACCCTCCACCAACCCACATCCAGAGCCATTCTGTAGTGACCACAGCACCAGCTACCTCTTCAGAGCAGAGGGTGGAGAGGGCAGTTTCTGTGAGCAAGACCTAGGCTCAACGGTGCAGGATGCAAACACAGATTTCAGATTTGACCTGAGTAGTTCCTTTGGCAGCCCAGATGTTTCCCTGGAGAGGAGCTGGACCAGTGGTCATCCGTGGAAAGAGAAGGTGAAGTTTTCTGGGTGTACAAGCAGAGCTGGAGCAGTGGGGAGAGTTGTTAGGAGAGTCAACAATGAGTGGACACTTAGCCCTCCACCAAACCTCGATGGCTATACCAACTACCTACACACCGCTGATGACAATCCTCTCAAACTGGACTCCACATTCAGGTACAGCCCAGTCCTGCAGCAGCTAGCTGACGTCAGCGGTCAAATGTCCACATACTCTACAGTCTGCAGTGACCTCCAGCATCCTATCAACCATCACATCACTAGCAATCTGAGCCCTCCAATAGAGGTCACGCTGTGGGGCCAAGGTCATAGCAGCAAAGACAGCCTCTCCTACACTGGAGGGATAACAACGTCACCTAAGTATGGCTCCAAATGCTGGATGGGGCAAGAGAGGAAGAGGAGTGGAGAGGCTGCAGGCTTGGTTGGAACAGGTGAATGATGGTGGCTGTTCAGTTACAAGTAAAAGCTTGGGCAAATCATTATGTTGATTTTTGAAGTGAAAAGAAGGAAATACAGCTCCTGCAGCAAATGGAAAATGATCCCCTTCTCAAATATAAATGCAGTTTTCATGAACTTAAAGTTGGAAAGAAAAAAAAAGAGAAATTATGACGTACACTATATAGATACACTTACTATACGATGACATTTTTGTGCCTTACTATACAATGACGTTTTTTTAAATTTTGAATGCCTTACTTTACTATGACGTTTTTTTTAATTTTTGTGCCTTAATTTACGATGACGTTTTTGTGCCTTAGTGTATTATGACATTTTTATAACCTTTTATGCCTTACTATACTATGACATTTTTTTGACATTTTTATGCCTCACTATATTATGTTTTTGTTTTTATGCCTGACTATACTATGACATTTTTATGCCTTACTATACCATGACATTTTTTGTTTTTATGCCTTACTATACTATGATGTTTTTATAACCTTTTATGCCTTACTATACTATGATGTTTTTTGTTTTTATGCCTTACTATACTATGATGTTTTCATAACCTTTTATTCCTTACTATACTATGACGTTTTTTGTTTTTATGCCTTAGTATACTATGACATTTTTTGAAGTTTTTATGCCTTACTATACTATGAAATTTTTTGACATTTTTATGCCTTACTTTACTATGATGTTTTTATGCCTTACTTTACGATGATGTTTTTGTGCCTTACTATATACTATGACGTTTTTTGACATTTTTATGCCTTACTATACTATGATATTTTTTGACAATTTTATGCATTACTATATTATGTTTTTTGTTTTTATGCCTTACTATACTATGTTTTTATAGCCTTTTATTCCTTACTATACTATGACATTTTTATGCCTAAGTATACTATGATGTTTATTGTTTTTATGCCTTACTATACTTTGACATTTTTTGACATTTTATGCCTTAGTATACTATGACGTTTTTGTGCCTTGGTATACTATGACATTTTTATGCCTTACTTTACTATGACATTTTTTGAAATTTTTATGCCTTACTATATGATGACATTTTTTGTCATTTTTATGCTTTACTTTACTATGATGTTTTTGTGCCTTAGTATACTATGACGTTTTTTGACATTTTTATGCCTTAGTATACTATGACATTTTTTGACATTTTTATGCCTTACTATACTATGACATTTTTTGTTTTTTATGCCTTAGTATACTATGAAATTTTTTGACATTTTTATGCCTTACTTTACTATGATGATTTTGTGCCTTAGTATAATATGATGTTTTTTGCCTTACTATACTTTGACATTTTTTGACATTTTATGCCTTAGTATACTATGACATTTTTTGACATTTTTATGCCTTAGTATACTATGACGTTTTTGTGCCTTAGTATACTATGATATTTTTTGTCATTTTTATGCTTTACTTTACTATGATGTTTTTGTGCCTTAGTATACTATGACGTTTTTTGACATTTTTATGCCTTACTATACTATGACATTTTTTGTTTTTTATGCCTTAGTATACTATGAAATTTTTTGACATTTTTATGCCTTACTTTACTATGATGATTTTGTGCCTTAGTATAATATGATGTTTTTTGCCTTACTATACTTTGACATTTTTTGACATTTTATGCCTTAGTATACTATGACGTTTTTTGAGATTTTTATGCCTTAGTATACTATGACATTTTTTTACATTTTTATGCATTACTATACTATGTTTTTATAATCTTTTATGCCATATTATACTGTTTTGTCCGGCACATTTAGGAGCATAACCAAGAAGGGAGGTCCACACAGTAACCATTTTAAGAAACCAAATTTATTCAGGATAACTCAATTCAACTTAAGTAAGGAGATTTTTATGCCTTACTATACTAGGAGGTTTTTTTGCCTGACTATACTATGACATATTATTGACATTTTTCTGCCTTACTATGACTTTTTTATTACATTTTATAACACATGATGTGCCGGACAAAGCACATTTAGGAGCGTAACCAAGAAGGGAGTTCCACACAGCAACCATTTTAAGAAACCAAATTTATTCAGGATAACTCAATTCAACCTAAGTAAAGTAGAAAATGTGAAGTCAGTAGTGTAGTGTAGTGTAGGTGTTGGGTGCCTTGAAAATGAAAGCCAACTTAAACGACTGCACAAGAACTGAGGCCTTAACCAAACACAATATACAACAAAGCAAAATCGAGTTGGGTTCCTGAAAGGCACCAGCCTTCCAGGAGAGCTGAGAGAGAGACGCCATCTTGAATATCCCAGCTTAAATAGGCTCCACTCAGGCGAAGTCTGTCAGGTGATGAGGAAGTACCTGAAAAAAACACAGGAACAGGCCAAAACAAAATAGAGTAATACATCCCAGGGCAGTCACAATACTATGACCTTTTTTTTCTGACAGTTTTATGGTTTACTATACTATGATTTTTTTTTTTGTTTTTATGCCTTACTATATACTATGACATTTTTATGCCTTCTTATACTATGTTGTTTTTTTGAAATTTTTATGCCTACTTATAATATGCCTTTTTTTGTTTTCATGCCTTAGTATACTATGACATTTTTTGAAATTTTTAATGCCTTACTATGACATTTTTTTGTTTTTATGCCTTACTATACTATGACATTTTTATGCCTCACTATACTGTTTTTTTTTTATGCCTTACTATACAATGACATTTTTTTTTGTGCCTCAGTATATTATAACGTTTTTATAACCTTTTATGCCTTACCATACTATGACATTTTTATGTCTTCTTATACTATGTTGTTTTTATGCCTTCTTATACTATGACTTTTTTTGTTTTCATGCTTTACTATACTATGATGTTTTTATACCATATTATACTGTTTTGTCCGGCACATTTAGGAGCATAACCAAGAAGGGAGTTCCACACAGCAACCATTTTAAGAAACCAAATTTATTCAGGATAAATCAATTCAACTTAAGTAAAGTAGAAAATGTGAAGTCAGTAGTGTAGTGTAGTGTAGGTGTTGGGTGCTTTGAAAATGAAAGCCAACTTAAACGACTGTACAAGAACTGAGGCCTTAACCAAACACAATATACAACAAAACAAAATCAAGTTGGGTTCCTGAAAGGCACCAGCCTTCCAGGAGAGCTGAGAGAGAGACGCCATCTTGATACTCCCAGCTTAAATAGGCTCCAGTCAGGTGAAGTCTGTCAGCTGATAAGGAAGTACCAAAACAAAATAGAGTAATACAGCCCAGGGCAGTCACAATACTATGGCGTTTTTTTGACAGTTTTATGCCTTAATATACTAGGACATTTTTATGTTTTTATAACAATTTATGCCCTACTATACTATGTTTTTTGTTTTTTATTTTACTTTATTATGAAATTTTCATGCCTTAGTATACTATGACATTTTTTGACATTGTTATGCCTTACTATACTATGACGTTTTTTTTGACATTTTTAATGCCCTACTATACTATGATGTCTTTTGTTCTTATGCCTTAGTATACTATGACATTTTTTGATGTTTTTATGCCTTACTATACTATAACTTTTATACCCTACTATACTATGTTTTTTGTTCTTATGCCTTAGTACACTGACATTTTTTGACATTTTTATGCCTTACTATACAATTTTGTTTTTATGCCTTAGTATATTGACATTTTTTGAAATTTTTATGCCCTAATTTACTGTGATGTTTTTGTGCCTTAGTATATTGACGGTTCTTTGACATTCTTATGTTTTAATAACCTTTTATGCCCTCCTATACTACGTTTTTTTGTTTTAATGCCTTACTTTATTATGAAATTTTCATGCCTTAGTATACTATGAAATTTTTTGACAGTTTTATGCCTTACTTTACACAACGACGGTTTTATAACCTTTTATGCCTTAGTATACTATGACATTTTTTTGACACTTTTAATGCCTTACTATACTATGACGTTTTTATAACCTTTTATGCCTTACAATACTATGTTTTTTGTTTTCATGCCTTAATATACTATGACATTTTGACATTTTCATGCCTTACTTTACTATGACGTTTTTTTGGCATTTTTATGCTTTACTACACTATTTTGTTTTTAATGATTTACCATCAGAGTCTGTGCATTTTTGCTTTAGGTATTTTCACCCACACTTCCTGCAGATCACTTCAACTTCATTGATATTTTTGTTTCACCCTTTCCCTCTGCATTGGTTCAGTGGTTACCGGCTTGAGAATTAGCACTACCAACTGTTGATCTCGAACCGTTTCCTTATGTCTACATGTTCTTATTTTTGACAGAGCTGACAGCCGAGTAACGAGGAATGTAACAGTATTTTTGCTGCCGAGTAATTGATCTGTTTTCAAGTAATTTGCCAAATATACTTTTAATATTTGCATAACAGTAGTGGATGGAAATTGATCAATTTTCTTTTGCAAATTTTCTGGAAAAACAGTCTATGGTTTGTTTTTAAAACTATTTTTATTTAACACAATAAGATTTTTCCTTGTGTTTGTTTTGCAGTGCTGACGCCACTGAAGATGGGGAGGCTGAGCTATGAGAGGGTTCCCGGCAGAAATGATGGACAGACGAGGCTTAAATTATTTTAGGCATGAATTCATTGTTCCTGTGGCCTGCTTGTAAAGATGAAAAAGAAATACATCCTTTAAGTTTTGTTAAATTCAAGTTAGTCACTGCATTATTCTGATTTTAGTGTTAATGGCAAGCTAAGGTTCAATAAAAAAAAAAATGTCTACATTTTATCATTTTATGTTTTTTTCCACTGGCTGTAGAATGTGATGGATCAAAATAATTAGAATTTAATCATTCAGTGAACATGAAATACTAATATTTTAGGATTTGAATAATATTTTGAAATGTTTTATATCATTAAGTATAAGTGTTTTACTATTATTGCTCATTTTAAGAATTTTGTTTTTCACAGAAAAAATGTACTTATTTGTGATTTATTAAATTAAAAATTTACAACACTTCTTTATACACTGTAACTCCTCTTGTTGGTATATAAACATAATGATAGGAGACGTTATAGCTGTTCAAAATACTGCACATAAACACTTAAAACAAATTATATATGATTACAACAACATAATGTGTTACTTGTTATTTGTTTATATACTGCTTCTAAGTAATAAATAAGGGGGGTCCCCAATTTGTTTTTCCAAAATAAGATTAAATATTAAAGATTACAGCTGTGTGTACTTTTTGCTTTTGTTGTCCTCCACACAGAGCATGCTCAGCAGTGAAAAACAAATTGTGATTTATGGTTAGAGGAGTGGGATCGGGGGTCTTTCCCAGCTGAACTGATAAAGTCTCTCATTTTAGCAGCTCCAATGGTGGGGCTATTTTTTCTTTTTTTCTTTCATTTAGTGAAGCAATCCCCTTATCGTCGTCTCTCAGCATGTGGAGAGAGTGCTTATCTTCACGAGCCAGCAGAGTGAAGCCAGCTCCCTCAGGAATGATCCCCAGACAAAGACGACCCCCGGGGACATCGACTACAAGCCTCCCTGCCTCTGGACAGCCATACCCAGCACTGGCTAGCCACCATCAATAACCTGCCAGCAGCCTCTTTTTTCTTTTTTTTTTTTTAAACATCTCTGTCTCTCTGGCCTCTGTCTTCTAACAGGCAGTGGACAAACAAAGAGAAAATGGTGCTTTTTTTTAATGGCACAGGAACAAAAGCAGCGGGCAGGATGGTCAAAGGAGTCTCCATATGAAGCTAGGCAAACAGCAGCATGATGGTGCAGTAATTGCCCCTGACCATTACTTTAGCCCTGGACTGAATGGGACAGGAGAGATACTGTGGGAATTAACAGGCTGTTTAAACCAAAGCCATTCTTTAGGTTTGGATCCTGCTCTGGCTACAGCTGCAAAGGTCACACAGCTGTTATCTTTAATCACGGAGTCACCTGTGTGTCTCCTCTCTGTAAATAAAAGGGGTTTCCTGTGACACCTTTTTGGTTAAGTACTGATTTTAGATAAGAGTGATGCACAGATTTTGTGTCCTGTCCTGTTCGGTGCTTTTTAACACAAAGGCAACACTTTACATCTCCTTATTTACAATTTATAAGCAGTATTAAAACATTTAAGGAATGGTTATAAAAAACTATACAGTAGTTCAATTATCTAACAATTAAAAGACTTAAATTATTAATATGATTTAGGAATATGTTAAGAGTTCACCCCCCCAAAAATTTTAATATTGTTTCTTACCTTGCGGCAGAAGCAGATTCCTGTATAGAATACATAATATAAAATGAGTCAGGGATAAGACATAGCTGATAAAAGCAAGGAAAACAAAATAAGGAGGCATTGAACCAGGACACAGTGACAGACGTCAGTAACCGGCCATGTAGATAAATGAAGTAATATGTTAGTCTTCTGGAGTGCACGTTCACCAAGCTTCATCCGTAAGCAGATGTAAGAATATTTAAATGTTTAATGTACAGCATTTGTCACCAACTTCTCCTATATATAAGACTTATTTATTGTGGGAGCCCAATTTTAAATAAATACATTAAACATGTATCTGCTTACAGTTACAGTTATAGTCTGTTACAAACCATGTATTAAATGTTTATATACTGCTGATAAATGCTAAAAACTTAAGTGTCACCAACACAAAAAAACAACAAATATTAACTGAGATGAAGTAATAAGGAACAAGGTGCTGTATTTGCGTCACTTGACAGATTTTCAAATCACACTGAATCCTGATAAACGCGCGTAACCCTACGAACAATTACTGATCAACACTGGCCCAACAAGCAGCAACAAAATGTCCAGTCCTCCCTACATACACAGTACGGACAGAGATGTGCAGTTTTAGATTCAAAGGCAGATACGCATTATTTGGAATTAGAGCTGAAACAATTAGTCGATTAACTAATTACACTGCCATCCTTAGAGCCAGAGCACTGTCATGGATAACTACAGTCAAGCTGCAGTTTACATCCACGTCTGCCAGGCTCATTATATATGCAGTGAATACTTTGAAGGAATTTAATAAAAGCTATTAAGTAATTTGTTCTAATTAGCATGTAATCTTTTACCTTTAACCACCAAAATCTAATCAGTTCATATTTGAGTCAAAGTGAACATTTGTGCCAAATTTGAAGAAATTCCCTCAAGGCGTTACTGAGATATTGCCTTCACTAGATCGGACGGCGTGGAGGCACAATGAAAAAAACAGCAGTGACTTGAGTCAGTAAAGCTCCTTCCTGTCAGACTGGTTAAAGAGACATGCACCCTCTTATGTTGTCTCTGCTCACACTTGCATCAAAACCCTGCTCATAATTTGCTGTAATTTATTCCAGTTGGGGTTTCACAGCTTGTCCTGCTCATTTTGCTTCCAGCTTTAACCTGCATGATAAATCACAACAGGTCAGGTATAATTGTCTCCTGGCCTTGTAGCTGTGATGACAGTCAACACACTGGCCAAACTGCCCTACAGTGAGTGTGTCTGCAGACCTGTGGTGGAGGCTGGATGGAGCTGGAGAGCGGCGGCGCCTGGCCTGCAGGTGCAGCCTCTTGGACGTGCAGCAGGGCCCATGAATGGCCGATTCAGAAAACGGCCCCCATCGGGCCTGTTCTCCAGGCCCGGGGCTAATCCCAGCCCCTAATCGGATTATGTAAATTCCTACTCCACACACAGACTTTTATGGAAGGCTGCATCTTTGAAACAACACTTGAAGGGTGTAAAAGGAACAGTGACAATTGGTTAAACTAGACTTATTTTTTTATCTGAACGGAGGTTGAAAGTGGGAGGCAGAGGAGGGTGGGGGGAGAGGGGGGAGGAGTGGTTGGAGAGAGGTGAGTCGGTACGTTGTGCTCTCCCTGTTTCCTCTGTAATTTATGTGTGGCCCCTTGGAATGGCTCAACAAGATTACCATAGTCATAACAAAACCCATATTGTTCAACTGTCAATCTGGATATGGTATTTTTACCTTTTGTGGCCCAATCAGGCTGAATTCAATAGCAGAGCAGCCAGCGATATCAAGGTCTTTTCCACGGTGTAGGGGACGGTGGGTTGTCCATGCCTAATGTCAGAGAAACAGAAAGGAACAAGTGTCCAGAGCAGTAAGAGAAGGATCAGAGAGATGAACGTCTCAGTTTCGCTTCAATGGGAATTTATTTGTCACCTTTAGTGCTAACCTTCAAGGATTAAATGAGCAATGAATCATAAAAGCAGCACAAATAGTCACTTAAAAGGCTGTTGAATCATGAAAGCTGCAAAAAAAAAAAAAAAAAGACCCAGAATCCCCTCAAACGTTGCACAGAAACACCTATGAAAGTCATTTAAAGTGATGATTTATGAACAATGTAATCATGAAGCGGTTGGAGGTGATGGACAGGAGGGGGGTGTGTGTTTGAACAATCATTCCTCAGTTAACACCAACCTCCTCGACAGCGCACGTCACACAATAGGGTTCGCCCTGCTATAAAATGTGGGATGCGAGCATGCAGCAGTCTTCCCCCCTACTTTCATCCCTCCCTCCCTCTCTCTCTCTCTCCCTCTCTGTCTTTTACTCTCTCCTTCCCTCTCGCTCATAAGGATCTCTCAGTGAGCATGAGAAGACACAACTGAGTGGACGTTCCCACCTCCTGGACTCTGATGACCTGCCGACGCTGCGACTGAGGATTTCTGCACATTTCTACAAACGCACACACAGACACGCACAGGTGAGAAATTTTTGGAATAATGACGGATTTTTTCCTCTTCAGGCCATGTGTTCCCACTTAAGTCGAGTAAATAATTAATCAGAATGAGCATGTATGACAAGATACTGTGTACTCTTTGCCTGCAGCTATCATGTAATAGTAAATTATTTATTACCGGTGCATTTGTTCCAGACTTTGCAGTAACTGAAAGATCAAGTTTGTTTTGCAGATCAGCCTTTATTTAACCAGAAAGTCTCTTAAATCAAATTTACTCACACTTTACTTTCACTTCTATCCTTGTAGTTACCATTTATAAGCAGTATTTAAACACTTGATAACTGGTTAATAATGGAGTTGTAAGCAGATGTAAGGACATTTTGATGTGTTTGTTCCTGTACAGTATTTGTCAACATTTGTGCTCTCTTATGAAGATACATTTTATGCTTTTACACCTGTGTTTTACTGTACTGTCATTATATATACACACATACAGGAGCCCACATGAGTTATAGCAACAAATACATTAATAAACACTTATATCTGCTTATAACTACATAATAGTACATTATAAACCATTTATTAAAAGTGCATACATTGCTTATAAATGCTAAACAGGGATTAAAGTAAAATGTTACAAAATTTGTTTTAAGAGACTTTCAGGCTTTTTAAAGGCTTTTACAACAACAACAAACACTAAAATGATTAAAATCAGATACATAAATGATTTGATCTTTTACCTGATGCAAAGTCTGGTATAAATGTGCACAATTTTTCAAAGGCCTGGTATGAGGCAAAAAAAGGAAATATGAAGGTTGCATTTATATCTTATAACTAGTATTTGGACAAATAAAACTTCAGTAAGGTTGCCAGTTTCCCTTCTGACATACATTAACTATAATGTCATGTCAGCCCCATTGGGCTGCAACTAACAATTATTAATTACTGACTAATCTACAGATTCTTATCCAAATTAATTGTTTTGTTATAATGTAAAAAATTAATAATGGGAAAATGCGCTTTAGAATTTCCCAGAGACCAAGATGATATCTTTAAATATCTTGTTTTGTCCAACCGAGTCCAAAACTCAAAGACATTCAGTTTCTATCACGTGCGAGAAAAACTAGTAAAAAAATCTTCACATTTAAGAAACAGAAAAGACAAACGATTATTCGATTATCAGGACAGTTGCTGATTAATTTTGTGTCAATCGACTAATCTTTGCAGCTCTACTTAGCACCATGACCAGGAAGGTGTTCACCAACACGAGGGAGCGCTGGCGCCAGCACAACGTCAACACCGCCTTCGCCGAGCTCCGCAAGCTCATCCCCACCCATCCTCCGGAGAAGAAGCTGAGCAAGAACGAGATCCTGCGTCTGGCCATGCGCTACATCAACTTCCTGGTGCAGCTGCTGGAGAGCCAGAGCGGTCAGCCGGCTAGCCACTCCCCCACCGCCCTGCTCACCTTTCTCAGAGGAAACATGGAGCGGCTGCAGTCCCCTGCACACACCTGGGCCCTGACCAGCGACACCGAAGCTCCGTCACCAGGATCAAGCTGTGACAGTGCTGAGGCCTGGTAGAAACAGTTATATATATATTTAAAAAAAGAAAACTCTTGAGGGGACTGCCTGACACTTTTCCTGGGTCTAAAAACTGATCTCGTCCTTTCTCAAGACTCCTTTTTGTCTCTGCATTTGTCACCTGTATGTGACTCATGTTTCAGTGCAGAAGATGCAATATTGTGTGATATTTGTGGACTCCAAAATGTGGCTGCCTCCTCGCTGATCAGTGTTGAAATATGATTTGCAGGTGAAAATTAATTTGTATTCTGCATGGATGTGTAAAACCTGGATGTACAATATTCCCTTCATGTCTTCATGTTAATATTCCTTGTTGCCGACCCGCCTGGAACTAATTTAGTTTTGCAATAAGAGGATGTTTTGCCAATGAGGAAAATGGAGGGGATTAAGGAATTTTCTCATTTCAAGCAATAGATTCAGCAAGGCATTTGAATAGATAATGGCTCAGCCAATTCTCCAGACCGCAATCGTCTCAAAATAGCCAAGGGCACTTTTTTTTTTTTTTTTTTTTTTTGGGAAATCGACATGCTGTTTTTTTTTTTCTTGAGAAGACTAAATCTGACCTTTGTTTTCAATTATCAAGGTTAAGCGACTTCTGAAGAATCACTTCTAAGAAAGACTTCCTGTTTTTCTCACTGTTTTTATACAACAATGTTCAGTATTTGTCGACTGGTGA
This sequence comes from Seriola aureovittata, assembly GCF_021018895.1. NCBI lineage: Eukaryota > Metazoa > Chordata > Actinopteri > Carangiformes > Carangidae > Seriola > Seriola aureovittata. The sequence goes on from NC_079368.1 coordinate 21,655,431, forward strand.
TACTTTGGATTGGGCTGAGGAATTTTAGCAAAACTGACAATCCTCTTTCAATAATTATTTACGTCACCACACATATCTTCTCATCCAAATGTGTTCATTTGATTTTATGTAAAATACGCATGTCATATAGCCAAAGATTATGAATTGATTGTCTACTGTGAAGAGTGTGCTACTTATCTTCTGATACCTCTTTTGTAAGTTATTTTGGTTTGCTTGTGAATATACAGTATGTTATTTATTTCAACTATTTATTTAATAAATGATTTGTTAATAAAATACTCTGAATCTCTTTAGTGAAAGAGGTCAATCAAAACCACTACTCATTACTGAAAAGTCATTTTTCAAGCAGGATATGCAGAGATACTCCACTCAATATACATGATTACATATTGGAAAAGTAAATCCTCAGTACAGTCAGTAAACGTAGCTGAAAAATGTAAAACTATTTTTGATGATGGAAAACAAAAAAACTAATGAATCCTCAGAAAAGCAATTGGGGCACAGTGTCAGACTGAAATTATTTAACACTGTGTAAGACACAACCGATCTGAAGTTAAGAGCAGAGCCGCTGTGTCGATGCAGACCCTCTTTGTTCCTGCTCAATAAGCCCAGAGACATTTGCCCAAAAGTCCTGTGATGACTGAGTGGACACAAAGCTGAACTCAGCTCTCTGTCCACTGACCTGAGGCCTGGGAAAACAGCCCTGAGAGTGACAGCTTAACTTGTGACCCCTGAGGTCAGAGGCTATTCTGGAGTCAAACACTGACCAGTTGACCAACGTGCAGATGGAGTTTTCTTAAGGAAAGTGTCGCTTTGTTGCTGCACAAGCTATTTGACAGAACTGAAGTATATAAAGCAGGAATTTCTTGAAAAAGAGACGACAGAAATGACAGAACTCAATCATTCGGGTAAACACTAAAACCCAATTTATCAATATACAGAATGCTAATGTGCAACTAAATAAATGCTTTTTATAGAAAACACCATCGAACTATGACAAAATAACAAATAAATAAAATTAGGGCTGCAACTAAAGATTTTTTCAAGTAATCTATTCGTTGATTAATATACAAGATGTCAGAAAATTATAACATCCCAAATTACTTGTTTTTTCAGACCAATAGTCCAACGCAAATCACACACATGTAAAAACAGACAAAAGCAGCAAATATTTTTGATAAACAAATGACTTAATCAATTAATTACCAAAATAGTTGCTGCTTAATTTTCTGTCAATCAACAAACTGATTAATAAACTATTTGTTTCAGCTGTAGCTTTAATTGCAGCAGTTTGTCTCCTTGTTCGGCAGCCATTTAAACCGGGGTCAGACATTTACACGCCTAATCGTCTATTGTGACTGTAGAAAACGTGCCCCATTTTCAGGCAAAAAGCTGCAACTAACTGAGCTGAAGAGTAAACACTGAGCTGGTTTCGGGCGCTTTCACCCCAGCTGTTAAACTCAGGCTAATGGTGTGTAAACGGAGCAGAGGGCAGCTGGACACACTGACTGGAGGCCTGTGGGAAGTGACAGGTGACTCTTTGTAATGCTGCAAAAATACTGAAATCATGTTGTACTGGGATAGTGATGACTACTGTACAGCAGCCGTCTGCCTATCCCACAGCATGAATTTGCGCGGTATTTACCTCTTGTGCAATTTCACGGTGAATTGAGCAATTTCATGGGAAGTCGAAATAATACTAAACAAAACTACTGTGGTTATTAATAGCTGAATTGCCTGGTAATATGAGACGTAATATTTTTTTGAAAAACTGTACTTCTTTATGTGGGAAATGTTTCAGTGTAATTCAGACTCTCTAAATGCTAAATTATTCAATCATTTGCAACTGGATAGGAAGGCATGTGACAGCTTTCGCATACATGCTGTCAGGCTGCAAAACACATTTTGCTGATACACCTTATTTAGAGAAATCGCCCAATCACAATATGAGCGTTACTCTGGTCTCAACTTTCTCGCAGGATTATGAAACCCTGCATTGAAAATAATAACAAATATGTACGCTTCTCATTCCCTCCACCAAGTATATTTGCCTGATTGACTATTCTCTCCCAAGTATGTGGGTAATCGTCTATTGAGAGCACATTTCCTTATCAGCGTCTAACACACTGTCTGAATCCGTTATCACAATGGGCCAGATCAGTGCAGGCAGCCCCTCGCTCTCCGGCTGAGGCGCCCATGAAAAAGAATTTCTGGAGTTGGGTGCCAACCGATAGGCCCTGAGCTCTTTATCCCCTTAAAGCCAATTCACACTCTGCATGTTTAAATATCTCAGCTCAACCCCTGCCCTCCCACTCCCGTCATGCACTCGAACACCCTCCTCCCCCTTTGCCTTTCCTTCTCGCTCTTTCTCACCCCTCCACGGCTGCAAGTCCAAGTGTGGACTGCCACCGCAGCTGACCTGCAGTGCGCCGTGGGTTGGTGGTGGGTGGGATGCAGGTGCAGGGCTGGTTGGAGGGTGAGAGAGGAGGGGAGTCCTCCATTGTTGGTCTGGACAGCACCCTCTCTCCTCTGGAGCACCCTCTGATGGGGGAGCCCACTGACAATCACGCATCCTAATCTGATTATGCAAATATCTACTTCAAAAAGCAATACGCTGTAACCCTTACCCTGTGGTGGAGAGACAGAGAGAGGAAGAAAGAGGGAAGGAGAGGGAGCAGCAGGAATGTAGAGAGAGAAGGGTAGATGGTTGACAAAATTAAATACAAGGACAAAATGCGTCGTTAGGATCAATTCTGTATGCAACACCCTCACACACCTATCATCAGTTTCTCTCACACGTCCTCTGTACTACCAGGGGAGGTCCGAGGACGAAAGGGAACACACTTACACACTCTGAATGGCCACCGACTCCCTCAACAGGGCATTGAACTCAATATTCAAATGCTTATTGTTTTTCCAGACGCTCCTGAATCCAGCGTCAAAAGGAATCTACAATGTTAATGAGGGGGCCAAAGTACCCAGAGTTAAGATTTTAGACGCCCAAACAGTTGGAGGTGACATTTCGAAAGAACAACACAGCCTCAATGCCACTGATTCCTAAAGGCATAGTCGACAACCACCCCCCAACTTCGCAAATATTCACACCAAGCAGGCTCTACCTGATTTCTGAAATCAGCTGCTTCATTCTGTCGGCACATACAGTACATCTCCAAAAGACGACTCAGAGTCGACATCCATGCTAGCATCTCTGAGGCTGCACATAAGGTCGTGTTATGCTCGATTAGAACTAGTTGAAGCGACATGATGTCCCGACTGGAAAACCAATGTGTTTATTTTTGTTATTTTTGAAAAGATGGCTGTCAGAGTGAGGGGAGACAATAACATTTAAATAAGGGGATAACAACACACATTTTCAGACGGTCTCTCCTGCACGGCATTCAGACAGAAGTGAAGAATGAAAAAAGAAAGCTTGAGAGGAGTTCAACACTCACTCATGGTTGGCCAATGACAATATAAAATGGGTGGCAATGTCAGTTTGATGGCTTTTGGAAAGTTACAGAAATGGTCAGAAACGGACGCACCTATTCTGTTGTCAGACAGGTGTTGGGGTGGGGGATTTCCGAGGCTATCCAACCATGGGACAAGCAGTTCTGAAGAAGCAGGCTGGCGATACTGAGCTAAATGCTAACGTCAGATTGCTAACACGTTCACAAGGACACTTAGTAAACATACTTGCTAAACATCACCATGCTACGTTCAACATCTTAGTTTAGTGTATTAGCATGCTAGCATATTTGTAGCGACAATACACTCAACCACCACACGGTGGCGGTAGACAAAAAGCCAGGGCATCACCACAGTCATTAGGCTACATCACCCAGTAACCACGGGCAACTGTACCAAATCTTGTGCCAACCCCTCTAGAAGATATTGAGATATTTCACTAATATTTCACGAGATAAGTGAAGATTTCTACCTGGTGGCAGTGCTAGATGAAGGGTTAAGGAGCGACCAAAGTCATTTGGAGTCATCCTCAAGGGCACCATGGACCTCTGTATCAAAAATCATGTTATTCCATCCAATATTGGTGAGGACCTTTCACTAAAAATCAAGCAACGTGTTTGACCTCACTCTGCGACGCTTCAGTGGTATGCAGGGGAATTCTTCCACAAGCACCCACATGCTCTCACAACTTCCTCAGATTATGCAATTGTGCCCAGGCCCATTGAGATGAAGTCATTATCCTTTTGTGTTATTTTACTCCATCTCTCCGCAGCTGAAAACTTGAAGTCGGGGGTCTGAAGTCTGTTTTTACACTGTAGCTTTCTAGTACAGGAGATTATTCTTATTTCTAATACCAATTAACTTTACAACCATTACCTTTCACCTCTAACCACATGCTTAGGGTGCGTCAGTTATCTGCTGTGTCATGCTGCGGAAAGAGGAACTACAAGCCAGAGTTCAGCTTCTTTTAGTTAATAATTACTTCTCTAGGACCAGCTATTAAAAAGGATCAGGCCACAGCAGCCTTTCCTCCTGACAGACGGCCACCATGGAGCTGGGGCAGCGTCTCTCCGTTTGTGTGCTGCTGACACTTTGTACTGCATGGAGTGCAAATGGAGGAAACATTTTGGTGTGGTACACTGAAGGCAGCCACTGGATTAACATGAAGCCTGTGCTGGAGACACTGATTAACAGAGGACACAAGGTGACGGTCCTGGTCCCGAGCTCGTCGATATACATGAACAGCAGTGAAACTTCCCGCTTTCACTACGAACCCTTTGACGTTTCCGTCTCAATGAAGGAAATGGAGGAGTTTCTTGAGGAGTACCTTCGCTTCTCCATGTATGAGATGGATCAAATGAACTACTTGCAGATTTATATCAGATTCGCAGATCTGATGAAGACCGACCTGCAATATTCTTTGCAGTTTTTGGACGGTGTGCTGAAATCAGAAACGATCATGAGGAAGCTGAAGGAGGGAAACTATGACCTTCTCCTGGCTGACCCCATCTACCCTGGCAGTGATTTAGTAGCAGATATCTTGGGCATCCCTCTGGTCTTCTCTCTGCGCTTTTCCTTGGCCAATAACTGGGAGAGGCAGTGTGGTCAGCTACCCGCTCCACCTTCCTTTGTCCCTGGCGCTATGAGCAAACTTACAGACAAGATGGACTTCTCAGAGAGAGTGTGGAACTTTCTCTTCTATGTACTGCAGGACCTCCTGATGGATAACATGTTTTGGACAGTTTTAGATAAATATTACTCCGAAGTCAAAGGTGAGTCCTGTCCTATATTGGTTTAATTGCTTTGGATTCTTCACAATGCTCTTATATCCAAACACTGTTGTCAACAATTTGACATTTTAAGTAAGTAATATTTGAATATTAGATATCTCATTTGAAGTATTGGGCGGCTGTCATTCATTTCTTTTGCATTGTGACAGGGACTCCCACCAGTGCCTGTGAGATGATGGGAAGGGCAGACATCTGGTTGATACGAACCTACTGGGATTTTGAGTTCCCTCGTCCTTTCCTCCCCAACTTCAAATACGTTGGTGGGATCCACTGTAGACCTGCTGAACCTTTGCCAGAGGTAGTAATGTCTCCACTGTTACAGACATATTAATCTTTTATGACAATTCCACGGTGTTCATTACTCCAAGACTGTAGAGAACAGGCCATTTAAACGCTGCAAGGAGGAAACAAATTGCCGGTTGGTTTGCATTGGGATGATACTGTACTTCGCTTGTTGCAGGATATGGAAGAATTTGTGCAGAGTTCAGGAGATGCTGGTATTGTGGTCTTCACACTGGGATCTATGATCAAGAACATCACCACAGAGAAGGGAAACATGATCGCCTCAGCCCTCGCTCAGATCCCACAAAAGGTGAGAGTTCCACGTGAAATCAAATGACCCCTGGACACAGTTTCTATGGCCATGAGAATATTCTGTCCCAGCTCATATCAGTGTTGTTGCATGAACAATGCAATTAACTGCAGATAGCTTGTACTTTCCATTTCTGCCAGTCATTTTTCACAGCGTACCATGAGTTTCAAGATTTTCTACCTTTCGAGCAGCCACTGGTTTCTACTCAAAATCATGTTGCAAAGACTTTTAACTAGCTGAACAGGAAACCCTGGACAGAAAACATTAAGTCAGCTTCATTTTTTTCCCCACATGACACTGTCACAAAGTAGTTGCACTCAGGGAATGCATGTGATAAGACATGATTTGCAGTTAATTGACTACAACATGCAAACAACCAATATGGTTTTTAAAATTATGTCATGGTATTTTTTTCTGATTAAATTGGGACTAGATGCAAGGCAAGCAGAATCAAAATGTAAAAAAATATAATTTAAGAAGATTTGATGAGAGAATGAAGGTTTTAAAGATTACAATTTTATCTGTTTGACTATTTTCAAAATAAAAGTACTGAGGTTGTTATAAAATACAATTATTTTCCTTATCATTTTAGCATTCACTATTAAATGTTATGCTACACGGTATATTATGACATAAATTAGCACTGTGTTAGTCTAATAGTGTTTTTACCGTTGTTTATAGGTGCTCTGGAGACACAGTGGAGAAAAGCCAGAGACTCTGGGTACCAACACCAGAATATACAACTGGATCCCTCAGAATGACCTGCTGGGTAAGTAAAGCTTTTATAAAAGCTGCTGAACAGGCTTTTGATAATAATCTTCATGACTTTCACTTTGAAATGTAAGAAGGTATCCATCACTCTGTTTTGTTTGTTTTTTTTCTCCATTATTTAGTTTGACAGTACAAAACCTACAAGGGACATATACTGTAAAACATCATGATGGAATTTAGTGCCAATGAGCTTATGTTTTTTCCCTCAACTTAATGTAAATATACAGGTTTTAAACTCTCTGGAGAGTCCTCTGTTTTGTAGTTCAAAGAAAGTATTCATGGTAGAAGTAAGTCATGGTTATTCTCAAAATGATGAAATGATTGAAGTCAGTCCCTACCATTGCACACTTTTAATTTAACAAAGTGACTTCGAGCAGCCACTGCTGTAAGATCTTCATGTAATATTAAGAACCAACTCTCCAAACTGAGAAAATGTAAAAAGAAAGCAAATCTGACTGTAACATTTGTCAGCTTGACTGATTAGTTGTGAATCCGAATTAATATCTTAAGTTTACTGAGTAACTTATTTTTTCAGGTTCACTTAATTCAACTGGTCAATTTTCAAACTCATAAGAAAACTGTGAACTAATTATTCAACCAAAGTTCAGATAAATCACAAGGCACTTTAGGGGAACTTAATTTACACAGTACGGATGTTATTGTGAAATTTGTTCTTTGCCAGGATTTTCACAACCACTAAACACTTTTCTCAGTTACATTATTATATGTTTTTCCAAAAATGCAATTGTGGGTTTTTTTTTTTGTTTTCAAAAGTGTGGCTTGAGCTTATTTCACCACCATTTTTTCCAAGCTGTTAGCATTTCCTTTACATTTTGCTTTGCATTGTGGAACAATAGTGTCCATCAACAGCACTCTCCAAAATCAGGGATTGTTTAATGTACATACTGATTGTTTTAGATATACTTTGTCACTTTTCGAGCGTGAAAACAATATGTACTCAAAACTGACGACTGGGAAAAACACACTTTCCCAGTGGAAATACAATACATACATACCAGTACTCACTTTTAGTAAGTTGTATGAAGCAGCTTGAGCCTTTGACCCACAATGACAAAATCATTAAAAGGTACAATAAAGAGGAGGTAGAGGCTTGAATGAATGATTGTTGTTTTCTGTAGTTTTTCCAAGATGTCTACAGGATCTGAAGCTTCCACTCATAAGTCGTTGCCAATGTTCGGTGTATATTTAGTATTTAGTTTATGTTGAGCTCATTTGTGTTAAAGTTCTGTTTCATCAAGCTGCTTCTCTTTTCTCTAAATAAGTAATTAATACACAGAAAACATTAGGCAAGATAGCACTATTCTATCATAGAAGAAATTCAAGGCAATCATCAATTATTTTTATCATCAATACGTCTGGCAATAATTTCCTTTAATAACCGATGGGTTATTCCATCTATAAAATATCAATAGAAAAATGTGTGGAAAAAATGCCATCATTATCCCCTGAAGCCCAACTTAACCTGCTCTAACAGCTTGTTTTGTCTGACCAGCTGTCAAAAACCCAAAGATGTTCAGTGTAACACTTTATTTTACAGGTCTCATATGTTCCACGTAATTTCTCGGAAAACACTGCACAGAAATGTATAATAAGGTTAGCTATTATTTAGCTGTTAATTATTATTATTATAGTAGTAAGAAAGGCCTACGCAATTTGGTCCTAATTTTAAGGGAATGTTTCCAAGACAATAGCTGGAAAATACAGGACCCTTAAAGTGGTGCCATGATCAGTGCTATTTCTTTGAGCCATTTACTGAAAAATTTATAATTAATTTTCTGTCAATTCAACTAATCAAATTATGATTTTTGCTCTAAAGTACTGGTTAATTTCAGGGTACCTGGGGAAATAATGAAAATGCCACATACAAAGAGAGTCAATTAGGACCCAACAACAAATCTTTGTCCCCCAGGGCCCCTTTGAGGTAGTTTAATCTGGCCATGGAGTCACATTATTCAGAAGTGAAAAAAAGTGCCTCAGCAGCTTGTCTTGAATGGGAAAAAAGTAATATATGTTTCACAATCTTTGCTACCCTGTCAGGTCACCCCAAGACCAGAGCTTTCATCACCCATGGGGGAACAAATGGGATTTATGAGGCCATCTACCATGGTGTTCCCATGGTGGGCATCCCCATGTTCGCTGACCAGCCAGACAACATGGTCCATATGAAGGCCAAGGGTGCTGCACTTATCGTGGACTTAAACTCCATGAAGACTGAGGATCTTAGAGACGCAATCAATACCGTCATCAATGACAAATCGTAAGTTCTCTTACCTAGAAACTAGACTGCCAACGCAACAGAGGTCAAATTTAAGACTTTTTAAGAACTCAACATAGAATGCATTTTACTACCACAACCACTAATCAGTGGGGATGACATGGCCAAGAGTTATTTAGTATATTAGATTTATTTCAGTACTTCCCAGCAGAATGTAACTAATTCCAAATGATATAATGAATTAAACTAATGTGACCTGAGATCAGTTGCAAAAAAATTGGATGAAAGAATTAACCAAATAAAAAAAGTAATTTAAGTTAAAGTTTTTTCATCAGTTTTTGATATTTCATTAACAACTAACTGATTAAAGAAAATAATTGGCTAATTAATCAATGATAACTTTTAGTGTACATCCTCAGACAGCTAAATCCAAAAGTTCTTAAAAACTTTCCAAGACCTGCAGATACCATGCCTAAAGCAGTACAGATTTCAACTACCACCACAGAATTGCAAAGTGACAAAGAGAAAAAAACTACTGGATGACCTTTTACTCTCATATATTGGCTTTTCTGTTGGAGATTTAAGTTTAAAATAATATATAAAAAGGAAAAGAAAATTCAACCCTTTTCTTCTCATTCTTGGTAAGGCAAAAACTGTAGTTAGTACAGTATGAAAATTGAAATACATAATGCATTAACTTACAATTTCCCCCTGTACATCCACATTCATAGGTACAAGGAGAACACCATGCAACTGTCCAGTATCCACCATGACAGACCCATCACTGCTAAGGATGAGGCCATATTCTGGATCGAGTTCACCATGAGAAACAAGGGGGCCAAGCACTTGAGGGTCCACGCCCATGAGCTCACCTGGTACCAGTATCACAGCCTGGATGTTCTGGCTGTTGTTCTCGCTGTCCTTCTGCTCCTCACATTCCTCTTCATGAAGACCTGCTGTTTCTGCTTTCGGAGGTGCTGTGTCAGAAAGGGAAAGACAAAGAAAAAGGCTGAGTAATGGACTGAATTGAAATGCAACTGGTGAAGTGATGGCCGTAAATACAAAATTCAGTGGTTGTCTTGTCGATCTTAAGCATATAATGTAACCACCATGTCCTGAATTTGAATTTGTGTCCAGGGATCAGTAATCTTCACCATTTTGAAATAGTAAAGTAAAACATTTCAGTCATGGAAATAGCAGGTGGAAGGATTTTATTGTTTGTTTCACTTGTTTTACCATAAACTCAAAAAGTAAAACCTCTTAACACTCTACATAGACAAATAAATAGCATGTATTTGCATTCCAGTGCAAGAGTACATTTCTCTCGTTTGCTCCCTCGTGTATGGCCAGTAATTACTTCAATTGTTCACAGGTTCATACTAATTTGCATAACTGCACCTGAGGCCAATTTCACATTAAAAGCTGGATGTTCATTGGCTGGTTTAAGTTTGGGGGACAAAAGAACACACAGAGGAATTTCATTCTGCGCCTTTACTTGGACAATATTGATCACACCCCACCACTCCAGGTTTTCTTAGCACACTACAGCACAATCCCAAATATTTATACAAGCATGAACACATGGGCTGCAAATCAAAACTTAACAAAGAGAAAATACTGTATTATTACACAAATCAAGTAACATAATCAAACTAAAACAAACAGCCCTCCCAAATACTCAGAACAGAGCTTCACACACATTCAAATTTGCATGACAGCATCTATCTTTTCGTGTATGAACAGTGTGGGGAATATTTTTTGCTTTATTTTCATATTTTTTTCAGTTTTCCATCTTCTTTGAGCTTCCATATCATAAGCTCCATGCAGGCAGCAGCGTCTTCTGCAGTGTCGTGGCCACAAACTGGGAGAAAAAGTAATACATTATTTAAACACATGCAAACAATGACCGTCAACACCCTCAGCAATAAGCAAGCATATTTTGGTAATATTTACTAAAATTCATAGTGCGATTGTGATTGTCTTTATTTGAATTTAGATTTTGATTCAGATGGATGGTAAACATTAAAAGAACATTCAATTAAACATGACGCTTGTATGGTGGCTGTAGGTAATCCATGATGACCCACCACTCTCTTGGATGATCCTCCGGAGGTATTCAGCAGTGAGATTGTTGAGGGTCAGTTTGTGAGGGGGGCCCAGACGGTGGGGGAAGACCACTGATGTGTCCACTACCATCCCATGGAGCAACTACAGCAAAGAGGAAGATAGCTGAAGCTCTTATCACCTGATAAACCCTCTTAGGTAATGTGAAAATTACTCGATTGTAAATAACCTCAACTTCTACGGTGTGGATTTAACAACAAATAGCACAAGTACCTTATTTCCATTTCTACTACTTTATACTTCTACTCAACTACATGTGAGAACACGACTTGTAATCTAATACATTTATCTGATAACTGGAATTAACTGTTACTTTGCAAATTAAGAGTATTAATACAAAATATTATCAGCAAATAAATAATGTTCTTATAGACTACATTACCCAGCAGTATATTAAGTCTTAATCCAACAATGTATACGATTCTGCTTTACTGTACTTTTGGAACTTCAAGTATGCTTTGCTGCCAATACTTTTACTTGTGACAATATTTCTGAAGAATGGTGTTATTACTTCTGCAAATGTTTTACTGCAGCCAAAGTGGCTCACATTGGTTGCATGCGGATTAGCAGTCCTTTGTGTCTGTCATATACCCATTACTGTACATCCATTTGTCCAAAGCAATTTAGAGTAAGTGCATTCAGCTATAGGAATAACAGGATGTCGTTTTCTAAAGCTGATAATTCTCTAATGTGTATAAAATTAAATAAAAGTGAGGAATGCAAAACTCATTTAATATTTGGCAAATTCTGCTAATTGGCATCCAAGGTCACCGACCATTGCAACAGCGTTTGTAATCTTGATTGTGAAATTACAAAGTTTGTCCTCTTCCATGAGGTGTTTCTATTACTTTGTCCAGACCCTGGTCACTAGATTATTGGAGCTACATAATTTAATCTATAAAAATAAAAAAGACCAGCTCCTCAGCCATCAGATAGTTTAACCTTTTGGTTGTTTTTTGACAGTGTATTTTGCCGATTAAAATAAAAATAAAAAAAAAAAGACATAGAAAACATGGCATTCAAATGATTAAGTGATAAAAGTATTATGACACTTGAAAGTAACATCAAAAGAAGGGCTCTTAGTTGGGAATTAGTGTTTAGAACTTGGCAGAGGGCCACTCTTGTTACAAACCTGTTTTAAGAAAACACTACTGTGTATAATAGTTGTGTGCAAGACATTTGCAACAGACGGATGTTGTGAAAGCAGTTATGCCACAAAAACAGTGATGTTGAGAAAAGCTTTTAGTAGTCACCTTCAGGGCACAGAGGTCTGTTTCCAGTCCGTGTCCAATCAGAATGGTGTCAGCGCTAATGAAGCTCAATAAGGTCTCCTGCACCTCTCTGAGGGAGGTGTTGTTACCCTTCACATCTTCCTCACTGATGCCTGAAAACCTATACAGGTAAAATGTCACAAGCTAATCGAGAGCAGAAGGCTCACCAGATGAGGCATCTGCTCTTTGAACATCCAAGTTGTTAACCTAGCATTTTTGCTCAGCTGAATCTTACATTTACAAGAACTGTATATTTTCATTTTAATCTAGAGAAGAAGCAAAATTTATTGGCCACCTAAAAATCAGTTATGACAAAGCAAATGAGCAATTGCATGTCACAATCCTATAATAACATTACCTGGTGTTATAGTCGATGACCTCATTATCAGGTCTGACGAAGGTGTCGTACACTACTTGGAGACTAGAGTTGACCACCGTCACTCTGGACAGCTCCAGACCATGAATAGTATAACACTATGAAGACAAACAGTAACACAATGTTTTCACTGTATACCAAAGATTGACAGAATAAAGGTCCACTCAGTATGAAACATCACCCTCTGATGACACCAAGCACTCATATCAAATGACTTTGGGATTTTAGTGTGGTATGCAAAATCTCAATTCAAACCTGCTATATACAGTATAACTTATTATTAGGAACAAATACTATCAGAATAATATGATCTGGAATTTGAGTAGTCTGTCAAAAGAGCATGTCTGATTTAGGAAAAATACTTTGCATCACAAATGAAGCTGCTGGAGGCTTAAGTTGAGGGTCAGTGCTTAACATAAGGACAATTTTAAAAACCCTGTGTCTCAAGGAAGCTAACATCACCATTTCACAGTCCAAGGAGTAAACCCCAGGACAGCTCGTATCTGATGGATGTCTAGGCATGGTGGAAACAAACCCATCCAAGCTGAGGGAATCATGGACATGCAACTGTTGAAGAAAAGAGAAAATAAGAAAAAAGACCAATTTGTATATTCAAGAGTGTCTTAATGAAATTCTCACTCTTATTGTCGTTTCTTACCTTAAACACCTGACATCCAGGTGCTCCCATGACCCCTTCACAGCAGCTGTAGCGGGTCTCCACTCCACCTGGCACTGCAACAGTTTTAAAAAAAACATCCTAAATGCTCCAAATACACCTTGCATCATCTGCAATTATTCTGATCAAAAAAAAAAAAAAAAAAAAGCCAAAAATGTGATGGTTCCAATATCTCAAAACATGGGACTGTGCTGGTCTTACATTATAGTAAATTGAATATCTTTGGGTTTTCACTGCTGGGCGGAGAAAACTAAACATTTGATAACATCACCGTGGATGCTAAGCTATTGTAATGGGTATTTTTCCACTGTTTTATAGAACAAACAATTAATCAATTACTCAAGAAAATGGACAGATTGATAGTACGAATAATTGTTAATTACAGCCCTCCAATGCTTACTCACCTCTATTCTTAACTCCTTTCCCATAATGATAGTTGCACTCCTCCTTGCGAATGTGTTTGCCTATTTGGCTCACAGAATATGTAGCCCCACATCGACAGCAGATCCTCTTGAGAGCTTTTACCAACAAAACAGACAAAGCTCATCACCAGAGAAATGTGCTGAGAGCTCTAACCATCACTCCAAGTGCAGCCCAAGTTAAAAGGTGCCCTCTAGTGATGCAATATGAGAACAACATCGATTTTGTCTTTTCAAGGAATTTGAGTACAGCTGGGGTATGATGTTTTCACTTACGGTCTGTGTTGCCTTTCTTATTGTCAACAAAAAGAGTAGCAGAACCAGGTTTCTCTGGGTGCTGGACAGGATAATTGCTCTCAATCAGCCTTTCCTCAGTCAAAATATAATCCTTCCAACTCTCATACAATGCCATATCATCTGCTGGAAAGATGAATGCACTAAGAAGCTGTCAAAAGATTAGAATGAAATGACAAATGGATGCAAAGGAAATTAATTCTCACCATTTCCTTTTAAGTTCTTCACGTCAAGCGGTATGCTGCCTTTCAACCTTTGGCTGTTGATGTTTTTTTCATCTGCACCAGAAAAAAATATATTTCTTAATCAGCGTCATTCACATATTTCATGAATCACAGTATGGCTTTTCCAGATAGTCTCACCTTTAGCTGAAACAGCACTTTGGTTCTTCAGCCTCTTCAGTGAATTCACTGCAATACTCAGATATTTGAGTTTGTTAACACTGCGATTGTACACAGTCCTCTCTTCAGCAACAGCCTGTCAACAATAAAACAACAGAAAAGAATAAATATCAAGACTGCAGTTCGTCAGTGAGGATTACATTTAGCAGCATATGCTCACCTTTTCAAAGGCATCGTTGACATTGGCTGTTGTTTTAAGGAACTCCTGTGTGAACATGTTGACATAACGCTGTCGGACATCATGGGGCACTTTGTCTTTGGCAGCCTCACAATGCTGCTTTAGTTTACGTTTAGTAGGCGCTGGCTGAAAGAATAAATACCTTTTTAACAATATGAATAATGTATTAAACATTTCTATCTTACATTAGATTTATGTCTAATTCAAGTCAAGTCTATGAGGAAAAAAAACAAAAAGTTTGTGTTTTTACTTCTTACCTTAACAGCAGCAGCATGGCCAGCAGGTTGAGGGGTAGTGGAGGAAGCGGGACTTAAATGTGTCAAAGCAGAGATCAGTAGAGGTTTACGTGTCGGCGCAGGAATGAGCACCGGTGCTGTTGTGCGGTATTTTTGCAAAGGGCTAACTACAGCTGGATGGTATGTTTGTTTCATACCGACTGTGCTCGTATGCACTTGACTGACTGGGGTCAGCACTGATGCAATTGGGCTGCAACTTGAAGTAACAGGCAGGGGGAAGGTGCCCTCTGGGAGGATCAAGTGCAAGTTGTTGCCTACTTCAATCACAGCAGTTCCCATAGATAGGTAGTTCATGTAAGCTGTGTGATAAGACAAAAACACAGGTAGATACGATACATTTAGGCAAAACTACTACAAAACACCACAAAAAGAATTCTACTTAAAGTATTTCATACTAAAACGAGAAAGAAATGTTGATCTACATATATAAAGACAGGGCAGGCTTCAAGATATTTTACTTGTAAAATGTCAACGTCAAACATGACGACAGATGTGATGGCACAAAGTAGTAACATTAAACAAACAAATAATAAACATTAAAGGCTTTAACTTGTTATTTCATGTTGACAAAAATGAAAATCTTCCTAAAATAAATATGAATGGGTGACAAATCTAGTCCACTACAGCCAACAGATGCTTACCATTTTGCACAGGAGCAGGTTGTGTGATTGCAGGGTTTTGAATGGGAGGACAGGCAGCAGTCTGGCTCTCTGGCTTCCTCTGACAGGTAGCAGAAACAAAAGCCTGACCACCTTTTACCGAAGCAGTCAGCATGGAGGCTCTCTGCTGTACCTGCTGGATCTTGGAAGTGACAGAGGATTGGGAAACAAATCCTGAAGCTGCTGGCCCACGCAGGGGGACCAAAATCTGGGGCTGAGGTCTGCTCTTTGCCGCTGGTTGCTGAGTCACAAAGGTAGAGGACAATGGCTATTTTGGCTCAGTGGGTCAAATTTGAGATATTTAGCTGTTTTACATCTTCAAACAGTCAAACTGTTATCATTTGGCTTGGCATTAGGCTCCTCTTTAAACATGTTATTCTTTTCATTGATGTATCTAATTTCCCTCCTGTGTGTCAATTTACAGATGCACACCAGTTCTAAATTTACTGATACAGAAGATACCTTTGACATGTTTCTTTATGTTAGCAGTTTATTTGAAGATTTCAGATTAGCTATGTTGTATTTTCAGTATGCGGCATGTACCTCTGTATGTTTAGCTTCATGAGCAACCCTCTTCTTTCCTGGTAATGCTGGGGGTGTGACATTTAACTGTGGCTTCTGCACATCGATAACGCCAACCTAAAAATGACATGGTGAGGGAAAAGATGTCTACACTGTTGAAGAAATTTCTACACTTTGGCTCTCAAGTACCTTCAACATACTTACGGACACACTGGGTTGCTCTTCCTTTCCCTTATCCTCATTATTTGCCTCCATGAAGATCCTGTAGCATTCTTCCATTGGGTCACTGTCTGACAGCTCTACATCTGAGTAGTTGAGCTCTTCCTCCTCAGAGCTGGAGATGATGATAACCTCTTCATTATCTGCCCTCACAAGCTGCTCAGTGGGTTCAGATGATGATTCATCCCCGTTAGTCAAATGTGAGTTGACAGACATTGATGAAGGGTGGCGAGTTTGAAACCGCATGCTTTCTGGAGTTGGTACTGCTTGCTCCACATACCTTACAGATGAGGTATGGTTAATGATGGCTTTGTCCTGTATCTGTCCTGGGATTTTGCTTGACATTTTCTGGCCACCTGGCACCAGTGTTGGTACACTTTGCTTGGGAGACCAGTGGTTATAAACTCTATTCTGAGCTGATGGCTCCGCGGTCTGGGCTTGCTTGCTGTGTTGCCTGCATGGGGAGTCTGAGTTTGCAGCTTGAGCGTTATAAAAAATTGAATTCTTTGATGGAAAGTTATGGGGCTGCAGTGGATTCATTTTTTCAACACTAGAGGACAGCTCACACTGAGGCAATTCAACCTGAGACGTGTTTTCTTCCTCTTCCGCCCCAATATTGTTCCAACTCTTATCTTGTTGGTCTGAGGAGGCAGGAAGACTCGCAGGTTCAGGACCGTTCTCCACTTCTGTTTCAGCAGCCTGACAAGTGATTTTCTGACATTCACTTCCCAGATCTTCTAAACATCCAGTTAAGTCAATTACACTCCCATCAACTGATGTGTTTTCACACCCTTTGTTCTCATAAAGAGTAGTTGCACATGGAGTTGTGACTTGGCATGCCTCAGCATTTGTAAGGCATATTGGTGGAGAATCAAGTAAAGCAGGTGCTGTTTTGAGCGCCTTTAATTCTCCTGTTACACCGTCTGATTTGCCAGAAATACAATCAACAAGTTTCTGAGATCGACCTCTTTTTTTGTCAGGCGAGGGAGGAATGTCAATAACCAGGACGCAGTCTTCATTAGAGTCATCAAGTGGCTGTGGGGATGGCGATTGGGAAAGCTGAGCCTGAGTGACTGGCTTCTTTTGGTCACAAGGTACAGAGTCTCTTTCTCTTTTCAAACCTTGTCCATTTTTCACCTTCTGCTCCTTACCTGATGAGCTGTAAGACCGTAAGTCAGCAGAAAAGTTGGACAGGGGGTCATACTCCAAATCAGTCCTTGGTTTTGAGTTGTCAACCACGTACTTTTTCAGTCTGGAGGACGTCTTGTCTAAGCATGAAGACTGTGCATAAGAACCTTTATCTACACATTTACCTGCAATCTCAGACTTTGAAACAGAAAAATTTGGTGTAGTGCTTCTGCCATCTGCCTGTACAGTCTGAAAGAGTGACAGTCGCCTTTGCTCCTGCTCCACCTCATGCGTTACAGTTTCAATCTCCTTGTTGAGGCGCTCCAGCTCCTGGAGGCAGACATCTCTGGTCTCATCACTCACTGGTAATGGGTTGCCATTTTGGCCTCCTGTTAAAAAGGGAATACAAAGTGAGATTTTCTATTTATATGAGTGATACTGTCGCAAATACAGTTAGATTTATTAGGCAACACATAAATTAGCAGTATGGACACAGTCATGTTTCATGTTTTTAGTTGATTTCGTCTGTGTAAATTAATTATTTTTATGTTAAACGTGCAAATTTCGACTTTATTTTATGTATACCACCTAAAAATCGCACAGATCCAGAGAAAAAGTAGCAAAAGTACTGTGGCTAAGATAAAAATGTAAGTTAACCCGTTTGTAAATACATGCGATTGTCAAGAGGTTTTCACTTGAAAAAATATAAGATTATCACGTGTAAATTTTTTCAAAACTTTGTTTTTTTAAGTGACGACTCATCCATTTTTTAACTCTAATTTATTATCGTATTTCTTACCATAAGATGCATTTTCAAGTTTTTAAACAGACAAGACAAGCTAATGCATCCCGGATGTAGCGTGTAGCCATAGCACACTTCAAAACACTGACCTGCTGAGTCGACTACCGGTGATTTATACGAGGCACCAAATATGTCCCGCACTTCTGTGGCATGTTTGTATGGACAGTGAGGCCGCTCACAAAGCCCACGTTTGGAGAAAGGACAGTTTATATCAGCAAAAAGACCAGACGAGGGAAACATCAGACGCCACTTTTCAGGACGCGCAAAACAGTTTGACTAGTTAACCGTCGACCAACAGGTAGTGGATCCAACTGAAGAAGAACAGGCGGCATCAGCCTCGTTTATATAGGCTCTGTTTAGGCCGCGAGACGACCGTTAAACAACGTTGCAGCTAATTTGTTAAAATAATCCTCAATATCTATATTTTCGGGACATAAATATGATTGCATCAAATATTAAATATAGCATTTTTTTCGAGCCATGCGATGATTGCATTCATCCTTATAATTGCGCCCTAACAAAATACTAAATTAAGTCAATCTTTATTTTTACCTTAGAAGTTCTTGTTGATTTGTTAAAATTGGCTTTTCGTCCTTGAAATGAAACTAATTAAATCACGTAATAAATATACCACATTTTGATTTGCATTAAGGTTATTATTTGATGTGGTTTATTGCATTTCCATTGTGTAGCAGTAATCCTCCAAGTCGACAGATGGCACTGCTGTACAAAACTGAACTGGGACCTGCAGAGAAAACTTTTCTTCACCGTTTGGGACAGTTTCCCCACCGAAAACACAACAACAGCAGTATCATCTGGCTTATTAAAACCTGCTAGACAGACCAGGTTTGCGTTGTTTGACATGGATAACAGCGAGGACGAGATGGAGGAGGATGAAACCGAGTGGAGGAGAAGTGTCGTGGACTCAGTGCTACTCAGCCCCGCTGCTGCTCCTGGTAAAGTATGAAACTGAAACCAGGTCATTTACTGTAAAATATCTGCTTAAACGAGCTGAGAGACACATACATTTTGACTATCGGCTATTTATACGTGTCTGGTGATATTTATAGCAAGTAAAGTTCCTAAGTAGCATTAAATTTTTACACATTTGAGAAGCTGGAAACGGCAAAAATATTTATTCAAAAATCACTGAAATTATTATTAAAAGTTGCAAATAGATTCTCTCTACGACCAAGTGAGAAAGATTAATTAAATATGAAAAATAAATCTCACTAGATAATCGCTCCAAACATTTGCACTTGAGCTTTTACTCCCAGGAGGGTGCAAGAATTCTTACTGTATTTATATTTTTAATATTTCATGTTGTTCATCAATACTGTGTCCCTGTCACTTTTCCTCATCAGCATTCTGTATTGTCAATAACCCTCTATTGTAGGCTTAATGTTTTTTAACATTATGTGGTGAAGCCAAAGATATATTTCTGAAACGTACCACAGTAAAGTTCATAACTAACTCTGTTTCAGGTCCAAGCCTGAATAACATGACACCCGGACCAACTCCTTCACCCTCCAGAGTTATTCTGCATTTTGACCTGGATTGTTTCTATGCTCAGGTGGAAATGATCAGAAACCCAGCACTGAGAGAAGTCCCCTTAGGTAAACTGATTGAATAGAATAAAAGCTGACTCTCAGATGTGTTTCTGTTAATGCCCATAATACTCTGATGGTACAGTGATGTCTCTCATATTGTCAGGTATCCAGCAGAAATACATCATAGTCACCTGTAACTATGTGGCAAGAGAGCAGGGTGTCACCAAACTGATGTCTGTGACTGATGCTAAGGAGAAATGTCCTCAGCTGGTGCTGGTTAAAGGAGAAGACCTGACACACTACAGAGAAATGTCCTATAAAATGACAGGTGGGCAAGGCTGCTACTTTACATCCACAAATAAAGCTGTATTTCTCATTTCTTTTTCTTTTTCCTAAAGTATTGACAGTAAAATCCATTTCAAAACACACTCAATAGACATATGTTGCCAATAAATCTCTAATCTCTGGGTCCATTTTGCTGTAAAGTGGAGAAGAGTGACACATGACATTGAGTTAGTTTCAACTCACAGGAAACTGAGAATAATCTTAAAAAAACACCAACACAAAACAACAAAATGTCAGGTTTTGGTGTCAGACTCAGAAATAAAGAGTCAGACAATCTTTCCACACTAAGCATTTTCAACATCTCCCACTTATAGTAGCTTCAAAAAGTCTGAATGCAAAGCAAAAAATGACTTCTTACATTTTGACTAAAATCTAAAATTTGACGGTTAAAATTGCACTCTCTCTATGCTAGCACTATTCATTTTGGCTTTGTTTTCCTCATTTGCACTTACATTATAACCCGCAGATAAGTGCAACGAGCTCACATTGTTCAGAAAGCGATGTGGACGTTTCCTTCAGCTAACATCAGGTATATTTGCTGTTTCTGTGCTCACCACACTTTACCTTTTTTTATCCTCCACCCAGAGCTCCTGATGTCCTACTGTCCACTGGTAGAGCGGCTTGGATTTGATGAAAACTTCATGGACGTCACAGAGATGGTAGAAAGAAGACTAGCACAGACACCAGAGTCTAACAGCTTTTCATTTAAAGGACACGTCTACAGCCGCCTCAGTAAGTCACATTTGTGCCTGTGGTGTGTCTCAGTACATCTTAGTACATCTGGCTCATGGAAACCCGGAAATGAGTTATGAAACAAGCTTAGAAGCTAACACCTGTAAAATATTTGCATTGCACTTTCAGTTTCCCACTACATGAAAACTTAATCGTCTTGGAGAATGTTCTGGTTTTCACACCCGCAGATAAGTGCGTGTTTTTCTGCTTCTGCTCAGGTGCAGATGTTAAAGCCAGTGACTACCTGAGGCTGGCTTTAGGTTCACACATTGCAGCAGAGCTGAGAGAAGCCATCCACAGCAAACTGGGTCTGACTGGCTGTGCTGGAATCGCCACAAACAAACTACTGGCCAAACTGGTGTCTGGCACCTTCAAACCCAATCAGCAAACCACCCTGCTGCCGGAGAACCTCAGCGACATCTTGGGCTGCCTGAGCAGTCTCCGCAAAGTCCCAGGTATACATGCTCAGCTTATGTGTAACTCTGAAATTTAGTTATTCATCAGTTGAACTTTTCATGCGAAGGTGAACAGAAATAAGTGTATGTAAGGTATAGATTGACTTTGAACAAAGATTATACTCTTTAATGCTGTTAAAACCTATTTTCTTGTTGGACAGACAATCAACCAACCACATTTTGTGGGGCCGTTTGTGTGTGACCCACAAAATAACCCAGTGTAACTACAGAGAGACACAGAACGACAACAAAGAGACAAACAAGAGATACAAAATAACTATAAAGACATGCAAAACAAACACTAACAGACACAAAACAACTAT
This sequence comes from Seriola aureovittata, assembly GCF_021018895.1. Classification (NCBI taxonomy): domain Eukaryota; kingdom Metazoa; phylum Chordata; class Actinopteri; order Carangiformes; family Carangidae; genus Seriola; species Seriola aureovittata. The sequence continues at coordinate 21,677,055 of NC_079368.1, forward strand.
AAAAAGACTTAAAACAATCAGTAAGAGATGCAAACAAACCACAAAAAGACAGAATCAGCCAAAAGGAGACACAAAACAAACATAAAAAGACACAAAATTATCTCAAAGGAGAGACAAAGGAATCACTACCTGTCGGGTGGGTGGAGAGGCCTTTTACAAGTCTGTGCCCAGGGGACTGTTGTCTCGTAATTCTCTTTGATGTATTTTTGGCCCATGTCACGCGTATCAAGTGTCCCTGGCGATATTTGTCGTGCCGTCATGTCTTCCTAGGGATCGGTCACCAAACGGCGAAGAGACTTCAAGCCCTGGGATTGGTCAGCATCCAAGACCTACAGCTCTTCCCTTTGAATGACTTGGTGAAAGAGTTTGGACATCCCAGTGCTCAGCGCTTGAAGAACCTGGCCGTCGGCATTGATGACTCACCTGTCACCCCTACTGGGGCCCCTCAGGTAGGCTAGGATATCCCTGAAGTACCGGTATCTACTTCAACTGAGTGTTTTGTCGTTGTCAATCAACACAATATATCATTAAGCAAACATCTGCAGTAGATACCTTTCTGCTTAGTGACATGCATTTTAGATTTTGCAGGTAGCCTTTTAGCCTTCATAGCTGAAATGTCTCATAACCCTGGTTGCACTGTCCTACTTTTCATCAGTTGAACGTAAAGGTAGGTGGTGGGGTGCAGTTTTGGAGAATCTTGATATATTCCAGCTAAATTCCTGGAAATATTTCCCATAAGAAAGACCCACACACTCTATATTACCAGGGAAATGGAGAAAGTGCTTGTTCCTACAGTTATTAAGTACTTGCTTGTTATATTTAAGAAAAAATAGGAAATTATGTGGTAGGTAAGTGAAAAATAGTACATCAGTTTCCTTGAAACACTAACCGATGTTCTTATTACTTGGTTACAACACAGTTTGTGCCACACTGAGTCACTTTATTTCACAGGTCTCATCTGTGGAAATTAGGTAGAAACATGTTTCTTAGTATAACCGCTGAGTTTGTGAAATTTTGAGTTATGGAGTGAAACACAAAACCAAAGAATTTTTCAATGCAGCTGAGAACTACAGGTAAACATGCAGTTCAACCAATATGCAGCATAACTGTCAATTAAATTAATATTTTACCGATTACCAAGCGGATCTGTGACGTATGGCAGCTCGAAGCCTTAAAATTAATTAGGTGAAAATTGACAAACCCTTAGCGGAAAGGTTCAAAGTTTCTGGTTGCATTATTGGAAATGTAGAATCCAACACTAGAGACTAAAATTCAGGATATCAGTTTTTCCGTTTTGATGTGAAAATTGTTCTTGATCTTTCGCCTTTGTTAGTATCCTCTTTATGTCTCAGTCTCTCAGTGATGAAGACTCCTTCAAAAAAATGTCATCAACCAAAGACGTTTCGGAAAAGATTCAACAACTCTTGAGCAGTCTGGTGGAAAGGTCAGGGCCAGTTTCTCCACCTACTTAACCCCTCGTCACTTTTTTAATTTATGATCGAGCCGCTGAATCTTACTTTCATCACCTGTTTAAAAACCAGGATGAACAAAGATGGCAGGCAGCCTCAGACCTTCCGGCTCACCATTCGTAGATACTCGGCGACCAACAAGTGGTTCAGTCGCGAGAGCCGCCAGTGTCCAATCCCCAACCACATTGGACAGAAGATCACCTCAGGTAAGAACACTGTAAAATCGCACCTGAAAAAGCTCAGGATCACTCTTTATCAAGTTTCCCTCTCCTGTAAAAAATACTTGAAAGTGTGAGCATGATTTAATGTCATCATGCACACACTTTCAAGTATCTTAAACTATACGCATATATTCCCCATCGTAACTGTGTTTACATTCCTTCATGTACTTTGTGATGCAGAGCAACGATGAGCTCTGGTGACTCTTTATACAAGTGGAGTTACACCCAGGTAACTTAAAACAGTGTTTCACTGTCTCAACACTGATGAGAGATTACCACCGTGCAGTCCCTCTCCGTTCCTTACTCATACAGAGCTGCGATTATGATGAGCAGAAGCCGTGTGATCACTTTGTTAGATGTCTGAGAAGACGACTGAGAGTCTTTTCTTTAACTTCCTGTATGTTGTCGAGCAGCCATTCACAATTCTAGCTTCTTGAGACCTGTGTGGTATCTCCATCGTCTTGTATTCATGTTGTTGACAACGGCGTAACTTCCTAGTCTATGTGCATGGCCCTTGACACAGAAGCATAAATGAACCTTGACACAGTGACTCAAGAGTAAAACTTCGTAATGAATATTTCGGTTTATAAAACAACAGATTTAAAACTAATAAGTTTAACGTTAATGAGATCCTGTGATTTGATTTGGTTGTCTGTATTTCGTATCTGTATTCTCAGTCCACTAGGTCATGGTATATCTAGAGGTGTAGCTGTGACATATCTAGAGAAACCCCTGTAATGTCTTTTAATGTCAAACTTTATATCTTAAACTATGCCAATTTTGAGTCCTTAACTTTTGTCAAAAAATAATTTGGGGAAACTAAAAAGTGTTAAATTTTGAATCCAAAATGAGTGTGTAAACCCTCTTTGTTTGTCCCTTACAGTTTCTGTGAAAGCAGCGACTGTGCCTCTTCAGTTAGGATCATTCTCATCATGTCCATATCCTGCTTTGCAAAAGCTATTTTCTCTGCAATGTCTCTACAGGCAGCAGTGATGATGCTGTGGCCCAGCTGGTCCCGGTGGCCATGAAGCTGTTCCACAAGATGGTGGACAGTAACACCGCCTTCCACCTCACCCTCATTAACGTTTGCTTCAGTAACCTGCAGACGAGGGGAGCTGCTGTCAGCGGAAAGGGCTCCATAACATCTTTCTTCACACAAACCACATCCCCCAGAAAAACACAGATCTGCTCTTCACAAAGACAGGTGAAGTAATGCTGTGAAATCTGCACACATGATCCAGATTATCTCCATTACCATCAGGGTAATCAGGGGTCAGGGTCTGGAAAGGTTTTAAGAAGCATTGAACTTAGTTTTCTCATAAAAGGCTTCAGAAGATACTAAAGAATCTGAAATTTAATTCACAAAAGTCAAATATTTAATAATTAAATATGTCCTCTAGCCTGCTGCAGGCAGCAATGTTAGTTATAAAAGGTTTTTGTTTCTGATTACATGCTGTCAGGGGACATACACCAGTAAACTAAAAGTGAGATTGTTGTAGGGTTGCAACTTCAAAGTTATTTTCATCATCGATGAATCTATGGATTATTTCTTTGATTAATCCGTTAATGTTTGGATTATGAAATGTCTTATGAAAACTAGTGAAAATGTGTCAATCGCGGCTTTTCAGAGCTCAAGGTGACATCTTCATATATCTTCTTTTGCCTGACCAACAGTCCAAGACCCAAAGATATTCAGGTTACTCTTATATAGGGCAACGAGAAGCAATGTGACTTCCTGTAGTATTACAGTATTACAATATTATAGTAGTAGTTTTTCACCATTCTTGCTTGAAAAATTACTGAAATTATTAGTCAGTTTTCAAAATAGCTTAACCATCCATCAATTTGTTGCCATTTATCAGAATCCAGGTCGCATTAATTTAATTAAAACATTATCAATTGTTGTCTAGGCTGTCTGTTTCATGATGCCTGCAGAATTTTCCCTTCTTAGAAATAGTGTTAGTACTCTGAATTTCCTGAAAGCATTTGTGCTCCTCCTTCTTTATTCTCCAATAGAATGATTCCTCTCAGAACGGAGAAAGTCATTGCATGGATCGTCAGTTCAGCACAAACAAGACGATTACTCAACGGCCCTTACAACAAGCAGTAACCACGAAAAGCCCTTGTAGCTCTGAGGCAGCATTACATGGTTTCAAATGGAAACAAAGCTCTGTTGTTGCTGTAGAAGACCCTCCACGTCAGACAGCATGTTGCAGCACGGCGAGGTCGGACCCTCATGAAAATAACAAAACTGTGACACATCAGTTGCCCCCAGATTTTGATCCAGAAGTGTTCGAGCTTCTCCCCGAGGAAATCCAGAAAGAACTGTTATCTCCTACCTATGTAAACTCCCTTCCCAGCTCTTCTACCAGCCCCTCTGCACCAGCTGAAGTCCCCAGTGTGCCACACATAACAACACATTCATTTAGAGACTCACAAAATACTGAAGGCATTAAAGAAGCTGTAAACGAATTGGATCCATCTTACAGAGTGACCACAGTGAATCACCAGGGGCCTCAAAGCACAAGTGCGCTTCCAGGAGAGTACGTCATGGAAGAAGAGAGACTATCATTCCCCCGGTCTTCTGACTGCAAGTTCCCGGGAAATGTGGACCCTGAGGTGTTTTCTGAGCTTCCGCCGGATGTTCAAAGGGAGTTGATGTCTGAATGGAAGCAACAGAAGCCGCTCCTGAAGACCCCCTCATCCAGGAAACCAGGGAGAAGCCTAATGACCAAAGACAGAAAGGCTGCAGGAAAAGGCAGTCAGGCCAACAGTCTGCTGAAGTATTTCAAACCCAGTTAGAGAGAGAACTGACAAGTTACCTAAAGATAAAGATCATTTATGACCAAACATGTTATTTCTCTTTTTTGTGATATATACAGGGAGTGAATGAGGTAAAAGAAACATTTAACATTTTACTCCATTTAACAGCCCTTCAGCAGGTAACAGTTTGGTGAGGCTTTTTGTTATTTGGGGACACTGCTGCAAATCCAAGTTAACACAAACATGGAGGACCGCAGGTGTCATGAAAACTGTATGATGTATACAGCAAAATAAAGTTCAGTGACATTGGAATAAAAATAAAAGGGATAAAAAAAAAAAGAAATGTGGTCACACCAGCATTAACTGACAAAACTAAGTAACTGAACAATAATCAAAGTTAATGAATGGGATTTAAGAAATTTACAGTCTCAAAATGACCCGTAACTGCTGGTCTACAACATTTTTCTGCAAATTTTTTTTTTTGTAAAACTGCTGTCTCTTAAATTGAGAAACAATGTTTATGCGCCACCATCGACTTTGACCAACACCTCTAACAATCCCAACAAAAAAGAAACGGCTTATTTCAAGTTTCAGGTTTCATCCCCCCCCTGTATATCATTGTTAACATGCAGATTTTTCCAGATTCAGAATTATTTGGGAAATGAAGAAATATTGTTTATAAAGCTTAGTCTGATTTTGCCGTGCTTTGAAAGTTATTTGTGAAAATCTTTACCTAAAATGACCCAAATATACTTCCCTTTCTGAACATGGATCAAAGTAAAGTCCAAAATCTTAAGGGGACCTAAATTAATTCATTGTTTTCATATTTTTTTCACATTGTTTAGCGACGCAGGATTACTTTGCTGAGCCTCTAGAAGTGGGGCCCGTTCCTTGACTGGATGATTTCCACTGAAATCCACAGAGGCACACATTATCCGTCGAAAGGGAACACAATCCAGTTTTCAAAGAGCTTTTTTTTTCCCCCTCATGAGAAATACCAGAAAACACAAGGTCTGTAAGCACAGCTCTGCTTGGTTCTTGCTGGCATGAAACTCCTCCCTGGATCACATGTAAGAAGGGGGAAAGGTTCAGGATCTACTATATACCATCGCATCATGATAGCGATTATTTTACTTTGTCAGGACTAGCTGTGGGACCTCTGAATGGACGTTGGCACCTGCTGCAGACGGACTGGTAAGGAACCTAATTTTTTTTTTTTTTTTTTTGTGATTTTAAGGAAGCTGTTATACTGAACCATGTTAAGTGATTATTAGTGAGGAAAATTTGATTGTGCTGCTTTGAGTCCGTAGGTATTTTAGGAAATCAGCAAATAATGGCTTGATGGTGTTTTGTTAGATTAACACAGACGCTGCGGTAGGTTAGAGGCGCGATTACTCAGCCTCTCCTCACCCTGCTGATTGCAAAGAATACAATACCATTAATCGTGCACATGGGAATTGACTCCAGATTTAATGGTAGTATCCCCTGTCCTGTCACTGCTGTGGTTGCATGACAGTGAATAATTTCTGAATGCACTTGCATAATAACTTATGGCAGCAAGGAGTGTTAGAATATACAATATTAGACAAATGGTATTCTTCAAGATTGCTTGCTTGTGCCCATGTGGCATCTCAACCAATCTCTTACATAAGCAAATCTGATTTTCCATGCTGGTTATATTGGCCTGCCAAGTGTAACTGAAGCATCGCAGTGACCTGAATGGCGTCATACAGTGTTGAGCTGTCTGCCCGTAGCCCTTTCAGTCAATAAAAGGAGTTCTGTCTGCCAAACAAGCCATGCTTTTTCACTCAGCAAAGTCAGAGAAAACTCTGAAGAGGCATTTGACTGCTCATGTGGAAGCCAGCTCCAGTCATGTGCTAGTCCCTCTCTGATCATTGCTTAATGAGTGGGGAGTTATGACGTCCTGCTATGCCTGTGTGAACCGACAGGCAACTGCCCACGGGCCCAAGATTCAATTCATATCAGTTGGTTCTACATAATTTGATTTACGGCAAATTTGTTGAAGATCTGCACCACTAAAGTAGAATAAAGGGTCCTCCGTCTTGTCGCCATGGTCTTGGAGAGGGACCAAATCAAGTTTTAAGACCTTATCTGTTTTAGTTCATTTGTGTTTAGAATTATTCATCAAACTGCTTCCATTTTTTTAAGTTTCAAGTAAATTATCCTGCATAAAAAGGTAGTATTCTTCCATTAACTGTAATGGTGGATTCACATTATCATGGAAAAAAAAAAGCTTTTGCACACACACCTCTTCACTATTGTGTTTGTGGTGCGTTGTGACATCTGTCCAAATTTGTTGAACTTTGACCCGAGCTGCACTGACATTTGTGGGCACAGCCAATCGCTGCTTGAACAAATGCAAAACTAAGTAGTCTACTTATGTTTCTCAGTTAACTGTACAAGAACAAATTACCCTCATATTGAGACCGAAGGCAGCCTATCCACTTAGTGAAGTATCAGGATGTAGATGCAGCTTCCAAAATTGTTGGAAAAACGCTGAGTCTCTGGAACGTAGCTAGCGTCATTATTGTAGTGAAGTAAAGGTGGCACCCCGCTGGGAGTTTTGGAGGGGCACTGCACCTACTGCACCTGTGAGACCCTTGTTTTATGAATACGTGAATACGGCTTAAGGCTGCAACCAATTCTGACAGGTCTGATAGTTGTTTTCTGTAATAATCAGTGTTTAGACTATAAAATGTCAGAAAATAGTGTGTAATGTGCATCGTTCTTCCCCAAAACCGATTGTAACACATTCAAATTGTAATTTTGGTCTGACCAACAACGTTTAGTATCATAGAACAAATATTCACATTTGAGGAGCAGGTACCAGGCTTAAATAGTTAATCAGTTATCAAAATTGCTGCCAATTAATTTTCATTCAGTTGACTAATTATTTTCTACTGTAAAGTAGGGCTACTGGTTGGCACTGGTTAACCTTTACCCTGAGACCCCTTCTGAGGTTAATCCAGCCATGCCTAGAAGTAGTTACTCAGCCTAACCCACTTGCAGGCTTTCCTTAAACTGTTATGGTTTGCTATATGATGCATCAACCCGGCAAAGCATTGTACTGTGAGTCCAACTTTGTGGCAGGTTGAGCACTCAGCTGCACAATGGCTGACTGGGACTATGACTATCTGATCAAGCTGCTGGCACTTGGGGACTCTGGGGTGGGAAAGACCACCTTCCTCTACAGGTACACCGACAACAAGTTCAACCGCAAATTCACAACCACAGTGGGCATTGACTTCAGGGAAAAGAGAGTGGTGAGTGATATATGTTCTGGTGGACAAAGATAAAATGCAATTTTACCTGTTATTTAAAAAATAAAAACATATTACCTTTTATATTAGAAGTGATGTGTTGTTTTTGTCTTAAAATATATGTTATATGATATATGGTTTGTGATTTGGATCAGATGTACACAGGGACAGGTTCTGACGGGACGACTGAGAGGAACTTTAAAGTCCACCTTCAGCTCTGGGACACAGCAGGACAAGAGAGGTAAATCTACCCTTATGTTCACATTATATTTTACATTATAGACATGTTTATTCAAAGCCCCCATGTATAGGAAGTGGAAAACTTCTTACTTTGGTGACTACTAGTGGTAATATGAAAACAGCAATGTACGCTGTTACCCCTTACCACCAACGAATTCAAACCAGGGAATGCTGACAATAAATGGTCCTGAAAGCAAGAAACTTGTTGACGAGGATTTGCAAATTCTTCTTCAAACAAATCATCAGAATAATTATAAAAAAAAGAAAAAAGCTAAAATCATAAAAACAAGACAGTCCCAAAAGATTCAGGCAAAAATCTGAAGGAAGTGGCTGTGCACTGCACTTTAATGGCAGAGGGGCAGTTAACCATTCGCAAATCTAATCAGTTGGTCTCATCCCAGGCCGAGATCATCTTAAACAACGCTGTAGATTATTATATGTGCAAAATAACCATAACTTACCTTAACCATAGTTAAATGTAGTGCAATAAAACTGTAAAGTAGCTTAATAAACAATAGAAACGCTCAAGAAAAGCACAAGTAACTCAAAACCGTACTTAAGTACAGTACTTGAGTAAATGTACTATAGTTCCACGACTTTCCATGAATCTTTGTACAAAATATCACGTCAACCCGTCCATCAGTTGTTGAAAGTTGTCCGTCTGTTTTCAGGTTCCGCAGCCTCACCACAGCTTTCTTCAGAGATGCCATGGGCTTCCTGCTGATGTTCGACTTGACCAATCAGCAAAGTTTCCTCAACGTCAGGAACTGGATGAGTATGTGTCGTCTCAGCAGTCTGCTCTGCCTCAAGATCAATACTCTTTCAGATCAATGTTTTCTCTCTTGTTGCCACTGAGAGTGAGATGCAAAGTTGCCTTTGTCAGTAAGAACCTTGACTAGGGGAATTTCTGAGCAGACTTTCAAGTTTACTCATGCATGTCTATTTGCATTACATGGGTTTAAATGACTCCCTCTGTGTTGGTTCAGGTCAGCTACAGGCCAACGCGTACTGTGATAGTCCAGATATCGTGTTGGTGGGCACCAAGGCCGACCTCCGAGACGCCAGGGATGTTCACGCCAGACAGGCCAGAGATCTGGCGGACAGATACGGGTGAGGCTTTAAATCGTTGCTATTGTTTGTGAGTTATGTGTTAAAGGAACAGTGTGAGACTGTGGGAAGTGTATGTGCAGTGGAGATGCATATCGGTCAAGTTGCTACAATTTCCTCTTTTTGTTTTGAGGAGTTGCCGCTATCCGCCACTGCTCTTTCTCTAACCCAACTAACCCATGTTTCTGTTCACATTTACTATAGCACCGACTGAACAGAAAGCTTCCTCAGATTCTCTTGATAAACACAAATCAAATTCAGAGTAGATCCCACATCTGAGCCACAGACACCTGACTTGCCTCACACTTATTTCACGCACAGAGGAAAGACTAAATAATAGTAATTTGCCATGTCATAACACCCTCCTCCTTCATAAGGGAGGATTGAAAGGCTCAAAATGAACTCATACACACTTGATTTTATTTGCCTTTTAAAAGACACTGTCCCGACTGTCGACAAATCAGACATTGTTTGAAAGGTCCAAGTCCCCTGATTCTTTCTGTGTAAAGCATTTTAGGATCCACATATCAGTGCCACAGCTGTTGATAAAGACTTGGTTCTTGCATGTGACACAAAAGGTACCAACACAGGCCTCATATTCCTTTTTATGTCAAAGGAGGCCGATCAAAAGGGTTGAGGAACAGTAACCTTTTTTTTATTTTGGGCACATTATTTTCAGGCTTATGCACAAAATGAGGTGGAAAAAAAGGTGATATGAATTCAATAAACACATGTAGTTACTAAATGCTTCTATACCTAAATGCCCCCACTGGTGATATTAAAAACATCTTTCAAGTCTTAGATTTAATTTGATTAACACGGCACTCCTACTTCCAGTTGACCACAGGATGGTGCTAGTGAGCTGTTTTCACCTCCGCTGCACTGATTTTTCTCCTGGATCTGTTGTTGAATCAAAACATGCAGGACAATCTAATTACACAATCATCCACAGATTAATCCATTAACACATTAATAATTAGTTGCAGTCCGATACAGAATAGTTAAAAATCTACTCCATCTCAACCAACTACAACAGTAAAGTCCTGCCTTTACATTAATGCATGAGTAATAATAATTTAATGATATGATATATAATAGTGCACAGGGGATGTTTTCTCTGCAGAGAGTTTTTTTTGGTTTTTAGTTTTGATACTTTAACATTTTCAAATTCAGGACTTTTATTTTTAACGGAATATTTTTACAGTCTGGTATTTTGACCTTTACTTAAGTAAAGGATGTGGATTCCTCCTCCACCATTGACTAAACAACTCCTCTCTCTGTTTTCCTCAGCATCCCCTACTTTGAGACGAGCGCAGTGACAGGTGTTGAGGTGGACCAGGCCGTGTCCACCCTGCTGGGCCTGGTGATGAAGAGGATGGAGCACAGCACATACGGAGGCCCCAGCCCCGCACCCAACGGCAGCCCCGTCACCAGCCACGAAGTAGTGGAGGCTCCCGTCAGGAGGAGGTGTGCCTGCTGATCTTGACCACGAGCAGCCACTCCAACCACTTTTTACATCTGCCCTGAGTGACACTGCAGTTTGAGTTGCCATTGTTATGGAGCTTGACTAAGGGGCTTGCTAGGTAAGGCAGAAGATCAGTTGAAAATCAACTAACTACTGATCCATACTTGAGATATCCATTATTTATTCATAGCCTATGCACTGTTAAGTGAGAAAGAGGAAGGACAGGAGGAGATAAGACTTTAAAACTGAATATAGGCGTTGTTATAGAAAATATTTTTAAAAAACTTAAATGAATTAATAATTTTTAATTGGTTAATCCATCCATTTTATGCTGATTATCCAGGTCCAGGTCTAATTATTAATTGAGCATATATCATAATAATTCTTATTATTCATAGTAATTATTGCTATAGGCTAGGAAGTAAAGAAAAAATTATTCTAAGCCATATTACCCCTACTGGTTTTTCCATATTTTCATTATTTTACTGGCTTGACCATATTATATTTTATTCAATTTGACTGTGTGTGCTATTAAAAGGGTATTAAAAACTTTCAGATTTAAATTGGTGAACGCTGCAGAAACCCGGTTTAAAGCCATCAAGTGGTTCAGCAAAAAAAGAAACAAAAAACAAAACAAAACAAAACATCTTCAAATGAGTAATGTCAGAGAAAAATACCGTTTTTATTTGACACATTGAGGCATTGATGGAAGGAGTATGCAGGCACATAACGTATATTTATCATGGAGTATAATCTAAAAACATTTAAGACATGGTTACATTTCTTATATGGATGATCATTTTTGTTTAGAACAACCAAGATAGCACAGTCCCTTACATGATTTATGACTTTTATACGACATGTACATAAGCAGCCAAGCTTTTTTATGCATTATGGAACGAAGTTGCCATGCAGATTGAACACAAGTACAAGAATGTTAAAGGGTTGTTGGAATGAGTCCTGTATAGTGCTGCATTTAGAATAAAGACAATTTATGTTAAGATTATGTATGTCACTGTCTGGTCATTTAAATGTAATGCACAAAAAGCTATATTGTTTTTCTGACTGGAATTACAATCCGCACAGACTTTGTTAGCATCATTACGGTTTTACACACACTGAGAGAAACTTAAGAAAAACTTTTTGGAGGAGGAAAATGTCTATCATTCGTGTCAGTGCCAGTGCATTTTTCAAACTACAGGAGCACATTCATGGAGTCACACATTAATTCCACCACATCACTTTGGCTGAAGCCAAAAAAAGCAAAAGTTTCAAATAATTTTTGTGCCACAAAAAGTAAAATTCAACAAAGGCATATTCCATTTCTCCTGCCATAATACTTGGTGTGAGTTGTCATACAGCTTCGAAAATCCCAAACTGATCTGTATCAAGCCAAGGTAACATTGCTCCTTTGAACATATGGTCTTTGGTGTACACAACATTCCTAATGGAGGGACTAAATTATTCTTAAATGAGCACATCTATGACATCAATTAAATGGCCTGAAATTCATCAGATGTATTTTCGTGGTTGTCGGTTGGTGACTGCACTGTGATTTAAGAGACGAGACACAAACGTTATATCTATCTGAAATCTGAAATCTGAAATATCTGACGGAAGAAAAAAAGCTTTGTGTGGGACAGGATGTCAAGCAAATGCCCGTCATGCCAAATCTGAATGAGCACAAAAGCACACACTACATCTGGGAAGTGTGAATGACTGCATTTCTCTGTGTATTTCACATCAGCCTAAGCCAGAATTTGAAACAGGGAGCACATGTTGCAGAGTCATAAGACGGTCATATGGCCAGCTTTCACTGTTTGGGCTCAGTCGTCCTCAACCCTTTATCCACCAGTCTGCTTCAGTCTGGCATGATGGGGTGGACTGTTTTTGAGAACCCAAGATTATCTACACTTATAAAAAATAAAGCTTGTTCATTTTTAAGTCGATCTGTAGAGGTTTGGTCCCATGTGGAATATAGCAGTAGGTTTCTTTTTTTTTAGCCTTCAAACATCTGTCATACAAAGACACTGGTGATATTCTTGAGGAATACACCATCAGGAATACAAACAATAGCAAATAACTAAATTTTACCCTCAAAACAATCTTCAAAAGGTTGTATAAAACTAGCCTAAAAGATTTGTTAGTGCCTCACATGCAATGTCATTTAAATGGATCATGCTTTTTTATACAAGATGCAGTAAGTCATATAACATTCATTCATTTCTGTTTTATGTCACAAATATTGGAATTGATATGGTTACATGATGAATAAATAACTTTCCCCCAGTCATCAAAAGCTCTATAATAAATAGTGTAGTCTCGTCTTTAGTGTTTTTGTAATTGAAATAGTGGTAACCTCAAGATCAGTTGTTGGTAGATATTGAATATTTGAAGAAACTGTCCAAAATGTTATATTTCCTAATGTTTTTAGCCATGCTAGCGCCATGATTTAGGTCACAAGATGGTCTTAATCTGGTACCCTCTGGTCAGACTTTACACTTTTTGCCTCATTAGTGGTAAGAATTGCAAGATTGCCACTCCGTTTGTCACTGATCCGACAGTTTGTTTTCTGGAGACAGTTGCAGCTGTTCGTAAGTTCACACTTAGCTTGTGTTTACTAAGTGGAGATTTATACGGCAAGTTAAAACACGTTTCACCACAAAAACTAGTTCTTATGTAATATTAATGAATATACACACCCACTAAACTGCCAGGTGTACCTGTTGCATAGCTAACGGAACTAGCTGATGCAGCTAACATTAGCTTGCAAATACATAACCTGTTTAGACTGAAGAGTAAAAGAGAAAATATAGAAAATTTGGTTCAAAAGTCTGTTATCATACTGTTTAATAATGTAAACTTGAGAAATTTTAAATTACATTTCACAAAAATAACACTATAGCTCAAATTACAAAATGTTATGTCAGTAATGTTGCACTAAATGGCCGAATAACAGCAGTTTGGTTAGCATAATCGGATATTTAGAAATCACACTACACTGCATGAATACTATTAACTCTAAAACATTAACGTATTTCTCTATATGCATATATAAATAAAACAAAGTCATATCTAACTACATTTACAAAGGATTGCCAGTGTTTAACTCCGCAAAACTTTTACATTTGGAAGTTTTGTTGCTTATGTTGCATTATGTTTCAATAATAAAGTCTTTAAAAGCTAGGATATTGGGTTTTAAAGGGAAATACACTTGTCTTTTTTGTGAGACTCAATTGAGAAAATCGATACCACTTTCATGTCTGTATGTTAAATATGAAGCTGTAGCCAGCAGCGAGTTAGCTTAGCTTAGCACAGGGAGTGGCTAGCCTGGCTCTTTCCAAAGGTAACAAAATCCACCAACCAGCACCTTTAAAGCTCATTAATTAACATGCTATATCTTGTTTGTTTAATCTGTACAAAAAATGTGTGTAAAAACGACAATTTGTGGTTGATGATGATGGGCTCCCTGATAAACAAAATTAAACCTCTGGCACAACAAATGCCTGAGTCCTCAGCCCAAGTCTGGCACATACACTTCCACTTCTGGCTTGATTCCAGCTGTTATCCTCCAGTGTTGGCTGACAGCCAGGAAGATTTTCTTTGTGTGCGCCAGAATTGGTCCAGATGTGGAAGCAGCATCTGACAGTCATGTTGTATGTGGGTCAAGGAAGCGGGGCGTATATTGAGCCAGAATAATTTTGCTGCCAGGGTTACTATTTGTCTGTAGCAGTGACTCCCTGAAGTCTTGTCTTCACCATAAGGTTGCAACCAGATTTAGTAACACACTAGTTTGAAAATAGCTAGTAGTTAATTAGAATTTAGGAAGAACTTTACACACAAACTTAGGAATGGATTTACGAATAGCCAGTGCAACCTTAGCTCCAGTTTGTGACTCTCATGTATTGCCATTACATCACAAAACTAAGTATCTGATTTCTGAAAAATAAATACCTGACAAACTCAGAAAGCTGTTTAATGAAACTCTCAAAAAATGTCAATGTCAGGCTCAACTTGTGCAACATGAGCCAAACAAAGAATTTAACTTTTTTTAAATTGCAAACAAAATAACGTGTTAGTATTTGTCTTGGGTTGTAAAAGAGTAAGAAGATACGTCATTTCCATCTTACTGGACAGGAAATAGAGTAGCAACTCGGGAAACAGGTTAAAAAACTTTTTTTTTTTTAAATCTTGCTGTGGACTAAATATTATCTTTGAGGAGTCAGGAAACACCAGAATCAGAATACCAGAAAGAACAGTGGTTAAGTGTTGTTAGACGACATTTTGGGTTTTTCAAAGATTGCCGGGTATTTATTTTGTTTGAAAATCTAAACTCTGTGACTTGAATGTTACCGCTAGCGTGGCTATAGACTTGTACTCTTGTAGGAAGATATTTCAAATGTCTTATAGTTTCAGAACCTAATGTAGGCCGATACCACTTTCTTTAATTCTGTACTGTAATGACAACATACTTTCTGCTTTCTGTCCATGGATTTTATGGCTTATTGTTGGAATGTTGATTGTTATTCCAAAAATTTGAAGAATCTCAACAAAATTTGAAGTGGACAGTCACACTGTCTACAGAGAATAAAAGACACACAAGTATATTATATACATGTGTGTATATTCATATATATATATCTCTCTCTATGTATATATATATATATATATATATACATAGAGAGAGAGATATATACAGTACAGTCTTGTAAACATATACCGTCTTCCAGAGCAGTGCAGATTGTCTGACAGCTCAAGGGGGAAAAGGCCTGAAAACAGGAACTGCACCTCTCTTGAGGCATTGAATCTGATTACAAAAAAACACTGATCTAACTCCTTCCCTGAGATTGGGCAGTGATTTCAGTGTACAGAATCAGTATACTGTTGTAAAAGGCGATAAATCTATCAATACTGTATTAAACAGATTTGACTCTCTGTTTCCACAGCTGAATCCCCTGTGGACTCCAGTTAAATAGACGTTTGTTCTGTTCGAGCTGTTTAGCCACGGCCAGCAGCCATGCAAAGGAGACTAATGGAAGCAACTGAGCAGCATAAAAATCCTAACTGTACTGAACACAACGATATACCGAATGAATCTGCGATTTATACCACGAGTGAGCCTGACATCTTCATGTGAAATCACAGCGTGATGTGAGTGTGTGTTTGTAGAATGAGGGTGTCATAAATTGCCTTAACACTTATCATGCAACGTGGGTCACAACAGAAGTTTTGAACAGAGCTGATGTATCTGGGTCACGGCCTGTGGAGTCACCTCTTAAACCATCCAACACTCATTGTATGTCTAAGCAGTGCAGTGCGTCAGACTGAGCTTGGTCACGCCTTCCCTGTGCAGCTTGTAGAGCAGCTTGAACTCGCTGGGCAGCTGGTGAGTCTCCTGCCACTTGGTGGTGAATTTGGTCCCTTTCTTGTCGTAGTAGTGGTAAGGCAGCTCTTTGCCCGTGTTGGGGTCCCAGCCGAAGGGCCAGAAGCCGTACAGATGGATCTCGTCGCACATGGCATAGGCCAGAGTGTACATGAGTATTCCAGTGCTGAGACGTTTGGGAGAGAGGTTTTTAGTCTTCCAGTATCTGTGAGGGAAAAGACAAGTCAGCAGGTCAAAAATAAATTAAACCCAAACAACTCTGATTTTCCAAAGTGGAGAATATCCTGATCCTAATCCTTCCTGCTGAAGCTTTAACACTGATGCATTGAGCAGTGAGCACCAATACTGATGCCCAGTCCTTGTCCTTTACATACGTATTTTTTGTTGGCATAAAACTAGCCAAATTTAATAAACTGAGCCTAAAAGTCCTCGAATCAGCCTGTAAACAACACCCACAATGCCTAAGTTTTTAACTGCTGAATGTAACCTCCCTATAGCCCTAAAAAAACTTTCCATTTAGATTCTTATGTCACTTTGGTTGTGCACAAATGATAAATCAGATCAGCCCTCTTACTTGTTGACATCGTGCATGATGTTTCCCGGCCAGGCCAGTTCGACCTTCAGTTGGCCCTTGTGCTCCACAAAGAAGTCCACCAGGGTCCTGGTCACTGTGGCTGAGGTATGGAGGAAGAAGGCGGGGATCCACAGGATGGCTCCCTCCAGCTTCTTCAAGTTGAGGAAGAAATTATTCCTGTCTTGAATGGTCAGCAGGTTATTGTAGTACCTCTCCAGGATGCTGGGGTTAAAGGTGGTCAGGTTGGTCTTCCTGCCCACGTCCTTGGAGTAGACCTCCGTGGGAGCGAAGTTGCAGCGAAAGACGAAGTCAGCCTGGTCGATTTCTGGACCGCAGTGGCTGCCGGTCAGGATGCCGCTGTTTCCCACCACAGCACACATGCTGTAGTGCTTGTTGAGGATAGGAGAGGTGTCTGGGAGCAGGGATTTGAAGTTGTTGCTGATGGAGAAGACGTACTTGTGGCTGGAGTAATCAAAGTGCATCAGCTGGCCAACACGCACTCGATTCTTTGTGAGGGAGAAGTTGTTGGGAATGTCGATGTAGCTGAAGATATCTTTCCTGAAAAAAGAAAAAAACACTTTTAAAAGCACAGTTACAGGCGGCAATAGGAGATGCAGCTTTGTATTTATGGGCCTATTTATATCCATTTAAACGAGCGATCTAGTTTCAGCTCAATAAATACAAGTGTGATGCAGCCAGAAGACATAACTGCATAAGTGCATAGCCATTACTTACTGTGCAGTTGTTAGTAGATGTAGAATATTTGATTAGTCGATCCACAGAAAATTAATCAGTGACTATTTTGATAATCAATTTATCGTTTAAGTCAGACAACAAGTCCAGCTTCACAAATGTGAAGATTTTATGCTTTTCTCTGTTTTATATGATAATAAACTGAATATTTTTTTAGGTGTTGGATTGTTGATTAGGCAAAACAAACAATTTGAAGATGTCACCTCGGGCTCTGGGAAATTATGATGGGCATTTTCTTTTACTATTTTCTAATGTTGTATAGATCAAACAATTAATTCATTGATCAATTAAATAACTGGCAGATTAATCAATAAGGAAAATATTAGTTGCCCTGTCCAACTATACATTTAACATTTAACCAACACTTAACCACTGCTGGCCTACCCTATATCCTGCAGGATGACAGATAAAACAAACAAAAAAAACCTTTATGATGTACAGTAGGAAATATAGTTGAGAATTAAAATCTCTTACCTCTGCTGATAAAAAGCAGTCTTGTTGAACTTCCATTTGGACGGTTTTCCTTGAAGCTCTTCGTTCAGGGCGTTGGTTAATGGGATGAAGGATGGGTCCAGAAAATTCATGGCAAACTGAGACCTG
This sequence comes from Seriola aureovittata, assembly GCF_021018895.1. NCBI lineage: Eukaryota > Metazoa > Chordata > Actinopteri > Carangiformes > Carangidae > Seriola > Seriola aureovittata. The sequence continues at coordinate 21,694,911 of NC_079368.1, forward strand.
AAAACAACATTACATTTAAAAAAGAAATATCATGCTTAGTAATCATTATGTGATATTAAACGTAATCTATCTGAAGAGTCACGCTCGTATTCGTATTGGTCTTGTCCTGTTTTTGATTATTGGCTACCTTTATTCTGATGGTTTTCTAGAGAGAGATCTGAGTTTTTCATACCATATAGGCCACAGCAAGCTTACTCTATAATAATAATAGGCTGTATCATTGTTTAATTGTACTCAAGTGAAGTACAAGTATCTCCAAGTTGTACTTAAACACAATATTTGAGTAAATGTACTCAACACTATTTACATGTTGATCATGTGGGTTGCACATGTAAAAACATAGACCTTCAAATTAACTATTAATTATCAGTAGTGGAAGAAGAATTATGATCCATTACATAATGTGTAAATACTAATGCCACATGTAAAAATGTGAGCCTTTCGCAATAGACCCAAAGTGAAACCTTTACATTGCCTGTTTTGTCCATGCAAAAATAAAATAAACAAATCCTCAAATCTTAGACACTAGAACAATGAAATGTTTGGCCTTTTTTATTGAGAAATTACTTAAAGAACTATAAAAAATAGTTGTTTAATTAATAACAAAGCATCATATTTCATAAAGTGACTTGTAAGTGCCAAATAAATGCAGAAAGGTAAAAAAAAATGCAATTTTCCTTTTAAAGTATAAAGTAGCATAAAATGGAAATACTCCTATTAAATACCTCAGAACTGCACAGTACTTGAGGAAATGTACTCAGTTACTTGCCACCTCTGTCTTTTGAGCCACAAAAAAATGGATGTGATGTTGATGAGGATGATGCAAACCTTCACATTATAGCTACTATAGTGTGTGTCAAGTTATCTAAAAGTATAATTTATCTAAGTATATTTTCAGCACCACCTTGGACAGCTCAGTGTTTGATTGACAGGAAGCATATGGTCCAAATTGAGGGAAAGTGATGTATAAGGCTTGTATATCACATCCAGGTTGAATCATGCACATTACAGGCCACACTCCTCTGTTTATATTTACACCAACCTTGGTCTGCATCTCATCAACTACCTACAATCTCTGCTATGAAAAAGAAGATCACTCACCGAAATCCTGCATGGAACATAATCCTCGGGCCTCCCATGTAATATTTAGAGGAGGTGAAGAGGCTGTCTTTTCTCAGGGAGACATAGCTGATGAGCGACAGTATGAGCACAGCGACGCACAGAATAACCAAACCCAGGGCCTTGGCGATGCGGACCATCTTGGGAGCGTTTTCATTCCCTGTATGTAGCTGCAGCGAGGCGTTGGCCTATGTTGTCATCTCCGGGACCGCACACTGTTGCTGCCTGCCTGCAAGATACAGACAAACTGGAGCTCATCGGCTCATATAGTCGTATAAAATGGACGGCTGGTGGTGGTAGTCGGCTGCATAGTGAAGATGCCGCGGCTCGGTCCTCTCTCATTCCTCCGTCTGCCCAGACCCCTGACTGCTGCTGCTGCTGCCGCTGCTGCTGCTTCACACTCGGCTGCGACTCCCCTCCAGGCTGCCGCTTTAATCAAGGAGATGGAGCAGAAATGCGTGTCAACACATCCAGCCAGCCAGAAGACAAGCCCCGTTCACCAACACCAGCACCACCACCAGCAGCATCACCGGCACCACCTCCGCCCACCCCCCTACCCCTCCCTCTGTCTCTCTCTCTCTCTCACACACACACACACACACACACACACACACACACACACACACACACACACACACACACTCACACACTCACACGCTGCTTCTCTGCGGCTCTCAGCATAATGGAAAGCTTGTCCAGTAATAAATTGAATGGGATAGAAATAGAGAGATGGGAGAGGCTTTAAAACAGGAGGAAGAGACAGTCAAATCCTCTAACCTGTGCCCTCTGATCTTTAATCTGAGCATTTAGGCGGTAGTGGAAAGTAAATGTGAGGTATTTGTACTTTACTGAGTAATTCCACTTTATGCTACTTTATACTACTCACCAGCATAGCACAAAAATCTGGGCCCCATATGTGCAGCCTCAGCAAGGCGGGATTACCTGCTGGGCTAAGCGGGCAACTGTCAAGGGGCCCCAGACTCCCAGGAGTCCCAAAAGCTCCAGGTTTACTCACAATCATTTGGCTCTACTTAATTAATCACTAACTTGTTAGAAATTTGCATCACTGAATTAGAATATCAACTCAATGATCTCTCATAGAAGCAATCTGTGTTAAAATTTAGTTTTAAGTCTTTAATTGTAGTAAAATCAACAATTAATTTCATGATTGATACATCGGACAGTTATTTTCTTGAATAACTGATTTGAATGTTTAGTCTATAAAATGTGAGAAAACAGTGGAAGGTGCCCTCCATTATTCCCTGAAGAACAAGTTAACATATTCAAGTTGCTTTGCTTTGTCTGATCAACAGTCAAATATGTTCAGTTTAAATAGGTAGTTATACAGTTGGTAAACAAACATTACCCATGATGCTGGTTTTCTGACCCTGTTTCTCTTGATCTGGGTTTTTTCCAGGTCGAGTGTGAACAGTTTCCTAAGATAACTACAGACAGTGCTCCAGTTCTCCACTAGTGGAGAATTTAAAATGAAAAGAGAAAACACAAGTGGTAGATAAAAACTACTTTTTTTTTTTATTTGGAAGGAGTTTTCTGACCCTTCCAACATATTCCACGTTATATCAAATACAACACACATTATGTCGCGTTCACAAAACATAAAATTTTTTCTTCTTTTTTACATGTTATGTACATTTTTTTTAAACATTTTTTTTTACAGTAAGCTTATCTTGGTAAACATGAACATCCATTCATAATCACACATTTCAATGTGTCCATGCATCTACAGTCTGATATTGTAACACTACAATGTCATATATATCACATTATAATTGTGTATGTACGTAAGTAAACATACATTTGCAGAGTACTGTATATATGTAAAGCACTGAGTATAAAAAACTGTTGTAGAAAAAGATTGAGGATGTGCTAGTGTTAGCTGGTATTCAACAGTGAGTTAACCTCATGACTGACATCCAGTAAGTTCTTCTTTGTGCTTCACTATTTTTCCTGGAATGTGTCGAGCTTGGACACAAACAACCGCAGAGAGAACATGTTGGAAAAAGACATTCAGATGTATTACCATCAAGCTGCCAAGATATATTGCAATTTTCCATTTTGCATTATTACGATATGTTTTTTTTTGTTGTTTTTTTTTTAAACATTAAAGAAACCAACAACAAACTGAATCAACACAGGCACTTAATGATCGCAACCTGTCACTTGGCACACGTATTAGATATATATGTAACAAGTGAAACACAGGTTTACTCTGAAACATGGTGACCACTTTAAAGCAGCTACAATTCAGGGGACAAACACACATCCGGCACTACTGCACAATGAGGACTCATCACTTTCTGCATTTGAGAAAGCTGGAAGGGAAGAAGGCTCCTTCGCCGTCACTTCCCGGCGAGCCGCATAGACTGTCTTCTCCGCAGCTCATGTCCTCACAGGAGTCCTCACTGCGAAAGAAGAGGAGGTCATTCATACACAATACTGCGCTTAAATGCAAAATCCACCCCATATAAACATGAACTATTTTCCTTCAGAGTTGCAAAACAAAAGGCCGCTGGTTTTGTATTCATCCTTCCATTCTGTATTCCCATTTCAGTTCTTTGCTGATCAAACTAAAATGCTGATATGGTATAAATCAAAAAATATGTGGTATATATAAAAGTTTAACTGAGATTCTTAAAGACGATTAGCTGATAATTTGGCACTTTGTTGGTCCCTGTTGAACCACAGCAACACAATCTGCTGGCAGTGCTACAGTGGCGTTACAAATCATTTCTCTCACAAGCAATCTTTGTCTGAATACAGACAACAGCTGCAGCGAGCACAGTAACAGCCAAACCTTTCATTTTAATCTTTAGATTTAAAATGAATTAGCGTTAATTAGCTACAGCTGATGTAATCCGCTGCTGGTGATGTTTGTTCGTTTAACCAGCACCAGCCACAGTCAGCTTATAATAAGAAGCTGCTACCTTTATGTTTTTCTTTGTTCTTGGTTAATAAAAAAAGAAAGAGTGAGGAAAAATGTAATATTTGATAAGAGGTTGAAGCCTATCAAATCTGGGTATTTTGCTGTCTGGGAACCAAATCAAAAAAAAAAAAAATCAAACCAGCTATTGGAAACCATCCCTGGTTGTCGACTGTTAAAAAAAAAAAAAAAAAAAAAAAAAAAGGACAGATAGAATAAAAAACTGGACTATTAACCTCTCACTCTCATTCCAGGTCCCCTCAGGAATAGTTGGCAGACCCGGGACACTGAAGTGATTGGCCTGGAGATTCTGTGCCGTTCTCCTGGACACAATCCAAACCAGCTTTTTGTTGTCTGGTTTGCTACATTCGCTCGAGCGGTACTCTGTCATGCACTTGGCCACAAGTTCCTTCCAGTGAAGCAGCTCGCTGTCACCGATCTGTGGAAACGACAAACAGGAAACAACTGAGACGCTGCAGTCTTAAAATACAGTGTCATCAACAAGTCTAGTGCTGTATTTTTCCACATACAACCTTTGCACATGGACAGGCAGTGAGACCATCATGCCACATTGCATAATTTCAACATAAGCATTTATGATACAAGGCAAAGAAATGTAAAAAATCCTGAAACTGAAGAAGTCAAGAATGAGAACTTTAGCATATAAACCACATAAGAGACTTAAATGCTGCTCAACATTGTATTCTGCCATTGCTTGAAGTGAGAAATGTAGTAGTAGTGTTAAAATGTGGTGAATTATAGACTCTCAGTCTGAAAACAGTGGACCAAAAAAATCCAGAGAAATATCATGGTTATTTATCAAGAATAAAATTAATACAATTTAGAAGAAATTTAACATCAGACACAATGGGGAACATGACACAAGACCTGAAAAGATTAGTCCATTCATTGATAGTAAATATATTTCTTCTAGTCCTCTATGATCTACATCTTTCTGTTTTGGACAATTTGTTGGACTTTGTTGGAATTTGTTGTCTAATAACCTGTGATAGTCATTCCTCTCCTGTTTTTATACCTTTAGATATCTTTGGAATTGCTGGACAATCTTCAACAAGGTGATGGACTGGAGAGCTTCAAACTCTTGAGCAATGAGTGACAGTGCCAGCACTGATGGCTGTGAAGGAGAAAAACAGCAGATTAATAAGTACCGGGACTTAAAATGAATGCTGCTATGCTGAGAAATTGTCGCCTGTGAGCAATTCTTACTTTGGCTTTAGAGAAAACAAGCCGGCATAAGCAGGCTTTTAGCTGGGCTTCCAGTCTCCCAATGCTTGGGATCTCCTCCCTTAAAATATAGAGGGAATCCTAATGTGATCCTTCCAGTATAAACCTCATGCCAAGCAGAATCGATTTGACCAACTCCATGCAATGCATGGAGTTGCAATGCATCACACATAACAACAAAAATAAGTAAAAAAAAAATGAAACATTTACCTTCCAACGGACAGGGATGTGAAGGCTGAGTAGTAGAGGTGTAGAAAGGTTAAGGCTGTCACTGCTTCAGGCTCCACACTGAGCTTCTCTGAGATGATCTTCTCCATGCGACAGAGGTCTGACACAGTGAACTTGCTTTGGCTGATGCGAATGAGTTCATGGGTGGGTGAGACATTGCTTTCTTCCTCAACCATTTTGGCTGCAATATGAAGACAGCAGACTCCAATACAGGGCAAGTGTTTGGGCTGCACCTGTCACATTAACACAACAGTGATAAGTGTGAGTCAACATCTCATGATTCAAGGTCAAACAAGGTTGTTGTTGTTGTGGCAATGGTGTGGGAACGTGATATAACACATGCAAAGTATGTAGACTGAGTTTACAAAACAATGTACAGGTTCATTTTGGAACCTGACACAATATTTTACACTTAAATTCTTTATTAAGTTCAAACCTTCATAATGGCGAGGAATCGGTCAAGCAAATTGACAGCTTGAACAAACGTTTGGGTGCTGTAGCCAAAGAAACTGGTCAGGCCCCACAGCTCCTCAGCTCTGGTGTCCCTGCATTTCGCCGACACTCCACTGTGTTTCTGAAAATGGACCATTACATATTAAATGTACATAAGTGGAGCAAACCCATATGCCTGCACAGACAGCCAAAAATGTAAAAGTAGGTCAATGGGTTACCTCTGTGGAAGCCGACTCCATCAGCTTCAGACCAGTCTCTCTGGGAAGAAAGTTGTACTCTTTAGCACAACATGACTTCAGCTCTTTCAACAGCAAGCTGTCAACGGCTTGAAGTTCCCTCATCCTGGAAAAAAACATGTTTCAATGGTTCTGCATTGTAATCCAAGACAAAATCCACAACAACTGTCTCCCTACATTGTAGAGTGAGGGGATGAGAGCATATAAATATGGTCTCGAAAACCCCACCTACTGGGTGTCAGGTATCCTTTGAAAACTCCCCCACCTCTCTCCGTCCCCACACACACACACACACACACACACACACACACACACACACACACACACAACACACACACACAACACACACACACACACATCGCCCAAAAACCTATAAACTGATCAATGCGAATAATAGCAAAAAAGCAAAGGCAAAAGTAGTTTAACACCATTAAAATCACATTTAATCGTGCCATTAGTTTATGCTGAATGAAAATATGTACTGAGCAACAGAAACAGAAACTAGGTCAGGTAATCAATCATAGCATAAACACCCATATTTCAGAAGAGGTTGAATTAATAGACTCGGATTTTTAAACTTACTTCGGCTCTGTGGAAAAATAAAATCCAGTAATACCAAAAAGTTGAAGGCTTCACAAACACAAAAATAACGGCAATGTTAGCTAACTTAGCCATCCTGCTAGCGTAAACCAGCAAACCGTCGTCTTACCTTGCCCAGAAGCCGCCGACGTGCAGTATAATAAAAGTGCTGCGACTTAATTACACCTCTCAGTTCTTCATGTTTCCATTTTTGATAACAATGACGGGCGGTAAATGTTAAAAACAAGATCCTTGATCCCCGCAGAAAAGATGATCCGCCCAGAATAAACAAACAACTGCTGACCTGGTTGTAGACTACATTGACCATCATGCACCACTGGAAATGCTTTGTCTTGCGTGGTTGCGTCACAAAAGTGTAGCAAAAAGCGGGTGCTGACCGGTGTTCAAACTATCGTCGTTATCGTTACCTTTTCAATCAATTTCATGTTATAGAACCATGTAACGTTTAATTTTACAACAAACGGAGCCTGACAATGTTATCAAGCTGTTACCACCATCGAATGCATCGAATCAAGGCTAGCCAGGAATTAGCAACGGGAAGCTGTTTCCATGGTGATGAAACTAGCTAGCTGTTTATGTTATTTTAGAAAGCGGTTGCGGTTATTTTATATAGCCTAGCTTGTAAATATTTATATCAATGGCTTTGTTGCTAAAGTGAATACAGATGTCGGGGTTTCAGCCCTCTGAGCCTCAGAGTTTGGGGCTTTCCAGCAATAATGGCGCTCACGTTTTACATTTTGAATCTCTACCGAAGCATATAAAACTAACACAAGCTGCAGCGGGAACGACGGGTAAGCTAACTTAGATTTAAGTTAAGGAAATCATCTGTTTTCGCTTTCTGTGCAGGGTTTTAAGTTACTGTTAAGTCGGTCAACAAGTGATCTGTTTACCTTTTTAGAGATTCATGACACCTCGCATCGGCTGAGATTCAAAAGTCTTACACTGGATGAACTGAGGTAACATTACTTACCTAAGTTAACAACCCATTTCATGCAGACATCACAAAACATTTAACATAAAATAGATAATAGAAGCTTAAAAGCTAAACAATAAAACACAGTCCAAACCAAAAAAAAGTCAACATCAAAACTCCTGAATAACACATTTATGATTCAAGTAAAATTTCCTGTATAACCTTTCTTGACATTTCTTGACAGTGAGGAGCTTGACAGACGAACCAAGGAAACCCAAAGACTTCAAGAAGAGGTGGAAAATGCAACCAAAGTAGCTTTGGAGAGGTTTTGCTGCACATATGGTATCAATAGCTCACCTGGACAAAGCTGCCACAACCACAGTGAGTACAAGAAGTGTCACCCAAAATGTTTATGTAGCAGACAGATGAAAAAATAAGTAAGGGCTTATTTATTTTATTTTTCACAACACCCACATGTAACTCACCCGAGTGTTACATGTAAAAGTGAAGGTTCCGATCGGTTATCTAGGTGATTTCATTTAAGACAACACTGAATCTAAATCACTGGACTCGATATCCAGATGTGTAGGGGAGAAACACTTTGGAAAGCAAAATGTTTTAAAAAGAAATCAATATAGGCAAAAGCCCAGTAACTGTTAAATGAAGACATGTTTCACCAACCCTTAACTTTGACAACACAGACAGTGTACTGTATATTTTAAAATTCTTGTGGTCTTTTGGTAGATGACCCACCTGGGGAGTTCACCATCCTTCCAACCCACCATCAGGCAGTGACTCCGCCTCTGGTCTGTGGTGTGGAAAATTTAAACCAGGAGGTGTCTCGAAGGCAAATCAGCTCTCCTGAAAAGGAGGTGTTGGAAAATGCAATAGATGACTGTCTTCAACAGCTGTCTGACTTGCAGCTCAGCAAGGTTCATACTTGACTCTTCCATGAATCTTCTCAGTTAGATGCTGTATGAATGACTGAATACTTTATCTGTATAATTTATTATTTTCTCATACACAGACACAGGATCAACATGAACAAGAGACATTCAATTTTGACAAAGCCATCATGAATCTGCAGACTAAGCTGCATAAAGTCCAAATGGAAAAGGATGTCCTGTCTGACCTCAGGTGAACACAGTGATGAAATTTTACTTCAGTAAAGAAAGTTTTAAAATCTTTTTGACCCACAGATCTTTTTATTTGTAGAGTGAAGGATTCGAGGAAACACGTTGATCAGATGGAAAAGATGCTGTGCATGTTGGAAGAGCTCCAAAACATCAAAAGGGCCGCAGACCAAAAGCTACAGGAGACAGAGGACGAGGCAATGGCGCTTAACAGGAAAGTAGACACATTGGAACAGATTATGAAGGAGACGTACTCTTCTCTGTTATCACATGATAAAGAATGTGGAAACAGCTCCATTACAAGTCCTAACGTCGCCACTGGTTCAAGACAGCTGTCCCCAGCTGCCAAGTTAACTGAAGATTTTAACAAAGAGACACACAAGCGACAGGAGAGACCTTTTTTGGTAAGTAATAGATGTCAGTTACAGATGATGTTCACTGTGACTGTACTTGAGACTTTTCCTCCCTTTGTGTCTGATTTATTTATTTTTCATCTATTTTATTGGCAGTCAATAGAACATCCGGGGAGTGAAGAATGCAGTGGAGTAAATAAGCAAAAACAAAGGTAATTTAATGTAGAGCTGCAGTGATTAATTGATTAATCATTTAGTCAATTAGCAGAAAATGTGAAATCTATTTTGATAATAAATAAATACATTTTGTCACTTTTGTCAACATTTAAGCCAAGTATTCTCAGATTTCCACTTCATAAATGTGAGGATATGGTCATTTCTTTGTCGTTTATGACAGCAATTCAAACATGTTTCGGTTTTGGGCTGCTTGTGGGATAAAACAAGGAATTTGAACACCTGAGTGCATTGGATTGGTGAAGTTCATTGCTTAAAGAAGGATGTGAAAGTGCAGGCAGAAAATGTTTTTTGTTAACAGACCACAACAATAAGCATACTCACAGCTGAATTAAATTATTAGTTTTAGTAATAAAATAGTAATTGAGCATAGTGCAGGTTATTGCAGATTTCCCCACTGTGGGACTAATAACGGAATATCGCCACTAGAGCTACAATACCTACCTGTTATATATTGAATTATGGTGTTTTACTTTTATTTTCCTTCCAACTAAGAAAAGAAACAGAAAATATGCCTAAAGTATCAAAAAGTATGTCGCCTTCCATACCAGTGTTGTTAAGCACTCTTCATGTTTCTGTCTTAGAATGAAAGACTTGATTGCAAGTCTTGACCAGGAGATGGCACTGTTGACTGACAAACTGAACTCATCAAAATACAACAGTGTCAGCTTAAGTGTCAAGCTGGAGCTGCTAAAGTAAGTGCTGTTCCCAAAACATGTCAGGCCTGTTTGTTCTGAGAGGAGCTTTCAGTCTAAGGCTTTCTGACTTAAAAGTTCAAACAATGTTGAATTTCTGAATTCATGTATTCATCAAAACATATAATTTCTATGCCCAGGAAACTTGCAGAGAGACAGACGTCGTTGCACCAGTGTCAAGTCAGTGAACTTGAGTCAACCCTTTCCAGCCATAAAGATAAGGTAAGGAAGAATCTACCATAATATTATGAGGAGCAATGTAAGCTACAATATACTGAGGCTGTTAAATGTAAATATTAACCAGCCATACTTATCTGCTTCACTAGATGTTTACATCAGTATGACCAAAGTGACTTGAGGATAAGACAAACAGCCACCATGTGAACTCACCACGTTTGTGCTGGTGTTTACTTCTAATTATTATCATAAATGTAATGAATGTAGTGAAACAACACTTGTGGAACTCCTGTCCTGTCAAGAAAATGAGGATTCTTCCTACGTCAGAATGAGAACTAAAATATTTTGGTTTGCGAATGTCATTTGTGAAATTATAGGTTTGCTGTCTGGAGCAGCAGCTCCTTCAGGTTCAGTCTCAGCTGGTGGATGCCCAAAGAGAGAGAGAGCGATCTTTACAACAGGCAGAGGAGTTTCAGTCCCAGCTTGGCCAACTCAAGGTGCTGCAGGAAACCATGAATATGAAACCAGGATTTTGTCTCTTTCTTTTGTTACTATACCTAAAATCCTCATATAGATGCATGTTTACATGAAAGACCAGAGTTAAAAGTGGAAACTGAAGTGTCAGGTTATTGGCACTGGAGGTAAATGGATCTCAACACATACCCAGTAAAGACACAGAAACCTATTGGAGTAAATTAGAAGCTGTAGTTACTTGTTGATCACTCAGTCCATTCAAAATTTAAGCTTTTCATGTCCTTGTTTTTTAGTCCAAGGAGCATGTTCATTTTGGTGAACATACTACAATGCTTCCATCTCCATGTGAACATGTAAATTGAGGTGTAACTGCTCAGAAGGGTTTCCTCAAACGCAGGGCATGTTTTGTCAGTCATCCATTGAAAAATAAGACAAGATGAAATCTCAAGCCAGTTTCTCTCCCATCATTGAGATCATATTTCTACACACTGTCAAAAGATTTATAATTTTTTTGTCCTTTTTAAATACAATCTCTGCCTCCTGCTTTATCCTCCAGAGGTGCGGTGAGCAGCAGCAGTGTGAGCTTCAGGTGGAGGTAAAGGCCCTGAGAGGACGGGTGGAAGAGGCCAGGGAGCAGCTTCGCAGAAGTGGGGAGGAGAAAAATTGCCTACAGACCCTGCTGGATCAGAGGGCCCAGGAGGGGAGGAAATCCCAGGAACTCCTGCGGGAGAAAGACAAAGAGCTCCAGCTCAAGCAGCAAGAAGCTCAGCAGGTAACAGATCATGCATTTCTGTACAAGACATGGGTTTTTAGATTAAAAAACCATGATCCGGTGATATCTGTCTGTTTTGATGGCTCATTGAATTAAAGCTAAACTGATTTTTCCAGCATCTGTCCTGGTTGGAAGAAGCTCAGAGCCGGTGCCAGACCCTGCACGTAGAAGGAGAGACACTGAAGCTGAAGCTGGATGACCGAGAGAAGATGACAGCTATGCTACTTTTGCAGATGGAGAGCAGCGTCCAGATGCACAGCCGCACCATCGACAACCTTCACCAGGAGAACAGTCTCCTCAGCAACCAGCTAAACCAGCAGAAGCTGGAGATTCAGCAGCTCAGGGTCAGGAACAAAATTATGATGACAGACAAATTCCTGAAGTTACTTTCCCTTAACAATTCATTGAATTTATAATTTCTCTTCTTTCCATTGACTTTCATATGGCACATACTTTTCTACATCAACACTAACTTCACTTTCTTTTGAAAATCGTTTTTTCTTCCTCCCTCTTGTGCCATATACTGATCAGGCTGAGTTAGACCAGAACAAGTCAGACCTGGCTACTGCAGAGCACGAGAGGCGGCAGCTACAGGCGTCTGTGGCTGAACAAAGTCAGCGTGTCCAGGAGGAAACTCTGGAGAAACAGCAGCTCACCACCCAGATGGAGATCCAGCGTATCCAGTTACTCAGACTCACTAGTGAGTTGAGCTTGGCTGAATCTGTATTACCTTTGAAAGGGCAAAACTTTTCATCACTTGTCTACTTTATCAAAGTAAAGAAGTCTTAGCCCAACAGGTGAAATCAGGTGAAAGTGCTCTTTAATATCAGTTTTACGTGGGGAAACAGTTTACACCCAAGTTCTCAAGTCAAATGTGCCTTTTGGCAAAGATGCAAAACACCAAAACAGACAGTTACCCAATAGTTAACACAATAAGTGTAATTGCTTACATAAATGTCAGATTTATTTCACTCCTAACTTGGACAACAGGTGATGCAGTGAAGTCCACACAAGAGCAAAACACATCCATTACATCAGAATATAATATTTCTCTCACAACTTACAGGAGACCAAGATTCATCATGTAACCCAAACTATGGTTAGGAAAACAAACTGCACTATATTTTCCTCATTATAATTATAAATAGTTTTATATCTCTAGTTGTTAACATGACCTCATGGGATTATTCAGACATATTAATCATCTAACCACACATTCTGACACACATTTATACACTAGTTCATGTCAGTTAACACTTTGTATGTTTTAAATTGATAATATATAAACTGCAATCAACTTGATGTATGAAGCTTTCATCTGTCTGTAAGTTTTTTCTCACCTCCTATTTCATGCTTTGGAAATATATTCAGAAAACAAAAACATTGTCCAAAATATGTTCAATTAAAGCTCCATCCTCAGCTGTAATCAAATCTGAATCTGGAACATTTAAAGCCAAAAAACATATTTGTCTTATTCGTCTTATTTGTCACAAACAAATAAACCAACAAAACCATACTGTTCTAAATTTCTGAAAATTGTGCAATCATGTAAAATCCTATTAGTCATGGTATAGTCAGGTTTTCAGTTTGTGTCAAACAATGATATAAAGGACACGAGAATGAAGTTAATTTGTTTTCTGCCTTGTTCTCATACATAGTAAAACACTCATGTGTTTATTAATTACCATGTAATATAGTACTCCATATTGACTTATTGTATGAAGTCAAGTAAACCCCACTGGTCTTCAGGAGTTTTGTTACCTCTGAACAGCAGATTAGCATAACCAGGGCCTTTCATGCACCAGGAATTCTGGCTCCCTCTGCAACGCTGTTTCTAGAAAAAGTTCAGCTCTCACAGTTTTTGGCCAAATCAAATGATCTTCTTGTCCTGCTGTGTTAGAAATACAAAGAGCCATGTTTGGTATGTTTACATTGTCAACCAAGCCCTTCCATTGTTGCCCGTGTTTGCTTAGTTGCTAAAGTGTATGTCTCACTGTGGATATAATTCATGTGTTTGTGTGGGCATGATTTCAGAGGAGCACAAGGAACTGCAACGGCTCCGCAGCTGTAAGAATGAGGAGCAGGAGGGTGTGGTGCTGAGGCTCCAGAGTCAGCTAAGTAACACCCATGATGAGCTGGACCAGGTCAGGAGCACCCTTAGGACCCTGGAAGGAGCCGATGGACATGGTTAGATCCACGTCATTATTTAAACTGAGACTTAATTAAAAGCTCTCATGTCCAAAGAAACATCAGACAACATTCCTCTGATTTGCATCCAATCTGCGGTGAAGTGGAACGATATCAGTGATTTACTTTGGATCCTAATGAAATCTAGGAATGTTGACAATGTCTTCCACAAAAAATTATTAGTGTAGTTCAATGAAACTGCAAATATACATCATCCTCAGCTGCATTTCAGTCTGAGAGATACAAGCTGACATGTAGAAAGCCCAAGATTAAAGCTCTGTGATATATGCTCCTGATGTCTCGTGTGTGTTGCTCTTTCTATCCTCTTTGTGTCTCTGTGTCCATTTGTCTTGTGGATTTGTGTCCACCTCAGGCCTCCAAGTGGCCATGGACATGCAGAAAGAGATCACTGCTAGAAGAGAGCAGGTCGACTCTCTGCAGGGCAAAATCCAACACCTAGAGGAGGCTGTGGAGAAGCTGTACCAGGTGAAGAACTTAATGTACCAGTCACAGTCGAGTTCATTCACTTGCTTCTCTCATGTTAAAGTTAAATACATTTTACACTGACATTTGCTTCACGTCTCTTGTTCTCACTGTCCAGGAGAAGCGTTACAAGAGCCTGGAGAGCCAGCGTCAGATCCAGGAGCTCACCTTCGTCAGGGAGGAAAAAAAACAACTTGCCAGTGAGCTGGAGGCCCTTCGTTCCAAAGACCAACAATTAAGGGACCGGATTGGCCAGCTGGAGACAATCCTTCACAAGGTGGTGCTCATTTACCCTTTTACACCTTTATTTCAAACAACATATGGCTTTTAAAGAAAGTAGAGAAGAGTTTCTGGGCAGAGTAGTACACACACACACACACACACACACACACACACATTTGTATGAAAGTTTATTTAAACTTTCTAAGGAGGAAGAATATGAATTTGTACTAAAATGTATTTTGTTTTCAAAAGTACATGATCATTGTCCCTTGGTGGCCTTGAGGGTCAAGTGCAGACCATGAACTACAACGTCCCTGGTTCACACCCGTTTGCGGTTTATTTTCCATCTCTCTCGCCTCTCTCAGTCTTCTGCCCGTTACCTGCTGTCTAATAAAAGCATGAAAATGCTCAAAAAAAAAAGGTTTTAAAAGGTCTTACAGGAAAAAGTTTGGTGATGTGCAACTGCTGTACAACAGAAATACTAACTAATCTCAATAACTTTTTACTATCAATAACTTGTGTCTGTGTCACTTTTTTCCCAAACAGCTATCATCAAAACAGACAATTCAAGTGTATATATTTAGGTTAAAAAGAATGACCTTATCAGCCCTACCTGCCTCTGTTTGTCACCATCACTGTGTTATTGTTTCAAATACATTTGTATCTTCCTAAAGATGACAGAAAGCTTTGCAGGCTGCCAAGATTTCATCCAGCTGCAGGAGCAGGAGTTTTATCGTCTGAAACTCCAACATGCCCTTGACCTGAAGGTAGAGCTGATTACATTCTAAAAGTCTCTTTGTCTAAGGGAATAAGGGTTAATCCACTTTGTACACAATATTCCTTATGTATGTAAAAGTAGATCCATATTTTATTTAGATGCTTCATGCTAAGCTTCTCTTGCATGTTTGATAGTAATGCCTTAGGCAAGTCATGCTTATGCTGACTTTCATCAAGAGAACTTGATGAAACACCCTTTAACAAACAAAGTTCTAACCAATTTCTCCTTTTCTGTAGGAACTACAAGGTCAAAACCTGCGCGCAGCTCTGAATGTACCTCCACCAGACCTGGACTCCCCGACTCCAGCAGCAATCACTACTCCACCCTCTTCCCAGCATGCCTTCAACACTCAGATCCAGGTGCAGTCAGAAACTCCCTATATCGTGCTTATCTCCTACGGTTCCAACTCATCAAGTGCATGTGTGAATCGTTGTTTATTTGGCAGCTCAGACACAAGCTCAGCACATCTGCTCGGCCTTTAAATCAAAAACACACACACAGCGTTACATTCCTGTGGTACGGAGAGAAACCAGAGTGTAAATATTTCAACACAGCAGTGAAATACTGTTTGGTTTGTTTTGTCTTATAGTATCATACTGCAATTTTATGTGCGTTTGCTGACTTCAAGCATGATAAAAGAACTTGTGAGATTGTCATGCATGCCCTGGTTTCTCTGTTCAGATGCATGCTAATCAGACAAACTATTTATAATATTGACATCACCACAGCACTGCACTGACATCGCCTTTCTCTCCTCTCTCCTCCTTTGGCTGCTGAAGTCAAAGAGGCAGCAGGAGAGCCCCGCCCGGGAGCTCAGGTCTCTTGTCAGAGAGCTGCGAGGAGTGATTTCAGAGAACCACAGACCACACACTGATAACAGCGCCGCTGGCAGCTGCTTCCACAGGAGGAGGTCTGCACCGGAGAGAGTGCACAGAACCACATTGTACGTCTCGCTCCATTCCCACACAGTGCAAGGATTAACTTCGTTCTGAGGCTAGCTTAGGTCACATCTGACAATCATGTGATGCTGCTAAGTGAGCAGGAAGCTGCTGGAGTGGAGGAGGAGGGGAGGATCTATACATGAGTGGTTTCATTGACCACACTGTGTTGCTGTAATATACCGTAAAAGGAAGAGACAAGCTGTTCACCTCATATACCTAAAAACTCCCTAGTGTCTTATCTATGTATCTGTTATGGACTCATGGAATGTGATATGGTCTTGTATCTTCTATGTCTCACTTTAAATTTTAATATTTCCCAGCACTTCCAGCAGCACTGACAAGGCCGAAGACGTAAAAACTGGCTCCAGATTGAGAACAAAAACCTGTGGGAGGTAGGGAGAGCGGCCAAACCTAAATAGCTCAATGTAGCATCTTTTTTGTTTGAATGCTGTGAGCATGACGTGCCTCTAGGCTACGACACGGTCACACCATCTACCCATGTGACCTTTTACCCCCTCATATAACATGGAAGACACGGCAAAGTTCTGCAGGCTCTGTAATTGCGATGTAATGCGTGTCTGTTTTGTTCATGCACTGTGTACAGCGAGCCACATTTCCTGACAACAGCTGAGCTGAACGGGAAAATAATCAACAACAAATCCTTCAGTGAGAGTGAGTTTTCATCACCAGCTTGTCATTTTCATGCAATCTGTCAAAAAGATGCCCTTTTCCCAAATGTATTCCAGTTTCTTGTTAATCCTTTCACATTCATTTCACAACATTAAAGCCCCAACGACTAGTCAATTAATTGAACAGAAAATGTAATTTAATGAATCATTCAAGTTACTTTCTGAAGTTAAACTGGCAACTGTTAACTGGTCAAATATGAGGATTTCTTGGTTTTTTTGTCATTGAAAATAGATTTTATTTAAGATATAGATTGACTTTGGAAACTGCTAATTGAGGAAATTATCAGCAGATTAATCAATAATGAAATTAATCATTCGTTGAACTCTTACATAAAATAGACTCAATAAATACAACAAAACTGTGGACTTTTTATCAATATTTAATTCTCTAACGTTGAGATGATGATTTATCCAGGTCGTGTGATATCGAGTCCAGAAGTGAAGTTCACATCCTCCCCAATGCTCATCTCACTGGGACGCAGGTCACCCGTCCACTCTCTCCTGACCTCTGACCCAAACAGCCAAGACTAGCACGACTCGTCACAACAGACCTGAGGCTGGCTCCTCGTTGCAGTAAGTTGTTGATATTGTACATCTTATATACACAGTTTATCATATCAATACGAACACTGTGTGATAGATTGTGTTTGAGCACACTTCAGATTTATTCAAGTAAACATTTAGATTAGTCTGTGGTAGAAAAAAAAAAATGGAACATAATGAGAAGAGATTTTAGTGCCACAGGCTGAGTCATTTGTGGGGGTTTTTCTCATGATACTGTATCAGTTCAGTGTCTGTTTCAAAGACTGAGATGGCAATTTCACACTGGACAGCTGGACAACATCCACACAGAAGTCAAATACTGACAGTTGATCGATAACAGATGATAAATCAGACAGACATTTTGTCAGATTGATTATTTCATCCACTGTAGCGCTGCAAGAAATGTCATAACACACACAGTCTGAGGAGTCAGGAGGATGTATTGAGGCAACTGAAATCAATTGCAGCAAGAGGCATTTCCTGTTAAACTTGTCCTGCAGCAGCTCACAGACCTCATCATTTACATAAAAATATCGAGATGTTAAATAGGTCATAATCTGTGTAATCTCCGACCTCAGAATAAATTTAATTACTTTTTTGTCTTACAGAAAGCTAATTTTTGAAAGGCTCACCAGATGAAGTTGGATGTCAAAAAAGGTTTTATAGAAATCCACTATTTGCTGAATTGTCATAATTTATTGTCTAATTAAAGTGTTTTTATCTAAAAAAGAAGAAGTGTTTGATCAGTTATTTAAGGTCCAGAATGTTATCAAATAAAATATAAAGTCTCTATAGTCTAGGTTCATACACGTACAGAATGTGTGGAAATACAATGAAAGCCACTAGAAACCAGAGTCAAATTCCTTGTATGTGTAATTATCCTTTGTTAGTAAAACTGATTCTGATTCTGCCATAGTGCAATAGGCAGAATCAGACATCTGCTGGTCTCAAAAATTTTAAAAAGCTTTGAATTCAGTTCCCTCAAACAGAAAACTTTAGAAGGTATCCAAAAGTCTTAATAAAGCTTAAGTCTCTTTATTTACAAAGGTCTGGAACATTTTTTTTCTTGCCGGCTATAAGCAGTGATGTTAGTTATAGACTTTATCTATAAACTAAAAATGGTATTTGTATTGACAGTGAATTGTGCTGGAGGAGGGTGTTAAGTCCTTTTATTTTTTAGCAAACTCTGTCATGAGTTCATTAACTCATAATGAATAAAGGAAGGTCAACAAAGGAAGTGTCAGTTTTAAGTAATTATTATTTAATTGGTTAATCCATACATCATTTTTTGTTGCTTATCTGAGCCAAGGTCATGTTATTTGACTAGCTGTATTAGGAATTACTGTTATATACAGTAGAATAGACAGGACAAATAGTTGGAGCTAATACAACATGCAGTTCAGGGTAATATCTGCCCCCTTTGCTGATACAGTAGTTAAATGTCTCCCTTATGCACTCAGAAAGACCCACCCCTCTTTTATTGAAATGATTCAGATAGAACAATGAAAAAAAGGGATGTATTTTAGATTAACATCTCTTTATTTTCTCTTCTGTTTTTCTGTTTCTTTTTTTAGATCATTTCCTTTATGCAAATGCTCTGAACACACATGCTGACTGCCTCTAAATATATAGTCTCACATTTTTTCCCTGGTCATGCTTAGTCCATTGTGGATTACATAACTCCTGACAGCTTCGGTGACATACTGTACATTTGTTGTACCTCCTCATCTTGTCATCAAACCAGCTGTCCCCCATTTTTAATAGATAGTGAAGGGGATATGGATTTTTGTGGCAGGTGGTAGTCCTCATCTTATCACTTGTTTTGATTTTAAAATCCAGCTCCTTGAACATGTTGCCTGTGTCTTGAAGTCATCTGTGCCAGTTTTCTTCCAGGTTTTCGGATTCAGTTACCAGGCTCTTTGCTGTACGTGTTTCTGGATTTTTCTCATCAGCAGTCATCAAAAGTGATATTTTAATTCTATTTGTGTGCTTAATATTTTGTAAACTTTACTCTTTCTGTACTATATTTGGCTCAAAGGCTTTAGAAATGTAACTGTCCTCCCTGTATGTGGCTTTGACAAGGTTTTATTCTTGAACTCAGAAACAGTTGGCGTTCTCCACTTAAATGGGGAAGGTGGTTGATGAAGAGTGTTGAAGTATGGGAGATTCAGGAACGTTGATCTCTTCATCCTGCAAGAGTCAAACATAAATCCCTTGTATCATCATTTTGATATTATGTTAGCTCTTGTCTAAGGTTGGACAAACAGTACTGTAGCATCTATGTAGTCTAGTGTCTCAAACTTGCTCTTACCGGAGAAACAAACCATCTGCTGAAAAGTTTGGTGGCTACTTTCATGTCTTCATGGTTGCTCAGTTGATTCACTTTGACTTTCTGGCCTTTCTTGATACCGTTTCCATTCATTTGTAGTATATATGGGTTTCCAGGACTTGGACTTTGGACGTCAGAGCTGCTGTAAAATGATTTAGAAGTGATGTGTATATTACAAGCAGAATCCTGAATTCGTTTGTTTATTTTCAGGTATATCTAATTGAGTAATAGATCAAAGTGGTTTATATAAATACTACCAATCTAATTTTCAGTATACTTGCATTTTATTGGCAGATTTTCCTTGTTTGGCTCTGCTTATGTCCTCCTTACTTGGCTCTTTACAGTGTTCCTCTTCTTCTTCCTCCTCTGCATGGTGTGTTGTAGGCGTAGGAAGTGAAGAGGCGCTGTTTACGCACATGTCTGGGTCCAAAATGGATACCACCTTATCAAATAACTGGAAAGAAAAGATTAAGCCATGTAAATATATTTTAACAGGGAATAAATGTATTATGCTTCGTTCAGGCCTCATTCACTCTCTGTCTACGCTCAACTTTTAATACAGGCCTCGTTTTTCTAGCACATAAGATCTTGGTAGTCCAGACTGCTGTCATCTCCACTTACCTCTGCGGTCATGTGATCCTTATAGTGCGGGTACATAGCTAAAGGATGCTGTTTGATGTTTCCCTCCACAGAGGCCACATATTCTCTGCGAATCTGCTTTCGGATCATCTGCTTTGAGAAGCATGCATGCTCTTTAGGGATGCTCTTTCTAGGCTTTTGAGTGGAACTGTGATTTGAAGGGTTATGGAAAATAACCGGTGAGACACCTCTTCGGGCCTCAGATAAGACTGAAGAGCAATCATCGAGGTTCACATTTACAAAACGCCAACTACTGCTGACCGAGGAAATCTTGTTTGTTGGGGCTTTAAGATACTTGGTCTGCAACCTCTCCTTGTACCTGCAGATTAAAAAAAAAAGTTTTACTAATCTATATAAAGCACATGTTTGAATATGACTTGAACTTTGTGATACAATACAGGTTAAGGATAATGATAAACAAGGACACTTTATAAACAAACAGTAGAATGTATTCATTATAGCTTCGCCTCGGGAATACTATACCAGACACAGGATAGCAGACAATGTAATAAAGTCACTGTGTAGTGGCTGCTGCGCGCCACAGTTATAGTGTCCATTAAAATCATGTGTCTCCATCAGTCACAAAGACTGTGTTCCACAATATACAATATACCTCAACAATTACAATTCAACTTGAGGTACAGATATAATGTAAAACTTGCAATTAGAACAACTAAAAAATTGAGTCAGCTATCTCAGCAGTGTGTGTTCATAGTGTGTGCATAAACTGACAAATGTATATAAAGGACAAAACTTGAAAACAGGAAGGAATCACATGAATGGTTTCATTTTGTCATTCTGGTATATCTGGTTGCAAAAGGTTTTATTTCTCCTCATCCACAAAGTGGATTTTGAAATGTTGACGTGGAAAAATAGCACTTTCAATTTTAGTGTGCGCAGACATTTAGTGTACTTTTTTCATGTTTGCGCAGGAAATGCACCCTGGGTTTCACCCCATGCACACTGCTGTCTGAGTTGCCTTTATGTCTGACTTTATGTTTTGCCAGTTGGACACTCTTGTACTTAGTAAAGATCAGTCACTGCGTCATGTCTCTGTAGAAAAGAAGATGATAAGATACGTTAAATTCTCTGTGGAGCACCTGATAATAATGATAATACTATATACTAATACTTTGATCTGTCGTCTCTTCTCTTGTGTCTTGCTTATTAATTGGGTTTATTCTGTTGGTATCCAATAGTTGTGTTTGGACTTTATGAGAACATTTTCCTTCTTGAACACTGTCATCCATCCATTTCCAAGTTTTGGTAAGCGAAGCCCACTGTAGTTCAAAGTTATATCATATTCTGTAAATCAGTGAAGTTTGAAGTGAGGTCAAGTGTCACTTTCCTCCTAAGAGAAACTAAAATAGTCTTCTGCACTTCCCTTTTACCTGTTTCTGCCTGATTAAGTTACAGCTGGCAATAAAAGGCTGCTATTGTTTGAACTTTATAAGCTTCACAAAATAGTATTAATTGTAGACCTACTGTACAAGCCACAAACCATTTTCAAGTTTTGTTTTGGTGGGGAGAGTTTCTCCTGTCTATATGTTGGATCCAACATCTGAACAAGTTCTCAAAAAGGCATATAAGATTATCAATGACCCCACATGTCCTCTAAGAATACTTTAAGCTAATACACTCAGGAATGTGTTTTAGATTGCGTCCATGCCATTGGACTTGTGAACAGCCACATAAGTAATAGAAATGGTCA
The DNA here is from genome assembly GCF_021018895.1 of Seriola aureovittata. NCBI lineage: Eukaryota > Metazoa > Chordata > Actinopteri > Carangiformes > Carangidae > Seriola > Seriola aureovittata. The sequence goes on from NC_079368.1 coordinate 21,717,006, forward strand.
GTTCGCATTGTGTATGGACTGATAAATGCACTTGCATTATCATTATCATTTTTTTTTTACATAATACGTGCCTTTATGGTGGTGGATGTTGTTGGTCTGTTATGGAATGGCCATTACCATTAATCTCAACTCTTTCTCAGATTGTCTTATGTTTATTTCTATGTGTATAAATTACTTGTCTAATGTTGTTTCCAGACTGGCTTGCCTCAAATTGCCAAAAAAGTATTTTAAATTGAATTGAATTGACCCCATAAACTCACCCTTCAATTTCCCTCAGTTTCTTCAAATCAGTTGATAACATTTCTCCAACAATTCCCAGATTCCCTCAAGTCTTTTGATCTCACCTGAATTTGAAATAAAGTTCACAGGGTTGAATAACATTCGTCCAAAGACTTAACCAGCAGTGAGTGTAACAGATTTTAAGATTTAAATTATTTTATGCATGAATTTGATGAAGTAGCTTTTTTTTTTATCCAAAAAACCTCTCAATTGATTTTTACAGCAGATAATAATATAATGATATAAAATTACATATTCCCTGATAGAAGATTTTATCCATATTGACCAATCCTACTTCAGTAATCTAAATTTTGTTTGATAATGCTTGTGGCTTTATACAACTGCAACAATTAGCGGATTAGTCGATTGACAGAAAAATAAGCGGCAACTATTTTAGAAATTGATTAATCATTTTTCAAACAAAAACAATGAAATGATGCCAAAAATATTCCCTGATTTTAAATTATTTGCTACTTTTTTGGGGTTATACAGTATATCAATATAATAAATATTTTGGGGTTTTTGGTCGAACAAAACAAGACATTTGAAGATGTCACACAAGATTTCACATACTACATCAATTAATCCAAAAAATAATGACCAGACTAATAAATTATTAAAATAATCATTAATTGCATCCCTATGGCTTAATCTAAAATTTAGCTTTTATTTTGTCGTTGTCTGAGGAGATAATTTTGTTACTGTTTGCTCAGCAACAGACCGACAAATTTGGCTCTCATTAGAGGTCTTTGAATCTTTATCCAAAGTAGACGAGGGTCCAGTTTCATCCCCTCTTCTCAACACACACATAATGTAGGTCTAAATGAAGCAGCTCAGTGACCAAATAGCAGTCTGTACATGACTACTACAGCTATATACTGTAACATGCTTGCCTCTCCATTTCCTGCCTCCGTTTCTCGACCCTTAGACCGGTTCAGTTCAGGTCAGCAGTCACACACAATAACTATACAGGTTGAAAGATATAATCCATAAAATTTTCATATATAAATACTGTAAGTGCTAAAGTGAAAGACCAAGATATTTTAGTGTCTTTATTACAGCTGGTATGCCAGGCAGTGTTGTGGGAGTAACTAAGCACAATAACTCATCATTACTTTACTAAAATGCAATTTTGAGGTACATGTACTTTCCTTGAATGTGTATTAATGTAACGTTATACTTCTGCTCTGTGTAGTTTTGTAGTTTGAGTGTAGTTTTTACTCCACATCATTCATCTGACAGATGGGTGATAGATTCAGCTATTACTTACATATATAATCAGTTTATATAATAAGATGCAAAATTATAAATAATTTTTTTAATAAAACTACCCAAAATGAATGCTTGCATTAAGACATTGTTAATAATACAACCAATGGTGGAAAAAAGTATTTGTATCATGTAAAAATCCCCTGTAGCGAGTAAAAGTCCAACTTTAAAGATTTTAAAAGTAAAAAAAGTATTTAATCGTTTAATCATTATTTATAGGCTATTGTTGGAATACTATTACTTATGTATTAACACTCCAGCAGTATTTTAATGTTACAGCTGGTTGAGGTGGAGCTCATTTCAGCCAGTATATGTAGAGTTTGACACTTCTATATTAGTGCATCATATTTATAATATTTTTTTATCATATATGAACTGCTATCTTAATGTCTAAAGTAACTATAACTATAACTATAACAAATTTATTGGAGAAACAATGCAAGATTTCCCTATGTAATGTAAAGTACAAGTATCAAGTAGCATAAGTTGAAATACTCAAGAATACTAAGCAAATACCTCAAAATTGTACTTCAGTACAGAGCAGGAGTAAATGTACTTCATTACTTTCCACTAATAATAAAGTAGTCTGAATGAGGACTTTCTGCATAATGAGTAGGCCTAGGCTCACTTTGAGTATTCACAGTAGGCTTTGCTGATAACTCTTACACTTCACACAAAACATTGAATAGAAGAATTTTACTTGTAATGGAATAGGTTTACATTGTAGTATTTCTACTTTTAGTTAATCTAAATACTACTAAATACTCCCACTAGTGTTGTGCGTTCATTACAAAGAGACAACGTTGTATTATTTCGTTAGAGAGACGACTGTTAATGTGTCCTCTAACAATTAGCCCCAAATGAACGACGTTAACCGTTACTTACCAAGGGAAAGTTGGCTGCGTGTTCTTTGTCTCCATGGTTCCTTATCAGTATTATTCACTAACATGCTCAGTTTTGTACAACGTTACAGAAAACAAACGGTCCCTGTCTTTTACATTCACAACGTTAAAGAAGAAAGAAAGAAAAAAAAATCCGGCACACGACATGCCAAGCGTAGTTTGTTGCCTGGTAACCATGGCAACGTAAAATAATGGGTCGTAGCAGAGACAGTAGAGAGAGGTAAGTAGGTACAGTAGACAGCAGGCATTACATGAGGAACGAGAGGACGTTAAACGGCCGTTTTACATTAATTGAACGTAAACACTATCTTTAAATTGGCTATCAGTGTCAGCGATGGATATAGCCTATAATTATAAAACCATGACTTGTAGTTAACTTGATTATTTACGTTTTACACTTAAACCAGTGTACAGTTGTGGTCACCGTGTTTTGGCCGGATTCCCACTCGGTAAGTGTTAAAACAAGCCAATATGTCACTTAAAATCAAAGATAAGAGAAAAATTCATACTGAAAACAGATCTGTGTATCAGAACTTCTTCTGTCCTTTCCCTCTAATAATCTCACAACCCTTGAGATTTATCTGGTGGCCATTTGAAGGGGCCTGACTCCTAGGTTGGAAACTGGAAACTACTATACTTAACAAGCTAAATAAAGCAATTCAAAACTAGCTCCACCTCAGGCAGCTTCTACAGTAAAATGCTGCTTACATACTGATGCATCAGTATTAACAATATCATAATGATAATATGATCTATCATAATATGTCAGTCACAGGAGACAAGTATTGCCGATAATACTACTTTTACTTAAGGGTATTGTAAAGTATTTTTCCATTGCAGTAGGCCTATTGGTATTTCTACTTAACTAAAGCATCTGGGTCATTGGCCAGTACTGGTGCAGCAACATCACAGCACACATTAACCTAAAATAGACGTTTCATTTTACGCTAATGTTATGCTGCTATGTTGGATATGCGTGAACTTTATATGGAGTGTAGATAATAGTACCACATTCAAGGTCCATTTATAGAGTGTTTAATGTGGTAACAGGTGTTGTGTTGTTTGAGGGGCCGTTACTAAGAACACTCACACATAATAGTAGAGATTGTTTGCCTTTTTCTCCTGTCTTACAGTACAAGTGCACGGTATGGTTATAAAGATGAGTCAAATTCCCCCTGTGTGGAGTCTATTGTGCAAATGTTTGAGCGCTAGAGGGCTCTCCTTTTTAGATAATTTGTCAGATTAGTTTATATAGGCAATTTAAATAAATATATTTCAGTATAAAAGAGTGAAGGTTTCACTCTCAAAATGTTACTTAAATAAAAGTGCACATGTATTATCAGCCAAATGAACCTGAAGTATCGAACCTACTCATTATGCAGAAAAATAAGTGTTAAATTAATAAATGCACATTATTTTCTGTGTAAGCAGCATTTCAATGTTGTAGCTGCTTGAGGTGGAGTGAGTTTTGACTGCCTCACCTTACTTTTGTGTACTTTAACCAATTACAAAGAATAATAAATAATCTTATCATCATCATCATCATCAATACAAGTACCACATATTTATAGTTATCGGTAGAAGACTTGGGTAAATGTAGGTAATTGGTTATATTCCACCACAGATTAAGGTACTATTAATTACCCAGGCTAAACTATTGACAGAGCTGGTATTAACTTCTGACCTAATCAGTAGTTCCCTATAGTTTACAGTTATAATTTAATTTAAATTTACAGATTAATTCATGACAACATTGCATAGGAAAGTGATTGTTGACTGGCCTTAATCACATGTCGTTCCCTTTGGGGTTGATGAATTAGCTAATTAGCCTGAGTTCAGGTCCCCAGACTCTCCTGCTGTTCAAACAACAGGGAAAACACTGCTGGGACAGAGAGACTAGTGTTTCCCCTCTTTCAACACTGATGATCCCTATTTATAGCAGCAAACTAACTTAGTAAACAGTTTCAATGCGGTCAGTGAACTGTCTAATGCGCTGTTTCGGTTTGTTTGCCAGTGAAACAGCCCCAACTTGAATGCAGCCACAAAACGGTGACATTTGAATACACAGAGATTTGCAACCATAATAGACACCTTCAATTCAGTGTTTACTCATTGTTTTTGCATAATTAGCCTATAAGATCATGTTGTTGATGGAGCAGTTTACCCTCTGGAGTTAATTTTGGGTACTTTTTTGCTTTGAATGCAATAATCTTTGTCTTGGTTTAGCACCATTTACACTGTCATACATGGTATCCTTTTGTCAGAACAGCTGAGCTATAAGTCTGACTTGTCATTTAAACAAAGTATAAACCCGTTAAGATCTCTAACTGTAGGGAAAACACTAAAAATATTGTTATAGAACAGTTGAAGGTTGTAAAGAATATTAAAAATATCTCTATATCTATATTTATACACACAAATACAGCATAAACATGTATGAAATAAAACTATAATAATGCAGTCTATTTAAATGTAAATTATTTTGTGCACTTTTATATATATATATATATATATCATTGTAAGTAAAATATTAATAATGCAAAAATGATGCTCTATAGACATACTATAAATTAGACATCAGCACTTTCAACTGGTTTTCTCAACTTGTCTTTACTTGAAATATAAAATAAAATTTACTTTACTGTTACCATAAATAAAACATGCTCAATGTTTTAACATCTAATAGCAGTTCATAAAGCAAATATACTTTCTAATTACTTCAAGTAAGAACCATGTTTTTATGCTTTGGAAAAGAAAACCATCAGCTGATGGAAAGGGCAAACAACAGTATCAGTATTTTATTCTTTATCTTTTGTAGTTGGTCACAAAGTAACAATTAAAACAGCATTTTAAAAAAACGGTTCTGGTATTTCCATGCCAAGAACTACAGCCTCCAGTAAGATCTATGCTGGAGCTTATCAAGACTGTGAATGGATTTGTTTATCAAGCCAGTCATCCCGAGCCTCTTCCTCTTGCCTATAGATTCCTCGTGCTGTCACAGGACTGCTCTGAGGCGACAACATATGACAGCAACACAAATCTGTGAATGGATAATGTAGCGATGACCATGCTACGTCAGTATGGCGTGATTTCTCTGACTAATTTCCAACGTTAAATTATAGATGGAGTTTCACTCATGTGACTCTGTTCCTACCAACACAGCACTTTCATAGCTTTCTCCTACATGCCTCAGTCAGACTGGGTGACATACAGTGACCTACAAGGGCCTTCCTTCTTGCTGGTGTACTGATGAGTCATCTGTTTTTAAAACCAACATGCATCAAAACTAACACCCATATTGAGATTAACTGTATTTGTTGATATTTTGACCTTTCAGTTTATGTATTTCCTCACCACAAAACAACCAGCTTTGGTCTGCTTTTCCCATCTGAGTACTTAAAATATGCTCTTTTTTTTTCTTTTTTTTTTACCAGCAAATCAAATTCTCTAAGAACAATTGTCATGAGAAAATGTATAACTCTTAATACAGATTATTTTCATGTTTTTACCTCACATTATAAGGGGCTACATGAATGGGGAATGGGGAAATTCTGCCATCCTTTGGCCAATGAAAGCAATTTGACACTGCCTGGATAAACTCAAACACACGGTGATCAAGCCATAATGAAGGCTGCTTTTAGCTCCTGAAAAGTTTATATTTTTAGATGCAGTTTTTTATTTGGCCTGCATGCTCACAAGGAGCTTCATACTGTTTTATTTTTGGCTGTAGCACTACATCTGTGAATGTCCATGACTGACTGAGTGATGCAGTTACACCGAGTGTCGGACTTTTCCCATTGGCTGTTGCTCTTTCAAAATAATTTGGCGAAAACAGTTTCTATTATATGATCACAAGGCGTTTACAGCGGATCCACAACTGTTTTCAACTATACACATCTCCTCAAATAGTGACCGTTGCCTTTATTGACCTCAACTGCAGAAGGTAACAGGCCTTTATTTATTTGTAATTCCCTCTGTTTGATATGTATAATTGGTCATGCCAGTATTTTAATATAATAATAATAATATCATTTTGAAGTGCTCCCATTTGTACTGCAATACATGTTAAAACAAATTCAACACTCCTTGTCATATTTAAAGCCCTCTAGTGTTTCAGTCGACAGACACCCTTTATTTTTAACAGGGCTTTTCTTGCAGTGCAGACATGTGGCAGTAAGCCTGTTGTCTCAATTACTGCGGGCTTCTCTCCTGCTCCCTCTTGCTTGGTGTTTCCTATGTTTAGTAATGCCAACAAATAATTGTTGTTGAAAATAGCATGATTATATTGTTGAATTTGGCACTGGAAGGAGGATTTAATCCTGGCAAGTTAAATTGACTTTTAATATTGTATTGTTATATGATCACTCCCCCAAATGTGTCCATGTGCACAAGGAAAGGACAAGGATACTTACTTGGGAGGGGGGTTTACTGTTAGATTCTAATGAGGAAATGCCTGAAACGTTGTGTACTGTAAGTTTTAGGCATAGATACTTTATGCCTCTTTCCTCTTCAAAAGGATTTCCTTCTCATGCATCCTGGCATAAATACTGAAACACGACACCTCTATAATTTGTCATTGTCTACAAACAGCTCTCTAAATGGTTGCTCAAAGATGGCCTGACCTGGGAAAGCTCTGCCCCTTTGGAGAAAAAAATCTGAGAGTAAATATTAGGACAACCATATCTACTTTACAGTTTACATATGCAAACGTCAAGACACTGTGTTTGCTGATATGCCTAATGTGATCAGGGCAAAAGTAGTGAAATGATAAAATTTGAAAACTAATTCCACTTTGATCCATGAACAAATCCTAAATGATACTCATTGTAATAATTCAGATCATCATTTCAGCACTTGATTTATCTCATCAAGAAAGGAATGAGGAACAGTAAAGGGAGGCCACTTTTGATTATTTACTTGATGATTTGCATTCTTGTATTTGTATATTTACTCCACACATGCAAAATAAAATAAATGAAAAAACAAAGCAACGGGACAGGATTTATTTTCCTCCAGAGACTTTCTATTTCTAATCAACAGAATAAGTACAATTGGGGGAAACTGGTGTGATACACAGGAAATGTTTTTGTTTATGGTGAAATCAGAGGGTTTGGCAGCATGCTGGTTTCGCAGTGAGAAGCTTTTTACTGCCATTTTTAACTGTCTTTGACGGCTTCTAGGATGTTGAGCAATTGTAGAAAACAATACACCAGAGGGGATGTGCAATTCTTCCAACACACTATCTGCACAAGATGCAATACAGTTGTAGGCTAGCACAAGAGGTTTTCCCTCACTGTCTTACGATCAAGGTCCAGTCAACTTTTGTTGAAGTTACCTTTATTCACCTTTATTCATTATAACCCATGTTTATGTGTTTATTACACCATGCTCTTGCAGTTCTTAGTGAACCCGAAGACGCTACAGGTGAAACACATCATATATTGCTTGATAAATGCCTCAAATAATGAATCAGTCATTAAATTGTTGGCATTTAATTATCTGTCAGTCGAATGACTAACTAATCAACCAACAATTTCAGCAATAATAAATTAATAAACTGCAGCCAGATAATATCCCAACTGTTCTTGAGGCATTTCCAGGCATGGCTACTTGTTCATTTTACCTGCATGGGATAAAATAATTTCTTACTTTGTTAGTCATCTCTTAGTACTACTAAATGACTTTTTGTATTGTCATTTACTGTGATGAGTAAATCTTGCAACTTTAGTTTTCCCGTTGCAACTTAATGAGTGACTAAAATTGTGGGCTGGCTTCGTCAGACTATGGCTAATGCACAATGCATACATTGTTGCATAACTCTCTTCTCAAGTCTGGGGACGGCAGGGCTAAGCAAGGTCACTGTGGAAAATTGAAATCACAGTAAACAGTTGTCATGTCTTCAAGATATGTTGTTATGGAGATCATCAAGTTCATTTTTTTGTTGTAATGTGGTGTGACAGCCCTGCCTCCTTGAATTCTTAAATTAACACTTTGTTGCTCTATGCGGGAACAATGAGTCGAAGTCTCCTGTTACAAAACACATTAGATGAATGGTGGGAAATGAACCACACCTAGGTGGACAAAGGAGTTCTATGGTCAGTCCATCACTTAACCACTGTTGGTTAAATAAACTAGAAAGTCTGACCATGAGAAAACATATACAAGACATACAATGACAAAGAAACACCCTCATTTTTTCTTTAGTGTAAAGGACATTGGATCGAACCTCTCAGCTTTTTGTCTTATGGCACCTTTTGATTTTTCAATTTTCATTACTTAACAATGTTGCAGCCAGTGATGGAAGTAAAAGTACCAATACAACATTGTAAAATACTCCAATACAAGTAAAATTGCTGCATTCAGAAGTTTCCATCAATATGTAGATCAAATTTGACACTAATTTCTAGAAAATCATCAAAAGAAAATACTAATTAATGCACAATTCCATGCACAACTATTACGTGGGCGCGTTAAACAGTTTGTGGCACTAATTAATAGTAAAAAGTACAATATCTCACTTTAACACGTGGTAGAGTCAGGTATAAAGTGCTGAAAATTGAAGTTAGGTGCACAGACCTCAAAATTGAACTTATATACAGTACTTGAGTAGATGTATTTAGCTACTTTGTATGGTTTACGTACAGGACACTGGATCCAATCTTTCAGCTTTCCCTCTTACCCCACATTTTATTTCTCAGATTACCTAACATTTCTTTTGTCTGCTACAACACAGCGAGTTCTTTTGGTCACTATGATCCTCTCCCAGGAGAGCAAGGGATGAATTAACCTAGAAATAAATTCACTGTAGTGTACTCCTCCCATAGCACTTAATGGCTCAGTTTGCATTAATCACCTCCAGTGAAAAGGTCTGCCATTCCTCACAAGTCTCCACTCCCCCAGCTATGCCTGTATATCAGTCTGTGGCCTTACAAAGACTGTCTCAGCCTCGAAAGCACCGTGACTCAATGTCCAGTACCAGGCTCCACTGTCGTGCAGCCCTGTGGGGTGGAGGACACTGCTCACCATGTCGAGCAGTATTTACAGAAAGCCTTAATGTTGTTCCTGTTGTGTTGATATAAGGAGGGAGCTGGAGATAGGGAGGACAGATGATGGAATGTGACTGGTGTATCACATGGTTGATTTTCACATTGTTTTTTCATCTTACAGATAGATTGTTGCTGAAAAGTAAAAATAATGCTCCTAATTTTTATGTTTAAGAAAATCTGCTTTCATTTGTGCTGGATTACCATTCATTTTTGAAATTGTCTGGTTTAAACACAGGGTTGAAAGGTTTGTGGCAGACTTGGTATAATTTTCCCAAGCATAAAAAAACAAAAGTTAAAACTGCAAGATACAAAACTGATACACATCATGGTGTTGTAATGTAAACTGCTAAGTTTTCACATATTACTTTGGTTGTGCTATACCATTATATTCAGAATGTCTTCTATTCAGAACTAAGAATAAGGATCATTTTAGACTTTACCAAAAAGTCTTAACTCTAAGTCCACTTACCAGCTTTTTTGTGGTTTCTATGTCATGTAAAGATGTGATTAAAAACACAGAAAAAGCAAGTAAGTGGACCTTGAGCAAAGATTTCTTTTCTGGAAAACTAGTGTTTTCAAGGTCAAAATGAAACTTTCAAGAATTATGTAATTTTAAAGTTTTAAACAAAATTGCTATGAAAGTTTCTAAACCCACAGCCAAGGTTTGTGTTTGCCTTAAACTTAAATAAGCCTCTTTTTTCTTTTCTTTTTTTAACCCTGCTAGCAGTGTGGACTATGGATAGCAATGATGGTCAGTTTGTTCACTACTGTGGTCCAGACTGAAATATTTTACTTTGCTTTAATTGTTGGGTGGATTCCTATTAAATTCAAGCTCCCTCAGGGTGAATTTTAATAACTTTCTAACTTTTTATCTAGCGCCATCATCCGGTCACATTCCCAGTTTATACAACACTTTGGTTTATTGGTTTATACCTACAAAACTAATGATTAATCATCAGCCTCAATTGCACTTTGTGTTAAGTGCTAATTAGCATGCTAACACGCTACACTTAGATGGCAAATATTGTAAACATTATACCTGCTAAACATCAGCATGTTAGCATTGTCACTGTGAGCATGTTAGCATGCTGATGTTAGCATTCAGATCAAGACATTGCTGTGCATTAGTACAACCTCACAGAGCTGCTAACTGTAGACTCTTAGTCCTCTTATTAGTAATTGTCTTCATTCACACACACCTGTTTATCCTCATGGCGCTCGAAACACAAAGATATAACCTCAGATAGCTTTGAGAGTTAGGGTGTTGACAGTATTGTTTGTACAGTGCTGCAGATGAATACAATGTGATAAACTATCATTTGAAGGAGAGTCTGAAAGACATGAATCATTGTGCATACAGTGTGTTGTCTGATATCTGTAATATGATATCTTAGCAGGTAAAGGGTGTTTACATTTGGCCTCTGCAAAGTTGACACAGCGAATCCACCTGTCAAACCTCAAACAGGATTAACTGTTCATTTATGATAATACCAACAGTAAAACAACAATGTCAAAAAAGAACTGGAGCTAGTGAATTACTGACTTTCAGTTGAACTCTTATTATAATTATTGAGTCTGAGAGAATGATGACCTCGAATTCCTCCTAAACTCGATGTGAAGTGAAGCTCACATGAGTTAGCACATAACCCATTTTGCACATTTATCACGAATGACTCTGAAAAGCTGACTGTGCAGAATGTATGAAACATTCAGAGAATACTTTCTTTTCCGAACTCTTGAATGCGCATTTGTGTCCAAATAAATGTGCTCGCTGTTTGTGCAGATTTGCACTTTAGCCGCGTCTTCAAAGTGCAAACCAAAAGCCATTGGGGCAGTTTTTTTGGTGGGGGACAAAATGTGTCAGAACACAATGAACGACTTGTGGGGACAACAGACACTAGTTTGAAGAACTTGTCCAAAAATGATTTACCTCTGGATAACAGTCTTCTTGTTGTGGTTTGTATGAATGGCTGCCTTATTCTAAATGTGAATCCCTTTTATGATGCTATACATAGAGATATTCACTTTTTTTTTTAGAATTATCTCTAGTCAGCTTTGTGTAGGCCTCCAAAAGCTGGGTGTCTTCAGCTTCCAACAAAAAAAAAAAAAATCAGTGTCGCTCTGCTGACCAAACATAAAAAGAAACCATTACAAAGGTTGAACTGTTTTACCCCTCTTCACCCTCCCACCCTTTCTTTTGGCAGAAACAATGTTGCTGCATTACTTGACTGTTATCCTTCCCCCCTGATGATTTTCTTTAGCATTTTTTACTTCCCTTGTTTGAACAGATGCCGCCCCCCTCCTGCAGCCCCCATCCTCTGGGATTGCTATAAGGCTTAGTACAATGAGGTAACACTCAATTACATTAATGTTAAGAGTCCAGCCCAGTTAGTTCCTTCCACTAAGCGACATCAAACAACATGATGTATATCACTTCCAGACGAAAAATGGTAGCCTTTTGTCCTACTTTATTTAGGAATGGATTATGAAAGAGGTGACTGAATGGCCGTGCTCACCTCTCAGTCATCCTGCTTGTACACCATTTTATAGCAGGATGAAACTTATTAGACATCAACCAAACCTCAAACAAACCCCAGTCAGAGGGAGACAGTTCACTCATGAGACACGATAGCTTTACCAAGATTGATTCAGATTCATTGCAGAAAAAGAGCGGCAACCAATTGTTTGAATCTGTGAATGACTGGTTGAGCTGGCGAGTGCAGACAGATTTAGCCAGCCTTCTCATCTCATTAGGTAACCTGGAATCTGAAATGGCGTCTCGTCCACTAGAATTCTGGGTAAAAGCCTGCTCTTAAGATAAGCAGCTGGTGTTGTCTGTAAATAAGGACGGTGGTGTCCTGTTTCAGCCTTACACCGGTTAGATGCTTCGAGTGCCACAGAATCCAAAAGGAAACCAAAAAATCCAAAGAAATGCCACCTTTGACCTTTTCTTACTTTATTTCTTTGTCACATTTCGACCAAATTCTGGTAACACACTGATGTAGTGAAGAACTGATGGTATTTATAGGTGTGAAACATCTACAACTTCAGCATGCATTTCCAGTTCAAGTTAATTTTCCAGTCTTCAGGGCCTGTGCTTTTCCAAAGTGGCTTCAACAGCTGCAAGCCCATTGGTGCAACATCAAAATGATGCTACCATATTTACATTTTTCCCATTTAAAGAAGTCTGAATTTGCATTGCATACACTGTATCCCTATACTAGTGTTCCTATTGCTGCTAGGACTGAATCATAGTGAAAGAATTTACTTTGAACAAAAATCAATGTTCATTGCACGAAAGCTTGGAGAAAAGTGACCAACGAGCAGGCAAGCAAAGCATAGCACATATCTGTGTTTGCTGTGCTGAAACATATGGATTTTTTGTAGTATATCTGCAAAGTAAATGTCATTGCTGATTTTCCCTCTGCATGTCACACTGAGAATTTACACCATCTACTGCCAATATATATATATATATATATATATATATATATATATATAAGGTCATTTAAAAACACTTACCCCTGTTCTGTATCTCCCTGCTAGCGGTTCTCTACCCAGGTCTTCCCAGAGGGCTGCCATCTTGTTTTATGATTTAAAAACAGATGCATAACTTGGGAAAACAGTTCAAAATATATAATATCATTTAGCAGACTGAATATTTTTTTCATCTAGAGATCTAGATTCTAGAGATACATACAACACAACTTTCACATTTTTTAAGCATTGCCAGTTAATTCTTAAAAAAAATGTCATTTGAACAAAGATTATTTTTTTAAAATCTGTTTTCTGCAGGGGTTGTATTTACTTTACAAAATATGTGATTTGACCTGGGTTGTCCAAACCTTTCATAGCTTTTTCTGGCTGAAATAACACATTTTTGTGTAATTCCTGCTCTGCAAATGTAAACGTTACATGTTTTTGAGTAGGTCTGTTAAGTTCAACACCCTATCTCAGGGTTTGCTGTCAACAACACTGTTGACTGCAAACAGTGACATTTTTGTCTTAATGGTGAGGACCCTTCAGATGCTCTTGTTCTCAATCACATATGATTCATGTTTGTCAATATTTAGTGGTCGTTTGCCTCATGGTGGCCATAATGCTGCCTATAAATCATCCACATTTTTCTCTGGTTCCACAGAGAAGTCATATGTGGTTAAAGTGGGCTCCACAGCAGCAGGTTGACGTCCAGTCTGTGTGCGGAACCTCACCACCGGCCGGTTCCCCCTTTAAATAAGCCCCGCCCTGAAATCAGTCGATCAAATTCAGTATCGCACTCACCAGCGTCGCACCAATCAGCGCGTAGAGGGCGTGGTCCTGAGCGGTGGTCCGGGAGGACGTTAGCCAACCAGAGCGGCTGCTGGTCGGACAAAGAGCCTACGTCACCGATCGTTGGTTGTTTGAATGGCTCATTTTTTCACGTCCACGCTGAGTTTATTAAAGGAGCCGGGATGAGGTGAGATAGCGGAGTCTTTATAAAAGGTAACGGTTTTCCGCCGTCTGCTCATTGTCTATGTGAACGAGGCAAATGATAAGATGTCCAAGTTTTAAGTGAAATTTTGAACCATTTCCCTCATCGTGTGCATCAAAACACAACTGGTAAGATCATTTAAAAAGTCGCCCGGTGGATGCTGCCACCGAGCATCCATGTGTGGATGAGCACGATGCTCCTAATTCATGCAATAATCCTGATGATTTTAACATGTTGTATTGCAAGCTCCTACATGCCAGAAACCTAAACTATCATCACACCAGGGAAGCATCGGTGCAAAAAGTTATTAAACGACACCAAAAGCCAAACAAATTGTGCATAAAGTCGCACATAAAAGAGGAATAAATAAGAAAGATACTTCTGCTTTTTGTTTCTGTTGCATATTATTATATTGTTGTTAGAAACGGTGACATCAGCCGTGTGAGGAAAGCACCATCACTGATTTTTTCTTTTTTTTTTTCTTTATTCCTACACACGCCCACCGCCCATGCAGTCCAAAAGAGGTATACGCCTGACCGAGTTCATTAATGCGTGCAGCAAGGGGAGGTGGACAGCTCTTCGCTTACGTCCCGATGTGCTGAGAGCTGCTGCTTCATTTCACCACCGCCCCAGCACCACAGCAGCTCAGTCCTCACTCTGTCGTCCAGTGTGATCCCGGATTTTGATGAGAAGTGCCAACATTTTTCTCGACTCTCATTTTCTTTCCCCTATCCTGCCTCGCCGAGAAGCCCACGCCAAGACGGCGGAGAGAGAAGTTTACCAGCTGCTGCTCCGGAGACGCCGAGGTTTCACGGTCTCATACACCTCGTCTTCGTTATCTTTTAGTTAATTTTTTTTTTTGGGGGGGGAAGTTAACATCGACTTCGGTAAAGTTTTTTTCCGGGGGCCCGAGAGGAAAACACATCCGTCCGGCATCATGACTCGAAGATCCTGTGCGATTTACGCCACCGGCATCGTGTGCGCTCACCTCCTGATAGTGGGGATCGCCTTGGTCGTGGCTCAAGTCTTCCAAACAATGATACACAGCCGGTTAAAAAAGGTGAGTTGTACAATTTTACCCACACCAACAGCAACAGCAACGACTGCAGTGTACATTTCCTTCCTTTCACACTTCTTCCATCTGTCACACATGAGGGGTTTAAATGTTTAAGCGTTTCATCTGCAGTGGCCAATCATGCGCATTCAGCATCCCACTGGTGATAGTGCATGCAAGGTCTCAAGATCATCCAATATAGAGGTGTTTGTGTGTATGAATTGTCTTGATTTTAAGTGTTTACTAAATGGTAATTTTCTCGGCTGCTGCATTCTGCAGCTCCAGCTCTGCGGGATCATTTCGAAGCGTTTCTCTTACGGAATCCGTGTGAATCCGAGGTCTAGCAGCGCGTAAGTCGTTGTGCGTCGTGGTGCATGGTGTTGCAGCTTCGAGGTTCTGGTCAAGCTTGCTCTTAGACAGATGATTAATCAGCATGTATGTTTTTACATTACACAAAAGCCTAATACGCTCTTCGCTTTTAGGTAGAAATCCCCTATAATTCCCGCAAGGGGGAGAATAACGGTGCGACTCTTAAAGGTGACTTTATTATGACCTCACCCTGTATTATGGCATTTTTTATGTCCTTTGACAAACCAATATGGATCTACATGGTTCATATGGCTTAAGCAATCATCACATGATGCATTTAAGTTCTTATTGAATGAAGGGAACCGCGAGGAAAATGGGGAGAAAACGTACGATATGTGCTTTCTCTTTGCTGATAGTATGCTCTTAACCTGTCCAGCACTGTGCGCATGACCCAGTGACACATTTCTGCAGAAGCAGGTTTGATGCACTGACTTCTGGACTGGTGACTGTTCTGAGGAGGGTTACTGGTAGTAATAGTAGGAATCTCCGCCAGTAGGGACACGGTGGGTTAGGGGGGGAGGTGTGCAGGTCTGGATGGATGGGGGGAAGGGAGCTTGGGTGAGTGCAGAAGAAACGGGGAGTCCCTGACTTCCAGGGGAGAATCTGTAGTAAGTTTTTTTTACATTGTGTGGCAGAAGTAGCCTTGCACCTGTCTGAAAATCAAGCGTCCAACTTGTATAAACCAATCCAATCTGTGTTAATGGGATTGATTTCAGAGGTTAAATTATTGGGAATAAAAGGCATGGGTCCTCCAAATGCAGTCCCAACAAATGCAGTCATTCATTTTTGTAAAATTTCAATACCAGTCTATTTTGAGTCATCACTGCTTCACAAATCAATCCGGGCTTGTCAGATTGATCAGTAATTTCTGTCTCGTGAATTCCATATGAGTTAATCAACATACAGGCTGTGTTTCAGTACGTTAGTTGACTCTTTGCAATGATTTAACAATCATGTTGACATTATAGAGAAGAGAGAGGCTAAACATTTATTTCTGACTTGGGTTGGATTTGCACATTGCTTAGAAACAACTGCTACTTTCACTCTTTTCCCCCTCACCTCTAGAATCAGCTCAACATGCGGCACAGTAGTGAATCAGGTTGATGTTTTTCTTGGCGTTGCGCTCCTATAAACATAAGGGAAAACAGCAGTAAATTTGTGCTGAAGTGTAAAACTACATTTGGTGGGCTCTTGGTGTTGGGATGTACTGAATTATTCATTTTTTCTTACTTACAGTATTTTAAGGTATATATGGGGCGATGGGGTGGGGGTTGTTGGCAGCTGACACCCTATCCCACCCTGCAGACCCATCGCCCTTTTAAATACCTCACATTCCTCTTACTGACATGAATCACTGTTGGATGCACTGTGCAGCTCATAATCTGTACTTTAAAATCTCTCTGCTTCTTTGCTCCTTCGCAACACCCCCCCCCCCCCCCCCAAGAAGAAGAAAAATTAACTATTTGTCCAAGTAGGAAACTCACAAACAGCCGCCTCCCTGACACAGTTTTCACTTCTTGGAGTTAAATTTAGGCCTGGGTCTCATTTTTCTCGTCATTCTGAATCACGGCAGCATCCCAGGGGACCCAAATTAAGAGAGTTAGTCAAAGTTCATCAACAGGGGACATAATTCTGATGTGGCTGGCGATTACACGAAATGACAGCATAGCTAATCCTCTTTCGCCACAGTCTTCCCATTGAATTAGGCAGAACCCGACATGCTGAACTGACTTCAAAAATCTACCTAATCTGATGTCGAATGCAGCTCTCTGTAATAATGATGTAGCCTAGTTGTTTGGGACAAGTCAAAGCTACCTCCAGGACACAAACTCTGTATGTCTGCTGAGCTGGGCGTGGAGGGAAACGACAACAAAAAAAAAGTCATGCGAGGAATTTGACAGACTGCTTGTCCTCAGGGGCAGGATTTTTGCCTGGGAGCAACCTCATAGTGCCTTGTTGTTGTCCCAGCCTCTGCCTATCCCGAGTGGTTCTGAGAAGATCATGCCACTCCTCTCAGCCTCTGTTTGGGAGAGGAGACTTTTCAAGGTAGTATGACTGATTGAGCAAAAAGCATTCAAGAACAAGGTCGTGCTGGTAAAACACAGCATGTTGTAGTTCAAATTTTACCATTCATGCACAACTTGAAGTCAAAGTCTTCAATACAGGAGGAACTCATAAAGGATTTTCTTTGTGTTTCCGCTATTGCAACTGAAAACAGGATCTTGTCACACCACACCTAAGCTGTGCCTGCAGCTGTTTGGCTGAGGCTCAGGTCACATTGTCGTTTGTTTAGTTAAACTCAGCACTAGCTAATGACAAACAATGAATTTTGATCACACTGACAAACCCTTTCCACTTTGTCTCTCACTTGTTCTTGTCTTTTTTTGTGATATATCAAGGTTTTATTTTCATAAATGAGTCTCATATAACTTTGAAGGCCTTTTTGGAAGACTTTTGTTCAAGGTTGGCGAACACAGGGATTCATGCAGGGCACAGACATGTTTGTTTCTCAAATGCTGCAGGGGAACGATGAGACAGACGCCTGTTTCAAAAGTGACAGTTTGCATTTTGTTTTTACAAGGAAACCAGTTAACTCAATTTGACTGGATTATGTTTTATGTATGTCCTGCAGTGCACTGTTCATGATGGTCACACGCTTCTTTAAATTCAGCTATTAATTAAAATGTTGACTCATCAAGACTCGGGAGAGTTTCATGTCTCAAATACTTAAACTTCCCTTTTAGGGTCTCTTCTCTGCTTCACGAGGCATTTTTTGGAGGAGGTCACGCAGCTTTGACATAAAACTGAAACTGAGTAATCAGGGCGTCATCATGACGCTGATGGTTAGTTAGACATTAGTAATTTTTTATTATGAGAAAATAGAGACAGAAAGACATGAAATTTGAACTTTTGGGACTACACACTAAACATTTAACAGATAAATTGGGAAAATAATTAGCAGATTAATGAACAATGAAAATAACCATTAGTTGCAGCCCTACACCAGTCAAATCATTTTTGTAACGTGTTCAAAGACTAGAGGGTATATTTCATGATCACATACCTAAATCAGCCAAGTGAGCCTTTTTTCTTTTTGTGTTTGAATCTTATGTGTCTTTCAGTTAGTTGAAGCATCTCACTGTTTCTACGCAGACTATCAAAGTATGTATTTTGGTTGACCCCTCTGACATCTACCATGGGTTTTTGTAAAGTGGGGATGAGGATGCAACAAAACCCAGTAAACAGTTGTATGGAGAAAAACATGGTGGAAGTTAAGATCTAAACAGGAAGTGCTTACCACACCTTAAGTTATATTTTCTCACCCTCCGAAGTGCCTCTGAGAGACTGCAGGGGACGATGTATGGGGGTTGTATGGTTTTCAGGAACTCACCATTTAAAATGCATGAAAGGAAGTGGGTGATTTCTCCTTTCTCCAACTTTTAAAAACATCCAAACGATTGGAAACGGGATTGCTTGTTGTCCTGATCAACACGCATCTTCAGCTTTTCTGTTTTCTTGTACACTTTGACGATCTAGTTACTGATTTCTCATGTTCAGACATGCGGCAGCCAGGCTTATGTCACACACAGTTGCCACTGACTTTGGTTTTCAGGTTTGTTTCTCTCCACGTGATCGAAGCCAAAACATCTGTGAAACTGCTCAGAGTGAAACCATGTTCTTGTGGAGGCTGGTTTGGCTTTATAGTCTCGCCTGATGTTTTGCATGTAGTTCGATGGCTTAGGCTTAAATGATGTCATGTCTTATTATTGCAACACATTGCTGGGTTGTGTGGGCTGACTAGTAGCCCACAGACAGATTCCTGCCTCGGCTTGCTGAGGTCAAAGACTGTGCAGTTTTAGCTCAGACTTTCTGCCTGTCCTGACGGTTTTTCAGCTATGAAGGACTTTTCTCTACCTCCCTCTGAGTTTCAGGGTCTTGGCCCGGCACCAGCTCGTTGCAGAAAAGTGCCATGTGTGCTCTCAGATGGCAGTCATTCAGAATAGGGAACGTCTTTGAAAGTTCCAAAATGTGAATAAAACATTGCTCCACCTAAGTGTAAAAATGCTGTGGGAGTTGTTGATTCTCAGTTGTTTCTCAATCTGAATGTGTATTTGATTTTTTTTTTCTTTTTTTCTTTCTTTTTTTTTTTTGCTGACAGGAAATGACTTTGACGGAGAAGAGCAGAGTGTTTGAGTCATGGAAGAATCCACCTCCACCTGTTTATATGGAGTATTACTTCTTCAATGTGACCAATCCAGAGGAGTTCTTGAAAGGCGGGAAGGCATCTGTAAAACAGATCGGACCCTATACTTACAGGTAGGTTTGGTATGAAGACCTTAACCCAATCAGTGGTTCGGAGTAGGGGTGCAGCTGCAAACGTCTGATATATAGTGATGGAAAAGGAAGCTGGTTTTCATGTCAGCCATGTTTTGAAGAAATCATCTGGGTTGATTTTGTTAATGCTTCGAAACAAAAGACATCTGGACTAACTGACTAATGCCCTTTCCACACCAGGGAATACAGGCCGAGAGAAAACATAACTTTCCTGGAGAACGGCACCAAGATTTATGCCCTTAACCCGAAAACCTTTGTCTTTGTGCCTGAGAAGTCCGCCGGAGACCCCAAGGTTGACATCATCAGGACTGTCAACATCCCATATGTGGTAAGACATGATTCATCAGGTCCCCTAGTTTTTGTTCACACTTTTTTCCGCTAACAAACTCAAAGCCATTGTCCTCCTAGTTTTAACGTGACAGTTTGGGCACAATAACATCAGGCATATCAAGCCAAGACAAACAAGCCAGCGTATATCTTTTGCAAACAACTCATTGTCTTTCTTCCTCAGGCGGTGATGAACGAGATGAACTCCTACTCCTTCATCGTGCGAACTTTAATTTCCATGTACATGAACAGCCTGGGTGTCGAGCTGTTCATGACACGCACCGTGGATGAGTTCCTGTGGGGATTCAAAGACCCTATTCTCACAAAGATCCACTCCATGAAGCCTGACGTGGATGAATATTTTGGGCTGATGTGGAAGGTAAGCTGTGGCGCTCCTGAATGTGATTGTGGAGGCAAGTGGCTCAAGAAAAACCTTTAGAAATCTCTGGGGTATTGGTTGTTAAGGGTTACTAAAATGTCAGACAAGAGGAAGCCTGTGGTAGTGTCGCGCAAGAAGTGAGATTGGCCACATGCTGATGGAAGATGATTGTACTTCCTGTTTACAGGCCAAACATCTGCAACACCAGCCATGTGATGCTGATGAATGCATTTAACAGAGCTAAACAATCAGTCAATCAGCAGAAATTGAATCGTCAACTATTTTGATGTGTGATTTATTGTTTCGGTCAATTTTAAGCAAAAATGCCAAACATACACATCTTCCAGCCTCCCAAATGTAAGAGTTTGCTGCTTTTCTTTGCCATATATGATTGTGAACTGAATATCTTTTTGCACTGTTCAGTCAGAGGAATATTTGGATATGTCAACTTCCCTATTTTTGGACATTAATAGCCAATCGTTGTTGCCTTAAATGTAAATACTGCCCTTTATAACATCGATGTAGTTTTCTCGGAGGCCAAAACAGTTGATGTGAAAATGCCTACCAGTTTTTCAATCAATTACTAAAGCCTTATTGTTTAAGAGTCTGATGAGAAAACGCCAAGGGGCATATTTTATGACAAATACAAAGCAGTGTTTCTTCCACAGTTCCCATGGTCCTTTGTCAGCAGACATTAACACTTGTTTCTGACTCAGTGCCTCTCTGCTGTATCCTCAACATCTGTCGGTCACAGCAGCTCTGTCTGAACCTTGTGTTGTTTTCCACAGAAAAATGGCACTCATGAAGGAGAGTTTGTGTTCCACACTGGCGAGGAGAACTACTTGGATTATGGCAAGATTGACACGTGGAACGGCCTGAGGTAACAACTCATGTCACGCAGTGTCCTCTGTCTATGGAAAAAAAAGATTTTCTTTTTCCTTTTCCTCGCTTTCCTCAATGATAGTAAAACTCTGTCTCGTCAGCGCACGGGTTCCACTTCCTCCCAGTTATCATATTCATTTATTTTGTTACACAACCGGTATGTGAAAGTCCAGAGGAGAAAGCCTTTGCTCCCTGCCTTTAGGTAGATCAGGATTGCAAAATGAATGTTTGTATATCTGAAGTGACTTTGTACTTTGAATGCGGGCAGCATGTGTAGGTAGAATCTGGTGTTGGAGCAATTGTTCAGATCCTTTACCCAAGTAAAAGTACCACTACAACAGTGTAAATCCACTTCATTACACATATGAAGAATCAATCCTGCATTCAAAATGCTACTAAGGTAAAAGATACAGAGGTATTAGCAGCAAATTATGCTTAAAAATTGTTCTCATGACTAATATGATGTTATATATTAGAGTATTAGATTGTCAATACTAATCCATCAACACACAAGTAACATTTTAGTTAGGTGATGTAGTCTAGTGGTTTCCAAACCAAAAGATAAATCTGGGTGGTTGTGAAATGATTAAAAGAAGGAAAAGTTATGCTACACAGATTCTTTGCTTTTTTTAAAATTACATACTCAATCATTTTAACGTCTTTCGGCCTCAGAATCACACTTCTGACACAATTGATTAGTTGATTGCAGATTTACTTTCTTTAAAAAAATGTTTTGTCAATTCTAAACATTCACTGCTTTCAGCTTCTCAAACATCAGGATTTGAAATCTTTTCATACATAAACTGAATAAGACATTTTTGGATGGACTGAGAAATCATGTCATGACAATGTTTCTCTAAATCAATTACATCACGCTTTTATCCAAAGCGACTTACGAGTGAGGGACAACAGTAGAAGACCTTGGAGAAGGCACTAAGTACTAAATCTGTTCAATTAGACAAAGTGCAAGGAGATCGGGTAAAGAAGTGGACAGTAAATGTGAGTTAGATGAATGAAAGAATAATTGGCAGGTTAATCAAACCGATTAACCAACCACACTTTGCTTTTTTGTAAGAGGTCACAAGTCAAAATAGTTGGGAAACTCTAGTTTAATCTTTAACAGTGTGTTGTAATTTATAAGCATTAAAATTGTATGTTTTTTTTTCATGTGAAATCTTAATCTGAAAAGGAATTGGTAATCATAATAACTATAATAGAGAAGAAGTATAAATGGAAAATACTGAAGTACCTCAAAATTGTACTCAAGTGCAGTACTTGAACTTCACCCAGCACTTATATAGCCTGTGTGTGTTTTTTCTTCTTTTAAACAAACAATAGGAAGATGTCGTGGTGGTCTTCCAATCAGAGCAACATGATCAACGGAACGGATGGCGCTGTCTTCCACCCTTTAATAAACAGGAACGAGTTACTCTACATCTTTGCTGCCGATCTCTGCAGGTATGCACATGTGCGTGTATTGCTGTAGATTTGTTTACAGTCAAAGCATCCTGGCAGGGTGTGGACAGGAACTTCAGCGAGGTGCAAGTTAGGAAATGATGGTGGAGTCATATACAATCTGCTTATAAATCTACTGAAGGACCTGAGTTCTGGTTATTACAACTTTGATAAGGATGGCAATGAATGCAAAACACATGTGAAGAGTCCAGAGTTTGACCTGGACACAGCTGGGAGGTGTGATTATACAGGAAGTGATCATCTTGTTCTTGACATTTATTTGTTTTATTCTCCTAACTGCTTAGAAGATGACAAGAGCTCTTTCCTACTTGTTGGATATTGTATTTATTTAGACTTCTCAAGAGGTTCTTGAAGTTGTTTTTCCTTATGATTCCCAAAACTAGGAATAGATCTGAGCTGTTTCCTTTCCTCAGGTCTATTCATCTAGCCTATGTGGAAGACGTGGAGGTGAAAGGCATCCAAGCGTACCGCTTTGCACCCCCGAGCGACGTCCTCATGAGTCCCGAAGACAACCCCGCTAACAAGGGCTTCTGTGTGCCAGCTGGAGACTGTCTCGGCACCGGGGTGCTTAAAGTCAGCGTTTGTCGAGAAGGTAGGAACACCCCCAACACACACACACACACACACACACACACCCCCCTCTCATTCTGAGCCCCCTCTGTAACCATAGAGCCTGACCCAGTTACCCACCACCACCCACCTTCCTTTGATAACCCCAAACCAGTCCCATGACACAGTTTCTCCCCTTCTTTCTACCCCGCAGAAATGTCCTTTCAGTCAGCTATCACGTCCCCTGCCCTGCTGCCTGATTCTTTCTGTTTGAGCATGCCAGGTTTTACTCAATACATGGTTCAATAATTAACTGTGCTGGCTGTTGAAGTATTTTATGGTGGTCATTGAGTAGAGCGTGATTGCTCTGATAAGGCAATCTCCAGTGGGCTTGACACATGAAGTCATTGTAGTATCACAGAACGATATGCTACTGTAACCCCGGCGCTCTGCTGTTTGTATAATTTACATGAAGTTCATTTAAAATCCTTATAGTATTCTTTGTTTTTTTGTGTAATGTTCTTCCAACATATACAGTCTAAAGGCCTGTTCGGACACGATTAACATTACAGGAGGAGGTTGGGGATAAAATAGTCCCTGGTTATTTCACTCCTCTTTTCTCATCCCAGATAGGCCTACATATAATTTTACACTGAGCTGGTGAAATGCAGGTAGAAGACGTTTTAAACTTAGAGGTCCACTTTAAAATACTTTAAATTACAGGAGGACTGAGGCTGAAAAACGGCTGGTAATTTCAGCTGTAATTACAATAATTATTGTTATTATTACCAGTGAGGGGGTGAAAAATTACCCAAAAACTCAGTGTCTTTGGTCTGTTTGTCAGACAAAACAAGACATGTATAGTAATTTGTCATTTTCACAGTTTTCTGGCATTTTAAAAGACTCTAAAGGTAATCTTTCAGAGTAGTGTTAATGTGTGTTTTGTTCTCTTAGTATTGTTGAAGATGATTTTCACTTTGTATTTACTTGTCCAATATACCTATGACCTAAGGACTTTAGGTGGAGAGTTTTTTATTTTGGCGAGATGTATATGAAATACATATTAAATTTGCCTCTTTGAAATGTTGTCTTTTACAGTTTGTGGAGTTAATTTAATTTAAGACAATATATGTGCAAATATACATGTATATACATAATTTAACTCCACTAAGAGTTTAAGTATTATAAGCTTTAAATAGATATGAGTTTTCTTACTCAAATTAGGGGTAAGAACAGGATATTCAGTGCCTCAGAAGGAGCCGTCTTGTCTTAGCTTTGTTAGCTAATCACTATTTAGGCCCAAAGTAACCTGGGACACACATTCTTCAGCTATCTGCAGCAATATATCAATTACTGAAATTCCTGTTTATCTGCTTGACACAAAGTACCATCGTTTTATCTTATCTCACGTTTCTTCTTCTTTCGTCTTTCTCCAGCCCTCGTTGTTTATGTTGAGTCATCTTCAGGCACAGACACAAACACTGACTCTTCGTACTTGTTTCCCTCCAGGTGCTCCCATCGTCGTGTCTTTCCCCCACTTTTATCAAGCGGACCCCAAGTACATCAATGCTGTCGACGGGCTCAACCCCAACAAGGAGGAACACGAGACGTACCTCGACTTGCAGCCGGTACAGCTCATATTTAATATCCCAGCAGATTAGAGCCACATGGGTCGATCTGTGTTGAACCTTTTTAACTGTCGGTTTATGACAGTCTTATTGAAATGTTTTTTTGATCATGATTTGTAGTAACGGCATTAAAGGTTCTAAATTAGGGGTCGCCTAATTGTCTATTGTTTCCTAAGGCGATTTCTCTAAATGATCCAGCCACATTTTAATGGTTGGGATACTTACTTTTCTTCCAATGTGTGAGAATTATAAGAAAGATAAGAAAAGCTAAAGCGAGATTCACCGGAAGCTTTTCTACTTAAAATAACATCTTTTTGTCTTCTTTTTTTTTTTTTTTTTTTTTTTTTTAAGACCACGGGAGTTCCCATTCGTGCCTGCAAGCGAGCTCAGCTCAATATCATTATGAAGAGAGTCCAAGGCTTCCCGTAAGTCGAACTTTGTTGAACTGTGACCCACTTCACTGTTGCCACATACTGTCCCCATTACAGCCACATGTTGAGCCAGATGTTCCCCCTGACCTTACCGTCTCTCTCTCTCTGTCCTTCTCTCGCTCGCTCTGTCTCTGTCTGTCTGCCCTGCAGCAAAACCAAGTACATCAACGAGACCATTTTCCCCATCATGTTCGTCAATGAGGTGAGGACCCCACCCCCATCCCCCCACCCTCCTTCAACACAAACTGAAATAAACCTGTTCTTGTAAGGGGAACTTAAATCAATATTGTCGTCTTTATCTTGAACCTAGACGGCGACCATTGATGATGACTCAGCTTCCCAGATGAGGACGCTGCTCTTGATTGTGACCCTTGTGTCAAACTTCCCCTTGCTCATCGTGGGTTTGGGCATCATCCTGCTGCTGGTGCTCGTCGTCTTGTTCTGCCGAAACCGCCAGAAGAAGGTAGGAACTGCCCCTGCTGCTGTGGTATTATTAATCCTAAACTTAGTATTATTAATCCCCACAGTTACCCTGGTGTGAAAAAAAGTGTGCTACCCACTGACATTAGTTCACAGTGTAAATGGGACCTAGAGTGATGATAGATAATAGTATAATATGTCACAGTAAATCCTAGAGTTTTGAAAGTTTTGACCGGGTTTCTGCATGATTAACATTTTCCTACATTAACCTCACCAAGCTTTAGCAGGTTTAACCCCTGAGCTGTGCGCATGTTAACTAACACATTGCATGATTCCTGAATAGCAAAGCCTGCATGAGCAGTTTTCCACAATTCTGGATCAAATGGTGGTCATGTGTTTTTCTTGCTGAATATTTTCTAACAGTCAATGCAACTTTTGATGAGTCTTGGTATTCAGGAAGAAAGCGTCAGCATAGCTATAAACTATCGTAGCACTGTCGTGTACCAAAGTACATTGAACTAGAATAGTCATGGGAATGATCTACAACGCATGTTCACCTCTTATCTTTAGTAGTACAGGGTTTCTGATTTGAACCCTGGCCCTTACTGCCTTCATGCTATTGTAGTTCAGGTTATTCATGATCCATAGAGTGGCCTGCAATACACATGTTAAAGAAATAGTTTGTTATTTTTGGGAAATACTTCTTTTTTTGGTTGACAGATGAGAAGGTTGATGCCACTCTTGTTTGTCTGTTTAAATATGAAACTACAGCCAGGAGACAGTTAGCTTAACTTAGCATAAAGTCAAGAAACAGGTTGGAACGGTTAACCTGATCCTGTCCGAAGGAAACACATCTGCCTACCAGCACCAAAATGTGTGGTTTTTGGCTTTTACAGGTAGCTGTCTGTAACTTATGTGTATGGTCATTTTGTCAGATGGCGTTGCGTTCATAAAATCAAGGATTTTAGCAGCAGCTTGGAAATGGCTTGGAAGTTACTGCCGGTTAACATGTAGTTTTTAATGGGGTGTGTTTCTGTCACTATTTCATACTTGTTCTGTTGTTTGACAACAGAAACAGAAAAACACGCAAATGAGAACTTTTACTTGGAATTCGGCTGAATCAAAATACTGTATATGTGAGCACAGAGAGGAGGAGAGATGCAAATAGATAAAGAGCTGAAACCAGCTGACATAAGACAGAATGCAAATAGCCTACAGTGTGGTCCAGCCATACACTAGGTTTTGACCTAGTTTTGTGATACTTTTTCTACACAAAAAACAAGATATACCATGTTAATTAGTGAGCTTTAGAAATGCTGGTGTTTGGATTTTCTTCGCACAGACTTCAGCTTCATAGTTAAAGTGCGGATAAGAGAGTGGTGTCAATTTTCTCATCTAATTCTCTGCAAGAAATTGAATTGGCGTGTTTCCCAAAAAAAAAGGCAAACTATTCTATTCTGTACACACGTGAATTTAAGTTCATCTTAGGACTGAGAGAGACTGTTATTGCTTAATTGCAATGTGAAGAAGTGTTGTATTAACCATGTTCTAATTTTAATTTTCTGTAACCCCCCCCTTTTTTCCTTTTCTGTTTTAGAATGAAGTAAAACGTATTGATTTTACTGAAGCTTTTCATTCTTTTACTGTAAGTCTTCATTTTGCCTTGTTTGCTATTCTCCTCTTAATTTGTTATCCATCATCTCTGATTATCATTTTTAATTGTCTTTACGGACACGATATTTTCCTTTTTGAGTTCTCGCCTCACAGTGTAATTGGTTCCTTTTTGTTTTTAAGTTAATTCGCTTGGTTTTTTGTCGTAACTGGTGAACATTTTAGGTTGTCGTGTGAACATTACAGTCAAAACATTTATTCCCATTTTAATGTCAGTGTTGAGTATAAAAGCATATTTGAACATCTTGCCAGTGCTGCGTTTGTACTAACACCTCTTGTTGTCCTGACTCTTCCTCATCCAGACGGCAAAAGAGGACACGGCCTACACTCAGGTCAGCGACAAACCGGACGAGCCGTCGGAAACGCCAGCCAACCAGCCAATGAGGAATGGCTCCTACATTGCCATGTCTCCAGTGGAGGCCCAGAAGTGTTGATTGAGGATCTCCTGCCCAAGTGTGGAGCTCAGGAAGGGGGCTGAGGGAGCAGCACAGGGGTGTTACATTACCACGGGTGGGGGTTCACACACACAGTGGGCTCGTTTTCACGTATTTTGGGTGGTGGGGAGGATAGGGAAAAGGGGTGGGACACAAACCCCAGTATATGTTTAGTCAACAAAGACGTTGCTCCTCTCACTGAGCCCTTTTATGACTGTCTGTCCTCCTCTACTCTACCTGCTGAGCATGGCCCTCACTGCCTGCCGTGCTGCAACACAACAACAAACTCTCACACCTTTATTCCTCATTTCCGTCCTGGTCGGCCCCTTAAACACGCCGGGACTCTGGGTGGGCTCAGCCAGGACAAGCCTTTTTTCCATAATTCTTCTGAGGGAACACAGTAGCATAGGTGTCGCTGCTGCACACGGATGCATGATCTTCTGAGCAGACTTTTGTCGACTAACGTGGCTAAAAGAGTGTTTAGTATTCACCTGAACAACAGTGGGTGTTGTTACAGTTGTATTCTTGCTAATTTCCTCTCCATCAGTGTTGCGTGAGGAGAACACTTTCAAGTCGACAGATTAAAAAGCCCCTGTAAACTGAATCCTTAGGACAAAACTCTGAACTCCTGGGCACAGAGGATAAAATGGTTTTGCTAAAACTGAACTTGGCATATCCTTTTTGTACAAACGAAAGAAAGACAGAAAAGAAAAATGGACTGAGCCAAACTATTTATAGGATTTTTGCCTTTTTTCCTAAGATGAATTAGTGCGCACACACCGCACTCAAGTATCAATTAGTGAAAGTGTCTGTGCACCTTTATCTTACACTTCAGTGTCCTGTTTAGATGGACAATGGGCAACTGTTTTTCTTGACACAGGCGTGGTGTAGTGTGACACATGAAATACTTGTGATTTTGGCCCCACCCCCTCCTCTTCTCCTTATTTTTTGTCTGCATTACTTTTTTTTTTTTTTTTTTTCAAAACACTAGTTAAAAAAATGAAACATTCAGCTACATTTCAAAGTCCTCATTAGTTAAGGTGATACAAGCTAGATGTGAAATTGTTAGGATTGCCGACTAGCTTGATAAAGTCGCACCTTTTTAGGCTTCATCACACATCGAGACAAAAAGGAAAAAAACAAACACCCACAGAACTTACAAGGGAGACTTGAACCTGCTTTCTGCCTTACAATGGTTCAGTGTGTTCTTTATGTTCATACATTGTTCAAATAAGCTGGAAATCTCTTTGTCCTTATTGTACATATATAAAAGGGGAAATGTTGAGATACCTCTGACCAAATCCAGCAAGCAGTCCTCCTAGGTGTGCTGAAAGACACTAACTCTGTCTGGTGTCGACCGCTCCTGCACGTCTACACTGTTACTTATTAGAGAAAGCACAATTTGGATTGCTAAAACCAGTCCTCACACAAGGCTACCAGGTTTTTTTTGGTCCTATTACTATTATATTTACAGCTGATCTGTCAAAGACACTTGTCAAGTGCCGTGACTATAAAAAAAAAAAGAAAAAGAAAAAGGAATCATTGGGTGTTGAGGGAGCCCTGCGCGCCACCCGTCGCTGTGCAGTCGTTCGGTTTGCCAAGGAGCTGTAGGCATTCAGGCAAACGCAGCACACAGCACTTGAATCACTGTTTGTCTTATGTTTCATGATGTGTTTTTCATTTTTCTGTCCGCCACATTTGTCTCATCACACGTCAAAACCCATTGCTGTCTGTCGATGGGAAGTGAATTTAAGGCCATAATACTGTCAATATGGAAAATTCCCTGCACTTTGCCTGGAAATTGTGCCCTGTGTATTTTCATTGTTTTTTTGTTTGTTTTTTTTGTCCTTGTCATTTCAGTGCAGGTGGTCCATATGTTCAGTACATTTCAATGGTTTGTCCTGGCTAGTGTTGGTTGTGCTGTTGTTGTAAATGGACAACAGACATCCCTGCCTCTGTGTTACTTGCTTCTCAGCACATGGAGTGTCTTCTTTTGATATACTTTTGTATTTGTTATTGCTGCTAAAATATGCCATAACCTATGGACTTGTATTTGAATATGGGTTATTAACCATAATGTGCTCGTATTCGGTTTCAGGTTGATCCACAGACTTTTTTTTTTTTTTTTTTCTCAAGTCTTAAATCTTGAAGGCTTTCTGTGTCGCCAACCCTTTGACACCTGAGCACAAAGATACAAAGCCCAAAGCTTTCTGCCATTTATTGGAATTAGCAGTTACAGTTATCACTAGAAACGTTTATGTAAAGTAATCACTAGTTAACCAGTCATTCCTCAATTAACAGTTGAACTGACCATATCACATGTACCATGGGGGTTAATATATAGGGTTAGTAAACTTGACAGAAAGGGCGAGCCACTCCAGCGCCATCTAAGATTGGTGTCAGAAGTCTGGTTCTGGGTTTAATAGCACCGGTGGAGAGTCCTTTTTAAAGCAGTTCAACATTTTGGGGAATAGGCTTATTCGCCTCCTGGTGGAGAGTTAAGATGAGAAGATTGATGCCACTCTTGTGTTTGTCTCCTGAATTTGAAGCTACAGCCTGGAGATGCTTAGCTTAGCTAGGCCAGCCTGGCTCTGATGATTTTAGCCTCTCAAATGTGTTATAGGATGCTATCATTGACATTTAATGCAGTTTTTTAAAATGTTTTGTAGACCAATCTAGAAATTAATTGGCTGATTAATCCATAATGAAAATGATCATTAGGTGCAGCCCTAGTGAAAATTACAGTTCATTGTTTTCTGGGTGGTTATGTGATGGAGAATTTCTTGGTTCCAGGAAGTTACTGCATCAACAAATAATTTGGCAGGTAACCATCTGTAAAACTGGTGCTTGTAAGAGCCAGAGCCAGGTTTCCGGTCTTTATGCTAAGCTAAGCAAAGCTATGCTCCATCTTAAGGTTTAACAGACAGACACGTGAGTGGTATTAATCTTCTAATCTAACTCTCCAGCAGAAAGTAAAAAAGTATGTTCTCCAAAATGTTGAAATTGTCCTTTTTAAAGTAAAACCAATTCACTAAAGGCCTTTTTTATTTCACCTACATGCAAGAAACTTTGCCTTGTGCAAACTCACAGTCCATCGTTATCCACCTTTTGGAAATATTTACTTGAACCTGAAAAACCTTAATCCTGTGAGTTGTGTGTGTTGCTTGTACAGCGCCTGTTCAAACATACACACACACACACACCTGAGCCATCACTACTCCTCCACCTGTCTGACTTCTACTACATTGACCTTTGAGTCCAATCCTTCAAGCTCATTGGCTCGTCCCTGCTTGACCAAAGATAACCCACATAGATCTGCCCCAGCGCCATGTTTACTCTCCTCTGCGATAACGGCTGTGCCACAAAGCCACCGCCTACCTACTTTTTTTTTTTTTTAAGTCGTGCCACCACTTATGTGAAGTATTTGCAAATGTGTTTTGTGTGCGTGAATGCATGTATGTGCCTTTTGACATCAAGGCAAAAGAAAAAAGATCACAGATGGTAGTTTGATGGGTATTGCTTTTTTCTCACCCAGCGCAAGCGCAAACAAAAGTAATCAATGCTCTTTGAGCAGAAAAAAATCTCAGTATTATGTAAGACAAAGCAATACATAGCTGTGTAAAATAAGTTGTGGATGTTTTGTAAGGGGCCACATGATATTTATGTATCTTTTTGTTCCTGAATTTGTGACTTTCGTTAGTTTGACTTGTGTAGGATTTATTCCTTTTTATGTAGAGTGATTTAGTCTTTTTATTTTGTAATATTCAGCTTGAGTACAAGCACATCACATTTCATTTTCATTCAACATTTCATTTTTTTCACACTGAAAATATGAAAAAAAGTGTAAAGATAGACCAGTCTGACAAACTGGGACCTGTCAGAGCCCTGTAAAATAAAATGTCTGTAAGAGTGTATATGAATGGTTTAAGATTCAGGTGTTGGACAAGTATGAGAACTTGTGAGAGTAAAAACTTGTTTGTGGAGCCAAATGCACCATTTCTGTCAAACTGGAGTGATTTACTGGAAGGCTGATTATCTTGATGACTGAGTAAAGTAAAGAATTGATGCTGTGTAAACTATCTTGATGAATGAAGCCCTCCATCAGGGATGAGCACTAGTGCCATACCATCCTTTGTTATAATTTTTTTTTTCCTTAATTTGCTCTTTCGTGTAACGACTGCATCTCCCTGTTTCAATGTTCTGAAGTCACTAACAGACGTTTCCTCTTAAGATGTACTAATTTGTTTTGCTGCTGAAAATGACAATCCCCTTGTCATGTTAGGTGCAAAATGATTTCAAAGTAATATCCATTTTTAGTTTTGATAATTTACACTGCACAGATGTTTCTACAGTGCTTTTGTAAACATTTCTAGTGTATTTGCAAAAAAATAAAAGTTGCAGTCAAATGCAAAGTACACACGTTGGTCTGCTGTCTTTTGTTAAACTGCCTTTAAATATGAATCTTATTTGTGGCAATAAAACTGCCGAGCCAGAAAACCTAATAAGTGTATGTATAGGTGTTAAATATCACTGAATCTCTGTCATTGAAATAGTTACATTTTCAAAATCATGACTTTAAAGCTAACAGCTTGAAATTAGCTATTTAAATACACAAAAAATAAATTACTTGTACTTAAAGTCTTCAGGAACATCAACTACAACAGATATTTAACTTGGCATTTTAAGTTAAGATGACTCTAATATCCAGTTTGATTTTAGTGTTCTTTATCATTAAAGTTAAATATTTATGCTAAAAAAATAAAATAAAAATAGATTCACAAATGAACACAATTCTGCTCATTTCTTTTACTCTTATCCACTCTCAACTTATCCACTGTTGTGCCTTTCATGAGATACAGAAAAACAGTGAAGACAACATGGCGGCTGTTTTCTGTGTCAGCAAACAACCTTCCTCATGCACAGACAAGTTGATTGAATTGCGTGTGTTCCAGGCTAAAAAAAACTGGTTAAGTCAAAACCTCAAGTGAAAACAATGATCCCTCACAATATACTGAGTCTAATTAAGTAAATTAATCAAACTTTTGACATTTGGATGGACTGTCATGGACTTATAAACCTTTACTGAAAGTATCCTTTTATACTGCCTTGTTTTGTTGTGTTGTTATTGTTCTTGTGATTAAATGTACTGTATGTATTGGGGGCAAACATATGTGTGGGTTTATAAAATGGCATAAGGATGTAAGCCCCATATAGAAAGTGCCAATGTATGTATACATATACATACATTTGTGTTACTTTGTATTTCGCCTTTTTTATTTTTGCTAAACTAAAATTTAATAAGCTTTTTTTTTTTTTTAATTAATCAAATGGCAAGTCTTATTTACTTGGATAGTTTCAGTAGAAAGAAAGTACTGACTAAAAGTATACAATAAAATGCTGCTTACACAATGATGCATCAGAAACAATATAATATTATTGTATATAATAAATCAATCACTGAGGCCATTATGACTGTGACCTCTAAGGTACATGAGACCTATGTACTTCTACTTTTAAGGATCTGTTTACTTCTTCCAACACTGGATTAAATAAGTCTTGGCATGTTTACAGGAACAAACTCCTTAATATGACTATGACTAAGCATTCAGTAAAAGGCCTTACTCCTGGGTCAGTGATGAAGTATATTTCCTTTTCCAGTGAATAACTTGACAAACAACAAAGATTAAAGAGCAAGGACTTTTTTTAGATTGACTCAAAGGAAACCCTCATTTTATGCAGCAATGAGACACATTTCCCCAGAAAGCTGTGACTCTTCCTGCTCTTGTCAAACCTAAACTTCACCTCTTCTCTCACATGTGAAACTAACAGCTGAACTGCCCCAAGTTTGGGCAAGTTTTCAGGGAGTATAGGAGGTCACACGTGTCTGTAACAGAGATAAATCCACAAATCCATGAGGGCATTACATGCGTACACATCAGCAGCCTTTCTGTTCATTATTTTAAGTGATAGCCTTGGGGCAGGCTCTACTGGGAACTGACATCATACGTTTCTGCCCTTGTGATTATCTTTTCAGGGACTGCAGGCGTCAGCATGTACAGAGGTCCTCCTTCAGTGTGTATTATTCACTTTTTTGCCATAGAAATTACATTTCTATACTAAGTACAACTATGGCAACAACACATAGGTGGAGACAATATTGGAAACTGCAGTTCTCATCTGATGATTTCTTAATTAACTCCTGTGAAAGTGTTTTCTTGGTTCATTTTCACATTCAGTTTTTGTTATGCAGATTTTAAACTTTCCTGACTATCCTTTATCTTTGTGTGAATTTAACAGCGTAAAAAGCTGCCAGAAACCCAAAACACAAGAAAGATGATGCAAAGATTTACTGATTTTTAGTAATCATCTCTGAAAATATTGCTGTAGAATAGTTCATTTCATTTCATTCTATTTATTCGTAAGGGCAAAGCACGTTTATACATTACATCAACATTTTTATAAATGTGCGAGAGAGCTGATGGTTAAAAATTGCACAAATGACAATACAATGCCATAAAGACAGCAATCGCATCAAAATAAGTGTTCTAAAACAGTGGACGAGCACTGTTTTAAATGCAGTTACAAGTCAGTAAAATTGCAATGTCATACACAAGGGTGTAGGTTTGGTCTCAACATTGGTAGGGACGCTACAACCCCGCCACCCCTCCAAAACAAGGAGATTGTCTTTGTAGTGCCATAAACCAAGCGGTTTATTAACATAAGGTCTGACTTTACACTCGGGAATGCCCATACGCAAATGTAATATGTGTACATGTGTTGGATTTCCATATATGAAAAATATATACATAAGAACTAAAATGATATGTATTTGAAGTATAGCCTATATATGTAAAAATGACATGAAAAGTGTTTGGACCAATATCATATACTTGACAGATATGTCTGGGTAATAGAACCATATATTTTAGTATGCCTTTTTATATAATAGCTATATGTAACATGAATATATATCCATCCCAAAGCCTGTCAGTATGTGTTCACATTATATACGTTAAAGTGAAAGATAGATGTGGATGTTTAAAATTAAAAAGAAATTATTACGGAAATCATATACAAGCATGTAGAATTTTGATAAGCCTGTTGTATTAATAAAGTTGCATTTTACTATGAGTATTTCATATATCTCATAAACTTATATGTTCATATCTGTCCTAAATGTCAGAAACGTCATAGTATAGTAGGGCATACAGAAATAAAAAAAAATCATAGTATATTAAGGCATTCAAATAGCAAAAAAGTCATAATATACTATTTCATAAAAAACATCATAGTATAGTAAGGCAGACAAAGGTTCAGAAAATTCATACTATAGTTAGGCATAAAAATCTCCACAAACCTCATAATATAGTAAGGCATAATAATGTAAAAAAAAACCCATCAAAGTATAGTATGGCATAAAACTTAAAAAAAACATCATTGTATATTAAGACATAAAAGGTCATAAAACGTCAAAGTATGGTAAGACATGAGCACAATAGTATAATTAGGCATACTATGGTCAGGCATCAAATGAGATAGTATAGTATGGCAGAAAAATGCCAAAAAACGTCATAGTGTAGTATGGCATAAAACATCAAAAATACATCATAGTATGGCAAGGCATCAAACTAGATAATATTGTATGAAACGAAAATGCCAAGTATAGTATGGAAAGTATAATATGAAAGAAAAAAGCAAAAACATCATAAATACATCATACTGCAGAAAAATGGCAAAAAAACGTCATAGTATAGTATGGCATAAAACGTGAAAAATACATCATGCTATATTAAGGCATAAAATGTCATACAAAGGTCATAGTAAGACAAGGCATTAGAAAAAATAATATAATTAGGCAAAAAAATGCCAAAAAAGATTTGAGTCTAGTATGGTAGAAAAATACGAAAACATCATAGTATAATATGGCATAAAATGTCAAGAATACATTATACTATATTAAGGCATAAAATGTCACATAAACATCATAGTATGGCAGGGCATTAGACGAAATAATATAATTAGGCAGAAAAATGCCAAAAAACGTCATAGTATAGTATAGTATGGCATAAAATGTCAAAAAAATATCATGCTATATAAAGGCATAAAAGGTCATACAAACGTCATAGTGAGGCAAGGCATTAGACGAAATAATATAATTAGGCATGAAAATGCCAAAAAAGATTTTAATCTACTGTGGCAGAAAAATGCCAAAAAACGTCATAGTATAGTATGGCATAAAATGTCAAAAAAACATTGTACTATATTAAGGCATAAAATGTCATACAAAGGTCATAGAATGGCAAGGCATTAGACAAAATAATATAATTAGGGATAAAAATACCAAAAAACGTCATAGTATAGTATGGCAGAAAAATGCAAAAACATCATAGTATAGTATGGCATAAAATGTCAAAAATACATCATACTATATTAAGGCATAAAATGTCATACAAACATCATAGTATGGCAAGGCATTAAACGAAATAATATAATAAGGGATAAAAATACCAAAAAACGTCACAGTATAGTATGGCATAAAATGTCAAAAATACATCATACTTTATTAAGGCATAAAATGTCATAAAAACGTCATAGTATGGCAAAGCATTAGACGAAATAATATAATTAGCGATAAAAATACCAAAAAACGTCATAGTATAGTATGGCAGAAAAATGCAAAAACATCATAGTATAATTAGGCATAAAATGTCAAAAATACATTATACTGTATTAAGGCATAAAATGTCATATAAACATCATAGTATGGCAAGGCATTTGACGAAATAATATAATTAGGGATAAAAATACCAAAAAACGTCATAGTATAGTATGGCAGAAAAATGCCAAAACATCATAGTATAGTATGGCAGAAAAATGCAAAAACATCATAAATACATCATACTATATTAAGGCATAAAATGTCATAAAAACGTCATAGTATGGCAAGGCATTAAACGAAATAATATAATTAGGCAGAAAAATGCCAAAAAAGATTTTGGTCTAGTATGGTAGAAAAATGCAAAAACATCATAGTATAATATGGCATAAAATGTCAAAAATACATTATACTATATTAAGGCATAAAATGTCATATAAACATCATAGTATGGCAAGGCATTAGACGAAATAATATAATTAGGCAGAAAAATGCCAAAAACGTCATAGTAAAATATGGCATAAAACGTGAAAAATACATCATGCTATATTAAGGCATAAAATGTCATACAAAGGTCATAGTAAGACAAGGCATTAGAAAAAATAATATAATTAGGCAAAAAAATGCCAAAAAAGATTTGAGTCTAGTATGGTAGAAAAATACGAAAACATCATAGTATAATATGGCATAAAATGTCAAGAATACATTATACTATATTAAGGCATAAAATGTCACATAAACATCATAGTATGGCAGGGCATTAGACGAAATAATATAATTAGGCAGAAAAATGCCAAAAACGTCATAGTATAGTATAGTATGGCATAAAATGTCAAAAAAATATCATGCTATATAAAGGCATAAAAGGTCATACAAACGTCATAGTGAGGCAAGGCATTAGACGAAATAATATAATTAGGCATGAAAATGCCAAAAAAGATTTTAATCTACTGTGGCAGAAAAATGCCAAAAAACGTCATAGTATAGTATGGCATAAAATGTCAAAAAAACATTGTACTATATTAAGGCATAAAATGTCATACAAAGGTCATAGAATGGCAAGGCATTAGACAAAATAATATAATTAGGGATAAAAATACCAAAAAACGTCATAGTATAGTATGGCAGAAAAATGCCAAAAACGTCAT
The DNA here is from genome assembly GCF_021018895.1 of Seriola aureovittata. Classification (NCBI taxonomy): domain Eukaryota; kingdom Metazoa; phylum Chordata; class Actinopteri; order Carangiformes; family Carangidae; genus Seriola; species Seriola aureovittata. Next base: position 21,754,732 of record NC_079368.1, read on the forward strand.
AGTATAGTATGGCAGAAAATATCAAAAATACATCATACTTTATTAAGGCATAAAATGTCATAAAAACGTCATAGTATGGCAAAGCATTAGACAAAATAATATAATTAGGGATAAAAATACCAAAAAACGTCATAGTATAGTATGGCAGAAAAATGCAAAAACATCATAGTATAGTATGGCATAAAATGTCAAAAATACATCATACTATATTAAGGCATAAAATGTCATACAAACATCATAGTATGGCAAGGCATTAAACGAAATAATATAATAAGGGATAAAAATACCAAAAAACGTCACAGTATAGTATGGCATAAAATGTCAAAAATACATCATACTTTATTAAGGCATAAAATGTCATAAAAACGTCATAGTATGGCAAAGCATTAGACGAAATAATATAATTAGCGATAAAAATACCAAAAAACGTCATAGTATAGTATGGCAGAAAAATGCAAAAACATCATAGTATAATTAGGCATAAAATGTCAAAAATACATTATACTGTATTAAGGCATAAAATGTCATATAAACATCATAGTATGGCAAGGCATTTGACGAAATAATATAATTAGGGATAAAAATACCAAAAAACGTCATAGTATAGTATGGCAGAAAAATGCCAAAACATCATAGTATAGTATGGCATAAAATGTCAAAAATACATCATACTATATTAAGGCATAAAATGTCATAAAAACGTCATAGTATGGCAAGGCATTAAACGAAATAATATAATTAGGCAGAAAAATGCCAAAAAAGATTTTGGTCTAGTATGGTAGAAAAATGCAAAAACATCATAGTATAATATGGCATAAAATGTCAAAAATACATTATACTATATTAAGGCATAAAATGTCATATAAACATCATAGTATGGCAAGGCATTAGACGAAATAATATAATTAGGCAGAAAAATGCCAAAAACGTCATAGTAAAATATGGCATAAAATGTCAAAAATACATCATACTATATTAAGGCATAAAATGTCATACAAAGGTCATAGTAAGGCAAGGCATTAGACGAAATAATATAATTAGGCATATAAAATGCCAAAAAAGATTTTAGTCTAGTATGGTAGAAAAATGCAAAAACATCATAGTATAATATGGCAAAAAATGTCAAAAATACATTATACTATATTAAGGCATAAAATGTCATATAAACATCATAGTATGGCAAGGCATTAGATGAAATAATATAATTAGGCTTAAAAATGCTAAAAAAGATTTGAGTCTAGTATGGCAGAAAAATGCCAAAAATCGTCACAGTATAGTATGGCATAAAATGTCAAAAAAACATAATACTTTATTAAGGCATAAAATGTCATAAAAACGTCATAGTATGGCAAAGCATTAGACAAAATAATATAATTAGGGATAAAAATACCAAAAAACGTCATAGTATAGTATGGCAGAAAAATGCAAAAACATCATAGTATAGTATGGCATAAAATGTCAAAAATACATCATACTATATTAAGGCATAAAATGTCATACAAACATCATAGTATGGCAAGGCATTAAACGAAATAATATAATAAGGCATAAAAATGCCAAAAAAGATTTGAGTCTAGTATGGTAGAAAAATGCAAAAACATCATAGTATAATTAGGCATAAAATGTCAAAAATACATTATACTATATTAAGGCATAAAATGTCATATAAACATCATAGTATGGCAAGGCATTAGATGAAATAATATAATTAGGCATAAAAATGGCAAAAAACATCAAAGTATCATATGGCAGAAAAATGGCACAAAACGTCATAGTATATTAAGGCATAAAATGTCATACAAACTTCATAGTGAGGCAAGGCATTAGACAAAATAATATAATTAGGCATAAAAATACCAAAAAACGTCATAGTATAGTATGGCATAAAATGTCAAAAATACATCATACTATATTAAGGCATAAAATGTCATACAAACATCATAGTATGGCAAGGCATTAAATGAAATAATATAATAAGTCAGAAAAATGCCAAAAAAGATTTTAGTCTAGTATGGTAGAAAAATGCAAAAACATCATAGTATAATATGGCAAAAAATGTCAAAAATACATTATACTATTTTAAGGCATAAAATGTCATATAAACATCATAGTATGGCAAGGCATTAGATGAAATAATATAATTAGGCTTAAAAATGCTAAAAAAGATTTGAGTCTAGTATGGCAGAAAAATGCTAAAAATCGTCACAGTATAGTATGGCATAAAATGTCAAAAAAACATAATACTTTATTAAGGCATAAAATGTCATAAAAACGTCATAGTATGTCAAGCATTAGACAAAATAATATAATTAGGGATAAAAATACCAAAAAACGTCATAGTATAGTGTGGCAGAAAAATGCAAAAACATCATAGTATAGTATGGCATAAAATGTCAAAAATACATCATACTATATTAAGGCATAAAAGGTCATACAAACGTCATAGTGAGGCAAGGCATTAGACAAAATAAAATAATTGGGCATAAAAATGCCAAAAACGTCAAAGTATAATATAGCATAAAACGTCAAAAAACGTCATAGTATAGTATGGCATAAAATGTCAAAAATATATTATACTATATTAAGGCATAAAATGTCATACAAACGTCATAGTATGGCAAGGCATTAGACAAAATAATATAATTAGGCATAAAATTTTCAAAAAATGTCAAAGTATAGTATGGCAGAAAAATGCCAAAAAACGTCATAGTATAGTATGGCATAAAACGTCAAAAAAACATTGTACTATATTAAGGCATAAAATGTCATACAAACGTCATAGTAAGGCAAGGCATTTGACAAAATAATATAATTAGGCAAAAAAATGCCAAAAAAGATTTTAGTCTAGTATGGTAGAAAAATACGAAAACATCATAGTATAATATGGCATAAAATGTCAAGAATACATTATACTATATTAAGGCATAAAATGTCACATAAACATCATAGTATGGCAAGGCATTAGACGAAATAATATAATTAGGCATAAAAATTTCAAAAATAGTCATAGTATAGCATGGCAGAAAAATGCCAAATAACGTCATAGTATAGTATGGCATAAAATGTCAAAAAAAAAATCATACTACATTAAGGCATAAAAGGTCATACAAACGTCATAGTAAGGCAAGGCATTTGACAAAATAATATAATTAGGCATAAAAATTTCAAAAAATGTCATAGTATAGTATGGCAGAAAAATGCCAAAAAACGTCATAGTATAGTATGGCATAAAATGTCAAAAAAACATTGTACTATATTAAGGCATAAAATGTCATACAAACGTCATAGTTAGGCAAGGCATTAGACGAAATAATATAATTAAGCATAAAAATGCCAAAAAAGATTTTAGTCTAGTATGGTAGAAAAATGCAAAAACATCATAGTATAGTATGGCATAAAATGTCAAAAATACATCATACTATATTAAGGCATAAAATGTCATACAAACGTCATAGTATGGCAAGGCATTAGACAAAATAATGTAATTAGCCATATAAATGCCAAAAAACATCAACGTACAGGATGGCATAAAATGTCAAAAAAACATCATACTATATTAAGGCATAAAATGTCATACAAACTTCATAGTGAGGCAAGTCATTAGACAAAATAATATAATTAGGCATAAAAATACCAAAAAACGTCATAGTATAGTATGGCAGAAAAATGCAAAATCATCATAGTATAGTATGTATAAATAATATAATTAGGCATATAAAATGCCAAAAAAGATTTTAATCTAGTATGGTAGAAAAATGCAAAAACATCATAGTATAATATGGCAAAAAATGTCAAAAATACATTTACTATATTAAGGCATAAAATGTCATATAAACATCATAGTATGGCAAGGCATTAGATGAAATAATATAATTAGGCTTAAAAATGCTAAAAAAGATTTGACTCTAGTATGGCAGAAAAATGCCAAAAATCGTCACAGTATAGTATGGCATAAAATGTCAAAAAAACATAATACTTTATTAAGGCATAAAATGTCATAAAAACGTCATAGTGAGGCAAGGCATTAGACGAAATAATATAATTAGGCATGAAAATGCCAAAAAAGATTTTAATCTAGTATGGCAGAAAAATGCCAAAAAACGTCATAGTATAGTATGGCATAAAATGTCAAAAAAACATTGTACTATATTAAGGCATAAAATGTCATACAAACGTCATAGTAAGGCAAGGCATTAGACGAAATAATATAATTAAGCATAAAAATGCCAAAAAAGATTTTAGTCTAGTATGGTAGAAAAATGCAAAAACATCATAGTATAGTATGGCATAAAATGTCAAAAATACATCATACTATATTAAGGCATAAAATGTCATACAAACGTCATAGTATGGCAAGGCATTAGACAAAATAATGTAATTAGCCATATAAATGCCAAAAAACATCAACGTACAGTATGGCATAAAATGTCAAAAATACATCATACTATATTAAGGCATAAAAGGTCATACAAACGTCATAGTGAGGCAAGGCATTAGATGAAATAATATAATTAGGGATAAAAATACCAAAAAACGTCATAGTATAGTATGGCAGAAAAATGCCAAAAACGTCATAGTATAGTATGGCATAAAATATCAAAAATACATCATACTTTATTAAGGCATAAAATGTCATAAAAACGTCATAGTATGGCAAAGCATTAGACAAAATAATATAATTAGGGATAAAAATACCAAAAAACGTCATAGTATAGTATGGCAGAAAAATGCAAAAACGTCATAGTATAGTATGGCATAAAATGTCAAAAAAACATTGTACTATATTAAGGCATAAAATCTCATACAAACGTCATAGTAAGGCAAGGCATTAGACGAAATAATATAATTAAGCATAAAAATGCCAAAAAAGATTTTAGTCTAGTATGGTATAAAAATGCAAAAACATCATAGTATAGTATGGCATAAAATGTCAAAAATACATCATACTATATTAAGGCATAAAATGTCATACAAACGTCATAGTATGGCAAGGCATTAGACAAAATAATGTAATTAGCCATATAAATGCCAAAAAACATCAACGTACAGTATGGCATAAAATGTCAAAAAAACATCATACTATATTAAGGCATAAAATGTCATACAAACTTCATAGTGAGGCAAAGCATTAGACGAAATAATATAATTAGGGATAAAAATACCAAAAAACGTCATAGTATAGTATGGCAGAAAAATGCAAAAACGTCATAGTATAGTATGGCATAAAATGTCAAAAAAACATTGTACTATATTAAGGCATAAAATCTCATACAAACGTCATAGTAAGGCAAGGCATTAGACGAAATAATATAATTAAGCATAAAAATGCCAAAAAAGATTTTAGTCTAGTATGGTATAAAAATGCAAAAACATCATAGTATAGTATGGCATAAAATGTCAAAAATACATCATACTATATTAAGGCATAAAATGTCATACAAACGTCATAGTATGGCAAGGCATTAGACAAAATAATGTAATTAGCCATATAAATGCCAAAAAACATCAACGTACAGTATGGCATAAAATGTCAAAAAAACATCATACTATATTAAGGCATAAAATGTCATACAAACTTCATAGTGAGGTAAGGCATTAGACAAAATAATATAATTAGGCATAAAAATTTCAAAAAATGTCAAAGTATAGTATGGCAGAAAAATGCAAAATTACATCATACTTTATTAAGGCATAAAATGTCATAAAAACGTCATAGTATGGCAAAGCATTAAACAAAATAATATAATTAGGGATAAAAATACCAAAAAACGTCATAGTATAGTGTGGCAGAAAAATGCAAAAACATCATAGTATAGTATGGCATAAAATGTCAAAAATACATCATACTATATTAAGGCATAAAAGGTCATACAAACGTCATAGTGAGGCAAGGCATTAGATGAAATAATATAATTAGGGATAAAAATACCAAAAAACGTCATAGTATAGTATGGCAGAAAAATGCAAAAACATCATAGTATAGTATGGCATAAAATATCAAAAATACATCATACTATATTAAGGCATAAAATGTCATACAAACATCATAGTATGGCAAGGCATTAAACGAAATAATATAATAAGGCAGAAAAATGCCAAAAAAGATTTTAGTCTAGTATGGTAGAAAAATGCAAAAACATCATAGTATAGTATGGCATAAAATGTCAAAAATACATCATACTATATTAAGGCATAAAATGTCATAAAAACGTCATAGTATGGCAAAGCATTAGACGAAATAATATAATTAGCGATAAAAATACCAAAAAACGTCATAGTATAGTATGGCAGAAAAATGCAAAAACATCATAGTATAATTAGGCATAAAATGTCAAAAATACATTATACTATATTAAGGCATAAAATGTCATATAAACATCATAGTATGGCAAGGCATTTGACGAAATAATATAATTATGGATAAAAATACCAAAAAACGTCAAAGTATAGTATGGCAGAAAAATGCAAAAACATCATAGTATAGTATGGCATAAAATGTCAAAAATACATCATACTATATTAAGGCATAAAATGTCATAAAAACGTCATAGTATGGCAAAGCATTAGACGAAATAATATAATTAGGGATAAAAATACCAAAAAACGTCATAGTATAGTATGGCAGAAAAATGCAAAAACATCATAGTATAGTATGGCATAAAATGTCAAAAATACATCATACTATATTAAGGCATAAAAGGTCATACAAACATCATAGTATGGCAAGGCATTAAACGAAATAATATAATAAGGCAGAAAAATGCCAAAAAAGATTTGAGTCTAGTATGGCAGAAAAATGCTAAAAATCGTCACAGTATAGTATGGCATAAAATGTCAAAAAAACATAATACTTTATTAAGGCATAAAATGTCATAAAAACGTCATAGTATTGCAAAACATTAGACGAAATAATATAATTAGGGATAAAAATACCAAAAAACGTCATAGTATAGTGTGGCAGAAAAATGCAAAAACATCATAGTATAGTATGGCATAAAATGTCATAAAAACGTCATAGTATGGCAAAGCATTAGACGAAATAATATAATTAGGGATAAAAATACCAAAAAACGTCATAGTATAGTATGGCAGAAAAATGCAAAAACATCATAGTATAGTATGGCATAAAATGTCAAAAATACATCATACTATATTAAGGCATAAAAGGTCATACAAACGTCATAGTGAGGCAAGGCATTAGATGAAATAATATAATTAGGGATAAAAATGCTAAAAAACATCAACGTACAGTATGGCATAAAATGTCAAAAAAACATCATACTATATTAAGGCATAAAATGTCATACAAACTTCATAGTGAGGTAAGGCATTAGACAAAATAATATAATTAGGCATAAAAATTTCAAAAAATGTCAAAGTATAGTATGGCAGAAAAATGCAAAATTACATCATACTTTATTAAGGCATAAAATGTCATAAAAACGTCATAGTATGGCAAAGCATTAGACAAAATAATATAATTAGGGATAAAAATACCAAAAAACGTCATAGTATAGTGTGGCAGAAAAATGCAAAAACATCATAGTATAGTATGGCATAAAATGTCAAAAATACATCATACTATATTAAGGCATAAAAGGTCATACAAACGTCATAGTGAGGCAAGGCATTAGATGAAATAATATAATTAGGGATAAAAATACCAAAAAACGTCATAGTATAGTATGGCAGAAAAATGCAAAAACATCATAGTATAGTATGGCATAAAATGTCAAAAATACATCATACTATATTAAGGCATAAAAGGTCATACAAACATCATAGTATGGCAAGGCATTAAACGAAATAATATAATAAGGCAGAAAAATGCCAAAAAAGATTTGAGTCTAGTATGGCAGAAAAATGCTAAAAATCGTCACAGTATAGTATGGCATAAAATGTCAAAAAAACATAATACTTTATTAAGGCATAAAATGTCATAAAAACGTCATAGTATTGCAAAACATTAGACGAAATAATATAATTAGGGATAAAAATACCAAAAAACGTCATAGTATAGTGTGGCAGAAAAATGCAAAAACATCATAGTATAGTATGGCATAAAATGTCATAAAAACGTCATAGTATGGCAAAGCATTAGACGAAATAATATAATTAGGGATAAAAATACCAAAAAACGTCATAGTATAGTATGGCAGAAAAATGCAAAAACATCATAGTATAGTATGGCATAAAATGTCAAAAATACATCATACTATATTAAGGCATAAAAGGTCATACAAACGTCATAGTGAGGCAAGGCATTAGATGAAATAATATAATTAGGGATAAAAATGCTAAAAAACATCAACGTACAGTATGGCATAAAATGTCAAAAAAACATCATACTATATTAAGGCATAAAATGTCATACAAACTTCATAGTGAGGTAAGGCATTAGACAAAATAATATAATTAGGCATAAAAATTTCAAAAAATGTCAAAGTATAGTATGGCAGAAAAATGCAAAATTACATCATACTTTATTAAGGCATAAAATGTCATAAAAACGTCATAGTATGGCAAAGCATTAGACAAAATAATATAATTAGGGATAAAAATACCAAAAAACGTCATAGTATAGTGTGGCAGAAAAATGCAAAAACATCATAGTATAGTATGGCATAAAATGTCAAAAATACATCATACTATATTAAGGCATAAAAGGTCATACAAACGTCATAGTGAGGCAAGGCATTAGATGAAATAATATAATTAGGGATAAAAATACCAAAAAACGTCATAGTATAGTATGGCAGAAAAATGCCAAAAACGTCATAGTATAGTATGGCAGAAAAATGCCAAAAACGTCATAGTATAGTATGGCAGAAAATATCAAAAATACATCATACTTTATTAAGGCATAAAATGTCATAAAAACGTCATAGTATGGCAAAGCATTAGACAAAATAATATAATTAGGGATAAAAATACCAAAAAACGTCATAGTATAGTATGGCAGAAAAATGCAAAAACATCATAGTATAGTATGGCATAAAATGTCAAAAATACATCATACTATATTAAGGCATAAAATGTCATACAAACATCATAGTATGGCAAGGCATTAAACGAAATAATATAATAAGGGATAAAAATACCAAAAAACGTCACAGTATAGTATGGCATAAAATGTCAAAAATACATCATACTTTATTAAGGCATAAAATGTCATAAAAACGTCATAGTATGGCAAAGCATTAGACGAAATAATATAATTAGCGATAAAAATACCAAAAAACGTCATAGTATAGTATGGCAGAAAAATGCAAAAACATCATAGTATAATTAGGCATAAAATGTCAAAAATACATTATACTGTATTAAGGCATAAAATGTCATATAAACATCATAGTATGGCAAGGCATTTGACGAAATAATATAATTAGGGATAAAAATACCAAAAAACGTCATAGTATAGTATGGCAGAAAAATGCAAAAACATCATAGTATAGTATGGCATAAAATGTCAAAAATACATCATACTATATTAAGGCATAAAAGGTCATACAAACGTCATAGTGAGGCAAGGCATTAGACAAAATAATATAATTAGGGATAAAAATACCAAAAAACGTCATAGTATAGTATGGCAGAAAAATGCAAAAACATCATAGTATAGTATGGCATAAAATGTCAAAAATACATCATACTATATTAAGGCATAAAATGTCATACAAACATCATAGTATGGCAAGGCATTAGATGAAATAATATAATTAGGGATAAAAATACCAAAAAACGTCATAGTATAGTATGGCAGAAAAATGCAAAAACATCATAGTATAGTATGGCATAAAATGTCAAAAATACATCATACTTTATTAAGGCATAAAATGTCATAAAAACGTCATAGTATTGCAAAGCATTAGACGAAATAATATAATTAGGGATGAAAATACCAAAAAACGTCATAGTATAGTATGGCAGAAAAATGCAAAAACATCATAGTATAGTATGGCATAAAATGTCAAAAATACATCATACTATATTAAGGCATAAAAGGTCATACAAACGTCATAGTGAGGCAAGGCATTAGATGAAATAATATAATTAGGGATAAAAATACCAAAAAACGTCATAGTATAGTATGGCAGAAAAATGCAAAAACATCATAGTATAGTATGGCATAAAATGTCAAAAATACATCATACTTTATTAAGGCATAAAATGTCATAAAAACGTCATAGTATTGCAAGGCATTAGATGAAATAATATAATTAGGGATAAAAATACCAAAAAACGTCATAGTATAGTATGGCAGAAAAATGCAAAAACATCATAGTATAGTATGGCATAAAATGTCAAAAATACATCATACTTTATTAAGGCATAAAATGTCATAAAAACGTCATAGTATTGCAAAACATTAGACGAAATAATATAATTAGGGATAAAAATACCAAAAAACGTCATAGTATAGTGTGGCAGAAAAATGCAAAAACATCATAGTATAGTATGGCATAAAATGTCAGAATTACATCATACTATATTAAGGCATAAAAGGTCATACAAACGTCATAGTGAGGCAAGGCATTAGACAAAATAATATAATTAGGGATAAAAATACCAAAAAACGTCACAGTATAGTATGGCATAAAATGTCAAAAAAACATCATAGTATAGTAGGGCATAAAAATGTAAAAAAAAAAAAAGTCATAGTATTGTAAGGCATAAAAATCTGAAAAAAACGTCATAGTATTGCAAAGCATTAGACGAAATAATATAATTAGCGATAAAAATACCAAAAAACGTCATCGTATAGTATGGCAGAAAAATGCAAAAACATCATAGTATAATTAGGCATAAAAATGTCAAAAATACATTATACTATATTAAGGCATAAAAATGTCATATAAACATCATAGTATGGCAAGGCATTTGACGAAATAATATAATTAGGGATAAAAATACCAAAAAACGTCAAAGTATAGTATGGCAGAAAAATGCAAAAACATCATAGTATAGTATGGCATAAAATGTCAAAAATACATCATACTATATTAAGGCATAAAATGTCATACAAACATCATAGTATGGCAAGGCATTAGACGAAATAATATAATTTGGCATAGAAATGCTAAAAAACGTCAAAGTATAATATTGCACAAAAAAAGGCCAAAAAAACGTCATAGTATAGTATGGCATTAAACTTTAAAAAAACATCATAGTATATTAAGGCATAAAAGGTCATAAAAACGTAATAGTATGGTCAGGCATCAAACAAGATAGTATAGTAACGGAGAAAAATGCCATAGTATAGTATAGTCAGGCATAATAATGTCAAAAAAACATCATAGTGTAGTAAGGTATTAAGAATGTCAAAAAACATCTTAGTATAATAAGGCATACAAATGTTCACAAAAGTCATAGTATTGTAAGGCATAAAAATCTGAAAAAAACGTCATAGTATACAATTTCATGAAAATATGAAAAAACCTCATGGTAAAGTAATGCATAAAAATGTAAAAAAAAAAAACGTCAATATAATGTGGTATAAAAAAAGTCAAAAAAACATCATAGTATAGTAGGGCATAAAAATGTAAAAAAAAAAAAAAGTCATAGTATAGTTTGACATAAAAATGTCAATAAACGTTATAGTATATCATGGCATAAAAATGTAAAAAAAAACATAGTATCGTAAGGTATAAAAATGCCCAAAAGATGTCATAGTATAGTAAGGCTTACAAATGTCAAAAAATGTTATGTAATACATGGCATAAAAATGTCATAATATAGTAAGATATAAAAAATTCATAGTGTAGTAAGTCATAAAAACTTAATAGCCTATATTAAGCCATAAAAAAGTCAATAAGAAAAAACGAAAATGGTGTCATACCCTCTTGGAGGGCACCTTGGAATTATGTAATATGAACTCGCTCCAAACATAGTGCAAAAAAGTTCACAGAATATTGGTAGGGACAATTCTGTCCTCTCAAAATATTGGTAGGGACATGTTCCTACCATCCATATGCAACCCTACACCTTTGGTACCCAAGCACATAAGCTTTGCAGGACAGTGAGATTTTAAGGTTGGAAAAAAAAAAATAGTTTCACTATTTATATATAAAATTACGGCAGATACATGTAAGAAATAAAAGCTATTTACATGTAAAGTGATTTTGTCCCCTTTCATTTTTTTGATTTTTCTTTAAAAATCTATGTAAATAACATTTTTATGTTTTATAACTATATATATATTTCATTAATAACAAACAACACAATTGTTTTGTGTTCAAATAGCATTCATACTTGCAAAATTTGATGCAATAGTGCAGTGAGTAAGTGTTCCTGGCGGCTTTATACTTTGCCAATTAGAAGTGGCAGAATCAGGTGATAAAAACAGTAGGCTATATTACAACATTCATGGCCACTGGAACACACTGAGTTGGACAAATTGAATCATTATTCCATTTTAATGTTCTTAGACCTTTAAATCTGTCACAGTGAGTACTTTGAGATGCTCCAGTTGACTGATTCAGATGTCTTCATCAGGGCACAGTTCCAACAGTTTTACAACTGTAAAAGACCACCCGCAGACAGTCAACAATAGCTGCCCTCTCCTTTTATACACTGGAGAACTAGGTCTAACTGCCTTCCTCTATTGTCCAACTTGTCACCAGTGTGTGATTTTACATTGGGGGTGGCTGGATTGTTAAAAGCAGCAGAGGGGGCGACACATTGGCCTCCTTGTCTGTAGAGGCACACAGATTGTTCTCTTATATTTCTCTCAAACAATTTGTGATGACATGAACACTCACAAGTTCACATCATCTTTCTTATCATTACCTTCCCTCCCATATGACATGACCAGAGATTAAACAAATAATACATCATAATGTGTTAATCAGTGAGCTTTAAACTTGCTAGTAGTCACTCAGGCTGTTTCCAGTCTTTATGCTAAGCTAAGCCTACTAGCCTCTGGCCAGCTTCATATTGTGCACACAAGTGATCTCAATCTTCTTCTCTAGCTATAACTTTTGGGAAAAAAGTGAATAGGCCTTTTTCCAATGTTCCTTTCATTAATATTTATACATATCTGTATTCAAGCTGTTTTCCCCTTCTTCCAATCTTTATGCTAAAATAAGCTAACTTGCTTCTGACTTCAGCTTCATATTGGACAACCATTTATGTGGTATCAATATTCTCTTCTAGCTGTAACTTTCCAGTGTTCTTTTTATTAATAACCACCCATAAATCAAGATGAAACAGGAAACATGTCTGATCTAAAATATCCTGTTGACACAGGAGTTGTTCCACTGCCCATGACTCCAAGGACAAACTCTCCGTTCCAGGTAAACAATGAGTGGGTATAAACTTTGGTTTGTGCAATGCTTTTTAAAACCTTGTTTAAACTGCAGACAGCTCTGGGCATGTTTGAAAGATTATCATTTCAATGTAAAACTCCTGACTTTACTATAGACGCTTGAGAAGATAATAGAGTTAAAACCCAAAGAATTTCCATTGTCTGTTGCTGCAGCTCAAATTCAGGGTGCGTGCCATCAGTAATCCAAGTAAGCCTCTGTGTCCTTTTTTTCCTAAAAAATGAATACTCATGACCAATTCTTGGACAATTATTATCTTAGACAATTGGTCAGTGCTTCTTTTCTATCAATAATCTCAGTCATCAGTTCTGGTGTTGGGCTGTAAATGTAAATACATTTTCTCAATTGTACTTAAGTAGAAATGAGAGGTTCTCAGGTTTTCAGAGGGAAATATTGTACTTTTTACTTCTACAGCTTTAGCTTCTTTACAAATTAATATTTTTGCTAACAAAATATATGAAGTGCTCATATGTTGCTGTCATATAAATTAAATTCCCCCACAACTATTTGTTGATTGACAGAAAATTGACTACTTTGGTAATTGTCAGTAATTTTTCATGGTTGCAGTTTCTTCAATTTGAGGCTTTTCTGTTTTTCCTTGTAATTATTTTAATGGTTTTAATTAATTTTTTAATAATTTGTTTGTCTGTTCTGTCAGTTTTCACAAAATAAGTTTCTTTATTAGGATCTCCTACTAATGCATGAGTAAGAATAATCAAATGATATAATAGATATATAGAACAGTCACAGGGCCATTTTCAGCATTGTGTACTTTTACTGGTACATTTAGTATATTTCCCTTTTGGTATGGGGTTATCGTACTTTTACTTACTTTTTTACTCAAGTAGGATGTTGAATGCACGACTTTTACTTGTAATGGAGTATTTTTTAAGTTGTACTCTTACTTAAGTAAAGCATGTGGATACTTCTCCCCCCCTGCTCCCACAAGTTGTACCAAATGGTCTTTTGTTCCCCCTGCTGGTGATTCCGAAAATGAATCTGTCTGCCCTGGAGGGATAAAAACAGCAACCCCATAATAGTATTAATAATTTGAGATGATATGAGCAATTATAACAACAATTTAAGTTTAGGGTATTATTATCGGATTAATCGATAATGAAAATAGTTGTTAGTTGCCGTTATATTTTCCCCAATATACCACTTTTGGATCAGTTTAGGTTCTTAAAATTGCAATTCATTATCATCATTTACCACACACACAGACAAATGAATGCTTCAAATTGGAGTTAGAGATGTATTTACAATTGTACATCATCAGCATGATCAAAAAAGATACAATAAAATTTACATTTTACTTAAACTGGTTTCTTCATGTCTCTTTCATTTGTGTTAAACAATACTGAACATTGTGGGAGCTTTATTTAACATTAACACTGAGAATATTTTACTCAGAAACACCATGTTATCTCTATGTCACAAAGGAATAGTTGGATATTTTGATTATTATTCACTTTCTTGCACAGAGTTAGATGAGAATATTGATACCACTCTCATAAAACATTTCCCAAAATATCAAACTATCGGTTTAAAATACAGCAACTGTTCAGGTGTTTAAAGCAACAATTTGAATGGGGGGAAATATTATCCTAAAAAGGTCAATTGAATACAAGCATGATTTCTCCGTCCTGGACAAGGGGAGGGTGGCTGTTGGCACTGATATAAAAGATCTTCAGTGCATCCTAGAAATATCTTCATTTCTTCTGCTGCTAAGGCACCAGTAACATTTAGTTGCAAATATGTAGTGCTCATGATGAGCTGCACAATCATTTGTTGTTCATCATTTATATTTTGTTTCTGTTCCTTGTACCTACAAAAGTGCTTAGACAGAGTGTAGCTATACTTTATATAGCTCTACAAACATCACATGTAAATGCAAGGCTGTTGGACATCAGCATCTATGAACATAGGATCATCTGCACACTGACTCACTGAGAGAAGGGGAGTCAAACACATGAGTATTGCATTGTGTTATTTCAAAGAGGCAAAATACCCAGTGCCCTTCCTGAGATACAGTGTCAGAGAGACACATTAAACATCTTTACACTTCAGACTATTACACCAACAGGAATAAATGGTGAATACAAAAATAAAGTGTTCCTTGTAAATTTAGATTTTGTAAATTGAGGTAAATGTTTGGTATAGCTTCTTTGTCACCAGCTTTCCATACTAACAGTGATAACTTGAATGTAAACAGAAAGAATATTAATAAGATGTTTATGAGTTGAAACAATTATTTGAGAAATCAGTTGGCCTGCCACCAAAAAAAAAGAAAGAAAAAAAGTCAAGAATCGAAAAAGTTGTCAGTTTTAAAACATCTGGAGTCAGTGTGCAGGTATTACTCTACTTTTCAAAGTCAAAACATTTTCTGTTGCTCAAAATAATGATAAATATGGATATAAAATGCAAAAATCCACATAATAACTGATCACAGTATCTAAATGAATATGATGCCTTTTGTTTCTGTTTGTGTATTTTACAGTTTTAACTATTCTAACTTAACAAAAGAGACTAAATTCTTGTTCATGCAGATGTGTTTCACCCACATTTCCTCTGTGGATAAAACTGCTTCAAAAAGTGAAATCAACATTGGCTGTGAAACATCATGAACTCTAACCTTCTCCTAATCCCATGCGAGCCACACGGCTGTTGCTCAGCCGCATCCCACGTCTTTATGTGCGTCATTTAAGCAGCTTTCATCAGCTGCACCTCCCCTCCCCTCCCTTCTCCTCCCTTCCCCTCCCCTCCCCTCCCTTCCCCTCCCCTCCCTGGCCGGCGAGGAGTCCAAGCTGAGGTCGCTCTCTGTTTTCAATCTTTGCTCCTGCTCTCTGCTCAAATGTTGGGGTCCCCCTCCAGCTTGGTGAGGTCGGTGGCCGTGCCCATGAACATGCTGCGTCCTCGCTCTAGGCGGCTTTTCTTGTCCGTGAGGCGGAAGGCCTCCATGAACTCGTCGATGTCAATGCTGCCGTCCTGGTTGCTGTCGATGGTCACGGCCAGGTCGTAGATGGCCTCGTCCGTGATCTCCATCTTTAGGTAGACGCTCAGCAGCTTCCAGGTCTGCCGGAAGTCCTCCATGGTGATGAAGCCTGAGGAGGAGGAGGTTGAAGGTTAGGAGGCTGTAGCTGGAATGAAGGGAAGGGATGGAAAAAGTGGAGGCAGATTCTGATAAAGAAAAAGTGTGTCACTGTGTGTGTGTGTGTGTGTGTGTGTGTCACTGTGTGTGTGTCACTGTGTGTGTGTGTGTGTGTGTGTGTGTCACTGTGTGTGTGTGTGTGTGTGTCACTGCGTGTATGTCACTGTGTGTATGTCACTGTGTGTATGTCACTGCGTGTATGTCACTGTGTGTGTGTGTGTGTCACTGTGTGTGTGTGTGTGATCAGAAGTGAGGGATGGAGAGACCAGTAGATCAGTGGGTTAATCCTGGTCTTAACTGGGAGGATTCAGGGGGCCGTAACCTGCTGCGGCCTCTTTGGCACACTACTGTGGATTAACGGAGGCTGAACTCAGTAGACATCTCAATCTGGACACAACACACACTTTACGAGGCCCTGACACACTTTACTGTGAACCAGACATCATTAGATTGTGTATGCGAGTCAGTGCAGTAGTGTCATCAAGTTGTTAATCAGAAGGCATCTTTCTTTCCGATTGTGGATTTATTGCATTGAGATTAATGCATCTCTGCACAGGTACAGAATAACAACCTACATCTTATTAAGAGCTTATCAAAAATCAAATCATTGCTTGCTTTTTTATTAGTTATTTTTATTCTTAATTTGTTGAAGAGATTTGAAATTTGACCTAATGTCAAGTCACTCGTGTTTTGTTGCTAAGAAAAATACACCAACAAATAACAGAAAAGGACCCAGAACACAAGGTAGAGTGAGAGGAAGAAAATATGCCATTCATTAAAATGGGAAAGAGCCAGTGGTGTGTGCAGATGTTTACATGTGACTTGTTCCAGTGATGAATAAATGACTTTACCTGAGTTGTCTGTGTCTACGATTCTGAAGATGGTCTCCAAGGTGGAGCGGTGGCGATACAAAGTCTCCAGCAGACTCTGATCGATGTGCTGCGAGAGGAGAAAAGATGAAACACCAAGTCAGAAAAATTTGGACTGAGAGTTTTTATTTTCATGTGAACATCATTTAACCCTTTAAAATACACCAGTCCACCCAAATGGCACTTTGGCCTTGGAAGCACTGTCACTGTTTTGGTCAGTACTAGAGTCAGTCTTCACACAACCTTGACTTATTATACATTGTTCGAATGCTCCAAGTCTCCTGATTCTTTCCGTTTCAAGTATTTCAGGATCCACATATCACTGTAACCACTGTTGACACAGAACTGGTTCAGGCTTATGACTATGGCTCCAAAGTGCTACTACAGACCCTTTTTTTCTCACCCAAAAAAAGAAAGAAAGAAAGGTGAGGCAAAAACATTGCAACGTAAATTTCTGCCATGTCTCTGTAACTTTGGTTTAGTCTCTTGTACACTCATTCTGACTTTTGGTCATCTACAATCTCACATAAATCCCTCTTAACAAAATCTCTTACAATATTCACTGTAAAAAACGTGGCTTTCACTAGTATGAATAGTGTCTGATCTGTACTTTACTGCCCATTTTCAGTAATTTATTTAATTACTTTTCTTCCTCGTGTTGTTTTTTTTTTGTGTCTCTCATGAGTTTTTGAGGAGATGAGGGAAACAAAATGTTATTCTTGTCTTTTCTCTGTTTTTCAAAAACAAACAAACAAAAAAAGCTTTTCTCATCGATGTACTTCAACACTTACATCTGTGTTGGGTCCTGCGATGGCGAGCTCGTTGAACCAGTCGTAGTAGTCTATCATCCCATCACTGGTCCTGCTGGTGACCAGCTGACAGCGCAGCATCCTCCAGGGCAGACAGAGGCGCATCACACTCTCCACTGCAGTGGCCCAGTCATTAGGAGACAAGCGACCTGACAGCAGTGGAAAGAGAGGAAGTCAAAACAGTTTTCTCATGAGGAGAAACTTTAGTAATCTGGTCCACCAGTCAAATTTGAGGGTGGCTGATTTCACCGATTTTATCCAATGTTTGATTTCTGATAAAACATCGGATTTCAGCCACATTTCCATTCATCGTTGGATGGTTGTTGGATTGTTTTACTCTTTTGGAGGCATGGGTTCCCCACACAGACCCATCCCACCACAGGGCAATGAACTCTCCAGAAACCAACTCTACAAGCATCCAAAGTAGAGCCTGACCTGCACATTGTCCAGGCTGAAATTATCAGCCACTATTAGCTTATCACAGATTCATTGACATCGGCACAGATGTCAGCTAATAAACAACAACAAATTGCTGTAAAGAAATGTCAGCGATATGTTTGAGTTTGTGTGTTTATGTAAAAACAAAGAGTAGAAACTGATACTGATTTCAAATATTGAACCTCTATAACGTTACCTATAACGTTAATGCTGTTACAAGATGAACAAGTTTAAAACTTTTCTATGACAAAAAAAACAAACTTTTTTACAAAGTTTTGTAAAGTAGTGTTTTTAGACACGTCTCATTGCAAACATTGAGTTTAACTTTATTATATAATATATTATAAAGTATAAGATATGTAATCAATAACAAACTTGTTCTCAATACTGCTGTAGCTTTGCATCTTGAAAACTACCTGCTGAAGGTGAAGTCATGCCTCACACACAAGGAGACTGCTGATGAAGACCATGAGATATGTGAGAAAGGTCCTGAAAAATTTGATTAGTGGACTTTGAGTTTTTGTCAAATGACTATTTCCAAAATCAAGCATGAACTTTCAAACAGATTTCCCAAACACATTGTTTTTGGAGTTAATTTGTAAGTAAATTATGACAAAATTAAATACTTCCTTATTTACTTGAAAAACAAGGATGTTGGCTGAATAAAAATAAATCAGTGAACAACAACAACCGATTCAGCTGAGGTTTCTGTGAAACTATCAAATGTTCTGTCCACGTTGTTTTTTTCCTGAATGGGGGATTATGATGCTCCTCACAAAACACAAAGCACAAAGGTGTGAGCTCATATTTCTCCCCATCCAGACATCGTCCTGTGAGAACCACATGGAAAAAGGGACGTACATGTGAGGTTTGTAATGAAATTAAATAACACCTGATCCACCGAGGATTGAACTGGTTTACAAAACACACAGTACACACCTGTGTTGTTGCTGTCTATCTTTTTGAAGGCACAGATGAGGTCAGACCTGTGCGAAAACAGCTGCTCCCGCAGGACTTTGAGGGCTGAGCGCTCGGTTCGCCCAACACTGCAGACCAGATAAAAACACAGTTAACAACAACAACAACAGATCATTAACAGCATTAAAGGCACATTGAAAATGTTAATTTGCATAAAGGTGAAGAAATTCATTAGAAGATTAAAAAACAACAGAAATTAAATTAAAATCAATTAAAATAGAATAAACCAAACTTTATGTGGTGGAATTTGCTACAGCTGCAAAAGTAGGAAAATAATTCATTATAGTCATGTACACTCATAATGTAATATGCTGTGTACACATGTTTGTTTCATACTTGAGGAACGTTTCACTGAAATTATAAGAATGCCAGAAAGTTAATGTCGCAACAATTTTAATGATCAATTCATCGATTAAGGGAATAGTTCAAAATTTTGGGAAAATCTCTGATTCACTTTCTGGCTGAGGGCTAGATGAGAAGATCAATACCACTCTTAGCTACAGCCAGCAGATAGTTAGCTTAGCTTAGCACAAAGACAGGCTCTCCCCAAAGGTAAAAAAAACAAGTTTCCCCTTTTTCCTGCTCTTTAAACTAAGGACAAACATGAGAGTTGTATCAGTCTTCTCTTACAACTCTGGGTAAGAAAGCGAATACACACATTTCCAAAAATGCATGGATTTGCTAATTTTCTCTATTTTGTTCTGTTCATGGCAGTTTTTTGTTTTTTTTAAAACTGTGTTTTGGAGAAAATTAGCAACTTAAAGCTGCCACCTTCAGCTCTGGGAAAGTATAACCACTGTCATAGTATGTTTCACTATTATGTTATAGACTGAGCCACTAACTGAAAAAATTATAAAATAATCAACAGGTAAAATAGTTGTAGCTTGTAACTTGTGTAACATCACCTGTAGTTCACATAAAAGGCCAGACCTCAGTAACCTACATAAGTGGGTTACTTAACTAAATCTTAAAGTTAAGTAAGTTTATCTTACTAACACAGGCACTAATACTAAGCATGATCAAAACTCAAAGATCTTTTGGATCTAAATCCTTAAGACATTGAGTCTTGCTGCTAAAATTTGGATGTTGCTTTGAATCTGTTGTTTTTCTATTTTGTGTGGGTTATCTTATAAATCCAAACCAACGATCCACATCGTTGGGATGAATGTTTTCTTGTAGGTTTTTGTACCTTTGTCTCACAGTGAGCTCTCTGGTCATGCTGCTGGCCTGGTACTGAATCATATAAGGCACGAGGTCTGGACCCAGCTTCACGTAGGCGCCCCTGTTGCTTCCCACATCGTAGTAATTGGAGGCAGAGAACAGAGTGAGGACCTACAGTAAGTGAAATGAAGGAAGGTTTAATATTTTAGAGCATTTTAAACAGCTCCCTCAGACTTGAAATATTTAGGGACAGGCTGAAACACATCTGCAACCATATCGGTGATCTATTGATCTGTGGGATTATCGTCAGTCTCTGTGTGGGCCGCCAGTGTCTGAGCTCACCTTACGGTTGTGACAAAACTCATAACCGTCCTGTTTGCACTCGTGGGAGCGGATGATGAGCTGCAGATTGTGTTTGTTCAGGAAGTCCTCAGTGACGTCGGGGCCCCAGTAGCAGCCTCCGCCCCGCACTTCGTTGGGCATGCAGCCGTTCTGGCTAGTCGGGTCGCTCCACAGCAGGTCCAGGATCTGGAGGCACACGGTAGCAACAGGAGGGAGATTTTTCATTTTTAAAAACCACTGAATCCGGTTAATAGATTATTTGGATTTTAGTCATTTGACCAAAGCAATCAGTCACATTTGAACACAGTATAAATCAGTATAAATTGCTGCTCGGGACGTACATTAGACCATAAGTTTGTATGTCTGTTTGTTTTTTGAAGACCGAAATAAATTTAGATAACCTGTAATTCTGTAATTCAAGCTTTTAATTTCCTAAAATAATGTCTTATTATTATGGAATGTAAAATATTAAGTGTTTTTCAGGATTTACTTATTTATTATTTGTGTTTACAGTGGTTTAACGCACAGTCACCTGAAAGCATCATTTTACATTTAAGACAGTTTACAGTCTGTGTTATCTTCAGTCATTTACGGTGACTGAGCATGTTTGGAGCTGAACCGTCACCAAGTACCAGAGCCAGCTGAGACCACTGACTTTTACAGCCTGTGCTTAAGGTGATGACGGCCAGTTGGAAAAAGCAGATTGGGCTCAGGGCAGAGGGATTAATGATGCGGTGGATTACAGCATGTTACGGCCCACGCAGGCAACAATCTGCAGCTCTTGCTCCAAGGTGAGTGGTGATTACTGATGGAGCATTTATCACGTTGTGACTGATTCAGTCCACTGGGACAGATCCAAAGCACAAAGGCCATGACCTCTGACCTCTGAACAATTTTCTGCAATGAACGTCACTAACCACATATCTCATGTGGGACACTTTAACGCTTTAATGATTTGATTTCTCTTCCGTCTGTGTATTTTCATATTCAGATTTTTTAAAATTTCCTGAATATGCATATTTGTTTCTTTCTTGAAGCTCTGTTGTGTTTTAATACCATTTATTTTTGCTTAACTTGCTCCATTTATTCACTTAAAAGCCTTTGAAGGCACTTATATTAAATAAGGTCTATCATTTACAGTATTGAAGCAAGGATCATGCAAAGAATGAGACTCCTAATTTTCGGCAGCACTAATGTGATACTTTCAGAAATGTGGGATCAGTTGATTTTTCAACAAATACATTCAATGGGATTAACTGGGACAGGAATCTGTCTCAGTATCTGAGCACACACCTCTGCTCAATATTCATTCATCACCTGTTTCCATTCATCCTTGGGGTTTTCACTGTTGCTAGAGTCAGATGTAACAGACACAGTTATGTCTTTTTCTGATCTGCTGGTCGCCGAGTTGAAAACAGACTGTTTCCTCCTGCGGATCTCCAGCTCGTCCTCCACCCCATTCACCTTGAGCCGGTCGGAGAAGTCCTGCAACGAGCGGTTCTGGAAGCTGTCGCGGCCTCCCAGAGGTTTGGGATACGTGAGGGAGGCCCGACGCTCTAAGATCCTGTTGGTCGACCAGATGTCCTCGTCTATGTCCAAGTCGATGGACGTCCCCACTGAGGTCACGTGCTTCTTCTTTGGAGGCCTCAGCGCTGAAACATACTGGGAAGAACCGAGAAGAGCACAGATTTCAGGGACTTGAAATGAATGTAGGTGCATCTGTGATTGATGCAGGTTCACAGCTTCACGTGCTGTCTCCTCACATTGTGTCTGTCTAATCTGGTGAGGACGCTGAGGTCTGTGGTGTCGGAGATCCCTCCGTGGAGAATCAGCACCTTCTGGTCGATCACCGTCGCTAGCGGCAACCAGCTGAAAATCTTCTGCAGCAGCTTCAGAATCCGTTTGCCGTGCATCTGAAGAGAAACGCAAACAGAAGATGACCTCATTCATCCTCTTCCTTTTCTTGTTTGTTGTCATTTAACTTTTTCTTTTGTTGTCTTCCATGAGTCTTAAGACACATTTTTGTCCCATTTTATGGATGTTTTTATGAATTTTGTCTCTGGTATAAAGATGCTGTTTCAGATTGTGGATGTGCTGCCTGGTAAATGTCTATAAAACCCAATTTTTAATACAACTAGTGCTGAAAGTTTACAGGAATTCAAACTTGTCAGTAAAGACAGTAAATCTTTAAGCATTTGGGACATCTGAGGTCGTCTCTGGACCACCCCTCCCTGACTCATGAGAAGCCATGAACAGAGTCAGATGTCCTGCAGTCAACAGGTATAATGACCTCAAATCCTCTTAGCTGCAAGCAGGAGTGACTTGTATTGTATTGGAAAGTAAGTTGGCCTATATCAGGCTTTAGTGGGAATGTGTAGGCAAAGGTGATTGAAACCATTTTAATCCACTGCTCCAAAGATAGTAGGGATAAGGACACATTTTGGCTCCAAGAACTAGTTTGATAAGGAATAATGAGGCGTTTACACCAAGCTTTAAACAAATGGAGGTATTTAGGTTTGCAGGGTTACATGATATGAACTTACCTTGTATTTAGTCAACACCTCCTTTGTGAAGCCGTATCTAAACCAGCCAAAGAAACAGAAGATGCAAGTTAGAAAATGACGATTTAATTATACCAGATGAATTAATTATGGGAGGACAAGCAGTCTGTTGACAAATGAGACTCAAGGCTTCACTGTCCCACAGGTAGATATATTTATTTTACCTTAGGTTGACTATGTGATCCTCATGGTTTCCCCTGTTGAGGTAGACGTCGCTCGGATAGACGAGCAGGAATGAAAATAGGATGAGGAGTATCTCAATGGAGTCTTTCCCTCGGTCCACAAAGTCTCCATTAAACACGTAGGGCTTCTCCAATGACGGCATGCCATTCTGTAACGGAAATAACAGCAGAGAAACGCTGCGTTAAAGGGTCATTCTGTAATCTACATGTAAACAAATGATCGGCTGCAGCACAGAGAGAGAAAACAAAGGATTACAGATCCTGTTTCACTCCCTGATTGGGAAGAAAATGCAGCATGTTGCAGCCAAAAACTCAAGTTTAGAAGGGAAACAATTATGTGATTTATCGATCAGTTGATTAACACATTATTAATCAGCAACAATTTTGATTAAAAGTTGATTGTTCCTAAATGTAAGAATTTGCTGGTGGAATATGTTTTGAGTTTTTGGACTCGTTGGACAAAACAAACATGGGCTTTCAGAACTTTTTCAACATTTCATGGACTAAGAAAACGGTGAATTAATTAATTGATCAACAGTTGCAGCCCTGGTTAGCTTGTGATATATTTTAGAGCTCTGCTGGAGAAAAGGTTTTTCATTGAAATAATAATTTCAGATGATTTTAACAATGTCCAAAAAATAACACAACTAGCTAAAGAAATAAATCTATGGTTGTGGCTCCGAGTCAGGATTATTTCAACAGTAGTGAAATTTTAAGATTTCACAAGATGAGGTCCCGACCTTGTAGAAGATCAGCAGCAGGTCCTCCAGCTGGCCATGCAAGTCACCTGTAATGAAGTGAACATATGTAAAAAAAAAAAAAAAAAAAAAAATAATAATAATTACAATAAATCAATGATGAGAAACTGTTGACATTTCTGTCTGGAAGTGCTTAAACAAAAACACCTGTTGGGATGGAGAGGTGTCTGTCTTAAATTTAGGGCTGCAACAAATTACATTAATTTTATTATATAAACAATGAGATCTACCCATTTCTCTTAGGTATAAAACATCAGATTTTTAATGTCTAATAATCTTTGGTTTATAAAACAGAGAACACGTCAAAACCCAAAAGGATTCAATTGAATATGGGTGATTTTAAAAAACGAGCAAATATTCAAAACTTTGAAGCTGTAACCAGAAAATTTTAGGCATTTTGCTGAAAATTTTATAAATTGATCATTATGCTGATTAATTATCCATCAATGACTAATGGTTTTAAGTGTTTAAGACGCTGACCATGTAATCGCAGTGTTCACAGTTAAAAATTGGCTGAAAGCATTTGTTGCATATTGTCCCCTCATTTCCAACCACCTCTTTACTGTCCCTATCAATTAAAGGCAGAAATCAATCAATCAAAAAAATCAAGGATTTCTTTCAGCTCACCACAAATAGTGATTTCTTTGCTGTGGCAGGTGGAGATGCGGTTGATATTTGGCAACATCCGGAGCCGTTTCCATGTCTCTAGCAGGAGCTGCAGGACGTAGCGCGAGTGCAGCTGCTACTGGCAGAGAGACTTGTTAGAGGAGGATTTCAGGTGCAGAGACAAACACGTGGACATACATCAACCCGCAGTGTTTGACCACTGCTGTGATGTTGTGATTTATGCATGCAAGCTTTTTGTCCTGGGTGCTTGCTCAGATCTTGAAAAAGAACTTGCTTTTCATTTCTCCAATCTCCAAGATGAAGGTAATTTGTTTTTTAGAAATGCTACTAAACACCAAAAAAACCCCCCAAAAAAAACACCTTGTTGAGGAGACACCTCACACACCTTAAGCCCTTACACACGACTTCAAAGGTCAGTTTTATACAGAAAAGTCTGAGTTTTTTCTCCTTTGGCTTCTTTGGCCAACAGTGTAAGGGCTGAATTGTAACAGCAGCTTAACAAGATGTCAACCTTTATTTAAAAAAAAAGCACTGCTGCACTGAGGGTGTCTGATATTTGTATTGCAGACGGTGCAGGACAAGTACACAACACAAATCATGATTGACAAATTAGTGTCTGCCTCCAGTATCTATAATTTAAAATATGTCATTATGTTATTTTTGCCCCATGATATACAGAAAGGTGGATCACTCGCATCTAAACCTGCTGTGCCTGATGTTTTTAAGTGAGTTCTACCCATCACAGCGACACAACAATCACTGGATATGAGCCCAGGTATCGTGATTCAGGCTGGTTAGAAGCACTGTACTGGTGTGCACCTACTTTCTTCTTCCTGAAGGCCTCCACCAGCCCGACTGCCTGCTCCACCGTCAGAGGGAAGGTGAGATGAGGTCCCGAGTAAATCTCTGGCACCTCGATGTTCTTGTAGCAGAAGTACCTCTCCCACTCTGCGTCCCGACAGACCTCGTTCTCTCTGAAGATGTGCGAGATCAGATTTCCTGGAAGACGACGGTTCGAACTCAGAGATTCACTTTCACACAAGCAATACAGTTTGTCAGCTGACATGTGAAATCTTACGTTCATTGCTTGACGGTGTGAAATTGTCCATGAGGTATCCGAGGAAATTATAAAGCTGCACAGGGGAGAGAGATCAGAACGTTAAGCTTGTAGTTTTATTATCACTCTATGGCAAACGAACAGAATTACACTAGATCGTCTCTGGCAGTTTGTCACCTTGATCTGAGCCTGTTCTCCAGAGTATTCGATGGACTGGAAGATGTGCCAGGTGTATCTCCGTCTCATCTCTGTGCGGGCCACGTACTGACGGTACCATCGCTGAATCAGGACAGCAGCTTTCAGAGCTGAAGCACAGACAACAAGTGACCAGAACATATCAAACACTGCAGAGATGCAGGTGGATCAGTTTTCATGTTCATCTAAATCTTCAGTTTCACTAAAGCTGTGCATGGCTTTCCTCAGTAGACAAAAAGACTTACGGTAGAATTATATTGGAATGACTCAATCATATAATGCTATCATTTTTATTATGTAAATGAATGATTCAAAGAAAACTCTTATTAAAAAAGCAAAATCAACCAAACTATAACTCCTCCCGTGAACATTCATAGGTGAAATCTGGTGTATTATTATTATATTATGTATTATTATTTTAACAATGGAAAAATACTGTGATATTCTGCTGTATTGTCCTGTCCCACTGAGATGATGAAACTGTCACAGACCATTACTGGCAAAACAAGGAAGGAAATAAATAATGATCATCCCTTGTAAATGGCAGATTTTACCTTACAACCTTTGTTTATCTAAATCAGTGACTGTTTAGACAGATCACCCCATGACAATGTGAAATGTCCTCCATCAGAGAAAGAAAAAACCCCTTTTTTCTAGAGCGGCAACAATTTATCACGACAAGGTAAGATAGGTGTGTCTTACTTGTGACGGCTGTACGCAGCAGAACAGAAAGACAAGAGGAAATACAGATACATTAATACAACACATGTAAGAGGGAGATTTGTCTGTCTCTGTTGAACTGTCTGCAGGATCACAGTTACCTTTTCCAGACTGTTTGTGGAACTGGTCGGACTTTGTGACGCCACATCCCATGACTGTTCCTGTTCAAAACACCACACAAACCTTAAAATCACTACACCGAATCGAGCTGAAAATGTGGCATAAAAAACTCCTAAATATAAGTTCAGTCTTGGATCTACTGAATTCAATTATGCACACATCCACTACTTATTCACACACATGGTTTTGGGCTCTTTCATTCACAAAGAGCAGAAAGTTGAGCGTGGCTCAGCACGAGCAGGAGAACTGGGGCTGGAGGAGGTTCGACTTTTAATGACCTTTTAATCTTGTTATCTACTAGTTCACTCCTGGCTGCTGCGATTGGCCTCAATCCTGGAGCAGAGGACTGTTTTTGCCCGAGTTCTACGAAGGCATAGGCTATGTTGAGAAATCAACATAGCCGTGGAGGCAGGAAATACCTCTGGTTATTTTGATGTAATGGAATAATTAAAATAATTCAAATGAGGAAACAACATTTTTAAATGTCCCTTTGTTGTTTTGGGGAAATAAATGATGCCTAAATTACTGTTTATAGTTTACAAAAGCCAATAAAAGTCTGAACATACCAGATCTCATTAAATTGTGTTTGCACATAACTTTCTTGTTCCACATTGCTGGTTCTGACCTACTTAAAAGAACAGATGGAAGACTTTCATCACATAGAAAGATATTTAACATCATCCAATCAGATTCTGTGAATGATAATCATTCAAAAGAAAATATTACTATGAGGCAGTGGACTAAAATAAACATGTGCTTCAAACAATTATTTAAACCGAGTCTGGAACATTTTAAGATGTTTCACACTTTCTTCTGAACTAATCAAATTCAGAAAAGGACAAAAACTGAGACTCATGACATGTCCTGCTCTTTTGAGTTTTACAAGATTAATTTACCTGCTGTAGAAATCTTAAAAAAAATAATAAATAAAAAACACTCCTAAGAGACTTAAATCAGCTGTTTACTTACGTGGTCACCTCCTCTTTCCAGTCTCCAGTTCCCAAGTTGTTTGGCTGTCAGTGCCTTGTGTCAGCGAGTATTTAAACAGCCATTTGCTCTGTTTCATCCTCCACCGGTCCACCCGGATCAGGTCAAGAACTGCAGGATGTCAGGAAGATGAATGACAGCAGCGTCCATTGATTCACCACAGAGGCCTCATGTGTGAGTCTATCCCCTCTGTGCAGCTACCCCCGATCTGTGCTGACGCTGGTTTAGTCTTTAGTCACTCGATGTGATCGCATAATCAAGCCACCAAGCCCCAAGTGGATTACTTGAGCTAATGACTTGATGCGACTAGACTGGTCTTTATATAGGAAGTCTGCAAAGTGCAGAAGTAAACATGATTCGAAATAGGCAGGTCAGTGTCTGGTTTTGGAAGTGTGTTTGATAGCAGGCCAGGCTGGTGAACTCAAGTGACTTTCTGAAGCACAATTCAATTCAACATTGTTCAACAGGAATTCTTGACTTTCTTATGACATCTTCGATAATGTTGAGCCAACTGAGGGCACCGCCGTGTTTCAGTGCAGCAGTATGAGCTGAGGAGACTGGGCTGATGTTACAGGTCTGTTCAGTTGAGACTGTGTTGAGGCCAGGCTGAAACAAAAGCACAAAACCCTCCACACACACAAGTTATATTGTTCTATATCAATGTAAACCCAACTACAATTGCCGCCTCGTGGTTTTGTTTCTGGTTGTAAGCCAGGTTGCAGGAAATATGGTCACAATCTTCCCTTCCTGAGTTACAGAAGTTGACCTTTGAACATTTCAATATGAAATGTTATCACTTAATTTTATCCTTATGGCCCAAAACGTGTTTTGAGAGGTCACAGTGTACCAGAAGTAATGAAATTCCCTCTGGGCGTTCCTGAGATATTGCATTCACAAAAACGTGAGATCACCATCACGTGAGGAGCATAAAGTAGTCCAGGCAGAGGAGGTGGCTGAACAGAAGAGGGGAATGGCCCTGGAGCGAGGGAAGGACCAACAGCCCTGGATGAGGAGCCAGTCTGTTCATCGTTTGGAGGAAGAAGAAGAGGAGAAGAGGAGGAGGAGCAGGGGGAGACCCCTGCTGGAGGGCCCAGGCTGCTCCTCCGGGACATTGAAGTTTAAGGGCTGTCCTTGTCCCACCTGGACAAAGGACAGACCCTTTGCTGAAAGGAGAGTCTGGCCAGCACCTGAACACACAGACAAACACAGACTGTTTTAGTATTTCCAGCTTTCATTAAAAGATAAATCACAGAACAGATTACAACACACCAACACAATTTTATGACAAACTCTTACCACTGAGTTCTCATTTCGATTCAATTCAAAGAGCTGGATGTTGATCTGAGCCATCACCCTCGGGCTGGCCAGCACTGCCTCTCTAATGGCCACGTAGTCCTTGAGGATGAGGGACCATCGAATCCTCATGGTCCCTCTGGACCACGTGGCCACTGGGTGACGGTGGCAGAGCTGGTTGCAAATAGCCTCCAACAGGCGACTGGCACTCGGTCAGTTTGCAGGGTCCGAGTTCAGTCCAAGAAGGCGACTGAAAGATAATCAGAGAGAGGACTGTGTGTTAATATATATCTGATATTCATTAGAGGAAACAGTGATATCTGAAGTGAATCTCACCTCTGGAGACTCTCCTTCCCAGGACAGGAGGTGTTCTTCCCCATCGCCGCCTTGAACTGTCGCCTGCGCCTCTCCCGGTATCTGGGAGGGAAGACAACTCACTGTTGCCAGGAGCTTGGAAGTACTTGCCACTAGCTTGAGGAAAAGAGTTTTGAATCAACAATGAATTTTGTGTTTGCATGAAATGATAATACACAACATACTTAATCACAACATATGAGACACACGCATGTACCTGGGATGAACTGTTTAAGGCGGAAGCCGAAACACTCCACTGGAGAGACAGAAAAGGCTACTCGCCTGGACAGCTGTTTACAGGTAGGAGGCCGAGACACATGTACCAGCTCTTTGCTTGAGCAGAACAAGAAGCTGTATCACCAGCTGCAGTCCAAGATGGTGGAGGTACAGTCCGCCCGCGGTAGAGAAACAACCTGATGCGGGCAAGCGGGGGCTAGCTAGTTAGCAGCGACTGAACTTTCAAATCAAAACGCTTAATATAACACCTCATAAATAAATAACAAACGAATGTTACATATGAACTAGGCAAAAAGTGTGACAGACTTTGTGAACAAAAGGCAGCACTTTGGGTGAAGAATAGCAGCAAACAAACATCCGAAAAAAACGTCATAGCGACTTCCGATCAAGACTTTCACAATAAGACACATATCGTAATTAATTAATTACCCCCAAAAGACTGTTTTTATGTTACCTCAACACTCATATCATTATGCAAAAATATCTCTTTTCAGGGGTTCAATGACAACAATAATTCAGTTCAATTTATTCTAATTTCTTACTAATATAAGAAATTAAAAAGAGGTTTTCCTATAAATTATTACAGATTTTATCCTACAAGTCAGTACCTGACAAGATTTGTAAAAAAAATAAATAAAAATAAAACCCTATTGTATTTTTTGCAAAACTCAAACTGAGACATGTGTAATGTCATTCACTCTAGCTGCCAGAAACGTTCAAGAAACTTTAACTGTCACTGTGTAAAAACTATGAATGGGATGTAAAAGTTGAAGACTTTGTGTTGTTTATAAGATAATATAGCCAGAAAACCTATTTTTATATGAAACACTTGATATTAAAAATGTAAAGGAAGTAAATAGCTATAACCAGCAGATCAGAGTATTTTAACTGATGAGCGCCTGAAATGATTATTACATTTTCTGACTCATCAGTTAGCCTACATGTGGCTAATGTTTTAGTTAACATGTTAAATTCTAATTTCACATTAAAATATACACTTTTGGGATGTCATCGAAACACAAATTTAAACAAAAAAAGGTGAAACTTTTGAAAATCGTTGCTTTAAAAACACCCCTGAACGCTGTTGCTCTTGAACGCCTCCCCACTGACTGGACGTGTATCTAACGTGAGGTGAGTTGTCTAATCCTGGTTTGTTAGAGTACTACAGCAACGTTTAACTGTCATAACGAGCTGTCCTCTCTGTTATCTGTGTAACACTTAACGCAAAATGTAATGTTTTGGAGCAATGTGGTAAAATGTTGTAGGCCAGGTTATATATGCACGTTCTTCCGCCTGTTGGATAACAAAGGGGCGTGTTGGAGTCAATGGAAAACACAAACACGGATTCAGCTTGGTTAGATTTAGAGGTCACATACACGAAAACTAATGCAGCTTGTGTTGAAACTGTTTCAGAGAGGTGTAGATTCATCTAAATGTTTGTTTTGGAGGCTGCAGTTTGTGGTGCTGTTGATTTGTAGGTGTTGCTATTATTTTGTCCACCCCATTAATATCAATGATCCTATAGAAACACCTCTGCACCACAAAATGATCATACAGTTGAACCAACACCTCTCTAAAACAAATTGAATAAAAACTGAACATTATAAGTTTAATGAAGGAGGTTTGTAGCATGGGTGTTGTATTAGACCAGATGGTTGTGTAGCCAAAATATATTCCTCATGTTTTGTTTTTATCACAGGTTTTCTTTTATTCTATGAAATTTGGCTTCTTCTATCTTTGCCTGATACAACTTCTAGATTAACTTGGGTCATAACTTAGGCCATACCATAAACCCATATCGTCTCTGCTTCACGGAGTGGCATGATCTGCAGATGACAGGAGGACTGTAAACTGAATTTCAGCCATGCCAAAAAGATGATTTAAATGATTGTAAATAGTTACAAATGGACAATACTGCCTCATATTGTTTTGAAAGGTTTGGACACATACAATGCTTTAAAAAAAGACCCCTTCATTTTTTGCACACTTAATTGTGTCGTAGATTTAATTTTAAATTGATGAAATTTATATTTTTGGCCTCAATCTACATTCAGCAACCCACGATGACAAAGTGAAAACATGTCAGTCAAGTTTTCAGACCCTTTGCTGTGGCACTCTAAACAGTGCTCAGGCACTTCCTGTTTGCTTTAATTATCCCTAAGATGTGTCTAGAACTCAACTGGGGTCCACCCATGGCAAACTGAATTGCACGGATATAGTTTAGAAAAGCACAAACCTGTGAATATAAGGTTCCACAATTCTCACTGCACGTTAGGACACAAACCGAGCCATGAAATCCAAGGAATTCTCCGTTGTCCTCTGTGATAAAACTGTGGTCAGACACAGATCAGAGCAAGGATATAAACCCATTTCTAGAGCTTTGAGTTTTCTCAGGAGCACAGTGGCCTCAATAACTGAATCAGAAGTGTTGAGCCAGGACTCTTCTAGAGATGTCCCTCTGGCCAAACTGAGAAACAGAAGCGATGGGAGAACCTGCCAGAAGGACGATGATCTCAGCAGCAGTCCATCAATCAGACCTCTATCGTAGAGTGGCTAGACGGAAACCACTTTGAGTAAAAGGCATATAACAGTGTGCTTGGAGTTTGCCAGTGAGACAAGGTCTGATGGGACATAAATGAAGCACTTTGGGAGGAAACTCTAAACACTATTTCTGACAGACACCTGGCGAACACATCCCTGCGGTGAAGGACATTTCACCGTAGGGTGAAATATTTGGCACACAAAAGGACACCTGGGTACACAGCATATAAATTGCACCGTAAAACATTAGTACTTCAACAGCCTGAAATTTGGCACACTCATGGACAAGAACTGTGGGAACCAGGAGATGCAAAATTTTAAGTTTATTAATTTTTTTGTTGTTGTTGAAATTAGTTGAAAACAGCTACTGTAGAAAAGATGAAGATTTAAAAAAGAAAATTGGTGTCTGATTTGTTGTAACTTCTTTTAAATGTAAACTTAGATAAAAACAACAATTTAACATATGAATGCAGTACTAGCATTTTTACAGGTTTATTTAATATTGTTTTTAAATTTCAAAATACATTAAACATTAAAAAGATGCTGAATATAGAATATTTGCCTTCTATGTTTTATTCACTATTTCTTATATTTCAAAAAGTATTTTGTTTAAAAACGGGGTTTGTCTCAAATCCAAGCCAATGCTGTAAATGTCATTCTTTGAACTGGTGCACACATATGGCATTCACATACAGTACCACTCAAAAGACACACTTTCCCATGGTAAATATATATAGTACATACATGATGATAAATAAAATTATTTAAGACGGGAGGTTTCTTCATCTCTCTTAGCAACCCATCCATCTAGCTTGAACATAGCTGCCACTCTCTCAGCTACCAAGAAATACATCCTCAGAATGATTTCTAACCAACATCATTTGAGTTTGAGTCACTAGACGCTTAGTATCCTCAGCGAGCATCTGACCAACAAGCTCGTCATTTTCTGATGCTGCAGAGATAATCCATTTGGCCCAGTCTGGATCCAACAAAGACACACAGTTTGTTGTGCTCGCCTGGTTCAATCAAAGTTATATCTCCTGCTTACCGCTGAGTCTGGAGAGTCTTGACAGCTTCTTCCACACACTAGCATTTAAAAGATGGGGCTGATGATTTTAACAAAATGTTTGACCAGTTACAGATAAACTGCGCATCCCATGTGCCAATCAATCCCAGTGACTAAAGGCAGCATGTGCAATCATTGACATATTTGGAGTATATTCACATATGTTATTGAAAAGAGAAGATTGGCTTGTTGGACCAAAAAATGGTTTTCTCTATTTTCTGGCATTTAATAGACATGACCTCTTTTATATAAGTATTTCTGTTTGATCAGTGACTAAAAGAATCCAGTGTAATATTTATCTGCCGTTTAAACTCAAAATTTGTCAGATGACTAACCTAAATCTCTTAGAGAGACTCTTTTTTGCACCGTGATAATCATTTTTTTTCCACTTGTACTTGTGAAACAGGGAGGGAACTTCCCTGCAGTTAAGTTTGAGAGGTCAGAGCATTCAACACGTCCGCTGATCAGCTTCAGCCGTGACTGAGCCCTGTGTGTCAGAGTGTGAGGATGAAGATCGCTGTGCTGGGAGCCACTGGGCAGACTGGTCAGTACCTGGTCAACCAGGCGCTGCAGCAGGGTCACGCAGTCACAGCCATCGTCAGGAACCCGGGAAAGCTCGCCGTGCATCATGACAATCTCAAGGTAATGTAACACTGACACTGTGTATTGTGTTGTGTTGTTCTGCAGGATTTTAACAGGCCATTACTGCTGCTCACTGCATGCTGGGTGCAAAGTTCAGTCAGTGTGAAGTCACATGGTAAATGTTGTCTTGTTTCCAAATGAGGGTATATGAGGAACAACCTGAAGTATTCTATGTTTCTGGTGTGATTCTGTGCACACAACAGTTCAGATAACAATGTGGACTTAACTGCAGCACTGCAAAGAGAAGCCTGGTTTTATTTAATCAAAAAACATGAAAAAAAACAAAAAAACAATTAATTATGTTAACAAGTATCCCCTGATAGACCTTATTCCTCTGTGCCATACAGCTCCATTGTCCAACAACTGTTAAAAACACTAATGTGAGCTACACTGTTGCACTGGGAGACATGTTCCTTAATTACCATGAACATGGGAACTGTAGTTTATTTTGAATGAGTCTCGCATACACCGTCCCGCTTCTGTAAATACTCACAAGAGTACAAAATGTGTATTAATCTGCAGCTGAAAATAGTCCCCCTCAAATGCACTATTTACTTCAGTTTCAGTAACATTTGCCAAAAAACTACAGTGCCCACACTCGAAGTGAAAAGTAGAGCAGTGACATAAACGTCAGATATGTTGGATATAATTTGATGAAGACCACATTCATAGAGTTTTCTCTGGAAATGTCAGAAAATAAATGTGTTTTGTATTAAAGTGCTAAACAAATATTATGATATAAGATCCCTCTGTGTTGTATGGTACTTTATCTTTGTATTTTCCATCAAGAAAGTGTATTGGGAAGTGGTATATATTTGTATTAATTTGTGGAACTGGAGGAAAGTAGTTCCCGACACAACGGCAACAGCTTGTAATTGTTACAGAAATCTTCTTTGTGGAAATCCTGCAACATGTTGAAGGAAAATTGGAAACAAGGACATGATACAAGACTTGTTTAGTCTTGATTTAGTCTTAAGTAGAAACCAGTGGGCTTGAGGCTGAGGGGCACAGACAGGCTCCAGAAGTCAGAAAGTATTTAAAGACAAACTAATACATTGTTGGTTTTGGTCTTTTCATAGGATTTACTGACAAGAAGTAAAACATGCAAAAGAACTTCCTTGACCTTTAGCACGACTTTAAATGTGGAAAGCCTTTGAGTAACAGTTCATCAGTAACATCAACTGCATGTTTACATCACTTAGAAATTTTAATTGTGTGCTAAAATAAAAGCATTTAAATGGCTTGGTTATAAAAATAATAAAATTAATTAATAAGGAAACAGATCTCTAAATTAAAAAGCATCCATGTGCACATAGCTTTAAAATGCAGCCGAGTAATATCACCATTTAAAAGCAATGCGCTGCCCCTATATATATATATATATATATATATATATATATATACATATATATATAGGGGCAGTATGTATGCATGTATACAAGTAAAATTCTCCTCAGGATTAATTATTCATGTTTCCTTGTCTACTTACAGGTGGTGGAAGCTGATATTTTCTCAGCTGACAGTCTGAAGACTCATTTCAAAGGACAGGATGTGATCATGTCCTGCCTCGGCTTCCCGGCCTCCCTCTTCTCGGCGGTGACGGGCTACACCATGTCCATGAACGCTATGATCAGCGCCATGCGAGGCGCCCGGGTAAACAGGATCATCACCATGACCTCCTGGTACACCGAGCGTAAGTCCAGCACACGTGATGATGCCTTCAAGGCCTTTTTGTTGTTAGAAAAAAAAAAAATCCACAATTCATTGTTCTTACAGTTAAATATCAAAATGTCTTTCCACAATCTCCAGAGGAAGCGTGTCAAGTTTTTGTTTTTAATTCAAATCACTTGTGAACATTGGTTTGTACTGGTACTTCTGGTTGCTCTGCATTGAGGCTTTAATTGCTGAATTTTGATATCACTTCATTTTCTGTGAGGGATTTCCCTTTGGTTGAGTGTTCAGATATAAATCGCCGTTAATATGGTGTCAGACATTAAAATAAAGTAGTAGAGGAGCTAGTAAGTGGACCTTTAGTCAACCTACTGTTTCCAAGGCCAAGATTGACCTTTCACGTTCATCTCTAGTAGCTTTGCAGCCACACTAGCTGCATGGCTGTAGGAATGGTAATGTTTGTCTGGTTCCAGCCTCTCAAATGAGAGAATTTGATATTTTTCTTTGTCGTATATAACAGTATATTTAATATTTTGGGGTTTTAGACAGTTGTGAGGACAGGACAAGCATCATGTGGTCTTCACATTAAAGGACTGTTATCAGCATGAAAAGTTTCTTCTTCAATTCACATTTTTTTAGTGATTTAAGAGAATAATAGAAAAAAAAAAAAGAGTTTCATTGAGTTGTGTGTTTCGTTTTTACATTGTTAGCTAACTCTGGAACTCAGTCGTCTTACCTCATCCGCTTCCTCCTGCTGCCGATGATCCGAAGCGTCCTCACCAACATGTTTGAGATGGAGCAGTTTCTGCAGAAGACCGGGGACATCAGCTGGACTGTGGTCCGCCCGCCAGGCCTCAAGAACCTGCCGGCCTCAGGTAAAAGCAGACAGGTAGCGGGCAACACGGGCAGAAACAAACCTGTAAATAGACTCAATTGTGAGTTGTGAGTTGTGAGGTGCATTCATTTAACAAGCAGGAGGAAGTCAGTTTGAAGCCGGGGTGACACAACCAAGAACAGACTAGCTTCATTGAGTGAAGTGTTTAACGAGTGCAGTGCCTCAGGATTCATTTTGACATGGTTCAAGCTCATTAGCACGTGTTCTCATTACTTAAAGTCATGGTGATAAGAATGAATGGGCCTCATTTTTCGTAAATACAGATCCTTTCCATGAGGTTTCAGTATGTATACAAGGAAACTCTAAGTGCCTTCCGTTACCTGAAGGACCAAATTTAAAAAATGACTTTGCTGTAATGCCTCTAACGCCGCTTTCCTTCTTTGTGACCTTTACAGCTCAAGAGTTTCTGACCCACGAGGGATACTTTGTGCCCGACGGCAGTGGCAACCCCGCAGGCAGCGCGGTGGGAAGAGGAGATGTGGCTCGCTTCATGCTCTCTCTGCTCAACAGCAACGCCTGGGTCAAGAGGGGAGTTGCCATCACTACCAAATGAGAAAGAAGTACAAAAAAAAATAAGTATAAAAACTACGTTTACTCACACATCTCTAGTAGTATCGAGCCATGAAAATATTTTTACCTCCACCCTAATACAACAGAAGTAAATTAACGTTTTTGGTGATCAAAGCTAATCTGCTGCGTTTTGTCTTTTAAATGTGACGTCTCCTGACTCCTTGTTTTTATCCAAACATCAAACCAAAACACAAAAAATATTTAGTCATGTTACACGTCACAAAGAGAAGCAGCAAATCCTCATATTTGAGAAGCTTAAATTCATTTAAAGAATTTTTTTGCATTTTTGATTTAGAAAAAGGACTTAACTGATTAATCATTATCAAAATAGTTGCTGATTAATTTTCTGTCAATTGACTAATCAATTAATTGACTAATCACTTCAGCTCTAAACTGCTCAATGTGAAATTAAGCTTGATATGTCAGTGTTGTGTTTACAACTGAAGTGTTATCAAAGAACAGGTCCCCTATGAAAACTGACGATTGCATGTTCAGGGAATTATACAGACGAAGACGTCACCTCTAAAAAAAGATGTTTCTAAATCAGCAGTGAACAAAACTAATTTCACCTCTACTGTATTGGAGTGACAGCAGGAATAATCCAAATGAATACCAAAGCCAAAATTAACTTATCATTAAAGTTGTTTATTTACTTTTCTTTTCAAGAGAATTGAAAAAAAAGAAATAAAATACAATAAATCAACATATAAACAAGAAGCTAAACCTAAAAATAAGTTTCATCACAACAACGCCAAGTGACACACAAACACAGATCAAACCAGAAAAAAATAAGATACAAGAGCACATTCATTCTTTTTGTATGTTATAGAGTTTTTATCTTTTATGAAAGACAAAAACTGTATTATTTTTTATGGTTATGCAAGTTGGCTATCATTAACTCAATTTTAGTGCTTATTATGTCTTCAAGTCTCTTTATTCAGATCTAACTTTGCTTTTCCAGTTATGGGCAATAACTCATGCTGATTTAGAAATCCTAACTAATCTTCATGGTGAAATACTTCTAGAGATAAGAAAGAAAGAGTGTTCTTCTTTATTTGGAGCCCTTAACAAAATGTGCGTGAAATGTTCACTTCCTGCCTTCCTGACCTTGACAGTCTACTAATGGATAAGATGGTATAACTGCCTTATGTGTCTTTTTATTTACTCTTGTTTAACTAAGATGTAGTTGTATGACATGATTACAGCCACACGAGGTCAGTGTGGTGTCATATCTAGCAGCAGGAAGTGAAAGGCAACTGAATTTACCTCAAGAATGTCTCAGAAAGAATTCAGACCTTCAGAGAAAATGTTGCACCGTGTATTCACAGGAGTACTTTATATTAAAAAACTGTGCTGTATCAGTTCCTTGAAATAAACTACTATAAATTATGAAACTGATGAAGGGTCATTTGTGCTGGAGGTATAAAATGAGAACTTTTCTGCATTGTATATGGGAATTTACACAACAAGTCAGTCTATTTAGGGTTTTGGAAGTTTTTAGAAATCCTGGAAAATTATTGAGCCAAAGTTAAATAATTGTATCGACTGATTTATCCACAGAATAAGATCTTAAATACCAATTATTGCCTATGATATTTATTTATTTTTTATCCCAAATTTCAACATTGCAGAACTCTTCAGTCTTTAAATAGCAAATGGACACTTAATCACACACACTAGACGTTTGCTGCACTGATGAGTTTAAACTTACAATTGTGCAGTGGTGTAAAATCCAGTTTGTGCGGTATCATCTGTGAAAGATAAAACATCTGGCTGGATTTGATTCCAGTGATCAGGGTGTGGTTAGGAGTGCAACATGATTACAAATACATGAACAGTTGAGAGAAAATAGAGATATATTGTCCTTGTATTTGTTAATTGTTGACTGAGGTGAGGAGGTGATGTGAGAGTGAGCTTCATGCAGGAGTAGAAATTAATTAAAGTGGTCAAGACTCAAGTCCATTACCCCTCTACAGACTGATATTATATTATGTTTCCACCAGTTTTTTAAAAGCAGGAATAAAAACTTTTTCAGAAACCTTTTTTAAAAAATGTAGGTTCCTAAATCTGAAACTAACAATTGATTTACAGGGAACTTTGCTGGTCAAGGAGCAAGAAAAGTAATTAATTTTGTGATTTACAATTTAATTTTGTTGCCTGAATCTGGCACCACTAAACTGTTGACTGTTTCCTGGGGGCAGTGGAAGAAAACACAGTCCATCCATCAGAAGGGTGTGGGAGAGCCAGGCGTTCAAAGAGAGCACATTAAAATGATGAAATACTGCATTTTAGTTTAAAAGGTGAAGAAGACGTCATCTCCTGCTGCTAAATGGAGACTATTATTTCAAGAGCTGCTGTCTGCGTATTGTCATGGTCCAGACTGATCCAGATCTTGTTGTGTAATGTAAAAGATAACTGAGTCACAACTGCTACTAAATTTAAGTGAAGCTCAATTAGTGGTAGTTATATGCCGATTATCTCAGAGCAATTTTGACTTTCCAACATGAAAACAGTCCCTTTAAACAGACGCCCAGTAGAAAAACAATAAGGGTTAAATGATAAATTGTGAAGTGAAATGTTAGTATTGATTTGAGTTGTTCTTCAAATTAAACCAGATTTTTTAACTGTCAGTTGATTAAAAAAACCTTTATTGCCATTACCAAACCATTATTTATGCATGCACTGTAATTATTGTCATGTAGAATAAATTTAGAAATAGTCTTGAAACTTTTAAGAGTTGCCTTATCACGTATTTTATTATTGAAAATTGATTGTCATGTTTAAAAAAAAATAAAACAAAAAAATAATACCAGTTCAACATTTGCAGCTTCAACTCAGACTCAACATTCTCACAGGAGTTGCATGATATTTCTTCAATATGGAAACAATTCTGGAAAGACTTGGCCCTGCTGATGAGACACTTGGCATCTGGATCAGGAGAAGAGACAACCGAGGAAGTGACTTAACGAAAACAGAGATTTGAAGATTTTCATGTCTTTGAAGGTCCTGAGTTGACCCACAGAAAATGGGTTAAAGGTAATTATTTCCAGCCAGTGTGGAGGTGAAGATCTGTTTCCATGTTCAGGAACTCAGTGGTGAGTGTATAGATGTACCAGATGCATTTAACCTCATATTATCTTTATCAGTGCACTTTGTCAGATGTCACAGCGCCTGTAGGGAATGTGTGGCCATCAGCCCAACCCTGTACAAACAGTTTAAATAGTCAAACAATGCTAGAGGATAAGATGTTGATACATTCTCAAAATCTATGGCTGACATGAGACAGTTTTACCTGGAATGTCATCTTGACTTTACCTAAAGAAGTGACCTGACAGGAGAAGCAACTCAACCAGTTGTCCAAGAATGCAATCGGATACATCTGTGAATTTGTTCTTTTAAACAAGTTGTGATGACAAAACTAAACGACAGATACAGATACAGTATGTGTGCCACACAAGTGAGTAGTGATGAACTGTGCTGTGATGAAGCCAAAAGTCGCGAAATTCACTGACAGGAAACAAATTAGAAATTATAATTAATAATGGGAAAGAGGTGTCTGTGAATAGGACACTGCCCTGCAATGTAGTTTTCTCCATGTTTACTTTTAGTTGTTGCTTCTGGCTTTGACACACACACACACACACACACACACACACACACACACACACACACACACACACACACACACACACACACACACACACACACACACACACACACACACACACACACACACACACACACACACACACACACACACTCTTTCTAAATTGACCCTTTGGCCTTAGCTAGCTGGATGTTTTGGCTAGTGAGGTTGTAAATAATTAAAGGGTTTTTTGTTTTGTTTTTCTTTTTACTTCCAACTGGTTTTCTAAAAGAACAGGTTTGTGCGAGACAAAAGACTTTTGCAGATTCATGAAAAGTTCAAAATTTTCAGCTGAATGTCAGTGTTTGATTTAGAAATTATTGTAGATTTTGACAATAGATTACATGGTTGTTTGTATGCCAAGTTTGGCCTCTTGGAAAACAAGAAGTGAAAAATATCCACCATGAAGTTACTGCCTCTAACTCCCTAAAAATCCCCAAAATAATGTAAAAAATGGTTCATAAACTGGTTCAGAGCTAATGCCTGTTTTGACAGATGTGGAGCAAGAGCTGTACTATTTTCAAAGTCACTTATGTGTCAGCACTTAATGACTTTTTTGTGACATTTTGTTATCCTTTACAGAGTAAGTGAGATAGTGATCCGTGCTAAAATGATTAGTGAACTAATTGTCATAAAATATTCAATCAGCATTGAACTCCGACAAACTAATTTTGACATTTGATGATTCAATAATTCATTATTCTTTCAAAATATATGAAGTGCTAATCTTTGAAATGCTAATCCATTTATCTGAATGACTGAATGATGGAAAATAAAGACAAAGTCATTTATTCAGAACAAGGTTTGGTCTCATTATTGGTAGGAACACAACAACCCCGCCACCCCTCCAAAACAAAGAGATTTTTAATGCCGTCAACCAAACTGTTTATGAACATAAAGTCTAAATTATCATTAGGAATACCCACATGCAAATGTAATGTAATAAATGTACATGTGTTGAATTTCCATATATGAAATATATATACATAAGAAGTAAAATCATATGTATTTAAATTATAGCCTATATATTTAAAAATGACATGAAAACAATTTGGACCAATATCATATACTGACAAATATGTCTAGCTAATAGAAATATGTATTTTAGTATGTCTGTTTATAGTATTGACATCCGTTACACAAATATATATCCATCCCAAAGCCTGTATAGGTATAGGCCAGTATATGTTAACATTATATCTGTAAATATAAAGATAGACATGTTATTTAAATTTAATAAGAAATTATTATGAAAATCATATACATAAAGATAGAATTTTGACAAGCATGTTGTTTTAATAAAGTTGCATTTTTACTATGAGTATTTCATGTATTTCATAAACTTATATCTTCATATATCCGGAGGATGTATGTCATTATAATATATCCTATTATAGGTGACACATATGGTAACATCATTATCATTCTTGATATAGGGACATATATGTCATAAGTCATAGTATACTAGGGCATAAAAAGTCATGTACAGTAAGGCATTAGAGTCACCAATTAACCTAGTTACCATTTATACTGTGGGAGGAAGCCGGAGGACAGAGAGAGAACCCACACAGAACCCACACAGAACCCACACAGGCACCGGAAGAACTCAAACTCCACACAGAAAGGCCCGGGGTTCAAACCCAGAACCTTCTCACCACAACACCACCATGCCGCCCCATGAATAAATCATAGTATATTTAAACAATATCACACTCGAGGTCGTGATGTTGTCCTGAATATCAGCACGGCTGTGATTGACTTCGGTAATCGGCATTGCTGCCTCGTACCTGTGACTGAATCACAGCCGTCACATTCTATCGCTTTTATACAACAGTTCTACAAGCGCCACATTAGTTAAATAGGCAACAACATATTATGATTTGTTTGTCTATTTCATCATTTATTTGGCTACGCGCAACTCGACTGTTGCTAGCATCACATAAACGTTTTCCTGACCTGCACATTACACACTAGCTGTCACTAACTTTGTCTACACGTTACCTCAGGTGTGCGCTGAAGTATCCAGGCTTCTTCCCTTCGTGCTCTTCTGACGACCATACATAATTTAATTCAAATGTTATTTCTGGGAATATATTCATCTTTGCAAAGTTTGTTGCAATCTAAGGAAGATAACGACCGTTGATGTAACGCTGATTAACGATTAATAGAACACCTGTGAAGCGGAGTGATACATGCGGTGAAAAGTCCCAGTGCTGTTGTACTCTATATCAACACGCAATGGAATGCCTCTCCTCCAATCAAATTACTTGGTCGGAACTAACTTTTGTATAATAAAGCATAAAAACTTCATAGTATAGTACGGCATTAAATATGCAAACCTACGCCACTGATCCAGAAACAAGACTTTGTTTATTTAGGAACAGTGTTTTGTGCTAAATGCTAACGTCAGCATGTATATACCATGTTCAACCATCTTTGTTAGGCATGTTAGGATGCTAACCTTTGGTTTCACTAAAAACAAAGAAGGTAACAGCTCAGGCTGATGCGAATATCATTAGATAT
This sequence comes from Seriola aureovittata, assembly GCF_021018895.1. Lineage (NCBI taxonomy): Eukaryota > Metazoa > Chordata > Actinopteri > Carangiformes > Carangidae > Seriola > Seriola aureovittata. The sequence continues at coordinate 21,798,450 of NC_079368.1, forward strand.
TTGTTCTTGTACCAATTGAAAATGTGACTTGATATGAAGTAGACAAGCTAGTTGAAATGCTACGATTTTTAAAATCTAAATTACAATTGAATTCCTTAGGTGATCGTGAATGTCTGCTCCCCAACAGCAGTATTTTCAGTCATATGTATCGTTATATCCTTTTCAGAGTAAGTGAGTCATTTTTGAAAAGCTGAAATAATTAGTCAAACATTTGATCAAGCAAAAATGCCAAACATTTGCTGATTCCAGCTTCTCAAATGTGACCATTTGCAGTCTGTGCTGTTTTGCACCATGCTGGATCATATTTTGAAACGAAAATGTGGCATAGCAGTAGGTCAAGCCCTCCTATATTCACTGTACATAAAAAATAAAAAAGTTTTAAAAAAAAAAAAAAGTTAAAACGCACTAATTTGGTCAATTTATCCAAATCACTCACTTTTTATTGACAATCATGGAACATCTATCACAAAATAAACATTTCAATATTTGTCAAACTGTACATGCAGAAGCACAAATTCAAATGTATGCTTTGCACATGCTTGATTAGTGATTAGTGAAATTCAGACTAATAATATTCTTATCATATTAAAAAAAAAAAAAAACACTTATTCAAGCATCACCTCCAATCTATAGAGGCAATATCTGCAGTTTGCCAGATGGGGATTATCTTATGTACAAAATATGAGACTGAAAACTGGCAATTAATGCTGTAAAACATTAACATAGATACTGCTGCTTCAAAAATAAAATACATATGCTCATGATCACACAAGAGGATTTCATGTTTCAGGCCACAGTAGGTTATGGTTCACAGAATGTCCTTTAAAAACGGTACAAGTGTAAAAGTTTACTTCCCTAAATGATTACTGACACCATCCAGTGTTCCCCATCGTGCACGTGGCTTTAGTGCTGAGTCACAGTGTGTATATTCCATACAGTAAATGGCGAGATTTGGCTCTGATTTGGATGTTTTATTTACAAAAAGTGCACAGTTGCAGTGAAACTGTATATACATTAAACAGCTTAAATATCAATTTGGAACAGAAACAGACAAGACAGCTTCTGGAAAACTCAACATATTAAAACGTAGCAGCACAACCCTCTATTTCATTAAATACAACACAATCAGAATCAAGACTTTCCCCCCTTAAATTATAAACCTCGTGCACTTTTAACATTCAGGTAAAAAGAGGTTCATACGTCTGGGCTCAAAACAATGTTCATAAACATGCCACATGTTTCTCATGACCGTCTCTCTTCAGTATAATCTGATCTCTGTGCATTACAGTCTACTGTTTGTCTGTGGCCACTCCATACATTTCGTTTATTTTCTCCTGGTACATCTTCACAACAATGGGCCTCCTCAGTTTCATGGTGGGACCTGCGCAGGCAAGAAAGACAAGCAGGTTAATTCGATCTGCGTGAGTGACACAATGGCAAACATTTGATCTGCTGCTGCTTTATAAATGTTGTCAGAGAAAGATTCAATTGCTATCCAACAAACTCCACAGGAATGTTGTCTGGCATGCCACACAGTCACAAGTTGTGACCTGATTTCCACCTGGCCTTGAATAAAAGCTGATGAGGCTTTACACTGAAGTTAAAAATTTACAGCATTGGTGATAAGTTCCTCTTTCCTTAATAATATTATTGTATGTTGGCATTTGCTTCAGTTTTAAAAGCAAAAGGAAGAGTCATAACAGAAAGTTTCTGAGACATTTATCATTTTTTTTGTTTGTGTTTTATTTATCTTGAGTATCTGATTTCTCTGCTTAAGTTGGACTAGATCTATTTAACATTTTTCTTTATTAATTATTATTATTTTTTCTAGTTCGTAATTCAGTCTATTTGCTGTTTTGTAACAGGTGTGCAGCACTGCAGGCACCCTAAGTTTTATATAGGTACTCAAGTATAGAACCAGCATTTATTTGTCAAGAGAGGCAGCAGGAGCCATGATTTCTTTGTTTTTTTGTTGTCTTGCGATCGATGAGGAAACCTAAAGAAAATGCTAAACCTTTGTTTTCTCTTTTCCCTGCGTTCATTACATCCCCATGGTGCGGACAAATAGTCAAGACAGGAAGAAAAACAAAACTCTGTTCACTCACCCAGTTCTCCTCCACCGACAGAGAAGTCTCGCTCCACTATGACCCACTTCTGCACCTTCTGGGCGTTGGATGTTGCTTTGGCGTTGACGCGCTCAACACCCTCCTGAATGGCGTTGTAAATAGCTGGCTCCTTATTGGCTATGATCTCTGACACCTTGGTGGCTGTGACGCCGTGCTGCTGGCAGAAGTCCAAAGCCTCAGGGCTCAGCTCATCCGTGGGGTCACCGTTGTCGTCGACGACGCACTGTGGACACAGAGAGAAGGGTCATTATTGTGTTTGTTTTATTTATTTAGCGGCTGTGTTTTGGAGAAACGGAAGCTCGGTTACTTTGAGGGTCAGTAGCATGGAGAGGAACTTGAGCTTGTCTCCCAGCAGCATGGAGTTGCTGATGATTGGCACCTCGGCCTTCAGTGCATCCTCGATGGGCACAGGAGGGATGTTCTCTCCGCCGGCGGTAATGATCAGCTCTGTGCAAAAAAGACAAGTTCAAAAGTGTGTCACCTGTTCGCCAGTGTTTTGACAAGACAACACTGCATTGTGTTGTTTTCTTGTATTTTATATATAAATTTTGTCTTTGTAAGAAGAAGTAGCAGTAGAAAAAGTTAGTGACCACCTAAAGCAAACTACACTTCACTACAAGTTAATCTAAAAAGATGAAAAAAAAAGACCAGAGTGCATAGTATTTGATTTGTCATCACACATTCTATAAAAGTTTATATTTTAGAATTTGATTATATAACTTTTTCATCATGTGCATTTCCTAATTGCAGAAGTGAGATGATGATGCTTAAAGTGCTGAAATGATCAGTTGAATAATTCATAGAAAAATTAACTGATTAGTTGTTTTTTTGTTATAATCATTTATCAAGCAGAAATCCTAACCCTCACATGACCAACTCTGAAATCGTACAGGTTTAGTGTCTCATCCCATGACATGAACAATCGTTCCCAGCTCTACTGTCCATCTCATATGATGTGAACGCAGCATTAAATATCTTTAGCTTTGGAGCGTTGGTCCAACAACACAAACAAAAAAGATTAATCCATCAACTGCAAAGATAAATCGCAGATTATTATATAATGAAAACAGACATTGATTGCAGCCCTAAATGAGGAAAACTGAACCAGTTGAACAACCATGACATGTTTATAACAGCTCCTGTGAAGTGTGACGGTGACGTGTGAGTGAAAGTCAACTCTCAGCAGTGGTGGAAGAAGAACTCAGATCCTTTACTTGAGGAAAAGTAGTAGTAGTTTTCAGCACAATGTGGTTGAAGTATTAAAAGTAAAAACTCCTCCTGCAGAAAAATGGCTCCTGTGACTGATATATTATTATATCTGCCATTTTTAAATTGTGAATACTGTACATCAGTGTTTTAGCAGCATCTAATTGTTGTAGCTGGTCGAGGTCAAAGACAGTTTTCACTACCTTATATACAGTTAGGTGGTGGAGGTCTGAGGCTTTGAACCTAGGTGTCCAGCCCCTCTAAAGGGTCACAAGATAAATGTGAGGGGTCGTGAGTTGACAACGAGGGAAGGAGAAAAAATTTCTATTAATTTCTCATACTTTTCTTTAATCTTTGTTTTTGTGACAGATTGGATTGGATTTTTGGTATTGAAGCAAGATTTTAATGACACGGCAATGACATCAGAGAAGGCTTTAAGGGGTCCCAAGCCCAAACACTTTTAGTTTAACCTTTCACTGCGTGTTGTATTTCATAATACAGCTAGGTATCCTGTATATGTCGGCTGATAGGTAATGAGAAATTGCAGTACAGAAATGTTGAACTAGGTCAGTTAGAAACAGTGTCACCATTACGTAGTTTGTTGATAAAATACGTATCTTGATCACAATAGCAACAAATCTAAGGGATCCATATCAAGATTGTTTTTTAATGTTATGTGATTATGTTCAACGATTTACTACTGGCGGTGATATCATAATCTGATTTTTTAAACTCCCAAACATTGATATCAGTAGTGGCCTCAAAAATCCACCATTAGTAACGCTGTATTTCATAAGCTTATATAATTATATATATAATTATATAATTTTTCATGTATCTTAAGTAACTCCAGCTGTCAAATCATAAATAATAAATGAAATAAATAATAAACGTAGACGAGTAAAAAGTACAATATGTCCCTCTGAAATGTGGTGAATAGAAATACTAAAGTAAAGTACAAGTACCTCTAATAAATATCATAAATAAATAAATAATGCAGAATGAATGTACTACTTTCCACCACTGACTGTTAGTGCCAGTAAATACTATTGGTACGTGACAGATGCTCACATCATTCTTTAGAACCAAAGAATGAAAGAGGCTGACAAAGGCAAGTGTATGTGTGTCCCAAACTAAGAACACGTACAGAAGCTTTCTTTAACCACAGCTTACCCTTGATCCTTCCTGTGATGTACAGGAACTCCTGCTGGTCGTTTCTTCCCAGGTCTCCGGAGTGCAGCCAGCCGTCCTGGTCAAGAGCCTCTGTGGTTTTGTCAGGCATGTTCAGGTAGCCCATGAAGACGTTCCGACCCCAGAAACAGATCTCTCCGTTCCCTTCCTTGTCTGGGTTCTCCAGCTTTGTCTTGCAGCCTGGCATCACCTTCCCACAGCTGGAGAGACAAATCACAAGTCAACAACATGCTCATTTAGATCTGATGTGAACAGATGCTGACTGAAAGCTGCACTACAACTGTACCTCTTCTTTGATGTTTAGTGCATATAAATGAGATTACATCTAATTTGTTTTCAAAAATACTGAGAGTTCTTGTTGGAGCGTAAAGTGAAAAGAGCACCAGGTTATGTAAAGCTTTTTGAACAAGTGTGTTTTCTCTTGTCATTTAAAGCTGTTTAGACACTTTGATACGTCCGTCCTTGTAGGCAGACAAACGTTCAGTCATCACACAGTAACTATAGTTGCCATGTTCGATAGTGCTTTGTTGCTGACCTTGACATCTGGTAGCTGCTGTTAACCGAGACGGTGTGTGGGCCGGAGCTTTCGCTCATGCCGTATAGTTCCATCAGCGGCATGTTCAGGCTCATGAAGTAGTCCAGAGTTTCTTTGGTGATGGGGGCGGCGCCTGTGAAGCAGATCTTGCAGCGGTCTAAGCCCAGCGCAGCACGCACCTTCTTGAAGACCAAATTGTTAGCCAGCATGAAACCCCACGGCACCAGATTCTCTCTGTTACACAAAAGATTAAATAAAAGTTACACCAGGGCCAAAACTGAGGAGAAGATTTGTTAGCAATTAAGAACTGAGCTCAAAATGAAATATCACAGATTTTTAGCCATGCTGGCAGAATGGCTCTAAAAACAGTCTGTGTGCTGGCCCAACACTTTGGTCCCGACTAAAATATCTCAACAACTACTGGATGGATTGGCATGAAATTGTGTGCAGACATTCATGTTCCTCAGATGATTAAATCTACTGACGTCTAAAGTGATTACGTTTGTTGTTTTTAGTCAAAGGACCATTACTGAATGGACTGGCAGGAAATTCTGGTTAAAAAAATTGATAATTCCCTCAGGATGAAAAATCCCTTTGGTGATTTACTCCTAAGCTGGAGGTGTTTTATCTGTTGTCCTCATTCTGCCAACATTGCAGCATAACATCAACATATTAGCATTCTCATAGTGAGCATGTTAGCATGCTGACATTAGCATTAGCATTAGCAGATTTGTTAGCATGGATGTAGATGTCTTGTTCATTATTGTTCATCCTGATCAATTATGCATATTGTTTTGGAGTATTTACTTGTCTTTACTTTACTATTGTCTCACCCGTTCATGGCACTGTAGTTGTACTGCAGGCCTATGGACTTGGCCCAGTCGGCCACCCTCTTCCTCATTGGGGATGCCTTGGCACCAATCGCTCTTATCTTCTCCTGTATCTTCTCCCACACTCGAGGGACCCCCAAGAAATAAGTCGGGCGTACCTCTCTCATTGTTGTTGCTAAGGAACCCTGGTGAAAATGAGGATTATAGTCAAGATGGGAAACGTTCATTATCATCCCATATTTGTGCAACTGCAGGCATCCTTACCTTGAGGGCGTCTGGCTCTGCAAAGTAGATGGTGGCAGCAAAAGTCATAGCAATCCACATGTCAAACATCTGGGCTGCCACGTGGCTGAGCGGTAAGTAACTGATCACCGCCTCCGAAGCGAAGGTATAATCCACCAAGCTAGCTGCTGTATGTGCTGTCCATGTCAGCTGCACATTGAAAAGTGGGAGAGGAGTCATAAGAGAAGTTTTTTTTTTTTATTCAAATGTTTTTCTTGAAATTTCATAATACAAATCTGCTCATACAGACTCACACACACCAACATCACTCTCAGCGTCTGTCCCACACATGCATAACATAATAGCAAAAAGACATTTTGAAAAAAAGGGCAGAGAAGGTCGTCAGCTCTCATAAAACTGCAAGAGTTTTTCTAGTTGAGACATCAGTAGTGTGGCTTAGCTGTTTGAGGTGTCTTTACATTCTCCAGCAAGTCTAAATAAAGGTTAAATAAAAGTAAAAGAAAAGTCTTGAAATTATTAGTTGTTTAATTGATCAACAGGAAAATAATAGGCAACTATTTTAATAATTAATTTGGACTTTAAGTCAAATAAAACAAGGAATTTGAAACACCATCTTGCGCTCTGGGACAGTTTCTTGACTTTTGAATAAACAAAATGATTTATTGGTGTTGCAGAATTTACCGAAATCTTCGGAAAAATATACGGCAGATTAGTCAATGATGAAAACATTTAAAAAGCAGTTAAGTGGTGTCAAAAAAATAAAAGCTACGAAAAGGAAATTCTCTTGTCTAGATAACTCACATTGTCGTGGCTCAGCATGACTCCTTTAGGTTTTCCAGTGGTTCCAGAGGTATAGATGAGAGTGCAGCACTCGTTGGCCCGGAGACTGCTGATCACGGCATCCAGCTGCTCGTTGGGCACGTCCTCTCCCAGCTTCATGAACTCTGCCCACTACAGAAATACAGACATAATGTTCAAGAAAATGTTTCCACTCCCAGACTGAACTTAACAACAATGCATCTGTGTGGCTCAGTCACATTTATCTAATTGCAATTCCTGTACCACAAGTAAGAGAGATAATAATTTTGCCCTAAAAATCAATGGTGCAATACGTCAGATGTTTTGTATGTGACTCATCTATTTGCTGAGTAAACGTACTGTATACAAGAATGGTGCTTTCTGCTGCAGCTCGCCTTTATACTGGACAATGGCTTTCAGATGAGGTAGCTGATCTTTAACCTGTTGGGAAAGACAAATAAAACAAGGGCATGTGAGGGCAGATTTTTTTCCTCTTTGCACATAGTTACTACAGGGACACTGAGGGCCGGTGCTGTAATAATAATAACGCTACTCACTTGCAGGATTTTGTCGAGCTGTTTCTGGTTCTCCACAACCAGGATGTTGGCCTCGCAGTTGGCAGCCACATACTGACAAGCCTCGGGCGAGTTGGTCGTGTAAATGCCGGCTGCCAGACCCCTATGGCGCAAATTAAAATAAGAAGCTCAGGTGAATCCACACATTTGCTGTCTTTTTTTACAAATTGGTGCAAATTACAAACGCCTCTTCCTCAACAGGGTTTCTGCAGGATTCACCGAGTTAAATTGAAGACTTTTAAAGACACATAGAATCCATTTTATTTCCTGTTTCACAGTCAAACAGATGAACAGCAGAGTGAAATGAAAGTATGATGGAGAACCAGTATGGATGATATAGCCTAGAATTATTTATTATATCTAATTTTTTCAATAAATTGTAGCAGTATACAAGAATAATTCCAACTGATGTAATTTAATCAGACTCAGATAAGCGGTGCAAAATTAATGCATGGACTAACAAAATTAAAAATGATTAATTTGTCATGTTCAGGGATTGAACAGCTTCATGCAGCACAATCGGTTCAGTTTCAGTTTCTCAGTTTATAAAGTGTCCTGACTGCCTGAAATCACATACAGAAACATTTTAGCGCTACTTTGGTAAATGAAATTCAAGACTTTTTTAAAAGCTTGTGATGCCTTTTTTTTTTTTTTTTTGAATGCATGAACTGACTTTTCAGGACCTACAGCTATGCAGTTCATTTTTGTTCTGGCCAAAGTAGGAATTATTATTAACGCTGAGTTACAAACAGATAACACAGGGCATGCCACAAAGTTGGAATTTAAAAAATCATAATACAATCATACAAAAGAAATTATCATAGAAGCAAATTAGCATCTGAAAACATGAGAGGTGAGGTGAGGGGAGGGCAGAGACACGGAGATAGACTTTGAGATAAGCATGGACAGAGATAAATGTGGATTGTCAGGTGAAACTATGCTGAAAGCATCTCAAGCACAAAAGTGGAATCTGAAGTCAAAAAGACAAGAAGTCTTATCTGCCCCTCAGTTCCTTAAATATGATCTTACCCAGCCAAGATGCAGCCGACGTCTGAGATGAACCACTCAGGGGAGTTGAATCCTAAAATCCCCACACCATGGTAACGCTCCAGCCCCAACTGAAAAAAAGACAAGTGTTTTTTTGTTGTTGTTTTTTTTTTTAAGAACATGTATCTTTAATGACACAGCGGCACAGTGCCTCCATTACTTTTGACCTACATCTTGTTTTAGAAGCCACTCCACCTCATGAGACTTGAACATGGCAACGAAACAGGAGATGTAACACAAGCTGTGAATTTCACACACCCAAGTGTTGGTTTTCAACGGCCCATTCTCACATGAAGGAGATCACAGTGAGAGACGGTGTAAATTCTGTACTATTTACAAAACAGGAGCCAGGAATTCAAGGGTTTGTCTAACCCATAATTCATTCACATGCCACCTGAATTCCTCTATTTATAAAGGCAGAAAATAATAACATATTATAGTGAACACTGTTATATATTTTATCATTTTTCATTGATTTTGGCTCCACTTCAACACACTGCATTTGAATGAAAACAGCTAGAACAACTTTCAAATGCAGTGTTAATGAGTTTCTGTGGGTGTTCACATGCATATTGGGTCGAACTCTCAGAACTTGTATCAGGTTTTTTATTCCCAGTACCTCAAATGTAAGACAATGCATGTAGAATAACATTACAAAAGGGATAATTATCCTAATAATAGAAACATGGCAACCCTGATCTCAGTCTGACGTATTATGCATTTGTTGTGAATAACCTGTTGGTGAACCATGACTTGCTGATTATGCACACAAAACCAACAGCAAGCAAGAGGTGAAGTTTCTATCACTCGCTGATGTCTCAGTTCCTTTTAAAGTTGAATAGTAATTGCTCGAAACTGCCTCTGTGTATGAACTGTGTTATCTATGATAAATGGATTTGCCTCGTCTTGCATGGTCTCTGCTTCTGAAAGCTGGACTACACTGTCCTACAGAAGCACAATGCAAAAACTGCATATTTAGTGAAAGTTGAATTAAGACAAGAATCTGACACCTAACCATAGAAATTATTATAACATCAAATTTTTCAATTTTTGGGGAGAAAAAGAACTAGAAAACAAAGGTGCTCTCTTTCCCCTATTATATTTTGATGCTTTAGAGGCTTAGTAATTGTATGTTAATTAATGTCATTAGTTGAAATGTACAAAAGAGCTGAGAGAGAGGAACAAGAACACATTTTATTTGTAGATACTGTGTTTTCCCTTTCGATTGTCCAAACATTGAGTGCAACATTAGCATCGAAATGTTATTCTAGGTTTCATGTAATTGCTGTGACAATGATTAATAATCAGCATAGACAGCATAAAATTAAGGTTTTTATAAGTTATATAACTGTCACACAGTTCAAGAGTATTTTTTTCTTCTAATTATTGTTATTATTTTTTCTCAACTTTCTCAAATGATCTTAAATTAAATCTAAAAGCCAGCACTGTATTTTCATAGTCTGTTTCATTAAAAATCAATGTGCCTAGGTAGAGGCTACAAATGAACTGCCCAAATACTTCCTGATTGTCTTCCTGTATTTGAAGCACACCGTATTATATACTTTTGCATAATATATTCAGAATAAGTCAATTTGCAAACAAACCTTGAGAAAACTTTTAGCAGCTGCCCGGCAGTGCTCGTAGTATTGCCTCCACGTCAGGGTCTCCCACTGGCCCTCTTTCTTGGAAACCAAGGCAGGAATATCCCCAGAGCTGTCCACCGTCTGCAGGAACATCTGATGGATGGTCATGGGAGTCTCCGAGGCTTTGCCCGAACCCTCCATCCTCAGCCTGACTGCCTCGTCTCTGCTGGTGCTCCATAGCCGGTCAGCTGGGGCCAGAGTCGTTGCCACATTCGCCGAGGACAGTGGAACTGCCTTGGGCTCTTCTGTATTGGGACAACAGGGGCAGCCAAATTTACCCGCCATGAATGACAAGTGTATTTCAGAAGATGACGACACCGCACCAAGACACAGCAAGTTTGCCCTTTAAGCGAAGAGCCAGGAGTATGAGAGGACTGCAGAAACCCGTGAGTGTGTTACACCTGCTGTCTCAGCAGCATGGTCTGCAGAGAACAGGGAGCAGCGTTGTTGTTACCTGAGACTCAACAGGAAGCTATGGAATGTCTCCACCTACCTACCAATCAGGTTTGGTTAGAAGAAGTATCAGGGTTTTCCAAAGCAGAGTTCAATTATTGGATTAATGTATGAGAGAACACAGACAAAGTAAAGTGTAAACTGTTAAAGTGTAAACTGTTCACTAAAATTCCCTGCAAGGTTATTTTTTGCCACTTAGAACAAAATTAAAAGTCGAAACATGTCATTTCTCACCTTTAATGCTTTAAATGAATGCAATTATCTCTATTTTTTCTATGCAACTTTAGCTTCCTACACTGTACTGATTGTTTCAAAGGGACAGCATGGTGACAAGCCTTTTGAAATAACCTTTAAACCTTTAAACTTACAACATTGAGAAAGAACCCCTAAGCTGCACTTCTCTTCATCATAATCAAGACTGAAGTTAAAAGGAATCTTGACCATGACTGTGGAAAAAAACGTCAGGTAATTCACTCCTAATGGAACCAATTCATCGGTTCAGTCCCACAAATATTTTTTTCAAACCTTGCTTTGTGTAAAACAATCATTACATTTAGATTTTCTTTTTTCTGTGATGCATTTTATTGTTGCTGTCTACATGTTCCTTTTGGTTTAACTTGAAAACCCTGCTGTTTTAAAACACTTATATACTTAATATCGTTCATTCAGCTGCAGATAAAGTAGCTTTTTTTTGTTGTTTTTTGACTTTTTAAAGTAACATAATGTCGATTCACAACCCTTTTATAGGCTGCATACTGTATGTTTCTACATTTTGAACTAAAGAGTGATGCTGCCTTCTCAGACTGTATCATTTGAATAGTTTTTCAGGCCTGAAGAGATAAAACTATTCAGAATTCCACAATGGAAAAACAAGTCAGAAGAAAATACACAGTATTTGTGGAGCAGCAACTCTACAGTAAAGTGTTAAGTATATTCTGTAGAAATTTTCACTTCTGGAGCAGTTCACTGGCTCGGATTAGCTCCTCTCTCCTGACATTACACTGATTAACATTGTTACCTAGTGAAAGTCCTTCAACAGCTTCCTCCAGCTCATGAGAGCTGGGAGCTTCGGTCGCTGCCTCAGGCTTGCTGGAAGGACGAGTCTCCTGGATCGCCGAAGCTGATGTTGCACTGAGCTCAGCTGCCGTGGCTTCTCCGTTAGCGATGGGAGTGGAGTGGGTCTTTAAGTTGGTGGACTCTGGCAGAGTCTGTGCTTTTTGGGAAGGGATGCTGTGACAGAAAACCATTTAAAGGTTATGAATGAGAACTGATAATGTATAAACGTGAATTTTAGATTCATAATTTAAACCCAAAATAGCGCTAAGTGGATCAAATCTTCATGAGAATCACCTTGAAGCTGGTTAAAGATTTGTTTCCAACTTTGGGACTTGCATTATTTTCCATACCTCTCAGTATTACCATCCATGACCGCAACATCGTTGCTCACACGTGAATCTTCTTGGCCGCTCATCTTGCGTTTGCTGGAAACAGAGAAAAACTATGTTCAGTGGACGTGAAGTAAAATCTGCATTAAAACACTTCAGATGTCCTCAGCTGAGGACCCTCCACGCAGATAAGATCATCCATTATGAAACAGCATGGCTCTGCTTATTTATACCAGACTGACGTTCACTAATGTCATTGCAACAGAGCCAATGACCGACAATGCTAGTAATCACGTACAGCAGTGGTCTACATGTTGAAACTGTGTATACTGTGCCAGACAGCATTGGGACATCTGTATGAACTATTGATACTCAACTTTGATCCAAATAGACACACTTTGAAACAGAATACGCTGCATCTCTGTCATCACTGGTTAACTACTTTTTTTGTGAACATTTTTAAATGACAGCTGGTTACTTTTTATTTAACTTGGCTTTTAATTAATTCTCTCATATTTTATTATTCTTATTGGTTTTTGATTTTATTTTCATTTTCATAATTTATCATCTACTGTCTTTCTATTGTCTAATTTCATTGTCCTTCTATTCGCCCTTATTCTATTGTCCTATTTCATGTTTTTAAAGCACTTTGACCAACATCTTTTGCATGAAAGGTGCTCCATAAATAAAGTTTATTATTATTATTAATATTAACCTAAGATAACAAAGGTCAACCAGGGTGTAAGGTATTAAATAAAATGTAAATATTGTTAAGCAATTGTCCTCAACTCTTTTCTCTTGTGTCTGTGCTGCAGACAGTGACAGTGATGCCATCTGGTGTGTATATTCTGCAACAGTAGAAACAATTCACACGTCTTCAACTGTCAAAAGTAATCAGTCAATCAAAACAAATTAGTGAGACATTCTCCGACAGATATAAAAGCTAGATTTGTAATAAGATCATATAAGATTAAGATCAGTCAACCCAGCAGAATCTCAGTGTGACCTCTGGTTTTTAAGATAACTTTGGTCAAGATTTCTGTGGACCAAAGTTCAAACGACTTACAAAACTACAGTGTGGCAATATGAAGTGGCACCAGCAAAGTCTTTGCTCTGGATGAAGCAATTATCAATTAAAGTGCACACAGAGTAGATTTCAGTCTCATTATTAGCTTGGACTTGTACATTACCCAGAAAGGAGATGTTGAAGAAAGCCGTGCATTAAATTGAAAGTAGTGAACAAAAAAAGAAGAGAAAGATGAGTTCTACAGTCCCATGGGAAAAAGTGAAAATCCAGCGTAGTTACAGATGTTTAGTCTCAGAATGTGACAATGAGCTCCAGGTAAGGACGAGTCATGTTTGCAGCTATTTGTTTGGCTTTTAACTCAAGCCAATCAAAAGACTGTGTCTCTGTTGACTAAACAACAGAGGTCGAGGAGCCTGCTCATATCAAATGGTGGCTATACTGTATTCATCTCGTATTCATGTGTTTGTCTCTAACACATATATATTTACCATAAAGTACATCCCCAAGGGCTGGTGAATTCAGTTTGCCTCTGTCAACATGGCAGACTCCACCACTGTGTGCACAGTGGAGTATTTTACTCAGTGTTAAATTCATCAATTAAACTGTGAAATTCAGTCAGCTGACGTAAAAAAAAAAAAAAGAAGAAAGAACTGGAACACGTCAATAAACAAAGAGTTTCTATGTGTAACTTGATGTGGAAATCCCCATACGACACATGCAGGCCCTGAAGCATTTATGACAACAAGAGACATCCTACCCAAGTCTTTACACACTTAAATATCAAAAAGCATGAAGTGGTAAATATAAATGAAAGCCTACCTTGTGCAGGGACAGCACTGAATGGCAGGAGCAGTCAGGTTCAGGACAGGCCTGGATCAACCTTTGCTCGTCGCAGTTACTCGACTGTTACTCCCTGGAGGAAATATCAGCATATAGGGGGGTTGTGTGAGGGCATTCACTCACGCCTTGTCCAGAGCAACGTAGACTTGCACAATCCCAAGAACACCTGCTGCTGAGGCCGTGTCCACCAGTTAAAGATCCACCAACAAACTTGACCAAAGGTTATGGCTCCTCAAGGTGAAGAAGACCTGGAACCTGACACACAAACAGTGCGCAGCTGGTGCAAACCGGCTTTGTTTATATTAAATATAGAAGCTGACAGCTGTTGACACTGGTGACGTTCTAAAACATTTAACACTGTAAAGATTTAAGTATCCTATAAAGCAATGCTTAGCGGGTGGCTGTATGTTATCGAGGCTTTTATTATCCCAAATTGACAAATGAAGATTGTCATTATCACATTTACATGACAGGGCCTGTCAGAGGAAATAATGATAAAACTAGATAAGTTCTCTCTGGTTTATGAGGATACATGAGACTTTGACCCATAAAACAGTTATTCAATAGATGAACAAAACTTGTGCAACTTCTGCTTTTTCAACCAGATTGTCACATCAGGAGAGAAGAGTCGAGATGTTGGTAATCCGAGTTAAAATACACTAAATATTAGGAATATTTCTCTGATATCATGTTGGAGAAACCTCTGCACTCCTCTCAACCTACACCTGTTTTTTGTGATTGGTATGAAGTGCATAGAGATCAGTGAGTGGATATGATTTTTATTTGGGATCATTTGCCAGTGCACTTCATGGAATCAGCTTAAAATCTAAAAAAAAAAAAAAAAAAAAAAAAAAAATGAAACTCTCTCTAGTGTCATTAATCCAGGTCTCATTTCCTCTTTCCTCCTGACCCATCTATGTATATCCCACAGTGACGTTCAAGAAAGTACACACTGTTTTGTAATTAAATATGGAGGAAAGTTCACCCCCCCCCAAATGACACACAGTAACCCTCACTCACGGGCACCAAGGTCACTGAAATCATACCACCCAGTCACACCACAGCTTTCCCTTCTCCAACACTCACTGCCAGTGTGTGGGCACATGCCGACCGTGGAGGTGGTGAATGATTAGTGAGGGGGTTCATCAGTGTTAGCTCTACACTTAAGAACATTTTCAAATGTGTTGTATATGAATATTAGATTTTCTGCCTTAAAACAGCATTTATCAAAAGTTTATAAGCTGCAAGTAATGGATTTGTTAATGGTTAATACGTCATTTACTAATATTTATAGTTACTATTATTTATAGATCAGTTATAATCCATTAATACACCATAATAAGTCTGCAGTTGATAAATGGATAGAGGTTATAAAGAACTGGGTTGAGTTTTCAGCCTCCATTTTTGGAAGCAGCATCTTTATTTGCAGTCATATCAAGAGGACTCTTCATTTTTTACAATTTTTTTTACATTTCTTAAAATCAACATATTTACATTTCTTATTTTGTGTGGTGAAGTGAGTTTTTTGTGCAGGGGAATACAAACTTTTGCATGAACTACACCCATCATATGTTGCTCATGGGATTAAACACGTGAAAGTAGATTAACTGACAGACACATTAACATCAACATGACACCATTATCCTGGTGGCCAAGTCATTTGTCTTCCTCCCAGTACGTGGACGTGAAGGTGGTAAACTGACTGAGCGCCGTGCTTTCCGTCGTTGATCACTGTGGAGGGCAGAAACATACCCAGAATTCAATGTGGAGGTAAATAAACAGCCTGTATTTTCACATTAATGGCTGCAGGCCCGTTACTTTTATCAACTATATAACTTACCCACTCTGTATCCTTCATCTAGAGATTGTTGCTTTGCCACATTTTTGGCGACAACCAACAAATGTCCCAAGAGCTGAAAGTCGGGAAAAAAAAGAGCTCAAGACATGATTTTCATTGGATGTGTCCGACATTTGTTGTTACCCATTACTCGACGATGGGTGAACTGGAGGTGCAGCAGTTATGACTTTTCAAAAATTAACATTTTGAGTGTGAATGGACATTGGAGGAAATTCTGTGGCAAAGGACCCATGTTGGACCATTGCCCCAGTTTGTGGCCCTCATGCATTAACATACATTTGGGACAAAGAGCCTCAGTCTTTGTCTTTTCTAAAGTTAATTAAACCTCAGTGATTGAAAAAACCAAAATAAAAACACTTACCGTTGTGTATCTGAAGATTCTTCTAACCATCTGGATTAAGAAATATTCTATTTAGTGAAGTTTTTTTTAACTTGTTTCCCCCAGTCACGCCTCCGTTTTCAAACCAAAACAAAGACAGTTAACTGGCGAGAAAAAAAATGATTCATTATAACTAAGCCGAAACTAAGTAAACGGGTTAAAAAACATTTTTCATGCAGCTGATGAGATGGTTTACCAGAATCTTTAAGGATTCTGCACATATGAATATGTCATATAGATATGTCAGATCGTGCTAAGTATTTTTAACAAAATTTTGGGTTTTTCAAACATCACCAGGTAATTAACTTCTATTAAAAAAACAAACAAAAAAAAAACTAAACATGGTTAGCTCAGACACTCAAGTGCATGTTAATACATGAGGGGCCTGGTTGGACGTGAGCCCTGGCGGTTACTAAAAAATTGATCCAGCTATATCCTGGAAAATTCTTTTTAATCTTTACTACTTGTTGCTGTGTGCTTATAAATGTATGTTGAATTTACCTTTAATAAAATGTGCTACATGAATAAAATGACCATGCACTTGAAACTATTGATGATTTTGGATGTTGATGTCCAACAAGTTCAACATACACATTGTTTTAAGTTATGGCAACGACTTTCTATAGTATTCCTCAGCTTAGTGTGAATCTGTCCTGAAGCTAGACCGAGGAGACAATGACAGTAAATAAGATTTTAATCTTAACAATAACAATTATAGTTTGATTTTAATAATGCTGTGTGGAGTTTACAGTATTTGTTTGATGATTTTTAACACCGCTCCCAAAAGTCCACAGAAATGCAAAGTAGGTAAACAACAAAAAGTGTAGTACTAGTGTAGTATCACTACACAGCCTAAAGTTTGTTGACCTACAGTATATTTGCCAACTTCTGGCCTCGGGCTATATTCTTAAGGGTTTGGGCTAAGCTACTTAATTTCAATTATGGGACACTTAATGGTAAATACATTATATATTTGTGTTATATGTATATTTTAGACTATGGTGTGCCTCCAGGTGCCTTGTGCCAACCGTTTGGGAAACATACTTATCTGAACATGAAAATATTCCTGTGCACAAAACAAAGTCCATGAAGAGATGGTCTTCTGAGTTTGGTGTGGAAGAACCTGATTGGCCTGCACAGAGCCCTGACCTCAACCCCATCCAACACCCTTGGCATGAACTGGCCCAACATCAGCGCCCGGCCTCACTAATGCTCTTGTGGCTGAATTGGAGCAAATCCCTGCAGCCAGTTTATGTAATCTTGTGGAAAACAGCTCCAGAAGAGTGGAGGCGGTTATAGCAGCAGACTATTGCCCATTGTGTTGGAATTGAAAATGCAGAACAACCACATATGGGTTTACTGTTTGGGTGTCCATATAGTAGAGGTATGTAAATGTGGTTGCCTCTCTGGGCTCTGTGATACACTGATGACCTGTCCAGTCCAGGGGCCACTCAATGCATGCTAACATGGGCTCCAGACCCCCCATCAAACCCCTGAACAGAACCATCATCAGACACAGAAAAAGTGTGTCCAACTTACCTCAGCATCATCGTCCTTGGCCTCACTTATTCTGGGAATAGGAACCCTTGGAATGACCAGGAAATGAACAGGGGCCTGCGGGCTGATATCCCTGAATGCCAAACACTGATAAACACACACACAAAAAATAAATAAATATATATATATATATATATACACAGTTCTAAGCAAAACTTTGGTGACTTCTTCTTTACTGACTTCTTCCATCTATCTGTGCAGTATTTCCTGTGCCACACAACCCAAAAGTAGAATATTTCCACCCTCACAGTTTTCATCAAATGTGGCTCTTTCTTTCTCACCCCACCAGTGTCAGCTAAATCCTCCTGCAGGTCCCTTGGAGTCACACAGGGGTTGTGCTTTGCCTTTCTGCCCAGCATGTGTTTAGTTTTATCTGGAGGTTTTCTTGGTATTTCAGGTCCTGTCTTAAACATCATTTCCTAGTGACACTTCAGAGAGTCATTTTTATGGCCTCTGTTTTGTAGGTGTCAATCAGATCCTCAGTCTGTTACTTAGAGGAGCCCGTGATTGTTGACTGTTACTGAAAGGTTTGAAGAGTCAGACAGTTTATCAACGTGGAAATGTCATCAGATGATGTTTCCCAATTACACTTCTTTACCTGCATTAGAATAAGTCAATTGCAGCCTAATGAGCTAATTAAGTTCTAATTATCTCAAAAGTAGAAGGATGACCAAACTTTAGTACATGCCACCATTAGTTTAATTTTTTCTATTTTATGAATTCATGAAATAAAAAGTAACAGTGCATTAACGTTTGAACAAGGGCTCATTTTTAATACCTGTTTGCTGCTTCTTTTCACTTAAAAAAATCTACCAAACAAAACAAATTTATCATTTGTCCTAGGGTGCCTGCAAACACAACTGTACATTTCACAACTTTATCAACAAGTCTGTGCTAAGTTATCTCTAGACTCCACGTGGAATAGGCCAGCAGAGATAACCATTTACAGACACATGTTTTGGGGACGTGTTGTGATGTTTACCTTCTCATCTTCATAAATGATATCTGCAGGGATGCTTTTGTCAATCACTTTGGAGAAGATGGTTGGAGCTGGGGAGCCGTACTTCTTGCTTGCCTCCTCTGCAAGTCTCACCTCGTCACTCTTGGTGCACAGTGGTCTCTGTGGGTCAGCCAGACACATGACACACAAAATAAAGCAAACATAACATCAAAACAACGTACGAGGGCCACAATAAACCAAACATCTTGGTGGCTGGCCGCTGCAGGTTTCCCACAGCCACCACCAGAGCTGGAAGGGCAGGTGTTGTCTAAATGCTCCAATGTAGCTAAAGGAAAGAAAATGTTTATGACGATAAAAACAAGAGTGATTATCTTTAGAGCAGCTACCTCGGCTCGACAAACACGCTGCAAACAGTTGAGGTGAGCCGTTCCGGTCCCGACGTAACGTATCCGCAAAAACTGGCGAAAATACATAGCTAGTTGACTAGTTAACTAGCATACTTTTAACACACAACTGCACAGTACAAAAATCTTGTTCACAAACCAAAACTCTGCACCCAACGTACACTACGTTGATGTTGCCTTCAGGTATCCACTTGAAACGTTTTTTAGCTAGTCACGAATGCGCCTTATCTCTGTTTACAATAGGCTACAGAAAAATGGCACAACGTTACAGAAGTAAGAATTACTAGTCTTATCAGAAATCGATTTGTATATGGGTAATGTAATTAACAATGTTGGGAGCAAACGTAAAGAATAGTTTCAAGTGCAAAACTGAAGTATAGCGTAATTAAATGGCCAAAAAATAGCCTTTTTCTTATTAGTTGTTAGATATGACTTCAGTGCTCATTTTCGATTCATTTGACAACCGGCAGTGCGCATATAGGTTCTCAAAATATTATTATCGCCTTTATAATGTTTGAACAACTCAAACTTACGACATTTGTAGTGTCTGTGAAGGGGGCATTTTATGGCTAGAAGGGTCATTCAAGAGCATCAACGGTCGGCGATGCTAACCACGGTGCTAGCATTAGCTACCAAAGTAAATCATATAATATGGCACTGAGCTGAAATAAACTACAATATATACATAGGGATCTATGAACAGATCTCCAGAGACCTAAAATATTGTTTTACTGAATATATTTCATCGTGACTTTCTGTACAGCAGGGGACGCTGTTGTGGGAGACTACTAGTTCATGTGTCAACGCAACGGAAGAAGCTGATGATAGTTTTATACTCCAGTTCGATAGGTGGCGGTACTGCACCTGCATGGTGGTTTACAACCAAACTAAAAGAAGAAGAAGAAGAAGAAACACCTGAAACATGGCGGCTCGCACACGGCTGCCCTTGCTGTTCCCTAAAAACCTGCCTCCGTTCAGACATCAAAAGCTCGTCCACACAGAGGCTGCGGCTAAGGAGCCCGTGTACCCCCCCATCGTCCCCTCTCTCACGGCTAAAAGCAAATCAGCTCGGCGGCGGCAGGTTGAGGAGCAGATAAAAAAGATATGTGCCTCTTCGGTGGAGGAGAAGCTCTCCCTCATCACTCGTATCCAGCGGGAGAAATTCGTGGTTTACCCTCAGACTTTTGCCCGGAACGCAGACAGATGGTATCAGCACTTCACCAAGACCGCCTACATCCCGGGCCTGCCCGAGAAATTCACCCCGGTCCCGGAGGAGGTCGCCGGGGAGAAGGGCTCTCCGTCGACGGCAGCTCAGATTGCAGTGCCGGGGATTGAAGATGATGCGTTCGCTGACATCCGCTCCATGGTCACTCGTGTGATTTTACAGGAGCACTGGCACACGAAGAAACGCAAACCTTTCCTATACCGAGAGCAGGAGATGATGGTCGGACCTTTTCTGAGAAACCTGTTAACGGGACTCACCTACAGTCTGACTAAATACAACCCAGTGCTCCTCCTGTCAAGTCTAGGTATGGGTGATTGTCAGAAGTGGAAGAAGTACTCACATCTTTTAGTGACGTAAAAGTAGCAATACTCTGTTACAAAAGTCCTGCATTCAGAATTTTACTTTGAGGTACAAAAGCATCAGAATATACTAGAGCTGAAGTGATTAGTCTTGATCGATTAGTCGAGCGTGTGAAAAAGCCTCTCAAATATAAAATGTATGTTTTATATCACAGTAAACGCAATACAAAAAACTCAGAATTAATAATTGTTAATTATAAAACATATAAACCAACCAAAGATATACACAAACTACCAAAAGTAAAAATATTCATGCTGAATGTCCCAATTCAGAATTATATATATATATTATTATGTTTATAATGTTTATTTTCTTCATCAGATATTAATCCCCAGGTGCATTTTTATTGGAGGAGAGGACAGAGAATCATCCCAAAGGGACACCGGAGAGGCCGGCAAGAGCCAACCAGGTTCCAGATTGATGACCACCCGCTCTGTCAGATTCGGACCACTCAACAACTGCCACAGGTAGTGTAATAATTTTCACACTATGGACTTTATGTACTAAAAAAACAGAGCAACACATTATAATATGTCTTTCATTTTAAGTAATGGGAGGAGGATCTTTATTAGGATTGTGGCTGTTGCACAGTGTTTTATATATTTCATTCATCTGTTTTTGGTTCGGATGCAGTAATCATACATGACAAACCTACCAAACTGGAGAAAGTCATTATTAAAGGACACAAATCATTTAAACAAACAAGCACTGAAAGGTGTTATAAAATCACTTATCACTTACCTTCTGTCAGTTTACCCCGCTGGAGGCTTCGTATGCAGCTGAAGTACCAGAGATCACACTTTGTCCCAATGTGATGCCCCTGTTCAGAAGGCAGTACGACAACAACATCTTCACAGGTAACACATGTCAATAAGTCAACATAAGTCAACAGAACATTAGGTGGAGGGCTGTGGGTAAATGTGTGTGTTGTGTGCCAGTTACATGTCATGGCAAGAAAGTTAAATTTCTCATTATTCAGTTACCTCTTGCTGTCACTAGAGGACACCAGCGTGCAACTTTCAATGTCTGTTCAGTCAGATACAGTCATAGTCTATGAGATGGTTATTTTTCCTGCTGTTGGAGAAATTACTGGAAACAAATAACTGTTTGCCGTTTTGCTCTTCACGTTTCCTCTGATCTAACTTTTGAAACAAGACACTCTCCCTCCTCTCATTAACAGGCGCTAAGCTACCAGACCCAGCATGCTACGGTCACACTCAGTTCCACCTGGTTCCTGACCGATTCCACCGAGAGCGGATGGCTCGGCAGCAGATGTCTGACCAGGTGGAGGTCTTTCTCCGAGCTAACGGACTGGCCAGCCTCTTCGCCTGGACAGGGGCTCAAGCCTTGTACCAGGGTGAGTTATCAACACAGGAAAGAGTCATTCTAAGTACAGAAACCCTGTTATATTTTAACCATGCCAAAGTCTTTTAAAATGAAATTACCTTTTACTAAAAAGAGAAGAAACAGCTTGTGGTTATACTTCCCTCTCACTTTTGTAGGTTTCTGGGACCAAGAGGACGTCACCAGGCCTTTCGTGTCCCAGGCTGTGATCTCCGATGGCCACTTCTTCTCCTTCTTCTGCTACCAGCTCAACACGGTGGCTCTCTCCGTGGAGACAGACGCCAACAACCCCAGGAAGAACCTCCTGTGGGGCACAGAGAGCCTGCGACTGTACGAGACAGTGCAGGACGGAGAGGTGGTGGGTCTGAATGACAGTGTCATCAAGCTGCTGGTTCAGTTCCTCATGAACCGGCCGTAGACTTCTTCGGGTACCTGTCTGCTCTTGTGATTCTTTGCCTCTATCTGTCTGTGTTTTCTAAGGTGTTGGAAGAAGCAGGAATTTAAGAGAAAGAGCTCTTAAAGATCCAACATGGCAGAAATGAGGAAGTTTTGCCAGATTGTATAAAACTGTAATGTTCAAAAAGCAGAAAAATCTGTGTTAAACAGGTTAACTGAACAAAGTACTGAAAAATACTAAACACACATCCCTGGTTATTATTACTGTGCAGACTGTATTTATGCAAAAATAAAATCATGCTTTACAAACAGAGATTCTTGTGTGTCTTTCAGTGCTTACAACTAAAATGTGATCATTTATAAGACGCCTTTTTACCTGTGTCACACAATTTTTTGAAAGTACCAAAATTGAAGCAGCAGAACCAAACTTATCTTTATTTTCTATACTTATAATACACATTTGGGCAGTTGGGACTTGGCGCCTGTCTGTCTGCATGCAGCGCCCTCTTCCTTTATCTTGCTAAATTCCTCACTATCTTACAATACCCTTACCTTACTAACTGATACAGTCTGGGGGTCCCTCCCGGCCCCCTGGTAAGTTGATCACAGGTGTTACACTGTGAGGCCTCTAAATGAAAACACCTTTTGTTTCTACACTCTTTTGATCCATTTGTCATCCTGTTTGACCACATGTCTGTAAGGTCAGCTTATTTACATAAAGCCCCCCCCCCCCCGCTCTTTGAGTCAATGACATCACTCCAAACAGTACGAACGAGTTCATAAAATATTGGTAGGGATAATTCTGTCTTCCCAAAGTATTGGTAAGGACATGTCCCCACCGTCCATATGCAAATCTCCCCCCTTGATGTTGAGGTTACACAAACACACTGTGAAAGAAGAGGTGCTTTTATGACCATCTGTGCAGATACAAAGCAGAAAAGTGAGTGTTAAAGTCAGCGCTCAAAGTTCCCACACACTGTGTGACACTGAAGTTAAAAGAATTTGTTTGTCTTTACTAACTATTCATTACGTCAGTCTAGCATTTGATTGTGTGGTGAGTTACAGCTGACTAATATATGCAAACATGCCAGCATAGGAACAGTGGTTATATAACCTTAGATAATTATAAATGTACTCGTCATAGATGCACTCCAGTAACAAATAGCACTGCATCCCTGCTGCCAATTAAACCTGTTCATTACTGTTGAATAGATCCTGCTGGCAGACAGTCAAGCTAACCACCAGCACTAGAAACAGAAACAGAAACAGAGAGAGACCAGTAAAGCTGGAAATTTTTCGGTGAACAGTTTGAGCCTTCTGGTGTCGAGTCCTCACTGCGCGTTTGAATGCTGCAGCTCTGGAGGAGAAATGTGCAATAGATTAAGAGGAAGAAACCCCCTGAGGGCTGCACACACAAGAGAGAAGAACAGCTGATATGAAAGGAAATGGATGGAAAGGATGGGATTCGTTTATGTCTGTGCATGTGAGCATGTCGGTCAAAGAAAAGAGTGTCATAGTGAGAGAGCTGCTGAGAAAGTGTCTGTGTTTATGTGTATAAGTCCTCTCTCTGATGAATGACAGCTGAGCACAGTTGCTTTTATTACCAGGATGACCAACCTCCTTCCTTCACTCCCTCCGCTCTCTTTATCTTACCCCCTCCCCTCTCTGCTTTGTGATATGAATACACACTGGACAGTCCCTGGCATCACACCGTCTGATGACGTTCTCACTGAGTCTTCCCCCGAGCTGCCATCTTTGTGTGGCCTTCATCGTCACTGACTCTTTATTAATACTCCCACATTGTCTGTGCATTAGTGGCTTGTATGTCTGTCACTGGCTTCACTCATGTGATAGGAGGTGATTGGCACTATCCAGACCTATCCTTCCACAACAACAACTACACTACAGAATATTTTTAATATTAGTTTAACATCTGGTCTCTATAAGTCAACTCAGGCTGATTTACTGTGTCAGCTGGAAGAGACTGCCCTTTAAAATAATTATTTTCTTGATGTCTTTGTCTTCACTAACTGTGAAAAGCAAGTCATGAGACAGTCTGATTGGTATGAGCCGGTTGGGCTGATCACTCAAGCTGGCAACAAGCTGAATCATACTGGTTAGGGTTGCGTTATGCCGGTCCAATTGTTAGGCACTCAGCTGGTAAAACTTGCTTTACCCCTCAGCTCATGCTTACGGGATTCCCGTAGCTGTCTCAACAATGACGATTAACTTAGAAATAAAGTGATCATTTGCTCACAGCTTACACATATACAGTCATTTCATTAACAAAATTAAGCACATGGAGTTTTAACAAAAACAAACAAAAGAAAAAAATATTGATTTTAAAGGATGGTTTTAAAACAGATTGATGACACTTTATGCTTTTAAACTTTAGACAAATATTTATATACAGACTTTATAGCAGGGAAACACTTGCATTTATTTTTTCATTTAAAGATCTGGTCAGATTCGATGTAATTTTCCTGTCTGTGTATGTGGGTGGGCTGCTGCTGGTGGGACTCAGGAATGTCAGGGGTAACAAAAAAAAAAAGAGGGGGAGTTGGTGGCTCTGGAGGGAGTGAGGGGGGTCAGAGGTCGTTGGATATCATGTTTCCAAGATGAGCTGCATGGTCAGAGACTTCAGGAGCCTTTTCTCATGAAGCATGGCCCATTGAGTCATGAACATTTGCTTAAGACATACTCCCACGGTTAAGAGATTTGATTTTGTTGTCTGACAAAAGGCTGTAGCTGCTGTGTCGTCCTACGCCTGCGTATCTGTAGCGCACTGAAATTCTGCAGTTAGCAATAACCTGAAGTAGTGAATGTCTTGTCTGTTCCTCTTCCTAAAGTACTTTCCAACTCCTGTTCATTCAAAAGTTCTGTATAAATGACTTGCTAATGTTATTTACTTACATTCACAATGGTACCTTGAGACGGTATCTGGTCTTCTCAGGTCTTCTCCCAAAATATCATTTGAGAATTTAAAAGAAAACTTTTTTTTTTTTTTGCCACAAAAAGCTACAAAATATAAACAAGAAAACCGAATAAAAGTGGCATCACCGCTGAGTGAAAACAGACCTCTCTTGTCCTGCGTTTATGAAACATTGCACTGTGCTCAAAACTGTCCTTTCCAAAGTGTGTCGTTACAGGAAGTAATGTAGTTAAATGCCATTTGAACTGAAACTAATTTAGTTTAAACTCTGCGCTCCTGTAGTTTATCTGTATAGATTTCTGTATTGGTGAAAATCTGCCATGTACTGGTCAAAATCTCTCTCTGGGGACAATAAGCTGAAAACTAAACCTTAAAACTAAAAATAGGTATTTGGGGCAGAGTTAGTTTGTCTTTGTGAGTGTGTGTGTTTGTGTGTGTGTGTGTGTGTTTGTGTGTGAGTGTGTTTGCATTGATGGAACAGGGGTGGTAACCATAGAGCTGAGCTCGGGAGGGGTGTTTGTTGACGAACAACATACCAGTGTGTGCCTCATGTGTGTGTGTGTGTGTGTGTGTGTGTGTGTGTTTGATGACCTAGTTCAGCACAGGTAAAGATCGTGTGTCTATTTAAAGAGGGTGATTCTCTGTGAGCAGCTGATAGCCAAAGTGTTTCTGTGGTTGTTTCCCTCCAGTCTAAACTGTGAGGAGGCTTCAACATTATTCTGACCACAGAAACCCCCAGTGGACACACACATATATTGGAAGCACTATCTTGTGTTACACGGTGTTGAAAGGAGGGTTACCGTCCTCTTCTCCTGCAGATTTATAAAACTCCCCGTTGTCTACGAAACACATCTGCAACTATTTGTTCTTATTTATATTCCATCAGCTTTTTGTTTTATAGTTTTAATCATCCATGTCTGAGTGAGTGCACCTTTCACTTTCACAAGGGAGCGCACCATACTGGACGAAAACCAGCTTCCTCTCCAACATCTGCTGGGCTCCAGGCAAATTCCATTTGTTTCTCAGATCCATTACAGACAAGAGAGGATGGGGAGGTTTGTCCATCATCGCCACATAGATGTGACTGTACTTTGTTCTGGCACCAGAGGAAAACATTTCTAAACACAATTAGCTTGGTTTCACTTTGTCCTACAGCGACAACACTTTGCTTTGTATTTGAAGGGTGAGGTTGACTGTAGATTGTTATGTGGCTAACGCTTTTCTCTGATGTTAAAACACTAAAAGACGTCCATTGGTTTGAAACACCACACGCTTTTAACCCTTCAGCTATTTGACCTGACAAACCTGCTCAACGTCTCTGCTCAGCACATTTTTATGTATCTCAAGCACACACATGCTGAAGGTACAGGGGGGTTGATGCATAGAAAAACCAAGTCTTGCAAGTTGGAGCTGAACGTAACGCTGAAAACAGTATTGGTATTTTCAACTTTTATCCATATTTCATCCTTAAATATTCAGGCAAATTCTTTGAGCTTTAGCTTGATGGAAACTTTGGACAACACACTGAGCAAACTTTTACATTTTCTCCAACAAACTGATCAATTTACTGATTACTGAGAGGTGGAAAACCGGTGTGATGATGATTGTAGGATGATAATTTTACTGTTAAATAACTGTTTGTAAAGAAATTTCCATTTAGAGGCAACAAATAACAAGAGTTAAATGTTTAAGATACATCTCCTGTGAGACTGTTTGTCCTCAGCAACTAATCCTATCCCACTGAGTAAACTTGCACTCTAAGTTGATCTACTCAGAACAATATGTGTGATTAATTATTGATTGCTAAACATACAATCAGTATTTGAAAGGAAGAGACTACAAAGCGAGTCATTTTAAAGAAAGACAGTGAGACAAATGCTCATCATCTCATTAGACCTTAACCAGTTAAATATAATACAATAAGACTAGAGTCAGAAATCTCAAAGCACTGGCTGTTTACACTGAGATATTTACCCGTCGTATCTCAGACACTCTTAGATAGAATCACGTCTCAGTGATGCTTGAGCAAGTATCTGATAGACTGAGTTCTGTCAAATCTGCATATGGCTGCAAATTTCAATCTGTAGACCAAATAGACAGAGACATTTAGAATATGTGGCATCTGATCCTGCGTGACAGTGATGCAGGCCGACGGTCATTCTGTAACTGAAGCCTCCTCGAACACAGAAACAGACACAGACTGGACATACAACTAAACCCGAAATCACTCACATACAAAAACAATGTGACTTCTTTCCATGAAATTTGGTTGAAACATTCATGGTCCCCAGAGGCTGAATCCTGATGAGTTAGTAGACCCCATGAGTTTTCATCATGACAACAACAGACCAGGTCATTTTTCCTCCCCACTGTCACCAAGTGCCTGCTCATTGTGGGAACTGTTTGTCCCTATAATATTGTCTTGACCAGCATTTAAAGCGCCTTGAGATAATGTAAGTTATGATTTGATGCTATGCAAATAAAATGTAACTGAATTGACTAACTATAACTGCTAACTATGGCATGCTAACATGCTTAACGATAATTGTAAACATAAAGTGATCCAGTGTTTTTCCAGGCGTGATGAAAAAAAACACTGGCTCACTTTTACTCCACCATCAAACACGCATACCGCTCCATCCCCCGCGCCCAGATGGTCCCGACATTCAGACAACAGCTGAAGAGGGCCAAACCAATCAGGGCTACTACAAGGAGACGGACTCCAGAAGCATTGGAGATGCTTCAGGACTGGAGTCCACTGACTGAGAGTCTATGAGAGGCCCTGAGGACAACAGGCGGCTGACACTGTCTGTTCATATATTAACTTCTGTGAGCAGATATGCCTCCCAACCAAAACCAATCATTAAATACAACAACCACAAGCCCTCGTTCACCAAACAGCTGAGAGGACTCAGGCACCAAAAAGAACAGGCATACAGGGAGGGAGACGTGGATACCTTCAGACCGGCTAGACAGAACCTGAAGAAGAGGGACTACGAAGCCAGGCTGAAGTGGGATTCAAACAACAACCCTGCAGCCGGCTGAAATACACTCAGGGCACTCACTAATAACAATAAGGGAAGCCCTGCAATCACCCCATCCATCCCCTGGTCTGGCAGATGAACTTAACACTTTCTTTTTGCGTTGTTTTACTCGTGTGTTTTTGCACCAAGTTAAATTCCTGTGTACTATGTACATTTGGCGAATAAAAGGGATTCTGATTCTGATTAAACATATGAAAATCCTATATTAGCATTAAGCTAAGGCTAATCCCTGTCATGTCTTAAAGGGACTGATTTCAACATGGCCTATCCAAACCAAACAGTTACAACTCAAGCCAAACAAAACTGACTAAAAAAAAAAAGGAGACACAGAACAGAGAGAGTGAGAGCAGAGCGAACAGAGAAGAAGGATTAAATACTTACGTGTGTTCCAGTAAAAAATAGGTCACAATTTCCCACTTGTCCAACACTTTAATTTAATATACCTCAAAAAGTAATGACCAAATTTCTATTAGCTTGCTAACTATAGCATGCTAACGTTATTAACGACAGCCATAAACACATGATGATGCTGTTAGCATTAAGCTGACAAGCCAAGGCAGCTAAGGCTAATTACAGTCATGTTTTAAAGGGACAACTGTACAAAGGATTTCAACACAGTCAACCACAACTGTCGAGCTAAACAACAAGCATTTACAACTCTCTCCACTCTCCATCTCCATCGAACCATTAACATTTTTTGACTGACTCAAACTGACAATCCTGAGTCATTACATCTTTCAACTCCTCTTTAGCTCTAACTGTAATACGTGCAGAGTTACACTTTATTCTGCACACACACACACACACACACACACATACACACACACACACACACACTGGTGAGGCGTAAATCAAATTGCAAGCCCTCAGATGAGACTGCTTTACTTAGTTTCTATATTTATAGATAAAAACCTAACTCACACATTCCCCACATGCACAACTTATGTGAAGCACAGCAACATGTTTATGGAAGTTCAATGACGCTCTTTCACGGTTAGCACAATAAATGACAGAATAAAGCATGTGTTTCTTCACTGCTGTGTGAGTGCGGCTGCACCCAAGGAGTTGGGAGACAATGGGTGCTCACAGCTGATTCAGTGCAGGGGGGCGGTGGGCGTAGACACATGTACAAGCTTTCTCTTTCTCTTTATTCTCTAGTTTAGACATACACAATGAAAACTATTCTCTGGCTTCACGATTTTAATGAATTCAAAACAAGTTAACACAGAAGCACTCACTGTTTTGTATGTACTGTATCACATGCGTGAGTGTGTTTTGTCTTGTTGGTTTTCTCTCAAGAATCAAGGTGACATGTTTTATGTGCTCTATGTTACAAATCTGACTCTGAGTAGGTCGAAAAATTGGAGAGGAAAAGGTAGAAAACTAAGAGCATGTGCACATCCAAAAGTATAACTAATCCAGGAGAGGGGGAGGGGGGTGTGGCACTCTGTGAGCCCACGGACCTCTCTCTTTGCTTTGGTGGAGTGGTTACATAACATAACCCACCATCCAGCCTGTGGATAGACCAACTCTGATACAATCATCGCACTGAGCTGTTGTGCACGTGCACGTGTTAAGAGGGGTGTGTGTGTGTGTGTCTTTCTCTCTCTCTCTCTCTCTCTCTCTCTCTCTCTCTCTCTCTCTCTCTCTCTCTCTCTCTCTCTCGCTCTTTCTCTCTCCACGCCCCCCTCCCATCTTTCATCCCAGTCCTCTCATAGGTTCTTTGCAAAGGTAACGGAAAGACCGGGGGCTTTATAAAGATCCACTTTGTTCACTCGGTCTCGCTGCTCGTTTCATTTTTTCGGTCTTTCTCGTTTCCGCACAGCTCACACCAAAATGCCCAGCAAGAGGAAGAAGAACAAGCGTCGCATGAGGAGAGTGGTAAGCAGTAGCAGGCGCACTTTCCTCCCCCCCCTCGCTAGGTTTTTATTCTCATCACGACCATATATAAAGTCTCTAGATTATGAATTTAAGTCAGTTAGTGGGGACCTTCCGCTCCGAAATATTACATTTTGATCATTTGTGGTAGTTGATGTTTTGTGCGTCTGTTTATAGTTTTTTTTTTTCCCCGAAAAAGAAATAAAAACTAGTCTTTGTTCACTTAACCCACAGTGTTTGCCGATGCCTAAAAATGGGAATAGCCTACTGCTCAAAATCTTGTAAATATCCACTTCTGATCAGATTAAGCTTCTAAACAAAAACTTAAATCCAAAATTCAACAGAAAGAAAAGAGACCAGGTGTTTATTTTTATTTTTAAACTTTTGGTACGTCGTGTTGTGTTAATTCTGTTACTATCAATCATGATTTATTGGACTGCACACATTCACGCTGTGTTGTTGCTTTTCTTGTGACGCGCGCTGCTGCGAGGAGCGCTCCGAGCTCCGCGCGTAAAATCTCGCAGATGTAAGAAGGCTGCACCAAAATTACACATATGGATAAAATATCGAAATTATACCGTCAGTTACAGCTGCGCGACACTTCTGGTTCCAGG
The DNA here is from genome assembly GCF_021018895.1 of Seriola aureovittata. NCBI lineage: Eukaryota > Metazoa > Chordata > Actinopteri > Carangiformes > Carangidae > Seriola > Seriola aureovittata. The sequence goes on from NC_079368.1 coordinate 21,829,301, forward strand.
TTGAAGCACAAGAGACAAAGACGATTGTTAAACTCCATGCGCCATGTGGGTTCTGTGTCAGATGGGAAAAGCAGGGATGGAGATTTTAAGTTTCTGTATTTCTGTGGTTTATAGTCATTAATCGTGAAAGGCGCCACATTCAAAAACATGAAAAAGAATATTAACTTCTCCACCCCTCATGCACATACACTCATAGTACACGATGTCTTGACTTATGGAGCTACACTGTTGTCATTCTTATGCAACTCAATGTGCTGACGCAGCAACGTCGCTTACATGATAATTGACATATGTCACTCCATCCGTCTTAGATAACTGGGAGAAATTTCACTTCTGAACATTCAGTGCCCAAAGCGATGGGGTGGGTGTGGCAGAGAGGGGAGGGGTGTATGGTGAGTGAGAAAGTAACACAGAAGCTCCAGTTTCTCAGAGGGCAAAGGTTACTCCATCCCCAAAAACTGTTTTCTGACTTTGTTTAATCACAATAGTTAATTATTTCAAACCATGTTTTATCTTCTAATTTAAATTTAAATATAATCCCCTGCTTCACCACTAAAGGCTGAGTTAAAGCCCGGTCCTGCTGTTCTGGTAAGACTTCTCAGTATGGAGTTTGTGGCATTCTTCCTCAACCCCCACCCTCCCTTAAGTGCCTGGCTGGCTGGCCGGTCCGTGACTCTCAACACCACACAACTGTATTTGGTAGTGTCTTGACCGGAGGAATGTCTTGCTTTAGTTTTGCCAGACTGGAGTCTGCACAGTCTCTCTGATTCACTCTGCTAGTCTGCTAGTGACACTCAGATAAAAATGGCACCTGAAGTCAGTTACAGTGTGGTGTTATCACCAACTCTCTCTCAGAGATATCAGAGCTCAGTAAAGGGAAGGAGCTGCCGAACACTTGAAGTCATCAAGCTGAGTGCTCCTTGTTGGCCACACCAACTTTGTATGCACCTTTGATAAAAAGGGTTTCTCTCCGAGGAAGGCCGGGCCTCCTTGATGCAGCCTGAGGAACACAGTCAACAGCATTGATTAATTGAAGTTTATATATTACTTTGTGGTAGTGAGGTTTGGATTCTAGACAGCGAGCTATTTGTGGGCAAAGAAGAGGGGGGGTTGTTTTGATGGTGGCAAACTGGACAGGCGTAGACATATGCACCTACACACACAAGCTCCGCTGGCTTACAGCATTGGTCTAGCACTGTGAATGCCGAACTGGCTGTCGGCCTAACAAAAGCATTTTCGGGGAGTGATTGTAACCTGATTATAACCTGATTATGATGTGATTAGGCCCACTGTCTGGCCCGCGGGGCACCCATCAGTGCTGCTGACTCGCACGGTTTCCCTTCCCGCTTCACCAGACCTGTCAGGACCGCTCTGATTCAACTAATTAGCTCCCATTATCTAACTAGCTTTGCTGGGCCCACTCCCAGTTACTCAGCCCCTCCCTTCAGTGGTCTGGGCTCCTAAAAACCGCCATTAAAGCCCGAGGGGGTTTTGTCCGGAGCTGAAAAACATGTCGGACCTGGCTGGGATGGCATGCTAGGTATTCCTGCAGACAGAAATGTGCTAGAATGAAGCTCAGGCTGACAAAAACATAAGTATTTGAACATGTTGAGGCACTCAAAAGCATTCAGACCTTAAACCTCACATTTGCCTGTTCCTTTGTACTTTGACTTTATCTTTTATCAGTTTGCTTGACATACTCAGCGCCTGTTTGAAGACATTTTACCTTCAGTTTCATTAAGTACTCAAGAGGAATCAAGTTCCCCACTCCTCAGCTTTCAGATTTTAAAATCTCAGTTGTTTGAAATAAAATATCAACGTGTACTACCCTAAACTAATTGACTTAGTTTTAATTTAATTACACTTGGTAATTTGCACTAATTTACAAGTAAGACATCATTGTAATGACAAAACAACAATCATTAACGCAGAGGTTTTTGTGTCTTTCCCCCTTTGCAGCAAGCTCAGAGGAGAGCCCTCGAAGAGCAGCACGCGTCCAACCCGCCCGTCAAAGCCAGCCCTGGGATTGCCACAAGTGCGCCCCCTGCAGCAACCCCAAAGAAAGCCGCTAAAACTCCGGCGCGAGCTCCAGAAAAGATCCCAGAGGTCGTTCCCATTGCTGTCCCCATTGTTGAGACCCCCAAAGCAGAACCAAAACCAGTTGTGAAAGAACCTGTCCTAGAGCCCGTCCCAGTCAAAGCAGAAGCACCAGAGCCCGAGGCTGTGGTGCTGGAACAGACTCCAGCGGAAGTTGAGGTTGAAGTCCCAGCACCGGTCACTGAAGAAGCACCAGTCGTCGAGACTCCACCAGCGGCGCCCCCTGTAGTTGAAGCTCCTGTTGAAGTCGTACAGGAGGCTGAACCAGTCATTCCTGAAACAGAACCAGTACCTGAGGTAAGAAAGCTTTTTTTAAACTCTCAAATAGATTTCGTCGGCGGAGCCATGTTTCAAAACTTCCCAGTAAAAAATGTGTTTTGTTGTTGCCATTAGTTTTAGAAATCAACTGTGCGACATCTCACCAAGCAGGTTCTTGGCTGGCGTGTTGGGCTCAGCATGTACCTTCATATAAAGTGCTTGCAGTTGCCAATTTACATGCTTCTTTCTCAAATGTTGGAGAAATTAGCGTCATCAGGTTCCATTTAGCATATGGTTTTCTGTAAAGAGACACGTTCTATTGGATGTTTGAGTTTATATTTTGTCAGCGTGAGTTTTGCTGGCTTTTGTGAAATGGTTTGGGTCTTTTTTTAGCTGCTCTTTGGTCAAAATGTGCTGTGGCTCGGTCCTCATGGGAGAAAGGAGGTGGAAGTGGTGGGGGGTGGGAGGCATAGGGAACAACATGTTCCATTTAGCAAAGAGGTGGAAAGTAGGAGAGGGATTGTGGGTTACATCAGTGGGAATCCAGGCAGAGGTTTTTCATCACCTATATCTAAACTGCCAATAAGGACGCATCTATCTTTTTTTTTTTCTTTTCTTCTAATGTATGCCATCAAGGAGGTTGCTTTGAGTTTTGAAGTCGATTAAGCTAAAGGAAAAAATGATTGGCTTTAAGAAGTGATTTTGTTTTATACAAGCGTTTGGTCTATACTGCAGTTTTACATAGATTCATACCAAAAATAAGTATACCACAAAATAATGTCTCATTAGGTTGTTTTTGCCCTTTAAATACATTTTTATTAGCAAGTTGAAAAATAGTGGTCTTTGTTGTTTCATGCAGACTTCATTCACATATACTGGGACAAAATGTTCTGTCTCAACCAGTAGACTGCAGGCGATGTGGAGACGTACACACGAGCTGCACACCGCACATACATGTACATGTGCCTAAACACGCGTGCACACGCACACACGTGCAAATGCATACATGCACACGCGTACATTTGTACAGCTATCTCTGTGGGGACTCGTCACTGATACAATGCATTTCCTAGCTCCTTACCCTAATCTTAACAATCCCAACTAAATGCCGAACTTCATCCCGTACCCTAACCTAAGCATTTTTCTAACCCTAATCCTGAAACCAAGTCTTAACCCTCAAAAAGTTCTTTAAACTTGTGGTGTTCAGCATTTTTGTCCCCACGAAGCACCACAGACCCCACAAATATAGTTAAACAAACACACACACACACACACTAAACTCCTGGTCTTCGCTCCCAGTAACTGAGCCATGAGCACATATGGTGCACATGTATGTGCTCACATGTATGTTAGTGTGCACATGTACACAAGGCCCAGTGTAAGAGGAGACATGAGGTGTTATTAATGAGATGTTCATTTCCTTTGACTTCACTCAGAGCTACACTGTGCTCCAGTAATCACAGAGATGTCATTTAGTTGCAGATTTGGGTTGTGACCTCTGACCCAGAAGTGTTGCTCTACGCACTGATCTATACGGGGCCAGTAAAGACGTTTCTATAGGAGATTGACTGCCCATCACCGTGTAGTTGTTGAGCTGCGGCAGTATCAACCCCCTCCGTCCCTCTGTCCCTTCATCCCTACCCCCCTCCTTCTCTCCTTCCCTCCCTTCCTCCCATCCACCACACCACCCATCTCTCCCCTTCCTCCCCTCTTGCCTCACTTTTTGTCAGCTCCTCCACTGCTTGCAGATGTGCCAGATTCAGCTGAGAAACAGAAACACACGCAGACTCTTTTGTAAAACTGAAAATTAGTCAGTGCAGACTGCAGCTGCAAACACGTACAGCTGTATGTTTTACTTGCTTCGTTTTGTGAACTTTTTGTCAGATTTTGTGAACCCTGAGCTTTGGTAAACTTGCACTTGCGGCCACAGTTGTACAAGAAAGCGTTCGCTCACAGATGATAGAATCAGAGCAGGCATAAATGGGGCTCGTATTCAGCTGGCTTTGGGGCCAAAAAGAGGTGGCCCCGCAACTTCTGGATGCCGCCACGGAGAGTCAGGTGAGTATAAACCCACCACTCAATCTACAGAGCCGCTGAATGCGTTTCATTTTTCTGTGGCCTAAAGCGACGGTGGGTGCGGCTCCTGCTGAGGCTGAACATTTTGTACCAGCTTGCTCCCTCTGTGCTCCTGCAGCCCTCCACTCCTCCCCCCTTCTGTCCCTCACAGTTTTCCCTTGTAAATTTGCTCTACCTCGTCAACCTTCCTGCCCTCCCACCGCTTGTTCCTCTCTTGTCTGTCCTTTCTCCCTCCTCCCCCCTCCTCCTCCTCCTCCTCCTCCTCCTCCTCCTCCTCCTCCTCTGCCCTCCCTCTTTAATTTCTCTCCTCTTCTCTCTTGTCCCCCTTCCCTTCTTCCATCATCCCCTTTCTCTCTTCCCCTCCTATGGGCAACCTGTGGGCCCCTATTAACTGGTCTAATTAGCACATGCACGCGTCCATACATGTGTCTTCCTTCTATAGTTAGTTCTTTACTGGGAGTACTGGGAGGGGGCTGCACTGGGAAAGGTGGGATATTGAGTTCCATGTTGGGTGGTGGGGGGTACATCTGCCTGTTGAAGCATGTTTGTAGTTTAGCCTTTGGTATTTGTGTGCTGAAGAGGAGATTACAGACAGCTGTCACAACCTTTTTAAAGTCTCTGACGGATCTCTAGTGAAGGGATGACTCGGGGTACGTTCAGTTTCAGTTTGCTCACAATGAAAACAGCAAATGATCGGTGAGCATATTTTCTTTTTATCACATCTGACATTTAGCCGGAGAGAGAGAGTAGTGGAGGACAAAGATGTGTGAAGTGATACTTATTTCAGACTTAGTTAGAAAAATGATCACCTTGTGGCAAAACATGGGCCCCACAATCCTCCCCCAGCCTTCCTACACACACACACACACACACACACACACACACACACACACACACACACACACACACACACACACACACACACACACACACACACACACACACACACACACACACACACATATACTACCCTCCCCACACCTTCTCGCAACTTTTATGGGTTTGTTTTGTGAGACACGCACTTTTGCAGAGAAAAGTCAAAATGTCTCGACTTCTGCTTTAATTTTAGCTTTTTAAGAACTTCCCTTTTATACTGAGAATGACTTCACAGAGCCTGTTATATATTTTCTTTATTTCATTTCTAGTTATCTTGATAAAGAAGATTGGTCCTTCCAAAATCTGTATGTGTGAGTGGTTGTGTGTGTGTGTGTGCATAAAGTTGGTTGGAACATAGAGTTCAGTGCATTTAGGTACACTATGTCATTCTTCTTGTGTTAAAATGGGCTGCGTAAAATGTAGCTGTTCCTAGATCAGCTTTGGTTTGTGCTAAATTCGACTTTTAGTAGGACTTGTGGTGCGGGATCTGTGTGCAGATCAGTTTGGTACAGAGTGTTCTGGTGGTGGGACACGCTGGAGGGTGCGTGTGTTTTACAATCAAGCAAAGGAAGGCCTATAATCCAGCTCCCTCCCTCCCTCCTTCCTTCCTCCCCTCCTCCTCTCTCCCCCCTATACCATCCCTCCAAGGTCATATCTGCCGCTCTCAACTATACGTGCATGTTTGCCTACTTTTCTACTGCTTTTGTTCATTAGTTGTGTAAAATGCTGCAGGACTGGATTCCTCACCTCTCAGTTGCACAAGAGACAGAGATGGTCAAGTGTAACCACATGTGTCTGAACTGTCTACTGTGACAGTTTTTACTCTCTTCTAACAACTGTAGATGGATGAAATTAGATGTTTCTGTTCCAGTAGCAGCAGCAGCACAGGGAGCCTGCGTGCACTAGACTTGTCCTACATTGAAGAAGAGCTGGTACAAAACAGGATAAATAATTTACCGTCGGACCATGAACGTTTACAATATTTATGTGCCGCTCCCTGTGATTGCCACTATGGCTCAGCGCACACGGCTGCACAGTGGGCACCAACAGTGGCCATTAATGCTACTGGCAGCTGTTCCAGCAAAACGATGGCACGGCTGCAAAATAGAAAAATATGATCTTTGATGATGACTTTGATCATTATCTGCCCATTTTTTGGCATCTGTGTTTTAATACTAATAACACTATAACTTGAATAATAAGAAGAAATTGTCCTAAAGCATTGGAAACCAAAGAAAATCGTCTTGCTCATGGTCAACTTCTCTCTCCATCGCCCACTTGCGGTATCATGAATGCCGATGAGATGATAAAAGATGTAATTAAACATGTGGGGGTTTTAAATTTGTGGGGGTTTTGTGGAGTAACAGCAAACGCTGATTTAATGAGGTGAATATTTCAGTTTTCTGAACCTAAGGTGGTTTTTACAGAGGGGGTGAGAGGAGGGCGTAACAGCTTCCCATTGTCCAATTGGTTGTAACCTTCCCGTAGATAGTATAATGTTTGTGTGGACTGCCAGTCCATTTTGGCAAACGTTTCCTGTTTTTTGGAGGCATTAAACCTGTTCAGAGCCTCACTGGGTTTTTGCCTTGAGGCCATCACAGCTACAGTTTGGTTGTTGTGCAGAAGATTATTTGGCTCTGGGCACATTTTTTAGGACAGCTGTTTGTGCGCTTCCAGTGCTCGACCTTTAAAATTAAAAAAAAAAAGGTCAGAAAACAGGAGAATGGCAGCAGCACAAAATGAACCAAATATTTTTAATGGCCTATAAATGATTGTTAATGTATCCCAGAGTGCATTTTTAACGAGGTCCACTTTTCTGCCAACTACACTCTGTCTTATTAAATACACGTATATGATCATGATTGTTTTGCTGACTCTTGAATAAACACTTTCCCTCTTTCCATTATAGATCACACCCCCAGCTGAGGCTCCAGTGGCAGCTCCTGCTGAGGCTGAGGTAAAACAAACCTGCTTTTTACACACGCACACACGCACACACGCACACACGCACACACACACGCACACACGCACACACGCACACACGCACACACGCACACACACACACACACACACACACACAACCCCTTTTCTGTCCCTCAAACCTCAACTCGTTCAGGCAGTATATATTTGTGGTGTGAGCCCGAGGCAAGTAACACGGGTGTGAATGAGTACGAGTGAAGCATAACTCACCATGACACTTTTCAAGCACTTTGATTTTTGAACAGCACATTTGAGAGACAACTTCAAACGGCTTTAAAGAGGCTCTGTGTAGAACAGAGCAACACGAGCAGTGTGATTAAATAGACACCTTTCAGGTTTCTCTGGAAAATCTTGAAAACTGGTAAAAAAAAACAAACAAATACCACAACCACAAAAACATGCTCCCTTAACTTTTCCAAGATAACGAAAGTGAAAAAAAAAAGGGGGGGGGGGGATCACTGGTATAATTAATTAGTCGCCATTTAAAATTGCCCTTTTAAAAGTACAACAATCTCACATTTCTCAGTGTATGTGATGTTTCTGCTCACGTGTCAAAACGCTTGTGGAAGTGACGGCTTACGTACAAAACAAGAGTATCTCAGAGTTTCCACTCGTGTTTTATAAGTTTACAGCAGCAGCAACTGGACAAGAGACAAACCTTTTAATGGAAATGTGTTTAAAGTTTCTGTGACTTAACTTGAGCTTCACACCTTATGAATAAGAACCACACTTTGCCTCAGGTCTCTTTCTCTTAAATAACAGAGCTCTCACATCACAGTCTGGCTCTCATACTCAAAACAAAAAAACAACAAAGAAACATCTGTTTTATGAGTTGCACTGATTCTGCAAACAACTCAGCACATAGAAGATCTTGCTGATTCTCATTACTGATAAAAAAAAAGAATCAAAACAGCCTGAAATTGTAGTTAGTAAGGGGTTTTGACTTAAGTGCTGCAGTTGATGTGAATCCTAAAAACCACAGCAACAACGCTCAGTTCAGTGTGATTATAAGATTACTGTCTGTGCAGACAAAAAAGTTTGCATTTAAGTTAAAGAGATAAAGAACCATTGTTTGTTCATTCTGCTGTTCATCTGTCCGTCCATCTATTGATCGAATTATCTGTCCCGTCAATTAAGAGTTTGCTTAACTGTGTTTTTTCAGGTTCAGTCAGTTGACACAGCAATCGTAACCACAGAGACTGAACAGGTGAGACTGAGCTTTTTATGACAGCATGGCTTCACATTATAGTCATGGATATAAAATCAGTGAATCTTTATCCAGGGAGATGCATGTTGCATGTTTTTTTCCTAACGTGTGCCGTGTTGGTTTTGCATGTGCAGACACTTGATGTCTGCGAGCCAGAGACTGAAGTTGAGGCTGAGGCCTTGGCAGAGGAAGAGACAGTCACTGAGGTGAAGGCTGAGGTCTTGGCAGAGGAAGAGACAGTCACTGAGGTGAAGGCTGAGGTCTTGGCAGAGGAAGAGACAGTCACTGAGGTGGACGTAGAGGTGGAGGCGGAGGCAGAAGTGGAAGTGGAGGTGGCCGTCACAGAGGATATCTCCGCACCAGAGCCCGTCACTGAAGCCACTGAGGAGCCGGTGGTAGAAGAACATACGAGTGAGCAGGTTTCTGCTGAGGCGGAAGCTGCTGCGGCAGAGGTGGTTACGGAAACAGTGGTGGAGTCAGTGGAGGAGGTTATCACAGAGATACCTGAGCCTGAGCAGGTGACTGAGGCGGTGATCAGTCCTGCAGCTCCAGCTGAGGAGGAAGAGGAGGACGAAGCTGAGGTGGAAGTGTTGGCTGAAGAAAGTGCACCTGAAGTTCCTGCTGAGCCTGTCACAAATGCAGAGGTGCCACACTGATATAAAAAAAAACTCCCCTCTTCTCTCTTGCAAAATGATTTTTTAAAAAACGTTTCTAGAGTGTGATTTGTTGCTGGTGTGTAGCATGTGGCTTAAATGTTTCATCAGTAGGATCAAGCAGGTTTTCAAAAGCTGAAGTCTCTGATCTGTTTTCATGACATGTTTTGTCACTTGCATAATTTATTTCAAAATCTAATGTAACGGCAAACAGCACTGTGACCTTTCATTTGTTTTGTTTACACCAGGATGCTCCTGCCCAGACTGTGGAAATCCCAGTGGTGAGTGTTTTTTCTTTTTCCCCCCACATCAAGAAAATTTCAGTACATTTGACCTATTACCTTTCTTTTGGATTGTCAAGTAACTTTTGCATGAGTAGTAACACAACCACCTGTTGTCTCACCAGGTGCCAGACACTGTCCCTGAGGCTCCGGTAGAAAAGGCTGAAGAGGCTCCCGTCACTGAAGTCACAGAGGTAAAACACGAGGTTTTTAATCAGTTTCATCTTTGACCTTCTGTGAAATGTTCTGTGCTGTTAGATCATCCACATAAACTTACCTGTGTGTGTTCTCTCCTGTTCTCTCTAGGCTCCTGTCGCTCAGGACGTTGCTGACACGCTGGTTGACGACTTTGTTGTCACAGAATCTGTCTCAGCAGTGGAGGTCGCCATAGCTGAGTCTGTTGCTGTCCAGCAGGTGAGAACTATACAAACTTCTTCCCTTCATCCTCTTCTGACGACATACATCATTTAATACAAATGTTATTTCTGGAAATATATTCATCTTTGCAAAGCTGTTGCACTGTATTTCAGCACCGATCAGCACTCATGGAATGACTCTTGTCCAATCAAATTACTTGGTCGGAACAAAATGTTGTATAACTGTATTTTAAATGCAGATTAATTCAGACCTGTGGCCACCAGGGGGCAGGTTGTAACAAACAAATGCAATGCAGCCTGGTGGGCGCTCAGTGTCACTGTAAAAGTAATGTGTTAAATCAGTTCAATCAAGTCATGTTTATTTCAAATGGTCCATTCGTATGACCATTTTCTGTTCTGACCTATTCCTGTTTCTGCTGCATTTAGGAAATTGTGGCCATGAGTGACACCCCCATCACCCAAACAGAATCTGTGGATATGACCCCTGTTGAGCCTGAGCCTGAGCCTGAGCCTGAGGCTGAGCCTGCTGCTGCTGCCCCTGCAGTGGAAATGGTTGTTGTAAGTTACCGTCTTGGTGACTTTCTCATTAGTAGTCATATCCTGTAGCTTTGTATGTTGTACAGTGCTCAGTACATGTCTTTGAAAACACATATGTGGGTCTCTCTGTCTCCTAACCACCTTCCTTTCATTTCCAGGATGCTACTGCTGAGCAGACGTGTCTGGATGTGCTGTCAGAAGAACCCAAGTCAGAAATCTGTGACATGCCATGTCAGATGCAGCTCGCTGTTGAGTCTGTGCAGCTCAACTCAATGGTAAAAGAAAAATGAATTTAAGACGAGAGGCATAGCTTTAGCTTTAAACCTTTTCTTGGAGTCGAATGAGTCACGTGTACGTCATGTTTCCTGGTCATTTACAGATTTTTAAAAATTTAATATGGATTTAGTGATACTCAAAATATGTTTAAGAGCCAACTTAATTAACCTGTTTGCTATTAACAGTTGTGATGTGACATTGCACTTACCTGATCCGATGCCTTCTGTTGTTCAGGAGATGTCAGTGGAGGCAGCGTTGAATGGACACATCGTTCCAGAGGTGTCCATCGAGGGCTAGATCCACGTTACACAGCTCTGAAGACCAGTTTTTGTCTCTGTAAGAGCCTCACAGTATTGAATCAGTTCTTTATCACATAGATTACATCTCATTTTGTAGCCGTTTTATTCTCTGACCTTATTGTTCACCTCTAAACCTCTCAGCAGCCACTAACCTTTCTACTTCTCTGTGTTTCAGATTCCCCTTTGGTCATTTGGAGGACTCATAGCTTTAAAGGGAGTCAACCAGCTGACTTTTTATTTTTTATTTTTTTTTTATTTTTTTAGGGCTTATGACAGAACCGACAGGAAATCGAAGGAACATCCACACTTTGAAGTGCCTTTCCTGCCTTGGTTCCTGTCAAAACACCAAACCAGATGTCAATATGCCAAACGCGCTGCATTCAAAGGCAGCAGGACAGACTAGGACTCGTCATAAGTTTGCAGATGTAGAAAACAAACATATTGTGGCTCCTTTTAATCTGTATTTCTCTCCAAAGGCATGTACAGTGAATTTGCATCAGCAGTGGAAGCAGAGGTTGTTGAGAGGTGGAGATTCCTAAAACAAGATGAATGGCAGTGCCTGGTATTTCTTACATGTCCTCCCCTCTCCAGAACATCTGCCTCCACACTGCAGACACTCAATGCATGTGAATACTGTAGCATCAGTGAAAGAGGCTATAGCTTGTACACGGGCCTATGTTCATACTTACGGGTGGGAGGGACAAATGTTTTTGTTGTTTTTTCAGATTCACATCTCAACATCATCACAGCTTTTTGCTCGACAGGCTCTTTTTACTCAGAGTCAGAGCTCCAAACTTTCACCCCAGCGTCTGTCTCTGCCCCCTTCTCTGCCCCCCACTTCTCCTCACTGCCCCCACTCAGTGCCAGAGCTTACATTAGTCTGATGCTAAAACACTTCCCAAGAGTTTTAGGTTGTACAGCACCAGTGGCCTCTGGAGAATGGCGGACATGAAGGGGACGAACTCAGAGGTTGTTTTTTTTTTTTGTCTCTCTTTTTCCCTCACTTTCTCCTTTTTTAAAATCGTTTTGTATAGACCGTATGATGCGCTACAGTTTTGTGTTCAATGTGTCCGGAGGGGAGATGTGATGTTATGTGATCTTTGTGATGAGGATCACTCGTGGGCTGTTTGACGGTCTGACTTAATCCAACTTTGAAATAAAGCTGTAACTCATCGTGATGCTGGAGTACGTGTTTCACTTTTGATACTGTTTCACTCATAGAATAATATAATAACAGATCAGAAACGCGTCAGGAGTTCGGCAACAGAGAAACTTTCCTGGCAATGGTTGCTTTCAAAGATGCTTTTTCTAATTTATCTTTGGTTGTGAATGTGAAGCCAATTTAAATCTCACATTTTGATATTATGACTAATCCAAGGGAAATTATTTGTAAAATTAATTTTTGATAATTAACTGTAGGTGAACAAGGTAAAGAAAAATCTGGCTGAAGCTGTAGAGATTTTATTTTAGAAGGTTATGCAACGATAGTAAAATATGCTTTTATTTATGAGCACAGGGACAGGGGCACAGAATTGGGCTTGTTACTCAACAACTCAAAAACATATTGCCAGAGAATAAAAAAACCACTGATAATATTATCTTCAGTTAGCGTTCAACTTAGCTCGGCTGTTCGTTTTAGAAATGAGCAACACTTGATAAGTTGCTAATCAATCAAATAATAATGAATACTTACTGGTCACAGACAAAACCCTAGAGTAAGATGATTAAAGCTAGAACAGGAATGACACATAACTAGAAGGGCACATAACATAACTCCGCCAAGGCAAACAGTAACAACATACACCAGACTTCAGAGAAACAAAATTCATATTCATGTTGAATGACCTGGATATGCACCAAAATTGAATGACTTCTTCAGTCACTTCGCCAGTGATCCATCCCTCCTCCAAGTTTGGTTTTTGCGTAATCCTGCTGACACATAAACAGACACGGGTGAAAATATAACCTCCTTGGCGGAGAGAAAAAAAAATACATTCTTATAATGAACTCCAAAATAAAGACAATGAGAGACCAAAATATCTGCCTCAGATCAAAAGATTTTTAATCATTTGTTTTTGCATTGAAATCTACATTCATATTAGTATGATGTAATTTGGTTCAGTAAACACTGCCAATATGTGGTTTTGCAATCCTCCCTCTTAATACTATGATCACACTGTCACCAGGAGTTTCAACTGAATGTCAAGCATCAGTTTCTTTATTTTTTTTTCTTACTTATGTTTACTGGCCCCTCGTGTTGGAATTTTAACAAAATGTCAAAATGCAAAACAGAAGCAACAACTTCAGTTCTGCCATAAGAGAGAAAAAAAAAAGGAAGTGAAAAGTAAAAAACAGAAAAAGACAGACAGGACAGACAAATGATAAACACATACCGCATAACAACAGAGAGGATATATATATTTGTAAAAGCACATTCGTATTAATAATAGATGCTTTGGAATGAAAACAGCAACAAAGAGTCTCACTGTGATCAACCAACAACTGTCCCACTTGCACTCAGCACATTCCACTTATATATTATCTGATTTTTCTTCTTCTTTTTTACTTGTGCCATTAATATGCATGAATACATGTCATTATAACCCCCAACCCTCCTAACACAAAACATAATAATAAATATGAAAACAGGAGATTTGATTGGTCCATGAGGTAAAATGTGAAATAATAATAATAATAAAAAAAAAAAAAGATCAAAAGGGCAAAAGTTGGAAAGATTTTGGAAAAGACAAACTTCCACAAAAAGAAAAGTGTGGCCTGAAAAAAAAAAAACTAAAACAGAAAAGCTTGTGATTACAGACAAGAAAGCATGATGACAAGGTTTCATTGTCTTCCCCCAGAAAGAAACACACACACACACTCGCTCACTCACACAATCACACAACCATTCACACGGTCCAGCGTGAAGCTCAATAACCAATCAGTTGCCCAGGCTGTAATCTTAACAAAGCCACTTGATGGATGATAATATTTATATTTACAATGAAGTGATGATTAACTGACGAAAAGCTCGATACAAACACAGAACGAACCCAAAAACATACAAGCAAGAGTAAAACCAAGAGGAAACAGATTAAATCACCATCTTCTCTTTTCTTTCCTTCACTTTTTCATCTCCTCCTATGCACTGACGAATAACAAATGTCCATTGAAGTAGGTGCTGGAGGTGGGTGGGGCTTACAGAGGCAAAGAGAGAGAGGGGTTAATGATGACAGTGATGATGGAGCAATGAGCAGTATGAGCGCTGCCACTCAGCAAAAAAAAAAAAGAAATCAGGCCGGTGTAGACTCTTCTATGTTTCTGCTACAAGAAAAAGAGCACTTCGATAAAAGAGCCGCCGCCCCTTTGGGCTACGCTGGATTGAAATCAAACACACCCCACCTCCTGATGTTGGGAGATTCAGTGTGGGAGAGCATGCAGTCAGTCAGCTACACAGTGCAGCCCGAGTGGGTGGATTTCAAAGAGCACTTCAAAAACAACAAACAGCCGGCCCGCTCTGGTTTATATGGGGCTCCGAAACGAGTTCAGCTCCTTAGTCAGAAGTTAGAAGTTTAAGATGTGGGTTTGAATGTCAATCTGAGGAGTGAGTGTGTGTGTGTGTGTGTGTGTGTGTGTGTGTGTGTGTGTGTGTGTGTGTGTAGCAATAACTGCAATGGTAGAAGCAGCACTAGTAGTGTTCAGCAGGCAATAGTCTCGTCCTTCTGGAGAAGAAAAAGGCTCAAGAAACAAACCCAACTCATTGTTGACCCCAAAAGGTGCAGCAGTAGCATTTCAATGTATCGTTGGGCATCATCAACAGATCTTGTTTCAAAATCCTGCTTCTGCATTAGGAACTAAGGGGTTTTCTTGTCCATTGGTTGCTGTGGCTGCTATGTTCCGATATTCATTAGCAGTGTTGGTTATTCTCTTTTTTTGAGGCAGCTGAGCTTAAAAGTTTTAAATTAAGTTTTGTAAATTTCCATGTAGTCTGACAGCCATTTTCCTTTTTTTCTTTTTTTTTTTTTTTTAACCTGTCAGCTAAATGACTGGTTGTTTTAAACGTGCCAGCCACAAATGACAAACTTACCAGCCACAGCATTTTATTAGTGTAGGATCATGAAATCTTTTTTTATCTGAATACCTCCGCCATGATAATCGTTTTGGTAATTTCAAAAGTCCTTGTATTAACCGATGTCTTTCCCTCTTTGTCTTCTTCCTGTGATTGTCACCCATTCCTCCCTCTTTTGCAGCACCGATCAGGCAGTCGTACAGGTAGGCAGTGAACGATCACGACATTTAACTGGCGGCTCATGAACCAGTGAGGAGGTTTTTAATACAGTCAGGCATGAGGCAAACTGTCTTTTTCCCTTGACTGTAGAAACAGAAAAACGTAAAGAGAAGAAGGAGAAGGGAGTGAAGGGAATGGTAGAGAGGACACCTCTCAGAGGCTCTTTGCCCCCTAAGGCCCAATGTGGGCTCAGTCCTGTCTAATCTGGCCCAGTCTAACCCCTTGTTTGCTTAGGCCAAATCCAGTCCAGTCGGGTCTGGTCTGGTCTAGCTGGGATCCAGACCAGGGTTTTAGAAGAGTGCTTTGGATCCCTGGTTCTCGAACTCTGACCAGGCGTCGTTCAGTTCCATGAAGATCATTTTAGCGTAATGTTCATAAGGCTTGCCTGTTGCCTGCAGAGACAGCGAGAGCAAACATTTCGTGAATTAATTAAAGAACAGTCAAGATGAGAGTTGAAATATTGACCTATAACTGACCTGGCTTAATGCCTAAGCTGCAGGTTATACTGTACCTTATCTGGATGGACAACCAGCACAGCCTTTCTGTAGTACTTCTTCACCTGGTCGGGTGTGACCAGGTCAGCCATGCCCACGGGCTTCCAGCGGGTTTCACCCTCCCACAGCACCGTGTGCAGGGTTGACAGCAGCGCTCGGATGTTTCGCTCCTTCCCTTCAATCCAGTCCAAGATCTGCAGCATTGAGAATGAAGCAAGCCTTTACTATTTTTAGCACGGAAAAGGGCAAATACTGGTTGGCACTAAGAAGCTACTTTGTGAAGTAAAGCTCTGAGTACCACCTGCCAAAAAGTGCCATGTTGATCTATCTAATATTAAGGATCCCATTTAGGCCTGGTGAAATCATCCGGTGTGTTAAGCCAGTTATATTTACATTTCATCGACTCATTTATTTTGAATAGTGTTTGTTTTAGTCCTTCACACATGTTTTTAGTTTGTTACCTGCAACTTAAGTGGATCCATGTCTTTGGTGATCTCCTGTCTTCTCATTTCAGCGATGGTCCTTGGGCCCCTCCTATCAGGCCTGGAGCCAAAACCCTGAGTCGACAGCAGGTCCTCAAAATCATCCTCCTTCACCTTCGGCTTGGGGCCTGCATTTCGACACAGCACAGAGAAATTAATTGGGCGATAATGGAAAATATGTGGGAATGAAAAGATGCAAGCAGAGTTTGTTATACAAGATGAGACCTTTATGGATAAGACTGAAGATCTCAATTATTTCAGCACCTTCGCTCCATTCCCAAGAAGATTTAGCACCAACACACCAATACAGAACAAAGAATCAACACAATGAATATTACAGTTACTTCAATTTTAATCAGCTGGTAAATTCCTGTGCTTATTACTAGTCACGTTTATTCATTTCCACAAGCTTTGGAAAATATTTGAGAGATAGTTGAGGAAAATTAAACTTTAAAATGATCCATAACTCTCCATGTACTCTGTGTCTCTTACCAAATCCAGGCCCACGCACTCCTCTCTCCTCCCTCCCACCGATGACACTGGAGAAGTTGAGGTTGTAGTTTGGTTTGGAGGGCTGTGAGCCTGCAGGCTGAGACGCTGAGGATGCTTTGGGTGCGGATCCGGATCCAGATCCGGATCCAGATCCTGATCCTGATCCCGGCATCCAAGGTTTGCCCTGGGCTGAGGTGGGTCTTCCAGACTGCCAGGGCTGGGCTTGAGGCTTAGCAGAGGAGGAAGCGGAGGAAGAAGCGGAGGAGGAAGGAGCCTTTGTGCTAAACGAAGGCCCAGAAAAATTACTGCTGGAGGAACCTGCAAGAAACACGGTGGAATGACAGTCAGTTACTTGAGATGAATCTTTAAGTTTTTTCTCTTAAAGCTATTTTCACCTCCTGAAACACCGCTCACGCTCAGTGTTGTTGCACAGTTACAGGAAACTGAATATGTGACCAGGACTTTTACCTGGTAAAGTGGAACCCAAGTTTCCTAGGTCGGCAAAAGGATCAAAGGTCTGAGACTTGGCCTTTGACATGGACGACACACCAGAACCTACAAGCAGAGTAACAATATGTGAGTTACAAATTTTTGGGGTTCATTATTTTCTAGATAATACTGGACATTCGTAGGGCTCAGTAAAATTTCTGTCAGCTTACAAACCCCTACATAATGTTGCTCCACATACCTGTGTTGGTATAGTTGGGTTTGCTGGTGGTAGCGCTCATGCCAGTGGTGGTGCCAGCTGCCCAGCTGTCCCACCCACCCAGCAGGTCCGGTTGGCTGGCTGATGATGTCATCTTAGGGGCATCATTTACTAGCTTATCTGTTAACACACAAACGTCCAAAAACAGAGATTTTAAGACACTGTACGGAAGTCTACGACAGTGAGATATGATGAGGCAGCGGAGGAACTTTGGACAGTTGGGATATAACGCCGAGTGATGTCACAGCAGCCGATGCACTTACTGAGGTTGAAGAGGCTGGTGTTGGAAGCAGGAGTGGGGTTACTGTGACCTGAACTGAACCCGCTGGTGGCTGAACTATCAGAACCCAACAAGTCTCCAAACAGGTCTGGTCCCGAGGCCTGCCGTGAGGAACCCACACTGGAGCCAACACCGGAGCCAGCCCCCATCCCAAACGGATCAAACAGGTCGTCCATGGCTGCAACACAGACACAGCGAGGGGGGGGGATGCATTAAATATAACTGGAAGATTTTTAAGATAACACAATCAGCACGTATTAAGCCTTGACCCTTACGTTTTGGGTCTGGTGTGGCCCCACTGGTTGGCCCACTGAAGAACAAGTCTTCCTGCACTGCTCCTGTCTGGCCAGCAGGGGGTGCAAACAGGTCGTTGAGGAGGTCGCTGTTGCTGGATGCGGCTTTCATTCCTCCCTGGACTCCTTGATGAGGAGCAGAGGAGGAGTTGGAGGACATGGAAGGAGCTCCGGGGTCAGAGTTCAACCCCAAGAGATCAGCTGTGTCACCAACAGGAGATTCCTGGGCTGTAGGAGGGGAGGTCTGAGAGAAGATATGGACATTAATGCAATGACGGAGGAGCAAAATAAAGCATTTTGGCATTTTGCATGAAATAGGAAGTCATACTGTCTCGATGGCATAATATCCAAGAACTCCCTCACCTCGAAGTCAGCATCAAACAGCGGTTCACTGGGGTCACGTGACAGCGGCTCCCCACTGGGGGCAGAATAAGAGTAGGATTCTCCTTCTGATTGATCACTCAAGTCCTCGTGGTCATTCACGGATCCCCCTCCTTGACTGTCTGAGGCATCGTGAGGGCCACTCACATCTACAGATACAAGAAGCAGCTCAGTGGAAATTTGAAGGGCACATTCCCTCAGTGAAGGCAGCGGTAAATCAGGAGGCTAGAGAATGTTTTATGGTGTAAATCCTATACGGTAAAATTAAGGAAGTAAACTAAATGCAAAGCACGCTCCTGCTCTTTAGGTAGGAGGATATTAACCAGAATACTCAGGAGGAATTTTAAAGCTAAAATATTATCACAAGAACACAAGTACAGTACCTTCCCAGTCCAGTGTCTGGAAGAAGTTGTTGGCGTTGGTATCGGTGCTCACAGGAGATTCTGATTCTGTTGCATTGGGGCCCTCGGGGGTCTGAACTGGCTGGGGCGTCTCTGAGTCGTAAAATGCAGAGGACCCTGGCTGACGAGGCAGCTCTGGCTTACCTGAAGTGATTGAGGTTTAATGTTTAGTTATATGTGAATGAGAAAAACACAATACCAGTGGAGTGAAGGAAGAAAAGAAGAAAGACATATAGATTTATAAGAGAACTGATAAACAGATGGATTATTGTAGATACAGTAAACCAAACCCAACCACTCCTAACCCCAGAGTCCAGCTTTTTTTTTTTAAGTAAGTCCACCTACCAAATTTGCTGAGGATCTCCTGCTGTTCATCACGAGAGGAGAAAAGGATTTTGGGGTTGAGGCCCTTGGTTTGGAAGCCGTCCCATGGAGGAGTCTTAGTGCTGGGTCTGTCCCTGGGTTCCACCTCAATGTCCAAGTTGACCTGGAACAAGTCTGGGTACTTCTCCTGGATGTCACAGGCATCCAAGTCATACCTGACAGGAGAACAGGTAGAAGTTACGGAGAGGCCATATGAACAGAATTACAGATGTTAAGAATCACTTTAACACCTCTACAACAACAGAGTGAGCTGATCAGAAAAGTCGATGCAATCAAGCAGCAAGTATGAAATTTGCAGAAGAGAATGATGTTGATTCAGAAGACAGGCTCAAGACTGAATACATACTTGGCGAACTTGACAGTGGTCGCATTTCTGGGCACAAAACCTGTGTGGAACTGGATCTGAAACATTTTCATGGACGCCATCTGAAACAGAAAAGAGTGGAATTTAAAATGTGAGTAAACCATGAATGCAACAGCACAGTAACAGGGCTTCTGAAAGGTCATTTTCCACAGAGATGCTGTGTCCGCTTAAGTTGTCATCGCGGGTATTTTAGGATCAATTGCACTCAAGCTTGCGTGTGTTTATACCTTGGCCTGTAGGCGTCCTCCCAGTGTAGATCTTGCATGATAGATCACCACCAGTACATCTCCCTGGACTGTCACATTGAGGGGAATCTCTGCTCTCCCATCCTCCATCTTAAAATCCCTGAAAAGAGTGAGAGAGAGAGAATGAATGATAGAGTAACAGTTTTTAAACATCTTTTTCAGATCAAGGGAAAGTTGAAAGTTATCCTTTTGCATGTATTAACTTACTTCATCTTGTCGTACTCCTGCGATGTGGTGAGGACCCTCTCATCTCCAACATACACCTCACAGAACGGCCTGCACCCGTTACGCTGCTTGTTGAACAGCGGCACGGGTGTCATGACGATGGAGCGAATTGTTATGGGCTTGCTGTGGGGGATGATGGGCTCCTCTGCCATCATGTCACACATGTACTCAATATACCTGCAACAATCAAAAGCAACATCAGGGTCATGTCTTGTTGGTTTTTGTTTAACAACTGAATGTTTTGCTGTAGGAAGATGGAAAAGCTTGAAAACTGAGACAAAACAACCTTTTCTACACCTCATGATTTCTATGTTGGTGTTGTTTTACCTCTTGTGTGAGGGCGCTATGCCAGGTGGGCAGCGTTTCATTGAGAACATGTAGACAGCAGCCTCCGCTGTGGTGAAAAGGCGACAGAAACACAGGAAGGAGCAAACGGCCACTGCTGATGCCGCCCTGCCATCCTACAGAGAGGAAAGGTGAAGGTAACAGTTACAGATATGGCAGCCGTCATCCTCCTCCTTATTTCTTCATCTTATCATCTCTCTCCACCTGATCATGCATGACAGACTAAATCATCAGTCATCTTAATGGCGAGAGGCTACTTACCAGACAGTGCACTATACAGATGTTCCTTTGGTCTTGTTTGAGCCACAGATGCATGTTCTTACACACACTGTAGAGACTGCGGAGGTTGGGAGCACGGCGCACCTGCCAGTTACACTCTGAAACCTACATACACACACATAAAGATACACACCTGTAATAACACGAATCTTGTTAAGCTGCACATTAGTGAAAAAATAACCCTCTTCAGATGAAAACTAAACTTGTGTATCACAGTGCCAACAACGGTTTAGAGTAAACAAACCATCCTCACACACACACACACACACACACACACACACACACACACTTCATACCCTGTTGTGGAATCGAGAAGGCCTGTATGATCGTTTGGAGAGGTTGTAGACAGCATAGTGGCCAGCATGACGGGAATCCAGGAACAGACGCACGTCCTCAATGTTGTTCTTTATCGCTGACTCCACCCCCTCCGCTGGGAAGGACATGACTACACACACACACACACACACACACACACACACACACACACACACACACACACATGTAAAATGTATGTGATGTAAAATGTACACATGTAAAATAATGACTTAATGTCAAAATTATGCAGAAAGAGACAAAAATAATGAAGTAAGAAAGTTTTATGGAGGGTGCTGTGCCTACCTGCTATTCTAGAGGTGATGTACGAAATATCCAGGTCTCCTTTGGCATAGCTGTAAGAGAAATTACAACTACACTTATAAAAGGACAAAATACACAAAGTGGCAGGGAGGACAAAACACAAATCTGTACTAGAAATAAAACGAGAAAGAAAAGAGTTTAGACTAAGGTCTGGGAGCCTGCACAAATACAGCCATTAACAAACAGCTTAGTGACACAAGCCGGTTCAGGAACAAAAAAGCGTTGTGTTACAATAAACTGATATGACTCCATAATGTTGCAGGATGGAGAGGTAAATGAGTGATGCCTGAATGGACATCTCTGCCAGGGCCACCACACAATACAGAATTTCAACCAGTTCTGATGAAGGCTGTCCCGCAAGATGTGGAAATTAGACAAAGACAGTCCCTAGTTCATCTTTTGAACTTCTTCTGAGTCTTTAAAGTGGCACATGCATCTGGCAGATGCTTGCTGTCACATGAGAATATTCTCAGAAGAATCATTACTCCTTCATGTTAAGCCTTATATTAACATATAATTAAAGTAGAAATGAGGTTACAACACTGGATTTTTACAGCTAACAAAATCATATTGGAACAATGACAGCAGCAAAAACAACACAGCACGTTTCCTAAGGACAAACAAACTGGAGGCCAAGCAAAGAAATTGATCTATGATCTATGCTGATGACACTCGGCTTTATCTGTACGGTGTTAGGACACACAGGTGATGCTAGTTAAGACACAGATGCTGCTGAAATGGTGATTTAGTAAGCAGTGGAGCCATATTTAAACCGTAACTGCCATTCATTCATTCATTCACTCATTCATTCCTTCCTTATAAATTAAACATACAAATTATATGATTAGTATAGTGTATAATTTAGACTGCTTTCTGGTATTTACCTTGTCAAACAAAGGCCAACTTTGCTGCACGATTAGGTTTAATTCAATGCCTTGGTACTAATTGGGCCAATAGTTTCCTTTATCCTGCATAGAGCATACGTTTCACTTGTTTTGTTATTCGCTGATGTCATTTTCCAATTCATTTTCACTCTAAAAATGATACTCTACCAATCTATCCAAATCACATCACGCTCTGCATTCATTCAACTGAACTATTGAATGTGTGATGTTAGGATCAGCAAGCTGTGATGACGGACACAGCACAACAAAAAATGCATAGTAGGTTGTTTTTAATTCTTCCTCTAAATCAAACACAAACTTTGGGACACACAGAGCGACGCATGAGTTGATGCACTTCACCGACCCATATTTACCTTGGGCTGCTAGGTGATGGACACATAGAGGGACCATGAGGGATTGGGACAGAAAAAAGAAACAACAAAAAAAAAATAAACAAAAACGACCAAACAAATGTAACAAACTGATGATAGAATAACAAAATGAAACATCAAACGTTAACGGATTTGGATGGAGTGGCTATTTAAGGAACACTTTGCTTCATATTTTCAACCCTTTTATACATATCAGTCACAGAGGCCGACTGGATCTAGGCCGGCGGACTAGATAACTCCCATCGTCCACTGACTTCTTCTCATGCCAGTGGCTGGTCAAAGAACTACAAAGGGAGATAACCTGCAATAAGATTTGTCTTTCCCTGCTGTCACGGTGGAGAACCACATTTCAGACAGAGGACAAGTAGCAAAATGTTCCTTTTAAAAAGGAAAACCTGGGAGCAGGGTAGGTATGATTATGAATGGTTATATAGACAGTTTGCAAGTGTAGAAATATAATAATAATCATCGACATTTACGTCAGGCAGGTGAAACAGGATGACTGACAATTACAACATATTGTTTAGAAAATGTTTATGCTATTTGGTGGATGCCTGCATTCAAATTTCCTTACAGCACCACAAACATGGAGGTGGAATTGTCTGGGTTAAATAAGTATTAAATAGACCGATGTGAAGTAGTCAGTGCAAAATGTGGAAAGTTCAACTGAATGTTCAGTCAGCTTCACAGTTTACAAAAAAATTATCATTATGGAAATCATGAGATCAATTCAGCAACACATGTCCATGTTATGCCAAGTAAGGAAAAAACTGACTGTCTGGTTATATGAATGAAGCACAGTCAGCTGATTTGTAATTACAATAAAGATTAACCGAAAAGACTTTAACTAAAATATGAATAAATACAACAACGATATTCATGGTAACATGGTTGAAGCACCTTACCTGGCTACTGACTGGATCACCTTAGAGGAAGTGTCCTTTATGTTGGTGAGGAAGCGCTCTGTTCCTCCCCTTAAGATGTCCAGGAGGCCACTGCCCGACTGATCAGGATCGTACATGCCTATGAGCATCAGGACAAAGAGACAGAACGCTGAATAAGATGCATTTGCATTTGTTGCCATAGTTTAAGCACTGATACAGTTAATATACGATTGACCACAAAATATCTGCATGAAAAAATCTGTAATATTTTCATTTTCAAATTCTTATCTTATAACCTGATGTTGAGACACAACAACAGGCAGAAGACTCAGACTGATTCAACATCATGTATCGCTCAGGTCTGGAGGTATGAATGGACACGAGGACTGGCGTCACTCTCAAGGGAAAGAGCAAACACATTCTCCCTTGCGACAGATGGTTGACTGACAGTGCAGCAATCCTCTTAATGGACAGTACTCAGCCTGTGCGTGCGTTTGTATAGCTCTTTGTTTGAATACATGGGAAAATGATAAGCCCGTTAGGCTCGGTTAAAGGAAATGTAAAGATAAAATATAATTTTGTCCCTTCAGCTCATTCTCTTAACGATCTCATTTTAATATCCAAAGAAAGAGAAGACTGAGCTGCTTCCTGAGCTTGTGTACTTTGCTTCAGCCTGCTTCAGACACACTGCAGCGTGGACAAACCGGTCATCGTACCAAATGCCAGTATTTGGTCTGTGGCTGTATATTTGTTTTACAGTTTGCTTTTCATCATTTCACCATGGCCACGCATCAGTCAAGGTTAGAGGGTAACAGAGCGACCGAATATAATGTTGAAAATGAAACAGTGCAGTGGAAACCATGGTGACTCACAAAAAAAGAAATCCTGAGAATGGAGAGATTGAGAGTAAAATATCTCATTATGAAATGTCCACTGTATTGATCGTCATTCTATAAATCGCCATGCAAAGACTCAGTTACATAATTTTAATTTGAATCACACATGAGGATCTGGACCACTGGGGTTAAAAACAACTGACCTACTGACTGTTAGTCATGACCCCCTTTCTCAGGAGGAAGATACTTTTCAGTTTCCTCACAGGACCCTGGATACAAAGCAACTGTTGTGTGTGTATTTTGTGTGGCAGCAGTCGGGTGGTCACGGGTGAACCAACCAGATTACCTCCTGCCATGCGTGACTCCCAGAGATACGGGCGGTGTCTCGGGGGTATGGATATGTGCGTGTGAACATGTGCTCCTGGCTGATTAGAAATTAAGGCTTGTAAGAAAAGAGAAGTTCAGTGAAATTAGGTATTTTGTTCAATCGTATCTCGAAAAACAGCTGTACAGCTGTTTCTAAGTCATAACATGTAGTTATTTTGTCAGTTTGTTGGAGTGCAGCATAGCAAATGTATGCAAACTTGAAACAAAGAAACATTATAAAAAACCCACACAAACCCACAATCTCTCTAACAAACACGGGCCCAAGCCCATAGAGAGCATTGCATTGTCACCTAAACATTCCCTCACCTGCATTGTTGTGGACATTATGGACCTGCATCGGCGGCTGGGCTCCATTGTTGCCAAAACCTCCATTCTGCTCCAGCAGCTGCAGACATTCATAGCCATCATACACTGGACGCCAACAGTAGTACGCACTCAACATTGTAACAGGTAGTTCACAAAATTAAAACTAAGATGACAAAAAAGAGGGAGATAAGAAAATCATCAGAAAGACAAAAACCTTCCTACAAAATGTCATCTTAAAAAATGTTTTTTTTTTTGGTTTAAAATACCAAATTACATCCCAGCAAAGAATAAAAATGGAGCTTGATGGAAAATAACGGTCAGAAGATCAAAAATAGAGGAACAGAAAAAATCCTGATTGTCAAGCAACAGATCCTGTCGCCGTCTCTAAATGTAAAATCACCAGTTCCAAAGATTTCCAAAAAGCAGACACTACACTTAGATAAAAATAATTTTCCAATGAGAACTGGAGCGTCTGGGTCTGTGTTAAAGCAGCCAGACTGTGTCTCTCTTCCTCTCTGGGACGTCTAGCGCATTTCCCTCTCAGTATTTCACTTCCATCTTTGTTCTCTTCCTTCACAAGTTTCCTCCTCTGTGCTCCATCTCACTGTCTGCCTCTCCATATGTCTGTGCCAAGAAGCAGCAGAGAGAGGAGGAGGAGGAGAAGGAGGAGAAGTAGGAGGATTATAATCTCCTCGTGTCCAGCAGGGAAACCCCTTCTTAACCTTAATCAGATCAGCAATCGCCAAATCTGCCTTCACACTGCACACCAGCCTTATCAGGACTGCCTTTAGTATGAAATTGGTTGGGATATAGACAAACACTGTCCCCTAATTAACTAATTTGTTCCCAAGGGAGAAAAATAGCACTTAAGTATTCATATTTTTGTTTTTAATTGTAGTAGAAATTTAGTTCAGGATACAAACGCTGACTCCATAAATCAACCAGGCACATGTTGCAGAACAGAAAGTTTTCAGCAGAAAGAAGAGTCACTGCAAACCTGGAGATTTTTGACATTGAAATCAGCTTTATGTAAATGACAACTGTGGTTGAGGATTTGGTGATAAGTAACAGGATTTGTGGATTTGTGGTAAGAATCATAAGAAGCTGTGGCTGCTAAGTTGGTCCTGGCTTTTTTTCTGCTGCAAAACCGCGGCTAAAATCTTCAATCTGATTGTGCTGAATTAGCCTCTGTGGGTGGTAGATGAAAGAAGAAGTATCTGCCTCAACACAACAGTGACTCTGCCAGCCACAATCCTGCTTTACTAATGAGGCGCTGGTATCGGTTCATGTTTATTTTGAATTTCAGTTCACACATTTTCCACCTCTGCGTCTCTCTGTTTCTTTGGACCCACTAGGACGACGCCAGCTGGGAAGAAAGGAGCTTGGGGGAAGAGAATACAGACTCCTTTGTGCCAGCCACTCTGTGTGTGTGTGTGTGTTGTTTGTGAAGCTAAACAAGTGTTACCACATCTGCAATTTCAGAGCGTACGAGTGTGCGTGCACGTTTACGCACACGGTAGAGGAAGCTGTGCAGTCGCCCCGTCAATACCCTTCTAACAGGCTCGCAGACACTGAGCTTGTGCTTCTGTGGCTCAGCCAGTCAACTCGTTTACTCACCACATTACTCAAATGCACTTTTACTGTGAAAGTAATCCTCTACTCAAAATTGAAAACCGAAGCAGACACAGTATAACTGGTACCCACGGTGTCTGGTGAATTCAAGAATTTACATTTAGAAATTAGACTAACTCAGCAACCACACACTATTAAACAAAATGGAAAGTCTAATTTCCTTCATGAGTTACCAGTCTACTTATTTCATTGCTGCAGGCATTTTCTAATCTAGGTGCTTTGTCATTTCCTCTTGTCCCTTAGTCAACAAATTAACGAGCCAGAACCAAAACGTAGCTCCATTTCAGTGCTGATATTTTCTTTGTTATTTGATATTTTCTCAAAATCCAATCTGTGTTTGTTTCAACTGTATTTGGGAAGGCAGTGACTTCAATTTCAACAAAAAAAGTTCAGGTTTTGCTTGCAACAAAAAAGTACAACATAGTCATCATGAACTACAAGATAAAGATCGAATAACTAATTGATAGTGAAGAAGACCTTTTACTGTAGATCTTTCTTTAACTTCTTTAATCTAGCGCCATTGTATTTTTTTCACAACAGCACTGCATGCAGTCATGCACACACACCTACCTCTGTAATGGGAGACTTGGGGTTGACGTTGCGTGCTGCTGCTATCTCCTGGAGCTGGTTGACCAACTCTGTAATAGACAGACGCTCCTCTGGGTTCACCTTCAACATGGATCCTGGAGAGTGGGAGGAGGTGGTGGAGGAGGAGGAGGAGGAGGAGGAGGAGAGGGGTGCATTAGAGGAAGGAAAGAAATTTGAAGGGGGATGTTAAAATTGAAAGAGGCGGTGCAACAAAATATGAGCCTGCTGCAGAAGGCGATTATAAATGCTGTGTGGTCGGGTCTGTGGATAATACAATGGTAATACCAGTTATGAAAAATCAAGAAACTTAAGAAAATATACAGTTGATCAATAACTGATTTTTCATTACTCAAACAAAATGATAAAAAAATGTATTACTTTTTAAATGTATATTTTCATGTGTGACACTTTGCAGGAAATGGACACTACTTTCCATCAGATGGAGCTTTTTAACTTGATTTACTAGTTTAGAAATTTTACCCAATTAACTTGCCTTCAATTTTTTACAGTATATGAACGCTACGTCTAGAGGTGCCGTCCTAAACATTAGAATATTGGGCTCGTGGTGCCAACTGTGACTCATGGGCAAGCACAGAAGCAGATAAATGACTGAATAAACGGATGAACGGATTGATGAGAATAAACTAGCACGGACGAGCCGGCAGAAAAACAGGCAGGACGTACGTATGAGGTCGTGATACACAGTGTACTTGACATCGTTCTGAGGGATGGAGTATTTCCCATTGACGATTTGTAGCTTGGCCCCCTCCTCAAATGGGTGCTGCTTAAAACACAGCAGGTAGAGGATGCATCCAAGGGCCTGTGTGGAAGAGCAGAAAAAATAATAAACTCCCAAGTCATCGTTCTTTATGAATAGAAGTGCAGAAAGTGATCATCAGCCTAAAAACTCGTGTTGTTGTGTTGCTGTTGTGGGTTTCTTGTGTGAAAGGCCAATGTTATTATTTCTCGTTTGATAAAGGAAATACTGCTTTCCCCAAACCGGAGAAGAAAACACAACTTTTATTCCTCACCAACAGACTGTGACTATGGTCTGTTGACAGTACACAAAGTTGTTTGCTGTTTTAGCAAAACAGCCACAGCATCTCCTGAATCAGAAAATGCTGTGGTTGGATCTTTGATTGTCTTGGCTTCACAGAGAACCAGTCTTATAGACATTGGGTCTCGCTACCTCAGATGATGCAAAGGTAAGATCTGTAACATGACTGGACCTGGGTTAACACTATTGTCCTCATGGTAGCTGACAGCAGAACAAATGCAAAGAAAGAAAAATAAAAGGGGTCTGACCCAGATGTCCTGTTTCTCATTGATGGGGAAGTTGGAGTAGAGATCAATCATCTCTGGCGTTCGGTATGCTGGAGTTGTGTTCCTTGTGATCTACACAGAAAGAAAAAAACAAAATAAACAAAGGACAAATAATTACTTGTTCCCACATTAAGAAGTAAGCATGCTTTTTCCACTTCAGATTTCTGATCATAAAAAGCTTTTTCCTCCAGCATCTTGTTTGTGCCACCAGCCTGAAAATAGGCGCCTGATGGACACCCATGTTATTACATTAAGAGACCAGGATCTCTGGGGTCCTGCACACTGAGGTCATCTGTGGCAAAGCTCCTGTGTGTGAGTGTGTGTCTGTGTGGCTATGGTATAAATATAATTAAGCTCATTGATCAGTCCTTCCTGGACCTCCAGCTGTTAATTCGATTGAAGGTTTCTGGTTCCTGTCCCATAACATATTAGTATTACCACTGATCCACTGTGACTTCTGGATGTGTTGTTTTTTCTCTCAATTAAAAAATTGACTTTCATAATGAAATTAGAGAATATAATATTCAGAGAAACCTGGCTGTTCTTTGTTATGTTAAAACCTATAGCGCAAATAAAACCTTTGTCTGATGTGAAATATTTATATATATTTATATTTTCTGTATTTCTCAAAACATGTACTAAAGACACCTGGTGTAAAACAACCTTCTTAAAATCAAGACCATGAAATATACTGACAATATCAAGGATGAAAAAACAAATATATACATGTAGATCATTTCAATATTATTGGAGATAAACAAAACTTGAAGCAAAAAAAAAGAAGAATCAATGTATTGTATAAGGAGGGATGTGTTGACATTAGCCTGAACTGATGTTCGAGTGTGTGCGCACCTCATCCTCCACCATGGACCTCTTCTGTGCCGACCAGCTGTAGTCAGGGTAATGTGACACTGTGGTGGCGCTGCCAAAGTCACAAAGCTTGATGGTGCCCTGGTTACTAATCAAGAGGTTCTCAATCTGCAACACATCAAGTAAACAGCAAGCATGTCAATCAATACATTTATAATTAGCAATTAGCGATCGTAATAGCTGCTGATTTAAAGTATTACCAATTGTTTTGCTTTAAATTGCAGCATCTTATACACATAATCACCTACACATACACATATTATAGATACTACCACCATGGACAGACCGACCTTGAGGTCTCTGTGTATGATTGGAGGTTTCTGTTTGTGCATGTGCTGCACGGCGCGGCACGTCTGGTAGAGGATTTTCAGTACAGTGTCACATGACAGGGGAGCTCTCTGCTCGACCCGCTTTATAAAGTCCACCAGCTGACCTGAGGCAGAGGAGACACACAGAGATGAATGAATGAAAACACATCAGTCAAAGTGAAAGTGACACCTGCTACTAACCACATGGATTTTTTTTTGACTGCTGATTGTAAGTTGTCAGAAAATATAAGACCCTGCAGATAAAAGGGGAAGCCTTGCATCATGGATTAAAATAGCTAATCGAATAATGGAATTAAAAGATGCTTCACATACATCATAGAAATGTTTGAAAGTAGTACTGATACATCATTTTCAAGGGTAAGTAAAGAGCTGTTTGCTTTTACAGCTGAAAAACTGCTGAATGAAAACGAACAGAAAGGAAGCGGAAAGGCCACAGACAGGAAACGGTTTCATCACAAATGCTTTCGGTTAAAGTTACTGGGAAACAGTAGTGGCACCTCAGATTTACAGCACTTTAGCTTGAAGAATGAGTAAGCACTGATTCAGCAGTGACGGAATAGACAGAGAATGAGGAACAGAAGTACAAGTATTGGGAAAAGTGTCTTTGGAAGTGTGTGTGTGTGTGTGTGTGTGTGTGTGTGTATTTACCTTTACACAGCTCAGTTAGGATAAGGAACTCGGCCTGTCCGGTGTCTGACTCCTCCTTGCTGATGGAGGCAGCAGAGCAGAACTGGACCATGTTGGGATGACCTGACAGCTTTTTCTATGGAACCAGCGGGTCAAGGAACATACAGTATGTACACGACTGTGGAGTCCGGCCCGGCCTCGGGTCAGTCATTTCAGAATCTCAAACAGAAATCACTGATCACAGTCACTGATTAAACTGTGAGTTTAATGAGTCATTGTGGCCACCGATTTGGGTAGAAATCTCTTACCAATTCTACTTTGATGCATAGCCTCAAACGAGCAGTTTGTTCCTAAACTGTACTGCAGCTTGTTTCGGTGAACTCGGGAAGAGATTATAGTGGGGTGATAGGAGGAGTTCACCCGGTGACTTTAAAGTTTGTTTTTCTGCTTCATCAGCATTCAAGTCATCAAACGTTATGCAAATAACTCCGCTCTGAAAAGACAAATGTTGCAATGGATCCAGGAACATAGTGTGTCATTTACCAATAGCCTGTGCCTCCACAATGTGCTTCACAGCATGAATCAACTATTGCCCAACTGTGCAAGAGATGTCCCAGCATTTTTCAAAGCTGCTCGCCAAAAGGTTCATTGGTCCCCTCCACTGACTCAGTCACAAAAAACTGGGGCCTCATAAAATAAAACAGCTCCAGAAGCACTGAAGTGCAGTGGATGCTTCAGGCCTTTAGAGATAAGAAAACTGAGAAAAGATTCACAAATGTCAAGCTTGTAAGCACAGAACCACATAATACATAGCAGTCTGTGTTTGTAAAACCACAAGTTAAACACTGTAATTATATACTAGTCCCTGGCATTGTGTGGTGTTGCCAATAAACAGTAGTAATGACAGTTTATTACGCTGGAGGTGCATTCCACGACCTTATGAAGTCATGGGTGAGAGTTTAACTTGCCTTTGTCACATGTCACCATCTGCTGTGTGTTAAAAAAGAAACGCTCTACAGTGATCTTAAGAAAAAAACAGTGTCTTTTCATCCTGGTCTGGAAATGATAATGGATACCATGAAGCAGACTTCCTGTATGATTTCCTTGTTCTTCTCCTCCTCATTGGACAGCAGCCTCTGAAACAATAGCGCACACACACACACACAGACCATTGGTTTGTTGCTCATCAACAGTCTACACATCATTCGCTTTAAAGATGAGAAAAAGGATTTCAAGGCCAAGTCAAACTGAATAAGAGATTATCACATTAAGTGCTCATGCTGATTACAGAGACTGACCGGCTCAGTGGCCACCATTAACGCAGGGACCAATCTAAAATGGATCTTCACAAGCAAACACAATCAAACATGGTCAATATTTAACACCTTGGTATTTAATACCTCTGGTTGCATCTTAACCCTACATAACCAGCAGTATTACAGAGAAGTGACCACTGAACCTATCTGCCCAAAATCTCCATACTAAACACCCACAATAAAGAAATTTCACTATCTGTAGTGTTTAATTTTAGTTGAGAGAAGCATGATTACACATACAACATGTACAGATTTATTAAGTATAGAGTCCCCACATAATCAAAACTTTGCCATAATTACAAGAAACAACGTGCTTGAAGAATGTTTCCTGAGCAAAGGGATCGACAAAATATTAGCAGCCCACATTAGCACATTAAACAGTTTCTTAATATGCAGTTAGCATAGCATAGTGTCTAAATAAGAAAAGGGCTAAAGTCCTCTCTGTGTTATACTGAGAAGGGTTAAGATGATAAAGTCCACTCATATGGAGTAATGTAGTGCATACACAGCAATTTACACGCTGACTGGTATTTACTAATAATGTGTTTTACAAGTGTGTTTTGTAGAAGGCAGAATCAGTGTGCACAGAGCTAATGTTGCTGATTCAGTACATCATTTATAGACATTGGCGTGCCTAATAAGAAGTGAGTGAATTAATGAAGGAATGTGCAATACTGACTGGTACAGCCAAAATGTAAGAGTGGCTCAACATGTAATAAGAAGTAACGGGTACAATTTCCTTTGTGGTTACTTCTTAATCTTACCTTCAGGGCATAATCTTTACCACTGCTCATGTCCTGGGCTTCATACACAAAGGCAAATCCACCTGAGAAAAGAGAAGAGAAGAGCGACCAGGATGTAATTCACGTTGTTTCTATCTACATGAATACTAAATATGACTCTTAAGCTCTTAAAATGAAACATAATCATCAATTCATCAATCGCAGATGTTCAGTGCACTGCAGGAACTATGTGGTGCAGTGTGGGATGTGCTGTAATATGGTCTAATGCAGCTACTGCCTTGAATTAATGTTGAATTTGTTATGGCATAATTGTAAAAATGACAACTCACAAAAAAAAGCACTGGTTGTTTGGGTCTATGGTACAACTGAGTACTGAAACAAACACATCCACACTTGATGTGTCAATCTTCTTTGGGATTACTAAGGACAGCTATAAAAAAACAAACAACAAGAGGGAACATATTCAATGCCCCCAGAACACCATACATCCCACTCCACAGTATACTGAACTCAGTGACTTTTACCTCATGACCACAGATAGCAGAAAACATTCCAGCAGCACCCTGCGCTACACAACCACAAACAGTCAAACCTACAAGCTGCCAAGTACAATAATCACTGTCTTATCTTTCGGCCACCGAGTGGCCACATTGTAGAAGTTGGAGCTTAAATGCTTTGCTTAAGAACACCACAACACACTTGACGTCTCTTGTCACAAGATCACTTCCTTAACATTTAGGATACCGCTAAGCCCGGCTGAACCTCCACCTCTTCACTGAAGGTGTGGCTGAAACCTGAAGTGGTGATAATCTGCCAAGCGCTGCTGTATTCATCAGCACGCTATCAGAGAGGAAGGAGAATCAGCTTTTCATGACCAGTAGGATCAGCCTTACACAAACATCCACACAACTGGACATGCATTTTCACACTGGTGAGGCATACAGATCAAAACCCTGCCCTCACTACAATGCATTTCATGGAGGAAATCTGTGCTACTTAAAGCCCAGTCACTTAAAGATAATATAAGATAATCTAAACTTTATTGATCTCACACAGGGAATTTTAAGTGTCACAATAGTATGACAATAGATGCACAGATAAAAGTTTTTAAAAACATTTTCTAAATGGAGAATTTTAACTAATTAACGTGGGTAAGTACTTGTTGAGTTAACTATCGATCTGTTCACAGCTATGAACAAAAGTCTTGTACAAAGATGTTGAACTATGGGTGGAATTTATGGTCCGTGACATTTACAATATGTCAACTATCACGATTTCTTCCTCCATCAGTACATAACATTTCCTTTCTTGCACTGGCTTCATTTTGAATTTTGAGACTTAAGTCACTGTGGCTGGCAGACAAGAAACTTTTTCATCAAGTGTTTGTGCTCACAGGTATATGTACTGAGCAAGCCACACTTTAAACAAGGCCAGGGCAGGGTTACCATAGCAATGAGTAAATCAACTACCAGCCTTCCTTTGCTCTGTGAAAACCCAAAAGAGCACACTCAAGATTCCAATCAGGTCTTTATTTACACAGGGAAGATTACCCAGGTGTATTATCCGAACTGTCATTCAGCCAGCTATCACTTCAGTACATAATTTCTTATCCACTGGAACAACATCTGTGAGCAATGCCACTGACTTTGCTTTGAGAATTCACACCCGTCCCTGTGGGGATCACATGTCTTCCTCTGTTTTGTTCTGGCAAAGGGAGGGATTGAAACCTGAAAAGCTCAATTTCCTTTGCTCCAATTACCAAGCCATT
Organism: Seriola aureovittata; assembly: GCF_021018895.1. Classification (NCBI taxonomy): domain Eukaryota; kingdom Metazoa; phylum Chordata; class Actinopteri; order Carangiformes; family Carangidae; genus Seriola; species Seriola aureovittata. Next base: position 21,863,395 of record NC_079368.1, read on the forward strand.
CCAAGAGAAATACTGAGAAGTGGGGAAACACTCCTTCTTTATCATTCCCTACGTTGTTAAATCTTACTCAGGTTAGAATCTTTGTGCGCATGTTAAATAATTACAGGAATATAAAATGAAAGAAGCAGATCTTATCCTTATCCAGTCTAGCTCTGAATAAAGAGAGCTCTCTGGTCTACTGTTTCACCTGCTCAGAAAGGGAAGTGAATGTGAAGATCTCAATCTCTGCCTCACTAACCTGAAGAAGACAGAGTCTGTGGTTGTCAAGCTTAGTTAAGTACTACAATGATGACAAACCAAAAAGATTTTTTGAAGTGGAACAAACCTTGATTGCCTATCTGCCCATGCGGCAAGTACAACGCACAGCAAAACTAGTCAAAGCTGTAGAAAAATAATACAACCATCTTGTTAAAGCCAGCCATTGTATTCTCTCACCAAAGACCTCAGTGAGGGAAGACAACAAAGAACAGGCCTTCAAACAGCAGGACGGGATTTGAAAAGGCAGTAGTTTAGTGTAAAATGATCTTGAGTTTTGGCATCTGCTCTAACTTTACAAGTTTTATCGCTCTCCAGCCAACTATCATGGCTGAGGATGTGAAATCACAACACTGATTATACTGTTGATTAGAGTAGGATTGTTGCAGAAACAATAAGTTGATAGTGTATCAACAGGAAGTTAAATAACAACAATTTGCTTTAGTGTATAATGACTAACATTATATTAATTGTTTACATTTATCATTTACTGTTTGCTCTACCAGCCACTATGGCAAGTAACTAACCATGTACGATAGTATAGCAAGACTGTCTTGCCACTTTGCAGGGGGCACGAAAGGGCAACAATCACTGTTTGCTGCCACAGAGAGGAAACATGACCCGTGGGTTTACACATGTCCTGTGACCAGAGTCACTGCATATAGACAAATACAGGCTGTGTCAGATTCAAACTGACACATTATTATGAACCAATTTTGCTAAAGTAGCTGTTTCTTTGAATTTTACAGCACATGATGAGGGGACAGCCGTAATGGTATTTTTTGTAATTAATATCTAGCTCATAAGTAAGATCATTCATCTTAGACTTGCTTTAGAAAACTATATATTGAGAAGTCAAACTCTAAAAGTGTCATGCTGATCGTCCCAGGCCTAATTCAGGAATTTAAAAACCAGGTTTCCTGGACATTTAATCTTTCGCTTTTCATTTGTTTATTTTGCAGCTCAAGCCAGAAACACATGAATAAAAGAAAAAAAAAAAAAAGGGGGGGGGGGGGGGGATCAGGGAAAGAGGAGTACTGGCTCCAAACCAGTCTCTCGCTTGATGACAGAGGGAAGAGTCTAACAAAGCTCTGCAGATGTTACTATTTGGTTGTTAGTGTCATTCACATTAAAACTAACAGAGTCCTGAACACAGCCTGTTAACGAAGAGTCTGGGTAACAACACTGTCATTACAGACAGTTTTATTCTATCCCTGCATGTCGACGTGTCTCCTCGACAGTGATCTTTCTCTTGAGTCAAACATGTCTTCCTGCCTAGAAAAAAAATAAGGCTTGAGGTGTGTAGCTAACAACAGATTGAGATCTGATAGACAAGTAAAATGCAGTCTTGCGTACATTCATGTTTCTCGCTGTGACTTAACTTGCAGCTCAACAACAACAGATGGTAACGTAACAGACAAGACAAGTTAAAAGTTGCCCGCATCACCTTCTCACACCATGATCTGGAAATTGATTTGGCGCCTGTTGGACACACGAAACCAAATTATCAACTGGTGTTTACTTGGTGACTCATAGCTCTGCACTTGCTAACGCTATTTTCACTGACTACCTATAGAGGTTTGTTAGCCCGTTCAGCTAGCTAGCTAGCATGCCAAGCCGCGCGAGCCGTTATCAACATTTCACGTAGAGTTACGCCATCTCACCTTCCGCGATCACCCTCTTAATCCTCAGTTTCATGTCACCGAGCTCAACGACTTGTCCGACGAAGTCATTCTGGTCCCGGCTGGCGGCTCCGGACGAGCCGGGCCCGGCTAGAAAATCCAGTGCCGACTGGAACAGGGACATCTTATCCGCCCAGCTTCAGACTCACAGAAGCCGGCTCCGGGCGAGGGAAAGAGCTGTCAAAATCCCAGCAAGCTCAGCAGAAACACTATAGGGCGGTTTACTCTGTTATGAAGACTTGTAATCAGGTGATATTATTCTTTCACTGGAAGCAAACATCCTCTTCCTGCTGCTAGGCTGACGAGGCCGCCACCATCGCCAATGCTGCTGACTTCCGTGAGGGGCGATGACGCTACGACACGACCCAGTCATGTGACGTAGAAAAAAATGTTGCTGATGTTTTCCTTGTGTTGAAATGTAACCATACAGAGGCATTTTCATATCCACGCTTTGAAATTACTATTTGTCTAAACTGAATGTCGGATAAAGATATTTTAATATTCACAAAGAAGGAACTTGGTAAAAACCCAGATTCACTGGACAGTCACTAAACATATCCATTCAGACTATGTGTTTGTGATATAAAGCTTCCTCTTTTATTTGAACATTTTCTTTGCAGGAAAATACAGCTGCACATACTGGCAGTGGAAAGGGTCCGTGCATGAAGTTTAATTCTTCGGCAGTTGTTCACGTTGTATAATGAAAAATGAAAATTGAGCAAGGAAGTCAAGAGCCGGAAACAGAGACAGCTCGTCTTCAAAGTAAAGGCTGCAGCGGTCAATTTAACGAGAGCTAAGCTAAATAAATAAACATACTGTGTAAATAATTAACATAATTCATAACTATTATCGTGTTTTCTGCTAGCCCACAACTGATCAGGAATACATTTCCAATCAACACTGAATTTTTAGGGGGAGTGGCGCTGGAGCGAGGGGGAGGACCAACAGCACTGGATGAGGGGCCAGGCTGTTCATTGTCTGGGGGAAAAGGAGGAGGAGAAGGCAGACCCCTGCTGGAGGGCCCAGGCTGCCCCTTCGGGGCATTTAAGTTTAAGGGCTGTCCATGTCCCACCTGTACCAAGGACAGACCCTTTGCTGAAAGGAGAGTCTGGCCATCACCTGAACACACATACAAACACAGACTGTTTTAGTATTTTCAGCTTTCATTAAAAGATAAATCACAGTACAGATTACAACACACCAACACAGCTTTATGACAAACTGAGTGCTCAATTCAATTCAAAGAGCTGGATGTTGATGGCCTGAGCCATCAACCTCAGGCTGGCCAGGACTGCCTCTCTAATGGCCACATAGTCCTTGAGGATGAGGGACCACCAAGTCCTCATGGTCCCTCTGGACACGTGGCCAATGGGTGAAGACGGCAGAGCTGGTTGCAAACGGCCTCCACCAGGCGACTGGCACTGGGCCAGTTTGCAGGGCCCAAGTTCAGTCCAAGAGTACAGCTGAAAGATAATCATAGAGAGGAGTGTGTGTTAATATAGATCTGATACTCATTAGAGGAAACGATGATATCTGAAGTGAATCTCACCTCTGGAGACTCTCCTTCCACTCCTCCTGGGAAATCCTCTGGATCACTGTGGTGTCAGTCAAGCCAAACATCCTGTGCTTCCCCTCCAGTTGGGACCACTATGCCTCAATGAGATGGCAGATACTTCCGGGGTCCACCTCAAAGATGCACCCTTATCAATCCAACCGCAAATTCTGCAAGGCCCTCAGAGCCCTCAGAGCAGGTGAGCACCTGGCCCGTACACGATACCACCATTGTTAACCTAGGCAGCCGTGTCAGAAGCAGCATCAGCAGCCTTCTTTGTCACCTGGACAGAGAGACAGAGACAGAGAAACGTTTCAAACTTTAATGTTTGTGTGTGAATTTAATACACACACGGCTGTGGTGTAAAAGCAGCTGTCAGAACATAATAAACTCTGATAAACTTTCTTGCCTTCTTCAGGCTGGAGCAGTTAAGAGTGCAGGGCAATGTATGCACAGTTTTAGCTGAATGTCAGAAAATAAATGCTGCACTCTGGAGCACAGGAATGAGAAGTGTGAATTCTTCAAAAAGGGCTGGGTTCTCCTATAAATGCACAATCCATAATTAAAATATAGTGTTGCATCTTGCATCTGGTGCAGAAATATAACTTATTATTATTTAATATTAAAGTCATTATAGAAGTCAGTCAAGTTAAAGATGAAAATGTAATTCAATAACAATGTAATTTGTCACGCATGTAGGCTATGTGTTCTAGCATTACACGGGACTTGACTTTATGAATATAAGAGTAGTTACACTTGAGTGATTATATTTCTACAAATGAAAGAAATCGTACACAGGTCAAATCCCATCATATTATTAAGGGATTGTTTAGCCTCGGTCGCCCGGGGCGACGGGAGAAAGGCGTGCTGCAAGAGCGGGGAAGACCCCGGGAAAACTGACGTCAGCTGACGGAACTCCCCTCACCATCCCACATCCAGCCCCCAGGAGACTGCTGCTGTGTGACCTGGCCTCAGTCACACACAGCCAGTAGAAGGGCAGCCGATGCGCAAACAGGCTTCGGTGAAAGATAGTGGAGATGGTGTCATCTGGTGACAGCGGATTCAAGACTGTTTACAAACGGAGACGGATGCACGGCGCGTCTCCTCCTCCAGACGCGCTCACACCGGTTAGACAGCGGCAGACAGCCAGGCACAGAAAACAGAAACTCATGTCCAAACTGAGTGACTCAGGTTTCGAGGAAGATTTGGGATCCTCCCCGATTTCACCTCCGGCTCGGACAAATGTGTCCCCGCTCCGTTTAGATGAAGCGGAGCCTCCTGCAGAGCAGCTGTCCAGCTGGTACCTCCAGTACGGAGACATCGGTTACAGTATCCAGAGGGAGAGGGAGGCGCAGTTTCATCCCTGCAACAGCTTGGCACGCCAGCCACAAGTAAGCTATAGGGCACTTTACAGTGTTGGGTCACAATATAGGCTATAGAAATATTAAAATATGTGATTTAAAAAAAAAAAAAAAAAAACATTCTGTATGAATTAGGCTGCATGTTTGCATTTCTGACTTGTTGTCTGCCAAAAATGAGGCCTGATTTTACACTTTTACACTAATTAAGAGATCAACATCTGCAATATGATGTCATTGGTAATACCAAGACTATGAACTTTTGATAACTAATCATATAGTTTTACCATAGCTGATCATCAAAATCTTGTCAATAAGATTCAATAGTCTACTGAAACTGACACAAAGCTGTTGTTGTTTTGTGGAACCAAAGAAGCACATGAGATGACGTGGCTGAATGCATGAATACTTGGAATCAATGACATGGAAATATTTGTAAAATCCTGTTATAACAATGAAGGCTGCAGAAAAGATTGCATATATTTCTATGCAATTAAAATCATTTAAAATGTATTAAATACTAGCAAATTACTACTTGGCACTCTGGTGCTTATTGCAATGGATTCTGTTTACTTGCAGCTGAATGAAGAGGCACGGTGCAAGCTTGTGAGCTGGCTCATCCCTGTACATAAACATTTCCGTCTGTCCTTTGAGTGCTGCTGCCTAGCAGTGAACATCATGGACAGGTTCTTGGCATCGACTGCGGTGGCTGCTGACTGCTTCCAGCTACTGGGTGTTACTGCACTTCTTCTCGCCAGTAAACAGGTGCGTCTTTGAGTGAGGTAAATGAGGTAAACAGATAGTTTGCACCTTTTGATTTCATTCAAATAAACTATCTCCCTTTCTCTGCATCACCAAGGTGGAGGTTTGCTCACCACGGATCAGCCATCTCTTGTCACTGTGCTGTGATGCCTTCAGTAAAGAGCAGCTCTGCAACCTGGAGTGTCTCATCCTCCTCCGTCTCGATTTCCAGCTCGCTGCACCCACCCTGGCCTTTTTCCTGGACTATTACATCAACTGCATTGAGGCTGCGCAGCTTGTGACTGAGGACGCAGGTGGTGACAGGTTTGCAAGAATGAATCTAGACACAAAAAGACCCAGACAGTGCAGCAACCTTGCACGAAAGATATGCGAGTTGAGTTTAGCAGACTATGCATTTAACAAATACCCACCATCTCTGACTGCTAGCTGTGCACTGAGGCTAGCCAGTGAGTTACTGAAAACTGAACAAGGGCTTGTTGATGCAACCACCCAGTCACAGGAAGACCGGTGGGACAGTTTTGTGGATGCATTATGTACCGAAGCAGCTTCTGTCCAACCACCTGAGAGCTCTGAGGTTTCTGAAAACCACTCTCTAAAAGTGAAGGGCCACTTCCAGCCTGTAGGGCAGGAGAGCTACAACCACAACCTGGCCCGGGAGTGCAAGGACAACCTGAAGCTGTTGGTGTCATTAAACCAGGAGATATTGGAGCTGATGTCCACTATGTGACTGCAGCGTGCCACAACTAGCAAAATGCCAAATTCCCCTCCACTGTTGGGGTTTATATTCTAGGGGTTATTTTAACAAACAGAAGAAACACAGAAGTGAGAATAAAGTGCCCCATTTATATGTTTTAATGTGAAGGTGATGTTCAGAAGTAGGTCTGGGGTTCATCCAGTCCTGTGCACTAAACTTCATGTACTGTATATCTCACAGACAATCACTCATACTTGATACCAGCCATTGAATGTTTAACAATGTGTTATTATTATTATTTTATATTTATTGATAATAAGTTTTTGTTATAGCTATTTTTTTTATTACTTAATTAATTCTAAATCAAAATCTTAATTTACTATATATGCACTGACCTGCTGCAAGTTTATAAGTTATGTTACTGTTGCAACCTGTTAATGAAGGACCTGAAAATTGTACTGTGATGAATTGATTGATGTTATGAAATAAATGATCAGTAAATGAGTTTGTGTTCGTCTGAATTGGTGATGAAATATGAAATTAATTTCAGCTGATGTTTAACAACCTTTGAAATGAGTGTGTCAGGAAGTCTTGATGACATAAAAAAGCTTATCATGCTCACTTTGGCTTATTGCTGAAGGTAAACTACAAGGAGATAATAATTCAAGCAGAGAGCCTATCCTGTAAGAGTGACATAATAGACAACGCTACAGTACGTGGTACGTGCTGTAAATGTGAAGTTATAGGGCCCCCTATGTGATAATAGCAAAAATAAATAGGCCTACTTTTCTCAAAGTGTAACTGATTCTTGTGGCTTCTTTTGTACATTCGGTTCCCTTATCACAAAATCGATGGAATGGGATTTTGGTTGTATTCACACCATAGACCTAAATAGCATACATATGTGTTGATAATGCAACTTTAAATGTTGATTATCATTCTTGCTCCAATCCCAGCCTCATATAGCGATTAATAACCCCTCCTTCTATAGCATGACATATGCTATAACTTCACCTGCTTGGTGGGATACACATAAACCAAGACACTGAAGCATGTAAAGACCATCTTGTCTTCTGATGGGTTTTGGAACAATGCAGGCCCCATGTAGGTCTAATGCTCTGATCAACGCAACAGTCTGGCCTTTGAACGCATTGCACCAGACAGAATATGTTAAAACTGCACAGGTATCAATAAGCTCACTGATTGCTTTATTTTTGAGAAACCTATTCTGCACTTGCCTCTGTTTAAAGAGAGTTCATGCTACATTTGCTGCAACATGCTAAAAAAGCTCATAGTCAGATAGAAGCACTAGTTTTTGTGTATTATTATTTGTATCTTGGGTGGGTTGATATTATGTTTTTATTAATGTTATAGCAAAAAGGCCATAGTATTTTTTTCAGGGGCAGAAAATAACAGCTGTTGTATTCACAGCAAAAACATTTTAGACATTGGTTTGTCAACTTTAAAAATAGTGAATTGGTGAAAAAAAGCAGCTATATCAATCACTGCTTTTGATTTGACATTTTAAAAAAGGGTTATAAGCCACTGCTAATGAGTTCATAGATAGATATATAGATAGATAGATAGATAGATAGATAGATAGATAGATAGATAGATAGATAGATAGATAGATAGATAGATAGATAGATAGATAGATAGATAGATAGATAGATAGATAGATAGATAGATAGATACTTTATTTATCCCCTAGGGGAAATTCATCCGTCCAGTAGCTCATTAGTAATAATAATAGTTGATAATAAATAATAAACAACAATAATTAATGAATTTAATTAATATACTGTCCAAAAGAATTTGTATGTTGTGTTGAAAATTATAGTAGGCTAATAAAAAAAGGAATCAGAGTGGTGGTGTAATTTTTAATTCGTATTGTGAAATATTTTCACAATGATGCTACAGGCATATGTTTTAATTCTATAGCATAACTTTTAGAGTTTTGGGGGAAACTGCTGCAAAATTTCCCAATTTCACGGTGATTTTAAGGCATTATGCAGAAAAATCTTATCCCTCTTCAATAAGATAATTCTCTTTGTTTTAGTTTACCGCAAATATCAGTATGACAACTTTGACCATTAAATGTCTTTGTATTGCCTCTTGCGTGATACACACTTTAGTATTTAGATGTTTGGATCTTCAAGTGCTTAAACAACAATTCTGTTTCTTCACACTGGTGAAAAAGTGTCGGTGCTCCGGCAGCACTGCACCTACATGCTGCTGACACAGTGTCGACCACACAGGTGCATTCAGCGTTAAGTGCAAGGGGACTTAGTCTTGTTTGTTTACCAATAGAGGCATTTGTCACGAGTGTTTACCGAGCTGTCTGCTGTAATGACCCTTTTCCTTTTCCACTTTGCTTTAAATGTGGCAACAGGCATCGACCTGACCTGCGTTAGGTAAACATTTTACGCACAGTTGGATAGAAATTACGCGCCTAATTCTATGGCCATCCGCGTTTTAAAACTGCTATATCGGAAACGAAGCAGGGTTGATTATGTGATTAACACTTGATTAAGTTTTAATAATAATAATAAAAGGACATATACATTAAATGCCTTACTCCCTCTGAAAGCAATAAAATCACTGTGGTGTTATCCGTGATTTTATAAATTGTCGACCAGTCTTCACAAACTCATCGGCTGTTCTATTTGTCTTGGTGCTTATCTAGGCCATGATGATGAATGTTAAGTTTTTTCTTTTAAATAAAACATATGGTTTGAAGAGACCATGGCAAACTCTCCATGCGCCTCTGCCAGGGCGCTGGGAATACTTGGCCGCAGGCAGAGGGAGGGCAGATCTGACGCAGGGAACACCTGCTGCAACGGCGCCGTTATGCGCGGTACCACTTCACACTTCAGACCAGAAAACCGTTAATCTGCACCACTTCAATCTCCGAGGACGCTGTCACTCCCTGGAGACCAAATAGGTGCGTTTGATTGGGCCAAAAGTATGAAACCGCGGCATGGAGAGATGCAAACCGGGAGAATGTCGACTATATCAGCTCTATATCAAATCATGTCCCTTCAGTTCTGAGCTCCGTTCAGAGCTGAACTGATGGAGATGCCAAGAGACAGAAGAGTGTTTGGCGCTTTCTGCTACAACCAAATGACCCAGCAGCGGAGGAGAGCTGCAGTGAAAAAGGTATGAACTCTTTGTCTTTGTAATGAGGCACACAGCGCAGCTCTGTGCAGCTGAAAAGATGATTAAAACGCTTTCTACCTGTAGGATAAAGCGCTGTTGCCACGGAGCAGCAGTCCACTCACTGTCTACGTTGAGTTCCCCTGCATCACTGAACAAGGTATGCGCATCTCTGACATTATGGCTGAACTTCATGCATCATCTTTATGCGTGTAAGTAAAAAGAAATCACGTGTGAAGAAATAAATTCGAGGGATTGAATCACTCAGTCACACTTTTCTTGTGTTACAGCTTTTTCAACAATCGCATGGGATGATTTAGAGGACTGCGCCTCTGTCGTGAGACGGCAGAGCGATTCCCTCGGCTCTCAGGTGAGGGGAAACACCTCATAAGTAATAATAATAATAATCACCGTGTAAATCCACGCAGTTCCAACATTTTACATCTACCAGAGAGAAAAAAAATCTGGGGCCAGATCTGCATCACCAGGCTGTTAATGTTTGACATGCTGTGCTGGAATCCTGCACGAATGGCATTGTAGTTTACTCATGACACGCAGGCTACTGCTAATTGGCTGGACCCTCACGAGTGTTGTTCACAAACTGCCTCTTTGGCACAGATCACCGTTCGCACGTTACGCATTACGCTTCTGAACACTCACTGAAATGACGACCTGGACGTGTTCAGTTATAAAGCCACAGTACAATGCTTGGTGGGATTTCCAGGTAGAACTGTTATGATTTTTTTAATCGAACGATTATTTCATAATACATCCACGTGTGTGTTAATCGTCAGTTTTATTCTTCCACAGGTGAATGAATCTGATGCAGATGACTTTGGAGATTATGCGCTGGATTTTATGGCAGGTGAGAAAACTTTTCTACATCAAAAATTCAGCATTGAATGTGTGCTGAGCCACTATTGCTACTATATCATCATGATTATCATCATCATCACCTGAAGAGATCCTCTAAAGTCATGTCGGCTGAATCCCTGGATGTTTTCCTCCTCTGTCAGAGTCTCCCAGCACACTGGAGAGCAGTCTGTCTCCAGCTGAACTGGTACCATTTCAGGGATGTGTCATACCTCCCCTCACCCCCCAGCAGGACTTCTCTCCAGAGGACAATCTTATTAACTCATCCACAGAGACAGGCAACCCACCTGCCCAGGATGGAGCTCTCTGGAGAGGCATCGCCCACTGTCACGTCAGGGCACTGGATCATTCCATGGAAGTTAACCATCAGGTAAATCTTTGGGGTTTTTTGATGACTGCAGTGCAAACGAAAAGGTCATATTTAAATGTGATCTCAACCCTGAGAAGCATGAGTGAACAGATTTAGTTTTTTGTATCTGCAGCTCCACAAGACTCTTCACAGACGACAGGAAGAGATCGACTCCCTTCAGGAGAGGAACCTTCACCTCAGGCAGCTGGCCAGTCAAGCAAAGCACCTGGCCTCAGTGCTCGAAGTGAGTACACACAGTCTCATCCTGGATACTATATAAGCTCTCATGCCAGTATTGTCATAATTTTCATCTACCCTTTATTTCTGTTTGTCTTGTACTTTCACCATTTTTCCCTCAGAAACTGATGACAGTCAGAGACCCAAAGGCAAGAGAAGCAGTGCTTCCTTGTGGTGATAAAACCTCACTGAGTCCCTGTAAGCGGCAGCGACTGGATGAAGGATATGAAACAGAATCCTCCGACTCAGTGGAGGAGATGCTGAGGGACATCAGCACACGCTGCAACGCTGTCCTGCACGGCACTGCTCCTGGAACAGGAGTCCGGCAGGAATCAGAGACCATACGCATGTTTGGGACATTCTCAGGCCTACAGACGAATGTTTCTAAAGTCAGCAGCATGAGGACTGATGGAACAGAGGCTGAAGAAAGCATCTCATCTTTCAGAACTTCCATCAGAGAACACTGCACCATAAGGACTCAGGTGTTTCCACATGGACGCGCCTTCACCTCCACGACTCAGGAAGGTGGATACCGCTTTCGCTGGGTTCCCAACCACAGCTGAAACCAGAAAACCGGATCCATTATGCTTCTAATTAGTGATTTGAAGGTCTATTCGAGACTGGGGAGGGAAGTGTGGGTGGGCAATGACTGTTAATGCTTAACTAATAATCTGTAGTGATATCTGTAAATGATTAAATTATGTCTTCCTCAGGTAGCTTCTAAGATAATCAGTCAGAGGTGGTGCTTAACAAAGGAAATAATACTGCCAGAGCTGTTGTTTACATTGTGTTTGTTTACATGCCTCAATGTCATGTTTAGTTTTGCACCTCACAACATGTTTTTATCTTGGAAAATACAATTGATTTCACACATCTGAATAAAAGTTACGTTTAAGCCTATAAAGCTGACTTGGAGAGATCTTTTTTAATCATGGAATGAACATTTAGGTGATATTTAAACAAATGGAAAGAAACAGTTTTCCTTGTTTGAGCAGTGAAACAAATGTGACCCCATGACCCCCTTTAAGAAACAGTGACTTCCTTCCCATTTGTCTTTGTCTGGGCGACTGTGTGGTCTGGAGAAAGGGCCTGAGTCATGATGTATCACAGCCAACATCCTTGTTTATATCCTTCTTTTTGGAAATTGAAATCGATTTCTTTTTTCCAGACTGCATGACTTGTTATTTGGTAGTACTTAAGCTGTATAAACTTCCCCAGTGAAAAAAGATTAGCTTATGTGTGCTAAAGCTGCAACATCTTTCCTAAAGAATTCTATTTTTTAAACTTCATCAAAATAAGAAGAGATGAACTTATCTTAAGAGGATGTGACCTTCTGACCTTTGTATCTGTGATGCGATCTTCCTTCAGCCTCTCTGTTGCGGGCTTTAGCTGTAAAAAGCGAGTTAGCGTGAGGCAGAGTGGCCCAGAGGACAATGTTGAACCTCAGTTCAGACACCTGTTTAAACTCCCCAGACCTGAGTCTGTTTACTTTAGAGCAGTGAAGGCAGCGCTGCAGCCCCTCACACAGGGGACAATTTACAGTACTGCTGCTGCTGCTGTGGTGAACACTGCATCTAACAACACAAACTAAGATAAGAGGAACCTGATAGTGAGCTGGAAGTGTGCCTGACATTTCATTGTAAGATCATGGAAGGGTACATCACAGAGGGAAGTTAGGATTTTTTGTTAAGTAATAAAATTTGGATAATGCATTTAAGGCTCCACAGACAACCCAACAGCTGGGTACATGTTATGTTCATCAATGTAAAGACGATTATCTTTACAACAATACAACAATAGTGATTATATAGTGTACATATAATATATATATATATATGTTATAATTCATACTAAAATATTTACACTCTTCATGTGTCTGTACAAGGGAAATGATCTGGTGATACTTTATGGCAGTACTGTCTGAACAAGAATCCACAAACCTATTAACATCTATCTATCTATCTATCTATCTATCTATCTATCTATCTATCATCTATCTATCTATCTATCTATCTATCTATCTATCTATCTATCTATCTATGGTTAATATTTATGGTTGGGAAGTCAATCAAACTAAGACAAAGAGACACAAAATAAGTATAATAAGTATATGAATGAATAGGCCTACAAATGCCAAACGACTAAAGAGATGTAAAACGACCATAAACAGACACAGTGTGCAGCTTACATGCAGGTACCATATCTGACAAACCCTGACCCCACTGGTTGTCACCGTTAACAATTTAAATTCCCGCTGCCATCGTAAAGCAAACAGGACGCCTGATGTCAAACCTCAGGCCCTCGTATAACCGCACGAACCTTCACGTCAGCTTAGCTCGACAGCCAGTCGCGCCTTGAGCCGCTGTTACTGCAAACAAATCCGTTTGTCGTTGACCAGCAGCGCTGCTGAGAGCGGGCACAGGGGGCGAAGCTTTGTTTAAGCCTGGCTCTGACACATTTGACCGGTTAAGCTACCGCCAAACTGCGGGGGGACAGTGCGGGAGGGGGAAAGGAAAATACAGACACAATGAGTCTCTAAGGTGACTAAAGCCCAAACCTGGGTGGAGGCTACAAACCAGACAGAGTCCCGCGGGAAACAGGGCGGAGAAAAAAATAATAATTTAGACCTTTTTTTTTTTTTTTTCTGCGGAGGGATGCTGAGGATGGTGGGTAGAATTAGAGAGGCGAGGCCTCCATAACAAAGTTAGGATTTTCATATCAGCCTTTTCCTCATGTAGGCACAGGCTTACATTTTGCAGCACTTTATAACCTTCTGAGGTAATAAAATGAAGGAAACAAGAGACATGGGTACAGAACCCACATACATTTATTCGAGATCTACTAATATTTGTAAACAAAAATGTGGTTTAATTATAGGCGTAGTTGTTTAATGCCAGTTGGAGAAGCCCTCTAAAGATGGATTAATAGCAAATTATAATTTAGAATCACAATTTAAATATATATGGCCTTTCAAGGGTCATAAGTGACATGCAACTGTCAGACGTACAGCCTATAGATTTTGGTTGATAATGGAAAAATTGAGGAGAAGGCTACTTGGCTCTTTTCTATTATTATAGGGCTATAGCCCTGGGTACATGGCCGCCTGCTGGTGCACACTGATGGAGCTGCTCCCTTCCGTGTCATTGAGAGCACGCACCTGTCGCACTGAGTCGGGCTCGAGCTCGCGGTGTGAGCGCATATGGAAGTGGCAGGTGGCGAGAACGTGCGCCCGCTCGCGCCGTTCAGCCCACTTAGCGCCACAGCAGCTCGTCATTAAACCGGTGCGGCCCGCGGGTACACGGCGGCCTGTGAGGTTATAAGAGTGATCCAAAATATTTATTAAATCAAATATATTTTATCTAATGGTGTTGGCTTTTGTTGTTTGTTATTATAAAAATGTCCTGAGGTTTTTGGAATTATTTTATTTCATTTTATTTAGCTTAAATTTATTTTTTTTCACTCAGGCTTTACTGAAATAAACTAAGCTGTAAAATAATATATTTTGTTGAAACGCGTTTATTTTGTTTTAGTTTGCTTAATAAAAATGTTTCTGAAACATAAACATTATCATTATGATGATAATGTTGTTATTGTTGTCTATTGTTATTAATGAAGTACAAATTACCTTATGGTAGCATTTAGATTTTCCTTCTTATTTTCATTTAAACGTTTTAATTCCTTGCTTTGTTTGAAAGGTGCTACATACAGTTTTCTAATATTTATACCAGCGAATCATCATCATTGATGTTTCAGAGTAATTGTCTTCAGCCAAATGACAAAGGCTATAATATACGGGCTGAGTCTGACATAACAAGCTGTCCTTGTAGGGGTTATTAACTGATAACGCTCCCGCCTTCACCTTTAAAACATTAGCGCGTTGCTCTTTTTGTTTTGTGTCTATTTGTTTCCAGGAGAAACCAGGAGGCGGAGGGAATCCCTGAATAAGAGTAAAAAAAAAACTCAACACCTAACCGCCAATAGCAGATTAGAGGACGTCGCTTCCCGCTCTGCAGTCCGCCCGGGGAGAGTATTTAGGAGCGGAGCTCGTGCAGGAGAGGAGACAACAGGTGCACCGGGCACGACCAGGTCAGCCTCCTCTCACAGGCTCAGGGGGAAGGAAACGAGACTCATGGGAACAGAAGATGCGGCTGAAACTCACAACTGGAGGTCCAAATGAATGGGTGAGCTTTTCGTTTAATATAAATAGCCTATAGTTCTAATATGGAGATATAGTATTTCCCTGCTTTCACTTATGGTCTGTTGCTGTTGCTACCAGGCAACCACCTCAAACTCCAAACACATGACTACTGCTCCTCCTTACTTCCAACATGCATTTAATATATTAACAATCCTCAACTAGCTGAATAATTATTTGAAAGTAGTAACTCCACTTTTTGTTTAAGCTGTAATTTAGCACGTGAGACAGTTGTTCCTGATGATGATAATGATGATGATGATGATGATGATGATGATGATGATGTTGAGCATCACCTCGACTGAATCTTTTGCTTGTTTTTACGACCAGGACAATATGAGGGAGATGTTCAGAGATTTTGTAGGAAAGAGGAGGCAGAGCCCCTTTGAGGTAAGAAGGGAAATAGTTATATGTCTAATTATGCTGACTGCCCCCCCCACAAAGCTCCAGAGCTGGTGGCGACAGTGTGGCAGTGTACTGCTGCTGGCTGTGGCACTATCTGACTGACAGCTGCCAGCTGCACTCCTCACTGCTGCTTCCAACGGACCTCAAAGAGTCGCCACACATTCCTCTTCATTCACCTGTAAAACAAGAAGTCAACAGTGGAATAAAGCTGGCAGCACTTTTTTTTAACACAGCTCAACATCAGCGCCACATAGTCAAATCCATGCATTTGCATATTACAGTACAGGCCTGTGAGTTGTGACTGGCTGGGAGGCAGTGTAATGTTAGCTGACGTGTCTTTTGTCAGCTCACACTGCTCTGCTACCTTAACAGTTACATTTGACTGCACGCATGCGTTTATTACTCATTCCCTGCACGCTCAGACTCAAAGAGATGCCAGCATCCTGATTCCCAAATGACATCATACCTGGAGATGTTTAGAGACAGCGGAGAATGAGGTTTATCTTGAGGTGGGGGATTAATGTCAATGTTTGAGCTTCTGGTTTCACAAAGACTAAACTTAAACAGAACAATTTAGATGGAAAATATCACCCAAAATCAAAAAAAAAGAAAGAAGATGTTATTGTTTTTCAGCTCTCTTACTGTGAGTGGCTGGTAGGCAGTGTCTTGTTAGCTGGTTGATTGTGTGTGTGCCAGCTTACCTGCTGCTGCCCTCCAGCTGCCCATTTAAATCCACACCAGCAACACGGGGGACGTCTGAGACTTAAGAGTTCCTGTTGACGTTTTTTTTTTTTTTTTTCCAACCAGTCATCAGTTTGTAAAATATTCAGAGACAGAAGACACTGAAATAACTTTTAAAATGTCAGACAGAAAAATCAACTGTAATAGATAAAAAATCAGCAGCAATATGTATTAGTATCAACCTTCTGGATACTAATGTGGATTTATTTATCAGTTAATTAAGTAGCTATAAGCTTTTTTTCTTGCTTTTAAAACATCAAAAATCCTGGGCTCATTATCTAAATCAAATCATTTTATTTCTGGATGAATGGATGTTTCACAATTTGCTGGGCTCCAATCAGTCAAAATGGCCTAAAATCTTGTGCTTCACCTCAAGAAATGGATTTTAATGTAAACAATGCAGAGTACAGACAAAGTACAGACTAAGCCAAACTGAACGTGTGAAAATCCAACACTTCAAACAATCCTTCAGCCGCAGCAGTGGTCATTATAAGGAATGTTCATCATCATTGTCATTATTAACCACAGGATGGTCCCAATTACACACACACACACACCGACAAATACAAACACATCTTGTCTGGAGCGAGACGTCGCCCGACCACAGTTCACAGTCCACCACTGGTCACCGGTCACTGGTTATTCCCGGCTGTCGGGCAGCACAGACATAACACAGCGGCATGTCCAGTATCTGTCAATAAGCTCCATCATAGCTCCACCCGTTTCTTGAGGATGATTTCTCGCACCAGCGCCGTGGCCTCTTGACGAACGCTTTCCATGGGCTCGTCGGCTCGCCAGAACCGGATCACCTTCCCCTCTGGATCCACCAGAAACTTCCAGAAGTTCCACTTTGGGATTTTCTTCACAGAATCTGGAAAATAACACATTAGCTTTTACAGTAATCTATGGTGCATCTTACAGCCTGAATTTAGTCATACACTCTGATGCTGCTCTGATTGTTTCCACCAGTCATCAATCATAAATCCACTTGTAAATACTACATATACAGTGGGGTCCAAAAACCTGACTTCTCAGACGTACTGCTAATCACATCGATGCCAAATTCAAAGATCCCCTCAGTGTAGCTGATTGTTAGTTTAGCAGTGTTAAACTGAGATGTACTTAAGAAATGCTAACCGATACATTTGGGTGCAGCAACTACACACAAAATCATGAGTCAACAAAGTCCATTCAGTGTGTATGAAGAAGTACCAGATTTTACACTCCAGTAACCTCAGGAGCTCACAGTTCTCCATCTGTGCTTTGGGACGGACATCCATAAATATTTATTTAATTTTTGTGGAACAAATGAGCAAAGTGAAATCTTACAGTGGTAAACATGTGTTTCTTTTTCTTCTCTGAGAAAATGTAATTGTGTATTTTGGCAGGAAGGAAGGAAGGCAGGTGTTAATAAAAGAAATAAGAAATAGTAAAATATCAAACATTTGCTGGTTACAGCTTCACAGATGCAAAGACCTTTTCATTATAAACTGAATACTCCTGCCTCCAGGTCTGAACTTAAAGTATTTGTTTATAATCTGACATATTACTTGATCATAAAAATAGCATTTAGTTGCAAGATCTGGGGAAGTCTGGTGCAGTGAAAGTTAGGTTCAGGCTGCACTTCCTAAGTGTGGCCATAAATACAGGAGTCATCATTTTATCCTTAAGGAACTGGAAATCTAGATTTTAAACATAGTGGTGTTGAACTTTCCTTTCAAGTATATTTGTGCAGGCATGTTATTTAGTGTGCAACACACAGATGTTGGATGTCTTTCTGCCAACCTGTGAGGAACTTGAAGGCCGGGTCCGCCTCTGAGCCCATTATTTTGATCCTGCTGAAGAAGGGGAAAGTAACACCGTAGTTGGACTTTGCGAAAGCCTCGATGTCCCGGCTGGTCCCGGTCTCGGTGTCCCCAAACTGGCCGCAGGGGAAGGCCAGGACGTTAAAGTGAGAGGTGCCCAGCTCCCTGTGGAGCTCCTGCAGAGACTTGTAGTTCGCCTCCGTCTGCTCGCTGTGACTCGCCACGTTTACAACCAAAGACGCCTGCACAGGAGGGGAAACAGGGTGTAAGTGTTTTTTAAAAATGCGTTTAAGAAACACGCATTATCCAACGAAACCCGAACTACACACACAACGGATAACTTGGACAAAGTCTGCTCAGATTTCTTCTCAAAGTGAAAGGACTGGTGATGATGTGGACTTACTTTTCCTCGGTACTTCTCCAAGGAGACCGACCTCCCCTTCGCGTCTTTGACCTCGAAAGAATAAAAATCCTCGGGTTTCCTCGGCTTCACCAGCTGGGTCTGCAGGAGGAACAAACACCCCACACCGACTGTCATGCTCAACAGCACCGTTAACTTTTTAGCTTTCGGGTTGGAGGACTTGGCAGGGTAGCCCCCTAAGGCCTCCATCTTGGAGGGGGAAGAACAAGCCGTGATCGGTGACAGGATGGTGGGGGGCTCCTGCCAAAAGTGTCGGGGCGGACCGGAGGAGGGAGCTGCGTTAAAGCTGCTGAAGAAAACCGGGACAGAACCGGAAGCTGAGCGCTGATTCTTTCAAAAGTAAAACCAGTATTGAAACGCGGAAATCTTTGGTGTGGGCACAACAATTCAAGTCATATTAAATCATATAAGTCATATATGAAAGCCATTTTTTTTTTTTGCCGAAATTATTTTTTCTCAAATTACATTTTGTTTAAACAGAAAACACAGGATTATCACTGTGACAATTGAGGGAAGTGAGGTGAGAAAGCACCAGGTCTCTGTATCATCACCATGAAAACAAACTCAAGTTGTTGTGCAAAATTAGAATAAGTTTAAAAACACAATTGGACTTCCTTCCTGCTGCTTGTCCGGTCAAAAATTGATGTCATTAAATGTTTGTACAATATGTAAGGGGTCTTTTGCATTATGATATTCATGATAAAAAACACTAGTAATTAATTGTTCAATACTCTAACAACTGCTGAAGGAACACAAAAGACCTAATGACCTTTTCAGCAATAATTTAGTTACTATAGCAACACATTTTGCTTTGAAAATGTAACTATCCATATAGTAAGTTATCAGCAATAATCTAATGACTTTTGCTAATTGAGAAAATGCATTCAAATTAACTTCAGAAAAATAAATTACTATGTGGATTTGTTTGATACAGCACTGAACTGAATAAAGCTGTAACAATAAGTTGATTAATTGATTAGTCAATCAACCAGAATTTAACTGGTAACAGTTCTGATATTTTAATAATCATTTAACTGTATTTAAGCAAAAACTGTGAAAAAGTGAAGATTATGTTGGACTGAAATAACAAAGGGACCCCCCCCCCCCCTTAAAGACATATTGTGGACAAAATGACTCATTAATTGAGAAAATAATTAGCAAATTAATAAATAATGCAAATAATCATTGGATGCAGCCCATTACAGAACAAAATGATATATTTAGACATTGACTGGTATTTTAAAGAGGGAAAATTAAGTCAGAGCGTAATGTTAGTGCTTTTGTGTTGAAAGTTTTAACCGGAAGTTTTGCTCTTTGTGTGGCTTGCTTGACTCCAGTGAAGTTTTGTGGTTTGACGTTTGCCTCAGTATGAAGTTCGTGTCGATTTTGTGTTTTGTGATCGAGACTATTAAAACGATTTTTTTTTCTTTAATTAAATAATTAAAAAAAAAATTTCTCGTCTTCTCAGGGCCAAAACGACGCTCATCACGTGTTATACAAGCGCTTCAGGAGGCGGGTCACCCGGAGGAGCAGCAGAGAGGCCCCTGCTGTGAGTTCGCCTCTGGCCTCTGGGCGGCACTGTGAGCTAAGCTTTGAGTTTGACCCAGTCTGTCAGAGACTGGAGCTGGACTCTCCACCGAGACACCGAGGACCGGCCCAGACAGTCCTGCATGGAAACCTTCACGGTATGACTTTAACAACACACACACCATAGAGGAATGTAGAAGATCTGCCTGTCTCTGATACTGATCTCTCTCTCTCTGTCTGTCTGTCTCTCTCCCTCTCTCTCTCGCTGTCTCTCACTCTCCCTCTCTCTCTCTCACTTTTCTAGAGGAAAGGAGAGATATGCATTCAGACTCTATTCTAAAACATTATTTTTAAACAATTAATCTAAACAATGTTTTGTTGTTTGCCACAGTCATACTATTTATAGACACATATTGACCGTCACTGGTTTCCCAGTTTTTCACCATCACATTTTTAAATCCCAGTCCTCAGAAATATTTAGCCAACTTTAATTCAAGTGGCTTAAAGAAATACATTCCTTAAGTTCCTCCTACTGCGTGTGCAAGAGGCCTTGATAAAAGCTCAACACACAAAATATGCTTTAACTTCAGTTTATAATTTTTGTTGAATATGAAAAAAATGCAGTAATGCTTCAAAAGTTTTAGGTAATTTATGCGTAAGTGCAATGTGTGCCCTGCAACTTGCTTCAGACGTTACATTCAACTGCACTTCACACCACCATGGACAACACCTAGCTCTCAGTGTTGCATATCACAGCTGCAGAGTAACAACTGTGGTTCAACTGGTAGCTGCCCCCAATCTGAGGACTGACTGTAAACTGAAATCTACACCTATTTTTATTTGAATAATGAACATAGAGGTAGTTTAATCCCCTTTAATGATATCAGCAATGTCCATATTCTTTGTTTTGTTGTTAGAATACAAAGGATTATTGTATGTACTCCTGACCTGTAGACCTGTAGGTAACCTGTCCCTGCAGGGCCATGGCCACAAACCCTCATGCTCCTTTCTTTGCTCTCCTTACTGTGAAGTCCACAGGTCTCACCATAGAGACACAGTAGATTTACTCCATACCTGTTTTATGATGGATGTCAATGTCACTTTTTCTGTGATATTATCTGTCCTAATCTGAGATAGCGTTGGAGAGAGGCGTGTCCCACTGCAGGGCTGTCACATCATCGAACACGCCACACACCATCTCTGCCATGGGGCATCCTACCACACAACATTTCTCAGAACAGGTTTGTTCCAGGAACTTGTACTTGTGCCACAATCTTTTTTTAACCTTTATTTTTTCAGGATAGTTTTGCTGAGCCACAGTATGACCTGCTGGCCACTGAGCCCTGCTCATTCACTTTCCCCACCCAGATTCAATCCTGTTGACCTTTCAGTCAAAAGCTTGCTCCTTTAACCTTCAGGCCAAACTGTGTCACAGGACAGAAAATGACAAACACGATAAAGGATCTGGTTTCTTAAAGTTCTTTGGAGATTTAAAGTTAGAAACGGCTGAGTTATAAAAATCTGTCGTTAAGTGAAATAAGAAAAGCTGTAAGATCACTAAAAGTTAACAACATAACCCGGCTTTACCCACATAAAGCTAAAACAGGTGTAACATCAGTAATTACTAAAGGAGTATAGTGTCATTATGCTGCAAAATACATAAATACGTAAATATGGTCTATCGCTGTCATAAAGACTGTGCACAATCATTGCTAATGATCGAGCAAAACACTAACTCAAATAACAATCAAATTCTTTTGCAGGGATGGATGTGGAGAGCTGCAGTTCAAGAGCATGACAGTGCACAACAGACTGGTACAAGCATGAATGTTTTTTCTTTCAGTGCTTCAAGACACACACACACACACACACCTACACGCACGCATGCACAGAAATGATGAGCGATACTGCACGATGTCATACCAGGAAATGAGAAAAAATGGCTCATTTACATATTTTTAAGCAACACAAACAGGAGTGCGGCGGTTCTACTGTATGCTCATGATTGCTGATATGATTGTATTGTTACGTTACCTGGAGTGTGATAATCAGACGTTAATCATAGTTTAAGTCTCTGTAATTAAGTCATCGATGGACAGAGACTTTCCATTTTTACTTTAAAGTGTGTGTGTGTGTGTCTCTCTTAGCCGCAGTGTATCAGAGAGTAAATATGGTCAATAACCATTAATTCAATGTAACAAATGTTTAATATATAATTTTTAATGTGGGTGTTTGCTGCGATTCTGTAGTAATGTTTGTTTTATTTAAACTTCAGATGAGTGAGAGAACTGACACCATCAACAGTAAACCAGAGACGTATTTCTGATGTGAAACTTTGCGTACCTGTTTTGTGTAGCTGTGTGCGTTTGTGTTCATAATATTTTTCCACTGCAGGTTCTGATGCGAGAAGACATGATTTGCAGCCGTTTGCTGTTCTGGACAAAGCTGCTGTGAGTCTGCAGGGAAAGTCAGTGATGAGGCTGGCAGCACCGTCACTGCAGAACGACTACTGTAAGAGAAGATGCAAATCCTGCTTCATACTTACAAATACATGAGGAAAAACAACTCTACAACAAAATCCCTGGTCAACAAATCCCATGTAAAGAACAGTGTGTTAGTCTCTCTGTACTTCCTATGCTTTCTGTGCCACTCAGCACCAAGCTCATTTCTTTCTACTCAACATGTTAATATTGAAGAATGGGTCACAAATAAAGTTTAATTTCTAAAAGAGGCTAAATCATTTCCTGACACAACTGGACACTGTAGATTTTTCAGTGAATGTTCCTCAAACAGAAGTTAATACTATTTGTTTGGGACTATTTTCCGCCATGGATGAATACACATTTGTTGCTTTAGTGGGTATTTACAGCCACTGCAACTGCATTGCACATTATTCTTGATATAAAATAGAATATCTCCAGCCTTTAAGTGGACCATAACAAACACACAAACTTTGGATTGACTCATCATCTCCACGTTGGAACGTAGAAGAACGTTTTAGAAACTTGGGATTATGTTTACATTATATAATTAAAACTGAAGTATACACATGGTGGTTATTTTATGAGCTAATTCCAGCGATTTTAGTGAGTTGCATTATTCCTTATAATCAGCCTTATTGCGCTTTAGAGCTTCATGTAGGAAAATCACACACACAGTGAGTATAACCAAGAAAAATATGAAAAGTTACATTCGTTTTTAAAAAATTAAGAAACCTTTTTGATTTCTGATTTTAAAAAATATGCGAGCATGTTGAGGCTTGTGTTTGGGGGACTTGGGTATTTCTATAAAATCTGGCCTTGTATTTTTTGCCAGTGAGCTCTAAAGAACCAGGTACAAGCTCCTGCTATCTGCCTGACCCTCATAAGGTCACACAACCTCACTGCTTCAAAAAAGATTCACTAAAAACACCCCATACTGTAGTTTTGTTTTGATGAATGAACGCATCGTAGCACAGCAAGCCGACAGCAAATATATCTCCTGATTGGAGGAAACAAATTAGGAGCTTTAAACTAAGAAATAAAATACTATCAATTAAGGCTGAGTCTGTTTGTGAGTATTTGAACACAGTCACACTTCTGTGGTCTTTCTCTCTTCCCTTTCAGACACTAACGTCCTCGACTGCAGTTGTAACGGTATGATTGCATTAGCACTGGGCTCTTCTGTTTACCTCTGGAATTCAGAGACCCGTGCTCTGGGGGGATATTTGGACCCGAGTCCACAAACAGGACGAGCGCGCCGCCATCAGTCGGTCTCATCTCTGTGCTGGAGCAGGGATGGCAGAGCCCTCTGCATCGGGACCAGGCGAGGAGAGATACAGGTAAGTGCTTTGGAGCTTCAAGTAAATGAGAACACAGATGGTGGGAAGTGATTCACACAGGCTGCGGTGAAGGGGGGGCCTCTGTTGGGGGAAGTGTAGCAGTGAGCGGAATCAGCAGGATGACGGTTTGTGGTGTTTTGTCTCTCTGACTCTTTAGTTGTGGGATGTTGAAAAGAAGCAGAATATGAGGTGTCTACCGTCACACCTGTCTGTGGTCGGAGCCCTTTCCTGGAAACATCAATTACTCAGCAGGTAGTTGGTGTGTATGTGTTGTCAGTATACTACATATATACTACATATTACACAGAAAAGGACTAATTTAAACAATCCACAGTATCATTTTTAACTTCATAAACTTCACTTAATCAGGAATGACACAAAACCTTCTGTTGTTTTAGGGTGAAACGAAACAAGTTTAATCCTTAGCTAAAATAAATGATGGTAAATTAGCCTTAAGTATGAAAGGTGACTATCAGTATAACGTTTCTATTAAATTCAGTATTTATGCTGGGAAATAACAGTGTCCACAATCTAACAGCGGCTCTGTTCTCGGACGTATCCATCACCTCGACCCTCGGGCTCCTGCACCTCTGGTGGGTGCAGCTGTCCAGAAGACGGGGATCTGCAGCCTTCAGTGGTCGCCAGGAGATGACTGGCTGGCCAGCGGGTCCACGGACGGCCTCCTCCATATATGGGATGGTGACGTCGCAGGGCTCGCAAGGTCAAAACAACCAGTGACTACAATGACACAACCCACTGCCGTTAAGGTCAGTGCACTCGAAGCTTGTGTAAACTTGAGCAGCGTGATACCGGTTGGTGAAATACTGTCGGTTGATCCTGTAAGTATAAGCCAGGCGGTCTGTTTAAACCAGCAGACAATCTGCTGACCATTGCTGCGCCTGCTTGTGCGTTCATTGTGTTCGCGTGTTTAGGCAATGGGATGGTGTCCATGGCAGAGAAAGACGATCGCTACGGGAGGTGGATGGAAAGACGGAGAACTGAGAATCTGGGACACACAATCGGGGACTTGCGTGACTTCCACCAGCACAAACTCACAGGTGCTCAAATTACAGCCATGTTTTTTTTTATTTAATATGTGTATACATATCGGATAGACGACTCCTGATGACTCCAATTGCAGATCTGTTCCCTACGATGGGCTGAAAAGAAGAGATATCTGGTCACAGGTCACGGTCTTCCTCATCACCAAATCATCTGCTGGACCTCAGAGTTTCCCTCCCTCAAACCAGTCTACCAGCTCACAGGTTGGAGAGCCGGAAATATCATTCATGATTTAACAACTTCTCATCACCCTCATAGGAATAAATGTATTGCATCACTTTGCATGCTGAGTAATATTGGGTGTGACAGTTTGATGTCCCTGAGATATGATATTTAATGGCCGCTTTGTGCCGACTCATTCATGTCCTGGGTTTCCAGTCATTGTGAAACTATGAATGAAACACGTCAAAAATGACACGTGATATGAGATGTCACAGTTTCCTGATGTATTGTGAATTAAGACCCAAAAACCTAGCTGTCAGAGACATTCCTCAAAACACTCATGATGTAACCATGTTATACATTATACACAAATTGCATTAATTGTGTTTGGTAATAGTGGTGCGAATAAACATGAAGACACTGTTTGTTTTATATGGGAAACAAGGTCTTTAAAGGTTAAAAGCTCTATCATGCTGCTGTTGTTTTATTCAGGTCATTCTCGTCGAGTCCTGCACGTGGCCTTGAACCCTGACAGCACTCAGATTTTCTCTGCTGCAGTGGACCAGTGCTTTCACATCTGGGACCTCTGATTATCAACGTCAGCAACATGGACGGTGAATGTGGTTGGGTTATGGTCAGACCTGTATTGAACGTTGTTATTTGGTCCGACTTGTATTGCAAGTTGGTGTCCGCTCACTTTTCTTGGTAATGCCGCTGTGTCACTGTGTGCTCCTGCACATTTCATGCTCCCTGCTCTGAGCTAACCACATTACCAAGCTAGCTTACCACCAAATCAACCCTTCCATCACACCAACACAGTTCACACACCACAATGTAAAGGTTTCTGTGGCTCCCTCAGGGGGAATGATTTTATTTTTACTTTAGTTTCCACTGCTGAGAGAGTCGCACAAAAATTCACAACAGTATATAAATGGTAAATGGACTACATTTATAAAGTGCTTTTATAGTGTAACCCATGTCCCATGTAGCTATGTTATATTTATCCTGAGTGTGTAGTACAATGGGAAAGGGCCTGAATTCGTTGTTGAACTGTTATGTGTAATATTACCCTTTAGTTGACCTCTTTCGATTGATTTCAAAACTTCCTCAACAAAATTAATAAGGACACCACACAACTGTACTTTAAATGCAATAATCCTTTTACAGGTATTTATTTACATAATGAGATAAAATAAAATTTGGTACTCTTTCATTGTGAAATAAAATATAAACAATACTCAATATGTTATAAATTTCCTTTTTCTTTTGGTTTCAAAATACTCTTCTATACCTTTATGTTCAGTAAAAAATACCCTTCTGTACCTTTAAATTCAACAAAAATACCTTTTTGGGCTTCTAAGTTACACCAAAATACCTTTTAACTTTCTTTCAAGTAGAATAAGTACCTTAAAACACAGTTTCAATCACATACAATAAATCAAAATCACTCAATGTATACCTGTGGGCCCACACACACATTCACTTCTTAATCATCAGATTTAACCCTGTTGCAGGCCTGATTTGAAACTGGGGCGTGGTGAGGCCTAAAAACTTTACTCAATCTGACATGAGCAGAAACAAAAAGCACGTGCATACAAGTTCAGTTAGTTCAGTTAGTTCAGTTAGTACTCACGAATCCCAAACGAGTTGTTAGTGAGGGTAGCAGTCACAGGGGCAATGGCAGTCACAGGGGTAATTAGTTAGTACACAGCAGAGTCCGTCCACTGGGAAGACCAGGAAAACCGCTCTCTCTCCACATCTCCTTTAAGCATATTAACTCAGTTGAGCCACAATACCAAACACTATTTCATGGTGAATTAACTTGAAGTCCGTTTTAACTGGGAAGCATTACAATGCTACAGTAACAGTATGATATCAAGGCACATTTACATGGTATGCTAAGCTAAGCTAAGCTAACCGGCAGGTCGCTAGCTAGCATCACACGTCATGTCTTATCACTACAACGGTTAGTTACAGCACAACAAGAAAGCACACACTTATTTACCTTTTTTCGGATTACAAACAAGTTATTATCAGGACCACGAGTAGCCGACCTTGCAGATAAAACTCTCAGCAACACGGTGCTTCGTCTCTCCTTTTTCCGGACAACAGTACGTCTGTCTGTCTTCTAGTGAAAACACTACCCTGACCTGCGCCACTTGTCCTGCGCCAATGACAACACAGATTGACAGACATTAAACTGGTAACAGGTTAGGTTGCACGGCTGATTACACAGACTTTAGATCAAACAAACTCCTTTTCTCCTGAATAACGATTTTTTAAAGTAACATAAATCTTTTTACAAATATTTATTTAACTTTTTAAACTATAAATAGCACAACTTTTTAAACTGTATAGTACATATTTTATTTTATTATTTTATAGTATTATGAACTTTTTATACAACTATTTTTTTTGCTGTGTTACTGATTCTATGCACTGTAGTCTGAATGATGTTAGACAGGGCTACACTAGTCTTAACGACCTCTCAAAGCACTTCATACTTCCAGTCACATTCACCCATTCACACACACATTCATACAGAACTTTTCCCTTCTCTCTCACACACACACACACACACACACACACACACACACACACATTCACAATTTGGCATTTTGGGGTCCATAATCTTTCCTAAGGACACTTTGACATGTGGACCGGAGGAGCCAGGGATCAAACCACCGCCCTTCTGATTAGTGGACGACCCGCCTTCAAGCATGAATTAAAAGCGCAGGTTAATTGTGTTGTGGCTCCCACTTTATCAGTCTTATGTGAACGTACTTGTTCACTTGTTGATGATGTGTTTCATCCCCAGCGGTGAGCCAGATGTGACCGAACTGCCACCACGTTGAACTGAGCACATTTGTTACGGTTAGTATCTAGAAGGCAGTTCTCCTAGCAAAGACCTGTTTGTTGAGAGATGCTGCACTTGCAAGTACATGATTAGACCTGTGAGAACACTTTGTTCCTGTGGTGAAAACTTCCTTTGAAAAAAGAAAAAGAAAAGCAAGACCCCCATCTAACCTGATATGTCTTATGGCTTAAATGTTCACAGACACTGAAGTGCAGAGAGTGGGTGCAACGTGAGGTTTACACTTCACGTCACCTCATCTGTTTCTCAGACAACTCCACCACACTTCTCACCAAGATACAGATGGTTAAATGCAGCGGCCACAATATAATAAATGCAACTTTACAGAAAACATCAGTAGGATAGAAAACACAACCCCCCCCCCCCCCAACTGATAAACATGCTATACAGGAACCACAGTGAAATGTTGTTTAAGTTGTCTCTTCCTCTGAATTACAAACTAGTTTTTAAGTATTATTAAGTAACTAGAATGTTTTAACAGTTAAGCAAATCTGGGTTCTCTTACTTACAAGTGCAAAAACAAATAAGTAAAATCAAAATCCAATAAATCCAAACTGAATGCACATGAGCAATTCACATATGAGCAAAAGTGAAACAATGACGATGATGAGTGTGTATCTCTGTGTGTCTGCTACGGCCCTAAATCTGGAACACAAACCCCTGAACAGCTTCTGACTTTATGATCATCTAAACATGCAGTTTATAAACCTTCAAACCAACAGCACAGAGAGAGAGAGAGAGAGAGAGTCATTCACCATCCGTGGCAGATCCTGAGAAACACTTGGCATCAGCTCATGGATAACTTGGCTAAACAGGTCTCCTGACTGCTGCTGAGATATCACTTACATGGTTTGTTTGATATGAGGTCGCTTTAAAGGCGATATACCTGCGATGAGAGGGAGCACAACTCATAACTGATAAGATACTTGTTCTTCCTGTAAACACTTCTTTTTCACACCAAACCAGTTTTTAAGTGTCATTTTGTTTTACATGGAGTAAGATCACCCCAAACTTAAGTGTCCTTTTTCCTCCTCTTGCACCTGTAGAAGCTGCAGATTGTTGTGCTCATTATCAGTTTGGAAATTCAAAGTTACAGAGTGCAGTCATATATAGTCTAAAAATAGGCTGCGGGGCGGAGCTACATAACAGTATTTTGGCACCTCCTATAAAAGCTCAGCACCTCTCACCTGGTATTCAGTTACAGTTGGCTTGTTCAGCAGGTTCACACGCTTTGTTTCACACAGTCTGTTGTTTCTGTTCACCACTTCAATCAGGAAGTAGAGATAGAATTATTTTCCTGAAGTTGAATTAGAGAAATGTTTAAGTGTATTAAAATGAGCAGGAATTTGAGTATTTCAAGAATGAAGTAAGTGGACACATTTTCTACATGTTTTCTCTTTGAGATCACATCAGGAAACAGGTGAGCATGCAACATGGGCACTCCCACTTCCTCCACCTCCTTGCATCACCCCACAGTGATATAAACTTCCCAAGCAGAGGGAGTCTTAGGCAGGCGAGAGAGGGAGAGTGGATGGGTTGGACATAACACAGAATATGCAGCATTCAGTATATCAGTAAGATTTGGGGAAATGCTGCCAGATGGAAAAGCAATGAAAAGAATAAATCACACCTTCCAGGAAAAAACACATGATTCTTCTTTATGTTTGCCTGTGAGACGCCGATTCTACAGCGACTGGTTGTTCTGGGTAAATCTTTCCAAAAAATCTTTATCTTTGCATGTTATGAGATTATTGTAATATGGTATTATGTTTCATCATTTAAAGAAATCCTGTACGATGTAATACCAAGTGCAACAGTTATTACTGTTAATTATAACAGTAATTTATATTAGTTGTGTTATTTTTGAGTTTCAACTATATGATTTATCAGAGCAGCTCTGGACAAAAATTAACCAGCAGCAGACTGAGTGTGATCTGACAGCAACTGTATAACTACAGACAGAGGTGCACTCAAGGACAGGGGACTGTATGAGACAACAGGCCCCTGGGCACGCACATGTTAAAGGGCTCCAGTGTAAAAACGTAACAAAACATGTTGCATCTCTTTAGTAGTAGTTTATCTCTTTAGTAGTTCTGTGTCTCGTTAAGTTCCAGTGTGCAGGTGAAGAACTTTAGTATTTAGTTCAGACTGCACAGACATTATACTACAGCATGCTATACAATATATTAGTTTTGTCTTAGTACTAATTTGTATCACCAAAAACAAATGTTGGACTGCATTTTGTTGGAATACACTCAACAGTTCAACAGGCCGATTCAATAATGGATGCACAGCCATGGAATCAGGTCAGAACACAGCTGTTAATAACTTATCCATTTTCCTCTCTTGATATTTCCCCTGACTCAGTGGTGTGCCATGGCTTTGCAGTGGGTCAGACCGCGTCACGTTACAACCTGATCCAGACACCCATGTCCTGGTCCAAAGCCCGGGAGTTCTGTCAGAAGCACCATGTGGACCTCGCTGTCCTAAACACAGAAGAGCAATACTTCACTCTCCTCAATGCCACGCATGCAAACCAAGCCAGCTTTTGGCTTGGTTTGCAGCGCCAGAGCATATTCAGTGGCTGGACCTGGGTGAACGGAGAGTTGTTGAGCTATGAATACTGGTACAGGAGAAATTATGAAGGCCTGTGTGCAAGTATGGAGGCCATGTTGGAGAAAGAGAAGAAGCTGCTGGCTCGCTACTGTGATGAGCCACACATGTTCGTCTGTCAGGGTGATTAATACTTCATTGTTATTATTTACAAGTTAGAAACATCATGCATATGCACCCATACAACAATTCCCCTAAATACTGTGTATCATACAGATATATACACATGTACTGTAAATACAAGGCCTTATTTAGGGCTTTAATTTTGGCAGACGCAAATTTGCCGCCAAATATGACAGACATCATGATTGCATGTGTTTTGTTGTGGTTTAACTGCAACATTAACAATAAAACTCTTTGAATATGACACACTGAAAAAAAACCCTGTCCTACCTGAGCTTTTTGATAACATAGCATGACACAGAGAATCTATCTGTGGTACAAGATGCTTTGTTTTTCCTGTTTACGTGTCATCATTATTCATAGAAGAGGAGGAAGGTAGGAGCAGGAAAAGCACAGGTGTAAATGATAAAATGAAAGATGGCCGAATTCCATTTAGCCATAGCTGATGTTATTAGTAACACCTGTGTTTGTGTTTACCCCCACCTGCCTGAACCCAAACCATTCATCTTTTGTGATACTGGATCTTAAAACAGCCATAGTGTAACCCCAAGGTGAAACAGACTTCCATGTGAAACTGTGAACTGACTACAGGTGTGAAACTAATCTGACTGACTCGCTCACTCTCACTCGCAGGTCCAGTTTCCCCACAGCCAGTGGCGGTGGACTCTGTGAGCGCTGATCAGTTGAATCTCAGCTGGAACGTCTCTGCTTTTATGCAAATGACACCACACGGTTACAACGTGACGGCATGCAACAGCACGTGTGACACACTCCTTTATTCCTACACTGGTGGCTCTGCATCCATGAGCATCAACATCTCCAACTTAACTTCAGCCACTGAGTACTTCATCAAGATCGCTGCTTTTGTCGTTCGGCCCGACAGTGTCACTGGTGGAAAAATGATCTTTCAAAGTCACCCCACAGCTCTACAAGTCAAAACAGGTACGAATGTAATTTATTTTAATTAATTTTGTAATTAATTCTGTATGGACTGTTTTGTATTGCTGTGTGATTCATATGCTGTGATATATTTGATAATCAAGTAATTAAATAATAAATTAATGCCTCTAGTTTTTAACAATAGGCATTTGTTCTTAAATGGGAGTAGGCCTCTGTCGAGATTATTTATGTGGACATCTTTTCTCCTCCACAGCAGATTCTTTTCAGCAGTCCAAAGTCATCACTGTCATTTTGAAGTCACTGAAGCTCATGTCTCTGGCTCCTCCCTTGTGGATTCTTTATTGTATCCTGAGAAAAGACAAGCCTCTTTTCTTGGGTAAGAAAATGAACATACTGAGACACTCCTCATGACAAACATGCAAGTCAAATATACGTCCTAAACATGACCTTTTTTCCTTCTCCAGATGATGATGATGATGATGATGATGCAGATCATGAGGTCTCATCAGTGGACTTATCAACTGAGGACACAGTTATTGAGCTGATCCCTGAGAAAATGAGAGGAATCAAATAAAGGAGGGGAAAATTGTATTCTACACCGCCATCGAGGAATCCTTGAGACTGGGGTCTAGAGGACAGAGAAAGACTGTTTTACTAACTTTTTTCTCGATGGTGTGATGGGCTGATGAAAAAATATGGAATTGGACACAATTGGTCAGTTTAACAAATTTTTGACCAGAAGGTGAAGTCACCTGGTAAGTCATGAGGACACAGACATGAAAATGCTTCATGCTTCATGCTTTAATCGTGCTGATCATGGTGCCTGTCATCAGCTAAAGGTAAAGCTAAAGCTAAAGGTTTAAGTTAAGCTAAATAGTTTAATATGCAAGGAATATAAACACAAAAACAACAGGTGGAACGTGTTCATAGTTACACGTCTTTTGAAGTCATTTTTATTGTTTGTTCTTTGATCTCAGGTGCTTAAAGGTTCTGTAAATTTCCGTCACTGCCACTAGATGTCGCACTACGCCCCCCCTGAAGTTCTCAGTCAGCAAGACGAGTGGAAGCGACGACTAAACACACAACAAGAAGCGCAACTGAATAAAGTTACTCTGTGTGCACGAGAGTCATCAGAACAACAAACCAGCCACCACCATTAGCGCGCACCAGCATTGCCATGATATGCTCCACAGCAATGCTCGCAGTAGGCCAGCTAGCGATAGCAACATTTGCCACACACATTCATGGTATCAGTAACAACAAGTTAGCTGATGTTACCATGCCTACTGTGGCCGGTCACTAATGAAAACAGGCATGTGACACTGTGTAGGCATCGATTCACTTATGCTTCAAGGAGAAGAAGAGCCAGTTCTTAGTCAAGCTGGAGCGCTTTAGCAGAGGGGGTGTGACTCTGTTCTCTGCTCAGGAAGCCATTATTCCACCATATATTTACATAAAATATAGTTGTTTACTGTTATATTATCATTTAAAATCTCGTTTACAGAACCTTTAAGGCGCATGACTGATAACTAGACCAATGAGTATACGGCACGTGAAGTCATAGTAGGTGTCTTACAATATGCAAAGTAATGACGCACTGCTCCACTGAGCTGTAGATTGATAGTTACAATTTCGATTTAGATTTTAGATTTATATACTGTACACACAGTACACAGCAGTGGGGAACCCTCTGCGCCTTCCAGGCCTTCAGAGAAGGCCCAACATATCAGCATATCAAATGTGTAATTTCCGCTATCCAGTATTTATTTTTCTTTTATTTAATAACTATTCTCTTCTTATTTTAATCAAGTTTGCTTCAGAAATGAAAGGGTTATGATCTTAAAATAGAGTGAACCCAAGTTAGTCATTACTGAGATAATGCACCATGCCATAGCATAAGCTAATGTGTTAGCTTGGATGAACTACAGTGAACACATGGATGATTGTAGTGTTCGCAAAGGTTTACTTGTAAGTGTGATCTATATTGTGAGGCCTTCTTTCCTTCGAGATTGAGTTAAATCCTGGGTTAGTACTGTAAACCCAACAAAGGTAGCTAGAAATATGGTCTCTAAATGTAGTTTTATCAGAGTATTAAGACTCTGTGTGAGTGCAGCTTTTTTTTTTTGTTCACACAGGGATTATCCCGTTACTTAGTTAAGTTTATTTTAAAATGCAGGAGGTTAGCAAATGTGAAAACTACATCTGGTGTCCCTGGCCAGACGTTACTTAAAAACTGACTAAAAGCCTTGACTAAAAACATTATTTCAGTGAAACTATGCTATGATAAAATTTCATTTCAAATCAAGGCTTAAAGGGAAACTTAATGTGAACGTGGCAGCACATTCTGAAAGTACAGAGACACAACTTTAGGTAGTACACACATGTATTTTCTTTGTATTTTATGTCTATGTTTGTTTGTTTTTAGATTTTTTTTTGTTTCCATTAATGCATGCTGACCACATCAGATAAAATTCTATATATTTTCTAGTATTATATTTAGGAGACAGTGTCAATAAACCATATCCGATGTGTCAGATGTAGCCAGGCCTTAGGGGCCTCAGCTTGAGGTATGATTAGGTATGACGAGTTATGATTTAGGCAATGAACACGTTTTACATAAAATATTTTGACCATAAATCTTGCAGCTCACGTGCCTCAGGCTTCTACGTTAAATTTTCTTAAGTGCTGCATTTGGGATTTTACATGACGTTCTGTTTGAGGTTCTGAACAGCACTTTGTTCGACAGTAGAAATGTACTGTACAGGATTCCTGTGAAGTTCAACATGTTTTAAGACCTTTTTAATACCACATCTATTAAAATGCAATTTATTACCTATTTCCCAATCAACAGCAATCAATGCAATACCAATCATTGTATGAAAGTAGGATGGAAAACCAATAGGGACAATGTGACCTAGAATTATTTATTAATATATCAAATTTTTGCAGTCCTTCCCAGCAGTGTATAACAATAATTCATAAGGTTATACACTGTATTTGGAAAGTGTTAAGACCCATTTAATTTTTTCACATTGTATTATGTTGCAGTCTTATGCCAAAATATATATATATATATATATATATATATATATATATATATATTTCTCCCTCATCAGTCCAGAGATCGTGTGCGGAGATGGCAGAAACTACCAGAGGGTAAATCAACTCTGAGTGTCAGGTCTAGTTTCCTCGAAACGTGACGCTTAGAATTGAGGCCAAACTGTTCAGTCTTGGTTTCATCAGACCAGAGATTCTTGTTTCTCACGGTCTAAGAGTCTTTTGGGTGCTTTTTGGAAATGAATTTTGAAAAAACATAAAATGTGAAAAAATTGAAGGGGTCTGAACATTTTCTGAATGCACTGTAATTAATTTAATTAATGCAGCCTGGACCTGGATAAGCATCATGGAATGGATGGACGGATTAACAGATTTGAAATGATTAATTAATGACACTAAACTTATGAGACAATAAGCTTCCTAACGACTGTAGTGAGCTAGACAGAGGAAATCCACAAAAAAAGAATAGAGCATCCTCTTAGATTCACGACAGGTCAGTTACATCTCCCAACAAGAGAAACAAAACATTTTATAACCAATATTACTGTCTACAGCAAATTATTTTTTTTAATGAGCAAACTGAATTCAATGCTTTATACAGATTTTTCAAGACCTGCAGATTCCCTGATTGTAAGCAACTTGTAGTTGTCTTTGTTGGCTGCGCATTAATAAATGAATACTGTAATACAGCTGACATGATTGGAGTTTCTTTTTTGGCTCATTTGAAGAACTTTAAAGCAAAAGATGCACATTTTCAGGAACTATGCTTATTTGCTTTCTGGTGGAGAGTTAGTTGAGAAGATTAACCTCACAGTGGCAGACAGCACATCGAGAGCGTGAGACGTTTCCCGGTGACCTGAGGGTAGTTTTGACCTCTGCCCTTTCAACTATAATGTTTTATATCATATAATTACAGCCTATATTGGGTTTCATAGCCTCCACTTTCTCCTTCTTTTTAAATTATCATTAAAAAATTATATTATTAATAATAATAATAATAATATAATATAATAATAATAATAACATTTTTTTTTCATGTTTGTTGGGCAGTCACTCATTTTTGTATTTTGTAATCTGGGGATGGAGCCAAACTCTTGCCCTGAATTATTGCTTCACACGGCCTCTGCTCATACCTGTGCCAGAAATATGAAGCTACACTCATCCACAGCTAGTTATCTTAGCATAAACACACTGAAAACAAGTGGAAACAGCTAGCTGTGTCTGTCTACTAGCATCTCTAACACTCGACACTTTACATCTGTTAAAGTTTTATCATAATGTCAGTTAGCTGTTTATTTGATTAATTAACTGATTACATAAATAGATATAGAGGTGCTGGTGGATTTTTTTTACCACTGGACTGAGCAAGCTAGCAAGCTAAGCTAACCCACTGTTGGCTGAAGTTTCATATTTCGCACACGGACATGAGAGTGGTATGGATCTGCCAAAGATCAAATAAGCATATTTTCCAAAATGGTAAAGTATTTATTTAATATAGCATAAGATATAGCTTCCAGTAATAAACCCTTCCTCTGAGTTTTTTTGTTCTGCATTTCTTGATATTTCACTTCTACCACTTCTGTTTCAGTTCAGAGGTTTCCCTTTTCTCCATCAGTCTTTCCTTCTTCTGACTCATAACATAGAGTCATTCAAATCACTCATAAGTGTCGCTGAGAAAATATCAACAGCCTCCACTTTCAGATGATGCGAGCTGCATCACTTAAAAAAACAAAAAACCTCCACCTCACAGCCTGGGTATGACGACCAGTAAATGACATTAACCATTACCACAGATTTCTGCATGAAGATAATTCTCATTAGCTCTCATGTCGTGCTTGCGTCCATTATGCTGAGTCATGCGTTTCCACGGTCAAACCACATCCTTTGAGCTTAACACATAAATACAAGTATGTGCATCGAGGTGGGCTTCACTTCATGTCACCAGCTCAAAGACAGAGACAAGGAAACATGTTGTGTCCGAGGGGTTTCACCGTTTTCTTCTCCTTCATGGTCCTCCTCAATGTCCAGTCAAGTGAGTAGTATTCGTTTTTTAAATATATATGTGAGTGATTTACTTTGTGAGATCCTGCTCATTCATGTAAACATGCAGAATGCAAAGTAATGCTGTCTTTCAGAATCACTGTGCAGCTGGTGCAGAGTGTTATGTTTTGTGTGCTCGACCAATTACTGACTCACTTTTTGTTTCTTTTTTGTTTAAATGAATTATCTGAATATGTTTTGTCTTAGGCCATGGCGCTGAGATTATTGATGGGAACGAGGTGCGGCCCCACTCGATGCCTTACATGGCTCTGCTGCAGAGCAACACACCGATCTGTGGAGGGATACTGATCAATCCATCGTGGGTCCTGACTGCTGCCCACTGTAAAAAGTAAGAACAAGATAAATACACATGGGGGACAAATTAGAGGAAATCGCACAAAAGGCCAAACAAACTAACAAAAAGTGTCTTCCATGGCAAATCATGACAATTTAGTGTTTTGATGATAGTTGTGGAGAACGCTGTCTAACATGTCGGTCCAAAATCTCCAACAGGTGTTTAATTGGATTGTGATCTGGTGACTGTGAAGGCCATAGCATATGATTCACATCATTTTCATACTCATGCAACCATTCAGTGACGGGGGCATTGACATCCTGTTCCTCCACTCGTTTTTCTTTCAATTTGCCACCCGTCTGCATGTTCTTAGAATGACCAGATTTCAGAATATGCACTAAAACCAATGTTTATTCTCAATGGACGGTGTAAAAGATATTGTGTAGCCTACTGATTATTTAATCTTCCAATATTTAGAGTTTTAGTGAAAAACATCACAAAAAATGTCCACACATTGTAGCCTCGTCGGAGGAAGATTTGCTTATCGGAAATGAAAGTATCTGTAAATGCACAATTCTGTCTTTCTCAGTGTAACTCTGCGGGAGTGAGAATAAACATTACACTTTTATTTCAGTGCACACCCATGAGTCGTTTTACACCTTCAACAGTTGGAACACAGTCATATCAGAACTCTCCATTCAACACTAATCAGCTACCAACACTGTGGGTCTACATGTGTCTCTGAGGCTCACTCACTAAAAGCCAATTATATGACAGTGATCAGGAATATATAATGAGGCAATTGTGATGAAGTCACAGTTATGTGAACTGTAAGCTAATGCAATACTGTGTTTCTGGCCTTGCAGCATCAAGACGGTGTTGCTGGGGGTGCACTCCATCAAAGCAAATGAAAAGAAATCCAGGCAGGTCCGAAAGGTTAAGAAGTCAGTTCCTCATCCCTCCTACGATGCAAAAGATTTGGTCAATGACCTCATGTTGCTCAAGGTAAGGTGACATTATGGTAACCAGCAGTGAATTACCACCTCGAGGAACAACTGTAGGAAAGTGGTGTGAGATTGTTTGTGACGCATATTTGAAACAGCTTTTGTTTGAAATCAAATTTGCTTCCTTAGATTGTTTGGGCAGGAGAGAGAGAGAGATACTGTTCAAACCACATTTGGTCCAAATACAATAATTGCCCGTTCAGTCAGGCAGTTGCTTATCTTCACTGCTTATCTTCAGTTTCCTACAAATGTGGACAATATCCAAAATCAAGTCTTTCTTCTCAACCCACGAACTGGAGAAAGTTTCATTTATTGTTGTGCTGTGATTCAAACACTGAATGATACAAACAATAATCTGGTTAAACCTTGAAACCCCCCCATGTTCTTATAGATACTTTGATGATATAATTTTATGAGTGGAAATCTTATTCAAGATGGATACTAGAAAAGAAAGCATTTATGTTCACACATCAATCCATCACATTCATCCATTTATGTATATATATATATATATATATATATATATATATATATATATATATAAAGTCAGCATCAATGAATAATGTTTCTTCTCTTAAAATTTCAGCTTGACAAATCGGTGAGGAAAACCAAGACAGTGGAACCTTTCAAGCTGGGTAACACTGTCAAGGATCCAGCAGCTGGCAGCAGCTGTCTGGTGGCTGGATGGGGGAAAACGAACAACGTTGTCAATAAAATGTCAGACGTCCTCATGTCTGTCAATGTGACTGTGATCGACAGAGTGAAGTGCAACTCTCCCGACTACTACAACCGCAAACCTGTCATCACCAGTGGCATGATATGTGCTGGTTCTGATGGCAAAAACCATGCCGACAGCTGTCAGGTGAGTGCACAAGTAAAACAGACGGCCACCCTTCATATCACTGCCTGATCTGCCTGGAAATGACTGTCATGCATTATTCTGTCTGTACAGGGGGATTCAGGAGGCCCACTGTTGTGCGGTCAAGGTCTAGTTGGAGTCACTTCTTTCGGAAGGAAGTGTGGCCAGACTAAAAAGCCCGGGGTGTACACTTTCCTCTCAGAAAAACATCTCAACTGGATCAAAAAGACAATGAAGAAGAAATGAAATATAATCAGCCCCCACTGTTAATGAATTTGTATTTGCAAATTTACCACTTCTATCTTCGGACTTCTTTTGTGCTCGATTCACTTTATCCTATATTCATGTGATAATTATAGGCTCTTCATAGATATCTGCGTCTGCTGCAATAAAACAAGACATAACATTTTTAAAAAAATTATTGTTATTGAGACCAATAAGCCATCTTTAGCATAAACGCAAAACACCACAGCGGCATTATTCAACCTGTCAACCAGACAGATTCACCACTTCCTGCATCAAAGGCATAAACTGATACTGAGGCTTCAGCTCAAGTCTCTTGGTTTTGTCTTAAAGGTCACTTCTCAGGCTGAATTATTTCCTCACCACTGATCGATGTTCTTACTGCCTGAAAACCACACACAATGACATTTTCCCCTGTCATAAAGGCAGAGTCAGAAATATAAAAGGCATCTTATCTTTTGTTCTTTCTTTTTTCATATTGTAGAACTATATCTCTTTCAAAATACCTTCTCATTTCTGTAGCTCACACCTCACATCTCTTTGTGTTTGTGTTTCAGTTCTCTGGTTTCATGTTGTGCAAGATCAGTGATCAAAATAAAAACAGAATATTTTCTGTTTTGTGCTTTCTTCCCTCCTCCTCTCGAGGTCATCTGTCGATAAAGCTCTAGCTCTTCCCTGCATGAGACAATTACCGTAATGTCAACGCAGAGAACATGAAGCTCTGAACCACAACGCTCCATATATAAAGACCCCATACAGGAAACGTGCAAAGTGTCGCAATGCTGCAAACATGCCTCTATAGGAGACATTATCAGTGACCACATGTCAAACACTTCCACTTCCAGTAAAAGGAAATGTTTGCCATTGTCATTAAGGTTGGCACAGTAACGTTTTTGGGCGGATTATTCATCATTTTCTTTGTCTCCCTTATCTTAAATACTATTGTTCCTTCATTCCTGTGAGCTGACTGAGGCCCATTTGTCTCCCTGAAACATTTGCTCCCTCTGCATTATTTGCTCCACTTTAAATTCTTGTGGTTTTGTTGTGTCAGCTCAGCTTACTAATCATGTCTATACACCCACTCTTTATGACCTGGGACTCAGTTTTCATGCTACGTCACTAGGTGGTGCTCTCTGCTGTAGCTACTGCCGCAGTAATTTACAGAAAGGAGATTCCAATCGGGGGTTAGGATCATTTCACTCAGCTAAAAGTAAAACTAAAAATGAGTTTTGATTAATAAGGTAGATAAATAGAAAACATACCATGTTTCCTGTTTATTTTGACACCTATTGGTTGTTGGGACGGCATGAATACTCTTCCTTGGGTCCACCTTTTACAGTATTGCAGTGAAAATGGTGCACATAAAATTCAGAATCTAACCTTAAGACCATAGACTGTATATAAAGAGTAAGACTTGAATAAACTAATGACAACTGAGACAGAAATGACATAATAAGTTGAAAGCACATCTCCTACAAAAACGCAGCTTTCTATCCTCGTGAGCATCTTGCAACGCTTGAGGTGTATTATGTGACCCCAGGTTGGGAAACTCTACTATTACTTCTGGGTGAAGCAAATTTGCTGCAACCTACAGAGCTACATTTGAAGAATTGGCTCAACATGATTCAGGCACATACAGTATGGTTTGAGCTGTCTTTTTTCTTTTTAAGTTTGTTT
Organism: Seriola aureovittata; assembly: GCF_021018895.1. Taxonomy (NCBI): domain Eukaryota; kingdom Metazoa; phylum Chordata; class Actinopteri; order Carangiformes; family Carangidae; genus Seriola; species Seriola aureovittata. Next base: position 21,904,137 of record NC_079368.1, read on the forward strand.
AGGCAGGTGAGAAAGATGTCATTCAAACTGCAAACTAAATTTAGTCCAAGTTCTCAGCAAAGTCACTGACACCTTAATAACAAATAAAAACATATCACATCACATGTCACATCTTCCAAGAAAATAAAAACAAATCCTATATTTAGCAACAACCCAATTTATTGTGTAAACATGTTCTACTATCTGACATTTGATATTTAACGCTAATCACGATCCACAGCTGAGAACTTCTGATGGGACTGTCATTAACTTTGCATGTAGGTTGGCAAATTAAAATGTTGACCAGGTGATGGCACCAGAGGCAAGGCTGAAGTTTCCCCAAAGTTTTTTTACAATTCATCCTGAGGGGGACATGACTGTCTATTTCAAATTTCACGGCAACCCATCAAAGAACTACAATGTCAGCTTAATGGAAGGAGAAAAGTCAGGGGATTCGTCAGTAATGTATTTCAAATACTTATAAGTACAAGTCAAATACAAATACTTATACCTATACATACACACACATCACAAATTTATAGTTCCATAGAATATTTTGTTTTCACTTTGTCGCCTTGCAACTAATCCACTTAAAATAAGTACGGCACTACAAAAGGCCGTTTTTTTTTACCTTTGCTGTTTTTCCCAAAGCATGAAAAGGCTGAAAAAGATGTAAATAACAGTAACATAAATCACACATTATGTGTGTTGTAAATTCGCTGGTCTCGACTCTGTGCTTTGTATGTTAGCTAGACAAGCTAGTTACCATGGCAACAGTGCTAACAGGCAGATCTACAGTCACTAGGAGTTTCGCTCGGCCGGTAGCTCGCTAGGTAGGCAAGTGTTCAACTTAACCAAGTGTTCAACTCAAATACAAAACTTTTAAATAAGTTGAATAAGTGAATAAGTTAACGCTTGAAACAGGTAATCGCTTCATGTAATCTATTGATTTTAATAATGTAACTGTATTCTGATTGCCACCTATTTAAACTGTTATTATATCCTTAACACTTTGACATATGTTCTGTTACTCCCCAACACTGTCCGTCCAATAGTTGCTGAGCTATTTCAATCTGGACAAAAGTGGTGGGCCGACAGACTTTGCCGTCCATACAGCCACGACACTAGCATGGATAAAAACTGATGACAATCTGTGTCATTTCGCTGAATTAGAGGTCCGCATAAGAGACAAAAATGTAAGACAAAAGAAGAAAAAAAAAATCTGTCCTTGGCAACTGACCTGCTCCTTTGTAAAGGTGAAGGAAAAAATGTTACCACGCCCAGGAAATTCCAGCATGTCCTTTATTTGAGCTGTAAGTGAATTATCACTGACCAACCATCTGCCTGTGTGTTTACTCTGTTTCCATAGCCACCCACAAAAGCTCAAAGGCCCACTTCAGTGCCACCGAAACTATCAAAGCTCACCACACCCATATCAACTTATATTTGTCAAATGGATGAATGCACGAGTGTTTATGACTGTTTTTGGCGTGTTTAAATAACCATTTCTGCCATGGTGATCACTGTCCCACACACCAACACACATACACGCGAGAGTAAATGTTTACCTGGACTTGCATCATCTGTGTGTGTTGGATGAGCTGCCCACCTTGCCTCACCTTTCCCTCACTAGTGACGCAACAGCACGCACACGCAAACACAGAGTGAAATCTTGTTTTATGAAGGTAACTGGAAACTGTTGTATCCTGGCAGGTGAGTCAGAGTCTTTGTATGGCAATTTAGTTTTGTATCACATTGTCCCAAATGTTTGATTATGAGACAACTGTCCATTTTGCTACGTTTGTTTTCAGATAAAGACTCAAAGGAAAGGTTCAGACTTTCAGACGAATTGTTTTGGAAAATACATTAAATTTAGTGCGTCAGTTAGCTCGGCACAATGACTGGAAGCAGGGGGAAACAGTCTGGCTCTGTTTAAAGTCACCAGCACATGGCACGCCAAATTTATAAGACATATAAAAAAAAAAAAATCTTTCAATAAAGTACAGTGTATATGCTGAGAGAGTTTTTGGTCACTGTAATCATTCCTCCTTTCCTTACTGGCCATGAAGCGAGTCTTTCCTGATGCAACTTGACTGTAAGAAACATGAGTCAAAAATCCACCTTCCTCGTACTGTGCAATAATATGCAAAAGGTTCAGGTGGAGCAAATATGAGGCTTCATCTGTCCAAACTCCTCCACTGTGTTTCCTTCCTGAGCTGCTGCAGAGGGATACAACCTACAACAATGTTTCTCAACACTAATATCAACATGTGAAAACTGACTTAAACTTATTTTCTTGCTCTTAATGACTTAAAGTTATTCCAATATTCTTAAGGGGTCATACTTTGTACTTGTCCTTTAAGAGTTTTCTTAACATCCTACTGTAAATTCCACTGACGTGCTGATGGTGAATCACTTAAACCCACAGAACTTCATTTTAAATACCATTGGAGACCCAGAGGCTCCCAAAGACACCAAATATGTCAGGTTAAATTTTAAGGAAACGTGTACAGTAAAGAAGGATATACCAGACACTTAGAATATTCTCATTTTATATAATGATGCAGCCATAAAAAGTGTAAACATCATCCAGCTCAAATGAAGAGGTGAAACAAGCTTATACAGAATATATATATATATGTATATATATATATATATATATACAGTGTGGAACAGGAGGATTTTTATTACGTTAAAGTTAAAACTATTTATGGTGAAATAGAAAAAGGAAACTGGCTACCTAACACATTCTCCTCAAACTACTTTTTCCAAAATATGCATTATGCATATTTACCCATAATTGTAAAAAAGTATAAGAATATTGAGAGAATATGGACTGGTGACTTCATAAATACTATGTAAATCATGCAGTGTAGTGACAGCTGTCAGCTATCTTTGGATATGAATAAGGTCATGTGAGGTTAACCTCATACTCAAACAGTGCGTAGCCAGAAGTTTGTTTGGTGTTAACACTCTTCATTAAAGCTCTTATCTCAATTTTTTTTTCAATGCTGTGCTTGTGAAACTGTTTCCTCCTTTGTGCACAGTCTATTCTGAGCTCCTTTGTCCAGAAGCATCTAAACAGTCTTTGTTTGCAAAGACTTTGAGAACTTAAGTTACCTGAATAGTCCCAAAATAGTTCATACCAGACACGCCCCCGCTTCTTAACCCAATCCACCTGTGCAGCAGTATATTGTCTACACATCCAGCTTTAGACGTCAGTTGATTGTTGAAAACACTGCAGTGACCATCCATTGTGTTTTTAACATAATGGATGGTGTGTCTGTGAGTGTGGTTTAATCCTTGTGTACAGGATATTGTATATCTGTTTTTTTCATCAAAATCAGCTGTTAGAAATTAAACTCAAGCAATGAAGTGGTACAATTTCATTTGATGGTCCAGCTTGTCACACAGACACCTAAAAAGACTTTCCAGTCCCTCATGCTTTTGTGTTGCTCTCATGATTCTTTGAATTCCTCAGTGAAGTCTCAGAGCTTTCTGAGAGCCTGTCTCAGGGTTATTCTTGTCTGCTGAATCTGTGTTTGGCTAAAAGGCTGAGGTGTTTGTGTGAGCAGGCTGCTAAGGTATGGGATGCATCCAGAGATAGGAATGTAAACAGAAAAGTCAGGCAGAGACGCATGAATAAATAACACTTTCATATAACACTGAGACACTTTATTAGCGATCAAATTCCATCCCTTTTCCAGACTGAGATGAAGAGCATTTCTCTGACCTATAACAACAGCAGTGCAATAAATAAAACCGAACCTACAGATCATCAAAGGGCTGAATGCTCAGCATTCGCACATAATAGACATCATAACAATAGTCCAACATACAAAGACTCATACAGTCGTTAGCAATAAATAATCACACTGAATAAATTACATTCTAACAAGTACTGGACAGTGTTTCTTTTACACAGCATCTAATGAAGCAGTCTATCACTTCTACTTCTTTGTCAGGTCCTCAGATTCCTCTGGTCTGCTTCGCGGTTGAATCGTGCAGCTGGATGAGGACAGATAGAGAGAAATCAAAGGTCAATAGATAGGAAAACATAGAAATTACATTTTAAAAGTAAAAGTGAAACCATTTAGTTAGAAAACTACCATGTAGCAGTTAATTTAAAACAGCTTAAAATAATTGCACAGACGACATGCTTAAACATTGAAAGTAAAAGTCCAGAATTCCTTTCTCCATTTTAGCTTTAACGCAAAATAAAGTAGTTTAAATAATCTGGATGAACTGTTTTGTTTGTTTGCAACCTGTCTATTGGTCTCCCAGTTCCCATATCTTATCCCATATCTCAGTAATTGCTTTGGTTACTACAATGAAAACTATGAAAAGTTGTAAAAAAAAATTAATTATTCCTTAAACACATGAATAAAAGAATTTAAAGCCTGCAAATGAATAAGCATGTAAATAACACTGTAACCTATGAGTGAGTCAGACTTGCTTTTTTTAGGGTTGACAGTGAGCGACATGCAGGCTTTGTGGAGAAAGATGAACAGCCGCATTATTTGTCTTGAGGTGAAAAATTTCGGTGTATCTAAACACGTGAAGTCTGCACGTGTGTTTATGTGTGTGTGTGTGTGTGTGTGTGTTGCTCAGTGAGATCTGACCACATCTAAATGGAGTAAGCTCTTACAGCTAGGTCATCACGTGTACAGTCAGTGTGTCAGTACTGTTATTGTTTGGACACACAGGTGAATGTGTACGATCGAGCGTGTGGTTTTTCTTTACGCTGGTATGCAGTGCAGAGATGGGATAGGCCGAGACACCCCTGGCTAATCCTGACTAATTCTTCTCTAGTGGGGATTCCTCTCTTCATGATGCAACTTGCTGTATTCAATAACAACAACAAGCGTATACGGGCTCCTCTGTCACTCTCTGAGCCCACTCTTTCCTGTTTGGCTTAAGATTCACGTGAGCAGAGGCTAGACACCACCCTCCGAGGATTAAGTCCGAGGCAAGACTTTTGGGAGAAATACAGCAGCAAAATATACACCCCGGGGAAATACATGTCATTTTACAGCATCACAACATATGACATGACCACGGTGATTGGTGAAGGTTTGGATTTCCATCCTGAGTCAAGCAATTCACTGCTCAATAGGCCCTGCCCCCTTAGTTACTGTTGCTATCCTGCCAAGCATTCCATTCTACAACTCCATATTTACACTGTAAATTAACTGTAGCTAACAAGCTAGTTAAGCTAATGTAAATAGAAATCTCATAAACCTTTTAATGGCTAAGCTAACTCATTTTATATTGAGAATGGTGTCAAATATGCATTTGATTATTACATAAATGATAAAATGCTTAAAGACTAAAGCTTATGGCCAGGTTAACCTTCCAGGGGGTCCTGGGTCAAAAATTTGTTGTTGGGTCCTTGTTTGTTGTTTGGGCCAGACAAGCAAACAAACACTGTTTAATCTTTACATCCTTGCTGTTGTCTCTCTTGTTTTGAAGATGGTAAAAAATAAAACCATCATTCAAACTCTTTACACACAATCTACCACCCCATGCACACGACTTTAACAGGGCGAACCTGAAGGCTGACAGCTTTATGGCTGCTAAGCCATGACTGGGCAAACGATGTTCAGGGGGGAAGTTAAGCGAACTGTTGGGGGTATTGAGATGTTTATGGATGTCATTTAATTTGACGCAGTGTGAATTCAGTGTAACTGCTGACCTGGAACGAAGTACACAGGTGGGTCAAAAGCTCAACAACGTGACACCTACCTCATCGGAACTCAACGCCCTCACACCACGACATCACCAACAGGTTTCTGTAACTTCTCCTGCTCCGTCCCAGTTCCCAGGTAGGATGCCAGGTAGTTTTTATGTGACCGGTAACTGAAAAACACATTCACTGTGAGTATAAAAGCCGAGTATAGCTCTCGTGATTATCAGATGATCGCAGTAAAGTTATTTTGAAAGGCGGGAGTGCAGAATCAGTTAGAGCTTTGATCCTGTCTAGACAAATGAAATTTAAGGTGTGTTTTTGTTGTGTTTTGGCAGTTATTTCAAAGGATGACGGCCCATAAAGGGTATGTATTGATTATTAAAATGAACTCTAGTATTGTTTTCTGATCAGAATTTAAATTGGATGTAGTTTCGCTCTCACAGTAATAAGTTCCACTTTCTCTCCACCCTCCCCCGACTTCAGTATTGCTGGCTCACACGGGCTGTAAAGCTTTAATTGCACTGCTGCTGTTATATTTGCACTATCTTGGACTATTGACTTTGTCCCACATTCAAATAATAGCTGTGATTTGGTTACATATTGATACAGACCTTGTGATTATACAGGAAATGAGTTGTCAAACTATTACAGGAAATACTAGATCATTTAAAATAAAGGATGAGTAAGACACGCTTTCATCTATGTGGCACCATTTGTGGCGAAACTGTAGATTTCACTACTAGTCTACAATAAAAGTAAGAATGAGACATGAAAGTTATAGAGGATATTGAGGCCTGGTGAGGGGTGGTGAGCAATACCTTTATAGTGTGGGTGTGTTTGGGTGTGTTATGTGCCCTTCTGATGTGTCAGTGTGTCTGGGTGCCAAGAAGCATTTCTAATGTGTGGGTTCTAATGTGTGTTGGGATTTGCCGGGGTGTGGATGGCCCTCATCTGTATCCACTTAAAGCTTCAGTGATCTGCCCTATAACAGTTTTAAAGGATAAAGACGAATAAGACGACTTTATTTCAAAACCACTGGCATCAGGTCTCTTTCTTATTATACCTCCAACTATTGGGAAACTTGATACCGAGGCTGAAGAGAGAAGCAGGGCACACAGATAATTGATATATTGCGATCTGGTTACATAATGGTGTTGTGAATTTTGATTCCTAACTTTAATCCACTGAAAACAAGTTGTCTTAGGTTTACAACTCTAAACAGCAGTAACAACACTGTGTTCAGTACCAAGAGATCCTGCACAAACTGTCCACAGCACACTTATGCTAACCACCCCCATGGGTAAATGATACTTTATACAAATGAGGGGAGACAGTCAATCTGTCGCCGTCACTCACTTTTTGTTAAGACACAGTTTATATATTTTTTTTGCATCTCTCTTATCAATATTGATATATAATTCTGGGAAATGGGTAAATTTCGAAAGTCTCTCCTGTTGTCACCTGTCCTCATTATTTGGGCTCAAGATCCCTCACTGGCTTCCCACCCACTAACACCTTCTGTTCCCTCTGAAAGCACTACAGCCAGAGAATGAGGCCAGGTCACTGAAGGATGTCTTTCCCCCGTGTTACATCAGTCTTTAGCGCAGCTTTAAAATCAAGATGTGATGCCACGTGTGAGACACAGTCGTACTCACTGAGCACAGGTCATGAGCAGGATGGCGATGCAGCTGATGACTGACAGGACCACAGCGATGATTACCAAGACCGTCTGCACCAACTCAGTGTCACTGCCCCCCCTGGTGCGGGTCTCCAGAGTTTGGATCCCACAGCGCTCCCCGTCATAACCCTTCATACATCTGCAGAGTGAGAGGCAACAGAACGAATTGATCAGCCAAGAAGTATATTTTGTTAATCATGAAGAATAGGGTGACAGTGTAAATAAATGTGGCTTCAGATATTAAACTTTACGCAAAATAGTGAATATGTCCATTTAGTCAAAATAAGGAAAGATACCAATAAACCTCAGCTTAAAAAAAAACAACAACTAATATATAAATTTAATCATGTGTTCATGTCATTTTTGTTCTTGCCTGTTGGAAAGTTCAGCAAAAAATGATGTGGATTATTTATTCTGATGATAAACTCGTGATCAACTTGCCTCTGACTAAACCACGTCGCTCATATTCACCCACATGCAAACACCCAAAGTGAACTGACGCTGTACTTACATGCACACTGGCTCCTGCAGGCCCTCTATGTGCTTGCAGTAACCATGAATACAGTAGCCCAGGTGGGTGGAGGTGCAGGGATCCTCTGCGGTGGTGAGAGTTGCCGTGTATCCGTTGGTGAAGACCATGTGCTCGGGGTTCAAAGGAGTCGTGCTTTTGCTCTTGTGCCTGCTCCTCCTCTTGCCTTTGCCTTTCCTTTTCTTCCTCTCATCTTTACTGAGATGTAACTCTGTAGCAGGAGAAAGGTTCATTTTAGGAGTTTCTACATATAAGTTCAAGCAGTTTACATGATGAATTTTTCACATACATACATACACAACATCCCTGACTGTGACTTAATATCTTCTTTGATCAACTGAACACAGTGTAAAGCAGATAAGGAACAGCGAAATTCTTCACTTCTCCATTGCATTCAGAATCACAAATGGCCCAGCATTTGAACAAAACAAAAATCAAGTTTAAGAGGAAAAGAGCTTGTTTGATTTGTCATACCATGAGGGCTGAAATTTTCGTTGTCCCCTCCTGAAAGATCTTCATCTATTTCCAGCTCGTCATCGTCGCTCAGCAGAGTCTGGAGGCCCTCCCCAGAGGCCGGACCCCCAGTCACTCCGGCTAGTCCACTGGAGTACGTGGCCTCAGATGCCTGAGCGCCCGACGAACTGCAGACTACTGTAAAACCAACAGGACACACAGAATACAAACAGACTAATGAGTGAGATCAAATTTACATAGAGATATTTAAAAAAAAAAAAGATAAGCAATAGGGAGCAATTAGAGTCAAAGTTTACATCATGCAGTTTAATGTGGTGACCCCAGTATTTTATATCCACAGTATTTGGGAAGATCAAGAACATTTTTTTAAAGCATGATACCAAGCTCAGACTACAACTTGTTGCCATGAAGGGATGAAATGAATTATAATTATCTGGAAGTTTTATTTTTCTGCAACCAGAAAAAGGACAAACATCTTGAGATTGATGAAATGGCATCCAGTTCTTTTATTCCTATTCTATGGTCACCAGGAACCTAAGCTTGCCTGGTTACTTTCTATTGGCATTGTATTCAGAATCTTTGTCCCATTTACATCTGACTTATCCATTCATCTTAAAATATCGAGCGCAATCTGAGCCCGCTAATCACATACATGCTGTATTGACACTAAAACAAGTACAACCAGTCCATGTCCTGAACAATGCTGTACCTGAATGCATCATTCACACACGATGAGAACAATAATGAATGAAATTCAAAGACTAATGAAGAATTTGAATTATGGTGACCTTTCGCAGCATCTGGCGCTGTTATACAACGATCTGGCCTGGTAATGATTCAGATCCATCCTGAGAACCAGAGGCGCTGCACTTCTGAGACAAATTCTTTTCTCTAAAACTTGCCTGACAAGTCCTCACTTGCAGAGACATTTCTTTCTTGCTTGCCCCCGACCCAGAGCACCCCATTCCTCCTCTGTCCTCATGCCATTTTACATTTCTCCTCTTTCCATTTCATTGATTTTCCTGGCCCTGCACACACACAAACGCACACGTACATAATAAAGGTACAAGTCCAAACTTACCGAAGCACAGGAGACAGGTGAGGACGAGAGGGTTCATATCCCAGGAAGAGAGTGTTTTGTGTATGACAGTCCTGTGCAAATCTGTGCGAGGGTGTGTGTGCGTGCCCGAGTGTGATGTGTCTGTTTGTCCCCTGCTGATAGAGATTGTGCTTTGCTCTCTTTACCTCTGCTGGGTGCAGCTTTTATAGACCAACGCCTGCCTCTCAACTCTGAGGAAAAAAGAAGGGTGTGTGTGTGTGTGTGTGTGTGTGTGTGTGTGTGTGTGTGTCTAGTGATTAATCAGCCTCAGGCAACACATTTTGTACCTCAACTCCTCACACATGACAAACCTCTGTTGGAGAATAATTAGTCTGAATGAGATTGAGACACAAAACAGTTTGATGTATTCTGACTTGTTTCTGTTCACCATTAAAACACACACAAACATTTGCTCCCCCTTCTTTAATTGTTATTGCTTCCTCGCTTCTCCCTCTATGGTCACGAATAAGGCAATAATTACACCGACACACACACACACGCATGCACGCACACACACCCCAACATACTCATAGCACTCTTATCAGGTCAAAATCTTGTGTCTCCAAAGTGTCTAGCTACCACAAACTGAAATAAGTTAATAATATTTTGTTCATTGTTTATTTGGGGATTTAATTTTTTAAAGGATTATTGGGAAATTTAATGAGCTTAAAGAGATGAAAACACAAAAGTCAATCAAAAACAGAGATGCAATGTTCTCACTTGGTAACAACGATACACACAGTTTGTAATCACCATAGTGACCGGAACCGGCTGCACTTTACTCAAGGTACAAAGATGGTCAGTGATGGCAGTAAACATAAAATAAGTTTTTATGATTGTGTGATGATTATTAATTATCTGTATCACGTACAGATATGGGCAAATGGGGAGAAGACGGTCTAAAAATGTTAATGTGGCATCATGAACCAATTCAACCTCTGAATCCAGCTTTTTTACTGAGAGATAAGTCAAGTTTTACAAGATATATCATATTCTAATTGTGTGTTTCACAGTGAACATGAGGCAGAATAACTTCTGCTCTCAAGTAAATATTATTTTATCTATTGAAATGCACCAAATCTGTTATGTTATTCTATTATTAAATGTATGTTTTGTATTGTTCAACAGGGAGTCTTTCTGTGTCTTAATTATTGTGTGTGTGGTTTAATTAAATGATGGCAAGCGTTACTATTTTAGTACACTGTAACCAAGAGGACACCTTATGGCTTGGGTGGGGATGCTGCACAGAAGGGTGTGTTGTTATGTTGTTGTGTCTGCAGACAGAGGTTGTCCCATCATTCGTGCTCCGGTGGAATCCGATAGAAGCCCTCTAGGAATGCTGGGAACTTGTCCATCTCATTCCTCGGCCTCAACAACGACCAGAAGCTCCTGACACATTTTGTTTATAACAGCCGTAGGAATTAAATTGTTTGGATTATGTGTAATGGCATTGAGGATATGTGATATGAATGTGTGGAAAGTCTGACACAAGCCTGGAGAGAAGCACCTCATAACAGCCGCCCACTGTAAACACGCTGCTGTGTAGTTAACAGCGTGACGGGTAAAAACTTTCTGACACACAAATACAGCCGTATCTATTTGGATAAAACTTTGAATCATGCATTTTTACACAAACTCAGTAGCTGTCATGATTTAACCACCCCCACCTCTGGAAAGGGATTATTGCCCACATGAAGCAAAACCTAAGACCTACAAACTTGTAAATACAGAATAAATGCAAACAAGACTAAGAGTCTAGACACAAAAGCAGCTCTGTGAGGCTTTAGTTAGGCACAGTTACGCTTTGAGATAAGTCCTGTTGTATTTATTTGGTTTGTGCTGGTTGGTTATGGACCCTTAAGTTGACTGCCCTGCTTTGTAGCATTTGTCTCAGTTGGTAAAGTGTAAATGCAAGTCAGGTTAATGTTGAATTTTATCCTGAAGAAAAGAAGTTCATGTTGATTTTCATTGGTAAGCGTTATAAATGTGCAGCTTCCCCCCTTTTTTTTGAGTTAAGTGCTACCATTAACCTGCTAACATGCTGATGTTTGGCTCAAGGGCGTAGGTTTGCACATGGACGGTAGGGACATGTCCCTACCAATATTTGTATATTATATGTAATATATATGTTTGGAGTGAGGTCATATTAGATCATTTCAATGAGTCCTCCAAGAGGCTGCGTATCCAAGAGGCTGCGTCTCCAAGACAAAGCATGGAGACGGGGATGCAAGGATTTAGGCGGGCTATATGAAGGCTCACGTCATGTGAGAGTATCACAGTGGTACCTGACATTACCAGAAAAATGTCAACTGATTTTATTTAACCACGTTAGCTAGCATTGACTAGCGAGCTAACCCTGGCTTCTGTCTTCTGTAGCATAGCAGTCAGGTTGTAAACATTAAATGCTGGATATATCAAGGATGAGTTTAATTTAAATTGAAAAGTACAAAGAAAATGTCACTATGAATACTATGACTTTTCTTACACCAAACTATACTATGACGTCTTTATATCTTACTATGATTTTTTTATGACGTTTTTATGTCTTACAATACAATGACGTTTTTATGACATTTTATGCCTTACTATACTATGAATGTTAATGCCTTAATATACTATGACTTATGACATATATATGACATATATGTCCCTATATCAAGAGCAATGTTACCATATATGTCACCTATAAGAGGATATATTATTATGACATATATACATCCTAGATCACTGGATATTTGAAGAATTAAGTTTATACATAAATATATATGAAATACTCATAGTAAAATGCAACTTTATTAAAACAGAAGGCCTGTTGAATTTCTACGGTATTCAGATGCCTTTTCCAAATTTCATGTGAAACTATGCAACAGGTATCGATCCATCTCCCTCAAAACCATAAATATTGTCCTGATGAAAGGTCAGGGGGTCACAGTCAGTAGACTGCTCCTCTGGCCAACATGGACGTCTGTAAATCCCGTGGCAATCGATTCAATGGCTGTTGAGATATTTCAGTCTGGACCAAAGTGGTTGACCAAATGACACACCAACCTTACCGTATCTACAGCCATGCCATTAGCATGGCTAACAAAAATAACACCGGAGATGAACCAGCGTTACGCAGCAAAACAAATGTGCACATGGTACACGTGGACATTTTGTTTTGTTAAAGGACACGCAAGGCTGCAGCTTAGTGGGGCTTCCACCAACCACATTACTCACTGTATGAGTAACCTACTATTACTTATGCAGTAATTAGGTAACAGCAATTACCTCTAATGAGAACACTGTGGAGATCATGGCAGCATTTCCTGAACTTCGGATATGTTTATCCATGGGTTTTATATTTAGAACAAAATGGACAACACTAAGTGGGTGTGTTTGTGGGTCTGTGTGTGTGTAAGTGCATTCTGATGTGTTTCTACACATGCCTCAAACAGAGCAGCGCCTGCCGCTGAGTTAATGTTTATGTGTCATCACTGCCGTTCATTAGCATAGAGGACATATAACGATGCCTCAGTCAGGTGTTAGAAATGGCTCATTGACTCTGGTTGAAGCACTAATGACGGTGCAAAGCTAAAATGGTGTTATTGATTAACTTGACACCAGACACTACATTCAGTGGGTCGCATGATGATGCCGCAAACATACAGCATTTCTTTGCGTTATATAAGCTTAGAACAACGCTGCAACAATTTGTCATGTTTTATCTTGCAAAGAATTATTATTACTTTGCATTTATAAGCAGTACATCAACATTTGATGTTGGTTTATAACTCATTATAACTTAGTTTAAAGCAGATACAAGTGTTTATCAATATTTTGTCAACATTCATAACTCCTCTTGTGGACGCTCATAAGCAGAGGCTGCTATAAACAGATATTAATTTAATGACAATATAGTAATACAAAGTTGTAAAAGTGGAGCTGTTCTATAAATAGATATTAATATAATGACAATATTGTAATACACAGTTGTAAGATTATAAGATATGTCTTCATAGGAAAAGTTACAATTGTTGAAAAATACTGAACATGAATAAAATGTGTTTACACCATTTACTAAATGTTTTTATATCAAAGTAGAGTGTCACCCAATGTTCCTCTGAACTGTAAAAGAGAACATAAAATGAAAGAGTCATAAAACAGGATAGTTCTCATTTTATAATCCTACAGTGTCATTAGTGTTTAATCAGAGGGATCAGGGTATCGGCTACGCTTGTTGTTTTGCACGCAGTCTCTGTGCACCACGCTTGTGTGAGTCCCACCATGAATCATCGATCCTCATAATGTAAAGGTTAGGGTGACTCTGCTGTCTAATAAACACCCATTCACAGATTCTTCCATCCATCCATCCTGATCATTATTTTGAGTGTGTACAGGAACGTGTGCAGTTTACTGTCATTAAAGCTCTTAAAGTCATTAAAACTGTTAAACGGTTTGCTTACAAATCCTTTAAACCTGCTGCTAACCCGCCATGTTCAGCGACCTCCTAGAGAACAGTTAACCTGGTTTTCTGGTGACTTCCAAATAATTTTTTTTTTTGTAATAATTTTTTACAAACGATAACATTTTGTTATGATGCAGGTAGGCTGAGGTATGCTATACTTTCCCACTGCTACCACCATGTGCCAAGTCTTATACAGAAAAGAAGTGCTACAGATAAAAGTTGTCCTTCCTCTGTTAGCCAGCGGTAGGTCTACATGTTTGGTTTATTACGTGACAGTGAGCCAGCATGCACAACACCAGGGCCCGGAACTGTGAATCACATACAGCTGTCGTAACCATGTCTGCTGAAACAGATCTAAAGAGGCGCTGCGAGTCTTAAAGCAGAGCTCTAACTCCAGGAGCTCCAGTCTGAGATTACACATACTGTCCCCCAGTAACCTCCATTTGGAAACTTATCTTACTTACCAGATCGTTCACTTTTACTAACTTTAAAAAGTTACTCCGTAGACCAATATTTTGAAAATATTGTTGTGAAAAGGACAAATGAAGATGCACTTGATACTGATATAATTTCAAAATAAAAATTCACACATAAACCAGAAAAGGTCGACAGATGAAAGTTGAAAGTCAGTAATCAAATGAAAGAAGCGTAAAATGGAAGAGGACAAGCTGCACATTTGAAATGCATTTGCTTTAATTTATATTTAATAAAACATGTTTGTACAGCTAATACTACTATTGCAAAAATGTCATATAAAAAAATTACAGTCATTGTGCAGCAGATTGTGATCAACTGTGTGGTACGGAGAGATATTTGATCACTTTGATCACATGGAGGAAAAATGTGAAAACTGCACAGAGACTTGAGAAGAATGAGAAGACTCTCAGCTGTGCCCTTCACACAGCGATGAAGAACGAACAGGAGGCATGAAAACAAATTCATACAGGACGGTACAAAAAAAAATTCAAGCTGTATTCATGTTTGTAGCAGTAACAGCACTTCCAGTGTATAAATTAATACTTTCAAATAAATTAGCAAAATGAGAATACTTTCTGACTAAACGAAGATTCAAATAATAAAAAACAGAATGGTTACACTCAGTGGCCAGTGATAACGACAACATCGGATAATTCTTAATATTTGTCATAAGTAAAGAAAAAAGCAACAATAAATAAAGGCTAAACAAGGCAGAAATACTAGCTATAACTTAGAAACAAGGTTTAACAAATGATAAAAACTGTGTAAATCGGTGCTTGAGCAAGTAATTGAGAAGAGGGAAGGCAGCTAAACTTCATCAGTTTTCACTTTCAATCAGTTTCATTTTTGTCTCAGACGTTACAAGATCCGAAAACTTGCTCAAGATGAGCTCTTTGAAATCCTGAAATCTCACATTGAGTCTCACGTGAAGAAAGCAAAGCATGACGATATGATTACGATCATTGAAAATCTGGATCTAAACTGTGGCTCTTTAACTGGGAAGCAGCACAAGGAGCTTTATGGACCCAGGCCAGAATTTCTGAAAGCACGGTTCACTGCGTGGGATCAGAAACAGTTTCACTGGTCCACTCTTACCCCTCTTATTGGTTCCTTTTCCATGACACACTGTCATTATGGGTGAAAACTGCTTTTGTGTGTCTCACTATTTATCTTTTCATACATGAGGGTATGAAACATTAGAGCCAATGCACAAAAAGCTGATTCTTTTAATCTCTATGTGGCGATCTGCGCGCTTGATAAAGTGATACAAAGCCTTGTGACATACAATACTGTGAGCAGGCACAGTCCAGGAAACCAGCCACTGAGTGTAGGCCAATGTAGCGAGTCAGGTCACGTCATGATGTGTTGAAATTTTCAATTAGAAAACTGGAGAAAATCCTTGTGGGGGCGTGTGTGTGACACTTTACACAATCTGGACTCCTCTGTAACCCTGCTGCTTCTGATGACGTCGCAATCCCTTTTTCTTATACCTGTAAAGATAACACAGTTTTATTTATTTTTTATTCCAGTTCAAAAGACACTAATCAACTCACTAACTTTGTTTTTCCACCATCCTTTAAAAAAAAGCCTTTGAAACCACTTAAATAAAGTCAAAACTGCAGGTTGGTGGAGTTTCAATGTCCAAAGAAATGGCTTTGAGATCATTATCATCCTCTGTGGTTCGACGTGTCCCTGCATGAAACAGGATGTCGGGGCCAGACTTCACGTCATGAGGCGCTTGAATCACACTAAAAATCTATGATCACACTTTATACTGAATTTGCATGCTACCAAGAAAAAAAAAAAAGAGTTTCAGTGCATGTTGAAAAATGTATTGGATTATAATGAAAGGCAAAAGGCACAAACATAAAGGCTTTTTTCATTTAACAAAAACTTGAAAATAACCTTCTTTTCGTTGCACCTGGGGCCCACATTTGGAAAAGGCCAATGGATTATTACTACCTGTGCATTAATATGTGATTAACATTTGGATGTCAACTACTACTATCTGAGCTGATCTGATCTGATCGAACATCCATCTCACTAAGTTATTTATGATGAGAAACATGCCAGTTCCGTTAGATCAGCCTGTTTCTCACAGGAATGAACTTGTTCCAAAAACTTTTTATATGTTAAAAAATGAGAATAAGACTCTTGATGGAAGACAAGTTACAGTTCACTGCTTATTCTACATGTTGACACATCATCAACTTTCAAACTGATGCGGCTTATTTACACGTCCAGTAGTTACAGAGAAACATTATCACTCTAAGTCCAACACTCGCTCTACTTTGGTCTGAACCAACCCCTGAGGGAAACATTTGACTCTTTAGCTGCTAAATGCTCCATGATGGTCATCAGCTTGTTGCTAACTGTGTCTGTCTGCTGTCTGGTGTTCACAGTCAGAGGAGAGGGAGTCAAAGTTGGCAGCAAAGCCAGTGTCCCACATTTAGAAAAAGGCCAGTTCAAAATTAAAAAAGTGAAGAAATGATTTTGTGTCAGAAATAATGTTGGCTTACTGTCGGATGTCCCAGAATTCCTAGCTACATCCCTAAAATACAGGCACTGATAAAAGCAATCCGCACCATTCTCAGATAAAGATAAAGTGGTTATTTCCTTTCATATTTCACATACACGTTCAGTCACAGACTAAAGACTTACCATTTGCAGCAGAAGTACAGAACTCCAGCCAGACCTATAATCAGCAGACTCACACAGAAAATGGTTACAATTATCTGCTCATCTCCCATTCGCTGCACGACAAGCTCTGGGTGGGCACACCTGGGGCCATAAAAACCCCTCTCACACCTGCAACACAAAGAGGCGAGTCACACATAATCACACATTAACAGTAACAGACACCCACACACACACACACACACACACACACACACACACACACACACACACACACACACACACACACACACACACACTCACACACACAGGATCGTACTTGCAGTGGTGCTCGTTCATGTCCACCAGCAGCATGCACTGGCCATTGTTCAGGCAGTAGGTGTCAAACTTGCTGTCGCAGCTCTGCGTTGACCGCTTCACCACATGAGGGCGCTCCTCTCCCTGCCCTGAAACACCCACAACAAAGACGGCTGTGAAAAACCTTTTCACTGGCAACGCTGCATCATTTTCCCTGAGTGGCACTCTGTTGATGAAAGTGCTCTCATCCGGATCTGAGGCTTGAAGAATCAATAACATGTTTGATATTCTAAATTTCTTTCAGAGCTGCAGCAATTAGTCGATTAATCAGTTGGTCAAACGAAAGAAAATCGATCTGCTCTTATTCTGATAGGCTATTAATCATTTAAGTCATTTTTCAAGCCAAAACGCAGAAAACCTCTGATGGTTGCAGGTTCTCAGATGCAACAATGTGTTGCTTGTCTGGGTTTTACATTGAAGTTAATTTAATAATGTATTCTATTAGATTTAATTTGCTGTGTCTCTACATCCCTTTGTCTGGTTTTATTTGATGATTGTAGAAAGGAAGTGTTTTACCTTTTTCCCCTGTTGCAAAGCACTTTGAAAGGTGTTGTATAATTAGAGTTTAAATCACGCCACATGCCACATTTGATTTTACATATTTACACATCAATATAGTTTTTGTTTTTTTGGATATGTATTACAGCAAATTCAATCTGAAATGACATAAAATGGTGGAGCTGAAAATTACTGACTTTCAGCTTTAATGGTGTCTGAGGGTCATCACATCTGTATCCTGGGAAAAGTGTACAACACATATCCCGAATTCTATTTATTGTCATTTTTAACACTTTCAAATTCGATCTCGAAGTCAGCACTTTAGGGTTGCAACTTCCACCATCAATTAATCTACCTGTAATTTTCTCAATTCATAAATTCATCATTTTATCTACCATGTCTGAAATTTGTGTGTGAAAATCCCCAGTGTAATTTGGCAGAGCCCAAGGTGACATCTTCATATGTCTTGTTTTGTCCAATCAAAGATATTCAGTTTACATGGATAAAAAACAGAGCAAGTCAGCAAATCCTCAGATTGGAGAAGGTGGAACCAGCAAATGTTTGGTATTTGAACTTGAACTTTGAACAATTAATTGATTATCCTTTTTGTTTCAGGTCTACAAAACTTTACCCTCATGGTCATTTTTCACGTAGTGCAATATAACTGTCATTAAAAAAAAAGGGTCTTAAATGCTGCATTTATTTTGAAGCACTGCAAAGTGCTACAACACACACATCTTTACTATTGCTAGACTCAAAATCTAAATACACTATCTACAGTTATCAAGAGCATGAAGTCCCATATACTTTACAATACTTGAACTACCCTGGAAAATTGAAAAAATACAATGTTGCTGTGAATACCTGCAGGTAGAGAGGCGCTGTCTGCAGTTTGCAGTCTGGATGAGACACTCTTGGTACGTACATACGGCCAGAGCAGCATGACACCTGTCGAACAGAGAATACTTGACTCATTAGTTAAACTGGATATAAAGTCAGTTTTGTATGGCAGATATTTACCCGCCTCGTGGAGGTTGTTGTCTCTGTGGCGTGCCATCCAAACATCTGTAATTGGAAAGGTGTGTGTGTGTGTGTGTGTGTGTGTGTGTGTGTTTGTGTGTGTGTGTCTGTCCATGTAACTGCTCTGTGTAGGAAGCAGCTAGGGAAACCTATTTGTTAATGAGGCTTTTCAAACCACACCAAGTTTGTCTGTTCTTTTTTCCTTTGTTTGTGAGAAGGCAGTACAAGAAAAGTACAAACACAAGAAAATGAATGAGCCCCCACGTCTTCTCCAGTGGAAACAGAGCCGACAACGTCAACGCTCCTACTGAAGGACATGAGGAAGGACTAAGAGACAACATTGCGCATGCGGAGCTACTGTCACTAGCTGTACTTTGTAATATCTTTATTCCTACACCCTCTTATGACAGTTGAGACACACATTGTCAGACTCAAATGGTGCTTCGTTCTTTCACTACCTTGATTTCCTCAACACTTGCCTCTATATGTTTAATGACTGATTCCAAATGGTTTTGATTGTGACCCTTTAAAATGAAGCCAAGTCTATGCATGACCCCTTGTCACAGCTTTACCTATGAGAGATTATTATCTTGGTCATTTAGTCCACATCACCTGCAAAATGATTTGTGTTTGTCGACTGTGGTTAGCGTTAAGAAAATATTCAGAAATGACAAGTGGAAAAAAAAAACAAAGATTTTGCAGATAAACGTCAGATTCCCTGCCAGTTTTTCTTTTGTTTTGTGTGTGTGTGTGTGTGTGTGTGTGTGTGTGTGTAAACTACCCCACCTAGGACATTACATGGTGTGGCTCGTGTTGCCTGGCCCACATGCCTGTACCAGCCTGCACACCATTATAATGCGTATCATTTGCAGACGCCCACATTCCTGCAGGCAGGACAGAAAAACACAAATCTGGATGCAAGATGCGTCTAGTTATGGCTGGTTATGAATCTGGTTATACTCGCTGTAAAAGCCTGGCTCCGGGTTTCTGTTCCTGCCTGTTGTTATGGCTGCAGAGATATTTGCCTCTGTTTTCAGTGAGAGGACACAGGATGGTTGTTGGGTGTTTCTGATGTGGCTGATTGGTGTAAATTACACAATTCATTTGAGCTGGAAGTGGTGACCAAGCAACTCTTCTGCATCACCATCCAATCAGCCCATTTACATCATTAGCCACTGATTCACTCTAATGATACTAAGAATTAAACTTGTATTTTTCCAACATTTTGTACAATCAGATTAAACATATATACAAATAAAAACACTCAACTGTTTTTAAAGGGTAAAGGTAAGAAGGAAAACAACAAACCTGCAGTAAGTAAATGACCCACATGATCGAGAGCAGTAAGAGGAACGGTTTTCATTGTTAAACTGGATGGATTACCTATTAATCACAAAACTCGGTGAACCCGGACTGAATTACTGCAAAACTCTGAGGTGGTTTATTTATTTAAAAAAAAAAAAAAATCCTAATGAAAAATAATTACATTAATATTTCTATCAGGACATTTGCAGTGTTTGTGTTTGTTTGTCTCACAGTGTTGGAAAGTAACTAAATATATTTGCTGAATTACTGCCCTGAAGTAGAAGACTGAGGTTCCTGTACTTTACTTGAATATTTCCATTATCTGTTACTTTACTTCAGTAAATGTAAAGATTATAGAAAAGAAAAATACAATACAAAACAGTACAAATTAGTGTTGCAGAACTAAAAATAGCTCCACATAGACTCGTATCTGTCACTTTTCGGTAGAAAAAGTACTTTTACTTTCATACTTAAAGTATATTTCATTGATAAATGAAGGAGTTTGACTTGTACTGGATTATTTTCACATTGTTATATTGGTGGTCAGGTAAAGGATCTGAGCACTTCCTCCACTACTGGGTACTCAACAGCCAGAATATATTATTTCCTGCTCAAGTTTGTTATATGACTTTTTGGTGTTAAGAATCAACCTGAACAACAAGTAGGCTAAATGACAGATTTAATCAGACCACATGCGCTTTCAAATAATAAGTCTTCCATTCATAGTTTATTTGCCAACATCCCTCAGCATCCCTCAGGCTCTGGGCTCAGCATGGGCGTCAGCTCATTAACACAGGTATGTGGCAAAGTCCTTCATCTGACTCCATAACTTCCACTCAGGTCCATTTCTGAAATGACTTGTAAAGGATGAGGCAAACATCAAAGTTAACAAGTGGAAGAATGACCAGGTAGAATCCCATGTAAAATAAAAGTATTTTGAAGTTATAACTGACCCATTTCTATAATATAAACTGCTGCAATACCTTTATCTCCTAAATATAGATATGTTCCTGCTTCCAGTCCAGATTAGATGTAAAGGTTAAGAAATTATGACATTTTTACACCAGTTTTTTTCAAGCTGGTGTAAAAAGCAACTAAGTACATTTATCCAAATAATGCACTAGTATTTCCATTTTTTACTTTTTCCTGAGTACTTGTATTAGTGTATTTCTACACTGTGGCAATGTGACTTTTATGTTGCAAGATACAAAGTAGCTGTAGTAAGTAGCTGTCGGATAAATGTAACGGAGTAAAACACAGTTGAATAAAGGTGTAATGTTGGATTTCTCAAAAAAATACTCCAATACAAGTAAAAATCCTACATTCAAAATATGGCTAAATAATACAATCACCTTCAAGAATCTAAAGTAAAAGTACTTTATTCCTTCTGCAAAAAAAATGAACCCTGTGTTATATTATGATACTGGATTATTGTGTAAGAGGCATTTTAACTTTCATTCTATTTCAAGAGGGATCCAGTTTAATACTGTTGGGAAGTTTAATCTAATGCATTGTTTTTTATAAAATCATATTATGTTTTATAAAAAAATCTTTACCTGAAAAGCAACAAGTAACTAAAGCTGTTACATAAATGTAGCGCAGAGAAAAGTAGGACTAAGGTATTTTTTGTAAATACAATAATGGAGAGGAATAAAGGAGCATGACAAATCCTCGAGTAAAGTACCAGCATTTGAAACCTGCACGTTAGTAACTGTGTGAATGCACTTGGCTGGTTTGAGTTCAGTAGCTTTCAGTGTCTTTAATGTCTTTTAAATCAACATGTCACATCACAACATGTTAAACTAAGTACGTGACGCTGATTTCATCCCATTAAAACATTAAAGAAAACTCACCGAGGAGTGAGAGCAGCGCTGAAGCTTTGCTGTTGCCCATTTCCGCAGGTACAGGATCGAGGCTCGGCGGTGCAGGTTCACCTCCAGAGGGATGAGCTGGTCTGGATCAGAGACGCTTCCGACCTGACACAATAATTATTGAGTAAAGAGGCAGGCGATGCCTCTCCTGGCGAAGACACACGGGAAGCCAATGGGCTCAGTCCTGCACTCTGGGTGTGGTGACACATTCCTGTGATTTAGATAATTTCCGACTTTAAATAATAAAAAAAAAGACAGATCCTGCAGCCAACACGACATCTGAGGGAGGAGCTGCTTCTCTTCAGATGGAAGTCCAGCCGTTACTTAAAAACAGTTACCGCAATTTAATTTAGCCTGAAATATACTTATCATACCTACCAAAAGAAAAATGCAGTTATTATACAGCAGAGTGTCTCATGCCAGAATTGTGGGCTTCTGTTAGATATTATAGGCTAAAGGCAGAAGAAGCAGTTTGTTGACGCATAACAATGTATTATATTTCAAAAAATTGGTCCATAAAGTAATAAAGTAAATAGCTGAGAAAAGAAATGTAGCACAGTTAAAGGTATCTGAAATGAGCAGCCTATAGCATAAAATGGAAAAACTCAAGTATTTCAAATATATCAAAGTACAGTATTAAAGTAGTATCCTACAATATTTATTATTTATCAATCATTTTCCACAGATGTGGTTTAACCGAAGATACCTGTAATACTACTAATAATAAGTTTTTATTATCAACACTTTCTGTCTTTAATAACTTCAACTGTACTTGTTTTGTTTTGTGATTATCATTGTCTCATGTTGTGTGCTCTGTGTTTACATGTCTTTGTTTTCCCATGTGTTTTATCTGATTTTATTCTATTTCATTAACTTGTGTTAGCAGATCAAAATCACATTCTTTTATTACTCCTCTGTATTATTACAGCCAAGTGTGTCACACCAGAGATGTTACCATTCTTTATTATTATTATATTTATATATTATATTTTATATTTCATATTTTCCTAAATGGTAACTACAGTATCCTTTTCTAAAATAAAAAAGCTTCTTGAGCCTCACAATTAGACAACCAGTTAATTAATAATAACAATTTAAGTATGAAGTTATCAATAAGATGTGTTTGTTTGTGTTTATTCACCTTTTACCCACAGAAATTCAAGAAACATATCAATATTCAATTCATGAATTTATTACAAAACTTTAAATAAACACTTTCAATAAGTTAGTTGCTATATTACAATAAATAGGAACATTTTCTCTCCCTCAGTCTCAGTCCCTGTTCAATACAAAAGGCCCAACAGGTCTGACACAGTTCAGTCTTTTCATTTCAGAGCATCTGTTTGTTTGAATGATGCAGTGGACTTCTTTATATCAAATGAAAAAGTCCAATAAAGTACAGAAAGCTTTTTAGAGACTCATAATTGCTTTGTGCGTCATTACTGACAATAATGGTGAGAATGATGAAGATGATGATGATGATGATGAAGAGGAGGAGGAGCAATGGGTTGATTCACACTGATGTCTTAGATGGTGCAGATTTTATTAGTGGTGGTGATTTGATACATCTGGAAAGAGAGAAAAAACATCTGTATTAGAATTTCAATACGTTTTTGAACCAACACTTAAAAATGTAAAATTATAATTGCAAATACACAAAAGTGGAAAGTAACAATGTAATTTGAGTCTAAACTGTAACAACTGTAAGAAACACGTCTGAAAACGCTGGAAATCCATCATTGTGTTTGATGTAAAAACAAAACCCAGACAAACTTGGCTGACTGACTCATTAAGGAAAGCCCAACAGAAGAGTGCTGGGTCCAGAGAGCAAACAAATAAGTAAGTAAATAGTCCAGAGCAAAGCTGAATATTTTCTATTTTTATTTAATATGTCAAAGAAAGAAAGACAGAAAGAAAGACCTATACCACAGTAGATACTCACCTCCTTTGGGCAAAGCAGTAAATCATGATTGCCAGGATAATGATGAGCATGACGACACCAAAACTGATACCGATCAGTTGCTCTAACTCAGGCAGAGAGTACGTGTGGTCACTGAAGAAAAGGCAGCGAGTCCCGCTGTAGGAGGACGTGCAGCTGGGGACCAGACAGGCAGATATGTGAGTGCATTCCAGGGGTGAACACGAACAGACATGTGCATGTGGATACGGAGCATAGTTTTTTACTGATTATAACTAAAAACATATTCAGGATACATAAGGCAGCTCTGTAGAGGGTATGTGTGTGTGTGTGTGTGTGTGTGGTGTGTGTGTGTGTGTGTGGTGTGTGTGTGTGTGTGTGTGTGTGAGATAACACTAGATCTTACATGCAAAAAGGTTTGTCACTGTCTTGGGGGTACATGCACTCGCCACCATTTTCACAGTAATTTTCATGTTCACTTCCACAGGATCTGTGTGAGCGCAGCACTAGAGGTTCGTCCATACTGCCTGCAGAGAGAAACAGTGACATCATAATCAATGATCACATTTCATAACAGAATTATGAGGGGCCCATTCATGCCACAAATTCAATTTTTCTTTAAAAAGGGATTGAGGAATATGTTTTTCATTTGTCTGCTTTTCATTTTCCCTTTGAAGCAGGAGGTGGGACCCATACTGGCTTGATTAATCAATTCTTAATTGAGTGACACAATCTGGCTCCCACAGAGACCAGCATCCTCCACAGACTTCTACGGATCCATTGTAGTCCAGAAAATGTATGTTTTTTTTTTTTGTTTGTTTATTTGAAGATGGATCTCAAATCTTTGGGACTTTTTGGGCTCCTTAGAAGTCAGCTATCTCTCCACATCTGGGTGCGACGCTGTGGGCTACGGTTTCACACTGACACAAACTCCACTGAAGACACTTACTGTTGTTGAGCTCTGTGGTGAGAGATGCATTTGACAGCAGAGGAGTCGCTGTGGTCTGGAGGTTGTCAGTCACAACTGCAGATTGCCCCGCTGTGGTCAGGAGAAGCAGCACTGCCACTGCTGAGTGCAGGGCTGGAAAACATGGAGTCAAATGATAGAAAACATTATTCAGATGATTAGAAAAGGTTTATTTTATTTTTGCTCCTTGTGCTGCAAAACTTGTTGATTTCTCGTAAATATTCTTCCTTTACAAATACTGTGGTTCTGTCACTCTAAAACAACTCGGTATAACCTCTGTTTACATCACACAAACACCATGTTCCAATTGCTTTGCTATAATCAAGGATTATTAATCGCACATTGCATTCCTAAATAATATATTTGAAATTTGACAAGTCAAAATAAACTCGACACTTACCCTTCTCCAGGTACGTCTGTCTTTGTGCAAACATCTTCTTTCCTGCTGGTGCGACGTCTGATGTTATTGGCTCGACTCCTTCTGCCTGAGAGGTGTGATCAACAGCAGGTTTTGGCTGAGCTTATATACTGAACTGACAGCCAGTGAAAGGATATAAACAGCCAATCAACGAACTAAAAAGATTTGTGAAAAATGAGAAGCATTTCCTTCCAAAAAAAAAAAAATCATCTGCATCATTTCCTTTATTTGCAGCGACTCTCTGCGTGCAGAGACAAAGTCTAAAGGCTTGTTGATGGTGGTGGAGGCACGTTATTACCCACAGGCTCTTTAAGTGTAGTTTCTTCTTTGGAAGCCTCTGAACCCACGCATGCCCTTGGCAGGTTTCGCTCAAATGCTTCCTTTGCAGTTTTGTCAGGTTGCTTCATTGACAGTTACGAGTGTTGTGAAAGCGTCAATTTTCTCAAAGGTATCATTACAAAAGGAAGTTTTTGACAATTTTTTTTTCTTTTCCTTCCTCTAATTTAATGTATGACAGGTGACAAGTTTGATACTGATTGATACTGATTGGCAGCCAATGGTGAGATATCCAGGGCAGAGAAAGGTTTACCAACAGGTTCTCCCCACGGATGATTTCCTTCCCACCGCATTTGGCCAGTAAGAAGCTGGTGAGGGCTCATATCGTGTCACTTCATCAGACACTTGTACTGGGTGGTCAGGGCGTCTGGGAGGAACTGGTCGTGATGGGGGGACCTCTTTACGCATGAAGTTCCTCAGTGTCAGGGGAAAAGAAGAGACTGTTGACTTCATAAAACAAGACAAGAGTCCTCAGCCATGCTAGTGGCTCCGTGAGGCTGTGCTTACATCACTACCATGCCAGATTGGAGTTTTTCCAGCTCGTAAATAGCATTCATGTCAATATCCAAGTTGTAATTATGACTGGGAGAGACTTTTCTCTAATAACTCTTGGCACTTAATAATACAAAAGAACCTGAAAATCAAGGAAACATGGATACCTAATGTCAGCAGGTGTAATGAAACCCATATTGAGGATGTATTTTCACTCTGTTAATACAGTGTTTCAATCAGCATCGTCATTGTGAGCATGGTAGCATGGACAGTGACGATGCTGATATGCTAAAGTCATGTGTTGTGTGTATATTAATGTCTTGTTTTAACGTGTTAGCATGCTAACATTTGCTAAGCACCATAGAGAAAAAAAGCACAGCTGAGGCTGATGGAAACACCTGAACATTTGAAGACATTTGGTCATAAACCAAATTATTATGATTAGGATTCAGCCTCTGGCATCAATGGCAATCCATCCAAAAGTATTTGAGATATTCCGGACGGCACCAAAGCAGTGGACTGACACATCAATGTCAGTAAGAACTGGGAAAGTTTTCTTTCCAGCGTTTCCCCGGCTCAGATGCATTGAGGGTAATCGTGTTAGTAGCTCGCTGTGCTGCCCATGACAGTGTCTTCTTTAATATAAATACCAGGAGTTGTCTGAAACTGTCGAAGCTGCGTATGCTTCGGCTTCACTTCGCAATGCATTTTTACACAGAACGAGGCCTGTGGATTTCGTCATTTGTTGGCATATGAGTATTGTTTTAAGACAGACTAAAGAAAACACATCAAACTAAGAGAAAGAAAGTGAGTTTGTGGTACTGGCACAGCATTGTTTTTTTATTTAATATTCCTTTTCCAGTGAATCTGGATGTTCAAAAATGAACCAAAACGACTTCAGTAGAAAAAATATGAATCTAAATTCTCAAAAAGTGAATTCTGAAATAAATAACTTAAACAAATAAATGAACAAATTCACAATATAAACAAAGTACATATCAAGTAAGTTTCCCAGCAGGTATGGAGACTTGAGCTCATGGAATTTTAAATAAAAGTGTGTTAGATGTTTGGCAAAGTGTGTGTGTGTGTGTGTGTGTATATCTAAATAAAATGATGTATCTATATATGTGTGTATATATGCATATACTGTTTGTACCATATAGCATCCATTGAAATGAATGTCTTCATACTGTGTCTGTGTTTAATGCATCAGAGCGTTTCTGGCGGCAGTCACAGTGTTCTTCATCAGCATGGCGACTGTCATGGGACCCACGCCTCCGGGAACAGGGGTGATGACACCTGCCTTCTCCTTCACTCCTACAAGTCAAACAGTTGACTTGGAGTTAAAGGACATTATCTTTATTCCAGGAACCAGATCTAAGATTAACATTATTTCTGTGGAACAACATTACAAGCGGTAAAGTCTAGATCTCAGGAATCCTGATTATCCGCCAGCGTTGAGAAACCTGCCAAGTGTGTTTCAGTCACATTGATATATTTTCACAAGGATAAAAAGGTAAAACAAATGATAAGTGGTTTGAAAGTTTGATATAATGCACCAGTTTTGTGAGGTAAGAAAATTTGAATATTGCTGTTGTTCAACAGTGCTGTTTTAGAAAATACATTAAAAAAGGTGCAGTTTTTATTATAATGAACTTTGTGATTATTTACCCTCAAAGTCCACATCACCAATGAGCCGCACTTTCCCCGTGTTCGGGTCCTGGATGCGATTAATACCCACGTCGATGACTGCTGCGCCCTCTTTCACCATATCTGCTGTGATCAGCCCGGGAACACCTATTCACAGAAACCAAGGACAAGGTTTACCGTTAGAAGACAATATGATGCTGAATGAACTGTTGCAGGAAACATGAAGATTATTTCTAGAGAATTACATGGCCCCAGGTTTTGTAAATGACCCACATCAGGAGCAAAATAAAAGTGCTGCAGGTTTTGGTTTTGCTAAGTTATCCTATCAAAGTCTCTGAACAGGAGGCAGCAATGCTTGTCATCTCCTTTTAATCACTGTTTCTAGTGTGCCTCATCTTGATGAGCTGACTGTCTATGAGGAAGGAAAATAATTAAGCATTTATTTTGACAACTGCTCCGCTTTGCCACAAAATTGCCCAGTTTAGCTCCTCAGACAGCAATTATATGTGCTCAAGAATGACATCAGGTCTGAGCCGAATAAAGATTAAGTGCCAGGTTTAACGGTAGAAAATACCTCTGCCCATGTAAAGCACTCAGTCACGCCAACCCAAAACTACACCCTCTGCCTAATAATCTACTAACTGGAATTACAGCATGTTCCACAACAATTTAATCCCCAACATACACTTGATTTTCAAGCCAAACGCGTGCTAATTCCCAGGTGACATTAAAACAGCTCAAAGGCTGGAGGTTCACTTAATCATATTGAGTGCACATGCCAATTTTTTACTTCTAAAATGGAAACCTAACAGCTGAATGAAAAGAAAAGGAGGTGTTCCTCCCAGAAAGCTGCTTTTAGTCATCAGGGAAAACAGCCTATTCAACAACATGACACCCCTTTAAGGCATTATGTTACAGAAGAGTTTCCCAACAGATATTGCTCCCCTGCATTGATTGATGATCCCACATTCCAGTTACCACAGATCGCTATTGTTCTACAAGACAGCTGCCATCAGTGACCCCAGATGGGGCAGAGTACCAGGTAAATATACTGGGACTTCAGTGTTGATTATTTAACAAGAAAACTTCAAGTAAGGGCTGGTTAGCACTTTCACAATCTTTCCTCCTCCTTGCATTACTGGGCCACATAATCCATGCTACGGCAGTTCCAACATAATGAAAAGGAATCTGCCAGTGGTTTAAGGAGTGTACACTTGAGGCAAGAGCCAAATAAGTTTTGGAGTGATCACACACATTTTAAACCCTCCACTTGAACGATATGAGCTAGTCCAGTTGTTTGAAAGTGAAAACAAAGACGAGTGATACAGTTATTCCTCAGACCGCATGTTGTAAATGTGAATTTGATTTTGCAGAGTGACCACATGGTTCATCTTTGACCCAATGTGCTCATTGTAGTTGTGATCAGAACACAGTGGACAACTATAATGGGCAAGACTGGGCTTCTTGTAAAGCACAGACATTTATATTAACTGACTCCATTTAAACTGCCTTGTAATTATCACATTTTAATATGGATTAAATGCATAAAAATCCACCCAGATGATCTTCTGTAAAACAACTTCATGATCCTCTTTGTAATAAAGTGGAATATACTGAGCAATATGCATCATCGACATGACATGACAAATACAACAATTTATCAGTCAAAAATTTAATTAGCAACTATTTTGAAAAATCAATTAATCCTTTCAGGACTTTCATTTAATCGATGCTGACAAAAATTGTTAGTTGCAGCCCAAAAGTGAGCTGATACATGGTGAGACCCTCTGTATGATTCTGTATTATTAATCAATCTGAAAGACTCAGAATGAGATATGTCACTTCAGTAATTGGTTCTTGAATCGTGAAATAATGGGCAGGAATTAACCTAACTGGTGTCTAGGTAGTAATTACCTGCAGCTGCAATAATGATGTCAGCCAGGCTGGTGAGCTCCTTCAGCCGCTCCCTCGGTGTACATCTGTGGGCAATGGTCACTGTGGCATCACCTGAGCGGAAACAGGACTTTTTTGGGTTCGGTTCATCAATATAAAACAAAATACATTTTCTCACTTACCTTAAAAGGTGTCGAACCCTGCAGATAAATTTGCTTTTATGTGCCCAAGTTTTGAGATATGTGGAATTTGGAGTTCCTTACATCTCAAGCAACAATCCCCTCTGAAAACGGCCGACAGTGACAGTGTCATTTTCTTTCAGCGTTTTCTGAGGCGTGCCTCATCTAAAGCTAAGACAACTTCTGCTGACGTCAGACTCTCTTATTGCACTTTCAGAAAATATAACATTAAGCCTCAGGAGGAAAAGAGCAGAGGCACTAAATCACACAAAAGGCCTCTTATAATAAAGGGTGAGGACCGTCATCTATGTACCTCAAGTTTATCAAGTTTATCAAGTTTATCAGTATTTTCTAAATTTGACAAGCTCCAGTTTATAAAATAGCTGCTGTTTAATTTAGTTCATATAATTTACTACCATCAAAACATGGTTTAAAGTACCAGACAAACACTAAAACTCAATCAAGATTATGTAATATTTCAACTCTTCAGAGCCTGTTGATGAATATTACAAGTGGACCAGAAGAAAGTTTTACATCTATTTGATTTATGATTTTTTTGTCTTCGTGCTTTACTACAACTATGTTATTCATTCTGTCCGTTTTCAGATAAGTTAAACAGGAGGTAATAGTGATTGATCGATCACACGTCATGTTCACTTTGCGGTGAATAGTCAGAGAACAAAAGTTTATTCACCTCTATTTTATCACACAGGCGGGACAGGCTTCAAAGGAAGATATCTCAAAATCTAAATATGTTAAACCTGCATTTTTTTTTCATGGTCCAACATGATGGAGGTATGTGAAAAAAAAAAAAGTATGTATTTTGGGTGAACTGTCCCATTAAGTATATAAAAGCGAACAGGCTGTTTTTGCTCATCAACAGTTGAATCTGCTGTGGTCGTGCAACTCCAAAGCCTTCTTCAGTGCGCTAAGTGGCGAGCAATGTTGGGGTGTTTATTCAGTAATTGCACAATGAAGACAAGAAAACATGATGATAATAACACTAATCTTTATGTAGGATGAGTAAGGACATCCTGCACAGACTTAAGTGAACTGTGACCCGGAATACAGGTGTGGAGGGAGAGAGAGATGATCAAACAAGAGGGTTTCTAGGAAGATAAGAATGAGAGGGAAGAAAAGGCAAGTCACAGCACATCAAACCTGTAGATCACATACCTAGTAGGATGTGGGATGTGTGTGTGTGTGTGTGTGTGTGTGTGTGTGTGTGTGTGTGTGTGTGTGTGTGTGAGCGGGAGTAAGAAAGAGAGAAAAAAGAAGAGAACTGACCCATTAAATTAATGATAAAATTGATCACAGAAACTTTTAGAATATTTATAAGTTTGTCGCTCCATCAGCTGTGTGTCCTTGTCATTGTGTGTTGGTGCACATTCGGTTACTCTCCTACACAACCTTGGAGTGTAACAGGCCCAGTTTCTAACATGCACAAAATTCCACTTCACTGACACAATCTGAAATAAAATGCAAACAAAGACTGAAATCTTTAATAATCCAATATATATATATATATATATATATATATATATGATATTTTGATGTGCTTTCACTTGTTGGTTTTCAATTCAATAAAATGCATGGGTTAAGTTATGATTGATAACATGACGGTTAGATATTATCCAAGTAAACTTAGTGTGTTGACAGCTGTTTCTTTCAAATAATCACCAAGAATGTGATCGCTTCAAAGGGGCCATGGACACTCAGCGTGCTCGACCTTAAACGCTTGAGCAGTGAAAAATGTATCTTTGAAAGCACTCCTTTTTAATGTCAAATAAGCACCTTGAATCCTTGAAAAAATAAAGTGTCCCATCAACCCCCTGGTCTATGATATATACACTATGACCACTTCAGTTCCAGCCAGGGACTCATTTGTCCCACTTTCACTTCATGATTTCTGCCCCGCTCTACTATCAAGAATATTACGAAGGGGAAATGCCACATTAAGAACATGAAAATACAAACAATAGACGAAATATAAGGAGAATGTAGAAGCAATGATCTCGACGTGTCCTCAATGGCTCTTATCAGATTTTTCGGTTACAAAGATACTCTGCGTTGGCTGATTTCTTGTGAGTCATAAACTCTAAAGGGCAACACACATTCACGGTACATGATGTGAATCAAAACAGCCACACCAATTGTTTTGCCTCATGCCACGATGACACAGGTCAGTGCATTAGCTGCTCGTTTCCCTCATTACACATCAACTTAACAGAAACGCAGCAATATTATCACATTCACCACACTGGCATATCCTGACTACCACACCTTGACTACTTTCTCTGGGTGTATGATGCTTCTGGTGTGTGTTATGGGTGTGTGTTGCACTTGACTGAGGAGGCTGGGAGCTGGTTTCACCAGCTGTTTTTAAGTTCACATTTAGCCTAGTTCTACCGAAAACAGTTACTAAATCTAGTTTCACGCGTCACTAAATTAAAGCACACAAACTAATTCTTATGTAGAGATTAGTTGCTGCTGAAGATTTGTACCTGCCAGGTGTAAGTGCTGTTTAGCTAACTAGCTAACTGAACTACCGCCAAAACAAATTATGTTGCTAACCCGGTTAGTGTGAAGAGTAAAAGAGGAACAATCAAAAGTGTTTTCATTTGTTGCTATTGTTGATCTGTTTCTGACTTGGCATCATGTGCATCTATCACCCTTCAGGCGTGCAACGTGTAACTGAATCCAAGATCCTGAACTGATCATACAAGACACTTTCCCTAGTGATGCATCTCATATTTGCACAGCTGAAATGTCTGTACTTTTAGGAGCATTTACTCTGCCTGTAACACAGGGGCAGGGACTTGAGTGAACTTTTGTTTGCATGCATGATACTAAGCTATTTACACTTGTGTGATAATCGACCTGCAATACTGCTATTCTTTGACAGGTCAAACATATCTTGTTTCTTCATCTAAGCAGTACATTCCATGCAATGCCTTTCCAACCCCTCCTTTCTTCCTGCAACCCTTATAAGGAAAGTTGATCCATCCTCTAGTAGAGCACAATGCCAAAAGTCTCGCCCAGTGCTTTTCCTACACACTCCCTTGTTTTTTTCCTTCCTGAAGTCCTCCAGCAGGATGTGTATCAGCATTTATTGTTTGATTTCCTAGGTGAGGAGTCGTTAAAACTTTAATTCATTGATCACATCCTGATAAGATTTCAATGCATCAAACATCCTTCAGGGAAAGCCAGGATGGTGCAACATCATTTGCCTACAAAGAACACCAATGCAACCACATTACACAACTCACACACACACGCACACACACACGCATGCCCACTTACCTCCAGGGCGTTCATGGTTGCGATCAGTGTGCAGCAACATTGCGATGGGCATTCCAACGTTTTTGGAGCGACCAGCAACCAGCACATTCTTCCCAACCGTCTCAATACCTGAAAACACAGGGGACAATATTTTTAATAAATATGTCTGACTGAAGAGAGTTTTAATGTGCAAGGAGCAAATTCACCTGATTATCAAAAAATACTGAAAATTAATTTAAAAAATAGTCCCACAGAGCCTGTGAAAGTATTTTACCTGTGATCATACAAGCATGTGGCAGGGAGGTTAATCTGCCAGTTGCATCACAGCCTGGCACCACAATGTCGCCTGTGTGACAATTACTATAATCATGTCAGACAAGACCAAAGTCATTAAAGTGATTAATAGTGGGAGGATAGGTAAGTCTGATAAACAGGTGATAGATTTGCTGATTTGCATTCCATATATGCATGATGGCCAGGCATGTTGTCAACTAATGGTCACAGCTACATAAAGTTTATGTAGATTTGACTTACCGGTATTTATTTGCTTCTTTAATTATGTCAGTGTACATTAATTGTTTGTGTAATATCAGTTTTATATCTGAAAGTTACCTTAGTCAACATACTTCATCAGTTTCACATTTAATAAAATCCAGTTAACCTTCACAAGCCCCGAGTTTAAACAACGCAAAGATGAGGATTAAATATAAATATAAATCTTAAATATAGGAGGAGGAAGTCCAGTTTGAATTACGTCTTCAGCATCCATGAGTCTGAAGGCACATCAGATGCGAACAGTGCACAGAGCTTTATAATCCTCTGAGACAGGATTTTAAAACTCTGTAAAGTTATCATGGCGGCCATTATTTTATCTTTCATTGTGATGATGGCAATGAAACCAGTAGAAATGCAGCATTTATGTAGCAAAGTAAGATACCACCCATGTGTTCTCTCACTGCTCCGTTGGGCCAACGCAGCACCCAATGGCACATGCAAAAGTTGAGTCAGGTTCAACTTGTCTGCCTGATGACGCTGTGTTTTTTTGCCATGTTTGGCCCCAATCAAATGAATGACGTGGCTGCGTTGTTTCATGCAAGGATGAGGTCAGTCTGAACACGGCCATAAAGTGCTCTACAAGATGAAAAAGCTGGCATTCTTCAAGCAATCTTGGGTTGTGGAGGAAAGGTACATTACAAGTATTTAGTTAGTCAAGCATATTAGTGTTTAAAACCTCCTCTAGTCTATTGTCTACATTGCTCATGCATGAGGAGCATAAGAGTGTGAGCCTGAACATACAGATGGACAGTGGAGAAGTAGATTTTGATGATTGATTTGCTTTGCTGAAGAGAAAATCAGAACAGATCTTAACTTGACGATCAAAACTACCTGGGAATTGAAAGAATTCACTTATCACATTAACAACATCCCCATCATCATAAACACTGCATCGAGAAAAGCCCCAGTGTTGTCAAGGGCCCTCCCTGCCCTCTCGTGGTTGCCAAATTTCTCATCAACAACAGTTACCTGAACTGAACTAACCACATCAGCACTGAAGCTTTAGCTTTGCTTGTCCATCAACAACAGCACCCTCTTCTGGGTTTGATCAGAAAGGCAACCAAGGGGTTACTTCCTATGACAGCTAGTTTTCTGATATTATAGTTGTTTCACTGCCTGTGGAATCTCTAAATACAACCAGTGCTGTGACGTCCCCCTCTAGTTTTAAATGCAAGCGTGTCTGCTACATATCAAGAATAAAGTAAAATAAGTTACTGAAACTTTATTCAAGAAAATTTTGAACTATATATTTTTTTTAACTCACGCAAGTTTATCTGAAGCGGTTTTGAGAAAAAAAAAATTCATTACACCAATTTACATTTGCTACAGCACATTCAGCCATAGTTCTTAGTTGGCAGAATATTTACATCCTTCACTTGGTCTAGACTCTAGAGGATGACTGGCTGGTCCAACACATTATCACAGTGGACAGGTTTTAGGTTGGAAAATGACTGTTTGGCACCATCTGGTGGGTCATGCATGGTAAGACAGGAACATGCCTGCTCCTCCCTTTGCCTCCAGAATGGACTTTTACATTTTTGTAAATTAAGTTCAAACATTTATTGAAGTTTGTCGTCTTTTCGTTATGAGTTACGGTGTGAGTTAAATTCAAGGTAACAGCAAAGACAAAAGCAACAGGGTACACTGAATAAGCCCCTGAGGAATACTGATAATCTACTCCACTCTGTATAGTGTTGATAGATCTTTAATGCCCTCTACAGGATTAGTTGTTTGCAACAATACAAATGCACCATGAAAACTGTGGCAAAACAACAAAGTTAACAACTGAAATTAAGAAGAAAAAAAATGTTTTCTTCAATGATCATGAGTAATGGAGCTGAAGAGGTTCACCTGCTCTTTTGATGATCTCCCAGACAGCTGCAGGCGTGGCAGGCACCATGGATCTCTGGTCCAGACACAGCTTCCCAATATTCACAATATGGAAACCATCCACATCCTTCTCTGGAGCGATGGCATTACACACTGCCCGCTCATTGATATGCTCTAACAAGGGGAGAGAGTTGGACAGATACTCAGTGATGTATTACATATGATGAAACACACAACTTAAAGACTAATTGTTGATCGCTACACTCTACACTTGTATTACATGCTGCTGTAAACGTTGTCATAAATTGAATGATGTGTGAAGAAAGTCTTGACAGGCTGATGTAACCCTGGTTATAAACACAATAACAAATAGTTATAAATAGCGATATAAATAACTGAATAGATAAAAATAACTGGTTTTATGTGAATTAAAAAAAATCATAACTCATTTTATTTGAACTTTTATTCAGCATCCCCATCCTTTAGTGTCATGAAAATGTAGTTGACAAAAAAAAAATTCAAGACTAGATTGAACATTTATCCTAAACAAGATAAGGAACAAAATAGTTTTAGTGGAACTTGCCTTCTATCTATTGTTAATAATTGTATGTGTTGTGTATTGTATGTGTGTTAATGTTTGTTGGTACAGTTTAGGTCCAGTAGTTTAAAGTTCTTTGTTATATAGTGACACATGGCTTGTGTCCTCAGACAAATTTAAACCTTTGTGTACAAGTAAATTGGGGGTAAAAATCAGGTCATTTAAAGGGAATACACTTGAGACCTGCTGTTAAAAAGGCTAAACTTTATTATGTAGGCAGGATCACCAGAAACTGAACCGCAATGACTAATTAAATTTTGGTTGACTTTGATGTCAGTGAGGAAAACTCATCTGCAGCTGTGGCCCATGTTTACCGGGAAGTGGCAGCTGCACCAACAGGCCGCTGACCCTCCAGTCACGGTTCATCTTGTCAATCAGCTCCAGCAACTCCTCCTGGGAGACGGAGCTAGGCCGCACCACTGTATCACTGGAAATACCTAAAGAGCACATGCACATCACACACATACGCCATGTTCAAAATCTTGCCATGTGCATGTTAGTACGCAGTTGTGTGAAACTGCACTACATCATATTAGTTTTGCTTATGAAACATGTGTTAATCAATGTGTATCCATGTGTCCATGCATAGAAATGTGAAATGCATTAGGCTAGATCTTTGTTGTGTTCGTTCATTTGCCACATTGTGTAAACAGTTTTCAGAAATGCGTGCAATGCTTATATCTGACCCAGGATGCTGGCTGCCCGGGTCTTGTTCTTAACATATGTACGACTGGCTGGGTCGTCCCCAACTAAGACCACTCCTAGGTGGGGTCTCATGTTGCCCTGAGCCACCAGCTCTTCCACATCACGTTGGATTTCTCTGTGGAGCTGACGAGCCAACTCTGTCCCCGAAATCACCACAGCAGCATGCCTGGGGAGGTAAATCATACAGAGAGCCCAGACCACATCACAAAAAATATACACACGTTATTTCAAATAAAATATTAGTTAACTGACGAATTCCCTGATTCCAGCTTCTCAAATGTGATTAATTGTTGGTTCATTTAGTCATGGTGATAGTTCATTAAATGTATTTGGGATTGTACTGTTGGTAAGACAAAACAAGCAATTTAATTTTGTCAGCTTCAGCTCTGGGAAATTGTGATGGTTGATTTTTTTCCCCTATTAGGATTAGTTGAAGCTCTGCAAGTAGCAATATTTATTATCAGTTAACGTTCTTGATTAATTGAATAGTTGTTTTGTCTGTAAAATGTCAAAAATTCAGAAAAATGCCCAACACAATTTCCAACAACCCTAAGTGACATCTATAAATGACGCTTCGTTCAACCAGCTATCCACATCCCAAATCTTTTTCGTTTACTTTTCTGTAGTCATAAAACCTTCACATTTAGGAAACTGGAACCAGGAAATGTTTAGTATTTTCTACTTTTAAAAAATGACCATTATCAAAACAGATCCCAATTAATTTTCTGTTGATTGACTAATATATTAATTGATTGATCGAGTAATCATTGCAGCCCTATAAAACACAGTACACTGAAAAAATAGATTTTTTTTCCAGCAAAATTATGTCAAAATGTTTTTGACATATTTGGTGCTGTAACAGACAAATGCCCCAGGTTTAATCCATATAATATCTGTCAATATAATATGATTAATAGCAATGTTATCAGAAATTTGCACCACTGCTCATCTTATTCAGACCCTGTTTAAAATTCTAGCTCCAACACCTCAGTTGAACATAGTAGGTTATGTCAAGGCTGTTTATCTAAAGTTGTGTTTTATCAAATAGCGTAATAACTGATCATTTGATATTTTCAATTCTTGTGTACCGATTCATTCCCCTTTGTATATCTGGGGAAATAATAAAATGGGGATTAACAGGGGCCCAACAATACATTTTTGCCCGCGGCCTCCGAGGACGTTAATCCGGTCATGGTAACGGAAAAGACTGAAAATAATCGTTAATTAGTAACCAGAGTAACGAATCATCGTTATTCTGCTCTTGTCTTCCGGGTGGAAAAATGATTTATGCTTTTGTTCTTGACATGTTGGCGGTTAATTAGGAAACCTTGGTTAGTAAGCACACGGTAATTATTAGCCCCGGTGATTCATATTTGACCGTTTAACCGAAGCTAACCGTCCTTTAGCAGCAGCCAACATTATACACATGCAATGTGCTCTTTAGTTATGTAACTGTGACCGGTTTGTTGACAGCGTTTTTAGATTTAACCTGACCAGTAATTCACCTTCCAGTTGAAGGTACGGTGCGACACCTGCCCTCTCTTCCGTGAACGGTGAAACCTGCTGTCAATCACCAATCCGCTAACACGTGACGGTACACACGCCTTCACCGGCTCATCCATCCCTTCGCAAAGTAATACCCCACATTTAAAGACAAAAACAGCGGTGTTTTAAATGTGGTGCACTTTACCTCGTCGCCGACTGATGTAGATGTCTCCTTTGACTCTCGCATTTTCTGTGCATCCGCAGTTTGGCCCGACAGCAGTGATGGTGTAACGTTAACGGGCTACAAATCCTGAAGGAGGAGCGTAGCGGTGAAACAGAGGCCGCCATGTTTGTGTGCGTGTGTCGCAGAGCGTGTGTACGTCGTGCGTGTGTCTGGTATGAGAGGGGGGGTGGGGTTGGGGTTAATGATAGGCTGAAGCCTCTGTACACACTCCACATACTGAACATACTGTACATATCTTATTAACTTGTTTGTAGTGGATTCTTTGTTATTCATTATATATATATAAATTGGATTTAAAAAAAAACAAGATCCTCTGGGCCTCAAAAAGCCCCAAGTTATCTTCACATATTTTAATTAATCACAATATTGTTAGAACTTTGTGCTGCTTATAGCATATAATATCAACTCTATTAGGTCCCACATCCTCCACCTTGTCCTGTTAAGCTGTGATCCTCACATTTGATCATATTCGATGGCTTGTACTGGAGCATTTGTATGCAAACTGTTGTACACATTATATCAATTCTAGTATATTTAAGTGTAATTTAGGTCATGGATTCTTTTTTCATTGGGCTCTTATTTCATAGCCACATATTTCAGAGCAAATCAAAGTGTAGCCATATAAATATCACAGTATACAAAAAGCAGTGAATGTCACAGCTGTGCTCTGCTTTGCCACAAGATGACAGCAAATATTTGCTGCATTAACTGAATTGTGGAGGATCCATTTAAAATACTTGAAATTTCAGAGAGAGGAAAATGAACACTAGGTGTCCACTAGGAATATGATAAACAGATCACATGTATGTAAAATATCTGACTGGATGTTGATCCTTTAGCCCAGAAAGGGAGCCGCACAGTGATGTTCATGCATACAAATGATTCAACAGAACCAAGATTATTACCCACAAACTTGATGGTTTAACCAGACCAATTAATAAAATAAGGGCAGAGTAAACAATATGGGGACACATGGAAACATCACTTATACAAGCCATTCATATGCAGCCAAGAATAAGGTGATGGCTGGATGCATGGTTGGATGCACAAAGTAGGCTGTATGATTGTGACTACAATGAATTTCCTCATTCATTTCAATATTTAATCAAGACTACAATTGGTTCTCTGTTAGTTCTCTAAACATAATCATAAAAAGCAGAAAAGCTGATATTGTTGTCAGTGTTTAATATGTTCAGTGTAAACATTTTGTCACCATATTGATAAAAACGTAACCCTGGGTGAAAGAAGTTGAGACAAAGAGGCTTTGCAGCACATATGCACAACATAATCACACATAAAATTCATGTACGTTTTCAGTGTGAACTTTCACTACAAATTCACCGACAAGGACGACTGCATGTGGTTTTTGCAAAGGGTTGTCACACCTGCAAACCAAAAGATGTGTAGGAGTAAAAGCAATCATGCAAAACAAAAAATCAACTCACACTGTCACTGACACTTATTGGTGAATATATTAAATCACCACAATTCAGTCCCGTGACCATCAAACCCACATTTATGTTACATGTGAATGGAGTTACTTCACATGATGTCTATTATTGTATTTGTATCATGTTATATTAAGTAAAATGTCCAAAAACCACATCCACACAACTTTTCCTCATAAGAAACAAGCTCTTAGTATGAGAAACATGTAAGTGGAGCTAAAAAGAAACACAACTCCAAATGAATGCTAATGTTGCTCATGTTGTTCATTTTTCTGTGCTGCCACTGGTGGCCAAAAGTTCAATCCATGCAGTGTGTGAACAAGCAACAGTATTATGAGCCAGCTATCTTTACACTCAGCATTGCAAGTAAGATATACATCAGGTAACACTATGGCAACTGTTCAAATAAGGACTAAACAATCTATCTCACAATAGGGCTGGTTATGTAAGTGGATTCCTGCAGGTTGGTGTTAAAAAGTTCAAGAAAAGAAAGTTAGGGGCAATTTTAAAGAAAGACATTAAAGAAAGAGAAAATAAAATGTTAATGCATCGTACACGTCTGATAAAATCTAAAATAAAGAATCAATATGTATGAAGCTCGGCACAAAAAAAAACACCTGTAACACACATTCAGACTAAAGGTTTGTTTGAGTGTATTCAGAAAATCTGGTAAACACCGCACCCAAGCATGCTTGCCTGGGCACGGGCCTTATGGAGAATGTATGAATTATCCTGTGTGACAAAAGCTAAGCTACAGTTTACTTAATGACTGGCTTTAACTACATGGTCTGTTTGCCAACCCATAGGTAAATTACGTGACTC
This sequence comes from Seriola aureovittata, assembly GCF_021018895.1. Classification (NCBI taxonomy): domain Eukaryota; kingdom Metazoa; phylum Chordata; class Actinopteri; order Carangiformes; family Carangidae; genus Seriola; species Seriola aureovittata. Next base: position 21,945,019 of record NC_079368.1, read on the forward strand.
CAAAAACATTCGCTTTTTATATATATATATATATATATATATATATATATATATTAAATTACATTTATTAAAACAACGCAAACTGCAGACTACACAGTGAAAAGTACAGTCGCCAACCAGGAACACGACTTGGAATGAGAAGACTCCAGGAAAGCAAGAACAAAGAGGATCAATTTCCTGTAACTGTGATGAAGCTGCGATATTTGTTATGTGACTGTCAGACAGCATACAGAACATCTGAATCACAAGATGTTGACCCCTCAGTGGTTGACAAGTACTGCTGTTAAAAAACTGTTACAATTACAAGCTTCTGAACAGGGTTGCTACTCACACTGACTCTTCACATAAAAATTTCATGCCTTTTACTCTGGATGGGTAAAGGGTTTGACAGTCCCCTGTGCCGTTTTTTCAGGTACCTTAAAATGAAAAACTTTGCCTTAAAAAACGATCCTGTCTTCCCGTCTCAAACTCCCACCAGGTGTTTGACCTTCTGTACTCACAGAGATGCTGCTATAAACACACGTCAACACATACGTGTATCAGATTTTTGATGTTTTGTGTGACCGTCCTTGGAGCATCTTAAAAAAATGGCAGCATGACTTTGGTCAGAAGATTGCAAATAAGACTCATCCATTGAGATGATCCATACAACCTGACAAGGTCAAATCCAGTTTAAAATAGCTAACCAAGTCAATTTGATCTCTCTCGAGCCCATGCTGATGCTGTGGCCTTGTTGTTTTAGGCAAAACATCTCGGGCCAGTTTCACAAAGATAGACTTTGACTGTGGCTTACACTTAACAAATAGTCTGACCTCAGATAGACGTCTAAATTCATCTGTTGCACAACGCAGTTTAGTTCTTGACTATCTTAAACCGGACTGTGGTACAATGAATTCTGGATAAATTAAGACTTTTTTTCAAAAGCAAAAAATGTTTGTCTTTGAAAGAATTCATCATTTACAAGGACATTGCTGTGGCCTCTAAAACCTCTTTCCCATCTCATTGCTCTCTCCATAACAATGTTATTAAACCACAAATTGTGACCCATGCATGTTTCTGTTTTTTGGTGCTACTAGTCAGTGCAGGTGTCATTGACTGTTACCATGGTAACATTGGTCTTAGGCCTGAGTTAGTCTGTAGGTAAAGGTGTAAGCAAAACTGACTTTGTTAATGTGTTGGCCAGTCCTTCAGGGGATGGGATGGGTATGACGCGTGAACTTGAGGCTTTGAAATCATAAATAAATGTTTGAAAACCCAATAATAACATCTGAATATATAAATTGCAATTTTTTTTTATCCTCTTTGGGATGAGCATTTAAAAGAGGTCTATCCCTATTGCAAATCTGCTCTCAGACCATTATAAGATTTTACAGGATTATGATAAAAGAAAAAGCCCCATTGGATTTATTGTTAGAGAGTATGGAGAGAGTTGGCCAACAGGCTAAATACAGTTTGGGTCTGTCTGCTAATATGTTACGGCTGTGGCCTTGTGTAGGTTGAGCAAATTCATCTGATTGTTAAGGCCAATGTGGAATAAGGCTAGGCGTGGGTGAAACTCTGTATAGAGAGACAGTAAGAGTCAGTTGTTCCACACCATGAATGGAGCCGAGTCATGTCTCAACAAGACCCAGCTTTTATACAATTGGAAATGGAAATTGTTCCTCAGATCTCTCTCTCACACACACACACACTCCAATATTATAATTAAATTTAAAGGTCATATTTATTTTTTATTAAACTTTGAAGCCACTCTAAGGCAAATGCATGGTGAAAATGGAAACAGTTGGTACATGATATTAATCTGGATTTTTTTTATTTTTTATAAATGATTCAACCTTTGTGTGCAATTAACTCTCTCTATCTCTGCTCTTGCTTTTTACGGTGTATGTACTATAAATTTAAATCATAAAGTTGAGGTTTGTTTAATTTCACTCCAAACGACCCCTCCTCCCTCTCTCCCACCCACTTTTGTTGACTGGCTCAGTCGGTTACGTAACACATTTATGCCTCGCGCACGTGGCCACAGCCATAATAGACGGCAATATGTGGACGGATTAAACATTACCATCGACCCAGTGATCATTGCGTCCACACGTAACCCCACATAATACCTTTGATGCGGACAGTAAAGGGCGAAGTCGAGGGGAAATTCTGGTTAAATAATGGATTTTTTTTCCCCCAGCAATAGACAAGACTCGCCAAGACGGATTCCTCAGCTCGGCACGGGTCCTCTCCGTCTCAACCATAGAAATAAAACACAATGAAAGCAGACGTGTTTGCTCATAACTAAATCTGACTGTACACTCAGTGACTGTACTGTGTTTTCATCTTTGCTTGTAAAAAAAACAAACAAAAAAACAACAACACACCGAGTAGTTTCTTTCATTTCCTTAGGCCTTGTGGAAAATGACATTTCACATTTATCTCAGAGGAAGAAGCTGCACATGTGAGCAACACCGATTTAAAATATTAAGCAAACATTAGTATTTCTGCCACAGAACTGACCATTAAAATATATTCTGAATAATAAAATCTAATTAAGAACATAATGTACATAGGCTACATAAATGCACTTTAACTCATTTTTATTCATAAGAGATCTCCCTGAACACATTAATGGTATTAGGTATATTTATTGCTCTCCCCTCTATATGGTGTCATCATGCCCTCACCAGATTACTGACCACTACTACTCTCTCTCTCTCTTTCTCTCTCCCTCTCCTTCCCTGTCTCACGCTACCCCTCCACCACCCCCACCCCTCCTCCTCCTCTCCTTCATCCCGAAGCTGTCATCCTGAGCAGTGCTGAGACGACGGCTCAATTCCTAAACGCCCGGATGAGAGCAGCAGGCAACAAACAGGGCAACATGGTCGCATGAGTCGGCCGAGTCGAGGGCAACCACTCCGGGGGGACGACAGCCACTGCTGGAATCTGTGACATTTTCGACGCAACCCACGCAGAACGGTTCTGGGAAAATACAGGCAGAGATAGAGGCGTGGAGCCGAGGAGGAACAGCACATTTCCCCCTCTTGCGGTGTCCTATTTCGTCGGTAAGTACATTTTGTCAGGCAAAAAAAAAAAAGGAAAAAAAACCGCTGCCCCTGTGTCTTTTACCCGTCGACGGGGTTTCTGTTTATCCACTTTCCTTGCGCATTTCTTTGTGGTGAGCGTCCGCGCGGGGCTGCGTTTACGGAGGACCGGGCCTGGTAAGTGTGAATACAGCGTAAAGTACAAATGTCTGTTTACTGAAATCAGCTGCTGCAGCTCCGAACCGCTTGTTCTCGTGCAGCTTTGACAGACATCGCTACTAAATGCTGCATTTCTCCACAAGTTGCTACATGTCGTGTTGGCGTGCTCGTACTTATTGTTGTCACCGATCGCACACAACTAAATGAGTGAGTCGAGCTGCCGCTACACGTGTGTGACTCCACATCCGATATCACAATAGCACCGGATCAGATCCACTGTCTGGTTCATTCCACCGGTCTGAACCAGTGTGGGGGGGAAAGGCTGTGAAAGCCAAGCGGAGGCGAAGTGCTTGGCCCGGTGAGCCGCTTTCAAAAAGGGTCTAATCATTTGACTGTTAATCACGCGAGTTCATTTCACTCTGTTGAGCTTTTCGTGCGCAGAGCAGAAACTGTTTGACGACAAGGCGGGTCGACAACCGGGCATGCGCAGTGTGCACAAACACTACCGCCCCATTGCCCAAATGATAATAAGTTGGGGGACACTGTCCCAGACATCTCAGAAGTGCTGCAGGTCACTTCCCCAGTCTCCAACAAGGACTCAAGGGTCCAGGCTTTTTTATTGTCACTGTGCTGCTGTGTCTACCTTGATATTTTACCTGTAGATGGTTTCATAATTTCTGTGGCACAACTTGTGGCACAAGGTAATAAACCTGTTTATCATGGCAATTATTGCAGCATACACTGTTTTCCTGCTATCGAGGCCCCATCTGCTTTTTCAGGGTGAGCCTCTTCCTTTGGCGCAGTGACAGATAACAAGAATTATCACAAACACTGGAACATGTGCACAGCGGACATACAGGGTTAGGATGTTGTGGAAAGAATAACAGGAAAACCAGGCAAAATAATTCAGCTGTGGTTGGAGGAAGTATTCAGACCATTTACTTCGGTAAAAGTAGAGATGCAGCATTGTAGAACTGTAGTCTGGTAGTGAAAATGTTAAGTGTAATTAGCAAAATGTGTATTTGAAGTGTCAAAGGTGAGAGTGTAGGTCAGTTTAGAAATATGGCCCATGTGAGTGTTATTATTACGGTTTTGATTAATGTGTAAGTGTTACTTTATGTTACTGTTGTTAGTGTGAAGTTGCATAAAATGGAATGAATCAAGTTAAGCACAAGTACCTCAAATTACCTCAGTACCAAAGTAAATGTGTTAGTCGCCGTTCATCGTTGTGATGCAGATCAGAGCTGAGTTAAGACGTTCACAAGTATTTACTGTGTGGAGTATGTCAAACGCAGTCTTCCAATTATGTCATTTATATTTCACATACTCCACGCTGAAGATATCTTATCCTATCGCTTACATAGGCAGTGGAAGCACATAGCATTCCTGGCGGCTGGAATAGGGTGTGTAAGTTAATGATTGATTTCCATACTGTGATAAGAAAGAGAGAGAAAGAAGACGAATGCTGGTGGTCTGTGACAACCTCGTGTGTTTTACTTGTTTTCTTCCACTTCCACTGTAACATCAGTTACAGCTTTACACAGCAGGGGCTCATTAACTGGAACAACCTAATACACTGATTGTTGTATCTCGTCTAGCCATAAAGGCTATAAGGCTGATATGATAACATATTGCGATAAGATAGACAGATTAATGACTTCCCTTTTTTTTACACACCTTTATGCTTTATGTGAACAGGACTGCACAGTCTGGGCCTTCTGTTATTTCAATGATAAGGACAGTGTCTGCGTCCTCTCCCATCCCTCCCTTTGTTTAAAAAGGCACCCACCTCTCTCTGAAGTGTGCTTTAGTAATAATGAAGTGGTGCTGCAATTTATTTGCAGCCCCTCACACCCTTCACCCATGTTTATACCCTAGATACACCCTTTTTGAGTAACTCCTGAAGAGTAGCCAGCCAGCCTAGAAATGGCCTCTAAGCTTACTCCACTGGTTTCACATGGTCATGCAGGGATTTATTAAAAAAAATACATTTAAATTTCTTTAAGCACCCACACGGTTTAATCTCCTGTTTTGCATTTGAAGCCATCTGACTTGCAGAGGGATCCTACTTTCCAAGAAACCTTACAGTTAAAGTCGTGTGTGTCGAACCCCAGCAAGTCTCTCTGCAGTGATGCTGTCACCGGACAGAAAAGCTGTACTGTTGTTGCCCTCCTTTTGACTGAGCCTTAATTAAATTTCTCTATCACTATGGTGTGGAATTAAGGTGGGTTCACAGAAAAGATAAGGACAGATCCAATTTATATTTTGACTGTACTTTGACCTGCCCTTTATGAGTGTAATCCTTTTGGAAAAAAACCCAAAACAATCGAGGCAGAGTGATTCACACTTAATTGCCGGTTCCGTGGCGACAGGGTGCAGCCACAGCTTAGACCACACCGTCGATAGAGTCTCTCTTTTATGTGAACCCTTAAATCCAGATGCTTCATAACACTCACAGACTGGTGCATATTTAAACAGCAGTTTAAGTCAGACAGCTTAAGCATGTGTCTTGGCAGTTCTGTGTTGGGGATGGCTGACAGTGGAGGGGGGTGGGGTGGGGAGGTGGAGGTGTTTTTGTATGGACGGAAGAAGCATGTGTACATTGTGTAATGTTTTCATGTTCAACAAGATGCTGAGAAAGCTGTGTCAGACCAGTTTTCAGGGAGGTGTGTACTTTCTCACTGCACTCACTCACTAGCACTTTACTGTTTCTAAGAACTTTCTGTCATCCATGACTCCACCTTTCGTTCCAGGTCAATGTTAAATTCATCGTAGGCTTCTCACTCCGCGACGAGAATGTCCTCCATGAGCGGGCAGGTCACGCCACATTACATCACAGCCTCCTTCTGTGCAGGTCGTCCCCTTTTTCTCAAACACCCTATTTGCCGTGTTTTCTGTATTAGATTTCTGCACACAGTGAGGCAGGATTAATATTCAAGGCGTTATACATGATTGTGAAGGTCTGATGCACTCTGTGATGTCATATAAGACACAGAAAAACAGCAACTTATATGAAATGCTCATACCAAGATCAAATAGCTCATAGAAATAGTAAGCAGTTCATTTTCTGTCAAGCGATTATTCGATGATCCAACTCAACGTTTCAGTTCTGCATTGCAATTCCTTGTTACTCATCATTCGACATGTATATCTACAATATGTCACTATTGCATGTAGTGCTGCAACTAACTATTATTTAATTATTGCTATTTTTCAATTGTTAAGTCTATAAAACCTCAAAAACGGTAAAAAAAAAAAAAAAAAAAGAAAAGTCCTAAACCCAGGAATTTTCAGTTTACAATGAGACATGACAAAGAGAGAAAGAAGCAAACGGTTTAACAGTTATCAAAATACCGGATTCATTTTTCCATTGATCAACTAATAGATTAAGCAGTGAATCATTTTAGCTCTATCTGGGTGATTTATTGTTTTAGCTGTAGTTTGAGACTGGTGGTAAGACCAAGCAATTTGGAGACCTCACCACGGGCTCTCAGATCTTTCACTGTTATGATTAAAGCTTAACCAAATAGTTTGTTGATTAATCAAAAAAACAATGAAAAGATTAATCATTAATGAACATAATTGTTAGTTGCTGCCCTACAGTGTAACATAGAAGCTGCCAGCATAACTGATGCCAGACTTTTTGCTCTGATCTGATGTTTTGTCTTAAAGAAAGAAGTCAGAAATATAATTTTCCAGCACAGTCGGCTGTTGAAGCTACAATAGGGAAAATCAAGCTAGTGCGAGCACAAGACTCAAAAGCAAAACGCCCTCGGTGCGAGATGAGTAGTTGACCAGAAGCAAGTTCATAAATTGATTGACAGCCATGAGCGCCGACCCCTGACTTTGGCCTTCTCTGATTGGTTAGAAGGGCAAGGCTTCCTGCGACACTTCAGAAGGGAATGTCACTGCCAGTCTGTTCAACAAGTTACATACTGTAGCTTTAAGCGCAGAGCGCATTCAGAACACATTTTCTAACAAACAGAAGAAATGGCCTCGGTCTCTGCAGAACGCCACAAAAGGGAAGAAAGAAAATTAAATGTATAGAAAATGCGCCGCAGTCTGTTCTGGTTTCCATGACGGTAGGGCCCCGTGCGGGCTGGCCCTTCTGCCAGTGGGTGTGTCTGTGTCTCTGTGGGCGGAGGGGCAGTTGGCACCAGGGCTGGCAGTGTCACAGTCAGAGAACAGTCTGTCTCTCCGATCGGCCCACCTCGCCCTCAGAGCACAATCACACTGTTATGTCTGAGGCCTCCTTCGCCATGGCAACATCACATGATAGCACTGAAAGAGTGGGAATCTTCATGCTGTGTGTGTGTGTCCGTGTGTGTGTGTGTGTGTGTGTGTGTGTGTGTGTGTGTGTGTGTGTGTGTGTGTGTGTGTGTGTGTGTGTGTGTGTGTGTGTGTGTTACAGCACCAGCATTGCTTAATCCACGTTACAGCTTAAAACCTGATTAAGCATGTCATTGATCAAGTGGAGCTGATAACGTGCCTTCTCATTTTTTATTGGCAAAGGTCAAAGCACAGAGAAGAGCGGGAAAAGGTCGGCATATGAGGGTTCTTGTTGATGTTGCTGTGAAAGGAAACGGAGAGGAGTGCACATTAAGCAAGCTGCTAGCTGTCAGTGATGGGAGATAGAGGCTGAAAACAAATGGAGGGAACTTGAGAAAAGAGGTTTTCAGACATCACAGTTCCGTGAGTCTCCTGATGATTTAATTTAGCTGTTTAAAGCCTGGGAAAATAATCCAAACCATTTCAGCTCTTAATTAGACTTTAGAACCACTGGTTCAGATCTGCCCCAGCATTTAACAAGATGTAAGTTGTCTGGACACAAAAATACTTGAGGCTGCATTTATACACTTAAATGTTTGTGGTTTTTTACACATGTATATGTGTGCAGCTGGTTTCAGGGAACTCCTGTCTAGTGGCCAGTTTATAACCGATAAAAACGCTTCCATCCCATAATGCTTGCCTGTCTTCCTGTTACCAATGTCACGCAGGCCCGCATTCTTCTTTGACCAAAAAATGAGCCGTAATAGCTCCTTCTGACCGACATGTCTTCGCTGAATGGTTGTGGTATTTTTTACGGTTTCTTCTGTCTTCTTGACAAATATCAGCGTTTACAGTGAGCACTGACTCAGTTATTTAATCATGCTGGTGGCTATTGGCTTCCTGTTAGTTTTCCTGTCTTGGTTGCTTTGAAAAGACCCTCCCTTAAGTTGGGGAGGGTGACACATTCGTGGAAACCTCTACTCTTTCAGTTGTGGCCTCCTTCAAGACAAAGCCTCTGGATTCCTGCTAGACGATGTTGCTAATGACTGTTTTAACCTGACGATTAAATGGAAATTCAAATTTAGACCAGTTGACTTATAGTAAGAAAACACTCAGAAAACAGTCAAAATTGCCACGATGATGAGCTGCGTTACCTTTTCAGACAGAGCGGGATGACGGCGTCTTCGGATCATCAACTTTCCAATTTACTTGTTTACAACATTGGGGCATTAGCGCTGGGAGAATGGAGCAGCCGTCTGTGGGGGCTGTAGCCCCAGCTAGTGGCCGGCAACTGCGTAACATCTAAGACACAACAGTTAACTGGTGTTGTAGATTAGTAAAATATTAATAATTAGTTTAACCCACTTGTATTTCTGATACCTACACGTTTAATCAGTCAACTAATTGCACGCATCCCTAATTCTTATCACGCAAAAGGAAACCCGTGCCACCTTTCATATGTAAACAATTAGTCATTTAATACCCTAGTTAGCGCGTGACTGGTTGTTTTACAACGATTTCTCTGACCTGTTGTGGGATTTTGGCCTCGTTTGTGCTCTCCACTCGGGCCATGAGAGCCGTTTTGTAGTGTCTCTGGTGGCCTTCTGTAAGCGGCAGGGTCTGTATCAAAGCACTGTCACACAGAGCGTCTCTTGTTTGGGTGCTGGCCTGGTGTTAACTATGCTAATGACAGGCTCACTGCTGAACTGTGAGGCATTGTGGTTTTATTTATGGTAGGTAGAATGGACATTATTTCCCTGTTCCCCTCATTCAAGTACATTTGTCAACGAGCAACCAGGGCTTGTTTGATGAGTCATAATGTTGCCACTAAGAGTTCGGGTCAGTTTGAGGTTTTGGAAAATGTTTGATGGCAAAACACGAGAGGAAATACTGAAAGAAGCATGGGAAAAGTTATTCTTGGCATGTGAGATGATGTCATGTCATGTGAGTGGCACATTTTGTCATTTTTGTGCAGGGTGGATACAAATCTATGACCCTGTTAACTACAAATTTCCTCCAAATTACCAGAGATCTACTCACACACACTGTGGGTGGGCTGTGCGAGGTTGAAGAAAAAGGCCTTTGCATGGATCTCTTCTGCCTCCTTTGTTGTTTAACTTTTAATAAGACATAACTTACTGTTCTCATAATTCTTTTTCTCTCCTAAATGTTTAGACTGGTAATTCTGCGTGACACAACAAGTAGCTGATCTAGAAAAAAGGGCACTTTCCTGGAGATTGATCACAATTTTGTGATTATGTGTGAACATAAACTTCTTGTGTGTAAATATTTTGTCACATGATTGTACACACGTAACCTTTTAAAAAAAAAAAAAAAAAAGAAAAATGTGTTTTTCATGTTCTCTAATGGGAAAATGGGGCTCAGGCATGTTTTGTACATGTGAGAGCTCTTTTGAGTTTGTAGAAATCTTGATGTTTGAACAGGTGTGAGCTCACGTGTTCATTTTAACTCGGCTCTCGTAGTTCTGCACCAGAGAGTAGTGAAGGGTGTGACAAGCCTTAAGAGATGAATGATGAACCTGTCTGTGCTGGTCCTTGCTGTTATGTTGATAAAGTTACCGCCTGTTTGCATTTGATTGTACGCTGGGGCAGGGCTCCATGTAAGGATGAGCAGCTGGCTGACTGGTCACCGCACACACTCATGTGACACTGCTATTTCTAGCCAAATCATTCCTTCTCTCTACTGCCTTTAGCAACAAGAGCGAGTGGTGGATATGTGACACCTCAGAAAGCAGCGAGGGCTGGAAGGTGGGGGCAGTTTGTCAGATAGAGTCTGGTGGGATCTCTCCAGAGGCCACCTTGCAGGGTGTGGATAAGCTAGGTAGAACAATGGCATGCTGGGCAATTGACTTTCAGAATTTCGCCACAAATCTGTCATTTGTCCGATAATGTTTGCACTGTTGTTTTTTTTTGTTTGTTTTTGTAGTGGACACACTCAAAATAAACACATGAACTGCTGGCTGACACAATCCATCATGGCTGCTGACAGGATGTCAAAAGATCAGATGATTTTGATGCAATATGTTTTGTTAGAGTTCTTGCTTGGCTGCTTACATAACAAACCAAAACATAATAGTTTTCTGTCATTTTTCTCATCTCGAATGGCAATTTAATGGATTAGTACACTCACTGTGACACTGGCTTCCCAAATCAAACAATCAGGAATAAAACTCTCAGTACCCTCAGCTGACCTGTATGTCCTTACCGTAATTGAAGATCTCTGCGGGCATGCTTGCAATTTGTACTTCTGGTATTGATAACCCAGGTTTCTCTCGGAGTGCTGATCAGTGACATTACCATATTTAGTTAAGAGGGTGGGGCTCACTTGTCAACACATTCTCGCTCTGTCATGGTACATGATTTCTGGGGTGGTAGTTTTTCTGTCGTCAAGTCGATGTTGTGATTCCATTTTAGAAAAATGTATGAAGCAATATGGATAACAAAACCTCCCAATCAGTGTGATCAGTTAAAGGGACACCTCAGAGTTATGTAACATCTCTGGTCCTGACCAGACTGGTCCATCAGTAAGTAAATCATGTAAATGATATCCTTTATAATTACATGTAATTGTATAGTGTTGAGGAAATAATACTGTGATCAGATATGATGATTGCACTGATTCATGCCCTTAAGCTCTAACGAGCAGAGACTGCCTTACACAGTAGTATTAGGGGGCAATTCTTTTCTGTTGAAAGAAGAATTAATCGAGGTATTCAAACTGAGCGGAGGATTGTATAATTGGTAAATTGTATAATTGGTCTTCTTTCGCTATGATAGTCCATAATAGAACCGTTTTGGAACGGAGTCTAGAAAATGCACTGGCACCAAAAATACTCCTGTACTACAAGACACCCTGGGGAAAATGCTAAAAAGTAGAATGTGTGCAGAATAAATGGGGTCCTGTCCTTGTACAAAGATGCTGTTCTAGGGTAATGTCAGGCCAGTAATTATGGGAGACAGGGATTAAATATCACTGAATATCCCCAGGGTTCCCTGTACTGAACAGGTGATGACATATTCATAATGTTTCACACATTCCCATCCCTGCTATGGCTACACAGTGAGTGACCCCACCACCACCCCAGTAATGCTGAGAAGGCTTACCCAGTATGAACTGTGGTCACAAAACCTGTCAACATACCCTTTACACATAAACACTTCTGTTTGTGACTCGCAAAATGTACGATAATTTGTTTTCCTTTGCCCAGGGCTGAACTGTTAACCATTTTTATATTGAAATTGCCAACCAGAGTCTGGTTTTCAAATTTTAAGCTGCAATTTTAATTATAACTTACATTATTAGCGGTGTCTGAATAAGCTGTGAAGTGAAAGTTCAAGGAAAAAAAAAAAAAGGTTTAAGACTAAAGATTGTGTCCTTGCTGTTCTTAAAAGTGTCTTTTTGTGAATAAAGCTAGCAGGTAGTTGGCCAGCTGCAGTGACGGACAGCTGATGGACAGCTGATGTCTGACTCTCCCTGTCATGCCGTTGTTTCACGCTCAACACCTGAAAAGCTCTGACTTGAGACCTGCAGGGGTTTGGGGGCTGTGAGGCGGTCAGGTCTGTCAACCTGTGAAGCTAACGTTGAAGTTACCTTAAGCAGCTAAAGTGAAGAGCTGTCAACATTAAGTGCCTGAGCAGCAGTTTATTCTAACGTTGGTTGTTAACTATAAACGTAGTTCTTACTGAATCAGTCTACATTTGGGTCGTGGGAGGAGCAACAACATGGGGACAGCCTACTTCTGACTAACTTGATCCACTTTAATGTCTGCTTCCACACTAGGACAACTGAGCACCTACAGCCGTCAAACATCACCTCACTGCCTTACATCACATCACTCCGCCGGTCTTAGCCATCACTGACTTTACAGGCAAAGTGGATAATGTAGTTTCAAATCTAAGTTAAGGGACAGAATACGTTATATTTGTACTGTCTCTCTGCTGTAGTTACCATTACTTCAATTATTCCAATTCTCTCAACAAACCTGAAGTAATGTACAAAATAAATCTTAACAAAAATAAATCTCATCTTACATTATTATTACTATAAGTGGCCAAATATGCAACTTTCATCAACCAATAAAAAGCCAATTTTGAATGTTAAGATTTCAGTTTTTGTATAGAAAACTGTCTGAACTATGGGAGGTCCTCACCAACAAACATCTGATTCATTTTATATAATAATATAGAAACATGAGAGGTCTGTGGTAAACTGGGTAAAGTCAAATCTTTTTGATGTAAACCACAAATGGCTTGGATGGTTTATTTCTAGAAAACAATAGCAATTTAAAATCACAATTGCAGTTATATATTTTCCTCGAATCGACATTAATTTCCAGGAAGAGACTAAAAGTTGCTGATTTGTTTGCCACAGTCTGAAACTCTCACTGTTTGTTCTAATGCAACTTTACCTCACTTCTTATTATGTTCTTATGCGTAGCAGTGAAGAGGAAAATTGAAACTTGGGAGTACAGCGACGATGTATCTGGCTGAAGACACTAAGTGATCTGGTCACTTTTAGTTCTGCTTTAATAGAACAATGTTTCATGTCACGCCAATGACTAGCTCGTTAAAGAGTCATATCTGGGATGAAATAAAATTTACAAGTGTAGTTAAAGTGGTGGATCATTTTAGTAGAGGCAGTTGTGTATCAGCAAGTTTGTAATGAGAACAACTGTAGCCTTGCAGGAGGTGCAGTAAGCAGTAATTTTCTTTCTGTGACAAATAGAATATGTTGTTTATTTAGACTTTAAATGATCACTCCATGCATTAAGATTTTCTAGTGGTATATATGAGGAAAAAACAAGGGGCGGGTAGAGCTTCACTGTGCCTCCTCCTGGTGGGGGCAAGATGACGTTCTGATTTGAGGCGATGGGTGGAAAAAGTCTCAAGGAAATGATTTCTCCCAACAGGATTAAAGGTGACCCAGGCGAGCCCACCCTCCTCCGCGTCTACCCTCCACTACCGGAACACCAGCAGACCACTTGTCACAACGAGTTTCCTTCAGCGTCTAGCATGCTGCGATAGCACTCAGACACAAAGAAAGTAGCACATGTCACACACAGCCTCAAACGATGCTGTCCCCAAAAATATCTGTCTCAGTGGTCAGTGCAACAGCTGCATTAAAACACTTTTTTCTGACGGTCTGAAATAGTGGTGTTTTGTTTTGCAGGCAAGCAGATGGACAGAAATAGAGTAATAACATAGACATTTTGCCTGTGAAGAGAATTCGTTTTCAAAGTTCTTGATTACATTACAATCACTGATTTTGTTGACTATCGAAGGATTTAGTTTTACAGTACTTGTATCATAAAATGAGTCTGACTGAAACCTGTTTTTCCAACTTGCCTCACCACTCCTTCAAGTACAGCACAGTCTGCTAGTGTTCAACCCAACCTGCAAACATGTGATAGATAACGCTGGTCACACAGTGTGCACTCTGTAATGTTAAGATTAACTCATTCATGCTTCAGCAGTTGTAACAGCATCGATCTATGTCCCCCTGCCGTGCAATATTTTGGATTGACAATCCTGGATTCAAGATTGTGATTTTTTTTTTTTTTTTTTTCTTTTTCTTTTTTTTTGGCAGTGAACAAATTTGTTCACAGGTTGATGCTGTCAGGAACCTGCCTGTGGACTGTTGAGTTTCTACATTTTTTTTCAACCTTTTTGGGAGTTTATATAGTTGAGAAATCTCTTGGCTAGAATTGATGCAGATCATAATATCTCCATGGCTCAAAAAGTCCAACTACAATCAACTTGGAGGGTTGTCACTAGTTTGTTGTATCTGTGTTAGTTTATCTCCATTGCTTTTCCTCTGGGATTCATTGTTGAGTCAACATTATAAAGACAGAATTACCTTCCCTAGAGGGAATACAACATACAGTTCATCTCCCATGGTGGTGGCATGCTATGCTGAATTCCCCAACAGTTTACGCTTTACGGTATTATTTTCAAACCAGCTTTCAGCTCCATTTCCCTCCTTTTTTCATACCAAAACACTACATTTACTCTAGTGAGGATAAGCTTTGTGTTAATATAGTACACAGTAAACAAAGTTAAGATTGAAAGTTTTTTTTAATTTGATGTGGATATAATTCAGTGTTGACTTTCAATGCCAATCCCCTAATTTTAAGGTTGCTTTTTCTATCAGTTGCAAATTTGAAAATAAATGTCCCCCTTGTGAGACCCCTTGATGCGATTAAGGCCTACTGCTGAAGTCGTCATGTGAAATCCCCCTCCCGCAGTGCCATTCTTGCAGCTCATTCCGCGGCCTATCGTCCACGGCTAATGCTAGCAGCACGTTTTTGAGCATTACTTTTAGTTTTCACCTAGAATAACAGCGCCGGGGTAATCCGCTGACACAGTGACTCGCAGGCCTAATCCCACCAGCCTCGTGTCTTTTCTTCCGCTGTAAGTGTAGGCTGTGTAACCTAAGGTTAAATGCTGGTTAATGCAGTGTGTGTGTGTGTGTGTGTGTGTGTGTGTGTGTGTGTGTGTGTGTAATGTGTGCATGCATATGTTGTCTGTACAGAGGCTTGGCATTCCTGCAAAGAGGTGGCAAAGCACAGGACCCCATGTTCCCCCACCGCCGCCACGTCCACTGCTACGTGCGCACAGCAGCAGGTCTAATCAAAGCAGTCCATAATACTGTTAGCTGGGTCATGTGCTAGAAGCCAGGATTAAGAGCAGGAGGGCACAGGCCACTAGATCCAGCTTAGGAGGCAGCGTTCTCGCTCTCTCTCTTTCCCTTTTTCTCTTTCTCTCTCTCTCTCTCTCTCTCTCTGTCTGCCTCTCTCTCTCTCTCTCTCTCTCTCTCTCTCTCTCTCTCTCTCTCTCTCTCTGTCTGCCTCTCTCTTTTTGCTTCTGTGCTCATCTTTTCACCTCACATGTGGGGACGCAGCCATTCAAGGTCACGAATGTCCATTATACTGTAGTGAGACACACAGTGAATAGAAACAAACACATCTCCATACTATACTATGGCCGATTTAAAAAAACAAAAAAAAAAAAAAAAAAAAACACAGTTTGTACTCAATGAATTTGCTCCTTTTTTTTCCTGAAATCTGTCCACAGACACTTAATACTGTCACGCAGTGAACCCGTGTCCAGATCAATGCAGATATGTTCAGCTCTGTTTATGTGTCTAATTGTGTCCTTCCTTAACCTTTCATCACATGCTGTTCCACTGGCAGCGCGCTCGCACTGTGTAGAACTTTCCCAGACAGCTGGCACTTCTTTTCAGTCATTGTGGCCATTTTCAAAGAGACAGACCTGTCATCAAAATGAGCACATTGAAGTACAATACACAGCAGAGTGCCTGGAAATGTATTCTGTGTTTTTATATTTGTAATTTATCTGGATCACTTTGCATAGATCTGTTTTTACTTTACTACTCTTTACTTTTTCTGTTCATCAGTGTCACCAGTAGGTAGTTTGCGGAGACGTCCTGAGCTAGGAGCTTTACGTTGTTTCCCACAGTAGTGTTTAGACCCTGTTTTTCTTTTTTTAAAGCGTCCAGTCTCTCAGATGGATCATGTGACACATGACAGTCATATGTCAGCATTTGCAAAAGACCAGCATTTTTGGTTCTCCTCTTTGGAGAACACTGAGTAAGATTTCATGTGGCTGGAAGACCAAAACGGAGACGGCAAGATGTATTTATCCCCATTACTGTGAATGTAGCCTGAAACATCATTAATCATATCGGTACCTCTCCTTTCTCACCGAGTCTCTTGTCCTCTTTTCGCACTGCATTTTCAGCAATCACTAATACCGGCACCCACTTTGCCCCAGTAACACAATTAAATGCCACCGAGCTCGCCAACAGTAGATTACCAGTCCCAGCAGTCGAGAAAGAGGTAGGTAGGTTGGAGGTCCTGGCAGTGCTTTGTGAGCACAGAGCCAGATCAACATTTCTCAGTTTCCACACCTAAGAGAAGGAGAGATTGGAAAGGGGGGTAGGCAGGGAGGGGGAGTCGAGAAGAGGAGGAAGGACAGGGGTGAACGGGACTCGTTTTTGCTACTGGACACCTATGCTGATTCGTGGAAGAGAACTGGAACTGTCTGGCTGAGGCTGAGTTTGGGAGGGGGGTGAGAGAGGAGAGGAAAACAGAGAGAGGGTCAAAGGTAAGATGACTCCTACTCTGAGGAATATGGAGACAGATGGCCGAAAGAGAAGAAAGCCGGACCCCGACCTTAAACAGCCACAATTGTTGGTAGGTACCAAACCTAATTGTGTCGGTAGTCATATGATGTGAAGCCTAGCCAACAAAAGCGGGCCCCTTACTGTTGGTAATAAAATAGTTGGCTCTATATTTGTCTTTGAGGCACATTTTGATTGGTCAATTAGGATCCCTGTTGTGAGCATGGTTTATTCTCAGAGGTGACTAATAGATTCTGCCAGTCTAACAGCATTATTTTGAGCTCTGCATCCATTGTGTGGCTGCTATTTTGGCTTTAGTGGGTTTTTTTATGCTTCGTGTGTATGTGTGTGTGCGTGTGTGTGTGTGCGCTCAGCTGGACGTGTCTAGAGAATAATTTCAAATCCAATATTAATTGACTTACAAGGGAAAAAAAAAACACTACTTGTTGAAATCATGAATATTTACATCTCTTAAATGTCATTCAGTTATATCTGTGTATGTTTCTCATTTGTTATGTAGTGTTTTTTTAACCACCACAAACAGTGTGAGGACAGCGCAGTGCTCTGTCACTTACTGAAAACAGTTGTACAGACACTCTGATAGGGAGGAGTCGCTTCAGTCACTTTGCCATTTGAGGGTGAGGGAGTCAAACCCTTGCACAGTCTCCGCTGAAACCAGAGAGAGCTGACCTTAAGAGTATTTAAACATAAGGCTTACTCAACACCGAAAGCCAGAGGGGGGGCTCGATTGTTTGCTGTTGTTACACGGCCTGCTTTAGTGTTGCTAAAAGCTCGGATACTTGTTCAGTCTGTGGAGGGTGAGACGCTGACGTTTCTCTGATTTCTGTCATCCTCTGGAGCTGGATTTAAGAAGATAGCTTGCCGCATAAATCCACCAAAGAAGGAGTGAAAATGACCAAGTGGCAAAGTCTTTTATGTCATAGACGGCAAACACTAATGTGACAGAGGTCCAGTTAGAAATAGTGATAAGAATAAATTGATAAATTGGTAAGTTAGAAAGGCCACTTGAAACTTAATGGGTAAGCGCTCCGATGTTCCACATCGAAGTCTGTGTCCGTGTCTTGCGTTTGACACCACATTCGGTGTCGGAAAAAGTTGCATGTAGCCTTTTATGACCCCAGGGGGAGCTGCACCTGATAAGATAATCCAATTTTAGTCCCACAGTGGATAAAAATTTGCAGTATTACAGCAGCAAAGTGGACAGTATGAGGAAAGGAAAACTGCGAAATCTCTCTCTCTCTCTCTTGTAATAATATAATATGTACAATTAGATTTTCAAATATAACAAAAAATAGCAGCAGATGAGGGATGAAGTTTGATGAATTGCCTCGAGTGATGTCACTGGAGGTAATGTTGATCTGAAGACTACAGGTAGGAATCTGTGTTGAAGTTATGTAGACAGTTAACAGTGACAGTTAACACCAAACCTAATCATGTCAGTAGTCACATGATGTGAAGGTCCTTACTGTTGATGATAAAGTAGTTGGCTCAATATTCGATATGTTACTGTTGGCTGTTGTTTGTCTTTGTCGTTGGTGGTTAGCGGGTGCTAATGACACAAAATCCATTCATCAGTCTAATTTATCATCAACAGTTGTTATTATTACATTAGCTGTTGAGCTAACGCCGCCACATTCTCATCAATGTTGTTAACATCAGTGTTGATTAATGTGCATTGTCACGTCTCTATATAAATAAATAGCAGCTGAACTTAAATAAACTATGAAGGGAGAATGAATATTGATGAAACATGAAGTAGAGAGGCGATTTTTGTTTCAAGGCAGGGATTGTGCTGTGAGACGTTTCACTGCTGCCCTGGGACGTAAGTGATAGCAAGGAGACCGAAGGATGATGATCACTCATCTCTACCAAGGTAAATCAGCCAAAAAAAGTGAAAAGTGTTGATGTAGCTGCAGTTCGGCATGAATTCAGACAGATTGTCTGTGTGTGCTTGTAATGGCCGTCAGAAGCAATCTGAGGGATTACCAGAGTTACTTGCTTCTTGACAACCTGACTTAGTGCTGCAATGCAGACCCATGGCGGAGGGGAGAAAATAGAATGAGTGAGAGGATTTATGGAAATGTCTGTGTGTGTGTGTGTGTGTGTGTATGTGTGTGTGTGTGTGTGTGTGTGTGTGTGTGTGTGTGTGTGTGTGAGTGAGAGGAGCCTTTGAAGATGTTGTTGAGAGCGACATACTCTTTGCAGTCGTACTCGCCGTTGTTGTCATTCTTAAGCGACCCCCCTCCTGCCCGTGGAGGCTGACTGATCTTAGCACTGTATGTGTGTGTATGTGTGTTAGTTTTGGGTTCTAGGAGACAGTGCCTCCCTGCTGCGAAGCACAGAGTCAGAGGCAGCAGGTGCAGCTGACGCAGATAGGCTTTTTAGCAGGCAGGGCCAGTTGGGGGACAGAAAGGGAGAGAATGAGTGAGAGACGATAGAGGGGGAAAAAAGCCACAGGAGCTCAAACAAACACAAGATCAGACCTCTGAGCAGCACCGGACAAATGAATTTATCGCCCCTATTCTAGTCCTTGTGCACAGTATGTGAGAAGGAAGGGAACAGGACCTGAACTGCACCAGACATTGCCTTAGCTTCAGCAGTGAACGTGAGTAATGAGTGTTTTTAAGTGTGTGTTTAAAACTGTGCTAAGATTGTGTGGAAATTGAGCACAGCAGAATCTGTGTGAGGTAGTTTGAGGTTGAGCCAAATCTCTGGTAAAGTTTGAAAAACATGCATAGGGACGTCATAAGCGTTTAAAAAGACCAGAGTATTGTGCTGCAGTCATAGTTTAGAAAACAAAATCTCCAACTCATTTGTGTTTCTTGCTTTACCTCCCATTGACCAGTTCACTAGAAAGACTTGTTAATATGTATGCAGTGGTCTGTGTGCGTGATTTTTCCTCTCCATGCTTCTTGTAGCATTACCAGTGAGTGTTGAGGAACTGCTGACGAGACGTGGACTCTTTAGTCTGCTTTGTATTTTGTCAGCGATGAGTCTGCAGTGACTCTGGTCCGCGCTCTTCATTGTGTCGACGACAGCCTCTGTCTCTGCCTCTGCCTCCCGAAACCAAGTCACATAAAGGCGTCCTGTGTTCAGCACGTCTTTTTGAAAGGGACAATTGTGGCAGAGAGAGAAAGGGAGAGAAAGTGACGGATGGCTCACAGCCAGTTACCGGTGTGGAGATAGTGTGTGTTCTTCTGTGATGGGCCCCCGTGTTACCAAGAAAAAAAATGGTCCAAACTGGCCGAGCTCATTTCATCATATTGAAATTCTTTGCATTAACAAGCATCGTAGATGATTGTGTAACCAAGACCTCGTCGCACTGTTGCTTCCCCTCTGAACATGTGCGTCAGTATTTAGCTGCCAAAATGTGCACATTATATTGATCCGTCTCCAGCTTGTATTGTGTTGTGACCGGAGTCACGGAGGGAAGGCGAGTGCTCTGAATGCCCTTGATCCGTCTGCATGCTTTTCTCCGGCTGTAAAGCACATCCACGCACAGGTTCACCTCCTCTCCTCCTCATCTCCCCCTCTCTAGTTATCCTCCTCTGCAGTCATTGGCTGCCCTCCTCTCAATCCGTCCGTCCTCTCCGCACGCAGACAGCCAGTCAAACAAGCACCTCGGCCTCTCCGACATTTGTCATTGGCTGGCGTGTGCTGTGAATGCGGATGCTTTCCTTTAAGGGGCAGTCTAGACTCAGCTGGTAACGCTGTCTCTCTCTCTCTCTCTCTCTCTCTCTCTCTCTCTCTCTCTCTCTCTCTCTCTCGCTCTCTCTCTCGCACTGTGTGTGTTGCTCTCTCTCGTTAGCTCGCTCACTCTCTCCTTCTCCCTCCTGCAACACCACCACAACCTGCTGATTTCTCACTAAGCCTCTGCTGCTCATTCCCTCCTTCCCTTCCACTCCTCCTCTCCTCCTGTCATCAACTGTTCTCTCGCACTCGCTCCTCATAATTTCATTTCCCGTCAATCACATGCTCACCCCCATTTTCTTCTCGGTCCGTTTTTTCTTTTTTCTTTTTTCTTTTTGTTCTTTTTCAACCTATCATTTCTCTCTGTCAGTGCTTTTCCCCAATACTGTCATTTTGCCGTAGACATTCACTAATTTCCACCACTTTCCCACCTTCTACTGATGTGAGGAGACATGAAGGTGAGTGGAGTTGATTTCCAGGCTTTAAGGCTCCTGTGTCTTTCTCTTTTCTTCTTTCTTTTTTTTTTTTGTCTTAAGCAGATCTCTCTCTCTTTTAACTTAGTAAGCCGTCTGGTAGATGAGAGTGAGAATCCTGTGTCCTTGGAGGCACGGACTGCAGTTGCGTATGCTTCAGGTGTGACAATTAGCCGGCGCTGGTTAAGATGCTGCTGTGAGTCATTATCTGACGTTGCATGTATGTTCTCCTAGTTCTGCTCCTTTCAGCATGTGCCTAGAGAAGACGCTGATGAGAGGGGGGGGGGGTTTGAATCATTGCGTGGATAGTGCAGCCGCGTGTCAATGCAGACTGTAGCTCGTGACACAGTGTTTTGCACCAGCTGTGGCTGTGGTGCATTGGCATCTCAGGCTCAGATTAATGAGCATTGTACAGCGATCACAACAGCAAGCAGTTAGAGGAGTGATCGCAGTAGGTAGTTTGCACACAGGTCATGGCACAAGACACATGCTTCCAGAGGTTGATGCTGTAACAGATAAACCGCTCTGCTCAGCTTGTGATGTAGCTGGATAGTTGAAATTTCAGTTAAGTGGATGTTCTTCACATCTATTGAACAGTTTTCAAACCTTGAACTTGTCCTCTAGACGTCATGATTGAACACTCTGGCATATTAAACATGAAGACCTAATTTAGTCTTGTTTTCCCCATGATGTGTTCTTTTTGTGTCATTGCCCTCATTATGTGTTACTGTTTGCCACCTGGCACACACAGGAAGAAAATGTGTCTGCCAGTAATAATCCTCCAGAGCATGTTGCCACACAGACTGTGTCGCTTTTAAGTGTTTTTATTCAGGGTTTCAGCTCTTTTAGATGGGAGAGCAGTTTATTCCAAGCTGGGCATGAGAAGGTAGATTATACAAGACTATACTAAACAGTACTTTTCTACTTTAGCGGACAAAAAAACACTTTACAATTTGGTTTTCTCTCTCTCTCTCTCTCTCTCTCTCTCTCTCTCTCTCTCTCTCTCTCTCTCTGCCATGGAAGCTCCTGGCTTGCCAGTTGGGAGCACTATGGGGGTCAGTCTCTTGCTCAAGGACACTTCTTTATGTGGACAGGAAGAGACAGGGATTGAACGGCCAGTGATTAGCAGACAACCCACTCTACTTCCTGAGTCATAGCCGCCCCCCCGAAACTGAAGTTTGCATCTTATAAACACCAAAGATTCAGCAAAATTAGTTAACACTTATATTCAACACTTCTTCTTATGTTCATCTTGTGCAGATGTATTGATATTCCTTCATGGATGATTGATTTTCACAACAGCAAGACAATATCATAATAAAATGTTAATTAAAACTGTTATAAACGATTTGAACTTACTCAGGCAGTATAAACAAAAGTATGTTCAGTATGTCCCAAGTGCATGGATCATAGCTAATATATTGCTAGATATACATCTTACATAAAGTCCTGATGCATATCCCCTGGTGTCATCAAGTACATCAAGGTGTGGAGTAACAGCAGTCACATCGGTCAGCTCCCGAGTTCCTGGTGGTCCCAGGTTCAGCACCTTGGACAGCGCTTTGAGCAGAACGTTAGAAATGATCCACCTGAGCAGAACAGTGAAGCAGGTTGTTACATCCTGTAAACCGATCGGTCGACAGTATGTAAACAAACGTTCATCGTAGCTTAACATTATGTTAGCGTGGTTAGCTTTTGAATTCACACAGGCGTTGTTGTGACCCAGAAACCTCCAGACGGATAAAGTCACATTAACATCTTATACAAGCCTGAAATGAACTCATTAACAGTATATTAATTCCACCATGGTCTTTTAAACCAATTTTATTTTGTTTTGTACTTGACATGATAATTAACTGGGAAATTAATATTGTTGGGTTGCAAAGGCAGTTGAAATGTAATATTTGCAGGTCTCAATGATTACTATACATTAACTTATCAAGACATACTGTGTCCTGCTCCCTGTTAGAGCATGTTCACCATCATCATCCTCATCATTGCTCTGCACATCGTCTCAAACATCTCGACTAAATTTAATACCTTGTTTCGTCTCTGGTCAAATAACCATTGCTGCCAGTTTTCAAATTAAATTCAGGGCATCACTGTCTCATCTGCTGTTTATTTACCTGCGTCCGAGTGGCCAGCAAGACGGCAACATAATCAGTGCAGTGCATTCTTACCCATGCAGCACAGAGCAATTACGACCACTGCCGGTGAATCTGCATTATGGTACTGCAGCCTCTGCTTCTTTTCTTATTTGCAGCCCTGACTCTATTCCGTGCCTTTAATGCTGAGTAGTTGTTACCAAATTATATTTTTGAGTGTAATATTTCTAAATTGAAAATGGATCTCGGAGATAGTTTACTCTTGACATGTTAAATATCATTGATTTTTGTGGAGTTCCTCTAAGTAAACTATTCTCTTTGTGGAGACATAAAAGCGTGAAGGATAACCTTCAGAAAGGTTGCGTAACATTTTATGCAACTTATTTTGAAAGTGAGTTTTACGATATTAATTTATAAAGATTCAGTGTTTTTCTTCCAAAGGAGGGAAGTCTTTTCATTTTCAAGGTCCTAATGAATCATTCATCGGAGCAGTGTAAACAGTCACAAGTCACACAACTTGACTGCGGAGCCTGAGATGGTGAGGATTCGTCTAACACACTGAAGGTCATATTGCCACTCTGTTAGCAAGAAAGCCATTTCATATGAGCTCAGGTTAGCTTGCGTCACACACATGAATCTTATAACTGAGTCTCTGGCAGATAGTGTACTCTGAATGATGGCTGTTTGTACAAATCAATGTATAAAGAAAGGCATGGCAGGTGTGTTCACTTACTAGTCAAGGACATAAGGTCACATACTTTTTCTGTGAAAGTGATTTTGATGATCAAACTGAGCAACAGACATTTTGATGTTTTTAAAGCAGATGCTGAGAGCAGTGGACAGATGTGGTGTACTTGACCACAGCTTTTAGGAGACATTTCTCACTGAGAAATTTCACACCTTGGATATTAACACAGACTGTGTGTGTTTTATATTTGGCAGTCTGGGGGTATTGTCCACAGGTTGGTGGTCTGCGGATGACAGTGATGTCCAAGAAAAAGCTAAAGCGTGAAAGGGCAGAAGTTTGTGCCCCGTCGTTACAAGGTCCTGCACTAGCTGGAGCCTCTTTCTGTAGTTTGCATATTTTCCTTGAATTTGCATGGGATTCTTGCAGGTGCTCTGGTTTTTCTCCCAATCACAAAATACAGTGCATGCATGTAAAATACTCCTGCCTGCCAACCTGCTCGAGGGCGCACCAGGAGGCACTGGAGTTGCTCTCCTGTGCACTGCGCTGTGGCTGCTGCTAAGTAGTTAAGATGGGTCCAACACAGAGACTAAAATTCCCTGCAGTCATTAAATTAACTGTAACTTAATATCATCTGGAGTTTGTAGCCTTTAGCCGTCTAGATTCTTTCAGACATTTAAGCTACAGTAGAATCATATTAAAAATCCTTATTAAACTCTGTATTTCTGGGAACAGAGAGAGCTACTGTAGAGATGACAAGTGTTTTTCCCTGCTCTACACTCCCATTCTAGTTTTTCTTTAAATAAAATCCTCAGAGTTGCTCCTCATAAAAACGTGGGACTCTTCTGGTTAATGTAAAGAATCATGTAGGTTTATATTTTGGAGCATCAGCTTGAATTATTTCACATTTGTTCCTTAAAAATCAGGCGACTGGTTCTAAACATTACAGTATTCATGATCCTTGGCCACCGTTGCTATGGAGAGAAGCTAGTCACAGGAAGTGAATCAGAGCTTTAGTGAATTCAAAACGTTTTGTTGTGAAATTTCTAAACCAAATATGGTGCCATAGTTGCTGAATTAATCCAATATTGACCCAGAATTTAAAGGTAAATTGATTTAAGACACAGATTTCATTGTCACCTTTCTCTAAACTTTAATCTTCAGCTTTCACAAGCTGTTAGCAGCACACGTCTGAGAGTTTTAAGTTCTGTGATTAGATCTTTCTTTCTGAAATGCACCTCTCACCCCAAAGCCTTTATGTACACAAGCTTGTACCTTCAACTTTTCTATCAAAGAACTGGATATTTTCTCATGAAGTTGTGTAGCAATATAGGTAATCTTTTATACTGATCAGTGTTTCCTCTAGGATTTTTTTCAGCAGTGGGGACATGCTATCCGGGGGGGGGGGGGGGGGTAGAGTGGCAAAGTTTGCACCCAGGCTCATCTCTCTCCCCTGCACCTTCACCCAGCTCTCTCGCTGCTGTGCTCTGCTCTCCTCCACTTTGTTTAACAACTCCTCCGTGTCTAATGTTACTTGTCTAATAAGATTACATAAAAGTGTGAGTAACGTAACGCTAACAGCGTTATATAATTTACACTCACATCACATCTGATTACAAGTGTGAACATTAAAATACTATTTTTTACCTAACCATCATCATTTACGAGTCAGTAAAAGGCTTATGATGCTACCTGACTAGCGTCTTCTTCATCTGTTGTCTTTCTCTTCTTAGAGAAGTATCTGAACAAGCTCATCTGAAAATGCAGTCAGCAGTTAATACATAATGACGTGTAGATATTAGCTCATCATCACACAGGCTGTGCTGTGAAGGTGGAGAGATGTGGCGGTGGTGCATTTGCGACAATAAAAAAAAAAAAAAAAAAAAAATTAAAGAAATTTGAAGGCGTGGCGGCTATGATTTAGCAGTGGCGGGCCGCCAGAAGAGGTAACACTGCTGATACTTAAACTGGGAGGGAGGGATGGATGGGAGTTGCATTTCCAGAACCAGGAGTAGCTGAAATGGCTCCTCCCATTTCAAGACGCCATTGAACTTACGGATTCCACAGACGATCAGGGTGAAGGTTGACATGTGAACTACATATGTCTTTCTGAGTGACATCTCGGCCCTCAGGTGGCCATTCTGGACTTCACTGCACTCGCAGACTACATCCTGTAACCCTGACAATGCTATTGAAGCTGTGGGACATTGTCTTTTTTTTTTTTTTTTAACATTCCCCTCAGAGTAGTTCACTCCTTTTAACATTTTTATTGGACTGTTTGAATCTCCTCTGCAGCACAGCAGTCAACAAGAGGAGAACACAGGTTACCACTGGACTAATGCAATGTACAAGTTTCAGCCCTGGAGAAAATAGTTTTTATGTGCACGACTGCGAGCGGCGGTATGTGAACCAGTGTTCATGTGTTACAGTAGGACGAGGTCTTAACCACGTGTCAGCTGCAGCTGTCATGGTGAGTTTCCCTGTTTAGAAAATTGTAGACCTGATTAAAATGGCCTGGTACTCGTGCGCACGCCCACACTCAAGTCACTCATGCTCATCTTTCCTCTCCTCCTTCCCACACTTACACACACACACACACACACACACACACACACACACACACTCTTGAAGGATGTACTGTCTGTGCTCTCTCCGGTGACGTGTTTTGACCGTTGCACAGACCGTTTCCTCTGTGGAGTCTCTGGTTGTGCTTGGTGGACGGCCATGTTTGACTGTGTGGTCCTCTCGTGGCAGTGGTGCTCCACTGATCAAACATTTACACAGCATCTTGTTAGTCCCTCAAACTCTGCTACTGCCAGGACATTGACTGTAAAACATATTATTTATTCAGCACTTGAGTGGTGAAGAAGTTGTCAAACAAAGAATGCTGAATTATATTCTTAACTTGTTCAATAAAGTCTCTTAAGGATCTCCAAAGCTTTTAGTCTGGATTTTAATGCAGTTTTAATAAAGCAGTACTTGTGTGTGTCTTCCTGATAAACCAATATAGTTGTTTACATGACATGAAGCACTTCAGGAAACTTACAATAACATCCTCCCTATGATTGTATTGTTATGTCTATTCGTGAATTATTAACTTGGTTAACCTTTTAGTAGTAATTATCTCGATGGACACAATTCATGACTTTAGTTTATCGACTTTTCATCCAAAGTCTCAACTCTCTGTGTCCGGGACTCTGAATCTTTAAGCCCAGAAGGCACTGATCCTTCGCTCTGATCCTGCGTGCTGATCTCTCTCTGGAGGGAAGCAGGTGAAAAGAGAATTTCTCCTCACGGATCAGTGACAAATCAAACATTATCAAATACTCAGCAGCCTCTGAGCTCACTTCACGTCTATATAAAAAAGAATCTGGCCTGCGATCTTTTGAGTTACTGTGAGGAAGATAAACATGTCAGATTTCCTCTTTGATTTTTAACCATTAACAAAGTAGTAATTCCAAGTGTCACTTAAGGTACTAGATCCTGATTCAGGGAGGTCTTCCACGGACCTGATCAAGAGACAAATCATCATCATCCTGTGTTGTGGTTCAACAAAGGATAAAGGGATAGCAGTGTGTGACCTCAACTGTTCCAGATGGAGCTCTTGGTCACGAGGAGGGAGCCATAACTGGCCGCAGGCTATTTAGAAAAGGAGCTGCCTGCCCCCACACGATGAGGAGCACACAGTCGGTTCATGCCGAGAGAATGTACTAGTCTGGCCTCCAAGCTGTTTACGTTTAATGCTCCCCATTAACAATTGGCTCAACCAAAGAAGGAAATGTGCTGCCATTTACCCGTATGACATGACTTTGATTATGTGGCATAGGCAAAAGAAAAAGAGGAGAAAGAACCCAGAGTAAGTCATTTGTGGTGTGGAGGTTTCTCGGGGACCACCAGAGGCTTCAGTGCTGGTGGCCTCATCATCTGTTTCTAAAGCACGATGTCTGTGTTGTGATGTAAATTTACTCTGTGGAACTTCACAGGGACAAGAGAAGCTGCTTGACTGTTGTTCTAATAGATGAACTCAACAAGTACATCGCTAGAACCTCATACTCTTATTACAGGAGAGGATCACCTGACAGATGTTATTCTAGCTGGGCTGCAACTAATGATTATTTAATGATTATATATATTATTGATTAATCTGATTATTTTTTTATTAATCTAGAAAAAGGTTTTTAAAAAAATGCCTAGTAATATCTTTTGTCCAGTTTACAGTGATAAAAACATAGAAGCAGATCTCCACATTTTCGGTGGTGAAACAAGGGAATGTTTGGTATGTTTGATTGTAGATCTGTTCTAACTCGAAGACAGCAGCGTAAAATGGTTTTTGTTGTTGTAGCATGGAGAGCAGATATGAGATGAGATTTGTTCGAGTACCGTAGTCTGTGCACACAGTGTAGATATCAACATCACTTTCACATTCACAGGAAAATCCTGCTTCTTATCAGAGTGAATGTAATAGACTTAAAAGCTGTAATTTGCATCTGAAATAATTCTCTTGCCATCCCTTTATTTTTTAGGTTAATTAGTTAATGTCACAGCGCTTAAGGTTGATGTCCACAAGCACTAGACTTGCTTATTTACATAGAAATGTCCCCTCAAGCTCTAAAAAGATCTAACTGATTAAAGCTTGAAACTAATTGGTCAGCAAAATGTTTCACAAAAAAATGAAATGGAGCAACTAAAATTTGTCAGTAAGTTACACATATAAAAACATGGTTTACTTTCCTATTTGAATATGCATTTTAACACTGGGAACTTGAACATCCACAGTATCTCTTTGAACATCACTCCCGAGTCGTGTTTTCTCTACTGTACGATCAGTTTACTGACCTGAGCCCTAGAAGTGCAGTTTTGTGTTTTGTGTTCTCACATGCAGCAGCAGGAACTGCTGATATTCTCACTGCATTGCAGTCTGGACTTAGAGTTTTTTTATATTTTGTGCTGCAGCAAAGCCTTTGATTTTGTTTGAACTTGTACTCAAAAAGCTTGTTGCAAAACTGATGTGAACCTTTGACTGTCTCCCCCCATGTGAGCAACGTAACAGTCCCACTGAGGCTGAAAGCAAAGATTAGAAGTGTAACTGCAACGTAACCTGCCACCAGGCCGTCGGTTCAACTGTCTCTCAGTTAACATTCATATTTTAATAAGGTCGGCTCGATCAAACTGCTTCCAGACATTTCAGGGAGTGCCGCTACATTGTGATGTAAAACACTTAATATCCTTGGTAATGCCGTTTTATTATCAGTTTTAGCTTCACATGTGTTTGACATGATAGTGATGGAGAAGGTCTAGTAGTCTGATATTATAAGTTCCAGCCAAAGGCTATCTGGATGTGTGGCAAAGGCCAAACCTGTGAAATGAAAGCAGGTTTGGCAGAAACGTCAGCTGGCCTGTTGTGTGGGGATGAGGTGTTAACAGTCTACTCTAATGCTGGGAGCATTGCTCACATCTCAATCTCGATACTGTGTTCTTTTTTTAGTCGCAGTGCTGACAGCAAGCCCTCTGAACGGTCTGATTTGATTTCTTTGAAGTGCAGACTGTGATTTCCTATTGCGGCTATCTGAGATGTCCTCAGCTCCCCACCCCCCACTGGAGGGCTCTCCGTGTTTGCTCAAAAGCCAGTTCTGCATCGCCATCATCAATCCTGAATCTTTTTTTCTGTCTTTTTCTGTCTTTTGTTGTCTTCTCTCATCAGCTCTCCTCCTCCTCCTCCTCCTCCTCCTCCTCCTCCTCCTCCCTCTTAGTCCCTCCCCGCCTTTGTTTTAGGTTTTCTGGGGAAGTCACAGGGAGGTGTTGTCACATTGAAGCAGCTGTTGAAAAAGAGTAATCATGTCTTATGACACTAATCTGTTTCTGTGTCTCCGCTCTCTCGTTTCTCTGGCAGGTGAAGGAACGTGCAGACAGGCTGTCTCACACTAAGCTATGGAATGCTCCCTGCTCCCACCATCACTAGTCTCCAATCTTTGGACTGAGCTCCAAACGCTTAGTTAGCGGCTGTGCTTCTCCCCTCGAACTCTTTACAACCAGGGGACGAAGATAAGGAGCGGGCTTACCAAAGTCCTCCGCTAAAAACGCACAGAGCACTTCTTTTTCTTTTTTACTAGAATATTTAAGCTAGTTTTTTTTTTTTGTTTGTTTTTCTCCTCTTGGATTTTTTCTGGTGAAATCATATCAAGATGGATATGGATCAGTATCTGTGGATGGTGATCATTGGCTTCATCATTGCCTTCGTCCTGGCCTTTTCGGTGGGCGCCAATGATGTGGCCAATTCATTCGGCACAGCGGTCGGGTCTGGCGTGGTCACACTGAAGCAGGCCTGTATCCTGGCGTCCATCTTTGAGACACTGGGCTCAATGCTGCTGGGGGCCAAAGTGGGCGAGACGATTCGGAAGGGCATCATAGATGTCAGCCTGTACAACGACACGGTGCCCGTGCTCATGGCGGGGGAGGTCAGCGCCATGGTCGGTGAGTTGGACTAGTTTTTATTTCCACCGAGTTATGTCGGTTTTTCTAACGCCAGCAGCTCTTTTCAGACGTGCACCCGTTTACACTGCAATATAACATGTCCTTCACATGTGTGAATCACTTTTACATAAAAGTTACAAGGGCAATGTGTCCAAGTCAGACCTAGTGATGTGGCTTTTTCCATAAATGTCCTCTCATATCTGAAAGAAGCCGTAAGGAACATTAGAGTAAATGTCAACCTTGTCTAAATGGCAAATAGGCATCAGTGTTACAGATAAAGCAGGAAAACTTTCATGTTCCATGTCAGGAAAGACTTTACTTTTTGACAGCGTCACAGCTGAAGCACTGCTGCTTCCTGGCTCCATCATTTACAGAAACAACAATTAATTGACCAGTAGATCAGTCAATTAGCAGAGACATAATGATCAATATTTTTGGAAACAAATTCATAGTTTTAGTCTGTTTAGCTGTTTATCACTAGCCACAGGTTCTTAAATGTGAGGATTTGCTGCTTTTCTCTGTTTTATAGTTTTGTAAACTACAAATCTTTGGGTTTTGGGTCATCTCTATTTTTTGACATGTTATACACTAAGCAATCAAATAATTGAATAACTGACAGATGAATCTGCTAATAAAAGTAATTGTTAGTTTCAGCCTTGAAAACACAAAAAATAATTCTCTGTGATTACCACTGTACAGATAAATAAATATTGAAGTGCAGAGTGACATTTTCCTCCAGAGTAAAGTTGTGTTGATGCTGTTCATGCTGTTGGGGAAACGACATCCACGAGTTCATGTGTTGATGAGTGTCTCTCAATCGCTGACCCTTAACCTGTGATGGTGGAGCAGAGCCAGGATCTAGTTTCTTATCTAGCTTCAACCTCTTTTTAAATAAAGCATTTGCTGTCCAAAAAAAAGTAAGAAAATAGTGAAAAAAGTACCATCACAATTCCCTGTAGCCCAAAGTGACAACAGTCCAAAACCAAAACATATTAGATTTACAATGATATAAAGAGGGAAGCAGAAAGTCCTCAGATCTGAGAGGCTGGAACCAGCAAGTTAAAAATCTGTAATGCATATTACTGTATATATTTGAATGTATTTAATTTATGAGGCAGGCTCCACTGTTCCCTCTTCTGCACACATTTGAAAGTGAAAAAGTGTGTAAGTCCAGGCTCAGTGAGATGTTGTGTGCAGCTGTGATCAGAGTCCACTCTGCTGTCACACTGCCCTCGGTGTGTGTGTGTCCACAGGCCCTGTGGACAGAAGAGAGTCATCACTCACGTGATTATATTACTGTGCATGTTTGAACTTTGAACTTTTCCCAATCATCTGTAAAAAAGCTTCTGCATCCACCTGTTTTTCTTTTTGCTCACAAACAAGAACTAAACTGCTAAATAACATAACCCCAGCAGAATGTGTTTTTGTATTCCAGTCGGTAAAAGTTCATAATTGGTCATTTGAAGAACATCTGCTGTTGTTTTCCAAACCACTTTTTTTATGAGCAATGTAATAAAAATTTGTTTTGCAAAGATTCAAAGCAGCTTCCTAAGAAACAGTGTGAAAAATATGGAAATCTATTTGCAGATATAAGCACAAGCAGCGATTGTTGAGCATCACCAGTGGCTTTACACATCAGCTTTCGATTACCTCAGTAAATGAATGGTGCAGAACAAAAAACAATGGGGCTCCTGTTGAGACAATGCGCTGGGAAACGCTGATGAATAAGGTGATATTATGCACGGGGGGATTCCCGTGTCGCAGAGCGGCACAAGTGAATGTTGGGGAAACACTGAGCAGTTTCTCTTCGTCGTCTCAGACAGGAAACTTTTTTTTTTCCTCTGCCATATTGTTCAGACAGAATTTGAAGAATGTTTAACTTCATGATTTTAATTTGATAACGACAGGAAAATACTTCTATTGTGTCCTTTAGGTTTTTAATGTTTCACAGCAGTTCACAGAAACAACACAATACACTACAGCATACAGTGTATATTTGTCAGGGTCTAATTTAGGGCTACTTCATTCCAGCCTAACAATGAGACATTGGGGACTTATTATTTAAATAATGGACTCTGTTTCCAAAGCAAAACAAAAATACATTTCCAGTGGGATTTTTGTCTTGATAAATGAAGCCTTATTCTCTGTTGTTTGTCATTATTATAGTATCTCAAAATATATTTTGTCAGAAAGTCCCTCATGCTAAAAACTCTTAATGCTGATGTTTATATGATACTAGAGCTTTTTGAAAACTAGTCTGTGGTGTTGGAGCATCATGTGTCTGCAGTTTTCAGACTTCACAGGTTCATTTGTGCCAACTTTTTACAAACAATGCAAACTTGAGGTAATAATTTTTAGTTTCAAACATTACTCAGACTGTCAATTAAAATGTCTTGCTGTCATAACCCAGTTTGATTTTTCTTTATTTCTGTCTTCACTTTAATGAAGCAAACCACAAACAGCAACACGATGTCACGACTTTAAATAAATGAACACCAAAATGACAAACTGTTGCGTGTGGTATTGCTCTCTCTATTTTCCAGTTGAACTTGAACTTTGTTCCAGAAACAGTGGCCAATTAAATATGAAAAATGTCTGAGGTTTGTGTCTCTGTCTTGATCACAGGGTCAGCAGTCTGGCAGCTGATCGCCTCCTTCCTCAGGCTGCCCATCTCTGGGACCCACTGCATTGTTGGCGCCACCATCGGTTTCTCCATGGTGGCCATCGGCACCAAGGGCGTGCAGTGGATGCAGCTTGTCAAGATTGGTAAGTTGGAGTCCAGCGTTTGTGTCGTTACAATTCACATATTCTCTCTGCTAACGTACGTCCACTGCAAACATATACAGTGAAATGCTTTTACATAATATTACTCATACTTGCAGAACTGCCACTTTCCCATTGAATATAATACAAAATAAAAGCGCACTGGGATATATCCAGTGCAGCTCCGGTGGAGGTTTTTCGCTCTGTGAAACACAGACGGTAATCATCAGATTTTGTTGTCAGTGAGGATGACTCCCTTGGCCGTTTTACACAGAAACTAATTTATTTTAGAAGCGGCAGAGATACCAATTTCTCCCCCTTTAAGAGCCTCAGTAGACCAGCATGCAATGCAGCCACAAAACATCTTAAAGTACCTGTTAAGTGAAAGATTGAGCTATGACTTCTTCTCAGCCAGAGAAAATGACTCCCACCATTGCAACTACAACCTCAGCCGAATCTGAATCATTTCCAGAGGATTTGAAAGTTTGAAAGTCATAGTGGGAAATGTAGGAAAGGACTAATTGAGGTGATTCAAGTACAGAAGCTGTAAAAAATCATGATGTCTGATAATACTGTATCAGTGTGTGATTTCTTTTTTTTTTTCCTGTTTGTGATGAAATTTTCTCCTCCCTCTGCAGTGTCATCATGGTTCATCTCCCCCTTGCTGTCTGGACTCATGTCTGGACTCCTCTTCATTCTCATCAGACACTTCATCCTCAGCAAGGTGGGCTCACATCACCTCTCTGAGACAAGCTTCTTGTTTGTATTTTATGTATTTCTGGTTTAACCCCAGAAATCTGGGTGTTGTAATACAAATTCTCCACATATTGACTGAGTTGTTTGTCAAAAAGGTCAAATACCAGAGCTAAGACTGTACACGTGTACACAAAAAATTGTCCAAAGAACTTTAGCACAGATAAAATCTTTTGGATTTGGCAACACCCACAGACCTGCTGTTACGTAACAGGCTATCGCTGACAGACGAGCAGAAGTGTTGTGGCTCATCCTAAGGTCACAACAGCAGGATTATGTATGAATGACTCACAGGGATGATTTGTCATTTGGGCTGGAGTTACTGTAAAGCTGGGTCAGATTCAGGATGAGTTCATCTCTGTCTCTGGCTGTTTGCCTCATCTTGATCTTTCTATTATATCTGTGCTGTGCTGAGGTTTAGTTTAGTTTTTACATATGAGACTTTTTACCGTGGGAGGTCGGTCATATTGCATATCAAGCTGCTTGTAACAGTAAACCACACCTTGTGTAAGAATGAATTGTCGCATGTCTAGTTCTGTTTTCAACATGTCCACACCTATGAATTGACCTGAGCCAGAACAATGACCTCAATGCTTGTGCAGCACATGTTGATCACAACAGTGATCAATGTGCAGAAATATTTCACCTTTTGTATTTAACTGGAGTTCTGAAGTGAACATGTCACACTCGCACATGATTTTGTGGCTGCAGTGAGAAAGCTCTAACTTCAGATCATCTTGACCTATTCTGCATATTTCTAGTTTTAGAGCTCTGCACATAATGATGTGTAATCAGTGAGCCTTCATTGTCTTCTTCAGGGAGACTTTACGAGGCTGTAGATCTGCCAGTGATGGCAGGTTGGTCATCACATAAGAACCTGAAGAGGAGAGCAAGAAGGTTTAATAAACAGGCACATAAGGAAATTTAAATCTTGTGTGGGAGATATTTGTTTTATTTTTAATTATAAGAATGTATAATTATTTTATTTATTTTATTTATTTACATCAGTATCACAATATTAATAAAGTTTCCCAATATTGAATGAAGTAAAATAATAAAGCCTTTTATAATTTCCTGGAGCCCAAGTTCCTATCTTCAAAGTGCTTGTTTTGTGTGACCATCAGTCTCAAGCTCAAAGATATATATGAAAAAAAGAGCAAATCGTCACATTTGAGAAGCTTGAATTTAGAAAATGTTTGGAATTTTTGATAGAAAATGACTGAAACAATTAATAATCATTAAAAAAAAGTTAAGCTGCTTAAATTTCTGCTAATTGATTAATTGACTAATCTTATCATCTTCATCCTTACATGTATATGGAAATATAGCATATATATATATATATATATATATATATATATATATATATATATATATAAATATATATAGTATAAATCACGCATAAGATATTAATAATTGTTGGTCCTCCATCTGTGTGTTTTCTCTTCAGGATGACTCCGTCCCTAACGGCCTGCGAGCGCTGCCTCTCTTCTATGCCACCACCATCGGGATCAACACATTTTCCATCATGTACACTGGAGCCCCGTGTAAGTGACAGGCGGCATTTACTCATAACAGACATTCTCGCTGTTTATTTAGTCTGACACCAACGTATGATCAAATTATCATCTCAGTCGCATTGATTTGCGCCAGTGTCGTTTGATTACTCAAAATTCCTTCTGAAGGTGTGACAAGAGTATACATAGATTTTTTTTTAACATTTCAAAACTACTTGAAAGATGTCATGTTCTTATACCCGTGTGTGTGTGTTCATTAATTTCAGTGCTTGGGCTAGAGTTGCTACCGGTGTGGGCCATCTTTCTCATTACTTTAGCCGGGGCGCTGGTCTGCGCAGCGGTGGTGTGGTTCTTCGTGTGTCCTTGGATGAGGAGGAAAATAGCAAGTAGGTATCTGTGTGTGTGTGTGTATGTGTGTGTGTGTGTATATATGTGTGTGTGTGTGTGTGTGTGTGTGTGTGTGTGTGTGTGTGTGTGTCCAGTCTTTCTCACGCCATTTGAAAGCTTGAAAGCCCAGCGCTCTGACCCGAACCTAACAACTGAGTCTCAGCCTCTGCTTGCACACTCTGTGCTCTGACACCAAACATTGGATGCCAGCGGATGTGTTTTCTCATTGGCCTCTGCCAAAGCCACTAAAGCCACCAAGAAACCCTGTGAACTCTGTGTAGAACTCCACTTGCTTTGCTCAAACACTTAAGATTTTTGGGCGTAATCATAGCCTGCAGTGAAGAAAGCTTTCAGATCAAGGTTAGGAATTGTTTTCGTAATGGGAAAATCAGCCTGCAGCAAAGCAGACAACGCCATAATGACACATTAAATGAAACAGTGGAAAGGGCAGTAAGAGGAACATCTGAGAGAACAGTGGACATAAGCAAGGCAACCAGTCTTCTAATTCAACTTGACAAGAACTTCTGTTTAGTGCAACAATCCAAACACAAAGCTACAAACTCTTAAGCCCCAAGTCTTAGATGCCTGAGATGCTTTCCACTGACATGAAAATAAAAATCAAGGTTAAATTACAACAGTTTTGTTACTGGATTTACCTTAAACAACATAAAGAAGTGCTGTTACTGAAGCGATAACAATCCACGTTGAGGCTTAAAACAGAACGATTCTTTTCTCGAACTTTCGAGCGAGGCCGATTTGATCTGTTGCTTAAGGCGTCGTGACCGCTGAATGCCTGAGAGGATTATAGGTGATATTATCGGTCCTAATCTGGATATTACTGCATCCGTCAAAATGAAGCGAGTGAGTTTTATGTATGTGTTTGTGCTGAAGGCTGTTTTGAGGAGTAGGGGGGCATCAAGTCTATCAGCACTGGAATTAGTTAGGATCAGCTGATGGCTATACTTGTTGTTGGTGCATAGTTTTCTCTTCTTTTTTTTTTTCTGACCTGAAATGATTGATGGTGGTGCAGAGTAACAACATAGTTTCAGCAAAAATATGCATTAAAAATTTATGTTGATAAAAATATTATCTGTGTGATTCACTCATTGAGCTCCTGTCCTGATTCCATCAGTGGAAATCATCCAGATAACTTCTGTAAAATATTTTTATTTCTACTGTTTCATCATCCTGCTGTAAATGATCACTCAGACATATTAGAATATGGGCCTGACATGCAAATATAGATGTTGTAATTTCCTCATAGTTTGTCTACAAGGCCCTGTAAACACTGGTAACATTGTTAAGAGGATTAACAGGATTTACCTGGTGGTGATATTTTTTCCCTTCAGGAAGATCTCTTAACTGAACTTGTTTTCTCTCAGGTCGTCTAAAGAAGGAGCAGGCTCTGTCAAGGATCTCTGATGAGAGCCTGGACAAGATACCTGAGGAGGAGGAGGAGAGTCCCGTCTTTAAGGAGCTCCCGGGGGCCAAGGGAACAGATGAGGCCGTGTTGCCACTCACCGGGGGCAGCAGTGAACGGGGCACCCGAGACTCCAGCGGAGAGCTCACCAACCTGGCCAACGGAGGCACCGTCCTGCCAAACGGCCGGGTGTATGGTAAAACTGAAAATAAGAGCCACTGATTTGAGATGTTCCAGTAGATCTACTACATCTGTTCACTAGGGACAAAAACAGCGACTGTAAAGCTGTGGTCACTGTGTAATCTTTGTGGAGGAGGAGAGGAACTGCAGCTCTGTTGCTGCATTAATATTTTTCAGAGGTCACACAACTCTTCTGTTTACAGCCACCTTCAGCAGGGTGGTGTGTCGGGCTGTTTCTGGTTCCTTTTTATATGTCGTCAATCAATTAGTTTTGTGTCTTCACAAAAAAAAAAAAAAAAACAATGAATGCAAAACCTACAAAAAAGCATTAAACAGCAAGATATTTTAAAATTTTTACACTGAGGACAAAAAGCGTTGTCACCCATCAGGTGGAAAAAAGATTTAATCTCAGTTTGTCATAACTAAAGAAGATTCAGTCTCAAATTTAGAAATCTGACTTGCTTCCTTCGTAGGGAGTAACTTCTCTTTTATTAAAGATTCCTATTCAGTTTATGTTTATTTAGAGTAAGAGACTGTAAATGTAAATGTGCTGCTGTTGGATGCTGCCTGGCAACAGTTTTGCATCCACATCCTCTTCTCCATCTCGTCTCCTTCAGGTCGGACCCACTCAATGACCAACGGTTGCCTCAAGTCACCCATCTCTAATGGCAGCTTCAGCTTCGATGGCCACATGCGCAGCGATGGCCAGGTGTACCACACAGTACACAAGGACTCAGGTCTCTATAAAGACCTGCTTCACAAAATCCACCTGGGCCGCATGGATGACAACGAGCGCTCGGGCTCCAACGCCGGCCCGGCTGACAACAATTACCGCCTGCTGCGCCGCAACAACAGCTACACCTGCTACACAGCGGCGATATGCGGCATGCCCGTCCAGCCGCTCATACGCACAGAGTCTCGCGAGGACAGTGAAAAGCTGGTGGGCGAGGGAGGCGGCAGGAGCAACAGCGTGTCCTACTCCAAGAAGAGGGTACGCTACGATAGCTACTCGTCGTACTGTAACGCCGTGGCCGAGGCTGAAATTGAGGCGGAGGAGGGCGGGGTGGAGATGAAGCTGGCCACAGAGCTGGAGGGGGTGGAGGAAGAAGGGGCTCCAGCACCTGTGCCTCTGGACGACTTGGCCGAGGAGGATCATGAGGAGAAGGACAAGCCTGAGGTGTTCCAGCTTTTCCACTTCCTGCAGATCCTCACGGCCTGTTTCGGGTCCTTTGCCCACGGAGGCAACGATGTCAGGTGCTGCCTCCTGCTAATACCTGCTAATATATTCTTTTATTCCAGAAGTTTCTCTCCCTGTTAAATTATATGCAAGTAATTTTTCAGCAACAACAAATAGAGAAATTGAATTTACTTTGTTGCTCTGACATCATGTAGTCTCGGTGTAGCACAGGTACCAGAGGAGCTGGTGAGGTTATAATGTGTTTTCCCACCTCTGCAGTAATGCTATCGGGCCTCTGGTGGCGCTGTGGATGATCTACGACCAGGGCGGTGTGATGCAGGATGCTGCCACTCCCATTTGGCTGCTGTTCTACGGCGGCATAGGCATCTGCGCCGGCCTGTGGGTGTGGGGCCGTCGCGTCATCCAGACCATGGGGAAGGACCTGACTCCCATCACCCCCTCAAGGTGAGAAAGCCACCACGTGGGAGAGTGAGTGGAAGGGGGTGTGTGTGTGTGGATGTGGGTGTGGGTGTGGGTGAGGGTGTGTGTGAAAGAGAGAACGGAGGAGTATTTGTGGCAAAGGCGAACTCTCCCAACATATGCTGGGTTTCACTCGCTTCAAAGACTTTCAACATGCTGACACACACAAGTGCATCCAGGACCACAGCTTCCTGGGTAAGTACTGACGTGCGTGCACATAGCTGTATTAGAATGCGCGCACACACACACACACACACACCCAATGTTTTTAATAAGGCTGTTAAATGTTATTGAACAAGTAATTGCCATTCAACTCACACAGAGAATTTCCCACTAAGCTGAAAGTGAAGTGCAAAAACCTGAGGCAACACAATCACTTTCAGAGTGCGTGCTCTGTTGCCTCAATTGCTCTGTGTTCACAGGTACAGTAACTGACTATTCAAGGACATTTGTCTTGAGCAGCTCTGGTTAACCACTCTCTACTTCCCAAACAGAGCTGCTGCTGCTGCAGGCAACATACACTTTTACTCCACAAACAACCTGCAAGTACAAAGTTTCTGCATCCTCGTCTGCGTCAAATCGTATTCATATTTTCTCATCCAGCGACAGCACACTGAATTAGTATGATTCCATTAATTTAAAGGACAGATTTGTATATTTGAATGAGTTTTATTTGAGTTTAAGGACGTTAATGTGAAAGAATATTTTCTGTCCCTTTTTTAAAACAAGCAAATGCAATCAAATATGTTTTTCTTCTCCCAGAGATAAAGGCTATAAACAAGTTGATGAGAAATAATCTGAACAAAGTCATTATCATTTTTGGCAGTCCTCACACACTCCTGCAGGAACTTTAACTTTGCTGGAGATAATTCTCTGCAGCTTTGGAACACATTCAGAGATCTACCATAATAATTGTGTCTCTAGTGCCTCTTTGCATAGGCAATGAAATAGGAATGGTGCGCTCTCACTATTTTCCCTCTGCACTTTGACTTATTACATAATAATTATGAATAAATAAGATGTCCTTTGGACCACAACACATGAAGCCCTAGGGCTCACTTCGTCCTACAACCTAAGCAACGGACAT
The DNA here is from genome assembly GCF_021018895.1 of Seriola aureovittata. Lineage (NCBI taxonomy): Eukaryota > Metazoa > Chordata > Actinopteri > Carangiformes > Carangidae > Seriola > Seriola aureovittata. Next base: position 21,984,847 of record NC_079368.1, read on the forward strand.
CACGCATCCTTAACCACTTACTGCTGCTGCTCTGTCCTTGAGATTAATATCTCTTCTTTTACTGTCCTCTCGTCTTTCCACACAGCAGCAGAACAGTGTGTGGGTGTGTGTGTGTGTGTGCGCGCGTGCATACCTCAAGGATTTTTGTCTGTATGGTGTCAGCTTAAGGAAGCCAGGCTCTGTGTCTGCAGGTCATTGTGCGTTGAATCTACTGTATGAATGTGAGCATGCATGCACATTAAGGTCTAATTGCTCCAGATTTTTCTTTTTCTTTTTCCGTGTGTGTGTACATGTGTGTGTGTGTGTGTGTGTGTGTGCGCGCACGCTCTGTTGCCTGAGAGGAACATCACACAGGGTTACAGAAAGTTGTTTGGCGTTCTGGATGAAGAGAAGTAGAGCAGGGGGGGTGAGGGAGGGGTAAAGCCACAGTGGGAACCCTTGGCCTCTCTTCTCCAACCACAGGGAGGAACACCAGCCTGACTCCTCTTGCACTTTTCTTTCCCTCCGTCTGTCCTCCTCCTGTAAATCTCTATTTTTGCGGTTAACTCTCTTCTTCCCTCACTTTTTCCTTTTTTTCATTCCTTCCCATTTCCCTCTCCTCACTGCATCTTCTCGTCCTGTTTTTAGTAGGCATGTCACCTCTAAATCTTTCTCTCTCTCCCACCCCCCAAAGTCTTGCAGTCATTCTCATGCTCACTTCATCTAATTATTTTTTTTCCTCTTCATTCCTCCTCTCTTTTTTTTTAGCCCCTTTTCTCCCTGTGTGCCTTCTTTCTTTCTTAATCTCTTCCTTTCCAACACCAGCTTAGTTTTTTTTCTTTGCCAGGACTCAAAGACAAATTTGCTCTGCTTCACTCCTCTAAAGACTCTCTTTCCTCCACTGTCTGTTTCCATGCATCAGTCTGACAAAGAAGTTTGTTTGGGGCAAGGACAGGAAAGTGTGTGTAGTTGTGTGTGTTTATAGCCTAGTCTGCCAGGCACAGTGAACACTTAAAACAGCACAGCAGTGAAAAAGAAAAAAGGATCTTAAACTTAGATAGAGATATGGATTTCCATCATTCTGGACAGCTCTCCTGTTTAACCGCCACAGGGATGGATTGCTGCAGATCTAAAACGTAAACAGTCTTGTCCTTGAGATGAACAGCTGTTCTTTTCCTGCACTGACAAATCAAAATATCCGCTGTGGAAAAAAAAAAAAACCTATTGGAAAATCAAGAGCTGGTTTCTGATCACACAGAACAGGTGTCACCGCTCTATGGAGATTAGACATTATTGTAGTAATGAACACTTTTTTTTTTTTTTACCTTTGCTTGACAGCGTTCAGTGGAGAGATGACAGGATATGAGTACAGAGAGAGAGAGAGAGAGAGAATGAGAATGAGAATATAATGTAATCACATGGTCAGCTTAAGCTCATTTGGCCACCAGGACATCCAACACCTATGCAGTCTGAAATGTTTCTACACACGCACACACACACACACACTGAAGGCGAGCTCCTGTTTACACGTGGGTTCAAGTTATGTTCACAATTGGTTCAAGTCAAATGATTAGCAGACTGCTGTGAAGGAGATTGGCCCCCTGCTGTTCACGAGCGCCACAGCAGTGACCGGATTGACATGTTGCTGATTGTGTCACTTTGGCCAATCACAGTTCAACAGCGTTTGTTCGCAGGACCTTACCCGAGTGTTGCTGGCTTCTTCTTCTTTCTTTCTTTCTTAGTTTTTTTTTTTTTGCTTTCTCACTCGTCCAGTTTCTCACTCGTCGGGGGGGGGGGGGTGGGGGGGGGGGGGGGGGTTCTTTTCCAGCTCTGGAAACAGGACAGGGCCTCAGACAAAGTGTCTCCTAGTCAGCAGCACAAGGCAACACACTCACACAACAACTGCCTGTCTGTGTACCACATGCAACCATACTCTTTATTCGGTCTATGAATTACCTACCAACATTTTGGACCTGTGTGTGTGTGTGTGTGTATGTGTGTGCGTGCGTGTTAAGCATACTTAAAAGAATGTCTCTGTTGAATGTCCTACTGTGGTTTAATGTGGGTGCTGGAAAATGGTGAGACCGTGCCATCAACGGCACGTCCCAGGCATTACAATGAAGAATGTTTCTTTGCCCCCCCCCACCCCCCAAAACCCCTCTCCCCTCCCTCCTCCACAGTGGATTCACTATTGAACTGGCTTCTGCACTCACAGTCGTGTTGGCTTCCAATATCGGAATCCCTGTCAGTACCACACACTGCAAGGTATGACTGAGTGGACCTCCAGCTGCTCTCTCAACCCCCCCTCCAGGCATCTCCAGGGGACAGGGAGCTCACACTGCCTCCCAGGGCATCGAGCTGGACTCACACACACACGGCACTTCAGTCAGATAATATCTGTGGATTCTGTGTCTGTTATCCACATCATTATGGCCACTTTTGTCAGGCAGTCTCTGTCCATCTCCTTTTCCTCGTCATATTTGCAAGGATGCCTTTTATTAAATATATTTCACCACAGACAGCAAAGTTCAGACTCTTGTAGCAGAAAAGGATAATTTCTGGTTTATTACAACTTGTCTGCCATCATTTCCTGCAGCTGTAAGATTGCACTCACCAAAGTAGTTGCTGAGATCTGGCAACACGGCAGCGTTGCTACAACAAAGTCAAGACAGGGCCAGAGACAATAGAGGTCCTACAATCAGGCATTTAAACAATTCCACTAGCGATGGATGTCTTACCTCGCTGCTGGAGATTGTTGGGGCTGTATGCAACCTAAAGAAGATTTGCAGGTATTACTCAGAGCTGTAAAATATAAAAGTGTTTTTATTTATAGTTGTTAATATTATATTCTCCTTTAACCATGCCATACTGGAATAATAGTCGAAGATAAGCCAGTAAAAGAAAGTGTCCTTTTTAATTAAGATGCAACATAATCTAACAAAGGATCATAATCTTTTAATATGTAACAAGCATTATAATAAAGTATCAGGTCTCTATCAAGGAAAGAAACTAAACATGATTTTAAGTTGCTTTAGTGCATCAGTGGTGGAGAAATGTATTTGGTTGAAGAACTTCTCACCTCAATGTGCAATGTCGCTGTTTTTCCAGATCGTAGAAATGAACTTGGTGAGAACAATAATAATGATTACCAAATCTGTGAAAACTAAACCAGAATTATCCTTTAATCCTCTGATCGTGGTGATTTTCAGATGCAGTCTTTCCACCGCATTAAAAGACAAACAAAGCCGTGTCCAGCCCGCCACAGACATCCCCAGGCAACAGTGTGCAGCCCCTCTCCCCTGTTCTTTTCAGGAACATCGGATCCAGGCTGGAAGACTTATCGGACCCCTCCAGCGCCAACCCTGTCCCTCCCCCCCTTGCCCCCCTCACCCTCCCCATCAACATGGTGTCTCATCCTCTGTTTCATTTCCACCAACTCTTTTCCATTTTGCCCTCTCAGCACTGGCATGGTTTGGTATGTGGGTCCTCCACCCTCCTGTGCTTGGCTGCAGGCAGACTCTTCCCCCTCCCCCACCACCACCAGCCTCCTGCCCTGACCCCCACCTGTCTCACTTGTTTTCCACTTTTTTTACCTCTCACTCTCCATCTTTCTCTGTGTCTCTCCACTCATCTGTCTTCACAGCGGATTTTGCATTGAAGTAATGAGTGCGCTAACAGTGCTTGTTGCATCAAATGTGGGCATCCCAATAAGCTCCACCCACTGCAAGGTATTGGAGTCATTGGTAGTGAAGCTGTGCTAGAGAGCCCTCCCACTAGAGAGCTCCACTTCATCGCTTCACCTGTAGCTGTCAATCATCAAAGACAATCACAACTCCCGCAGTTGAAGTTTTGACCTCTCGTGCAGTTTTCCTCCAGCAACTAAATCTCCCATAACAGTCCATAAAGGGAGCGTTGCAACATTAAAGGAAAATATGAGCAAATTCGATGCAAGCTTATTAGATAAAGAGCAGTAAATCACAAGTGTATAGCAATTGAACTACACCCTCTTAAAAAGCAGAGACTCATGAGAATTTATCGTTTTATTTTTTTATTTCCATTTTTTTTCGTTGCCAGATTTTGATCTACTTGTTCACATTCTTCTTATTTAATTATATGAATTAATCACATTTTTCTGTAGTGCTAATCTTTTTCCTTCAATGGAACAGAGAAGTTTGATTATAGAAAGGTCAAATTTGAATTAGTGTTCATGCAACATTAGCAAAGATATTTGAAGGAAAATATTGAACTATTCCTTTAATCGTGCAGCTAGTCTGTATAAGGGTTAGGTCTAAACATGGGATAAGTTAAGTGGATAATAGCGTTTCAGTGAAAACATAGAAGTAACACAATTTTTTGATTTAGATAAATACTTAAAAAATGTCAGATCTGTTGAAGGGAAACTGCACAAGACTCAAAACTGGTATTTAATTACTGATGATCAATTTGTCTAAACATCAACATCGCCATCCATAGTTTATTTCTCACCTGCAAACACCCTTGTCTCTTCCCTAAAACCTTGGATAATCAACTGCTATGCCAAAATGCTAAATCTACTGATGGTTAGAGGTATACAATCATGGTGGTGATTTGATTGATTTTAGTGAGTGTGTGTGTGTGTCTGTGTGTGTGTGTGTGTGTGTGTGTGTGTGTGTGTCTGGGGGATTCACACATGTTGTTGGACCAAAACCAGTATTTTTAAGTTATTAATACACTTGCAGTAAAGCTTTTTATTTTTAAGGCATTTTTTCTGATTGTTAAAAGTGACACAGAAGTAGCCAACAACATCTGTCAATATTTCCCAGATGGCTGTGAGAGAGTGTGTGTGTGTTTGTGTGTGTGTGTGTGTGTGTGTGAGTGTGAGTGAGAGAGAGAATGAGAAGCAATGGGCATCTATTTAGTTTTGTCTCAGCTCTGGCTCTTTTTATTTATTTATTTATTTAATCTTCCGTGGAGGTTAAACTGAATTGATGCCCAGCCCTGACGTGTGATGTGTGGGGCGCTGTGGTGTGATTATGTACAGTGACTTGTTGTTTCAGAAGCACTGCAGGCGGTCAGCAGCCTAAACACCGAGGTCAGGCTGAGATCAGGCTTTGTTGCTGCATGCCTGAAATACTACAAATGGCTGTAAACAAACAACGATGGCCACAAAATGCAGCCTAAACTCTCCTCACCACAAGATGTTTTTTGTGTAGTCCAGCACTAGTGTAACCTTTTTAGTAAGACTACAAACATGACTTTCAACCCAACCTTTCGCATTTAGCTGTGAGTGTGACAGAGGGTGTATCATGTGTCTGGTTGTATAAGAGCAGGCGAACACAGTTTAATTTCCGCCCGCCTGCAGTGTCAACTGAGATGAAACCAGTCGCTGTGCATGCCACTCCAACACACTGAAGTGTCTGCACTGTGTATGTGTGCGTCTTCTCCAAAAGTAATTCTCATTCAATGGTATTATAATTTGATTTCTTTCATAAAGGTGAGTGAAGAATGCATCAGTGGAAGTCTGACAGTTGGAGATATATTTTCCATTAGCTAGGAAAACGTAAAAAAAAAAAAACCTCCAAAATTAGGTCTTTCTTTTTTCTTTTTTTTCTTTTTTGACTTGATGTCTAATGAAGAGGAAAATAGTAGGATTTTTACAGTAGACCTGCCAATTTCAGACTTCCACAACCACAAATTGAATTAAGTAGTGATACCTAATTTATCGGCTTGCTCTAACTAACACAGACATTTTGGACCGAGCTGGTCCTGAAGAGCTGAAGGTTGTGTACAGGCTTTTCTGTCCAGATGCTAATATTGTATGAACATATATATATATATACACACACACACACACACACACACAGTGTTTCAGCTCAACTATTATCTGTAGTGGAATTTAACTAAGCACTGTATTTAAGAACAACATTGAGGTACTTGGTATTTTAATATTAATATATTATCTTTTTACAATATATTTTTTGGGGCATTTTTGCCTTTATTGTGATAGAGACAGTGACACATTTAACTGACAGCTAAATGTGTGATCATCTTATAAGATTTGATCATTTTTATAGATGGGACAGCCAAAAAACTGCTTACCCATAAATGCATAATTTATTGCCATCCAGTAATACAACATATATAATACTTTTGATACTTGAAGAACATCTGTTGACAGTGCTAGTAGTAGACATCTCTACTTTTACTTTAGTAGTAGTATTTTTATACTTCATACTACTATTCTCTGAGTACTTGTTCCACCATCTTCAGTGTTAAAACCAGAGGCTACAAACTGGCAGTTCAATTCATCAGCTGTTCTTAGCGTTAGAGCTACACAGACAAATAATGGCTCAACATCCAAACTGGGTGTGGAAACTGATGCCTGATAAAACAAGCAGGCTTTATCTGAACACTAAATGATCAGTTGCTCATGAAAACCCTCCATCATGAGGAAAGCCTGGACAGCCTACAAGCTCTTCAGTGTCTTTGGCTTTACCATTTTAGACATTTCTGCTGCTGATTGTGTTGTTTTTCTTCTCCTCCGGCTGCGGCCTCCAGGTGGGCTCTGTTGTGGCCGTGGGTTGGATCCGCTCCAAGAAAGCAGTGGACTGGCGCCTCTTCAGGAACATCTTCCTGGCGTGGTTCGTCACGGTTCCCGTGGCCGGCCTGTTCAGCGCGGCCGTCATGGCCCTGTTCGTCTACGGCATCCTGCCCTTCGTCTGAGGGCATGTGGCTGGGAGGGAGAACAGAGGAGGAAAGAGAGAGTCAGAGAGAGAGAGAGAGGGGAAAACTTGGGTAAAAATCATAGCTCGAGTGTCGGGGTTCAGATAAAAGAGAAGGAAATGAAGAAGAGAGGAAAAGGGCAAGGGTGGCGGTGAAGAGAAGGAGAAGAGAAGGAGGGAGCTGCAGAGGTTTCACAGATGGACTTGGTTGTACTGTGGATGTGAGGAGGGTTGGTTCACATGCTGCCTGGCTCCATAGTCCAGAGATCTTTTTTGACTCATTTGAGTTTCTGATCGGTTTTTATTTATTCTCTTTTTTGGGTGCATAAGAAAGCGTGTAACCAACGTGTTCACCGTACCATTCAATCTGCTGTACATATGACAATAATAGTGAGATTTCCAGTAACTTTTAACAAAAATTATGGTTGATGGAGAAACAGTGGCAGCCATTTTCTGTCTCTTCATTTAAAAAAAAAAAAATCACGACTAAAAATGATCAAAAAACAGTTAATTCTGCACACCTAAACTGGCAAACATGCTTGCAGTAAAACTATATCCTTCTGCCTGCAACCCCAGGTAGCATAGTTGGTCAAATTCTTCTTCTTCTTCTTCTTCTAATTATTATTATTATAATTATTATTATTATTATTATTATTATTCCAAGATGCCAGAAAAAACCTGTACATATTGTTGTATTGGATTGAGTGTGATTTGTTGTATTGCAGCTTGCTTTAAAGTTAAAAAAAGAAGAAGAAAAGATGTCCGTGTGGTCAACCAACCCATCCATCATCTCACTCCTATAACATGCTAGCCAGGTACAACTGGGGCCAAATGGAAAGGACGCCTCAGAGAGCGGTGGTGGGACTGTCTTTCTGCTTTTTTTATTTTCCACATGATACCATAGAAACCTGATTTGCTAAAGAGTTGATTTTTGTCAAAAGCTCCTGTATGTTTTTAGAGATGGATCTCATATTTTTTAATGATGTATTATACTGTAATTTGTACTGTAAATATTGTCCTTAAAGAGTTCGGGGGAGGGGTGGGGGATCATGGTTTGTATTTAATGTTGTAGGGGAGGCCTCTTCACCTCTTCATGATGTCATATTATATAGTGTATTTCATCCCAGAGGCTCACACACACACACACACACACACACACACATGAACACACACTTGAAAGGCTGCTGTTCTTTTGGCGGTTGGCAGAAGTATATTGATTGGAAAATGGTATTTGAATTTAAAGTAACGAATCAAACCTGTTTTCAATAGAGAAAACTGGAGCTATTTCATTCATTTTGATTTTCAGAAATCATCAGAAAATTCAACAGTATTGACAGAAAGTCCTTTAGTGAAAAGAGGAGAGGTTTTCAGATGGCGATGTTTGAGGGAGGTCGCTCTTTTTGAGAGCAGCACCATGCCAAAGCGAGCTGTGTTGTCGCCATGTCAGCATGCCAAGTTAAAGTAGAATAATGAGGTTTAGGTGCAGCAGAAGCCAAAATACTAAAACTGAACAGATACAAATACACACTGAGAAGGGCCCGCAAGACATTCACATATTTGCATCTGTATGCCTTTATTTCCACACATAGAGCTCAGCTACTGGAGTCATTTCCTCATATTGAAGGCTCCCTGCCAATGATGGACCTCTACACTGTCCATTTTCGAGTCATTTCAGATCTCCCGCCCTGTTCATCAGTCAGATTACATATCTTATCTGTCTCAGTAGCCCTGAACCTCAGTCTCATAACCCTCATGAGTTGTCTCTCGGGATGCCTCCGAAAGTTAAAGCCTTGTCTTGTCAGACAGCAACTATGTGTCATATCAAACACTAAAAAGTCAAACTGTTGTATTATAAGTCAGCAGGTTATACAGAAGTGGAAGGAAAGAGGGGGATTCAACCCCAGCCACACTTGTAGCTCCTCAAAATGGGCTGGTGGTGTTTGAAGTGTAGAAGCATTTAGTCTATTGATCACCTATGTTTTCAATCTAAGTGCTAAAGGTTAGCTATCATATCATAGGGTCAAGTCGAGGGCTGAATCGAAGCCTGGTCGGGGTCTTTAAGTCTGCTCATGTCATAAAATATCACAAGACTTTTGTCTTGGGATCATTATGTTTGAATGAGATGGTATCAGGGGGGATAGTACTGATCATCACCAGCTTTTTAACAGGGTCATCTGACCTGTAGATGAACAAAGTCTAAAGCTTTTTTTTTTATTTGAACAAACTCGATGCCAGGTGTTGCAAGTTCTTTTTGTTCTTGTGGTGTGTTTCCTAATTTCATTTTTGTTTCTCATGAACAAATCTATGCTTAAGTAGCCACTTGCCTTGTAACATTGTGTTTTACTTTGTGCAGATACAGTAAAATAATTAAGTACTGTGGTGTTTACATCGTAACCATATTGTAGAGTATCTGAAAAAAAAACTGTTGCCTAATGATGCCAATGAAAGACAAACTATTAACCATGACTTTTTAAGTGCAAGTAAAAAAATATAACCAGAAGTGTCTAGAGAGAGAGAGAGAGCAAGAGCAAGTGTGCGCGCGATGACCTGTTTTTTCGTTTTTGTTGTAGCAGTAGTGCTAATCATGATCCCGTCACTTTACACTACTACTACAAAGCGTTAACACTACATGTATGGGTGCAATTCAGTAATGAAGAGAATAACTAGAGAAATTTCATCAAGACTATATATTTTTCTACCATATCTGAGTTTTAACCTGGGTGAGCTTCCAGACACTGTGGAGGACACACTGTGGGGTTGATGGGGAAATTGGTAAACAGGGACGAGTCCACAGTGATAATGAGAAATGGTCTTGTTACAGGGGTGTCCCACCTTTGCTGGTGCCATGTGCCATTCTCCCTCTATTCCCGGTGTGTTCTTCTAACATGTAGATTGACGTGTCGGTTGCCAGTAGATCAGATTTTTAAATTACCATTTTTATTTTTGAATTTTAAATGAAAACACTTTGTAATTTTGTTTCCCTGCTGCTTTGATCATGAGCTGTGAGAGCAGGACAGCATCTTGCTAAAACCAGGACAACTGCTCATCGAGGGCGAAAACCTAGAAGCAAAATCTGTGTAGTTGAGAAACGTAAATCTTAAATTTAGCAACAGAAAATTGGACTGTGAGAATTGAAGTGTTTCCTTGTTTTGGCGGGTGACCACTCTTGAAGCTCATACCCTTTTACTCTTCCAGGTTGTGTGTTACACAGCGGGGCTGCACGGAGCGGGTGTGTTCAAATTCTATTTATCTTGTACAGTAAAGGTGCCTGGAGGTCGTTTAAACAAAAGTTCATGATGCACAAAAGGGCAAGCCTTGTTTCCTAAAATATCAAAGAAATACAGCTTGTGGAAGATCAGATTTTTCCCCACTGTCTTTAAAGCGAGCCAATTTAACAACTGACAACTAGGAGATAAAACTAAATGTGCTAAAGCATTCTGTAACAGAAGCACAAGAACAAAAAACTAAAAGCTAAAACTAGCCACCACATGCTACTGGTCATACTAGACCAAGTAAAACTGTATCAGCACAAACATTGAGTGAACTGAACTGAGCAGGAGTGTGTTTTACTGCGTAAGAATTATCTGTTAGAGGACGATTTTTGTTATTTCTTCTTTCAGAAATGACATAGTCCTGCTTTCATTGGCGAATTATCTTTGCTTGAACACAAACCCAGTCCGTGTCTCTTAATCACCTGTCACTGTAAACTTGAAATGGTGCAAAATCTACCCCTGACTTCATGGACAGAGTCATCCAGCACAAAAAGCTAATTTTCTCAAAAAGCTATGGTTAACTTCTGTTACGCTAGCTTACTTCTTAAATAAATAGGCATGTACTACTGTACTAGACACTAACATTTGAGCATCTTATCTTACAGCATTTACAGCAACCTAATAAAACAGTTACTTTGTTAACGTTAAACAACTACAGCTCCTATGAGTCTTAGCAATATGAGTGCAGTTAAAAGCTCGTGGTAGCAGCTGTTGAATGCTAACAAAATAACCTTTATTTAGTGCTCATCTGTTGATGTCTAAAACAGAAGTGAAAACCAATTCTTAGAACATGGACAAAAAGCCACCAGTATGTTTCAGCTGTTTAGAAAACTGATGAAAGAAACTTTCTGTGGCAGGATTCATTGTGTGACTGAGGCTGGAAGTTTGTTGTTCTTGTGTGAGTTTAAATAAACGATGAAATGAGACTCCACTTTCCTCCTGTTGAATGATGAGCTTTATTTGCAAATGGACTGAGGTCAGCCAGCACGCTCCAGGTATCTGGTTTGTGCATCATCACTGTGCTCTGTCGGCCCCACTGTGTAACTCACACTGTCATTTTTTTTTTGTTTTTCCATGCATCATCAGTCCTGATAGGCCAAAAGGGATGCACTGCTCAAGATGCGGAGGGAAAGTGAAAATTGCCCTCTGGTGGCAGTGTTGCATGTCTGTGACAGAAATGTCTTGAACTCAACTGGGGCTACAGGGGAGATATTAAAGGCACCAATGATATTTAGATGTTATTGCCCCTGGAAACATAATTGAATATACATGGACACAATGTTTTCAGGGCCTTTAAATGATTCAGATCTTATTGAATCTAATCATCTCATCAATTATAGACTTAACTGAACTCAACAAAAATTTCTCTCAATACATTTTTAATTTGTGTCCCCAAAGCCACTAGTCATTATAACTCTGCAGGTTTGAATTTGCAATCTTATTTATTTTTTATTTTTTAAACTTGCTAAGGTATGAACGCAGCCACTAGATGGAGTAGTCGGACACTTTCCCTCCCCATAGAGAGGGACAGCATTTTAGACCAGTCCATTTCAACAGATCAGTATAAATCAATCAGTGGTGTGGTGTGATTGCCATTGAGGGAGTTACTGTGCTTCTTCTGCATTATAACTGTTTTGTAACATTTTTTTGTAGGGAAAAAACTAGAGAAACAGAATGTGCCATTTCTTTCTCCCTGAATGTGCAATACAAGCTGTTTCTTGTGAAGGTGCAACTACATTGCTGTCACTCTGTGGTCGTGTAGCTCCACCTGCTCCGGTGTTATAATGCCCTCTCCTGTGTGTGTGGGACTAGCACCACCTCACAGAGGTAGAGGGGCATCAGTTCAGACCTTCATCTGGATGTGGCGTGCTGTCTCTAGTTTTCTGGTCTGTTTTGTAATAGAATGTGCTCCTTGGCTGGCCTGCAGGCTTTACAGCTCTGTGTTGTCTTTTTACTGTTTACTGCTATTTAACTGTCCAGTCCTTCAAAAAGTAAAAGAAAAATAATAATAAATGAATAAAAAAATCAAAAGAAACTGTAGCCTGCTTCTACAAAATCTTAAAGCTCTTCTGATTTGCATATATCGTACTGTAATGTTTTATTTAAGAGTTTAGTGAAAAAAATGTCTGCATTTAAACTAAATTATGGGAATTAAAATTACAAAGAATACCTAACCTCCACTGAGTTGTGTCATGCTTTTGGAAAGATGTGTATGAGTTGAAGATGAGATGTTTATGGCCAGCTCGGAACTCTCAAAACAGTTTTCTCTCTTTTTGTGTGAGTTAGTTTTTATTGTTTTTTGATATACTTTTAACACATACACTGTACAGGTGCAGCAAGATGATATAGTATACAGTACGCACATATCAATATGTATTAGTATATGTCCACATGGTTGAAAAAGTGATTAATACAAGAGCTGTACCATACTTTATACTCTTATGAAAATCTATTTGTAGACCTCTTTCTATCCACTAGATTTGCAGAAATGATTACGGTTAAGTCAACAAAGAATTTGTCCAGCAAACTGTTGAAAACAACTTAAAACAATACTTTACATCCTTACATTTATTCATTTAGCAGAGGCTTTTATCCAAAGTTACTTCCAAGTGAGGGACAACACTAAAGTTTCAGTGCAGTAGGAGACCTTGGTGTAAGTACTGACTACTGCATTTGTTCAATAAGTGCAAGGAGATCATGTAAAGACGTGCACTTGAAATATAGAAGGCCGCCCCGCTCTACTTCTAAAAATTATATATATTTAAATTATATATTTTAACACAGAATTTATTGAACTTTGAGTTTTCTTACAGAACTTCTGCTTTTTCCACATACATACAGGGAGTGTCCAGGTCTACAGTTTAGGGGACAGGTATCATATAGGTATAGGTATATACAAGAACAGTAAATAGGATATAGAAATACAGTCCAGGCTGTATGTATTTGGACAGTTACAGTTTTATTGTTCTTCGGACTCTGTGCTTCAGCACATTCATTTTGAATCAAATAATAGATACCAGGGGCAGAGCCAGACATTGTAAACATTCGGGGCTTAGCCCCAACTTAAGTCTGTACTCATGGGACATGCTACTCCTAGAGATATTTTCCCCATTCAGAGCAGCTACATGCACTATTTGATGGTTCAAGCCATCTATACATCATTTGGGGAAAACATGATAGTTGCCAAGGAGAAAAAAATCATCCAGAGCCTGCATCATATTTTCAATCTAATTGTTTTCTGACTCCACCACTCCTGAACCACAACACAACAAATTTTTGACTATAATGTTTTTTAGGACTTTTCTGCCTTATTATAATATGACATTTTTTAGGACTTTTATGCCTTACTATACTATGACATATTTATGCCTTACTATACTATGACGTTTTTTATGACCTTTTTGCCCTACCATACTATGACATTTTTTATGAAATTTTATGTCTGACTATATTATGACATTTTTTTATGACTTTTTATTCCTGACTATAGTATGATATTTTATGCCTTACTATACTATATTGTTTTGTTTTTTTTTTGCCCTACCATACTATGACATTTTTTATGTCTTTTATGACTTACTATATTCTGACTTTTTTTTAATGACTTTTCATGCTTTACTATACTATGACATTTTTATGACTTACCATACTATGGCGTTTTTATGACTTTTTATGCCTTACTATACTATGACATATTTTATGCCTTACTATACATTTCTTTATGACCTTTTATTCCTGACTATAGTATGACATTTTTTAGGACGTTTCTGTCTTATTATATTGTGACATCTTTTTGTGACTTTTAATGCCTTACTATACTGTTACATTTTTTTATGACTTTTTATGCCTTACGATATGATGACCTATTGCCTTACTATATCATGACATTTTTTTATGACTTTGTATTCCTGACTATAGTATGACATTTTTTAGGACTTTTCTGTCTTACTATACTATGAAATTGTTTATGCCCTACTATACTGTGACATTTTTTAGGACTTTTTATGCCTTACTATATTATGACATTTATTATGACTTTTTTGCCTTACCATACTATGACATTTTTTACAACCTTTTATGCCTTAATATACTATGACGTTTTTTGGCATTTTTCTGCTATGCTATACTTTTACGTTTTTTGGCATTCTTATGCCTTACTATACTATCTCGTTTGATGCCTGACCATAGTATGACGATATTATGACCGTTTATGACTTAATATACTATAATGTACTATTGAAGTTTTATGCCATACTATACTATGATGTTCTTTGGCATTTTTATGCCATACTATACTATGACTTTTTTTGACATTTTTATCCCTAATTATATAATTTCGTCTCATGCCTTGCCGTACTATGACGTTTATATGACCTTTTATGCCTTAATATAGTACAATGTTTTTTTGACATTTCATGCCATACTATACTATGACGTTTTTTGGCATTTTCATGACATACAATACTTTGATGTTTTTTGGCATTTTTATGCCTAATTATATTATTTCGTTTCATGCTTTGCCATATTATGACATTTGTATGATATTTTATGCCTTAATATAGTATGATGTATTTTTGACATTTTATTGCATATGATGTTTATTCCTATGATGTTTTGGCATTTTCATGCCTGATTATATTATTTCGTCTAATGCCTTGCCATACTATGACGTTTGTATGACATTTTATGCCTTAATATAGTATGATGTATCTTTGACGTTTTATGCCATACTATACTATGACGTTTTTTGGCATTTTCCTACCATACTAGGCTAAAATCTTCTTTGGCATTTTTATGCCTTACTATTCTATCTCGTTTGATGCCTGACCATACTATGATGTTTTTATGAACTTTTATGCCGTAATATACTATGACGTTTTTTTTAAGTTTTATCCCATACTATACTATGACGTTTTTTGGCATTTTTCTGCCATACAATACTTTGATGTTTTTTGGCATTTTTATGCCAAATTATATTATTTCGTCTAATGCCTTGCCATACTATGATGTTTATATTACATTTTATGCCTTAATATAGTATGATGTATTTTTGACATTTTATGCCATACTATACTATGACGTTTTTAGGCATTTTCCTACCATACTAGGCTAAAATCTTCTTTGGCATTTTTATGCCTTACTATACTATCTCGTTTGATGCCTGACCATACTATGACTTTTTTATGAACTTTTATGCCGTAATATTCTATGATTTTTTTTTGAAGTTTTATCCCATACTATACTATGACGTTTTTTGGCATTTTTATGACATACAATGCTTTGATGTTTTTTGGCATTTTTATGCCTAATTATATTATTTCGTCTAATGCCTTGCCATACTATGACATTTGTATGATATTTTATGCCTTAATATAGTATGATGTATTTTTGACATTTTATTGCATATGATGTTTATTCCTATGATGTTTTGGCATTTTCATGCCTGATTATATTATTTCGTCTAATGCCTTGCCATACTATGACGTTTGTATGACATTTTATGCCTTAATATAGTATGATGTATCTTTGACGTTTTATGCCATACTATACTATGACGTTTTTTGGCATTTTCCTACCATACTAGGCTAAAATCTTCTTTGGCATTTTTATGCCTTACTATTCTATCTCGTTTGATGCCTGACCATACTATGATGTTTTTATGAACTTTTATGCCGTAATATACGATGACGTTTTTTTTAAGTTTTATCCCATACTATACTATGACGTTTTTTGGCATTTTTCTGCCATACAATACTTTGATGTTTTTTGGCATTTTTATGCCAAATTATATTATTTCGTCTAATGCCTTGCCATACTATGATGTTTATATTACATTTTATGCCTTAATATAGTATGATGTATTTTTGACATTTTATGCCATACTATACTATGACGTTTTTAGGCATTTTCCTACCATACTAGGCTAAAATCTTCTTTGGCATTTTTATGCCTTACTATTCTATCTCGTTTGATGCCTGACCATACTATGATGTTTTTATGAACTTTTATGCCGTAATATTCTATGATTTTTTTTTGAAGTTTTATCCCATACTATACTATGACGTTTTTTGGCATTTTTCTGCCATACAATACTTTGATGTTTTTTGGCATTTTTATGACTAATTGTATGATTTTGTCTCATGCTTTGCCATATTATGACGTTCATATGACCTTTTTATGCCTTAATATAGTATGATGTATTTTTGACATTTTATTGCATATGATGTTTATTCCTATGATGTTTTTGCATTTTTCTGCCATACTATACTTTGACGTTTTTTGGCATTTTCATGCCTGATTATATTATTTCGTCTAATGCCTTGCCGTACTATGACGTTTGTATGACATTTTATGCCTTAATAAAGTATGATGTATTTTTGACATTTTATGCCATACTATACTATGACGTTTTTTGTCATTTTTATGCCTCAATATTCTATCTCATTTAATGCCTGAACATACTATGACGTTTTTTTAATACTTTTTATGCCTTAATATACTATGACTTTTTTAAAAGTTTTATCCCATACTATACTATGATGGTTTTTTTTCGCATTTTTAAGCCTAATTATATAATTTCTTCTCATGCTTTGCCATACTGACTTTTTATGCCTTAATATACTATGATGTTTTTTTGACATTTTATGCCATAGTATACTTTGACGTTTTTGGACATTTTTATCCCTAATTATATCATTTCATCTCATGCCTTGCCATACTATGACGTTTATATGACCTTTTATACCTTAATATGGTATGATGTTTTTTTGACATTTCATGCCATACTATACTATGACGTTTTTTGGCATTTTTATGACATACAATACTTAGATGTTTTTTGGCATTTTTCTGCCTTACTATACTATCTTGGTTGATGCTTTTCCATACTATGACGTTTTTATGACATTTTCTGCCATACAATACTTTGATGTTTTTTGGCATTTTTATGCCTAATTATAACGTCTTCCACAGACAAATACAAGTCCAGTTGCCTTCGATTTAATCTGAGAAAGAGATATACTATGACGTTTTTTGGCATTTTTCTGCCATACTAGACTAAAATCTTCTTTGGCATTTTTATGCCTTACTATTCTATCTTGTTTGATGCCCGACCATACAATGAGGTTTTTTTTTTACTTTTTATGCCTTAATATACTATGAGGTTTTTTTTTAAGTTTAATCCCATACTATACTGTGATGTTTTTTGGCATTTTTTTGCCATACTATACTATGACGTTT
This sequence comes from Seriola aureovittata, assembly GCF_021018895.1. Classification (NCBI taxonomy): domain Eukaryota; kingdom Metazoa; phylum Chordata; class Actinopteri; order Carangiformes; family Carangidae; genus Seriola; species Seriola aureovittata. The sequence goes on from NC_079368.1 coordinate 22,002,038, forward strand.
TTTGGCATTTTTATGACATACAATTCTTTGATGTTTTTTGGCATTTTTATGCCTTATTATATTATTTCATCTAATGCCTTGCCATATTGTGACGTTTGTCTGACATTTTATGCCTTAATATAGTATGATGTATTTTTGACATTTTATGCCATACAATACTTTGATGTTTTTTGGCATTTTTATGCCTAATTATATTTTTTCGTCTAATGCCTTGCCATACTATGATGTTTGTATGACATTTTATGCCTTAATATAGTATGATGTATTTTTGGCATTTTCCTACCATACTAGACTAAAATCTATTTTGGCATTTTTATGCCTTACTATACTATCTCGTTTGATGCCTGACCATACTATGACGTTTTTATGAACTTTTATGCCGTAATATACTAGAATGTTTTTTTGAAGTTTTATCCCATACTATACTATGACGTTTAAATTACATTTTATGACTGAATACAGTATGATGTATTTTTGACATTTTATGCCATACTATACTATGACGTTTTTGGACATTTCTATCCCTAATTATATCATTTCGTCTCATGCCTTGCCATACTATGACGTTTATATGACCTTTTATACCTTAATATGGTATGATGTTTTTTTGACATTTCATGCCATACTATACTATGACGTTTTTTGGCATTTTTATGACATACAATACTTAGATGTTTTTTGGCATTTTTCTGCCTTACTATACTATCTTGGTTGATGCTTTTCCATACTATGACGTTTTTATGACATTTTCTGCCATACAATACTTTGATGTTTTTTGGCATTTTTATGCCTAATTATAACGTCTTCCACAGACAAATACAAGTCCAGTTGCCTTCGATTTAATCTGAGAAAGAGATATACTATGACGTTTTTTGGCATTTTTCTGCCATACTAGACTAAAATCTTCTTTGGCATTTTTATGCCTTACTATACTATCTCGTTTGATGCCTGACCATACTATGACTTTTTTATGAACTTTTATGCCGTAATATTCTATGATTTTTTTTTTGAAGTTTTATCCCATACTATACTATGACGTTTTTTGGCATTTTTATGACATACAATGCTTTGATGTTTTTTGGCATTTTTATGCCTAATTATATTATTTCGTCTAATGCCTTGCCATACTATGACATTTGTATGATATTTTATGCCTTAATATAGTATGATGTATTTTTGACATTTTATTGCATATGATGTTTATTCCTATGATGTTTTGGCATTTTCATGCCTGATTATATTATTTCGTCTAATGCCTTGCCATACTATGACGTTTGTATGACATTTTATGCCTTAATATAGTATGATGTATCTTTGACGTTTTATGCCATACTATACTATGACGTTTTTTGGCATTTTCCTACCATACTAGGCTAAAATCTTCTTTGGCATTTTTATGCCTTACTATACTATCTCGTTTGATGCCTGACCATACTATGATGTTTTTATGAACTTTTATGCCGTAATATACTATGACGTTTTTTTAAGTTTTATCCCATACTATACTATGACGTTTTTTGGCATTTTTCTGCCATACAATACTTTGATGTTTTTTGGCATTTTTATGCCAAATTATATTATTTCGTCTAATGCCTTGCCATACTATGATGTTTATATTACATTTTATGCCTTAATATAGTAAGATGTATTTTTGACATTTTACGCCATACTATACTATGACGTTTTTAGGCATTTTCCTACCATACTAGGCTAAAATCTTCTTTGGCATTTTTATGCCTTACTATACTATCTCGTTTGGTGCCTGACCATACTATGATGTTTTTATGAACTTTTATGCCGTAATATTCTATGATTTTTTTTTGAAGTTTTATCCCATACTATACTATGACGTTTTTTGGCATTTTTCTGCCATACAATACTTTGATGTTTTTTGGCATTTTTATGACTAATTGTATGATTTTGTCTCATGCTTTGCCATATTATGACGTTCATATGACCTTTTTATGCCTTAATATAGTATGATGTATTTTTGACATTTTATTGCATATGATGTTTATTCCTATGATGTTTTTGCATTTTTCTGCCATACTATACTTTGACGTTTTTTGGCATTTTCATGCCTGATTATATTATTTCGTCTAATGCCTTGCCGTACTATGACGTTTGTATGACATTTTATGCCTTAATAAAGTATGATGTATTTTTGACATTTTATGCCATACTATACTATGACGTTTTTTGTCATTTTTATGCCTCAATATTCTATCTCATTTAATGCCTGAACATACTATGACGTTTTTTTAATACTTTTTATGCCTTAATATACTATGACTTTTTTAAAAGTTTTATCCCATACTATACTATGATGGTTTTTTTTCGCATTTTTAAGCCTAATTATATAATTTCTTCTCATGCTTTGCCATACTGACTTTTTATGCCTTAATATACTATGATGTTTTTTTGACATTTTATGCCATAGTATACTTTGACGTTTTTGGACATTTTTATCCCTAATTATATCATTTCATCTCATGCCTTGCCATACTATGACGTTTATATGACCTTTTATACCTTAATATGGTATGATGTTTTTTTGACATTTCATGCCATACTATACTATGACGTTTTTTGGCATTTTTATGACATACAATACTTAGATGTTTTTTGGCATTTTTCTGCCTTACTATACTATCTTGGTTGATGCTTTTCCATACTATGACGTTTTTATGACATTTTCTGCCATACAATACTTTGATGTTTTTTGGCATTTTTATGCCTAATTATAACGTCTTCCACAGACAAATACAAGTCCAGTTGCCTTCGATTTAATCTGAGAAAGAGATATACTATGACGTTTTTTGGCATTTTTCTGCCATACTAGACTAAAATCTTCTTTGGCATTTTTATGCCTTACTATTCTATCTTGTTTGATGCCCGACCATACAATGAGGTTTTTTTTTACTTTTTATGCCTTAATATACTATGAGGTTTTTTTTTAAGTTTTATCCCATACTATACTGTGATGTTTTTTGGCATTTTTTTTGCCATACTATACTATGACGTTTTTTGGCATTTTTATGACATACAATGCTTTGATGTTTTTTGGCATTTTTATGCCTTATTATATTATTTCATCTAATGCCTTGCCATATTGTGACGTTTGTCTGACATTTTATGCCTTAATATAGTATGATGTATTTTTGACATTTTATGCCATACAATACTTTGATGTTTTTTGGCATTTTTATGCCTAATTATATTATTTCGTCTAATGCCTTGCCATACTATGATGTTTGTATGACATTTTATGCCTTAATATAGTATGACGTTTTTTGGCATTTTTCTGCCACACTAAACTAAAATCTTCTTTGGCATTTTTATGCCTTACTATTCTATCTCGTTTAATGCTTGACCATACTATGAGGTTTTTTTTTTTACTTTTTATGCCTTAATTTACTATGACTTTTTTTTAAGTTTTATCCCATACTATACTATGATGATTTTTCTGCATTTTTAAGCCTAATTATATAAATTTCTTCTCATGCTTTGCCATACTATGACGTTTTTATGACTTTTTATACCTTAATATACTATGATATTTTTTTTGACATTTCATGCCATACTATACTATGACGTTTTTTGGCATTTTTATGACATACAATATATCACAACTGAACTAAGGCTTGAACACAAATGCACGACTCCAAGACAAAGTACCAAAAGATATTTTAATAACAAAGTATCAAAAGGAAAGTCACTCTAACATAGGAATATTTGCTACAAAGTATCCAAATGAAAATCTCTCTTTCGAGGAAGACCAAAAACTTCAGGACACAAGGAAAAGACAAAATATCAAAAGAAAGTCACTCTAACAGAGGAATATATGTACAAAGTATCCAAATGAAAATTGCTCTTTCGAGGAAAACCAAAAACTTCAGGACACAAGGAAAAGACAAAGTATTAAAGGAATGTACAGAAAGGCTATGGCAAAATGTAACATAGAATTCAAAAAACCTGGCATGGGACAACTTGGCTGGCGTGGTTCTCTGGTAACATAACTAGACGAACTGGCACAGGACAAAGGGAAACACAGACTATATACACACACAAGGTAATGGGAAACAGGTGGAAACAATCAGGGCGGGGCAGACAATCAGACCAGTGGGAAACACACAAGGGAAGGAGGAAGTTCTCTGAAACGAGAGGAGAGTTAGGTTTTCAAAATAAAACAAGTCACAAGACAGACAAACATCTCTTCACTGACATGACACAATACTTAGATGTTTTTGGCATTTTTATACCTTACTATACTATCTTGTTTGATGCCTTTCCATACTATGAGGTTTTTATGATATACTATGATGTTTTTTTTTATTTTTCTGCCATACTATACTATGATGTTTTTTGGCATTTGTCTGCCATACTATGCTTTGATGTTTTTTGGCATTTTTATACCTGACCATACTATTAAATTTTTATGCCTTTTATGCCTTAATATACTATGATGTATTTTTGACGTTTTTTGGCATTTTCCTACCATACTAGACTAAAACCTTTTATGGCATTTTTATGCCTAATTATATAATTTCGTCTCATGCTTTGACATACTATGACATTTATATGACCTTTTATGCCTTAATATAGTATGAGGTTTATTTGACATTTTATGTTATACTATATATAATATGATGTTTTTTGGCATTTTTCTGCCATACAATACTTTGATGTTTTTTGGCATTTTTATGCCTAATTATATCATTTCGTCTCATGCTTTGCCATATTATGACGTTTATATGACATTTTATGCCTTAATATACTATGATGATTTTTTGACGTTTTATGTCATACTATACTGTGACCTTTTTTGGCATTTTTCTGCCTTACCAGATTAAAATCTTTTTTGGCATTTTTATGCCTTACTATACTATCTCGTTTGATGCCTGACCATACTATGATGTTTTTATGACCTTTTATGCCGTCATATACTATGATGTTTTTTTGAAGTTTTATGCCATACTATACTATGACGTTTTTTGGCATTTTTATGACATACAATACTTAGATGTTTTTTGCCTTTTTATGCCTTACTATACTATCTTGGTTGATGCTTTTCCATACTATGAGGTTTTTATGACATTTTATGCCTTAATATAGTATGATGATTTTTTGACGTTTTATGCCTTACTATACTATGACATTTTTTTAAAAAATAGCAGTTTTACTGCAAATAGTTTTACTGCAAATGAATAGAACCTGTGCTGATAACTAATGAGGTGAATTACAATTGAAATTATATTACCCTGTGTGGTTATTCTCCTGTGTGGCTGTGGCTATCACATTATAATTTGATGTTTTTACGCCTTACTATATACTATGACTTACTTATTTGGCGGCACGGTGCTGCAGTGGTATGAACTGTCTAGGTCTAGGTACTCTGGCTTCCTCCCGTAGTCCAAAGACATGCACATTAGGTTACTTGGCAACTCTAACTGACTTTTTTGTACCTTACTATACTATGACGTTTTTTGACATTTTATGCCTTACTATACTAAGAAGTTTTTAATGCCGTTTTTATGCCTGACTATACTATGACTGTTTTTGACGTTTTTATAAATTAATATACTATGACATTTTATCACAATTTTATACCTTACTATACTATGACATTTTGTCACATTTGTATGCTTTACTACACTATGATAGTTTTGGGTATTTTAATGCCGTACTATACAATGACGTTTTTTGGCATTTTATACTTTACCATACTATGATGTTTTTATGCCGTTTTTATGCCTTATCGTACTATGACATTTTTTGACATTTTTATGCCTAATTAAACTATGACATTTCTATGCACTATTATACTATGATGTTTTATGATGGTTATTGTCCTGTGTGGCTGTGGCCATCACACTATACTTTGATGTTTTTATGCCTTACTATATACTATGACTTACTTATTGGGTGGCATGACGCTGCAGTGGTATGAACTGTCACCTCATAGTGAGAAGGTTCTGTGTTTGAACCCAAGACAACTGTGTGGGAGATATAGCAGCATTTATGTTATAGATTGCCAATATATCATTACTAAATTTTTCAATCCCTTAAATATCAATATTTTTATCTGCCTCAAATATCCTGTATCAGTTGGGCTGTGATATTTCTTTTAATACCAGTCTCATTTATTTAAATATATAGATATTCTTTTGTTGTGCTTGGGAACATACAGTCTTTTATGACATCTTGATATTAACTTTATTTTTTGGTTTTGCAGCTGTATATCGGCAGCATGTTGTGCCCTGAAACATTTCATGTTGTAGTTGTGTCTCTGCTCATTTCCTCCCACTTTGCATGCCTTTGGTTTCCTACAGCTACCAACCTCTTTAAAGACCGAAAGAATCTGCCAGATCTTTTCAGGCTGGTGTTATTTAGGGTTTTGAGCTGAGATAATAATTCAGTGACTTGGCACAGATTGCATTTAGAGTTCCCAGATAATGTGGCTGTGTGTGCTGGGTTTAATTTAAGAAGTCTCTACAGTAACGCTGAGAAATGTTGGCTTGAGTGACTGACACATTCAATGGGATAAATGGTTTCCATTTCATGTTGGTTAAACCAGTAACCAACAAGAACTGGAAACTATTACCTCCCTGTACTTGCGGGGGGTGGGTGGTTACATCTGTTAATCTCCATTTTTCTAATTTGTGGTTCTTGAGCTGCAAATTAATTGACAACAGAAAGTCCTTCAGCTGTGATAAAGTGTGTAAACTATTAAGAAAATTCTCAGGAATAAGACTGGGCGTCCACTTAACCCCAGCTCCAGGTTTATAGTGACCTTTAAAAAAATTGCCTCACTTTTAAAATATAAATTGGGAAAAATCTTAAACGGGGAGAAACTTGTGTTGTTCCAGTACAGTAGTTTTTGCCACTCTTGTCTTTGACCTAATTTTTTCTTTTTACTTTCTAACTGTGTAGTAAATGTAATTATAATCAGCCCCTCTGATTTTGAGTGACATTCACAAACAGATTTTTTCATGCATTGAGAATCTGAAGCTCCTCCTTGAGCAAGTATGCATGTTGCTCAAAGCGTCTTTAGTTAAAATCTATCCATCCAGTTGCCGGATGCCTTTTGGCTCAATCGGTAAAGTCTGAAAGAATGAAAATCAAATGTGTTAAATTTCTGTCCATCAGCACAAGTATCTGCTTTGTTAGTCACAAGTTCTGTTGTCTCCTTGGAGGAAAGAATATTAGTTTGATTTCATCTTTTTGACTGTGGTCTCTCCACTGTGGTCCATTTACATAGTCTGTATCATTTGCATCACCCATCGACAAATATTTTTAAGTACTTTTTTTCCCCTGAGGTTTGAATAAATCTTAATGTGATGGTTTATGCCACTGTTTTCTTGGCATACCACAAAGAATTAGCTCAGTGTTGTGCTAAGCCTGTGCTTAATGTTGTTATATGTGGGCTTCCTAAAAACACTTCACTTCTCACAGAGCCACCTATGCAACCGTGTGTGAGATATTGAGACACTTATAAATGTCCCATGATCCATGTTACAGAGGATTTGTGCCAGAGAGCAGGGAAGAAAATCCTTCAGAAGAGTTCCACTGAGGCTTTAAGCTCCAAAGAGCAAGTAAGTTTTCTCCAATTACTTTCTTACACATACTGTTCCCCAAGGTGAAGAATGTACTTACATGCCCCAAAAGCTAGAAGCAGTGTTTTAATTTCAGGCACATTGTGGACTTTTTCTTCCAATATCTGAGATTCTTTGGCCCTACATGGTCAGTCTCCATGACCCAGCTATGGCAGACTGAGTTTTTGGATGGCAAAGATATAGCTATTTTTACACCGTTTGTCATTTTTCATGCCATGACATTTTGACATATATCTTCTTGAATGATTTTGTTTTTCTTTTATTGATGATGAAGTTGAGGCAAAAGGCATTTCTCACTACTTTCTGATTTATAACAAACTAAACAATCAGTCTGTTAAAAATAGTAATAATAAATAAAATAAAACAAATAAAAAATAATAGAAATAATCATTGGTTGCAGTCTTACATAAAATAATTAAAATTACCTCGACCTCAAACAGCTACAATAGTAAAATCCTGCTTTTACATTAATGAATCAGTAAAAGTCATCTAATGATAGAAGCAACAGTCAAAGGGCCATTTACATTTGACTTTATGTACATTTTCCAGATTATATTTCAATTCTTTTTCTTATGTTAATATACTAAATGAAAGACTTTTGCTTGTGACTAAGTATTTTTACAGAATGGTATTAGTATGTTTACTGACATAAAGTGAATACTTCCTCCACTACTCTCTATACATGCTAAATGGGTGGAGCATTCTTATGAAGCCTAAGTGAGATACTGCATGTTTGTTCTGGAGTTTTCTGTCCTCCGTTACTTCAGTCTACTTAAATATCACCTGCACTTATTTGAGCAGGTTAATCTCACCTTGCGCTGCAGCGGTGTGTGCGGACATGCATCAGGAGATGACAAGACTAACTGATTGAACTTGACCTGTAAGATAGGTGTTTATTTTTACCATATGCTGTACATGCTCGCCAGGAAGTTAGCAACTGAGAAAAAAAAGAAAAGAAGTTAAAACACAAACCAGAGAGCAGGATTGGGTTAGTTCATTTCCATCCAAAACATTTTTATTGTCCTCCAAACTGAAAGGTTTACCCTGTGATTTGGCTTGTTTGCTGAGCCAAAAACATACATTGCATTTCTTCAGGTAGCAGTGGAGGCATACAAAGATCTTTTTGACTGAGAGAAATTAATGGAAAGAGCAATACAGGATTCTCTCCTTCAAGTCACATGATGAGTAATCTTTGCATTCAAGAGTAATGGAGAGAAGATTAATTTCAATCACGGGAAGCTTGAGAAAGTAGCATCTGGTCTTCCATAAAAGAGAGAGAGAGAGAGAGAGAGAGAGAAAGAGAGAGAGAGAGAGAGAGAGAGAGAGAGAGAGAGAGAAAAAACAAAAACAAAAAAACAACCAACCATATGAAGACCAGGGTTGTTGTGTTTCTTCCATGTTAGAAAAGGCCTGAAAATGGTCACACAAGAGACTGTTTCATCTCTGTTTGCCTCCGAGGTGTGTATCGCCTTTATGTAGAGCATCTGTAGTGTACACAAACGGACACTGGATATGCAATTCAAAACCAAAGTGCCCACAGTCGATATAAAGCAAGGTCACATGACCCAAAACAGGTGATGTCACATAAGGGGGAGGGAACTGAGACTGGACATGAATGTAACCAAATGCAGTCCTCAGTCTGTTTGTGTGTATGTATGTATGTATGTATGTGTATGTATGTATGTGTATGTATGTGTATGTGTGTGTGTGTGTGTGTGTGGGGTGCGGAAATGCCAGTGATGTGGCACTCAGCACCGTTAATTTACAGTTACTCAGGTGTCTGAACAAAAAGAGAAAGACCTCCCCGTCTGGTGACTGTGCAGTTAAAAATGGGCACATGGTGATTTAAGCTCATGCTTAAGTTGTGGTAAACCATCCAAGCACTTCTTTAATTAATAACTATAAATACACAGCAGCGTTTTTACTGGAGAGGTTTCTGTCTGCCTCCTCTCCCTGGGTGAGTGTGTGACGTGTTTGTCTCTTAAACGGCTAACTACGCTTTGCTCATCTGCTAGAGGAAACACGGGTTATGTGGAATTGATTATCAACTTTCATATAGATTTTTCTATAATATATTTATATAGTTATTTTTCTTTCTCTCACGCACCCACCACGCTTGCTTGCTTTCACATTCTCTCGTCTCACTACTTTTATTCAATGTACACAACTTAATAAACATGGGGTTGAGTGGGGAGCGACAGAGCTGAAATGACAATCACTGAGAAAAATAAAATAAAACAAAGCCAAAAAAAACTGCAGTCTCTTTTTTGTCATCCATTGGCAGTCGGACTGACTCAGCAGTCAGCCAGTTACAATGGTGGTTTTAGGGGAGGGAGTGGCCATTTCATCAAAGGGGCGGCGCAGGAGGCTCTTTCTTCGTTGGTGCTGTTTTAGGCGTCGTTTTCGTTGGCCTGGTAGCCGGGGTCGTCTCCTTGAGGTTGAGGTTCTCCAGTGCCACGTCCAAGGTCATGACCTCAACACAGCCCATGGCCTCGAAGTCAGCGAAATTCCGCAACGAGCCGTGACAGTCGTCCTCGTCCTCGGAGGAGGAGGCAGAGGCGTCCTCATCGGGCAGCAATGTGGACAGCAGCAGCTCCGTCACAAACAGGCTCCTGTCGGCCCACTGGGCCTCGCACGCCTGCCGCTCGGCCTCAGACAGCCGTGGTTCGCTCAGCCTGCGGGAGAGAGATCAAACAGTAATGAAATACATGTCAAAGCTGAGAGGAAGAGAGGTAGATGACAAATTGGTTGACGGTAGAGAATAAAAAAAAAAGAACAATTTAAAGTTCCCCTTAAGACATAAAAATGATCTAAAAATTCTTAAATTTCATTTCATTAGTTTAATTGCTATACTGCTACTTCACTAAAACGTCCATTGGTACAATTGTAGATACATGCTTTAAACATTTAAAGGGGCCCTGTGGAGTTTTTGACAATGGGTGTCTGGAGTGATGTTTTTATGAGCAGATCCACACTTTATTTGTCATATGTAAGCACACATGTTTGACATGATACACAACTGTTTTATTCCACTGAATGACAGGAGGTGGTGATGCACCAAGAAATGCAGCAATGTGTCAATAAAGAAAGGTAAGAACAGGACTGCTAGCAAGTGAACATAGATGTGAACAATGTGGGTTTCAAAATTTTCCAACAACAGCTTTGCAAATGTTTTATGAGGAAGGAAACGGATATAACACATCTTTTAGACAAATACACACAACATGATTAACACTGAATGTAAAAGGAACGTTGTTTACAGAAGAACTCCACAGGTCGCCTTTAAAGTGAGCACAGAGACACTTTCATCCTTCAACAGATGAATCTGAAAAGAGCTTTCATGTGTCATGCACATACACAATTCTGCACAGCAAAGGTCAAACATCCAAATGAAATAACAATACGCAAAACACGTTTGAGTGGAGAGGGACTTTAAAGTAAAAGACATTTAAAGTAGATGCAAAAAATGAGAGTGACAGTCCCACCTGCTGAGTAGAAACTGGGAGCTGTGTGCAGTATGCTGTGTGTTAGACTCAGGTGGACCTGGGTTGGGACTGGGGTTGGTATTGTGATTGGCGCTGGGGTTGGGGTTTGTGGCAGCTGAATTGGTATTGAGGATTGCATTGGCTCGGCCCCCGCCCCGGGTGGCGTTTCGGGCCGTCTCCAGCTGCTGACGCGCAGCCTGGGCCTGCTGGCGCTCCAACTGGAGTTGCATCTGAAGCTGTTGGAGCTGAGAGGCCGAGGGACCCGAGCTGAGCTGGCCGCCTGCTGAACGCCGCACCCCCGACAACTGGGAAAGAAGCTCTGGAGGAACAAGACGGAGAAAAGACAGATATCATGTGATCATGAGATGATCAGAAAAACCAGTTCTCAGAAAGGTGTGAGGCCGTACACCAGTTTACCAGACAGCAGGCTCTGATAAAATAATACTGATGCTAGTTCAAATAACGCAACTGTTTTCATAGATTATTTTTATTTACTTAAGATGAGTAAATATGTCAAATTGGCTACATTGTTTTTTTCCCTAAAAACTAGCATTAATGAGCTATAGCTGTCACAGAACTAAAACCTGAGCAATAGTCTAGAAGGACTGCTGTACAGCCTCTGATCCACAAATAAAAAGCACAGTACTGTAGCACAACACCCACATGTACAGTATGAGAAGACCCTCGGCAGTGAGGTTTTAAAGCTAAAATTGGACCGGTCAGATCGACGGTCCAGCAGGTATCACAGGTCATTCAAAAGGAGGCTGGTGCCCTGTTTGTGAAGCAGACTGAACAGGGACCCTCATTATGGCACAGCTGGAGCTGACATGGCGAATGCCAAGCACTGAACCGGATTAAAATTGGGAACAGGAAAAACAAGAAATTGCCACAGCAACAACTCTGTCCACACATTACTGTATTAACCAGACTACCCTTAAGTTCACAAACGAAATACAAACTAGCCTTGTATAATATCTATACTGCTGCAGGTAATTCATCTGTATGCCTGAGAAACTATTATATTAAGACAACTTAATAAACGAGGCTATTTATGACAGCCACACGTCTGTTGTATTAATGAGCACTAGTGTTGTGTGCGTCAGGCCTCCTGCAGCTGCAGCTGGGCGATACTGAATGTAACAATAACAAGGAATAATTGTCTTATTCCTGGCTGTACTAACAATAATATAGTCTTTATCTAACCTACATCAGGCTCCACAGTTTCTTGTTCTACAACTACGTGCCTCAGAGGGAGTCTGTACTGCCTGTATCAAAATGGTAAATGGACTCTTATACAGCGCTTTTTTTAGTCTTACTGACTCAAAGCACTTAACAATGCTTGCCACATTCACCCATTCATTCACACGTTCATACGAACACTCATAGACTGATGGGACAGCCATAAGGGGCATTTGGGGGGTTAAGTATCTTGCCCAAGGACATTTCGACATGCGGCGTGGAGGAGATGGGGATCGAACCGCCAACCTTCTAATTAGTGGACAAACTGCTCTACCTCCTGAGCCACAGCCGCCCCCATCACACGTCAGCATGGGTTCACCATGACACCGTGGCTTTTCCTCTGTGTGTGTGCGTTGTGTGACTGACCTGCTATGGGGTCCATGGCCTCTCTGCTGTAGTTGGAGCTCTGTGAGGAGCTCTGACTGGTGGAGAGCCCCCCTGTGGTGCTGCTGGTGAAGTGCATGTTAGACCTGCGGGCTCGCGGACCTCCCAGCCCGCGCCCAGGGTGAAACATCCTCCTCACATGCCGCACCCCACTGGACTCATCGTGAAGCTCGCCGTTAAGGAATATATTAAGAGCAGGATAGTGCTATAACTCTTTAATTAATGCTATAATTAGTGATATTATCTACTTTGGTTACACATTCGATTAATAAAATGTCAAAGAACTGTGAAAAATGGACCAACATTACTAAGATGGGTATCTTCGATTTGCTTGTTTTATCGGACCGACGGTCAAAACCAAAAGATATCTCTATGAGGATGTTGAAAACAGCCTCATGTTTGAGAAGCTGGAACCAGCAAATACTTGAATTTTTGCTTGTAAAATTACATAAATCATTAAGTGATCAAAACTGTTAACAATTAACTCTCTGATGCTCGACACATTCATTAATCAACTTGTAGTTACAAAGTTGCACTTAAAACGTCACTGCCACTCCTCTAAATACTCACTGCACTCAGGCCTTCTGAACCTGCTAACACATTTGCATGGTGCTCTCAGAATATCATAAAATCAGACACAAGGCACCACAAACAAAAGCTATGGCCCTATTTTGTGGAGCTTAAGATGCACCCATTCTGTCCGTGTTTCATTTAACTACATGTTTGCATCTTTTGCTTTCTCCACAGCGCACATTCAAATACTCTATAAATAGACTGCTGTCATCAGACCTCTGAGTCTATCCCAGAATGCAACTCTCAGTTTGTTTGTTTTTTTAAACTGTCCTCTGCTTAAATTGCTCTCTTTCCAACTATCTTGATTCATACTCAATCACATGTGAACAGAACATGTGATCTCAATAATACATTTAAGCCTTCATTATTTACATAGTTTGCAGTCTTCACTTTTACTGGCACATTACTAATTTTTGTTGCCCTCAACTGTTACTGCCTTGTGCATTTGGGAAAAATGTGCGTCATATCACTGCAGTGCTTGTGGCATGCCAGTTGGCAGGTGATAAAAACAATGCAAACTGTTAGGGATGCTCTAATTCAGCTTGTCCTCCCCAGATAATGATTCTGATACTTTAACTTAGGGTATCTGTCAATACCGAGCGCCCATCCAACACCAGTGCTCTCTCTCTGTATACCTCACTCAGTTAAACATTTGGAAACATTTTAATGGAAGGTAACATGAAGTCAGGGATTGTTGTAGCAATAAAAACTGAGTTGGTGGCCCGGTGAGACTGAACAAATGTAACTAATAGTGGGGAAGAAATTTATAATGACAAAGAAGCTGCAGTAAGTTTGTAATGTGGATTGGTCACATCACAACCAACGCCCAATTCACTGAACCTGGCCAGTATCAACATCAATATCCATCCAGACTGGATCGGTACATTTCTACAAACGCTCTAAACTACAACGCCACTTGGAGTCAAAACATCCAATAAGCCTTATAACAATAACACCTTGGGAGTAGCCCAAAAACACAAAACGCAGCACGGAACTGCATTCAATCTACTGTGTAGAAACACTCACCATCACATTTCACGGTGCACTTTATTTACCACTACATATCATGACTTTCTTTTTAAGGTAAGGACAAGGCCAAACAAGTAAGTTTGAAGGAAAAGGTGAAGTTGCCTTTCCTCCTCTATGCACCAAACCTGCAGCAAACAGCACGTAACCAAGTGATCAATTTGAGTGAAGCCCCCTTACTTGATGTCACAATGGTATGAGACACCTAATTTAGTTTAAAATGGAACAACAAGCATGAAATCGTTACAGCACATATTCTGATATTGTACCTCATTGTTGGTCAGCCACCATAGTAATAAAGTACCACAAGAAGCTTTAATGTTATTAGCAAAATGTCAACAAATGTCAGTTTCAGTGAACAGATGCACCCGTGGTGTGCTAATCTTTAAAATGACAAAGTAATCTTTGTGACAGAAGCTGCATCGCTTCTTTCCTGTAATATAAGCATCAATATCTGAATAGTTTCCACAGAGATAACACAAAGATATCTGCTTCTCTTTATACAACTGAGTGAAACACAAATTCAGGTAGGTTCTAGTCATGCATGTGGAGGTGGGACTACTACTTGAAAAGGATATCAAGTCTCTGGGTGCTCTGTGTTCAAGTGTGAGATGAGCAGCAAAGTCATCTGTCACATGATTCGGGTCGCCACCTGGCAGTGCTGCACAAATGGGGCAGATCTAGAATGGACAGGAAGAGAGAGCGTACATGCCATTATCAACACACTTCACTGCACATTCAACATTTGCAGGTTGGTGCCGGGTCCTCCTGAACAAACACTGAGATTAGTAAATATCCACTGTACAAATGTTGTGTGTAAACATGAAGAAGTTGATTTGTTGGTGGAAGCTCCACCATCAAAAATGTGACAGTCAGCTGCCACACAGAATGACATATGAGCTGTACTGTTGTAGCACGGACACTGTGAAAAGCATGTGATTTTGCTAGGTTCTTGTTTTTAAAAAGGCTGAAAGTCAAAATTAGCTGAGTTCAACTCCAGTGTTGACTTAGTCAAAATGATGAGGTTAAGTATTTGCCAAACATCCCTGTTTACATTCAAAGGACAATTTACTATCATATCCTAAAGACTGACATAACATGACAAACCAAAACAATATCTGTGGTTGTGATCTACGTTAGGATTTTCACAAGGTGTTTGTTGCCTGACTGCTGAACTGGGACACAGTCCTTAACTGAGTCATTCACTCTTGAACATTAATTGGCTACCCTGACAGTCTTTACCCATGAATAGTCACTTACTGACTGAAAACACCTTTCCCACACAGCTTCAGGTCAGCTAATGAGAGTTATGACAATGGCTCAGAACCACAGAGGTAGGCATGAAAACATTTCACTGACAGTAGTGTGTTTGGGCGACTGAAGATCAACATTTTGTTATTTTGTACTATCGAAGTAACGTAACTGATTCAACCAAATAACTAAAGATTTAGTAAAACTGTTATTCACACTATGGTACAATTAATACGCCTCTAACCAGAAATAATTTCAAAATGAACACTAATTTCAGAGTAGGGACATTCTTTGTCCAACAGCATTTACATGTGCCACTCTAACACATATAATTTGAATGGTTTGAACAAGTTAACAACGTATAGTCCTAAAATTTATGAAAATCAGACGTCATCTAGAAAGAGGAATCGCACCAAAAAAACCTATAATAAATGTCATGCACTAGGAAAAAAAGTCAGCTGTCACATAAAGTGTACAAGACACGTACTAAGGTTCTGTAAAGTATTTACTCAGCAGTTCAACCCAATGTTTTCTTGCCATCAGAAGAAAAACAGTGATTATCTATAAATAGAGCTGCACAGTCTACCCGACATCACTTGCAGTTTGATCTCTTTGCAGTCAGAGGCTGACATCAGAACTAGGCTTCGACAGTGACACTGTGAAGCAAGACAATCAATACGATGTAAACATACAACACCATATGGTCACAACCTACAGGCTCCTCTAATGTGAGGAACATTCTCAGACACCGGTTCAATTTACTCAAATGAGAAAAACATTTGAGGCATGCCAGGTAAGTCAGCACACATGTAAATGTTTTCAGGTGTTGAGATCTGTGCAAACATCTAGTCAGGATTTCATAGGTGGCTGTGAGTGAGGCGTCGGCATCAACTTACCACCTCTGTGGAGGTCTCTGTGTGCTCTGCAGCCACGTGCTCCTGCAGGGAGATCTCTGTGTAGCCCATCCTGCCACAGTAGGGACATGTGAAGGCCTGAGGCTGCTCCACCGAGAATGCTTCTCCACCGTAGTACAGGTCTGTGGGAGAACCGAGAGGCATTCAGTCTCAATAAAATATCTGCAAGTCCAGTTCAGGTGCTGAGATTGAAGCGTTTCTTTTACACAGATCCAAAGTTTTATCAAAGCTGCTACAGAATCATACATGATAAACACCCATGTGAAGAATCTTGAAAATAACTCAGGAGCTTGACAATAACAGTGAGTTAAAAGGTTCAAAAGACAGCTTGTACCAGGATGTAACTACAAATAAAATCATATCAAAGCCCATATGAAGAAGATTAATTATAAAAACCTGTTCAGTCCAAGCAAGTTTAGTCGATTGTTGTTTATAGCATTTTTGCCATATTACAGGATATATTTTACCATATTCTGTTCAACCACTAAACTGAGATGTGTGTAAATACTTGAATCCACCAACCAACAGTTAGTTCAGTTGGTTGGAACAAGCAAACTGAAAATACACAAAACCACAACCACAAAAAGGAGGAATTCTTTGCGAGCTTGCACCTTCTGCTGTGTTTTTGGCAGCAGTTTGTATTTTTCTAACAGACTGTAAAACAGCATTTCCAATATGTGAAAGGATGAACACCAACATATTTCACAGTAACAGCAAATAAAAAAAAATATAGAAGCATCATCCAAAAACAAGAAAATGGTCAACTCAGTATCATAATCTCACAATTATTCTATATCTGAGATAATACCACACCCTCTGGCAAGCTGATTAAATATTAATAGTAACTGAATTTACAGTAAGTATGGTCTAAGTAGGATTTTAGTATTTTTATCATCACTGCCACTACATTTTTAAAATTTACCTAGAGATAAAAAAAAAAAAAGCCCAGAGCCCAATAAAAGACTCCCAAACACTCCTCAGACTGTCTGGGTCAAATCAATCACTGCTAAGCCAGTTGGGAGCAGCCTTCCCGTCAGAAAGCAAAAGCCAGTGCCAACAGAAGATAACCTACACTGTAACAGTTTTACTTGTGCAGGCTTATTAAAGCCACTGAAGGAAGGTTACCAAAGACTGCAAGGATTAGGCGCCTATCTTAATTATGACTGGACAAAAATTACCATGAATTGCATGTGTGCAGTGCATGTTGACATTTTAAAAAGGAAAAAAAAAAAATCACTGTGCCAAGTTTGAAAACCTAGTCAAACAATTTGAAATCATCTCTTTTCTTTATTTGTTCTTTGTTTTTGTCATTGTGCAACGACAGCATTGAAACTGGTCTACTGTCCATCGCACAACTTGCACATGCACAAACCCACCTCCCTCCTTAGATGAAAAAAACTTAATTTTTCCATAGTTCAATGTTGAATGTTGACTGACACCCAACTAACATTCAGGTGCTGAAGACAATCAGTTTATAGATACTGAGTTTGGTTTGTGGTTAACCGTAGAGCTGTACTGTAGAGATGCAGCAAATGTTCATACATTGTGCTCAACAGTTGTATTTTCTTGCCAGGTTGTCAACTAGTTATCAAAATCTGCCTATCCATATAAAATGTTGTCAAATATTACAAATATCATAACAAAGAATGTCAAACAACATATGGCTCAAATCCACACTTTTCATATTTTTACAATTTGGAATAGGCACTCTGCTTCTAATTAGCTTTATATGAATATCAACTGTACTTACCAAAGTCAACTCGGGTTAATATACACTGCATGGGATGCTCTGTGGTGTGTCTGGTTGTAGTTGCACCGCTCTCATAGCACGATGCGCACAGATCGTAGTCGTAGCAAATTAAACATTTGTATCGTCGGCCTCTGAAGTTGCCTTTTAAACATGCATCACAGCTCACGCCTAAGAGAATACAAATGAAGCATGACAAGAGAAAGGAGAAAAGAGAGAGGTTAGATGTTGAATATTATTATTATTATCATTACACATTATGTGAACTTAATTTAAGTTGATCAACACAGCCTATTGAAAAGGTTATGCAGTTAATTTTAAAACACAGTGTTTCAGAATTTCAGATTTTGAGGAATATTTTATCCAAAACATATAGATCATATAAACAAATCCCTGGCAAAAAGTTATTATGTCTTCTATGTTCTCATTAAGCATTGCATTCAAAGTTCCAACTGGGGTTTCCTTAAACAATTCAGACCAACATTGACTCAGAAATGTATTCTTATATTCAGTCAATGAATTACATTGAAAAATAAGACCCATGTTTTTACTTGTTACAAAAAGAGTTAAACTTCAAAACATACTTAATTAAGAATTATGCAGAATGGTAACTACATGATTGCAAATATAAAGATATCAATAAAGATAAATCGTGGTGAAAAGCAGGATTTTCATTTTAAGAATAATCTGGTTGGACTGCTTGCTACGGACCAAACAAATGATGCTAAACACTTGTATTTTTCTATTTTGAGCTGATTGCTCCTTTTTGTATAGGAACATTCAAGATCACTACTGGTTCAAGGTTCCTCAAAGGTATGATATGCACGTGGGGCACATAACAACATGAACACCTGTAAATTAAGTATAATGCAATCTAAGAAGATGCGATAAATATGACATCTATATGTAGTAATGTTAAGTTTTATTTGAGGTTGTGATGGAAGATGATTTAATGTTTTTTGCTGTGCTGTGGTGGTGTACTGGATGGCAATGTTTGACTTTGCTGTATTGTATTTTGTTGGTCTGGTTGTACTTTGGCTTTTGTTTTTGTTGTGTTAAGAAATGGGTGATGTGGATTGGATGTTTTCATTTTTTCTGTTTGGTTGTAATACATTAAGACGGCTATGTTCAAAAATGTTTTAAAATAAAATGCCTTCACAATCAGCAGCTCATAAAAACTAAACACCGACTCTGTGTATATTTATTACACGGATATTGCACTCATCATATATTGCAGGTGTGATACACTGTGTCAACTCCCTGTAGCAATCCTCTAACTCTAAAGTGACATACAGACTTATAAACTAGTGCCTGCTTCATTCACCTTTTCATACACCTACACTCACAATACCTAGCTCATTCACAAAGCCATCCTCATCAGTAAGTTCATTCCATCATTATGTACTAAAGGTTTTCACCTTGTGTAACACATGGGATTCTCTGTTTAAAAGTCCAGGCATTTCTTGATTGACTAAGACAGTCGTGCAGCCTCGGTGTATTGTATGACACCAGGCTGTCTAAACTCCCTCATATCTCCATTCATAGCTAGCAAGCAGTAAAAGCTCAGTGCCACCGGATCCTGCTGTGCGGCGGTTGACGACTAGCTGTTGCAGAAACGTTGATGACAATAACGACGATGACCACTTCGTGTTTCATCTCAGACATGAATAACTCGATCACTACTGACAGCAAAGTTGACAACAACACAGGCATGGAAAATAAAGGCCGCCCCGGCCTGACTAACCTTCGCTGTTGGCTAACCAATTAACAAATAAAACAGCTACCGTTAGCTTAACTGTTAGCTGACGAGCTAGTCAGCTGTGGTAGACTTAACTAACTCAACTTTCTACCAGTTGGTGAGCTGAAACATCACACTGACAGTGATAACTGGCGTCTACTTGACACTAACAGTGAACTTCAAGCCCAACAAGGTTGGCCACAAGGACGAGGTGAATGTTGGTTTGCTAAATGTTAGCTCGCGAAACTGGAATCCACGGGCCAACTTTTACCAGGAAGGAAGCTAAAACAAGCTAACGTTAACATTAACTATATGACCAGCTCGACCCCTCAACGCCATCAGGGATCCGCTGCTCTCCTATGTTCCTTATTCTCGGCACTCCCCCTTGCTCCCCAGCTCGTTAACGTTAACCTACATAACCTATCACCAGTTAGCTTGCAAGCTAGCTAGCACACTTAGCCAACGTTAACTAGCTTCTTCCGCTCATATGTCAGCGTTGTTTTGGTAAACTAACGCTGACCGTCGTGCATTTTCTGAAACATTCGCGTCAACTGCAAGGTCCGTTTTATCAGATTCATATATATATATCAGATCATTTTGTGGCCGCCGTAATGCGTGCCCACGAAATTAACTTGCACTGCAACCTTGCTGCTAACAGTAGCCAACGCTAGCTAGGATGAGCTGCAAAACAAGAAATTCTCAGCTAGCTGACGTTAGCTGGCGGTTCTCTGTCAACGTTTTTACCACAAATCCTGACATGCCCACACCTCTGTGTACAGGTGTATTCTTACCTTCATGACGGGACATCCTACGAACACTAACGCAGCCCCCTGCTCGGGCTCCGGGGCTTGCAATACAGAATAATATCAGTGAAGAGAAGAGAAGCCGGGGCTGGCTGGCTGTCCCTGGCCTCTTCCCTCATGAAGGATCCGGTCTGGCTCACTGCCCCCCCTCCGCCTCCTGCTGTGTCACTGTCCGATGCGCTGCTCCTCTGTCCACACGGTGGCGCTGTTGTCTTATTTTTAGTTTGAAGGTGGCTTTGGCTGGTGGTTGGCTGAATGAACACCCCCCACACACACACACACAGCCCACCCCACCCACATTGACTTTGAAAGGTGTTGAAAGGTTCGATCTGTCACCCACTGTCACCTGCTCCATACTGTAAATACACACTCACTTGTCAGTTTATTAGGAACACCTGGCTAAAACTAATGCAGTCTTATACAACAGTCCTGAAACAAACCCCTCCATCACGAAGGTTAGAATGTTTTTTGTTGAAACAGTGTTACCGAGGTGTTGATTCAACTGTGTGATGATTTTGGAGGCTGCAGTGTGTGGTGCTGTTTAACCACATTGCATTACTAAAACCCCTTATTCTAAAATAGGTTAAAACAGGCTTTACTGTTTGTTTTTAACAGTGGTGGATACTCTGGTGCTGCAATATAAGCTCAATTTTGAGGTAGGCCTACTTGAGTTTTTCCTACTATTTCCTTACTTGAGCTAAATATTGTTCTTTATCCTCTTCTATGTATGTTACAGATATTGTTACTACTTAGTTTTAATCATGATTGAGACTTATGTTGACAAACCTTTAAAATATAATACATTGATAAAGATTTAACCAGTGTTTCCTAACCTTTTTTCTTGTGACCCCCTACAAAAAAGCCATGCCTATTTGGGGCCACTTGTTATGTTTTAGATGTCGGATTATAAGACTGGAGAAAAAGCATTTTATTTTTGAGACTTTAAGTACATTTTGCTGCTAATACTTCTGTACTTATGCTCAAGTAAAATTTTTCATGTAGGACTTTCACTTATAATTGAGTCATTTTACAATTTTATATTGCTTCTTTTACTTAAATAAGTAATTTGAATTCTTCCTCCAACTCTAGTTTTAATACACATAACCAGGACTGACTGGAGAACAGTATTATTTGAAATAAAATATACTGAATTGACCTAAGACAGGCTTTAAAAATGACTCATGACTTTAAAACACAAATATACCTGAATGTCAGTCATACTCTGAGTGGGCTATGTAAATAATATCAGGCACCTACTTTGACAACATAAGTTCAGTGAATGCCCATCACTGTCACTTTTTCAGTGTTTTTGCTGACATTGAAAATTACAATGAACAATAATTCTAATGTATTATAATATGTCAGGATTATAACAGCAATGTTTTAGACATAACTAAGTGCATCTCTGAAAGCTTTTATTTACACAGAACTTATGTCAAATGTTATTATACCTTCAAAAATTATTGGATTTTACAAGATTTTACATTAAGCGCAAGCTAAGAACTGCAGGGCATTCAAAATCTCAGTAGTAGCACATTGAAGTGTGCAGCACTTCTCGCCAACACATATGAAATGTGGTTTGCAGACACTTCACAGTTCATACCTGTAATTTAGAATAATTTCAAGAATGAGTCAGAACAACGTTACAATAGATAAAAATGTTGAAGTTACGCCCCTTCTGCTCTCCCCACAGGTCAACTTGATTGTTTTAATGTTTCACAGTAGCTCATTGTTGGGTCTTGCCAGGTAAACCTTGTAGGGCAAAATAAGGACAGGTCAGCACAGTGCAGAATCAAACTGGCTGTCAGACTGGGCAGCTGGCTGGGGATTGTGGATGGAAAGAATAACAATCCCCTGCACAAGAAGTGACTTTTACTTTGAATTAAATATAACATCCAATGTCTGACACCAGGTCAGTCAAACAGACCGATTCTGAGAAGTCCTTGAGGTTCTTTGAAAAAGCTAGAGACTTTGTGTTATTGATGTTTAGATAAAGAACATAAATAAAAGGAGGGGGTGACGTAAATTTACACTGCAGTAAGACGTCTAGACGTCTAAGACGAGCTAAAAAATAAGTTGGTTTCAAAACGGAACCTGGGTTTTTTTTAAGGCAATTGCCTCTACAAAGTGATTATTATTCATGTTCACCCCAAACTAGAAGGTTGTAATCATTTTTACTTCATGTTTAACATCTGTCTGACTGGACCCATTTTTATAATTTACAAGTATTTTGTCAGCAACTTTGCAATCATGACTGTTACATTGCAGCAATGTCTGGGGTACTCTGTCTCATGATCGCTTTTGTACATTGTCTGTCCTTTGCCCCATTTTCTGCCAATAGTTCAACAACATGCAAGTCTCCAGACTGGGACAGATAACAGACATTTGTGATGAACCAACCTGTGACTTTTCCCCTCTTTACCCCAGTGGTACTGCCTGCATGGAGAAGCTCCGCTCCCCCCGCATGACCCTGTGAGCCTGCAAAGGAAACGGATAACCAGATGAATTACAACTGACTGTGCGCTCATGGACCGGTACAGTACAATGTCATCATCTCCTCAACTATCTTCCAGTGTTTCATAATTCTGACACAACACATCCTGAAATGCAGCAATGGCAGCTGCCCTCCAGACATTACTGACATCAATGAAGAAATCATTTCTATAAGATTGAGTGAGCAGGGTGGATTTTTACGCTGCACTGCATCATCTCGTCGTATGAACTCTAGTGCCCTCCCGAGATGCAGTATCATGCACCTTCTGCCATGTTCTCAAAGGCATATGGTTATTTATACACGGGTGCTCGACCCTGTGCTAAATATAGGACAAGTTATTTTGAACGCTCCTGTATCACGCACAACCTCTCTCTCCTCCTTTGAAAAAGACAATTTTTAACATAAATGCGGGTTTTAAAAAAAGATTAATAAAAAGATGTTTATTTATGGTCATGTCAAAGTCACAGTGAAGCGGGCAATAAGGAAGAGGCTGGATTTGTACTGGCCATTATCTGTAAGACAATAAAGTGAGATAGTACATGTACCATGATAGGCAGCCTCTCTAAACACAATGGAGGCGGTGTGGCATTGTTGTGCCCTCATGTTGCTGCTTATGCTTGGGGGGTGGGGGGGTTGTTTAACTTCCTTTCCTATATTAAACAACAGAAAATATCAATGGCATCATTTCAGATATATGGATAACATAGGGTACCATCACTGAATAGTTAAATGTCTTTATGGCTTTTAGAGCTTGAGACCTGTTAAACCCATCGACCTAATACACACTGTAACCCCCAGCATGACTTTGTTCTCATATATGCTATAAGCTGTTTAGACTCAAGGTACCAGGGGCCGCTGGGCTGGCAGGTTGGCACATCCTCTACTGGTGGGCGCTGATGTATGTACACAAAACAGTGGTGTTATTGTGGCAGAGACCCTTGCGTGAGTGCGCCCATTCTTTGCTCATCAATTGAAACTGGTCGGTGCGCCAAACTGATGGTTTGGCAGCGCGCCAGGCAGAGGAGACGATGCTTTCATGGGGGAGGGAGCCTCGCTAATCCTCCCCCCCAACCCGGCTCAGAGCCTTTAAAGTATTTCCATAGACGCGCGAAGGGGTGTTGTGGGTTTCCCACGTATGATAATAAGCGGAGGGAGAATTGTTTATATCTCTGTAAGGTTAAAAAAAAAAAAAAAAAAAAAAACTCGTGGGCGTGGACGCCGGGTCTGATTCCCCGGAAACCTCCACTCTTGTAGGCTCATTGACTGTTTATTTACGGTTTTTGATACAGTTTGAATCCGGTTAGGCAACAAACGCATGACCTTCATACCAATACTAAGCTACTGGTTAAATTTTTAAGCATACTTGCGTCAGTCTTGGGCTACACACCCCACAAGGGTTAAAATACGCGCAACGTGAGAAGCCTACTACGACTTCATTCATTTCGCCACGCCCTCAACGTAAACAAATGGGGGCTTGACCAATAAGATCCACGATAGATCAGCCGATGATCAGATGACTGAAAAGGAGAAACTATTTAAAACTCTAATGTCACACGTATTCAAGTTTAAACATCTCTTGAGCGGTGATTTCATACGCGCGCACCAAAAACGCTCCACCGGCTCTGTTGCTCTTTTCTCACCACTGGATCTAAACTCACTCACCTACCCACCGCGCTACCAGCAGCAATAGGCGACACAAAGACATTTCATATTCCCAGGGAGCTTTTAATTCCTCCACACTCGCTGGTGACTGAGAGATGAATCATAAAGCAATTTTAATGTGGATTCTCCTACAGTGTGCCGCTGCGCTCTTCTCCTCAGCACTTGCGGAAAACGCTGTTCTTACAGGTAAGAAACGGCTTTGTGCCTTTTGTCCATTCATTTCTATCATATATTTCTTTCCCTGCCTCAAAGGGAAGTGTCAAAATGTAACATCGGATAGGTAAAGTCGGTCAAACATGCACTGAATGAAAGAAATCTAATGAATGAAAAAGAATTAAAAGTAGCTTAAAGCTCAAATTTCTTCACACCCCTGTTTAATTAATCTACATTTTGGGCTTATTAGTCTAAATTACAAATAAGAACAAGTGTGGCGGGCAGAGTGAACCAGAAAAACGGGGATGGATTTAAGAGGCACGACTGCGACGTGTCCTTTTTGGGAGAGCAGCAGGAGTCTTGAAGCGGAGCTCCATGAGGAGGACACACGCCACGTCTGTGTGAAAGATGTTCCGCTGAATCCGCGTTTTACCACGGACCGCTCTCCAGTGTTTTTTTTTTTTTACTACCCAGTTTAAGTCATTTTGGTCTGTGTGGCTCAGCACCAAAGGGTGTTGAGTTCATTAAAATCCAGATCTGACGTTTCTGCTGCGCGCCGCGGGTTTTAATCCACTCATCAGCCCAAGAATCAAAAATCAAACACAAAGAGAGCAAATGTTTTTTTTTTTTCTTATGAAAAATTAATCTGGGTTTAAAATAACCCTTCATTACCAGCGGTTCTACATTTTCTTTCATAAAATCTGTGGATAAACTGTCCCAGCATCCTCTGATCGCTTTCAATTAAAGGAGTCTTGCATCAGCATAATTCTTTAATTGTACCGCTTTAGCCTCACGCCCTGGAGCACAGTGTGTTAAAGTCAGATATAATTATATGAGCTCTGGCTGCAGCTGTGTGAAAGGGATCAAATAAAAGAAGAGAGGGGTGGCGGTGACATTCTGGCTCCGCGCCTGCGTTTCGGCTGCAAGTTGCACCCAGCCGGGATGATTGTAGCAGATGTTGGCTGCAAAAGCGAGTTGATTGGCTGTCTCAGTGGCTCCCTACAAGTGTGACGGCTGATTGGCTGACTGGTTTTCTTGAATAGCGTTGAAATAGATCATTCTGACAGACCAGTGTTTGTTTTTGTTTTTAATATATTTGTAATCATCACAAAGGCAGGAGAAATTGAACAAAATCAATGGAACTTTGTGCATTTACTCAATTTTTTTATTTATTTATTTTTTAAATCTAACACCCTTGGCAATATTTTCCCTCAGGTGAAGACAGTGGGTTGGATGAATTGTCAACAAACAGCAACATTCTCAATGGCATCAAGTACAACATGAGAAAGAGTTTCGACCTGGAGCACGAGGGCTGCTACCTGCAAGCTGGAAAGAAGGAGTGTCTACAGGAGTGTGGCTTCAATGCTACAGCCAAGACCATCTTCATCATTCACGGCTGGACGGTACATATGAGTTAAAATTATTATTATTATTATTTATAATCCCTATCTCGTTGTAGTCCATGCTCTTCTCTATCTGGGTCAACCAGTGAAGGAAGCTTGAGTTCTGAATTAATGGAAGTGTTTCTCCAACCAGAGTGCTTCGATTGTTGGAATTTATCATGCGAGTGTGAAATAATTGAGTGCAGTGTGTCAGAGAGAGGACAACAGGTTAAAGCAGTTTGAATGAATGAATGAATGACTCATGTTGTCCTTTTTTTTTTTTTTTCTCTCTCTCTCTCTCTCTCAGATGAGCGGGATGTTCGAGAGCTGGATGCACAAGCTGGTCTCTGCAGTGATGCAGCGTGAACGAGATGCCAATGTTGTGGTTGTTGATTGGCTCTTGATGGCTCAGCAGCTGTACCCCGATGCAGTCAACCACACCCACAATGTCGGCCTCCATATTGCCGACATGCTAAACTGGCTTCAGGTGTGTAGTTATTGTTATACGTACTAAAAATAACTTACTGAATAACTACTGAAAATAACTTGGTGTCCTCATATGAGTCATGTGTTGTGCTGAAGCTAATCGTGCAAATACATCTTTGGATTCCTAGTTAGGTTCTTGAGAAATAGGAAATAGAACCAGTTAATACTCCAATGACCACCACAGTACCTTCACTCACTCAGTACTTCCTCCCTAACCCATGACGTAGCTTGGTCTAAAGCATGCAGGGGCATATGTATAAATGTATCTCCTACATTCTCATGCATTTTGGCATGTTATAAAAAACGATTTATAGTGTAGCGTGTGATCTGAGCCGGCAGTAATGCTGAGTGATGGAGTGCCTGCAAATCCCTAAAATTTGCCCCACTTCTGTCTTTCCATTGGCGTGATTTTTAAAGATCAGTCTTTTGTGAGCAAGACAGAACTGTCAAAACGTGTTAGAAGATGTGATGTATGCTAAATATTCATTTATTTGGAATTCCCATATTTACCCCAAAGCAGTAGCTTCATTTTTGTGGTATGCTGTTTTAGCATACTTTAAGTACCATTAGATCAATGGTCACCAGAGAATCTGATCACGGTCTATTTAGCAGAGTTGAGGCAAAGGCAACAATTCCCATTCAGCTGGACTGTCACAAAATTGGACCAGTGCACAAATGGCAAGTGAGGAAGGTTTCAGGCATCCTGCCATGTAGTTGTAAACATAGACAAAGAGTATTTCATGGAGACAAACTGAGACAGATGGTGGAGGCGCTGTTGCATGGAAGGGACTGTCAGTAGATTCGGTCCGGGTTAACTGAGCTTGGCTCAGCTGCAG
The DNA here is from genome assembly GCF_021018895.1 of Seriola aureovittata. Lineage (NCBI taxonomy): Eukaryota > Metazoa > Chordata > Actinopteri > Carangiformes > Carangidae > Seriola > Seriola aureovittata. The sequence goes on from NC_079368.1 coordinate 22,029,827, forward strand.
GCACGACTGATCATCACTGGCTAAAATCCAGGATTTGTTCAGTGTGGAGTAGTGTTCGTGGTGGCAGCTGGTGATGTGAGTGTTGTAACTTTTCTCTCCAACAGGATGAGCAGCAGCTGCCTCTGCAGAATGTGCACCTGATTGGCTACAGTTTAGGTGCTCATGTAGCCGGTTACGCAGGAACGTATGTGCGAGGGACCATCGGCAGAATTACTGGTAAGTGAAGTGCAACAAGAATCTGCAGTAAATGCACATCAAGGATGGCGCTGCCTCATTTTCCTGACCTTCTGTCTCCTTTATTCCCAATAGGTCTAGACCCAGCAGGACCAATGTTTGAAGGCGTAGAGGAACAGAAGCGTCTGTCCCCAGATGATGCCGACTTTGTGGACGTTCTGCACACATACACCAGAGAGGCTTTGGGTGTAAGCATTGGGATCCAGCAACCTATTGGGGACATTGACATCTATCCCAACGGTGGGGAAGTGCAGCCTGGCTGTGCGCTGGGTGACGTGCTGGCAGTAGCAGGAAGTAAGTGCTTAAGAAATGGCTGCATGTTGATTCTTTGTTTGTTGACCCTACTGTCCACAACAGAAGTTATATCAGTTAAATCACATCTGCATACAGCATGAATGCCACTGTATCTTTATGCAACTGTAGCCCAGCTAACCCCCCTTCCTCTTTATCTGCAGATTTCATGGAGGTGATGAAGTGCGAGCATGAGCGCGCCGTTCACTTGTTTGTGGACTCCTTGATGAACAAGGATCACATGAGCTTTGCCTACCAGTGCACAGGCCCCGATCGCTTCAAGAAGGGCATCTGCCTCAGCTGCCGCAAAAATCGATGCAACAACATCGGCTACAACGCCAGGAAGATGCGCAAGAGACGCAATAGTAAAATGTACCTGAAGACGCGTGCTGACACTCCATTTGGAGGTGAGTTACAGTACGGACATGACTTGCAAATGCATTGCAGGTAGTTTTATGTTTTACAACTGTTTACTTCCAGGAATAAAACTGATAAGCAACTGGACTGAGATATGGTAGACACGTTTTATGACTTGACAGTCCCCAGTCTAAACTATTACTCTACACAACTGCATTGTGGGTTTAAACAGTAACCATTTTATATTTTCTTTTAAGGCTACCACTACCAGATGAAGATGCACGTGTTCAACAGAAAGCAGTCAGACAATGCAGATCCCACCTTCCATGTCAAGTTGTACGGCGCCCATAACGATACAGGAAACATATTTGTCGATGTGTAAGTACAAAATCTAAATCCTGCAATTCCAGTCTTTTCTCACAACACCTTACCATGACAATGCATGAAACCACTGCGCAATGGTTTTGGGAACTGTCCTCCAATGTGTTCAGCCTGGTAGCTGTGATATCAATTTTGATTTTGAACTTGATCCTTGTTTGTACTGACCTTTCAAAGTGCCAGTCACATAGAATTGTGACATACAACAAGTTCAGACTGGAGGAACTTGAGTAACTTCTAGTTCAAGTTTCCATACACGCTAATGCTAATTTAAGCGCTTTGTTACAACTGTAAAAGCATGACATACATCAGCAATCGGGCAGGCATCAGGCATCTCACTAGCTCAGAGCATCACTCACTACTTTCTTAATGCAGAATTAAAATGTTTCACTTCAACACACACCTGCTAGATCCTCTGTGTTGAGTTTTCTGGGCACCGGACTTAACCTGATTTCCCCCACCTCTGTCCAGCCATGACAACACTGTCGGTCTGAACCTGACCAACACCTTCTTGGTGTTTACTGAGGCGGATATTGGTGACCTGCTGAAGATCCGTCTCAACTGGGAAGGAGATTCTGAATCCTGGACCTCCGTCTGGAAAAACATCAAGAAGAATTTCTGGGCCTGGAACGCCAAGCCTCCCAAACCTGTGCTGGAAATCCGGCGGATTCGTGTGAAAGCTGGAGAAACCCAGAAGAAGTAAGTTTGAAAGGAGAACCTGACTAATCGCCACATATCTGCCACTGTGCAGAATTAGGTTTTATTACACTGGTTGAACATTTACTAAAGCTGCTTTTTTTTTTTTAAATTGTCACAGGTTTACTTTCTGTGCCCAAGACACCTCAAAAACTGAAATTTCCCCCGGAGACTCCATAACTTTTGTGAAATGTCGTGATGGCTGGGAAGTGAAACCAAGAAAGCGGTACGAAACATAACAAACTTTTGTCAAAATAATTATGCATGAAATATCTGCTTCCTTTTTAGAATCTGTAGTGTGATGTGTGATTTATTCTATTGTTTTTGATCGACAGGCTGCCTATGTAACAACTCAGCACTTCCAACAACCAATGCACCGTCACCTTGGGGGACCCAACACGGATCAGTGAGAAGCACTACCTTCTCTTTAATTGAGCACTTTTCGTGAGAGGATGATTGATCAGCACACAGTGGGGAGGAGCTCCAGGTTTCAGACTACGGAAGGTTTCCTGTGGTTTCTGGAAACGAGGAGTCCGGGGTCTGTCCAGCGTATGAGACAGTTGGAAAAACAGCTGGCGGGCTGGAATCAGAGGCGGTCCTAAATGTGTTGAGATTTGCGTGAGGAGCTGCAGAACGTTCCTTTTTGTGGACTAGTGAAGTATAATACAGATCTGTGCCAGTGGACATAAACCAGCAATTGTAGTCGCTGTACTGTACATGTTTAAATTTTTCTTTTTTTTTTTTTTTTTTTTATTTATGAAAAAGTGGAAGCACTGCAAGACCAACATTATTTATCAGAGCACATCCCTTAATGAAGCGTATGTTGAATGCATTTCTCCGTGTGTGTGTGTGTGTGTTTGTTTGTGAGTGTGAGAATGTGTGGGTTTCTGTTGTCCCCAAGAAATGTGCCTTTCTGCTGAGAGAGATTACTGATACACTGTATAACTGAAGGAGAGACCTGATCTCATTGCACGCGATCTTTCCGAGGCTTTGTGCGTAGTGTGACTGTTACTGTGTGTGGCTTATTTTGGGAGTGTGTTTATGTATATAATGTAAATAACTTTTTGGAAAATAAATTCACATTATTTGTAGAAATTGTTGCCTTTGCCCTTTTTCTTTTTTTTTTTTAAATTTTTTTAAATTTAAAAAAATTTTTTTTTTTTAACCATCACATTTTTTGTGGAAGACTTTAGTGTCTTTATTTTCATCGTTTTCAGTAAGAGTGATATTATGGTCCTCATACACGCAAACTGTTTATTGGTCATCTTGGGTTTCACAGAATTAGCAATGGACAAGCTACAATTTGCAACATGTGACAATTTCATGTTATTTAGATGTTTTCAGGAATCCAAACAAGTGGCATTCTTTATACCCATGCATGAGCGTGCAAAGGCCTCGTGGAACTCAAATTTATCTGCAGTTTGCAAGTGATTATCTGTTTGTGGAACATGCCACAAATACCGTCTGTGCAAGTTAAGTGATGCTTGCAAATCATTCCTGTGAAACTGTTGCCTGAGCATCACACAGGCTTATTGGTTGATCCATTACTTTGTAAAGGGCAGCACAAGACATGCAAATGTTTTACTTAAAATCTGTGTAGTTGTAAAAGAAATGTAGCCCTGAGAAACATGTTCAAGCCTTAAACAATCCCATCTCGGTAAACAAGCATGTTAAATACCTTTTACCAGAATAAGCGCAGTTAGAAATGGCTTTTTTCCATAAATACCTTATTAGGAAGGTAACCTTTAAATGCGCAACATCAATTGCAACATCCATCCTGCTTGAATCATGTGCCAACTTTTGGTATTGTCAGGTCTCATTTAACTGAAGCTCCTTTACCAAGCCTCACCATTGCTCCCTCTAAAGAGACAGATTATGACTAAATACATCAAGTTACAGCACTTCCTGGCTTAAATCTACAGTAAGCATAGATTAGTATACATTAGATTTAGTGTTATAGTATAACACTTCTGAATTTAGTTTTTGTATCGTTTGATTTGTGCAGTATTAGTCACCCCATGCACTTATACATGTTCACTAGTAATCTTTCAACATTTAAGTAACACCTCCCTGTAATAACACAGTTTGGATTGTGACCAGTAATAAAGCAGGAATGCCACCAACATTCTTGAGCTGTAATGACACATCAGCATGTGTTGGTGCATGAAGCAGTGAAGTGGCAACATCCTGCTGAGCATTTTTTTTCCCCACTCAAGCTCCTACTAAACGTCATGCCAAAAAAAATGGATCACAGAAACTCAAATATTTCATCTCACACCACTGTCATGTTTCACTGAAAATGATTACTACAAATGATTTTTAGGATGCTTCGCTTGACACCAGATACGGGTCTGAGTGTCACTTCTCACTTCTTGTGTAGAGTAATTCTTTGACAGCCATGATGATTCATGCCCTTTTTTTCTATCTCTATAAACTTTTTATACCTCTTATATTTTTCTCATTATATTGACTACATATTTATCATCACTCTGTTTGGCTCTGGTCTGGTGTCCTCATGCTAACTAACATACCACCCAGTGTTTATTTGGCAACTCACTTCAGCTTGATTGATACTATCTGCCTCCCATATATAACAAACCACAACCTCTTTAGTCACCGTCTGGTCATCCAGTAAAGCTTCTTTTAAGTCTTACAGCTGGAACATCTGTGTCTAGCATCAGCCAGACATACTGCAAAAAGCACACGTCACTGGTTTAACCCACCAGAATGCCAAATTTGGTAGCAGTCCAATGTTGGTGTTAGTGAGTGTTTTTAAAGCTGCAGATGGTTGTTTGACAAGAAAATCTTAACTAAAGGTTAGTTTACTATTTTTATTTTTATTTTTTACAGACCTTCAACTGCATCTCAGATTCTATATCACCGCACGATGTCTGGCGATTATGGTCTTCGGTGTTGATCTTTCAACAGCTGTCCACTTATTCCTGGTGGACGTTGATGTCGTCGCTGCTGTGAGTTATTTTAGTCAGGTGCCTATTGTCATGTCACTGACACTGTTAATTGTAGGGCTGTTTTATTGGTAGGCTCAATACACAGTGTGCAATGGTTATAAATCATCCCATATATATCATTGTTGCTACATGGTCTTCTCAAACGACAGTCAAAATTCAGGGGAACTCCAACTTACAAAAACTGAAACCAGAAACAGTTATATGTTTCCGTTTCAAAGGGAACAAGGACCCACAGAACATGTTTTTTGATAGTTTTCTGAGCCCTGACACAGCACTGCTGAGAAGAGGCTCTGGATCCAGGCTGTTACCGCAAAGCGTCTGAAGCAGAATCACATGATGGAGATTTAAAGGAAACTTGTCCTTTATTTGCAACCCAGCTGTAAATTCCTCTGTGTATGCCCTGCGAGGGAGGAAAGTAAACCAAGTTTGCAACTCTGTTTTGATTTCATGGCCCCTATTATTGCTTCCAGATCATTTGTCACAGCATGCCATGTGCAGGTCTGTGTTGCTGGTTACCCCCGTGCCACGTGCCTTGCAGATTAAAGGATGGTGGTGCACACATTGCCACATGGTGAGATGTTGGCTCAAGCAACACGCCAGCCGCTGCCCTGCAGATCAAGAGCAGGCGGGGGAGGTCACCTCACATGATCGTGGCGGTCCGTCTACACATTGATGTAAATCAGAGTGAGCAATCACTTGAAAGATGTGCCTGAAATGTTTGATGACATCACAGTGGTCACAGTGGAAAAACTTTTAGCAGAGCTGGCTGTTGACCTCCCCGCACCGGCTGCACGTACTGTACTCGGTGTGATGAGTGCTTGTGACATGCCGGTCAGGATCTGGCAAAAGTTGAAAGCACTGAGGTCATATGATCGCTCTGTGTTTCCAGGTAAGACGTTCTCCATCGTTTCCAGGAATGTAAGTTGTGAGAAGGACGATGGTGGTTCAAGGAATATGTTCTTTCATATGATTATCTGAACAAATAATCCACTGGATATTTGATCTGAGAATAATGTTTTTGTGGTTAATGTTGTGATAAAGAAAGCCTGGAGCAATGGAGAGTTACATTGGATTGGAGTCAGTCAGAAACCGTTCTTTGCTTTTACCATGAGCAGCTTGATTCCCTTTTAGTAGTATAGAAGCCAAACCAAGTCATCTGTTTGGCTTTTTATTTGTCTGTCTTGGAAGTCACATGATTTTGTTTTGAGGGAAACTGGCAGACAGAAATGCCAATTAATAAGGAGATGAAAAGCAGATTCTCTCTTCTCGTGCGTCTGTTCCCACCACTGCAAACAGGAAAAACAGGACTAACGCCACGTTCAGATCAACAGTATCCCTGTGTGAACAAGTGCAGCCCTCTCATTAATTTCAATGGAGTCAGTCTGGTGGCACAGCAGAGATGCCAATGCATGGTAAAAAAGTTGAACCAATGCTCAAACACAATGCATGTCAGTTGTCACGATGAAAGAAAATGTTGTGTTGTTGTTGTGATCACTTGCAAGAGATGTAAAATCCTGTCTGGACATCCCACATTGTATACACCAGTACCGTAACGCAGCACTTTGTGCATTGTTGTGATGCAGAGCTGTCTGTATCCTGGCTACAACAATGCTAGCAGCACCGTGAGGCTGTACTGGTGGTGGTGCTTGAGATAAATGCTAATGTCGATGCTAACATGCTCACAATTACAATGTTTACATGCTGATGTTAACCATTTATAATGTTGACTATAGTATCCATATTAGTTTGGCGTGTTAGCATGCTAATATTTGATGATTAGCCCAAAACATGATACAGCCGAGGCTGCTGGGAATGTCATTAGTTTAGCATTTATTGAGTCCATAACCAAAATATTGGTCAAAGTGGAATTTTGACCTGATAATGGTGGTAGATGAAAAATTAAAGGGGCTATTTGTAACCGAACATCGTCTCTTGCTAGGAGCAGGTGGTGATGATATAGCAATAGCACCTTTAAGAGATCACCAATTTTTTTTTTTTTTTTACAATTCATCCTGTGGGGCACATAAACATCTGTATCAAACTTCATGACAATCCATCCAATAGGTGTTGAGATGTCTTTCAGAACCACAAATATCAACCTCATGAGAGGAAAAGTCAGGGGTTTAGTAAAGACATTAGGATTCATCCTCTGGGGACCATGAATATCTGTACCAAATGTTATGGCAATCGACCTTTATAATAACAGTATATTATAACAGTATAACAGTATATATATATATATATATATGTATTTCAGTCTGCACAAAGGCTATGCACAGACTGACATTTCTGTATCTGCATTTAAATGTGAAACTAGGCTACAACTACAGTAGATCAACACTCACATGCTACAGTAAGCTTTCAATGTGAAACTATCTGTTCTACATAGTTTCCAATATATCCCAGCGTTCTTTATTGTCATGCCCTTGTACACCGCCCTTTGTTACATATCTGGGGGATATCATGACGTCAAAATGAAAGTAGAGAACAGTGCTCACATGTAAGAGATTGCTGCTGTTTTTAGGTGGGTAGGTGAGCATCATTATTAACCTATCACAAAGTAGCCAGTAAAGATGGATATCCAATCAGAGATCACATGCTTTGAGGTCTATGTTTATGTTTTGTCAGTACATGCTATGTTTGTTTACAGGTGGCTATAATTACACTGTCATCTGGTCGCTGTATATGCACAAGAGTGTTTGGGAGTGTGTGAGGGCAGGCAATTTTCCACAGGTCCCCTCAGCTTCTATTGGTGCACATTTCAAAACCTGACACCACTGTTATGGTGTCACATTTGTTTCCTTGTTACTTTAGCTGTCCAGAGTATGTGTGGGATCAGTACTGTGTTCTACGATGTTGTGACTGGCTGAGAGGTGCATCTGGGTCTCAGCTGTTGTTTGATGCATCAAGTCATGTTTTATGACTTCCAAGTAGGAATTCCTGTGGTCAAGTTCATAAACAGAGGTCTAAGATGAAACATCCTTTACCTTTTGGTACAACAAAGGTCACAAAAGACTTCAAAAACAAAATGGATGATAATTTGAACCAACCTTGTTAAGGAGATGAGTCAAACATCGATGTTCTGAAGTGACCATCCTCTATTTTCGGGGTCACTGCACCTTCAGACCCAAAGCAACGAGAGCAAAGAGAATTGCTCTGACAGCGAGGCTAAGGACACGGTTGAAATGTGTGGGCATTTTGACATAATGATGCAGATGATATAAACTGCTAGCTAAGTTTGTTTGGAATGCTTGATCTTGCAAACAGTTTTCAAATGGCATGCACAGCAAACAGACATGTGAACAGACAACAATCTTTCAAATTAGTGACCTTAATGTTACCAACTGATTCCATTCAAGTTGTCAAGCAACAATGTTTTGCATGCTATGGCGCTAGTTACCATGCAGTTCCCTCCCTCCTGTTCTCCAGCACTTCTCCATTTCGATTGGTTGCCGCCAAACCACACCATAGCTCATTACCATAAAGTTGCCACCATCGTGCATGTTGCTGCTCGTTACCAAGAGACACTAGCTCTGAATGACTTTCAGTTACTTTGATGTTCTTTTGGTCTGAATGTACAGTCAGACTTGTGTTATGCTGTCATGACTGGATGAGATCTGAATCACATTCTTAGCTCTTAAAACTCCATCTATTCGTCGTTATCAACATTTAGTGTATTCATTTGGAGTAACATAAGTTTCTTCTGGCATCATGAAAAGCCAAATGGACAAAAACCAGTTGAAAATGTTGACAAGTGGGTTTTCAGATGGTAATGTAGTTAGGTCATATTCAACATTATTACTTTTTGTATATATTTTGGCGATTTTTGGGCATAGGAATGAACAGTCTGGAAGTGCTCAAAATATGGAAATGATAACATCTACATTTCCATGACAGCAAACTCTATCTGCTGATAAAAAGCATGTGTTACGATTGAAAACTCCACAACATCTTAAAAAGACCTTAAGGTGAGATTGCTTTGTCAGCAAAGATTGAGTTTTGGTTTATTTGCTGTATTGTTGTATAACCAGTTAAAGAATTTCCTTCATATGTTTCTGACTCAGTTTTATCAGGGCATGATCATTTGGTGTGATAACGCTGGGGATGGATTTCAGGAAATGAGGAAAGGTTTTCACTAGAAGGCTATGGTTCTGTTATCGTGTTTCCATAAACAAAAGTCTAATTTCCCAAACTCAAAACTAATTTGTCTAACAGAAAGGGGAGAGGTCTGGTAAGGCCAGGGGTCGTTGTCCTGTAGTACCCAGCTGGACCTCTGCCCTGGCTCTAAGCTGGCCACTCCCTGCTGTCCTCAGTCTCCATTCACCCCCCGCCAGGAAGTAGCCATATTCAGCCGTAACCACACCCCTACCACAGAGTGCCAACAAAAGCACAACTGGAGAGACTGGTGAGCCAATGGTGGAAGAGCTGGCCATAGTAAACCCAGATGACCCAGTCAGCTGTGAGTCCGATTCAGAATCAGTTCTCATCACTTTCTCTCATGGAATTCCCCTATTTAGAGGTGAATTACTGACTGTGTCTAAATGTCACATATTTGCCACAGCTTTTGACTGGAAATGTCAAATGTCAATTACAGAGTTATCTTTCAAGCAGGATGCGAGACAATGCTAACAAGTGGGATATTGTAATATTTGCAGGAAAACATTGCTATGTCACTGAAGCAGAAAATGTTTTATCGATCTCAGTTTCCTCTTTCTGGGAAAGTCCACATCCTGATGGTGTTTTCATGCAAAGCTCCACTGAAATTTCAGACCAACTTGTTTAAGTGGTTTTGATGAACTAGGCTGTGCTGCTTTCACAGACTCTGCTCTCTTCATCACTTTCTTCTGCAGATGCACATATCTCATCTAACTGCATGGGATCTCGCCTTTTTTGATATACTACAAATATTCATGTGAGCAGTGGTTAAACTAGTAATTTTTGCAAATTATCTTATTCACTTTAATTAGATGAGTTCAGTACCACTCTCTTGCTAGGCCCAGGAGATAATTAGCCGAGTTTAGGATAAAGAGTGTAAGGAAGGGGAAGCAGGTAGGTGGCCTGGCTATCTCCAAAGTTAAGAAATATGCCTTCTAGCATTTCTAAAGCTCACTAATCAACATGTTGTATCTTGCTTGTTTAATTTGCCCATGGTGAGTTACATGCTGTGGCTACAAACAATAGTATTAGTTTGCACAGCACCCATCAACCCAGCTGTTTGCAAGCACCAAACTCTTGCTAAAAGCCACAAATTGTCCTTGTTATTTGTGTACAGATGAAACAAATGAGGCACAAAGTGCTGAGCTTTAGATACGTTTCGACATGTGTTTCTGAACTTTGGAGACAACCAGGCTAGCGTTTAACCCCTGCTTCCAAGCTTTATGCTAAGCTAATCTAGTTTTATCCCAGATCCTTCTAAATGCACAAACATGAGATTGAGATTGATTTTTCTGTATCTGCCCTTTCCTTGTTCAATGTATCTAAAGTCAACTCCAACCTCGACTATTTCTTCATGACAATTTAAAAAAGTGTGTGTGACAATTCAGTTAGATTTACAGAAATGGACATAAAATACTCATAGTTTGTTTTAAAGTCACCTGACAACACCAGGCAATGAGCTGACTCACTGTTGAGAGGCAACAGCAAACATTCAAAAAGGTAAGAATTTCGGTTCATTGTGAGTAGAAGGTCGATTTCCAGCCTTGAAGCCTTTTGCAATCCGTGACCCTGCAGCCAGACTTCCCAAAGGACGTCAGAGTTCAAAGATGAGCAGGTGTAACAGAGTTACCTCTCTTATTCAGGTTACTCAGTAGTTCAGTAAACTGCTGTGTAAACAGAATGTCCTCATGGCATCAAATTAGGGTCATTCAGTCTCTGACACCAGTGTTTTCAGAAATGTTTTCCCTGTGTATCTTCACCTTCTACTGTGCGTCACAATGTCTGATTTCAACCTGAATTATGTTAAACATGTTTAATGACTGTTTTAGATCAAGCAATAACAACAATGGTGTTCATTTTAATCTTCTTTTATGAACTTTTGTACAATTTTGTGAATTAATCATTTAACTGCAAAATTCCTGTGATAATTGTTTAAATTGTTACATTAAAGATGTTAATTATGATCAGGTTATTTTCACTGACTACACTTGTCATTTTGCTTCCTGTTCACACAGTTACAAACAAGGTGTTTTTTGTTCTTCACACTACTTCCGTACACAACCGAGTGTAAACCATAAAATTGTGCATCGCTATACACATTTGTACGATTCATCACATTGAGATCTTGTTGTTGTTGTTGTCATCTTTCGGCAGCTCCCATGAGGGGCAGATCACCGTCCATATATTTGATATAGTGACCTAGGTTCGCGGGAGCTGGGGGTTGTGCTGCCAACCCAGGGATCAGTGGCCTGTGTGCTCTACCACCTGAGCCATGGCCCTCCCCGTCAATCATATTGAGACCTAATAAACCTAATTCTATAATCACCCAAAAAAAATTCCTGACCTTCAAACAGCCCTTCGAAGAACCGAGGAACGGCCAATATATTCTCACTTTCCTGAAATGTTTTCAATCGAATGTCTTCGCAAGAACACAAAAACTGAAGCTCTGCCAGAGTCACAGAGAACGTCAGCATTAATGGGACATTATTCGATTGAACACTTTGATTCACTCTGCTCCAACACACCCACACACACACACACACACACACACACACACAAACAGCCCCTGATGCCAGTCAAGGCATTGTCATTTCTTCTGTGGCCATTTCTTGGAGTCACAAGCGTAGGCTGAGACTTTCTCATGGGAACGAGCCAGACGAGAATGAGGAATGCAAAGAAATGCCTTTCTAGCTGAAAGAAAGTGAAAAAAAACTATAATCTGCAGAGAATAGGATTTATGTAATTCTCACATGTTACAAAGGGATACAGACGGGTCTCTGTCTACGTTGATTTGGCTTAATTTCTCAAATTGAAATCAGCTTATACATTTACAGTCACAAATACAGTCTGGGCACAAGAAGGCAGGTCAGCACTTAGGGATGCTGATTTATATTTGTGTGCTGCACAATTTATTTGATAAGATTTTAATTTGTTTTTTAGTAATTTAAATATTTGTTGGTGTTTTTAATCGGTTTTTTTCCTGGATTTGCAATGTGCTCACCCATGGATATCCAGGTTTTAAGGAGACTTTAAGGTCTAAGTTTTCAGTGATAGTTCTCTGGACTGGACGAGACTCCATGTAGAACTGATATGGCTTTGACTAAAGTTGCTCCTGTGGGTGTGGGTGTATAATCACCACAATCAGCCAACTGTTGGTTTTTCACACTCAAATCACAATACTACTGATATCATGAGTTTGCTGTATACATACCATGGCTGATTTAAGGCCAGTCAGATCTTTAATTAGCTGGTTTGTACCTGAAACTGTTTACTGCTCGTATAATTACAACACCTATTTTGCCTGCATGCATAACACAATAATCAGCTTTATGACGAAGGCATAAACCAAAACACTCGCTGTTGTTTCTAATGCAGTCTAATCTGCATGTGGTTCTTGACTGGTTTTGTCAACATGGACATGTTGACAAAACTTTAAATAACACGCATTCTAAAGCGTAATGAGACTATAAGCAACAGCCTGCGAATGGTCATTGGTCTTTCATGGCATGGATTCAGGTCAGAGACGCATTGTGCTGCTGCCCAGACGAGTCCATGAAATGCATATGAAGGTATTTGTCTTTGAAGTCACACGGTTCGATTCATATGATCCGAAGATTTGATGTAAGTAACTTTTACAGTAGATCAAACACAGTGGAGTGTCTATGGCCCAACTCAGTGCAGCAGCAGACAGATCCCACCTCAAAGGGAACTTCACATTTCATCAGAGCTACACTGGTGTGGAATGAGGATTTACTTTTAATCTTTTAATACCAACAGCATGTTTCAAAGACATATTTTTTTCTTAGGGAAGACAGCGGGGAGGGGCAGTTACAAGTGCACAAAGGGTATACACTCATCACACGTTTAAATGTGGCAACTTAAATTAATAATTTGGGAACACTTTGTTCCAAGGGTCCACAATTTCCTAATAATTTCCAAGAAATGTTTTGTGAAATGAACTACTGAAATCAGAGTATACATGACATACAGTATGAACAGTCATTTATAGACTGTGTTCACATTCAACTGTTGTTGTGTCATTGCGCACATAAAAGCTGATTTGGTTGATAAAAGCAAAATGGGGAAAAGAGCAATAAAAACAGACAAAAATCATGTTGTACATGAAGCATGAGACTTACACATTACTCAAGCTTCCACTAAAGACTTGAAAAACATCAGGTCAGTGTGAACCTATGAGACTTTAACATTCCTTCAAATTAATACATTAGATACACCTATCTGTCCTTTAGCTATACTACTTATCCTTTGAGGGCGGGGCAGGGGGCTGGAGCCAACCCCAGCTGGGTGGGAGGTGCGTACACCCTGATCAGGTCAGCAGTCTATCACACGGATTAGATAAACAAATGCCAGGAATGCCACATTTCCATCTGGATGGTTTTCCATGGTTTGACTATTTATATCAGCTCACACCTTCTTCCTCTTTCTGCTTCCACCTTCCTCATCCTCAATAGTTTAATGGTACCCAACTGGACAATTAGTGCCATCAACTGTTTAACCAACCCCATTTGCAAATCAGCAGTGGATGGAAATTCATTGTCATTTCATTTTGCCCATTCTTCAGAACTTAAGTTTAAATTGTACTACATTTCATTGGAAACTTGACTCGTGTCCAGTTTGTCCACTTTCCTTTAGTTAATGCCAGTTAATTGCCAGTGGTGCTGGTGCTTTTACCCTCTAGACGCCGGTGGCACCAGCTGTTCTTAGCTTAGCCTAGTGAGAGTGTGGCTTAGAGGAGATTTAGACATCACAACTAAAAACAGGTTGCACCTGCCGGATAGCAAACCGAATGAACTGACAAAACCAGCCGTGGCTTGATAATAACATTGGTTAAATTAATGGGATATTTTCCGTTTATTCTAAACAGCATGAATACTACTGACTCTTAAACATATTATTCTGTCTATACAGATATAAAGCAAAGTCATATCTACATATTCAAAGGATTAACAGATAGATTGTATTGTTTTACCTGCTGCAGTCACTTCCTGTTTACATGGTTTCTTTTGATTGGATGGTGCTACAAGATGTTTTCTAGCAACAGCTTTACACTTTACTAAAATCTTTACTACCTGAGACATTCCTGAAGATTTTATGGTGCAACACAATTTAATAAATCACTAGTGTGAAGCTAGCAGTTGCTAAGAACTTTGTACTTGACACACAAACTGGTGCAAACCAATTCTGGTGAGTTTGTTTGGGCAGATGTGAGCTGTGGAGCACTTCAATTACAGGGAGAATGCAATACAAGCCAGATCAAACCTGAACCCCAATGTAACCATTAAACATCATATGACTCTGGCTCCGCGGCCCCCTCACTACTGATATCTGGTGATGCTGGTAAAACATAAGAATTTCCTCGTTCAAAATTCTGAACAAGAGAAAAGCTTACCAGTTACGTTTTCCAGCCCTGCCCCTGTCTACAGGCACTCAGCTGCTTGTTTACCTTTTTTTGGTTTGCTAATGTCTGGGCAATGTAATTGCACCAAATAAAAAAAATGACTTAAAAGTATAATTTTCACCCTCATTTGGCCTGAGTAAACAGATTAAGTCTGAAAGTGCCCTTAGTCAATGAATATTTGTTTGGATCTGTTTAAACAGAGCTGCTCTGTCAAGGGCATAAACAGTATCATTAAACCCAGAAATACCTATATAATTTTTTCTGTTTGAAACTGGTATGACTGACTGAACAACTGTGTCCCATATGTTCCTAGCAGTGATAACAGCTGTTAGTTTAAAAGATTTTGTCTTTAGCGTGATCAATGGCAGATGAACACTCGCAGAACAGCCAAAGAAAAGAACTTCTAAGACAAAGCATAATTCAAAGGACACCAGAGAGACAAAAAGGACAATGGCTGTCTTTGGTCCAACAGTACATCTGTCCTAAATTTTCAAGATAAAAGCAACTTACAATGAAGAGACAATGAGGAGAGAAGCAGAATCTCTCTGGATGTTGTAAACTGGTTGCTCTGTTTGCTTTAATTAGATACAGAAGTAAAGGAGGAATTTCACTGGGTTTGTGCTGCATTTGAGCTGCAGCTTCTTGGATCTATTGTAAACGTGCTTATTGCAATGCAGCAATTCTAGAAATTCTGTATTCTTGTAGGCTACTGTGAGTTATTAAAACATGTTTGACAAGGCGGTTTAGTATAGACACTCCCTGATTCACTGATATTTTCACAACAAAAGCATCAAATTAAAACATCTCATTGTAGTACTTATTCTCTGTCTGTTAGTGAGGATCATGAACCTACTGTTAATCTGCAGTCTATGCAAAGAAAGAAGTTCCACCCTATGTTGCCGCATTATTTACTTACGTGACTAATCAATCATCATTGTAAGCCTGAGGCACGCCCTCCTGGAAGGGGAGACACACCAGGTGATTTTTTGGCACACTAAGTGTGGGAACTCACTATATCAAAGCAAAATTCTTTGGAGCCGGTGATATCAGACTGAATTTCTGAAGCTGCAGTACTTGTTTGTCTTAACCTCCGAGAACTTTATTCCACTGCAGTGCTGAAAGATTAAACGCTGCACTAATCAATGTTTTTATATGTGTCAAATGCCTATAATGTGATAGTTGCCGTGTTATATGCCAGCGTTATGGAGAGTTTAGCATCTTCTAGCTAATTTTTGGGGTTTTTATGACTCATAAAAGCACTATTTCTCATCAACCTTGTTTGTGTTTTAATTGCCCAGCACCAAACAGTAGACACAGGATGTTAGCAGCTGGCTCATTAACATAGTGCAGCATTTACCAGCTATACATCACTCAGGAGTTAGTAGAGGCCAAAAAGAGCTAAAGGAGGACATTTAGTGGACATACATTTGCCAGGTGGCCAGAAACATGACTGCGAATGAACACTAATGTTACTCTGTGTCTGCTGGATGTGTAAATAAATAAATAGCTGGTTTGCTAACTGTTTTAGAGAATCAATTAATTGTTGACAATCCATTAACAGTGTCCACAGTGCCAGATAAAACGCGTATGACATCACAGACTCTTTGTTTTACATTAAAGGGAAATCTACCGTAAGTTACTGGTGTCATTGGGAAATTTTGGAAATTTTGCAAATGCAAAAGGTG
Organism: Seriola aureovittata; assembly: GCF_021018895.1. Taxonomy (NCBI): domain Eukaryota; kingdom Metazoa; phylum Chordata; class Actinopteri; order Carangiformes; family Carangidae; genus Seriola; species Seriola aureovittata. Next base: position 22,046,011 of record NC_079368.1, read on the forward strand.
GAGTTTCATTTCATCAGGAAATCACATAAAACTTCACTGAATCAGACGGAAATTGTGGTAAAACTCTGATGTGTGAATTATTTTGCTGTCTTCTCACGGATGTAGTCAATTTGTTTCACTGTCCCTGCAGTTTCAGTCATCATGTTCATCCAGCATCTTTTTACTTATCTCCGTCTACTCTGCACATACACCATCTACTGCAGGCTCTTTGTGGCAAATTTGTGGTATGACTTCGACTTTACTCGTGTTGCTGTTATCTGCCATTTTTTTTAAAAATTGTTTTTCCCATCACTACTTTTTGCCCCCGTATCAAATTAAAACATACAGTATCCTCCAAAAGCAGGTTTGTGTTACTTTCAACCAAAGATCCCTCCAAAGAAAACACTGACTTGTTATCAAGAAGAGATCACCTCCCAACCTTCCCATCCTCCTGATGTATGGGAACAGACCCCCTGAGCTTTACTGTATGTTATGGTATTCGGTGGGAATCTGTGTTGAGTAAGAAACAGCCATGTCTTGGCTTGATGTAGATTATGCAACCCCTGAAGGCAGATGACAGTGTTCCCATCTCAAGTTACACTCGCAATGGGACATCTGTGCACATACCTAAGTACACTCACGCTCACACACAGCTCCGAACCCGACCGCAACCTCTCCAAAGAGGAGAGGATTAAAGGTGGCCGTGAACGGGAAACACCCCTGTTCAGTGCAAACACAGACATACTCGCGGACAGAATAGACTCGGAGGTAGAGGGATTTCCCCTGGGATTGTGTATTTTGTCAATGAATGAGTAGCACACAATGGCGTGGCAGACAAGCTCAAGAGATACAAGGACCAGAGCTTTAGGAGAGAAAAAAAAAGTGACTGACTAGCATACACCAACACATGGTAACCACTTCTTCCTCCGGCAGTTGGTTGTTAGTCATAAAATAGTATTTCAGAAAGAATGAAAAGGATAGAGGGAAACTGGGAGAGAGAGAGTGAGAGAGAAAAAAAGCACAACCGTGTTGATTGGCTCAGGGCAGGGTGCCTGATTCTAGGCCCATTGTGATTGGCTGAGAGGTATGGCCTCACCTTAAAAGAGGGTTACTCTAGTTCAATGACACTGAGATTTCCATACGTGTGTGCATGCGTTGGCGTAGCTGAAAAACGACATTCACCACAAAGCTACGCCTTCCAGAGCAGCAGCAGCAGCATGTGAGGGCATCGATCTGAGCATTCCTGACTGCTGTAAAGAAGAACAATCACAGTTTCGTTCCATTAATTATCAGAGGATTCCTGGAAGGTGTTGCTCCAACAGCCAAACATCCAGGATTGTGTTTGTAGCAGGAAACACTATTAATCCACAAAATATTTAAATAAATTGAAGCTCAAAGACCTGATTAACAAAAATTGAAAGCAGTTTGATGCATCACATTAGCAAGGTTTAACAAATAACTTCCTTCTCAGTCACACCATTCAGGCATTCAAATGTGACAGGCAGTGTGTCAGCATAATCAGCAATGGCAAGGAAAGTAATCGCTTGGAGAACATCACTAGGGACCGTAAAATCAGAATTCAAACTAAATTCATTTGTAGGCATGTACACATTCCTGCTCTGTGTAGTGGAGCCAACCCCCCATGCCAATTCTAACCTTAACCCTGACCCTCACTTTCCTCCAACAAACCTTTAAACTGACCCTAATCCCTGGACCGTGACCCTGTGCTCTCTTTGAATGTTAGCCATTGAATGTGTGGCACTTGGCCAGACAAAGGGACTTTGTGTCAAATCCAACTCCAGCACTTGGTGGGAAAGAGGCTATGATTAGTTATTTGCCCACCAAACCTACTTTTGCTCCCAAATTTACAGACATGCTTGGTATTTTTCAGAGGAAAATTCAAAATGTGACTTTATTTTGTGAGGAATTACTTAAATTTATCTACGGTTCTAATTATTCTACTTTGATATTTCAGTCAATTGAGTGTCACTATTTTTCAATTGTGATTATTTTTTAACTGTGTGCAAACATGTAGACACAGAGCAACAATAACATTCATGTGAGGCCATGTTTCTAGATGAATGAGAATCTCCCTAGAAATCCACCTAAATGTTGATTATCTGAAGTCACAGGGCGTCTGAGTCAAATCTTATTTCTTCAGTTGAATCATTGCACTTTTGTTTTTCTAGATAAGCTATTGCTCACAGAGCAATGCAGGATAACAGCACAGCAGGCTATAAACTATTATAAACCAAGTCTCAAAATCCACAGAAGTAACTGTATTTGAACCAGAGAAGGCTGACGTAAAGGTGGTGGTGGTGGTGGTGGTGGTGGTGGTGGTGGGGGGGGGGGGGGGGGGGGGGGGGGGTCAGTGCGAACTAAGGCAGCACAACTAATTCTCCCTCCTATGTTCCCTTCCCCATTCGCTGTGACTTCAGGCTGACAGCACTATCAGCGGTAGCACAGGAGAGACGCTCCTCAACTATGAGCAGGAACCACACTGTGTTTTTGACTGTGTGATATTTGATGTCTCCACATCACAGGTGAACAAAGACATTAAAATGTTGGTAAAACCTGAGACTCGACATGCAGGCTGTACTCCCTGTACCCCAAGCAGTTTCTGGCTGTTTTTACCACTTATCACATTTTTACTCACTGTGTGCTCATTTTTCACTGCAATATAAAGTCCTGTACCTCAATGGAAACAGCACAACCATAGCTAGAAATATAAAGAGCTCAAAATGCCTTTTGTGCAGCACAACACACTTATAATGCCATAAATCACTAAAAATAAATAAAACTTAATATGTTTTACTTAGATAATATATATGAATCTTTTTTTTTAATCTCTGCTGTATGCAACATTTTTTCAAGTGCACTCAATACAACACTACTACTACAAGCACACAGGAGAACCATAGTAATGCCAGTCTGTATCAGTTCCTGTCTAATATCAGTTACAATGTCACACCACACTTTCTGCATCTATAATATGATTAGTAGGAGGATCTGTTGCTCCAGGTAAATATCATAATATAAATAGTCTATTATAATTCATGATATTGTGATATTAGTATCATAATACCTTACAGGCTATTATTATATTTTTAAATATATCCACATATTATAGAGATACAACATGATAATATGATGAAATATATGCTAGACCTATTTCATACTCGCAATTGCAACATCCGGGTCTTTTCCCTCCTGAAAATCTCCTCTGGCACTCTTGAATATTTATAAATATAACCAATACATATATAATAGAGATACACCATGCTAAAGATGATGAAAGACGTCTGAAATAGGATGATATAGTCCTACTCACATGTCCTCACATGGATCAAGACGGCTCAGAGTCCTCGTCTGAATCGTTTGAAATCCGGTCGTTTTCTTCGTCCTTAGACCTCAAACTTTCTTCCAGTAACTTACTAACAGCTTCCTTCAGTCTATATCTATCTATATCCTTGTGTCATGATAAATGTATTTTAGAACGAACACCTTTTTATGATTCTTGTGTCTCTCTCCCCCATTCATCCACGCTCTGCTCTTTGTAAACAAACGCCGGGAATTTCCGTGTGTTATCGTGATGTGACAACGTATCGGTCTGCTGACATCGACATCATCATGGCTGCGGCAAGAAGCTTAGATTTATCTGTTTTTTAAATTATATCGCTAGATCAAACCTTTTATTTTTGGGATTTTTTTTAACTAAGGCATGTAGACTGGAGCGATTTTGAGGAAAGATTGCAATTTGAAGCTTAAATTCTGCCACATTTTCTGAAGGAAGCGTAAGTGACACAGGGTTAGTTCATGGACCACAGGAAAGTTGAAAATCCGCCGATTCTCTCAGTCTTTAGAGCCGTTGGCTATGATAAATGGTTTGTTTTTGGCGATTCTCTGAAAAAAAATGTTTCGATCCCGTGCACGGGCTTGGGGTTCAGGCAGCGTAAAGCTTTGCTTTACTTGGTACTGAACCACGCAGGTAATGTTGGTTTCATGCAAGTTTTTCAGATAAAGCCTACTGTTTCTATGATTTATGACTACCCTCTTATACAATACAGGTATTGTCTTACAACTGCTTAATGCAACTACTTTGATAATCCCTAGTTAACGGACACAGTTTCCTTAGGGTATGTTGCAAAACTGAAAATAAAGCCCTGCACTTCCATCAAAAGGAACTTTCGCTCAGATAAGTGTATGTTGATTTCAACACATGATCCGATGCAGCAGCAGCAACCGCCTATTTTAAAAACCTGTGTAACACGTTAGCCGTGTAAACAACAGTTCATAACAGCTTGTAATTATGATGAAACCACAACACACAACAGAGACACAGCTCGTCCTCCACAGAAAAGCCCTTGAAGGTATGCAGCTCTTGAGGGAGCTCCCTAGTTCAACTCACGCTTTCCCCAGAAATGTTTGGTCCGAAAACATCTCGTGTCACGCTTTCCCCAGAAATGTTTGGTCCAAAAACATCTTGTGTCTTTAAAACCCAGGAGGCCAGTTATTACAGATCTCATCCAAAATCCGCCATTTGTCTTCACTACAGGCGGACAGGATGTTTGTAAACTGAGTCTGAAATTACATGTTTGCCTTGGAGTTCTCAGCACAGGTAGGGTGATGCCAAGACTAACAGAGAAATGACAGATTTATCATTATTTAATGACTAATGGTTTAATATCAAAACTGAAAGTGAGCATCTAGGGTGGGTGGGTGGGTGGTTGCAAATTTTCCTGATAAGAGTGTTTATCCTGTTTCCTCTCATTCCTAACTTCACCATAAGAGGCTAAATCCACACTTTTGCTTATTTACCTTGAGTGAGGCCTTGGTAAAGCAGTTGATGTGTCCCCCTCGTGTTTGTAGCAGGTGACTTAATTTTTGTTTAGTTTGTGCCACTAACTTCCTCTTCACTTACCAAAATATTTGTTAGGTATTATTTTATACATCTGCAAATTGAGTCCTTGTTTGTCTAAAATAATTCTTGGGCTTTCTCAGGATATAAACAAGGAAGCCAAGGCTGAATGATGACACGAACGAGACAGAATTCGCTCTTCTTCTCCCCACCAAACCCTTTCCTGTGTGAAGATGTGAAGATGAGAGGACGATGACGAGCATTTGATGTCAGTTAGTGGGAGTACAAACTGAGCTGCAGGGCTTCGACAAGACAGCTGGAGAACACATGAACCTGCAGCTGTCCACCTCTGTATACAGTGTGAGGGAAGCCTGCGCCTCACACACGACACACACCTTATTCCATTGTGGACACATCTCAACAGATGCTAGAACAAATATAACAAGTATTAACTGTTTGTGTCTTGAAGCGCTCATCCCATGAGTCTTATGGACCATGACTGTGACCTGCAATAAACAGAATGTGGACCATCTAACAGTAAGGAAACCTTCACGGCCAGACACCAGTCTCTCGGGTAAACCTCAAACCATAGCTCATTGGTTTATTAGAAATAATCAAATAATAGGTTTCTGTTACTTTAACTTATTGTATCATGTATATACTGTAACTCTCTCTCAAAATCACCTCCAAGTCAGTTTCTGGCAAATCAGACAAGTGAGAAAAACCTGATACCAAATCTTATCCATATCAAGGACAAAAAAGACATTTTTCTGATTACCTTCACACCCAGCACGTTCTTGTAACTTTGAAGGAACCTTCAGGCCATTACTAGCTCTGTAAAAGCATATTTTATAGCTGCCTACATTCAGGCCTCATTTGTATCTGTTATTAACATGTGATCTGTATTTGGATATGTAATGTGGATAATAACATCCAATCTATTTACACATGGTTTTAAATTGCGTTCTCAATTGTGCCCACATAGTGAATGAATCTGGATATGCTGGAAGACTTGCCAACAAACATGGTACATGACTTGCCAGCCAACGTTACCGCTACTATCGGCTCACTTTTGTCGGGTTTGCTTGAGTTGGCAGGAGGAGGCAGAGTTGACTTTTCAACTAGCTTTTATCTTAAGAATATGGTCACACTGTATATATTACACGTACGGTAAAAAGCTGATGGTAATGTGAGTCCGACCACCTCCAAATGAGGTCTGCGGTCTGAATTCATTTACACCTGGCGTTACAATGTGTTTTTCCTTATCAAGATAGGATATCCAGATACAGATGGTATGTTAATACCAGGTATAAAATGGGGTCTCAGACACACTCACAAACACTGGACTGGATTGTTTAACTTCAATACCTCAACAGATTTTATCAGCTGTTTTTTTTCTGTAATCATTGCTAGTTAAGTAGTTTCATTGTACGGTGAATAACAAACCAGTAAAAGGGGAAAAAGAACTCAAAGTGTTAAAAACAAATTCTCTATATTACACTGTATAT